>NC_064563.1:27280000-29680000 GCF_937001465.1 Orcinus orca
AGAGAGATGTTAACCAAGAAGTAAAATTTGTTGTAATCTTTGCAATTGTTTTATGAGATGAAGAAGATGAAAAAAAAACAAGGCCAAAGACAGCACCTGGGAAATCTACATCTAGGAAACAAGAGAACCAGGAAAGGAATGGCTAGAGAAGTACAGAGTAGGGGTAAGGGCCACTTTTATGGACCAGATACTGCCAACTGGCCAGAAACCATCCAAAGAAAAGTACCTCGTGCTGTGGACAAGGGTCAATTCCTTACCATGGCATCAGGAGAATACTAGGAGGAAGTCATAAATGAGAGCCAGCTCCACCAATGACTCAGTAACAAAGTTTAAACAGATATGGGGAGGTTGTTAAGTTAGGGAATTCTTCTTAAAAATATTATTAGTTAAATAGCACCCTGTAGGGAGAGGATGATACTATTAAATAAACCCCCATTAAATCTGAGAGCAGGTAAGTTTAAAAAGAAAAAAAAATCTTTATGAAGTTCTCATAAGAGCCATATAAGAAGCAGAATAGAGCAATAAAGCAGGACACAGGAGGCCTGGATAATTACCCTGGATAATTATCCTAATCAGATGCACGACCAGGGCATGTCAAACTCAGCTGAGTCTCTTTCTCAGTCTCCCTGAGAAAGTTAAGTGGAAGCTTTTTCTGAACACTGAACTATGAAAACCATCAGTGCTGAAGCAAAAAGGAAAAAAAAAAAAAGGAAAATGCCCAAACACTGGGTGAACCATTATGCTATGATACACCAAAACCATCAAAGACATTAAAAACAATGTTGCAGAAGACTAATTACATTTAATTAGACTGGAAACATTTCATAATACTGTTCATTCATTCAACCACTTCTTATTACATTCCCACTAAGTGCCAGGCAACAGGCTAGGTGTTAGGGAATTCAAGACGGGTAAGATGTGAATAAGAAGCTTATGTCTAATAAGCGGGCAACAACAATACTGTTGAAGTCATAAATACTATACTAGAAAAAGGTATCATAGAATACACTGGAGCACTTGACCCAGTCTCAAGGCAAAGAATGGTTCGAAAAGGTTTACCAGAGATCAGGCCATCACAGCTGACATCTGAGTAGCCAGGCCAAGTTGAAGGAAGGAGAGGCTCGGAAGCTAGGAAACAGGCCCAAAAGCAGTGGGAGAGAACTATATGGAACAGCAGGGATGACAGGGGAGAAATATGCCAACCAGACTGCAAAGAGTCTGCACGTCATGCTAAGGAGCCCCGAGGGCAACAGAGTTACTCGAAGAGGTGCCCATGAAACATCCAACTGAAGATTTCTGACAGGCATTTGGTAATAAGAATACAAAAAAGTCTTAGGGACTAGAAATGCAGATTTGGGGGTCTCAAATGGAGGTAATAACTAAAGCCACCAGAACATGTAAGTTCCAGCAGGAAGTGTGGACAGTCCCCACAGAAGTGATGGAGAGGGCCAGGGATACCCCAACAGAAAGTGGCAGAGGAATAAAAAACATTCCCCTTAAACGTTAAGTGATCAAACTAGGTATATCTGTGTATTTTCAAATTTTATTTATACATTTGAAAAAACTTTATACATAGGAAAATGTTAACAGTGGTTACTCTATGTGATTAAAGATGACAGGTTTTACTTCAAAATCAATATAATGAATGCATAATTAGAACATATTTATCTTCCAAAGTTAACTTTTTTTTCCTATTACACAATTCCTTTTTTTTAAATGCTAGGTTAGTAGAGGCTTAACCATAATGGAAATGCCGGAAGTCGAAAGGGGGAGGGGAAGGGGAACTGATATCTCCTAAGATTAACCTTCACTTTTTAAAAATTATTGTACATGTGATTTTTTTTCCTGCTCATACATGTGTGCTGCCCATGTACTCTTGGCATATTTCAATAAAAGTGTTTGGAACATAAAAGCGTTAAACGGTCCTTAATCAAACACAATGATAAATCACAGTAAAGTTGTTACTAAGGACAGGAGGGTTTTTAAACTTCTTTTAATACAACTAAATTAATTCTAAAAATATAAATTCAAAAGTCAATTTCAAAGAAATGGAATTACTTCGGGGGTGAGGGGAAGCTGCTCTTTAACACAGTAAAGCACATACTACTGTAATTACAAAGGTATCTGGAACATCACACACACACTTGCCCCCTCCCTCCTTTCCACTAGCAGTCCAGAAGTGCTGCCTCCTGCTGGGGGACAGCTCGGTTAGCCTCAGCTGCTGCCGCTGCCACACCCACCACTGCCCTTCATATTTATAGCCTGCACACAGGGTAAGGCAAGTCCTGTTACTTTCCCAACAGTGCAAATTTCTGTAAAGTTCAATATGTCACTCCACAGGACAAAGAATACCTTACAAAACTGGGAAAATAAACACACTTGCCTTCTCCCCTACAGTCAGACACCCAAGATGGGATGGAGCCTGATCTCCAAAGCAGAGCATTTACTGAGGCATAACCCAGAATGGGAGCAGGTGACTGAAAAAACAGCACTTCATATATAATATGATCTATAATAAAAGAGACCTATAATAAAAGAGAAGCACGTGAACAAAATGTAGCTATTAGTAGTTTGGGTCCAGAATCCTGACCCTGCTTGGAATCAGTAACTTGAGTTTTAGGTCCATGTTAAAATAAAGCATTTATTGACAGATAACCTTAAGATAATGAACTCCAAAGAAGCCCACAAGCAGATGTCATTAAATGACATTACATCATGTTTAAAAAAAAAAAAAAGCTCTGTCCTTGGAGAGTCTGAGGCCAAGGATTCTATCACTAGCTGAGTAAGTGAATTCTGACAGATCAGATCTGTGGGTTCAATTTTCTCACGTATGAACATGGGGGCACAGGGCTAGATTAGTGGCTTTCAACCTTTTCTTGATTGTGAGCCACAGTGAGAAATACATTTTACATCAAGGTATCTGAATGTATATCATTCACAGAATGATATTTTCTCTTAGAATAAACTTATTAGGCAGAATAAACTTTGATAATTTTTCTATTCTATTTCATTATTTTTAAAAATGTTAACTGCAACACATGGTCCACTGTCTACAATTAAATAACACTAGATGATCTTTGAGCTGCCTTTTACTCTAACTGTACGTAATGCATTTAGGTTTAATATCTGCAACATAGCCACAAGGTGCTAAATTGTCTTTGTCCTGTGTTTTCGTAAAAGGCGACTACTTATTCCTGATGCATCCTTACTGTCCAGCTTGAGAAAACAGCTCTTAGGAACACTTTGATCACCTACATGGTGTGCGTAGAAAGTTGTGAAGATGGAATGAGGTAAGTACGTTTATATAAGCATTTTGAAACTGCTGTAACCAAGTGTCACATATTAACCAAATATACAAGAAGCTAATCAAATTCTTCACACAGCTGTTTTAAATCAGGCAATGAGATGAAACGTAGTATTTTCACTTTATTCCCAAGGTAAACTGCAAAACTGCTTTTTAAACATGTGTTTTTAACATATATAATGCACTTGGAGAGGAACCTCAGATTACATGGGACAAATGTACTGAAGACTTGAATGTAAAAAATAAAATCAGGAAACATCTTAAATGTCTTTATAGAATCCTTGAGGTAGAGAAAGGTTTTCTTTATATGCCAGCAGCCCAGCAAATTTACCTAGGTCAAAAATAGATGTAAAAAAAAAAAAAGAAAAGAAAAATAGATGTAATAATTCCCCCCCCGCCATTAATTTCAAAAGCGACTAAAAGAAAAAATTTGCACTAATGAGGTTTAAAAAAAAGCCTATAACATGTTTTCAGAATATAAAACGTACATAATGTTATCCACAACCCAGAAATTCCAACAGTAGAAACATATCTCAAGGAAATAAATTTGCAAAAATGTACAAGGATGAAGGGAATGGGAGGAGGAGGGACCAATACATACAATATGTACTGGTTAAAAAAAAAATCAGGAGTTACTCCTATTACCCTGGGTATCTCCCATGTATACATACGGTACACATTAGTAAACTTAAAAAAAAAAAAAATCCCAGTACGTCTAACTATACAATGGAACACTAGCCAGCTATTAAAAGTGGTGATATAGGTCTTTATTTATTAACATGGGAAGATGCCCACAATATACTCAAAAGATAATAAAGCAACACTTACGGTATGATCTCTTTTTGTTAAAAAAAAATTAATAATAACATTATACACATTTTTAGTGTCTGCCCAGACATATACCAAAATATGAATAGTGGACGTCTCTGGGGTGATGAGATCAGGCAGCTCACTCATACACTGCCTTTCTGAGAACTACAAGAAGATATGCTTTCTCCAGGCACACCCCATGCTCTAGGGTACACAGCCCGGTGAGCTGAGTATGGATTTCAGCCTCCAGGCACCACTCCTCCACATTTCCTTGGAGTGAGCGCCCTTATATTGGGATAGGATTATGGATAGCTTTCTCCTATTTACGCCATTCTCCGCTGGCTTACTACTATTACAATAAACCCAGAAATTTACTATTTGTTGATATTTTCGATTTTGAAAAAAAGGTCTTGCCTTAATCCTTCCAAAACTAATCCCAACTTTACTTGTACTACTCCCACTGCCCTTACATGATGCCGCATACTCTGATAATTTGTGCGTGTTATCTATTTAAATGCACGTACCAAATAAAATCTCTACCCCAAAAGCATATAATACAAAGGTTAGATAAGGAGCACAACCTGCACCAAGAAATGTCATTCTAACACAAAGTGCAGATACTTATTACTGGAAATGAGAAGGCACTGAGAAAGGTAGTCTACACAAATTAACCACTCTCCACCACTCAAAAATTCCTTCAGCAGAAAAAGTTAGTACACTCTAGAAACAATAATCTGTTTACAGTTTTTCCCCCCATTTAATTCCAGATGCAAGATCTATTTCCTCATCACATTAGTGGGTTCCCCACAGACAGCCATTCGAAAAAAAATCGTGAGTGATTACCATGCAGTTAGGCAAGGCATCTGTAAAATAATACCACCGCTGGACTAGGATTAAAGGACAACTGGTTCTTTTCTTGGCTCTTTGGAATATGTAATTTTACACAAAGTAAAAACGCAACCTCTCTAGGGCTCATTTTTCTCGTGTCTAAAGCATTGTTTGGGCTAAAAAACCTCCAAGGCCCCTTTCACCTTGTGATAGGACTTTAAGCCGCCTTTCCACTCTGGAGGAGCCGATTTCAAGCAGCAGCCAGTCTATTTTCTAAGTCAGAGCAAATTTACTCTCTTCGTGCTTCTCTTGACAATGTCATGCCCGAATAGTTCTCAACTCTAGAAATATTCTCACTCAGAAAAAAAGGTCTGTCATGACCAACTAACAAAATATTTTTCAAAAGGAAAGAAAAACTAGTTTACTTAAGTGTAAAGGGGGGAGGAGGAAGCGCACTAGTCCTTATTCAGATATAAACATAATTTTTCCAAAAAAATAAAGAGTCACTCTAAAGCAGCACCACACTGGCGGATAGTTTAAATATTTCTTTTAAAACAAAGAACCCATGCAGAGGAAAACTGCTAGCAAATTCAATCATCACACGTTTTGAAGGCACAGGAAAAAAACCTGTGCCATTCAGACCGGATTTACTTTCCCCCAATGAAGCACGTTGGTAAGAAAACCTGTGTCATTAAAAAGGAATTAGGGAGAAAGCAACCTTTTAAAAGGTCTTTTCACTGTCCAAACTCAAGTGCACTTTCGTGTACCGTGTACTTCTGTGCTTAAAACATGAGTGCAGACCACACACTTAACACTCACACTCTTCCGACCAGCTGGGGTGGCAGCGTGGACGAGTCACAAGATAGCGGCGGGAGTGGAAATTTCCTCTCCCCGGGCGTGGGGCAAGGTCGGGCTTCCCCAAACCGCTCGGCGCCGCTGGCCGCCTCCGCCAGGCCTCTCCGGGCGGGCGCGCTCCGTACAAAGAAGGCCGGGCGCTCAGCCCCCACGCGCTCGGGGTTCGGGACAGGGTTTACCGGCTTCCGGCGCCGCAGGCCCGGGCAGCACGTGCGGCCCACTCCCGGCAGGGAGGAAGGAACCGGCGCGGCCCGGCGGCGGCTGCCAGCGGGCCCCGCAGCCTCGCTCGCCCGCCGCCGACCCCGCGAGAAATGAATGGGGCCGCGCTGCTCCTCCGGCGCCGCCGCCCGCGTTCGAGTCTGGCGGCCGCGGCGAAAACCGCTGCGGGCGGAGGCAGCGGCGGCTCCCGGGGCCCCCGCGCGGGGATCCGCCTCCCGCCTTCCCTCCCACCCGACCCCGCCCGGCGCCCCCCGGACCGCGGCCGGCCCCGGCGCCCAACCGCCGCCCGCTCACCCCAGCTCTTGGCGGTGCGCCCCAGGAACTCTCCGGTGGTCGGGTTGTAGATGAAGAGCTTCCACTCGGCCAGGCTCTGGTTGAAGGACTTCTTCTCTTTCTTCGTCATGGTGTGTGTGCGGACGTCGAGGGGAGCGGCGGCCGCGGGGGTGGAAGCGGCGAGGAGCGCAGAGGCGCGTCCGGGCTCGAGCGGCGCAGCCCGGCGACGGCGGCAGAAGGCGGGACGGCCTAGGAAACCTCCTCTCTGTGGTGAGCGCTCGACCCGACTGCGCTGCGCCGCGCCGAGCCGGGCCGCCGCTCCGGCCGCGGGAGCCTGACGTCTCCGCCCTCCGCAACCAATCCCCGCGCCGTTCAGGCCCCGCCGCCGCCGCTACCGCCTCCAGCCGGCGGCGGGGCGCAGCTGGAAGCTGTGAAGACGCCCCGCCCACGGCCACGGCCCCGCTCGGTGGTACCCGGCTTGGCTCCGGGGCGCTCGGCGCTCCCTCTTCCCGGCAAGAAGCAGCAAAAACTACGCGTAGCAACTTAAAAAATCATGAGAGCTTAATAAGAAGCAGATTTATAATGACAAGCAAAAGATGAGCATCCCTAACCCGCTGGTTTTTCAGAAGAACTCTGGGGAGATGCTGCGGGCAACCGGGATCCGGAGTCCCCTCGCTTCCTAGCCTGCGGCGGCGCGGGACTAGCAGAGAGCGGAAACGACTCCAGTCCACCGAGGACGGGACTTCACCACCGTCTCCCCAAACCGTTTCCAGGCGTTCTCCTCTGGGCTCTATGATGTGACTAAAAGATAATCCGCTGTAGTATCTCGTGAGGGTGTACGGTGTATTACATACCTTCGCTCAGAGAATGCCCTGACTTCGCTCTTTTGAAGGAGTCAACTGGGAATCTTGGGTCAATGGGAATTTCATCCTAAACATGCCAGTATTAAGTAAATGCAGTATAGTTTTCCCCAGATTTAATTGAATTTATCAATGAAATCAATACACATGCTTTCCTGAGTTTCCTGTCAACCGCAAGACCTGCTTTTTCTCAAACACTCAGACTCTACAGGAAATCAATTCTTCGTTTAGTGTTGATGCCTAAATACTGTTCGCAGCTTTTCATCTTTTCCACTGTATTGGTTGCTCCCCTTGGTCAGAGCTGAGGGTGCAGTCGATGTTTTCCTACACGAGATGGAGCTGAAGAGTACAGTGCTTTGAGACTGTTGGGACAGCATGAAAAGACTTAAACAGGAGTTTCGGCAGGAGGTGCTTTCTTTCTTTTCTTTTTTCTTTTTTCGGAAAAAAGAAATGGAGCACTGCCTATGCTTTATTAGCAAATAAAAAATTATGAATGAAGAAATGTAGCACACATCTTACCGTTTGGAATGATGCATTGTGATCCATCCGACAGTTTAAACAGCCAGCAAATGCTTTAAAGGAGTAAATGGATAACAAAATTCTGGCGTTGCTTTTGTTTCCTCACTTTGTTTATCAAAACAAGGAATTATGAATTATGTCTTTCACAAATGGAAAAGGAATAGAAGAATATATTATTATAAAATGATTTTCCCCCTGCGCTTACGAAAGCTAAATTTAAAATTATGACCTTGGAAATGATAACCAAATCCAGTTACTTTGTTGAGCCAATGACAGCAAAAGATTTGTAGAGGCATTTTGTAAAATTTGGCATGAAAATAGTACTACAAATAGCAAAACATCGTGCAAGCAGACTAGAATGCATTTCTTTAGTTCATAAATAAGGTCGAAAGGGAACTGAGGAATGGAAGTAGTTAACTATTTTTGTCTCATTAAAAATCTAACTACAAATTAGAGGACAGCTAAAATATTGGTAGAGCTGATAACAGGCTTTCTAGTTTGGGTAAGAGGGAAGATACAGAGTCTATTTGGAATAAAATATAAAACTGCTTGGACTTTTCTGGTGGTGCAGTGGTTAAGAATCCGCCTGCCAAAGCCGGGGACGTAGGTTCGAGCCCTGGTCTGGGAAGATCTCACATGCCGCGGAGCAACTGGCCTGTGCGTCACAGCTACTGAGCCTGCGCTCTGAAGCCCGCATGCCACAACTACTGAGCCCACGTGCCACAACAAGGGAAGCCACCTCAATGAGAAGCCCACGCACCGCAACGAGGAGTAGCCCCTGCTCGCCGTAACTAGAGCAGCAACGGAGGCCCAACGCAGCAAAAAAACAAAAACGAAACAAAACAAAAAAACCCTCTGCTTTATTTATTTTGTGTGTGAGTTAATAACACACAATAACACAATAAGCACACTTCAAGAAATAATTACCTGGCGCATACAACGAAAACATGGTAGACAAGAACTTTATGAAATAGTGTTTCAAAGATACTGAATGCTGTCAGATATTTGTGGCCATTAATATGCTTTTCATATGTAGTGCTTTGTGGTTTTCCAATTAAGTACTTAAATACAAATATAATTCAGTAAGTATTTTAAAAACTCATGCCTAGTTTAGTATAATACCTGATCCAACAGATTTCAGTTTGGGGAAAAGTTTACATCCTAATCCAAAATACAGGAACTATTTGTTTCTCTAATACATGATACTTGAGCATTACTTGCAAGAGAAAATACTAACTGTTTTGGGGGATATTGGCCTACCAAGTATGAACAGATGAAATACCAAATTTAATCAGAGCTTTATTCCCTGTAGATTTACTTTACCATACCCAAGTCTCCCTTTTATTTCTTTTTTAATTTTTGAATTTTATTTAATTTATTTTTTTATACAGCAGGTCCTTATTAGTCATCAATTTTATACACATCAGTGTATACATGTCAGTCCCAATTGCCCAATTCATCACACCACCACCTCCACCCCCTGCCGCTTTCCCCCCTTGGTGTCCATACGTTTGTTCTCTACATCTGTGTCTCAATTTCTGCCCTGCAAACCAGTTCATCTGTACCATTTTTCTACGTTCTACATATATGCATTAATATACGATATTTGTTTTTCTCTTTCTGGCTTACTTCACTCTGTATGACAGTCTCTAGATCCATCCACGTCTCTACAAATGACCTAATTTCATTCCTTTTTATGGCTGACTAATATTCCTGTATATATGGACCACATCTTCTTTATCCATTCGTCTGTCGATGGGCATTTAAGTTGCTTCCATGACCTGGCTATTGTAAATAGTGCTGCCATGAATATTGGGATGCATGTGTCTTTTTGAATTATGGTTTTCTCTGGGCATATGCCCAGTAGTGGGATTGCTGGGTCATACAGTAGTTCTTTTTTTTTTTTTTTCGGTACGCGGGCCTCTAACTATCGTGGCCTCTACCGTTGCGGAGCACAGGCTCCAGACGCACAGGCTCAGCGGCCGTGGCTCACGGGCCCAGCTGCTCCACGGCATGTGGGATCCTCCCGGACCGGGTCACGAACCCGTGTCCCCTGCATCGGCAGGCAGACTCTCAACCACTGTGCCACTAGGGAAGCCCCTATTTCTAGTTTTTTAAGGACCCTCCATACTGTTCTCCATAGTGACTGTATCAGTTTACATTCCTACCAACAGGGCAAGATGGTTCCCTTTTCTCCACACCCTCTCCAGCATTTGTTGTTTGTAGATTTTCTGATGAAGCCCATTCTAATTGGTGTGAGGTGATACCTCATTGTAGTTTTGATTTGCATTTCTCTAATAATTAGTGATGTTGAGCAGCTTTTCATGTGCTTCTTGGCCATCTGTATGTCTTCTATGGAGAAATGTCTATTTAGGTCTTCTGCCCATTTTTGGATTGGGTTGTTTGTTTTTTTAATATTGAGCTGCATGAGCTGTTTATATATTTTGGAGATTAATCCTTTGTCCATTGATTCGTTTGCAAATATTTTCCCCCATTCTGAGGGTTGTCTTTTCGTCTTGTTTATGGTTTTCTTTGCTGTGCAAAAGCTTTGAAGTTTCATTAGATCCCATTTGTTTATTTTTGTTTTTATTTCCATTACTCTAAGAGGTGGATCACAAAAGATCTTGCTGTGATTTATGTCAAAGACTGTTCTTCCTATGTTTTCCTCTGAGAGTTTTATAGTGTCTGGTCTTACATTTAGGTCTGTAATCCATTTTGAGTTTATTTTTCTGTATGGTGTTAGGGAGTGTTCTAATTTTATTCTTTTATATGTAGCTGTCCAGTTTTCCCAGCACCACTTATTGAAGAGACTGTCTTTTCTCCATTGTATATCCTTGCCTCCTTTGTCATAGATTAGTTGATCATAGGTTCGTGGGTTTATCTCTGGGCTTTCTATCTTGTTCCATTGATCTATGTTTCTGCTTTTGTGCCAGTACCATATTGTCTTGATTACTGTAGCTTTGTAGTATAGGCTGAAGTCAGGGAGTCTGATTCCTAATCCAAAATACAGGAACTATTTGTTTCTCTGATACATGATGCTGGAGCATTACTTGCAAGAGAAAACACTAAGTGTTTTGGGGGATATTGGCCTACCAAGTATGAGCAGATGAAATATCAAATTTAAACAGAGCTTTATTCCCTGTCGATTTACTTTACCATACTCAAGTCTCCCTTTTAAAAGAGAAGTTATTTTGCCAGATAAAATACAGGATGCCCACTTAAATTTGAATTTCAGATAGGTGAATGTATATATAAGTATAAGTATATTCCATGTAATATTTGAGACACACTTACATTAAAAAAATGATTCTTGTCTATCTGAAAATCAAATTTAACTGGATGCCTTGTTTTTTCATTTGCTAAATCTGGCTTCCCTACTGTAGAGGATATCTATGAATCCCACAGCAATAATAACAATGATCATTTATACATACCAAGTCCTAGGCCCCGGACCACTTGCTTAGTGTGATTTATTTCTTAATCTTCACAAATACCCTAAGAAGGAGGTATTAGTTCACTAATTTTGTAAATGAGGAAACTGAGGTTTAGAGAAATTAAGTGACTCACCCATGGTCAAAAAGGTATCAAACAGCAGCACAGTGATTCAATGCCCATCTCTCCTCCACCACCCAATACTGCTTCCACAGTGAATGACGACAAAGTTCTAGGAAAACTTAACAAAGCTGAATGAGGCAGAATGAGAGAGAAATGGTTGTAGGCCACTGGCTGAGTATGCTGTCCAATCAGCAGAATCCATTTTCTACTTTCTGTGGGCATAAACAAGATATTTTGGCTCTTAATTTTCTAAAACTCTTTGTTTATTCTCGAATTTTATTTTTTTAATATTATTTATTTATTTTATTATTTATTTAGGCTGCGCCAGGTCTTCTTTGCGGCATGTGGGATCTTTGTTGTGGCATGTGGGATCTTTAGTTGTGGCATGCATGCGGGATCTAGTTCCCCGACCAGAGATTGAACCCGGACCCCCTGCATTGGGAGCATGGAGTCTTACCCACTGGATCACCAGGGAAGTCCCTATTCCTGAATTTTAGAATTGTGTATACAGAAAAAAGTATTTCAGTTCTTAAAACAGCATCTTATTTATAACTTGGTGTTATAACTAGGACTGTGATACTAAATCACTGAAAGACCATTGTCCCTCAAGAATAGATATTAAAATTTCCTTAGAAATAGTCCTTTCTTCCCCACAAGCAACAGCTATAATTGTGTTGGGATTTTATTGTATCTGAGAAATACAGTCATGAATATATATATTCTCTTCACAGAAAATGTCCTTTTCCACACATTGATTTTAATATTGAATACTTTTACTAATCCTTTAACAAACACCATCTCTACATACTTTGCAGGTTAAAGGGCAGACAGTTGCATTGTTGATTATCTTGAATAAAATGAACCAGTGCTTTCATAAAGCATGAGCACAGTGTCTGGCACAGAAAGCGCTCTGTAAATGGGAGGGAGTTTTGGGGTATAATTTCTAATACTGTCATCCACTGTGTTAGGTGTTTTATGAAAAAGTGTATGATATGATCTAACAGGATTTTTTACTAAATGAAAAATAAATTCAAAAGACCAAATCAATATGAAAGAGTAATTAATAATTTGGTTATAAAAATTTACAGGAGTAGGTGAAGTTGTAAGTGAAACAAGAATGGCAGAATATTGATGTTTATTGAAGCTGGGTGATGGGTGGATGAAGTTCATTATACTTTGTTTACTTTGTATATCCTTGAAATTTTCCAGGATAGAATGTTTTTTCAAAATGGGGGCAAAGGATAGGAAATTTTCTTGATGCACAAGAAAAGTTCACTTAGTTGAAAAATAACCGGAAGAAGGTATGGATGTAATGTTTTCAAAAGAACGATTTAAAAAAAAAAAAAAAAAAAAGCTGAACTAATGGGAAACAGATAATTCTGGGAACATAAGATAATTTTTTTGTATTCTAATTAGTAACCAGAGGTAAAGTTGAGAAGCTATTGTATCCATAAGACAAAGACAAGTATATGTATATAAATATATATATGTATGTATGTATATATGAGATAAAAAATTATTGAAAATTTAAAATATAATTAATTCCTATAATTTAAAAAATCAACATAAGGGCTGAAAGAAAAGGTCAATGGAATCTCCCAGAGTGTAAAGCAAAAAGACGAAAGAAACACTGTACTTTTAAAAGTCCAAAGACTATCTAGGTTCAATCCAGGAGGGACAATAGTGAACTAATAGTTCCAGAAGGAGGTAAGAAAATGTGGGGGAGAAAATAGTGAGAGAAATACAGAAAAAAAAAATGTCCTAGAGTTGAGAAAAGATAGAAGTCTTCAAACTGAAAGAGCTTACTGAGTGCCAAGCAAAATAAATGAAAATAGACCCATACTTAACCCTAACCTTGTGATTTTATAGTACATCAAATACTAAGAGAAGTTCCTAAAAGCTTCCGGAGAACAAACAACAGGTCAACTACAACAGAACAACAGAACAAAATCCTGATTGGCACCAGTCTTCTCATCAACAACAGTGCTAGAGACAGTGGTGGACTGCCTGCAGAGTTCTGAGCATCAGAATCCCATACCCAGCTAAGCTATAAGGGTAAAGTGAAAACACGTTCAGACATGTAAAAACTCAGAAAGTCCACCTCTCAAAAATCCTTTCTGAAAACATCAGTTAAAGATGGACCAGTAAAAAGGAAAAGGAATCCAAGAAAGAGAAAAACCTGGGATGCAAGAAACACTGATCCTAACCCAGGAGTGCTATGAAGAGAAGGTCTAAAATAACAACTGTACAGCAGGCTAAGAGAACAACAGATTTTAAAGGGAGAAGAATATCTTCAAGCAGAAAGTAGATTCCATGGCCATGGAGACTGGAATTAAGATCCTGAACAAATTTAATCATATGGTGAAGGCATGTGCTTCTTTTGTTAAATGGAAGGCAATTAAAACCAGCAGAAAACTGTGTTCCAAATATAAAGCAAACTAAAATGTGGCAACTCATGGAGCGTTTGAAAATGTAATTATATAATCTCAATGTTTGGAGTATCCTTTATTTTTTTTTAATTAATTAATTTTAATTTTTGGCTGTGTTGGGTCTTCATTGCTGCGTGCAGGGGCTTTCTCTAGTTGCAACAAGCGGGGGCTACTCTTCATTGCAGTGCGCGGGCTTCTCACTGTGATGGCTTCTCTTGTTGCGGAGCACGGGCTCTAGGCGTGCAGGCTTCAGTAGTTGTGGCACACGGGCTCAGTAGTTGTGGCTCGCAGGCTCCAGAGTGCAGGCTCAGTAGCTGTGGCCCTCGGACCCAGTTGCTCTGTGGCATATGGGATCTTCCCAGACCAGGGCTCAAACCCGCGTCCCCTGCACTGGCAGGCAGATTCTTAACCACTGAGCCACCAGGGAAGCCCTGGAGCCTCCTTTCTATTGGCACAGGGCTAGTGATATGGATTTACTTTTTTTTTTTAATTTACTTTTTATTTTATATTGGGGTACAGTTGATTTACAATGTTGTGTCAGTTTCAGGTGTACAGCAAAGTGGTTCAGTTCTACATATACATATATTCATTCTTCTTCATATTCTTTTCCTACATAGGTTATTACAGAATATTGAGTAGAATTTCCTGTGCTGTACAGTAGGTCCTTGTTGATTATCTATTTTATGTATAGATTTACTTTTTCTGTTCTAACATGCAATTTGTTCTACAGTGAATACTGTTTTCATAATCAAAATAGTAAAATTGCAGCTTATTGACTTTCAATTCTTCAGAGTCAACTGAATGACCAATCACAGAACAAAATGTAAATGTTGTAAATTACGACAATATAAAAGTAATGGTGGGGTTGACAGAAGTCAAGGGCTTTATGCAGGAGAGAGCTGAAGGAAAAAAGTTGAAAGGAAGTGTAGAAGTGTTCATTTTTTTACATAATAAATAAGAAGGTAAGAAATGTTAAGAGTAAAGAGTTTAAAGATGGTGGAACTGGAATGGAGGTTTAAGTATGTTCTTTAAAGTTATAACTACAACCAATGGAAAAATAAAGTAAGTACTAAATAATAGGACTTCCCTGGTGGCGCAGTGGTTAAGAATATGCCTGCCAATGCAGGGGACAAGGGTTTGAGCCCTGGTAGGGAAAGATCCCACATGCTGTGGAGCAACTAAGCCCGTGCGCCGCAACTGCTGAGCCTGTGCTCTAGAGCCTGCGAGCCACAACTACTGAGCCCGTGTGCCACAACTACTGAAGCCTGCATGCCTAGAGCCCATGCTCCGCAACAAGAGAAGCCACCGCAATGAGAAGCCCGTGCACCACAACAAAGAGTAGTCCCCACTCACCACAACTAGAGAAAGCTCGCGCGCAGCAACAAAGATCCAACGAAGCCAAAACACAAACAAAAACTGGATAATACTACATATTATTAATAATAAAATAATACTATGGCTAAAGAATATGAAATGGAGGATGAAGTGGGATATAGTACATAAATAGCTCATTTATCATCTTCCTTGGCAGAGAGTTAATAGTGTTAAAATTTGACAAATAAAAAGATAGGTATAATAAGCAAAAGGAAAAAAAAAAAAAAAAAAAAGATAGGTATATTGGGAATTCCCTGGTGGTCCAGTGGTTAGGATTCCCTGCTTTCAGTGCCAAGGCCATCGGTTCAGTCCCAGGTTGGGGAGGGAACTAAGATCCTGTAAGCCATGCAAGGTGGCCAAAAAAAAAAAAAATGTATATAAGCGTATTATTTGGAGCTAAGGAGAGAGTGACTGACTTCCTTAATCCATTCAGGCTGGTTTCAAGGGGTTTTGTTTGTTTTTTGGCCAGGCTGTGTGGCTTGTGGGATCTTAGTTCCCTGACCAGGGGTCACACCCGGACCCCCTGCAGTGGAAGTGCGGAGTCCTAACCACTGGACCGTCAGGGAAGTCCCTGAAATTTTAGTTTTTGAAGACAGTTATTTAAATAGAAGTCTGTAGGATTCATCTCCCCTCCCCTCTTCCTAACACTATTCCAAATTTTTGAACCATGCAATTGAGAGAGACTGACCCCACCCCCAGGTCAAGAGTGGACCCTCCTGGGCTTGATCCAATCAGCATATACCATCTCCCTCTCTGGTCTTCGCAGTTGGTTTAGGACAAACACAGTACCCGAGTCAAGGCAGTGGGTGGGTCAACGAGGCTACATTTAGAAGTTTTATTTAAGCTACTGAGGTTGCTGAGTCTCTCTTTTCTTCTGGATTTGAACATGGAAATAATTAGGCCCAGAAGCTTCTAGAAACTAATCCTAAAAACCAATAAATGGAAAGCAAGAATCCAGGATTTATAGACTTCATTTGGGCCCTGGGTTAAACCTTTCTCAAAGCTGGACTTTACGCTATGTTCACCTGTACATTTTGCTTATTGTTTAAGTCACTAGGAGTTTGCTTTCTGTTTCTTGCTATGGAAAGATCATTAGCTGATATAAGCTTACGTGATTTGCAGGAAGTTGAAACACAATATTCATTTATGGGGATTTCCTAACTCCCAAACCGTCATATAACCAAAAGACCATTCTCCTCATAATATATCCAGTAAGCAGAGTTATATACTTGTACACAATTCATGAGAGAGAATGAATTTGTGTAAAAGTAATTAAGCTATGGTAGCTGTGGTCATGTCAGGAGTTGGTTGCAACACAATAATTAGAGTCAAGGAACTTGAATTCCCATGGCCCTGGAGATATTATCAAGTCTCTTAGGAAACACTGTTGCGATACTACCTAAAGTGACATTTAAATCTTCCTTCATGTTCCTCGTAGTCAGGTTGTGACAGATAGTTCCTGCTTAAAAGAAAACAGTCACTTCTCTGACACAATTATTTTCCACTGAAAACAAAACATCAAACTGAAAGGAAAAGAGATTGTTTAAATAATAAGTCAGTTATTTATTAATGCTATCAGGTAATGCAATCCTGGCAGCTAGAAAATTGGATTCAAGTTTTGAATTGCTCCAATTTTGCCCTAGAAGTTGTCTGGCAAACATACCAGAAGCCTACAGCTTATTTGAATAGAGGGAAATGAGCCCTGATCACTATTTGTGAGACACCTTTGTTCAAATAAAGATGAAATATGGAAAGATAGGGCCTACTATTCTTTTAGCCCACATTTCCTTTTCCACTGAAGGATGCCCCGACTTCAGGATATGGAAAGTATTTTGTTTACCGCCATTATTCCTGACCTCTGAGGGGCAACATATTTTTTAATTTATAGAATTTCTGGAGAATCATGATTTTCTGGGTTTACAAAAGTCCATTTTTGACTAGTTTCTTTAAAAAAAAAAAACCTGGATATTTTTGATGGTGAATTTCTGAGTTAAGGAAACAGCACAGTATAACAGAAAAAAGGTCTCACCAGGAGCTGAACACTCTCTGGTCACTTTATGTATCTCATTAACTTTCTGTATAGACTAAATTTCTCAGTCTCTTTAGACCTCAGTTTCCTCATTTGTGAACAGATCAGCTGATACTGAGGGTCCCTTCTCTAGAGATCTAGGAGTCTATGAGCAATATGCTTATCCTACTATATAATATCAAGAACTATAGTTTGAAACTATGCATCCTCTACAGCTTTTAGTTCTTCATAGTAACAATCAGGAATAAATTGTCAGGTATAGGATGAAAATATTCGAGAAAGATTCTCAGTTAGAGAATCAAATACCTCAAATTTGGGAGGAGCATTGAGTTTTATTAAAAAAAAAAAAAAAAGCCTAGGGCTAACTTTTGAGATTCAGGTACTTTCAAGGTTTGCTGAAAAACAGTGATTAAGTAATAAGACATTGTTCTTAAGTCTGCCTCGCCCTTGTATTAGGAAATTCTTCCTGGCCCCTCTTTGGTTAGAGTTTGTCATGAAAGAAATAAATAGAAAAATTGCAGGGTATATTACTTCAGCATATTACATGTACAAGGGGCCTGAATATTAAATAGATGGCTTCATGTGACACCTTTTTAGTTTCAAATTTGAGTTAAATTAGCAGGTTGCTTTGTAAGAGACATATCAAACAAAAGTAAACCAAGCATCCGTACTCCAATAAAAATTAATTTAAAAAAAAGGAAACCAAAATTCTCTGGAGACTGATGGCTTAGCCCTTTCTATAATTGAAAATAGTTTTGTGTTTTTGACAGAGCTCTGTGGGGTTTAAATTTTTTTTAATTAAATTAAGTAGAAACATCAATATAAAAAATGAAATGTATGGTGCATAACAGGCTATAATTACAGTTCTGGCTTCACTTGCACTTTTTTAGTGAAAAAAGCATATATTAATTTGAATGATATGAAATTGCTATCTTCGTAGGTCAAAATTTCATTTGGTTTCACCTAATACCTTGTAACTCATTTATTAAGGTGTTAGTTCTTAGCCTGTTACTGAAGAACTTAAATCTTCCTTTAAGGAGGAAACAAAAAGGGTTGCAGGTAGGCATTGTGGGTCTCAGGGTTTGTAATGGGAGGAGCCAGTTACACTAAAGTGCTTTTTTCCCAACCACTTAAACTATCAAAGTAGAACAACATGTACATGGTTTTCAAAAAATCAAACTACAAGATGAAATGAACTACAAATGAAAAGTACATGTATCCTCTCTCCTATCCCATTGGAAAAACATACATGATTTTCACTGAACTCCCTAGAGGTAATCACTTTAAATCCTTTCTCGCTTTATTTCATTTGGTCACTGCTATGGTCTGAATGTTTGTGCTCCCCCAAATCCATAAATTGAAATCCTAACCCCTAAGATGATTGTATTAGGAGGTGGGGCCCTTGGGAGGTGCTTAGGTCACAAGGGTGAAACCCTCATAAATGGGATTACTGCCCTTACAAAAGAGGCTACAGAGAGATCCCTCCCCTCTCGGCCATGTGAGGGTTCAATTAGAATTCTGCAACCTGGAAGAGGGCTCTCACATCACCATGTCAGCACACTGATCTTGGACTTCCAGCCTTCAGAACTGGGAGAAATAAATTTCTGTTGTTTATAAGCCGCCTTCATAATTTTTTCCAGAGTCAGCTCCTTTTAGATCTAGGAGATAAATAAGTCTTCTTGTAGCAGTAATTTATCAGTCAGCAGTTGAGGTTCTGAGGAAGCAGTTCATTTGTCTAGTGTAGTGATCTTGTCTTAGAGCTCTTCCGGGCTCCTGACTACTCTCTCTCACCTCCCACCTCCAGGCTCAGTCTCCCTCCCACTCTAGGGAGGATGCTTATGGGCAGGAGTCTCCAAAGCCCTGTTGGAAATTCATTAGCTCAGGATAGAGTTGGTCTTGCTCTTTCCTGCGACTGCCTCGACCTTGGTTTCTGGATTTCTAGTAACCAAGAACTTTTCCGGTAACCAAGATCTGCCTATCTTCTTGTTCTTGGCTGACCCTTGCTCTGTTCCTGAGTCCCTGGTAATTGCATTTCCCTCCCAGTTTCACAGGGAGGTTATTGCCCTCTGTTCTCTCCAGTGACTACATTTGTCTGACCTTGACTCCTAAACTCGTAACACCTGAGTTATCTGCATACATTTCTCCTCTCCTTGGCATGGAATCATTCACTTAACCCAGGTGTAAGAGTGTTCGTGTTTTTATTGGGGCCTGTATTCTACTTAGCTTTTTTTTAATCTTAGTTCCCCAACCAGGGATCGAACCTGCATCCCCTTCAGTGGAAGTGCAGAGTCTTAACCACTGGACCACCAGGGAAGTCCCAGAGCTAGTATATTTCTTGAATGCCCTGGATCTCACTGAAAACAACTCATTAACTTTCTAGCATTGAATTATATCAGCTGACAGGAACACAAACAAGGTGGGCTAAAAATAAAAAAAAAAACTGGATGATCACTTAACACCTCATAACATAAGGGGTGTGATATGGACAAAAAGCAGTGCAAACACTTCAATAAAATCTGAACTAGTTATAACAGCCATCTGGTCAAGAATCCTATTTTAGTTTTTACAAGAGATCAAAAGCTTAAGAATTAAGAATCATAGGCATAACAATTTCCATAATCATCTCACTGCTTAAAACAGGAAGAAAAAAACATTGGTATACTCTGTTTTTTCTCTAAGTTATCTTGGCAGAAAAAAAAAAGAAATGTGATTCAGTTTTGCAGATAAGAATTTTTTTGGAGTATCTTTCTTAAAGACAGGGGTTTCTGCACACTCACAAATATAGAGAACAAACTTGTGGTTGCCAAGGGGGAGGGGGAATAGGGGAGGGATGGATTGGGAATTTGGGGTTAGCAGATGCAAACTAGTATATGTAGAATGGATAAACAACAAGGTCCTACTATATAGCACAGGGAACTATACTCAATATCTTGCGATATATGTGTCATATATATATATATATATATATATATGTAGGTAAGTCACTTTGCTGTATAACAGAAATTAACACAACATTATAAATCAACTATACCTCAAGAACAACAACAAAAGACAGGGGTTTCTGTCTCTATTTCATCATTGAAATAGTTCAATAGACCAATTGCAGTATAGGATTTAAAAGACAAAATTCCGTTTACAAATGGTATATGAAAGCATCTAGTTGTACTAACAGAATTATGCAAGACCAACACAGGCAAAATTAGCTGCAAAGCCCTTGAACCTTTTTGGGTTCTGAAACCGTTGATATTACCTGGGGTATTTATGCTGTAAAATTTGATAGACCTCACACGTTTTACTTGGTGTATTCTCAGCTGCCATTCACCAAAAAATCAAAGAAAAGTGGTTTATATGACAAGAATATTTTTCTCATGGAGGAGGGCCCAGAGTTGGCTCAGGGCTCAACAGCGTCACAGAGAATCCAAGTTCTTCCTGTCTCATTCTCAATGGCTCAGCCGAGTGTTCCCTCGGGTCACATGATGGCAGCAGCAGGTCCACAGGGACATGTCCCCAAGCAGGGAGGAGGGAGCTGGGTCTCCTCACACATCCCTGTCATTTTCTCGGAGAAGAAAACCTTTCCCCAAAGCATGTACCTCTCTTTCCCCTTCTTTCATCGACCAGAACTTGATCCTACGGCACTGTTCCCTGAAAAGTGATAGTGTGCTATGGGCAAGCTTTCCACATTTTACTCACCCATGGAACATTTCAGATTACATGAGGTTCATCTCCCCTTTGAAGTCTTGAGAGTACTCAACCTTACGGGCCACGTGGACCTGCTTTCTTTTGTAAAGGTAGACCTTTGTCTACCTATTCCTTATGTTATTATTGGTGATTTCAGGCTTTCTATTTATTTAGTCAGGTTTGGAAAGTCATTCCCCATGGTCTAGATTTTTAAAGTCACTGGAATGAAGCTGTACCTAACATTAAAAAAAATTTGTTTTTAAATATCTACATCCTGTTTTCATTCCTAATGAATGTTACAGTGTCTTTTTGTTTCTTTCTTTTCTGGAACAGACTTGCCAAAGGCTTTCTATGTTTTGATCTTGTCAGAACATAGAAGTTTAAAGCTATTGTTTTTTGGCATTCTATTTCATACTATCTATTATATCTTTATTAATTCCTTCCTTCTACCTTCTTTGGTTTATTTTTTAATTTCTTCTCTGGTTTCTGGAGCTGAATGCTAAGTTCATTTATTTTCAACCTTTCTTGCTTTCTAACATCTGGATTTAACATTATAATCTGCTCCCTGAGAAAATATTTTGTTATGACTCAGAGCTGAGATGCTTTGTTCCCATTGTCACTGATTTCTAAATAATTCTACTGCCCCACCCTGTGGGAGAATTATACTTCTTTAACCCATTGATGCTAGACTTAGCCATGCAACTTATACTTTAGTCAATAAAATACGAGTAGAGGTGAAGCTTACATTTCATGAGTCATAGTGTGGGTCCATCATCTTTCTTTTCCTTTGGCAAAAAGACAAGCAAAGTCCTAGATAGGGCTGCTTCTTCGGTCTGCACACCAGACTGAAGGTGACAAGAGAGTGACCGCTGGCCTGGGATAGTGATGTAGTGTGAATGAGAAATAAATGATTGTTGTTCTAAACTCCTGAAACAGCCTTAAATGCTTCAGCACGCATTTCTGAAGAATAAGAACTTCTTCCTATGTAGCCAAAAATGATGTTTCACATCTAAAAAAAATTAATGATGATTTCTTAATATTATCCAATACTTAACACATATTTGAATTTCTTCATTTGGCCCAAAATGTCCTTCATAGCTGGTTTGTACAAACCAGAAACCAATCCAGAGCCACATGTTCCATTTAAGTTTTTAAACTGTCTTTTAACCTAGAAGAGTCCCTTTTCTTATTACACTGCTTTGTTGAAGAGCCCGGGCCAGCTGTCCTAAAGAATGTACCATCTTTTAGATTTGTTTGTTTCCCCATAGTTTTGTTTAGCTTGTTCCTGTATCCCCCCTATTTCAGTAAATAAGTTAGATCTAAACATTTGGTTAGGTTCAAGTTAAACATTTTTGGCTAGAATACAGTATATGTGATATTGTGTGCTTTGTATTGTATCACATCAGAAGACACATACGGTTGGTTATCTCACCATTAGTCATGCTAATGGGATAGAGGACCACTAGGTTAAAGTGGGAGCAGCCTGATGCCTCCATTATATCGTTATGTTTTTTATCTCTTGTGACCAGAAAGTAACCCAAACGTTATCACTTTAATATGATATGAATAATCAAGTATCCTTCCATAGAGGTTTTAACAATTGATAATCCTTGCCTGAATCAATAATTTCATTAGGGACTATAAAATGACTCTTCTGTAAAGCAGAGCTTCTCCTTCTAAATGGAGACATTTGGTTTCTACAATAAAGCTGCTACTAGAAAGGCAGGAAAATGTTCCAATATGTGTTCCAATATTCACTGTAGCACTGTTTATAATAGCCAAGACATGGAAACAACCTAAGCGTCCACTGACAGATGAATGGATCAAGAAGATGTGGTATATATACATGACAGAATATTACTCAGCCATAAATGTGAATGAAATAATGCCATTTGCAGCAACATGGGTGGACCTAGAGATTATCATATTAAGTGAAGTAAGCCAGACAGAGAAAGACAAATATCATATGATACCACTTATATGTGGAATCTAAAAAAATGATACAAATGAACTTATTTACAAAACAGAAATTGACTTACAGACATAGAAAACAAATTTACGGTTACCAAAGGGGAAAGGAGGGTAGGAGGGATAAATTAGGAGTTTGGGATTAACAGATATACTGTACTATATATATAAAATAGATAAACAACAAGGACCTACTGTATAGCACAAGGAACTGTATTCAATATCTTATAATAACCTATCATGGAAAAGAATCTGGAAAAGAAAAGATATGTATATATGTATAACTTAATCACTTTGCTGTACACCTGAAACTAACACATTAGAAATCAACTGTACTTCAATTGAAAAAAAGAGATTTCAGACACTGAGAATATCTTGGAGTACGCAGGAGCCACTGCTGGCTGTGGCTACTACCTAGTTGAGAAAGTGAGTAACATGTACTCTGAATCACTGGTCACAGTGATTCTGTGATAAAATTAGCTACATGAGGAAGCAGTACTTAATTTCATTTTGGTTTGGTTTAGTTTTTAATCACAAGCGAGGGTGGGCATTGTGCAAGAGCGCAAGAGGGCTGCTTTGATCCAGCCTCTCCTCCTGTCTTATCACCACGTGACCTTAGGAAAGACACAACCTCTCCAAGATTCAAGTCCCTCATCTGTAAAGTAAGGACATGAACACCTTCCTTACAGGGCTTTGGTGAGAATTTACGGGAAAGTGCTGTGAAGCCCCATGTAAATGAAACCTGTGAAAAATTAATAAGTTAAAAATGTTTCGGGTTCTGTAAATGCACGGATTCAGTTCTAATTTTTAAAAATCAGCACTTGCCTGTGACTTCCTGGTACAGAACAGTGAGGGTGGATGGGCAGGTCTGACAGACCCACCCACTGCTTGGAGTAGCGCCTTGGCACGCCAGACTTGGAGGATGGAAACTCACAAAACCATCACAAAGGGTCAGAATCCCCCTCTCCTAGAACAAGTAACTTATAAGAGATTTTTTTTTAGAATTATGCACAGGTTGGAGCTTTCTAATTGATAGGCTGGGTTTTGCTATTCTCATCTAGCTACCGGGAGCGAAGAATCACTTACCTATTTTCCTAACCCGAACTTGGACCAGCAGCTGTTCCCTGGCACAATCACATTCTAGAGGACTGTCTAAAGAACTCCTTAGTTTCTGGTTTGAGATTTGAAGAGTGATTTGTGGAATGTCCCCTCTGGAAAGCAAACAGTGCTACAGAGCACGAATTTAATTCTTATGCCCAGAAAGTTCAGCTTTGATATTTTATTATAGACAACATTAACGGAAGCCACTGATTTCTCTGGGGACTGCTTTGGAAATGGTGTGAAAAAAAATGGAACTTCGGAAGGACTGCCCAACATCTCTCCTCATTTTACCATTTATATACAAGTCCTTATTAGGCAACAGGGAAAGAGTCACTGCAATTTCCTCAACTGTGATCTGGAAAGTAGCCACACCCTCCTCTCAGAAGTTCCCTCTTCCCCCACAAAGCTTTTTCCTTTTGAAAATGAGATTTTTATTCTATTTATAAAAGAAACGTGTGCTCCTTTCTCCAATTACAGTCTACAATTAAATCAATTTCACATCAGGTGAAAGTCAATCCTTTCTTCGGAATGGCAACATAAATGTTCATGGAACTGGTGATTTTTGCCAGTGAATCATGTCCTAGAACAGAATTAACAGATTGTTTTCATTTATCTGAGGGCAAGGCCAGATGAAGGCACACACCAACGAAAGTAAATACACAAAGAAGAAGATATAAACAAAGGAGAAACCTATGTGCTTTTAGTACTACATTAGGAAATTGTTTTATATTGTCATTTCTACATGCTAAATACTTTACAGGTATTTTAGCATTTAATACAACAACCCTGTAAGATAAGTATTATTATTATTATCCCTATTTTAAGATAAGGAAACCTCAAACAGAATGGTTAAATAACTTGCTTATGGTAACACGCTGAACCCTATTTGCTAAATATTTACTAAACTCTACTTGCTAAATATTCCTCTTTGCTGCATCAGCTGTAGACCCTAGGGGTCTTAAAGATTTTTGTTCTCTGTCACTTTTTCCAAATTCACGGTAATTTCAAAACTCATATGCACAACCTTTCCAATCCCTGTCTGCCAGCACCTCAGCCTCCCTTTTTCAGTGATCTCGTTCTTTCACCTTACCTGTGCCAGAGGCCAGCTGTGACTCCCCAAATCTGTTTCCTCTCCTTCCTGGGCAGATGACATTTCCCCGACTCATTTGTAGTTAGATGTGGCATCGTGACTGAGTTTTGCACAAAGGAATATGGAAACTGCCCTCTGTTTGCTCTATTATCTGCAGCCAGGTGGAGAGCGTCCAATGGAGGGTTCTGAGGCCCTAGAACAGCACTGTCCAACAGAAATGTCACGTGATTTTATTTTATTTATTTTTTAAAAATTTATTTATTTATGGCTGCATTGGGTCTTTGTTGCTGCACACGGGCTTTCTCTAGCTGTGGCGAGTCCGGGCTACTCTTTGTTGCGGTGTGAGGGCTTCTCACTGCAGTGGCCTCTCTTGTTTCAGAGCACTGGCTCTAGGCATGCAGGCTTCAGTAGTTGCGGCATGTGGGCTCAGTAGTTGTGGCTCGTGGGCTTAGTTGTTCCGCGGCATGTGGGATCTTCCCGGACCAGGGCTCGAACCCATGTCCCCTGCATTGGCAGGCAGGTTCTTAACCACTGCGCCAATAGGGAAGCCCTCACATGTGATTTTAAACTTTCTACTAGTTGCTTTAAAAAAAAACACAAAAGGAAACTGGGGAAATTGATTTTAATAATATATTTTATTTAACCCAATATACCAAAAACTTTATGATTTCAACCTGTGATCAATATAAAAATTATTAAAGAGGTATTTTGTATTCTTTTTTCATATTAAGTCTTTGGAATCTGGTAATCTGCACTTTTAGCATAAATCAATTCAGATGCTAAGTTCCCATAAAAAACACTTGATCTGTATATAATTTCATAAAGTCGATGCACACACTAAAATCATTCCAAACATTCTTTCTTGGGGGGAGGGGACTTGGACTTCCATAGCATCTTATATACTTAATTGAAGTATAATGGATTTATAATATCATGTTAGTTTCAGGTATACAGCACAGTGATTCAGATATATTTATATATATATATTCTTTTCATATATATATGTATATACATATATATATATATATTCTTTTTCAGATTATTTTCCCTTATAGGTTATTACAAAATACTGATTGTAGTCCCTTGTGCTATACAGTAGGTCCTTGTTGGTTATCTATTTTACATAATTATATATTTATATTTTATATATAGTGTATATGTTAATCCCAACCTCCTAATTTATCTCTCCCCCCTCAAATATTCTTTCAAATTTTTAAATGAATTAAGTATAAATAAAATTTAAAATTCAGTTTCTTAGTTGCACAAGTCACGTTTCCGGTGCTCAGTGTTGAAGAGTGTGAGCCTAGAATCTGAGCTGCTGTGGAAAGAGCCTAGGACTGGAAATGACTTTAGGGAACTGACTTTTGTCCCCACCCCATCCGTAAGCATGGGACTGTGGCATGAGCGAGAAGCAAACTCCGTGTTTGTTACGCAGCTCGTCTGCCCAATATACAGCCTTAACCACACCCACATTTACACGTTGTTATCAATAGCTCTGCCTCCCCCCAACCTCCATTTCAATCTTCCTCCTTTTCTCACTTGCTATATTTTCAGCTCCTTTCCTCTAATATCAAAACTCTAATAATTTGCCATCCCCACTTTCTTCCTCACCCATGGACCCTCATTCTCTGGCTCTTACTGCCTTGTATACACCCTCAGCTCCCTGGTCCTTGCCTCCTTCCACTGTGCTTTCCTAGCAAACCCCCACTGGGGTGGAGCCCACCTCCCTGCCTGCAGTCAGTGAATGTGGACACCCAGAACCGTGCTGATTTTCCTCACTTTAAATGAGTGACCAAATACTTTACTAGGGCATTTAGTACTGCCAGGAACTCCTCCTACATTTCCATTCCACGCTGCTCTTGCCAATTTTTCTTCTCTTCAACTCTCCACTTCTTTCCCTCTCCTCTGTATCAGCTTCTGACGGGCTACCTGTTTCCAATGAGAAAATAGCAACCATCCAAAGACCAATTCCATGCACTTCTACTACCACACCAGCCAAACTATGCACTCACCCCATCCACTCTTACCTGTGACACAACCTTCCAGCAACTGTCTCCTCTTTCCTGCATCATTTTTGTTTTCTTTTAGATTTTTTAAAACGTATGTTTACTTTTAAATAGAGCAAAACACACCAATCTTAAGTGTAAGGTTTGATTAATGTTTGCATATGTATATAGCTCTGTTATTACCATTCAAGACAAAGAACATTTCCAGCACTCCTGAAGGCTCCCTCATGCTTCATCCAGTAAGTACCCCCTCAAGGGTATCTACTATTCTGACCTCTATCACCCTAGATTGATTATGCAAATAAAACTTCATATAAATGGAATATGACAGAATGTATTTCTTTTGTGCCTGACATTTCATTTAACTTTATGCCTGTGAGGTTCACTCACCACAAGTAGCAGTAATTCATCTTTTTTATTGCTGTGCAGTATTCCATTGTATGAGTGCACAACAATTTGTTTACCTATTTTATTGATTGTGGCAGATTTAAGATGGCTGTAAATTCTTTGACACTCCTCCCATTGACAGTGGAGTCTCTGTCTCATTGAACTTGGCTGGCCTGTGACTGCTTTGGCCAATAGAGTATGGTGGAGGTGAGCCTAAGCTGGTCCCAAACCTAGCTTTTAAGAGGTTGGGCAGTTTCTGCTTCTTTCCTCTTGGAGCCCGGAACCTCTATTTAAGAAGACTGACTACTCTGAAGGCGCCATGCCGCACAGAAGCCCAAGCTAGCCATGTGAAGAGGCTGAGGGTAGAAAAAGAGAATTTCCTTGCCAATCCCCACACCTTCGAGTCATCCCACTGAGGCCCCAGAGATCACAGAGCAAACATGTGTGCCTCGTCTGATTTCCTGACCCACAGAACCATAAGGTATAATAATACTGATATACTGTTGTGTTAAGCCTCTAAATTTGGGAATTGTTTGTTACACAGCCATTAATAACCAGACAACTACTGTTAAATATTTCAGTTGTTTCCAATTTCTGGCTATTAGGCATAAAGTGGCTATGAACATTCTTGTACGTGTCTTTTGGTAAATGTAAGCCCTGTTACTCTGGGGTATTGCACCATCACCAGTGTTTCCCTCTTGCCTGGATCATTCCCATCAATATGCAAGCATGCTGCAATTTCTCCCATGTTAAAAAATAAAATGTTCTGGACCCCAGCTACTGCCCCGTTTCTTTGCTCCCTTCATAGCAACACTCCTTGAGTTATCTACTCTTCCTGTCTTCACTGTTCCTCCTCCCTTGCATCCACTCCAGCACTGCTTTTATCTCCTCTACTCCATAGAAATAGCTCTTGTTGATGTCCCAATGGCCTTTATACTCCCAAGTCCACTGGGTCTTTCTTGGTCCTTATTCTTACTAGACTTTTTCAACAGCACTGGACACACAAGGTCCCTCTCTCCTTATTGCAGCACTTTCTTCGTTTGACATCTAGACTCCACTCTTGGTTGTCCTTTCACTTTTCTAGTCATTCCTCTTTAGACTTGTCTCATCAGTCCAAATCTCAAAAGGTTGACATCTCCCAGAGCACTGGCCATACTCAATAGATGTCCACACCCAATCTCAAGGCTTTAAATACCATCTATTTGCTGCTGACTTTCAAATATATACCTCCAGCCTGGACCTCTCCCCTGACCCATAATCAATTGCCCAATCCGATGACTTCATCTCTTACCTCCCTTCCCCTCACCTTACCATGCTCTAGCTTCACTGGTCTCTTGCTTTCTCGGGAAGTCCCAAGCTCAACTGCACTTAGAGACTTTGGTTTTGCTGTTTCTGCTCCGTGGAATGCTCTTTCCTAGATCTGTGCATGGCTGGGTCGTTATCTTTCAGGACTGAATGAGTGAATTATTTGAAAGATATGTTTTATAACTTTAATAGTATTGTTACTAGCATCTTTTATTGTTAGCCTATATCTTGAATGTAAAGATGAAAAGACTGGTTTCAGTCAAGGAACAATTCAGGGGGTTTTTGTCTTCAAGACACCAAAGAGCTAGGTGATGGACATTCTCCTCTGCAGGGTGTTCTGGATCAGAAATAAAAAAACTAGAAAATTTAAATTAGACATCATTAGACCTCACACTCTCTGCCTTCTCATTTATAAAAGGAATGTAACGTGGAATTTTCTACCAGTCTTGCCAAATCATCAACCTAAGACGTTGAATCTCATTTGGATACTGCCTATTTGGCAGATATATATGTGTGTGTGTGTGTGTGTGTGTGTGTGTGTGTGTGTGTGTGTGTGTAGGTGAAAAGACCACTTGGGGTTCAGCATCAAGTATTTCACTCTATGGTTTGGCATCATCAGCTAACCTCCTTATAGTTCCACTAATTCAGGAGGAAGCCCAAGGAAAGAATAAGACCTAAGGGTCAACCAGCTTTTTCATTAAAAAGTCTGCTTTCCTTAGAGGTGAAGACCATCCAGCCTTTAGAGTGTATTCCTTTGTAGCACCAAAGAAGATGCAAACTTACCAGGCTGCCACTTAGCTAACATGGTAGATTGTGGGTGAGTGGAAGAAACTGACTAGTTTACATGGCTAATTAAAACCAAATTAACAGGGCTTCCCTGGTGGCGCAGT
The DNA here is from genome assembly GCF_937001465.1 of Orcinus orca. Taxonomy (NCBI): domain Eukaryota; kingdom Metazoa; phylum Chordata; class Mammalia; order Artiodactyla; family Delphinidae; genus Orcinus; species Orcinus orca. The sequence continues at coordinate 27,309,481 of NC_064563.1, forward strand.
GGTTAAGAACCCACCTGCCTATGCAGGGGACATGGGTTCGAGCCCTGGTCCGGGAAGATCCCACATGCCACAGAACAACTAAGCCCGGGTGCCACAACTACTGAGACTGTGCTCTAGAGCCTGCGAGTCACAACTACTGAGCCTGTGTGCCACAACTACTGAAGCCCGCATGCCTAGAGCCCGTGCTCTATAACAAGAGAAGGCACTGCAATGAGAAGCCCACGCACCTCAATGAAGAGTAGCCCCTGCTCGCCGCAACTAGAGAAAGCCAGCGCACAGCAACAAAGACCCAATGCAACCAACAATAAATAATAAATAATTAATTTTTAAAAAATTATAAAACAAAACAAAACCAAATTAACAAGGACAAGATTCAATGCACCATATATCCAGAAACAGTAACTGGATGGGAAAGGACATTGAGATCCTTGCAAGAGTGTTTAGAAGAGAAGATTAAGGTGAGTCATGATGCGGGGAGGGGCGCAGTGCAAATATTTGGAGTGCTCTTATGTGGGAGAACAAGTGAGTTTCTGCATCATTCCAGAGTGTCTAGCCCGACTCTATGCAGGGCTAGATGTTGGATGCAGTCCAACACCAGCATGCTTGCTCTAATGCACAGGCAACTTCTGAACTGCTTTTTTGTTTTTAGTTCCTTCAGCCCCCAGTTCATTTGACTCATTTTCTATTTGAGGCCTGGAAGTTGGCTCTCAAATCCAACCCTTGGTCCAACCTTTGGTCTAGCAACTTCTTTCTTCATCCTGACTGCGTTTTCCCCCTAGAAGGCTGCCTCCAGCTGCCTCTGGGTAAATACCTTGCTGGGTTTGCCAGGACTCACTAGTAGGACTTGGACTCAGAAGAGAAACTGGGACCAAGGAATTCAAGTTGCAGGGGGTAGGTTTCAGCTCCAGGAAGTGAAGGAGGCTGTCCTTCACCCTGTCACTGGGCATATGCTAGAAGTGACTGGAGGGTCACCTCTCTGAATGGAGCAAAGGGAACTCCTGCACTGTGATGGGGTTGAAGGCCAGCACCTTTTCCAAATCTCATCTCCCAAGGGCCCAAGAACTGACAATACAAAGTGGTCTAGGACTAGCCAAGGATATGACTCTTCACGTTCATGTCCATTTTGTATTCCAGAAGATGGTGAAGGTGTTCCAGATTTAACCATTTTGAGTCTGTTTCTTTAGCTCTAAAAATTGGGAAAATAAAAATACTATACCACAGGGGTTATTGTGAGAATTAGGGGTGTTTGTTTTGTAAAATACTTGAAAATATAAATAGGTCTGGAAGGGAATAGACCAAACTGTTGACAGTGGTTACTCCCAAGGAGTGGCCTTGAATAAAAACTTTGAATCCTTTTCAATGAGCTTGTATTAACTTTGCAATAAAAAAAGTAAAGATTTTAAAATATTACACATAGTATATAGTGATTCTGTAATTACACATGAACCCATAAGCATGTTTCTACGAAGACGTATATCCTTTCAGTCTTTTTCTCCCTTTGACCATCAGGTTATAATATGAGTTAACATCATTCCCTGCTATTACACATTCTTTGATAACATTCCTATAACAATGCCCAGAGATTTAATTAACTGGTTCCTTATTGTGGCTGTCTGGGTTGGCTCCAGTTTTTCCATATTATAAACAATACTGTGATGAATATTCTTGTGTCTATTTCTGATTATTCCCTTAGGATGGCTTCCTAGAAGTAGAATTGCTGGGTCAAAGGGAAAGCTTGTTTTCTACACTTCTGATTCTTGTTACCAAAAAGCCCTCCAGAAAAATGGTACCAATTATGTTTCTGCCAGCGGTGTATTGTCGAAAAAAATTGAAGTCCAACGTACTGAAACCATGAAAATGCAAAATAAATGACGGCAGCTGGATGGTTTCTCTGCCAGATGACCCAGGAAACTTTGAATTGAGGTGGGAGATTCGTGGGCTGGTTCAGGCCCTGAAGGGAAGTCTTACTTTACTAGAACCTTGTCATTTGTAAACTGCTTTAAGCTTCCATGTTTCATTTCCCCAGTAAGAAGCCCACTGGGTCAGATACACCCCCTCCACTGTGGTACCTCTTGGTGTGAGCAGGGTGGGAGACACTCCCTCTAGCTCCCCCAGGCCCACCTTCTAGGAGTCAAGCTGATAGAGTGGTCTGGTAGCCCAGCCAGCCTGGCCAGCTTCCTGCATAGCCTGCAGCTAGAATGAGCCTCTTTGCTGCTGGCTTCGCTGTCCTTCGCCCCCAAATTATCTGAAAACTGGCTGTGGATCAGGTCCTGCAAAGGAGCAGAAGCCCAGCCCTTTCCCCTCCCCTTGTGCAGAAGTGGATCCACACCACCCCCAACCCCCAACCCCGCTTGAGGTTTTTAATGAACGTGGGCCCAGTCTCACCAGCAGAACTGACAAGGTCAGCACTTTCTCTCCTATTCCCCACCCCCACCCCAAGACCTAGAGGAAATGAATAACAATTCTTTTCATGCTTTCAAGTATTTGTTGTTGTTGTTGCTATGGTTATCCGGAGTCAAATCTGAAGCAGAAAGGAAGGGAGGCCTCTGGAAAGTCTTTGACCTCTTATTTCTTCAATAGCTTTTGGTTCCCAGCTTGTACTGTAATGTTTTGCCATTTCCAGGCTGAACAGCATATGGTGTGGTAGGGGGTGGGGTGGTGTGTGTAGGGGAGAAAGCATCATTTCTGGACAGTAGAGACATAGAAAACACCTGTGGATTAGTGAAAAAGACCACTGGACTCAATATCCTAGGCGTCTTCACACTGTACTTCATTATAGCCCCAAAGTGGAAGAATCAATCCTCACGTCTGTCCATAGCAGGTAAGTAAATTGTGGTATAGTCATGCAACAGAATACTATACAGCCACGAAAAAGAACATATTCCATTTATACAGAACATGGGTGGCTCTCACAAACATAATGTTGGATGAAAGAAGCCTGACCCAGCCTGACTCTGGGTATCATATGACCCCATTTATACAAAGTTCAATAAGAGGCAAGATGTAACTACAGTAAGCCCCCTACATACAAATGAGTTCCGTTCTGAGTATGCATTCATAAGTCCAGTTTGTTCGTAAGTCTGACAAAGTTAGCCGAGGTACCCAACTAACACAATCGGCTGTGTAATGTAATAGGTTTATAATACTTTTCATGCAAATAGTACATAAAAAACAAACACAAAAAATAAAGAAAACATTTTAAATCTTACAGTATGGTAGCGTGAAAAGTACAGTAGTACAGTACAACAACTGGCATACAGGGGCTGGCATCGAGTGAACAGGCAAGAAGAGTTACTGACTGGAGGAGGGAGATGGTAGTGTTGAAGGAAGGTCAGCGATTGGAGACAGAGGGCAAGCTGCAATTTCACTCACGCCTGACGCTGATGGCACAGGTTCTGGTTCCTCGCTGGATTCAATTCTATCTACCCTCTTGAAAAAACGATCCAGCGATGTCTGGCTAGTAGCTCTTTTTTTTTCGTCATAGATGACACAGTAGCACTGGATTGCATTCTGAACGGGTGCTGGAACCTTTGTGTACCTTTCTACATTCGGGTCCTGTGCCTCAAAAACTAACAGTGCCTCCTGAAATAAAGAAAATCCCCTGCCATTTCCTGCTTTGTGAATCTCTTCAGTTCTGCAGTTACTTCTTCCTCTTGTCTCTCTTGGCGATTCTTAGCAGTACCAGCTTACATCACCACCACTTTTACACTTGCTTCTGGACATCCTGAGCTTGAAATAAAGATATTGTACTACTGTACTCTATACAGTACTATACAGTAAAGTACACAAAAGCACAACCACTTGTAGAGGATGCATGCACGTGACAATGTTCTCCAGACAGGTGAACTAACTTATGTGATTGGACATGGGAACGCACGTTCGCATCTTTGAAAGATTGCAACTTGAAGGTTCGTGTGAGGAGGACTTACTGTATAGTGTTTAGGAATGCCTATTGGGTAATACACTATTAAGAAAAGGAAACAAGTGACTTCCATAAAAGTCAAGGTAGTAGTTACCTCTGGTAGAAGAGACGGTGATTGGGAGGGGGCATGATGGGGCTTCTGGTTGCTGGTGATGAGCTATTTCTTTCTTTTTTTTAATTGAGGTGTAGTTGATGTACAACATTATATAAGTTTCAGGTGTACAACGTAGTGATTCACAATATTTATTTATTTGGCTGCGCCAGGTCTTAGTTGCAGCACGCAGGATCTTTGTTGTGGCCTGCAGGATCTTTAGTTGTGGCATGCAAACTCTTAGTTGTGGCATGTGGGATCTAGTTCCCTGACCAGAGATCAAACCCGGGCCCCCTGCATTGGGAACGTGGAGTCTTAGACACTGGACCACCAGGGAAGTCCCGTGATTCACAATTTTTAAAGGTTATATTCCATTTATAGTTATTATAAAATATTGTCTATATTCTCCATGTTGCACAATATATCCTTATAGCTAATTTATGGTGATGAGCTATTTCTTTTTTTTTTTAAGGTAATTTTATTTTATTTTATTTTATTTATTTATTTATTTTTAAATTATTTATTTATTGATTGATTTATGGCTGTGTTGGGTCTTCGTTTCTGTGCAAGGGCTTTCTCCAGTTGTGGCAAGCGGGGGCCACTCTTCATCGCGGTGCACGGGCCTCTCGCTGCCGCGGCCTCTCTTGTTGCGGAGCACAGGCTCCAGACGCGCAGGCTCAGCAGTTGTGGCTCACGGGCCTAGCTGCTCCCCGGCATGTGGGATCCTCCCAGACCAGGGCTCGAACCCGTGTCCCCTGCATTGGCAGGCAGATTCTCAACCACTGTGCCACCAGGGAAGCCCAATGAGCTATTTCTTGACCTGGGAGGTAGTTATATGGATTTTTACTTTATCATAATTCTTCAAGCTTGCATTCTATCTTTTGTCCATTTTTAGGTATGTCTGTTGTTTCTCACAACTTGAAAAGTGTGTCTGTGTGTTTTTGTGTCTGTGTATGTTTAGAAAGATTAAGAGTCACTATTTTCCAGAGTCAAACGTTCTATGATGCAAACGTTCTATGTCTGTGATGTATTTCGAGGACCCCTCTGAGGCCACACGTGTTAGACCACCCTGGTGAAGGACAACTAGGACTGTGTGACAGGGCAGAAAAAGAAGGAGAGCAACCCAACTACTGAGTCACAAAGCTGTTGACATACTTACCTATTTTACCTTCTCAAAGACTAGAGCAGTGGGAATCACAAAAGAATCATTCCTGCTTAAAAGGTGGAGCATAATCTATTAGAAAGAAATGGAGTCAAATAGCCCGGACTCAAAACTTGTCCAAGCCTGAGAGATCTGTAAAACAGAGCAGAATAATCCCTTCCTCTAGGGCTTTGGAGAGGAATAAGTGAGCTAATCGGTAAAGTGCCTGAAACATGTAGATAATAAATGGTAGAAATAGTATCCTCATTTTACTCAAGAAGACACAGAGCCCGGGTCTGGCTGGGACTTGCCCAAGGTCACCCAGCTAGCAAGGGGAGGACTAGAGAGTCAAGCCTGGGCATCTCCCTTTTGGAGCTCAGGGCACCACCTCCCCACAAGCTGTGTTGTAATAGAAGTTTCCTCTGGGAACTCGGGGGAGGCAGCAGGTACATGGCTGGGTGGGAAGGCTTGTCACAGAGGATGTGACTTTTGAGCTAATCCTTGAAGAAGATGAGGGATATGTTAGGCAGAAGAGAGAGGGAGCACAGACCAGCCTAGGAGGTGTGAAAATTTGTAGAATCACAGGGGAATTGTTGGTGAACGATTAAGTCACTGAACTACGCTGAGCATCAAGTTCCGCACGCATGGGGCTGAAAGTAAGAAAAGCTGCCCTGCTTTTTTCAAAGTGTTATTCCAAGGATGGAAGGAAGGTGTATTTGAAAGTTCTTTATAAATTGTTCAGCATTACACAAACGTAAGACCGTGTGTGTGTGTGTGTGTGTGTGTGTGTGTGTGTGTGTGTGTGTGCATGCATGCACATGTATCCCAGGGAAAATTTAATACTTGGCTCCTGTCTGTGGGTAAAAGAAGGAATCATGGCCTTTCCTTTTGTCTTATAGAGACCACTCCCAAGCCTGGGGCACCGGGGACTAAAGGAAAATTCCTGGAAGTTACTTAGCACAACAATTAAGCCTAGAGTATATGTATATACTGTTAGGCCAAACGTTAGTAGTTAGAGTTTATTGTTAATAAGCATTGAACTGTTAACACAAACCCTAGGATGACTAGTATCTGCTGGTAGCAAATTTCAGGGGGCAAGGATGAGCCCACCTTCTGGGAAAACTCTATGAACAAAGGACTGGTTTCATTAGCAAAATCATTCACATTCTCCTGGCATCTTGTGCTCCTCTGAAAGTGTTAATAGCTAACACTCCTTCTGTGCTTACCATGTGTCAGACACTTTGATAAGTACTTTATATGATTTCTTACTATTAAATTAATAATTATAAAAATATTGTTCATCATCACAACAATTCTGTGAGGTATGCTGCTTTGCTCACCTCCATTTTACAGATGCGGAGACCTTAGGTAACCTGACCAAGGTCACATAGCTAGTACAAGGTGGAATTTGAACCCAGGCAGGTCTGATCCTAGAGTTCACATGCTTATCCCTTTCTCTCTACTATCTTTCAGCCTGGTTAATTTTATCAATGACAGTGACCGTTTACAAGAAGAGACTGATAATTTACTTTATCTTTTTCAAATTCAGCCTAGAATCTCTACACTTCTTAAAGCCAAACTTTCGTCACCAATTTTGAATTCAATGCCACATGTAGAATACAGGTGAGGGTCACCTGTATCTCTGAGAAGTGTTTTTGAATGTTTATTTACTTGTTCAAAGCTTTGAGAGTTTCAAAAAACATAAAAATGGCTGACCCATGTTCGAGAACTTTGAGAAATCCTAATGAAACCACCGACGATAAAGGAAACAGGTAGGACTGAATGAAGGTCTGTGATGATGGTGAAGCGGAAAAAAGAGTGAAGACAGAGGAGAGCCTGGGAAAGATGCAGAGCCTGAGAACCATGGGGCTTATCCGAGCTGTAATCAACAGGCACCATTCCTGGTAACGTGTGATGTTGGAGACAGCATGGTGCACTTTGACAGAAATGATGATGTCTAATTAATGTCCATTAAGATATGCCAGCACAGCCCACCAAAACACATGGATAGGTAAAGACAATTTAGTTTGTTTGACCAGGTTGTTTGAGCTTCAGCCAGAAGTGGGTGAATTGGCAAGTGGGCTGTGTGGCTGATTGCTGATGCCCTGGAGAAAGGGAAGGGTGTCCAGGCTCTCTGTCCCCCAGCTCGAAGTCCCAGACATCACAGAACCTATCAACCATGGCTCCTTTCTGCACAGATGATTAAGACGCACCCTACCTGAGCTGTGCTGCAGGCAGGCTTTGACACCAGAGACAGAGGATTAACTCAAAGTGGGGTTTTTCCTCCAGCAGAAAAAAAAATTGGCAATCGACAGAACTAAGGAAACGAGCTGAAAAAAGGCCAGACAAAGAATAGTGGTTGGATGATTCATAAGGTGGGGTGCTCCTTTCCGGCAAAAAAATATTATTATTGTAAGATTGTAATCTTCTGGTGGCTGTCTTGTTCTTTAATGACTATGTTCTCCTTCAGAATTCTAAGTGTAGGTTAGGTCTGGAAGGGGGAAAAACGTTGAAGGGAAGGACTCTTGTTATAAGTGGGTCCTTCACCTCTGCCTTCCCTTTCTGTGAGCGCTGTGGCCATGACCTTGTTGCCAGCCTTGCAACCCTGCCCAGGTGATGTAATTCATTAGGTTTTGCCACCTTGGAAGACGTAAGGTGGAAAGAGCTTTTAAAATTCTGCCTTGGTTTGCTCCAAAGAGACCTGGGGATTATTTGCAGGTTACTTGCTTTCCCGGTCCAGTAATGTTTTCCCCTGCTATTGTGAACGCTTTCATTGTTTTAAGCAAATAATAGTCCAGGAGTGGCCAGGACTTTTTCGTTTTGACAGGAAGACCCCAGGAAGAGCTGTCCATTAGTAACCATTCACAACATACAATTGCTGCGTGTCTATCGTCGTTTCCAGTGCTGCGGAGGAGCTAAAAGTTTGGACGTCCAGCTCTAACTAGATTAAGGAGGGGGAAATCACAAACATTGTCCCCTCAGATTCTACCCGGAGAGGGTTTGCTTTGAGAATAGTAGTTTCTGGGACCTCCTTGGCGGTCCAGTGGTTAGGACTTCGCCTTTCAATGCAGGGGCGGGTTTGATCCCTGGTCGCGGAGCTAAGATCCCACATGCCTCGCGGCCAAAAAACCAAAACATAAAATAGAAGCAATATTGTAACAAGCTCAATAAAGACTTTAAAAATGGTCCACATCAAAAAACTCTTGAAAAAAAGAAGGAATAGTAGTTTCTGTTATCGATCAGAAAAGAAGTTTAAGGAACATGAAGTTCCATAAAAATCCTTCCATTAGGAGGAAGTGAGCAGTGACAGGCGTGAGGGGAGGTGGAGGTATAGAATGGCAGTGACAAGATTCCAGTCACATGTGTGCTCCTGGAAAACTGGGTGGGGACCAGCCTGGCCTAAAGGAATTTAATTAATTAATTAAGTTATTTATTTATTGGCTGCATTGGGTCTTCGCTGCTGCACGCAGGCTTTCTCTATTTGCGGCGAGCGGGGGCTACTCTTTGTTGTGGTGTGCGGGCTTCTCATTGCCGTGGCTCCTCTTCTGGTGGAGCACGGGCTCTAGGCGCGCTGGCTTCAGTAGTTGTGGCATGCGGGTCAGTAGTTGTCGCTTGCGAGCTCTAGAGCCCAGGCTCCGTAGTTGTGGCGCACGGGCTTAATTCCTCCGTGGCATGTGGGATCTTCCCGGACCAGGGCTTGAACCCGTGTCCCCTGCATTGGCAGGTGGATTCTTAACCACTGAGCCACAAGGGAAGTCCCTGAAAGGAATTATTGATTCAGTTTCCCTTCCAGGATTAAAAATAAATGATGTGCTGGTAATCCATGGTTAAATTCGGGTTTTGGACGTTATTTGTCTGGATTTGAATCTGGGATCTTCAAAGTATTTGCTGTGTGTCCTTTGTCTAGTTACTTCACCTCTTAGTGCCTTTGTTTTTTTCTTCTCTGTCGCTTTAGCTTTTATTTTTAGTAAAGTGGTTCATATCCATTATTTTAAAAAGTCAAATTGTTCTACAAGGTCAATTGTGAAAAACACAGCTCTCTGGTCCCCTTCTCCCTCTATTCCTACTTCCCAAAGATAACCCATTTCATCTATTTTAGCTGCTTCTTTGAGTGTATCCATATTGCTAAATAATTTTTTTTTTTTTCGGTACGCGGGCCTCTCACTGTTGTGGCCTCTCCCGCCGCGGAGCACAGGCTCCGGACGCGCAGGTTCAGCGGCCATGGCTCACGGGCCCAGCTGCTCTGCGGCATGTGGGATCCTCCCAGACCGGGGCATGAACCCGTGTCCCCTGCATCGGCAGGCAGACTCTCAACCACTGTGTCACCAGGGAAGCCCTAAATAATTTATTTTTAATAAATCTTTTTTTTCTGATTGAATACCCTGTGTGAAGGATGAAGATTTCGTCCTCTTACTCGCTCCTTTAAACCACATACATACATCCCTCCCCCAGCCTCCTGTATATAATTTTTAGTTTGATCTATATTCAGTTTTTAGATTATTGTGGCTGACAAGCGCCTTCTCAAATGTAAAATGGGGAGGGACCAAATAATGAATCATGAAAAACATGGAGTAAGTGCTCAACAGATATTAGCTACTATTATTAGGCCACATCATTGTAATAAGCCTTCTGTAGCACAGAAATTCCAGAAAGTTTTCGATTAACTGTACGACCTTGGGGCTGAATTTTCTCATCTGTAAAATTCAGAAGCTGGATCAGATAAGGTCTGAACTGACCTTAAAGATCTCAAATTACATTCTTTGCACTTTCCTAATGGAAATACTGAATCATACATCCTAGTAGTACCTGTTCCTGATACATGGCAACCTAGCAACAATCAGGCTGAGGAGGTGGCTGGCCACCAAGCCTTTGATTCTAGTAGTTTTCTATTATCTTATCAGAAGATCACAGCCCATGGTTCATGAGAGTGCAACCTGGTATAACATTCCTGGAGGTCAATCTGGCAATATTTATCCAAAGCCTTAAAATTATGTATACCCCCAAATTCCATTTCTAGGAGTTTATCCTAGGACAAAGATAAATAATAATTAGAGATGTTGCAAGATAGCTACAAGGATGTTCATTACAGGATTATTTATAATAAGGAAAAACTGAAAAAAGAGTGATAATCAAAACAGAGGATTGGTTAAATTATGGTGCATCTATGGAATGAAATGCAGTTGTAAAAATGATTAACAAGGAATTTTTTGACACGGGAAGACATTGATAATGCATTGTTAAATGGAAAACACATTCTCAAACAATATATATACTGTGACCCCAGAGTGGTTAAAAACCAATGTGTATCTCTCCACCACAGTCCACCAAATCCACCAAATATATAACCAGTCCGCTAAATGTATCCACCAAAATCTACCAAAATATAAATGGTTTGCTTAAGACAGTGTTTCTTTTTTGTATTTGGTTTTTTACTAATTTTATCCATTGAATATATTTTTTCTGAACTTTTAGTTTTGGAAAAATTAAAACATAAACAAAAAATAGAAAAAATTGTGATAGCCCCCCTCTTCACTATCTACCCATCACTGAATTTCAGTAATTTTTAACCCATGATCAATCTTGCTTCATCTTGTATTACTTTCTAATAGAAAAAAAAATGTTACTTAAAATTTTTTTCAAGACTCTCACCTTATAAGAGGAATTACTGTTCATTTCACCCCAACTACAGGACAAATAATAAAGAAATTAGCTCAAGATTCATAGTGGTCCAGTGGCATTTTTAATCATATCAGGAGCAAGTAAGAGCAATTCTGCACAGACCTAGGCCGGGTCTTTACCAGGCAACCATACCAGTCAAGAGTAGCTTCTGGTACAAGTATAGAAACCCACGGCTACCAAGTGAAGTGGGAAGCAATTGGCTTTTGTGATCCCATGCTAGTGGGAGTGGGGGGCAGACAGAGGTAAAGTGTCCCTGGGGACTTAGGGAATTTCCTGGCGGTCCATTGGTTAGTGTCTCAGGAGCCTAATGCTCCTCTCATGCCTCTGACCTAAGTCACAGGAACAGCAGCTCACAGGCTCTCAGCAAATGATAAGGGGAGTCCCGCTGCTGTCAGTCACACAACCTCGAGTGGCCTCTGTCTGGTAGGCCTTGGGTCAAGTCACTTCCCTATGACCAGAGGGCAGAGAGCCGGGGCCACACTGAGATCGTTAGAGGTTCTCACTATAATATTAACAGCAACAGCTTCTCAACGTAAAGCACCTGCTCTGTGCCAGGCACTGTCTAAACACTATGTATAGATACACTCATTGGAGCCTCACAACAACCCTAAGATGTAGGTGCTAGTATTAGCATCATTACCCTATTTTAGAGATGGGAAAAGCGAAGGCAAAAAAAAGAAAAGAAAACATCAAGCAACTCGTCCAAGGTTGTGTAACTAGTAAGTGACAGAACAGGATTCAAACCCAAGCAGCCTGGCCCTAGGTGCAGTGAACCCCTCTGTGATTCTATCGCTTGAGATTCTGAGCACCAAAAGCATTGTGCCTCTGGCCATATATAATCCAAATCCAAATCACACCAAATTCTGAAGGAGGGTAAGAAATTTAAAAAATTTAAAAAATTTTTCCTATGACGACTATGATTTTTTTTTTTTTTTTTTTTTTGCGGTAGGCGGGCCTCTCACTGTTGTGGCCTCTCCCATTGCGGAGCACAGGCTCCGGACGTGCAGGCTCAGCGGCCATGGCTCACCGGCCTAGCCGCTCCGCGGCATGTGGGATCTTCCCGGACCGGGGCTCGAACCCGCGTCCCCTGCATTGGCAGGCGGACTCTCAACCCCTGCGCCACCAGGGAAGCCCGATGACTATGATTTTTGCTATTGCATGTTTTTCTCATGGTTCTGGTGCTGGTGCCCTAAGTAAATAACGCTTTGTCTGTCACTTGGATAACCGGCCCCAGGGTTTGGAAAGGGATTTCAGGTGGGCAGAGTGCACAGATGTAGTTCTACCAGCCAAAGTTGTGTTGGGTGTCTCCTGCCCCCCACAGGGTGTCCTCCAGTCCCCTTTGGGGACTCACTTTGGAAGCTTTGGCAGCAGCTGTAGGCCTGACAGTCCACTTTTTCTTTTTTTAAAGGGTGATTCAGGGAATTCCCTGGCAGTCCATTGGTTAGGACTCAGCGCTCTCACTGCTGTGGCCCGGGTTCAATCCCTGGTTGGGGAGCTAAGATCCCACAAGTTGTGTGGCATGGCAAAACAAAAAAGGGTGATTCAAATGTTCAATGTCTTTATTGGGGTGATGGTTACACAGTTTTATACCTAATACAAAATTCATCAAGTCGAACACTTAATGGTGAAGTTTCAACCATTTTAGATTTATTTTTTACTGAAGTGACATTGGTTTATAACACTATACAAGTTTCATGTGTGCAACATTATATTTCTGCTTCTGGATACCCTGCAGTGTACTCACCACCAAAAATTTAGCTTCATCTGTCATCACACAGTTGGTCCCCTTTACCCATTTCACCCTCCTCGGCACCTCCTGCCCCTTCCCCTCTGGTAACCGCTCCTCTGTTCTCTGCTTCTATGCGTTTGTTTTCTGACAGCCCACTTCTGTAAGAGTATGATATGCATTCCTCTGGATTTCTATCGATTTCCAACTTCTCTCTTGTGTTCTTTAAGTGCGTTTGGCAGCAAGTAACCAGAATCTTGACTATCCGTGCAAATCTAAGCGTTAAGAGGCCTATTATCTTCTTCAGAAGTCTGAGGGGGGTAGGTTTGACAGCTCAATAGTATCATCAAGAACCCAAGCCCTGGGAATTCCCTGGTGGTCCAGTGGTTAGCACTCTGTGCTCTCAAGGTCAAGGGTCTGAGGCGAGGCTGAAAAAAAAAAGAACCCAGGCCCTTCCATCTTGCCACTCTGCCTCATGTGTTAGCAGTTATCTTCAAGCTCATACACTATGGTCTCAAGATGGCCACCTCAGGGCAAGGCATCATGGTCCTCTTCTAACTTAAACATTAAAAAAGAAATGGGCAGGGCTTCCCTGGTGGCGCAGTGGTTGAGAGTCCGCCTGCTGATGCAGGGGACGAGGGTTCGTGCCCCAGTCAATGAAGATCCCACATGCCGCGGAGTGGTTGGGCCCGTGAGCCATGGCCACTGAGCCTGTGTGTCCGGAGCCTGTGTGCCGCAACGGGAGAGGCCACAACAGTGAGAGGCCTGCATACCGCTAAAAAAAAAAAAAAAAAAAAAAGAAGTGGGCAAAAGGGCTTCTTTTTCATGTGGTTCTTTTTATTTAGAACAATGACCAAAAAATCCATCCAAAAGCATTTCAACAGGCATCTGTTTACTTCTCATTGGCCAGGAAGAGGTCACATGACCGTGCCTAGACCAATTATTGGCAAAGGGGATGCTGGGCTTAGACCAATCATGATTCATCCCCTAGGCAAGGGCATGCAGCTTCCCTGAGCGATATTTGGCATCCGTGTGCAATGAAGAAGAAGAGGTGGCTGTTGGGTAGGCTGCCATATAACCTCTTTCTCCTTCTTCTCATGTCCTTCCTCCCAAAAGTCCTAAAAAAAACCCCTGCCCTCCCCTAGGGCAGGGTCAAGGTCAGGATTGGAGAATAGGGGGCATGGTTTGCTAATTAACACAATTTATAGTTATTCCTTTGCAGAATAATTGACCTCTGTATTTTCCTAATTCTCCTAAAGCCTCAGAAAGTTCTTTAATTCCAAGGCCAGAAAAAATATGTTGTACCTTGTATTAGTTTCCTATGTCTTCTGTAACAAATTACCACAAAGTTGATGACTTAACACAAATGTATTCACTTATAGCTCTGGATTCCAGAAATCCACAATCTGTTTCACTGGGCTAAAAGTCAAGTTGTTGGCTGGACTGGTTGCTTCTTGAGAATCCAGGGAGAATCCATTTCCTTGCTTTATTCAGTTTCTGGTAGCTCAGTGCCCCTTCTGCCATCTTCAATGTGGGTAATTCCACCAATGGCATCTGCTTCCCTATATCCCACAGCCCTCTCTGACGGACTCTTGCATCCCCCTTAGAAGGAGGGTTGCAATTATTAATGCAGGATAATCTCCGTATCTAAAGATCCTTTTTTTTTTTTTTTTCCACTTTGTCTCCAAGACCTAAAACTGAAAGCCACCAGTCAGTCAGTCACGTGGTGCTGGAACTCCTGTAGCACTGGAATGGAACTGACAGCCACAGGCAGACTCGAGATTCTTAAATTAATCACATCTGCAAAGTCCCTTTTGCCATGTAAGGTTAACACTGACCAGGAATTAGGACATGAATATCTCCGGGGGCTATTAATCAGCCTACCACTCACCCTAATACCTGATCCTCCAATCTCAAAAGTTTCTGAAGGGGGAACTTACTAGGCAGGAGGGAGTTCTAATGTCTTCTTCGTGACATTCAGCAGCCCAGCAGCTCATAAGTGTGGTCTTGGGGTCTATGGCTTAAGTTTGTGGCAGATGCTTGGGGTGATGTTTGTGCCTGAAGGAAAGAACTCCTAGCAGAAGGAAGTCTCTCTTGGGAACCTGTGGGGGACACTTTTAACTCTGTGCGTCTTGTATTTTTGCAGATGAATGAATCACATTTGCTTTAAGTCAGTGCACGTGGAAGAGGTGGCAGATCCCATTAACGTGAAAAAACTTCCATCAAATCACATGCCCACATTAGCTTCGTCACATTTTTAATGAACCCTTGTTGTGGAGTGATGATTCCACAGGACATCTTAGGACGTTAAGTAAAGTTTTGTAGTGAACTTACAGACCACTTGGACCATTTTCCTCTCCCTGCCTTTCTTTCCTTTTGTTCTGGTTTTGGTGGTTGCCCCTCTTTCACGTTCTCTTACGGTCCTCTTTCAGATGTTGGTAGCCTTGCATCCAGCTTTTCCTGGCATTTCTCAGCTTCTCTGGCTGGTGAGTATCTCCCATGGGCAGTGGCTTGTGACTTTCGTTGGTTTCTCCCCTACAGCCTTGCTCACCCCCTGCAAATGGAAGCAAGTCTTGGGGCAGAACTTGTGGGGTCCCGGGCAGAGTCATAACTTAACCAGACACAGTATGTTCCAGGGACAAGTCAGTGAAAAGGTGATAATGCTTAACAACCCTCTCCCCAGAAAAAAACAAACCTGATTTGTAGGATTTGCCAATTTTCGTGACGGCAGATACACCCACTGCTGTCCAATCCAAGCTACTGAGGTCACCTAGACCGTGGAGTTGGGGAGAGATGTACACACCACGGGGCCAGTGCAGACATGTCCTCCTGACACAATATTTCAATAGTCCGCCTCTTCCGAAACAGGGAAGAACTAGTCAAACACATTCTCTCTGGAATTTTTTCTAAAGGAAACCTTTCATGCTCTCACATTCTCCCCGAGTTAGTCTTTGGTGCAAGGGTATGATTAGAAGTAAGTTTGATGTGGAATTGCACTTTGCTTTTAGTCTTTCCCACTGTCCCTCCTTCTTCCTTGTGTCAAGGGATGCTGGCTTATAGTCACTTTTACTGGCAAGATGGTCACCATGCCAGGGAGGAAAAGGGCTAAATATAGGCGATCCAGCTCCTGTGTGTCTCACGTGGTACACACAAGAAAATTCCAACTTAATGTAAATTAAGGTGAATTAGCTGAGCTATCTTTTCATAAAAGAAAGGGGGGTGGGTGGGAGATGTGAGCAGATAGAGTACATCATTTAAGTGCTAAGAATCCAGAAACCACTTAATGGCTTTGGCCCTCTTCTTAAATTCCTGTTCCAAAATGGAACGGATTTATTTCTTTTCCTTTCTGCAGCCCTGCACACAATGGGGTAGGGCACAGTGAGTGACAAAGTGACCCCAAGTGCACTGTAGGAGGGAGAGGCAAGGTGGCCAGAGAGTCTACAAACCGCAGGTGAGTCTTAAGTGACTTAGAATTGATCAAGCACTCAACTGTGACAGGAAATGCCAACATCATCATAAAGTAATCATAATCATGAAAACTCCACATGTCTGGGCCAAGCTCTGCCCTGCGGTATGTGCTGTGCTGTTTTATGGGCCTAGCCCGGAATACAACGAGGCAGAGGCCAGGGCCGGAGGGCACCCCGCTCCCTGGGAAGAGAGGTGCAGACAAGGGCATCCGAATGTTTGTTTGGTTGAGCTGCTGTTTCACCATTGTTCGCCTCGTTACCAGTTATGACACGTGCCAGAGCAGGCTTTGCCCCCTTCATTCCACTGGCATTTGTTAAAACAACATTCACCAAGATCTGATCTGGATGTGTCTTTTGGCCTGCCTGTAACTTTCCACTTTCAGGGAGAGGTAACGAGGAGTTTACAAGTCTTCATTTCACAGCTTTTTAAGGACAAGGATTTTAAAGCATAAACCTGGGAGAAATTTTATTTTTTATTTTTTTTATTTCTTGGCCACGCCGCGCAGCATGTGGGATCTTAGTTCCCCGACCACGGATTGAACCCGTGCCCCCTGCAGTGGAAGCTCGGCGTCTTAACCACTGGACCACTAGGGAAGTCCCTGGGAGAAATTTTTTAAAGAGGAAAGGAAGAAGGGAAACTGAATTTCAGTTCTTAACTACCTACCCCCTGGGCATTGTGCTTCCGAGTCCTTGCCATCAATTAAAGTATGATAAGAGAAGGAAGAAAAATGACTGATCGTGGGACTTTCCTGATGGTGCAGTGGTTAAGAATCCACCTGCCAACGCAAGGGACGTGGGTTCCATCCCTGGTCTGGGAAGATCCCACATGCCGCGGAGCAACGAAGTCCATGCGCCACAACTACTGAGTCCACGCACCACGACTACTGAAGCTTGCACACATAGGGCCTGTGCTCTGCCGCAAGAGAAGCCACCACAGTGAGAAGCCTGCGCACTGCAACGAAGACCCAACGCAGCCAAAAATAAATAAAATTTAAAAAATATATCGATCGATATTGCCTAATAGAGATCCAGCCAAAAGGGGACATGTTCTGGACGTGCGTGGTCTGTCTTGGGTGGTATTCCCATCTCCTACAACAAGGCCTAGCATATGGTAAGGCCTCAATTAGAATTTGTTGTATGAATGAATGTAGATGATTGTGAAGATGCAGAGAAATAAAGAAATGTAGCTTCGAAAGGATTTTGCTAAGTATCTACACCTGAGCTGCCTAGGACACAGGCCCAGAGTTAGGGTGAGGGGAATGAAAGGTCTAAGGTACAGAACTGAAGGAGGCACTCACTTCCAGTTTTATGCAAGTTTCAAGGCTGCACTTACTGGCATGATCCTGAGAGTGAGTGCCATCTTACATGTCCTAAATATTGTGCCCTACTGCCTCACTCCTATCCCCGCCCTGCTAGTCCATTTAGAACTGACAAAATATATTAAAAAAAATTATTTCCCCTTTGGGCTTGGTCCACTAGCTCTGCTCTGAAACACAGGAGATGTTTTAGGGAATAGGAACAGAGGCTGTTCTTACCTAGGAAACCAGTGACCACACAGCCAAGAGCTGTCAGGTAGACCCGGGTTTACTCAGTACTTACTGTGTACTTAGATAAGTCCGTTAACCTCTGGAGCTTTCCTTCTTCATCCATAAAATGCAGATAAGAATACCCACTTCACAGGATGATTGTGAGCATTGGGAGTAATATACAAAAAGTGCCAAGTGCAGCACCCGGCACATAGTAAGTGCTCAATAAATGGGAGTCTTTATTGTGTTACTATTAGTGGTGATGCTGGCGATGCCGCTTAGCCAACTCTTTAGGTGAAATACAGCACACATATGCACTCGTCGAAAAAGATTCAGGTGGACTTCTGAAGCTGTCTTTGGTTCTTGTGGCTCCTGGCTCTCTCCTCCCTGCTTCTTCTTCCCTGATAGCATCCCCTGCTGTATGCAGGAACTGTGGGCATGGCAGGAATGTGTGTGACAGCTGGCCATGCAGACAGGAGAGGCAGGGTGAGGAGAATAGGTTTAAAAATATAGACTAGTCAGCTGGCCCCATGCACCTCAACCAAACTCCCTGGGAAATGCTAGTGGCTTTCCGGCCTCACCACCGCTCCCACCAGCCCTCTGTTTAGGGGCTCTGCTCTGTGCTGTGTGTTTCATAAGAGAACAAAAAGACAGAGGGCTCTTGCTGAGAATTTTGCTTATGGAAGCAGAATTTTTAAAATGTGCCCCAGGTTCCATGATGGCATTGTGACATTCTGCCTTGTGTTAATGGATAATTCTCCAAAAAAAAAGGGTAAAATCATGACTGTCATACAGAAATAAAAATGAAAACATGTTAAAGATTTTATTTAGCTCTTTAAGGAGGAAACTGGCGTTTCAACCAGTTCAAAGAAGCAATAAAACCCACAGATTTATATGGGGTAAAGGAATGTTGGAACGAACGAGCAAATGGACATAAAATTGGCTTAAGGGGTGTTATAGGCTGAATTGTGTCTCCCCAAATTCATGTGTTAAAGTCCTAACCCTCAGGTACCTTGGACTGTGACTGTATTTGCAGATAAGTTCTTTAAAGAGGTAATCAAGTTAAAATGAGGTCATTAGGGTGGGCCTTAATCCAATATGACTGTTGTCCTTATAAGGAGAAGAAATTAGGACACAGACCCACACAGAAGGAGAACCATGAGACAGAAGGTGCCCATCTAGAAATCAAGCAAGGACAGAGGCCTCATAAGAAACCAATCCCAATGACACATTGATCTCAGACTTCTAGCCTCCAGAACTGAGATAAACTTCGGTTGTATAAACCACCCAGCACTTTGTTATCATAGCCCTAACAAACTAATTCAGTGGGGAAGGGTTATTTGAACATCTATAGACAAGAATTAATTTACATCCCAATTAGTTATCTATAATTTATAGAGTTGTAAAATAGCTCTGTTTGAATCAGATAACCCAGCCAGTTTAATAATGAGACTTATTTACAACTACAATCAGTAAACTACAGCTTGTGGGTCAAATCCAGCTCCACCACCTGTTTTTGTAAATAAAGCTTTATTGGCACACAGACAGAGTTGGTCCTTTCCCTTGTCTGTGGCTGCTTTCCCACTACAAAGGCAGAGTTAAGTAGTTGTCATCTGCAAAGTCTAAAATATTTACTATCTGGTCTTTTTCAGAGAAAGTTTGTAGATCTTCCTCTAGAAAATGCATCATTTCCCACTGAAGCACAGTTTCCTTACAGTTGGAATGTCCTTCAAGGTCATCCAGTCCAGGGGGTTCCAGATTTTGAAATCTCATGCATCAGTAAAATTTCAAAAAAATACTTGAGGAATAGTCACTGGTCTTCAATTTTTACTTCTGTCAAATATCAACTACTTCATAAAAGAAGACATTTCAGCTATGTGATAAAATAAGATATTTTGAAGAGCGTAGCGCCTGAAAGACTCACTGCATTGTCCTTTCTTTTTTTTCTTTGAGGTTTGGTAAAAACTTTGCCACCAACTAGCCACAGTTCATGGTCTGGATTGTGGGACCACGAATCTGGCTCAATCTTAGACACCAACTGCTGGCTTTGTCCAGGGAGACTCTGCTGGCTCAGACCAGGAGTCCTGGACTTACTCCTGGTACCCAGGCTAGTTCATGTCTTTCGGCCAGGAAGGAGGTCCTCAGGGTCTGGTTATTGCCAGAGCCAGCCTGGGCACACATCCAGCTCCAATTATGACAGGGCCTGCCTTGCTTTAAAAAATATATTTTTTCTTTTTTTTTTTTTTTACATCTTTATTGGAGTATAATTGCTTTACAATGGTGTGTTAGTTTCTGCTTTATAACAAAGTGAATCAGTTATACATATACATATGTTCCTATATCTCTTCCCTCTTGCATCTCCCTCCCTCCCACCCCTTTAGGTGGTCACAAAGCACCGAGCTGATCTCCCTGTGCTATGCGGCTGCTTCCCACTAGCTATCTACCTTACGTTTGGTAGTGTATATATGTCCATGCCACTCTCTCGCTTTGTCATAGCTTCCCCTTCCCGCTCCCCATATCCTCAAGTCCATTCTCTGGTAGGTCGGTGTCTTTATTCCTGTCTTACTCCTAGGTTCTTCATGACATTTTTTAAAAAATATATATTTTTTCTTGATTTTTAAAAGAAAGATATGTTCAGTGCAGAAAACTTAGGAAAAAATGGAAAGAACAAAACTCATCTCTACCCAGAGAGATATAAAAGTTTAGTGATACACAGGGTGAACAAAAGTGCTTTCCAATCTAAAAAGTTTAAAGGGGCAAAACCCAGCATATCTCCCCGAAATGAGGCCTGGCACATGGCAGGCACCAATATTTATTGAAAGAATAATTAAACCTAAACGACTGCAATTATTTTTCCCAGATGATCCAAGAAAATTCAGTCTTTTTACTTTTTTGATGATCAAAATGGCTAATATGGTAAATCTTCCAGGTTGGCCTCCCCACCACCAAAAAAATCTTGTATCTATTTTTTTTCTTCTTAAGGCTTATAACTGCCAAGAGCAATCATTTAAGAAGCAAGTATTATATATTTTCACTATTTTCATCATGTTTTACTGTCCAAAAATTAACATCAGTTAAACTGCCCTAATGATAAACACAATATAATAATAATGATCTTTAAAAATCGATGTAGTATTCTCTCTGATTTCTTTTTCTTTCTTTCTTTCTTTTTTTTTTTTGGCTGCATCGCACAACTTGTGGGATCATAGTTCCCCGACCAGGGATTGAACCCAGGCCAGTGCAGTGCCCAGTGAAAGTGCACTGGGTGAAAGTGAAAGTGAACGTGCACATCGGTTAGAGTCCTAATCACTGGACTTTCAGGGAATTCCCTCAATGACTTCAAATGAGCAATTCCTAAGAAGCAAAGTTTAAATCATTCAATTATCTCACATTCATGCCTGGTCACCTAAATGAGAAACATCTTGAATTTGATATTCAAAGTAAACAATTGAGAATACTTTTTAAACTCTTTATGGCTTACAATCCTAAAATTGGGGACTTCCCTGGCGGTCCAGTGGTTAGGACTCTGTGCTTCCACTGCAGGGGCATAGGTTCAATCCCTGGTGGGGGAATTAAGATTTAGCATGCCTCGCGGTGTGGCCGAAAAAAGAAAAGAAGAAAAATTACACCTAAAATCAATCATTCATCACTGTTTCCTGTGAAAACATCATCCATACCTCCTGCTTTGCAAGGCACTTCTAAGCCCCTTCAAGCGGTTTATTAATTCCATCTACCCCTTTAAGAAACAACTATTTCAAACAATCCCTGACAAACTAGAAGAATAAAAATGACTTCTCCTTGGTTCTTCTTTGTCTGAATAGTTCACTCATATATGTCTGTGTTTCCCCTGATGTTTCATTTTGTTTATATATAAAATTTTTCTCTAAAAACATAAGCTCATTTTAACTGTTTAAAAATAAGCAAGTATCATCCCTTTTCAAAAATCACTTCTTTTCTTTGATAAAACATCTGGCTGCATCTTATTTCAGTCTTGAATCCCACCCACAATCTGAGCCAATCCCTTTGCATTGGCTTATTTCTCTCCATCTGTAACATTTAATCTCCATGCTGAGGTCTGTCCCTTACCTGCCCTGCCCCTGTGAGCCTCCTGTACTCTGACTTGGCCCAGGTGGATTCCCACCTGGCATATGATGGGCAGGAGACCTGGGATGGGCCCCCATGTCTCCACTTATTCCAATTAGATTTTTCTTTCATTGTGTGTAAAAAATTTCCTTCTCAACCACTCCCCAGGAAGCAGCTCTCTTGCTTCTCTCACCTCCTCTGGAACTTTTAATGAAGGTTCAGGTCTTAATAGTTTGTCCTTGGACCAGGAATCATTCGACCTGCTGCTACTTACTGACCGTGATCTTCAATTTAGTATGCCCTTACTATATGCAAGTCAAGCACTATGTGCTTCCTATACGTTATTTCTAGTCTTCACAACAACCCTGCAGAGCTGTGTGACCTTGGACAAGCCACAAAACATCTATGGGCATCAGTTTCCTCTTTTAAAATGTGAATAATAACACCCACAGGAGACTGCATGCTACACTACACCACAGGGCCTTTCTTAGATGGTTGTCTTATTTCTCTACTGTGTCCCCAACATCACCCAGTGCAGGGCTCAATGTATAACTAGAGCTCGACACATACTTACTTGGTGACTGTTTGAATATAGGTATCTTATTCAATTATTTTCCTGAGTTACTTCTAAAACATGAAACAGATTTGCATTTAAAGTTTATCAAAAGCAGTAGGCATTCACATGAAAGAACCAATGCAAGTAGAAGTCACTTTTTAAAATGTCTGATGTTTATAAAGCTAAATCCTGAGATCTCTACTCTTGGAATGCTCTAGTTAATTGAATTTCTGTTAACTGTTGATTAGGTTTTGTTAAACAGACTTAGAAATTTTTATCAAATTTTAATCTACTTTCTTGCCTTAGGAAGAAGAATCTGCAGGACACACCTGTATTCTGCTTTGGTGATTCAGGACTCTACAGTGTCTCTAGGGTAGGGTTTGGAGCTTCAAGGAGCTCACTGAGGATGGAGGATGAGCAGGTGAGTGGCAGGTGTTCTAACCCAGGACTCAACTCCATGGAGGTTTCTTCCTCCTTGCTCCAGATATGGTTGATGTTGTCTTGTAGTTGAGGATTACTGTTAGCTGGATTCCAGTTAACCAAAAAATTTTTGGCCAGTGTTTTTTGTAATTCTTGGTACCTTTACTCAAGGGACAAAACTTTTAAAATAACTTCAGCCAGGTTTCTCACCTTTGGGCCAAGGAAGATTTCCTTAGGCACACATACATCTTAAAAAAAAAAAAATATATATATATATATATATATATATATATACACACACGTATACACACACACACACACACACACACACACACACACACACACACACATATATATATATATATATATGGTCACCCCAGATGTATATTTGTGTCATATATATGTATATATATATTTTTTGCGGGGGGGGGGGCGCTTAAAATTCTCACTTTGGCTGTGCTTTCGAGAAGTGCTAATTCTGCTATAAAGTGCTGGCTGGGCAGCCACCTGAAATGGGGGCCACTGTTTGTTCAAATCAGTTTCTAAGCCCATATGTCTCCTTCAGGTCTTGAAATAGTCAAGAGATGTACTTCCCAAGATATGTGTAAAGAACTAAAGTGTGCAAGGGCAAGGAAATCTACAAGATGAATACGGATTATCTTCAGTTTCATTTAACTGCAATTGCCAAAGTTATGCATTTTTTTGGGTATTTGAAAAGTTGTTGTCAAAATGTAAGACTGAGGTTTTGAGCAACCAAAACAGGGACCCATATGTACTAACATTTAAATCTGCATGACTGTGGTTCCCAAACTTTGTTGCACACCGGAATCACCCAGGGAGATTTTGAAAATCTAGATGCCCAGGTTGTACTCCAGACCAATTAAAATCTGGGAGTGGGAGTCACATGTTAGTATTTTAAAAGATTTCTGGGTGATTCCAAAGTTCAGCAAAGTTTGGGAACTGATGGCATACGGAATTATACAGGTAAGCAATTTGTAGACTACTACCTAAAGAACTCAACTTACAGAATACTTTAATCCCCAGACCTCATGTGTATTTACGTTTAACATGCTTCAACATTATAATAGTAGAATATTTCAGAAATAATGAAAAGAGACTCTATAAATTAAAAATGATTCTGTAATCTGAAATATTTCCAAAATAGTACAATCCACTCCTTTTTTGCAGGGAGGGGGAAAATCAGAAATATTTATTTCCACGTTCAAAATCCCTTTTATAAGTACAGAAGAAGGAGAAATACTGAAAGATGAAAGGATGAAAAGATATAAACAAAGAAAAACTAAAATGATTGTTTACTAAGAATTGCAAATGCTCGTTTTCTGAGCATACCACAAAGTTCCATTCTCTGTTCTTAGGACTTTGTGTAATTGTCAGGGACATGATGACAACGGCTCATGCTTTTAGTTTAGCAAAATAAACCTGAGGGTTCCTTTTCAACCAGGTCTCAGTGAAAACTGAGACTGTACTCTTCTTTATGAAGGAAGAAAGAAAGGAAGTAAGTTAGGGGGAAAGGGAGGAAGGAAGGAAGGAGAGAAAATACGTCTTAGTGGTGAGCTCACCTATCCTTTGAACTGTTTTGTGGTTGAAATGCCCTTCCTGACTGATCAGTGCTCATTCAACAGATTTTCACGTATTAGGAACATTCGAGGATTATGTCAGCTGAGACTCCTGCTGCCCGTGTGGTAGAGAGAACAACTTATAATAGCAAACATATACCAGACTTAGACGAATTACCCTCCCCGCAGCCTGCGGGCCTGTTGGGGTCATTCAATTCGGCAAACAGCCCCGTTTCTATAATCTCTTCCTGCCAAGCTATAGGGACAGCACCTGTTGCAAATCTTTGGAAGAACTGCGTATCTTTATCATCAAATTCAACTCCTCGAACCTCAGAGAAATCTTCGATTTCACCGATATCTTTGGCATAAACCACTGATGGGTCTGGCACAAATGGAGGCTCAACTAGGCCAGCTTCCAGGCGAGGAAAGTTGATGGTTTTGAAGAAATGGTGTTTCCTGGGATCATCAGACTTTTCTCTGTGAAGAAAGGAGATGGCCAGCCTGAGACACAGTAACAAACCCAAACAGGAACTGTTCTAGCAATTCAAAATACGTGGCCTTCTTTTCCTAGAATACATTTCATTTTAATTGCAGAGACAATATCACATAAAGAACAATTTAGGAAAATAACAACTTTCAAAACCACCCACAGGGAATTCCCTGACGGTCCAGTGGTTAGGACTCCATGCTTTCGCTGCCAAGGGCCTGGATCCGATCCCTAGTTGGGGAACTAAGGTCCCACGAGCCACAGATGGCCAAAAAAAAAAATTTACCCCACACTTCTACTATATGCAGATAGTCGCATTTTCATTGTTTGTAGACCACCTTCACACTTAGATGTAATTTTTTTTTTTTTGCGGTATGCGGGCCTCTCACCGCTGTGGCCCCTCCCGCTGCGGAGCACAGGCTCCGGACGCGCAGGCTCAGCGGCCATGGCTCACGGACCCAGCCGCTCTGCGGCATGTGGGATCTTCCTGGACTGGGGCACGAACCCGTGTCCCCTGCATCGGCAGGCAGACTCTCAACCACCGCGCCACCAGGGAAGCCCCTGGATGTAAATTTTAAACAGCGAAGTAGTTGAGATGACTTTTGTTCTTGGTGTTTCATGGAAACACCAGCAAAATTCAGTGGGGTCAGAACCTGCTTGCCTGCAGCTTCCAAGGTGCTCACTGCCTCTTGCTCTGTCCTTCAGGGTTACATAGGACAAGTGAAGCATGTCTCTTCTTACCTGACCGCCACTTACATTTTAAAAGACAGCAGTCAGATCTCCTCACTCTTCATATGACATGATTTCTAGGAGCCCCACCTACCTCCCTCAACTGCCACAGTAATCTTTAAAGACTTTTAAATAATCCATTAGCAATTTTTAGCAGCATAACTGAGCATACATTCGGTGCTCAAGACTACAGTTGTTTGTTATCAAACCCTCCTTCCCCATGCTAGAAATTATTCTAGTATTTGCCTTAGAATATGGGGGAAAAAATGTGTGTTTCCAGTTAATTGTGTAACCTTTTATATTAGTTACCTATTGCTGTGTAACAGATTGCCCCAACATTTAGTGGCTTAAAACAACAAACATTTGGGACTTTCCTGGCGGTCCAGCGGTTAAGATTCTGTGCTCCCAGTGCAGGGGGCCCGGGTTTGATCCCTGGTCAGGGAACTAGATCCCGCATGCTACAATTAAGAAAGAGTCCACATGCGGCAAATAAGAGTTCACGTGCTGCAACTAAGAGTCCTCATGCTGCAACTAAAGATCCTTCATGCAGCAATGAAGATCCTGTGTACTGCAGCTAAGACCCAGAGCAGCTAAATAAATGAATAATAAATATTAAAAAAAGGCTTTATTTAAAAAAAACAAAAACATTTATTATTATCTCACAGTTTCTGTGGGGCAAGAATCTAGACTTGGGTTAACTGGGTGCCTCTGACTCAAGGTCTCTAGAGACATCACAGTAAAGCTGTTGGTCAAGGCTGTGGTCTCATCTGAGGGTTCGACTCGGGTGGGGGGTCAGGGTTGGGGTAAATTGCTTCCAGGCTCACTCATATGGTTATTGGAAAGCCTCCATCCCTCACCATGTGAGCCTCTTCACAGGGCTGCCTGATACCATTGTAACTGTCTTTCTTCAGGACAAATGGTCATAGCAAGAGAGAGATAGAGAGAGAGCTCAAGATATAAGACACAGTATTTTTATTACCTAATCTTAGAAATGACATCTCATTACTTCTGCCACATTCTACTTGTTAGAAGCAAGTCAGTACGTACAAGTAAGTCCAGCCCATCCTTAAGGGAAGGGGTTACTCAAGGGTGTGGATGGCAGGAGGTAGGGATCTTTGGGGACCATATTAGGGGTGGTCTACCATACACTCCTCTTGGTTCTTCTTGAGTCCAAGTTTTAAAGAAATAAAAAGAGGGCTGTTTTGTGGCATCAGGTTCAAACGATTTTTTTCTCTTTTTCATTTTTTTTAAAAAGATTTATTATTTATCATTTATTTATTTAATTTATTTATTTATGGCTGCATCGGGTCTTAGTTGCGGCATGCAGGATCTTCGTTGAGGCATATGGGATCTTTCATCATGGCGCACAGGCTTCTCTCTAGTTGTGGTGTGCAGGTTTTCTCTTCTCTAGTTGTGGCATGCAGGCTCCAGGGAGTGTGGGTTCTCTAGTTGAGGTGCACAAGCTCAGTAGTTGTGGCATGCGGGCTTAGTTGCCCCACGGCATGTAGGATCTTAGTTCCCTGACCAGGGATTGAACCCGTGACCCCTGCATTGTAAGGCAGATTATTTACCACTGGACCACTAGGGAAGTCCCCTCTTTTTCTTTTATATGAGTAGGTATGCTGGTCTGACTAAGAGATGTCTTCCTTTTGGAAGAAGTCAATTTCTGTCATAAATCAACCTTAATAAAGTTAATTACATTCATGGTCTTCCCTTTTTCATTTTTGTTCTAGTAATCAGAAAGCTTTTAGGAAAGGGATTGAGAGCTTCCCTCATACATCCCCTTCAGAGACTCCCTACTGTGTTTGAGGATTACTGCAGCAGACTCTGTCCAATAAGATGACTAGAGTCTAAACTCAATAATCACGTTACTAATAACAAGTGGAAATGACCAACATTTATGCAGAGCTACACTCTCGGCTAACACAACGTTATGCTCTTCACTTACTTTGCCACATTTAACCATCACAACAACCCTATCTGTCTTTTAACTGTATTTTAAACCTCTTTTAACCTCTTTATACTTGCTTTTGCAGTTATAAATAGCTGTGTATCTGAGAAAGCCAGCAAATATAGGTGAATTTTTCAAAGGAAAAATTGTAGTCAAATATTATTATGGAAAAGAGAAACTCAGTCGAAGGCTTCTGATGTCCAGCAATTCCCCAGTTCTTGTTTTGTGATTCAAGCCTAGCTCCATCCAGAAAGGCCCATCCAGGACTCTTTGGACTTTTCCCATTATGACCCCACTGAAAAGAGAGGTATGGAAAACTGTATCATAAGATACTATAAGGTAACTCTGTTCTCCCCAAAGTCACTGAGTCTCCATGAATTGAAAGAAAGGGAAATGCAGGCTTGCCATCTATTAGAACCTACTGATCAGACTTCCCTGGTGGCACAGTGGTTAAGAATTGGCCTGTCAAAGCAGGGGACACGGGTTCGATCCTTGGTCCAGGAAGATCCCACATGCCACGGAGCAACTAATCCCGTGGCCACAACTACCGAGCCCGCCCGCACGCTGCAGCTACTGAAGCCCGTGTGCCTAGAGCCCATGCTCCCCAACAAGAGAGGCCACCGCAATGAGGAGCCCGCGCACCGCAATGAAGAGTAGTCCCTGCTCGCTGCAACTAGAGAAAGTCCACGCACAGCAACGAAGACCCAATGCAGCCAAAAAAAAGGAACCTACTGACCAATGTCTGTGTGGTTTACATCCTGTAGAGTAAGAGCCTTGAGGGAGGGTTACTAAGATGAATTGAAACTTCAAGGACGGATTTTTTTTTTAAAGTCAGATCTACTGAGGTATAATTTACACAGCAACATTTTAAAGTATCAGAAAGATTTGAGGAATGGGGGTTGGTACCAGATTTTAAATGTGTCAGAACAAGGATAGAGGTAAAATTCCACCCAAGTAGATCAGGAATGAACCTCAGGCCTGTGTGTCTCAAAGAGAACAGAGGAGTTAGAATGGGACCAGGTGCCATGAGGAAGAAGCTTGTACCATCTTGATGGCCGCTGGCAGGTATGAACACACTGTACCAGAGGTCAAGAGGGCACCTTTAAAGTCACTCTGAGCAGATTTAACTTGGATAAAGGAGAGTGCCCATGGGCTCGGTGACCGTGGGGAACTTGCCATACCAGTCCTCACATCAAGATGCACAGTTCTCTTATCTAGGAAATAGACTCACAGATGTAGAGGACAGACTTGCAGTTGCCAAGGGGCAGGGGTGGATTGGGAGTTTGGGATTAGCAGATGCAAACTATTATATACAGGATGGATAAACAACAAGGTCCTGCTGTATAGCACAGGGAACTCTATTCAACATCCTGTAATAAACTATAATGGAAAAGAATATGAAAAAAGAGTATATATATGTATAACTGGATCACTTTGCTGTACAGCAGAGATTAACACAACGTTGTAAATCAACTCTACTTCAATAGAATAAACTTTTTAAAAAAGGCACCGTTCTTAACTAACATCTCAACCAGGCCCAGATGGCCTTGGCGTGTCCATTAGGGATGGCCAACTGCAGCCTTTTTGCAACTAGTCACAGAAGACTGGGGAAAAACGGGCCACACTGAGGTTTTCTTTATGTTCCGCCACATCCCCAACTAGATGCCCCTGGAGGGCGGGGCCCGTGCCTTATGCCCCTTTCCAATAAATATCTGTGGGTGCTGATGGTAACAACAAAAGACTAGGCTCTCCAACTTCTGCTCCTTTCCCTCTGCGTCCAGGCTACGGGCAAGCTGATCACTTGGCTATTTTGCACTAGCCATGCTTACCTCAGTTGTGTAATTAGAGTGAAGGTTATTTGACTCCTGAACCTTTCCCTGGCAGATTTGTTCAGGGCTCTTTTGGCCCATCATCATGCAGTGCCCTTGGGCAAATAGGGGAGACTATGGAGGGTGGCAGCACCTTTTGTAAGGGCCAAATCAGCAGCTGCAGGGAGACTTCTCCTGCTTATTGAATATATTTCAGAGCATGGACAGGGGCTATTGTGTTACCAAACCCCACACAGAGATTACAATGGATTTTCTAAGAACAGTCAATGAAGGAAAGATACCAGCTGCCCATACACGAGGACCACGCGGTGGGGTTTGGTCTGCCAAGAACAGTGGCTATTGGCCTGAGAAGCACTTAAGTCAGAGACTTGCATGGTTATTTGCCCTTACTTGGCTGCACTGTCTGATTAGAATAAATCCTGAAAAATACTTAAGTCTTCACCTTTTATTTTATTGGAACACGCCATAGTTGACCCTATCTGGAGTCCCTGTGAGATGATCAGAAAAGCTTTTGGCTTCTCTGCAAAATTAATTCACAGACCCATCAAGGCAAAAGAGGAGATTCCCTTCAGTGATGTCTAAGGAAGGAGAAGGGTTTTTTTTCTTTCTTTCAAATGCTCGTGAATGCAACAGGGAGGGGGCACTTGACCTCTCCGCTGTGCAACACATTGTCTAGGTATTTGCTCGGCTTTGGAGGATGCCCACGAAAGCAATCAAACATTATCTCATTTGAATGAATGTTTAAAAAATACAAAGAGTTGAAATGAAAACGTTGGAAGGTTTTCTCTTTCACTGAACAGCTGGTTTTTATATGCTTTCTCTCTAATGTTGTAAACAGTTTTTATACAAAACAGTCACAACAACAAATGCTTTTTGAAAAGGTTTTGCTTGACAGAGCAGCTTCAGGCCATGATCCAGTGCTTTAAGGTGGCGTTTTCCCGAAGAAGTTAGTCAATGTTTCATTTTACAGATTCAAAGTGTGCTTATAGACCGCCTGGAGGGGTGGGATAGGGCGGGTGGGAGGGAGGGAGACGCGAGAGGGAAGAGATATGGGGACATATGTATATGTATAACTGATTCACTTTGTTATAAAGCAGAAACTAACACACCATTGGAAAGCAATTATACTCCCATAAAGATGTAAAAGAAACAAAAACGAAGTGTGCTTATAAAGTACTGAGATAGATTTCTATTCAAAGACACCAAGTGGGTTGTGTCCCCTTCAGGGAAGTCATCTAAAGAGACTGTTCACTTCTTTCACTGCCTTGGCCACTGTTGGTACATTCTCTGATTCCCCCCGCATGGGCTTGAGAGCCAAGATGGTAGAGATGGTCTGTGTTCACCATATCCAGCTCTCCTCTCCTTCCTGGACAGACAGAAAGCAGGACTAGTCGGCTCCCTTGCCCTTAGGCAGGGCCCGAGGACTCCTTCTGTCCAACAGAAGTGTATCTGAAATGACCTGTAAAGTGGGTCTGAGGCAGGGCAAAGCTCCCCAGGTTCTCTGCATGCTCTCTTGTTGCCATAGCAACCGAAACCACCAGTTCCAGTGGGGCTGAAAGGTGGAAGCAGCCTGAAGCTCTGAGTCACCATTCAGAAGGGAGATACCTGGAGAACCCCTGGACCCATAAAGGACTTCATATGAATGAGAAATAATCCTTTAGTTTTAAGCCGCTGAGACTTTGGGATTTGCTTGTTATCACAACGTGGCCTATTTTGACTACACTAATACAACAATGTTGGAATCTACACAGGAAAATCACTTCCACATCAGTGAAGAGTTCCATCTCATTTCAAAATACTCATTTGTTAGTTTCGCTATCTTTGAAATGCTTTGAAAGTCATTACAAATGAATTTTGTTTCGCTATTTTAAAAGATCAGATCAAAAATAAAAAGCTTGCCTCCATACGTAAACATTGCGAGCTAAGGCAGCCCTGTTCTAGAGGCTCCGCTGACAACTACTCAGAAGATTTAGAGTAATTTGCCTCTCGAAGTTTTGGTGTAATATTAAAAATCAGTCATATTACTTTATGGTTGTAACTTTCTTTCTGTATGTATTTTTAGATTTTGAAAATTCAGTCCAAGTAATTTAAGACACACGAGCTCGTAGTTTAGTCAAAATATTATCTGATATCACCCTTAGAACTAATTAATAATAACTGCTATCACATTGAATGATTCCTAAGCTATGTTGTATCTAACTTTGCAAGCATTATATCTAAACCTCGAAATATCCCACTGAATTAGTTAGGGTTCCTTAGAGAAACAGAACCAAAAGGGCGCTGAACTGTCCAAAATGCACAACAGTGGCATAAAAATTATTTTGAGCTGAAGTTATTTGAGAGTCAGCAGATGCAGGTTTTGAACTCCCCTTTGTCTGCCTTTAAGATAAGCAGAGCCTTGGAAAAAAACTCAACTCATAAATCTTCTCTCCGGGTATTTCAGGAGTTTTGGAACCAGGAAAGATTGACTCTTATCACCAGTGACAGAACTCAGCACCATACCTAAATAGACATTGCCACAAAGCTATCATATCTCCCATCTATTCTTCTAAGGGCCATTTATCTTTCCTAAAAGTCAACTGTTCTCCCATAAGTGCCCTTACCCCACTATTTCAAAGAAGTCATTTGTTTTCCTGTAAGTGACCTTCTCCCCATCCCCCTCCCCTATTAAATGGAATATAAGCCCTCAATTCTAACTGCCACCTAGTAACATTTTTTTTTTTTGCAGTACGTGGGCCTCTCACTGCCGTGGCCTCTTCCATTGCGGAGCACAGGCTCCGGACCCTCAGGCTCAGTGGCCCTAGCTCACGGGCCCAGCCGCTCCGCGGCATGTGGGATCTTCCCGGACCGGGGCACGAACCCGTGTCCCCTGCATCGGCAGGCGGACTCTCAACCACTGCGCCACCAGGGAAGCCCCCTAGTTACACTTTTTTGTGAACTCTTGTGTATGTACCTAAATAAAAATCTGTCTTTTCTCTTGTTAATCATCTTTTGTCAGTTTAATTTTTAGGCTTCCATTCCTAAACCTAACAGGGTAGAAGAAAAGTTCTTTCCTCTCCCCCCAGTACATGTGTATGTATGAGAGAGAGAGAGAGAGACAGAGACAGAGAGAGAGAGAGAGAGAGAGAGAGAGAGGGAGGGAGGGAGGGAGAGAGAGAGTTTATTTTAAGGAACTGGCTCAGGCAATTGTGGAGGCTTGGCAAGTTCAAATTCTGCAAGGTAGGCTGTGTGGCTGGAGACTCAGGGAAGAGTCACAGTTCAAGTTCAAAGGTGGTTTGCTGGCAGAATTCCTTCTTCTCCCAGGGAGGTCAGTCCTTTTCTATTAAGGCCTTCAACAAATCGCATGAGGCTCATCCACTTAATGAAGAATAACCTGCTTTACTCAAAACCTACTCATTTATGTGTTAATCTTACCTAAAAAATACCTGCACAGAAACATCTAGAATAGTGTTGATCAAATATCTGAGTACTGGGGCCTAGTCAAGTTAAGACATAAAATTAACAATCACACCCACAAAAAAATCCCATTTTGTATATGAGGATATTGAGACTCCAAGAAAGTAATTCAGTTGCTTGGGGTAAAATGATCAGTATGTAGCCAAGCTGGGTATGTAGGTATGGTGCTGAGTCTATGTCTGTGACTTGAAAACCCTTGGTTTTTGTCCTTACATAACACAGTTACTCACTGCCAAGGGTCTTTTCATAGATCAGGTTTTCTTATTTTTTTCTTCTAAAATATCTTGATCTTATTATTCCTTTGTAGGCAATAAAACTTGACTTTCCTCAAAACTAATTTCAACTGTACTTAACATAGCTGGCAACATCATATGTACTTAATAAATATTTGTTGACCGATTAATGATATTTTACAGAGATGTTTAAAGGGGCAGAAACTTTCACTTTAAAATACATCTTGGAGGACTTCACTGGTAGCGCAGTGGTTAAGAATCCACCTGCCAATGCAGGGGACACGGGTTCAAGCCCTGGTCTGGCAAGATCCCACATGCTGCGGAGCAACTAAGCCCATGTGCCACAACTACTGAGCCCGCGTGCCACAACTACTGAAGCCCGTGTGCCTAGAGCCCATGCTCGGCAACAGGAGAAGCCACCGCAATACGAAGCCAGTGCACGGCAACGAAGAGCAGCCCCCGCTCGTTGCAACTAGAGAAAACCTGCGTGCAGCAACAAAGACCCAGCACAGCCAAAAATAAATAAATAAAACAAAATTTAAAAACTGCAGTATTTATTTTTAAAAAAATACGTCTTAGAGATTGTTCCATATCAAGTGTTCATAGTGTTTGAAAGTGTTGAAAATACTTAACCACATAATATACAAATAATAACAGGAAAATACTACTACTACTTAATCCCAAACCTTTGTCATTAATCCAAAGTATTCTCCAAATCCCTGTGGAAATGCTGACATCGCTAATCATGTCTTTATATGATAGTTACCTGCTTCCTAAGCGTTGCTCTGGTGTCTTAGCCAAGAAGAGTCTGCAAATGTCTTTTGCTTCCTCTGTGAAGTTATCGTGTTGGAATCTGACTTCCTCTTCCAGTGTTCTTTGCTTTAAATCCTCTTTACTGACTTTTTCCTTGTAATCTTTGAATGGTGTTCGCCCAGCAACCATTTCATAAATACTGCATCCCATTGCAAACCAGTCCACAGGATAGGAATAACTCGCTTTTTCCATTAGGATTTCAGGAGCCATATAACCATTGGTTCCAGCCTGTAATGCCCCAAACAAAAACAAAACAAAACAAAACAAAAACACTAATGTGAGTTGAACAGACACTGCTGACAGCCTACTCAATACCCTTTCTCCTTTTCTTTCCTTGTTGAGGGAACCCTAATTTACTTGGAGTGGCCATGTGTCTAACCTATTCTATTCCCTGCTTTCCCAGCAGCCTCTGGTGCAGTCAGGGCGGGCCATGCAATCCATTCTGGCCAATGAGACATAAAGAGGACTTGGTTGGAGTGCATTATGAAAGAGAGAGACACGGCTGATCTTGAAGTGGGAAAATCACCTAGACTCTCTTAGTCCCCTCACCTCATCTTTAAGGTAAAAAGTTCACGCGGCTGTCTCTAAGATCCCCTAAGTCCTGCTTCTGCTTTTTATTCACAGATAATAGAAAATTAGATGCATGATTTTTTTTAAGTGGAGCTCTTTATTGCTAATATTGGACGTTCACATAATATTATCTAGTCTATGATTTTTTTACTCTATTTGCTATGTAAAGATACTAATATATCAGCCATCTTTGCCTGTTTGTCTCTGCACTGAAAATTTAATACAGAAATTTTAATCCATAAAATTCCACACATGAAACTTCATTTAACACGCAAGACTATATATTGTAGGCACAATTCTACCGACAATATATACCAAATGACCATTGGGTTAATGTGTGTATATATATGTATATATATTTAAATATATGTAGCATACAATTTACCATCTTACCATTTTAAGTGTTTAGTTAAAGAGTATTAAGTACATTTATGTTGTGTAATGAATCTCCAGAACTCTTCATCTTTAAAAGCTGAAACTCTATACCCATTAAACAATTCCCCATTGGGCTTCCCTGGTGGTGCAGTGGTTAAGAATCTGCCTGCCAATGTAGGGGACATGGGTTCGAGTCCTGGTCCGGGAAGATCCCACATGCCGTGGAGCAACTAAGCCCGTGCGCCACAACTACTGAGCCTGTGCTCTACAGCCCATGAACCACAACTACTGAGCCCACGTGCCACAACTGCTGAAGAGCCTAGAGCCTGTGCTCTGCAACAAGAGAAGCCACCGCAATGAGAAGCCTGAGCACTGCAACAAAGAGTAGCCCCCGCTCGCCGCAACTAGAGAAAGCCCGCGTGAAGCAACGAAGACCCAACACAGCCAAAGAAAACAAAGCAAAACAAAAAAAAAAAACCCAAAAAACAATTCCCCATTACCCCAACTGCCCAGGCCCTGGCAACCACCATTCTACTTTCTGTCTCTATGAATCTGACAATTCTAGGTACCTCATATAAGTGGAATCATGCAGCATCTGTCTTTTGTAACTGAGTATAATTTCAATACGTTCATTCATTCAACAAATATTTAATGAACACCTGCAACATATCTTGTAATTATAAAGTATATAGTTACATTATGTTTTCATAAAAACTAAGGTGCTTTTGATTAAAGTATAATGTATAACCTTTGCAGCACTTAAAAATGCAAAGAACACCGTAAAATGACAATAAGCTTCTATTAATATTTACATAAAAATGAGAACATAAATTATTGGCAGAGTTGTGAGAAACAGATGTGCTCTGTAATTTGACTCCGATTTTTAGGAGAGCAGCAAGACACAGAGCATAGACAATGAGATGTATCAACTGTTCCTGTTCTTCAGCCAGGTCACTTGACTTTGGAGCAAGTAGCTCAAAGAATTGATTCAGAAGAAAGGGAAAGGGATCTACATCGCGATGTTCGTAGCGTCATTATTCTTCACGGTTGCAAGCTGGAAACACCCAATGCCTTTCAATAAAGACAATAGACCAGGAGACTTCCCTGGAAGTCCAGTGGTTAAGACTCTGTACTCCCACTGTAGGGGGCATGCCCATGTGCCCGCCACGCGACCAAAAAAAAAAAAAAAATAGACTAGAGTCTAGTGTTAATACCAAGAAGTGCATATATGTAATGGGTTTTGCATACTGATTATACTGATTATAAATGTGAATTCAGTACCTCAAAAAAGGTTGGAAAGTATTTTTAGTTGTTTACTGGGTGATTTTTTTTCTGTCTAGTTGCTTAAATATATGTTTTTAATGTACACAATATATGTAATACCTTAGGAACATTAAATTTCATGGATGATTTTTACATGGATAACAACAATGAAAAACATAAATGACCTAAGCACTAATGAGGAGTAACTGGCTTGAGCAAGAAAATTGTGGAAGTGACCTCGGTCTGACAGGCTGGGCATGAGTCAGCATGGCACTGCTGTTTTCGTAGGAGTGTGTATGTAATTTGGGTGACCATATGTTCCGGTTGGCCTGGGACAACAGTTTACATCTGTTGTCCTGGCATCTTGTCCAGAGTTACGTCTGCCAAAACAAAAGGGTGCTGTAGGCTCCTCTGAGGCCCAGGATACAGTCTTACTCATCTTCGTATCAAACTGGGTATTTACCCCCCGAGCCTCCCTTGCTGCACGCCCAACAAAATGTTTCTTACGTAAACAATAGTGAAGATGGTAGCTAGATGTTTTCCATCCACTATCCAACAAATATTTGTTAAGCCACACCCTGCAGTGATTTCTAGGGATACCAAGACATACTAGGTCTGGCCCCTGACCTTGAGGATTTATAGGCTGGTGGAGACAGGTCAAAAGGTTAATTCAGTAAAGGAGGGTAAATGCCTTAATGGGAGTGGAAAACAAACATAGGGAGGCCAGAGGGTGTGTGTGTGTGTGTGTGTGTGTGTGTGCATGTCAGTGTGTGTGTTGGGGATACTTTACTGAAAAGTGACAGCTGAGCTGAATTATGAGGGAAGAACCTTCTCACAAAGAGAAGGCTGTCCAGGTAACGGACATGTGCAAGAGACGGAGTCCGGAAAAATGTGGGGTGCTTGGGGAACTTTAAGTAATTTGGCATTTCTGGAGTATAAGCTCTGTGGGATGCAATGGTGGGAGGGGAGACTGGAGGGGGAGATGTAGATGAAATTGAGAAACATTGTCTGCCAAGGTGGCGAAAGTCCATTCCCAGGCTCCCTATTCCCTTTGTCCCTTTACTACAGAGCCAGAAGGCTAAGCACTCCATCTCCCGACCTCACATGTTGCACTGAGGGTGGCCATGTGGTAATGTGATATGAGCTTCACTGAGAGGTGTGCAAGTTGAAGGCACTGACGGTTGGGCAAAAGCTTAAAAAATGGGGGAAATATCCAGTGAGAACACGAGTAAAACTTCAAGTAAGTCCTTCATAATGTTTAGTTTTCATGTAAGAAATACACACTCATTTTTTAAATATCTCATTTTTAAAAGCTCATTCTCTAATTTTAAGTACTTTGGAAAGGAAAAAAGTAATATCTATCAGAGGAAAAAGAAAGTTAACTAGGCCAGAAAATAAGATATATATTTATAAATTTCTTATGTCAGAGAGCATGGTATTAAAAATGTGAAGGTCAAAGCACATGTTGACCTGCAAATTTTTCATCATTGCTCTTATTATCTTACGTAACCTCACCCTGAATGACTCCGAATTTTGTCTGCTCAACAACAACAACGACAAAATGGGAGAAATACCTGAAAGATATAAGATGGATTAATGGATCAACAGAGGGATGGATAGATGGATGGACATGTGATAAAGCAAGTCTAACAAAATGTTATAATGCACAATGGAATATTGTTCAGCTATAAAAAAGAATGAAGTATTGACACATGTTATGACATAGATGAACCCTGAAAACATTATGCTAAGTGAAAGAAGCCCGTCGCCAAAGGCCACTTACTGCAGGATTCCACTGAAATGCAGTATCTAAAATTGCATGCAACCAATTTTAGTGTTGTTTAGGGTTGGCAGAAGGGGAATGGGAGTGATTGCTAATGGGTAGGGGGTTTCTTCTGGGGGTGCAGAAAATATTCTAAAATTGTGATAATGTTTGTATATCTCTGTGAATATACTAGAAACCATTGAACTGTACACTTTAAATGGGTCAATTTTATGGTATTTAAATTATATCTCAATAAAGGTGTTTAAAATGTCAAAGGTAAACTCTAGGTCATGGGTGTACAGGTGCTCGCTG
Source organism: Orcinus orca (assembly GCF_937001465.1). Lineage (NCBI taxonomy): Eukaryota > Metazoa > Chordata > Mammalia > Artiodactyla > Delphinidae > Orcinus > Orcinus orca. The sequence goes on from NC_064563.1 coordinate 27,347,452, forward strand.
TGAATTCCTTCAACTTCCCTGTATGTCTGAAAGTTTTCATAATAGAATGCACAGGGGAAAAAGGAGTAAGGGGTGGGGGGATGTGATGCCAGACGTTACCACACTGGCTGCTAGTTCATCAGGCACATGAAACTCTTCTGCAAGAGTCACAAGGAAGAACCACAGGGGAGAGCAGAGGAGGGGCATCTATCGGCCCAGCTCCCTCCCATCTCCTACTTCCATTAGTCAATAGTTAACCCCATATGATATCACTTATACGTGGAATCTAAAAAATACAACAAACTAGTGAATATAACAAAAAAGAAGCAGACTCACAGATACAGAGAACAAAGTAGTGGTTACCAGTGGGGCAAGGGAAGGGGGGAGGGGCAATACAGGGGTAGGGCTTTAAGAGGTACAAACTAATAGGTATAAACTAAGCTACAAGGATATATTGTACAACATAGGGAATATAGCCAATATTTTATAATAACTATAAATGGAGTATGACCTTTAAAAATTGTGAATCACTATACTGTACACTTATATAATATTGTACAACAACTATATTTCAATTAAAAAAGAGAAATGTCATTTTGAATTCTCTGACATGTAAATGTTTAATCATATATTGAGATTATACATCACTAAAAATAATAAAAAATAGAATTGTTAAAGCATGAAGTAAAAAAGAATTATCCCAAAGCTAGCTTGTCTCTATTTCCAGATATGTCATCCAGACCCTTAGCAGTTGTCTGGAAAACCAGGTCCCACATCATACTACAGTATAATATTTCACCCAGCTCTAAAAGTGGAGGAACAACTTGGCCTACAAGTGGTGTCAACAGGGTGTTGCCCGAGAGAGAGGAAAGGAGGCTGTAGAGAGAATGTAAGAGGGTGTGTGAGGTCTGTGGCCCAGTACACCAACTTCATGAAATTTCTCAGTGACAGGCTTTGCTGTGAGGTATTTTTCATCCCTGGTGCTGGCTACTGGCTGGCCTCCCAGTCCAGAAACTAGTGGCTGTCAGTATTGGGAAATTTTCTGAAATTATTTCTTTGATCATTTTCTCCCTTTCATTTTCTTTCTTCTCTCTCCCCTCCCCCCTTTTTTAAAATCCTGAACTTATCCTTTGTGTTTCTTATTTTTGCTCCTACTTTCTATCTCTTTGTCTTCTGTTTTCTTTCTTTCTTTTTTTTTTTTCTGGGAGACTTCCTCAATTTTTCTTCTAACTCCTCTATTTTTTTAAAGTACTTTAATAATGGGAAATTTCACACATACACAAAAGAAGACACTAGAATAATAAACCCAGTGTACTCTATACCCAGCTTCAACAATTATCGACACATGACCAATCTTGTTTCCTGTGTCCCTACTCAAGCCCAATGTCCCCCACCCCTGCCACTAACTTAGATATCATTTGTAAGTATTTCACTATGAATCTCTAAAAGATAAGGTCACTTAAAAAAACAAGCAAATAAACACAAAGCACTGCAAACACCATTATCTCACTTTAAACATAACAATAATTCTTGAATATTATCAAATATCTGGACATATTTATACTTTCCCAATTGTCCTATACACTTGCCCCCTAAATAGTTTGTTTAAATTTAGGTCCAAGTAAGGTTCACACAGTGTGATTGATTGATATGTCTCTTAAAGCTTCAGGACTATATACATTTTTCCTCTTTCTCTCCTCATCCCCCGCAAGATTTTGTTGGGAAAAAAAACTGGTTCAACTGCAGTTTCCCACAGTCAGATTTTGCTGACTGCATTCCTGTGGTGTTATTTAACATGTTCCTCTATTCTTTGTATTTCCTGTAAGTTGAGAGCTAGATCAACTTACAGGAAATAGCTAGGTCTAGAAACTTCTACTGAACTTTTCATTTCCGCAAATATGTTTTTATTAACATACAATTAACACAGAATAATGTGCTTATACTTTGGGTTCAGTACATTTTGATAATTGACTACACCCATGTAAATACAACCCAAACAAGATAAAGAACATTTCCATTCATTTCCTTTGTGCCCCTTCTGGTTCATTCTCCTCCCCTCTTGCCAGGCAACCACTTTCTGATTTCCGTCACCATATATTAGTTTTGTTTGCTCTTGGATTTCACGTAGATGGGACTGTATGGTAGAAACTCTTCTGTGTCTGACTTTTTTTTAACATAATGTTTTTGAGATTCATCCACGTTGTTCTGAAAACATATTTTTAATTTCCAAATGTCCTTGTTCTTCTCTGAATGTTCTTTGTTTTACAACATCTGTCCTTGTTTCATGGATGCAGTATCTTCCCTTAAATCTCAAAAGATATTAATTGTAGGTTTTTAAAAAATTGTTCTTTTCTACTCCCTGCATTGTTCCTGTCTCCTGCAATTTCTTTCTTCTGTTTGTTTTGGCATTGTCTTTCATTTTGGAGGGTTTTTTCAAGTGACAAGTGATCTTTGACTCTCTGTTTGTATTTAAGAGTGTGACACCAAAATGCTGACAAGAAGCTGGTCAACTGATGGGCTTCACTGTAGGGTGATTATGCCAGGCTGTGTCACTGGGGACCCTACCTGTATCTGTAGACCTTCTGTGTTAGGCTGCTCAGTTTCCCCAGAGGGAGATCCTCCAATATCCCACCTGAGAGGTGTCAGTCTGTTTGCCCTCACTGTGGGAGCTGAGATGGGAAAGGGGCTGAGGGTCTCCCTGTATGTAGTATTTCATTCCCTACAGCTCTGAGTTGGGCTATATGTTCCTGGGTCATGCTTCTCCCTGGCTCAGTCTCTTGAGCTGGGGTGGGAGAGGCATGAAGAAAGACTATAAACAACATCCCACTGCATTTCAGACGGTGGTGATTGGTAAGTTCTACTCAGCCACATTTACTGTGAGCTTGCTCCGTGTGTGGCAAGTTTCCAGCGAGCAGATTTCAGAGGCGAGTGACTTCAAGGATTAAAATCGCTAAGCAGGACACTGGATAGACATCAGTCGCTCAGTAGAAGGTGTAGGGTAAAAAGTGGGCAGCATATGCCAGTCGTGAACAAAGGATTGTGAGACACACACCGGGAGAAAAATTGGAAATAATAATGGGCAATACTTATTGAGTGTTTATTACATGCTAAATATTTTGTCAAGTGCTTAACGTGAACTTCTTGTTTAATCTTCATGATAAACCTATGAGATAGAGCCTATTTTATCCTCCATTTTGCGGATTAGAAAACTAAACCACAGAGAGGTTAAATCTTGCCTAAGGTCACCCACCCAAGATTCACGCACAGGCTTGCACTGTGAACCACTACATTACACTGCCTCTGTGGAAACAGGCGAGGTAGCCTTTTCTTATCCTTCCAAGTTCCCTTCAGGATTTCTTTTCTCCCTCTAGAGTATCCCCCTTCCCTCTCCCCATCTGCCAGGTACTAAGTCCTCATCTTGGTCCGTTCTTGCTTAAGCTGCTTCTCTTCTTTTCCCAACAAGTTCTCTGTTCTTTGCTGGCATCACTGCTCAGGCAAGCTGGCTGGCCTGCTCCACACCACAGAGGTTGCTGGTCGGTGGGCACCAGACCCTGAGCCACGCTGGGACCAACTTGGTCCCACCCCCAGGAAACAAGTGAAGAATCGCTGGCCGTCTTTACGGCACTATAACCCCTTGGAATCTTGGAAAGAGCGCTAATGGCATGCAGGGTAACCTCAGATTCCTTCCAAATAATTATCAGGACTCTACCTCTTGGCCCTAAAGACAGAAAATGTCAGTGATGGAATTCTGAAGGGCACCACCTCCTTGAAGAGTGGAGGTATTTCACAGAGGAGAAGAATGGAATTAGCAGTGTACGCCAGAGTCCAAGCGCCCAAATTCCATCGCGGCCTCCAGCTGAAAAAATGAATTGCCTGCCCTTTATGCCATTTGTCTTCGGCATGTGAACTGCCTCCTCAGAGTGGGGTGGGAGGAGAGAACGGGCCAAGCAGCATGGGGCAAGGTCTAACCACGCTGACCTCTCGTGGCTCAGTTTAACTCCTGCAGTTACAAAGGGCCCCCCCGCGCGTCAGTCTCTGTGGCGTCAAAACAATGTCTTTCAGATCGTGAGACCAGGAACTGCCATTGCCAGGGCCGTAGTGATCACTCGAGTGTCAGCAGCAACAGAACTCCGTGGTGGGTTTTGTGTAGAGTTTAACTTTTTTTTTTTTTGCTTCATTTTGTTTTGCTTTGGTTCTAGAGCGCCCTTTGGTGGGTCCACTCCGTCAGCACCTGGTCAGGCAACACAAAGTATGCCCAGCATTCGGGGCATCAAGCATCAGGAGGCCAGATGGGGTCCAAACCCCTCCCCCCGGTGGGCAGCAAGAAGTCCATCTACCACTGTCATCGCATGTGGGTTGCTTAGTCCCATCAGGGCCACCTGTCACCTACAGGTGTCCAGACTTTGAGGAAGGTGGATCAGAGCCAGCTCGTGGGGACCTGTGCGGACACCCCCTTCCTTGCTCTTGCTGTTGGATGCTGGCTTCCACTGACCCTGCAGCTGTTGTCACTCTCACCCCTGGGCCCATGGGAGCTAAGTGGCAGGGCCCAGGCGGGGCGGGGTCTGCACATTGAGTAGCCCCGTGTGGCTCTGGGCAGGAGCGAACTGTGACCTCATCCGCAGTGATGAGAACAGGGTGTGGCCTTTCAGTGGGGGGCTTAGAGGGCATAGTTCTCATCCGACTAGTTTTAAACGTCCATTAAGAAGTGTGCGTGTCCCCGCGCATGCTTGCGTGTGTATGTGCAGGTCCTTCAAGGTCAAGGTCACTTCCAGGTCCCAGTGAACCTGAAAAGTTGGCAACCTTAAATTCCATCATTAAAGGAAATGCCTGTATCCTGGTGCCCTTGGTGTGGCCAGGCCAGGCTGGATTTACTGAGCCGCGCGGGGAGAAAGACGCCGTCAAGGAAGCTGTTTCTGCGTTTCCCGATGGCCCAGCAAACTGGCCGGCGGAGCAAGAAACCGCCCGCGGATGCCTCTTCCCCCCAGTTCAGCACAAACCAGATCCACTCGACAGCACAATCCAAACAGAAGAGGGAATCAGAATGTACATCTTTTGTTTGCCGTGGCAGGAGAACTGTTGAGCAGAGGAAAAAAACAAGCTGAGCTTAGCGCTATCGGCTGTTTCCTGGGGCTCGCTCCTTCCTTCCTCCGAGGGGGGCCCGGCCGCTTTGTTCTCGTTCCCAGCTGCTCCTCTGCGCCTTTAAGCGGTGGCCTTTGCAGACCTCAGAGGAATGCGGCCCGGGACCCCAGGGGACTTTGCTCCAAGGCTCCGCCCTGTGTGCTCAGCCCCGGGCTGCAGCCTCCAGAGCGCGGACCTAACTTTTGCTCCTTGCCCTCCCGCCCCGTCGCTTTCTGCCAGCCGCTTCCTGGGCAGGAGAGGGAGCCTCACCAGAGGGGCTTTCCTGCTCTCCTGACACCCCTGGGAAGAGGGGATCCAAAAGAGGGATCCCTGCAAGAACGAATTCTGCAGCTATACAGTCTGGCATCGGTCTGCTCTGGTGCAGATCTCAGCTCTACCGATTACTAGCTGGTCACCCCCAGGCCAGTTACTCAACCTCTCTGAGCGTCACAGCTCTTACCTCATAGGACTGTGATGAAGATTAAAGCCATAAGACACACGGCTTGCCTTTCCAAAGCCTGGCACATAGCACGCCCTCAATAGGTGTTAGCCACGCTGGTCACCAAGCCAGGTTCTGGTTGTCTCAGGCAGGGCAGCTACGCAAAAAGAAAAACCCAGAAGCCTCTAAGACTCCATCAGATTGAAAGACGGGCCTGGTACATCATCAGAGATCAATAGCTGGGATTCTTCCACTGGAGTGTGTTCTTTGGCGGTTTCACATTCTGCGAATCTGTCCAGCAGCAGGCTGATGCCTATTTTCCATGGTGACTCTAAGACACTCAGAATAAAATCACAGACGAAGCTCCACGTGGCTGTGAGGAAGTGAGACAATGGCACGTGGCTGCTCGACTCAGCTTCCAGGCGAGCTGCGCCTTCATCCACTGCCCACCGGCTGCAGCCTTGGGGTCCTGCTGGCTCCTAGTGTCCCTCAGAGAACAGAGCATGGCAGCAAAGGTCCTCTGAGCAGCTACAGTGCCTTTCAGGTGAGGCAGAAACAATGCAACAGTGGGGATCGTGGCAGAGGGTCTAGCGCTGGGCTTCTTGTAAAATTATCACAGCAGTCATTTTGTGAGTGCCTACCAAGTGGCTGACCTCTGCTAGGCATTCATCTACTTTGATCTTCTCATCAAGCCTAAGAGGGGAGCAGTATCAATCAGGCTCAGAGAAGAGGCATGACTTGTCTGGGGTCACATGCAGGACTATGGCGAGCCTAAGCGGCACATCTGGGCCAGTTAGAAGGAGGTTCTCCGCCTGGGTTTGTGGTCAGCCTGTGCGTCTGTACACAGCAGCCACAGTAAGTGGCAGAACCAGATTGGCAGACTCACTCTCCTTCCATCTTTTTGATCCCGTGGACCGTATTTCGTCAGCTGCACTTGATCTGAAAGGATGCTCTGAGCTTCCAACGTGTTTACCTCAAATCAGGTGAGGCGGCAACCGTTTGTTCCCTGGATCGCATCATCGTGCATGACAGCCCTCTCCTGCCACACCCCGCGAGCCTCACGACCCTCTTTCTCTCCTCACTGCCACAACTCAACAGACAATGTGCCAGCCTGGCACTTCCCACGGAAGATGGAGGGCCAACCCATGCTCCGCGCACTGAGCCACGCGCAGTGCCAGATTCTCTTCCCTCTCCCCTCTGTTTCCTGTATCTGTGAGTCTGTTTCTGTTTTGCATATACATTCCCTTGTACTATCTTTTACATTCTCCATATAAGTGGTATTATACAGTCTTTGTCTTTGACTTAGTTCACTAAGCATAATATTCTCTAGGCTCATCCATGTTGCTGCATACGGCAGGATTCCATTCCTTTTTATGAAGGAGTAATATTCCATTTTACATATATATTATACCCCCATCTTCTTAAGCCAACTGTCTGTTGATGGGTGTTTCCACGTCCTGGCTATTGTAAATACTGCTGCCGTGAACATTGCACTCCTCTCCTCCTTACCCTCATCCCAACTCCCTCTTCCTGTTGGCCCTTCCAAGGCTGATTTTGTCACTTTCCTGCCTGGAAACCTTCAGTGGCTCCCCAGCACCCTTGGCATTGGGCTCGAATGCCCTTGTCTGACTCCTGCAGCCTCCTAGGGCCTGACACAGGCTCCGCTCTCGGTAGCACCTGTTGTCTCCCTCACAGCCCGTGACTCCACCTCCAGACAGCTGCAGAGTCACACTGTTCTCGGCCGAGCCCCAGGCCTCTGGCCAGGGTTTTCACTGCAGCACTACGGACACGGTGGATCATTATTTGTGGGGAGGGGCTGTGGTGTGCGTTGTAAGACGTTCGCAGCATCCCTGGCCTTTACCCAGTAGATGCCAGTAGCAACTCCCCAGTCATGACAACCAAAAAGGTCTCCAGACATTGTCAAAGGGCTCTAGGGGCCAAAATCGCCCTCAGTTGAGGACCACCACCCTATGCTGATCCCTGTGCCAAGCCCACTCTCCTTTCTCTTCACCTGCTTCACTTTTTTTGTTTTAACATCTTTATTGGAGTATAACTGCTTTACAGTGTTGTGCTAGTTTCTGCTTTATAACAAAGTGAATCGGTTATACATATACATATGTTCCCATATCTCTTCCCGCTTGCGTCTCCCTCCCTCCCACCCTCCCTATCCCACCCCTCCAGGCGGTCACAAAGCACCGAGCTGATCTCCCTGTGCTATGCGGCTGCTTCCCACTAGCTATCTACCCTACGTTTGGTAGTGTATATATGTCCATGCCACTCTCTCACTTTGTCACAGCTTACCCTTCCCCCACCCAAATCCTCAAGTCCATTCTCTAGTAGGTCTGTGTCTTTATTCCTGTCTTACCCCTAGGTTCTTCATGACATTTTTTTCCCCTTAAATTCCATATACATGTGTTAGCATACGGTATTTGTCTTTCTCTTTCTGACTTGCTTCACTCTGTATGACAGACTCTAGGTCCATCTACCTCACTACAAATAACTCAGTTTCGTTTCTTTTTATGGCTGAGTAATATTCCACTGTATATATGTGCCACATCTTCTTTATCCATTCATCTGTCGATGGACACTTAGGTTGCTTCCATGTCCTGGCTCTTGTAAATAGAGCTGCAATGAACATTGTGGTACATGTCTCTTTTTGAATTATGGTTTTCTTAGGGTATATGCCCAGTAGTGGGATTGCTGGATCATACAGTAGTTCTATTTTTAGTTTTTCAAGGAACCTCCATACTGTTCTCTGCAGTGGCTGTATCAATTTACATTCCCACCAACAGTGCAAGAGGGTTCCCTTTTCTCCACACCCTCTCCAGCATTTATTGTTTCTAGATATTTTGATGATGACCTGCCTCACTTCTGTTTGCCTTGTAAGTCTCGACTCAGTTGTCATTTCCTCCTGAAAGCCCCTCCTGACCCCATGACCCAATGTCGGGCTGGTGCCCTTCCTATGCACTCAACTTGGACAGTCTGACTGCTGTACTGTCAGGGCCCTTTGACTTATCAGTCTCTTCCCTGTCCTCGGCTTCATGAAGGCAGGCATTTGTTTGCCTGGTATCCTGTTGTACTCAGGGCCAAGTCTGTACCTGTGACATGACCTCACCTAGTAAATCACCCTCGACAGCCCTCTCTCCCTTAGCCCATGTCCAAACGATCACTGAGGCCCAGTCATTCTGGAATCTCTTCCCAGTTCAAACACTGTGCTCTGGCTCCACCACCCCTCCTGTTGGCTGAGCTGCCATCATCTCTCACCTGGATTACAAATGACCACAATCCACCCGAATCCCTTCTGATCTGCTCTCACTTCAGATGGAGTGATACTTTTTTTTTTTTTTTTGCGGTACGCGGGTCTCTCACTGTTGTGGCCTCTCCCGTTGCAGAGCACAGGCTCCGGGTGCGCAGGCTCAGCGGCCATGGCTCACGGGCCCAGCCGCTCTGCGGCATGTGGGATCCTCCCGGACCGGGGCACGAACCCGTGTCCCCTGCATCAGCAGGCAGATGCTTAACCACTGCGCCACCAGGGAAGCCCGCTGGTTAGGATTTTGGTAGAGACCAATATGTGACCGTGAAGTAGCCAGAATGCCTGTCCTGTGTGGTTCTCAGAAGTAAATTCTCAAAGAGAAAATTTTTTGGAGCAGGGTGATAATGGTTGTGATGTATGTAGGTATTAACTTCTGTTGAAACACACTCAGAGATCTTTTTAAAATCACTTATTCAGGGCTTCCCTGGTGGCACAGTGGTTAAGAATCCGCCTGCCAATGCAAGGGACATGGGTTTGAGCCCTGGCCCAGGAAGATCCCACATGCTGCAGAGCAACTAAGCCCATGCGCCACAACTACTGAGCCTGTGCTCTAGAGCCCGCGAGCCACAACTACTGAGCCCACGAGCCACAACTACTGAAGCCCGGGTGCCCTAGAGCCCATGCTCTGCAACAAGAGAAGCCACTTCAATGAGAAGCCCGCACACTGCAACGAAGAGTGGCCCCCGCTCGCCACAACTAGAGAAAGCCCACGTGCAGCAATGAAGACCCAACGCAGCCAAAAATAAAATAAAAAAATTTTAAAAATAAATAGACAAAATCACTTATTCAGTGTGTCACTAGCATTGTAGTCGACATGACAGAAGCTTCAAAATAAATATTATGCCCAAACTCTATGACATTATCCCTCTGAATGTGAGGAGTTGGTTAGAGGCGGGACATGGTAACCAAACATATCACAAGCTTTTGGGTCCCTGCACTAACTTCATTCCAATTCCTGACACTATAGCAAGTTTTAAGGACTCACTCATATTCCACAATATCTGAAGGTCACTGTTCTCCACATAGATGGTTGAATTTGAAAAGTCCCAGCACGAGTCCCATTGCCCAATTTTCCTGTTATATTCACCTGGCAGTTCTAAAAATGCTGAGTTAGTTTTATTGTCTGCACGTGGATGTCAGCTGAGAACAGGCAGGAGCGCTTATCACATCTATTAAAGGTGAATATTGACAGTGGCTGGGACCACGTTTAATGATATTGTGCCTGGGTGTGGGAAGGCTGACTGAGATATTAGTCACATCGTTCCCTGTAAAGGTTGGGCCAATCCTTTTCCAAAGTCTTAACTCCATTAGAGGTTCAGCTAGGCTTGAGGTTGAGGTCCATATCAGACCAGACTGAGGAAGATATGCTGTGTCACCACGTGCACTCATTCTGAGTTTTACTCAGTGGAGGGCCTTTTATAGCATTACAGACCAGAGGCCACATGCTGCTCCGTGTGTGAACTTGATAAGGTGGAGTCAAAACCGTAAGTGCTCTTGAACCTGGCACACCTGGGTTCATCTCACGTATGAGAGATGTGACTTTACGGGGGTCACTTAACCTCTCTGAGTCTCAATTTCTCCATCTCTATAATACTCCCTATCTTGTAAGTCTTTATAGAAAGGCTCTAGATGCCATCATCCCTTGATTAAGAGGTCAGAACTCTTCCAAACTTTTCAAACCATTGAGATAACAGCAGTTATGAGGGGTACCCGCTGTTTTTGCTTATCTGAATTCCATTTCACCGTTCTCTTCCACCCCTCTTTTCTTTCTTTTTCTTTTGGCCACGCCACGCAGCATGTGGGATCTTAGTTCCCCCACCAGGGATCGAACCCTCGCCCCCTGCATTGGAAGCGTGGAGCCTTAACCACTGGACCACCAGGGAAGTCCCTCCATCCCTACTTTCCATTGGAGAACACGTTCCTCTGCCCTCAGTTCCTGATATATATATATATATATATATATATATATATATATAGGACAGAACGTGTCCCTGGTCCCTGAGCACAGCAGAGATCTAGCCTGGCTAATGGACTTGGTTATGGTTGGGCATGTGACTTGAGCTGTCCATTGAGAGTCTTCCCTGGGAATTTGAAGGAACTGTTCGTAAAGAACTGTTCTCTTTCCACGGGATTGCTTGGTTGGTAGGATATGCGTGGAGCTGTCGGCGGCCCCCACTCAGGAGCCCCTGAGAGCAGGAGTGAGGCCAACGCCGAGGAGAGCAGAGCTGGGGCACGGAAGGAGAGTTTCCCGCTGATACTGCTCAGACCCTGGATCACTCTGGGCTGCTTAGTTATGTAAACCATTAATTTCATTTTCTTAAGTAACTTCCCTTTGTCCGGTAAGAACCCTTACTGATATCCCAGTAAATCACAGTAAAACGTATGCCATGTGTTTACCTTTGGCGTTTGCGAGTCTTTTCCTACAAATAATTCAAAGACTATCTCATAGACTCATGAAATCTTAGAGATTAAGGATGTTCTGGGGCCTGCCTGAGATGCCAGACACAGTGAGTCAGCGATAAGCCAGGGTTTCTGCCTCCCAGGCCAGTGTTCTTTTTTTTTTTTTTGTGGTACACGGGCCTCTTACTGTTGTAAGAGGTTTTTTTTTTGTGGTACGTGGGCCTCTCCCGTTGCGGAGCACAGGCTCCGGATGCGTAGGCTCAGCGGCCATGACTCACGGGCCCAGCCGCTCCGCGGCATGTGGGATCTTCCCGGACCGGGGCACGAACCCGTGTCCCCTGCCTCGGCAGGCGGACTCTCAACCACTGCGCCACCAGGGAAGCCCGTGGCCAGTGCTCTTAAGCCTCCCCACCTCTTGTCGTGTGTCTGCCTCAGTCTTTTTCAGACTCGAGCAGAACTACCCTCGCCTTTCCTTCCTGAGTCACTGCCCAATTACCAGCAGCCAGGGGCTCCACAGGGCAAAAGGCACCACCTTCTAGAAGTGGCTCCGTTCTCTCCACAACCCCGTCCCCTCCACTGGGGACAGCCGTGATTTAAGAGAAGTGAGTACAGACGTGGGTCTTGATGGAGGCTAGGTGAAGCCAGGCAGCTGAGCTCTGGATGTAAGACTACTCAGAGCCTTGGGCCCTACTTCAACCCTCATTATCTCACGTGGGAGTTATTACAGTAGCTCCTTACCGGCCCCCCTTTCTCCTGAACCCCAGGCTCCCTCTACTTGAATTCATCATAGTTTCAGCCATCTCCTTAAAGAATCATTCTGTATACCCAGACAAAACGATAATTCAAAAAGATACATGCACCCCCATGTTCATAGCAGCACTATTTACAATAGCCAAGACATGGAAACAACCTAAATGTCCATTGACAGATGAATGGATAAAGAAGATGTGGTACATATATACAATGGAATACTACTCAGCCATAAAAAAGAATGAAATAATGCCATTTGCAGCAATATGGATGGTCTTAGAGATTATCATATTAAGTGAAGTCAGAAAGATAAAGACAAATACCATATGATATCACTTATATGTGGAGTCTAAAATACGACACAAATGAACTTATCTACGAAACAGAAACAGACTCACAGACATACAGAACAGACTTGTGGTTGCCAAGGGGAAAGGGGGTGGAAGGACTGGGAGTTTGGAATTACCAGAGGCAAACTATTATATATAGGATAGATAAACAACAAGGTCCTACTGTATAGCACAGGGACCTATACTCAGTATCCTATGATAAACCATAATGGAAAAGAATATGAAAAAGAATATATATATAAAACTGAGTCACTTTGCTGTATAGCAGAAATGAACACAACGTTGTAAATCAAATATACTTCAATAAAAAAAAAAAAAGAATCACTCTGGTCATGCCATTTCCTGTTGATAAACCTTCAATGGCTCCTTGCTGCCTATAAAGCAATGTCCAAAGTATTTCACCTGGTGTCCTGAAATAGCCTGACAGGGCCTGTGTCCCTCCAGGGAGGCTCAGCTCATACCTAGGGAAGGGTTACCCACTGGGAAGAATCAGTTCCAGAGTTTCAAATTCAATTAAGAGTTTCAAGTTCTATTATACAGGCATACCTCGTTTTATTGTGCTTTGCTTTACTGCACTTTGCAGATATTGAATTTTTTACAAATTGAAGGTTTATGGCAACCCTGAAAGTCTGTTGTGCCGTTCTGCCAATAGCATTATTTTTAAATTAAGGTATGTATATAGTTTTTTAGACATAATTGTATTGCATACTTCGTAGACATAACTTTTATATACACTGGGAAACCAAAAAATGTCTGGAATCAAACCCACAATATCTCTGTGGTATGTCTGCAGTAGACGGTAGGTGCACTGATCCCTGCTGGAAAAGAAAACGTCCCTCTAACAGTGTCCAGTACCTTGCTATCGTCACCATTAATGTTGATGCCATTTTTCATCTTTCCATTGGCTATCTTCCTTTATTAATGAGTTTTCTATTGGTGTGTAACAAATTACCACAAACTTAGTAGCTTAAAACAACACCCATTTATTACCTCACAGTTCTGTAGGTTTGAGCACAGCGTTGGAGGGGTTCTTTGGTCAGGATCTCACAAAGCCAAAGTCAAGATTCTGCTGGGCTGCACTCTCATCTGGAGCTCAGGACCCTCTTCCACGTTCATGTGGTTACGGCCGAATTCAGTTCACTGTGGTTGTAAGACTGAGGTCCCTGCTATGTTTCTGGCTGTCATTCAGAGGCAGCTCTCAGCTCCGGAGACCACCTACCTTCCTTGCCATGTGGTTCACTCCATCTTCAAAGCCAGCAATGGTGTGTTGAAGCCCTCTCATGCTTGCAGTTTCTGAGTTCTGCTGTCTCTGACCTCTATACCCATATTTAAAGGACTCACGTGATTAGGTCAGCCCCACTTGGTTAATTTCTCTTTTGAGTAACTCAAAATCAACTGATTAGTAACCATAAATGCATCTTCAAAATCCATTTTGCCTTATAATGTAATACAGTCACGGGAGTGATAGCTCACCATGTTCACAGGTCTCGCCCACAAGTCAATGGGAAAAAAATTATACAGGGGCAAGGGTCATTGGAGGTCATCTTAGAATTCTACCTACCACACCATTGTAACAATTATTTGCGAATTTTAATGCCTGTGTGAGTTAAAAACTGAACCAGATTTCCTCATCTTTTTCAATATTCTTTTCCTGGGGGCTGGTGACAGATGCTGTCAGCTCATCCAACACTTGATCTCACTCCCCATCTCCCTTATCATCCCCTGCAATAGAGGCTGGACAATGAAAAACTATTTTTCAGGCTCCCTTACAGCTAGAGGTGAACAGGTGGCATGGTCCTGGCCAACGGGGTGTAGGCAGAGTCTGTTAACATTCTCCTTTCTCCTCCTTTCTTCCATCCTGGAATGTGGACTTGATGTTTGGAGCTGCAAAAGCCATCTTGTGACAGGAGGAAAAGGCCAGGAGATTTTCACAGAGACCTTGGCACTGAAATTGTTGAGAATCTGGCATTCTTTCATATGTAGCAGAAAGCAATGCTAGCTTACAAAAGACTGAATGAGTAGCTGAATGAGAGGCAGCTAGCCATGTCTCCAAAGCCACGATGCCTTAACTTTTCTGGAAGGATTGCACAGAGTTCAGGCAGGTATCAACCTTCATAATCAGGGTGATTTTTCCTTCACACCTTCTTCATAATGTTCACAGTACTTCTTTAAACAGTATCTTGACATCAAAACAATGTTAGTGGTTACAGAAGCCCTGTAAATATGTTCCTTTTCATTTCTTCTGTGAAATGTTGTGAGTATAATGACCTTAAAATCCACTTGGGGGCCCAGTTACATGTGTGGGAGCTACAGTAAATAGGAAACCGAGGGGCTCTACTTAGCTATGTGGAGGGATAAACAGTGAAAGAGGGATGCTTTCCTTTTTTCTGTTTTTTTTTTTTTTTTTTTTTTTGCGGTACACGGGCCTCTTTCTGTTGTGGCCTCTCCCGCTGCGGAGCACAGGCTCCAGACGCACAGGCTCAGCGGCCATGGCTCACGGGCCCAGCTGCTCCGCGGCATTTGGGATCTTCCCGGACCGGGGCATGAACCCGCGACCCCTGCATCAGCAGGCAGACTCTCAACCACTGCGCCACCTGGGAAGCCCTGTCTTTCTTTTTATGGCTTCTAAACTTTCTCTCTGACTCTTCCCCTCCCCACCCTGCATCCTTCCTGAGGGTCCCCTGGGATTTGGAGGCAGGTCTGAGGACTGGGGCAAGTGGTCTAAACCCAGAAATTTGGTCTCATGGGACAAAGAGGGACTCAGGAAAGGCAAAAGGGTGAGAGGTCTTCAGTGAGTAAACTTCTCCACCAACTGCGTTCGTTATAGTGGACAATACTGAGGAGGCACGGAAAGCTTCCTCCAGTTTCCAAGAGTCAGGCAGCTGGACACAGGAGCCACTGAAGGAACTGTCCTTAAATATTCTCTTGGCCCATGAATAGAGCTGGAGGAAGACTGAGAAAGGATTTACAAGAGACAGAGCTATGTGTCTCCTCAACCTTCAGCAAGGTGGAGATGTACCACTGATTAGCATGATACATGCCTATGAGACACTCAGAAGGAACACGTCTCCTCTGCATAAGTGACAATGCGAATTCATTGTCACTTATGACAATAAGTGAAGAAATACACTTTGGTTTTTCCATGCATAGACAGACATGGATTCACGATGTTTCCGTTTTTTTTTTAATTTTATTTTTATTTGTTTATTTTTGGTTGCGTTGGGTCTTCGTTGCTGCGTGCGGCTTTCTCTAGTTGCAGCGAGCGTGGGCTACTCATTGTTGTGGTGCGCGGGCTTCTCATCGCGGTGGCTTCTCTTGTTGCGGAGCACAGGCTCTAGGCGTGTGGGCTTCAGTAGTTGTGGCTCGCGGGCTCAGTAGTTGTGGCTCGCGGGTTCTAGAGCTCAGGCTCAGTAGTTGTGGCACACGGGTTTAGTTGCTCCGCAGCGTGTGGGATCTTCCCGGACCAAGGCTCGAACCCGTGTCCCCTGCACTGGCAGGCAGTTTCTTAACCACTGCGCCACCAGGGAAGTCCCACGATGTTTCTGTTTTCATAGCAAAGTCCCACAGAGGCGAACACTCTGCTTCCCCGCCATCTTCCCGCTTCTTCCACCCCAACTTAGGAGACAGTGATATGGAAGTCCTCCATCCCATCCCCACCTCTTCCTCGGTTTCTCCACCCTCATTCAGCCTCTCCTTCCTACAGAACCAGCACTTTCTCTCCTGATTCTTGTGTCAGCATCTAAATCTCCTCTCCTTAAAACTCCATCCTCCTCCCTGTGTCCTCCTGTAGTGACCAGTCTCCCTCCTTCCTTTGTCTCACTTTCTACTCCCAGGTCAATGCAACCTCCACAGTCTGAGTTCTGACCTTGAACATCACTCTTCCTGAGGACACTGTGGTTTCCTGACTGTCAAATCCCCTGCTGACCTCTTGGCAGCACTCGACAGTGCTGATCACTCTCCTCCCTTAAACCCTCTTCTCCTTTGGCTCCTGTGGAGGAGGCTGCCAGTTACCTGCTCCATATCCTGCGTTTCTCATTCTAAAAAAAAAAAAAGTCATTTACCAGCTTCCTCTACAGGCGGGGTGGCCACATAATAGTTCTAGCCAATGAGATTTAAATGGAAGCTGTCAGCTGGGCCTTCCAAGGAAGTTCATATTTGGAGACATACTCGGTCGGTGCGTGCATGCCTATTTACTCCTGACCTTTCCTCCTTTCTCCTGCCTGGAACATGGACCTGATGGCTGGGGCTAGGGCAGCCATCTTGCACACGTCAAAAAGGCCAAAATGACAGAGATGATGATCCCGTTATCCTGGAGCTGCGGAACTAATACCAACCACGCTTATCGCCACACTACTTGTTACATAAGAAAAATAACCCCCTCTCTTGTTTAATCCACTATTATTTGGGTTTTCTATGATATGCTGCTGAAATCAACCCTTAACTGATACAGCTCCCATGACTCTGTCACTCTCGTCCTACTTCTTTAACCTCTTCAAGGCCCCTTTGCTTCAACACCCCCTACCTGTTGATGTTCCTTAGCTACCATGCCTGGTCCTCTTCCTCCACTGTTTCCCAAACAACCCAGTGGTGTCTGCTGCTTCCCAAGTCATGATGACTCCAAATCCCAATGTCTAGCTCTGACCTCTCATCAGAGCACCAGATCTTTATCTAAATGTCTACCTGCCTGTCACATAGGAGCCTCATACACACTACACTCCCAATTAAACCAGCTTTCCCATAACTCTGTTCCTCCTTCTAGTCACTGGAGCTAGAGACCTTCCACATCACTTACCCTCATACCCAGCTGGTCCTGAAGTCCCATCAGGTCTCTTTCCAACAGCTCCACTTTATTCCCACTCCTTCAATCCTACTGTCTTATACAGGCCTCATCATCTCTTCCTGAACCACCACATATGCCTTCTAACTAGCTCCTCTGCCTCTCATCTACAAATTGGTGTTTAAAAACATGCAAATCTAGGGCTTCCCTGGTGGCGCAGTGGTTGAGAGTCCGCCTGCCGACGCAGGGGACACAGGTTCGTGCCCCGGTCCTGGAAGATCCCACGTGCCATGGAGCGGCTGGGCCCGTGAGCCATGGCCGCTGAGCCTGCACGTCCGGAGCCTGTGCTCTGCAACGGGAGAGGCCACAACAGTGAGAGGCCCGCGTACCGCTAAAAAAAAAAAATTAAAAAAAATGCAAATCTAATCACACCATTCCCTTTCTTAAAACCCTTCAATGGCTTCTGGTCCCTCACAAGAAAGAATTCCAATGCCTTTGCATGATCTGAGCCCTACACATCTTGTCAACATTCCTTACATTACAGACACATAAATTCACCTGTGGTTTCCCAAACTTGCCATGAAAGCACATCTCACATCCTTGCCTGACTGTCCTCTCTGACCTGTAAGCTGGAAACTGTGCAAAAACAAAGTTTTAAGTGGATATTTAGGAACCTGACGGACCCTTATCTTCCTGGGAATTCTCCCACCTTTGTGCACAGAAACTCAGTGGTAAAGAACTGTCAGAATCGGAGAGATTTTTGTATTGTTCACTTAACATAATTGCTTAATTATAATTCCTTTTTTAATCAAAGAATTCTCTGCCATCACCTTGAACCAAATTGATCAAAATAAACATCAATTGCCTTTGTTGTCTTGTATATGTATTTTCATTGAAAATTTCACCTTTGTCCAATGTAAAACATTCCCCCAGTGCGCACTCAACAGAAAAGGAGATATTTACTTTAATGTGCTAAATGCTGGGGTTTCTTCTATTTCTTATCCTATTAAATTTTACCTCCTAGAATCCTGAAATTTTAGGGTCCAGCCCCTAAAATTTTCCAGAAAAGGAAACCAAGGCTCTGTTGACTCAGGAACATGGCACCAGGGAGGTGGTTATTGGTGGGACATACCTAGATCCTGGCTAGGGCTTCAGCTCTTACCATCTCACGGTGAAGGCACAGATCATCTCCAACTCACAAAGAAGGCTCCCCTCTGCTTCCAGTGAGAGGAAAGTAAAGTACCCCCAAAGAGCTAATCCTCTTACACCACTCCACTTAAGGCAAGATGACAGCATAAGGGCTTTAAGAACAAGGAAATTAAAAGCATTAAGTCCAAGGTTCTGCTTGTCCTGGGAATAGAACGGCCCTCTCCCCTCCTCTCTGACTCTATGCCCCACCTTTGGGCCCACGAAGAGCCACTCACCCTCTGGGTGATGGGCTTGCCATCCCGGATCTCCACAGCCAGCCCCAGGTCGGACAGTCTGCAGTTGCCGAGGTCGTCCAGAAGCACGTTCTCGGGCTTCAGGTCCCGGTAGACGATGCTGAGGGAGTGGAGGTGCAACACGCCGCAGGTCATCTGGGCCGAGTAGAAGACCACCCTGCTCATGTCCAGGCCCCGCTCGCCCACGCTGTAAATGTGGAACTTGAGGTCTCCCCCATTCATCAGGCTCATAACCAGGCAGAGATGGGACTTGCTCTCAAAGGCATAGGCCAGAGAGACAATGAAAGGGCTGCTGACCCTCTCCAAGATTTCCTTTTCCAAGAGAGCCATTTTCTCACCATTTTTCTTCTTCAGCCGCTTCTTGTCCAGTTTCTTACAGGCATACATCTTGCCGGTGTTTTTCACCTGGACAGCACATACCTTAAGGAGAGAAAGAAAGGGAGAGGAAGAAGTAGACAGTACTGGAGACAGGAAGGGGACGGGGGGATACAGAGGGTGGAGGAGCAGAAAACCACCAAGGTGGAAAGATGGCAGTCTTCTGAGAAAAGAGAAGCTGTGAGTGAGAAGGATTCTTTGAGATAGAGCTGGGACCACAGTGAGGTATCACTTCACCCCCACTATGTGAGCCATAATTAAAAAAAAAAAAACAAACGAAAACTAACAAGTGCTGGCAAGGATGTGGAGAAATTGAAACCCTCACGTGTTGCTGGTGGGAACTTAAAACTTGGAAGTTTGGTGATTTCTCAAAACGTTAAACGTGGAATTGCCCTAAGACCTAGCAATTCCACTCCTAGACATATACGAAAGAGAAATGAAAGCAGGTATTCAGACAAATTCTTGTACATAAATGTTCACAGCAGCACTATTCACGCTAGCCAAAAGGTGGAAACAACCCAACTGTCCAGCAATAGATGAATGGATACGTGAATTGAATGTAGTATTCCCATACAACGGAATGTTACTCAGCCCTAAAAAGGAATGAAGTACTGATACATGCTACAACGTGAATGAACCTCTGAACCTTACGCGCAGTGAAAGAAGCCAGCCACAAAAGCTCAAATACCGTGTGACTCCATGGATAGGACACACCAGAATCGGCAAATCCATAGAGACAGAAAGCAGCCCAGTGGTCGCCAGGGGCTGGGTGGGTTGGGGGAGTGGGGGAAATGGGTAGTAATTGTTAATGCGCACAGGGGTGACGAAAATATCTTGGAACTAGATAGAGATGATAGTTATACAAGATTGTAATGTACCAAATGCTATTAAATTGTACACTCTAAAGTGGTTAACGGCTAATGTGACTTTTACCTTAAAGAATTTTTTTCAACTTAAAAAAAAGAAAGATGAGCACAGCATTGGTGCAAAAGGAATTCCAGGCTTTAATTCAAGATGAGTGTTTTCTTAGCTCTCTGAAGTTTTTCTCAAATTACCTCCATTACCACAATTAAGGGGAAAGGGGGATCCCCCATTGTTTGTTGCTATCATTCACCAGAGGGGCATTTCAGTGTGTGCCTGCCTGTTGTAGACCCCAGGATAAAGATTCTTGGCCAGTTCCACATTTTGTTAGTTTTTCCTATGCCATTCTCATTTTATTTCACGCGGTGACCGGAAAGAAGACGTGAGAGCAAGTTAGGAATTCTTTCTCCACATGTGGCACTGAGATTAGTTCTAAGTTCCCTTGAGATTAAAAAGGAAAAAAAAAAAAAGAGGTGAAATAAAACTCTATTATGCTGTCTATTTCGTCTTCCAGCCTGGCTATTCTGAAACACTTACCTCCCCAAAACCACCTTTCCCCAGCACCCGGAACTCTTCGAAGTACTTGTCTGACACGGGTTGCATCTCAAAGACTTTCCACTGCAGAAACTTGTCATAGAAGGGGCTGGCCAGGAACTCTAGGAAGGGCTGGTCCTGCAAGAAGGCCATGGCCTCAGCCTTGGCCAGCTCCACCAGGGATGCTCGCTCTTCCTCCGTGGTGGCTGCTTGGCACTTGGTGACCAGAGCTGGGCTGAGGAAGGGGTGTGGGTGCCCCGGGGAGGCCGCACAAGTGGCCACCAGCCCCTGCAGCGTGCTGCCCTTGGCAGGACCCTCTTCGGCCAGCTCCCAGCTCTGCACCTCCTCCAGGAAGCCCACGGCCTCCTGGTACGCGGGCACCGTGGCTAGGAAGTCCCGGAAGAGGCGGCGGCCGATGGGCTGCTGCTCGCACAGGCTGTGGAAGTCGTTGGGCGGGGCCTGGCGGAGCTGCTCGCAGCTCTGCGGCCCCGGCAGCATCAGGGTCCGGCGTCGGCGCTGCAGTTCCTTGCTGTCGGCATCCGAGGACTTCCGCGCCTGCAGGTAGGCCGAGTTGGCGATCAGGTTGTCCAGGCCCCCCATGTCGACCATGGCGGAGCACCAATCGTGCTCCCTCGGCACAGAAAAGGAAGGATGGAGGGCTGTGGCAGGGACGCCGTCAGGCCCGGGCCAGCTGGCTGCTGTCCGGTCCAAGGTGCAGTGACTTCTGCGGGATTTACAGCGAAGCTTCGGGTCTGAGGGTGGGACTGATGGAGGATGAGGAAAGAGGTTTCTCTTGTAAGAAGCTTTGCTGGCTATGTATAGCCGGCCAGGGAAGGGCGCCTCACAGGTCACCCACCGAGGGGAAAGCAGTCTGTGACACCTGCAGGGTCTACTGTTCATCATGGGGCCTTTCTCATCTACACCTGCTCCCTGAATCCCCAGCTACCAATTTCCAAAGGAAAGGTGGTGTGTTATTTGTTGATGACAGCAGTGTTTTCAACTGTGTCTGATTTTACGTATTTCCCAGCAGGTGCAAGGTAAGTAAACTCCTAGGAATGACAGGTCAGGAAGACGAGCTGTGGGAAGCTGGAGAGGTTGTCTTCCTTGTGTCTAGCAGCGTGATCCAGAGCAGGTTACAGAAGGGGATGCTCTGAGCTGTGAGTCACGAGACATGTTCCCAGAGGCCCTTGGGAACCCGGGTCGTGGCCCTCAGAGTGGCCTGTGGCTCTCCCATAGCCGGCGACACCCTCTACAGCCTACAGAGATCCTCCAGCCATGGCTTTCTTAGTTCTGAGGAGTCTGTGACCTACAGTACCCAGTTAAAAAGGGGAGGGTCACCTTGACACAAAACATTCCGTGAAATGACATCAGCAGGAAAATCACACCACTTCGCATCATGTGGTCCAGACTATTCCAAGGGGACAAGCCTAAAAGGGGAATCTGAAGGTGAAGGAGCTGTGTGTGGAGACCCCGAGCCGTGAAGTTCCAGGCGTGGCCCTTCGACACCTCGGCCCAGGCTCCCTCATGAAGCCAGGAAGCTTCCCTCCACAGAGATCACTCAGAGCCGCCCCAGACCACGACCTCACAAAGAACAGAAATTGGTTTAGACAGAGATCAGGCTAAGAATCTCTGCTCCAAAAATAACACTTGTGTCCTACAGGGAAAAACACTCAGGCTTTTTCTTCACAAAGCAAGGCTAAGGCAGCTTAAAAACAAAGTCATTCAGTATTATGCCAGAGTGTTTAAAAGGGGAAAAAAAAAGAGAGAGAGAGAGAGGAAGGAGAAAGGGGAGGAAAAATACCTGGTGAGTCTTTTTCCAAACAAACAACCTGTAGCACACTCTGTCAAAACATCATCATGACGGCCGTGGTCTGCCTGACAGAGCCTGCTGACCGTCCCCCAGAGCAGATACGCACTTGGCCACATGCTACCAAGAATTATGTAATGAACTCGTGGGTGCCCTTTGGCTTTGCACTGCTGTGCTGTAAACCCTCAGCCCAATGGCAGAGGTGGGGGATCTGCACGAGGGACCACCGCTCGGAACGATGCCATCTGCTTTGCAACCCACGCTAGAAATGTTGGGACATTTTTTGTTGTTGGTATGTCATTCCAGGCCCACATTTCTGAGTAGTGAAAAATCAGTCTGAGACTCTCTCCTAAGGAGGAAATGCCTTTTCCTGGGGTTCTTATGAATACAGCAGCAACAGGGCAGAACTTTGAGAAAATGGTAGAATTGTCATCACATGACTACTTCACCTTATCGCTGAAAAAAGAACGTTTTTCACTGATGACCATATCCGCTATGAGCTGCTTGATCCCACTCGCACTGATACTGTCTTTTATCCCCGAGTAATCACTTCACCCAGCACTGTCCAATAGATAAATGCAAAGCCACATACGGAATTTCAGATTTTCTAGCAACCACATTAAAAAAAGTAAAAAGAAACATGTGAAGTTAGCTTTAAAATATATTTTACTTGGCCCAGTATATGGAAAATATTATCATTTCAATATATAATTGATATAAAAATTGCTAATGGAATATTTTGCATCTTTTTTGTGTCCTGAGTTTTCAGAATATGCTTTGCATTTTACACTTACCAGTTCTAGCCACACACATTTGAAATGCTCAGTAGTCACATGTGACCAGTGTCTACCTTTTTGGACAGCACAGACAAACCTTTTGGATGTAGCTTTGTCACTCATAAATAAGAGAAAGTTTTTCTCGTGGTTTTTTTTTTTCTAATCAGAATACCATAGACCATCTGGGTTAAAAAAAAAAAACTCTCTTAGTAATTAAAAATGATCTGACTGATGAGAACAGAATTTAAATAATATCTGACACAAAGTTTAGAAGTTATAAAATGGTTATACATTGACCACCGGCCATTTTAAGCAGAGTACCATTATTTTCAAAGTTTTACCCACCTGAAAAAAAAAAAGTCTATTTAAAATGGAACACTCTATGTGATTACTAACAGTTAGGGTCCAGGGCTTCTCCCAACTTGATGAAACAGTAATTTTAGGTCCAATTAAAGAACAGCACTGAATACTTAGCTTAGAAGCACAGCCAAGTGCTGGGCACATTCAGGATACCCTGCGCCAACGGGGGAAAATATCAGAAATCTTGGATTGGAGATGTGGCCCTATGGTTACAAGCACTAACTCCAGCACTGCTTGGGAGAGCTGAGTCCTGGCTCTAGCGAGTCCTAGCTGTGTGACCTTCTGCAAGTTACTTAACTTCTCTGAGTCTCAGTCTCATTATGTGAAAACAGAGCTAATGTTGATTCTTCTTTTTTTTTCAATTATAGTTTGTGTACAATATTACATGTTACAGGTGTATAATATAGTGATTCACAATTTTTAAAAGTTATACTTCATTTATATCAGTGTTGAGTTTTGAGTAAGTTCTTGAGAGAATTAAATGCCAAATAGTGCCTGGCACAAAGAAGTGATCAAAAAATATTTGATAAAATACTTTTTATCAAAGTATAAAAGTATCACTTTTATTTTATTTATTTTAAAATAAATTTATTTATTTTAAAATAAATAAATAAATTTATTTATTTTAAAATAAATAAATAAATTTATTTATTTATTTATTTTTGGCTGCGTTAGGTCTTCGTTGCTGCGCGCGGGCTTTCTCTAGTTGCAGTGAGCAGGGCCTACTCTTTGTTGTGGTGCAAGGGCTTCTCATTGCAGTGGCTTCTCTTGCTGTGGAACACAGGCTCTAGGCGCGCGGGCTTCAGTAGTTGTGGCTCCCGGGCTCTAGAGAGCAGGCTCAGTAGTTGTGGCACACGGGCTTAGTTGCTCCACGGCATGTGGGATCTTTCCTGACCAGGGATTGAACCCGTGTCCCCTGAATTGGCAGGTGGATTCTTAACCACTTTGCCACCAGGGAAGTCCCTCACTTTTAAATAATGACTATCAATCATCAAAACCTGATCCAGAATTATGCTTTTCTGATATGCAGATTGGAGACAGGAGATACCTAAGCAATGTGGAAGAAGGTGGGTTCCGTGCCCATCTAGCATAAAGCTGCCAACTCAGGGTCTCACATGACCTTGGAAAGCTGTGGGGACCCGTGGAGCAGGAAGACAGGGAGATCGGATTCATTAAGTGACATGCAAGACTTAGAACAACAAACTATTGCAACTAAGCGATTTACTATGTTCTGCCATAAAAAGGAAGACTAAACTCTGTCATGTGAAAAGAGGAGATATTTCAGTTTGAAAGAAAAAACAACTTTGATGCTAGGAAGAAAAACAATGAAAATATTTTAGTATCTTTTATGTCTAATTTTGTAACCTAAAGAAAAGGAAAAAATGCTCTTTACCCAGCCAGGTCTTCCATTACATTTTGTATCATGTGGTTTAAAGCATTATTTATGACATGTATGTTCTTACATTTTAAAATGCTCTGATGTCATACAACATCTGAAACACAAAGAACATTTTTTAGGAAGTTTAGGTTAATGGTTAGTAATAGGGTGTGCTTGGTTTGCTTCTCTTTCTGAGGATTTTTAATTTTGAAAATACACCCTAGGTTGAGGAAAATGTAAAGCTAGGTTTCTAGGAAGAACATGACCATCCTTTACAATGCACAATTCTCTGCATGGTCCAATAGCACATATTTGAGGTTCAAGAATTATGAAATTATAGAGTTTGGTATTATGTGGTCTCAGAACCAGAAGGTATTTTGAGCAGTGTTAAGTTCTGAAGCAGATGAATATGTTAGCATTAGGACACCCAAAGAACCCAGATTGTTCTTCAACTTCTGATTGAAATCCTTCCATAGTAAAGATTTTTGCTTTTTTTGTTCAGTAGCAGCCCTCTACTGGAAGAAAAAGCAAAAGGGTCTTATCCTTCCAACCACAGCTGACCACACTTCACATTTACTAATTTGAAGAAATCAAGGATATCCCTTGCTTGTTAAAATTCACAGATACTAAAGAGAGAAGAGGTGGAGCTAGATAAACTTTATTGTTTCAATGTAGTCACAGAATTTTCACACAGAAATTTAGTTTTCAAGCACCTTGTCTTTTAGATTGAAATATTGAATAGTAAGACCAGTGGTAGGCCTACTGAATTGCCTTCAACAGAGTTCTACAGACAATTGAGGTTTTCTTAGTGAAGTAAGAAAGGAGTCATACACAAGATATTTTCATAGAACTAAGTGTAAAAATTCTATAAGGGATAAATCACCATTTTATCACACCATTTTTAGAGATCTTTTTGTTTTGGAAAATCTCAAATGTGCATAAAAGTGGTGAGAATAGTAAAAGAAACTCCCATATGCTCAGCATTCAACTTTATCATCAGCATTATTAGCATTGTCCCAATATTCTTTCACTTTCATCTAACACCCCCTTGTTTTGTTTTAAATACTTAAATTTTTTAGAGCAGTTTTAGATTCATAGCAAAATGGAGAAGAAGGTACAGAGTTCCCACATGTCCCCACACATGCATAGCCTCCCCCATTATCAACATCCCACCACCAGAGTGGTACTCTTCTTATGATTCATGAACCTACATTGACACATCATAATCCTCCAAAGTCCACAGCTTACATTAGGATTCTCCCCAGCCCTTTTTTTTGCTGGAGTATTTTAAAGAAAATCCCATGTCACTGTATCTGTAAATACTTTGGTATATATAATATACATTTATATAGGTACATACGCATACATATATATTATGTATTTTGTGTAATATAAACAAACAGGGTTTGGTGAAGCAGCTCAGAGATTAGCTCTAACAGAAGGCTGGTTCCACCCCTAGGGCTGGAGGAGGTGTGTTCTCAGAGCCTAGGGCCACAAACACCCAATGGGCCATGGAACCATGAGGGGAACTATAGTGGATTGAACGATATGTTCAAGTCCTGAAACCCAATACTTGTGAATGTGACCTTATTAGGCAATAGGGAGCTTGCAAATGCAGTCAAGTCAAGATGAGGTCATACTAGATTAGGGTTGACCCTAAATCTGATGACTGGTATCTTTATTTAAAAAAAAAGAAAAGAGAGAGAAAGAGATTTGGATGCAGAGACACAGAGGAGACACATGGAGAAGAGGCCATGTGAAGACAGAGGCAGAGATTGGAGTAATGCATCTACAAGCCAAGGAACATTGCTGACAACCACCGGAAGTTAGGAGAGAAGCACAGCACAGAGGCTTCAGAAAGAACCAACTCTGCTGACACCTTGATTTTGGACTTCCGGTCTCCGGAAAGGTGAGAGAATAAATTTCAGCTGTTTAAGCCACTCATTCTGTGGTATTTTGTTAGCAGTCCTAGCAGGTTGATACAACAAGGGAGGCTGGGAGGTGAGCCCCCTGAGATGCAGGTTCAGAGAAGGGCAAAGTCAGAGGACATATCTGAGAACAAACATGTCGATGGTCAGCATGACTATTATGCCATTGTCCCCCCAACACAGTTCCCAATAGTTCCTTGATACAATGTCATATCCAGAAATAAACTTTTATGTGTTAATTGTTGAGATTTGGGGGTTTCTTTATTACCCAGCCTAATATCCTAGCTTATCCTAAAATTAGCTTATCCTAAAATTGTTTATCAGCCTGTATGTATTACTGCTTGCTCCTAGTCAACTGCTATTCTAAAACATTTGTGCCTGCATTCATTTGTTCAGAACACTGAATAATGTTCACCTACTGTGAACATTATTGTGAATTGTATTGAATAAGCACCTACTGTGTGTCAGAAATCACAGCCAGTTTGTAGGGGTACAGTGATGAATAAGGTCCCTGCCACCTGCTTTCTTCCTCCCTCCAGCATGTCTTTATTGGGGCCTCCCATGTGCCTGGCATTGTGCTAGGGCTGTGGCCACAGTGGAGAGCCAAGGCAGATGTGGTCCCTGCCCCCATGGAACTTATCATCTAGTGAGGAAGGCGAAATTTACCACGTGATTTTCCATTTGTGTGAAGTGATCCAGTGATCTTCTGGACTGGAGGAAACAAGGATTTCACACAGAAATGATCCTTGTGCTTTGTTTCCTGCCAAAATGGCAGCTTTTCTAGTTCTCAGGCTTACATGGTGTCATGGTATAACACCAAGCATTTAGTTCAGCTCTACTGCAATTGATAGTGAAACAGTCACTGTGCACCTGAAGGAAAAAATCCTTTCATCAACAGGAATCCTGATCTTCTTTAAAAGCCATACCAAGAAATCTTGCTTTTGAGGCTACTTAGGATAGAAGAAGTTGCAAAAGGCCCAAAGAATCTGTAGGCCTTGTTTAAGGTCTCTTGTTTTTATCATAAATTAAATTCATAAATATTGAACCTTAGGATCCGTAATCTGGTATAACATAAATATCTTCCTCTCGAAACAAGAATCTGATTGTTCTAATAATGACTACACACCCATAACAGAGTATATTATTCTTAAACAAAGAGCCATAATAGCTGAGAGAGAAAATTAAGTAACTGGTATATTTGAAGGAAATAGAAAATACTTCCCAACAGAGGTTCGATTTGGAAATGGATCATGGCAGATGCACAAAAGAAAATGAACTGTATGTGTTTACCCAATGAAATTTTAAACATCTATAAACAACTTTCCAGAGAGTGAGAGATTTTATTAAAGAAGACTAAGAGATTATTAGAGAAGACCAAACAATATAATGTTAACAAAGAAAAAGCAAAATAAAATCCACTAAACATATATTTGGTAAGTGAGGGAAATGTGGGAAACAGCAAGCAAGAGTTCTTGTGGTTATAAAGAGTGAAACAAGGCAGTAAAAGTCAAAGTGATTTTTAGTAGAACATAAAGGACTGTTGTGGAGGTGCAAACTATCAGGTATAAAATTAGCTTAAAGGATATATTGCACAACACTGGAAATATAGCCAATATTTTATAATGACTATAAATGGAATATAACCTTTAAAAATTGTGAATCACTCTATTGTACCCCTGCAACTTATATAATATTGTATAATAGATCACCTATATATCTGTGTATTCATTCATCCTACAGGTAGAGAGAGAGAGAGAGAGAGAGAGGGAAGATAGGTAAATAGATAGATAGATAGGACATATGTCAAGTATTGTTCTAGGCACTAGGTATGTAGCAGTAAACAAAACAGACAGAATGTCTATTAGGACATTACATATTATTAATGTCCATAAGGACATTACATTTTAGTGGATGAGAATGTCAATAAACAAAATAAGTAAAATATATAATACATTAAATGGTGGTGTTACAAACTACCCCAAAACTTCATAGTCTAAAATAATGACTTAGAACTTCTCAGGGTTCTGTGCTTTGACTGGCAGCTCTTTGCTGGTCTCACTCAGTGGCTGAATTCAGCTGGCGGGTTGGCAGATGGCTGAGGTCAGGTGGGAGAGCTGGAAGCCACTGGAAGTTTTCAGCAGAGGAATGCTATGGTGGATGGACGTTTTAACAGGATCATAGGTTGAAGTGGGCAAGGGTAAAAACAAAATCAATTTGGAGTCTATGGCAGTAGCTCTGATGAGAGGTCAGTTGAGGCCATACGAGGGTTTGTTCCTGAGTTGAATGTGGGGTGTGGCAGAAAGACAGAGGACAGGGTGAACTCTGGGGTTTTGGGCCTGAGTGACTGGAAGGATGAATTTCCCCTAAACTCAGCTGAAAATCCTCTGGAGGGGCAGGTTTCAGGGAAGATGAAGAACTCAGTCTTGTACCTGTTCAATCTGAACTGCCTATGGGGCATCCGAATGGAGATCTTCATCTGCTGGATCTATGGGTCTGGAGTGCAAGGGAGAGGCCTGGGCTGGAGATATTCATTGTCACCCTGCATATAAAGGGCATGTAAAGCCGTGGGACTGGATGCAACACACTGGGGTGATAGCAGAGAAGAAGGCTGAGGACTGAGCCCTAGAGGTGGGGGGGGAGGGGGAGAGGGCAGTGGGGAAGAAGGAAAGCCGGCAGAGGATGCTAACCTAGGAACCACGTGCAGAAAGGCTGTCCCGGAAGAGAGTGATCAGCTGTGACAAATGCTGCTGGTAGGCCAAGCGAGATAAGGATTGAAGAACTAACTGACTGTTGTTGACAGTTTTATTTATTGGTTTCTTTGTGAAGCTGAAAAGGAATATTAAACGGGATGAAAGATACTGACTTTACTTATAAAAGTGGGTACTTAAAAATGAGAAGTTATGCTATGTATAAAGGAAAACCAACCAACCAACCAACCAACTAACCTAGTAGTATTGTCAGCTGGGTGGCACACCAGCATTGATTCTTTGGGCAGACAAATGAATTCTGTTCAAGAGAGCTTTAATTCAGAATTTTTCCAAGGTCTAGTTTTCACTAGCAGATTTGACTTTGAAATATTTCTGTTGCTTATCATGATCAAGGATATTTGAAATCACTACTGTGTCGTGCTACCTCTTCCGGCGGGGGGCCGGGGGCGGTGGCGAGGGAGACAAAGTTAATACAGTTCTGATTAATAGCAGTTAAATATGCTATTTTAATAAAATACTGAAACAAAAAGTGTTGCAATTTAAAGGTCACTAGGGAGCTTGGCAAGAGCAGTTTCAATGGAGTGATGTGATGAAACCCTTATTAGAGTCAGTTCAATAGGGAATGGAAGGAGATAAATTGGAAGCTGGCAGCGTAAGCTTCTCTTTTGAGGAGTTTTACTCTGGTGTGACCACTGGAGTGAGAAGCCAAGGTAGGGGTGGAGAGCACACGATCACTGGAGGAGAGGAGGTCAGGGGGTTGAGAAACCAGGGTATTACAAGCATCATTCATGTGAATGATGAGATCACCAAGAATTATCCAAAGAGCAGTGATGGAGAGACTGACAGAGAGCCAGGAGCTAGCATCTTCATCCAACAAAGGGGAGTGACAGTGTGAGGCCATTAGTGAGCAGTGGAGTCTAATGACATGAGAGTGCAAGCTGGGTGGTTTTAGGGAGGGAAGCAGCAACAGAGAGAAATGAAGACATCTCCCACATTGCCAGGTCCAGCGGTATGAGGGACCAGGAGGGTTACCGAAGGAGCAGTGTTCTCGGGGGAGAAGCAGGTTTAAGCGAGAATAAGAAAGTGAAAGGAACTTTTGGAGAAGGATGAGGATGGAGGATGTTTTTGGTGTGAATATAAGAGGGCACAGAGGAAGAGTTTCAGAAGTTGGGGAGGGGTGGGAGACGAAGGAATAAAAGGGAATTTAAAGAACTACTTCGGGGGCTTTGGTGGCGCAGTGGTTGAGAGTCCGCCTGCTGATGCAGGGGACACGGGTTTGTGCCCCGGTCTGGGAAGATCCCACATTCTGCGGAGCGGCTGGGCCCGTGAGCCATGGCCGCTGAGCCTGCGCGTCCGGAGCCTGTGCTCCGCAACGGGAGAAGCCACAACAGTGAGAAGCCCGCGTACTGCAATAAAAGAACTACTTCGGATTAGATTTCAGAGAATGCGAGGTGACTGGGAAAGCCTGGGTTTCTCGCGCTGACTAGGGATGAAGAGCAGGGTGAGATTGACCGTCTCAAAGCAGATGATGGTGGTCAGACTCTGAGTTTTCCAGGCAGGGAGGGGTGCATGCAGGGTGCTAGAGCTGGAGCTCCCACTGGACCACTGTGGCCAGAGTTGAGAGAGGTCTCATTTGGAGACCTTGGGCCCCTCCCACCTGACCCACGGAGGAGGAGCTGGCAGGGGGTTGGTCTGACCTGAGCTGGGAGGGCCTGGAGTATTCACATGGTTAGACGATGGGTTTGAGGGCTGCGTGTGGAGACCTCATAAGGACTTTAAGAGGAAACTCCTTTGACTTTGCATCTGCCTAAAGGACCTAACAGCAGGGCTGTGGAGGAGTTGGGGGGACTTCAGCATTCCTAAGCTTTATTAGGTATCTGTAGGCACTCATAAAACCTCAATTCCAGGCCATCTGTCCAACAGAAACCCAACACTACAGCCTCAGGGCTGTCAAGGGCTATTTTAACCATAAGGTCTGGGAAAGACGCACATCCATATCTTTATCCCTAAGAAGATCTAAGCCTGTTAGAAAAGTTCAGAGTTAGTGTTGTTCAGTTTAGAGTTCAGTGAAGAATTTCAGGCTACCCTAAAATTTCCATCTTATAATAGGGGGCAGCTCTAAGATTTTGTACATTTAAAACCCTGAGAAACATTCTAGAAGAGAGTTGGAAAGAATAAAACGTTTGCTCTTTAAAAAAATCACTTCTTGCTTTACTTATTTCTTCTGCATTTTGCTAAACTTCTTGAAAATGTAGCCCTTCTAATGAACTCCAAGGAGCTTTCTCAGATTACCTCCACAGGGGACCAGAACAAGATGAGAAAACACAATTATTTTGATTTGACTGCTTTCTTGAAGAGTTGAACAATAAGACAAATGGAACAACCATTAATGCATTTTCCACTTAGTAGCAAATGTAAAAGGGTGTTGGCTGTGATCTTAAATAATAATATCCCTTTCTCTTTTCTAAATTTATTTATTTATTTATTGGCTGTGTTTTGGTCTTCGTTGCTGCGCGCGGGCTTTCTTTAGTTGTGGCGAGCGAGAGCTACTCTTCGTTGCGGTGCTCGGTCTTCTCATTGTGGTGGCTTCTCTTTTTGCAGAGCACAGGCTCTAGGTGCACAGACTTCAGTAGTTGCGGCATGTGGGCTCAGTAGTTGTGGCTCGTGGGCTCTAGAGTGCAGGCTCAGTAGTTGTGGCACACGGGCTTAGTTGCTCCGTGGCATGTGGGATCTTCCCGGACCAGGGCTCGAACCCGTGTCCCCTGCATTGGCAGGTGGATTCCTAATCACTGTGCCACCAGGGAAGTCCCCATTTCTCTTTTTACATGTGGGTTTATTTTACATAGAATAAAATGTATAGATCTTAAATGTACAGTTTGAAGAGTTTTGACAAATGTATAAACTCACGTAACCATCACCCAAGCCAACTTATAGAACATTTCTATCACCACTGAAAATTTTCTTATGCCTTTTCCAGTCAATAGCCCCGCTGAGAAGCTACCATTCTTCTGATTTCTAACACTGCAGTTTAGTTTTGCCTGTTCTTGAACTTTGTAGAAACAGAATCACGTAGTTAAGTACCCTTTTATGACTGGATTCTTTTGCTCAACACAATGTTTTGACATTCATCCATATTGTAGCATGTATCAGTTTTTCCTTTTTTTTTTCCTGCTATTCAATTCATTCTATGAATAGAACATTATTCTTCTGTTGATGGACATTTGGGTTGTTTCCAGTTTGGCGCTAGTATAAGTATGAAAAAAAGCTCCTTTAATTCATCTATGTATTTTTGTGGACAAATGTTTTCATTTTTCTTGGGCAAATACCTAGGAATAGAATTGCTGGGTCGTAGGATAGATGCATACTTAACTTTTTATGGTACTGCTTTCTGTTTTCCAAAATGGCTGTTCCATGTTTCATTCCCACCAGCAATGGAGGAGAATTTCAGAGCCTTCACATCTTCACCAAGACATGGTGTTATCAGTCTTTTAAACTTGAGCTGTTCTACAGGGTGCGTAGAGGTATTTCATGGCAATTTTAACTTGCATTTCTGATGAGGAATGTTAGGTATATTTTCATGTGCTGACTGCCTATTTGTATATCTTCTTTTCCGAAGTATCTTTTCAATTATTTTGCCCAATATCCAGCTCCTTAATTAAGCTTTTGTTGGTAATATGGCCTCATCAGGCAGTATTCTGTTGACCGATCATGTTCTTTAGTAGAGAAGCTGAATGTTTTGCAGGAAGGCAGTGAAGGCAGAAATAAGATAGCTAGGTAAGAGCATTAGATTTATATCTTTCCAAACACTTTAAATTTCTCAGGATGACTGTAGAAGTAACCGTTTTTATTTGTAAAAGATTCCATGTGCTATTTCAGTTCAAAGTTTCAAAATACAAAGACCAATTACTCTATAATCTCTGCATAAAATTAGAGTTAGGGAAAATATATAAAAGTGGTGTTACAGCCTGTATAACATGATTTTTTATAGAGTTATATTTTTGAGACATACAATTTTATTAGACTATCCAAATTTGTGTCATAATGGACATGTACTAAAGTCTCATTAAATTTTTTTGCTTTACAAGTCAGCATATCTAAAAACATAAACACACGGGCTTCCCTGGTGGCGCAGTGGTTAAGAATCCCCCTGCCAATGCAGGGGACACAGGTTCGAGCCCTGGTCCGGGGAGATCCCACATGCTGCAGAGCAACTAAGCCCGTGCGCCACAACTACTGAGCCTGTGCTCTAGAGTCCATGAGCCATAACTACTGAGCCCACAAGCCACAACTACTGAAGCCCGCCCGCCTAGAGCCTGTGCTCCTCAACAAGAGAAGCCACTGCAATGAGAAGCCCGCGCACTGCAACGAAGAGCAGCCCCTGCTCGCCACAACTAGAGAAAACCCTGTGTGCAGCAACGAAGACCCAACACAGCCAAAAATAAATAAATTTATAAACAAGACGACAACAACAAAAACATAAACACAAAGATGTCATTTCAGAGAGAAAATGATCTCTAAGATCCTTTCCAATTCTAAGAGTCTATGAGAACAAGTCTCAAATCTGCCTCCCTGAAGGCGAGGGACTTGAGATATTTATGGGATAAATGAGCAGAGTGGTCTTAGGCATGGAGAAAGGTGACTGGAGGTAGAGAAACAGTGAGGTAATCAGTGTTCTGTGCAGGTGTATCTGGGTTACATGCTTCTTCGTGGGATGCATGATCAAAAATGGAGGTGCTTAGCATGGTCTGAGGGTGGAGTTTTTGGCCCTCTAACATCAAAAGGTCATTTATGGGACACCCGTGCAGGCCCAGTTTTGAGATCGGTGATCTCAACCAGTCTTATCTGGC
Source organism: Orcinus orca (assembly GCF_937001465.1). Lineage (NCBI taxonomy): Eukaryota > Metazoa > Chordata > Mammalia > Artiodactyla > Delphinidae > Orcinus > Orcinus orca. Next base: position 27,381,594 of record NC_064563.1, read on the forward strand.
TCAAATTGGACAAGAGCTGACTCCAATTTCCTAAAAAACAACTTAAGCCCCCGTTACTAGCAACCCATAGGTCAGAGGTGTTATCTATAGGGGTGGTTAATGACTCTTGTGATAGATTACCTAGGCTGTGTGAAGCTTGGAGGGTAGGCAATTAAGGAAAAAAAACTAAAGCGTGCTTAACCAGTAAAGGCAGGTTACAAGCAGAGGGGTTTTTAACAAGCTGTTCCCTTGTTTGCTGTTCTGTAAGACAAGCTCAAGAATTTGTTAGTCCCCAGCTTCTGTGAACCCTATGGGGCATGGTTTCACATGTAGCAGCAACTCTCCATCTATAAACAATTGTTAAGTTATTTGCTAACATGAATCGTGGCAGATAATATGGGTTGATTCATTCAACACCTATTCCCAATTACTTTTCCTCTTTTATCCCTCTGCTGTAACAGCTGGAAAGCCAAACTTCATCTCTCTTTCCCTTTGCGTCTAGAAGGGGCTGTGTGACATAATTCTGGCCAATGAGTAATGAGTAAAGACACTAGGAAGGACAGCCCTTCCCGAGTAGAAGTCAAAGTCGTGCTAAAGAAAAAGTATCCTTTTCCCCCTCACATTTCTCCAAAAATATGAATACGAGGCATACAAAACAGCAGCCATCCTGGGACTGTGAAGGAGAGGGCATGAGAATGAGATGTTGTTTTTTTTTTGGTACGCGGGCCTCTCACTGTTGTGGCCTCTCCCGTTGCGGAGCATAGGCTCCGGACGCGCAGGCTCAGCGGCCATGGCTCACGGGCCCAGCCGCTCCGCGGCATGTGGGATCTTCCCGGACCGGGGCATGAACCCATATCCCCTGCATCGGCAGGCGGACTCTCAACCACCGCGCCACCAGAGAAGCCCCGTGATTCACAATTTTTAAAGGTTATACTCCAGTTATAGTTATTATAAAATATTGGCTATATTCCCCGTGTTGTACAATATATCTTTGCAACTTATTTTATACATAATAGTTGTACCTCTTTTGAATGTTTGAATTTAGATCAGATATTACAGCAGTATACTAGAGCACAGTAAAATGATACAGAGCACAATAAAATGGTATAGAACATTATGAAATGGTACAGAACACAATGAAATGGCTTGGCCAGTACTTGAAAACACAGAATATACAGCTCTAAACTACAGCTATGAATAAAGACGTATGCGTGTGTCTTCACAGAACTGAAAATGGAAATATGTGAACAAACTTTACAAAAGCAATTTTGGAGAAAAATATATTCAAATGAAGTATTCTTTTGAGACAATATAAGCTAGTGGTGAAACACAAATTCTAGAACTAGTCTGCCTGGATTCACATCCTGCTTTTCATTTACTAGTGTTGTAAAGTTAGGCAGGTGTTTTAGCTTGGACTGCCTTAACAAAATACCATAGACTGGGTGGCTTAAACAACAAATATATTTTCTCACAGTTCTGGAGGCTGGAAAGTCTAAGATCAAGGTGACATCAGGGTCAGTGTCTGGTGAGGGCTCTCGCTGGTTCGCAGATGGCTACATTGCTGTGTGTGCACGTGGTCTTTTCTCGGTGCATATGGGGTGCCAGGATGGAAGGAGACACAGATAGAGAGAGAGAAAGAGAGATCTCTTTCTTTTCTTATAAGACCATCAATCCCATATGACTAGGACATATAAATTAATTTTTGGGGGGGACACCATTTAGTCCATAGCAGCGGGTTACTTAGCCTCTTGTGTTTATGTTCCCTTAGCTGTAAAAAGAGTTAATGATAATGGAAAAGAGTTTTTGTGAGGATTCAATGAGTTAATACATGTAAAGCTCTTAGAAGAGAATTTGGTGCATAGTGCTGTGCAAGTTTTATCATTGTTATTGACCATAGTTCAGTAAGTTTCTAATAGGGAATTCCAACTTCTCAAAAATATTATAAAAATGTATATAAATTAGCATTAACCAGGACTTCTGAACTTCAGCGCTATTGACATTTGGGGCCCCATAATCCTTTGCTGTGGGAGACTGTCCTGTGCACCGTAGGATGTTTAGCACCATCCCTTGCTTCCACCCCTAGATTCCAGTAGCACCCCCGTCTCTAGTTGTGACAACCACAAATGTCTCCAGACATTGCCAAATGTCCCTTACAGTGCAAAATCACCCTTGGTTGATTGGTTGCTATAACTCTGTCAAGGACACAAAAGCAGCTACATGAATTTATAGTTTAAAATATTGTAATTTTGAAAGTATAAGAAACTCTTACAAAACTTAAAGAACAGGAAACTGTCAACAATCTTTTTTATACTTAATACTGGGGTGTTTCAAATAATTTTGAAGTTCTGTATTTGGGTCTTTCCCCCCTAGGTACAATAAATTGACCAGCTAAAGGTTTAAAAATGTTTAATTCTTGGCCGTCATCAAAAAAGTCTACAAAAAACAAATGCTGGAGAGGGTGTGGAGAAAAGAGAACCCTCCTGCACTGTTGGTGGGAATGTAAGTTGGTGCGGCCACTATGGAGAAGAGTATGGAGGTTCCTCAAAAAAACTAAAAATAGAGTTGCCATAAGATCCTGCAATCTCACTCCTGGGCATATATCTGGAGAAAACTATAATTTGAAAAGATACATGTACCCCAATGTTCATTGCGGCACTATTCACAATAGTCAACACATGGAAACAACCTAAATGTCCATCAACAGATGAATGGTTAGGGGGCTTTCCTGGTGGTGCAGTGGTTAAGAATCCGCCTGCCAATGCAGGGGACATGGGTTTGAGCCCTGGTTCGGGAAGATACCACATACCATGGAGTAGCTAAGCCCATGTGCCACAACTACTGAGCCTGTGTTCTGGAGCCCACGAGCCACAACTACTGAAGCCCATGCGCCTAGAGCCCGTGCTCTGCAACAAGATAAGCCACCGCAATGAGAAGCCCACACACCTCAACGAAGAACAGCCCCCGCTCACCGCAACTAGAGGAAGCCTGCATGCAGCAATGAAGACCCAACGCAGCCAAAAATAAAATAAATGAAATAAATAAATTTATAAATAACACACAGATGAATGGTTAAAGAAGATGTGGTACATATATACAATGGAATACTACTCAGCCACAAAAATAATGAAATAATGCCATTTACAGCAACATGGATGGACCTAGATATTATCATATAAGTGAACAAAGTCAGAAAGAGAAAGATAAATACCATATGATATCACTTATGTGTGGAATCTAAAATATGACACAAACGAACTTTTCTATGAAACAGAAGCAGACTCACAGACATACAGAACAGTCTTGTGGTTGCCAAGGGGGAGGTAGGATGGGTGAGGGATGGAGTGGGAGTTTGGGGTTAGCAGATGCAAGTTATTATATACAGAATGGATAAACAACAAGGTCCTACTGTATAGCACAGGGAACGATACTGAATATCCTGTGATAAACTATAATGGAAAAGAATATGAAAAAGAATATGTATATATATAAATATTTCATATTTTCGATATATATATGACTGAATCACTTTGCTGTACAGTAGAAATTAACATAACACAGTAAATGAACTACAATAAAATAAATTAAAAACAATGTTTAATTCTTTCTTTGTCAAGGATAAGATTTAGTTAGTAAAATAAGGTTCATGTTCAGCATTCTAGTTTCCAGAGATAATCCTTTTTTTTTTTTTTTTTTTTTGCGGTACGCGGGCCTCTCACTGTTGTGGCCTCTCCCGTTGCGGAGCACAGGCTCCGGATGCGCAGGCTCAGCGGCCATGGCTCACGGGCGCAGCCGCTCCGCGGCATGTGGAATCTTCCCAGACTGGGGCACGAACCCATGTCCCTTGCATCGGCAGGCGGACTCTCAACCACTGTGCCACCAGGGAAGCCCCAGAGATTATCTTTTAAAGGGAAGGTGGAAGGTCACTTAAAACGGAGTTTGATATGCCTGAAGCTCCCATTATTCCTTAATGCTGATAGAAATACCTCATAACTGGATGATCTACACCTGCACTGTCCAACAGAACTTTCTCCCATGAGGGAAATGTTCTGTGTGATATCCAATATGGAAGCCACCATCCGCATGTGATGGGCACTTGAAATGTGGCTAGTATAACTAAAGGACTGAATTTTAAATTTTAGTTTAATTAATTTAAATTTATTGGCTAGTGGCTACACTCTTCAATAACACAGATCTATACCCTTCAAGAAAGAAATGATTTTACATGTTATTTTCTTCCTTAAGGGAGTCTTTTTGTCAATGGGCAGGCCCCTTTCTCCCATTGCCCTACCTAGAAGGGTACCACCAGGCAAACATGAGGGTGTGTGGGGTGTTGATAGAACTGACGGCAAGGTTGGTGGGCAAGGATGTGGCGGCAATATGAACAACTACTTTAAGGGGCCGCCTGTTCTTGCCCCAGAAATGCTAGGGAGCTCATACGTATCATATACTGTTAAATAAAAGAGAAATGTGTTTTCATGATCCACACAAGAAATGATCCTCATAGGCATACGCAGTCATCCCTCAGTATCTGTTGGGGATTGGTTCCAGGACCCTCGCCTGATACCAAAATCTGAGGATGCTGGTGTGGTATTTGCATAGAATCTACACACATTCTCCTCATACTTAAAATCAACTCTAGATTACTTATGCTACCTAACACAATGTGAATGCTTTGTAAATAACTACCAGTGCATGACAAATTTGTTTTGCTTTTTTGGAACTTTCTGTAACCTTTTTTTTTTTTTTTTTGAGAATACTTTTGACCTGGATGGTTGAATCCTCGACGTAGAAGCCGCAGATACAGAGGGCTGACTGTACTGTATACGTTGCAGGAGAATGTGTTTTGTCCCTTCTACTTCCCAGAGCACTGCATGTCTCTTAGAAGGCTCACTACATTCCACTCCACAATTCCATTGTAAATCGAACATTCCCTAACAGGCCCTGTCGTATCTGAAGACAGCAAACTTCTTTGTATTCAAATTCCTTCTATTGTTATGGCAAGCAATAAATAATCCCATTTTACTATCAATATGTAATGTCATATATATATATATATAATGTTTATAAAAGTAGAAAAAGCAGAGCAGGGGTTAGCACTGCAGGGGTTAATTTACAAGGAGGGTCTAAGAATCGCTACAATTCTTAGATGACTGTATACCAACCATGCAAAGCTTGTTCTATGCTATGTAGTATTTGGATTTATAAAGTCACAGCCCTGGTGGTCTGGCAAGAATTCTGATTATTCTATTACACTAAAATTTTGGTAGAGAGAATTTAGTTACATATTCGATATAAGTTCCAATAAATTTAGATAGTTAGTAGGCTTCTCCTTAGAGTCTAGGATAAAATGCAACTGGCATAGAACATTTCGTCTGTGCTAAAATAGTTCCAAGTTTTTTACCTGAGATTTTCATCTGGGCAGTTGTTTCTAACTCTCCTCCCTGCCCGTTTGCTATACACACACTTTTTTGGGAATCTTTGTGGGAGGGCCTGTTGTTACTGATGGAAATGTGCTTTTCGGATGTGTTGAGGTGGATTAAAAAAAAAAAAGAAAGAAAGGTTGAAAACCTTTCTCCTAAAAACCCATCTTGACAGTTCTTTACAGGTTATAGGTGCACACAAACATCAGGATTCTTACAAGAAGCATCACTGCAAGCAATATACCTTTCTGAAAGGCCATTCTCTAATTAAGCCAGAGATTGGTAGTGGCAGTAGTGATCTATAATGATGGCTACCATTTATTGAGTGCCTACTCTGTTTCAGGCATCATTCTAGGCAGTTAACATGCACTAATTCATTTAATCTTCATGGCAGCTCTATAAGGTAGATACTATTATGATTCCATTTTAGTTGAGGAAATAGGCACAGAGAAGTTAAGGACCTTGTGCAATATCACACAGATGGAGCTGAGATTCCAAGCCAGGCTGAGTGGCTCCAGAATTGCCATCTTACTACTGTGCTATATGGCAGCTATAGTCACTTAGGACAGCTTGCTTGCAGCCAACCTAGGAAAAGCAGGGTGAGTTCTAGCCACGGACTCAGGTTTATCCAGTGCGTAGACAAGAGAAAGCAGGAGATTGATTGTAAAGCTTATTCCTGCTTTGAAAGTCTTTCAAGATAAAAACCGAGGGCTGTCAAAAAGACTGATTTTCTAAACATGTGGATATCTCCAAAATCAAGTGGTCAAAAAATGTACTGCTTGATATAAAGAACAGACTTGTGGTTGCCATGGGGGAGGGATGAACTGGGAGTTTGGGATTAGCAGACGCAAACTATTATATATAGAATGGATAAACAACAAGGTCCTACTGTATAGCATAGGGAACTTTATACATACATATATATATATATATATATAACTGAATCACTGCTGTACAGCAGAAATTAACACAACATTGTAAATCAACTATTCTTCAATAAAATTTTTAAAAATGTACTGCTATATTCATATCTGCAAGGTCTGATGAAATATTTCTACTAAGATGGGACACCTAAAATTAAAAATAGAGCTCAACATTTAGGACCTTTCCTTAATATAAAATCTGGAAATCATGTTGACTGAATGATTAGAAAAAAATGTAACAGGCAAGTCATGAAGGCCTCATTACCATCCTCCACAAAATCTCATAGCGCTACAAGTAATCTAACATGTTTACAATTAACTTTTTCTTACAAAACTTTTGTTGAGAACAGTTAGGAGTGCTTTACCCCATAACTAAAAACACATTATTTTTAAAGTGCCACTTCTATTAGAGGAGCTTCCAAAAATGACTAAAATGAAGTAACAACAGTAGCACTTACTATGTGCCAGAAACTGTTGTCAGTTTTACGTGTGTATTAATCCATTTCATCTTCAATCCTCAAAATGATCTAGTAAGGTAGGTATTATTATTATTATCTACATTGTACATGAGGAAATTTAGGTAAAGAGAGGTCAAGTAACTTCAAGGTCACACAAATAAATGGTGGCACTGGGATGCAAATCCAGGTATCCTGGCACTAGAGTTTCAGCTCTCAGCCTTTAAACTGAGTAGCAAAATGCAGAAAAAATACTTTTCCTGTAAGACATATTTTGTTGAACAAAATCTAACCGTGGTAGAAATGGAATGACATAAAGATGGCAAAAGAGGGATGGTGCAGCGGTTAAGACTCTGCACTTCTATTGCAGGGGGCACAGGTTCCATCCCTGGTCGGGGAACAAAGATCTCACATGCCGCGTGGCATGGCCAAAAAAAAAAGATGGCAAAAGAGGAACGATCATGTAAACATTTCTCATGTATTTTGTTACATCATTCAGACATCCAATATAAAATAGCTTAAATTTTATTTGTACTTTAATTCCAATTTCCTTACATCCAAATCAGTAATGTTTTAAGTATTTTTTAAAACAAGGGCTTACTAAAGTAAACATGGAAATTTTCTCATTTTCTTTTCAGAGCTTTACCCAAAGTTAGCCCTTGGCAATATTCTAAAAAAGCAACAAAGCATTGTTTTAACTGTTACCTTTCTTATCAGATGTCTACCAAACTTCTAAAGGAACAATTAAAAAAATGTTTTTTCTGATCGTAAAGCCTCCTACATTAGCTTCAGTTCTATAAAACAATTTTAGGCTTCTTCTTTAAGCCTAAAGTGAGTATTCACCATCATATGTGTGTCCTAGGTATTAAACACTAATTTAATAGCTGTTCACACCTCTAGAGAAGAGGGCACAGATCTGTAAGATTTGGCTCTATGAACTCTTCGTTTTAGGATAGCAGTTATTCAAAATTCTGAACCCTTTATACTTAAATTATTGTGTGTGTCATATTAGGATTAGGACAGTGGCAGCAAAGTATGTAATTGCCTGTACAAGCACTTAAACCGTTGCTCCCCAAACAGCCTATGCTACCTCTAAAAGGGATGTTTCGGAAATGTTCTCTTTGGATGGCACAAAGATTGATGGTACCACTGGTGTTTGGTGGGTAGAGGCCAGGGAATTCTGGTGTCTTGTAACGTGTGAGACAGTCTCACATGAAGAAACATGGTTCAGCACCCTGAGCGACTTTCGAAGGTTCATTCATGTAGTAGAAAGTCTGTTTATTATTATCTGAGCCTAGAACCTAACTTCTTTTTCCATAAAAACACAAAGTACATTTCTGCATCGCTTTAAAATCCATTGAGGTTTCCAAATATGCAACTAAATTGCAAATCAAGATTGTAAATTTGTGTTGTTCAGAACTTTACTAGCACAGTTCACCATTTTGGGGGAAAAAAAGTCTTATCAATGGAAATGTTCCTCATGTTTCTGAGTCACAATAGTCTACATTGTTGCTGTCTTCGTGTAGTGATTACACACACTACACACACACACACACACACATGCATGCATTCATCAGCCTACTTCATTATGTCTTCTGGTGTAACTGTGCTCAAGCATTTACATACTGAAAAAGAAATGAATTATAAATTACTTTCCTTTTATTTCTACTTTATATTACAATTATTATTGTATACATTTTAATTAGTGTGGAGATATATTTATGAATTTCACTTCAGGATAGTAAATGGGACTTTTTTTTATAAAAAGGAAGTAGTGGGTTTGGTAGGGTGAGATTTACTTAGATGTCAGCTGTTAATACAAGAATGCAACTTGCATAGATGGAAAGTTATACAGCCAAAGATGACAAATGTGTTTCCAATACACTAGTGAAGTAAAATTCAACATTGTTTAATCAAATGGAAAGAAAAACCTGTTCAATGCTTTGCATTGGAATTCATAAATGTCACAGCATGTTCCTTCTGATGAAACAACGTGTACTGAACTTTCAGATGGCTATGCAAATGAGCTGATATCATCCCAGGTTGGGTATAGGATCAGTGCTGCTTTGTCCCAGTCCCTCCTCTTCTACCCTGAGATGCTGATGTGTAATAGAAACAGAGCTTTGTTAGACGGTGGACCTGCAGTTTTGCCGTGTGGAAAATCAACTTATTACCACCATCCTTTACATTTCATTTACATACTGTCTTACTGACAGAAATAACTCAACATTCTATTTCTCTCCATTGCAAAGCCAAATATTTAGTTCACATTTTATAGACACAACCTTTTAAAAAGATTAAAGAGCTGCTAAAACAGCTTACTGCACAAGAAACACATTCAAATGGTCCAAACATATTTGTATACTGTGATTAATTCTTTCAGTAGATAATTGTGAAAAAAAGATAATAAAGCAAAATCTACAAGAAATAAATAGGCAAGGTGAAGGCATACAGAATTCTAGTTTTTATTTTAATTATATATATATATATATATATATATACACATATATATATATTTTTTGGCGGTACGCGGGCCTCTCACTGTTGTGGCCTCTCCCGTTGCGGAGCACAGGCTCCGGACGCGCAGGCTCAGCGTCCATGGCTCACGGGCCCAGCCGCTCCGCGGCATGTGGGATCTTCTCGGACCGGGGCACGAACCCGTGTCCCCTGCATCGGCAGGCGGACTCTCAACCACTGCGCCACCAGGGAAGCCCTAATTATTATATTTTTAATATTCTTTTATGTATTCACATTCCTTAGATTCAAAGAGATTCAGATTGGCAAATTCTGAAACTGCAGAAGTGAATGGTTAAGATTTTGGTTTTTTAAATGCATAGCAGTAGCCTCTATTATGGAAAAATTCATGGGTTCATAAATTGTGGCTCACAAATTGTTCCTTGATAACTTCCACTGAATGTGAGTTGGTTTGATAAAATTTAAGTATTTTCTTACACTTATGTTTCTAGGTAATAAAGTTAAAATTTTATTACCACCAATGAAAGAGCAAATGAATATTTTTTCAAATTAAACAAAAGCATTCACTTGACAAATTAGCTTATTAAGTTGAAGGTTGTGCATAAAATTGCAATAATGACAATTCAAATGAGGTAAACAGAATAAACCGTTTATTAAAACATCGTGTGATAAAATAAACTTTTTGATCCAATGCTACAAAGGTAAACATTTTCCCCTCATTAACGTTCCACCTAAAACACGGTTAAATTACAACGCAATATGACTAGATCTTGAAAATACTTCTGTCCTTTACCACTCAGTAATTGAACAGTGAGGTGAGTGCAGATCTAGGTTTTCTTGATGAGTCAGAGACAGAGGATGATAATGTAGAACACCACTGAAATCTCATACAACCAAAGGTTAAATTTTATTTACCCTGTTCACTGGTCCAAACTTTAAATTCTCATAATATCAAATAAAGATTTCATGAATCATCCCCCTCCCTGCCAAAAATAAATATTAGGAACAGATTAAGGATAAGAGTTGGGTTTTAAACTGCACTTTATTTGTTACTATAACATTGTTTTTTTTTTTTAAACTGATCAACCATAAGCATGCAAAAAGTTCTCTTCTGAACGGAACTGCTTCCATAGCTCCTTGGATATCAGTAGGTAAATTATAAACGTTGTTCAACTTATAGTTCTCTCCTTTATAGCACTTATAAGCAGTGTGTGAGACACATACCACAGAGGTAGGAAAGACCATCTTTAATAAATTATCTTCTTAATTGTAGAGAATTTCTGCAAATAAAACTGAAAAAGGCTAACCCATGCCTCTGATGAGTCCCAAAAGACCGCAGATCCAGCGCCTCCGATTCAAAGAATTAGCCCCCTGGAGAGTACTAGCCTTTGTAGGGCACCTGATAACAAGATCCACCAGGGCTCCGAACAACTGCACAAAGAACACCTTCCACTGCTCTCATTTGCCGATTCTTTGGACCACCCAGTCCTGCTGGCAGAGAGGGCAGCGATTGTTCTGTTTCACCCACAGGGACATGCAGCAGTTATGGAAGGAATGATTACATTCTCCCCAGACGACTGAAAGAAAAAAAAGAATATGTGACATTACATATTTCAATTTAAATTACCGAGCTCAAAATTCTAGCTTATTTTAGATTATGTAATAATTAGGGTTCATAATCTTGAATAAAGATGGTTAACTGGTCAAAATAATTTTTTCTAGCTATAAAGAAATGGAACCTTACATATGTAAATTACACTTAAGAAATGAGATACACCACTGTGCTTGGGAACTTTCCAACACTGCTTAGAATCTGTGGGTGCTGTGGTGGCCCCCAGTTCCTACATAGCTCCACATGGTGTCTTTCTCAAGTTAGGAGATTAAAAGGCTTTAGCCTTCTTTAGATCCCAGACTACCTCAGTCAGGCACTGACCCTGGAGACCTGTGGGTCTTTATTTTACTGAAAAATGTTCTCCTGATTTTTATTTAGCAAGATATAATGAATTTTAAATGTTTTTAGCTCATAGCAGGCTATTATAAACAGGTGACAGGCTTCTAAACATTATTAGTTGTACCTCTAATGAGTTGTTTTCTGGAAGTGGTGAGGATCTGTGTCAAGTCATCCACAGGCAGTGCAATTCCTCACGTGACAAACAGAATGGAATTTTCAAAGTGGCTGGCTTTGAAAGAGAGGTCTCTTTCAAGAAAAGGGTCTCTCTATGATCAAATAAGGCTGGCCTACACCTCACAATTCCCAAATGAAAATTTTTAAAACAAACAGAATCGAAGAAAAAATTTTAACCAAGGGAAATCACCCATAATCTGGGATACAATCTCAAACATGGGCTTCATTTATCCCTTGCTTGACCAACTGAGCTATAACAGAACAATAAAAGAAATAGGAAAAAAAAAACAGGAAACAAACCTTTTTGTGAAAATTGGTTGTAGGAGTAGGAAGCTAGGGGACTCATTCTAAGTCTTTTGGGAGGAAGAAACAGGATTTTATCAAAACTACATAAATCATTAAGAAGCTGTATGTAAACCACACAAACACAAAGGTAACCTTTCATTTCAGGAAAATCCTTAAACACTTTTATATAGCAATCTAGAAGTGATGACCTCCAGAACTGGGACATAAAAACCTTTGAGTTGCTTAAATATTTGGCCTAAGACAACTTCTGTAGTCCCAGATGTAAATAAAATTTAACAAACTTTCTATAAACTACATCCAAAAAAATCTTGAGATTTAGAATTGTTTTTACCTCAGTAGAAAAGTTAAATACCGGATCATAAAAGAATATTGAATACTGAAATGCTTTGTTAGAATAAAATCCTGACTGACCAAAACTAACCTGTAACATACTCAAAACTTGAAGGATGTTTTGGCAAGTTCCTTATTTTATACTCTTCTTAATAGAAAAGAATTATTTTTTTTTGATTATCAAAATGTTTACCATGCCCATGTCTAGAATATATAACCAATTCTCTTCAATTAAAGCAACTGAAGGACTTACAGATTAATTCCATTAAGACCATTTGAGAACCAACACATTTTATATTAATAATGGATCACTGCTTTACAGTTTATTTTTGTGTATTGATAAAGTCAATCTTAATTGCAAATTCAAACATCCCCACTGAGAGAAAACCTTCAGTTGAAAAAGCAAGAGAACAAAATTACAACATACCAACACAATCCTCTTGTTTGTTTTCAGCTTGACATCTAAGACAGGCATCTAAAAGTAAACAAATAGCAATTCTCATTCTGATGCTCAGAATGCAATTTTTAAAACCCATACACTTCAAAGTCAAATAAAGGCCCAAAGGGTTAGAGATGTAGATTAAAAGACTCATACTATTAATTTCTCATCTGAACATAACTGCTTAAAGATGAATAAAGTACAAGGCACTCTACTAATTTACTTATGACCATGAGCAATTTCACAAGGGTTACTGACCCTCTATTTTTACAAGCTCTGATGAAAAGACCTTGGATGTAACCACCAGAGAAAAATATGCTATACTCCACTATATTAGGAGTTATAAGCTCACTGGGCATGTTCACACAGATCAACCTTATGAGCAGTTTATTTTCAAGACATCCTTTTAAATAAGCCATGCATATATATTGTATTTGCTTACACACAGATAGAAACTCTAGAATGATATCCAAGAAACTAATAATAAAGTTTACCTGGGAGGGGATGGAACGGGAAGGAGTTTTCACTGTGTACTTTCTCAAGTTTTTAAGTTATGTGACTGTATAATCTCTATAAAAATTAAATGTAAAAAACTCCTAAATACTAGGTTCTCTTTTTTTCTTTTTAAGGAAATGCTCCCTCTGAGCCCAAAGCATTCACCCGACAACAGTAAAATATTTTAATAAATTACCTGGGAGAAAACATGAGGAATGGGAACCAAAAGGGTATACTAGAAGTTTTCAAAATTGAATCCGTACTACTATTTGTTTGATGAAGGAGGTAATATAGAATATTTTAGGAACCAATGAAATGGACTCATTCACTAGCTGAAAGGAGTCAAAGTTGGGTAAAAGGAAGTTCAAACCAACAGAAAAAAATAGTTTTTAACATAAATTGGAGGAAAATAATTCTGTAAAAATAGAAACACGGTGGAGCTGAAGCCTGCTTCTCTTCTTACACTGGATTATGCTCAGGCATTTGTTTGCTCCTCTCTGCGTGCTCTCACCCTTAAGAAAACACACCACCCTGGCCTCTTCAGTGTGGATTAAAAACAACCACCGCCTCCTGAGGCCTTCTTCAATTCCACAATTACTGAGTATCTACTCTGGGCAAAGAGTAATACACTGCCGACACCAAAATGACCAAGTCTGGGTCCCTGGTCTCACCAGTAAATGGCGAGGTAGATAGGCAAACAACTAAATATCATAAGGATCATGATATAAGGGTGAAGACATGGCTCTGGTTCTGTGTAATCACAGAATTAGAGTTCATGGTCCCAACTGTCTCTTTTACAAATTAGGAAAACAAGGCTCCAAAAAGTTAGCTCAAACGTCCACGTTAACATACAGCTGTGGAAGGTTACTCTGGCTCTTCATAACTTGACAGCACTAGCAAACCTGGTCGCCTCTTCCTCACCAGTGCTTGCTCGCTGTGCCATCTGCTCCTTTCAGAATGAAGGGGGGAGAGTGGAAACCCAGGAAGAGAGTGTTAACTACATCAGAGTGGGCTGGCAGGCAAATCTTAGATCCAGAAGTCATAACCAATCATTTAGGCGTGTGAGATGAATTCCAAATATAAAGGACATGGGATTAAGTGGGCTCTTTGTATAATCTAGAAGTCTCTGAATTATGCTTATAGCTTGGATTTAGATTCATTATCAAAAACTGACCTAAATGGCTAAAAATGACTAACGTTGCAGATAAAGGAAAACATTTTCTTTTGATGATGTTCCTAGTATCTAAAACAGCACATTTCTAAAGAGTATAGTAACACCTTTCAGAATGATGCTAAAAAACAAACTTCCTTCTGCTGTCACCTGACCACTAAGTGGATTTTAACACCTCATAAACAAAATACAGAGGTCTAGTCCAGAAAACTTTCCTGAACCCAAAGCACAGCTGTTGTAAATCTGTAACATTAATCCACAGTAGCAGAATACTTGCTATAATTAGAAAGTTAATGTGAACCCTGAGTCATTTACAGCCCATACTTTGACTTACTTTAAATATCCCAGGAAAGTTTATTTCTTGCAAAATTGCAACCATTATTTTAAATTTTGCATTTCTGTTTACTATTTTAAAATTTTTCTTTAGGGAGAAAAATAAAATGTTCTTTTAGGAAATTCTTTTTTTAAAACTAAAGGAAATTTAGGGGATAAAATTTTTAACAGTTTGTCGTACAAAAGAACAAAAATCGCCCGGATAAGTGAAAAATGTCACTCAAACTGGAAATTATGATTCTAGTTTTTAAGAAAGGGGAAGGACAAGGGAGCTGTATTGCAGGCCAATAAACTAGGTACTTTTAAAACACACAATATAAGCGGATCACATCTGAAATCAAGCTCTTTTAAAAGTAAAAAATGTTTGAATCCCATGGTTGTAAATTCTCTTTAAAACAAATCCTTATGAATAAAAAACATAAGAGCATACTACAGAGACAGACAGTAAATTGAGAAATCGCTTGATTCTGGTAGGTTTCAATTTTCATTCCTCAAGAAGGGAGAGCAATTTTTAAGTTATTTTCTCCAATTCTCTCATTTTTCAGTGCAAGACACAAAGATTTCAAACTATAGAAACCTCAGTGTTCTCCAAGTACCTTCAAGAAACAACATTTAAGGGCTTCCCTGGTGGCGCAGTGGTTGAGAGTCCGTCTGCCGATGCAGGGGACATGGGTTCGTGCCCCGGTCCGGGAAAATCCCACATGCCGCGGAGCGGCTGGGCCCGTGAGCCATGGCCGCTGAGCCTGCGCGTCTGGAGCCTGTGCTCCGCAACGGGAGATGCTCTTAAATGCAGGAGTTTTAAATGCCCTATTTAAAAACATAACGTGCATTTCAGGAGCACCTCTTCTTCAAGGTGGTCGGAGATCTTAAAACATAAACCATATAAAACATAACGAGATGAATCTGTTCTAAAAGGTTTCACTTGGTTCAATATTTTTATTAAAAATATCATAGAAAGAAGTAACAGTTATTTGTAAAAGAGGGTTTTCCATAAAGGTCTGACTTCAGGGCACTGTCTTCTCCAAGAAATGGCATCCTATGATAGGAAGGGACCAGGAAGGAGATGAAGTTTTATGTTTCTGAATAAAAGGACTTACATCCTTCCCGTTCAAGCCAAGCGAGTGCTATCTGACCAGTCTCGAATCATCCAGCTTTAAAAGCCAGCAGAACAGTAGCCCATCCAGAAAGGCAACGGCTAGGAACATTTTTCTTCCCTGCGCCTCCTCAGAGCACGACTAGGGGTCGTTTTTGTGGAAGATGACTCCAGAGCATCACTTTGTTGTGTGTGACCAGAACCACTTTAGTGACCCGCTGACTCAGGGCCTTGACCCTGACCTCTCTGCGATCTTTTTGAAAAGGGTGCCGTAGCTGGCCACACAAACCGAAGTGGTTCCTCCCAGCTCCCATCAAATCGCCTACTTTTATTGTTGTGATCACACCCATCATTACCTGAAATTACCTTGTTTAACTGCACTGCTTACCACCCATTTCTCTCCCCAGAATACCAGTCCCCAGCGCTGGGCGCCTGCTGAACGACCCCACGGCCCCTGGCGGCGGCCGCAGCCCTCTGACCGGCGACAGCTCGGGCGTGGCCCGCGGTCCCCGGGCACCGGGGAAGGGCGACCCCGCCCCCACTCCTCCAGGAACAGTCTCTCCGAGGCTCGGTCTGTCCCCTACGCCCGGAGCCGGGCCCGCGGAGGCCGCAGCGCGGCCCGGGCCTCGCGTGCAGCGCTTACCCATCACCTGGACCCTACAGATGGCGCACGTATCGCACTCCACGTCCCAGCTCCACATGGCCACGGCGTTCCACTTCTTGAGAGAGAACATTTTGTCGCCTCCCGACTTGGATCCTGCGCTCCCGGAGTGAGAGGACAGGGCGCAGGGTTCCTCGCCGTCTTCCACGTCGGCCATGGCGGCGGCGCGAGGCCGGCGGCGGAGACGTTGGGTCGCGGGAGGCGGGAGGCTATGGCGGCTCCGCGGGGCCGCCCGACGGGCCACAGCGCCTCCCGCAGGCCGCGGGCCACCGCCGGCCCAGGACTGGGGCCGCCCGCGATTGGCTGGCGCGGCCGAGTGACGTCACGGTACGTCAGCGCCCGCGGCTTCCCGGTGCCTGGGTGTCTTGGTGTCCCGGGGTATCAGCGACCCCGCGCCTGGCCAGCTCAGGGGCCTGAGGGGCCCGGGGCCGACTCAGCACAATGGAGGGTTCCACTGCGCATGAAACACGTGTCCTGCTTTATGCCTTCATGACACTTACCGCTCTCAGAAGTTGTCTTGATATATTCGTTTGCCTCCTCCCTCCCAAATGTAAACGGCATCGGAGCGGGCTCCACGTCTGGATCACCACCATCTCCTCGGTATGTAAAAAATGCAGCCTCAGGAGGGGCAGTTATTTGTTGAGTGAATGAATGACGGTCTAGGAATCTGGTTCAACGGTTCTGAAACTTTATGGTCTCGCGACCTCTTTACACTTAAAAATTATTAGGACATTAAAGAACTTTTGTTTTTGTAGGATGGATGTATACATATACACAATCATACGTATATATTTCCTTTTTAAGAAAACAGGAAAAAATTTAAATGTATTCATTTAAAAATAACAGTAAGAAACCCATTACAAGTTATCCTTAGAACAAGAATATCGTGCACTCACAAGAAAGAGTGAAGAGAAATAGCTGTGAATATTGTTATCCAAATAGTTTTGACCTTGTTGGTCCCCTGAAAGGATCCCAGGAACCCTGGGGACTATACTCGGAGAACCTCTGATCTAGTTTAACCTCCTTTTATACGTAGGAATAATGAGGTCCAGAAAAGTGAGTAACTTAAAGAGCACACTGCCCTTCCGTGAAGGTGACAGTTTGGAAACCAGCGTTCTTCTGTTGCTAGCCCAGGGTCTTATTATTATGTTGTGCCAAGCAAAGCAGATAACATCTCTGTTTAAAAGATAAGAGATAAGAAATCTGAGGCACAGAGAGCGGAAGAAGATGCTTGATTACCACTACCACCTAGTGGTGGACACCTGCTGTGTCAGGTTTGGGACTCAGCCTCCCACCTCTTCTTACTGGGCCTAATCATCCCTTCATCTCCTGATGTCAGGCCTTGTGCCTGGGCCAGGACTACCCAAACTCCAGAAATCTGGCAGAGGAACAGGGATGCTTATGCATTTACGTAGTTATATATGTAAAAATATAAATGTGGACACATGGTCACATTTGGCTAGATGCTAATGTGTGCTGTTCATTGAGTGGTGCAGTTAGGTGCTGTGAGGGACAGAAACATTCCTCAGGACGGATGTAGTGAGGGAAAGCCTCATGGAAGAGGTGAAGTTTGAACTGGGCAGAGATGGGAGGCCTTGGAGGCCAGGAAGTGAATGGAGAAAGCAGACCTCTGCGAGGCTGTCACCTTGAACAGAGCAGTAATAGTGGTGGCAGATGTAAATCTGACCACAGTAACTTTATGAGCCAGACAAAAATACCTGTAAACAAACCTAGATGAACCATCCAAAACACATTTCATTCAATTAAGCTATCACACATCTGACTAGAGATGGCTATAAATGCTAGATAGTTAAAAGAAGGCTGGAACCAGATGAGGATAAAATGCCCCCCGTTGGTGGGAACTGGGCAGTCTGAAAGAGAAAAGGAGGGACCTCAGATGAAAGGCTAGAGGATGATTAAGAAGGAGAAATGGCACATGCCCATGCTGAATCTGAACCTCATCACCCTGCCCCTGGATTACTGTGGCCTGACTTCCTTCCTGTCTCTCCTCCCCACTCTAGCATTCAATCTAAAGTGCCTGTTTAATTTTCCTCTGTCCACTTTTCCACTTGGCACTCTGCTGCTCAAAATGTTCCGTGGCCCTGCATTATCACTAGAACAAAATCTAAATGTGCCAGTTGGTCCCTTAAATCCTGCCACCATATAGCCCCAGTCTACTTTTCCAGTAGTCATCCCTAAGCACTCCTCACTGAGACTGTCATCAGATTAGTCGTCTCAGTCATCTAAACACACCCTGGACTGTCGGGGTTTTTTGCCCCTCACATTGTAACATCTCTGAAATTGGTCAGAACGTCTCCCTTCCTGCTCCGGCTACATTGCTTCTGAAATGAGGAAAAATTCACTTATCTTTGTGTCCGTACTGACCACTCTTTGCCACTATTTATTCATTCCTCCCAGAAAAACCATAGCACTTAATTCACTCTTTTGGCATCAGGTCACATAACAACCCAAAAGTGCTATTACTGATGTTCATCAAACAATTTTAAGGTTTTTAAATTGACAGCTCATAAGTGATAAAAACCTTAAAATAGGAAAATGAGTATCCAATGGAAAAAAAAGCAAGTACTGTTAATGGACTCTCCAGAAATTGCTACGTATGTACTGCAGACACATAACACATCAACTCATTTAAAAACTTTTTAACTGTGGTAAAATACACATAACATAAAGTTTACCATCATAACCATTTTTAAGTGTACAGTTCAGTAGTATTAAGTACATTCACATTGTTATCAACCAATGTCCAGAACTTTTTTATCTTCCAAAACTGAAACTCTGTACCCATTAAACAACTCACCATTTCCCCCTCCTCCCTCTGGCAGCCACCATGCTCCTTTCTGTTTCTAAGTTTGAGTAATCTAGGTACCTCATATAATTGGAATTATATAGTATTTGTCTTTTTGTAACTGGTTTACTTAGCATAATGTCCTCCAGGTTCATACATGTTGTAGCATGTGTCAAAATTTCCTTCCCTTCTAAGACTGAATAATATTCCATTGTATGTATTTACCACATTTTGCTTATCTGTTCATCCATCAGTGGACACATGGGTTGCTTCCATCATTTGATTATTGTGGATAATGCTTTCATGAACATAGGTGTACAGTTATCTCTTCCTGATCCTGCTTTCAGTTCTTTTGGATATAAACCCGAGACAGGAAGTCGGTAGGGCACAACCTTTAAAAGAATGACATAGGGCTTCCCTGGTGGCGCAGTGGTTGAGAGTCCGCCGATGAAGGGGACACGGGTTCGTGCCCCGGTCCGGGAAGATCCCACATGCTGCGGAGCGGCTGGGCCCGTGAGCCATGGCCGCTGGGCCTGCGCGTCCGGAGCCTGTGCTCCGCAACGGGAGAGGCCACAACAGTGAGAGGCCCGCTTACCGCAAAAAAAAAAAAAAAAAAAAAAAAGAATGACATAGCCCAAGGGCACGACATAAACTGATTAGAACCAAATAGGTCCAAGATGGCTGAGTCGAGTTCTACTTGACCTTGAGCATCAGTATATGCTCATTGTAGCACATCAGCACACTAAATGACACACCCCAGCTTCCATGGCAGTTACAAGGACGACCACAAAAGGTCAAAAAGTGAGCAGTGGCCCAGTTACTGGAAATCCTCACCCCTTCCTCAAAATGGCTAGAATAATCTCCCACTCATTAGCCTATGAAATTACCCACCCCAATAAAAACTGACAGCCCCAAACCCTCTTGCCTCTCTTGCCTTCCGAGATGCCACACTCTGTCTGTGGAGTGTGTATCTCCCTGAATAAACCTTCTTTCACTTTACTATGGCTCACTCTTTAATTCTTTCCTGTGTGAAGCCAAGAACCCACACTTGGCGGCCATCCCAGGGACTCACCTGAGACCTGGGATGGGACCCTCCTCTCGCACCCTACTCTCTTTTCTGCAGCAAACCCAGAAGTGAAGTTGCTGACTCATATTAATTCATTGCTAATGTGAAATTGTCACATTTTATTCTCCAGGCTGCTCTTTTTGTTCAGTAGTATGACTAGGGCATGTCTCCATATAAGCACTTTCATATCCACATTATTCTTCTTCATGGCTGCATAGAATTCCACTATATACATTTCCTGTGATTTATTTCTCTAAGAACCAGTTGAGAGACATTTAGTTGTTTCCAATGTATAATTAATAGTGCTGCAGTGAACGTCTTTATACATATTTCCTTGCACATATGTGAGAATATATATATATATATATATATATATAGTACATTTCTAGAAGTAGTATGCCTGAGTTAAGGCCATGTATTCTTCATTTTGATACACATTGCCAAAAGACCCCTAAATAAGCACAGATTTTACACTCCCAACCAGTGGATGTCGGTGGCAAATCTTTAAAAAGTTATTATTATTATTTTTTTGAGTGGAAACAATTTCTCAGGAAGCCTCATACATTGGATATATAAGTTCTAGAGATCTGTCAAATTGATGTCACTACCCTATAGGCTTCCTTACCCTGACTAATGATTTATACTGTTTCAACTCATGCTCTAATGTTTACTTTTAATGTATGAGGATCTTCTCTTCCTTGCTAGATGCTAAGATCCTCAAGAGTGGACATAATTTACTGTACTCATCCTCACCTCTACAATTAGTTTGGTACCTGGAACTTGCCAGCAATTGTTACATTGTACATAGAATGAATGACAGTTTTTGTTTTTAACTTCAAAATGAAGAGATCTTAAGTGTTTTTTTTTCTATTGTTCTTGTGTAGCTATTCTAAATGAAATAACTGGAATCATCAATTCTAACAACACTGATACCAGCCATTAATATTTATTTTTGAAAACATACTATGAAACAGGTATTGTCCTAAAATACTTGAGATGTGTTACCTCATTCAATGCTCACCAAATGAAATAGGTGCTATTCTTATCTGTATCTTACATAAGGAGAAACTGAGGCACAGTGAGGTTAACTGACCTGCCCAAAGTCACCTGTAAAGCAGCAGGTTTCCACAGAGAATTCTGGTTCATCTAGTTGCCCAATCTATGCTTTTTATCCCTGCATCACGTACAATTTAACAAATCCAATTTATCATCCATACATTGATCAATGACACCTCTTGCATTTCCCATGGAGCTGTCTGAAATCGTAATGAGGGTAGGGGGTAGAGTGAGCAGAAGTTTCCTCATTTGGGAGAAGATCCCCATTTTTAGGGATGTTGTCTTTTAGAAAATGGTTATTATTTCCCCAAATTCCTATTGTTCCCAACCATAGATATATTTATGAAAGAAGAGTCTTTCTTTCTTAAAGATCATGACTTCCTTCAAATTATAAATTTCACATGCACAAGAGAAGAATCCCACTTATTTTTACTAAGGCATACTTGTGAAACCCACATTTTAGAAAATGACAAGCGTGACAGAACTAACACTACGTTAAACGTTCATAAAAGAGTCTTATCAAATTTTAGAACTTGAAAGGGGTTTGGTTACAGTGAAAAATATTATAGAACAAGCAATATATTTCCAGGCATGTCTAGTTGGCCATGGAAATAGATAGAATCCATATGGTTATATGGTGTCCATATTCAGTTCTTAGCCTGTGAAAAAATGAACAGGAAATCATAAATAGAAAAAAAGAAAAAAGGAAGTTCAACTTTATATAGTAGAGAGTAAGCATATGTAAACAATTACCCCCCCTAAGAGGTAGCACAGCTTCATAAAGAGTTTAGGTAGGGTTTCCCTGGTGGTGCAGTGGTTGAGAGTCTGCCTGCGGATGCAGGGGACACGGGTTCGTGCCCCGGTCCGGGAAGATCCCACATGCCATGGAGCGGCTGGGCCCGTGAGCCATGGCCGCTGAGCCTGCGCGTCCGGAGCCTGTGCTCCGCAACGGGGGAGGCCACAGCAGTGAGAGGCCCGCGTACCGCAAAAAAAAAAAAAAAAAAGATGGTAATTAGATATTGAGATGGAGTTACAGAACAATGAATGGCATGGTGAGAAAGCTATGCACGTTTCGATTCCCTAAACATATTTCGATCAAAACAATGCATACACATAGCTAAACAATTAAATAGGGATTAAAAAGTTTATAATGAAAATCAGCAGACCCTCCCCCTCCCACCTCAGCATCCGCAGCACTCTTCTCTAAGAGACAACCACTTTCAACTCATTCAGCTGTTTTTCATGTTTACTGCCTTACTTCAAAGTACTTCTATATTATTTATCAATATTTCCACTTAAATTTTTACATATTTACTATTGTCACTTTCAGCAAACCTTTCAATAGAGATACATCACAAGTTTTAGTTAAATCAACACATTAGATTCATTGGTGTGATCATACATGTTTTGTTCACAGTGTTTCTTTTTCTTATATAACTTTCTTTTGCCTGATTTAATAGTTGCTCTTTTTTTCATTTGCATAGTTTTTTTATGTACCTATTAGAAATATTTCCCCCAATTTCTTTTATTTCTCACATACATATCGTCATTTCTTTCAAAATACTTAAGCATTTCCAATGCTTTATTAATTCCGTTTTTAATGCAATACTCCCCATTTCCAGAGTCCTCCATTTTTCTGACCCGTCTGGACTAGGCCTGACCCTCAACCATCTCTTGGGACTCCCTTTTCTACTTTTCTGTATCGATTCTCCTGATTTCTGGATTCTGCATTCTTTGTCTTTGTGATTTATTCCCTCATTTTGCTCAAGCATCTTCTCTGGAAGCCTCCTGAGAATGGATATAGAGGACGTACGGAGTTTGAGTCCTTGCGAGCTGAAAACATCTTTAGTTTATGCTCACGCTTGGTGAGGAGTTGGGAATGTGCAGAGTTCTCACAGAGCTGCCATGGCGGTGCTCCTTGCCTCTAGCTTTCAGTTAGGAAGCCTGAGGTCCTTCTGACTCCCAGTCCTTTGTGTGCAATCTTCTTTCTTTTCATATGTTGTTAGGATCTCCCCTTTATTCCTAGCATTCTGGAATGCCATGATTATCATGCACTGTGCTGAAGACTCAGGGGGCTCTTTCAGTATGCAGATTTATGTCCCTTGGTTCTGGGAAAGTTCTCCATTTATTCCTTTGATAATTCCCTTTTGTCACTTTTCTCTGTTCTCTCTTTCTGAAACTACGAGTTAGATACTGGTGCTCTTAGACTGATCCTGTTGCTCATATTTTCTCACCAGTTTTTCATCTCCCTATCTTTTTTTTTTTTTTGTGGTACGCGGGCCTCTCACTGTTGTGGCCTCTCCCGTTGTGGAGCACAGGCTCTGGATGCACAGGCTCAGTGGCCGTGGCTCACGGGCCCAGCCACTCCGCAGCATGGGATCTTCCCGGACCGGGGCACGAACCCATGTCCCCTGCATCGGCAGGCGGACTCTCAACCACTGCGCCACCAAGGAAGCCCCGTCTCCCTATCTTTTGTTCTACTTTCTGAAGACTTTCTTGACTTCATTTTTCAACATTTGTTTTGAAGTTTTTATTTTAGCTATCATTTTCACTTTCTAAGAACTTAAAAATTTTTTTCTAATCTTTTTTCATAGCAGCCTGTTCTTATTTTATAGATACATTATCTTCTGTTTTACTGAGGGTTTTATAACTAATTTCTATTTAAAATTTTCTGCATTGTCTGTATATCTTCAGGTTTCTTTCGTTCTCTTTGTTTCAGGTGTGGTTTCCTGTGTTGGAGAATTGCCTCACGTGTCTGGAGATTCTCAGATTTCTGTTCACAGTGAACCACGAGGATTCCAAAGGCTGACAGGAAGCTCCTGTGTATGTGCAGGGCTTGCTTACCTGCTAGGCTTCTTTGAATGGTGAGGGAGTGTCCAGCTGTTAGCATCTGGAATTCCTTTCTCTGGGGCTATTCAGTTTCTCAAAGAATACCCCAGTCCTCTACATGGCTATCAGCCTTCTGGAAGCAAGGCAGACAAAGAAGGCTTGGGTGAAGGGAAAGGCTGAATCCCAAATGTGTAGAATTTTCCTTATTCCTCCTCTCTCCAGCTTCTCGCTTCACCCTCATTGCTGGGTGTCCTGGGTCTGCTGAAAGGCTGTTTAATCTTTCCAGAGAAAAGTCCCTAATTGGTCTCCCTGCTTCTGCCCTTGTCCCCCCTCCAGTCTGTTTTCAACTTAGAGCTGGAATGGTCCTGTTAAAATGTGGGTCAGATCAGGTCATTCCTCTGCTTAAAATTCTCCGATGCTTTTCCATCTCAACAGGGTTAAAAACTAAAGGTCCCCTGCCCTCCATGCTTACTTCTTGTCTTATTACTTTCCCATTTTCTCTCACCCCATTCCAGCCATGCTGGCAACCTTACTGTCACTAGAACACACCAGGTAGGCTCCTGCCTTACGGCCTCTGCACTTGCTGTTCCATTTACATGGAATGTGCATTCACAGATATTTACATGGCTTGCTCCCTCGCTCCTTTGGGTCTTCACTCAAATGTCCCTTCTTAATACAGCTTTCCCTGGCAGCCCTAACTAAAATTGCAGCCCCCAGCCCCCAACATACACACACTATCTCCTTATTTTGCTTTATTTTTCCCTTAAGTATAATCCCCATCTGATACACAATAGTATATGTTTTCCTTCTTTTTGAAGTTGTTAGTTTACCGTCTGTCTATTGTTGGTTTGCTGTTACTGTCTGTCTGTCTTCCACTAGGAAGTAACCCCCACGAAGGCAGGAATTCATTGCTCAATTCACCAACATCTAGAACAGGGCCTGGCACCCAAGAGGCATTTAATAAATGTATGTGAAAGAAATAAATAAGAATAACTAAATGAAGTGATCCTGAAGTATTGTTTTGTTTGCTTTAAAAATATTAGTTGAAAAACAACCCTGTAAGATGTGGATAGCAGTTTGTCTTTTTATTAACTTTTTTTTAAACAAGTGAGGTTCCTGATGTTTCTGAGGAAGGTTTCATTGTGTGTATTCCATCGTTAAAAGTAGGTCATTAAGAACTCCTTAGTAGGCTAATATAATAACCTTAGGGTGTTAATTTGGATTTCTTGAGAGAAGTAGAATTAGAAATTAGCTTGATAACTTGCTAATGATAAGAACACAGAAGCAATCAGAAGAACATTAGTTCTATAATCAGTGATATTACTAATTGCTTTTAATGTTTAAAATGATATCATTGGGGCTAAATGGCAAGATATTTTCCCTATGAAATCCAACCAGGTAACCCTATTTGAAGAGTCTTTCTTGGTGTTCAAAGCAACAATCTGATTGAACTGCTCCATCAGAAATATCTCAATTATTTTGGGTCAAAATATGGATGCATTAAAACTACTCATATATACTACCACATTTGGGAAAAAACTGACTTCTTGAACTAGAAATTACATTTTAATGTTTTTTAGATGAGTATTTTCAGTGGGTATTTCATGATCATCTTCCTATATATGCAAATTGAACCATTTACTAAGCAAGCACAATGTTTTGCAGCTCCAAATACATACTCAGTGATAATTATTTTCCATCAAACCATCTGAGACCACCCATCATTAGCACCCACTACAGAGATGGTCAGTAGACTGCCTGCAGCTTTATAATGTCTTCTAGTGCAGTGTGTAATGAAAAAGTTGCTGCAGTGCCAAGAAAAACCAAAAGAAATCATTAACCTGCCATCAGTTTATTGAGCATAAATTAAACTTAAATTTGAATTCATTTTAACAGAATAATTCTGTTGAGTTTGAATTCAACTCAAATGGACTACAAAGTAGCTGTTCTGTTTCTCTAAAAATAGAGGGATAATCTTAAAATCTTGGAATCATTTGATTGGCTGTTAAGAAATGGCAATACAGTAGTTTTAGTTTAAAAGTGGCAATGAAGTAGACGGTAATATAATTCTCTCTAGAACTGCCAGTGTTAAAAAACTGTAATCTAGAATTATGTCATGCCTCTAAAACTGTTTTATTATAGAAATGATAAAAGACTGGATGCTTGTATCACTTAATTCTCTCCACATAACCTACCAGATAGTGCACCAAGATTTCTCCCTGCTTTTGTTAACGCTGAATTTGGACTTTCAGCTGTGTTTATGATGTCTTTCATTAGGCTTTATTTAAAATGACGTTTCTTCATCTCTCCGTCAGCGGTGAGATTGGCTATTGTTAATTCTGGTCATGCATATTGTGAAGGAGAGGACAGGCGTGGCCAACGCTAAACAGCTTGTTCCATATGTGATTCTCTCATTTTCAAAGGATTACATGATCATAAAACACCGTTAATGCTGTCTCTGTGCCAATCACACTTTAGCCATTCTTTGATTATCCAGGAAGCACATCAGAATCTTACGAGGGCTGGTGCTTGAGTTTTCCAGTTGATACCTGGAGAAATCTTTGCAGGTCAGGTTGCGGGGAAGAATAGAGAATGGGAGAGAATTCCTCAGAGAATAGGTGAGGATGAGAGAAGAGGGAGAAAAGAAAGAGCAACAGAGAAATTTTCACTTCAACAGTATTCATTACCTAGATCAAAGACTACATATGACATCCTAAGAGTTCTTGAACTTTGTGCAAATCACAGGGCACATCGACACAATGGTGGCCGGCCTGTGACAGTGATCCTGGTCATCGCTTAGCTCAAGCCACTTATTTAATGGAAGAAGTGGAGCAAGTTGTAAGTAGCGCTGCATTTGGGAAGGAGTAGACGTGGACAGGTGGAGGGGAACACAAACTGAAAATGCCCTACCTGTCTTTCTGGCTCTCAGTGCTTCAAGTATGTCAGCAGCAGCCATTTCTCCCAGGACATTGTTTCCAAGGTCAGTCTCCCTTAAGTGGGCAGAGTATTTGATCAGGCTGACCAGAGAAAATGACAAAACAAAATAGTGCTGTGTCAAGTGTGGTAACTCAAAGAAACACAGTCCAGTTTCGGAGTATGCTCTTTTCCTTAGGTGCTCTCCACCCTCCCCCACCTCCCTCCCAAAGATGCGGCACTGACCCAGTTTGGAGACATCTGGAATCCAGTTTTTTCCCAATTTAATCTCTCTGTACTCTGGGTGCCTCTCCTAAGTGCGTTGGTAGGATAAGGATTTTTAGTTGCCTTAAATCTACCACTCATTTATTTATTCAAAGGATATGGTGTGTTATTGTGCAGAGCTTCTCAGTCTTTTAGATTTTACCTACCAGTAAAATGTCAAATAAGTTGTGGGAACAGGCAAATGTCAGTTTGGCACCTTTTAGTATGTATAATAACTCTCACCTGACAACACTATAAAAGAACAAATATTTTTATATAAAATTAGGAAGGGCACAGTCTCAAAATAAAGGATAGCTTTTTAAATCAAGATTAGCTTTACGAAAAGGAACACTCTACCTGTCTTTATTTTTCTGATCTCTTTGAGGACTATTGAAAATTCTTTCTTGTCCTGGTCTTGGCCTGCCAAGTGGACTTTGGGGATCTCTGGCACTGTGAGTGAGCATGGAATGTGGGTGAAGGCCTGTGTTGCTGGTCAGCTTTTACCTCTTGTCAACCCTGTGATCATGGGCAGGCCATGTGCCTGCCCTCTTGGGTCTTACCTTCCTCATCTGTAAATTTGGCCTCAAAAGGGCGGTTCTACCTATTTCATAAGGTTGTGGAAAAACAGAATGAAGCAGTTTCTATGAAAACATCTTGCAAAACGCAATATCAGTGATGCTATTAATTCTGAGTTCATACTTACTAAATGCATAGTAAGTGCCTAACATTGCAGGGATTCAAAGGAATTTAACACGTGGCCTCTGCACTGAAAGAAATTATCCTATGACCATCAATAAAAGAATTTTGAGCCCTTACCATGTGCTGGGGATATGAAATTTCAGTTAGGGTCAGGAGTGTATACAAGGCCATTCTCTTGCCTCCTGTACACATTTTCTATTGATTGAGCAGCCAGAATTCGAGGCTGGGGCTGAATGGTCCTGCCAGACTCTGCCTCTCGAAGGTCTTGCTCCCAAGGAAACAGTGTGTCTAATCAGCACTGGACAGGCTTTGGCTTCCTGAGCTGCCTGACTATGTCCAATTCCTTCAGACAAGATGAGGGAGAGCAGGGATGCTTCAAGGAGGAGATGGAGAAAGGGGAAGCACAGAAGGAGAGTGGAGAGTGTTGAAGACAAACTTTACAACTCAACAGTTCTATATCTAGTCTGAGTCCAGAGGCCATGGATTTTTTTTCCCTTTTCTCTCCATGACCCCAAAGAGGTCATGGATTTAACCACTATGCTACACAGGCCTCACAAGAGCTGTGGTTTTATGGAGCATTCACTATGCATCAGATGTGATCATGGCCACCCACATGTTTAAGCAGTTGTGCTTGGCACAAAGGGGCCTTCCAAGGGTGTGAGTGGGGCTGGCAGCCAGCCAAGCTCTGTTTGCCAAGTCCAGGGCATGAAGCATAGACCTGGAAGGGGTAACTTCCTCTGACTCATTGGTGAGAGGTAGTGCCTTTTAATTCATCTGCCCAGAGGGGCTCTTTTTCTAATTCGTATAAAGGTGCTAGCTGGAGCCTTAGGCACTATATTTAACACTTTACATATATGATCTCATTTACCCTGTAACAATCTCTTGATTTAGACGCTATTATTATCCCATTTTTACAAATGAGGGACTGAAATACAGAGAAGTTATTTAGCTTGCCTGAGATTAAATCATGGAGCAGGGATGTGAACTCAGGCAGTCTGTTTGAAAATAACCATGAAGCATGATTCAAATAAACCAAGAAAATGTTTTAATTTTCAGTAGTTCTCAATATTTAAACTTTAAAAAAGAGAACAAAAGGATTTAAGTATTTAGCGTCAGAACTAAAAAAAAAAAAACACGCGAAAGGAATTCTGGCACTGGTGCACCTTGTTAGTGGTATTTACATCCCTGTTCCACACAGCCAGCGTTGCACAGGGCCCCAAACTCAGAAGGGCTCCTCACTTGGTTTAGTGCTCTATCATCATCATCTTGAAATTCTTAATAATATTTGAACAAGGGCCCATGAGTTTCCATTTGCACTGGGTCCCAACTTATTCTGTAGCCAGTTCCTGCTATCATGTTTAGTGTGGTCAGAGCAGAAAGCAAAATCTTAACAAATGGTCAGCTTTAAGTAATTGTCAGCCCTATAGACCACTGTTCGGTGAATTGTGGTCAGAGGGAGGCCTCGTTCATGAGGGGAGAACCAGCAGGGTTCTGCACCCAAACCAGCATTTGGTTCCTGCCTTAAAATCAAAGAAGCCATCGATACTGCCTTTAGGGATAGACTTAAGCAGCAGAGGTAGGTAAAGCCTCATCGCAAAGAAAAGGCATGATATCCTTGACCCTGGACCAGCTAATCTGAAGGTGATGCTAGACCCATGTGGTACCAAGGGTGAATAGTGCCAGTAGGCAGACAGGTGTTTAGTGCCCCATAATCTCCATCAGCAAATCTTACCCCAAGATAAATGCATAAGCATAAGCCACCCCAGGTAAATATTCACTTAAGCAGATCCCTGGAGCTGACTTTGCTAGCAGGCCCCCTGACAAGTCCCTTGCCTCCCCATTCATTCACTGAGCTCCTCCTTTGTAGATACTAGGACCCTCAATGATAAAAGGTGAGAAACCATAAATCTGTTCCTCAAAGTGCTCCTGGAGCCTTTTTTTTTTTTTTGCAGTACGCGGGCCTCTCACTGTTGTGGCCTCTCCCGTTGCCGAGCACAGGCTCCGGACGCGCAGGCTCAGCGGCCATGGCTCATGGGCCTAGCCCCTCCGCGGCATGTGGGATCTTCCCGGACCGGGGCACGAACCCGTGTCCCCTGCATCGGCAGGCGGACTCTCAACCACTGCGCCACCAGGGAAGCCCCCAAGTGGATTTTTTTTACAAGGTCTCAACTATATGCTGTCTACAAAAAACCCAATTTGTACATAATAATATAGATAGCTTAAAAGTAAAAGGATAGAGACAGATATATCACGCTAATATTAATCAAAAGAAGGTTGGAGTGACTATATTAATATTAGTCAAAGTAGATTTCAGAGAAGGGAATAATACCAGAGATAAGAGAGAAATATTACTAAGGATTTCATAATGATAATGAGGGTCAATTCTTCAAGAGACTTAACAATCCTAAATCTTTATGCACCTCATAACAGAGCTTCAAAATTCATGCAGCAAAACTGATTAAACTGCAAGGAGATATAAACAAAGTCACAATTATCTCTCTCTCTCACTAATTGATAGAGCAAGTTAACAGAAAATTTGTAAAGATACAGCAGACTTGAACAACACTTCTGACCAACTTGACCTAGCTTATATTTATGGAACATTTCCTCCAATAACAGCAGAATACACATTCTTTTCAAGTGCACATGGAAGATTCACTAAGATTGATTGTAGTCTGGGCCATAAAACAATTGTGTTCTCTACCCACAGCAGAATTTACATAGAAATCAACCAAAGAAAACTATCTAAAAATTTAACAAATATGTGGAAACTAAACAGCACTCTTCTAAATAACCCGTAGGTCAAAGAAGAAATCAAAAGGGAACTTAGAAAATAGCTTGAGTTGAATGACAATAAAGATACAACATATCAAAATTTGTAGGATGCAATGAAAGAGTGCTTAGTGTTAATATAAACGTTTATATTTGAAATAAAAAGGTTTAAAATCAATAACTTAAGCTTCGCTTCTACCTTAGTAAACTAGAAAGAGAAGAGCATATTATACCCAAGGTAAGCAGAATAAAAGAAATAATAAAGATAAAAGAAAAAAATCAATGAGATTGAAAAAAGAAAAACATTAGAGAAAACCAAAAACTGGTTCTTTGAGAAGATTAATAAAATTGATAAATTTCCAATCAGATTAACTGGAAAAGAGAAAACAAATTATCCGTTTCAAACTTGGAAGAGGAGACATTGCTACAGATCCTACATGAAAAAGATTAGAAGGGAATATACGAATAACTTTATGCCAATAAATTTGAAAACTTACATGACATGAACAAATTTCTTAAAAAGATACAAACTAACAAAGCTTTACCCAAGAAACAAATGACCAGAATAGCCCTCTATCTATTAAAAAATTGAATTTGTAGTTTTAAAATCTTCCCATAAAGAAAAGTCCAGGTCCAGATGTCTTTGAAGACTAGTGAATTCTATCAAATATTTAGAGTTGAAATAATGACAATTCTACATAAATTATTTCATAAAATAGAAGAGGAGGGAACACTTCCTAACTCATTCTGTGAGGCCAGAATTACCCTGATCCCCAATACCATCTGAAGACATTACAAGAAACGTATGGACTAATATCTTTCATGAACATAGATGAAAAATTCTTAACAAAATGTTAGCAATATACTAAAAGGACAGCACATCAGCAATATATTAGATCTAGTGCTATATTAAAAGTTTAATAAAATGAAGTTTATTAATATATTTATTATAAAAATCTCAGCAAAGCTATCCAAATTGTAAATCTTCCCAACCTTTCTGAATAAGGAAGTATATTAGAGAAGGAATCTTTTTCTTCTAAAATAATAAATAGTCTTCAGTCAAGCCCTCAATCCTCAGACCTTGGCTATGTTCTGTTGCCCTTGATTGCCCCAAGGTGCTATAAGTACTGAGGTCCTAAGATGGTGTAGCCTAGAGACAGTCCAGAAAGCTTTCTTGCAGTGCTGCAGATGCTCACTTGTGGCTTGGCCTACTGGGTATGTGGATTCAGAAAAGTGGAGACGTTCAAGGCTGTGAAGATAAACGTGGCAAGGAAATACTGTTTTCCAGAAGCTTTTGAGAATAGCTCTTTCTCCCTAAGGAGGTTGGGATGACTTTGTAATCATACACAAAGGAGTGTTCCCTCTTGAGTAGGCTGCCTTTCTTCCTCAGGTCACTTGCTTACATTTTACATTGTAAAATTTACATATCTTGACCTTAGGGAAAAAAAATCTGGAAGTCATACCTCTTGCCTTTCCTTAGTTGCCAACTTCTTGAAATGGGGCTTCTAGTGAGGTCTTTGAGACCCCTTTGCGGGCTTACATACAACTGTCTGCCATGCCATTTTTATGATTTCAGGCCTTCCCGTAAGATCACATACGAAGACCAAAATGGGTCACTCCTTCCCTCTCCGCTGAAAAATCTCACTTGGCACTGTTAACAAGATGCAGTTAAATCACTGTCCCCATGATTAACCCAAGCACCTCGTTTTGGAAGGTGAACAAATAAAGCCTTTTAATTTTCTACTCACCTTGTTACAATTTGAGTGAATTCCAGCAAATCATTTGCTCCTTCTTTTCCTTTTCCATCTATGCTATTATCTGCCAAATACAACTTCACTAAACAAGGAGCAGCTTTAGTCAAATCTTTAGTTTTTTTCTTGATTCCTATAAAAAGATAAGAGTATTTGATTATTTTTAGACAATAGTTCCCCCATTCGACCAGCTAAGTTGATTTTATTTTTTAAGATTATACTGATTTTACTTGTGTGAGTGGATGCATTTGGCAATATAGTCAAGGAAATACATATAATTTAAGAAGTCCTTTTTAAAATACCCAGTACATTTTTTTTTTTTTTTTTTTTTTTTTTGCGGTACGCGGGCCTGTCATTGTTGTGGCCTCTCCCGCCGCGGAGCACAGGCTCCGGACGCGCAGGCTCAGCGGTCATGGCTCACGGGCCCAGCCGCTCCGCGGCATGTGGGATCTTCCCGGACCGGGGCACGAACCCGCGTCCCCTGCATCGGCAGGCGGACTCTCAACCACTGCGCCACCAGGGAAGCCCCCAGTACATCCTTTATTCTTTACAACAGCAAGCCCAAAATTGCTCTGTATGAAAGAAAATCTCATTTAAGATTTAAATTGTTGCCTTTACTTTGGCTAAAGAGAAAATCGATGTCTCCAGAAGTTCTCGGTAGAAGCTGAATGCATTGTCTGCTGATCCCGGGGAAATGATAGCCCTTTTACAGGGATTCACCCCTCTGAAAAAGCCTGCAAAGTTGTCATATTTTTTGAGCTCTAGAAGGACAAATGTGGAGGAAGAACTGTCCTGCCTTCGTAGACTTCATGACTGAGTTCAGTGGTCCTGGAGTCTGGTACATCTGTGTTCTATCCAGCTTTCACAAAGTTCAGGGTCAGTGCTGTGGGGTGGCATCATGTTCACACTTGATTTACAAGTTTAGGAGTTTGGTAAAGAAAAAAACAAGGGGATGGAGAAAAGAGCCGTGGACATAACGCTGGCTTATCCACTTATAAGTGTGAGATGGGAGAGCTGAACCTCCAGTCAGTCTCAAAGCCTATCACTTCCCGGGGGCCTCCAAGCGTTTGAGGGTAGACGCTTTGTGTGCAACATGACCCTCGGAACCCCAGCCAACTACTGCATGCGGGGGCCCGGCTGAAAACCAGTGATCTGTTCCAAAGTCGGGGAAGAAAATGCAGGGAACTTAGAGATAATATATCTATATGTTGTCTCGTGCAGGCAGTTTAAGGAATTTTAAAGGCTCATGTAGAGAACAAACATGGACACCAAGGGGGGGAAAGCAGGGGGCGGGGGTGGTGGTGGTGGGATGAATTGGGAGATTGGGATTGACGTGTATACACTAATATGTATAAAATAGATAACTAATAAGAACCCGCTATATAAAAAAATAAAATTAAAAAAGAAGGCTCATTTAGGGAATTCCCTGGTGGTCCAGTTGTTAGGACTCGGCACTTTCACTGCCGTGGCGCGGGTTCAATCCCTGGTCAGGGCACTAAGATCCTGCGAGCCGTGTGGCCAAAAAAAAAAGGGTCCTTTAGTGACACAATAATTTTGCCTGACATGCTGACTTGAGAGCCTGACCCCAGGGCTAAATGGGACTCTTCTGTACTTGAATTCATTCAGCATTCAACAAGTATTTTTGAGCTCCTATTATGTGCCAGGCACAGTTCTAGCTGTTGGGAATCCAACAGGGAACAAAAGAGACAAAACTTCCTGCCTTCATAAAGCTGAGAGTGAATGTTAACTAGTGTGTGGGAAGAGAGGAGAGTGGATGATAACTCAGGGGATGTTTTCAAGTCATGAAAGAGAACAGACTTTTTAGGGAAAGGTGATAAATTTGACATTGGATCATTCTACTCTGCCAGTAAAGAAAAAAAAAAAAGCGTGCTTTCAAAAAAGATTCAGGGGCTTCCCTGGTGGCGCAGTGGTTGAGAGTCCGCCTGCCGATGCAGGGGACACGGGTTCGTGCCCCGGTCCGGGAGGATCCCACATGCCGTGGAGCGGCTGGGCCCGTGAGCCATGGCCGCTGAGCCTTGCGCGTCCAGAGCCCGCAACGGGAGAGGCCACAACAGTGAGAGGCCCGCGTGCCGGAAAAAAAAAAAAAGATTCAGTTGGTTTATTTGGATATGAATCTAATCTGCTGAGTTATTGAAGGAAATAGGCAGGATTGATTTTCCTTCGAAACATAGTTGGAGGGGTGAAAACGAGCCCATTAGTTTTACTGGGGATAAGCCAAACTTGTCCAAATCTCATTTGTCCTTACATTCAGGGTATGGGAATGATAGCAAATGACAGCCATTATGAATAATATAACAGTGCTAGTATACTAGCACAGTATCTGGTGCACCGTAGGTAACTGTTGAATGAATGAGTGAATTAATGAATAACAGTGTAATCATATTGTGGAAAATTTTATCTCACCAGTCATTGTTTTTCCAAGCATAGCGTGGTTAATAATGCCCTGAGACAACTCATGAACACGAATAAAATATGATTTTTCTATTTTTGAAATCTCTTCACAAATATAAACACCTGTGAAGAGTTGCCTGCCCAGGATGATTAATCATGTAGATCCTAATTGCACGTGGCACTCATTTCTTTTTGCCCCCTTCTGGCATGCCAGAAAGCAGCAGTGATGAAGCATGAGGCCAAGGGGGCCAAGGCCAAAGGCCAGAGGCCACATTCCTTTGCAGCCACTCAGCTTTGCAGGGAAAGAAACGAAATGGTCTCAGCCAGTCTGCACCCCGACCCGAGCCAGCGTGGCATAAATGTGTGCCATTGGAGAGGAAGGGAGCTTCCAAGCTTGTGACTGGCCTGGTCCAGCTTGCATCCTTATGGGAAAAAACAATCCAAATCTCCCTCCAGTTGGTGGTAAGAGAGGTAACAATGTCATCTGGGCCCATGAAAAATAAGCAATTTGGAAAATGCTAGTCCAAGGCACGCGCCAAAATTTAGACCTCTAGTTAGTCCCAGTGCCCTGTTAGAGGGTAGGAAGGCTGATGCTGCTTTAGCACAGGGATTTCCTGCTGCAGGCCTCTAACTAAAGTTCAAGCAGAACCACATTCTTTTCTCTGGATGGGAAACAAATTCCTTGGAGTAAGGGTAAGTACATGCTCAGCTCTGGTAATACTTGATCCACCCCAGCTGTATTCACTCCAAACTATTTTTACCTAATCTTACAGTTCCTTTACTTTAAAACAAAAACAAGCTCACCAACAATGACCACTTTAATTTATGCTCCTCTGTCTCAGAGAATCTAGCAATGATATAGCGATGCCAGTTGTGCCTGAGACAGGGTGGTGTACTGAAATGAGCAGAATCCCCAGGTTTAAAACCTCTCTGAAAAATGCTGTGTGACGCCCCAGAAAGTCACTTAACTTCTCTGAACCTAAATATCCTCATTGCTGACATATAGATCATAATACTCACCTCCTAGAGGTATTGTGAAGATTGACTGGGAAGCATGGTGAAACAGTGGTTGTAGAGGCATGTAGTACACAGCAAATATTACTGCCTAGCTTTCCAGCTGCACGTCTGGACTTCATGTCATTGAAAGCCTAGAATGGGTGCAACCTGATGGAGAACCTCCGTGTGTAAGATGTCCCCCTTCTGCCACTGCCTGAGGATCAGATACATATTTACGACAACTGCATACCTCCCTTAGGAGCCACACCACAGATCCAGTGTGGACTTGCCCTACCTTGAACTTTGTCCCATTTTCTCTTTGGCTAATTGCCAGGATTCCCCAATTGTCCCTGATTTCAGAATCTTTCTTACCACCCTCATTGCACTGGCTACTGGGTCCTGTCAATGCTCCTTCCTAAATATATCTAGATTCTACCTTTCCATCACCGCAGGCTCAGTTCTGCACTTTATCTTCTACTGTAAAAACCTCCAAACTCATCTCCCGTCATCCAGATGTCCCTATCTCTAAAACAAGTTCTGTAAGGCTGCTGGAGGTTTTTTGTAAAAATCCAGTTGTTATTATGTCAGTGTCTTGCTGCAAAAGCATCACGGCTCCCCCTTTGCTCACAGGAGAAAGCCCTATTCCCTAACAGCATTCATGGCTTTTGGCCATGTGGGCTCCACTGGCCTTTCCAGCTACATCTCCAGCCCTCTACCAATGACCTGACCACTCTGTGGTGAATGTCACACTTCCCATATGCTGAACACTCTAGGCGCTTTCATCCCCTGAGCCTCTTCTCACGTGGTTCCCTTTACCTAGAATGTCCTCTCTTTCCCAGTTGATGAACCTCTTCTCATTCCTTCCAGAGAGAGCTCTGTTTCCCATATGGGCCAACTCCCAAAGGTCAAGTGTAAATTTTCATGGAACCAGAAGTTCCCCAGAGGGGGTCCTCATCTAGCTGTTTCTGAGACCAACAGGGGGGCATCACACATTCCTGTGGGCATCAGACTGTGAACCAGTATTCAAATTTGTTAATTTGTTCATCTGTGGATGCCAGGTCCTGGTAGGACCTTCTTCTTGACGTTGATTTTTTTTTTTAACTTATTAAAACAGCTTCTTTCCATCAACAGGGAGCATACGTGATTTTCTGTGTAATGACCGGAGGTCTGTCCGTCAGAATATAAATTCTATTGGTTGCAGGACTTAAGGAAGCAAAGTGTAATTAGTGTTGGATGATTCACACCTTGGACTTTGGAACCTGTCCACAATGGTTTCCATTGTTTAGCTATCACTCACGATAAAATCCTGAGTAAAATCATTTCTGGATTATAACCAGTAACTTCCTGACTTGGAACTCATAAAGCTGTTTTGAAGATTTCATCTTGACTTTTGAACTTGACCTTGCATTCCTTAATGCCACTAAGCATCCCTATGGTCTGTGCCATTGATATAAGCAATAATGCTTTATTTTGGGAAGTGAATTTGCCACCTGGGTGGCATTAGTGCTGTAGTTAGGGTCTGATCAATCCCAAGCTTGGGGACTGAACGGGGCACAGGGAAGCTGCCTTATCTGCAGATGACTCTTCCTGATGACCTTTCGGTGACTTTCAGTCTTCAGCCATCTTCTGGCTCTTTATGAACCTGACAAGCCTGTGACTAGGATAAGTCAAGCCAGACATCACCCGAGTGAGCGCTGATCACCCACCAGGCCCAGGGTCGACAGTTCTTGTAAACGCTTGGTACGGAGCCATGGGGCTCAGAGGTGGCCAGACTGGGTCTAGAAGAGACAAAGAAGCCGGAACAGAAACAGGTCTGGGCCCTGTTTGTTCTGTGCTTTCCATGGCAAAGAAGAGGCATCTAGGAGCCTCACTCTGCTTTCTGATTTTCTTTACTCAGCAAAATAAATCAAGAGTAGGCAATCTGATTTTCTTCACGTCTAAAACAGTGGTTCTCGAAATGTGGGCCCTGGACGAACAGCGTCAGCATCACCTGAGAACTTAATAGAAATGCAAATTCTCCAGCTTCATCTCAGACCTACTGATTCAGGTCCTTGGGGGTGGGGGGCAGGATCCAGCAATCTGTGTTTTAATAAGGCCTCCAGGTTCCTCTAATGCTGCTCAAGTTTGAGCAACACTGATCTAATAATTTTTCATATTCAGTGATGCTTTGAGGCAAGACTGGCTTGGACAAACAGACATCTACCTTCTGCAAGCATAGAAATGGAATACTTCGCCTCTTCTATCAACTTGCAGATGGCTGCTAAATGTAAAGTTGTCACGTTCTCGTAGTCATGCATTTGGAAGGAAAATAAAGGGTGTCGGGCTTCTGAATGGGGGTTTTGACTCATACAATATTGTGAGTTCAACTTTCCAAGCAGCAGGCCAAAAGCCTCTTGTCCACAAAGGGGCGAGCACAAAAATAGTTTGGCTGTTTCCAATTGGAACCAAATGGAAACCATCTGGACTCCTTACCCAGGAGGTTGATGTAAATCAGCTCAATCTGACCCTTTATTTTGAAACAAGTAAAACTCTTCTACCAAAGACCAAACTCATCCCCAGACAAATAAACACCTTATGACTATGAAAGTAATTATCCAATATGGGAAGCTGATTTTTAATTTGTTTTGTGAATTCTGGATAGCATGAAAATGCTCTACTTTGACAAGAAGTTATAAGGTAAATACATCTTAGATACAAAGTTGTTTCTATTGATTTGAGGCACAGGATTCCTTGGGAGACCAAAGACTTTAATGGCTCCCATTGTCCATTGGATTAAGTCCAAACTCGTGGCCTGACATGCAAAGTCCTCCTTAATGTGACCCACACCGTCTTGCCAGGTCCATTCTCCTGCATCCTCTTGTTCCAGCTAAACTTGTATGTTTGTGGCTTGCATTGTTTTTTAGTTAAAAAATTTTTATTGAGATAACATTGGCTTATAACATTATATGTTTCATATATACAACATTATATTTCTACTTCTGTATACACTACAGTGTGCTCACCACCAAAAATTTAGTTTCCACCCATCACCATACAATTGATCCCTTTTACCCATTTCACCCTCCACCCCAATGCCCTTCCCTTCTGGTCACCACTACTCTGTTCTCTGTGTCTATGTGTTTGTTTTGATTCAGTTTGTTCATTTATTTTGGTTTTTGTTTGTTTGTTTATATTCCACATATGAGTGAAATCATATGGTATTTGTCTTTCTGTCTGATTTATTTCACTTAGTATAATAACCTCAAGATCCATCCATGTTGTTGCAAATGGCAAGATTTCTTTTTTTTTTAATGGTTGTGTAATATTCCATTGTATATACACCACAACTTCTTTATCCATTCATCCATTGATGGGCACTTAGGTTGTTTCTATATCTTGGCTATTGTAAATAATGTTGCAGTGAACGTAGAGGTGCATATATCTTTTTTGAATTAGTGTTTTTGCATTCTTCTTGACAAATACCCAGAAGTGGGATAACTGGATCATATGGTAGTTTTATTTTTAATTTTTGAGGAATCTCCGCTGTACCAATTTACATTCCCACTGACAGTGTTTGAGGCTTCCCTTTTCTCCACATCTTCACCACCACTTGTTTTTCTTTCCTTTTTGATAATAGCCATTCTAACAGGTGTGAGGTGATATCTCATTGTGGTTTTGATGTGCATTTCCCTAATAATTAGTGATGTTGAGCATCTTTTCATGTGCCTGTTGGCCATCTGTATGTCTTCTTTGGAAAAATGTCTATTCAGCTCCTCTGTGGCTTGCATTCAGGCCTTTCTTCCTCACTTAAGTCTTTCTCCATATAAGTGCTTTCTTTCCATGTCAGGTGAGCTCCTAGCTCGTTCACAAAGCCATCTCTCCAATTCCATCTCTGGGGAGAATGCCCTCTGAACCCAGTGTCCATATTTGGCCCTTGGCAGTTGCTGCCTTGTGTGGTTTTTCATTTCCTAGGTGTCTATCCTGTCTCAAAACTACATTCTGAGTCCTTTCGTTATGAATTGAATTGTGTCTCTTCCCCAAATTCATATGCTGAAGTCCTAACCCCCAGTTCCTCAGAAAGTGATCTTATGTGGAAATAGGGTCATGGCGGATATAATTAGTTGAGATGAGGTCATACTAGAGTACAGTGGGCCCCTAATCCAGTATGACTGATGTCCTTCTAAAAAGGAGAAATTTGGACACAGATACACACAGGGAGAATGCCAAGGGTACGTGAGGCAAAGCCTGGGGTGATGCATCTACAAGCCAGGGAACACCAAAGATGGCCATTAATCCAGCAGAAGCCATGAGAGAGGCATGGAACAGGTTCTCCCTCAAAGCCTCCAGAAGGAACCAACTCTGCCAACATCTTGATCTGGATTTTCAGGCTCCAGAACAGTGAGATACTACATTTCTGTTGTTTTAGCCACCCAGTCTGTGGTACTTTGCTATGGCAGCCCTGGGAAACTAATACACCCCTAAAAGGCAAGAGCACACCTTGTGCCCCACACAGAGCTGGCACCTGATAACCATCTTCTGTTGAGACAGCTGCAGTGACCGGAAGATAGTTCCCTGGGGCAGAGACCAGGGATCTCTCTCGCTACATCCCTCACATACCAGCCCAAAATGGCCCTGAGGACATTTAATTCCATTAGTGTTGACTGAAAGAATGACATAGAGCCTGGAAAACTGTAAGATACTGGACTCCCCAGGGGGCCTGGCAGGAGACTGTATACAGCTAGTTCATGAAGGTCAGAAGAAGCAAGTTTGGTACTTTTGGGTCAGGTTTTAGTAACTGAAAGGTTGCTATTGTGACCTGGGCCTTAACATAGCTATTATTTAAAAGCTAAAGGATAACTAATAGTATTGCTTTAAAAAAAAAACTTTTTCCTCAAACTATTCACCTTCCGTAAGGGTTTAACATCTCAGGGCCTACTTAAGGGTGGCGGTCTGGGGGGCTCGAGTGAGGGCTGGTGCACAGGAGGCGTCACATTCATGAAGAACTCACATTCAGACCCTGGTGTCATTGCCTAATGAGGTCAGGCAGGTATTCTCTGTGTTTTTATGTGTGTTAGAAGAGTTTGCTTGTTAAATATAAAGACTTCAAACATTATGCATTTTTAAACCTTTGCTATTAATTAACTGAAAAAATAATTTTAGCTCAAGTAGCTCAACAAATCGAAGTGGTCAGAGACTCTCTCGAACCTTGGGAAGCCTTGAAGTTCCCAGATAGATTTTTGTCCTTTTGGTCTTTCTGCAGTGCCAACTTGACTGCACAGCATGACGCATATGCCTCGTCTTTGTCCCTGCTACCACTTTCTGTAAAGTCTAGATGCAGAGTTAGACTGAGTGGCCCAGCAGTCCTCTCCCCTCACATGTCATCTGGCGCAGTGTAAGGACTGTCCTCTCTATGGCTACCTGTCTTGGAGACACTGATTCTCCTTGTCCCCAGAGGAACCCCAACCAACTCCTCTGAAAGCATCCTTGGTTGAAAATATTCCCGGATGGTAACTGTCTAACACAAATGATGACCTAGCATGGTGCTCCCCCCCCACAACCTTCCTCCTTCTCCCTTTAGTAGATTTTCCAAAATCTACTAGCACTATCCAGCAGAAAGGCTATATTTACATCAGACAACAGAGCCAGGGTCTGATAAATGTTCTCACTTTACCTTTTCATCTGGCATTTTATTTTTATTTTTATTTTCTTTTGCGGTACGCGGGCCTCTCACTGTTGTGGCCTCTCCCGTTGCGGAGCACAGGCTCCGGATGCGCAGGCTCAGTGGCCACGGCTCACGGGCCCAGCTGCTCCGTGGCATGTGGGATCTTCCC
This sequence comes from Orcinus orca, assembly GCF_937001465.1. NCBI lineage: Eukaryota > Metazoa > Chordata > Mammalia > Artiodactyla > Delphinidae > Orcinus > Orcinus orca. The sequence goes on from NC_064563.1 coordinate 27,423,173, forward strand.
AGACTGGGGCACGAACCCGCGTCCCCTGCATCGGCAGGCGGACTCTCAACCACTGCGCCACCAGGGAAGCCCCATCTGGCTTTTTAGATCATAAAATTGTAGTTTTTGAATTCAGTGAGATTTCACGGAAAAGATGCAAGGATAATTCAAGGACAGGAAAAAGGCCACACAAGAACAGATTAAAATTGAGGAAGAGAAAGCCAAAGGGTGAAGAGCTTCATTATAAGGGCCTGTTGCCTTCCACAAACTATTAAAAACAAAACAAAAATGAAAGAAACCAACAAGAGCACCAGAACGAAACAAACAAACAAACAAACCGAAGTGGACTGAAACAGAATAACAGAAATTTAGGTTAGCTTCCACAAGGAGTTTCCCAAAGACTGTGCTGCTGACACACTCAGTGATTGATCATCTTGTGCTGTCTCTTCATAACTTCAAAATGTTAAAGCTGGAGTGGAATTTAGGAAGCTGTGAGCACAAGTGCTGGACTTGCAGAACAGGATGCTGAAACCGAGGCATCAGGGCAAGTGCTGGGAACAGAATCCTGGTTCCCTACAAAACTTTAACACTTGGACAGCTTCTCACTTAGTTTAATCCTGCTCAGAGGTCATGGAGCTGGTGACTTCTTCAAGTTCCCTCTGAATGACTCCATTTCTGCTTCTATGGAATAAGCATAGGAGAAAAGTTTCCAAGCTGAATTTATCAGGTCCTGCTGGCTGTTTATTGCAGAGATATTTCCATAATTGTTTTCTGGCCCTGTTGAATGTGCCAAAGATGTATTCTTCTGGTGGGTATGGCTAAGCTGTTCTATATTTGGTTTATATGAAGCCGTCAGATGAGTCTTCTTTTTCTCCCCTTGAGTTTTTCTCTCTGTTTGGGGTAATTTCTTTAGTAAGGGGAACACACAGCCTATGAAAGGAGGAAGTGATTTACAAGATGAAGGAAGTGGGAGGAATAGTTGAAACAATCACAAAAATACCTTTTTTTCTCTTCTTTTTCCCTGAAGTAGTTTTCACTGTTACAGCTCCAGATGACTCTGTAATCTGGTTCAAGGTTGTACTTCCTCTCTGTCTGGCTGTATGGAAAAATAAAAAAGATTAAAAAAAGCTAATTCAAAGTTGCATGATTGGATTTTTTTTGTTTTCAGCTGCACTGTGCAGCATGCGATCTTGGTTCCCCAACCAGGGATCGAACCCGTGCCCCCTGTAGTGGAAGTGCGGAGTCTCAACCGCTGGACCGCCAGGGAAGTCCGCATGAATGGATTTTTGACACACTTTAATATAGGTTATTGCCTTCACTTTATGTACACTTTGGACAGAGGTATTTCTCATAAAAGAGAATTATCTGACCCACTGACTTCACTTCAGTCCTGTCTTTTTCATGTTTCTCCTCTAAAAGGCTTGAGGAGACTGTGCAACCAAGCAGGGCTCCAAGAATCATCCTGCAGGGCCTTGTGTAAATCCTTCTTTCTGCTCCACAGCTGCCCTCTATAAAAGTGGCTCCAATCTCGGGAATTAGTAAGAACGTAGCAGAGGGGAACACATTTTTGGCATGTTTAAAAATACATATTTGTGCGTTATCACACTGGAGTCTTTCTGGACCCTTCTTTTCCTTTCTCTTGCACCCCACATCCCATCCATCAGGACACAGTGTAGATGGAGAACCTCCTCTGCTGCTGCCCTAGTCTCACCTGGGTGGAAGCCTCTCACCTCTCACCACCACCTCTCATCTGGATGACAACGGCCTCCCAAAAGATCTCTGTGCCTTCCACCCACACCCAATCCGTTTGCTACGCAGATTGAGGGTCCTTCTCAAACCTAAGTCCCAACTAAGTCCTGATTCCTCTGCGCCTTCCTAGCTAACAAGGCCCGTGACCCCCTGGCCCCTGTTATTGGCCAGGCACCTGCTGCTCCTTGTGCAAAGCCCTGGGGCATTCCTGGAATGCTCCCCATTTATCCGCCGGCTCACTCCCTCACCTTCTGTGGCACAAATGCCACCCAAACATCTATTTAAAGTCATTCTAAATTTACATGCCTTTTGGCCCTATAATTCCACTTCTAAGAATTTTCAGTATTGGTTACATTTGCTCATGAAAGTGTGTGTGTGTGTGTGTGTGTGTGTTAATAAGAAAGTTAGCAAACAAGAAAGCTATTTGGATTTGGGGGAAAAATAAAATAAGTTCACACCACAACCATCTTTTCCTACACCAGATTCCCAAACGTGCTTATCTTGCTTGACTTTTTTCATTTTTCCATAGCAGTTATCATCTTCTAATAAACTATAGTGGCTCTATATTTCTTATGCCTTTTAAAAATTGTCCGATTCCCCCATCCTTGACACACATCTAGGCACACACATACGCGGCATTCCCAGCCCCTCCTCAGGGGCAGGGATCGTAGTTTTATGCTCTAATGTGTGTAAGGAAAGACACAGGTGCACACACACACATATGAAGGAAGGAAGGAAGGAAAGAGCATTGTTACTGATTGCATTTTACACATTATAACGAGCGATTAAGGAAACAGACTTGTCGTTGGCATTCGTGCCTCTTTGACTGTGGGCAACAGAAGGCTTCTGTGCCCACCTCTGGCAAGGAAAAGTTACTAGGAGGCCTGGGGCAGCTCACAGAACAGAGAGGAAACCAAACATCTGGGCCTTACGGAGCATTGGCCTCAGAACATTTTTGCCCTCATAACACCCTAGAGGAATATGGAAAAGCTATGTACAATCTCGTGCATTTTTAGTCTGGTATCTAAACTTGTTCATCGTAAGTTTTAAAATTTCAAACAGTGAAATTTCTAGCATGTAGAAAATGTTGACGTTTAAAAGTTAAATCTGGGAAGGGGGGAGGAGTTTGGGATTAACATATACACACTACTATATATAAATAGATAACCAACAAGGACCTACTGTATAGCACAGGGAGCTCTACTCAATACTTTGTAATAACCTATAAGGGAAAAGAATCTGAAAAAAATAGGTATATATGTATATGTAACTGAATCACTTTGTTGTACACCTGAAACTAACACAACATTGTAAATCAACTCTACTTCAATAAAATAAAATAAATAAATTTAAAACAATAAAAATGAAGTCTGTTATACCATTCTTTTAAGTATATCAGATGGAATCTGAATTCCAAGCACTTTGATACCCATCATCATGCATTAAAAAATCCCAAACAGCTCAAAACATGAGCAGTTCTTTTTGAGTGATTGAAAGTTTTACATGATTCCTTTTTTTTTCCTGTGTTTTTACTGTTATTTCCATTTTACTAACTCTGCAGAATTTTATATTTGAAAGTCATTTATAGGCCATCCTGTAATACTTCTCTGTAATAAAAATGCTTCATTTACAAATATTTAAATTTTAAAAATTTCTTGGGCTCATAAACCTCTAAAGTATTAAAAATTCTTCTATAGTTATTATTTAGAAGTATGCAATTGATTAATACAACATATGTATTTTATATATTTTGATAAATCCTAATTAAACCAAAACAAATTTTATTGACTGCCTTGCCCAAAGAGATGGATGGTGCTGTTTTATTTATTTGTTTTTATAATTAATTCATGTATTCATCAAAGAATATTACTGCTAAAATGAGGCAGGCTTCAGCATCAATGTTTTTTCTATTTTTCATTGTTATAGTTGGAACTACTGAGAAATCTTGTTCAGGTGGATGGCAATGGAATAATGCCAGACCTAATCTCCCTCGTCCCCCAAATACAGGACACCCAGTTCAATTTAATGTCAGATAAACAAGAATAATTATTTTAAGTGTATCCTAAACATTGCATGGAACATACTTATAATACATTATTTGTTTCTCATCTAAAACTCAAAATCCTAGAAGGAGTTTTATCACAGCAGTATTATTCAATTCTTTGAACTCCTGAGTTACAGATTAAAAATTAATATAGTCGTTGATCAAAAAACTCTTTTTTAATGATCTGTCCATTGATAATTTAAGTCCTCCTTCAATTCTGTTAAAAGCAAAAATTGGAAGCCACACGATGTGTATAAATTGATTTGTCACTGAGTTATTAGAGCCATTCATTTTCTTAAAGCTTATATTCATATTTTGAATTGTCTCTTTGTTTTTGCTCCCTAGAGGAGATATTCTGATCAGATACTGGATGGGAGAGAAGCGTACCTTTGTTTGCCAAATAGAATGATGATTGTGACCAAGGATATTAACCACAGGTACTGGGTCATTATGGAAGGTGAGAATCTGGACATTTAAAAAAACCATCCACACCCCCTCAAACATAGCCACTGGGAAGTTTGTGTGTACTCTTTTTCTTAGTGTGTTTGGGCTGCTATAACAAGACACAATAGACTGGGTGGCTTATAAACAACAAACATTTATTCCTCACAGTTCTGGAGGCTGGGAAGTCCAAAATCCAGGTACCAGCAGATTCAGTGTCTGGTGAGAGCCCGCTTCCTGGTTCATAGATGGCCGTCTTCTTGCTATAACCCTACATGGTGGAAGGGGCAAGGGAACTCTCTGGGGTCTCTTTTATAAGGGCACTAATCCCATTCATGAGGGCTCCATCTTCATGATCTAATCACCTTCCAAAGGCCTCCGCCTCCTAATATCATCACTTTGGGGGTGAAGACTTCAACCTGTGAATTTGGCAGGGGTGGTGGGGATGACACAAATGTTCAGTCCATAACGGTAACATACACACCAGCACAGAGTAAAAGTGCCTTCTATTTCAGAACTGGATTGATAGACCTCTGCTCAGGCAAATTAGTTTTCCCATCTTGATTTCACTTCTATGCCAGCAGGATTAGCCATAAATGAAAAGAAGAGGCATATGGGGCAATAAAAATGATTACGGTATCTTGCCAGCCCTCACCTGGCCCCAGGGGGTGTGGGACCAAAGCCCCGCCAGCTGGACTTTGCCACCCTCAAGCGTGCTTCTTGAGCCAAGAAATCCAGCACTGACCCCCAGCAACCCATGCTGTAGCACATCCTGCCAGACCCCTGGAGCTCACTGGTCCCTGACCTTTACAACTCTGCCTTGAAACAAACTGGGTTGAACCCCCCGTATGGCTGTATTTGGAGATGGGGCCTCTACGGAGGTACTTAAGATTAAATGAGATCGTAAGGGGGGGGCCCTGATCAGCTAGGATAGTGTTCTTATTAGACACCAGAGAGCTCACTCTCTCTATCCGGGTGCATACAGCTAGGAAAGGCCATGTGAGGATACAGCAAAAGGGTCGGAGAATAATTGTATTTCAGTAATTTTCACTGAGATCTAATTGACATATAACATTTGTTTCAGGTGTACAAAGTAATGATTCGATATTTGTATCTATTGTGAAACGATCACTACAATAAGTCTAGTTAACATCCATCACCATACATAGTCACAGATATTTTTTTCCCCCGTGATGAGAACTTTTAAGATCTACTCTCTTAACAACTTTCAAATATGCACTAGAGCATTGTTAACTATGGTCACCATGCTGTATGCTAGACTTAGCTGTTTATCTCCACTTTTTTCCAGCAAGTAGAGTGGTCGTGTTCACCAATATGCTTCAAGCTGGGAAAGGGTTGTTTTTGCTGTAATGATAACGATGACAGTGATGATGATAATTAACATCCCTCAAGGACTTACTGTGTGTAAGGCATGTGCTAACTGCTTTACATTATATCATTTAATCTGCACTAAACACCAGGGGGGTAGTTATCATTATGTTTATTTTGTAGCTGAAGAAACTGAAGTTAGATCAATTTGACAATTTGCCCAGAGTCACGCACAGCTGGAGTAGGATTTGAACCCAGGTCTGACTCTAAGTCTATGCTACTAACTTGCTACAAGTTACTGTTACCAATGATTAAAAGTAGTCAGCTTTAGGGCTTCCTTGGTGGCGCAGTGGTTGAGAGTCCACCTGCCGATGCAGGGAACGCGGGTTCATGCCCCGGTCCGGGAAGATCCCACATGCCGCGGAGCGGCTGGGCCCGTGAGCCATGGCCGCTGAGCCTGCGCGTCCGGAGCCTGCGCGTCCGGAGCCTGCACGTCCGGAGCCTGTGCTCCGCAACGGGAGAGGCCACAACAGTGAGAGGCCCGCGTACCGCAAAAAAATAGTAGTCAGCTTTAAAATGTGTCATGAATATGTGTACTTGGGATCTATTAACACAAATGATAACCCTTTTATGGGGAAGTAAGCAGCTGTTGTTCTCATCTGTCCTGCATTGTCCTCTTCATCTGTCTACTTCTTTGAGGGGGACTGCCACTTCCCCGCTGGAATTCCTGTGATTCTGGTAGTGCTGCCCGTCACAGTGTTTCACCCCACCCCCATGGGGTGTGTGATCAGTCCTGGCCAATCATGGTTTACCATGACCTGGACTGTAGGGATTGGTCCAAGAGGTAGATCTGTGACCCAAGGAGAGCCAATTAGAGCCTTCCAATGGGATTTGACCCACAGTTACCGGAAGAAAGAGGTTCACACTTTCTGGGTGATTACAAGTAATGATGATATAGCTCTGGGACTGCTGGCGGACATGTCAACTGCTGTTCCTGCTTGGAGGAAGCCTGTCTGCCCTGGGAGGGAAGGCCAACCCTGGGAAGGGAAGTAGAGTCACGAGCAGCAAACTCGGGGTTTCCTGATGACATGGTTTGAGCTCCTGAATTCAGCCATCTCTGAGACAGCTCCACCTGTGGACGTCTCAGTTATGTGAGCCAATAAATCCCTATTTATCTTTAGTTCTGTTTGAGTTGCTTTCACTTTTAACTGAAAGAGTGCTGATTAACATGCTGTACTAGTTTCCTATTGCTGTAGTAACAAATGACCACAAACTCAGTGGCTTAAAACAATACAAGTGTATTACCTTACAGTTCTGGGGGTCAGAGTCTGAAATGGGTCTTATAGGCAAAAGTGAAGGCATCAGTGGACCTGCGTTCCTTTTGGAGGCTCTGGGGAAGAATTAGTTTCCTTGACCTTTCCAGCTCCTAGAGGCTGCCTACATTCCTTGGCTTATGGCCCCTTCCCCACTTCACTCCAAGGTCTCCTTCCACTGTCCCATCTCCTTCTCTCTGACTCTGACCCTCCGGCCTCCCTCTTATAACAATCCTTTTACCATGTGAGGTAACATAGTCACAAGGTCTGAAGATTAGGACAAAGACATCTTTGGGGGTCTTTTATTCTGCTCCCACACATTCTCAGGAAGAGGAATCTCCACTGATCACTGGAGAGGTCACTTTTAATTGCAAAGCAAATGTTCCTTCTTTCAGATGGCCCCAACAGAGTTTAGCACCAAGTTCCCACTGCTTACCTTGGAGCACCTGAGGGGGATTCCTGGGGTCTGGTGAGGAAGTTGTTGGCTGGTCTTTCCCCTGCATCTCTGCATACTCTGCTAGGGGTCAGAGGAGACCCAGAGCTCCAGAACACTGCAAGTGATTGCCATTAAGGTGCAGCTCACTGGGGAAGGGGTGAAATACACTGTTCATTTGCTGTTCTTTCCACTTTCTCAAACTGGGATTTGGGTCTTCACCTCATAAAATAATAGACCTAGTTACAAAATAATAAATAATCATAATAATAGACCACGTCATAAAAAATGGACCTAGTAGCCACATCAACTGGCCAAAATATGCATTTAGCATGACATCCTTGATTCTCAAATGTAACTAAAGGACCTTTCTATTATAATTAAGAAAAGGAGAACAAAATAACTGGAGGGGAAGAAGATGATTAAAAACATCATAACAAAAAAATCAAAGGAACTCATGGGCTAGTAGGCTCTGTAAGTAACTAGTTATATAAGTCAAGACAGAACAGTGCCAAGTTGTAGGAGGGGGAGCAGGGGACCGTCTCACCCAATGGCACTCTGGCGTATGATGGAGCCCAGCCTCGACCCGCTTTGTGGCCCTAGACCACAGTAGCACAGACTAAGGCCTTGAAGCCTTTGATTGTTCTCCAGGCCCGAGAAAAATACTCTCAATTTCTTCATTTCCAAATCAAAAAAAAAAAAATGATAGGAGCAAGTAAGTAACTTTTAAAACTATGTCACCATTAGATTGTTAATTTTAAGGCACTCCCCAGGGCAGTTAGAGGCACTTTTGCTGGTCCTCAGTTTGGGATTCCAGGGCTGGGGGGGGGTGGTGGGCTGGGATGATTGGGGGGGGCAGCCTGTGTGTGGAGGAGGGGGAACCAGAGTCTACCTCCCGGGCAAAGCGAGCGGAGGACTGTTTGAAGTACCCATTCAGGGAGCAGACAGAGAGCAAGCTGTGAATCCTGAAGACAGGAGAGGTGGCCCAGCTGGCAGGGACCAAGGAGGCGGGGAAGACCCAGTGGTACTAGGACCCTGTAAGGAGAAGTCTTTTAAGCCATGTCCAGGGTAGGTTTAAGAAAGTTCAACCTCTTGGCTCTCCTTGGCCCTGAGGTGCTCCTTGCCTTGTATTGCACAGTCACTAGAGTCTGCAAAGTGAACACCCGTCAGCTCATTCATGCCGGCAACAGCCTCTAGGGGTAGGTAGGTATTAGGTCAATAAATTGAGGACCAATGAGGTAACGGGACATCTTCAGGGAATTTGGAATGTCAAGGCTTGAACTTTAAAATGAAGTGAGTAGTATTAACAGAAATAACTTTGAAAATTTATTAATTCATTCAGTGAGTAATTATTGAGGGCCAGCTACCATGGCGGCTGTGGGGATGCAGCTGTGTATAAGAAGGAGGGGTATCCTGCCTGCTGGACTTCACAGCCTATCAGGGAAGACAGTGAGGAAGGAAATCCAATCCCCAGAGGCTGGTAACCTGCAATCTGACAAGTGTTGAGGTCCCGGTGCTGACCCCACCTACTCAACCCTGACAAATCTAGGCGTCTTAGCAGCAGCAGGATTTCCACTGACCGTTAAAGTAAGCTGTTTCCTGAAGATGGAAATTGCTTCTTTCTTCTCCCCAGTGCAGATCTTTGGGTCCAGCACAGGAACTGGAGTCTAGAGGGGTGTCTTAGCAGTGGGGCTGGGTCTGCCTGGCCCAGGTGGGGAGCTGGGGAGACCCCGTGGCCAATGCTGCATCACTGCATGGTATCCCAAGGAGCCTGACCTTCTGCGGCCCTGTGTTAGGAGACCCTGACTATGGCTCCTCCCAGCAATTCAGAAAGCTGGAGAACCTCCACAGAACACTGGCTCCCCCCAGCTCTTGCTGATGGACTTGTCCACTGTCCCCCCAGCTCTTGCTGATGGACTTGTCCACTGTCACCACCAGGGCCCTAATAAGATCCTAGTCCTTTAATGGGGCCTTGGTGTCATTGTGATACCACTTCTCAGGCATGACTCATCTCTTGCACTTCACAGCCCACTGGCCTTCTGAGTACAAGGCATCACCTGACTGCATGGGCAGAATCACAGAATCATAGACTTAGGAAGTGGCAGAGATCATCTCATTATAGATCAGAGAAGTCGCGTGACCTACCCCAGATCACACAAGCAGTTTGAAATTATTTATGGATGGTAAATTATAGACCCCAGCAATCTAGTAGCATGGATCAGAGGTGGGCTCTGATTCAGACACCTGAATTCACATCTAGGCTCCATCCCTAAGAGCTGAATGGCCTTGAACAAACCAATTAATCCCCCTGAGTCTTTCCTCACCTATACTCAAGGGTTAGAAATGGTACATATCTATCATTATGTATCATACATCTCTACGTAATGGTAAACATCTCTTTATTGTTGGGAGAAGAAATGAGAAAATCCATGCACTGTGCTTGGCACACAGTAAGCACTCAATAACCATTAGCTGTTATTGTTATTATTGTTATTATCACTACCCTTCCTCCCACCTCCTCTCCTGGTGAATACTGACCCATCACCTAGGGAATCGTGGTTTCCCTTATCCAAACTACCACTAAAATGTATATGGACATATTTTGTGACATTCAGACTTTCTTCCTTGCACTATACATAATCAAGAGCACGTCTCCTCCCTCTACTATACCGAGGACTCCCTTGGACAGCGGCACTGCCTTAAATATATTTATATGTTCCTTAGCAACAAGCACTGTGCCTTGTACAAACTGGCCTTCAACAAATATTTGTTGAAGGAATAAATGAATGACTAGAGACTCTTTTTTTTTTTTTTTTTTTCGGTACGCGGGCCTCTCACTGTTGTGGCCTCTCCCGTCACGGAGCACAGGCTCCAGACGCACAGGCTCAGTGGCCATGGCTCACGGGCCCAGCCGCTCCGCGGCATGTGGGATCTTCCCGGACCGGGGCACGAACCCGTGTCCCCTGCACTGGCAGGCAGACTGTCAACCACTGTGCCACCAGGGAAGCCCTAGCGACTCTTTTTGAGAACCCTAACATTTACTCAGGGACATGAACTCTAAGGACGCTTCACAGTGTCCCCTTTCAGCGATGACTTGATGAAGCACAAGGGCCCAGGACATTTCCATCCCCTGCCTTTGCCTCCCCCCGCTGACAGCAGGAAGGGCCTTGAAGGAACTCCGCGTTCCACCTTACTTGCAGTAATCGAGGACAAGAAAATGCACCCGCTGAACTGCAGAGCCCTCCCAAGTCTCCCCAAAGACCACAGATCCATCTTGCAGTCAATGAGTTTGAGGGTGGTAAACGGGCAGGGGTTGCGCCTCTTCGATTCCAGAAGCAAAGCCTGAGAACGCAGGGTAAAAAGTGCTGACACGATGAAGATAAATATGCTCTGTGTTTTTAGAAGTTACTTCAAAGTCACTCATGTTAATTACCTCAACATTTTGGCTCCTAAGATAACTTTCTAATTACCCAAGGAGAAAGTGGCATGAACACAAAATAATTTCCCTTTAAAATGAAGACTCATTGAAAAATTGTACGGGAAACATCAAGCTTTATGATGAGAGAAGATATATTGTAGCACAATATAAGCACAAGCCTAAGGCAAGGTCATTTCTTGCGATAACAAAGGATCGCAATGACAGTTAAATCCCTACCTGATAGCAGAGAGTATCAAATCAGGAAGGCCACCTTTTAGCAATTAGAATCACCACAACCTGAGAATTCCCTCAGTTCAGAATTTAAGCCTGAAAGTGACTTTGGTGGGGTTTGGAGGATTTAGGGTTTTGTGAGGTAATGACATGTTGGTCAGAGATAGGATTCCACTCTTGCGCTGCTGGTGGGAATGTGAATGGGTACAGCCACTATGGAGAACAGTATGGAGGTTCCTTAAAAAACTACAAATAGAACTACCATATGACCCAGCAATCCCACTACTGGGCATATACTCTGAGAAAACCATAATTCAAAGAGTCATGAACCAAAATGTTCATTGCAGCTCTATTTACAACAGCCCGGAGATGGAAACAACCTAAGCGTCCATCATCGGATGAATGGATAAAGAAGATGTGGCACATATATACAATGGAATATTACACAGCCATAAAAAGAAACGAAATTGAGCTATTTGTAATGAGGTGGATAGACCTAGAGTCTGTCATACAGAGTGAAGTAAGTCAGAGAGAGAAAGACAAATACCGTATGCTAACACATATATATGGAATTTAAGGAAAAAAATGTCGTGAAGAAACTAGGGGTAAGACAGGAATAAAGACACAGACCTACGAGAGAATGGACTTGAGGACATGGGGAGGGGGAAGGGTAAGCTGTGACAAAGAGAGAGAGTGGCATGGACATATATACACTACCAAACGTAAAATAGATAGCTAGTGGGAAGCAGCCGCATAGCACAGGGAGATCAGCTCGGTGCTTTGTGACCACCTAGAGGGGTGGGATAGGGAAGGTGGGAGGGAGGGAGACGCAAGAGGGAAGAGATATGGGAACATATGTATATGTATAACTGATTCACTTTGTTATAAAGCAGAAACTAACACACCATTGGAAAGCAATTATACTCCAATAAAGATGTAAAAAAAAAAAGCTACCCAGAAAAGCTGAATCAATTTAAATTCTCTGCAAATAGCTTAGAGTGGTATTTAACCTCATCATTGCCAACCACCATCTCTCTTAGTTTTAGAAAAAAGGAAACTTTATGGGTGAAAATAACTGCTGTATTAAAATACATTTTAATTTGTATTTCTTTGGTTAGTAGTAAAGTTAATAATTTTCTTAAACTTAGTTATGCTTGTATTTCTTTCTTTCTTCCTTTTTTTCTCTTGCTTTTCTTTTCATTAATTGCCCATTTGTATTCTTTGCACATTTTTCTGTTTTTCTTATATTCTAGGTACTGAATAAGGATCTAAATCTTCTAAACGTCATTTATTTTGCAAAAAATATTCCGTCTGCTTTGTTTTGTTGTGCCTTTGCATTTTGTTTTTTTAATTTGTGAATTGCTTTATGTGGAAGTATTTTTCATAATGCTGTCAAATTTAACTTTCCTTTTGTAGATTCTGCCTCTTATTGAATAATCCACTCTTACCCAACTGATTTAGTACCTTTATTAGGTGTTAGTTTTGTTTGTCTGTTTGCTTTATAGTCATTAGGTATGTTTATGAACTTTCTGTTCTGTTTTACTGATGTGTGGTTTCCATTGTCAATAAAATGCTGCATTAGTCATCTTAAAAAAAAAAAACAACGGATTCCAAATTATACCTCAGTTGAGCATAAACAAGCCCTTGCAACTTTAACTACGGAGCTGGTGCCTGAGGCCTCTTTAATGAGAGAAAGTCTAGTTTGAGCGCCGGATCAGATTTCTGAAGCTGTGTTTCTGACAGAGGAGGCCATGTGACACATCACTGCTGATGCTAACATTGGTCTGTGCAAAACAAACTCTGGACCAAGTCCTGAAGATCTCAGCCAGTGGTTTGCAGTGTCCCCCCGCTGGGGCACCAGCACTGCTCCCTGGGGCACCCGCACTGCTGTGGGCAAGACCACGGCCATCTCGGATAGAATTCCTCAGCAGCCTCCAGATTACCGAGAAGGGTACATTTTAAGGAACTGCCAAGGATCACTGTGAACATTCAAGGACAGCTTTCTGTTTCCAGCTTGGATGGACTGGGTACCCTGACTAACCATCTGAATAAAAACAACCAAAAATTCTGGTTATATATTTAAAATATCTTTTTAAAATTTTATTTTTAAGTTGTGGTCAAATACATATAAAATTTACCATCTTAATCATTTCTAAGGGTGAAGTTCAGTGGCATTAAGTATATTCACATTATTGTGCAAGCCTCACCACCATCCACCTCCAGAACATTTTTCATCTTGCAAGACTGAAACTCTGTACCCATTAAACAAAAGCTCCCTTCCTCCCATCCCTGCAGCCCCTGGTAACTGCCATTCTACTTCCTGTCTCTATGAATTTGGCTACTCTGGGTACCTCATACAAGTGAAATGATACAATACCCTTTTGTTTCTGACTTATTTCACTTAGCATGAGTTCTTCAAGGTTCATCCACGTTGTAGCATGTGTCAGAATTTCCTTTCTGTTTAAGGCTGAATAATATTCTCGTATATACCATACTTTGTTTACCCACTGGTCTGGCAATAGATATTTGGGTTGCCTCCATCTTTGGCTTTTGTGCATAATGCTGCTATGAACATGAATGTACAAATATCTCTTTGAGACCCTTCTTTGAATTCTTTTGGGTATGTACCCAGATGATACATAGTGATGATAGGGTAGTTCTCTTTTTAATTTTCTGCGGAACCGCCATACTATTTTCCATAGTGGCTGCACCATTTTACATTTCCACCAATAGTGCACAAGGGTTCCAATTCCTCTACGTCTTTATCAACATATTATTTTCTGCTTTTTTTGATAGTAACCCTCCTAGTTGACATGAGATGGTATCTCATTGTGGTTTTGATTTGCATTTCTCTAATGATTAATGATGTTGAACATCTTTTCATGCGCTTATTGGTCATTTGTATATCTTCTTTGGAGAATGTCTATTCAAGTCCTTTGACCATTTTAAATCAGGTTGCTTATTTTTTTTGTTGTTGAGTTATATGAGTTAAAGAACTCATATATTCTGGATATCAGCCCTTATCAGATATATGATTTGCAATTATTTTCTCCCTTTTCACTCGGTTGATTGTGTCTTTTGAAGCAGAGAAGTTTTTCATTTTGATATAGTCCAATGCGTCTAGTTTTTCTTTTGTTGCCTGTGCTCTTAGTGTCATATCCAAGAAATCATTGCCAAATCCAATATCATGAAGCTTTTCCGCATGCGTTCTTCTAAGAGTTTTAAAAATATCTTTTTAAAATGTGTCCATTGACTGGTAGGTTAGTGAGGAATACACAAAGGTCAATGAATGAGAGAAAGTAGGACCCTAGAGGGCACTGAGGCGAGGTTTCCTTTTGAGAACATCACTAAAACAGCAGATTTGAGCTTTGATTGTAATGGATCATACAGTCCAGGGGATAGGAGATTAGGCACAAGGTGAGGAGTCCAACAGGAAATCCTACATAGAGGTGCGGCCCAAAACATAAAGTGGATTATAGTGCTATGTCCTTAGAGTAAGGATGAACTAGAAATAAACCCAACTCTCCCTTCCTCGAAGGATCCCAGGGAAAATGGCCCATCTCAAACTGATACTGAGTATATGGGAAAAAACACAACCCCTGAGAACTCACAAACTAGCCTTAGCACAGGTTTGCACCCTGAATTAACATCACTTGGATGGCTCAAAGAAACCTCAGGTCAAGAATTTAATTTCATGTAGCTCTGAGTATGTGGCAGAAACAACTACAAATCCTCTCTGGAGAAAGCTATCTGCAAATCAGAGCTCAAGGACTTGCTACAACTATTTTTTTTTCATGAAATATGAATTTACTGTCAAAAAGAACTGACAAAAACATACAAAGAAATGTCACCATAAGTAAGAGCCAGAAGAAGCAAGAGTCAGCAATATCAGACTGTAAAATAATTCAGATTATTGAGACTATTAGACAGATTATAAAATAAAGTAAAATAAGGGATTTTCAAAAAGGCAAAAGACTAGAAAAATTAGTGCTTTTTGGGTCCTGTTTGAGAAGTTTTTCTCAACCCCAGAGTCATGATGGTATTGTCCTATATTACCTTCTAGAAACATTATTGTTTTGCCTTAAATTTATAATCCATCTGGAATTGATTCTGGGGTATGATGTGAAGTAGGAATCAAGCTGCTTTATATCCCATATTGTGTATTGTAGCTTCTTGTTGCCCTCAGCAAAAGGATTGATCTGAATTATCTGATTTGCTCTTTCCAGAAGTAAAGTCCTGTCCATGACTTCTCAGTCACAATAATGGAAGTTCAATTTAAAAAATAATAGTATTTAATCTATAAGTGTATATCCAGCAAAACTGTCATTCAGGAATGAAGATTATGTGTGACATGATAACAGTCAAAAGTAATAAGCATGGAGAAATCTTGACAACATAAGTAAAAGAGTAAGCCACAAAATCATACACATCATACAATTCCATGTATGTAAGTAAAAACACACATGCATATGTCAAAAAAGTATAAAAACATGCACGGGGTTGATACACATCAACTCTAGGCTAGTGGTACCTCTGGGAAGTAGATGAGGGAAAGGAAGTAAGATGACACTTTAGCTATTATATGCAATTTTCATTCCCTAAAAAGTATATTACATGACGGTGAGTACATAGATGTCAGTTCTATTATTTTTTACACTTTTATATGTTTGAAATATTTCATTAAAAATACTTGTTTTTTTTTCCAAAACAACCAAATAAATATAGCTGGAACACATGATGTAATATGCTTATATTCAATTTTAAGGTTAACTGCAGAGCTATTTTTAAAACGCATGACTCAAGAGTCTGGCGATCTCTGGGCTGCTCAGCTGAAAGCCGCAGATGCAGATCTCTCTCCCCAGCATGTAACACTCATCCTGGGCTGTCATGAGCAAAGGTTCCAAGGAGATTGGTAGGATGCTTGGCGGGGAGTCATCAGGTCTTACAAGTATAAACTAGAATGTAAGAAAAAAGCTACAGGTGGGCACCATAAAGAGAGGTCGTAAAATACGTGGAGAAAGAATATTGTCATTAGACAACACCCTAGGAACCTTTAAAATAGTTATTATCTGTGGATCAAGTGTGCACTGGGGTGATAATTCAACACAAACCTAGGGTGTTCCTGCCATATGCAAAGCTCCATGAAAAGTCCCACAGGGCAGAGATTTTTCCAGCATGTTACTGTCCCTCTTTGGGTCGGGATATCAATTTAGTGGATTGTAACCACCTTTTTTTTTTTCTTTCTTTAATGAAATAGAAAAGAAGGGAGATGATCTGCGTGTATACTATGCTGTAAGGAATAATTGTCTCATGAGACCTGTATTTTAGTGATATTCAAAATCAAAATGGAGACCCAACCAAAGCAACCCACTCAACATAAACAGCTCTTATGGTCATACTGATTCACTCCAGTACTTATATACTGGGTCATGATGTTAATTATATTTCTGATGGTGATTGTAATTTAAAATGTTTGGAAAACATTGCTGACGAGGTTATAAACTTGAACAAGATTTATGACGAACGCTTATGATTAAGTAGTGCAGCCTAATTATAAAAACCACATAGGAAAAAGATGAATTAGTAATTATTTTACCACAAAAAGGATGACTCTGGGAAGCTCCTCCATTGGGATGAGCTGGGAGATGTGTGTGTGCAGGGGGAGCCCAGAGAAGCAACTGCAAAAGAAGGAATTAGAAAGACCTAGGAGGGCAGGTGGGGAACAGGAGAGTAGAAGAGGTGGAGAGGGAGAGACCAAAGGGACCAGAGGAGAGAGGGAGGAGGGCAGCTGCCCTGGGAAGTGGGAGTTCAGGCGAAAGAGAGAGATGGTAGAGAGGAAGTCCAGGAGGGTCTCTTTGTGTGGAGCGCAATGTAATCACCCTTCCACCCATAAACACATTCAGGAAAAATATGGGTGTAATGGATTTGTGTGAAAGTCACGTTAAAGCAATGATTTATTTTATTTTATTTATTTATTTTTGGCTGCGTTGGGTTCTTTGTTGCTGAGGGCGGGCTTTCTCTTGTTGCAGCGAGCAGGGGCTCTCTTCGGCATAGTGCATGGGCTTCTCGTTGAGGTGGCTTCTCTTGTTGTGGAGCACGGGCTCTAAGCGGGCAGGCTTCAGTAGATGTGGCACATAGGCTCAGTAGTTGTGGCTCGCGGGCTCTAGAGCCCAGGCTCAGTAGTTGTGGCTCAGGGGCTTAGCTGCTCCGCAGCATGTGGGATCTTCCCGGACCAGGGCTCGAACCCATGTACCCTGCATTGGCAGGCGGATCTTAACCACTGTGCCACCAGGGAAAGTCCAAAGCAATGATTTTTAAAAGCACCTGTCTCTATCTAATTATTTTGTTTAATTTGTTGTCTTGTTTAACGCAGCATTTTAGGGAGTCAGTAGGTATGTGATTATTAAAACACAGACTGTCTTTCTGGGCTGGTGATAGAAAAGTTGTAAAGCTGGACAGGCTGTCTTTGGGTGCCAGTCTCCTCCTTCCGGTCTGTCAGGTACTCTGTCCCAAGAGTTAACCACTTAGCTTCACTGCTGGCCTCTCTTCTTTCCCCCTTATACCCAATCCCTAGATTTAATCTCAGCAAAGATAAGACATCAGATTTTTTTCTGAAATCCAAATGATGTGTTTGCTGCTCTCATTCCAAGTGAGAATGGAGGCGTGGGTGTGTGCAAGTCTGGCCTGATGGCCTGGACACGCCAGCTGTCAAGACAAGGAGACATTCTTTCGGAGGGGTCAGGAGTGCTGGGGAGGGAGGTCCTGCAATGATGACAGAAGTGGTGTTTTTGAGCTGGGTTCTCCAGATGTGGAATGGGAGGAGGGGTGGGTTGTCCATTCCAGAGGTGAAATGGTGTGAGACAAGGCAGACCTGCTGGAAGGACAGGGATGGGCAGATTGGGAGAGAGGAGGGGGATGGTAGGAGAAGTGCTGAGCAGAACTTGGTGCCAGAGTCAGGCTTTGGACAGCACGCAGCAGGAACGCAGAGGGAGTGACACCACCAGTTCTGGGCTTGAGGGGATTAAGGACCCGTGTTCCTTGGGAGGAAACCCTCATCAATTCATTTCAGGGAAGAATAAGGGAAGGAGAGGACACACTCACCTTCCTGAGAATCCGTTCATGGTTGATGCTGGTTTTCAAGTCCCTTTTGATGGCTGGACACACGGACGTCTGAGTCTGTGCACAATGCTTCTCATATGTTTTCAGAAACTTTTGAAGAGTTGGAACAATGAGTAGGGGTGCTCCTTTAGTTTTTCGTTTTCCTTCCTTTTCTCTTGGCATTGTTTCATAGTGTTAGATGCCACTTGGATTCTGAAAACAGTAACTTGCCCTGAAACCCAACACACAGATGTCTTTTTAAGGAGCAGATCACACTTTCCCCACTAAAAGTTAGCAAATATTGCTGCATACCCTTCTCTGAAAATCATAAAGTGCTTCACTAATCTTTTTTTCTTTTTTAAAGAGTCTTTTGAGCGCAGATTTTTTTTTTTGCAGATATACATGTGTACATTAGAAAGTTTCCTACTTTTATTTATTTATTTATTTATTTTATTTGGTGGTGTTGGGTCTTAGTTGCAGCAGGTGGGCTTCTTAGTTGCAGGAGGTGGGCTCCTTAGTTGCGGCTCACCAGCTCCTTAGTTGCGGTACTTGGGCTCCTTAGTTGTGGCATGCGAACTCTTAGTTGCGGCATGCATGTGGGATCTAGTTCCCTGACTAGGGATCGAACCCGGGCCCCCTGCATTGGGAGCACAGAGTCTTAACCACTGTGCCACCAGGGAAGTCCCAGTGCTTCACTAATCTTAAAATGGGAGTGGAGAATCAAAAGAGAGCAGAAAATGTCAATTTGCAAGGTCTATACTCATGGGACCAGGTTCTTTCTTTTAGGTTGTTTAAAATGTGGGCAGTATGCATGGAACTCAATTATTAAGGAACACGATTAACATTAATAGTGGATACTAAATATTTCCAAGGACACATTGATTTAAAAGTGTCATAATCCCAGGGCTTCCCTGGTGGCGCAGTGGTTGAGAGTCCGCCTGCCGATGCAGGGGAGACGGGTTCGTGTCCCGGTCCGGGAAGATCCCACATGCCGCGGAGCGGCTGGGCCCATGAGCCATGGCCGCTGGGCCTGCGCGTCCGGAGCCTGTGCTCCGCAACGGGAGAGGCCAAAACAGTGAGAGGCCCGCGTACCACAAAGTGTCATAATCCTCTTCATAGACATAATTCTTGCCAGGCAGTAATTACAGTGGTTAAGAATGTGGGCTTTGGAGGGGAGCAGACCTGGATTTTAGTTTTGTCTCCACCACTTGATTCACTGGGAGGCCTCAGATAAGTTATAAACACTCTTCTTCAAGCCTCCATTTCCCCATCTGTAAAATGGATTATGGTTGTCATAAGGGTTAAATGAGATAAGTTTATAAAGCACTGCACAATGCCTGGCACATAGTGGAAGCACTTTATTATTATTATTGATGTTATTATTATTCTGCTGGCCACAAGAACCAGTACTGATTTTGTCAGTGGACTGCTGGATCATATGGTAACACTATTTTTAGTTTTTTAAGGAACCTCCATACTGTTCTCCATAGTGGCTGTATCAATTTACATTCCTACCAACAGTGTAGGAGGGTTCCCTTTTCTCCACACCCTCTCTAGCATTTATTATTTGTAGCATACATTTTTGTCTTATATATTTTAAAGCTATGTTACTAGGTACCTACAAATTTAGAACTGATAAATTTTCCTAGGGGATATACCCTTTTGACATTATTTAATATCCCTCTTTGTCTCTAGAAATGCTTCATGTCTCAGAGTCACAGATCCCAAACTGTGTACTGGGGTGCATGGAAGCACTGCAAACTTACAGGGCACTTTGGGATATTTTAAATTTTCAAGAGAAAGCTAGCAACATCTGTTAGATGCCATGTGAGCTACCGGGGGTAGTTCACATTTTCAAATGAGGTCACACTTGCATTAGTATCCTATTGCTGCATAACAAATCAACCCATCACGAGTGAAAAACATTCTGGAAAGGGAGAGTGAACCCAGAAGAATGTAGAGACACAGGTACTGGGGTAAGGGAAAATCACATCATTAATAGCTCTGGTTGGGAGTTTATAGGTTGTCTAATCCATCTAAGCCATCACTAGGATGACCAACTGTCCCAGGACTTTGAGTGCTGAAACCAGGAAAATGCTGGGCAAACCAAGATGATTATTCACCCTACCAGTCCCCCGACCCATGGCTACCACCCAGCTGTAGCCCCAGAATTCTGCTCACAGCTATGTGCTCCAGCAGCTGCTGCAGAACAACCAGACTTGGCAGCTACCCAAACCTATCTGCCATCTTGGGCCTGGTCTAACTTCTTGTTTTACATGGAACAAAAATGAGACCTGGAAAGGGAAAGAAGGGGTTTGCTCTGGCTGGAAACAGAACTGAGCTTACTGACTCTCAAGACCATTTCTGGAAAGCATCTTGGGCAATGCTTATCATCAGGCAATTGGCAAACACTGCATGGCATCATGAGAGACTGTGTGGGTGAGAAGTGGTCGTCCCAGGCTTTGGGTCAAGCAGAACTGGTTTGAATCCTGTGTCTGTCAGTTATTAGTGGGGTGATTGTGGGTAATCAACTTCACTTCCCCGAACCTCATTTTCTTCCTCTGTAAAAATGGTGGGAATATTACCTCTTTGACATTTGTGAGGATTAAATGAGATAACAAATGTAAAGTTCTTTTCATCAGTAACATGGAAATGATGGTGACAGAGAATTGTTGTGAGGAATAATAAGTTAGTACATGACAAATGCTAAGAACAGATCCTGGCACATAGTAAATGCTCAGGAGGGAACCTGAGGCATAGTGAGGTTAAGTGATTTGTCTAAGGGCAGACACTGGTAAGTGCTGGGGTTGGGATTCAAATTCAGACAGTCTGGCTCCACAGCCCAAATCGGTAACCACTCTAAGGTACCACCTATTAGATACCTTTATGGATTGAATATTTGCACCCCCCCAAAATTCATTATGTTGAAGCCCTAATCTCCAGTGTGACAGTATGGGGCCCTTGGGAGGTAATTAGCGTTAAATGAGGTCATGAGGATGAGGCCCTAATGATAAGATTAGTGCCCTTATACAAAGAGATACCAGAGGAATTACCCCCCCTCACCCCCCACTCCTAAGCTGTTGAATTGGCCATCACCTGCAAACCAAGAGAAAAGGCTTCAAAATAAAACCTACCTTACTGGTATCTTGAGCTTGGATTTCCAGCCTCCAGAAGTGTGAAAAACAGATTTCTGTCGTCTTTGGTATTTTATTATGACAGCCCAAGCTGACTAAGACAGGTGCTATACAATATTACTGTTCACAATATCAAGTATTTCTCATCAGCTTTTTCTGGGTATTTACAGAAGCACAAAGTATACACACATACATTCTATTAAAACCCTCTTAAAGCTATTAAGACCCTCTTAAAGCTTGAGATTTTCACTTAATATTTTATCATGAGCATTTATTTCTGTCATTTCCATAAATGTGTAAACGTGTGGCCCAGGTTAGCAGCTACCTAGGTACTCAAGGCCAGCACTAAGTTAATGAATATTTGTTGGGGGCCTAAGGAGTAGATACCTCACCCCATGATAGGTTTTCTCATCTTGGCTGGCTGTGACACTCCTGGAAGTGGGACGGTGGGGATGGAGGCTGAGGGGGTGAGGGTTTGGGCCGAGGGCCCTGCCCCCTGTCCCGAGGAAGATGGGGAAAAAGATGCCCCGTTCTGAGTCCCCTGCCAGCCCAGCTCCAACAGCGGCTGGCTCTCAGGGGACAAGGAGAGGGAGGGCAAGGAGGGGCTGCTTTGGGTGCCTTCTTCAAGACCCCAGACCTGCGCCTCTGCACGCAACAATTTCAACAGATTCCGGAAAAAATCCTCACTACCCACCGAGGCCGGAAATTCCTACCCTGGGGATGTCCGGGTGGGGAGGGCCGGTGTTGTTGGGGCAGAGGAGGCGCAGAAGCACAACCTCCACGGAGCCCAGGTCCCAGCCGGTCTGGAGCATCTAACCAGGGGCCTCCCAGTTCGGGGTGCCGGAGCAACCTCGCGCTCATCCTGCACGCTCCCGGCCACCGGCCTGCGGCCACTGACCCTCACTCGGACGCCCGGTCCCTGCTTCCCTTAAGGTCGGGTGGCTTTCAGCGTACGGTGTGCGCCATGGAGACTGTTGCCAGGGGCGGTCGCAGCGAGGGGCGGAGGCTGGAGGGCGTCTGTGACCCGCGAGGGGCCAGAGCTGGAGGGAGAAGAGTCGGAGGCAGCAGGAGGAGGGCGTGGAAGCAGGAAATGTCGTTCCAGGGTTCGTCCAGGCTCGGCCCGGACCTGGAGAACTCCAGGTGCCCTCGCTGCGGGTCAAGGTCGTCGCAGCCAATGGCGCTGCGAGGGACGGGATCTAGGAGGGGAAAGAAGCTGGGGACCCGTGTGTCCCTGGTCATCAGTGGGGCACTGGGGATGAGGAGCAGAGGTCTCCAAGAGATAGACGCCTCTGCCTGTTACCCGCCAGCGCGATGTCAGCTGCGGACCTCACCTGAGCCCCTAACATGGTTTCCCAAAGAAACCGAGTTATAAGTGGTGGTTACAGCCCACACCAACAAGCAGAAACCAGTGTGAGGGGACTCTCCTGCCCACTAGAGAGGTTTCCTTTTGTGACTTTTTGACTCCCCAATCCCAGGATGGAGGGGGTGCCAGGATAAAGGAAGCAGCTCGGGGGCTGGGCCTGGGGGTTTGTCTGGGGAATATGGAGGAAAGAGATGCAAAAGCAGTTGGAGTTTTGGGAAGAAGTGGATGGGAGAGGAAAAGTGATTTTAAGAAAATTTGCTCTGGGCAGTGGCTTTGGGGCTTGTAGATTTAAGGATTTGGGGGCCCCCAAAGATACCTTTGCCCCAATCCTGGGAACCTGTGAATATGTAACCTTATATGGCAAAAAGGACTTTGCAGATGTGGTTAAAGTTACAGACCTTGAGATGAGGCTGTTTTTCTTGATTATCTGGGTGGGGCCCAATCTACACCTGAGTCTGAGAACAGGAAGCTGGGAAACTGTCCCTGCTGTGCTCGCTCCGAGAGAGATGAGTGATGAAAAGAAAGGTCAGAGAGATGCAATGAGAAGAACTCAACTGGCTGCTGCTGGCTTCAAAGATGGCAGAAAGGGACAGGAGCCAAGGAGTATGGGCAGCCTCTAGGGGCTGGTGAAGGTGTGGAAATGGATTCTCTCAAAGGAACCCAGCCCTGCTGACACCTTGATTTTAGTCCAGTGACATCCATGTGGGACTTCTGACCTCCAGATCTGTCAGATAATAAATTATCTATATCTATCTGTCTGTCTCTCTCTCTTAGGGTGTAGAAGAGGCTCTTAGTGAATGTTTAATGAAAGAATGAATAAGGAAAGAAATTGGACTAAATTCACGGTAAACTGCAAACGGAGAATAGTCCCATAACTCCTCCACACTGGCTGTAGTTCTTTGGCTACAAATGGCTCTAATTTGGCACAAAGTGAATTGAAGCTGTGGGGAAGGTCAAGGAGGGCAAGGAAGGATCCTCCATTTGGACAGACATGACTTTGCAGTGAGCGTGCCCCCATGAGTCGGCACCCCTGGGTTATTTCTGCTTTGTGCAGCCACTCTCCTTCCTCTGCGGGGCCCTAGTCCAGCCTTCCTAAGAGGTAACCAGAAGGGCAGTGAGGGAGGAGAAGTCTGGAGTGGGGTGAGAGAGTACACTTACAGGTCACAGACTAGGTCTCAAAGCAGATTCTTAGGGAACAGAGAATGATCAGGAAGACCAGCCCCCAAGAGGACAGGGACAGGGCAAGGGTCAGAAACTAGACAGGCCATCAGAGAGGAGAGGAGGAGTCCCTATGCACAGTGGGCAGTTTCATAAAAGAAATGTAACACTAGGATTAGGGGCAGCTGTGAGTGTCAGAAACCCATTAACACTGGTTAGAAAAATATAGAAGTTCATTTCCCTTTCATGTTAATGAAATTGAGGGATAAGCAGTCCAGAGCTGCTACAGAAGGCCCAAGATCATGAGGAATGCAGGCTCCTTCTACTTTTATTATTTTTTTAAATTAATCAATTAATTTATTTTTGGCTGCGTTGGGTCTTCATTGCTGCGCACAGGCTTTTCTCTAGTTGTGGCGAGCGGGGGCTACTCTTCGTTGCGGTGCACGGGCTTCTCATTGCGGTGGCTTCTCTTGTTGCGGAGCACAGGCTCTAGAGCGCAGGCTGTGACACTCAGTAATTGTGGCTCGCGGCTCAGTAGTTGTGGCTCGTGGACTCTAGAGCACAGGCTCAGTAGTTGTGGCACGCAGGCTCAGTAGTTGTGGTGCTCGGCCTTAGTTGCTCCACAGCATGTAGGATCTTCCCGGACCAGGGATAGAACCCGTGTCCCCTGCATTGGCAGGTGGATTCTTAACCACTGCGCCACCAGGGAAGTCCCTCCTTCTACTTTATTACTCTGCCATCCTCAGTGTGTGACTTTAACCTCACGGCCCAAAATGGGTGCTGAGCTCCAGCCATTTTGTTCCCATTTCAGATAGAAGGACGGAGAACTGGACAAAGAAGGGCATGTTCTCTCCCTTTAAGGACATTTCCCAGAAATCACCGTATAACACTTTTGCTTACATTCCATTAGCCAGACCTACAGACATGATCATACCTAGTGGCAAAGGAGGCTGGGAAAGATGGTCTTTATTCCAGACAGACACGAGCCCAGTGAAAAATGGGAACTTCTGTTATTTACAGAAGACGGGAAAGATGGATATCGGGAGATAACTAGTAACCTGGGCTGCAGCAGCTATTAGCTGCCAGGCCCCCAGGGATGGCCAGTACAGTGGGTGGGATGGGCACCAGTTTGAAAGTACTATAGGGATTCTTCATCCATTCCTCAAGCTTTGTGAGTCAGAGCAGCCTGGAGCTCATTTCATAGTTGTTATCATTTTAGGTGTGACTCATCCACCAGGACTGAATTACTGGCGAGGCTAAGCAGGTATTTTGAGCTCCTGCAAAGCTGGGAGACAAAACAACAATGACAAATGCAGAGGAAGAATCTGATATTTCATATTTCAAGAAAAACCCTAGCACAATAGTTTTGAGAAAAGTCGGAAGTTTTGTTGAACTTCATTATCTGTCTTTGGCAGCGTAGTGTTGTTTTGTTTTTTGAGTTATACATAGGAGGAGGGTGGAGGTTCCATGATCTTTTTGGTTCTCAGAACCCTGATCAGACCCTCAGAATCAACACCGGTATCAGCCCACCCCATCCTCATGCCTTGTTCCTTGCTGACTTTCAGCCACCAGAATCTTCGAAGGGCTTTGAGGGGAGTTTGGCTTTTGGGGGAAGGAGGCTGTTCTGCTACCGGATACATAGGAAATCACGTGCCAGAGGGTAGGAAACCCAGGAGAACTCATGACAGAGAAGAAAAAGGAGGGAAAAGAAAGAGGGAGAGTGAGGCAAGGAGGGAAGAGATATAAAGGAGGGTGTGAGGTCAGAGGGGTCAGAATAGCTCAGGGGCAGTCCACCCAGGAGGAAGTGGTTTTTAAATGTCTTCACAAATACATCCATTCCTCCCTGCAAAAGGCAGACGCTAATCGCTCTTTCCTTGAGTGTGGGTTGGACTTAGTGACTCACTTCTAACGAATAAAATATGATGGAAGAGATGGTGTGTGACCAGGTCATAAAAGGCATCATGACATCCTCCTTGTCTCCTTGGATCACTGGCTCTGGGAGAAGCCAGCCACCACTTGGTGAGGACACCCAAGCAGCCCTGGGAAAGGCCCAGGGGGTGAGGAACTGAGACGTCCAGCCAAGGGCTATGTGAGTGAGACATCCTGGAAGTGGATCCTTTAAGCCCATTTAAGCCTTCAAGTCCTGCAGCCTCATGAGAAACCCTGAGCCAGGACCACCCGGCTAAGCCGCTCCCAGAATCCCGACCCTCAGAAATTGTGTACGATCATAAGCGCTTGTTGTATTTAGCCGTTAAGTTTTGGAGTAATTTGTTCCACCTCCAATATATAACTAACACACCTAGGAAACTTCTTTCTCAGTAAGGGAAGATTTGCAGGGACCTAAGGGGTGCATGACTCAGACGCTGGTGGCCCTCCGGATATCCATTCTCCACTTCTACCTCCCTGAGGGAACTCAATTTTGGCACGTGGTTCTGTAAGCCAGGCTAGGAAAACATCCCCCGGTGTTCCTTGCGTTGGGATAACCACGTGACATCGTGCAGGAAGATGAGACAGAAGCTGAAGTTGATAGATGGAGGCTTCCCAGAAAGCTCTTTAAAGAGGCAGAGCCAGGTAGCATGAGTTTTTGTTTTCTGTTCTTACATTTCTTCTCTCTCAGAATGCAGTCATCGTGCTAAAGGTGAAGCTGCCATCCTGTACGTCATCCCCAGACATCAACCGTGACCCGGATGGCTGAGAGGATGGATGCAAAGATTCACGTCTCTGATAGCATAATGGAGCTGCTGAACTCACCCGGGCTGCCCTCCTCTGGGTTCTCAATACATAAGGAAAGAAACACCCCGGTTTATTTAGGGCAAAGCTGTTCAGATTTCTGTTACCCACAGCAGAACGGGCATTTCTGGAAACAGGAACTCCTTGACGGACGCATCTTCAGATAATGTGCAGACGTTCAATTACACAGTGAAAAAAGGATGCGGTGAGCAGGTTTCACAGTTTTGATTGGGATCATTTTATTTAGAATTTTTATTGTTGACCCATCTCTGAAGGCACGTAGTCACTGTTGTGAAGAGAACAGGGATTGCTGAGGCAAGAAATGATGACACAATCTCTTTGGGTTCTCAAGAAGAACACGGGGTTTTGAACCGAAAATGTGAAAGCCGGCCCTGCTGGCAGCCAGGCCGTTGGTTTCCCAATCTGCACGGAAGCGATGTTCAGGCAAGCCCCTCACCCTCGGAAACATTTGGAAGGAAAGACAGAACAAGGCCATTCTCCAAACACAAAAGTGACTCACGGACTCCCTCTTCTGATGAATCTGAGTGACTGTTCTCCCTTCACCAGTTAACAACCAACTCTAGTGCCCCTGTTTTCTAGATAACATTAGATGTCCAATTACCAAAATACTCTGTTCTTCTTCACAGCATCCAGTCTAGGGTTGCCCCCCACCTTCCCAATCCCTCCTGAGAATCACCCAGCACTGGGCAGGTCCTGTGAGAAGCCCCTGCCAGCTGCCTCTCCTGAGCCTCTGGGGCCATCCTCTCCTGCTGCAGCAAGTTCAGTAAACCTAACATCTTTTTTTCTTAGACTGCAGCTGAGTGTCTGGTAATCTTTGGTCAGCGGGCTTTAACAGAACATCCCAAAGCCAGAGTTTTAAGCCCCTCCCACCTCTAGTGGTCCAAGTAGAGGTTCAGGAATGGATGCCAGGAGCTCCTGGCAGACCGCAGCATCTTGGGGACTGGAACTGTCGCTAATTCACTCATCCTTGCCCTCAAATAACTTGTTCTCCACACCTGTCTGTCTGTCCTTCCAGCAATGACTGGAGGGGTAAGAAAAAGGACAGTGGACCCTGAGACAGCTGTCACTACCATGCCCACATCCCCTACCAGAGTTCTTGGGGAGCTCCCCTCTCCTGTTTGCTCTCTGTGTAGTCATCATGCAGTCCTGACTGGGTCCATGTGGAAAAAAGAGGTAAACTCTACAGGGAGGAAACAGTGAGACCCTTGCATCAGGCAGGGAAGGAGGGAGTTTCTTCTAGGGTGTGCTTAGAGGGAAGGTTGGGCAGGCCTGAGATTCATTGGCACTAGATGTAGGGGGTTCCTTGAGCACTGGCCCTGCAATCATTTGCAGGTGTTTTGGAAACATGTTCTGATCAGAAAAGACATCCCAAATGAAGATTATAACTAAAAGGGTCAAGGGATGTTTTCCAATGAGAGAGTCTATGGAGTAGGATGTCTGAAAACAAGCTTCAAATAGTTTTTGAAGGTGAACAGGATGATGATAAAAAACTGAGTCTTCAGTGTGGGCTATATCAGTGCTTCTCAACCCGACTACATATTAGAATCAGCTGGGAGAGTTCAAAGAATGCCTGTGCCTGAGACCCTACTCCAGTCCAATCATATTAGAATTTTTCAACCAAGGAGATAATAAAAAGCCTCAGGAAGCTCCTTTTATGCCACTTTCCCTGTATGTACCAACTCTTCTGCCCATCAGCTCTAAGGATCTTCACTCTCAGGCAGTCTGAACATGGGGGTAACAAACCTCTCCTCAAAGCCCGAGACCAACCATTCCCCCCTTCCTGGGCCGGATGCCACCAGGCTCTCTTAGGCCAAGTCTGGTCACGTCTCACTTCACCCAATGGAGATGAACAAACACCGATTTTGAGATCGTAAGTTTTGCCTACCAAATTAGCAGTGATTTTTAAAGAAAGCTATTACTCAGTGACTCAGTATTGAGAAGGTTGTGGTGAGAATGTGTCTCACATATGCTGATGGGAGTGTAAATTGGAACTCTTCTGGAGCGAGATTTGTCTGTATATAGCAATAATCTAAAGCTAGAAATTCCACACCTGGGATCCTATTCTAGGAAATCATTTAGATTTATATGTAGGAGTTAGAATGCTTTCAGCTGCCCGCGGCAGAAAACTCAAGTAATGTAACAGCAGTAATCAGATATTCATCGCTCATGTAACAAGAAGTCTGGTGGTGAGACATCCTGGAATTGGTTTGGTGTATCCATGATATAATGAAGGACCTCAGACCTTTCTTTTCCCATTCTGCCATCCACAGTTTGTTGTCTCCCCTGGTGGTGGTGCCGTTGCAACTCAAAGTGTCCTGTCCTTATGTGACTGTGGCCAAGCGGAAGAGAAGAAGAGAAAGGGCAAAACAGACCTTCCTCAAGAAATGCTTTCCCAGATGCCTCTGCAGCACTTCCCTTCTCATTTCATTGTTCAAAACGGGACCACGTGCACACCCCGTAAGGGACTGTGGTGGCCACGATGGACGCGGCTGCGTCTGGTTGGTTGTGAAGGCAGCAAACCCTACTGGCCTGCTACTTTTCTCAGGCTACTTGCCTTCTAGAACTGTACTGTCCTCCTCCCCCCTTTTAGTTTTTCTATCAGAGAACAGAAGGCGGTGTCGAGGGAAAGCTGGACGCCAGTTTAGTCATTTTGTTAATTAATAGGTTTGGCTATAGGTTTGATGGGAAAGAAAAATTGCTACCTTTCTTTGGCACTGTGATGTGGTTAGATACGAAGTATCTAAAATCTAGACAGATCTCAAAATTCACAACGTATTTTCCTCTCAAAGCCATGCTTATGTTTACTCAGAATAACCACAACATTTTTCTTGGGCTTTGCAAACGCCGTCACAAGCTCCCTCTGTTTGCTTTGTAATAAGGGTGCACAGTGAGACCTGCAGTCTGACAGGCTGGGGGAATCTCGCCACCTTGAGGATGGATGGACCCACACTGGCCATGGTTGCTTGACCATTTCACGCTCCTACCACAATCTCATTTATTTCAGAGATTCGGTTTTCCATTTAGAGGTGCTGCGCTGGGGTGGGGTGGGGTGGCTTGAAAAACAACGACGAGGACAACAACAGCAATCACTTTGCCTCCAGCCTAACAGCAGAATTGGGCGCGTGGCGTGGACACACCCGTGAGAGCAGTCAGTG
Source organism: Orcinus orca (assembly GCF_937001465.1). Taxonomy (NCBI): domain Eukaryota; kingdom Metazoa; phylum Chordata; class Mammalia; order Artiodactyla; family Delphinidae; genus Orcinus; species Orcinus orca. The sequence goes on from NC_064563.1 coordinate 27,452,769, forward strand.
CTCTTGCGCTCTTCCTCTCCTCGGGCTCTTGTGCCACGGCTCCCCGCCTCCCCCGACACCCCCGCCCCACTTTGGAAATCTAGTCTCGCTGATCTGGGTGCTTCTTTCTCTCTGGAAAACTCCCACTCATTCTCCAAGGCTCCACTCAAAGTTTCCTTCCTTCCATAGGGCCTCCCCAGGTCTCCCAGGCAGAACTGATGTCTCTCTCTTGGTTCTCATGGTACATGAATACCCACCCACCTTGTATGGGGATGGTTTGGTTTTCTGCTTTCTTGACTATATTTCAAGTCTTCCAGAGTCAAGATAGTGTCTTTATTTCGTTTTCATAGCCTGATTTAAAAATTATGGAATATTTCCTATATACAATAGAACATGTACATATGTGTGTACAATAGAATATATATGTAAAACACATATAAGGTCATAATAATAATTATAATAAAAACATTTGTGTATGTAGCCAAACTTCGTTTAAGTACAGAGAATGGGACGCCCTCCTGTGTGTCCCCTCCCTTCATCCCACTTTTCTGAAGTAACCCCCATCCTCAGGTATGTATTATTCCCTTGTTTTGCTGTATCGATTTACAACATATGTATACATCTTGTAAAAGAATGCCTGTTGTCCCCAATTGTTGGATTGGGGATTTAAAATTTTGCCAATCTAGTGAGTGGAAAGTCATATTTCACTGTAATTTTAATTTGCATTTCCACAATTATTGGTGAATTAATAACTATTAATGAGTTGAGGCATGGTTAAATGTGTTTATTGGTCATTTGCGTCTCCTTTTCTAGTGAAAATCTGTTCTTGTCTTTCTTCTATTTTGCTACAGTGTTGTTTTCTTTTTCTTATTAATTTGTGGGGATTCTTTTTATATTTAGATACTAATCCCTTGTCAGTTATTTGTATTGAGAACATGCTTTCCTAGCCTATTGTTTGCCTTTTCAGTTTCTTCATGGCTTTTTCAGATGAACTCAACTTCCTGATTTTAGTGTGATTTAATTTGTCAATTATTTCCTTTTTTTGTATGACATTTTTGTGTCATGTTTAAAAATCCTTTCCCCCATGGTCTTAAAGATATTCTGTATTTTCTTTTAAAACCATTACACTTTAACCTTTCACATTTAACTGTTTGTCAAGAAAAATAATAAAACAATAAAAAGAATAATGTGGACAAAAGACTCCTAACTGATCCCAGCCTTATTCACTGGAAAGTCAGTCCTTTCCTTGCAGACCTGTGGTTCCCCTATCATGTGTCACTCACAGGTATGGGGCTCTGCTTATGGGAATTTTTTCCTTTTTAATACGTTTATTCTTTTTTTTTAATTAATTTTTATTGGAGTATAGTTGCTTTAAAATGTCGTGTTAGTTTCTGCTGTACAGTAACGTGAATCAGTTATGCGTATACATATATCCACTGCTTATGGGCTTTTGTTTCTGGTCCTTTGGTGTATTTTTCTGCCCTTGGACCAGTACCATACCATTTAAATGACCAGAGCTTTATATCAATAGTAAGTTATATTTCTTGACAAGGCAGTTCCCCCCCACCCCGCCCCCATTCAGGAAAATTTTGGCTAGTTTTGGCCATTTCCTGTTTCAAATACATTTTAAAATCAGCTGTTCAAGTTCCATGAAAAGCTCCATTAGAATTTTGGCTGACATTGAATTGAATCTCAAAGTCAACTTGGGCATAATTAATGCTTTTGTGATATTGAGTCTTCCTATCAATAAACATTTATTTTGGTCTTGTCTCATGTCTATGGCTGAGAACTGCCTGGTGGTTCACGGAGCCCAATTCCCTTTTCTTCAGCTCACAGCAGGACTACATTTCCCAGCTTCCCGGGAAGTGTGGTGTGGCCCCGGGTGGGTGGGTTCTGAACAGTGGAAGGAGAGCAGACGTTTCCTCGGTGGCACACTCCCGGGCCTGGCCCTCCTCTGGGACCCTGTTCCCTCTGACTATTCCCCTTACTGTAGGTGGATGCAGGGGATCATGAAGAGGATTCTGAGACCCCAAGAAATGATGAGGCCACAGATTAGAAGAATCTGGTCCCCCAGTCCCTGTGTGAAGTCTTCCCACTGAATACCCACATTGAACTGTTGGGAGAGAAAGGAAAAAAACCTTCTATTGTGTTCTACCATTGAGAATTTGGAGTTTGTTAGAATTGTTAGTTTATACTAATGAACCTCTCAATTACATTTCACAGTTTGTTTCCATAAATCTGTCTTTTGTTAGATTTCCTCTTAGGTATATTATCTGTTTTATTGCAGTTATATATGGTATTTTGTAAAAAAAAAACACAATTTTTTTTTTTCACTGTTACTGGTATGTAGAAACACAATTAGGGTTTGTATGTAACCTATGTCCTACAACCTTGATCTTATTAATTCTATTAACTTGGCTGTAGAGTCTTGTGGTTTTCTATAAAGACTATTACATGATTTAATGTCAGTTTGGTTTTTTCCTTTCCAGCCATTCCATCTTTTATTTCTTATTCTTTTTTTTTTTTTTTTTTTTTTTTTGCGTTACACGGGCCTCTCACTGCCGTGACCTCTCCCGTTGCGGAGCACAGGCTCCAGACGCGCAGGCTCAGCGGCTCACGGGCCCAGCCGCTCCGCGGCATGTGGGATCTTCCTGGACCGGGGCACGAACCCGCGTCCCCTGCATCGGCAGACGGACTTTCAACCACTGTGCCACCAGGGAAGCCCTATTTCTTATTCTTTTATTATTTGTACAAGTGAGGACCTACCAAACAATGATCAGTTATGAGAACAAGCGTTTTCATGTTGTTCCATTTCTTAAGCTTTCAGTGTTTCATCATTGAGAATGGTATCTGCGATAGTGTTTTAGGGATAGCCTTCATCTGGTTCCTAGTTTTTTACAGTTTTGTTTAATCATTATTCAATGCTTTTTCTGTCTCTGTTGAGATGATCATATTACCTTTCTTCTTTACTGTTCACATGGTCAATAGCATTAATAGATTTTCTAATGTTGAAAACAAGACACCAGGCCCCAAATGCAGTTGGTCACGCTAAGCCCTATGTCACCAAACCGAGACTTAATTACAGTTTCTGGCTTTCCCAGAAATGGAATCTTAAACCAGTCAGTCAGGGATCGCCTGATCAGCACTGGTTAGGTCATCAGCCTGACAGACCCCTGCCATCCCCTGAAGAAAAGGGACCTTGCAATAACCAACTTGCTTTTTGACTAGTATGATTACCTTGTTCCTGCTCCCTTCTGCCTACAAAAGTCTCTCATTTTGTACAGCTCCTTGGTGCTCCTTTCCATCTGCTAATGGGATGCTGCCTGATTCATGAATTGTTGAATAAAGCCAATAATATCTTCAAAATTTACTCAGTTGAATTTTGGTTTTGGACACTAATATTTAACCAGACTGATCTGAGATAAACCCAACTTAGTCATGTTGTATTATATTTGCTAATCAATACCTGGTTTGCTGCTACTCTGTTTAGGATTTTGCATGTATGTTCATGAGCAAGATGTTCTCTGAGTTCTTTTCTTGCTTTTTTTCTGGTTATCAAAGTGATGTTAACTTTATATAATGAGTTGGAAAGTTAAGGCTTCCAGGGCATCTTTCTGGCCCTTCTCCTCGGAGTCAAGGCCACTTTGGCAAGTTTTCTTGCTACCTCCCTTTGTGGGATAGATGTTTCCCTGGGTTACTGCTTCATTAAGGGTCTTTTTAAAGGCCCATCTTTACTTGAGACTATGAGTGCTGACTCCCTCCTTCCCGGGCCTCAGGCAGTATTTCTGTCCTTCTCCCTGAGACTTGAACACCAAGTTCTTCTCTCCAGGGATTTACAGATGCCTTAGGGCAATCATGCTTTAGCGTTCGTTGGCTCTCCTAGTTTTGTGCTCTCTCTTTAATTCTGACTTCTAAGGATTTCTCTTAATTTCATGTCAGCTTAGCCATGAATTTTAAAATATTTTAAAAAAAATTTTCCCCAGGGTTTTAGGTGTCTTATAGTGGGACAGTTTGGGAATATCTAGTCTACCATATTACTGTATGTGGGAGGTTTATGTTTTTTTCATTAATTTTTAAAAACTTAATTCTTTGTTAGGTAATACAATCTTAGGTAATACAAAAAAAACCTTAGGTAATACAATCACATATTTAAAAATTCAAAGATACAAAAAGGTGTACAGTGAAAAATAAAACTCACCCTTCAGCCCCCAATTTCCTCCAACCAATGTTAAATTTTTCTTGCATAGTCTTCCAAAGAAATTCTATGCATAAAGAATACAAATATGTTTACACAAATGATAGCACACAACCCACTGTTCTATATGTTCCTCTTTTTTTAACCTAATATTACATCCCAGTTAGTTTCATATTACTACATAAAAGTCTTTCCCATTTTTTAAAAAGATTCTTATATAGATGTAACAACATTTCTTTGACCAGACCTACTGGATATTTAGGATGTTTACAGTCTTTTGCCATTTCACACAGGGCTGCAGAGAATAATCTTGTACATAGGATTTTTTGCACGTGTCTATCTGTACATTCATAGGACAAATGTCTGGGTGGAACTACTTGGTCAGTGGAGATGTACATTTATAATTTGGTTGATATCACTAAATTGCCCTCTGTAGGCAAATAATTCTTATAGCAATTTCTAAAAGTAACTATTTCTTCACATTCTAGTGAATATGGTATAAGATGTTAAAAAATTTTTCCAAACTGGTAGGTGAAAAATGGTACCTTGTAATTTGTCGACGAAAAACCAAATAATGATCAAGCTATGAAGAACGGAAAGAGAATTTTATTCAAGCCAAACTGAAGATTAAAACCTCAGAAACAGATTCTCAGAAGCTCTGAGAACTGCTCCATTGATCAGGAGTTAGAGATGCAGTTTTATACATTTTTGAGACAAAGAAATTGTGTATCATATTGACAGGTTAGCATTGTGTACTCAGTTCATCAAAGTTTTTTTTATTTTGTCAAATATGCATGTATAGAAATGCAACCCCTTGTATGAGATGAAAAAGAAATGTATTAATCGTAGAATTATAATGCTGTCGTCTGAAGAAAGGGGCCAACTTTTTCTCAAAGGTTGATTTCATCCTCCTGCTTTGAGGAGGACTGGTTACTGTATAATGTAGATGCACACTGCACATTGGGAAAGGCCTGCCACAAAGGGGGCATGTCATTTGTTTTTGTGTTTTTTTGTTTTTTTTCCCTTTCTGTCTTAGTTTGATTATCCTGCCATAGACAATTTATGATTTTCTTCATCAAGTTTTTTTTTTTAATTTATTTATTTTGGCTGCGTTGGGTCTTCGTTGCTGTGCGTGGGCTTTCTCTAGTTGCGGCGAGCAGGGGCTACTCTGACATTGCTTTCTGTGGGCTTCTCATCGCGGTGGCTTCTCTTGTTGTGGAGCATGGGCTCTAGGCACACAGGCTTCAGTAGTTGTGGCTCACAGGCTCAGTAGTTGTGGCTCGCGGGCTCTAGAGCATAGGTTCAGTAGTTGTGGTGCACAGGCTTAGTTGCTCTGCCACATGTGGGACCTTCCCGGACCAGGGATAGAACCCTTGTCCCCTGCATTAGCAGGCGGATTCCTAACCACTTAACTTAACCACCAGGGAAGTCCTCAAGTTTTAATTTGTATATTTTATTACATGTGAGATTAAGCATTTCCTCATATGTAAAAAAGCCATATTTCCCTTTCTGTGAACGTACTGTACATATCTTTTGCTTATATATTTTTTAAACTTTTTTCTTATTTTGGTGTTTATATTGATTTCTAGAAGCTCATTACATATCAGGGGAGACAGGATTTTTTTTTGTGTGTGTGGTACATGGGCCTCTCACCGCTGTGGCCTCTCCCGTCGTGGAGCACAGGCTCCGGATGCGTAGGCTCAGCGGCCATGGCTCACGGGCTCAGCCACTCTGCGGCATGTGGGATCCTCCCGGACCGGGGCACGAACCCGTGTCCCCTGCATCGGCAGGCGGACTCTCAACCCCTTGCGCCACGAGAGAAGCCCGAGACAGCATATTTTTATTCTGAGAAATTAGTAAATGCACTGGCAGATACCACCTACTCCTCAAAAAGCTCCTAATTTTTCAAAGTAATTACTCTTGTACTGATTGTGGTCAAATATAACGTGTCATTCGTTTTTTTTTCCTCTGCAAAGTGAATGATATGGTACGTTTTAGGAAAATCTAAAACATACCAACAGACAAATCCACCATTCCTGAGTATTTCATAAAATACATGTTTCATAGGCATAGAGGCATGCCTGTGAGGCTGTATAATAGTAAAAGTGTGTGAATCACTGGGGAAATTACTACATCAAACAAAGGACTTTTACGGGTGTCATAGTCGGGCTTTCCTATTGTAGAAGGCAAACCCAGGGCAGCAAGCGTGAGGGAAAAGGCCTACAGGGATAAAGAGCGGATGCAGAATGCTGCCGTCCTGAGCGGCTGCAGTCATGCAGATGTTGATGGCCGAGCACCGAACCTCAGAACAGTCAGAGAGGAGCCAGGATAATTCATTCGTCAGCTCCCTCCTGTCTCTCATGGATCGATTTTCAGTCCCCTGCACTTCCAGGTTGTGGCCCTCAGGGCAGCCACTGGGGAAGCGGGTCCCAGGCTCTGAAGCAAGTAAGTCCTCTGAGCCTAGAGCGGGTGGAGCAAGTACCTCATCTGGCATCGTGGGCTGAGCAAGGCCAAACTGGAGCACAGCCTGCATGAGAGGAGGTGACACCAGCGTGGGTGGGGTCTTTATTGAGAAAGCAACTGAGGGCCTAGGAGGCGGGTGGGAGGCATGGATTTCACACCTGGCCACTGGTGTGTTAGTGGGTGGCTTTGGAGCTTCAGTCCAAGTTGACCCACCATCATCCCCAGGGAAAGCTCCTACAGCAGGAGTTGGCAAACATTTTCTGTAAAAAGTCAGACGGTAAATATTTTAGGATTTCAGGCCATATAGTCTCTGTTGAAACTACTCAGTTCCGCCATTAGAGTGTGAAAGCAGCAGCCACAGATAATATGTAAATGAACAAACATGGATGTGTTCCAAGAAAACTTTATTCACAGACACTGAAATTCAATTGTTATGTCGTGAAATATTATTTTTCTTTTGATTTTTTTTCAACCATTTAAAAATGTGTAGGAAAGCTACTATCAACAAAAACAAACTATGTGCTGGCAAAGATATGGAAAAATTTAAAACTTTGTGTGCTGCTGGTGAGAATGTAAATTGGTGCAGCCACTGTGGAAAACAGCACGGAGGTTCCTCAAAAAATTAAAAATAGAGCTACCATATAATCCAGTAATCAACTTCTGGGTTTTATCTAAAAAAATGAAAACATTAACTCAAAGAGATATATACACACCCATGTTCATTGAAGCATTATTTACAATAGTCAAGACATGGAAATAATCTAAGTGTCCACTGATGGATGAATGGATGAAGAAAATGTGGTATATATACATACAATAGAATAATATTCAGCTATAAAAAGAATGAGATCTTGCTATTTGCAACAACATGAATGAAACTTGAGGGCATTATGCTAAATGAAACAAGTCAAACAGAGAAAGACAAATATTGATCTCACTTACATGGGGAATCTAAAAGAAAAAAGAACAAATCCAAGTTCATAGAGAACAAATTGGTGGTTACCAGAGGCAGGAGGTGAGAGGTGGGAGAAATGGGAAAAGGGGGTCAAAATGCACACACTTCCAGTTATGAAATAAAGAAGCCCTGGGGATGTCATATACAGCATGGTGACTACAGTGGATAATACTGTACTGCATATTTGACAGCTGCTAATAGATCTGAAGTTTCTCATCGTAAGAAAACAATTTGTAACTATGTATGGTGATAGATGTTAGCTAGATTTATTGTGATGATCATTTTGCAGTGTATACAGGTAACAAATCATTATGGTATACACCTGAAACTACTATAATGTTATATGTCAATTATATTGCGATAAAAATAAATAAATAAAATGGTGAGCCACTGTGGAAAACAATATGGTGGTTCCTCAAAAAATTAAAAATAGGATTGCCATATAATCCAGCAATTCCACTCTTATCCAGAAGAATTGAAAACAGGAACTTGAAGAAATGATTTATACACCTGTGTTCATAACAGCATAATTCACAATAGCCAAAAGGTGGAAACAGCTGAGGTATCCACCAACAGATGAATGGATAGACAAAGTGTGGTATATGCAAACAATGGAATTTTATTCAGCCTTAAAAAGGAAGGAAACTCTCACACATGCTACAACATGGATGAACCTTGAGGATATTATGCTAAGCAAAACATGCCAGTCACAAAAAGACGAATACTGCATGATTCCACTCATATTAAGTAGTCAAATTCATAGAGACAGAACGTAGAATGGTGGTTGCCAAGGGCTGGAGAGAGGCGGGAATGGGGAGTTGTTACTTAATGGATACTGAGTTCCAGTATTGCAAGATGAAAAGAGTTCTGGAGATGGAGTTCTAGATGGTGGTGAAGGTTGAACAACAACATATTTAATGTCACTGAACGGTACACTCAAAAAATGTTTAAGATAGTAAATGATGTTATGTGTACTTTATCACAATTTTAAAAAAATGTAGAAACCATTCTTAGCTCATGGACCGTGCAAAAACAGGTGGTGGGTCACATGTGCCCCGTGACCATAGTTCCCTGACCCCTGTCCTATAGGATTGTCTCAGCATCCAATCCTCCCTAATTCAGACCAAAACTTCCATGTGGCAGATAATGAAAAATGTTTTCTGTAAGGAGGAGGGTAGATGAATAATCTTTGTTTCATAGTCAGTGAAAGGAAAATGTGCTATTTTATTGAAAAGCAGAAATAAACTTTGACACGTGCTCCACAAGCATCACCATGGAGAAATCCTTCCGAACTATCCCCTAAACCCAGTGGCCTTCCTTCTTAAGTATGAAAGAGTTAATGTTGCTGAGCCTTCCCCTGTCCTGATTTGAGGTTATTTTGGATAACCTGCCTCTAATCATCAGAGAATCTTTCCCCTTCTGCTTCTCTCTCTGTTATTTTTGGAGGCCGGTGTAAGTTACCAGGTGTCTTTCTGGCTCCTTGAGAGATAACACTGTTTTCCATAAAAAGCTCATTGCAGACCGATTGTAAAGGCATGGCTGAGCAAGTGACTATAATACATAAACTGTGTGAAATATTGCACGTCTCTTTAAAGAATGAATGAGAAGTCTATGTACTAGTGTGGAAAATATTGCTCCACTGGTCTGAAGAGGAGAAAATAGAATCAAGACAGATGGATACGGTGACTTCAGCTATGTTAAATCTGTGCACACACTGCCTGGACTGAAGGGGACTCCAGGAGTCAAAATGGCCTCGCAAGCGTTTGGTAGATGTGGTGAGATTTGGGGCTACGAATATGAAAAGGACAAGCGTTCCAGACCCAGATTGTTCTGAGTTCACATCCTCGCTCTCCCACTCCTTAGCTTTGTCATTTGGGGCACATAGCTCATCTACTATGAGCCTCAACCTCCCATTCTTAATTTGTAGATTGAAAGGAACGATTAAGTATGTGATACCTAATAGGCTCAATGTGCAGTAGGAATCATCTTCACAGGAGAAGAAATTTTCAAGCATTGTTACAAAGTGATTATAATAATTTTAAAAATGGAAAGATATTTCTGGTTAATAGTAGTACATGTTCATGGTAGAAAGTTTGAAAAGTACATAAAAGTAAATAAATACCTGTTTCAAATCCTGGATCTGCCTGCCACTCCTTAGGAAGTTAGGTATCTCCCTTAGACTTAGTTTCCTCTTCTGTAAAATGGGTCCAGTAACATCTACTCTCAGGTTTGTGTGAGCATTAAATAAGATAATATTTATACAGTGCTCAGCCTGGTAGACAACAAATCCTCAGATTGTTGATTATTAATATCACAGTTGCAATGAAAGAGATATATTTCTTCAGCCTCTGCCCTGCACACTCACAAATGCACGCTTCATTTGCCCTGGAATACCCACTGTCTCTCTGCTGATGTCAACAGAGCACCACAGAAACCTGTTTCTGACTTAGCCAGGAAGAGGAGGGACTCTAGCAGAAATGTGACCAGTTTCTCCAAGAAACAGTTAGAATTGCCAACCCATATTTTTTTAAACGTCTCTGATGTATAATTGGCATACAATATACTGTACATCTTCGAGCATATAATTTGATAAATTTTGACACATGTAATCACTCGTGACACCAACACCCCCAGTCAAAAGAGTGACGGGATCCAGCCCTTGCCAACATCTCCCTGTGCCCTTGTAACCCTGTCCCAGTCACCACCCCCCATAACCACTGGTCTGCTTTCTGTCACTGTAGTTTGCCCTTTCTAGAATTTTATACAAATAAATCACATAGCATGTACCCTTTTATGCCTGGCTTCATTCGATCAAATTGGCGACTTTGAGATTCACCCCTTGTTGGCTGTGTTGGTACTTCATCTCTTCATTTTGCTGACAGTGAGCACGCCATTGTTGGGACGGACATATCACTGTTTGGTTATCCATTCACCTGTTAATGGACATTTGGGTTGTCTCCATTTTTTGGCTATTACAAATAAAGTTGGTCTAAACCTTCTCTACACGTCTGTGTGTGGACATATGTTTTTGTTTCTCTCAATCTAATCTTAAAAAATCATTATTCTCTCCAAATGCCACTCACGTCCAGCCTTTTTCTCAAGGATGTAGAGTCAGGGGAGGCACCTTGCCTTTGGGTCAGACTTTCATTGCTCATGTGTTTAACAGGCCTCCATCATCACACGACACAGGTGGGTGCCCCTTTCTCTCTTACACTTAGTGTGTGAGCCCCGTGGGTCACCAGGAGTTTTAGGCAGGAGGTTTATGGCGGCCATTGTAGGGATCCGCACTCAAGGATTCCTCCGGAGGGCCTGGTTCCAGAGAAGTCGGAGGTCTGAGTCTACAGTATATCTGGCTTCTCAGCTCCACCATGAGGCCAAGAAACAAGGGGAAACTGAGGCACAGAAAAGGCAGTGTGATTTGAGATTGTTGGGCCAGGCAACCTCTGCCGGGACTGGCTGCCTTCCCCCACTGGCCTGATCTTGCCTTTTATTGAGAAGCAAGATGCCTGGAGTGACATCACTTAGAAACAAGCGGGACACATGGGGCTCTTCTTAACTAGAAGCGATTGTCTACATTATTGACCAGTTAACTCCTGTCTCCGCCTCACGGGCAGTGCTTCAGCCCCAGTGTTCTATAATCACGTACGAAATATTTCCACTATCATGATGCTCATCCAAAAATAAATAAATATAAGCATCCCCACAGATGTTTCCTTATTTGCCGAAGGAAAAAGAAGATACACACAGTTATTGTGACTCACAATATTTGTGTAAAGGACACCGCACTAGAGTCTTCCTAAGTACTCCCAACAATAATATTTTGGAAACTTTAATTTTTTATCTCTGATGGCCCCATGCCAATTTGATTCAGCTTTGGGCTTTTCCCCCCAATGTTAACACCTACAGTAAATCAGAGAGCACCGGGGGACGACCCGGTGCTTCTAGGAATATCTTCTGCCCCCAGATGTGGAGGCTGGTTTCCCCTCTTTTGCAGTGTCGGGGAGAACACCCATGGAGTCGACAGCCCCTGGACATTTGCAGATCAGCTCACGACGGCTAAAGCAGGGGCTCTCCCACTTGAGTAACTGCCAGAATTCCCCCTGGAAGGCAGGTTGACCAGAGGGCTGGGCCCCACCCCAGAGCTCTGACTCAGCAGGTCTGGGCTGGGGCCTAAGCATTTGCACTTCTATCAAGTTTTCAGGTGATGCTGATGCCGCTGGTCCTGGGATCCCACTTTGAAAACCACTAGTCTAATGTTTCTCCTTCTTTCCAAAGCTCCCCAAAATGTTAACTCACAGCAGGGGAACTGACTCACAGAGGCCTGAGAAGAGGCTATCCTCCCTCCCCCTAGGGATTTGTGCTTAAATGAGGGGTTTAAGTAGGGAGGGGGAAAAAAGTCACTTTGTTTGTTCCCAGGCCTGGATATATGGGGCTTGTCTCAAGGGGGTCAAGAGCCTGACTGGTACCTGACAACTTTCTGGAAGGTACCTAGAAATGGTCACTCCCTGAGGATGACTCTGCTGGGAGAGGTTGATCCTGCTCTCTGTGGCCATCTGAAGTGCAGGGTGTCTGAGCCCCATCCTTGAGACTGAGCCAGAGAGAGGAGGGAGCCTAAGGCCTGAGCCTTGGGCCCTAGTCTGTCTGTCTGCCTGAGAGAGTGTCCATAGACCGGGCAGAGAGCGCCATCAGTGAGCCAAGCATTGGGAGCAAGTGTCACGCTGGGGATTCCAGCCCCTCTGAGACCTGGGCTCGTGTAGGGGTAAGTGGGCTTGCCAGGTGGACACACTGAGGAGCTGGCAGGCAGATATGGGGAAATAGAAGTGGACATGGCTTCCAAGCTTGAGGGCAGGGGTGACTCAGGCCCCATCCCCGCTCAGAGCCCTGTGTCTGGGTCCCCCAGATGAGGTGCTGTGTAGCCCTCAGGGCTCTGGCAGGGTTGACCTACGTGCTCCAGGCCCGGGAGCTGCCACCTTGGTCCACTCATCTCCCTGGGTTCTGGCCCAGGCCCCTGGCCGCAGATTCTGAGAGCACCCCCTTATCCCAGCTGTCATCCACACTCCTCTGGGCCCACGCAGACCTCAGATGGACACACTCCTGGTTTGTCTGGAGTCAGACACCCCAGAGGTCTGCCCTTGCCACTTCGTGTTTCCTCATCCAGCTTCCAGATTCCTGGTCCCTGATGACCCCTCTGGGTCCCTCCTATTCGGAGGCTGGTCAGCGGGCCTGGCCACATCCTGTGACTCTGCCTCTTGCTTCTCAGTGGGAGGGGGACGCAATGGCACTGAGGCTCTCACCGGCCTGCTTTCAAGTTCTGAAGCCTTGAGCTCCAGCTCCACCCACTGGTCTGACAAGCAGGACAGCTCTGGGGCCACACCCTCCTCCTTGGGAAGGTCCCTGAGCCTCTCAGGGTGCAGATTCTCCCTTGGTGTCAGGACTGTTGTGAGGATTCCATAGGAGACTGTTCAAGACATGCATAATCGTGCCTCTGCCCCCACTTCTAACACTGCGGTCCAGACCCCGGTGTCTGACACCAGAACCTTGTCCTCCAGTTGGCAATCGGGAGCTTGGGCCGGATGCTGGGGAGACGTGTGCATTGAGACAGAACCTGGTGAGGCTAGAAGGGTGGTAGGGGCTCTCTCCCCCCAGGTCATGAAAGTTCAGATAACACGGGAATCTGAAAAACAGTGGAAAATGCTCGGAAAATATGATTTCTGACATGTGAAAAGACTCAACAGTGAGGGTCCTTGGACTGGGAGGAACCAAAGGGGCCATTCTCCTACTTTGAGGTGGCACTAATTCTGGTGACGCCCCCCCACCCTGGCAGATAATCTTTTCTCTTAGAAGAATTTAAAGGGGTCCTGGAGCCTCTCCCTCAGCTAATCTGGAACCTCACACTGTGCTGATTATTATGTTTCAAATGGGAAAGAGCAGAGTAAGTGGGTGGCCCCTTGCATGGACTTGGATTTAGGGACCCAGAGGACAGTAGGGACACCTACTGACACAGGTGTTGTCCTTTACCACTGACCACACACTTTTGGCCCTACATAACCCCCTGAGGGAAGCAGCAGACTTGGTCTCCAGTTTCTGGAGGAAGTAATGGAGACTGGTGCCTGCTGGGGACCTCCCTTAGGGGCACAGGGTGGCGAGGAACAGAGCCAGGCTCTGGGACGCGTTCACACCAGCCTGGATTCCTGTGCTCCTGCATCTCAGGAGGAAGACTGGATTCCATCCATGGAGCAAGGGCTAGGTGGGCCGGTCTCCTCAGTGACAGCTCTCAGCGCCAAGTCCATACTGAAGCTGGGCCAGGACGAAGGGAGCTGGGGGGTAGGGGGAAGCCTCGGGAAGGGAGGCTGGGCCCACCCTGGGTCTGCTTGGCATCCTGTCCCATCCTCCAACTAAAGACCTCCCATGGACTTGAAAATTGTCTCTTCAAAGGGAACTGTGAAGATGCTGCTGCGACCACCCCCGGCAGGCAGCATCTTGCATCTCCTGTGCTTCAGAGCCGTCCGCCCCAGGTGCTGGCTGAGGGAAGAGCACCTCTTCCTGTGGGACTGTCCTCTGCACATAGAGGAGCAGGGCCACCGGATGAAATATGGAAATGCCGCATGCAACATGCTTATACTAAAATTTAGTTGCAGCTTCCCTGAAATCCAAACTTGGATTTCCTCTATTTTCTCTCCTTTCTTCCTCCCTTCCTTCTTCACTCCCTCCTTCTCTCTCTCTCTTTCTTTCTTTCACGAACATCTTTTTGTTGGAAAATTCTGGTAGGTGTTGGGGCTCCTGGGTCTGCAGCTACATGTGCTGCAAGGCTCTGGACCCCGAGCCAGTGGCAGTGGTGCAGAGGCAGAAACCCAGGCTCTGGGTGGACATCAACACCACCATGAACTGAGTCCCTGTCATCACCATCAGTGATCTGGGGAGGCTTCCTCCGGGCCCCCTGGGGACAGAAGCCTGACTCCACTCAAAGGAGCAGGGAACCTTCTCTGTCACTTGGTCAGAAGGGTCCTCAGTGGCCTACCTGGAGGCTGCCAGGGCTCTTCTGAGGGGTAATTGGGGGGGGGGCACAGCAGTCACACAAACTGCTCAGGGAGGCATCGTTCAGAAGCTCCCACCTGCTGTGTCCCCGTGTGTACCAAGGGGCCTTCTTGGTAGCATCAGTGGGGACCTTTGGGTCCCAGACGCAGCTGGCCGTGGACAGAAACATCAGCAGGACTATCAGTGCAGCTAAAGTCTGGAAGGAGAGCTCCAGGCGCTTGGCTGGGGCAGTAGGGGTCAGGTAGCGGGAACAGGTCTTCTGATGCCCTGATCTATTAAGATGAGTCTTTATAGTTCAGGAGAGCACGGTGGTATCCCCTTCAGAGACAACCTGAGGGGTTGAAGGAAGTGATACTAGTGTTTTGGGCTCCTCCCATGGGACTGGGGCTTGGTCTCAGGCTTCACAGTCTTAACGATGATACGTAGTTAGAACATATCGTGTGCATGATCCAGCAGAGGGCACGATGGGACAGACCCCATGAGCCTACCTGTGTGGCATATTAGAATTTTTAAGAATTTATTTGAGCAAAAACCAACTTGAATGGGGCATCGCCAAACCAGAAGTGGTTAGGACAGCTCTGTCGACAGGAGCTGGGGAAAGACTTTTATGGAAAGTGCAGAAGCAGGGAAAGGAAACTGGCTGGGGCTACCGCTAAAAGCCTGGGTGGCCGTTTAGGAGTGGTTGTTCTCATTTGGATGACCCTGAGGCATTTACAAGCTTAGATGTTGGTTTGTTTATGTGGGTGTCACGGCATTAGAGCCACCTAAGAGCTCCCTTGTTTAATTAACAACAACTTGGTGGGCTTTTCCTACGCCAGACTGCTTCATCTGTAAGTCAGCTGTTTCAATAACGACCAGGACTCTATTAATTCACCTAAGTATAACAGCTTCCTTGTTTAATTAACAACGACTTGGCGGGCGTTTCCTACACCAGACGGCTTCATTTGTAAGTAACGACCAGGACTCTATTAATTCCTTAAAGGATGAGAATACAATCTATGGGGTCCAACAGGGTCTGTGCTGCTGGCTTGGTCCATAGTCATGGAGAGAGCTGGGAACATTCTACCAGGAAAGGTCCACTGACGGCACTGAATTACCTACACAATTAAATGGGGTAAGGAGTGAGTGGGAGGGACCCTAGTGGTTGGGTATTGAACTTGTCGAAGAACCTCAGGTCTGTCTGCTCCAGTCTCTAGCTTGACCGTGAGCAACTGGAGGGCGGTATCTTAGGGGCTCCCGGATTTAGCAGAGTGCTTAGTGCGTAGCAAGGGCCCAATACCTTGTTCCTGAAGATAGAGACTTTTAAATTTTTCATGTGTAGAGAAACCAAAACCCAAAGGGGTTATCTGACCAAGATCATGAAGGCAGCTTCTAGCTGAGTCCTTGACTTTCAGCCATGGCCCTTGCTGCCCCACTATCAGCCATAGTATGTCATTCATTCACGGAGTATGTAGTCAGTCTTCTTCATCCAAGGCCAAGGGGCTGTGAGGTACAATAAAGTCCCTCCCTACCCTTGAAATCATTTACAATCTAGTGAGGAAGATACGATAAATGTATAAAACTAGATAAACTATGTGCTGTACTTACTAAGTGATTTTAATAGCCTGGCTTCCAGGAATCACTAATATGGACACAGCTGAGCCTCTGAGAAGCCAAGTAACCCAGCCAGAAGCACGGACGTGGGCCACAGTCTGGGGGTCTGCACCCACCGCCCACGCAGGGGGACTGCCTGATCCCGGCAGTTTCACCGTCCCCATTCTGAGGGGCTCAGGTCCCTCCCTGCCATGTCCCCTGCCGGGTCACCAGGAGCTCCCATCAGTCTGGGGCAGGCTGTCCGCTCTGTCCTGGGGGGCCTCTGTGGTGTCAAGTGGAAGAAACAAGAGGTACCCGTGGGGTCTCCCTTATGCATCCCGGCAGCCAGCACCCACCTACTGACTTTGCTGCTCTAATGATGGGCCCAGGCAGGGTTCTGGGACCTGCAGGATCTTCTGCTTCTCATCGCATCCCAGTACAGCCCCCGTGTGAGTTGATATGCGACTCTGTGCTGGCTGCAAAGAGAAGATGCTTGTTCACACGCCCCTCCCAGCACAGAGGGCTCTCTTGGGCAGGCCCTTCCCAGGATATGGAGCTCACCTGGGCAGGCACCCAGCAGCCCATGAGGCTCACGTGGGCAGCCCCCCTCCCCCAGGGCATGGGGCCCTCCTATGCAGGCACCCCGGCAAGAGACAGCACAAAGGAACCGCGCACGCAGCCCTTTCACAGAGCAGCCCCTGAGCATCTCAGAGCAGGACCTGAGTTAAGAAACAGCAGCTCCTGGTCAGGTCTGTGACCCTGGGCTTCACTCTGTGCGGCCTCCCTCCGCTGGCTCGTGCAGAGGCTTCTATTGAACCTGGGGCATGAGGCCTCTCTCTCCACCCCTCCTCTCCCTGACTCCTGGAATTCTCTCATGAGGAGTGGGTTTTCTTGAAGTTGCCTCCCACTCATGGGCCAGTTAAAATGATTAAAAAACAAGCCAGAGCTGCAGCCGCATGTCCATCCTGACCCCCAGAACCCCACACCTGTTCCTTGGACCGGGCCAGCACAGCAGAACCCATTTTCTGCAACCATGAGCTCCAGATGGGGGACAACTGGCCGATCTGGGCAGCCTGACTCGGCAAGCCAGCCCTCCCCAGGTGTGCCTGGATGGAGGTCTGTAAACACCCCCTCCAGGCAGCAAGAGCACCTACAGGTGCACCTCAGGTCATACTTCCTGTCCCATCAGGGCCGGCAGGGCTGGGCTGGTGGTTGGGAGCGGGGAGTCATGCCCCGCGTGTGGCCCGGTCTGAGTGGGCCTCCGTTGGACCTTTCGCAGGAGTTACCTGGCTGCCACCTGCCAAGGAAGATGATGTGTTATCTGCACCTGTTGTTGGAAGTTCTCCACAGACAAAAGTGAGTAAGCAAGAAAAAAAAGCAGTGGTGGACAAGAGAGGAGGGGTAGCTCAGGCAGGTGAATGGAAAGTTTCCAGAAGAACGTGCAAGCCAGGACCATCCCGTGTGGCCTGCAACTCAGCATGCGTGCTGTCACTGGTGGGGCTCCAAGCCCTTTCCTCCAGGCTTTAGGGTCCTTGCACGTATTCAGGTGTTTTACATGTGAAGGGTGAATACACTTCAGGAGCAGCTAACCTGGGGGTCAGCTAATGTTTACTCAGAGACACCTCCACACGGTCCACCAGCTTTCCAGCGAGGACACTCCCTGTGGGGGGCTGCTGCCCACATGGGAGAAAGTCTCCCGACTCTGACCACCTTCAGAATTCTGCTCATCAGCGTAGCAAGTGTCCCGACAGGGTTTTCACCTGTGTAACAGCTGGGTTCTTAATTAACGATCTGAATGGTGACATTGAAGGTCCTCAGTCAGGAGATTGAAATGCTTCAAACCACCCTTCCTTTCATATACAGGTGTAAGAACCTGGAGAGGCCGTGTGCAGCCGGCACCCTTACGGATGGGCTCCAGACTTGTCCCCTCAGCATTCTAGGGTCCAGCCACTGCTTTAGGACTTCTGGTGGTCCACTGTAGACTCTAAGCATTCCATGACCCAGCCTTTATCTGCCTTTAATGAGATCCACACTCCCAGGAGTCTATAGGGCAGGATCTGTGTGGCTGTCCTGTGGCTTTTGTGACAAATGACAACAAGCTGGGGGGTTTAAAACAACACAAATTCATCCTCCCCCAGTCCTGGAGACCAGACATCTGAATCAAGGTGTGGGCAGGGCCATGCTTCCTCCGGAGGCTCCAGGGAATGGTCCTTCTCGCCTCTACCCGATTCTGAGGGGTCTGGGCATCCCTGGGCTTGTGGCCACATCCCTCCCGTCTCCGCCTCCGTCTTCTTGTGGCTCCTCTCTGTGTCTGTGTCTCTCCTCTTCTGTCTCATATAAGGACACTGTCATTGGATTTGGGGCCACCCTGATCCAGGATGACCTCATCTCAGATTCTTCACTAGTTCTGCAAAGACCCTTTCTTCAGATAATGTCCCTTCATACATTCCGGGGGACACATCTTTTGGGGCCACCATTCAACCCACTATCTTTGTGTAAAATAACCCTCTCATGTTAGGAGATGTCTGAGGTCCCATATAACGGGCACGGCACCAGACATGCGGGTGGGGTTGTAGAGAGAATGAGCCCTGGAGACATGATGGGGTGGGTCAAGGCCATGTGGCGTGGGTGGCCAGGCTACTTCCCAGCTTACCTTTCGTTTTTTCACTTTGATTATGGGGCAGTGTTGGCCTGGCCACGGGGTTTTGTTTGTTTTTAAGCAGTCAGATTATCAGTCTTTCTGTGTGGTTTCTCGACTTTTGACATATTTGAAAAAGCCTTCCCTATTCTGATAATATAAAAATTGCTATCCCTAGAGTTCTTCTACAACTATTATGTTTTGGTTTTTAGTTTCACATCTTTGGTCCAACTGGAGTGCGTGTGTGTATCAGGTGTGAGATAGGAGGCTTTTTTCCTAGATGATTACCTAATTTTCTCAATACCAGTCAATAAAAGATCCCTTTTCCCCAACTGTCTGCAATATTATTCTTCTACTAAAATCACGTACGTTTTGGGGTCTGTGTCTGGCATTTTTATTGTTTTGTTCATCTGTCTGAGAATCCATGCATCAGTGCCGTTCCAAGGCAGATGTCTTTTCACACTTGTGAGATCTTTGAATCAGGAGTCATCTAACAAGTCGCAGGCTCTTTGGCGGTGTTTTTCTCCATGGCACTCAAACCAGTGATGCACCTTATAATACAGAGTGTCCTAGATTCAACAAAATGGAAATAATTGTGGCTTTAAAATACGGTTTACCTCCTGGTAGGCCTTATCACACCTCATTGCTCGGCCCCACTTTTTTTTCCCTCAGGGGTTTCCTAGGTATTCTTGATCATTTATCTGTATGAAATTTAGAATCAGATTATTCTAAAAATAAATCTGAATGGTTTTTTATTTTAAAGCTGTACATATTTATTTTATTTTATTTTATTTTATTTTATTTTATTTTATGGCCACGCCACATGGCTTGCAGGGATCTTAGTTACCCCACCAGGGATCAAACCCGTGCCCCCTTGCGGTGGAAGCACGGAGTCTTAACCACTGGACCACCAGGGAAGTCCCCTGAATGGGT
This sequence comes from Orcinus orca, assembly GCF_937001465.1. NCBI lineage: Eukaryota > Metazoa > Chordata > Mammalia > Artiodactyla > Delphinidae > Orcinus > Orcinus orca. Next base: position 27,472,539 of record NC_064563.1, read on the forward strand.
TTTTAATTAGCATTGCATGAGAAGTGAGAAGAGACTAATGAGAAGTGATATTTATACGACAGTCATGCCATTGAGAACACTGTGTGTCTTCACAGTGATCCAAGTATTTGTAGGTGTGTATATCCCTCCAGGGGGTGTCAAAGTTTCCTTTATGTTCATTCGGTAAATAGTGGGTGTTTACATTGGAGATGCAGCATAAACACAGCAGACAAAAATTTCCTGCCCTCAGATTTTTGCCTACCCTGAGATCACGAAGATATTCTCCTATGTCATCTTCCAGTTTGTCTTACCTTTCCCATTGAGAGCCACAATTCACTTGTAATTGATTTGGTTTGATTTTATTCCATCTAGATGGTCAGTTGATTAAGCACCATTTCCTGAAAATCTACTTCATTGCTCACAAGTATTAATATTGTAATAAAGCAAGTGCTTATCTATGGGTAGGTCTAGATATATTTCAAAGATAGAATCAGCTTTATTTTTCTTCAATTCAGATCTGGAGTTTGTGGAAAAGGAGGGAGCCAGGAATGACGCCAGTGTTTGGGCCTGAGAAACAAGAAGAGAGGTCAAGTATGGGGAAGGCATCTGGAGGAAAAGAGTTGAGGCAGAAAGTCATGGCTTTGGATGTGGCTGAGGTGGAGACATCACTTAGACATCTAAGTGAAGATGTAGGGTAGGCAGGTGGAGATGGAAGTATCAAATTATATCTCTGAGAACCATTCCCTTTGCAAACTTAAAATCTATTTTTTTCAGGGACCGAGGCTAGACTGTGAATTCTTTGTTTCTGGTTAGTGATGAGATAAACATAGAAATTGAGGGTGAGATTTCAGAAATTCTTATAATAGCAATTTGACACTGCTGTGATTTACCAGTATGTGACCAGGGTCTTTTCTTACTGTATTTACAAGATGCTGACTTAGGATGCTGTTGAATTCACAGAGACAAGTTGCTGGTGGTACAAAGCACATGCCAGTAGTAGAACCATGTATCAGTCCTCGGTTGATGAGAGGTAAAAGAGTCTAGGTTTTCCCCATAGATAGTTTGATAGGCACTGCTCTAATTTACTCCACTTGTGCCAAATTTTGACACACCATTCTCCTTTCAGGCTTAGCCCGACCCCTAAGCACAAGGGGAATGTGTGTATTTATTTTTTTTGTTTTTTAATTTTTAAAATTTTTTATTTCTTTCATCTGACAAACATTCACTGAGCAATTTCTCTGTGCCAGGTCCTGTGTTGGCTGCTGGGATACAGGTTGGATATAACCAGGTCCTGCCTGTATAGTTGACTTTTGCAGTTTACACATTACTTGGTATATCCAAAATGAAAATCTTAATGCTTTTTTGCTTTCAATTCTTCTGCTGAAATTAAAAACTGCCATTCCTGTTTCTTTTTATTTCTTTGATAATTGGCAATTTGACCATTTTAAGTGTACAATTCAGTGGTATTTATTACATTCACGATGTTCTGCAACTATGACCACTATTTCCAAAATTTTTTCATCACCCCAAACACAGAACCCATTAAGCAATCAGTTCAATTCTTCCCTCCGCCTAGATCCTTGCAACCACTAATCTTTCTGTCTCTAAGAATTAGCGTTTTCTAGATATTTGTCCTTTTGTATGCAACTTCTTTCACGGAGCACAATGTTTTTAAGGCTTGTGCATATTGTAGCACATATCGTAACATCATTAGTTTTATGACTGAATGATATTCCATTGTATGTACAGTTGACCTTTGCACAATACGTGGGTTAGAAGCACTGACCTTCCATGCAGTCAAAAAAATCTGTGTACACTTTACAGTCAGCCCTCTGTATCCTCTGTTTCACATCCACGTATTCAACTACCACAGATCGTGCCATAGTATGTATTTATTGAAAAACATTTGAGTATTAAGTGGGTCCGTGCAGTTCAACCCTGTGTTTTTCAAGGGTCAACTGTGTATAACACATTTTTTTTATCCATTCATCTACAGATGAACACTTGGGTTGTTTCTACTTTTTGGCTATTGTGAATAATGCTGCTATGAACTTTCATGTACAAGTATCTGAGTCCCTGTCTGCAGTTCTTTTGGGTATAGACCTAGGAGTAGAATTACCAGGTCATATGGTAATTTTAACTTTTTGAGGAACCACCAAACTGTTTTCCACAGTGGCTGCATCATTTTACATTCTTACCAGCAAGGTACAGTGTTTCAATATCTCCACGTTCTCCCCAACACTTGTTAATCCTATCTATCTTTTTTTTTTTTTTTTTTGTGGTACGCGGGCCTCTCACTGTTGTGGCCTCTCCCGTTGCGGAGCACAGGCTCCGGACGTGCAGGCTCAGCGGCCATGGCTCACGGGCCCAGCCTCTCCGCGGCATGTGGGATCTTCCCGGACTGGGGCACAAACCCGTGTCCCCTGCATTGGCAGGCAGACTCTCAACCACTGCGCCACCAGGGAAGCCCAATCCTCTCTAATCTTGTTATTTTCTGTTGTGGCTGGTTTTTAAATTACAGCTCTTTTAGATGTAAGGTGGTTGGTTTCTCATTGTGGTTTGGATTTGCATTTCTCTAATGACAAATGAGGTTAAGTATCTTTTCATGAGCTTAGTACATGCAGTACAAGTTAATTTAAGGGTACAGTTTTATGACATGACAAACATATACACCCATGTTAACGACCACCACAATCAAGATACAGAATACTTCCATCACCCCAAAATATTCCCTTGTCCCCTTCCCAACCATTTCCATCAGTACCAGGCAACCAATGATCTGCTTGTCTCCAAAGATTAGATCTACTTTTCCAGAATTTCACACAAGTCGAATCATGTATATTCCTTTGGGTCCGGCTGTTTTGGTTTGGCATAATATTATTGATATTCATGAATATTGTGCATATCAGCAGTTCATTCCTTTATAAAGCTAATATTACATTGTATAGACGTAAGTTGTTCAGCTATTGGATATTTGGGTTCTTTCCAAGTTTGGGTTATTTTGAGTAAAACTGTTGTAAATATTCATGTGCAAGTCTTTGTCCACATATCTTTCATTTCCTTTGACTAAAAAAAAAAAATCCTAGAACTAGAATTGCTAGGTCATATTGTATGAACTCTTTCAAGAAACTGCTCGACTGGTTTCCAAAGTGTTGGTACCATTCCCACCAGTGGTGGATGAGAGGCCCTGTGGTGGGGACTTCCTTGGTGGCACAGTGGTTAAGACTCCATCCTCCCAATGCAGGGGGCCCAGGTTCCATCCCTGGTCAGGGAACTAGATCCCACATGCTGTAGCAACTAAGAGTTCTCATGCCACAACTAAGGAGCCCGCCTGCCACAACTAAGATTCAGTGCAACCAAGTGAATAAATAAATATATATATATATATTTTTTTTTTTAAGATGTTGGGGGTAGGAGTTTTATTAATTAATTAATTTATTTTTGCTGTGTTGGGTCTTCATTTCTGTGCGAGGGCTTTCTCTAGTTGTGGCAAGCTGTGACTTGGCCGTCCCTGAGCGCCCCAAACCTGCACAGCCATAGCCTGGAGTTGTATCTCCAGCAATAGGACACCCTAACCCTTTGCTTTGGTGTCACCTGTGGTGAGAGACAGGCTTGAAATGAGCTGTTCAAATGGTGTCTTAGTGGTTGATAAATGTCTAGTTTTTTGAGGTTGAGCAGAAGGACACTTGAAACCAAACGTGAGTGTAAAACAGCACTTACTGGTGTGGGTTCTCCCTCTGCATAATAGGGAAGAAGGCTCTGTATTCTATTACAAGTTAATCACTAAAGGGACGTTGCCTGTGAGTTTCAATTATATACATAATGGCCCATCTCTGGGAACCCTGCCTCCCAGGTAATGAGCATTAAGCTAAAATACTTTTGTTTAGCTCAGGGGAAACATCCTTCCCAGACCCACCTGTGAATGACTGCAGGGAGGAAGAAATTAACGCCTCCCCTCTGGAGGCTGATGGGAACCAGGAAGTGTTTGACTTTACTCCCTCCCCTTTTAGTCTAAAAGTCTGAATTCTAACTCAGGCAAGATGGTTCTTTGAGGGAGCACATCTACCATCTTCTCCGTCTGCTGGCTTTCTGAATAAAGTTGCTGTTCCTTGCCCCAGCAACTCACCTCTCAATTTACTGGCCTGTTGTGTGGTGAGCAGTACAAGCTTGGACTCGGTAATAAATTTTGACAAACCAGCCGGGAACCTTGTTGCTCGTGGCCAGCTGGCCCCAGTTGGGGAGTTTTGGGGTAAGGCCCTAGCAGCCGTCGGGACCACTTGTCCTGAGGATCTTCCCTTCAGAATTCCCCGAAGTGGCACTGGCTGCCCCAGCGCTTGGCAGTTAGAGCAAGGAATTGGCATTTGGGAGCTGACTGCCTCCATACAGTAGGGTAAGTTGTACCAGTGTATACAGCCAGAAACTTCGCTTCCTCTCCGTTTGGGGCTTCTTCTCCGGAATAAGCCAATTTGTTTTGTATTTGAGTGGGATAACCTGGTGGAGAGAGAAGAGAGTTTTTGGACTTTTACCCGATTTGTGAGCCAGTTTGTTTCTCTGGATGCTAGCATTTGTGTGTGTTGTTTGTGTTTTGTTTGTCTTTAAAAATGGGGAATGTTTCAACTATCCCTAAAGCAAGTTCTATGAGGAGCATTTTGGATAAGGGATCTGATTACAGCTATGAACCCATGGGTGAGAGGAAGATGATATTTTTTATTGTAACAGTGGGTGGCCACAGTACCTGTTACAATCCACACGGGGGTTTAAGCAGGGTTATCTTGGGACCCTGTGCACCATGTACTGTTACCCTTACTATGTTAATTATGTTGTTTATGGTCTCCTGTGTCATTGGTATATGTAAAATCCCAAGCCCAAACTTGAGGGTTTATTTAGGATTTCCTCTTTGTTCTTTGGGTTTTTTGTTTCATTTTGTTTGGTACTCTTTCTTCATTTACAGCCAAATCAGTGTTGTGATACTCAAAACTTTTACTGATGTCAAATGGAGGTAAGGAACAGGAAAAAAACCTGTCTGTTCTTGTCCAAAAGAGGGACATTCTGAGGAAGAAAAATTCTACTTGGTTCCTAAAATCACCAAAAGCTACAAATAGAAATAGAAGTGTCTTTCTCATAAATATCAGTCAAAAGAGTTTAGCCGGGCTTCCCTGGTGGCGCAGTGGTTGAGAGTCCGCCTGCTGATGCAGGGGACACGGGTTCGTGCCCTGGTCTGGGAAGGTCCCACGTGCCGTGGAGCGGCTGGGCCCGTGAGCTGTGGCCGCTGGGCCTGCGCGTCTGGAGCCTGTGCTCCGCAACGGGAGAGGCCAAAACAGTGAGAGGCCCGCGTGACGCAAAAAAAAAAAAAAAAAAAAAGAGTTTAGCCATCCAGACAGGTGACCTTGATTTGTCCTATCTGCTAGAAACCCAATTTGAATCCAGCCTCTTTTGTAACTGATGGGTTTTACATTGTTGTACATGATTCACGGCTGAAATCTTGGAATGGGAACTGTGAGGTCCCTGTGTTTGTTTGTGTGTTTGTACATATGTTACAGAGGAGTGGCCAAAATTAATTAATTGCCAAAATTAATTAGTAAAAGAGCTCTATTTAATTAGCTTAAAGGAAATTAAGTGCTTACACAAATACTCAAATATAAAAGAAACTGGCCAGAATGAGTTTCAGGTTCACATGATCTAGGAAATATTCAGTATTGAATTAATATCTGGTGTTAAAGTTAGCTTAAGCTTGTTGGTTTGATACAGATATGTCTTTAGAGTCAGCAACCTTAAGTATAATACTTTTATCGTACCCACATTTACTAGAAATCAAGCAAGACCTTATTATTCCTGTTACAAAATTTGTCAGCAAGAAAAATAACAATGTGACAAAGAGTTTTGGGTAAACTCTATGGGAATAAAACTTGGGGAATGTCTAGTCTTTCCAGATTTTTGTAATTTGAAACTAAGTTCTAAGGTAAGACTGAACTTAATTTAAAAAATCTTAAAGTGGTACAAAACCTGAATTTGGTTCTCTAAGAGGACAAAGTTTTCTTAAAATATTGAACTGCTTTTGGTAATACATTGTGAGTTTCTTTAACTGATCTGTATTTGCTATTGAGATCTTTTATTATCACTGGTTAAAACTTTCTGATATTTTTGACAAAATTTCCAAAGATCAAGTTGACCTCTGGCTAACTTTGGTGTTTTCCAGAGGGTCTCTGAATCACCTCAAATTAGTCTCTCTCCATCTTAGAGAGAGAAACATTAAATTAATTGGGCTTATTTGGTGTAGTTGAATTGCATGGAAGGCATTGTGAAGTGAGTGGTGATAAAACTTCTAAGATTGTATCATATAGGTAAACGTTATTAATATACATGTTCTAGAAATTATATGGAACGCCTAGAATTCTGGTGTATACCAGTAAATGATATCAGTCATAATTTTAGTAATTATCTTAAATTGTTTGTTACAGCCGTAATCAAGTTTCTGTTCCGTTGCACTGTAATCCCAGTTGGTTGGTACCGAAGCAAAAAGGCATCATTTTAATGGTTAGATGATCAATTGCTACCTATGGTTTTACAGTGGCTTTTGAATGACTATTTTGTGAAGAAGCGGGAAAAATGATGAAATCCTTTATATGCAAGCATTTGTACTACTAGCAGGGAAAATAAAAGGAAGAGAAAGAGAGTGAGAATATGTTGCTGCAAACCTTAGCTCCTCTGGCTGAGCTAGCTGTCCCAGCCACTCTGGCCATTATGCCAATATACCCACCCCTTCCACTGCTTTCTGTTCCTACCCAGCCCCAGTTCCTGATTCTGGGGCTCAGGACTTCCCCTCCTTATAGGGATCAATGAGAAAATCCTGTGTTAGTTTCTGGGGCACAGGGACTTGGTCTGGTATCACCATCTAAGACCCAACAGGGCACCCAATTTGGGCCAGGAGCCACTTCCGGGATAGGGCAATTTCCCTTATGCCATTATCTCATAGGGGGCCTAAATTCAAATGGCCAGCCAGCTGGGTTTCTCAGACTTGTTTAATTGGAAAGATTGCAGCCCTCCTTATAGGGAGGATCCTCTACACCTGAAGCCCACTTGGCAGCACCCACAGCTGAACCAAATTGGAACTCCAGTGAGGGAAGAAGGCCTTTATTAGAGCACTATTTATTAGTGGTCTTGTGCATCTTGGCAGGGCTTTGAAAAAGGAAACCAAAGCAAAAGGGTTTAAACAAAATTCAAGAAATTCAGCAAAACAAATGAAGACCTCTCTGAATTTTTGGAAAGGATATATCAGAACTACAAACATCATACTAATGCAGATCCTGAGGCCCCTGAAAATACTAGAATGGTAAATTTGACCTTTTGGGGCAAAGTGCCTCAGATATCAGAAGAGAGTTACAGAAATTAGATGGTACATTTGGAATGTACCATCTTCTCAACTGGTAGATGTTGCTTTTAAAGTATTCAACAGGAAACAACAACAGAAGAAAGAAGATGCGATAAGAAACACCACTTTTCTGGCAGTTGCATTGGATTCCTGGAAGGCGAGTAACTTGAAGAGAGGTAAGCCACTATTGGGGAAAGAACAGTGTGCTTACTGTGAGGAGGAAGAACATTGGAAAACAGATTGCCCTAGGCTAAAGCAGAAGAACAGCAGAAGACAAGAGGCTCTCATATGGTAGAAGAGAGGAACACTCTGAAGAGGCCCAGGGACTCCCTTGGACTTGAGGTACCTAATTCCCCACAGGAGCCCCAGGTAAAATTGACAGTGGGGAATGAACTGATTCACTCTACAGAGCTCTTTCCCCCAAAGTCTTAAAAATAACCAGGGTCTTCCCTGGTGGTGCACTGGTTAAGAATCTGCCTGCCAATGCAGGGGACGCAGGTTCGATCCCTGGCCCGGGAAGATCCCACATGCTGCAGAGCAACTAAGTCCATGCACCACAACTACTGAGTCCACGCTCTAGAGCACATGAGCCACAAGTACTGAGCCTGCATGACACAACTACTGAAGCCCGTGTGCCTAGAGCCCTTGCTCTGCAACAAGAGAAGCCATGACAATGAGAAGCCCACGCACTGCAGTGAAGAGTAGCCCCTGGTAGCCGCAACTAGAGAAAGCCCGCACACAGCAATAGAGACCCAACACAGCCAAAAAAACCCCCCAAAAACCCCCAAAGACTGCTGTCAGACCTCCCCAGAAGGGAACTCAACAAAGAGGAACCTGGCCCACCAAGGACTGAAAAATAGACTTTACTCAAATGCCTCAAACTGCAAGAAATTTCAGATAACCTGCTAGTGTTCGTGTGGACACTTTTTCAGGATGGGTGGAAGCATATACCACCTGGACAGAAAATCTCAGAAGTGGTTAAAGCCCTCCTTAGGGAAATTATCCCCGATTTAGATTAAGGTATTAAAACTACATTCATGCTGGAGACCACAATCAACAGGAAAAACCAAGAAAATGAATCATACATTAAAAAGGAATGTTGCTTAAATATGTCAAGAGGCTAAGTTAACTTGAGATAAGGCCTTGCCAGTTGCCCTGCTATGGATCAGTGGTTCCCAGAAGCAAGCTTAACTTGCTTAACTTAAAAATATTGCATGGCAGCCACTCCAGGTTTCTGCCCAGGCAAGAGAATCTATAAATGCTAAAAGACCTAGAAGTTGCCAGTTACCTTACAACTTTGGGAACTATGCTAACCTCTGTTCATGAGTTTGCTTCCAACAGGTCTGCCTATCCAACTGAAATAGATAGTAATTCCATTGTAGCTGGAGAAGGGTCAACCAATTTGTTTAACTTCGTCCAAATAAATAGCCCAGGAATTTAGTATATGTATTGGGAACTGGAACAAAAACCCCAAGTTCAATTACAAATTCGACAACAGAGTGCTAAGAGGTTTCACTGGGTTCAGATAGTTGTAGATAAAAAAGGACTGACTAAAGATTCCAAGGAATATTTGGCACCTCCTTTCAGCGGGAAGTAACCAGAGTGGTCTTTGTCCCTTTCCCACAAGGTTGTGGAATGGACATTGACAGTGGGGAATTGTAATAGGGAAGAAGATTTTGTATTCTATTACAAGTTAATCACTAAATGGATGTTGCCTGTAAGCTTAAATTATACACAATTGGCCCGTCTCTGGGAACCCTGCCTCCCAGGTAATGAGCATTAAGCTAAAATATCTTTGTTTAGCTCACAGGAAACATCCTGACCAGGCCCACCTGTGAATGACTGCAGGGAGAAAGAAAGTAACACATCCCTTCCAGAGGCTGATGGGAACCAGAAAATGTTTGCCTCTACTCCCTCCCCTTTTAGTATAAAAGAAGCCTGAATTCTAACTCAGGCAAGATGGTTCTTTTGGGGCATGAGTCCACCACCTTCTAAGTTTGTCCGTTTTCTGAATAAAGTCGCTATTCCTTGCCCCAAAGTTGCTATTCCTTGCCCCTACAAATTGTCTCTCGATTTATTGTTTTGTTGCTCAGTGAGCAGTATGAACTTGGACTCAGTAATACGCACACTGATTTCTCAACCCAGCTCCAGATGGTCTAGGAAAAAGTGTCCCTGCTGCTGCATCCAACCCTCAGGCTGACCTCTCTCACGTGCCCTGTGCTGCTCCAGCTCCCACCCAGTTAGGAGGTGTCTTTTAGCTGCCGTTGGAACCTTTGAGGTACCTATGATGAACTATGCCCCAGAGAGAGAACTCTGGAACATTAGACAGTAGAGGCACTTGTGTTGAATTCAGACCCATCCACTGGTGGCAAAGAGGCTGTATAGACCCTGAACGACAGAACCCCTCTGATACTCTAGCCCTCATGGCACAAGAATGGGACACATAGTCTTTACAATGGTCACTGAATATTGCCTGCCATAGCAGTAAACAAAGGATGTTGCAGCCATCAAGCCATCACATTACAGCTGCCCTAATGGTGAGCCCTGAGGGAACTCAGGATAGAAACAGGATGCCCGCCATCTAGCAGTCAACTGCTCCAGCCACCCCTGATGATGCCCACTGAGGAGACTTAGGATAAGAAAGCATAGGATACTGGCCCCAGACAGCTGAGGTGCATGATCAAAGGAATGATTTCAGTGAGCCTAGACCCTTACATCTTCCCATACACAGAAAAGCACTGAATTCCTTAACTTGAGATATCTGGTTTTTGTTACAATAATTTTTGATGTTCCGACTCCCTGGTCTTTGTTGCAAAAACTCTTATATATCCTGGTTCCTCCCTTACCTCTTCAGAGCAGTCTCTCAGAGTTATCTGAGATGCTGTGTCCCAGGCTTAAGTCCTCAGTTTTGTCTGCTGAATAAAACAATTCTCAACTTTTAGGTTGTGCTTTTTTTTTTTTTTTTTCCCAGTCAAAGGCCTCACAAGTTCATGGGAATTTTTCTTCTCTTTACTGCAAGTTTCATGCAAATTGCTAGCAGCTGGATTCAGATGCCTTTTACAAAAACACAAAGGACAGCCTGGGCCACCACACCTGGTAAATACTCAACAGACCTCTGAGGGTACTGCTAGGTGTTACCTAAAGTTAAACACCAGTAAAATCTCCTGGCAGTACTGAACCCTTTTCTTTCCTCTCGGGGGGTCTCCAAAGGTATACGTATTCCAAATGGGACCGCAAACCAATAAGCCTTTTTATAGCTTAACCGTGGACAAAAAGATGTCACTAAAGGTGAGAAAAGAGCAGCTCCTGTGATCCAGAGACACTCCCAAAAACAGACAAAAGAAAGAGTAGGTGAACAAGAGAAATGGTTTATTTACTTCTTTTCTTTTTAAAATTTTATTTATTTATTTATTTTTAGGCTGCATTGGTTCTTCGTTGCTGCATCCGAGCTTTCTCTAGTTGCAGCAAGCAGGGGCTACTCTTCGTTGTGGTGCACAGCCTTCTCATTGCGGTGGCTTTTCTTGTTGTGGAACATGAGCTCTAGGTGCGTGGGCTTCAGTAGTTGTGGCACACAGGCTCAGTAGTTGTGGCTCATAGGCTCTAGAGTGTGGGCTCAGTAGTTGTGGTGCATGACCTTAGTTGCTCCACGGCATGTGGGATCTTCCCAGACCAGAGATTGAACCCGTGTCCCCTGCATTGGCAGGCGGATTCTTAACCACTGCGCCACCAGGGAAGTCCCAAATGGTTTATTTCTATGCACACAGGAGCCAATCAAGAAAGTATCTAACATGTTTCACGGTGAAGGTTAAAGGCTTATAAACCTAACTTAATAGGTGAAAGGGAGAAGGGAGAATTGGCTTCTATGGGAAGAACATTTAAGTTTTTTCAGGAGAGACAAAGGGATTCTTTGGAAAACAATGGGATATAAGAAAGTTTGTGATAATGTTTGTCTGTACATGGATGAGTGATCTTTGCATCTCCTTCAGGGTCATAAAAAATGCCATAGAAGGGACTTATGGTAAGGGTATTCTTGGTCTTTTTCCCGGGAATAGAAGCTACCCTGAAGAGGGAATGTATGGCCATGGTCATTTCTCAGAAGTTTCTGCTTTTATTCAGAAAAGAGGAGCTCCAAGAAGCCTTTCTTTCTGAATCTTTTGAATCTCCAACCATCTTCAGCTTAAATTGTCCTTACACCAGCCATAGGATTCTGCCTGGCTGTCCATACCTCCAACTTTGTTCTTTTTCAAGATTCATTGAGCCCCTTGTGTTTTCCACATGAATTGTAGATTGATTGTCAATTTCTGCAAAACACCATCTGGGATTTTGGTAGGGATTCTTTGAATCTTTACATCTCCTCGTGGAGTATTGCCGTCTTAATAGAATTAAGCCTTCTGATCCGTGACTGTGGATTATGTTCCATGAATGTAGGTCTTTTTTCATTGATCTCAACCAGCCATTGTAGTTTTCAGTGTAGAAGTCATGGACTTCTTCCTTACCTCTGTTGGATGATGATTCAGAACACACACAACCTCCTGGAGAAACTGACCCCAACCCTGCCATGTTCTGCCACCTAGCTGGCCTGTGACTGAGTCACCAAAAGGTTTTGTTCTTTCTTCGATTTTTTTAAATTTAAATTTTATATTAGAGTATAGTTGATTTACAATGTTGTGTTAGTTTCAGATGTACAGCAAAGTGATTCAGTTATACCTATACCTATATCCCTTCTTTTTCAGACTCTCTTCCATATAGGCTATTACAGAATATTGAGTAGAGCTCCCTGTGCTATACAGTAGGTCCTTGTTGATTATCTGTTTTATATATAGTGGTGTGTATAGGTTAAACCCAAACTCCCAATTTATCTCTCTCCCCATCTTTCCCCTTTGGTAACCACAAGTTTGTTTTCAAAGTCTGTAAGTCTGTTTCTGTCTTGTAAATAAGTTCATTTGTATCATTTTTTTAGATTCCACATATAAATGATATCATATGATATTCATCTTTCTCTGTCTGACTTACTTCACTTAGTATGATAATTGCTAGATCCATCCATGTTGCTGCAAATGGCATTATTTCATTCTTTTCTATGGCTGAGTAATATTCTATTGTATATATGTACCACTTCTTTTTTTTTTTTTTTGCGGTACACGGGCGTCTCACTGCTGCGGCCTCTCCTGTTGCGGAGCACAGGCTCCGGACGCGCAGGCTCAGCGGCCATGGCTCACGGGCCCAGCCTCTCCGCGGCATGTGGGATCTTCCCGGACCGGGGCACAAACCCGCGTCCCCTGCATCGGCAGGTGGACTCTCAACCACTGCTCCACCAGGGAAGCCTGTACCACTTCTTTATCCATTCCTCTGTTAATGGACATTTAGGTTGCTTCCACGCCTTGGCTATTGTAAATAGTGATGTAATGAATATTGGGGTCATATCTTTTCTCTTTTTTTTAAAAAAAATAAATGTATTTATTAAAAAAAATTAGTCTTAGATAAGACTGGTTATAATTATTGTAGCACTTTGATGCTATTGAAATATACTACTGAAAGGAAATTCAGTGGACTTAATTGCTATAGTTTCTTTTGGAATCTACAAAGCTTTTCATGAAGAGTTCACATTTTTAAATTATGTATAGTCAAAAATAAGCTAATAGTCTTGAGAATTTTCATGTAGTTTAAACTCTCCCTAAAATGCTATGATTACTAGAGGAAGTTCTAGGGTACCAGTTCTCCAGAGTGGTTCTGCCTTTATTCTGTTATTTGTTGGGCTTCCATCTAAGATTTCATTTGAATAAAGGTTCTTTGAAAATCAGTAGGCTCAGAGAGTGTATACGTGACTTAGGCAAAGGAAACTAGACATTACTCTTTTACAAGAAAGGAAACTCGATAAGAACAGTGTTTGAGCTGTGAACAGTATTTACAGGCTTTGATTTGGTGATCTACCCAAGTATTGTTATTCAACTATATTTATAAAGGTGGGGAAGGGGGTGTTGGGTTGGAGCAAGAGTCAGCTACACAGCCACATACCACGTTTGGTTAGCTTTGATTTTTCAGGGGTATTATGGGGGAGGAAAGGGTGATATTCCCAACGTCAGATTTGAATTTATCTGCTCACATTAGTACCTCTACATCCCCTTCTTCAATAAAACAAAAAATAAATAAATAAACTGGTGTAGTATTCCTTTGTGTGACCGCACCACAATGTATTTATCCATTTCTGCATTGAGAGAGATTTAGAGTATTTGCAACTTTTTAATATTTAAAAAGCAAATGCAGTGGGCATCCTGGCATATGTCCCTTGAGCATGTGTACTAGTGTTTCTCTAGTATTTGCCTAGAACTCAAATTACTGGGATATAGAATATGCATATCTTCAAGTTAATATTGCAAATGCATTATACTAAAGGTGTACTAATATACTTTCACTAGAAATGTATGAAAATTCCTGTTCCTCTGTCCCTCCCTATCCTCAGTAACACTCAGCAAATATTGTCAGTCTTTAAATTTGCCAGTCATTTGAATGTGAAATAATATCTAATTTGCATTTACAATTACATGTGAGGCAGACATTTTTTCCTGTGTGTGTTGGCCATTTGAGTTTCCTCTTTGAATTGAATGCACATGGCTTTTACCCATTTTTCTTTGGGTTTTTTTTTTCTCATTTATTTGTAGTGTTTTTAATGTAGTGAGGATACTAGTCCTTTGTTATATGTTTTGCAAAACCCAGTCTTTATTCTTTTACTTTGTGGATGGAGCGTTTTGTTATTTATCCATCTTTTTCTTTATGGTTTGTGTTATTGTCTTTTTTTTCCCCACACGCACACGCTGTATTTTATTTTTACAAGAGATAAATAAACTGACACCAAGCATTGTAAATGGATGACCACAACAAAAGCAACAATGATTGCAATTACCAAACACGAAACACACTCATACTATGTCATAATATTGACATTCAGTCCAGGAATCCTCCACTGTAACAGCTTCTTTACTTTGCAGTGAAAATTGATTTGTATATTTTTTGCCTGAGTCCTTCTGGGATTTTTTTTTTATTCAAACAGAAATTCACAAAAATTATAATCATCCTCATCAGTTCACTCAGTCCCATGTAATTAATTTTTTTTCATCTTGATCTTTTGTTAGCACTTTTATGAATTCATCAGTTTTCCATTAGAGTTCTGAAAATGCTTATTCATTCAGTTCAGCAGTACAGTCAGTTACCAGAAACCTGTACTTGTCAGAGTCTTTTCCATGAATTCCTTGAAGATGAAACCCTTTAATAGGAACATTTTTGCAAAAGCATCAGAGTACACCCAGAACTGTCTGTAAATGACAAAAGACTTAAAAATGACCACAGTTAGATGAAAGTTCATAATAATGCAATTGACAAGGAAATTTAGTTATTTCTGAGATATACATTTTAAAGTAATAACTAGAATTATGACTTATAACATTATACCAGAACATATAAGATTTTTAGAAATTTCATGTAATGTCTGAAACATTTATATTAACATATTTCCATACAAATAACCCAAAGAAAGTTTAGTATTAGTTGTTTTTGTTTGTTTGTTTTATACTGCAGGTTCTTATTAGTCATCAGTTTTATACACATGAGTGTATACATGTCAATCTCAATCGCCCAATTCAGCACACCACCATCCCCACCCCACCGTGGTGTCCATACGTTTGTCCTCTACATCTGTGTCTCAACTTCTGTCCTGCAAACTGGTTCATCTGTACCATTTTTCTAGGTTCCACATACATGCGTTAATATACGATATTTGTTTTTCTCTTTCTGACTTACTTCACTCTGTATGACAGTATTTAGATCCATCCACGTCTCAACAGATGACTCAGTTTTGATCCTTTTTATGGCTGAGTAATATTCCATTGTATATATGTACCACAACTTCTTCATCTATTTGTCTGTTGATGGGCATTTAGGTTGCTTCCATGACCTGGCTATTGTAAATAGTGCTGCAGTGAACACTGGGGTGCATGTGTCTTTTTTTTGTGTGTGTGGTACATGGGCCTCTCACTGTTGTGGCCTCTCCCGTTGTGGAGCACAGGCTCCGGACACGCAAGCTCAGTGGCCATGGCTCATGGGCCCAGCTGCTCCGTGGCATGTGGGATCTTCCCGGACCAGGGCATGAACTCTTGTCCCCTGCATCGGCAGGCAGACTCTCAACCATTGCACCACCAGGGAAGCCCCCATGTGTCTTTTTGAGTTATGGTTTTCTCTGGGTATATGCCCAGTAGTGGGATTGCTGGATCATATGGTACTTCTATTTTTAGTTTTTTAAGGAACCTCCATACTGTTATCCATAGTGGCTGTATCAATTTACATTCCCACCAACAGTGCAAGAGGGTTCCCTTTTCTTGGCACCCTCTCCAGCATTTGTTCTTTGTAGATTTTCTGATGAAGCCTGTTCTAACTGGTGTGAGGTGATACCTCACTGTAGTTTTGATTTGCATTTCTCTAATAATTAGTGATGTTGAGAAGATTTTCATGTGCTTCTTGGCCATCTGTATGTCTTCTTTAGAGAAATGTCTATTTAGGTCTTCTTCCCATTTTGGGATTGAGTTGTTTGTTTTTTTAATATTGAGCTGCATGAGCTGTTTATATATTTTGGAGATTAATCCTTTGTCTGATGATTCCTTTGCAAATATTTTCTCCCATTCCGAGGGTTGTCTTTTCGTCTTGTTTATGGTTTCCTTTGCTGTGCAAAAGCTTTGAAGTTTCATTAGGTCCCATTTGTTTATTTTTGTTTTTATTTCCATTATGCTAGGATGTGGATCAAAAAAGATCTTGCTGTGATTTATGTCAAAGAGTGTTCTTCCTATGTTTTCCTCTAAGAGTTTGATAGTGTCCCGTCTTACATTAAGGTCTCTAATCCATTTTGAGTTTATTTTTGTGTATGGTGTTAGAGAGTGTTCTAATTTCATTCTTTTAGATGTAGCTGTCCAGTTTTCCCAGCACCACTTATTGAAGAGACTGTTTTTTCTCCATTGTATATCTTTGTCTCCTTTGTCATAGGTTAGTTGATCATAGGTGCATGGGTTTATCTCTGGGCTTTCTATCTTGTTCCATTGATCTATGTTTCTGTTTTTGTGCCAGTACCATATTGTCTTGATTACTGTAGCTTTGTAGTATAGTCTGAAGTCAGGGAGTCTGATTCCTCCAGCTCCATTTTTTTCCTTCAAGACTGCTTTGGCTATTCAGGGTCTTTTGTGTCTCCATACAACTTTTAAGATGATTGTTCTAGTTCTGTAAAAAATGTCTTTGGTAATTTGATAGGGATTGCATTGAATCTGTAGATTGCTTTGGGTAGTATAGTCATTTTCACAATGTTGGTTCTTCCAATCCAAGAACATGGTATATCTCTCCATCTGTTGGTATCATCTTTAATTTCTTTCATTAGTGTCTTATAGTTTTCTGCATACAAGTCTTTTGTCTCCCTAGGTAGGTTTATTCCGAGGTATTTTATTCTTTTTGTTGCAATGGTAAATGAGAGTGTTTCCATAATTTCTCTTTCAGATTTTTCATCATTAGTGTATAGGAATTCAAGAGATTTCTGTGCATTAATTTTGTATCCTGCTACTTTACCAAATTCATTGATTAGCTCTAGTAGTTTTCTGGTGGCATTTTTAGGCTTCTCTATATATAGTATCATGTCATCTGCAAACAGTGACAGTTTTACTTCTTCTTTTCCAATTTGTATTCCTTATATTTCTTTTTCTTCTCTGATTGCCGTGGCTAGGACTTCCAAAACTATGTTGAATAATAGTGATGACAGTGGACATCCTTGTCTTGTTCCTGATCTTAGAGGAAATGCTTTCAATATTTCACCACTGAGAATGATGTTTGCTGTGGATTTGTCGTATATGGCCTTTATTATGTTGAGGTAGGTTTCTCTATGCCCACTTTCTGGAGAGTTTTTAATCATAAATGGGTGTTGAATTTTGTCAAAAGCGTTTTCTGCATCTATTGAGATGATCATATGGTTTTTCTTCTTCAATTTGTTAATATGGTGTATCAATTTGATTGATTTTTGAATACTGAAGAATCCTTGCATCCCTGGGATACAACCCACTTGATCATAGTGTATGATCCTTTTAATGTGCTGTTGGATTCTGTTTGCTAGTATTTTGTTGAGGATTTTTGCATCTATATTCATCAGTGATATTGGTCTGTAGTTTTCTTTTTTTGTAGTATCTTTGTCTGGTTTTGGTATCAGGGTGGTGGTGGCCTCATAGAATGAGTTTGGGAGTGTTCCTTCCTCTGCAATTTTTGGAAGATTTTGAGAAGGATGGGTGTTAGCTCCTATCTAAATGTTTGATAGAATTCACCTGTGAAGCCATCTGGTCCTGGGCTTTTGTTTGTTGGAAGATTTTAAATCACAGTTTCAATTTCAGTGCTTGTGATTGGTTTGTTCATAGTTTCTATTTCTTCCTGGTTCAGTCTTGGAAGGTTATACCTTTCTAAGAATTTGTCCATTTCTTCCAGGTTGTCCATTTTATTGGCATAGAGTTGCTTGCAGTAGTCTCTTAGGATGCTTTGTATTTCTGTGGTGTCTGTTGTAACTTCTCCTTTTTCATTTCTAATTTTATTGATTTGAGTCCTCTCCCTTTTTTTCTCTTGATGAGTCTGGCTAATAGTTTATCAATTTTGTTTATCTTCTCAAAGAACCAGCTTTTACTTTTATTGGTCTTTGCTATTGTTCTCTTTGTTTCTATTTCATTTATTTCTGCTCTGATCTTTATGATTCCTTCTGCTAACTTTGGGTTTTGTTTGTTCTTCTTTCTCTAGTTCCTTTAGGTGTAAGGTTAGGTTGTCTACCTGAGGTTTTTACTGTTTCTTGAGGTAGGCTTGTATAGCTATAAACTTCCCTCTTAGAACTGCTTTTGCTGCATCCCATAGGTTTTGGATCATCGTGTTTTCATTTTGATTTGTCTCTAGGTATTTTTTGATTTCCTCAGTGATCTCTTGGTTATTTAGTAACGTAGTATTATTTGGCCTCCATGTGTTTGTGTTTTTAACGTTTTTTTCCCTGTAATTCATTTCTAATCTCATAGTGTTGTGGTCAGAAAAAATGCTTGATAAGATTTCAGTTTTCTTAAATTTACTGAGGCTTGATTTGAGACCCAAGATGTGATCTATCCTGGAGAATGTTCCATGCACACATGAGAAGAAAGTGTAAACTGCTGTTTTGGGATGGAATGTCCTATAAATATCAATTAAATCTATCTGGCCTATTGTGTCATCTAAAGCTTCAGTTTCCTTATTTATTTTCATTTTGGCTGATCTTTCCATTGGTGTAAGTGAGGTATTAAAGTCCCCAACTATTATTGTGTTACTGTCAATTTTCTCCTTTAGAGCTGTTAGCAGTTACCTTAAGTATTGAGGTGTTCCTCTGTTGGGTGCATATATATTTATAATTGTTATATCTTCTTCTTGGATTGATCCCTTGATCATTATGTAGTGTCCTTCCTTGTCTCTTGTAACATTCTTTATTTTAAAGTCTATTTTATCTGGTATGAGTATAGCTACTCCAGCTTTCTTTTGATTTCCATTTGCATGGAATATGTTTTTCCATCCCCTCACTTTCAGTCTGTATGTGTCCCTAGGTCTAAAATGGGTCTCTTGAAGACAGCATATATATGAGTCTCATTTTTGTATCCATTCAGCAAGCCTGTGTCTTTTGGTTGGAGCATTTAATCCATTCACGTTTAAGGTAATTATCGATATGTATGTTCCTGTGACCATTTTCTTAATTGTTTTGTTTTTGTTTTTGTAGGTCCTTTTCTTCTCTTGTGTTTCCCACTTAGAGAAGTTCCTTTAGCATTTGTTGTAGAGCTGGTTTGGTGGTGCTGAATTCTCTTAGCTTTTGCTTGTCTGTAAAGCTTTTGATTTCTCCATTGAATCTGAATGAGATCCTTGCTGGGTAGAGTAATCTTGGTTGTAGGTTTTTCCCTTTCATCACTTTGAGTATATCATGCCACTCCCTTCTGGCTTGTAGAGTTTCTGCTGAGAAATCAGCTGTCAACTTTATGGGAGTTTCCTTGTATGTTATTTTTCATTTTTCCCTTGCTGCTTTCAATAATTTTTCTTTGTCTGTAATTTTTACCAATTGGATTACTATGTGTCTCAGCGTGTTTCTCCTTGGGTTTATCCTGTATGGGTCTTGCTGTGCTTCCTGGACTTGGGTGGCTATTTCCTTTCCCATGTTAGGAAAGTTTTTGACTATAATCTCTTCAAATATTTTCTCTGGTCCTTTCTCTCTCTCTTCTTCTTCTGGGATCCCCTATAATGTGAATGTTGTTGCATTTAATGTTGTCCCAGAGGTCTCTTAGGCTGTCTTCATTTCTTTTCATTCTTTTTTCTTTATTCTGTTCCACAGCAGTGAATTCCACTATTCTGTCTTCCAGGTCACTTATCCGTTCTTCTGCCTCAGTTATTCTGCTATTGATTCCTTATAGTGTAATTTTCATTTCAGTTATTGTATTGTTCATCTCTGTTTGTTTGTTCTTTAATTCTTCTAGATCTTTGTTAAACATTTCTTGCATCTTCTTGATCTTTGCCTCCATTCTTTTTCCGAGGTCCTGGATCATCTTCACTATCATTATTCTGCATTCTTTTTCTGGAAGGTTGCCTATCTCCACTTCATTTAGTTATTTGTCTGGGGTTTTATCTTGTTCCTTCATCTGGTACATAGCCCTCTGTCTTATCGTGTTGTCTATATTTCTGTGAATGTGGTTTTTGTTCCACAGGCTGCAGGATTGTAGTTTTTCTTGCTTTTGCTCTCTGCCCTCTGGTGGATGAGGCTATCTAAGAAGCTTGATGGGAGTGACTGGTGGTGGGTAGAGGTGACTGTTGCAGTGGTGGGCAGAGCTCAGTTAAACTTTAATCCACTTGACTGCTTATGGGTGGGGCTAGGTTCCCTCCCTGTTGGTTGTTTGGCCTGAGGCACCCAACACTGGGGCCTACCTGGGCTCTTTGCTGGGGCTAATGGCAGACTCTGGGAGGACTCACACCAAGGAGTACTTCCTAGAACTTCTGCTGCCAGTGTCCTTGTCCCCACGGTGAACCACAGCCACCCCCCACCTTTGCAGGAGACCCTCCAACACTAGCAGGTAGTTCTGGTTCAGTCTCCCCTGGTTCCCTCCTTCCCCTGCGTCCTGATGTGTACACTACTTTGTGTGTGCCCTCCAAGAGTGGAGTCTCTGTTTCCTCCAGTCCTGTTGCAGTCCTGCAATCAATTCTCACTAGGCTTCAAAGACTGATTCTCTAGGAATTCCTCCTCCCATTGCCAGACCCCCAGGTTGGGAAGCCTGACATGGGGCTCAGAACCTTCACTCCAGTGAGTGTACATCTGTGGTGTAAGTGTTCTCCAGTCTGTAAGTCACCCACCCACCAATTATGGGGTTTGATTTTATTGTGATTGCGCCCCTCCTACTGTCTCACTGTGGCTTCTCCTTTGTCTTTGGATGTGGGGTATCTTTTATGGTGAGTTCCAGTGTCTTCCTGTCGAAGATTGTCCAGCAGCTAGTTGTGATTCTGGTGTTCTCGCAAGAGGGAGTGAGAGCACGTCCTTCTACTCCACCATTTTGGTTCCTCTCTGTGTCCATATGATTTCAAACTATGATTTTCCCTGTATATATGCCCAGAAGTGGGATTGCTGGATCATATGGTAGTTCTATTTTTAGTTTTTTAAGCAACCTACGTACTGTTCTCCATAGTGGCTGTACCAGTTTGCATTCCCACCAACAGTATAGGAGGACTCGCTTTTCTCCACCCTCTCCAGCATTTATTGTTTGTAGACTTTTTTTTTTTTTTGGCAGTACGTGGGCCTCTCACTGTTGTGGCCTCTCCCATTGCAGAGCACAGGCTCCGGACGCGCAGGCTCAGTGGCCATGGCTCACAGGCCCAGCTGCTCCGCGGCATGTGGGACCTTCCCAGACTGGGGCACAAACCTGTGTCCCCTGCATCGGCAGGGAAGCCCTGTTTGTAGACTTTTTGATGATGTGCCACTGTGCCACCAGGGAAGCCCTGTTTGTAGACTTTTTGATGATGGTCATTCCGACCAGTGTTAGGTGATACCTCATTGCAGTTTTGCTTTACGTTTCTCTAATAATTAGTGATGTTGAGCATCTTTTCACGTGTTTTTTGGCCATGTGTATGTATTCTTTGAAGAAATGTCTATTTAGGTTTTCTGCCCATTTTTTGATTGGGTTGTTTATTATTTTGATATTGAGCTGCATGAGTTGTTTATATATTTTGGAGATTAATCCCTTGTCAGTTGCTTTGTTCACAAATATTTTTTTCCATTCTGTGGGTTGTCTTTGTTTTGTTTATAGTTTCCTTTGCTGTGCAAATGTTTTAAGTTTAATTAGGTCCCATTTGTTTATTTTTGTTTTTATTTTCATTACTCTAGAAGGTAGATCCAAAAAGATATTTCTGCAGTTTCTTTCAAAGAGTGTTCTTCCTATGTTTTCCTCTAACAGTTTTATAGTATCAGATGTTACATTTAGGTCTTTAATCCATTTTGAGTTTATTTTTTGTGTATGGTATTAGAGAATGTTCTAGTTTCATTCTTTTACATGTACCTGTTCAGTTTTCCCAGCACCACTTATTGAAGGGCTGTCTTTTCTCCATTGTATATTCTTGCCTGCTCTGTCATAGATTAATTGACCATAGGTGCATGGGTTTATCTCTGGGCTTTATATCCTGTTCCATTGATCTGTATTTCTGTTTTGGTGCCAGTACCGTACTGTTTTGATTACTGTAGCTTTGTAGTGTAGTCTGAAGTCAGGGAGCCTCTTTCCTCCAGCTCTGGGTTTTTTTTTCCCCCCTCAGGATTGCTTTGGCTCTTCAGGGTCCTTTGTGTTTCCATACAACTTAAAAATTTTTTTATTCCAGATCTGTGAAAAATGCAATTGGTAATTTAATAGGGATTGCATTGACTCTGTAGATTGACTTGAGCAGTATGATCATTTTGACAATATTGATTCTTCCAATCCAAGAATATGGTATATCTTTCCAGCTGTTTGTGTCATCTTCAGTTTCTTTCATCAGCATCTTATAGTTTTCAGAGTACAGATCTTTTGCCTCCTTAGGTAGGTTTATTCCTAGGTATTTTATTCTTTTTGAAGGGATGGTAAATGGGATTGTTCCCTTAATTTCTGTTTCTGATCTTGTGTTGTTAGTGTATAGAAATTTAACAGATTTCTGTGTATTAATTTTATCCTGCAACTTTACCATATTCATTGATGAGCTCTGGTAGTTTTCTGGTAGCATCTTTTAGATTTTCTATGTATAGTATCATGTCATCTGCAAACAGTGACAGTTTTACTTCTTTTCCAATTTGGATTCCGTTTATTTCTTTTTCTTCTCTGATGGGCATGGCTAGGACTTCCAAAAATATGTTGAATAAATGTGGAGAGAGTGGACAACTTTGTCTTGTTTCTGTTCTTAGAGGAAATGCTTTCAGCTTTTCACCATTGAGTATGATGTTAGCTGTGGATTTGTCATATATGGCCTTTATTATGTTGAGGTAGTTTCCCTCTATGCCCACTTTCTGGAGAGTTATTATCATAAATGGGTGTTGAATTTTTTCAAAAGCATTTTCTGCATCTATTGAGATGATCATATGGTTTTTATTCAAGTTGTTAATGTGCCATATCACCTTGATTGATTTGTGTATATTGAAGAATCCTTGCATCCCTGGGATAAATCCCACTTGATCATGGTGTATGCTGCTTTTAATGTATTCTTGGATTTGGTGTGCTAGTATTTATTTGAGGGCTTTTGTGTCTGTGTTCATCAGTGATATTGGCCTGTAATTTACTTTTTCTGTGGTATCTTTGTCTGGTTTTGGTATCAGGGTGATGGTGGCCTCATAGAATAAGTTTGGAAGTGTTCCTTCCTGTGCAATTTTTTGGAAGAATTTCAGAGGATAGGTGTTAACTCTTCTATAGATGCTCAATAGAATTTGTGTGTGAAGTCATCTGGTCCTGGACCTCTGTTTGTTGGAAGTTTTTAAATTTCAATTTCAGTACTTGTGATTTGTTTGTTCTATTTTCTATTTCTTCCTTGTTCAGTCTTGGAAGACTGTACCTTTCTAAGAATTTGCCCTTTTCTACTAGGTTTTCCATTTTATAGGCATATTATTGCTTGTAGTAGTCTCTTATGATCCTTTGTATTTCTATGGTGTCTGTTGTAACTTCTCCTTTACAACAATAAATTAGAAATAAAATTTAGAAATAAAATTAGAAATAAAATTTCTAATTTTATTGGTTTGAGCCCTTTCTCTTTTTTTTCTTGATGAGTCTGGCTAAAGTTTTATCCATTTTGTTTATCTTTTCAAAGAACTAGCTTTTAGTTTCATTGATTTTTTCTATTGCTTTCTTCTCTGTTGCATTTATTTCTGCTCTGATCTTTATGATTTCTTTCCTTCTACTAACTTTGGATTTTCTTTGTTATTTCTCTAGTTGCTTTAGGTGTAACGTTAGTTTGCTTATTTGGGATTTTTCTTGTTTCCTGAGGTAAGATTATATTGCTATAAACTTTCCTCTTAGAACTGCTTTTGCTGCATCTCATACGTTTTGGATTGTCATGTTTTTATTTGTCTCTAGGTAATTTTTGACTTCTCTTTGATTTCTTCAGTAATCCACTGGTTGTTTAGTAACATATTGTTAAACCTCCATGTGTTTGTTTTTTACAGTTTTTTTCCCTTGTAGTTGATTTATAATCTCATAGAGTTTCCGTTGGAGAAGATGACTGATATGATTTCAATTTTCTTAAATTTACCAAGGCTTCCTTTGTGGCCCAACATGTGATCTATCCTGGAGAATGTTCCTTGTGCACTTGAGAAGAATATATATTCTGCTGCCTTTCTAATAGTCTGCGTTTGTAATCTCCTCTCCTCATAATTGCTGGTTTTGATATCATATTTTTGTGTGGATGATTTCCTACATTTACTGTATGCTTACCTTTACCAGTGAGCTTTCCTCTTTGTAATTTTCTTGTTTGTAGTTGTGGCCTTTTCAGTCTAGAGAAGTCACTTTAGCACTTGTTGGAAAGCTGATCTGGTGATGCTGAACTCTTAGCTTTTGCTTGTCTGTAAAGCTTTTTATTTCTCCATCAAATCTGAATGAGAGCCTTGCTGAGTACAGTATTCTTGGTTGTAAGTTTTTTTCTTTCATCACTGTAACTATATCATGCCACTCCCTTCTGGCCTGCAGAGTTTCTGCTGAAAAGTCAATTGATAACCTTATGGGGTTTCCCTTGTGTGTTATTTGTTGCTTTTCCCTTGTTGCTTTTAATATTTTCTCTTTAATTTTTGTCAATTTGATTAATATGTGTCTCAGCGTGTTCCTCCTTGGATTTATCCTGTATGGGACTCTCTGCATTTCCTGGACTTGAGTGTTTCCTTTCCCATGTTAGGGAAGTTTTCAGCTATTATCTCTTCAAATATTTTCTCAGGCCCTCTCTTCTCCTTTTGGGACCCCCTATAATGCAAATATTGGTGCATTTAGTGTTGTCCCAGAGATCTCTTAGACTATCCTCATTTCTTTTCATTCTTCTTTCTTTATTTTGTTCCACAGCAGTGATTTCTACCAATCTGTCTTCCAGCTAACTTATTTGTCCTTCTGCCTCATTTCTTCTGTTATTGATTCCTTCTAGTGTATTTTTCATTTCAGTTATTGTATTGTTCATCTCTGTTTGTTCTTTAAAGCTTCTAGCTCTTTATTAAACATTTCTTATATCCTCTTGGTCTGTGCCTCCATTCTTTTTCTGAGATCTTGGATCATCTTTACTATCATTACTCTGAATTCTTTTTCAGGTAGATTGCCCCTCTCCACTTAACTTAGTTGTTCTTCTGGGGTTTTATCTTGTTCCTTTGTCTGGAACATATTTCTCTGCCACCTCATCTTGTCTAGCTTTCTGTGTCTGTGGTCTCCGTTCCTCAGTCTGTGGGATTGTAATTCTTCTTGGTTCTGGTGTCTGCCTCCCGGTGGGTGAGGGGCTTGTGCAGACTTCCTGGAGGTGGGGACCGGTGCCTGCCCACTGGTGAGTGGTACCAGATCTTGGCCCTTTGGTAGGAAGGGCCATGTCAAGCTGTGTGTTTATAGGCACCTTTTGGCTCAGGACAACTTTAGGCAGCCGATCTGCTGATGGGTGGGGCTGTGTTCCCATCCTGTTGGTTGTTTGGCCTGAGACATCCCAGCACTGGAGCCTGCAGGCTGATGGGTGTAGCCAGGTCTCAGTGCCAAAATAACAACCTCTAGGAAAGCTCACGCTGATGAGCATTCACTGGGGCACTCTCCACCAGTTCCCCTGCCCCCACAGTGAACCACAGCTGACCCCAGCCTCTTCAAGAGACCTTCCAAGACCTGCAAGTAGTCTTGCACAGGCTCCCATAGAGTCATTGCCCTGCCCTGGGTCTCAGTGTACCAGAAACCCTGTGCATGCCCTTTAAGAGTGGAGTCTCTGCCTTCTCCAGTCCTGTGGAGTTCCCACACTCAAGCCCCACTGGCCTTCAAAGCCAAAAACTCTGGGGGCTTCCCCTCCCAATGCCAGGCCCTAAGGCTTGGGAGCCCAGCATGGGGCTCAGAACTCTCACTCCTGTTGGAGAACCTCTGTGATACAATTACCCTCCAGTTCATGGGTTGCCCACCTGGCGAGCATGAGGCCTGATTATATCATGAAAGTGCCACTTCTACCATCTGGTTGTGGCCTCTTCCCTGTCTTTGGGTGTAGAACATCCTTTTTCGTAGGGTTGAGTCTTTTTTGTCAATGGTTGTTCAGCACTTAGTTGTGACCCTAGTGTTTTCATGAGAGGAGGTTAGCTCAAGTCCCTCTACTCTGCCATCTTGTCTCTCTTGTTCTTTCTTTGGTTATTAATTCCTCTAGAATTCATTATTTTACTCTTATAAATGCTTAATGTCCTTGTAATAAGTATTTTAAAAATAAAAAGGAAATAATGCACTTTAATTTCTCCATAGATGTGTGATGAATGGATCACACTTAACATATGATTTTTGCAATGCTCCTGAATTGCACATTTTAAAATTGAAGAACTTTCAGTTTTATTATTTTAAACTTGAAAGATAAAATATAGAATGCTGTAAATAATGTGAAAGAAAAAAATAAAATTAACAAAAACACAAACAGAAACTAGGACAAGGGAAAGGAAGTACAGTTTGGGTAGGAGAGGGTGTTGATAGTGTAGATCCGGAGCTGACAGTGATGGTGGTTGCAGAGCCAAATCTGCCCCTGGGGGTGGTGATTCCTGAAATGACTCTGGGTCTCCTACATATGCAGGTGCAGGAGCAGCTGCAGTTTCAGTCAGCAGGGGTGTTGCTTCCTGACCTGGCTGTGGGTCTCCTGCAGGTGCATGTTCTTCCTGCCAGACTTGTGGATCCTTACATGGCTCTAGATCTCTTGCAGGATCAGGTACAAGTTCTCTCTGCATTTGTGGATACTACCTGACTCTGTATCTCCTGCAGGAGCAGATGCAGGTTCTCCCTGCAGGGGTGGTGGATTCTCATCTGGATCTGGGTCTCACTTTTATTTTTCCCTTGCTTCTGCACCAGCACCTTACTCCTCCAAATGTACAGATGTTCCAGGTAAGCCAGCTTTAATTCTTGTGGAAGTGTTGGAGCTGTGAGAGAAGAAAAGTTTCCCCACATGCCTGCCTTTCTGTGTGCCTTTTCAAGGACAGAAATCTTGAGAATTCCCTGGTGGTCCAATGGTTAGGACTCCATGCTTTCACTACCGTGGCCCAGGTTCAGTCCCTGGTAGGTGAACTAATATCCCGCAAGCCATGCAGCATGGCCAAAAAAAAAAAAAAGACAGAAATCTTCTGAGAGCTTTTCAGAAAAGTCTCAGCCCAGAAAATCACAACCAGATATCTTCTTAGACTGCAGTCTACCAACTGGGTGGTCTAAGCCCAGTCTTTGCTCCTGGCACAAGACCAGTCTCTGGGGATTCCTCCCTGTGTGGCACAGCACGCACCCCTCCCCACACCCTCACACGCACCCACCTCTGGGCTTCTCACCTTCAGTCTCTGCCCTCGGTGGTCTCCAGGTCCTCCAGCCGACTCAGGGGAAAGGTGACACAGTGCCCCAGGTCTGAGCCAAGTGTGCTGAGTGACACAGAAGCCTGGGACAGGACCCTGAAGAGTGGCCTGGGTAGTGTCTGAGCAGGGGGACTTCCCTGTTCATCTCTGGGCCCTGGTTTTGGAGAAGCCTCTATGGCCACACTCACTCGGAGCCTGCCTTGGCCCTTGTTGGCAGTGTGGTGCACCAGCCCCTCACTTGGGGAGATGGATTGAGTGGCCCCATCAACCAGCTCCTCACAGATCGCTGGGGTGGGGCTCTGCGATAACAATCTTTCTTGCAGGCATCTTTGAATTTTACCTTCTTCCTTGGCTTGATTCTTCAATATGCTATGTTCTCAGTTACCATCTTAAGAAATTCTGAAAATGAAACACATCCTTACCCTGTGATCCAGCGCTTGAACTCCTTGGTATCAATGGACCCAAGGGAGTCAAACGCTTCCATCTACACAGAAACCTCTGCCGGGATACTATGGCTACTTTATTCATAACTGAAAGAACTTGGAGGCAACCAAGGTGTCCTTTGGGAGGTGAATGGACATATACACTGGGTTACATCCATACAACAGAATGTTCTTTGGCACTGAAAAGGAATGAGTGAGATATGGAGTCATGGGAGACAGGCGGGGTACCTTGAATGCATATTACTCACTGAAAGAAGCCAATCTGGAAAGGTGGGACACCTGAGGGTACGAACTACATATGTCATTCAGGAAAAGGCAATGCAGGGAAAGGGTGAAAATATCAGTCCATTGCCAGGGGTTTGTGGTGGAGTTGGGGGGTTGGGAGCGATTAGTAGGTCAAGCACAGAGGATTTATAAGACAGTGAAACTATTCAGTGTGATACACTCATGGTGAGATAACATTTGTCAAAACCCATAGAATGTACACCACCAGGAGTGAACCTAATGTAAATTTTGTGATCATGATGCGTCCTTGTAGATTTACTGATAGTGAACTACAGACAGGATGTTGATAGGATAGTTGGGGAGAGGGAAACTCTGAGCACCTGTGTAGGTGGGGGCTGGGGGGTGTGATGGGGCAGCAGTAACAGCAGAGCAGGGGCATATGGGACCTCTCTGTACTCTGCCCAATTTTTCTGTGAGCTCAAAACTTCTTTAAAAAATAAATAAATCCTATTTCAACAAAGAAACAAACGAATATTCCAGTAGTATCACATGGCTGCTCCTCTGCAAGTCCTCAATTTCTCTGGGCCACTTGAGAGCTGAACTTCAGTGGACATGGTTCAACCCGCATCCTTTCAAAGTTTCATCTGACATCTGCATTTTATCTCACTACACACGTTTCTTGTTTTAAGATAGCATTTTTTTAAAATTAACATACAACTGACAAGCAATATTATATTAGTTTTCTGATATACCACATAGTGATTCAACATTTTTATACATTACAAAAGGATCACCAAAATAAGTCTAGTTACCATTCATCACTATACAATGTTATTTACAGTATTATGGACTCTATTCCCTATGCTGTACACTACATCCCCATGGCATTTGTTTTATAAATGGAAGTTTGAACCTCTTAATCTTTTTCATCTATTGCGCTCATGCCCACACCCTCTCCCCTCTGGCAACCACCAACATGTCCTTGGAATCTATGAGTTCATTTCTGTTTTGCTGTGTTTGTTCATTTGTAGGTTCTACATAGAAGTGACATCATAAGTTGTCTCTCTGTCTGACATATCTCTCTTAGCATAATACCTTCTAGGTCCATTTATGTTGTCACCGGATTTCATTTCATTTTATGGCTGACGCATAGTCCACTGTGTGTGTAAATATATATGTGAAATCTTTATCCACTCACCAATCAATGGACTCTTTGGCTTCTATATCTTGGCTATTGTCAAAGCTGCCATGAATATTGGGGTATATCTCTTTTTTTAAAAATTTTATTTATTTATTTATTTTTGGCTGTGTTGGGTCTTAGTTGCGGCACGCGGGATCTTTCGTTGCGGCGCATGGGCTTCTCTCTAGTTGTGGCACACGGACTCAGTAGTTGTGGTGCATGGGCTCATGTGGGATCTTAGTTCCCCGACCAGGGATCAAACCCACATCCCCTGCATTGGAAGGCAGATTCTTAACCACTGGGCCACCAGGGAAGTCCCCAGGGGTATATCTTTTTAAATTCTTGTTTTTTGTTTCCTTCAGAAAAATACTCTTCCAAGTGTAATTCTTGTATCATATGATAGTTCTATTTTTCATTTCTTGAGGAACATTCATACTGTTTTCCATAGTGTCTGTACCAATGAACATTCTCAGCAAGAGTGCATGAGTATTCCCTTTTTTCCACATCCTTGCCAAAACTTCCTATTTGTTTTCATTTGGATGGTAGTCATTCTTTCAGGTTTGAGATGATCATCTCATTGTGCTGTAGATGTGCATTTCCCTTATGCTATGTGATGTTGACCATCTTTTCATGTGTCTGTTGGCCATCTCTATATATTCTTTGGAAAAATATTTGGTCTTCTACCAGTTTTGAGCTTGATTTTTGTCTTCTGGAGGTTGAGTTAGGTGAGTTCTTGGTCCATTTTGGGTATGAATCCCTTTTCAGGTATATTGTTTGCAAATATTTTCTCACATTCAGTAGGTTGCCTTCTCATTTTGTGGATGATTTCCTTTGCCATTGAAAAGCTTTTCAGGTGGATGGCGTTCCATTGGTTTATTTTACTTTTGTTTCCTTTGCTTAAAAAGTCACATCCAAAAAATCTTGCTCAGACTGATGTCAAAGAGCATACTGTCTGTTTTCTTCTAGGAGTTTTATGGCTTCAGGTCTTACCTGGAAGTATTTGATTCATTTTGAGGTTATTTTTGTAGATGGTATTGAAAAGGATTCCATACCATCTGTAGCATTTGATTCTTACATGTGTAGCTGTCCAGTTTTCCCAACACCATTTATTGAAGAGGTAATCTTTTCCTCATTGTATATTATCACCTCCGTTGTCATAGATGAGTTGATCATATAAGCATGGATTTATTTCCAGCCTATCAATTCTGTTCAATGGATCTATGTGTATCATACTATTTTTTTTAAAAATGTTATTTATTTATTTATTTTCTTATTAGTCATCTGTTTTATACATATCAGTGTATACATGTCAATCTCAATCTCCGAATTCATCACACCACCATCCCCACTCCCCACCACTTTCCCCCCTTGGTGTCCATACATTTGTTCTCTACATCTGTGTCTCAATTTCTGTCCTGCAAACCACTTCATCTGTACCATTTTCTAGGTCCCACATATATGCGTTAATATACGATATTTGTTTTTCTCTTTCTGACTCACTCCACACTGTATGACAGTCTCTAGATGCATTCACATCTCTACAAATGACCCAATTTCGTTCCTTTTTATGGCTGAGTAATATTCCATTGTATATATGTACCATATCTTCTTTATCCATTCGTCTGTCAATGGGAATTTAGGTTGCTTCCACGACTTGGCTATTGTAAATAGTGCTGCAATGAACATTGAGGTGCATGTGTCTTTTTGAGTTACGGTTTTCTTTGGGTATATGCCCAGTAGTAGGATTGCTGGATCATATGGTAATTCTATTTTTAGTTTTTTAAGGAACCTCCATACTGTTCTCCACAGTGGCTGTATCAATTTACATTCCCACCAACTGTGCAAGAGGGTTTCCTTTTCTCCACACCCACTCTAGCATTTGTTGTTTGTAGATTTTCTGATGAAGCCCATTCTAACTGGTGTGAGGTGATACCACATTGTAGTTTTGATTTGTATTTCTCTAATAATTTGTGATGCTGAGCAGCTTTTCATGTGCCTCTCGGACATCTGCATGTCTTCTATGGAGAAATGTCTATTTAGGTCTTCTGCCCATTTTTGGATTGGGTTGTTTGTTTTTTTAATATTGAGCTGCATGAGCTGTTTATATATTTTGGAGATTAATCCTTTGTCCATTGATTCCTTTGCAAATATTTTCTCCCATTCCGA
Source organism: Orcinus orca (assembly GCF_937001465.1). Taxonomy (NCBI): domain Eukaryota; kingdom Metazoa; phylum Chordata; class Mammalia; order Artiodactyla; family Delphinidae; genus Orcinus; species Orcinus orca. The sequence continues at coordinate 27,503,975 of NC_064563.1, forward strand.
GGGTTGTCTTTTCGTCTTGTTTATGGTTTCCTTTGCTGTGCAAAAGCTTTGAAGTTTCATTAGGTCCCATTTGTTTATTTTTGTTTTTATTTCCATTACTCTAGGAGGTGGATCAAAAAAGATCTTGCTGTGATTTATGTCAAAGAGTGTTCTTCCTATGTTTTCCTTTAAGAGTTTGATAGTGCCCGGTCTTAGATTTAGGTCACTAATCAATTTTGAGTTTATTTTTGTGTATGGTGTTAGAGAGTGTTCTAATTTCATTCTTTTAGATGTAGCTGTCCAGTTTTCCCAGCACCACTTATTGAAGAGACTGTCTTTTATCCATTGTATATCCTTGCCTCCTTTGTCATAGATTAGTTGACCATAGGTTCGTGGGTTTATCTCTGGGCTTTCTATCCTGTTCCACTGATCTATATTTCTGTTTTTTTGCCAGTACCATATTGTCTTGATTACTGTAGCTTTGTAGTATAGTCTGAATTCAGGTGGTCTGATTCCACCAGCTCCGTTTCTTTCCTTCAAGACTGCTGTGGCTATTCAGGGTCTTTTGTGGCTCCACAGAAATTTTAAAATTTTTTGTTCTAGTTCCGTAAAAAATGCCATTGGTAATTTGATAGGGATTGCATTGAATCTGTAGATTGCTTTGAGTAGTATAGTCGTTTTCACAGTATTGATTCTTCCAATCCAAGAACATGGTATATCTCTCCATCTGTTGGTATCATCTTTAATTTCTTTCATCAGTGTCTTTTTTTTTAACATCTTTATTGCAGTATAATTACTTTACAATGGTGTGTTAGTTTCTGCTTTATAACAAAGTGAATCAGTTATACATATACATATGTTCCCATATCTCTTCCCTATTGCATCTCCCTCCCTCCCACCCTCCCTACCCCACCCCTCTAGGTGGTCACAAAGCATGTAGCTGATCTCCCTGTGCTATGTGGCTGCTTCCCACTAGCTATCTATTTTACGTTTGGTAGTGTATATATGTCCATGCCACTCTCTCACTTTGTCCCAGCTTACCCTTCTCCCTCCCCATATCCTTAAGTCCATTCTCTAGTAGGTCTGTGTCTTTATCCCTGTCTTACCCCTAGGTTCTTCACGACATTTCTTTTCTTAGATTCCATATATATGTGTTAGCATACGGTATTTGTCTTTCTCTTTCTGACTTACTTCACTCTGTATGACAGACTCTAGGTCCATGCACCTCACTACAAATAACTCAGTTTTGTTTCTTTTTATGGCTGAGTAATATCCCATTGTATACATGTGCCACATCTTCTTTATCCATTCATCTGATGATGGACACTTAGGTTGCTTCCATTTCCTGGCTATTGTAAATAGAGCTGCAATGAACATTTTGGTACATGTCTCTTTTTGAATTATGGTTTTCTCAGGGTATATGCCCAGTAGTGGGATTGCTGGGTCATATGGTAGTTCTATTTGTAGTTTTTTAAGGAACCTCCATACTGTTCTCCATAGTGGCTGTACCAATTCACATTCCTACCAGCAGTGCAAGAGTGTTCGCTTTTCTCCACACCCTCTCCAGCATTTATTATTTTAGATTTTTTGATGATGGCCATTCTGGCAGGTGTGAGATAATATCTCATGGTAGTTTTTTTGTTTTGTTTTGTTTTGTTTCGTTTTTTGCAGCACACAGGCCTCTCACTGTTGTGGCCTCTCCTATTGTGGAGCACAGGCTCCAGATGCGCAGGCTCAGTGGCCATGGCTCACGGACCCAGCCACTCTGCAACATGTGGGATCTTCCCAGACCAGGGCAGGAACCTGCGTCCCCTGCATTGGCAGGTGGACTCTCAACCACTGCACCACCAGGGAAGTCCTCTCATGGTAGTTTTGATTTGCATTTGTCTAATAATTAATGATGTTGAGCTTTCGTTCATGTGTTTGTTGGCAATCTGTCTATCTTCTTTGGAGAAATGTCTATTTAGGTCTTCTGCCCATTTTTGGATTGGGTTGTTTGTTTTTTTGTTATTGAGCTGCATGAGCTGCTTGTAAATTTTGGTGATTAATCCTTTGTCAGTTGCTTCATTTGGAAATATTTTCTCCCATTCTGAGGATTGTCTTTTGGTCTTGTTTATGGTTTCCTTTGCTGTGCAAAAGCTTCGAAGTTTCACTAGGTCCCATTTGTTTATTTTTGTTTTAATTTCCATTTCTCAAGGAGGTGGGTCAAAAAGGATCTTGCTGTGATTTATGTCATAGAGTGTTCTGCCTATGTTTTCCTCTAAGACTTTGATAGTTTCTGGCCTTACATTTAGGTCTTTAATCCATTTTGAGCTTATTTTTGTGTATGGTGTTAGGGAGTGATCTAATCTCATACTTTTACATGTACCTGTCCAGTTTTCCCAGCACCACTTATTGAAGAGGCTGTCTTTTCTCCATTGTATATTCTTGCCTCCTTTAGCAAAGATAAGGTGACCATATGTGTGTGAGTTTATCTCTAGGCTTTCTATCCTGTTCCATTGAGCTATCTTTCTGTTTTTGTGCCAGTACCATACTGTCTTGATTACTGTAGCTTTGTAGTATAGTCTGAAGTCAGGGATCCTGATTCCTCCAGCTCCATTTTTTGTTCTCAAGATTGATTTGGCTATTTGGGGTCTTTTGTGTTTCCATACAAATTGTGAAATTTTTTGTTCTAGTTCTGTGAAACATGCCAGTGGTAGTTTGATAGGGATTACATTCAGTCTGTAGATTGCTTTGGGTAGTAGAGTCATTTTCACAATGTTGATTCTTCCAATCCAAGAACATGGTATATCTCTCCATATATTTGTATCATCTTTAATTTCTTTCATCAGTGTCTTATAATTTTCTGCATACAGATCTTTTGTCTCCTTAGGTAGGTTTATTCCTAGATATTTTATTCTTTTTGTTGCAGTGGTAAATGGGAGTGTTTTCTTGATTTCACTTTCAGATTTTTCATCATTAGTGTATAGGAATGCAGGAGATTTCTGTGTATTAATTTTGTATCCTGCTAATTTACCAAATTCATTGATAAGCTCTAGTAGTTGTCTGGTAGCATCTTTAGGATTCTCTGTGTATAGTATCATGTCATCTGCGAACAGTGACAGCTTTACTTCTTCTTTTCTGATTTGGATTCCTTTTATTTCCTTTTCTTCTCTGATTGCTGTTGCTAAAACTTCCAAAGCTATGTTGAATAAGAGTGGTGAGAGTGGGCAACCTTGTCTTGTTCCTGATCTTAGTGGAAATGCTTTCAGTTTTTCACCATTGAGGATGATGTTGATTGTGGGTTTGTCATATATGGCCTTTATTATGTTGAAGAAATTTCCCTCTCTGCCTACTTTCTGCAGGGTTTTTATCATAAACGGGTGTTGAATTTTGTCGAAAGCTTTCTCTGAATCTATTGAGATGATCATATGGTTTTTCTCCTTCAACTTGTTAATATGGTTTATCACATTGATTGATTTGTGTATATTGAAGAATCCTTGCATTCCTGGAATAAACCCCACTTGATCATGGTGTATGATCCTTTTAATGTGTTGTTGAATTCTGTTTGCTAGTATTTTGTTGAGGATTTTTGCATCTATGTTCATCAGTGATATTGGACTGTAGTTTTCTTTCTTTGTGGCATCTTTGTCTGGTTTTGGTATCAGGGTGATGGTGGCCTCGTAGAATGAGTTTGGGAGTGTTCCTCCCTCTGCTATATTTTGGAAGAGTTTGAGAAGGATAGGTGTTAGCTCTTCTCTAAATGTTTGATAGAATTCGCCTGTGAAGCCATCTGGTCCTGGGCTTTGTTTTGTTGGAAGATTTTTAATCACAGTTTCAATTTCAGTGCTTGTGATTGGTCTGTTCATATTTTCTATTTCTACATGGTTCAGTTTCGGAAAGTTGTGCATTTCTAAGAATTTGTCCATTTCTTCCAAGTTGTTCATTTTATTGGCATAGAATTGCTTGTAGTAATCTCTCATGATCTTTTGTATTTCTGCAGTGTCAGTTGTTACTTCTCCTTTTTCATTTCTAATTCTATTGACTTGAGTCTCTTCCCTTTCTTTCTTGATGAGTCTGGCTAGTGGTTTATCAATTTTGTTTATCTTCTCAAATAACCAGCTTTTAGTTTTATTGGTCTTTGCTCTCGTTTGCTTCATTTCTTTTTCATTTATTTCTGATCTGATCTTTATTATTTCTTTCCTTCTGCTAACTTTGGGGTGTTTTTGTTCTCCTTTCTCTAATTGCTTTAGGTGCAAGGTTAGGTTGTTTATTTGAGATGTTTCCTGTTTCTTAAGGTAGGATTGTATTGCTATAAACTTCCTTCTTAGAACTGCTTTTGCTGCATCCCATAGGTTTTGGGTCGTCGTGACTCCATTGTCATGTGTTTCTAGGTATTTTTTGATTTCTTCTTTGCTTTCTTCAGTGATCACTTCGTTATTAAGTAGTGTATTGTTTAGCCTTCATCTGTTTGTATTTTTTATAGTTCTTTTGCTGTAAATTATATCTAGTCTCATAGCGTTGTGGTCGGAAAAGATACTTGATACAATTTCAATTTTCTTAAATTTACCAAAGCTTGATTTGTGACCCAAGATATGATCTATCCTGGAGAATATTCCATGAGCACTTGAGAAAAATGTGTATTCTGGTTTTTTTTGGATGGAATGTCCTATAAATATCAACTAAGTCCATCTTGTTTAATGTATCATTTAAAGCTTGTGTTTCCTTATTTATTTTCATTTTGGATGATCTGTCCATTGGTGAAAGTGGGGTGTTAAAGTCCCCTACTATGAATGTGTTACTGTCTATTTTCTCTTTTAGAGCTGTTAGCAGTTGCCTTAAGTATTGAGGTGCTCCTATGTTGGGTGCATAAATATTTACAATTGTTATATCTTCTTCTTGGATTGATCCCTTGATCATTATGTAGTGTCCTACCTTGTCTCTTGTAACTTTCTTTATTTTATAGTCTATTTTATCTGATATGAGTATTACTACTCCAGCTTTCTTTTGATTTCCATTTGTATGGAATATGTTTTTCCATCCCCTCACTTTTAGTCTGTATGTGTCCCTAGGTCTGAAGTGGGTCTCTTGTAAACAGCATATATATGGGTCTTGTTTTTGTATACCTTCAGAGAGCCTGTGTCTTTTGGTTGAAGCATTTAATCCATTCACATTTAGGGTAATTATCAATATGTATGTTCCTATTACCATTTTCTTAATTTTGGGGGGTTTGTTTTTGTAGGTCCTTTTCTTCTCTTGTTTTCCCACTTAGGGAAGTTCCTTTAGCATTTGTTGTAGAGCTGGTTTGGTGGTGCCAAATTCTCTTAGCTTTTGCTTGTCTGTAAAGCTTTTGATTTCTCCTTTGAATCTGAATAAGATCCTTGCTGGGTAGAGTAATCGTGGTTGTAGGTTCTTCCCTTTCATCACTTTAAGTATATCATGCCACTCCCTTCTGGCTTGTAGAGTTTCTGCTGAGAAATCAGCTGTTAACCCTATGGGAGTTCCCTTGTATGTTATTTTTCATTTTTCCCTTGCTGCTTTCAATAATTTTTCTTTGTCTGTAATTTTTACCAATTGGATTAGTATGAGTCTCAGTGTGTTTCTCCTTGGGTTTATCCTGTATGGGACTCGTTGCGCTTCCTGGACTTGGGTGGCTATTTCCTTTCCCATGTTAGGGAAGTTTTTGACTATAATCTCTTCAAATATTTTCTCTGGTCCTTTCTCTCTCTCTTCTCCTTCTGGAACCCCTATAATGCGAATGTTGTTGCATTTAATGTTGCCCCAGAGGTCTCTTAGGCTGTCTTCATTTCTTTTCATTCTTTTTTCTTTATTCTGTTCCACAGCAGTGAATTCCACCATTCTGTCTTCCAGGTCACTTATCCATTCTTCTGCCTCAGTTATTCTGCTATTGATTCCTTCTAGTGTAGTTTTCATTTCAGTTATTGTATTATTCATCCCTGTTTGTTTGTTCTTCACTTCTTCTAGATCTTTGTTAAACATTTCTTGCATCTTCTTGATCTTTGCCTCCATTCTTTTTCCGAGGTCCTGGATCATCTTCACTGTCATTATTCTGAATTATTTTTCTGGAAGATTGCCTATCTTCACTTCATTTAGTTGTTTTTCTGGGGTTTTATCTTGTTCCTTCATCTGGTACATAGCCTTCTGCCTTTTCATCTTGTCTATCTTTGTGAATGTGGTTTTTGTTCCACAGGCTGCAGGATTGTAGTTCTTCTTGCCTCTGCTGTCTGCTCTCTGGTGGATGAGGCTATCTAAGAGGCTTATGGATGTTTCCTGATGGGAGGGACTGGTTGTGGGTAGAGCTGGCTGTTGCTCTGGTGCGCAGAGCTCAGTAAAAGTTTAATCCACTTGGCTGCTGATGGGTGGGGCTGGGTTCCCTCCCTGTTGGTTGTTTGGCCTGAGGCGACCCAATACTGGAGCCTACCTGGGCTCTTTTGTGGGGCTAATCAAGGACTCTGGGAGGGCTCACTCCAAGGAGTATTTCCCAGAACTGCTTCCAGTGTCCTCGTCCCTTGGTGAGCCACAGCTGCCACCACCTCTGCAGGAGACCCTCCAACACTAGCAGGTAGGTCTGGTTCAGTCTCCTATTGGGTCACTGCTTCTTCCCCTGGGTCCCAGTGCACACTCTACTTTGTGTGTGCCCTCCAAGAGTGGAGTCTCTGTTTCCACCAGTCCTGCCGAAGTCCTGCAATCAAATCCTGCTAGCCTTCAAAGTCTGATTCTCTAGGAATTCCTCCTCCCATTGCCAGGCCCCCAGGTTGGGAAACCTGACATGTGACTCAGAACCTCCACTCCAGTGGGTGGATTTCTGTGGTATAAATGTTCTCCTGTTTGTGAGTCACACACCCAGCAGTTATGGGATTTGATTTTATTGTGATAGCACCCCTACTACTGTCTCATTGCAGCTTCTCCTTTGTTTTTGCATGTGGGGTATCTGTTTTGGTGAGTTCCAGTGTCTTCCTGTCGATGATTGTTCAACAGTTACTTATGATTCCAGCATTCTCGAAAGAGGGATTGAGAGCATATCCTTCTACCCTGTCATCTTGAACCAATCCATTAGCTTTAAAAATATCCAGGTGCTAGGTACCTAGTGTTACAAGACAGATTCTGTAAATACCTAGCCCACACTGTCTTGATGATTCTATGTTTCTAGTATAGTTTGTAATAGGGAAGATTCATACGTGCAGGTTTGTGTTTCTTTCTCAAGATTGGATTGACTCTTCAGGTTCTTTCGTGCTTCCATACACATACTGGAATTCTTTGTTCTAATTCTCTAAATAAAACAATTGGGGGCTTCCCTGGTGGCGCAGTGGTTGAGGGTCCGCCTGCCAATGCAGGGGACGTGGGTTCGTGCCTCGGTCCGGGAGAATCCCACATGCCGCGGAGCAGCTGGGCCCGTGGGCCATGGCCACTGGGCCTGCGCGTCCGGAGCCTGTGCTCCGCGGTGGGAGAGGCCACAATGGTGAGAGGCCCGCGTACCGCAAAAAAAAAACAACCATTGGTCTTTTGATAGGAAAGGGATCAAATCTCTAGATTGCCGTGTGGTGTGGAAGCATTTGAACAATACAAATTCTTCCAATCCATGAACATGGCACATGTTTCCATTTGGTTGTGTACTCTTCGATTTCTTTTATCAGTGTCTTCCAGTTTTCCGAGTACAGGTCTTTTACCTCCTGGGTTAGATGTATCTCTTGATATTTTATTTTTGTTGATGTCATTGTCATTGAGGTTGTTTTCTTAATTTCTCATTCTGATAGTTTGTTGTGAATGTATAGAAATGCAGCTGATTTCTGTAGATTAATTTTTTATTCTGCAACTTAAGTGAACTTTTTGATGAGTGTTATATATTTTTGGGTGCCATCTTCAGGATTTTCTCTATAGTGTATCATGTCATCTACAAAGAGTGAGAGTTGTCATTTTTCCTCTGCCATCAGATTCCTCTTAGTTCTTGTTTTTTTCATCTCATTACTATGGCTGGGTCTTCCTAGACCATGTTGAATGAAAAGTGCTGAGACTTGTCAAGGTTAGAGTTAGGTTTAAGAATAACTGGCCCTCTTCCCCTTCCTGCCTCTCCATCTCTCTCAGGCCTCCAGGAAGAACAGGACTAGTCCAGGGTCACACATGACTCAGGGAGTTGACCTGGACAACTCTTTCTGCCACCCAGTCCTGGGCATAGTTTTTTATACTATCTGTGTACTTTCTTTGACTAGGTGTCCATTCCAATCTTTCCCAAGTTTTAATACGAAGAGTTCCATGTATATTTTGAGACAAATTCTTTATTAGTTATGTATTTGCAACTATTTTTCTCCCAACATGTGACTTGTCTTTTGATTTCCTGAATAAGATCTTTCACAGATTAAAATATTTAATTTTATTAAGTTCACAGTATTCCTTGTTTTTCTTTCTGGATTGCCTTTTTATATTGTGTGTTAAAACTCAAAATTCATGATCTACATGACCAAACCTAAGCTCATGTCTATTTTCTTGTCTAATTTGAATAGTTTTGCATTTAACATTGGTCTATAAATAATTGTGAGTGAATTTGGTGTAAGTTGTAAAGTTTGCATCATGGTTTATTTCATGCCTAATAGTTTTCAATTAATTTTTCCTTATCTATTTTTAGAAAAGTTATGGGATATAGACTCCATTTCAGTGTGAATATCCAAAAATTAGTGGATTCAGCAGTTCTGCCAGCAAAGAGCACTGACTTCAGGAAACTGGGATATAGGCACTCCCGCACTTCCCGCACTGCCCACAGGGTGGTTGAGCCCACCTCTCTGACATACAGGGCATGCGCTTTCTACCCTTGGACTTGGTTCCACAGGTAGAAAATTGGAACTGGAACATCCCACTGTTTCTGTCACATCCAAGGCATCCACAACACAGAAGACATAGTGGTCCCTAATATAACCTTCTCACGGTTCCTGTCAACTCCATGTGGACTCCTAGGAGGGTGATCACGTTTATGACCTTGTGTGAACTGGATCTGGGTAAGGCTCGGCCTCTGTAGCAAAGTGTGATATTTCTCACTTGCTACTAGCAAGCGATTTATAAAATAGTGATGTTGGCAACCTAGATGGGCTATAGCCCAAACATGTACTTCAGCTCTAGGTAGTAAACATTAAATAGAGCATATGGAGAGTGTCTTTAAATTGAAAAGTAAATGTTTAATTAGTTAATTGCCTGCATTTACGAGTAGAAGAAAAAGGAAACAGTTTCAATTTTGAGGTGGCTCAGGAGAGGCTCTCTTTAGGTTTTTTAAGTTTTGGGGTTTTTTTTTTTTTAATGGTTTTTTACTTTTGAATTTTGGGGTTTTTGTGTGTGTGTGTTTTTAAGAGAATAGTGTTCACAAAATTTGAGCTGCCCTTAGGCTTTTGCTATAAGGGAAACAGAGTGATTGGCTGATCTAAATAAATGTTTCCTTCCTCTCCACCATCTTAAAAAAAAAAAAAAGTGTGACAATGTGGTTTGGAAAGTTATTGACTTTCCAGTGATTTCAAACCTACAAAAAACTGGCAACAGCAGAACAAAGTACTGTTTGTCTGCACGCTTGGATCCCAGAGCCTTCCTTTCTTTACTGCACTTGCCACTTCACACAAAATACTCCAGTGTGTTTTACCCAGAAGAGGGACACTCTTCCAGGGAACCAGCACATAACCTCCAAGTGAGGAAATGATTATGATTTTCATGAGCACAGGATATCATTCCATTTATTTGCATCTTCAATTACTTCATCGACGTCTTTACATTTTCTGTGCAGTTCTTTCATGTCTTGGGTTAAATTTATTCTTAAGTATTTTATTCTTTGGATGTTATTGTAAATATGTTTGTTTTCATAATTTCTCTCTCTGATGATTCATTATTAGTGTATAGGAACACAACACAATTCACTATTAGTGTATAGGACTTCTGTGTATTGATTTTGAATCCTGCACTTTACTGAATTCATTTACTAGTTATAAGAGTGTTTTGGAGGTTTTGAGATGTAAAACTGGAATTAGAAATCCCACTGTTTCCACCACATCCAGGTCATCCACAACACCCAAGACATAGTGGCTACTCATAGAATCTTAACACAGTGCCCCTTAAAAATATGTCAAACCCTCCAAAGGCAAACTGCATCATCACACTGGGTGAGCAGGATCTGGGTGGGGCTTGGCTTCTTTGCCAAGATTGATGTTTTCTCTTCTTTTCTGTACCATTTTAAAATTTAATCTTTATTTAAAATTTTTATTTATTTATTTATTTATATTAGGTAAGAAGTAGAATTATTTTTTGTTTGTTTGTTTGTTTTTTGCGGTATGCGGGCCTCTCACTGCTGTGGCCTCTCCCGTTGCGGAGCCCAGGCTCCGGATGCGCAGGCTCAGCGGCCATGGCTCACGGGCCCAGCCGCTCTGTGGCATGCGGGATCCTCCCGGACCGGGGCACGAACCCGTGTCCCCTGCATCGGCAGGCAGACCCCCAACCACTGCGCCACCGGGGAAGCCCTGCATTGTGGTTTTAACTTGCATTTCCATCCTGTCTTTTCATCTGCTTACTGTCCATTTGCATGTCTTATGTGGAGAAGTGTCTATTTAAATGCTTTGTCCATATTTAAACTTGGGTTGTTTTTCTTTGTTGATGAGTTGTAAGAATTCATGATACACACTGGATAAAGACTCATCAGTTATAAAATGTGGAACTATTTTCTTCCATTCTGTGGGTTGTCTTTTCATTTCCTAGATTGCTTCTTTCGATGCACAGTTTTTTAATTTTGAGGAAATCCAATCTTTTTTTCTTTGGTGGCTTGTGCATCGCTGTCAGATCTAAGAAGCCATGGCTAAACCCAAAGTTGTGAAGGTTTATCCTCATGTTTTCTTGGAGATTTTATACAGTTGTCCCTCGTTATCTGTGGGAGATTGTTTCCAGGTTACCGAGAGCTTACCAAAATCCGTGGGTGTTCAAGTCTTTTATATAAGATTGTATAGTATTCGCAAATAACATAGACACATTTTCCTTTATATTTTAAATCATATCTAGATTACTTATAAGAACGAATATCATATAAATGCTATATAAATGTTGTAAATTTAATGTAAATTCTATGTAAATAGTTGTTGGCATGTGGAAAATTCAAGTTTTTTTTTTGAAAATTTTTGGAATTTTTCCCCTAATATTTCTGATCTGGAGTTTGTTGCATCCATGGATGTGTAACCAGTAGATACATGGGGCTGAGTAAAATTTTACTTTTTACATTGAAGACTTTTATGTATTTTGAGATACTTTTTGTGTGTGAGATGAGGTAAGGGTCCAGTTTCATTCCCCTGCCTACGGATAGCCAATTGCCTAGCACCATTTGTTGAAAACATCATTTCCCCCCAATTTCATGCTGTTTACTCTCGTCTAAAATCAGTTCATCCTATACAGATGGCTTTATGTCTGGGATCTCCATTCAATTCCATTCATCTCTATGTATAGCTCATGCCAGTATCACAGTGTTTTATTTCCTGTTGCTGTGTACTAACATTTGAAATTGGGAAGTGTGAGCCTCCAACTTTGATTTTCTTTGTCAAAATTGTTTTAGCTGTTTGGGGCCTATTGAAATTCCATAGTTTGGGGCGTCCGATTCTCCCCTTCGCATGTATGTACCCCAATTTCTTATGCATTCATCTTCTGAAGAAACCCTGATACCTGGAAGGTTTAGCCGTTATGAGTAGAGTTTCTGTGCATAACATTGTTCTTTTTTCATTTGGATATAGTTTTTCAAAGCAGTTCTGTGTATACTGGAGGCATAAAGATGGATCTCAAGGGGTGAGACTTGCTTGGCTTTGGAAAATACTGCCAAACTGTATCTCAAGCGGCCATATTTGTGCGCCATCAGCAATGAAGGAGAGTTGCTGTTTGGCCCCATCCTCCAGTGATCGGTGTTATCCTTTTGGGAGGAGGTTAGCAGTTCTAATATGTGTGTAGTGCTGTCTTATAGTTTTCATGTGTAATTCCCTGATGGTATACGACGTGGATCATATTTTTGTCCACTTTATTATCTGTATATCTTCTTTGGCCAGGTGTTTGTTCAGATCGTTACCCATTTTTAATGCAGCTGTTTGTTTTATCGATTTTTGTATAATGTGAGTACAAATTCTTTATCATATATGTGTTTAGCAAATACTTTTCTCCAGTTTGATGCTTATCCTTTGGTTTTTGAATTTGGTATCACCGAGTAACAAATTTTAATTTTAGAAAGTACGTGTTTTAATTTTTTTCCTCTTTTGTGTGTGGGCTTTACGTGTTGTGTGATAAAAACTCAAAGCTCATGAGATATGTGATGAAACCCATGGCATGTAGATTATCTTCTATGTTTTCTTCTATAATGTTTATAGTTTTATATTGTAAATATGTCTGTGGACAATTTTGAGTGACTTTGGGTGTAAGTTCGTGTCTACATTCATTTCATTGTGTATGGTTTCTAACTGTTCTACAACTCTTTTTGAGAAGTCATGGGATATTGGCCTCCATTCATCTGTATTTCCAAACTTTAGTGGATTCAGTAGGATGCTGAGCAGGGTACTGGGTTTCCACTGAACTGAGTGGGTGTGGCCTGCATTTCACAATTTTCCCAGAAGAGGGCGACAAGCCCACCTGGCTTACCAGTGCAGGGACTGCCTGTTTTGCCCACAGACCTGGCTCTGTGCACAGCTGACAGGAGCTGGGTCTCCTCAGGACCCGTCAGGTACTTGGCTTCAAGACAGCACTGGGCCGCACCCACACTGAGAGGAGCTCATTTTCTTCAGGACCTGCTGGGATATTCCACTGTGTGGGGAAATTTTGAGTAAAAAGCAGGGAGAAGCCTCCTGTGTGTTGCTGACTGCTGGGTGTCCGTCTTCAGAGGACCCAGTAAAGGAAGGTGTTGATGTGGAAAATTGTAGGTTTTCGTTAGTTTTGTGTGTGGTGCAGGTGGTATTCAGTGTCCTTCTTTGGCTTGTGATATTCTGTTTTCCAGGCAGTTTATTGAGGAGACTCTCCTTTCCCTGGTGTATGTCCTTGGCAACTCTGTCATAACTTCACTGATCACCTATTTGTGGGTTTATTCCTGGACTGTCTATTCTATTCCTCTTGCCCTTGAGTCTCCTTTTGTGCCATCTATACTGTTTGCTTACTGTAGATTTGCAATAGGGTTTGAAGTCAGGAAGTGAGTTTCCTCCAGCTGCTGCTCTCCCATCTCAGGATCCCCTTCGCTCTTCAGAGTCTTTTGTGCTTCCATAAAAATGTCAAGATTGTTTGTTCAGTTTTTGTGAAATAGGCCATTGGAATTTTGAAAAGCATCGAAGTTAAAAAAAAAAAAAGGAAGAACACATATGAGCTTCACTTGTGTTCAAGAATTAACACTTTACGGCATTCACTTTATTCCGTGTGTGTGTGCTCTGCACATACATGTGCCTGTGTGCATACATGTCCTATGCATGTGCATTGGTGTGCATTTGCACATGCACGTTAGTGGGTGCATGTGCATGCTTGCATGTGTGTGCATTTATGTTCATATGCTAGTTTGTGCATATATTTGTGCTGTGCAGTGCATATATAGTTTGTGTCCCTGTGCATCTGTGTCTGTACACTTGTGTGTGTTTCCTGGAGCCACTTGCAAGTTGGTTGCAGACTGAGTTGAGCCCTAGATATGGCAGCATGCACCTGCTCAAACAATCCTGTGTGTCCATGTAAAGTTCTCAGATCTTGGGTATTTAAATGAATGGAGCAGAATGTCCTAAACAGAGTCTGTCTTCCAATCACTGTAACTGTCTCAGTAATGTCCTCACACCATCTTTAGCCCCATTCAGGGTCCAGCTTCGGCCTCCGTGATAGTCAGTCATCTGCCCTGGTCCCCTTTAAGCTTCAATGTTGCTGTTAGAGAGCTGGATGAGGGCAGGGTGGCGCCCGTCCTATTTGTCTGGCCTCCAGGTTTGACTTAACTTCTATGTTCCAGTCCCTCAGCACAGCCCCAGCTCAGATAGGGCCAGCGCCTCTTTCCTCAGAGGGTCCCAATGGCCAGTCAGTGGGGTTCATTCTCCCCAAGCTCAGCATCAGGATAGGGGGATTAGCAACCCCCCGGGTCTCCTTTGTGTGAGACCCTGTGCTTCTGAAAGAACAGACACCATGCACATGGGGGCATTGGGGGGTGGCGTTCCTATCAAACATACTTTGTACATGTGCTTTAATTATTAAAGAAAAGGGCACATTGACCAGAAGTAAAGAACGTCTGTGTTAAAAACAAAGATTAAATTTCTCCCTTCCTGGGATGCCAGTCTTTGTACTCCTGCAGTGATGACTCTTTCCCAGGTGCCAAGGCCATACGGACTTACTGTGCACATGTGTACTTTTTGTTTGTTTCTTTCTTTTTTTTGAAACCTTGAAGGAATGTATATCTGACTTGTTTAATGCTCTTTGTTTTGACAAGATATAAAACTGTACTGAAAACCATGCTTCTCTGGAACAGTTCCTCAGAGTTATCTAAGAGGTTGTCTTCTGGGCTATAGTCCTCTATACTCTTTTCTATTCCTATTATAGATTGTTTATTGATTATTTTCACCAACACCATTAGTTGATGTAGTTGGTATGATATCAGAAAAACTCACCTGGAACTTCTTTTGGAATTTTGCTTGCGACCAAGCGTGGACACTTTGAGCCCCTCTGGCTTCAAAGCACCCTTGGGTGCTTTGGCGAGTTCTTCCTCTTATCTGGATCTCCTTGTATTAAGTGAGAGTCCATGAGGTTTTTTTTTTTTTTTTTATGCGGTACGCGGACCTCTCACTGTTGTGGCCTCTCCCGTTGCGGAGCGCAGGCTCCGGACGCGCAGGCTCCGGACGCACAGGCTCAGCCGCCATGGCTCACGGGCCCAGCCGCTCCGCGGCATGTGGGATCCTCCGGGACCGGGGCACGAACCCGTGTCCCCTGCATCGGCAGGTGGACTCTCAACCACTGTGCCACCAGGGAAGCCCCATGAGTTTTATTTGAGCTGTTACCTTGAGACTTGGAGTCTTGAAGGGGTACGGTACATTTCCTAGGTGAAGAGGCTCTGGGGGGATTCCTAGGCAGAGGAACGGGGGGATACTTCTAGATGAGGGACCTGGAGGAAATGTCTAAGCAGGAAGGCATGGAAGAAATTTTGGAGTGAACTGGGAAATTGTGCTTCTAAAGCCTACCAGCTCCTGGACAGGCAGCCACCAACTGGAACTGCAGCTGGCTTCTACAATTGGTATGGAGCTGATACTGGCAAGTACTTATTGAACCCCCAAAATGACCAGGATGGAACTCTTTTGACATTCCAAAACTGATATTTGCATGCACAGTTAAAGAAAGCTGGCTTGATAAAGCATCTTATCAATATTCTGACCCTGTGAGAATAAAAGTAGTCTTAGGGGAAAACTTGACGTTATAACTCTTATCATGTCCTTGCAATGCAAAGACAGCCCACATTGCCTGAGACTACAGCCTTGGCTCAGTTAGTAGAATGTACAACTGAAGGGAATAAAAAGACCTTTTAAAGCACAAGCAGAAAAACTATGAGGTTTCTGTGTCTATCTGGATGTGTGTATGTCTGTCTGTATGTCATATGTATTCGTTTCTACTTCCAGATGATATCACCAAAAGGAATTTGTAAAAGAGCTCTATCTAATTGACTTAAAAACAAGCACTTACAAATCAAATATTTCTAAATGTAACAAAAAGCTAACCCAAAGTTTTAGAGGAGCATGCGATCTAGGACTAGTCTTCAGCAAATGAAACAAGTTTAAGTTGTTAGTTTGATTAATATGAACATGTCTTTAGAGTCATCAAGTCTAATACTTTTATTTGGTGCCTAGGTTTACTAAAAGTTCATGTGATCTTTGTTACAAAATTCGTCAAAAAGAAAATTAACTTAGTATGATGATATTTTCGTAAGTAATGAAACTGAGATAAATGGGATGAAAGCTTTTGGGTGAATTCTTTAAAATGATTATGTTTTATGGCATGTATACTTAAAAAGAGTTTCACCAGATTTTGGGTCACTTGAAACTTTTTTGCTAAATCAAATTAAGTGATGGGAATTCACAGACTATTCAGATCATTTCCAATTAAGATAAAAATACTGAAACATTCATTGCTAAGCGTGTCTAAATTGACCTACTTTGACTTCTTATTAGAGAAAAACTAAAGATGTTTGGGTTTATTGGACACACATCTTGTACCACATTGAGAAAAGAAATCATGCTATGAGAAAATATATGTTTCTAAAGGTTGTGGAATATGTTCAGAAGCTTGCCAATCAGGAAATGCTGGTATGACAAACATTTCACAGTGGATTGTTTCTTGGTTTTTGTTAGGGGTTAAGGTTTTTAAGGGTTAAAAATTATACATGTACTTAAAGTTAGTAGAAATAGGGACTTTCCTGGTGGTGCAGTGGTTAAGAATCCACCTGCCAGTGCAGGGGGCACAGGTTCGATCCTTGGTCCAGGAAGATCCCACATGCCGCAGAGCAACTAAGCCCGTGGGCCACAACTACCGAGCCTGTGCTCTAGAGCCCACAAGCCACAACTACTGAGCCTGCATGCCACAACTACTGAAGCCTGTGTGCGCTAGAGCCTGCGCTCCGCAGCAAGAGAAGCCACTGCAATGAGAAGTCTGTGCACTGCAACGAAGAGTAGACCCCGCTCACTGCAACTAGAGAAAGCCCATGTGCAGCAACGAAGACCCAAAGCAGCCAAAAATAAATTTTAAAATAAATAAATAAAATAAAGTTAGTAGAAATAATAAGGTAGACATTTAAGTATTCAAGGGGGTAAAAGATGTGTGTTTTCAGTAAAAGGAGGACTGAAAAAAGAAAATCAATTTAGTTAAGAGAAAAGAAACTGGTATTGTCCTGAAGTGTCTCCAAGAGAGATATTAAACTAATTATGCTTATTTGGTCTATTATATTACATGGGACATATTGTCAAGTAAAAGGTAACATTAAGCCTTCTCTTTTTGCAAATTTAAATTTTTTTATTTTTATTTTTTATTGAAGTATAGTTGATTTACAATGTTGTATTAGTTTCAAGAGTAAAGTGATTCAATTATATGCACGTGTGTGTGTGTGTGTGTGTGTGTGTGTGTGTGTGTGTGTGTCTGTATTGTTTTACATATTCTTTTCCCTTAGTGGTTATTACAAAATATTGAGTATAGTTCCCCGTGCTATACAGTAGGTCCTTGTTTATCTACTTTATATATAGTAGTATATATATGTTAATCCAAACTCCTAATTTATCCCTCCCCACCTTTCCCCTTTGGTAACCATAAGTTTGTTTTCTATGTTTGTGGGTCTATTTCTGTTTTGTATACAATTTCATTTGTATCTATTTTTAGATTCCACATATAAGTGATATCATATGATATTTGTTTTTCTCTGTCTGGCTTACTTCACTTAGTATGAGAATCTCTAGGTCCATTCAAGTTGCTGCAAATGGCATTATTTTATTCTTTTTTATGGCTGAGGAATATACCATATCGTCTTTCTTCTTTATCCATTCATCTGTTGATGGACATTTAGGTTGTTTCCATGTCTTGGCTATTGTAAATAGTGCCGCAGTAAATATTGGGGTGCATATATCTTTTTTTAAAAAAAATCTTTATTGGAGTATAATTGCTTTACAATGGTGTGTTAGTTTCTGCTGTATAACAAAGTGAATCAGCTATACATATACATACATCCCCATATCTCCTCCCTCTTGCATCTCCCTTCCACCCTCCCTATCCCACTCCTCTAGGTGGACACAAAGCACCAAGCTGATCTCCCTGTGCTATGTGGCTGCTTCCCACAAGCTATCTATTTTACATTTGGTAGTGTATATATATATCCATGCCACTCTCTCACTTCGTCCCAGCTTACCCTTCCCTCTCCGCATGTCCTCAATTCCATTCTCTATGTCTGCATCTTTATTCCTGTCCTGCCCCTAGGTTCTTCAGAACTTTTTTTTTTTTTTAGATTCCATATATTTGTGTTAGCATATGGTATTTGTTTTTCTCTTTCGGACTTACTTTACTCTGTATGACAGTCTCTAGGTCCATCCACCTCACTACAAATAACTCAATTTCGTTTCTTTTTATGGCTGAGTAATATTCCATTGTATATATGTGCCACATCTTCTTTATCCATTCATCTGTTGATGGACACTTAGGTTGCTTCCATGTCCTGGCTATTGTAAATAGAGCTGCAGTGAACATTGTGGTACATGACTCTTTTTGAATTATGGTTTTCTCAGGGTATATGCCCAGTGGTGGGATTGATGGGTCGTATGGTAGTTCTATTTTTAGTTTTCTAAGGAACTTCCATACTGTTCCCCATAGTGGCTGTATCAATTTACTTTCCCATCAACAGTGCAAGAGGGTTCCGTTTTCTCCACACGCTCTCCAGCATTTATTGTTTGTAGATTTTTTGATGATGGTCATTCTGACCGGTGTGAAGTGATACCTCACTGTAGTTTTGATTTGCATTTCTCTAATGATTAGTGATGTTGCGCATCCTTTCATGTGTTTGTTGGCAATCTGTATGTCTCCTTTGGAGAAATGTCTGTTCAGATCTTCTGCCCATTTTTGGATTGGGTTGTTTGTTTTTTTGATATTGAGCTGTATGAGCTGCTTGTATATTTTGGAGATTAATCCTTTGTCAGTTGCTTCATTTACAAATATTTTCTTCCATTCTGAGGGTTGTCTTTTCATCTTGTTTATGGTTTCCTTTGCTGTGCAAAAGCTTTTAAGTTTCGTTAGGTCCCATTTGTTTATTTATTTTTTATTTCCGTTTCTCTAGGAGGTAGGTCAAAAAGGATCTTGCTGTGATGTATGTCATAGAGTGTTCTGCCTATGGTTTCCTCTAAGAGTTTTATAGTGTCTGGCCTTACATTTAGGTCTTTAATCCATTTTGAGTTTATTTATTTATTTATTATTATTTTTTTTTTGTGGTACACGGGCCTCTCACTGTTTTGGCCTCTCCCGCTGTGGAGCACAGGCTCCGGACGCGCAGGCTCAGCGGCCATGGCTCACAGGCCCAGCTGCTGCACGGCACGTGGGATCCTCCCGGATCGGGGCACGAACCTCTGTCCCCTGCATCAGCAGGCGGACTCTCAACCACTGCGCCACCAGGGAAGCCCCATTTTGAGTTTATTTTTGTGTATGGTGTTAGGGAGTGTTCTAATTTCATTCTCTTACGTGTAGCTGTCCAATTTTCCCAGCACCACTTATTGAAGAGGCTGTCTTTTATCCACTGTATATTCTTCCCTCCTTTATCAAAGATAAGGTGACCATGTGTGTGGGTTTATCTCTGGGCTTTCTATCCTGTTCCATTGATCTATATTTCCATTTTTGTGCCAGTACCATACTGTCTTCATTACTTAGCTTTGTAGTATAGTCTGAAGTCAGGGATCCTGATTCCTCCAGCTCCATTTTTCTTTCTCTTCAGGGTCTTTGTGTTTCCATACAATTTGTGAAATTTTTTGCTCTAGTTCTGTGAAAAATGCCAGTGGTAGTTTGATAGGGATTGCATTGAATCTGTAGATTGCTTTGGGTAGTATGGTCATTTTCACGTTGATTCTTCCAATCCAAGAACATGGTATATCTCTCCATCTGTCTGTATCCTCTTTAATTTCTTTCATCAGTGTCTTATAATTTTCTGCATACAGATCTTTTGTCTCCTTAGGTAGGTTTATTCCTAGATATTTTATTCTTTTTGTTGCAATGGTAAATGGGAGTGTTTTCTTGATTCCACTTTCAGATTTTTCATCATTAGTGTATAAGAATGCAAGAGATTTCTGTACATTAATTTTGTATCCTGCTACTTTACCAAATTCATTGATTAGCTCTAGTAGTTTTCTGGTAGCATCTTTAGGATTCTCTATGTGACAGCTTTACTTCTTCTTTTCCAATTTGGATTCCTTTTATTTCTTTTTCTTCTCAGATTGCTGTGGCTAAAACTTCCAAAACTATGTTGAATAATAGTGGTGAGAGTGGGCAACCTTATCTTGTTCCTGACCTTAGTGGTAATGGTTTCAATTTTTCACCATTGAGGAAGATGTTGGCTGTGGGTTTGTCATATATGGCCTTTATTATGTTGAGGAAACTTCCCTCTGTGTCTGCTTTCTGGAGGGTTTTTATCATAAATGGGTGTTGAATTTTGTTGAAAGCTTTCTCTGCATCTATTGAGATGATCATATGGTTTTTCTCCTTCAGTTTGTTAATATGGTGTATCAAGTTGATTGATTTGTGTATATTGAAGAATCCTTGCATTCCTGGGATACACCCCACTTGATCATAGTGTATGATCCTTTTAATGTGCTGTTGGATTCTATTTGCTAGTATTTTGTTGAGGATTTTTGCATCTATGTTCATCAGTGATATTGGACTGTAGTTTTCTTTCTTTGTGACATCTTTGTCTGGTTTTGGTATCAGGGTGATGGTGGCCTCATAGAATGAGTTTGGGAGTGTTCCTCCCTCTGCTATATTTTGGAAGAGTTTGAGAAGGATAGGTGTTAGCTCTTCTCTAAATGTTTGATAGAATTCGCCTGTGAAGCCATCTGGTCCTGGGCTTTTGTTTGTTGGAAGATTTTTAATCACAGTTTCAATTTCAGTGCTTGTGATTGGTCTGTTCATATTTTCTATTTCTACCTGGTTCAGTCTCAGAAGGTTGTGCATTTCTAAGAATTTGTCCATTTCTTCCAGGTTGTTCATTTTATTGGCATAGAGTTGCTTGTAGTAATCTCATGATCTTTTGTATTTCTGCAGTGTCAGTTGTTACTTCTCCTTTTTCATTTCTAATTCTATTGATTTGAGTCTTCTCCCTTTTGTTCTTGATAAGTCTGGCTAATGGTTTATCCTTTTGTTTATTTTCTCAAAGAACCAGCTTTTATTTTTATTGACCTTTGCTATCATTTCCTTCATTTCTTTTTCATTTATTTTTGATCTGATGTTTATGATTTCTTTCCTTCTGCTAACTTTAGGTTTTTTTGTTCTTCTTTCTCTACTTGCTTTAGGTGTAAGTTTAGGTTGTTTATTTGAGATGTGTCTTGTTTCTTAAGGTAGGCTTGTATAGCTATATACTTCCCTCTTAGAACTGCTTTTGCTGCATCCCATAGGTTTTGGGTCGTTGTGTTTTCATTGTCAGTTGTTTCCAGGTATTTTTTGGTTTCCTCTTTGATTTCTTCAGTGGTCTCTTGGTTACTAAGTAGTGTGTTGTTTAGCCTCCATATGTTTGTATTTTTTTACAGATCTTTTCCTGTAATTGATATCTAGTCTCATAGTGTTGTGGTCAGAAAAGATATTTGATACGATTTCAGTTTTCTTAAATTTACCAAGGCTTGATTTGTGAACCAAGATATGATCTATCCTGGAGAATGTTCCATGAGCACTTGAGAAGAATGTGTATTCTGTTGTTTTTGGATGGAATGTCCCATAAATATCAGTTAAGTCCATCTTGTTTAATGTATCATTTAAAGCTTGTGTTTCCTTATTTATTTTCATTTTGGATGATCTGTCCATTGGTGAAACTAGGGTGTTAAAATCCCCTACTATGATTGTGTTACTGTCAATTTCCCATTTTATGGCTGTTAGTATTTGCCTTATGTGTTGAGGTGCTGCTATGTTGGGTGCATAAATACTTACAACTGTTATATCTTTTTTTTTGGATTGAACCCTTGATCATTATGTAGTTTCCTTCTTTGTCTCTTGTAATAGTCCTTGTTTTAAAGTCTATTTTGTGTGATATGAGAATTGCTGTTCCAGCTTTCTTTTGATTTGCATTTGCATGGCATATCTTTTTCCATCCCCTCACTTTCAGTCTGTATATGTCCCTAGGTCTGAAGTGGGTCTCTTGTAGACAGCATATATATGGGTCTTGTTTTTATATCCATTCAGCCAATCTGTATCTTTTGGGAGCATTTAATCCATTTACATTTAAGGTAGTTGTCGATATGCATGTTCCTATTACCATTGTCTTAATTGTTTTGGGTTTTTTATTGTAGGTCTTTTCCTTCTCTTGTGTTTCCTGCCTAGAGAAGTTCCTTTAGCATTTGTTGTAAAGCTGGATTGGTGGTGCTGAATTCTCTTAACTTTTGCTTGTCTGTAAAGCTTTTAATTTCTCTGTCAAATCTGAATGAGATCCTTGCTGGGTAGAGTAATCTTGGTTGTAGGTTTTTCTCCTTCATCACTTTAAATATGTCCTGCCATTCCCTTCTGGCTTGCAGAGTTTCTACTGAAAGATCAGCTGTTGACCTTATGGGGATTCCCTTATGTGTTATTTGTTGTTTTTCCCTTTTAATATTTGTTCTTTGTATTTAATTTTTGATAGTTTGATTAATATGTGCCTTGGCATGTTTCTCCTTGGATTTATCCTGTATGGGACTCTCTGTGCTCCCTGGACTTGATTAACTATTTCCTTTCCCATATTAGGGAAGTTTTCATCTATTATCTCTTCCAATATTTTCCCAGTCCCTTTCTTTTTCTCTTCTTCTCCTGGGACCCCTATAATTCGAATGTTGGTGCATTTAATGTTGTCCCAGAGGTGTCTGAGACTGTCCTCAATTCTTTTCATTCTTTTTTCTTTATTATGCTCTGCAGTTGTTATTTCCACTATTTTATCTTCCAGGTCACTTATGTGTTCTTCTGCCTCAGTTACTGTGCTATTGATTCCTTCTAGAGAATTTTAAATTTCATTTATTGTGTTGTTCATCATTGTTTATTTGCTCTTTAGATCTTCTAGGTCCTTATTAAATGTTTCTTGTATTTTCTCCATTCTATTTCCAAGATTTTGGATCATCTTCACTATCATTTTTGTGAGTTGTTTTTCAGGTAGACTGCCTATTTCCTCTTCATTTGTTAGTTCTGGTGGGTTTTTACCTTGCTCTTTCATCTTCTGTGTGTTTCTCTGTCTTCTCATTTTGCTTCACTTACTGTGTTTGGGGTCTCCTTTTTGCAGGCTGCAGGTTTGTAGTTCTCTTTGTTTTTGGTGTCTGCCCCCAGTGGGTAAGGTTGGTTCAGTGGGTTGTATAGGCTTCCTGGTAGAGGGGACTGGTGCCTGTGTTCTGCTGGATGAGGCTGGATCTTGTCTTTCTGGTGGGCAGGTCCGAGTCCAGTTGTGTGTTTTGGGGTGTCTGTGACCTTATTATGATTTTAGGCAGCCTCTCTGCCAATGGGTGGTGTTGTGCTCCTGTCTTGCTAGTTGTTTGGCATAGGTTGTGCAGCACTGTAGCTTGCTGATCGTTGAGTGGAGCTGGGTCTTAGCATTGAGATTGAGATCTCTGTGAGAGCTTTCGCTGTTTGATATTACTTGGGGCTGGGAGGTGTCTGGTGGACCAATGTTCTGAACTTGGCTCTCCCACCTCAGAGGCTCAGGCCTGACACCCGGCTGGAGCACCAAGACTCTGTCAGCCATGCGGCTGGTCTTCCTAAAGCCGGGCCGCCTGCAGCAGCCTGACCAATGGAATATTCAAGTTGGAAATGTTGCCTTAGCACTGAGTGCTAGAGGAGATCTCCATCACTCCATACCAGAAATAAAAAGGGATGGACAACTCCCTTATATGTTGTAAAGACTTCTGACAATGGCAAAAAATCAGTTCAATGGGGGAAGGAAAGTCTTTTCAACAAATACAGGAGAAATAATTGGTTATGCATATGGAGAATCTTGATCTTTACTTCTTATCCATGATGCACAGTTAAATTCTGTTCCTCCAGGGAAAATTTCAGGGCCCTGCCCCTGCCACCACCAGTAATAGAGATGGCTTGGGAAGCATTAGAACCACCTGTAAGCTGGGGTTTTTATGAATCTGAAGTGGCTCCTCCACCGTCTCTTTCCCTTTCTGCCAACGGAAGCAGAAGACTCTGAGGCTTTAGAACAGGGCAGTGCTCCTCAGCATGGTCGAGGTCATCAAAAGTGAGGAAAGTATGAGAAGTTGTCACAGCCAAGAGGAGCCTTGGCTTCCCATGGCCAGCCGGGCCCGCATCCCCGGCAAGAATTGGCTCCCAGGCCCGATGTTTCCAGGTACCCGGAAGGGGGAGCGCATGTATCTTTTTGAATTATGGTTTTCTCTGGATATATGCCCAGGAGTGGGATTGCAGGATCACACAGTAGCTCTATTTTTTGTTTTTTAAGGAGCTTCCATACTGTTTTCCACTGTGGCTGCACCAATTACATTCCCACCAACAATATAGGAGCGTTCCTTTTTCTACACACCCATTTACAAATGGTGCACCTGGCAAGGGGTTAACCTCCAAAATATACAAACAGCTCATGCAGCTCAATATCAAAAAAACAACCCAATCAAAAAATGGGCAGAAGATCTCAACAGCCATTTCTCCAAAGAAGACACAGAGTTGACAAAAGGCACATGAAAAGATGCTTAACATCGCTAATTATTAGAGAAATGCAAATTAAAACTACAGTGAGGTGTCACCTCACACCAGTCAGAATGGCCATCATAAAAAGGTCTACAAAAAAGCTTTCTTTATATTATGTCTAAAGTATGTATTATCAGTGTTCCAGAAGTTATATGAAATTCCTGGAAATTTTATACATCCTGACATAGAACGTTCTCTGTCATCAAAATTGAGGTTCATGCTAAAGGGACTGAACCCGAGTATTAGGGAAATGCCCTTTCATGCAAAGGCAACAAAAGAATGTCAAGATTATAGCTCCTGCTGGTAAAGGCCATTCAGTGTCTACAAAAAAATTAACCCTCATTGACAGACTTTTGCCATCCTGATGTCCTTGTAACATGGCAACAGTCTGCTCCTACATCAGAAATTAAGATGGGTAAGCAATGCTGTTAGTTAAACAGTCAGGGCTGTGGGAAACGCAAAACAGCCTTTTGGTTCTTCCTGGCTCCCTGGAAAACCCCATTATATTTGATGTGTTAAAGCCTTCCCTGGCTGCAAGGCTGATGCACTCATAATGATAAAGAAACTGTTAGAAAATGTGTTTTCCGCTTGGTATACTTTCCACAATCTCCAGTGAACAAGGCGGCACCCACTTCACTGGGCAAATCATACAAGCCTTAACAAAAACCTCATCAACTTCTTAACTTTATCCTTAATCATCAGGCAAGGTCAACAACACTAATAGAAAAACTGGACTCAAGCAGAACAAAAGTTAATTACATGGGACTGAATGAACTGATAAATATGATTATCATTTATATGACTTTTTGTCTGAACTATTACTGGCTTTTAAACTCTGTTTTCCAGATAGAAGAAAACCTTTCCCTTTAAGCTAATCATGACTTATAGCAGTTTGGTAAAACATACGTTTGTAACCAGAATGGAAGCATTTATCTCTTCTCTCTACCTGATTCCCCCTGAATTTAGAATCTCTTCGGTTCCTAGTAGGCTTTCCAAGTGGAAAAGGAAGGCCACTTCCTGGCAGAAATAAGAACCTCAAGATATTTTGGAACTTGAGAAGGGAGGAATGCACCTACATCTGTAGGTATTGTAGGTAGAATCCAATGGCATGGCTTTCCTGGCCTTGAGAGGCCTTTGAAAACTTCAATTTGAGATCCCTTATGAAAAGTTCCAATAAAGGCCACTTTAACAGAGCCTATATGATCAATTACACTTATGTAGATAATCAGGCCAAGTGTATAGAAACCAGACTTAGTTTGCAAAAAACAAAAAATCTTAAATGACTATGGTCAAAATGAAGATAATTTAGAGGGAAAAATTGTTTCAGTAATACACCTTTGTAGATATTGAGGTTTTATATATACTGAGGTGTTGTATTTACTACCTACATCCAAGAAACCACTTTGTTGTTATGTCACATTATTGTAAAGTTTAATTGAATTATTAAAAGGATATTCGAAGCTCACTTCTGAATCTGATCACAGTGATCTATCTTTGGATGAAGGTCAGGTGCTCCATGACCTGCACCTAGGAGATTGTGCATACTGGAAAAGATATCATTTAAAGGACTGTCTCCAACCTAAAGGGAAGGATTCTTATCAGGTACTCTTAACTAGATCATACACAGTGAAACTGAAGGGAATGAACTCTTGAATTCATATTTCCCACTTAGAAGGGGCCTCTGCATCGGACTGGTTTATATAGAGGGGACTGCTAACATCAAACTCACCTTAAAACAACCATCAGGCCAGGTGGAGAAGCTGACGACAACAGTGGTCGACAGCTGGTCCAAGTATCCAGGCCAGGCCTGTGAGACCCATTCTACTGGTCCAATAGAAGTTATTCAAATGTTTGTCTCCCTATCAAAATTGAAAGTTACTCTTTTACTTCTAGCTATACTTTTGCCCCAGTATTCAGGATGGGAAGAAAATTTTTTAGTAAAGCCGTCACAAAGCGTATATACTGGGATAGGCCCTTCATAATACAATACCGATCCCTGACTTTTCAGATGTTCCTCATGTTACCACTCACCCACACCAACTTCCCTCTGACCTAATCTTTCAAGTTTAAATTCTTCAACATATTAATATGTCCATTCCTTATCTGATACTATCTTCAGTTCTTAGAGACTGAGCGCAACTTACCCCGAACCCCCTCCCTTTCTTCCTTACTTCATTGAAAAATGTTTTAATAGCTGACAAATAGAAGGTTTATGTTTATTAGAACATTATGCTACCCCATTGTCTATACATCAGGAAAGAGATGAACCTCCTTTCTCTCTTCTTTACAGAGTCAAGCAATCTATGTTAGCAAGATAGCAAGACACCGGTGGCAAAATCTTTGTGGCATCTTGGTTCGTAATGCAGGAGTGTATGTACACAGAGATGATCAGACATTTATCAGCCACCATTGGTCAAATAGCTGAAAAGACTGCACTGCAGCACAACAGACATCCCTAATTCCTTAGCCCAATTAGAATTAGATAATTGGGTTGCCTTAGATTTTCTAGTCCTCACACTTACGGGTTAAATTGTTTTTTATTAGAATGGAGATAATAGTAACCTGTGCGACCTTGTTATTACAATGATAATTCCTGAGATAATGGTCAGTAGAATGATAGTAAAAACAATAGGGTTTCTTAGTACTGAAAGGATACAAACCAACATTCTTGGGGTATGGGCCCAATAGCTTAGTTAGCTGACTTTACTCTAGAATGTAGTACAAACTGATAGCATGAAGAATTTAAAATTAAGGGTAGGTTCAATTTCTATGATTCTGGAAATAAGAGGGTTTAAACCTCTATTATTTACTCTGTCAAAGTAACTCTTTCTTCAGACATAATATGTTTGTGGTAGGATGCCTGATGTGATGACAGGTAGTGAAACTTCTTGTATACACAGGGCTAATGTTAGTGGTAAAATTTTTTCATAAGAGATATATATGCTGATCGTATATACATGTGGCTGATTCACTTTGCTGTACAGAGGAAACTAACACAACATTGTAAAGCAGCTATAATCCAATAAAAAAATTTGTGGGTAGGATGCTTGAATTCATAGAAAGGAGACAGCTAGGAGTGCTTTAAGGATGACATTGGCTGTATAGAATTCTGGCATATGGGGGTTGTCAAATGCTCCTAAAAATAGGGTTGTTGTGAAAATATTTATTACAATGATATTGACATATTCTGCTAGGAAGAACAGGGTGAATGCGTCTGCTATGTTTTCTACATTGAACCTAAAGACAGGTTTTGATTCTACTTCTGCTCAATCAAATGCAGCTCTGTTGGTTTCTGCTAGAGTAGAGATAAACATGCTGGCTAGTGGTCAGGATGGGAAATTTAGTCAAAGGCATTCTTGTGTAATAATTACTGTTGAAAGTGTAAATGATCCATTTATCAGTAGGACTGATAAGAGAATAGTTGCTGCTGTTACTTCTATGACACTGTGCTATTGCCTGTAGACCTCCGATGACTGTGTATTTTTTTTTTTTTTTTTTTTGCGGTACGCGGGCCTCTCACTGTTGTGGCCTCTCCCGTTGCGGAGCACAGGCTCTGTTCGCGCAGGCTCAGCGGCCATGGCTCACGGGCCCAGCCACTCCGCGGCATGTGGGATCCTCCTGGACCGGGGCATGAACCCGTATCCCCTGCATCGGCAGGCAGACTCTCAAACACTGCGCCACCAGGGAAGCCCCAACTGTGTATTTTGAATCCGAAGCTCATCCAGATCAGAGGATAGTAGAAATGGCGAGGTTTGATATGACTGCTATAAATAGCACACCTAGGTTTATATTAACTAGCAGATAGGGCATGGGGAGAGGAATTCATATTGTGAGAGCCAGGGTTTAGAGCCATTACTGAGGATGTAATAATACATACATAAAATGAGATCGATGGTCATAGTGGTTCTTTAATACATAGTTTGACTGCATCAGCAAAGGGTTGTAATAATCCATAAGGGCTGATGATGTGTGGCCCCTTCTGGTTTTGTATATAGCCTAGGACTTTCTGTTCAATAAATATGACGAACGCTACAGTGAGTAAAAGTGGAATAATGAGTGAAAGAATGCTGATTATATGTATTTTCTTAGGAAAAGGACTTGAACCTCTGCGGAAAAATGTTTTAGTTTTACGCAATTTACTGGACTCTGCCACCCTAACAAACCCTGCTCTATAGTGGGGTATGTATCAATTAATTGAATTGAAATTATATCATCAATTAATTTGAAGAACGTTTTATAACGAAGGCCTTATTTCTCTTGTTCTTTCATGCTGGGAGAAATCTAGAAGAGAAACTGACCGGGATGACTCTAGTCTGAGCTCAGATCACATACATAGGACTTTAATCGTTGAACAAACAGATCATGAGCAGCAGTTATACCATTCAGATGTACTGATCCAGCATCAAGGTCATACACCCTATTGTCAATATGAACTCTAGAATAGGATTGTACTGTTATGCCTAGGGTAACTTATTCCACGTATCAGTATTTTGGATTAATAATGATAAAGCATTTTGACTAGTTGGTCTAAATTTGAATCACTCAGAGGTTGTCTTATTCTCCAAGGTCACCCCAACCAAAATTGTTAATCCATTAAAAGCTATGTTATCCTTTAAAGTTCAGTTATTGTTTGTTTTTTTGGATTAAGTAATCAATTAAAGCTCCATAGGGTCTTCTCATCATATATTATTCCCACCTCTTCATGGGAAGGTCAATTTCACTGATTAAAAGAGACAGTAAAACCCTCGTGTGACCAATTATACAAGGCCTCATTTAGAGAAAAAAATGACTATGCTACCTTTTCCACACATAGGGTACTGTGACCATTAAACAAGTGTCACTGGGCAGGCAGTGCCTCTAATACTAGAAGTGCTGGAGTTAATGTTTTTCATAAACAGGCAGGGTTTGTGATTTCCCAGTTCCTTTTGCTTTTTAAAAATTTTTCCTTAAATGCATGCCTGTGTTGGGTTAATAATGGTTTTAATAAATAATTAGGTAATGGTTTACGTTGATTTTACTGCTAACTATCAGCGGGTTATTCATTCTGATATAAGCTTATGCCAGGAGAAATATTTCTTGTTACTCATATAGACAGTATTGCTTCTATTAATTAATAGATTAGTCCCTTATTAATTTTGGGGTTGGTTTATATACTATTGGTGTTATGATGAATATGTGGTTGACCTTGAATGCTTTCTTAATTAGTGGCTGGTTTTAAGCCAGCTATGGTATTGTTTATGCTTACTCTCTAGAGAACTTTGTAACTAAAAGCTGTACCTTTTTAGAATAACATTTAAAATTATGTTAAAAGTGATGTTTGTTTGTTTGTTTTTTGCGGTGCGCGGGCCTCTCACTGTTGTGGCCTCTCCCGTTGCGGAGCACAGGCTCCGGACGCACAGGCTCAGCGGCCATGGCTCACGGGCCCAGCCGCTCCGCGGCATGTGGGATCCTCCCGGACCAGGGCATGAACCCGCGTCCCATGCATCGGCAGGCGGACTCTCAACCACTGCGCCACCAGGGAAGCCCGACCTAACGTTTTTATGTCTGATAATTATGCGTATTACGGTATTGTTCTTTACCAGGGTATCCTGAGGTTGGTGATATTTAAGGCTGGTGAGGTTCATCAGAGTTTATCAGTTATAGCATAGGCTCCTCTATCGGAGTATGAATCACAGCCAAGTCCTTTGAATTTTAAGCTAGTAGATGCTAGTAGTACTGATGCTAAGAATAGTGGCTTAACTAATCCCAGTCTAGATCTTAGCTGTCCTGTAATCAGAAATGTTAAAGTCACTTTCATCGCTTATTTTTATTTTAGCTATGGCTTTTTGCAGCTTAGCGAGGACATCATTTTATTTTGGGGGTAATCTTTAACATGCTTTACACTGGATTTCTACTAGCTTGGGTTAATCTTATGACCGAGGTGGCTGACATGAAATTTACCAACCCTAATTAGTTCATATAACTTACCCAGACTTCCATTTTGGGCTTAATTTTTATCAATGTCCGTTCCCATGGGGGCGTAGTTTAGCGAGTTGTTTTGAATTGCATTTTAGTGCGCTTGATGCCTTTTAATCTCTTTTGATTTAGAGGCATTCTCACTGGGATGCAGATACTTGCATGTGTAATTTCATGTGAAATTAATGGAAAGGCTAGGATCAAAGCTATGTGTTTATGGAGTTAGTAAACTCACCCAGGCATTTACAGGGCCTTGCTCTAATTATTAAACTCCATCAACAAGTTGAGTAGGATTTGTACGTATCACATTTATGTACTTAATTGATGCATGGATATTCAGTGTACTAGTTTGGGTTGTGTTAAAATTAGTATTGAAATATTTATTTTTTTCTTGTGGAGATTATTAAAATGTAATTTTTATTTTAAATTTTATTCAAGGTAAATGGCAGATTGAGGGGGATGTCTGTCTATATAAGCCTTATATATCTAAGTAATTCAATGGTAGAGTTAGGAGGCTAGTTTGTAGTTATACTAACTTTGGGCTGGTGAAGTGAAGGCAGTAGGTTTATTGAATGAGTTAGTTGAATCTTATATAGTTCTATGCTTTGACTTGTTTTGGGGGTTTGGCAGGGTGATAATTGTATATAAATTATGAGAATTAGCAGGGCTAGGGGTTTGATTAAGCAAGCTATTTACCTGATATGAGTGTGCATGTGTACAAAAGTGTGTAATTGCTCAATATCCTGTGACCACTGACTCAATAACATATGACGTTAAGAGTCTCATGCTCTACCGACTGAGCTAGCTGGGCACGTAGTGGGAAGCAGCCGCATAGCACAGGGAGATCAGCTCGGTGCTTTGTGACCACCTAGAGGGGTGGGATAGTGAGGGTGGGAGGGAGGGAGACGCAAGAGGGAGGAGGTATGGGGATATATGTATGCGTATAGCTGATTCACTTTGTTATAAAGCAGAAACTAACACACCATTGTAAAGCAATTATACTCCAATAAAGAAGTAAAAACAAAAACAACAAAAAACATATGATGGTAGATGATGTTGGAAAATAATATTCAGTTTCAGCTCAGCTACAAATTTCTTGACGGTGTGAAGGCCGCTATGGCCATAGCATGTCACAGAACCTCCCCACCCACACCAGTTCCAAATACCAAAAGCATGAAACCTGTTATGTGTGAGCCTGGGCTGATTAGTCATTAGTCCATCGAGGTATATTAATGAAGGCGAAAGAGTGGGTGATTTTAGGTGAGATGGTCCTGAAATAAGAACCAGATGCCAGATATAGTTCGTTTATAGGAATCTCCATGGTTCATGAGCCTAGAATGAGGAGAGAGGCATATCTGTGGGTGGGTTGAAGGTGTATCGTGGCTAGATGATTAAGCTCTGGTTACAGGTTATGATAAACATGTTGAGTGGAAATGATTTGATTTTATGTGGTATGTATGATAAACATAGGTCCTATATAATATCAGTCACTTCAATTACCCCTGTGAATATTTGTGGGGACTGGAATCTAATGTGAATTGAAATGTTTAATGCATTATGTAGTATCAATAAGCTGACGTACATGCTTATACACATGCAGTAGATAATTCATGATTATACATATGTATTACGTATGAGAAAGCATATGTACTTACTTATGTGGAAGAGCACACAGTGCACAAAGTACATAGGAATGTTAGTGTAATGTTAGTGTCCCATAAGCAAGTTGTTCAGGGAATCGTTTAAGTAGAATTTCAGTTTTGGGTGCTGATGGTGGAGCTGGAGTTTCTTGCTTGAGTCTTAGGGAGTTATGCTACTCTCCTTTTCTGGTTTAGAAGAACCAAATAATAAATATACTACAAAAACCCTTCATTTTAGGAGGTTATTTTCAATAATGCTTATTAGTGGCATAAGGACTATAATTCTAAGAAAGTATAGAGTAGATCCCCTTTGTCCGATGATAACAGAATGGTGATCAGTGGTTTGTCTTCCAATCCATGTTAATGTTCATAGGTCCACTACAAGTACTCAGAATAAACATTGGCTAAGAGGTCATAATATTATACTTTGTTGCTTTGCTGTATGAAGTTTTGGGAAGATTGAGGAATGACATGGCTAATGCTAGTACCTCTCCTACTTGTTGTGAATGGATCAAGAATTGCATAGGAAAATAAGAAGTATCATTCTCGTTTGATGTGAGGGAGAGTGTTGAGGATGTTAGGTGGAATATAATTGTCTGGGTCCCCTAGTAGGTCATGTGAGACTAGTAGTAGTATTAATAAGCTTTTAATTGGAACAAGGTAACCAAGATATCTTTAATTGTCTAGTATGGATGAAGTGGGATTTTGTCCATATAAGATGAGATCCCTCTTGGACTGTTAGAGCCTCTTTCATGAAGGAATAA
The DNA here is from genome assembly GCF_937001465.1 of Orcinus orca. NCBI lineage: Eukaryota > Metazoa > Chordata > Mammalia > Artiodactyla > Delphinidae > Orcinus > Orcinus orca. Next base: position 27,536,676 of record NC_064563.1, read on the forward strand.
TAGGTGAAGAACTGTTAAAGCTGCAATAATGAATGGAAGGATAAAGTGGAAGGTGATGAATAGGGTAAGGGTGGCTTTATCAACTGAGAATCCTCCTAAGATTCAATTGACTAGGTTAATGCCAATGTAAGGAATTGTTGAAAGGACATTTGTAATGACCATTGCTCCTCAAAAGGATATTTAGCGTCATGGTAAGACATAACCTGTAAATGCTGTGGCTATTACCTTAAATAGTACGATAATTCTGATGTCTCATATTTCTAGGAAGGTGTAAGATCCATAATACAGGCCCCTCCTTACATGGGTAAATAAGCAAACAAAGAATAGGAAATGTCGGTTTGCATATAAATTTCAGATGATTCATTCGTAGTTTACGTTTCAGTAGATATGCTTAACTGAAGAGAAGGCAGTTATTGTATCTGATGTATAGTGTATTGCTAGGAATAACCGTGTTAAGATTTGTAAAATTAAATAAATATCAAGCAGGGAAGGAAAATTTCATCATGATGAGATTTGATGGGGCTGGTAGATCAATAAATGCATTGTTAACAATTTTGATTAATGGGTGGGATTTTTAAATGTTGGGCATTAGTGTTCTTATAGTTGAAATATAATGATTTTTCAAGTCATTGGCCATGGTTACATTCCATGTAAGAATAATGATGACAGGGACTTCCCTGGTGGTCCAGTGGTTAAGAATCTGCCTGCCAATGCAGGGGACACAGGTCCGAGCCTGGGAAGATCCCACATGTCACGGAGCAACTAAGCCCGTGCGTCACAACTACTGAGCCTACACTCTAGAGCCCGTGCGCCACAACTACTGAAGCCCTTGTGCCTAGAGCCCATGCTCTGCAACAAGAGAAGCCACCGCAATGAGAAGCCCGCGCACCGCAACAAAGAGTAGCCCCCGCTCGCAGCAACTAGAGAAAGCCCACGCACAGCAACGAAGACCCAACACAGCCAAAAATAAATTAATTTAAAAAGAAAAAAGAATAATGACATAGATTGTATTTATTTTAAGTACTATTTTGGTAGTTAGTTTTGTAGGTTTTTCTTCAAAACCTTCACAGGTTTATGGTGGGCTTGGGTTAATTGTGAGTAGTGTGGTGTTGTAATGAATTGTGGTAGATCGTTTTTGTGCTTAATGGTTTTTAAAATTTACTTAAGGGGAACGTTAATAGTTTTTGGTTATGCAACAGCTATGTCTACTAAGCAGGATCCTGAGGTTTGAGATTCTGATAAAACCCTCTTAGGTATATTTCTTTCATGTCGTGATGGACATGCAAATTAAACTCACAATGTGAACATCCATTCACATACAATAAATGGTCATAATCAGGAAGAAACAAATTAAAATGCTGGCAACAATGTAGAGAAATTGGAACCCTGACACATTGCTTACGGAAATGTAAAGTGGTGCAGACAATATGTACAGTAGCGTGGCACTTCCTCAAAAAGATAAAAGCACAATTAGAGTTGGGTTCAAGAACTCTACTCCTAGAAATATGCCACAAAGAAGAGAAAGCAGGTGTACAAACAAAAACTTGTACACGAATATTCATAGCAGCCTTGTTGACATTGGCCCAATGGTAGAAACAATTCGAATATCCATCAGTGGATGAATGCATAAGCAAAACAGGGTAGATCTATAAACTCCCATATTATTCTGCCACATACAGAAATAGAGTAAGATGCTGCAGTGGATGTGGAAAACAGTATGGCGTTTTGTCAGACACTTAAGTTAACGTATGATCACATCAAAATCCAACCCACAGGCTCACGTCGGCTCTCACCAGCTGTTTCAAACCTAGGGAAACGTCTTTTTGCATTATGATCCTGTTTTCTTCTTTTGGAACCATGACTGATACATCTCATCAACTTCACAACCTTGATGGATTGAAAAGTGCACAGGATATGATCTGGTTTGCCTTTTCTGTATGGTAACAAGTATCAGTACTTCATTTTTATTTCTTGTGATTAATTGTACATACCAATTACCATTTAAAACATTGTAAGTGCAAAATTCTATGGCGTTAACCACATTCACATTGTTGTACAAATAACCTCAGCATCCACGTTCAGAACTTCTCCATTTTCACGGTGACTCTCTGTAGCCATTTGACACTAATTCCCTTTAGCCCCTGGCAACCGCATTTTAAATATTTCCTTTGAATCTGACTTCTCTGGATAACTCCTATAAGTGGAATCATATCGTTTTTGTCCTTTCGTGACAGGGCTATTTCACTTCTCCTAATGGCTTCAAGATTCATATATATTGTAGCACATGTCAGAATTTTCTGAATTTTTAAGGCTGAATGACATTCCTTTGTGTGTACACCACGTTCAGTTTATCCATTGATCCATCAATGGATGGAGACTTGGTTCACTTCCACCTTTCGTTACTATGGTTAATGCTGCTGGGAAGATGGCTGTACCCATATCTGTTCCAGTCTTTGTTTTCAATATCTTGGGTATATACCCTGATGTGGAATGAATGGATCGTACGTTAATTCTCTAATGAAGTTTTTGAGGAACTGCCATACTTGTTTCCACTGCACCATTTCTCTTGATCCCTTTTATGGCAGAATAATACGGCGATTTATGGACCAACTGCATTTTGTTTATCCATTTACCCATTGGTGGACATTTGCATTGTTTCTTCCTTTTGAATATTGTGAACAGCGCTGCTATCAATAGATGTGTACACCTGTGTTTAATACTTTCTGTTATTTATTCTAGGAGTGGAGTTGTTGTTCCATCTGGTAATTGTATATTCATATTGAAAACATAGGTTGCGCTCTTTTCCACGTCCACAATAATGATTAACGGTTCCAATGTCTCTGCATTTTTGCCAATATTAGTTACTGTTAATTTTCTTGATTATAACTATTTTAGTGTATGTGAAGTAGTTGTTGCATTGTGGATTTAATTTGCATTTCCATCCTATCTTTTCATCTGCTTGTTGACCATTTGCATGTCTTGTATAGAGGCGGGTCTGCTTAAGTCTTTTTTTCATATTTAAAACAGCTTGTTTGTTGATGAATTGTACAATAACAGTTCTTGATATATACTGGATAAAGACCCATCTGATATATAATGTGGAATTATTTTCTTCCATTCTGTGGGCTGTCTTTTCACTTTCTGGATTGGATCTTTTGATGCACAAAAGTTTGATGTACAAAGTTTTCCATTCTGAGGAAATCCAATCGGTTTCTTTGTTGTTGCTTGTGCTTTGCTGTCAGATCTAAGAAACCATTGCTAAATCCAAGTATATGAAGGTTTATTCTCATGTTTTCTTGGAGATTTTACAGTCTTCCCTGGTATTAGTGGGGGATTGGTTCCAGGACTCCCAGAGCTTACCAAAATCCATGGATGTACATGTCATTTTTATAAAATGGTACAGTATTCGCAAATAACCTGGGCACATCTTCCTGTATACTTTAAATCATCCCTAGATTATTTATAAGAACTAATACAGGGCTTCCCTGGTGGCGCAGTGGTTGGGAGTCTGCCTGCCGATGCAGGGGACAAGGGTTCGTGCCCTGGTCCGGGAGGATCCCACATGCCGCGGAGCGGCTTGGCCCGTGCGCCATGGCCGCCGGGCCTGCACGTCCGGAGCCTTGCTCCGCAACAGGAGAGGCCACAACAGTGAGAGGCCCGCACACCGTAAAAAAAAAAAAAAAAAAAAGAACTAATACAATAGAAATGCTATATAAATATTTAAAATACAATGTAAATTCTATGTAAATAGTTGTGGGCATTTGGAAATTCAAGGTTTTCCTTTTGAAAGTTTTTGGAATTTTTTCCCTAATATTTCTGATCTGGAGTTGGTTGAAAACATGGATGTAGAACACGTGAATACATGGGGCTGAGTGAAATTTTATTTTTTACATTTAAGCCTTTTATGTATTTTGAGATACTTTTCATATGTGGTATAAAGGGTCCAGTTTCCTTCCTCTGCCTACGGATAGCCAATTGCCTAGCACCATTTGTTAAAAACATCATTTCCCCCCAATTTCATGCTGTTTACTCTCGTCTAAAATCAGTTCATCCTATACAGATGGCTTTATTTCTGGGATCTCCATTCATCTCTATGTATAGCTCATGCCAGTATCACAGTGTTTTATTTCCTGTTGCTGTGTACTAGCATTTGAAATTGGGAAGTGTGAGCCTCCAACTTTGATTTTCTTTGTCAAAATTGTTTTAGCTGTTTGGGGCCTATTGAAATTCCATAGTTTGGGGCGTCCGATTCTCCCCTTCGCATGTATGTACCCCAATTTCCTTATGCATTCATCTTCTAAAGAAACCCTGATTCCTGGAAGGTTTAGACGTTATGAGTAGAGCTTCTGTGCATAACATTGTTCTTTTTTCATTTGGATATAGTTTTTCAAAGCAGTTCTGTGTATACTGGAGGCATAAAGGTGGATCTCAAGGGGTGAGACTTGCTTGGCTTTGGAAAATACTGCCAAACTGTATCTCAAGCGGCCATATTTGTGCGCCATCAGCAACGAAGGAGAGTTGCTGTTTGGCCCCATCCTCCAGTGATCGGTGTTGTCCTTTTGGGAGGAGGTTAGCAGTTCTAATATGTGTGTAGTGCTGTCTTATTGTTTTCATGTGTAATTCCCTGATGGTATACGACGTGGATCATATTTTTGTCCCCTTTGTAATCTTCTTTGGCCAGGTGTTTGTTCAGATCGTTACCCATTTCTAATGCAGCTGTTTATCGATTTTTGTATAATGTGGGTACAAAGTCTTTATCAGATATGTATTTTGCAAATATTTTTCTCCCAGTTTGTTGCTTGTCTTTTGGCTTTCTGAATAAGGCATTTCGCTGAGTAGAAATTTTTAATTTTATAGAACACATGAGTATTCTTACCCTTTTGTGTGTGGGCTTTACATGTTGTGATAAAATTCGAAGCTTATGATCTACGTGACCAAATCCATGGCCATGTCAATTTTCTTATATGTTTTAGTCTTTAATTTTTATAGTTTTATTTCTAAATGTGTCTGTGGACAATTTTGAGTGATTTTGGGTGTAAGGTGTAAAGTTTGTATCTACATTCATTTCATTGCATATGGTTTCTAACTGTTTTATAACTCTTTTTGAGAATTCATGGGACATTGCCTCCACCTATCTTTATTCCCAAACATTAGTGGATTCGGCAGGACTGCCAGCAGTGAACTCAGCCTCCACTAAACTGAGTGGGTGCGGCCTGCATTTCCTAGTTTGCCAGCAGAGGGCGACAAGCACGTCTCTCTTACCAGTGCAGGGCCTGCCTGATCTGCCCACAGACCTGGCTCTGTGCACAGCTGACAGGAGCTAGGTCTCCTTAGGACGTACCAGGGATTTGGTTTCAGAACAATGCAGGTCTGCATCCACGTTGAGTGGATCTCTTGTTTCTTTAGGACCTGCTGCAAGGTGCTGCCATGGGAAGAAAAGTGATGAAAAATTGAGGAGAATCTTTTGTGCATGGCTGACTGCTGGGTGTCTGTCATCAGAGGACCCAGCAAAGGAAGGGCCTGATGTGAAGAACTGTGTATTTCAGTTAGCTTTGTGTGCGAAGCAGACGATGTCCAGTGTCCTTCTGCTTGTGATGTTCCATTTTCCAAGCAATTTATTGGGGAACATGTCCTTTGGCTACTGCATGTCCTTTGGATGGCAGCTTTGTCATAAATTAACTGACCACGTATTTGTGGGTTTATCCCTGGGCGCTCTATTCTATTACTCTGGCCCGTGTGCCTCTTTCGTTTACTCCAGCTGCTGGTCTCCTTTGTCAGGATCCCCTTGGCTGTTCGGGGTCCTCTCACACGAATAGGATGCTAGTCTCCCCAATCCCCTGCTGCCGCCTATGCCTGCGAGACTCTTCTCAACACAGCAGCCAGAGCAATCCAAGGAAGCCAAGTCCACCATGTTACTCCACTGCTCAAAATGGTCTCTCATCCCAGGCATCCCAGTTCCTCTCAATCACCTCGCTGTGGCCACACTAATCTCCTTTGCTGTTTTGAGCACACCACACGTTTTCTTTCTTCTGCCTGGGAGGACCTTTCCCCTCACATCCTTAAGACTCCCTTTCCTCGCCTTCTTCAGATCTTTGTTCAGATGTCACCTACCTTGTGAGGGCTTGCCTGACCACCTAATTTTAAATCGTATCCCAGCCCTCCCGGTCTCCCTTCCCCGCTTTACTTTGCTCCATAATACTTATCACCATCTGACATTTTATCTGTTTGTTTAATCTTCCGTCTCGCCCCAGAATGCAAACTCCAAGGAGGCAGTGATTTTGGTTGTAGTTTTACTCCTGACAACTACTTCTGATGTACAGTTTAAGAGACTTGGGATCAGGAGTTGGAATTTAGCCCATATTCCAGTGTTTCCCAAACTTTAAAAACAAATGTCCCACATTAACACAAACATCTCAGCCTCCATATTGCAAAGGGCCTTCAGGTGAGAATCATGGTCTCACCTATGCTATTTGTACCAGTCAATATTTTGTTGACTTTTCTGTTCTGTGAATTACAAAAAGAGGTGTTTTTTGCATTTTCAAGTATAAAAATTATACTGACTCATGCCTTTTCAAACTACACCTGAGCCCTCCATCTCCTCAGGCAGACTCTGATAGGCCTCTTGAGGGGTCACTTACCCCACACTGCATTGAGTCTGACTAAAATAATGGGTGCTTCTGTAACAGTGCAGTGTGGCCTTCTCAGTTCTGGGTGGAGTTGAGAAATATGTTAAATTTGGAAAACAATATTGTTCACTCCAGACAGAATTTTCCTTGATGAGCAAAAACTTCATGTATCTAAGACCATGTCAAAAAGTAGATAAATGCAAAGAAAGCAAAGGCTTTGATAGTATGAAATAAAAAGGATTTAACATACAAGGCAGAAAACTGAATGAATCTTAATAGGACTTTCAACAGGTTACCTTCTCTGCTGTTAATATAAAATCTAGGTATAAGCTTAAAATATGATGGCAAATGGTTCACCGAACTGAGAAGTCGCATGGCAAAATGACAAGCCAATGAATGAGACTTTCGGCCACAAAAGAGTAACCCTCAGGTGAGGATACATATGAGGAATGATGACCCAAGGTCTCTGGACATGGATCAGTTTATCTTTGAAGTACGTCATGTCTATCCAAGACAGGTATTCTCTGAAGGGCCACACTGGTCATTGAGACTTGGGGCAGTCGAGAAACTTACACCAGCGAATGGAACATAAAGGGACTCTGCTTGGCCTTAGGTGTCTCTTGTTTTGGAGTCATGAAACTTAAAGAGAAATCCAACAGAAGTATTGCCCGCTCTCTCTTTAAAGAACTGGTTTATGTCATAGAATAGAACCCACACAGAACCCTTTGATGTTTCTATTCTAAGGTCTATTCTTTTTTTTCTTTTGAAGGAACTAGTCTATAGATGTGCATTGCATCCAGTTGATTGATGTTGTTGAGTTCAACTATGTCCTTACTGATTTTTCTAAGGGCTATTCTAATACATGGGCTAGTATGAGTGGGATTCTGGTATTTCAGTAAAAACAAGATGCTTAGAGATTCAGAACCCTATTCCTTCCTCTTTGTTAACCTTCAGTTCCTCTGGAGGTGCAGGGACTAGGTTTTATGGAGGTTTATTTGAGGATACTAAGAGGCTGCTGAGGCACTAATGGGGAAGATTCTGGCTTCTCTCGTTGGGGGTACAAGTCAGCTCTAGACTATTTACTCAGAAAAGAGGGGAATATATTCCCACACAACAGATGTGCATGGCTCTCGGCAATGATGGGACCCTTCACAGCACCTGCACACCGTAGGTCTTCAAAACAATTCTGCTGAATGAATAAATAAGGACCTCAGTCCATCAAAAATCAGTCTAGATAAATGCAGAAGACTACTGCACCCTTTCCAGATGGTTTGTTCTTTGTTACTGAGGACTCCTCACTTCTGCTATTCCCTTCCTAATAGGTGAGGTACAATAATTTTAAATGAGAAGAAATTCTTACATCAGTGAGAAAGTAAGGTCACACAAAGAGTGGACAGGCTTCTTGTAATTTATTTGAGTTATTTTCAAGCGACAGCTACAAAAGTTCTTAAGTTTTATAATACTTTTGATAAGAAAATAAAATTTAAATAAAAATACATTCTCAACAATACAACATGGTTACACAAATTCACTACATTAAGTTTTGATAACTTATATTTTCAAACTGGACACTGTAAAAAACTAATATTTACTAGCAACATTAATTTCCAAAAGTTAACAAAAATGGAAGCAGATAATATCAAGACTGGCAATTTAACTCTAGAATGAGTCCTGTATTTTTCACATACTGTAAGGACACCTAAAAGGCTTTGTAGCATTTTGTCTTTACAGGATGTACCATTAGAACAAATTAAAGGTGCTTTTACTTAAAAAAACAAAAAAAACAAAAAAAATCTGTCTTCTAAAACTTGGCATGAATGAGCCTTTCTGATAAATGAATGAAATTAGGCTTCAGAAACAAAAACAAAAGCCACATCATTCGTCATCTTTTTTTGTACAATAAGGAAAGCCTTGTTTTGACACTTAACCACTACCCGTGATAAACATATTTTTCTTTGGCAAAGAAAATAGTTCAATTTGATAAATTATATTCCTGGGAGTAAAAAAATGTTGCTATTGCCCATTATCATATTAAATGAATATTAAAAAAACAAAGCTAAATAAAGAACAAAACAAACGATAACAACAACAAAACAAGCAACATACCAGCATAATTTTAAATGATAGAAATGGATAAACTAAGAACCAGAATTGGCATTTATGGCAAGAGTTTCTCCATATCATCCTTTTCTTTCCTTCTTGGGGTTTTCAGGGTTTTAGGGTAAAGTGAGCTGCCATGTATTTTTTTCAAGTTTAGAAAAGGCAGAGAAAGCAGATCAGGTAGTAAAAATCAAAGTACTCATAAGTAACAGCAGAGGAATGAGGAGGCCCTTGGAAGCAAGTAAGTACCTTGGTTATTTTGGGGTCCCACTGACATGGTCTCTTATTTCAGAAGACTTTCAAAGAAAATTTCATGTCATATTACTTGTTTTTAGGCTATGCCAAGGTGGTTAATTCCAGTCAAACTGGCTGTTTAAAAAGTGTCATGTGAAGAAAATAACTAGTAACTGAACTCTTCAAATTCTGAGTTACTATTCACACAGCCTTGGTCCCTTTGAGAATGCTGTGATCTTTAAAAACCGTCATAACGGAGGGCCTGACATTAGAAATATTAGAAGAATATAACTAAAGAAGCCACTAGAGAGTAATGAGTGGTACCTGGCAATGCTCACATGGCCTTTCCAGGCAGACATTCAGAGACCCTTAAAATGAAATTTCAATCTGAATGAAATTCAAAAGTGAGAAATTTATTAAATGGTAAAATTCTTTCACAATGATGAATCAATGTAGTTTATGGAATCTACAAGCTCATAAAATTTGAAAGACTTTTCAAACCTGTCTTTAAAATGGGCCAGCAATGACCTACCATAATGCAGACTAGGACTGATTCTTAAATAAAACCAACTGATTTTTACAAGTCCTTTAGAGACTTGTACATTAGAGATATTGCTCCATTACAATCATTTATGGAACAACTTTGATGACTGTGTGTGAATGGTCTTTAAAAATAATTACCTAGTAACATTATAATTTAAAAACAATTACCAATAACATAATTGGCAAAGTGTATCTTGAAATATAGCTTATGCTCAGGGAAACAAAAAAAGCACTACTAGCTAGATTTACATTAATAAGTAGTCACAGTTTTAAACAGAAACATGTAAAATACTCCAAGGTTCAAAGTACCACATTTAGAAAATGTTTTGAATTTAAAAAGACAAAATAAGAGTACCATGGTTTTTAATACTGATGAAGCAAAGTGCATACCTCTTAACTTCAAGGTGGCAACTTGCTTCGATTGCTTATTTACAGTTATGATTTTCAGGATAAAAGTAAATTAGGGAAAAATAGGATTCAAACAGTTGCTTGCCCAAATTCCATTTGGCTAGCAGGCAATAAGAAAACAGCAGTGAAATATAAACATTTTCAGGAAAGCACTATTTCTAGACTTAAACACTGATCATTCAACTGATCATAAAGATTAGATACCACGGAGTATCTAAAGTATAATCTGGGGTGGCCCAGATGAGTAAAGTGCGCCGAGTGACTGTTCTTGAGTTAGATCTCAGCCTCACGCTGGGAGGAGGGCGTCCTATGGTGGTGGCCCTTATAATAATGGAGTAATGAGTGAAGTCGAGTGAGTTTACCACCACCTTTTCCCATTGTTTACTTTCTCTTCTTTTTCAAAAGTGAAGTCCTTAGAAGTCACATTAACCTGAACTCTCAAATCAAGAAAATGAGTACCTGATGTTTAAACAATGAAAAAAATTTAGTGGTCTCATTTTATTTCATCTGCCGTCACTCATCCCAAATGTAAACAAGATGCAGACAACAGTACATGTTCCCTGATTTCTCCTATCTGAGTTCTGTTTGCATCATCTCTAAATAGACAAAAGATCTACCAGCTTTCAAGGATACTCTGGCAGTTTTCTAACATTTCTGTTGCTGTTCCAAATGTAATCTGTAATGACCAATGGACCAAAGGAGATCTTTTTTTTTTTTTTTGAAGAGGGAGGGTCTAGATGAACTAAATGGAAAGCTCTGAATAGTCATGGATTGAAATATTCCAGTAAAACACAATGTTGGCTGTATAGAGCAGGCACTAATGGTAGTGAAAAGTCCACAGAACACAGAGTGTTAGAAGAAGAAATGGTTTCTTGCTATGGAGGAGTTCTCCTTTTGTTACAAAGCTTCTTTAGGAAGATTCTTTCTATTAAAAAGAAGTTGCAGAAACATGGCTTTCGACACGTAAGATATGAAGGGAATCTTGGGTTTTAAATTCTCTAGGAACACATCAATACCAGGATTCCCAAACAGTTAATTTCAATTATTAAATATTAAATACAAGGTGAATGCAGGTGACAGTAAAGCCAATGTTCATTCTTAAATACTATGAACAAAATATATGATGAATTGAAAAACTCCAACAAAAATAATATTTTCCAGTTCTTCTGAGTCAATTGGTCAAACTCTAAAATGTTTTCCCAATAATTGGATTTTCCCTAGAGAAAAATAGAGGAAATAAGATGAACAAATAAAATATTTAGTACAAGAAAGATTGCAATTTTTTAACAGAGGAAAATACAGCTGGGAAAGGGGATGTGGGTACAGGAGGAGTATGTGTGGCTACAGGGGGAGAATACTATTTAAGAAGGGTGGTCAAGCATTGACTAGGACCTCATATGGAAACCTTCCGGGGCTCCAAGAAAACTGGATTACTACTGTTAGAAGAGAACAAAGTATACTAACGTAGAAAAGACAGTATTAGGATGCTTACACTAATCTTCCTAATGTACTGAGCCTTCTATCTAGGGAGAACACAAATATTTATACCTGTCAAACTGATTTTTATTGTTTATAAAACATATATAATTATCAATCCACACAGGTAAAAAAAAAAAGTAAAAATGGCGGGGCCAAGATTCAAAGCCCCTCCTTAATCAGCTGTATGACCTTGTGCAAGACACTTAGCTTCCCTGAGCCTCGGTTTCTCTAGCTGTGAAATGGGAATATAACCCTGTTGGGCTGATGTGAGGATCAATGAGAGAGTGTGCATTGTGGCAAACACTTAGTTGCTGGTCCAAGAACCATCTCTCCCTATCTACCTCTGTGCAAATCGAAACCTGACTCTAGCGCTAGTACTGGGCAGCCCTGTGTTTCAGGGGAAGCTAGGGGTAACTCTGGACAAGGTTTCCTTCCTCTTGAGGAGGAAATAGCTTTGTCTGCCCCTGGCTGCTATTATTAAAAATGTGGGGCTCTGAACTATTGCAGCCCAGCTGTGACCATGAGGGGACAAGTTTGAGGAAGACAGAAATCATCTTGTTGAAGATGGCTGAGCGGCTGGATTGTCCTTGATGACACTGTTGAGCTGAGCTAACCAACTGTAGAAATCGGGACTTAATTTGTAAGGTTAAAAAATTTCCTATTATTTAAGCCACTTCAATTGGGATTTTCTGTTACTTGCTGCTAAAAACTATCTAACTGATGCAATGTAAAGTACTAGGTACAGTGCCCAGTGGTAAGGAGTAAGCTCCTTAATAAATATTAACTCTTGCTGCTCTTTCCACCAGTGTCCATCTGCATCTGAGATGGATCCAAAGCATCAACTACAAGCTACTTCCAGCACTACGAAGCTGATTCTTTTTTTCTAGTACTTAGTGTGTATAAAGGTACTGTAAGAGATAAAGAAGGAAGAGGATCAGCAAAACAGAAAACTACTAAGTATTCCGTTCAAAGATTACATTGAAATATAACATTAAAAAGTGATGACAAAGTACTGCACCAATATAATGAAATGATACCAGAATTGAAAAAGACAAATATTCCTGTATGAGTGGCCAGGGAGATTCTTGCACAAGAGAAAGGTTCTGAGCCGGTTTTGAAAGACAAAGGTAAGCAGGAGGCCTGTACTTCAGGTGTGAGTACAGGGTAGCAGAGGCAATCTCAAACTATGTTGGAAAATGTTGAAAGTATTTTTAAAAATACTTACTTGCTCCCATATTTTGCACTACTTGATCTTTTCTTCCTATACTTTTCATGAGGTTCATCTAGCTTCTCTACGACGCTTTTTATTTGTTGAATTGTCTTAAAGGTTGTTACAGAATCCTCGATTACAAATTTAGAATAGTCATCAGGCTCTTTCTGTGGTCCTTGATAGACTGCTATAGTTCCACAAGCCTCTACAAGAAGCAATAAAATCTCTGATCAGACAACTAAATTCATTAAATGTAATTTGTATTGATAGTATAAATAAGAACTTTTCGGGCTTCCTTGGTGGCGCAGTGGTTAAGAATCCGCCTGCCAATGCAGGGGACATGGGTTCGAGCCCTGGTCCGGTAAGATCCCACATGCCGCAGAGCAACTAAGCCCGTGCGCCACAACTACTGAGCCTGCGCTCTAGAGCCCGCGAGCCACAACTACTGAAGCCCGTGCGCCTAGAGCCCGTGCTCCGCAACAAGAGAAGCCACTGCAATGAGAAGCCCGCACACCACAACCAAGAGTAGTCCCCGCTCGCCACAACTAGAGAAAGCCTGTGCACAGCAACAAAGACACAATGCAGCCAAAAATAAAAATAAATACAATAATTTATTAAAAAAGAAAAAAAACTTTTTTCAAGGGGCTCAAGCTGGGAAGATCTCCCCTGGAAATGCATAGATAACCAAAATACATATATTTTATTAATTATGATAATCACATTTATTCAAAAACAGTATTTTTACTTGATGAATATTATGAAAAAGGCTCCCTTTGGGAGTTTGTCAACTTTCATATAAGTAACATTTTGGTAAATCTATGAGGTATCTTTGACTTTAAGAAAATGCCAAAGCAACACTTCAGGCATTGGTAATGAAGGATCATGGTTATATAAAAGTATTTTAATTGTATAGTTACCTTCCATTTTCTGCAGCTTAAGTAAACTGAGGGTAAAAAGGGAATAAATTCTTTCTGTTTCTCTGTCTTCATCAATATCTATTTGGATGTCTGCAGGGACACCTCTATGGTAAAAATGAAATCAAAGACATTGGAAAAATATCACTTTGTTAACATGCTAAAGACTTTTGATGGTTTGAGACTGAAAATAGAACCACAGAATTTTGCAGAAGAAACCTTAGGAATCTAATTTAATTTGATAATTAAATAAAATGGGGCCAAGTGAGGTTTGGTCATTATGTGACTAATCAAAAGGAAGGGAATTTTAAAGTGAAATCACTTTCATTACCTATGCTTCATCTCATTACTCTTTAAGTCTACAGGGCTAAGCCCTTCTTCCTCGGTATCTTGCTCAAGCTTGCACATCTATTTAAACATTGCCCTTTTTTATATTTTGACCTGTGCAACCATGATTTATTTGAGAACATTTTCATCGCCCCCAGAAGAAACCTGTATTCATTAGTACTCCCCATTCCTCCCTCCCACTGGCCCCTCACAACCACTAATCTACTTTGTCTCTATAAATTTACCTATTCTGGATACTTTATGTAAATGTTATCATATGGCCTTTGTGTCTGGCTTCTTTCACTCAGCATCTTTTCCAGGTTCATCTGTGCATGTATCTGGACTTCAATCCATTTTATGGCTGAATAATATTCCATTGTATGAATGTAACACATTTAAAACATTGCTTCTTTAATCAAAAAGAAACTTACGCAGTACATGGCTTGCAGCCGAGAGCGTTTTCACTGGTCTCCAGACAGCAGAGCCAGTTTCCGTTTAGATATGCAGAGGGATGATAAGAGCTGAGCCTGTTCTGATTGCATCGGCTCACCCTGCAGAGTACATCTATCCATTCATTAGCTTCCACACAGTTATTTGCCTGGACATAGAGTGGTTTCTCTGTGTGTATCACTTGGAACATCTTCATAGGCAATTAAGACAAAAAGTTAGTGACAGGGTCTAAAAACCAAACAGTACAAAACACAAAAAGGTACATAAGAGAAATCTAGTTTGCTTGGGTAGGTAACTGCTGCTCAGGTATCTTATAAACTATTATGTTTCAAGCAAGTTAGTCCCTGGGACTGAGTCACATGGTACTAAACGGTACAACAGAGTATAATTTTTAGAAATCACACAAATCCAAAGGAAGGAACTATCATATAATCAGGAATAAAGGGACAGAATTTCAGATGGAGGAAAAAAGTATGAGTAAAGACACAGCAGTGGGAAAATAGAAACAAGGAAATCATCTTGGTTGACTTGAGTGTATTGGTATGTACTGAAGGGTAGCAGAAGATAAGGTTGCACAGACTGGTTGCGACTATATTCTTAAAGCCTTGAATGTCAAGCTGAGAAGTTTGAGAATATACAAATATTGAGAAAAGTACCTTTAACTTAACAGGGGAGGCAGACTATATAAAGCATCAACAATAATGGACAATTTTAAGACAGATTTCTAGCCACCAATTATAAGATATTAATGATTAATAACAAATACTAAAATAAACCTTTTTAAATTTCCAGCTAAGTAATATATGCAGTTTAAAAAGCTTTAAATTATGTAACTTACATTTTTCTTGTTGAAAGAGCTCTCTTCCAGTTTTTCCACAGCAAGAATGTTTTTCACTGGAATCGTGTAAATTGCATCTTTGCCTAAATTATAAAAGAAGTAGGATAAAATTAAAATAATTTCCATCAGAATTATAGAGGTGAGAGGTTAACTCCATAAGATTTAAGATCATTCTCTTGATGGTAGGTGTATAAGAAACTTACAGATTTCCAAATGGTGCATATATAAGAATCCTTTGTTTTATGGAACAAATGAATTTTGATTGTTTTCTATAAGGTGACTCCCTCTTTATTTTTTTAAAAATAAAATTAAAACATTTTCAAGGAAAAATGAGGGAATAAATCTGATCTCCATGTAGAAAATAAAAATGTTATTATATTTGTAACATTAATTATGTGGGGACTGAAAATATACTTAGCAATAAAGGTCTACTCAAAACTTGTGGAGACATGGAATTTTCTTTCATGGAGTTATTAAATAAACAATGAATCTGTATCTAAGTGAATTTTTCTGCTTTTCCAATCAAATATTTAATTAAGGAATTAACCCTCAAAACAATGATTTGAAATTGAAAAATTGTTCATTACTATCACATAATGGCTGGTCAGCTGACTAGAGCTACCAAATTTACTCTAAGAGATACAGGAAATAAAAGTAAAATTTTATTTGGTAGAGTGAATCATTAACCTAATTTAAGAATTTGGGGACTTCCCTGGTGGTCCTGTGGTTAAGAATCCACCTTCCAATGCAGGGGATGTGGGTTCGATCCCTCGTCGGGGAACTATGATCCCACATGCCACGGGGCAACTAAGCCCGAGCGCCACAACTACTAAGCCTGCATGCCACAACTGGAGATCCTGTGTGCTGCAACTAAGACCCAACACAGCCAAAAATAATAAATAAATATTAAAAAAAAATTTGGAAATTTGAGTTTTCTAAAAGAGCTTCGTAATAAGGTGGCATGAGGATACGAAGCATTTCAACTTAACAATTTACTTGAGAATAAACTACATTCATATAGTCATAGAAACTAAAAGAAACTATAAGCAAATATAATTATGACTTTTTCTGGTCATTTTGTAATGTTTTTCTTAGAGAATCAAAGCTTTGCTTCCCCTTCCACCAAACTTTGCTTTAATGACATGTGGGTTGAAGTGCTGGAGGCTAAGACCTTTACATTTTATATTTTCCATGGATTAATGTATAGCTTTTTGGTCAAAGACACTAATTTGATTAATAAAGGTTTTCTTTCTTGAACAGAGGTTAACAGAGTATTTGCTAAGCCTGGTTCCTGCTGTAAAATCTAAAATTCGTGTAATTCAAGAAGATGTGATATACAATTTTTTTTTAAAGATAAAGTCACTTAATTCAACTATCATACACTGAATGTTTACTATATACCAGACACTGTCCTGTAACCACTTGGGATACAGGAGTAAACAGAACGCATAAGGCCCCTAATGAAGTTTGCATTTAGGTCTGGAAAGACTGACGAAAGACAAATATTAGGTAGAGATGAATGCTATAATGACAACAACCCAAGGCGGTATGATAGAAAGTAGTTGGGAAGTTACTTTAAATTGGGCAGGTAGGGAAAACTTTTCTGCGGAAACGACATTTAAATTCAACAAATACAAATTACATATACATGGGAAAATGAGAAAAGACTATCAGCAGTCTCCTGGGAGCTAGCTACAAGATCAAATTTATGAGGAGGTGTGGGGAGGTGGGAAGGGAGTAAACTGGAAGAAGCCACAGCCCAAACCACACGTAGGAAAAGACATCTGTAAAAGGAGGGCTGGTTTAGAAAAGCTTCAAGCCAGAGTCAATGGACATAGACAGTTGGCGGGGCGAGGGGGAACACACTCAGACATGTGTGATGACAGTCATATCACTGAGTGGTACGCTGCATCTGGAACAGCTGGGTCAATTAGGTCCTCACCGCCCCCCCTCGCCCCGCCACCTTGTGCTAAGCAGCAGTCAACAGAGGCACAGCCCCAGGCTAAAGCAGTAAGGATGCGTACTGGGCTGTAAAGCAGGGCTGCCACAGGTTGTTGAAAGCATCCACGCCAGAAGACAAGCACGAGCACCCTTGCCCCTCAGCAGCTCGTCCTGTCCCTCCCTCGAAATCACTGGCTGTAAGCTACTGAACACTCAAGCAGGTGAATGGACTGTAACACAAAGATGAGCAAATCGCCAAAAAAATCACCAAACAGATGAGGAAAATCAGCACTCTGGAGGAGGCACACATACAACAAAGAGAATAACATCTGAGGAAATCAGGGGTATAATAAATGAGGGAGAAAGGAGACATGCCTTTCGGTACTAATCTACATGGGGCACCACAGAGATTCCAGAGAATTTAAAAATTTTGCAGGAAGTTTCTATCTTTAGATTTGTTGAATACACAAAAGCATGCCCATATCCTAGAATTGCTGTATTTGTTCATTTCTGGACATTACAGCATATGTAGAGAAAGTGCACTGCTCCAGGCACATATGATGTTATTAGAGTTAATTTCAGTTGATAATGTTAATTGGAATGAATTGCAAGGTGAATTAGTAAAATGGAAGATTTTACTGAGGACTTTCTAAAGTACAAAAGGACAAAGAAACAGACAGTAAAAATGTTAAGAGCCATGATGGATGAATTTAGAAGTTTTGATATCTGTCTAATAAGCATTCCAGAAACAAACTAGAAAGTGTTCAGAGTAAAATTACCAACGAAAATGTCCCAGAGATAAAGGTATAAATCTTCAGATTGAAAGGATCCATCAAGTGCTGAGCAGGATGGAAGAAAGGTAATACTTAGACACTGGGCAGTAAAATATTAGAGCCTGAAGATTAAAGAAAAGTCCTAAGAGTTTCTAGGGAGAAGAATCAAGGCTAAGAATCAGAATGACATCAAAATTCTCACTAGCAACAAAGGAAACTAGCAAACCATGGAGAAGTATCTTAAAAGTTCTGTGGGAAATGATTTTAAATCCGATCTAACTTATTCAAGTGTAAGGGTAAAACAGACTTTTTTTTTTTATCAGCCCTAATGCCTATCTGAGATAATTCCTTGAGGACATACTCTTGCAAAATAAGTAAGAATTCAGGAAAAAGACAAGTACATTATATAAAAAATAGTGCTGGGCAAAGAAATCAGAAAAATTGATAAGCATGGTTAGAAAAATCAAAACATAAAAAGGTAAAAGAAACAAGAGAACCTCTAATGATTAGTGATGTTGAGCATCCTTTCATGTGTTTGTTGGCAATCTGTATATCTTCTCTGGAGAAATGTCTGTTTGGGTCTTCTGCCCATTTTTGGATTGGGTTGTTTGTTTTTTTGATGTTGAGCTGCATGAGCTGCTTGTATATTCTGGAGATTAATCCTTTGTCAGTTGCTTCGTTTGCAAATATTTTCTCCCATTCTGAGGGTTGTCACCTCACACCGGTCAGAATGGCCATCATCAAAAAATCTACAACAATAAATGCTGGAGAGGGTGTGGAGAAAAGGGAACCCTCTTGCACTGTTGGTGGGAATGTAAATTGATACAGCCACTATGGAGAACAGTATGGAGGGGTTCCTTAAAAAACTAAAAATAGAACTACCATAAGACCCAGCGATCCCACTACTGGGCATATACCCTGAGAAAACCATAATTCGAAAACAGTCATGTACCACAATGTTCACTGCAGCTCTATTTACAATAGCCAGGACATGGAAGCAACCTAAGTGTCCATCGACAGACAGATGAATGGATAAAGAAGAAAAAGAAACGAAATTGAGTTATTTGTAGAGAGGTGGTTGGACCCTACAGTGCAGTGAGTCAGAAAGAGAAAAACAAATACTGTATGCTAACACATCTATATGGAATCTAAAAAAAAAAAAAAAAGGTTCTGAAGAACCTAGAGGCAGGATAGGAATAAAGACAGACATACAGAATGGACTTGGGGACACAGGAAGGGGGAAGGGTAAGCTGGGACGAAGTGAGAGAGTGGCATGGACATATATACACTACCAAACGTAAAATAGTGGGAAGCAGCCACACAGCACAGGGAGATCAGCTCTATGCTTTGTGACCACCTAGAAGGGTGGGATAGGGAGGGTGGGAGGGAGACGCAAAAGGGAGGAGATATGGGGATATATGTATACATATAACTGATTCACTTTGTTATACAGCAGAAAGTAACACACCATTGTAAAGCAATTATACTCCAATAAACATGTTAAAAAAAAAAAGAAGAGAACCTAGTACTAAAATTTCAGACGACTTCATTAGGTAGACGCTATTAGGGAAAAATAAATCGAAAGCATGCTCATGTTCTTTCTCAGCTTGAACAGAGACTGTGATTAACTGCAGACAACAAGGTAAACATGTAAGTTTAAACCTGTCTGTTAACAATTTAAAGGTAGAAATAGGATGCCCAAATTCTCTCAGTAGGTAGGACAGAATGAACATGAGTGGGACTGATTATTCCAATTAAAAAGGCAGGAGAAAAACCCTAAATAAACAGAAAAGCCTAATAAACAAAAAACATAAAACAAAGTAGCAATTACAGTAATCACAATAAATGTGAGTGTATTATATTTCCTTATTAAATAACTAAAATCCAGTTTAGGTTCAAATCATCATTACCTCCTCAAAAAGTTAAACATAAAGTTAGTTACCATATGACTCACTGATTCCACTCCTAAGTACATAGCCAAGAGAACTGAAGACATATGTCCACACAAAAACATATATGTGAATGTTCACAGCAGCATTTATTCATAATAGTAAAAAAAATGGATACAATCTAAATGTACATCAACTGATGAACTGATAAACAAAATTTGGAATATATCCAAACAACAAAATATTATTCAGCCATAAAAGGAATAAAGTACTGATTCACGCCATATCATAGATGAACTTTGAAAACATTAGGCGAAGTGAAAGAACCCAGTCTCACAAGGTTACATACACATTGTTTAAGTCCATTTACATGAAATGTCCAGAATAGGCAAATCCAGAGACAGAAAGCAGATTTGTGTTTGCCAGGGGCTGGGGGAAGGGAGGAGTGAGCAGTGACTGTTAATGGGTATAGGTTTTCTTTTTTGGGGGGATTAAAATGTTCTGCAACTAGTGGTGATTGCACAACTTTGTGAATATACTAAAAATGGATTGTACACTTTAAGTGGGTGAATTTTATGGTTATGCGAATTATATCTCCATTAAAAAACCATTACCACCCCAAGAAAAACAGAATTCCAGCTATATATCGGTCCCAAGGAACACAGATGAAACAAAATAACTGTGAATCTATCTTTTGATAGTAGTGTAAGGAAGCTGAGTAATTCCATTCCTTAGAAAGTAAGTATAAAACTGGGCAAATTATTAAAAACAACCACTTCAGAGCACTGGAAAATAACCAAAGGCAAGTAAAAATCTGAGACGTGTTTACTCAACAAACAACTGCTACCGCATAGGATAAGAACTGTGCAGTTTACAGTCTTCCTCCCTGAGGGTGTTTCCAAATTGCCCAGATCAGTGAAAACTCACAGCTTTACTGGCTGGAGGTTACAAATTCAGTTTAAGGGTGAGATTTTGGAAACAAGAGAGCTATAGAAAGGCTGAGATAATAAACCTGCCACATCCTTGGCTAACTGCTAAAGATGCATGTATGTGCCATCCCAGAGAGTCTGGCAAAAGTGGAAAGCCTGGGGAGACATGTGAATTTGCTGTGCCTTTGAATGTGTTCCGATTCACAAACAGCTCAGGTGATGAAGGGTGGAAGACTTACTGGCTTCAGGTATTTGAGCACTATGCTCAAATCGCTGGCTGACCACTGAACTAAGCAAGCTCAGGTGAGAGCCCTAGGGAGGGAGGTAGGATTAGGGACAAAAAAAAATCTGAGCAAAGACAACAGCAGCTATACACTGACAGAGAGAAAGATAAAAAGAGACCGACAGACACACACACATGGAACAGACGTTACAGTCTGAGTTCTTCAGAAGAACAAACAGAATCCAGACACACTATAATGTATTACCTACAAAGCCCAGTTTTTAACTAAAAAATGAGATGTGGAAAGAAACAGGAAAAGTGTGACCCATACTTGGGAAAGAAAGCAGCCAACTGAGACTGACTCTGAGTGGACTTAGACGTTGAATTTATTCTATTAGTGAGCAAATCCACTATTATAAATATGTTCAAATAATTCAAGGAAAATATGCTAATAATGACTGAACAAATATGGACTCTAAACAGGAAAAGTGAAACTATAAAAAGAATCAAACAGAAATTTTAGAGCTGAAAAGCACAATAAATGGAATGACAAATTCACTACATGAGCTGAAGAGAAGATTTGAGATGGTAAACAAATCAATGAACGTAAATAGAAACTATCCAATCTAAAGAACAAAGATAAAAGAGAAAGAAGACAAATAAACTGAGTCTCAGAGAGACCTGTGAGACAATATCAAGCATGCCTGAATAAGTATATTTGGAGTCCTAAGAAGGAGAGAAAATGAGAAAAAAAATATTTGAAGTAAAAAATTTCCCAAATTTGGTGAAAAACATTAGCTTATGGTTTAAAGAAACTCAAATCCCAACAACCTCTTGAAAAATTTCAACTGCCAAGCAACACATCTTATGCCCATTATCATAACAAAAAAGAAAGAAAAAGGAGTGATGATATAAAGAGTGGGAAAGTCTTACTTTAATGAAGTTCGGTTTATCTTAAAAAGATGTTTAGTGCATTTGATATCCTAAGAAATTCCTGCATACTCTACAGTTGCAAAGATATTCTCTTATGTTTTCACTGAGGCCTATGATCCTCTTATCTTGAATTAAATTTTTTGTGTAGTATGAGGTAAGGTGAAGTTCATTTTCTCGTTTATCCAGTTGTTCCAGCACCATCTGTTGAAAAGACTTTCCTTTCCCAACTGAACTGTCTTGACACTTTTGTCAAAAGTGAATTGACCATATATATGTGTGTGTGTCTTTCTGGACTCTTGTCTGTTCACTGATCTCTCTAGCTCTTATGACAAAATTTCAGACTTGAATTACTTAGTAATTAGTAGTCTTAGTTAAAGTCTTAGTCCTCCAACTTTGTTCTACTTTTTCAACATTGGCTCAGCCACGTTAAGTCCTTTGTTTTCCCATTGACATCAATTTTAGAATCAACTTGTCAATTTTTACCCAAAAAAACTTGGGATTTGGAGTGGGATTGTGTTAAAATCAAGATGAATTTGAGAAGTGACTTCTTGAAAAATATTGAACCTTAAAATCCACAAACATGATGTATGTCTCCGTTTATTTGCATCTCCTTTATTTTATCTCAGCAATGTTTTATAATTTTCTTTAAAGTCTTATACTTATTTTTAAAAAAATGATCCTAAGTATTTTAGGTGGGTGTTTTTGAAGGGGGGGCTGCTACCATAAATGGTATTATTTTTTAAATTTCATCTTCTAACATTTTTTTTTTTTGCGTTACGCGGGCCTCTCACTGTTGTGGCCTCTCCCGTTGCGGAGCACAGGCTCCGGATGCGCAGGCTCAGAGGCCATGGCTCACGGGCCCAGCCACTCCACGGCATGTGGGATCTTCCCGGACGGGGGCACGAACCCGTGTCCCCTGCATCGACAGGCGGACTCTCAACCACTGTGCCACCAGGGAAGCCCCATCTTCTAACATTTTGATGCCAGTTTATACAAATACAACTGATCTGTATATACAAATCATGTATCCCAAGATCTTGCTAAATTCACTTATCAGTTCAAACAGTTGTTGTGAAGATTCCTTAGGAATTTTTATGTAACTCCATATGTCCTTTTCTTCTTTGGAGGGGAGGGGTCTTACTACATTGTTTACAACCTCCAATACAATGCTGAAGAGAACTGATTAAAGTGCATAATCCTTCCTTTGCTCCAGATCTTAGATATGATGTTACATTTATTCTAACTACTTGTTATAGTTGGGCTTAACCTATCATTTTGCTATTTGTTTTCTATTTGTCCCATCTGATTTTTGCTCCTCTGTTCTTCCCCTCCTGCCAAATTTATTTTTTGTGCAGGGGAGAGATGATTATACTTTTTTCTTTAAAGTTTTCTTCTAGAGATTTATACAGCCTTAACTCATTACAATCTACTTAAAATTATTCTTGTGTCACTCCACATAAAATAGAGGACCCTTGCAATAATTTACTCCATCCCCTTCCTTTGTGCTACTACTGTCATATATTCTACATCTAAATTTGTTATAAACGCTGTAATTCAATGTTATAAATTCTGCATTAAACAGATGTTTTTAAAAAATTAAGACAGACATTATTACATTTATGTACATATTTACCATTTTCAGTGCTCTTCATTCCTTCCTGTAGATCTAAGTTTCCATCTGGTGTTACGTCACTTCAGCCTGAAGAATTTCCTTTAGCATTTCATATAGTGCAAGTCTACTTAACAACTTATCTAAAGGATTATTTTCATTTTTGAAGGAAATATTCACTAGAGTTCTAAGTAGAGAGCTTTTTCCTTCAGCACTTGAAAGACATCATTCCACTGTCTTTTGGCTTTGGTTGCTTTTTATAAGAAGTTAGCTGTCACTTGTATTGTTCTCCTGTATGTAATCTGTCTTTTGTTCCTCTGCTTTTGAGATTCTTCTCTTTATCTTTGGTTTGATTATTATATGTCTAAGTGTAGTTTTCTTTGTATTTACTATGCTTGGTGTTCACTGATCTTAGATCTGTAATAAAATGTTTTTCGCCAAATCTGGGAAATTTTAGGCCATTATTTTTTCTAGTATTTTTTTCTGCCTCTTTCTCTACTCTGCTTCTAAGATACCAATCATGCATATGTTAGACTGCCTGATACTGTCCCACAACTCGGTAGGTTGAAGGTTCTGTTCATTTTTCCCAATATTTTTTCTCTGTGTTCTTTGAGTGGATAATTCTCATTAATCTGTCTTCAAGTCCACTGAATCTTTCTTCTGACATCTCCAAACCATTGTTAAGCCCATCCAATAAACTTTTCATTTATGATGTTGTACTTTTCAATTCCAATTTCCATTTGATTCCTTTTTATAGTTTCTATTTTTTTCTTTTGCTGGAATTCCCCATCTTTTTAATCATGATGACTATCTTTTCCATTAAACCCTTGAAATATTTATAACAGCTTTAAAGTTCATATCTGCTAATTCCAACATGTAGACCATATAGGGGTCTGTGTCTGTTAAGTGCTTTTTCTCTTGACTAGTGTTGTATTTTCCTGTTTCTTCTCAAACTTGTTAATATTTCCCTGTATATTGGACACTAAGAATAATACATTGTAGAGACTCTGGATTCAGTTATCCTCCCTCAAAAAGTTACCTCATTAGCTGATCACTCTGAGGCTTGGCTTTATACTTTGTTTATATGATACTTTGTTTATTTAAATCTCCTTAATCCTAGGGCATAGTCTTTACTTCTGAACCACCACCTTCTAAAATTCCAAACTCTGTCTCTGAGGAGGAAAGAAGCTGAGATCTCTTCTCATCTTTTTTAATCTTTCAGTTACTGCTTTTCACTAGCCTCTCTGAAGTTCCCCCTAGCACGAGCAGTTCGAGTCAGCTAAGGATTTCAGGGGAGTTCAAAGCAGATTGGAAGGCTCCTCCTTTTAATCTCCTCAATTTCTGCCTCCTCTGGCAGCCTTGAACTCTGTCCTTTGCCATTTCAAGGCAATAAAACTATGACTTTCTGGGAATTCTCTGGTGGTCCAGGATTCCATGCTTCCACTGCAGGGGGCATGGGTTCGATCCCTGGTTGGGGAACTAGGATCCCACATGCCATGTGGTGCGGCCAAAAAAAAAAAAGCAAACTATGACTTTCTGTTTGAATTCTACCACCTCATACTGCACAGATTGGGAGTGCTCTCGGGGGGAAAGCCAAATAAACATAAATCTCACCCAGCATAGTTCTCATCTTCCAAGGGTCAAATTCTTCAGAGAGTTGTTTTATATATTCTGGCCAAAGTTTTTAGTTGTTATCTATGAGACAGTTAGTCTAGTACAAGCTTCTTTACTATTACCAGAACTCCCATGTCTATTTTTAAAAAGGCAACTTCATCAGTCTACTTGTGTAAGCCCAAATCCCTGGAGTTATCCTTGACTTGCTCTTACTCTTGATATCCGACCCTATAGCAAATCTTGTGAATACTATCTTTAAAATAGATCCAAGATGTGATCTATTTTTACAACCTCCGTTGTTACTAACAGGTCCAAGTCATTATCTTGTCTCCCCTGAATTAGTGCAGTAGCTTCTTACTTGGTCTCCTTGCCCCCTTCAGTCTAATCTCCACACAGCACTCCACATGGCAAGGGAGATCAATCCTATCAAAACATAATTCAAATGATATCATTCCTTTGCTTAACACTCTCCAGTGCCCTGCCATGTTATTCAAACTCCTTCAATGATCCACAAGCCCTATAATATCTAGCTCCTCCATGGTCTTTTTGATCTCAGTTCCTGTGATTATCCCCTTATTCATTTTTTTTTTTATAGTCACAAAAGCGTTCTCTTGTCTCTTGAATACTCCAGGTGTACTTCTGTTTCAGGGCCTCTGTACCAGCTGCTGTTAGCTATGTCTGCGTCACTACTACCTCAAATTTATCCACATAGCTCACTCCCTCACCCTCCTTAGGTCTGTGCTCAAATGTCACTTTCTCAGTGAAGGCTTCCCTGACTAGACTTTTTAATATTGCAACTCTCCTGAGTTCTCTATTCCCCTTCCCTGTTTTATTTTTGTCCATCTCATTTATAATCATCCCATATAGTATAAAATTCTTTTGTTTGTTTACTGTCAATCACTACTAAACTATAAGATCCATGGGGGTAAGGATTTTGGTATGTTTTGTTCACTACTGTTTTCTCCAGAGCTTGGAACAACATCTGGCACACAGCAGGCACCCAATAAAATACCTGTTGAATATAATGCACAGACAAATCAATGGTGTTCTTTAGTTATTAAAGAAAAAAAATACTGCAGAGCCCTGTGTATGAATATATGAGCAGGTAAAAACCAAGTCAACCTAAATGTATTGAGATGCATGTTTAAAACATCATGGAAACTTCTTTTATATTGTCCATAGGTTATATGAGCTAGAACACTGATATCATATGGAAGTTGTGTAGGCTGTATGTATGTATCTGTGTATAACAGGTCATCCAAAAGTAGACAATATCTAATCAAGTTTGGAGAACACAAATGGAATTTCAGAGATGAATTTGTTAATAATTTATTATTTAAAAATATAACCTATTAGTAGTAAACTTGGCAGAAATTTTAGAAACCCACAGCAGTGGTTCTTAATGTATTCAGATAACAGCATATCTGGAAAACATGGTGTCCTCTGAAGAAAACCATTTATTAAAAATTAATAAATGCCTTAATGAAGGTAGTAAAAACATGGTCCTTACCACTGAGGATCTTAAAAAACTAGGGCAAGAGATAGATAAAAGTAATGACCACACAGTGTGACATAAGTTATCACTAATGTGCTAAAGAAACATAGTAAGAGAATACTCAACTGAGGTGGCCAGAAGCTTTATGAAAACGACTTCCATAAAGAGCTGACACTTGTTCTGAGGGTTAAAGGACAACAGATTACACAGGTAAAGAAGGAAAGAAAGGGATTTCTAGATAGAGCAAATGCAAAAGCATGAATGTAAAAGAGCACAACTCAAAGGAGCTTCAAGAGTTAGTCTGGCAAAGTGACATATGGAGAATGCAGAAGATGAGGCTGGATGAGATAGGAAGAGGCTGGAACATCAATAACTCATTTGATTCCAGCATACAACTAGGAGAACTTTTACTTGCAGAAGATGACCACGTTATAGTGTATCAATATAAAATCATAATCACACTCAGATCCATAAGAAACTGTCAAGGTAATCATGACTGATAGCTGACTGAATGCTCTACGATATTCATTTGCCACATGTTAATTTAGTGATATTGAAGATTAATTGCTTACTATTACTAAGTGGGCATCAAAATTTAATAACTTATTTGAGAAAAACCCTTAAAATTGAGAAAATTCTATTAATTACTTTTCCAGTAAACTGGAAAACTATTATTTGATTCTAAGTGGTAGAAATACTTGATTCAGAATACTAGTGCTCAGTAGGAGGAAAGAGTGAAAGACTCAATGATTTAAAGCTATGTTACAGAATATTTGGGAGGCGTTCTTTCAGACACCAAAGTCGTAAAGTGTAATAAGAGACTAATTACCTAGCAGTCATAGCTATGCAAAAAACTGCAAGGAAACAGGAAGTAAGCAAAACATTTGCTGAACAACCAAAGAGAGAATCCAAAGCCTATGGATTTTATTCACAGAGGAAAGTCCTGAAATCGTCAATCAAGGTCTTTTAATCTTATGTATAATTTTAACAAACACAGTACCTATATCTTCACTCATAGTATATTAGCAGTAAAAAATGGAAGTAGGGGATAAGAGGTGGGAGTGAGATGCTACATTATTGTACACTGACAGCACAAGAAATTTAAGGTGACAGCCTGAACACAGAGGGGATAATGAAAAACTGTATAAAGCAAACACAGGAACACAAAAAAGCACAGCAGTCTAAGGCATGTAGCTGGGAAGTAAACAGCTGCACACACCCATAAGCAGCCCAGAAAACATCACTAAATCAGAGTACTATATAATAATTAATATTATCAATGACAGCCCCAAGCCATCTAGAAAATGTTAACTTACGTTCAATGAACTCTTTTTTAGAAGGCAGGGAAGCATGTAATATATTTTGGAAAAATCCAACAAAATAGTTAAAAAAAAAGCATGGATGCTTAAAACTGTAGGCTTTGGTAAATAATCTTGAAACTTCATATAACAAGCTGATTCCTCCAATGCCATTCCAACATGTTAAATTTCTTAAGGCCTGAAAATAATGTAACTTCTAATGTGTCTATTTTATACCTTAGAGCAGTCTAATCATTCTAGAGAATTTTATCCTCATAAGATCACTGGATAGAACAGAAGTTCTTGAGAACTGTGCATGGACTCTGGGACTATGAACTCCCTGAAATTATATGCAAGGTTTTGTGTCTATATTTGTTCATGAATTTTTCTAGAGGAAAAGGGTCCAAAGCTATCATCTGATTTCTAAAGTCTTAAGCCAAAGAAGACTTTAGAATGTTGATTTAGATTAGAAAATACTTCAAATGAGGAGAAAATAGCCAACTTATTCACAGAGGATAACTAACTTACCTTAAATTTTATTCCAGTGTACTGATGTAAACATAATTAGCATATTATGCCAGCTATTTTAAAAATGGTGCTATATATGTGAGAGCATTTATATAGTATTCAACATAAACTGTAACTTCTAAAACATTAAAAATATGCTTAGCTTAAAGAATGCTGTCTGGAAGGGCAAGTATGTAGCTGACTGATCCTTAGTCATTGGAATATTTATATTCCACAACAAATTATCTAGGTGCCTAAAAATATAGTGCATTTGGCCTCTTATGTCTTACTAATATATTTGGACATATGTAGTCATTCTGGTTAAAGATCCTCAGGAATTATGAAACAAAAAAATTTCTTTTCACTCTTCTAGAGTCTCCACTGAAGCACTCAGCTTAACTGAGTCTACATTCTCTTGAAAGTATCTTACGTCTGGTGTTTGTTTTTATCATTTCAGAATTTATACCAGAAGTTCTCTTAACAGATCTTTACCTAACAGATTTGTCAGATTAACCAAGACTCTCCATTTCCTCTGTAGAACTTACTGAATGATGCTCATGGGATGCTGAATGCTTGTGGCTGCTAGGGTACTAAATATTAAGCTTGTACCCTTCTGTTTCCATTGGTTAGGCTGTTTTGATTACCAAGTCCATTGTGTTTGTTCCCAGACCTATTTATGCCATTTTTCCATGGTGTAATTATAATTTACTTAAACATTATGTAAAGTGACAAAATAAGTGCCGCCTGCCAAGAGGCATATATTTATTTGAAAATCAGGCAAACACTCTGAAAAGCCTTTCAAAAAAGGAGACCAACACCCACACAAATAAAGTTGATTTATATGGGGGTGAGACAGCTGCAAAAACTTAGGGTGACTATCATGACACTCTAAAAGGATTCTATAATTTGACTACTTTTCAAGTATTTAAGCTCTAGCTTCACTTTAGAGAAATCAACCTGAAAACTGATGCATTAGGGTTATGTTTGCACAAGAAAGACAGAGGGGAAATCTAATCTATAGATCCATATTCAAAGAAAAGATCTTGGCTATCATAAGACTGCTAAACAAACATATAAATATTTAAGGTATGAATGCATCTTTTTGTTTGTTTTTAAGTGATTCTTGCTTTAACTGACCTTTCTGGTTAAGTGAACAGCTTTGGATCCTGATCACTCTGAACAGAAGGAATTTTACTGTATGTGACCTATGATCTAGATACTAAATTCTTGCTAAGGTATCAGAAACTAGTGGCCTTCTATGGATAATGCTTTACCCCCAAAGGAATAAACTTAAAAGGTAGAGATTTTAAGCATTATGTCAGTCCACTGAGGGACAAACTTTGCCTCTCCGAAGCCCTCAAATCACACTGTAGGAAGATGGCTCTCTGTACCCAAACAGCCAATTTGTGCCTTTTCAGGGGGCAAATTACTAGAATTTTCATCTTGGAGTTAGCTTGGCAATAGTCTAGAATGAATCTTTTAACTGAATAGGAATCACAGCCTATGGTATGACTGTAGGAACTCTTGGCAAACCACTGAAACACTCTCATTTACTAGAAACTGATTCTTACCAATTTGACTCTGGAAGTTAAAATTCTCAGTTTTAAAATATCTAACTGTTGTTCCTTATAGATTGATTACAAAAACAGGGATTTACTAGGGATTTTTAGAAAACAGAGCATACTGTAGGAACACCACTTTTAGTAACACAAGACATTCAAAGGGAGAGAAAAGTGTAATTTACATGGTGTTACTCGTCAAATATTTATTATATCTTTAGTGTGTGTACATCACTGTGAGAAACCATGAACTACAGTAACATTAGTAAAAAGGTTCGCTAGTCACATTAAGCAGCAGAAAAAGAAATCTTCAGTGGGAATCAGGAAAAGCCCCACAATAGAGCATAAACACAACTACCTGGCTGCTTGTGGTAGGTGAGCTCTCTGCTTGTTAAGCAGAACCACCGTTTCTTGAAATTCTTTTTTCCAATCCGAGTTCTTCCCTGAGCTCTTTTATACATCTCACTGCCAAAACAACAGATGTAAACATTTAGCTACAAATATTAAAATAATTAATCCAAAACAAAGAATTATCCTTTAATTTTAAATGACATGAAGAGCTGTCAAAGACTATATTAAGTTTATGAGAATGTCTTTGCCATCTATAACTCCTGCATTTATTTTGGCCATACTAAGGGAATAAAGTCCTTAAATAATTTGATATTTACAACTGTACTATCCAGAACTAAAAAGGTCAAGTGAGTAATTTTCCCCTTTAGCTTCCAATGAAAACACTACTTTAAGACTGAATAATGCTGTTACTTTTTTCAGTACTACTCTACCACCCATAATCTCATTATATTTGCAAAACAACTATAGCACTGTATGGACAAGAAGTCATGCCCATCTGGCATAAAGTTTATAGGATAGTGAGGGTGACTTACCTGATTGATGTTACTTAGGCAGTTTTAGCACAGAACAAAGCCCAGATTTCCTCACTCCTGGACCCATGCTCTTTGTACTTACTTAATGTCTATACTGAAATATGACTTTAAAATCTAATTTCATTAAATTACCCTTCTTTCAGGTGCACAGGCTCACTGGTACCACTGGACACTTTAGTTTCAGTAGATGAAATTTCATCCAAGAACTAAATGGGGAAAGGGGCAAATATTACAACTTTGTGACAAGGTACATCATAAATTCAGTTTATCAATGTCGCTGATAGATAATATCGTGAAGTTCTTCATTATTAAGGAATAAAGCAAAATACATACTTAATTGTAGAGGAAGTCCCTAATTTACATATGACAGGTATTCTAAAAGTTTAACGTTAAATTACTTAAAACCCAGGATATATGTCCCTGTAGAAATAATTCAACCCACAATTCCTTAACTGCAACTCTGAAATCTAAAAAGCTCTGAGTACAAAGAGTTTTTTGGTTTGCTTTTGATTTACAGTAAACTCATTTACAGTAACTTAACCTGAACTGGTGAAAGGCTACTTATAGCCTGTATTTATCCTACTTAGTGTGAATATTCACTAATGTGCTACACAAACATTACTGTCAGGCACACTGGGGGTATTTTATTATATAATATATAGCACATACCTATTATCTTTCAAAACTTTGAAAAACTGAATTCTGAAATACTTCCATTCCCAAAGATTTCAGATACAGGATTGTGAACCTATACTGTGGGTCAGGAATTGTCAAACTATAGCTCAGCAGGCCAAATTCAACCCGTTTTTGTAAGGCCCACAAGAACAGTTTTTAAATTTTTAAAGGGTTGTAAAAACAAAGAAAAATATGTGGCAGTTCCCTTATGCAGCCATCAAAGCCTAAAGTATTTACTCACTGGCCCTTTACAGAAGAGTTTGCTGACTTTCATCATATATAATTGACTTTAGCCCTGAGAGCTAGTATTTCAGTTATGACTAAAGTGTAACTGGGTTCTTTGGAATAGCCTGAAAATCTAATAACCATTTAGAAACTTCCCATGGAGAATGTGGGAATGTGGTGGCTCAAGAAAATCTGAAGTACCCAAATCTAGCAATGGCAAACTATCCAGTGAAAAGCATTTAAGCTTCAAGAATATGCTACCTCAACTGGTCAAGAGATTCCTGACATGTGGCCTTCTCTTCATGGGAGAGAGAAATTAGTAGTTCAGGAACAATTCCTGTTCTTAGAGAGGAATCCTATTTTGCTCCATAAAGGAACTATTTATTCGTTTAGTCCTTGTTTTTTCCTTTATACTTTTCTATGTTGTCCCGCTTAGGGTTTAAAACAAAAACAAAGTACATTCCAATAAGGATGACATTGAGGCACCAGTGAATAATCTAAAGTAGAGTTTGTGGGCACAGTCATTTTCTCCTAAGACTGGCTGTAGATTGCCCACCAGAACCTCCACTTGTGGGATTTTCCAGTGGAATGTTTACTTCTAGTTTGCTGGAAGAAATCTTGGTAACTGAAAGAACAAGAACAGAGTTTCTTTTGAATTATATATGGGTGACACAGAACAAGTATCCAAGGAAACTAAAGAAATGTCCTATTACATCTTCAGTTCTCACAGATCAACCATCCACTAATGGAGCGTGAAAGAGTTATTTAAATATTTCATTTCTTAATATTTGCCTGCGGGCACTAATTTTCTTATTTGATAAATATTTATTATTTATTTATGGTAATTATTAAATTTATTATTTATTTGTCATATTGTTAAGGAATATGAGGTAAATCCGCTTATATAAGGTGAAAGAAAACATAATAATTAAGATGGACTACAGGCAGGGTAAATATAGGCCTCAATTTGCTCAGGGCCATCCTTGTCTACAACTTTGGTCCCCTCATAATCAAAGTACTCCTTTTCACCCTTGAAAACTTTGTGGTTTTGGACACTGAATTATATGGTCAGCCTGTTTACAGACCTATTCAGGTTATTTTTCCTAAACTTTGTGGAAATTGTATAGGATTCAGAATTATAAACTATTTTCTTCTGGAGCAGTGATCAATGTCACTAGTGAGAACACCACTAATTGAGAAATTGGGTTTCATAAGCTTTTGTACTTTCTAGCACTGCACATATCTAGACTAGTAAATAATAAAGAAAATTCATATATTAGGGCAAAATATCCTATGTAAATGTGAGACAGGAGATGTACTACACTGATAGTGCATGAGAATGTGAGTGGGTGACTCAGAGCAGATCAGGAACAGACTAAACTCCTGGCACCCTTAAATACTTTCTCCACTGACATTACCAACTATACACATTCCGATTGTATCAGGAAAAAGAAATCAGATGCTGCCACAGCCTAGGTCATAAGAAATGGAAAAACAACCCCAAAACAAAAGACAGAACATCATAATCTTGCCAACAAAAGTCTGCCTACACTGTCCCACAAACTGTTTCAACAATGTCCTGAGAATAAAAGGGCAGCTTTTTCTTTGCCTATTCTTTTGAGAGACTTTCTCCTCAAAAACATTCAATGGTTGCTTAAAAACATTTTTTTTTGGTTGAACTTGCGCTATTATTCAAGACGAAAAAAATCCAACTGGCTTTAATTTTTTAAATGATCACTTTCATTTACGAGTCCCTGTAAGAAATTTAAAAGCACACATAAAAAACTACAAACAAAATATACTCCTGGCAGTCACCTGTGAATCATGCTACAGAAACTGAATGCAATCTTTAAAATCTAACCATGCTAATTTAGATTCATTAAGTTAGAATTGTGATAAATAAGATACAGTAATTTCTTCAAGCTAAGTTTAGATGTACTTCAAAATAACTTTTCTTTACAAATTTTTAGGGTTTTATAACAATGCTACATTTTGTTTGGGGTGATTCAGAACTAAAGACTCAAGAAATTACAAATCTTCCCAAAACATTCTCTACTTCTAAGTATAGCAACTTTTGTTTGTTGCAGCTCTTTTGTTATGACCTCATATACTATAGACTTCTGTACACTTTAAATTAAAGTAACTTTCCTCAGGTTACTAACCACAAGCCTACATTGTTTATAAGATATTCAATAATTCATATATTTTCTCCAACGGCAATTAAGTGCCTACTATACATCAGGTACCATTAAGTCTTTCCCCCTAGACCAGAGGTTCTTAATCAGAGGCAATTTTGTTCCTCAGGGGACTTTTGGCAATGTTTAGAGACAGTTTTAGTTGTAAAAACTGGGAACATGCTTCTGGCATCTAATAGTAGAGGCCAGGGCTGCTGTACATTTTACAATGGACAAAAATGTCCCTCATAGTCAAGAATTGCCCAACCAAATTGTCAACAGTGCTGCTGTTAAGAAATATCAACTCTAGATATTTGTAATTTGTGTTACTAAGACACTGGCAATAGTAGCTGTTGCTAAAACTCATTTAGGTATTTTCACAGCTGAAAAATCCATAGTTCTGTATGGGAGGAGAAATATACTAAAAGACAGCCTTTTCATGTTTGATGGACAGGTTAAACATTTTTTTTAAACTGGGGATTGATTCCTAGGAACAATATAAAATGTTATTTGCCTAATGCTATATGATAAGAAGTTAATATTTCCAGAGTAAAACAATCATACCTTTTTAACTGCCATAATATATCCTTCTTCTTGAAACATTTTGAAAAATTCACACATGAATGTTTCTTTGAAACTTGACTAAGAAAAAAACACATGGAATTTATATATGTTAAGTAGAGAACTAAGAATATAATTGACTGTATTTTTAAATTTAGGATTAGGGCCTAAAGGGATTCAATCATATATTTCAAGAGAGTTATGGGGCTTGGAGCTGAAGATTTCTCTCAACAGCTGCTGGATGATTATGGCACAAAAAGATAAACAAAAGGCTTTTGCATCTGTTAACTAGACTCTCTCTCCCATCTTAGACACATTAGTTTAAATGAAACTGTCTTCTGTAAGGGTGACTAAGACACAACATCTAAAAGACAACTATCACCATCTATACATATATATGTTTTTGGTTCTGCTTTGTTTTTAATTTGAAAGGGAGTAAAGTGAGGGAGAAGGGATCACAGGGTACAACAACATTTAGAAGTGTGAATACAGAGCAAAAGATGTAAAGACTTACCTTGCTTTTGGACAGACTCCCCCAGCTTCCCAAAGTTTGAATGGTTTTTGAGATGAGAGTTAATGTTCTAACTGTCTGTGGATCCTAAAGAATGTAGAAAAGACACAAAAAGTCTTGTTAGGTTTTCAAGAAATAGAATTTGTGTAAAAGGTAGAATAGAGTGAACGGGCTACTTTGCTCTGAAACAGTGACTCAAAAATGTTCGTTCAAACCAGCTAAAATCTAGCTAAGGACTGGCACAATTCACTGAACTAAGGAATTAAGAGACTAAAGAAGCCACATGTAATTGACAGTTCCTCTCAAAGTAATTATATCTAATGACATGTTATACTTTCCTTTGAAAGCCATAATTTAATCAATATTAATTTTTGGGGGGTGGGTACAGTATGGCAGATGGGATTACCTAAAAAATTGTATTCATTTTTAGAATGTCAATGGCATCTACTTTTTTCTACCATATGACTTAAAATGGCAGTTTCCAAATTTCTGTATTCAACCCACTTGTAAGCATATTCAATACTTTTATGGCTTCTGTAATCAATTCTTTTCACCATGGAAGCAAAGACCTAAATTCAACTTAGGAAATGAGAAGTCACTTAGTTCATGTAGGATCTTAGCAGAAGGTAACTATTTGAGTCTATTATCCAGGCCTATCTACCAGAAAGAAGTAAATATAAATAAAGTTGACTAAACAGTGCTCCCTAATGAATCCTTGCTGCTTCCTTTTTTGTTTTTAATTGAGGTATAATTTACATACAATAAAATGAACAGATTTTAAATGTATATAGTCTGATGAGTTTCCACCAATCCATCCATTTGTATAACCAATTCCCTTATCACTACATAAAACATCTTTTTTGTTTTGGAGATTCAAATACCCATAATCTGCCATCAAAAGGTATGTTCAAGGGTTTCCCTGGTGGCGCAGTGGTTAAGAATCCGCCTGCCAATGCAGGAGACACAGGTTCGAGCCCTGGTCCGGAAAGATCCCATATGCCACGGAACAACTAAGTCCGTGCGCCTCAACTACTGAGCCTGTGCTCTAGAGCCCGTGTGCCACAACTACTGAAACCCGCGTGCCTAGAGCCCATGCTCCACAACAGAGAAGCCACCGCAATGAGAAGCCTGTGCACTGCAGCAAAAAGTAGCCCCCGCTCGCCACAACTAGAGAAAATCCGCGCGCAGCAATGAAGACCCAATGCAGCCCAAAATAAATAAATAAATAAATATTTTTTTTAAAAAGAGATTAAAAAGAATCAAAATAAAATTAAATTAAAATTAAAAAAGACATGTTCAAGAAAATTTAGATACAGAAATGCTTTAGTTTAGTGTTTGGCTGACATTCCTTAATTTTAGTATCCCCACACTGAAAATAGGCAGTGACTGTGAAGGTGAAGAGATGACCAGGATGTAAGGCAATTCTGGAAAAGAAGGAATATCTGAGATATGATCATTACGATATACTCGTGAAACAGTTACACACCTTAATTAAGGTTATTCAGAAATATTTTAGCTACAACATCCAGAAAATATTTTAGCTACAATATCTATAAAAGGTCCCTCCAATTCTCTGCCTTTGAAGAATATAAAATTCTTAACAATGTGCTAACAACCTGAATTTGAACTGAATTTCATCAAGACTTCCCTGTTGAAATTTGGTTTTGAAATCAATGTTTTAGCTCATTATTTTCCTGAACTGAAAAAAGTGAGCAAACCATATTTTACATAATTTCTGCATGTCAGAGGTTTGTTTACACCAATATGGCCCTCACTACTATTTGACAATCGTATCATTTAGCTACTGCTGATTCCCTAGTGTCCTCTACAAAGAAGCTGCTCTAAATTTTCACCCTGCTACTATCTGCCATCATAATTTTTCATAGATGCCCAGGACCTTAGTCATCTGGCACCTAGTACACAGACTAGC
The DNA here is from genome assembly GCF_937001465.1 of Orcinus orca. Lineage (NCBI taxonomy): Eukaryota > Metazoa > Chordata > Mammalia > Artiodactyla > Delphinidae > Orcinus > Orcinus orca. The sequence continues at coordinate 27,573,535 of NC_064563.1, forward strand.
ACTAGCATATAGTAGATGCTGTATTACAGTTATTAAATTGAACTGAAACGTTGACTCTGTCACCCCAAAACAACACATCTTATCCTTTTCTCCTCATATTAAGTTGAACCATGTGAAATTGCTGTTGACTATTTTTGATCTACAAAAAAACCAAAACAAAACAATTTCATAGGATTCACCATAATACTTCAAAGGAGAAACTGTTCTTTCCCCCAGCAAGTTTATCCTATCACTTTTTCTTTTAAAGACACTCTTTCTGAATCATCCAGTACATTGATATATTAGTAAGGCCCCTTCTGTCTTTAATTTCTCCCTTTCTGTTGGTCTCTTCTCCTCTATTTAAACCATACATAGCTTTTCCCATTTTTGGAAAAGACATCATTTGATGAGCTCTCTCTCTGAGCTACCATCTTTCACCTATCAAACATTTACTGAGGGCTTCCCTGGTGGCGCAGTGGTTGAGAGTCCGCCTGCTGATGCAGGGGACACGGGTTCGTGCCCCGGTCTGGGAAGATCCCACATGCCGCGGAGCGGCTGGGCCCATGAGCCGTGGCCGCTGAGCCTGCACGTCCGGAGCCTGTGCTCCGCAATGGGCGAGGCCACAACAGTGAGAGGCCCGCGTACTGCAAAAAAAAAAAAAAAAAAATTTACTGAGCACCTACTTGTTCTAGAAATTGTGCCATGTGCTTGGGATACACAAATTTGAAAAAGATCCCGCCCTTGCTGTTAAGGTATTGACAGTCCACATGCAGAGACAATAAACAGATGATTATAGAACAGTATGACAAGTGCCATGACAGAGGAAGCCCCAGGGTGCTACAGGCACATATAAGAGAGGAGCCTAACCCAGACTGAAGGGTTAGAGAAGTCTGCCTTGGCTGAGTCTTGGAAGGAGCTATCAGTGAGAGACTAGGGGATAGGATGAGAAGGAAAGTTCAATCTTTCTTCTTTACTATGAAACTTCTCAAAAGAATGGTCTACCACGTCAATGTTACTATAACCCATATTTTAAAATTAGTGTTTTTCAAAAGAAGTATTTATTCATGTGTATATGTACACACACATGTACATACTTGAATTTGCCCGTGTCTTTTAGCAGCAGGGCGAGCTCACTTTTGATATATTTCCTAGGTAAAACTGCATTCACCTACTTAATCCTTAATCTTCTGCAATTGGATTTTCTTCTTTTCTACTCTACTAATATTCTCAAAATCCAAAGAACTTATAAATGTAAAATCTAACAACCTTTAACTGGTTCTCCTCCTCAACCACTCTGTAACTTTCAATAATAGTCTTGACAATGTCATCGCCCTCAGGTCACTGGGATCATTCCTTGCTCTCAATTTCTATAGTATGGATTGTCTATACTCCTTACTTGGTACTAATCAGGTGCTAGTTTTAGATTTATGTATGTAGTTTTAGATTATGTGTCTTATATATTTGCCTTATTTCCCCAATTAGAATGAAAGGCTCACTTAAAAGCAAACAGTAAAGTTATATGACAGTTTGAAGCAATCCTTCTGACATACTGATTGGAAGGTGACTTCAAATACAGAGTCTGTGGTTAGAAGGACTTTACTGTAACATCTGTTACAGGGATATGCAAATTCAAGTCTGAATATAAGGCAGGGTCACAAGCTCAGAGGTAGGAGTTCTGTTTATGTCCAGAATGTCATCAAGCTTTTGCTGCCCCACAGTTCTGTACAGCTTCAGTAATATAGCCACAGAAAGGACAGCCCTGTGAACAAAAGGCACTGGCCCAATCCTCTGCTGTAGCTACTCAGAGACCATTTGTTCTTTGACAAGAAAGTGTGTGTTGCTGCCACAGCAGCATGGTTTTACTCAGTTCTCAAAGTTAAGTAAGTGGCCAGTGTGTAGCTGTCAAGAGAAGCAGTGGCTGCAGAGCCCAGTTTAACTCCAAAACCTGTGGGTCTTCCCTACACTGTATTAGCGAGTTTCCTAAGGGCAGGGAGTGTCTCTTCCTCATCACTACATCTCCAGTGCTGAGCACAGCATCTGATACACTGTAGGTGCTCAAACACCTGACTGCCTAAGAGGCAGGAAGGAACAGGGGTAAGCTTACAGCCTGGGAAGACTGAGTGGGTCAGTCAGTGAACTTTCTTAATCCAGTTCAAATTGAGTGAGATCAAATCATAATTTATTAGTTGTGTGACCTTGGAGAAGTTCTTGAATTGTGGTTTTCTTATCTATAAATAAAGATGAGAATAGAATTTACCTCACAGGGTTACTGGGAGGACTAAGTAAGTTAGAACATATAAAGTACTTAGAAGAAGGCCTAGTACAAAGCAAGGACTAAATAAATGTTGGCTTTTATTATTATTATTTGTTATAAAAATCAGCAACAAAAACAATTAGATAAGATTATAAAATGTTTGGAACATAAAAGGTTAAAGAATTAGCAATAATACACTGTAGGAGAAGGAAAAAGAAACAGCAAAAATAAGGAATTTTAAAATGTTAAGAAACACGTAAATCTATGCAGTGCAGATTCAGATTTAAGTAACTAAATACGACTTCAGAACAGAAAGATTATATGCCTTAAGTTTTAAATCTCATATATTTATATCATCATCTCAGGTGAATAAAAAGTAAAAATATGGAGATACCAAACAAATTACATTCCAATGAAAGTTTCTACACCTTTCAGAAATGAGCCTCTTCAAATTTCTGTGAGATTTAAAGATATCTGCAAGATCAAACTAAACCTATAACTAATGAAAGAAAAAAAAGACATCCCTGTATTATGGAAATTTATAAACATACAGAATAGCAGAGGGAAAAGATGATGAATCTTCTTTGTACCCATCACCAAGTTGCAGTTATTACCAACATAGTATTATTATTCATGTGCATATCTTTTAACAATAACAAAAAAATAGAATTTTCCACCTTCTCTGAAAGAATCAAATGGCTAAGAAAAATGCCCAGTAAATTTAAGTATCCGTTATAAGAAAACATAGCCAAGTGAAATTTGCCTGTTATTTTATCTTTTCTTATTTTAATAAAAATAAATTAAAATGGAATAAAGCTTTGAGAAGAACAACACTTACTGGATGATGAGGTCGCAAATGAAAAGTATGAGGTGATACTACCGCTACAGCAAAGAAACGAAGAAACACAAAGCTGCTCACTGCAGAATACTGAACATGAGGGTCATCTGCAGGAAAAAAATGGTGAAATGTCATGCACAAAAACACTGAATTAAAAAACAAAGATGACCAGGTAAAAAATATTGGAAAAACATGTAAATTAAATAGGAGATAAATATAATTTGTATAGTAAGAACTGAGTTGATGAAATGATAGTAATGGTTATGAGTAAATTAAAGGAAAAAAATCCTATGACTAAAAAAAAATCTGAAAGAAATAATATAATAAAGAAAGTGAAAAACAAAGCTGCTAGGTTGTCAGAAATATTTTAATTTGGAAAAATACCTCTTTCCTCATCTGCAAGAAGAGACTCCTGAAATTACAACAACAAAAATAAAAGTAGTATCTAGCACTACCTAGTGGTAATACTGAATCCCCTAAGACTAAGATAGGCGATTGTCTTCAGTTTTAGGATACTGTTTCAATTTTCCCTCAAAAATCTTGACAATATCAAAGGTTATGTAATATAAACAATTAGACAGAAATCTTTACTTTAAAAAAGCTACCAATATTCCCTATAAAAATGCAGATGAACTGAAGACAACTTGTGGCTTTGATCATTCAGCTACAGCTTTTGTTGCTGACTGGAGTCAACACAATGCAACAATCAATCAGATGGTAAAGAAGCAGGTGAGGGAAACAATGTCTGCATTTGGTCTGAGTTTTAACTCTTCTACGTCACTCAGCAGGTGGTCACCCACAAGTCATTTAATGTGTAGTTCTTTAATAATACTTGCTTCCCATGACTGCCTCCCCACTCCCCACCCATCTTCCCAGGGCAGTAAGAACAAATGAGAAAACAATGAAAATACTTTTTGAGAATAGAACTATCACTACTGGAGTCTACTGAGAATATCTAAGGCCAACAAAAAGATAGTTAAGGAAATATGTTTGCATTTATTAAAAAATCATAGGATGTGTTTTAGATTATTCACATAAACAAGAATTAAACAGCTAATGCATACTGAAGGCCAAATTCACTGGGTAGTGTAGAGTACGCTGATTAGTAGCATGCTTTGGAGTGGGCCGGGCCCAGGTGTGAGACCCTGCTTGCCTGCTGGCCATGTCACGGACCTTGGGCAAATTACTTGACTTCCCTAAACCTCAGTTTCATCAACTACTGAAGGGGAGCAGTACCTATCTCATGTGGTGTTGTGTAGGTGAGAGAGTGGAGATAATTCAGGCTAGCACTGTGCCTGTTCACTAAGTCCTCCTCAATGTGGTTATTATGATCTAACACACTATTTAAAAATATAATTTCAGTCAGCATTTCATCTTTCCATACTTTAATGTCTCTGCTCCCCTTATTTTCATTACAAAGTCTAGATTTAGTATGCTTATTTCAAGTTAACTGTTTATATTTTTACTATAATTAGCAAAGACATCTAGGGCTGAATTTATCTACATGTTAGTTGGACAACTCAACCCCACTTTAGCTTTGGGTAATTTAGTGGAGCAGCAGATAACTGCACACACCTGTGTGCACATAACACACTTAAAAAATATGATAAAATAGCAAAATCTCTTCAGATGGTTACAGAAATAAACTTACAGTTTCACACGGCTGGATAAGACTGATAATTTAAGCAGCTGCCTTACCTCCTCACCCTCCCCCCCATTACAGGCAGATCTGGAAAGACAGCCATAGTAAGTTTATTTACTTATCAGAGATGCATATAATTAGAATAATTCCAAGTGTGGAGAATCAGAGATAGCAACTGTTAATTTAATTGAAATGTTTCTAAGCAAAGCCTTGACAAAGGTGTTCTTGCAAAATTAAAGCATGCCAGATATTGATATGTTACCTCAAAATTCTATGTATATTGCAACAGAGATGTTTCTAATGTCTAAAACCATTTCTGCAAAAACCTCTCATCACTAAGACCTTAGCATTCTCAAACTGTCAAATCTAGTCAGTTGTACAGAACTTAAAAATTCTCACTATTTTGAATGCATGCAAGTGGAAAAGGTAGTTGGTACAAATAACAAAGCTGTTTTTGTTTATCATATCTAACAGTCTTGTAAGCAGCTGGTATAAATACTTACATACTGTTATGGTTCTAAATTTATGCCTTTCTTAAAATTGTGTTGATTTTGATTTGCTTGTATAAAGTTGCTATTATATTGAAATAAGCAAGAGTATTCTGTTTTGAGATTACAAGAAAATTAAATCAGATGTTTCATTAAAATGCTAGAACTATTTTGAAAAATGAAAGAAGACTATATACTTAACAAACCATAAACACATTCACATAAACTAAATAGATAATAAATCTACAGAAAAATCAAGTATAGAAAAAAAAGGAGTATTTTAGTAAAACAAGGCACTTACTAGGAAATCTTTGAGTGGCCATTTGCCTTAGAGAATAAAAGATATCACACATTACAGTGGGGCAACTCATACTTGATTTTACAATTGTACTGAATAACTTGTCTACATAGTAGCGCAGATTCTCCTGTAGGATTTAAAAAGGTAAACATTAAGATTTTGACTTTTATACATCTTCAACAGCCTTTATGGAAAAAAATGCAGCGAAAATGAGATATATTAGGCAGTCACCATCTAGTATTCTAAAACTTTGCTTCCCTTCTCTAAACGCACTCAGCTAAAGGACAATTGCATCCTGAACTCATTTAATGAATTAGATTTAGACTAGTTAGATATAAGAGGTGAATGTATGGAATAAAATTCATAAGAAGCAGCAGAGAATAAAATGATCCAAAGAGAAATGAGGGAAGTAACATTCTAAAAACTAGACATAGGAAATGCTGCTAATAGTATAGGCATTATGCAAATAAAAAGCACTGCTTCCCTCCAAATAACATTACTACAACATAAGTGAGAGATAGGTATACCATTAAGACCAATTTTAATGCAGTTATAAAGACAGAGAAGACTTACCTTATTATTTTCTACATTATCTCCCTCTTTCAATTTAATAGGATCAATTTCACAGGATTTTGAGGATTCACATATCTGGAAAATAGATTAATTCTTCATCTAATGCTCTTTTCTAAATAATTTGGCAAAATGAAAATAACTATTATTTTTCTGATCATACAATTATAAAAATTAAAACTGTAACAAAGTTTAACCCCCCATCCAGAGATAATGTATACAATATGCCTAAAGAACTGTATCAAAAAACATTTCTCATATATTTGAAACTCCAGCTAAAATAAACCCTATAACAAAGAAATAATTATGTAGAGTATACTACAATGTGCCCTTCAAGTAAAAATCCATTGATGGAAAAGTAAATCATTTATTTTACTTCTAAAGTGTTCACCTGTGTTCTTTCAGTAATGTGTGAATGGATATATCATCCCCATCAGTAGATAACTTGATGAAAGAGATGCTATAATAAGGACAAACTATTAGTATCAGAGGTTATATTCTGTACCTCATCTAGAATAGGTTTTAATGTTACTTTCAGGTAGTGCCTTCCCACTATTTTCATCATCTCATCCAGACATCGGGTAGCCAAGGAATTTCCTCTAAAAATTGTGTTTGCATCTCTGAAATACAAATAGAAATAAGGTGAAACCAAGTGTAATAAACAAAGGCTGTAAAATCAATAATGAGGTATTTGACTTTGGTCATATATACAATTTTAGTAATTTTTACCAACCTGCTACAATTAGGATTTTCAAACTTACCAAAAACATAAAAAAATAAGTTACCAAAAAAAAAGTAACCTATATTTGAACTACAAAAGTAGTGTGTGTCTAAAACAAGTGTTAGACTATGACAGGAACAGGAAGCCATCTGATTGCTTTTAATGTCACACATGGGCATATAAGGGTGCTACATAATGGATAAGGAGGAAAAAACCCTTCTGTCCTGGTGTTTTATTTGTGACATGTGACTCATTACAATAAAGAAGCAAAGATTAGTAACAGGAAATTTTAACAATGAGTGAAAAAAATCTTTTAATTGTTAACTTTACTGTTGGTGGATACTGCTTGCTAACTTAAAGAACTGCCTCTTATTACTTGCTAAGCAGTTCTTTTAAGACCTCTATACAGAAAGAGGCTGGTCAATACAAAAGAACTGAGATTACAAAAACAATTTGGCAAATTAAGGTCCAATTTCAACAGCACATAATTAACATTTAATAAAATATAACTCTTACTGTGTATCTTTCAAGTCTAATTCAGCTACTGCAGTGGCAAAAGGAACAAGTTTATCATGGTGGAGCAGCAGTCGTACAAGGGGCAAAACAGCATCATTTTTATCTCGACATATTTCACCCAAAATGTAAGCAGATGAGGCAGATATCGGCTAGAATATAGAAAGGTAGAAAACAAGCACAAAATCAAAGAAGCATGATTAAATATTCAATCATTAGCCTTTAAAAAGTAATTCAAATATGTTCATTAATGATAACTGTTGTATAGAATAATATTTAATTTTCTAGATTTTTATCAGAGATGAAATTTGGAGCAGATATTGGTATACAGTACTCTGGTTCAGAATATATATATATTTATATATATATATATACACACATACATACAGAGTGTGTGTGTGTGTGTGTATACATATATATATACACACACACACACACACACACACGTATATATAGTTTTAATAAAACTTGATACTCTGAAATCTTTTCCTCATAATTTACAGAATTATTCTAGCCTTTCCATATTAAGTAACACAAGATTTTTAAAGTACCTGAACATCTGGTGATTTTAGCAGCAAAGTTTTCAAAGGACCATAGTACTCTGAAGGAAGCACATAGTCTTCTGTATAACATATATTTAATCGAAGGGATCCCAGGTCATCAGTTTTAGATGACTTGTTTCCATTGTCTCTTGGTTGTAGCAAGTACCTAAAGTAAAAATAGAATCAATTCTATGCAATGGTAATGGGCCTCAAAGTTGGTGAGGTAAACAAACAGCTAAGCTATCAAAAAACTAAATCCAAAAAGTCAACTTAATATATAATGTTAGGATAATTCATTAAATAGCACAGTATTAATTTTCAGAGGCTTAATAGTGGCTGTCTATTGAACTAGAAAGCTAAAAATAGATTTTAATCCAGGAAAAAAAAGTACAGATAATACAAAAATCAAGATCTCAAAAGGACTGAATAAGAGTCTGATTAGCTTGCAGGTTAGGAAAAAAATAATAAAAAATGAAACACAAAATCCAACATATTATCAAAAATAACTCTTTACCAACTAAATTTAAGAAAGACACATTTGGTTGAAATAGATAAGACATACTACAAGAAGGTATAAGTGATCTCATTTTAAAGTAAATCCTACATTGTAAAAATTTGAACTTATTTTTTAAAAGTTAGTGATTGAAGGTTTATAAATGATTTTTATATTATTAAAGAATTAACAGTGCAAATATACTGAAAATGTTTTTATTTGCAAACATCAGATTTACATGAATTTTTCCAGGTAAGTAAAAGGCAAAAAATATATATGTAAAAAATAGAGGCAGCTTTAAATATTCCAAGGAAAGAGAAGTGTTTAAAAATCAAGAGAAGTTTGTAGGACCAAAACCAGAAATCTAAGTTATTTTTAAAGACTTTCCGTCATGGAAATTTAAAAATACATACAAAAGTAAAAAGAGTAGCATACTGAACTCCCATGTACCATCACCTAACTTCAATAATTATCAACTCAAGGTTATTCTTGTTTTAGCCGTCTCTCTACTCACTCCTCCCATCCCACTCCTGCATTATTTTAAAACAATTTCCAGGTGTTTTATAATTTCATCTATAAATATTTAAGTATATATAACTACAAATATATATATAAACTTTTAAAAATCATTACTATCCAGTCAGTATGCAAATTCTCCCAAACTTAAACAGTTTTCTATGTTCTATTCAAATCCAAGTTTTATAGATTGTAATTGGTTGATAGCTTAAGTTTCTTTTAACCTATAGATACCCTCTAACCACTAAGAAATCAGGTAATTTATCTATACAATTTTCCAGACTTGGAACTGTGTTAACTCTATCTCCATGATGTCATTTAACATGTTCTTTTGTCTCCTCTGTATTTCCTGTAGTATTGTAGATAGATCTAGGGGCTTGGTTAGATTCAGATTTCATATTCTGGCAAGAACATTTCATTTAGAGTGTTGTGTAGTCCCACCAAGAGGCACTAATGTCTGACTGTTTTCTCTTTTTGTGATATTAGCAATCACTGATGGCCACTGCTGAGAGTCATTAATCTGCACAGGTTGCAAAATGATAACTATGATTCTATCATCCCTCCTTCACTCATTAGCTAGAATGCTTTTTATAAAGGAGTCAGTAGTTTTGATATTTACTTTTGATGTCTTCCCCTAACAGACTAACTTGTTTAAAAATAGAAGAGAGGGGGTTTTAATAGAATTCTAGCTTTCAGAAAGATATGATAAAGATATAAAAGAGAACTAGAGAATTAACCAAGAAAAATTTAAAAGATGAAGGAATGGTAATGTAAGGAGAAGAAATTATACAGAAATTATATCACTACCCACAAAACAGGAATTCTTGTCTCAGAAGACCAACCTTCAGAACTTCTAGTCTCTGATTTGAGAAATAATGATTTAAAGAATTTGCCTATGGAAATAATTGGAAATAAGCCTATTAGCAAAAATGACTCTGAAGTGCCTCTAAGGGAAGTCTAGCTGGCTGATCCCCAAGCATCCTGATGTGGGCATCACTTTGGTCAATTTTCAACAATGCAGTGTATGTTCTGTAGCTTTGCAGACCCAGATACCTAGTTTTAACAGCACATCTCAAAGTGAACCTGAATTGCAATGATTGAGCACAGAGACTAATATATTTAAAACAGAAGGCCAATTACTAAATTTATGAAAAGAAATACGGTTGACCCTTGAACAACATGGGTTTGAACTTCACGGTTCCTGGAAGTAATCCCCCATGGATACCGAGGAAAGACTGTACAACAGTCAAATGGCAAAGAGACCCACACTTTTTTGTGACTAATACATTTTATTATGGAAATGTTAATTCACAAAAGTAGGGAGAAGAGTGATAATATTAGTAAGCAACACCCTCACTATCACCCCCATGCACTTATCACTTGGCTTCAACAATTATCACTATTTCCCATAGTGTTTCATCTACATCTCCTACTTCAACTAATACCTTTTTTTACCTGTTAATACAATTGTTTATGTTTGATCAATACATTTTTTACCTATTGGTAAGCTATTTGGAAAGCCAAATTATTTAGCAGAAGGTGCTGTGGTGAGTACAGAGACACAACACAGAGATCTAAGGAAATCTTAAGAATCTCTCAGCTAAGACAATTTTGCCAAGGAAAGAACAATACTTCTAGAACAGAATCCCCTTACCGCTTGACTGTGCTTGAATGGGCAGCAGCCACCCATGTTGGCCTCTTTGGGATACATTTTTATTCTGCCCCTTCTATTTTAACTCATGTTTTCCGTATATGGAAGGATAAAATTACTTGTGTTACAGTTAAAACCCAGCCTCCCAGGGACTGTGCCTACCCATCCTAAACAGTGTCCTCATACTCTAGTCAGGTTACAGACTCTGTTTTGGTTTGTTCTATAGAAATTATACTCAGAGGGCATCTCTAATTCCCTTATCTCCGAATTACTGGGGGAAGGAATATGCTTTATCCCTCTGGTACTCTCATAAAACTACAAAATACCCGCAAAATAGGTCTATAGTCCTAACATGGCACATTCTTTGCAGAGGGATTAGGGCAGTGTTATGCCAGTTATTCGTTTTTATGCATACACTGTTCTAGGATGCTCAGGAACTCCAGAAGGGCTTGCTCCTGCCACTCTTTTTAAACCTGTCTCCTTAGGTTTCTTTGGCAGGATAAGAAATTCCTATGGACAAAATACTTCACCCATGTCTACTTGAACAAAATACAGAATTTCAAAATTGCCCTACCCATTCCTTGAAAAGATCATTTTTTTAAATGAGAAGGGAACGCTCACTCAATTTTCTTTTTAATAATATTTTATAAGCAAGGGACACTCAAATCTTTGCTGACAGCTTAAAACAGAATATTTTTGAGTTTTAAACATATTCAAAAATATTTATGCCAAAGTACAAATTTATTATTTTACATTGGTTAAGAGCAAAAACTTTGGAGTCAAAGAGTTTGGTCCAAATCACAGCTGTATGACCTTGGGAAAACTGCTCAATCTCTCTGTGCTTGTTTCCTCACCTCTTAAATAAGGGGTAATAATAGTATCTAACTGATTTAATCCCTAAGGAGGTTATGTAAGTAAAGCACTTAGAATAGTGCCTTGTACACAGTAAATGTTATTTATAAAACATTTATATACATATAACTGTTACCACTTAAAATATATTAAATAGCTTTTCTAGTAAACGGCCTGAGGTAACCTCTAAAAATGGTTCGTTATTCACTTGACCCAGAAAACCACAAAAAATCAGGCAAATCAAGAGGTTCAAATCTTCGTGTTCACTTTAAGAACACTCGTGAAACTGCCCAGGCCATTAAGTGTATGCATATCTGAAAAGCCACCAAGTATCTGAAGGATGTCACTTTACAGAAGCAATGTGTGCCATTCCATCATTACAATGGTGGAGTTGGTAGGTGTGCCCCAGGCCAAACAGTGGGGCTGGACACAGGGTCGGAGGCCCAAAAAGAGTGCTGAATTTTTACTGCACATGCTCAAAAATGCAGAGAGTAATACTGAACTTAAGGGCTTAGATGTAGATTCTCTGGTCATTCTCTGGTCACATCCAGGTGAACAAAGCCCCCAAGATACGGCACAGGACTTACAGAGCTCATGGTCGGATCAACCCATACATGAGCTCTCCCTGCCACACTGAGATAATCCTCACAGAAAAAGAACAGATTGTTCCTAAACCAGAAGAGGTTGCCCAGAAGAAAAAGATATCCCAGAAGAAACTGAAGAAACAAAAACTTATGGCCCAGGAATAAATGCTGCAAAAAAATAAATGCAAGTAAAAGTTAAACATATATATGTAAAATAACTATACATAATGTCATTATTTATATAATTATGTACATGTAATTTATTATTTTAAAACATTGTTACAAAAATCTCAATTTAAACAATCTAAAGGAGCCCTGGTGAATTAAGCAATCTTGTATGAATTAGAGCTAAAAAGAAAAACCTCAAGATTTGTTAAGTAGAGGATATCTGGTGTGTCTGAGGTCTAGGGATACAAAAAAAAAACAAAAACAAAAACCTCAAGTATATTTTCTTCAGTTTTTGAATGAAGTGTTTCAGTTTGAAAGAATAAGGAACAGGAAACAAAAAGAAGTTATCAACTGAAAGTGGCACTCAGTTGCTCACATGTATTTTTTTTCATTCATAGACAAAAAAGCAATCCTAATGTTCTCAAGAGTCAGCAGTTTTGACAGCCCCTTAACAGAAGAAAAATCAGCATTTGAAAAATTTTAACAAGGTCTGTATAATTAAAATTGAGGTAGGCAGGCAAAAACTACAATTATTTGTGTATAATGCTGACTAATCTGGAAAATAACTGTTCAGAGGCACCTTTACTAATACTTAAATGTTATTTCTGGTTCCAGAAAGATAATCATTATCAACAGATTTTTACTAAAGATAGGAGATTAAAGATAGGTGCCAAAATTAGCAAACTACAAAACCAACTCATCTTAAAGTAAATATTAATCTAGTTTTAAATTTGTATAAAGTGCTTATATTGAAAAAAACTCCAACCATGTGTTTTATTTACTTCTTGAATCTTACTTTCAAAATTTTAAATTATAACATGAAAGGATGTTTGCATCTGTTTTCTTAATGTTCATTTTGGATCATTTAGGAGGAAATTACTGTGCCAATGTGTACAATCACACAAGGGCTTTGCACATGTTAAGTTCTCTGATACTGATGTAACTGGTGAAATGAGACTGAACTAGATGATCACTAAGGTTCTCTTTATTTATACCATTACAAAACAGTGGAATACTGGTACCAAAAAAAAAAAAAGATGCAGAAATTCTATATGTACTGATGTGGAATAATGGCGATGACAGCAGCAATAACTATAATGATGAGAGCCTGAGTTATACCCATGGTATACCCATTTGTAACTTACTTTACATGAAACCAATTCATCCTCTAACAACTTTGGGAGGCAGGTACTGTTTGTACTATCCCCATTTGATAGCCAAAGAAAGCAAAGGCATGCAGGTGGAACAACTTGTCCAAGGTCACCCAGGTAGTTAATGACAGAGTTGGGATTTCAACCAACGCAATTTCGTTCTGGAGTCCACACTCTTAACCACTATAAACAGTCAGCAAATACTTACTGAAGTTCTACTAAATTGAAAGTGAAAAAAAGTAAGGTACAGAATATGATACAGTATGTGTCCATTAAGGACCTAATTAAACTCAAAAACTTTTGCATAGCAGAGGAAACCATAAACAAAATGAAAAGACAACCCACAGAATGGGAGAAAGTATTTGCAAACGATGAGACTGACAAAGGATTAGTCTCTGAAATTTACAAACAGCACATGCAGCTCAATATCAAAAAAAAATAACACAATCAAAAAATGGGCGGAAGACCTAACCAGACATTTCTCCAAAGAAGACATATGGATGGCCAAGAGGCACATGAAAAGATGCTCAACATCACTAATTCTTAGAGAAATCCAAATCGAAACTACAAGTTATCACCTCACACCAGTGAGAATGGCCATCATCAAAAAATCTACAAACAATAAATGCTGGAGAGGGTGGAGAAAGGGAACCCTCCTACACTGTTGGTGGGAATGTAAACTGGTACAGCCACTATGGAGAATAGTATGGAGGTTCCTTAAAAAACTAAAAATAGAGCTACCAGATGATCCAGCAATCCTACTCCTGGGCATATATCCGGAGAAAAACATGGTTCAAAAGGATATGTGCACCCCAATGTTCATTGCAGCACTGTTTACAATAGTCAAGACATGGAAGCAACCTAAATGTCCACTGACAGATGAATGGATAAAGAAGATGTGGTACATATATACAATGGAATAGTACTCAGCCATTAAAAAAGAATGAAATAATGCCATTTGCAGCAACACAGATGGACCTGGAGATTATCATACTAAGTGAAGTTAAGTCAGACAGAGAAAGACAAATATCATATGATATCGCTTATATGCGGAATCTTAAAAAAAAAAAGACACAAATGAACTCATTTACAAAACAGAAGCAGACTCACAGACTTAGAGAATGAACCTATGGTTACCAGGGGGAAGGGTGGGGGGGAGGGAGTGTTAGGGAGTTTGGGATTGACAAGTACACACAGTGCTATATTTAAAACAGATAACCAACAAGGACCTACTATATAGCACAGGGAACTCTGTTCAATATTCTGTAATAACCTAAATGGGAAAAGAGTTTGAAAAAGAATAGATAACGTGTATATGTATAACTGAATCACTTTGCTGTACACCTGAAACTAACACAACATTGTTAATCAACTATACTCCAACATAAAATAAAAAATTTTTTTAAATGTGTACATTTGTGTAACGAATGGGAAAGAAGGATATATCCATGTTTGCCTATACTTACATAAAATATTTCCACAATCTCAAACTAGCGGCTGCCTCAGAAGAGGGAAAATGGTTAGCTGGGGGACAGGGGCAGGAGACAGACTTTTACCTTTTGAACTGTGAACCATGTGAGTATACTACCTATTCAAAAAGTCTAATCAAATTCTGTGATCTACATATGATAAAGTTAAAACTAGATATTATCAACACTAATGAGCTAGAATATTAAGATTAGAAAGAATATGCCTGGGCTTCCCCAGTGGCGCAGTGGTTGAGAATCTGTCTGCCAATGCAGGGGACATGGGTTCGAGCCGTGGTCTGGGAAGATCCCACATGCCGCGGAGCAAGTAGGCCCATGAGCCACAACTACTGAGCCTGCGCTCTAGAGCCCGTGAGCCACAACTGCTGAGGCTGCACGTCTGGGGCCTGTGCTCCGCAACAAGAGAGGCCGCAACAGTGAGAGGCCCGCGCACCGCGATGAAGAGTGGCCCCTGCTCACAACTAGAGAAAGCGCTCGCGCAGAAACGAAGACCCAACACAGCCCAAAATAAATAAATTAATTAATTAATTTAAAAAAAAAGGAAAGAAAGAAAGAATATGCCTGAAATCCTGAAGGTAAATAAAGCGTTTCCTGAGTTTTCATGTAGTTTTCATCAACCCCACAAGGGGATGCTGCAGCTCTACAATTGACAAAGGAGGCTGAGATTTAATTTGACTTAAAAGAAAACTGCATTCACATTTTTATATTTCCTTACATGCAGAGAAGTATAAATGAATTAGCAGATGTTTCTATTTCATGTTGTATAAATTTTAATACATACTTTTAGGCAGGTTACTTTTAAAATATTATTAGCAAAAAAAAAAAATCTATGGGAATAAAATTAATTTGTTTGTTAGTGTTCTTACATCCTGCCTAGGTAGTTCTACAAATTTTGCCAAATTTGGAGGGCCTCCAAATTTGGAGACCTCTTATTTAAAATAGGGCTATAATGGCACATTTCAAGTTCACTTTGAGGGGCCTTGGGAGGCACAATGACTCACATTTTATTTTGTACCAAGTAGCATGGCATATCATTTTAAAGACTTAATGAACTGAGTTCAGAAATTTTCATTTAAAAATGTATGCTAGGGACTTCCCTGGTGGTCCAGTGGTTAAGAATCCACCTTCCAATGCAGCGGATGTGGGTTCGATCCCTAGTCGGGGAACTAAGATCCCACATGCAGCGGGGCAACTAAGCCAACACACCACAACTGGAGAGCCCACGTGCCGCAACTACTGAGCCCGCATGCTCTGGAGCCCACACACCACAACTAGAGAGAAGCCTGTGCAGTGCAATGAAGAGCCCGCGCACCGCAATGAAGATCCTGCGTGCCACAACTAAGACCCGATGCAGCCAAATAAATAAATGAATAAATATTTTTTAAACAGTATGCTAATTTTATAGAAGGTGGAAGAAGATTGGCAGAGGTGAATGACAAGCCTCAAATGTTCATCAGTTTTTCATAGTGACCAAGTTTCCATCTATGGATACATTTTGAAAATTACAGCATATAAAACGCATCATAAAGACTAATAAATCTTAGATCTGCATTAGCAAGAGGTAAAAATAAAATAAAATTTTTGACACTCTGAATATCAGTCTAGGGACTTCCCTGGTGGTCCAGAGGCTAAGACTCTGTGTTCCCAATGCAGGGGACCCGGGTTCGATCCCTGGTCAGGGGAACTAGATCCCACATGTTGCAACTAAAGATCCCGCATGCCACAACTAAAAGATTCTTCATGCCACAATTAAAGATCCCGTATGCTGCAACTAAGACTTAGGATGGATGGATGGATGGATGGATGGATGGATGGATGGATGGATGGATGGATAGATAGATAGATAGAAAGAAAGAAAGAAATATCAGTCTACTAGGGAGAACTGTTTAAGGACAACAGAGTCCAAAGTGAAGAATGCCTGACGACACTCAGGAGAAGCAAAATCCTAAAGGCAAATGAGACTGCTGTCCACAGTAAGAAACATCTGAACACTGTTTCAACTCCTCTTCCAGGCAACTGAAACTGAGCCCTAAAAAGGGGGCCTTAAGAGGCAAATGAGAAAGGCATGCTGTTTATACTCAGTTGAAACCCAAGTCTAGCATGAGGGCTACTGGGCAACCTACTGGAAGGGAAAGGATATACACGCTTTTAAGTGCTGTAGACAGAAAAAAAACAAGAGTTTCACACTGATTCTACTAAGGAAACTAACATCAGTTTAATGTCCGAGCATTAACATGAGTTTAATGTCACTATTAGAAGTCACAAAAAGGTAATATTGTAGCCAATATTGAGCCACTAGAGCTCCTGAAAAGTGTGTTAACTGGATCAGCTCAACAACATCTAGATCCTAGGCATTTAGAACATAACATCAGAGCCATCCATGGTGCATTTCAATGGGATTTGGGGTAGGAAAATCACTGGTGAGATCCCGTAAACAGCTGAATCCCTACAATAAACCTTTTGCTTTCAAACATCCACAGTTCCCATGCCCATTAATAAAGCTTCTGAACTACAGATGCTGATTTGTGATCAAGCATCTTCTCACATGGGCAACTCTTACGTAATGTTCGAAATGTTTTATATTTTTTCTTTAGAGTTAAGATTAAGTTTTTGAACATGAAAATATTCCTAGGCAATTCAGTTCTTTTATCTCAGTACCAGAGGACAAGTCATAAAACTAATATAATTGTACTTATATTTCTGCAACAATAAATTAATGGCCAAATCAGTTAATGTTAATAACTTTGGGCTTATCCATTAAAAACTTAAAATATGCTCAAAGTAAGCATTTATTTGCATATACAGTGCATGAAAGGGGATGACCTACTATGTAGTTCACTACAATGTTTGTCTTCTTACCAGGCTTGATGAGAAGCATCATTTCTTAACACGTTCACAGGAACCTTAATCTCACCGAGGAAAACATCTTGGACCAGGTTTCCATTGTTCCACAAGTCGATCCTGAAAATTTAAAAACTGGCTTTATTTTTTGCAAACAATGTGTAAGAGAACGCACATGACCAAAAAGCTTCAAATTACTATGATTGGTATTCCAGCACTAATTTACTGTTCTGGGTACTTCTGCCATAAGCATCTTTGCCACAGACATCTTTGCCTCAAGCACTTTTTGCCGCAAACATTTTCACCACATAACTAATTGGTCAAAGGCAATTTTGTGATAAAAGATAAAATAAAATAAAAGAGACATTAAAAAAGACACAAACATAAAAAATAAACAAAATTAAAAAGACTTTATTGCAAAATACAAAATTTATTTGAACACATTCAAAATGTGTGTAAATTCATGGCAATGCTGTGCAAATACTGACTCTATTTTGTGGGCTGTACCCAAACGCTTATCTTCGAAGTCTGTCGTTCACAGTATTTCACATGTTGTTTTTGTTTCTTGATTTGTCTCCTCATTCAGCATTGCACTTTTTTCCTAAAATTTCTTCCTTCGTTAAGACAGGTATGCGTTTCCAGACACTAGGATGCATATTGGTTTCTGAGTTTTGTACTGAAGCCTCCACACTCTTGTTTGTTCTTGCCATAGTGTCACATGTCTGCTGATGGATGCTTCGAAGTTCTATGCGAAATGTGGCTTTGCCTCTGTGCCTTTCAGGCCCTCAGCCTCTTTCTCCTCCAATGAGGTGTGTTTCCAAATAAGAAACCAATTTCTTGGGGCAAATCACCGTCACCTGTCTGCTCAATGAAGCTATCAATAACGTCGATAACCAGGAGAAATGCTAACACATTTCAACCAGTTGAAACCAACTGTCAACTAGTTATTTTATTTTTCACAGCAAAGCTGACTTATGGCCAATTAGTCATGTGGCGAAAATGTCTGCGGCAAAAATGCCTACGGCAAAGATGCTTGTGGCAAAAGTACCAGACATAATTTTACATGCTTAAAAACAAGAGATGTTAGCATTGTCTTATACCTCACTATCTAAACTAAAAAAGCAGAATACTGCAGTAGCTTTTACTTAAAAGCATAGAAAGTGACTATCTTAAATAATCTAAAAGAAAGCACTTAAGTTTCTTAGTTTCAAAGTCTACACTTTATTTTAACCTGTAAAAATAAGGACTACAGAGTTCCTTTTTTGCTTTTGAGAAAAGAAACCAACACAAGACTACAGTTTCTTTCTCAATTAAAACCAGTTAATATGTAAAGATAGGTGATTTAGAAAAATACATTACCTGATCATTCCAAACATGTGATTAATACACCCTTTAGATGAACACACTGTTAACACCACACCTATACATGCATTTACAAAACTTTCCCCTCCCAAAGAGCATAGATATTTAAGACCTAGGAAATAGCACAAACTTCAAACACATGCACCTGTTGAATCATCTTACAAGACTTCTTACCTCACTGAAATTTCTGTTAGACAGCAGATATGTTAAGAAGAATAAAAAAATTATTTCTAAATTGGCTAATATATAATTACTTTTCTATATATTCTTTGCATTCATTATGCTATGATTTAGAAATTTACGGAGCAATTAAATTTGGGAAAAACTAAAAATATAATAAAATAGGTGAAAATTAGCTCATTTTCTTTTTAAAATAAATACACCTTAACTATTAGTACAAAGAAATCGGATTTTGAAAAGATTATTTGGATTTAAATTAGATGCACATTCCTCTAAGTTTCATCGATTAAGTTGCTAAAGAGAATTCTGTTAAGCTTGAGTCACCTTTTACAGTTAAATTTAGGATTTTCTTTTAGCACAGAACATAGCAATTCTGTAAAACCCAAGACACATACCTAATTTCCAGCTTTTCAATGTCCTCCTCTTCTACCTGAAACTGGGACTTTCTGGTGTAACTACTGGATCTGGTTACCTATAAACAAAATATTTTAGTAAAAAAAATTTTTTAATATCTTTTTCTTACATGAACTTTAAAAAACTATCATCCCTAAAATGTTCGACTGTGTATATTATAAACAGAGGAAAGTGCCTAAGTAATATTTTACCCAAAAGATAAATACAAAAACAGCTATGGAAGTAGCAGAGTGGCAAGAATAAGGTGGCAAAAAAAATATCAAAATCAACCTTACCTCCATACCCTTCCTTATCAACTCAATCTATGGCAACACTGGGTTCTCTGGCTCATATGTAATCTCTTGGTGACTCAGAGTAAAAGTGTTCTATTTCAGGGAAGCTGCATAGGCTAGGAACTGTCTGAAGACCTTCCCACATTTCTCAAGATACCAATGCCACCCGTACACTTCCTTCTCACATTTTTACCAAAAACATCAAGGCCGTTGGCAGGAACTTCCTCAACTACTGTCCACCTGAACATGTCCGTTCCCACACAGGCCTGTTTACTCGATGAGTGTTCTCATCCTCTTCCAAACAAGACGATGAGATGATCCTCCTCTTTTCTAAGACTGCTCCGTCCCCACACAGTATGCAGTAATAAGCACGCAGTAAACATGCAGCAAGCATTCGATCTATTTTAATTACAGCTTTCTTGACCAGACTGTTCACCTCATTCAAGTCTAAGAAAAATTCTCCCCTTAAATTATGGTCTTCCTATCTCTTTCCTTTCACAGACAAATATCTCAAAACTGTTACCCATCCTTACAGCCTCCACTTCCTCACCACCCACTCACTAGTTACTCACTGCAGTAACTCCTTATAATCCGGCTTCCTCACAGATCACCCTCCCCAAACCCCTCTCTTAATCATCAAGTCTGATGATGAAATTCTTAGCTCTCACCTTCCTTGACCCCTTTATCTGGACAAGTGACCATACAACCATACTCCCTTTTCCCAGAGCTACTCTGGTCTTTTGAGTTTACCCAGCACTATCCTGGCTACCTTCTGCTCTCTTTGCTTCTTCCTCTGGTACTTCTTCCTCAGAACCTATAAATATGGGTTTTCTCCAGGGTTTTCTATTTTATTTTGCTCTACATACGTACTGCATAGTGCTGTACAAAGTGCTTTCACATCCATTATCTCTTTTATTCATCAGAACACTGCCCTGAAGCAGGCAGGGCTAGATTTATTATCCTCATCTTGAAAATGAGGAAGCTGAAGTACAGAAATTAAGAGACATACTCAAAGTCGAATACATAATACGTGGCAGAACTAACCTTCTTCACTTTTTTCCTTTTTAGTCAAATCACTACTTGCTACTCTTTGGACATAACTTTCTGCTTTTCTGTCTCTATGTCTCTGCTCAAAATGTTCCTTCTCTAATACTCTTTCCTCTGGCTTAACTCACCTAGAGCAGAGCTACCCAGTATCTACTACTGCATTTTACTGCTGAGTGTATGCACACACATGTACGCTTTGGGTCTCCTGCTCTCACTAGAGCACAGAGATTGGACTTTTATCTTTATAATCAACTCAACAAAGGGCCCTTTGAATGAATGGTTCAAGACCTAATATGTATGCTTGCATATAGCAAAGAGGTCAGGTCTTGACTGTCAAAGGACCATCTGCTTGCTGCTGCAAGTCGCCCCTTCTTGGTTTTCTCCAGGCTAGATGTAACAGCCATTTGTAAGTACAGAACAACTGAACTGAGCAAGTCCTGAGCCGGGAAATGGGGCGTCTCACACTGGTGCACTTTCTTTTGTTTTCTTTCTTCCTTGCCTCCACCCCCCACAATTCCTCCTACTTCAATCTTGGCATTTCTTCAACTGTGTTCCCTTATTAAAGTACAGTAAGCAGGCATGGCTAGATGTGCCCTCGCTCTTTTCACTTTGAAACATCAAGAAAAACACACACAAAAAGAAGGAAAAGCACAAAATGTAACTCTTTTTTTCAAATCTTCCTTACATGGTAATCTCAACTGCAACATATTCTATGGGTAGAACACAATCTTTTAGAATACAGTTTGATTATTTTTGTTTTTTTCCTATAGTTTCTAATAATATGAAAAAGCATTTATTTAACAAATGCTCCACAGTAGAGAACTCCAAAGCACTGTATTTTGGGCAACTTCAAGGCAGCTGAAGTTCTCTAAGAAAATAAGCATGTGTCCACAGAGTGATTTAGCTAAAAAGAACTTAATAATAAGGCCTTAATCATATAATAGTTTATAGTCTTGAAGCATTTTCACATTTGAACCTCCTAAAAACGCTGAGTTAGGTAGGGATGCTACTGTTTTCTCTTACAAAATTATCCTTTCACAAGATAAGAAATTTGAGTCTCCCATGTAGTGATTTGTTCAAACTCAACTGGGACCAGAACCCAGATCTACCAAGTGATATCGTACTTATTTAACTAGTGGTTTTCAAATAATATTCTGCAGAAGAGTCCTGGGGCCACTGCATGTTAGGTCAGGGGCTGGATAAGGTAGGGTTCTGTGTGAAGGGGGTTGTGATATTGAGGATGACTGAAGAGTAGGTGTGGTCCTAGACTTCCCCATCTTCAAATCAATCACAGCTCTGCCGTTATTTGTTTTATGCACTGGGCCTCTACTGTGTTACACTGTGGTTCTACTGCTTAGAAATGCTTAGTTGCATTAGTTAATAAAATTATGACTATGGCCAGAATTTGAAAAAAAGAAGTAAATCAGCATTCAATATTCAATGTTAACATTTAAATAAAACAAAATGTTACCTCAAAATAAAAGATTTCATTAAACTGCGGATTGCTTGTTTTCTTCTTTACTTTTGTCTTCTTTTGGTCATTCCTGTTCCAATGTGGTAGAGTTTTACCTTGTAGAACTTAATAGTACACAATTATAAAACATGCTATTTCCAACCAGGGAGCCTGACCTCTTTCTGTTTAACTGTTAAGATGACTCGGGGAAGGCAGTAGCTTTAAATATTACTTGGGGGAAAAAACCTGAGGTGTCTCTAAAACTTCAAATCAAAGAACACACAAATTTTGTATATCTGATATATGCCAAGATTATATTATTCTATGGCTATACTAGATTGACTGCCAAGCTTACTTCAGGGGTTTTGAATAACACATTCGATTGTACAAGCAACTCGAAATAAATGGTAGAAGGAAGACAATGAGATTCAGAGTACCTTTATCTATGCTGAAAACTACCAGAGGAACACGAAAAGCATTCTTAGTTTACTTCTTGGGCTTCAGCCACAATGTGGCTTTTTAAAAAAAACTTTTAATTTTGAAATAATTACAGATTGAGAGGAGGTTGCAAAGAAATGTACAGGGAAGTCCCATGTAACCTTTCCCCAGCCTCCGCCAATGGTAACATCCTCCAAATGACAGTACAATATCAAAACCAACAGTGACTTTTTAAAACAAATTCACAAGCCAAATAATTTCTATCTGTACATTACTAAGCAATTACACTAAAGGATCTATCAGGTATTGATTATAAACAAAAACCAAAACCAAAAACAGCTCAACTAGATTAAACATTTTTAACACACAAAACTCAATCCCTCTGATAGTATGAATGTTATAGGATTGAGTATCTGCTTTTAGCAAACAGGTCAGGTTTATATTTTTAAATATAAAACCATCTATAATAATAATAGGATACTATTGTTTGAGAACCCAATAAGTACCAGGCATGGTGCTTTACATACATAGGGACAAATACATTTTTCAAAGTGACTTACTGGTGATTTTCTAAAAAATAAGAATACATAGCTTGGGGTTGGGAAGAAGAAGTGCATGTCTATGTGTATATACATGTGCTTGTGTAGAGGGAATAGTATGCTCTTTGTTTCCTGACTCTAAACCTTCAAGTTGTAGACAAATTTCAGACTAGTCAGGCTCTGAAAGAAACCATAATGAAATTATAAAACAGAAAATACTACAAAGTGTGATAGATTTTCCATAAATTATCGTAAGTAATTAACATCAATGATACAGTGCACTTCACCATGTTCTGGTACTTCAGCAGTTTGTCTACAGCTTGGAATTCTCTCTGTACAGCACAGATGCCATGAGAAAAAAGGTATTTTTAGTCCTGAGTTGTTTTCCAGATAAAAATATAGAAATTCCTTTTCTATTTTGAACTAGCATTTATTAAAACAGGATTCTACCTGCAATAAGATCTAAGACATTTGAAACTAGGAAGGCTGATGATGAATGAAGGTCAGGTTTATGTTTTAAAGTACATTTTAACTACTATAAAACACAGGTTGCTCCCCATAGCCTAAGAGTCTGGCAGATTTGAAATGGCACTCATTTTCTTTTATAAAAATAGGAGTTGGTTGTTTGCAAGTGAATAATAGAACTAACTGAAGATTTTTCTTTCAAAGCATTCGTTACTTTGTGTCATAAATAGCTATTTAGCAAGTTCTCTTAGAACTTTAATTTTGTAATTGTTAAACTTTAAAACTTAAAAATCTGATACTAATTCAATAAGCATTACCTAGAAGGGCCCACAAGAGAAACTGTTGCATAAGGGTCACAGCTTTGTCCATTTATGAGAGGCAACCCATGGCATGCCTTGACACTAAGGAAGAATAAAGAAAAATTAACGTTATTATATTCAAGTTAAACAATATAAAACATTTATATTCAAGTTAAACAACCTAAAACATTATCTTTAAATACGAATTAATACATTCAAAGGGTTAAAATTGTTTTCCACATGTCTGAAGTTGTGTGCCTATATACCACCTACCCAAACATATGTACATATGCATTTATTTACTTTTGCTGTATTTCCAAATAGGACTAAACCACCACAGTCAGTACTGAGACTACCAAATAATATTTGGATATACACAAGGTCTATCCAACAAGGTACACGCTGTGGTTTGATAATAACATTAAAACTACTGTGGCTTCTAAAAAGGAAAAGAAAGCTGTGTGAACCTTAAAGGAGACACTACAAACCAAGTCAAATCTGTGGCATCATATCCTCTGCTAAAGCATGAATGAGAAACAAGGAAACAACTGTGGTTTCCACTTAAAATCTGATTCATAAATAAAGGGCAAGCCACATACAGTTCTGCAGCCTCTTATGCTGACTCTCAGTAACAGCTCCTGCATCATTCTGTAGAAAAAGTTTTAGACCATAAAAACCAAGGTCATCTCATCCACTCCATGACAACAGTCATTGGTATTTACAGAGAACACAGAATCTGACTTAATGACCTGCTCCTCAAATTTTCTCTTTATTGAGTTCACGAATTTAGTATAGCAGCTAAGGGTGTACATTTCCCAGTGCCTACAAGAAACTCATGAGTGTTAGTGAAAAGTATTCTTTGTTGAAAGATGTGGGCTATTGAGCAACATCCTAATTTCTCTCCACAACCCACAGATCATATACGTGGGTGAGGTGCAAATGGTGTGCTGCCGAGTAAAGAAAGAAATGATAATATGACTCATTTCTATTAAATTGGGTATTAAAAATCAAATTTAAAAAATTTCTGAAACTAACCGAAGAAAGTACAGGCCAAGATAACAATTCTGATTATTGATGTCAGGCCTGGGTACAGTCAAATTTTCCCACTGTACATACTGTTTGAAATTTACACTTCTCAGGCTAAACCTCAAAATGATACCCATTTTGATATAGTATGTGCAGTTTACTATTTATTTTCACAAAATGCATCAAACTCTCACAACTGCCTTTAAGAAGGGTATCATCATGCATTTTTAAAGAAGAAAGTAAGGTTCAAAAAGCTTACGTGAGAAAGTAACAAAATAAGGCTAAAGAGGTAATACAACTTGTAAGAAGTGGGCCGAGACTCAACTTCTACTTTCTTAACCCCATTTCTAAAATTTAAGTCCTCCTACAGTCCCACTGTGCCTGAATATAGTGTATTACTTTCCTTCTAATACCAAATTTATCTCATGTAAACACTAATTATGTAAAATCTTAATCATAAAAATTCACTACAATTTTATGAGGTATAAAAACACTGAGAGGACTTCCCCGGTTGCACAGTGGCTAAAAATCCGCCTGCCAGCGCCGGGGACACGGGATCGAGCCCTGGTCCGGGAAGATGCCGCAGAGCAACTAAGCCTGTGCACCACAACTACTGAGCCTGCGCTCTAGAGCCCACGAACCACAACTACTGAGCCCGCGTGCCACAACTACTCAAGCCCGCGTGCCACAACTGCTCAAGCCCACGCACCTAGAGCCCGTGCTCCGCAACAAGAGAAGCCAACGCAATGAGAAGCCCGTGCACTGCAACGAAGAGTAGCCCCCACTCGCCGCAACTAGAGAAAGCCCACGCGCAGCAACAAAGACACAACACAGCCAAAAACAAACAAACAAATAAATATATGTTTTAAAATAAAATTTTAAAAAAATGAGAATAATGGGGACTTCCCTGGTGGCACAGCGGTTAAGAACCTGCCTGCCAATGCAGGGGACACGGGTGTGAGCCCTGGTCCAGGAAGATCCCACATGCCGCGGAGCAACTAAGCCCGCAGGCCACAACTACTGAGCCTGCGTGCTGCAACTACTGAAGCCCACGCGCCTAGAGCCCATGCTCTTCAACAAGAGAAGCCACTGCAATGAGAAGCCCACTCACCGCAATGAAGAGTAGCCCCCGCTCGCTGCAACTAGAGAAAGCCCATGAACAGCAATGAAGACCCAACGCAGCGAAAAATAATGAATAAATTAAATAAATAAATTTATTTTAAAAAAAGAGAAAAATGCTGTTCAGTATACAAACACTTCTATAAGAATACCCACAAACCAAAAAAGCAATACCCACAGTCCAAAAGTGTGAGTCTATAAAAAAAATCAGAAGTACTCTTAATTTTTAAATCTAAGTATAAAAATTGGGTTTTCTAACACACAAGTAGTATTATTAAATACATATTATTTTATTTGCTATGTACGTTATGAAATAATTTTCCTAATTACCCAGGATACAACTATTCTTCTAGTTGGTAAATCAAGCAATTTCACATCATAAACCATGGATAAGCAGAAAACGAATGTTAAAATAACCTTAGTATGCTAAATTATCTTGTATTTTATTTATATGTGACACATAATGTATTTGATATTGACACATTTTTTAGGAATTACAAAGGAAAATAAGTTTAGTCCAAACTTGTTTATAATACAGAATGATCTGATTGTTTTCCTTGGATTTTTTTTTTTTTAAACTAGAAGACAAATACTAACTTCTACATACAGGAGTACATAGTACAGGGAGTAACAGGGAACAGATTTATCCTCCCACCTCAAACACTTAAAAAAAAAAATGGGTAGTATCAGCAGCTCAGGACAGTGATCTCTGATGGGGGGAATAAACAAAGTGAGCCCTCTAATTGTCCTAGCCTACTGTTAGATGGTCTCCCTGAGAAGAAAGAAAGGGCTGTCAGCTGGGGAAGGCCAAAGTGACTAGAGTTCCCAGGGCAGAGTACTGGAGGAAAGAAAGCTGCACAGAAAGAAAGAAACCTCCAGAGAGCTACAAAAGAACTGGCCCCCCGACCCACCCATACCCAGAGTCTCCAGCTGAGTGCTGATAAACATATACATGTGAGGAAACTATCTGAGGCTGGGGAAAGAACCATTAGAAAAGAGCAGAGGGAACAATTCCAGAAGCCCACAAATGACTAGCAAGAGATCCCACGGGCCACAGTAAAAAGCTGGTAATTATGGGTGCTGCCTCAGTAGTGGGAAAATATTAGCCCCAGACTAAAGGCCACTCTTGTTCCATCTAACAAAGCTTATAAGCAAACCACAAATGAACCAAACTATTTCCAAGTAACTAAGTCTTCAAGTATATTCATAGGAATACAAAAATATCCAGCAACTTCACAATATCTAGCATCCAATAGAAAATAACCAGGAACACAAAGAATCAAGAAAATACAACACATGATCAAAAAGAAAAACAAATCAATAGTAACAGATCCAGAAATGACACAGTTGATAGAATTAGTAGACAAGGACATAAAAAAAGTTATTATAACTATATTTCATATGTTTGGTAGAGACACAGAAGACATTAAATTTTGAAAGTCTACAAGGTTTGACATGAAAAACACACTGAGTGGCATTAACAGATTAGATACGGCAGAAGAAAAGATTAGTAAACATGAAGACAGAGTAACAGACACATCACATAGTTATGTAAATGGCCTAAGCATGCCAATTAAAAAGGAGAGATTTTCAGATTGGACAAAAAAAATTATACACTGACTTTAAGACTCCTTTAAATATAAGATAAAATTAAGTTAAAAGTAAAGAAAGTGGAAAAATATAAACCATACTAATACTAATTAAAAGAAAGCTGATTTAATGGGTAATGACAAACCAAATGTCCATTAGCAAGGGTCTAGCTGAATGAATTATAGTATCTATAGGATGGAATTCTATGTAGTTGTCAAAAAGAATGAGGTAAATCTCTATTCCCTAATTACTCTGATATGGAGTGATCTTCAGGATATATTCTTAACTGAAAAAAGAGGAAGTTACAGAACTCTATACTCTGTGTAAGAATGGAATGAGAAACATGAATATATTCTAATTTTTATTTATACATGTACATATATTTATTTGCTTATACTTGTAAAAATACTGGAAAGAAAGGCCAAAACTTTTAAATATAGGAATTAGTAGGGTAGAGGACTGGGAATGGACTTGTTCGAAGATACCTTTATATAGTTTTGAGTTTGGCAACATAGACAACTTTTACATTTCAAAAGTGAGATTAAACTTAAGAAATAACCCTTAAAAAGTAAACAAAAACAAACCTGAGAAACCACTAAAAAAAAAAAAGGGAATTAGTTCAAAGGACTAGAGCACAGTATTTGATTCTATATCCTTAGTGATATATTCTATATTCTTAGAACAAACAGCAGTAAGACCTCTAAAACTTCATTCAGTAACCTAATTATCAGTGGTAATACTGGTATTATTATTTTGAATCTATTGTCTATATCTTCGAAGATAATGTAAATAAATAATTATGTTAAGTATTTATATAAAGTTAGGGATTAAGATTTTCAATGTTAGAGGAAAGAGATACCAGTATAAAATCAAAATTAGATTTAAAATCTTGTAATATTAAATTAAGAAACATGAAAAAAAGGAAGAAGGCAAGTAAACCAGCCAGCCGGGCAGCCAGAGTGGCTATATTAATATCAAAGCAGATTTTGCAACAAAGAATATTACCAATATTAGAATAAAGAGGGTTATTTTATAATAATGAGTTCAATTTATCAAGCAGACATAAAAATCCTAAATGTTAAGTTCCTATTATAGCTGTAAAACAAATGAAGCAAAAACTGACAGAACTGCAGGGAGAAACTGACAAATCCACAAATAGTTGGCGATTTCAACACCCAATAAAGCAATTAAGAATGAAAGTTTAAACAATACTGTCAACCAACCTAACATAATTAACATTTATAAAAAACAGTGTATCTACCAAAAGCAGAAAACACTCTTCAAATGCACACAAAACATGTACCAATATAAACTATATTTTGGGGACAAAAAATAAGTTTTGGTAAACTTTAAAGTATTCAGATCATACAAAATATGTTGACAACAGTGGAATTAAATGAGAAATCAGCAACAAAAAGGTATCTGGAAAATCCTCAAATATTTGGAAACAAAGTTAACTTACCTCTAAATAATCCCATGGGTCAAAAAATAAAAGAAAAATTATAAAGTATTTTTAAATGAATGAAAATGAAAACTCAGTATATCAAAATTTGTGGGATCCAGCTAAAGTAGTACTTAGATGAAAATGGATAGCACTAAGGAAAGAAAGATTTCCAATCACTGACCTCAGCTCCAATCAAAAGAAACTTTAAAAAGAAGAGCAAGTTAAACCCAAAATAAATAGAAATAATAAAAGTGAAAATCAATAAAAGAGAAAACAGAAAATATATAAAAACAATAAAATCAAAAGCCATTTCTTTAAGAAGGTCATTAAAATTGATAAACCTCTAGCTACACTGATAAGGAAAAAAAGAGTGAAGACACAAATTACCAACATTAGGATATCACCATGAAGTCTACACATATTAAAGGGATAAAAAGGAATAACTGAACAACTTTATACAAAGAATTGTACAACTCAGATTAAATGGTCAAATTCCCTGAAAGATACAAACTACCAAAATTACTGAAAAAAAAATTTTTTTGAATAATTATGTATCTATTAAAGAAATTGAATTCCTGGTTAAAAACCTTTCCAACAAAAAACAAAACAAAAACATTCCAGGCCCAGATGGCTTCACTTGTGAATTCATATATTAATCATATAAAAAATAAATTACATCAATTCTATAGAAACTCAGAAAATCGAAGAGGAGAAAATACTTCCCAATTCATTCAAAGAGACCATTAATATCCTGATTCCAAAACCAGACAAAGACATTACAAGAAAAGAAAAGTACAGACCAATATCCTTCATGAACAGAGATGCAAAAATCCTTAACAAAATTTCAGCAAATCAAAGCCAGCAATACATGACAATATTAACACAACATGACCAAGTGGACGCTGGCTTAACATACAAAAATCAATCAACAAGATTCACCATATTAACAGATGAAAATAAAAAAAGCATAAGACTGTTTGAATATCCATCCCTGATAAAAATTCTCAGCAAACTAGGAACAAAAGGGAACTTTCTCAACCTGATGAAGGATGGCTAACATTGTACTTACTGGTAAAAAAACTGAAGGTTTTCTCCCTAAGATAAGGAATAAGACAAGGATGTCTGCTCTCACAACTTCTATTCAACATCGTACTGGAGGTTCTGGCCAGTACAATAAGGTAAGAAGCAGAAATAAAAGGTATCCAGACTGAAAAGGAAGAAGCAAAACTCTATTCATAGAGGACACAATTGTCTATGTACAAATTCAATGGAATCTATTTTTAAAAAGCTAGTAGAACTAATAAGTGAGTGTAAGAAGGTTACAGGATACAAAACAATTTTTTAAATTTCCATATAGTAGCAACAACCATATATTCAATTTGTCTCAAGTTTCTCTCCTCAGGTTCTTTCCCTCAGCCTGTTTCTCTAATATAAAGATCACTGCCTGGACTTCAAGTCACTCTGTACCTATCTAATTTTTCCGTTTTTCTCTCCAAATTTCTTGACCTCCCCACTCACTCCTCACCCTACTGAAACCCAGTTTTTTCTGCATTTGTCATTCTATGGACAGTCTCCTCATTAAGGTCCCCTGAGTGTCAAATGCTATCCATATTTTTCAGGGCTCCTCTCACTGGACTTCTTAGCTGCATGCAATATTCCTGATCACTCTCTCCTTGAAATGCTCTTCTCTCTTGGTTTCCTTGACCCTCACTCTCCTAACATCCCTCATGTCACCTATCTGTCTCCTTCATGTTTTCCTCACATGTTTTTCTACGTCTACTGCTGGATTTGCTCTCAGTCAACTGCTCTCTTTATGCTACATAACCTCCCTTAAGCCTACTTCTATCACATCTATTCTTATGGCCACAACTACCATCAATCATACATTTCTATATGAGATCTCACCACAGAGTTAAAGATTTTTATATCTAAATGCCTGATGGAAATCCCTACCTAGATGTTCAAGAGCAGCTAAAACTCAACTCATTACCATCTCTTATTAAAGCAGCTTCTCTTCCCGTATTTCCTCTTCATTGTGTATACCACCACCACCAAGCAACACAATCTAGAAATCTACAGCCACACTTAAATTCTCCTTCCTCCTCACTTTCTATATCTAATCAATCAGTAAGTTTCAGTGATTCTACTCTTTAAATATTACTTCATCTGGCCTCTTTTCTCACATCTGCAACTGTTGCTCTGGCACAGAAGCCATCACCTCTGACTTGGATCACCCTAACACCCTTCAAATTCACCTTTCTATACTTACTGCTGTCACAAATCTGATCTTTCTAAAATGCAAATTTGTCCATACTCTATTGTCTACAATCTTCCAATAGTTCCATAAGCTCATGTAAGTTTTATAAGGTCAGATGGTACATAAGCGGCTCTTAAGATCTAGCTCCAGCCTATTTACCAATTTCTGACCAATCTTTGACTCAAGGTTCATATATTAGGCAACATCAAACTGCTTTTAATTATACACACACACACAACACCATGCTGTTTCTTGCCTCCATATTTTTGCCTATACTATTCTTTCCCCCTGGGGGAAAAAAAAAAACCTCACTTTTTCTAGGCAAGCTACTTTCTCTTCATCCTTTAAGAAGACAGTGTTACCTTTCGTCATTAATTGTTTTAAAATTTATTTAGTGCCTATTAAGTGCCAGATGCTGGAACCATGAGGTGAATAAGACAAACATGGCCCCTGCACTCATGGAGCACAGAGTCTACCTGAAGAAAGAGATAACAATCAATAAATCAAAAATAATAATAATTAGAAATAGTGGCAAGTGCTATGGAAGAAAAAGAACAGGGTACCCTATTTTAGAGTAAGTGATATTTAAGTTGAAACTTAAAGGACAAGAATGAACCAGTTAGAAGAAGAATGGGCATAACGGCATTCCAGGCAAAAGGAAAGGCAAATGTACATCTCTAAGCTGGAAGAGTAATGTCACATTTGAAGAAGTGAGAGAAGGCCAGCAAGCATATGAAGAGGAAGCACGCCACAAAATGAAATCAAAGAGGCAGGCCGGGTCACTGGTTCTTACGGGCCACGGTAAGGAGATTGGATTTTATTCTAAAAGCACTGCAAAAATCACTAAGTGCTTAAGCAGGGGACTGCCATGATCTAGTTTATGTTTCAGAAGACTGCTCTGGGCTGCTTATAAAGAGAATGGATTGCAGACTGGAAGACCAGCTAAAAGATTATTGAAATAGTCAAGGTAAGAAATGATTGGTGGTTTGAAATAAGGAGATGTCAGAAAGTATTATGAAAAATTAGAAAATTCAAGAAAAATTTTTATAGAATCAGTAAGAAATAGATCCAATCTTGGGGGAGAGAGAGGAGAAAAGATTTTAAGTGACTCCCATATTTCTGCCTTGAGCTATGGGGAGGAGCTGGATAGATACAAGAATCAATACTGCAGCTTTAAATGTGTTAAATTTGCAATGCTGTGAGACATCGAAGGTAGGCTGACATGTAAGTCTGGAGTTAGAAAAAAGACCTGGGTTGAATGCATAAGGTGTACACAGTTTTTTAAAAACTTTTTATTTTGCAATAATTTCTGACTTCCAAAAAGTTGTTAAATAATATGCAGAGTTCCTGTATACCCATCACCCAATGTTAACATTTTGTGTAATCAGAGTAGAATTATAGAAGCAGGAAACTAACATTGATACGATGTTAGTTAATAATAACAAGTTGTATTTAGCTGTCATGTCTCCTTAGTCCCCTCCATCCTAAAACAGTTCCTTACTTTTCCTGCTTTGTCCCATGATCTTGCCAGTACTGGCCAGTTATTCTGTAGAATATTCCTTAAATTGAACTTGTCTGATGTCTGTTCACGATTACATTGAGGTTATGTGTCTTGATATCCTTCTCAATGCAAATTAACAGGAGGTACTGAATGTCTCATTATCAGTGACATTAACTTTGATCACTCAGTTAAGATGGTACTTATCAGACATCTTATAGGGTTATTCTTTGAGACTATGCATATATGCTGTTTGTCATTACACTTATGCTCACTTAGCATCTCTAGATGATTCGTCCCTGCACTAATTATTATTGTAGTGTTTGCTAATAGTGATGTTTCTATTTCCATCACTTGTCCTATATTCATCAATAAGGAAAAGCAGTCCTTTCTCTCCCATGTATTTACTTAATTGTTACATCAGCATTGGCTCATGGATATTTATTTTATTCTACAGGTTTTAATCCATTATTATCATTATTTATTTTGATGATCAAATTGTCCCAGATTTGGTTATTTGGAGCTCTTTCAAGTTGACTTCAACATCCTTTCCACATGCCCTCATTATTTTCTGAGCAATTCCGTACTTTCTGATTCCATAGATTCTGTGGGCTCATCTTGTATTTTTCTCTGCCCAAACCCAGAAACTAGTCACTGCTAAAAAGACAAAACAAAACAAAACAAAACTCCTCCACGTTCTTTTTATTGGAGCAGTTCTAATACTGTAGTCATTGGCCACATTTAGCTATTTAAATTATAATTAATTAAAATTAGACAAAATTTAAAATTTAGCTCTTTAGTTGCACTAGTCATATTTCAAGTTTTCAATAAGCCACACAAAGCTAGTGGCCACCATATTGGACAGTTAAGACATAAACATTTTCATCATCACAAAAAGATCTAGTGCCTAGTGCTGACTAGAGAATGGTATTTAGAAATCAAGATATGGGTGCTAAGTATGCTCATTGCTACTGGGATGACACTGTTTGCAGGCCTTCTCAGTGAACACTCAGAGCTAGTGTATACACGTACACACACACACACACACACACACACA
Organism: Orcinus orca; assembly: GCF_937001465.1. Taxonomy (NCBI): domain Eukaryota; kingdom Metazoa; phylum Chordata; class Mammalia; order Artiodactyla; family Delphinidae; genus Orcinus; species Orcinus orca. The sequence goes on from NC_064563.1 coordinate 27,607,583, forward strand.
CACACACACACACCTATTAGACAATCTTACTTGGAGAAGTCTGCATTCAAAGAAGAACAGAGAAATGGGGATGGTAGCTGGGAGAGGGGGCTGGAGATGAGGTCTGGGAAGGCATGTCTTTTAGAATGGAAGATCCTAGAACATGTTTACATGCTGGTGAGAACAATCCAAAAGAGCAAGTAAAGCTGATGAAACAGAAGAAGGGATAACTGAAGGAGCAAAGTCCTTTGTAGGGGAAAGAGAAAGAATCCAGAGTTCAGATGGAAGAATTCACTCCCAACAAGAAAAGGAGCACCTCATCGACTAAAACATAAGGACAAAAAGATGGAGGCCAATACAGGTTTGCAGGTTTGGATTCAGGAAGATGTGACCAATTTGCAGTCTGTAGTGATGGAGAATCTCATAGGTGTATTAGAGAAGCACAGTAAAACTCCGTGATAGTTGTAAGTATCCAAGTGAGGTTTGTGATCATGAATTTAAAGTAAAATTAGTCTTTCTGTGTGATTTTCTCCAGCAATATTCAGGTGCAGACTGAACACAGAAGAAGTTGAGTTCATTCATATAAAAGGGATATAAATATAAAAGGAAGAGAAGATCAGGGGAGTTCAGGGAAACTGTAAGAAAATGACTATGGCAACAGATCATAGAAAAAGACCTAGAAGAAAGTAAAAATAGGAGCAGGTAAGAATGTGGTAGAGATTAGTGGATGGAGGTCTTACTGAAGTTCAGGAAATGCTACAGTGGGGAGCTTCCAGGTCTGGAGAATAATAGCAACTGCTGGGATATGAACCTTTCCACACACTGCTCCCCAAAACTGTAGTTCAGCAAGGAGCACAAAGAAAACAATACATAAAACCACGCCTTGAGCATTACTGAAAAAACGAAAACACCACAAACTTCAAATACCTCTAAAGTTGAGAAATCAGCAATAAGTTCCACAAAACTACTACTGGAGTTCTGTTGCTGTATGGACAGTGAATATGGACAGTGGAGGCTTAAGTGAAAAAGAGAAGCAAGAAAAGAATGCAGATCAGCATATGTCCACATACAGACCTGTTTGTGAACATTTACAGCAGTTTTCTTTATAATAGCCTCAGATGGGAAATAATTCAAATATCCATCAACTGGTGAATGGGTAAACAAGTTCCATACAAAGGAACACTATTTGTAAGTAAAAAGAAATGGACTGGTTTCCAGTTCTAGGACAAGATGGAGTACATGCACACCTCCTTCTTCCCATTAAGCATTGCTAAAAACCCTAGATGTTAAACAAACATAAGAAACTGAAAGGTGAAGAGAAGAAGGCAAGCCAATTAGAGATCTGGGGACCCAAGGAAATTGGAACCCAGCAGTGAATTCCCTGGGCTTTCTTACACTTTATATATCCCAGACTCAGTGCTAGAGAAGCTACCAATCCAGAAACACCCACCAATGGGAGCAGACAACAAAATGCCCTAAGAAAAGCCAGCTTTCTCTAGCCAAAGGACCAGGAACTGGGCAGCTCAGCAAGATAGAAACCATTTTTAGGCAATAACCATCTACTCCAATCAAACACCATGAAAAACACTGTGGATCCACCCTCACCCCCATCAACAAAGGCCAGAAGTTGAGGGGAGAGCCTAGACTTCTACCTCTGACAGGTTGTAATGAGCTCCTTCTTCCCATGGAGTCAGTAGAGACCACATGAGGAGCCTGGATTTCCATCACCAGCCAGCACCAACGAGGCACTCCTCTCCCTCCATGCCAGGGTGGTGTCAGGGAATGCTGAGTGGGAAGGTAAGACTTTCACCACTTTTTAGGGGTAACTAACTCCTCCCGACCAGGGTGTCAGTGGAGGCCACGCGGAGCAGCAGTAAGGTACTCCTCCCTATCCCCCCAAAGTGGTAACAGGAAGGAATTAAGGGGAGCGTGAACCATGACTTTCGTTCAGCAGTAACAAGGAACACTTCTCATTCTTCCCCCAGGGTTATCAGGAGCGGTTGAGTCAGGAACCTGGACTTCTACCTCTACCTGACAGTAATGAAACTGGGACTCCTCTTCCCCCACCAGCAGAGGGTCAGAGGAGCCTGGCTAAAAGAGAAGATTTAAACAAGACCTAGAGTCTCATTATATAATACCCAAAATGTCCAGGATAGAACTGAAAACCATTCAACATATGAAAAACCAGACAATCTCCAACTTAAATGAGAAAAGACAACTGGCAGATGACAAGGCTGAGATAACATGGACGTTGGACTTATCTGACAAAAAGGTGAAAGCAGCCACCATAAAAATGATTCAATGAGCAATTATGAACATGTTTGAAATAAATGAAAAAATAGAAAGTTTCAGCAAAAAAACAGTAAGTCTCACCAAGGAAATAAAAATATAAAGAAGAACCAAATGGAAATTTTAGGACTTAAAAATACAATAACCAACATAAAAATAATTCAATAGTTGAGTTTAACAGTAGAATGGAGAGGACAGAGGGAAAAAACCAGTGAGCTTTTAAAGACAGAACAACAGAAATAACCCAATATGAACAACGGAGGGAAAATAGACCAGAAAAAAAAGGGCAGAGCCTCAGGGATGTGTGGGACAATAACAGATCTAACATTCATGCCACTGGAGTCTCAAAAGGAGAGGAGAGAAAGCTGGCAGGGCTGATAAATTTAATAAGAAATAATGGCTAAAAGTTTCCCAATATGGCAAAAGACATAAGCATATAGATTCAAGCTGAGCCAAAATCAAACACGATAAACCCAAACAAATCTATAGTCAAACTAAAACTTAGAAAACTAAAGACAAAGGAAAAAATCCTGAAAGCATCCAGAGAGAAACATAGGAAAACCTGTATAGGAAAAACACTTTGAATGATAGTGGATTTCTCATCAAAAATCACGGAGGCTTGGGCTTCCCTGGTGGCGCAGTGGTTGAGAGTCCGCCTGCCGATGCAGGGGACACGGGTTCATGCCCCAGTCCAGGAAGATCCCACATGCTGCGGAGTGGCTAGACCTGTGAGCCATGGCCGCTAAGCCTGTGCGTCCAGAGCCTGTGCTCCGCAATGGGAGAGGCCACAACAGTGAGAGGCCCGCGTACCGCCAAAAAAAAAAAAAAAATCATGGAGGCCAGAGGAAGTGGTACATTTTTCATGTGCTGAAAAAAAGAAGAACTATCAACCAAGAATTCTATATCCAGTGAAAATATCCTTCAGGAATCAAGAAAAAAATCAAGACATTTTCAGATGAACAAAAACTAAAAGAATGTGTCACCAGTAGGCCTATCCTAAAAAAAATGGTAAGAGGAAATTCTTTAAACATAAAGACAGTGATAAAAGAAGGGATCCTGAAATGACAGGAAGGAAAGAATATGGAAAGAGCAAAAATATGAGTAAATACAATAGACCTAGAATTCTCTTCTTTTCTAAATTGTGTTAATAACTGAAAGAAAAATTATAACACTTTGATGTGGTTTTCACTGTTGCACAGGAAATACTTAATACAATTATATTACAAATGGTGGAGGATTAAAAGGTAAGGTTTCTACATTTTATTCTAACCGCTAAAATGTCAACACCAGTAGACTATAAGTTACACATGTACAATGTAATACCTAAAGCAACCACTAAAAACACTATACAAAGAGATACACTATAGATTAAAAAAACACTATAGATAAATCAAAATGTAATTCTAAACAATGTTCAAGTAACTCACAGGAGAAAGAAAATAGAGGGGACAGAAAACAAAAAATAAAATGGCAGATTTAAGCCTAACATATCCATAATTATAAGTAAATGTATAAATTCACTAAATAAAAGACAGAAATTGGCAAAATAGATTTTAAAAAGTGAGAAAGAAAATAGGAGGGGACAGAAAACAAAAAATAAAATGGCAGATTTAAGCCTAACATATCCATAATTATAAGTAAATGTATAAATTCACTAAATAAAAGACAGAAATTGGCAAAATAGATTTTAAAAAGTGACACAACTATATTCAATCTTTAAGAAACTTGTGCACAACTGGCTAGATCTGAGTGGAAAAAAGCCAGTCTCAGAAAGTCACAAACTATTAAGAGTCCATTTACATAAGATTTTTGAAATGACAAAATTTAGATACGGAGACAGATTAGAGGTTGCAAAAGATTAGGGATGGGGGTGGGGAAGGAGTGGGTGTGACTATAAAGGGGTAGCATGAGGGAAATATTTACAGTGATAAAATAGTTTTGTATCTTGATTGTGGTGGTGGCTACACAAATCTACACAAGTGATAAAATGATACCCTGTCACTATACAATGTCAATTTTCTGGTTTTTATACTGTTAGTTTTAGTTATGTAAGATGTAACCACTGAAGGAAACTAAGTGAAGAGTACACAGGACCTCTCTGCACTTTGCAATTTCTTGCAAATCTATAATTATCTCAAAAGTAAAAAAAAAAAAAAAATCAAACTGCCAGAGTTCAAATCCAGGCTCTACTCTCCCTGTACGAACCTGGGCTTATTTAACCAATCTGTGCTTCGTTTTGTCATCTGTAAAACGAGGACAACAGTATCTACCAATTTATGGCAAGAAACAAAGGAAATAATACCTAAAAAAGGATGAACTCCTGATACATAATGTGGATGAATCTCAAAAGCATGCTAAGTAAAAGACACAAGAGACTATATATTATATAGATCGGTTCATATGACATTTTGGAAAAGACAAAAACTATAAGGAGAGAAATCAGATCATGGTTGCCTAGAGCTGGATATAAAGAGAGGGGACTGAACACATCTCTGAGTAATGCCTTTTGGTATAGTTTTGACTTTTGAAGTCATCCTGATATTCTACATATTCAGTAAAATAAAAGTAAACCAACAAGGATGGGGGAAAACAACATTAAACTAAATGCAAACCAAATCAATCCAATTAACTGTAATTCAAATGTACAACATAACTGAACTGAGCAGGGCAGAGAGTAATCCAAATACTTTCACTATATGCTCTCAGTCTAGGGGGAAAAACTGTAAACAAATCCTGTTTTTAGTAGGTAAATCCAAACTGAGGAACATGTGAAAAAACAACTGGCCTGTATTCTTCAAAAATCTCACCTCCATGAAAGACAAAGAATAGCTAAAAGTACAGGTTAAGGAGATTAGAGACATGACAACTGAATGTAATACATAATCTTGAACTGTATCCCTTCTTGGAGAGAAAAAATGTGTCTTAAAGGACATTATTGGAACAGTTGACAAAAGTGAAATATTGTAACTGTAGATTAAAGTATTGAAATATAAAAACTACAGATTATAATTTTATTGTAACAATGTTAAATTTCCTGAATTTGATAACTGTACTAAAGTACATTTAAATATTATATTTAAGAGAATATCCCTTTTCTTAGGAAATACACACGGATATATTAAGGATTATAATATGTGCAACCTTCTTTAAAAGAGTTCAGAAAAAATTAACTGAGTAATATTATATATAGTATTTTATGTATATATATAAGCACATAAATATCAATATGTATATTTATATAAAGAGAGAATACCTCAAAGGATCTGGGGTGTTCATAATTAGGAGAATAAATCATAGTCTGGAGCAGCAGTAGGAGAGTAATATTGACCCTACTCCCTGGCTCTAAGGTATATGGGTATGGTGGAATACATAGCCTCAGATTAAGAAGGCAGTAGAGGAAACAGTACTTCAGGGGATATTCACGTATCAGTTAAGACAGAGAGAGAACATTCAGAAGTCAGGGATATCCCATTGTTTGTTGACAACACAGAGGAAGGGTTTGGGTGAGAGGGAAATGGTGGAGGATTAGGCTGAAACAGATTTCCAGAACAGTTAGAAGATTAGAATCGGGGTGATAAAAATAAGTTGAGAGAAAAGAGGAAAAAAGGAATTCAAAGTAGGTGAGAATCAATACTGGTAATCTCAAGGTACACATTTAGTTTTAGCCCCAAGGTCCCTAATGCTCTGCTGTGCTATATCTAGAGTTTCTAGAGGCCCTCTACTGGGAAGCTTTTCCAACTCATTGCTGCTTGGTGGTTAGACACATTTATCTGTGATCTTATATCTATCATGTAACACACATTAAATAAATACTGGTTGAATGAATTAATGACTCATCATATGTAATCTGAGTAGACTAGATGTGAGAAAATAAAGTGGAAAACAAATTAATAAAGGAATGGCATAGCAGAGTTCATTTCTGAAAAAAGTTTCTAAAGTATTTAAAATAAGGAGTTGGCTTAAAATTCAAAGAATACAAAATGGAGAATTATATCTAGTTGACTTTGGTAAAAGAAATATGCTTACTGTACAACAAGCTGCTGGCACACAGTTCCATTTTCTGTTATCAGTTCATTCAGTTTTAATTCAAGGTGAACTTTACCCTATAATGAAAAAAAAATTACAAACTGAGAAGTCTATTTTACAGATAAACTATTAATTAAAGGTATGTACTTTTTCAAATGGTAGCCATAATATTTAGTTATTCACTAACTAAATACTAGTGATCCTTAGCACATGGCTTTGTCTCCATTAAGTACTTGTTAAATGACTAATAACCAACAATGTAGATCAAAATCTGAAAAATAAGCAGTCAAATGCTTATATCACACGTGGTATTAAATTTAAGAATTTTATGCCCAGTTCAACAAATATTTATCTCAATTATCATGAATCAAAAAGAAAGACAAAACTTACATTTTAGGAAATTTTGAATTTAGCAAATTACAAGATGTAGAATGCTTTTTCCAGAGAAGATAATAAGTATAGAGACAAGTATCATTAAAAGACAGAGAAATCATACAATTCTAAAACAATAAAACTAAGTTAAAGCTAGTAAGATTCAATTTGCCAACACTTACTTTTCTCAAATAATTAAGATTTATGGAATATCTACTACATTTTAGGAGGCACTGTGGGAGTGGGTAGGAATCCAAAGAAGTATAAAACAAAGTCACTGCTTATAAGAACTCACAATCTAGTTGGGCAGACAATAAATAAGAGATAACAATATATGGCCAAGAGCACTGATGAAAAAATGGGATACTGAAAATGAAAATAAAGGACTACTTTCTTAAACAGCCATTAATAAATGGATTTTTAAAAAATTCAGTAGTGTAAGTTTAAAGCAAACTATCAACTTCTCAAGAAACAAAGGCTTAGGAACAATATAATCTAGAGCTTGATATTTCTACCCTGCCACTGGTGATGAGCAATTCTAAACTGGCTATCAGCAATTCTGAACTGGTTAAGAATCAGTGTTGGATTACCTCCACCCAGCTGACAAGACAAACTGCCACATTGCCAACTGGAGATTTCAGGGGTGTGATATCCAGGGACTACTGATATAAGTTATTTCATCAGAGATAGGAAAGTTTATTATCTAGTCACTGTTCCTCTTTGGAACAACCCCTTTCAGACACACACAGAAATCTAACCTGAATCAGCCTTTTTTTTTTTTTTTTTTTTTTTTTACGGTATGCGGGCCTCTCACTGTTGTGGCCTCTCCCGTTGTGGAGCACAGGCTCTGGACACGCAGGCTCAGCAGCCATGGCTCACGGGCCCAGCCGCTCCGTGGCATGTGGGATCTTCCCGGACCGGGGCACAAACCCGTGTCCCCTGCATCGGCAGGCGGACTCTCAACCACTGTGCCACCAAGGAAGCCCAATCAGCCTATTTTTAATCGGCATATTTTATACAAGAGTGAGTCTGAGGTCCACTAACTACAAATCTCAGCGTTAGACAGATGAGCAATAAACACTGATGGATCTCAACACAAAAGTCTGCATGAGAAAGCTAAGCTCTAAAACACAAAGGCAATAGCTGTCATAAAATTAGCAGTTAGGTGGAACTGGAACTATATCTAGCCAACCTTCCACTAAAAATCTAGACACAAATATTTATAAAACCATACATAATTTATAAAATAGGTCTTTCATTAGTCCAGCATTTAATAATCACAACCCCTACTATTCAAGAGTGACCTCAAGAAGGTTCATGATAGGTAGTAATTTATAGTATTACTCAACCAGAATTTTGAATCATATTTGCTGTCACACCAGCATCTGTGTCACTTGACAAATGAGTGAGCCTAGCCAACTGCACCAACATTTACATCTCAAAGCAGCTGTACCATTTTAACATGTATGTATTTTATGGTAGAAACTGTATACTAACAAGGCACTCCCAACTGTTTCTCAGGAAATGTCTAGGATCTAATCTATTTTTAAAACAATACAAACAATATAGAATAGGAAAAAAGTATAATAATTTCATTCACAACTAAAAATCACAGCACTGTATCAACTCAAGACTAGAAATCAGAAGATATTTAATGGGGTTCTCCCAGGAATCATTATCAGAGTCAGAGCCTACCTAATATGTTCATTACTCCCGCTGGCTGTTAAACAGAACATTCCTTTGGCATTAGTCAACAATAACGTAATTACGTATTAACCTGGTCAAGAAAAGAGTGGGGAGAGAACAAGCAGACACAGGACACATACTATAAGGGTGGAACACTAAAATTAAAAAGCATTATGAGTTAAATTAAGGAAATTATAATTTCTAAACTATAAAACACTACCTCATTATATACTTTAACATGGAAATATATACATGATACTTAGTAGAAGGAACAAGTCACAAGAGGGTGTATAATACAATATTAATTTATAAAAATAAAACATACTATATATATTACTATATAAAATTACTACAACGCTATCTACCAAAACATTGATAGAACTTATCTTTTGTTGGTAGGATTTCAAATTGTTTTCTTTTTGTTCATCTAGATTTTGTAAGTTTCTACTACCATTGTGTTTTGCTTTCTAATGAAGTAAAAGGAACAAGAAATTTTAAAAATTATTTGAAGCTACTTTTTAGTGTTAGAAACCCAAATTTGAAAACATTTAAGAAAAATTTAGTATTCCTTACTATGTTCACATGACAGTTCAGTTTACTTGCATTTGTCACCATTTTATAGATTTAGATTGTAGCAAAACTAGTTTATTTGTGGGGTAGGGAGGAGAGTTCAGCAAAACATTTCCTAGTTTCCCTTGAAGCCAGGGATAGTGGCTAAGGATAGCCATAAGATACAGTTCTGGCCAATGAGATATAAACAGAAGTTGCCGGTAGAGCATCCAAAGAAGCTTATTGAAAAGGACTCCCTAACTTCAGCAGTGGCTTGAGAGGCTGGAAAGCTTACTCAAAACTTTCCACAATCTCACACTGGGCATGATAAAAATGGGAGCCCAGGGCCCACCAAGATAGAGTGGCTCTCATAAACACCCAGGCTTTCTGTTGGAACCTTTAAAGGCCTATGCTTGAGTACAAAGGGTGAACAACGTAGATCGGCCTTTACAAAGAGTAAAACCTAGCCTGGAATCAGCCAAATCCCTAACTGGATTAAAGTGATCGGTTTCCAGCCTAACCACATGCCAAAAGCTAAAGTAAATCTTTCCTGGAGGAAGAAAAAAATATCATCCAGAGTTTCAAGTTATCTCTAAAATAGCTCATATTTCAATGTCCAGCATTCCATCAAAAATTACAAAGCATGCCCTAAGACCACACACCAACCCACCCCCTGCAAACACAGAAACCAAAAAATCAAAAACTGACAAAGAGCAGATTCACAGGAGACACAGATGTTGGAGTTAACGGACAGATTTTTCTTTTTTTGAAATAGAAAACAAAATGAAAAACTCAGCAAATACCTGTAAAGTATAAAATATGTCAAATGAAAAATTTAGAATTAAACAATAAAATAACCAAAATGAACATGTATTTAACAGATTAGCCACAGCTGAAAAGAGGATTGGTGAAATAGGAGACAGGTTAGTCAGAGAGGGAGAGAGTATAAGAGACATATGAGACATAGTAAAATGGTCTATTATTCACGTAACTGAAGTCCCAGAAGAGAGGAGAAAGAACGAACAGGGGAAAAAAAAAGCTGAAGAGATAATTGCCTGGAATTTTCCTAAACTGACAAAAGACATCAAGGCACAGTAATCAAGAGCCCCTAGGAACACCCAAGTAGGATAAAAAGAAAATCACACGTAGGTGCAGCCTAGTAAAACTGATGAAAACAAAATATAAAGAGAAAATCCTAAGGTAACTAAAAAAAAAACAGGGACATTACTTACAAAGAGGTAACTGTAAGATGCTGACAAGGAACTATATTTGGTGATAAACATGCAATGTGATTGGTCCACAACAGCTTTCTTATTATCCAACCTCCTAGGGGAGGTTCAGTGACAAAATAGTGACAAAATTTAAAAATAAATCAGATACTTAAAGGGTATTATTCTATATATATTTCATACCACTAATTATATTAGGTTGATATAAGCAATTATATCACATTAGTTTGTATTAGGCAGCATATTTAGGAACTTATTACTGTCTGAAGGTTTATATTCTAACTTTATTTCAGTTACTGCTACAAAAATTTCACACAGAAAAATCTGTGATTATTTTAATTTTACAGTAATGTATAGTCTTGGTACCATTTAGAAGATATTATGTGAATTTCTGCATACAATTTGGGAAATTCAAATGAATATAGTTATTTGGGCAAAACACAATGCACGCACTTAAAAACTTCCTGAGTCTAAACATTTTTTTGTTTTATCAACATTAATAAATTAATTTAAACGACGATTAAATTAAATTTTAACAACCATTCCACAGAACTCAAGTATATTTCAACTGATGAAAATTTTTCTTCATATGAAGGAAACTTCTAGATTTCTGATGGATGCTTTTATATATAGTAATTAATTCTATAAATCATTTTGGACACGACTGCCTAGCTGATGAAAAAATAAAGGTTTTACTTAATACCTTCTGTTTATGGATGGATTTGTTTTCTCTTTAAAGAAGTGTTTATTATGATCTAGAATGGCTCATTCCTTTATTATTTCATGTTTATAAATTTACAAATGAAGTTTTTAAGATACCTTTATACTCATTATGTCTTAATTGAGCATGTAAAAAAACCCCTTGATTTATGCATTATTAGCTATAATCTTTGGATTTTTTTAAAATGCTTGCTTGTTTTAAACAAGGGCAGAGGCCATATTACCACCCCACACACACCAAAAAAAACACAACCTGTAAAACAATCAACAACTTATGGCAGGATCCAGAAATTCAAGATAAGCCTGTTGGTAAAAAGACTTATTAACTAAGTAATTACATCAAAAGGATGTGATTGATATTGCATCTGGATTCACTGCTTGTACAAGCTGTGTGAGACAAACACCCTTAATTAATGAGAGCACCAACTTCTCCATATGACAGATTTGGTTTAATCAGTCTTATATAAAAGCATACTTTTTATCATAGTACCTAAAAAATAAAGAAAGGAAAAATACTTAGTTATTGTGAGCTCCAGGACCAAACAGCTAAAAGCATGGCTGCAGATGACCTAAGCCAAAAGAAGATTTATAGGAAGGGGCACCGATACAACTCATATTAACTTCGTTTATGTGGCAAAGAATACAGAGAAAGAACACCAAGTGAAATAGGATGATAACCAGGACCACAAACTTAAGGAAGGAAATGCTTTGAAAAAGAGGGAGCAGTCAACAGTATCAAAAGTTGCTGAAAGACCATGTAAGAGGAGGACTAAAAAATGTCCACTAGACTTAACACAGTGTCATGCGTAACATTATTGAGAGCTGTCTACGCTCTCCCTCCAACCCACTGTGGGGTTTGAAGGCAGATTAGAGTGGGTTGAGAAAAGAATAGTTCAAGCCACAGGGGAACGCTGCAAAACAAAACAAAAAGAAAAGGAAAAAAAAGTGTAGCAAAACACACTCATGAAATATTATTAATACTGTCTTGAATGTTTGAAAAGAAAACTGAAAACAATTAACATTAACAGCAATAATAAAGCATCTGGGAAACAATTCAAGGTAAGAGGTTAGTGTTCTTAGCAATTTTTGAACTGTTTTGGTATAAAACCCATCTTACTACTATGGAATCCTTTCATCTGAGGGCTAAATTATGTTTCTACATGTTACTTCCCTAGAACTTTAGAACTGAAGGGAATCCTATATACTGAAGTTCTCATGTCACAGTTGAAGATCCTCAGACAACAATAATTTAGCAACTCTTTTGGGTACAAATGCCAATTAGAGCTAGGAAATCAAACATCTCCTCTGAAGTAGAGATACCAATCATTTCCTCTACCTAAATCCCTTTCTTAGGGGACAATGCCCCAAAACGTTAATCTCCAATCATATCAAATTAGACTGCAGTGGGCATGTGACCCAAGTCTGCCAAATTTTCTCTCTAAATTGTGGCAGAGAACTGAGTCAGACCTTAAGAGGGTGAGGGGGCTGTATGCTCAAGTAGGCTCAAAGATGGATGTGGCATTTTTTAGCTGTCAACAAGAAATTAGAGTGGATTTATAGAGAGAAGCAGAAGGGAGAGACATGTTAGTCTCATAAGACATACGAAAAGAATACCATGGAATCTCATCATTAAACAACGTTTTTCTTCTTTCCCCTTCATTTTGCAAAGTGAATAGTTATTAAAATTAGAGCAGGGGCTTCCCTGGTGGCACAGTGGCTGGGAGTCTGCCTGTCAATGCAGGGGACACGGGTTCGGGCCCTGGTCTGGGAAGATCCCACATGCCTCGGAGCGGCTGGGCCCGTGGGCCACAACTACTGAGTCTGCGCTCTAGAGCCCACGAGCCACAACTACTGAGTCCGTGTGCCACAACTACTGAAGCCCACGCGCCTAGAACCTGTGCTCTGCGACGAGAGGCCCCCGCAATGAGAGGCCTGCACATCGCAGCAAGGAGTGGTCCCTGCTCACCACAACCAGAGAGGAGTCTGCGCCCAGCAATGAGAACCCAACACAGCCAAAAAAAAAAAAAAATTAGAGCGAAAAATAGAGAGAAAACATTAACTATTCACTTTACAAAATAAAAGGGAAAGAAGAAAAAGACTATTTAAACAGTGAGCACTTATACTCAAGGAGCACAATGAGCACATGAGTAGGGAGAAAGGAATCAGTGGGTCTCAATCCTATGTGCCTCCTGCAGTACCTACTGCTGTGTTGAGAAGTCTACACTTTAAAGATACAGTATGTATTTTTCATTCACCGTGGTGCTAAATGCAAGCCAGCTATTTTATGTGGTGGTCAACCAAAAACAAACAAACCACCCATTATTTTAGTTTACTTTATGAGAAATTAAAGTCTTTTCAAAAATAATTCTATGCGAACTGTATCTAGTCTATTATATTATAGTAAGAAACCTGATCTCCACTTAGGATGCAGCTCCCATGTAAATGCCTGACAACTTTCTAGCTCTCACTGGCCATACTGAAATTCTTGTAATTATACTCCAAGGAGCTTCCCAGGAACTTTCTAATGTCCCTCCCTTTTTCTTTGAGCTAATTTGGGTAAGCTTCTGTGCCTTATACTCAGATTTTCCTAAGTGATTCTCTTAATAATCTATGTTGAAGCCTTTTTATGACCAACAGTACAGAATAGTGAAAGGTAGTAAAACACTGTGGTTAGGAGTTTTAGAATCAGACATGCTCTTTATGGGAATGATGGTTCCATCACTTAATAGTTTTGTGACTTTGCAGATGTCATTTAACCTCTATGAATCCATTTTCCACATCTACAAAATAGAGGTAATGCTACCTACACCTCATAATGCTAATCTGAAGATTAAGTCAGATAAAATATATTAAATCCTTAGTACTGTGCTAGATATATGCTGTTCTAATTACTAATAGTAATTATTAAATTCCTGCTGAACTCAATCTGTCTCACAGCTTTCTCCTATGGCTCCATCAACTGCTCTTACTTCCATGATATTTTAATGAAATTTTATAAAACTTATGCAAGTGAACAAATTCATTAACAAAATAGGATTTGTATGAATCAGGCTGCTTTTCTAACTTTTTTAGACTCACGAGGTTGATTTAATATTCCTAGATCAGCTTTGGAGCGAAACAATATTCCCAACGTACCAGATTAATGTGGTAAGTGTCATGCACCCCCTCCCATCCCCTAAAGTACTCTTCCTTCTAAAGTTTATTTTAAATAGTGAGTAGATCTTACAGATCAACTATCATTTAAGACAAAAGAACTGTAAAGGTTAAAAACTCATGGTTATGAAAATAATTCGTAGCAAATAAAAAATGTCATGATATCTAACGGTTAAATGCTGTTTGCAGATTTTTGTGTTTCAGCCATGAGTTTTATACATACAATCAAATAAAAAGCCTGTTACCCAGTACTGATCTCTAATACCATCTCCAGTAATTATATAAAGAGTATTCTATAGAAATTTCTAACTTTGGAGAGTTGGGTCCCTTAAATCCTTTAGCAAGTAACACTGGCCACAAGAAGAAGAATGGACTTTAATAAACTACATCTTAAAATAATCCTCAAACTTCATTTTAGACCAAATTCTCAAAGCCTTTTCTTATCTTTCTTTTTTGTTAAAACTATTAAAAAGAAAAACTAGCTCTTCAAAACTTTCATGTCTGCCTTTTGGTAAAGGCGTATTAGGGAAATGGACACCTGACTGACTGGTGGTAAACAGACATTTTACATTTGTATAACTACTAACAGCTTTCAAAATACTCTTAAAGGTATTTCATTTAATTCTCACAATCATATGAGTCAACATGGCAACTTTCATTCCCATTTTATAGAAATAAAATTCAGGGTCAGTAAAATAACCACATATGAAAATTAGGACCTCAATTTTTAGACTTCTACTTTAAAACCCTTTCCACTTCATCACATTGCCTTTCACCTGGATCATTTACCATACAGTATAACTGGGATAAGAATAAAAGTTATTGTCAAATGGAAAGAAAAGAACATTAAAATGGGGTAGGGTGGAAAAACAGGAGAAGTTTCAATTATATTTTATACTTAAGAAGGGGTCTTAGCAAACAAATACTTAATTTTTTGAGAATTTAATCAAACAGAATGCTTGAGAGGTTATGAGGAAACAGACACAGGCACTTTATTTGCAAATACCTGTGGGGATGTGTGCAGTACTTTTTTCTTACCTAAAACTTCTGTTTGAGTCATAGTGGCAAATTATAACTTTTTAGAGAAGAAGAATTCTGCTTGCAGTTATGCCCTTGGGAAATGGTTTCACAATCCTTATCATATTTTATAAATAAATAGGGTTACAAAAAAAGGATTCCCTTTAGATAGAAATAATTTCTAAGAGTAACTCAGACTTTTGAGAAACAAATACAAAAGTTAAGCTACATGGCTAAACATACATCTTTATTCACACACAGAATCTTTAAGATCTCTTATTTTGGCAAGAGGAAAGAAGAGCTTTAAAATAATTAATGATACCCTTTGAAATAAAAAGAAAGATGAACAAAAGGAAGGGTAGGTATGGGAATGAAAGCTCTGCATGGTGGGCTCAGGCATGGTTTGAATGAATAACATTTTCCCAAGTCTAGTGTATTAGAGAGTAAAGAGAGCATCCTGGTCAGAACAGATGAAATAAATCACAGACTTCTAAGGATTCTCCTCAGAATTAATAAAATATATCTTTTCCATTAAAACCGTTTCCCCATCTAAAAAAGTTAGTAATTTGCTACTGTGACCCAAATAAAAGAACTATGGAAGGAAAAAAAATGTCCTCCTAACATAACCCCCCCAAACACATACGCGTGCACATACACGTACATTATCCTTGATTTCATGTGGCGAGGCATTTCCTTCCAGTTATATGTTACTCAGAGGTCTATAATATTTGGTGCCAGAATTTAAAATAAGGTATGATAAGCTCTCTCTAAATGAACTAGTATAATTAGTTCGTTTTACACTTATTTTCTGTGTGTGACAATCTCTTCCATCACTTAATCCTTAATATTTACCTGAACCTCTGAATTGGAATCAATAGGCTGTAGTGAAAACCAAGTTTCTCTGCCACTGTGGTTACACAAGTCTTCTTTTTTGATGGCTACTTTTCCTGTAAGAAATAAGTAAAACAATGAGGAAACATATTATATATAACCATTAGCACTGTTACATATACTTTGTAGAAAACATTTAAAAATAATTTGTATCTGTTGATATCAAAAAATCCATTTTTATAAAGCGTTTTTCTATATCCTAAAAAATGAAAATGTGCCTCATTTCCCTCTACCCATTGGCAGACCCTTCTCTGGGCCATTTTGAATTAGGGGTTTAGACCAAAACTCAGTTGTATTTATATGCAACTGCGTTTTCAATGTACAATGATAGTGCAAACTAATCCTCTCAACTCCTTAACACTATGAATAAACCATATGTTCTGTCTGAGCAGACATATCTGCATTTAATAAGAGTTTATAAGCTCTAATTAAGAGAACAGAAAAACAGTATCATATGGTCACTAATAATTTTGAAAACTGACTTGAAATTATGGGATTAAAACAATTTTATTAAAAATTTGCTTTATCAAAACACTGTAAACACTGCTTATGCTGCTTCAATGCATACACACACACACAAAAATCAAAGCAGTTCCCTAAACAGTTTCTACGTCTCAGAGACAGATACAGTACAATGAACAAAGAAGTATGAGAGGAAGAAACAGAAATGTTCTTATTATAATGAAGTATTTGCCATGTTGGTACAAAGCATTTCCTTCCTCAATTCAAGTTTTAAGAAGTAGACATAGTTTTGCATATGACCGACAATTTGTTCCAATATTCAACACAAAAGCTTCAACAAAGGATATATGCTAAAGTAAAAAATAGTTCACTTTATTTTATCAAACAAGAATTTCCATTTTAAGTACCCTAATTATACTTCATACCCTTTTCACTTATGACCATCTTGATCTTTTAGTTCAACATTTGAAAACTTTGAGAAAACAGTAAAAAAAATTTCTGTCAAGATGTATCAATTTTTGTGTATCAAGTGGAAAGAAAAGGCATAACAGGAAAACAAACACAGAAAAACTATCTTTAAAATTTTATTCTAGAATTAGACAGTGGTAATGGTTGCACAACTCTGTGAATATACTTAAAACCATTGCATTGCACACTTTAAAAGGGTAAGTTTTATGGCATGTAAATAACACATCAATAAAGCTATTATTTAAAAATTTAATATTATAAGACCCTTATTCTACAATTTCCAGGATTTTTAGTTTTATACATAATTTATGAATGTGTATGTAGATGTACATACATGTGCATGTATAATGCATACAAACATCACTAAAGCAAGCCCCCAACTTAAAAAAAGGGCTTTTAAAAAAGTTTATTCAGAAGTTTTCTGGTTTGATTCATTTACTGATTCAACAAATAATCACAATGGCTTTGTATTTTAAATGGTGAGTTGATTTCCAGACTTCCTTAACCAAAGTCTATTTAACCAATAATGCTTCTAAAAACTAGAGTAGGAATCTACCTGTTCTATTTATAACTCACAACTCAGATCACTGGAAACACATCTTCTTTGTCACAAGTGCCTTCCCAAGAGAGAATCCTCTCTTAGTTCACAGGTTAAAAAAAAAAATCCTAAGGCAAGGACCCTCTTCCTCCTATTTCATGTCTCATGTATCCATGGTACTCACTGTCACAAAAGAATTGAATGGTTCTTGTCTTCTGAGGGGGAAACTCTTTTCTGACTAGCCGTATAAATAAGCCGTTTGTAAGTTGAGAAAAACCTGCAATTTTATTGCCAGTTCTTATTCTTATCAAGTTCCTTTTAAGATGTCAGTTTCTAAAATGTAAAGATTTAGTCAGCCTGAAGAAGCAGGGAAGAACACATGATCTCAAGAAGTCAGAGAAACTGACAAAGAACAACAGAGAAAAATAAAGAAAAATATTTGAAGTCATTAGGTATTAGGATACCTGCAACATGTTCAGCACTTCAATAGGCAATATAACATATGAAAAAGAAATATATGTCATCAGCCCTAGGGAATCAAACAGGGTAGAGAAGGGTTAGGAGGGGAGGGAGGGAGGGAAAATGAATAAAAGAATGAATGAGAAAGGTGGGAAGGTAAAAGGGAAAGGAAATTGGAGAAGGAGGAGAGGAACAGGGAGGGGAGGAACAAGTGTCTGAAATACAAATAAGACCAAAAAAATCGATCATCATTCGTATTTGTTGTGAGTTATCCTTAGTTAAACAGGTTAGATGACAGCTTTTAAATATTAAAGGTAGGCAGCCTGATACAGTGGAAAGAGCACTGAACTGAAAGAAAAGCCAGCATTTACTGAACAGCTACCAGGTAGTAAATATTCTTACACATTTTGTTTAATCTTCATAACAATCTTGGGGGAAGAGCATATATTACAGATGAGGAAAGCTGAATGATATCAAAAACCTGCCCACTAATAAGTGCTAAAGCCAGCTTTCAAAAGCAAGGTATGCCTGCCTGTTCATGCTCCTTCCAACACAGACACTAACTCTGTAGTGTCTACACTACAGGCACTACAGACACTAATTCTGTTACTTATTAAGCTGTGTGATCTTGGGCAATTTATTTAAATTCTACATCTCATTTACCTCCTCTGTATTTGAAACAACTTTCAGCTCTAATGAAACCTATTCCATGCCTCCAACAGTCTCCAAAGTGTTTTAGTTTAATGTTTACTATTTTAAACAAAGTTAACTCATTATTTCACTAGCTGTGAGATCACCAACATTGAAAATAAACAAATATATAAATAATCAACCAACCACCCCAGGAACCAAATACCCAACACATTATTTAAAGGTACCATTTCATTTCCGCACTGTACTGACAAACCCATAGACAGAAAGCGCTTAGACCACATATATACACACATATATACCAGATGCTATATTAGTTCCTTAAAATCAGACAAGGAGAGGAAACACAAAAAGAAATGAAGGAACTGTAGACACAGAAACCATTTCTGTTGGTCTCTAAGTAAAAAAAGTATTCTTAGCTTTCCATTACCACTTCTAAGAAGCATTTTCTTACCATCTGTAAATATCATGTTATACTAGGCCCCCATTTTTAAGCACAACATATTCTTAGAAATTTCATCCTGATACAGATCACCAACGGGCAAAATCTTGATGGCCTTTTTCCTACTTGGCTACTAGTAGAAATGGCTGAAAGGGCAGATAAAAGTAGCGATAAGTGTGACTGCCTATACAAGATGAAAAAGAACCAGAGGACTGAACAAATTCTGGCAGTATCAGTAACAGCAATTCAATCGATGGCAACACTTAGATGCCTTCATGTACAGGGTTTAGATTGATACCTTTTGGTCTCTGTGGTAGACTGGTATATTAATGGCTTCCAATAAATCATACTTCCTTGTTCTATGCCACTGTGTGGTCCCCTCCAGCACTGACTCTGGGTTTGGCCATGCCACTTACTTTTGCCAATGGGACATCAGCAAATGTAATGCAAGTAGTCTTAATAAGCACCTGCAGTAGGGCTTACCCTCTTGCAACCTCAATACCGTGTGGAGTGGAAGGCTCAGATAATGGACAGCACCAGCCATGAGACATATGGGTCAGATCATTCAGCCCAGTCAATTTTTCAGGTAACTGCACATTAGTGACCCCAGGTGAGACCACCAGAAGAACCACCCAGATAAGCCTGGCCCAAATTGACAACCTGCAGAATCATGAGCAAATATATGATTGCTAAATTAAGCCACTGAGTACTGGGGTGTGATTTGTTATGTAGCAATAGATAACTGATACAGTCCCTATGCAAGCAGACACAAAAGTGTAGTCATAAGCAATTTTTAAACAGTAGGTTTGACTTAAGAGCTAAATGCCAGGAGAAATTACAATTCAAAGGGTTTAAGAAATACCTTCGCTATCTTAAACCCAACCTTATTTCATAGGTGAACAAGGCCTAAGAAGGTAGAGTGACTTATTTAAGGTCACAAAGGCAGTTAGTGATAGAGTCATGAAAGGAATTCAGGTCTCTAATATCCTACTGAAATTCTCTTATAACATTCTAAACCATGGGGAAAGAAAAACAAGTTAACCAGTCTACTAAGATAACCATGGTTTAACTGCTTAAGCCTAGATCCCTCTGAAAACTAAAATAACTAGAAAATACACATTAGAAGGTTAAATATATATGTTTTAATATTATTAGGATCCTCACTGGAAATGGAATTTTATTCTTACATGAAGTTTTTCTCTTCTCTTTTTCTCCTTTTTTAAGGGAAGAAGACACTATAACTTAGGACAATAAAGCACACAGTAAAAGACTTTTAAAGCCTTAATTTTACAATTTTCTATCTTTTTGCAGCTTGGTTCCTATGTTTCAAGTTTTCAATTAATCTATAATCAAGTTTTCATACTAACTGTTCCTGGTATATAAGGATTCCTAATATGAAAAACTATGCCCCATATTAATAACAGTTATTACTTCCAGGAAAGGGACTGGGAGGGGGGGGTCAGTGGCCAAAATTAATTGTCTGTAATACTATAATTAAAAATTTTTTTACAAAAAGGAAAATATCCATATATTATTATACAATTAAAAATAAAAAACAAACAGGCTGGGCTTCCCTGGTGGCGCAGTGGTTGAGAATCTGCCTGCCAATGCAGGGGACACAGGTTCGAGCCCTGGTCTGGGAGGATCCCACATGCTGCAGAGCAACTAGGCCCGTGAACCACAACTGCTGAGCCTGCGCAGTTTGGAGCCTGTGCTCCGCAACAAGAGAGGCTGCGATAGTGAGAGGCCCGCGCACCGCGATGAAGAGTGGCCCCCGCTCGCCGCAACTAGAGAAAGCCCTCGCACAGAAACGAAGACCCAACACAGCCAAAAATAAATAAATAAAGCAGCTTTCATTTAAAAAAAAAAAACAAAAAACAGGCTTTTAAAGCTATTCAACAAATACACATTCTTAGATCTTCTTAAGTTTAAAAGGTGGCTCTCTCAACCCTAGCTCAAATTTCATTCCCAGAAAATGCTATGGCACTGTTTAGCCTACAATTGGACAACTCAGTTATAAAATAATTGGGGCAACTCAATTTCCAGTAGCTCAAAATTTAAAAAAAACAAAGTGCCGCCTAACTTTATGAGTTAATGACAAAAGAAAAATACGTTAAAGTAAAAAAAATGTAAAAATTTATAAGTGAAAATATCAAGATTATTTTCCAACTTTAAATTAAAGGCTATGTACAAACTGTGTTTACTTTAATAATAATAATTCCTATCTGTAAAAGGAAAAACAATTTCTACTAAATGTAGAAATTTTATTCCTTAATAAGAATAAACTTTTTTTTTAACAGTTCCCACACCAAGTTATGGCCTTCTGATACCACTCCTCAAAGGACTGATTTTTACTTTAAAAACAAATAAAAAAACAAAACAAGGGCAACTTTTGGAAATCATAATTATAAACCTCAACTAAAGGCCTTCCCAAGAAATACTATATAATGACTACTTGTAAATAGGTAATGAAAATTACAAAACATTTTCTTAAAATGTTTAGTCAATCAAAGATACACACTCTCTCAAGGGTCATTAATAATCACCAACAGCCTCTATCCAATCTTTATCCTACTCTACCTCTCTCTAGTCTTGCCATTAAAAGATCTCCCTGCCTTCTGAGATATTCATCTCTTCTCTCTCTCTTCCAACTTCCTGATACATTTAATCAATCTTCACTAAAGCCTCATTTTCCCTGCAACCCTCCTTAAATGCTCCCAGGGCAATTTCATTCATTCCAGTGGAGGCTTCAAGTATCACTCAGTGCTAATGACTCAAATCCATACCTCCACATCAAATCCAGATTTCTTCTCCGAGCTTCAGATCTGTATTTCCAACAGTCAACCAACATGTCCACCAAGATACTCCCCAGGTAATGCAAGTTTAACTTGTTTGAAATCAAAGTCATCATCTCCCTTTCCCATCCTGAATGCTCCGTAT
Organism: Orcinus orca; assembly: GCF_937001465.1. Classification (NCBI taxonomy): domain Eukaryota; kingdom Metazoa; phylum Chordata; class Mammalia; order Artiodactyla; family Delphinidae; genus Orcinus; species Orcinus orca. The sequence continues at coordinate 27,629,454 of NC_064563.1, forward strand.
CTCAGTTAATGACAACCTTAGAAACAAGACCATTTTTAACTCTTTCCCTTCTTATATCCTCTTTATCTTCTTAGTACCTAAATCCTATTTAAAGCTACTCCCGTGAAGCACATTCCCTCATTTGCATTTCCACTGCCACTACCCTACTCATCTCATTTGATAATAGCCTCCTTGATGGCCTCCCTGCCTTTAACCTCTCTCCATTCTAAAGCATAAACCATAGATCAGGGGTCCCCAACCCCCAGGCCACGGATCCATACTGTTAGGAACTGGGCTGCACAGCAGGAAGTAAGTGGCAGGCAAGCGAGCAACGCTTCATCTGTATTTACAGCCACTCCCCATCGCTCACATTACTGCCTGAGCTCCACCTCCTGTCAGATTAGTGGCATTAGATTCTCATAGGAGCATGAACCCTACTGTGAACTACACAAGCGACAGATGTAGGTTGCACGCTCCTTATGAGAATCTAATGCCTGATGATCTGAGTGGAGCTGAGGCGGTGATGCTAGCACTGGGGAGCGGCTGCAAATACAGACTATCATTAGCAGAGAGGTTTGACTGCACAGAGACCATAATAAATCAACTGCTTGCAGACTCATATCGAAACCCTGTCGGTGACTGGCAAGTGAAAACAAGCTCAGGGCTCCTACTGATTCTGCATTATGTATGGTGAGTTGTATAATTATTTCATTATATATTACAACATAATAATAATAGAAATAAAGTGCACAATAAATGTAATGTGCTTGAATCATCCCAAAACCGTACCCCTCCCCAGGTCCATGGAAAACCTGTCTTCCATGAAACTGGTCCCTGGTGCCAAAAAGATTGGGGACCGCTGCTACAGATGACATATTTAAAGTAGATGTTCATATACTTTAAAAATATGTGTATATATAGTTATATATATGTATATATATGTATACACACTTCAAATACGTAACCTATAGACTCTGAGTTTGTAAGTTATTGTTTACACCACAGGAAGTTGTTAAACTACAAAACTATATTCGTATATGCAGTTATATATGATTTTTAAAAGGTTCCTCATTCTTAAAAGGCTCAACACTACTGTCTACAGGATAAAGTCCAAATTCCTTAACACAGCTTTGAGGGTCCACCACAACTTGGTCCAAATCATATTCCCAGATTCATCTTCTACCACCCTTGGCCTAAGTGATTTACATTTTCCAGCAGATACACCACAAACATGATCCACTTTTTCTTCTCTGCTTCTGCTAATCCCTATTATCTTGAAACGTCTTCCTTTTCCTACCTAGGTAGTCTCTGTTAATCCTCCACCAAACATAATTAACTCTTCTTTACTCTGTGCTCCCAAGTACTTTGTTCCTACCTCCAGCACAGACCCTATTAAATATATTAGGATTAGAGTATAAATCAGCCTGAAAACCTGGGAGCAACTTGAATCTTATTCACCTTAATATCCTCATCTTTTGTATGCCACATAGACAAGTGTTTGTAAATGTCTGTTTAATTGAATTAAGGATGGAGTCTCAGGGGTGATCCATAATTAAGGGTTTGCTACACAGAGAAAAGTCTACATATAAGTAAAGAAGTCAGAAGGAAGACAACTAGGAAAATACAATGTCATTAAATTGCCTTTTCCTTGGCTTTCAACAAGTTGAATAAGCAATCCAAAGAGTCTAATGTGACATAGAGGCAGACGAGGATTGAAAACTATGAAAATGCCTTTTGTGACAAAGTATTTGTTATGTATATAGCTGACAGAAGTTAACATATTTATCAAATATGGATGCATAAGAATAAATAAAAGATAAAATTCCATCCAAAAGAAAAATAAGCAAAAGAATTAACAACTAATTCATAGAAGAAAAATGTAAAAGACCAATAAACACATGGAAAAATTCCTCAAGTTCACTAATAATCAGAAAATACAAGTTAAAATGAAATATTTCTTTCACTATCAAACTGGAAAAATGAAATATTTCTTTCACTATCAAACTGGAAAAAAAAATTTTTCAATGATAATATCCAAGAATGACCAGGGTATGGTGAAATGATTACGCCCATGTCATGTTTGGGGGAATGTAAATTAGTACAATATTTCCGGGAGCCAATGGAAAAATATATATAGAAAAAACCTTAAAAATATTCAAACGCTTTGGCTCAGTATTTTCACCTCTAGGAATTTATCCTAGAAAAAAAGACATGCAAAAATTTATGCAGAAGGATGTTCACAGCAACACCATTTAGAGTAACAAAAATCTGGAAACATAAATCTCTACCACGAAAAGAGTAGTTAAGATAATACATTCCTATAGAAAGGATATTTTAAAAATTACTTGTGAAAAATATTTAATGACATGGGAAAAGGATCATTAGATGATATTAAATGAAAAAGGAAAAAAACTTGAATAAATAGTACAATGTAATAATATAAATGTGTGAAATAAAGAATGGGAAGAAATACACAGACTATTAACTATAACTGTTCTTATGCAGAGTCATTACCAATCCCTTAGAACATGTAATAATTTTACAATTAAGAGAAAGTATTATTGTTTTTAAAAGGTTATTTTATCTGCTCTAAAATGATTTTTGGCAAACTTCAAAAACAAGTTTGTCAGAAAAATGAAGTCAAATTACAGCGATTTAAAAAGAAATAAGTAGGAAGCAGAAGGATATAGACCATTTGTTAAGGAATTCAATAGCAAAAGCAGAAACAATTTAGACGGTAGTTAAGAGGTCAAAGCCAAATAAAGCGTAATCATTTGAACTGTAGGAGATGAGCATGTTTCAAATGGGAAAGGAGAGATAGAGATGATGAAATTCAGGACACTAAAAAGGGAGAGTAATGCATGTAAATTACAGACCTCTACCTGTTATTCAAAGATAGTAGTGCAAAGACCATGAACGTGACAATATGTGGCCAGTTAGTTTTGTCCTAGTCGATGCCTACAGATCATACCTCAGACAATTACTTAAGAAACAGTTACCAGTCACCAATATAGCCAGAGAGAAGAATATGACTAGATTAAACCGAATTATTACTTCTGTTAGAAAAACTTCAAAAACAGATGTTCTTTGGTGGGGATCAAATACTGTGATCTTTGTAAAAAACATTCTTTGAACCATTCAACAATATTTACAGAGCATTTACTAAATATAAGGCACTCGGGCAGTGACAGTCTCTGCCTTCATAAATATCATATATATTCAACTAGAGCACCTAGACATTAAACAACAAACTGATTTGTCAAATCAGATTCATATAAATCAGAGTTCTACCCAGGATCAAGCTTTACTAATAACATAAAAGAAGTAGACAAATAGACTCTGATACACCTAAAAAACAAACAAACTGATGAACAACTATAATGAATACTACAGAAAGGGACCCACCAGGTACTATGGAAACATACGGTACCATGACTAGGGGGAGATTGGTTATGTCACTTCCCTGAGGAAGTGTCACCCAAGCTGAGCATTCAAATTAAAAATCAGATCCAGAAATGAACATGAAGTCTACAGGAAAGGATTAGAAAGTTGAGAATATATTATTCTGTTGTTTTCAACACTTTATACTTAGAGAAAGAACGAATATAAACACGAATGTTGTGATTAAAAGACAATTATGAATAGTACATACCTATACGAAGGTCTCTTTGTAAAACATTCTTATCATAAACATAGAAAGACAAATACTGGAAAGTTCTTGGAATCTCAAAGTAAAATTCTTCACTGAAAAACGGGCTAAAGAGAAAAGGGGGAAAGCTCATTAAATTTAAATTCAACAGTGTCCTCCTATAATATTTTCAATAAAATAAATTAAAGTTACAGATTAAACACCATAAAGAAAAGCTTCAAGAGTTCCAAAATAATTCTCTATGCTAAGTTTCAGCTAAACCCTGTACAAACCAAGCTGAACTCTGAAAGGACCTCGATTGCCAGGCTGGGCTCTGAACAAACAGATTTTCTGGAGTCCTGTGGACAGAAGATCCAGTAACTGCCTGGGGTCATGCTCACCTAAAGTGGACACAAATGAGAGCTGAGGACAGTGTCATTCACACCATCATCATCTCAAAAATACATAAATCACAATAATACATAACACCTAAAATGAATAATGCCACGTAAAATGTTATTTTAAAACATACTTTAAAAAATTAAAATAGGTTATTTTTAATCAACTTTACTGAGGTATAAACTACATAAAATAAAATCTAATTTAAAGTACAGAGGTTAATGACTTTTGATTAATTTATAAACCTGTAGAGTGCCCATCCCAATCAAGATATATTAACATTGCAACTCCTCACAAAGTTCCCTCTTGTTTCTCTGCAGTTACTCCATCATACCTGTCACAGGCAACCAGTGATCTGATTTCTAGCACTAAAGATCTGGTGTAGGATTTCATATAAATGGAATCAAATAGTATGTACACTTGTGTCCAGCTTCTTTCACTCAGCTTAACGTCTATGATATCTGTTCCATCTTGCTGTGTATATCATTAGTTCATTTGTTTTAAGTGCTGGGTAATATTCCATTTATGAATATTCCACAATCCATGCTCCTAGTGATGGCATTTGAGTTGTTTCCAGTTTGGGCTATTAAAAATAAGGCAGCTATGAATATTTTTATACAAAGCTCTTTTATGTGTTCAGTTCTTTTGGACAGGTAACTAAAAATAGAATTGCTGAGTTAAAAGGCAGGTGAACTTCTAATTTATGAGAAGCTGTCAAACTGTCTCCAGTGCGGCTGTGCTATCTTGCACGCCTACGAGCGAGGGATAAGAGCTCCAGCGGCTCCACGTCATTGTTAACTTTTGCTACTGAAAGCCTTTTTAAAATTAGCTACTCTACAACATTATAAATCAACTATACTTCAATAAAAAGTTGTTTTGAAAAAAAATAGCTATTCTAGTGAATGTGACATGATAAATGTATACACCCGTGTAATCTCTACCCCAATCAAGATAAAGAACAAAGTTCCCCTGTGCAATGACTCACTCCATACTGTCACGGGAACCAGTGATCTGATATCTATCGTGACACATTATGCTCAAGAATGTGTAGTGACAGAAGTGGTTTTAAACTGCATTTTCCTGATGACTAACGATGCTGAATATCTTCTCCTGTGCTTGTTGCCCATTTGTATATCTTATTTTAGGAACGATTTGTTTGAGTTTCCTCCACATATTTTAAAAGGTTTGTCTGTCTTCTTACTGGGTTTTTGGTCTGTTTGTTTGCTTTAATAAATTCTGGATGCAAGTCCTTTGTCAGAATATTTTCTCCTAGGTGTGGCTTGCCATTTCATTTTCTTGACAGTGTCAAAGAGCAGAAGGCTCTGATTTTGATAAAATCCAGTTTATCAGTTTTCCTCTTTTATGATTGGTGCTTTTGGCACCCTAAGTAAAGAAATCTTTGTCTACCCCCAAGTTGCTAAGAGTTTCTCCTACGAAACAGCTTATTTTTCTAAGTTCATTTTAAGAATGCTCTTTTGATATTTAAATTCTCCTATGAAGACATGAATTTCTGAAATTCTAGTTAACATCTTTTGTCAAGAGTACCTCTTTCCTGAGAATGTTTAAAGAACAAAAGGTACTTTAAAAATGTCACCATAAAATGCAATCTCTTCAGGAGGTCACAACTTAAAGAGAAGCTAAAATGCAAAGTAAATGACTCTTAAAGAAGTCATTTCTGACCCTGTCCAGAAAACAGTTGACTTAGCTTTTTAGTTGTTATAATACCTGGTCAACTTTTGTCAATATATTTTTCACTTCAAACGTAACCAAAATAAACTTAAAAGGTGGTCTGTCAAAATAGTCTTTCTAATTAGTCTCAATATAGCAATCAACACAAAAACAACTATTAGGTAAAGACAGGTTTAGGTATTTTTCTCCTTTGCATCATTTTATATACAATTGAGAATTTCCTTTATATATTACACATCCACACTCAAATATTATTTTTAAAACACATTCTAAAGCCAAATAAGAACAAGATGAGAATTATTCACTAAGTCATCTGTATCACTGTATCATCACAATCTCAACAATCTAATCCCCACATCTGGGCGCCCACATCTTTATTTTATAAATTAATTAATTAATCAATCCATTTGAAAAAAAGTTTTCAACAACGTTGGTTAGAAGCAATAACTAGACATATAGTTTTTATAAAGCAATACTCTACTGTTATCACTAACCTATAATCCTGCATATCACTCCTAAGGAAATTCCTGGTGTGGGGAAGAGAAGCACTAGGTACAAGAAGTGTTGCTACTCAATTTGTTTATAGACCACCTACTTCTGAAAAGGATTTGAGGTAGAGATTTAGGAGCTATGGATTCCATATGTGACTCCTACTTACCTGCCATGAAAAATTCTATATCCAGACTACCTATAAAAACTATAATATTCAGAACCCATAAAAGATCTAAATGATATCTACTGACTTTTGACTTAACAGCTTATCACAACATTCACTAGGGTAGAAAACACTGAAATGAAAGCAAGGTGAGCAAGGGTTTATACTACAAATTCTTTCACCCTATTCCACAAGGAAGAACGCTAGGAGGCACCTAGAATCCAAGAAACATGTAGTCTAATTATACTGAAATGACCTAAGGTAACCACTGCTATCTTCCAAGTTGCTATGCATCTAGCATAATAATTTAAGATGGATAAAAATACTTGGTTTTATCATTTCCCCCACACAAATATCTGGAAAGGCAGGCAAGAGTTCTGGAAAAATAGTAAGCTTATTTTAGTTATTCATTTACAGCTATATTACATACTAGAAACTACCACAAATATTCAATTTATTGAAAATTACTAGTTTTGTATATAACTGATTTTTGTTTGATACGGAATCAACATACATTAAATAACAAATTGAGATTTAAATAGTTTCAGGTCCCTATCCCAGTTTTGCTTCTAACTTCCTTTATTACATGCACAAATTATTCAGGCTTTTTGTGACTCAGTTTCATCATTTATATAAATAAAAACAAATTCTAATACAACAGGGATAGGTGATTTACGATTTAAAGATGTGAAGTATACTACTTCAAATCTCCTTGGATTACTAAATATTTCATCCACCATACGTTCATTCCAACAACTCTTCATTCCCTTATTTTAAGTCTTGTCTCTGAACAAGACTGCATCCTTCCAGTACAGCTCTGCACTAGAATTATATCCACAAACACTATTACAGGGAAGAGGTGGCACATCTCAATTTTATGAATTATAATTTGCTATGATACTCTCGCAGTGCTATTACACTTCCAAAAAATGACAAATCTACGTAAGAGTTCATTCCCTTACAATGCCCTACTTAGTTAAGTGACTTTTATAAACGTTAAGGGGTAATTTATTTTCAAGAGAAATAAAATAATGATGTACTTTGAGAAAAGTTCAAATGAGTGGGCAAATTTAGCCTAGAGAAAAAACTGAGGTATATTGGTAGTTGTTTTCAAAAACTTGAAAGAGTGTCACGTGAATGATGGCTTAAACTTGTTCTCCAGAAATCCAAGGGACACAATTAGGAACAATTAAGAGGAAGATATATTTTGAGGCAATGAAAAGCCACATGAAAGCAAGCACTGTGGCTATCTTGTTCTTGTGGATGTACGAATAAATAGCACCCAGCAAGTTCTTGGCATATGGTAGGTTCTCCTTTTGACAGACATTAATCATTAAATGTAAGAGCTTTTCAAGAGTCAGAATACTTCTAAGACCTAACAGGCTGCTTTTAGGAGGCAGTGAACTCCTTGGTCACTGGAACATTATTAAGCAAATGCCATATGACTACTTGTCAAAAATAATTGTCGGGAGGAACTAAGCGTACGGCATTTAGTCCAGCTCAATGAACATTAAGGTTCCTTCAAACTCTGAGATTCTGTAACTCTAAAAATGAACTCAGAATCTATAAGGAAAATAAAAGTTTCAGATGAAGGAAGTCTTCTTGATGATTACAGTCAGGAAAATGTGTAAAAACTTTTATTCAATATATATCATATGAATGATAATTTACCAATTTTTTACAAACCTTAAAGATTTTTCAACAACTTGGGTACGATAAACTTCTTCCTGGTCCAAATTTATGGTGCAGAAACAATCTCTCATTTTGTTGGGTCCAAGATATGGCAATAAATTTTTCGCTTCACCTGTTGGCACAAAAATTAAAACTGGTGTTAAATATCACCAGCTGCCTCATGCTAAGTCTTATATGGGACACATTAAATCCAAAAGAACATATAAGATATAGCACAGAAGAAAAAATTAGTAATTAAGAAAGATAATCAACTTGGTCTAAAGGAATGTGGTGAGACAGAAGAGAGGAGCTGTGTGTAAAGGGGCATGTGAGGTCATGTTATACCACCGTATCCCTGATCCTAGAAAAGCGCAATGTCCCCACTTATGTCCTCATCCCATCCCACCAGCACCACCCTAAAGACATCTCCACAATTAATCCCCCTTTCCTGTATCATTAATTTTCCCCTCTACTGGATCATTCCTGTCAACTCATAAACAAACTTTGATATTTCCCAATTTTTAAAAAAGCACAAAAAGAAAAAAAAAAAAAACTCCCTTGACTCCGTCTCTTCCCTCATGATATCATTCCATTTCTAGACTCTCTTTCACAGCAAAACTTCTCAAAAACAATCATCTCTAGCCATTGTCTCTAATTCCTCACCTTCCAATCATTCTTTGACCCTCTCCAATCAGCTTTTAACCCCATGACAACAGTGAAACTGCTCTATCTAGGGTCACCAATGCCTTCCATATTGCCAAACCCAATGGCATTTCTCTGTCCTCATCATACCTGATCTGACAGCACTATTTATTTAATATAAGTGAATGCTAACATCCCTCCTTAAAACTCACTCTTTTCTTGGCTTCCACAACACAGTAGTTTTGGCTTTCCTCCTGCCTCATGGACCTCTGCTGACTTCTTTCCCTCCTCACGTCTCTAAATGTTGCACTGCTTCAGGGCTCATTTCTGGACCACCTTCTCTTCTTTCCCCATGCAAATTCCTTCAGTATACGGTGTTCATGCTGATGCCTCCCAGATATGTGTTTCCAGGCCTGATTTCTCCTCCTCAACATTAGATATGAATACTCAACTGCCTCCCTGGATATCCAGTAGGCTTCTCAAATTTAACAAGTCCCAGAAAAACCATCTGATTTCCTCCCCTAAAACCCACTCTCCCCCCAGTCTACCACCATCTTCCTCTCGTTTTCTCACCATGCTCCCCAAACCTCCCATCCCCACGTCCAGTCCATCAGTAAATCCAGAACTCCAAAATAAATCCCAAATGCAACCACTTCTCCTTGCCTTCATTAGTATCACCCTACAATCCACTCTCCATCAAGGAGTATGATCTTTTAAACATACTTTTCAAGTCAATTACCCCCCTACTCCAATGCCATTCCATTTCACTTAGAATACAATTCCATTTTTAAATGCCCATTTTCATGGTCTACACAGCCTTACTGAACTGTCCTCTCCTCTCTGACCTCTTCTCCTCCCACTCTCCGCAGTGTTCACCTTCTTTCCATTCATCAACCATGTCAAGCTTGTTCAAGCTTAGGGCATCTGCCTGAAATGCTCTAACCCTACATCTTCATATGGCTGCCTTTTCCTATCATTCAAGTCTCAGTTCAAATGTCACTTCCTCAGAAACCTTTCCTGACTATTTATCTAAAGTAAATAATCCTGCTACCATATTCCATGTCTCTGTTTTCTTCAGAGCCTTTACAACTATCTGGAACTCTTAATTTTTACCTAAATGTTTATTTCTGGTTCTCTCATTCTTTGGGAGTTCTTGGTTCCCTCCTTCAATGCACGAGAACTTACTGAGCCCCAAGATCTAAAATAGTGACTGTTAAATACTGAGAAATATTTGCTGAATGAATATTAAAGAATCAAGTAAGTCTAGTTTCGAAGTTCTTGTGACATGCTCATTGGTTAAAAGGACACACAAAACTGTGGGTGCTGAAATCAGACACCAGTGTACTAAATTAGGAAAGCAATGTAGTTGGCATAAGGGAAAGAGCATTTCCATGAGAATCAGGAAACCAATGTTCCTGTATTACCTCTGCTACTAAGTAGACAAATGACTTCAGACAAATCTCTGAAGAACAGTTTTCCTAACGAAAGTCTGGGCTAGATAAACTCAAGTCTCTTTCTGCTTACCAACTTTAAAACTAAAGGCCAGGGACTTCCCTGGTGGCCCAGTGGTTAAGACTCCGTGCTCCCAATGCAGGGGGCCCGGGTTAGATCCCGCACGTCGCAACTAAAGATCCTGCATGCTGCAACTAGAGAACCCACATGCCACAACTAAGACTCGGCACAGCCAAATAAATAAATATTTAAAAAATAATAAATAAAACTAAAGGCCATTTAAACCAATATCTTTTAAAGAAGTCTAGCAGAAACTTAAGAAGCACCTATGAAAAACTCAATAAACAAATGATTTTTTTAAATTAAAATTATAAAAATCAGGGAACCGTCCCTCAGAGCTATCTGAGAGGCTGTCTCTCAGGCTTAAGTCCTGAGTAAGTCCACCGAATAAAACAGAATTCTCGAAAACTAAAAGTAGAATAAAATAAAATTAGAAAAATCAATGGAAAGGCACCAGTTAGATACTCACTGTTATTAAGTTTGCCACTGAGAGATTAGGGGAAAGAAATCAAGTTACCACGTCATAGAATAAGCATCTCAAGTCAAAATAAAGGAATCTCATCTTTTAAATGACCCCCAACTTGCCTAATATGGGTTGGCCGTTACAAATTCACATTTCCTAACAGGAAAAATAATATATATTTGAATTTGTATCCATCCATCTTCTCTTCCTCAAAAGACTACAATGTCCCTACCTATTATCTATAGCTCATCCATCTACCTGTGCTCTCTCTACCCCATTCCCTCCCTCTCACTCCAGGACACTGCCCAGCAATTCTGTTTTCATTACTTTCAACCTTCTCCTTTAAGTCTCTCCTTCTTTGCCGTCTCCCCTCTGTGTAATCCAGAGGGTTTGGGTTGTTTGTTTTTTTTTTTAACTAAAAATCCACCTAGGTCACCATATAGGGCCTGGAATATAAACAAATTTGGAATTAAATCATAATAAACATGCTCCATATCTAATGAGGGAATCTTAAATACTAAATCACTGCCCTTGAACATGTTGCTGTTCCATTCACACCAGTGCAATCTGAGAAAACTACACTATATAAATGTACACATATTCCACCGCCCACCTTTCTTTTTTTTTTTTTTTTTAATGTTTAGTTTTATTGCATTATAGCCGTGGAATATGGTTTGCATGATTTCTACTATTTTTTTTTTAACATCTTTATTGGGGTATAATTACTTTACAATGGTGTGTTAGTTTCTGCTTTATAACAAAGTGAATCAGTTATACATATACATATGTTCCCATATCTCTTCCCTCTTGCGTCTCCCTCCCTCCCACCCTCCCTATCCCACCCCTCCAGGCTGTCACAAAGCACCGAGCCAATATCCCTGTGCCATGTGGCTGCTTCCCACTAGCTATCTACCTTACTACGTTTGTTAGTGTGTATATGTCCATGACTCTCTCTCGCCCCGTCACAGCTCACCCTTCCCCCTCCCCATAACCTCAAGTCCGTTCTCTAGGAGGTCTGTGTCTTTATTCCTGCCTTACCCCTAGGTTCTTCATGACATTTTTTTTTTTCTTAAATTCCATATATATGTGTTAGCATACTGTATTTGTCTTTTTCTTTCTGACTTACTTCACTGTGTATGACAGACTCTAGGTCTATCCACCTCATTACAAATAGCTCAATTTTGTTTCTTTTTATGGCTGAGTAATATTCCATTGTATATATGTGCCACATCTTCTTTATCCATTCATCCGATGATGGGCACTTAGGTTGTTTCCATCTCCGGGCTATTGTAAATAGAGCTGCGATGAACATTTTGGTACATGACTCTTTTTGAATTTCGGTTTTCTCAGGGTATATGCCCAGTAGTGGGATTGCTGGGTCATATGGTAGTTCTATTTGTAGTTTTTTAAGGAACCTCCATACTGTTCTCCATAGTGGCTGAACCAATTCACATTCCCACCAGCAGTGCAAGAGGGTTCCCTTTTCTCCACACCCTCTCCAGCATTTATTGTTTCTAGATTTTTTGATGATGCCCACCTTTCTAAGAGGGAGACAGTGGGGGTTATTTTGTCTACAGAATCCAATGAACTTGACATTATCAGATATTTACTCAGAATAATTAAAATTCAAGTTCTACGTAATATATAAAATGGACTCAACATCACTTCCTAGAAAAGCAGTTGTCATAATCTTTGAATATCTGTCACTAATGTTCAAAATAAACTACACTGAAAAGTAAATTCATCTAATCAATGCCAGATCACCAATCAATCATGCTAATATATGTTGATTAAGTCAGCTATCAACACTTTAAACTGTGACTCCAAAATACAGTGGTAATTAACTGGCACTTTATAAAAAACATAAATCAAAATAATTAACTGTCACTTTATTCTAAAAAATCAAAAGTAACTAATGGTTAGAGAATTAACAAAAATAACGTTGTACTCAATATATCTCTAAGCAGAAAGATTAATTTAATAGCACACACTTTATATTAAGCTACACAAAGAAGTGAGGAACTTTAGAAGATTATACCTGTCCTGTGGGTGATATTTTCATAGGGCCTCACTAGTTCTAGTTGATTATTGTATATAAATAAGCAAATGCATTGGACAAAAACCAAACAAACAATAAACTACTGCTCCTTAAAAGGCAAGCTTCCAGACAACTTATTTTATAATCTCTGCTTCAATCCCTCCCCTCCTACTCACAGCCTAAACCTACAATTTGGCTTCTGACCCTATTTCTTTACTAGAACTTTCAAGAACACTAATAATATTAAGTGCTACCAAATCAAGTGACTGTTCTTCTGGTCCCACCTTATTTAATCACACTTCAGTGTTTGATAACACTGAGCTTTCCTCAGCTTAGGTAACCCATTCTAATTTTTTTTTTTGAACTCCCTCTTTCAGGCTTTTCATCCACTACCTACACTTTAAATGTCAGGTAACTCTGAGCATCCACAGACCACTAAATTCATCATATAGGTGGAGAACCAATTTCAGGCATTTTTTTTTAATATGTCATTATAAAACAATTTTAAAATATACTAAAATACAAATACTTGTAAGCCTCTCAACATTATTTGATGGTATTATGTGCCATCTTTCTCAATTTATCTATAGCGCATTTGATGATGGCTAGCCTTCAGGAGAATCAGGGTCTATATCTGTGGCAGATATGGTGGGTCAGTGTTCATCATCTGTTACAATGTCCTTTGGCGTATGATTTCCTGTACTGCAGAGACTAGAAAGCTAAAAACTACATTTCCCAGCCTATTTTGTAGTTAGGGATGTGGATGTGATTTAAATTCCGTTAATTAGATGCACTCGCTGGAAATTTGGAGGACAAAAGAGAAGGGAGGTTGCATTTATGTTGCTTCTACTAGCAAGTACTGTCATGGAGATGTCCAAGTTTCCCGCAGTAGCACTGGCTGCAGACCTTGTATCCAGTCACAGGTTTCATAGATATCAAGAAGAAGGGTACAAGGCATCCATTCTGTCACACAGGTTGTGGCCAGTGTGGCTTAGCTCTAGGGCCAGCAGCAGCAGGGGAATTCCCTGGCAGTCCAGTGGTTAGGACTCCATGCTTGCAGTGCAGGGGGCACAGGTTTGATCCCTGTCGGGGAACTAAGATCCCACAAGCTGCACGGTGTGTCCGGAAAGTAATAATAAAACCTACTTCTAGAGCTATCAGCAGTGACAACAGTTTACCGATGAAGATGGTTGCTTGTCGTTGGCTGTTTCCTAATAGTGGAAGATTCCTGATCATGGTAGAGGTGGCAAGGTTCTACAGCTAAAAGGTACAACTTCCTAATTTTGCAGGCACCTTTCTGATCCAAAAAGAGGTACTAAATCGCTTTGTGGCCCAGATGCAATGTGGCTTTTGAATGTCATTCTTGAAAGTTGGACTAGAGTCTATTTCTTCAGTCTTTCTAACAATTCTGTAAGCCACTTAAAATCTTTTATTTAAAAAAAAATCTTTTATTAAATCTCTTTCTGCTTACACTAGCTAGAGTTGATTCTGTAACCTAATCCTGACTAGCTTCTTTTCTTATCCTTTCTACCTTTTCTAACAAATTTGAAAGTCCCATCTCACATTACTGGTCATCGTCATCAGAGTTTGGTAAGTCTTTCAACTAGATGTGGCTATCTGGATCAAACATGGACTCAGAAATTATAAAGCAGTATCTCACTGACAACCACTTTTACTGTTCCATTAGACAATGAGTTGAATAGCAGAGCACACTCAAAAGGTGAATGCTTCAACTTGGGAAATGGAAACAAATGGATCCTAACTCTGCATGGTTGTATCTGCCTTTGGAAAACATTTCTTCATTTCCTACTGCAGCATTTGGATGTGGTTTTGAAAACATGCTCAATAATACAATACCATGTTTCCATGAATTTGGGAGTGCCAAATTCTCAACATCCAAACCATGTGCACCATTTGAGTACCTCCATCTTATCCTTAAATTTACACATTCTATTTTGACTCTAAAGTAAAAAGATTAAAATGTGTTCAAGACATTCAATATATTGCTAAGATATGACACTTGAGCAAGACAGCTGAAATAATGGAAATAGTTTTTACTTGCATTTGAATGAAAGCAGAAAATGTTTTTAGCTTATTCTTGATTTTTAAAATTCTGTGCATGCCAGGGTACTTCAATATGCAAAGGTAGATACTTCTACAAAGGCAGATGTATTATTGGCCCTACAGCAAATAGTATAGCTCTGACTACATTTACAGCTGTTGCTATTTCCTTCAACAATGAATCAAGAGCAGGAGGCATATTACTGACGAAACAACCATTCCTCTATGAAGAAAGGAGGCTGGCCTTCAAGCACGACATCTTTTACTCTATAACAACACCATTTCTTGTTGAATTCATAACTGGTACTCTTTAAGAACTTTTCAGTCTACATGACTTACAACATAATTGTTAACCAAATTTTTTTTAAAAATCTTCTCTCTCCTAAAGCATGGATTTTTAGAGATGAACCAATCCTCCACTGGGCATTTCTTCTCCCTCACAGATGTACTGCAAGTAGGCCAAGAACACCTTCACACTACACATCACTGGTTTTGTCAACCATAAAATGAAATAGCCGCCTGCCCATTCACGGGACATGAATTGTTTCTCTGCATCATACATATCTTGCAACTTCATATACAGAGTATATAACAAAATGCTGTATTTAGCTTTGATCCCCTTCCTTCACACTGTTGCCTGTTACTTTTTTAATACGTAAACATATATATCACTCCTTGCTCAAAAATCTTCAATGGCTCCTCCATATCTACCACTGCCCACCTTGCAGGATAAAACCTAAAATTCCTTTGTCTGGCATAAAAACCCTTCATAATCTGGCACCATCTACTACTTAATCTTTACCCCCACAAGTTATGCTCCAGCAGTACTGTACTTTTAGTTCCTTGAAAACACTGTGTTCTCTCATGCCCCTGTACATTTTCAACACTATCTTCATAGCATGGGATGCTCTCACCTGATCTTTTTTCTCCTGAAAGCTCTGCTTAAGACCATCTTTGTAAAGTCTTCCCTCAACTCCTAGGTAGGCATGTCACCCTTTCCTCTCTTCCCTACTACATCTTATATGCACTTCTACTCTAAGGATCGTATTGGATTGCACTTGTATTTCATTCAACAAATATTTATTAAGTGCCTACGGCATGCCAGACACCTTTCTAAATGCTGGGAATATAACAATGAACAAAACTAGGTCTCTGCCCACGTGGAACTTTTATACAATTGAGACAGTGGGGACAAGCATCATAAACTCTTAAACAAGTAAGTATATAATATTTATTGCCATGGAAGAAAATAAAGTAAGGTAAGACAGTGAGGGAGTGCCAGGCCCAGAGGGTAGAGAGGGAGGAGAGCAATGTTATTCTATACAGGGAATCAAGGAAGGCCTTTCTGTGAAGATATTTGAGGAGATACTTGAAGGAGGTCAATGAGGGAGTGAGTCACGCAGATACCTGGGGAAAGAGATGATTAGCAGAAACAATAAAATATGCAAAGGCCCTGAGACAGGATAGTTTGGCACACTGAAGGAATAGCAAGGAGGCCAGTATGGCTGTAAAACAGTAAGCAAAGTAGGAAGAGCGAGGAAACAGTAAGAGATGAGGTAGGATTGGGGAAGGAAACAGGTTAAATAGGGTCTTGCAGGCCAATGGAAAGTCTTAGGCTTTTCTGAATGAGATGGGAAGCTATTGAAGGATTATGGGCAGAAGAATGGCATGATCCAACTTTTGTTCTAAAGAATCACTGCAGAAGGAAAAGGGTGGAAGCAGGAAACTAGATAGGAGGCTATTGTAATCATTTTGATTAGAGATAACTGAGACTAGGGGGGCAGTCCTGGCATGGAAAGAAGTGGTCAGCTGGGCATATATTTTGAAGATAGAGCCAACAGGATTTTTGATAGTTTGCATGTGGATGTGAGAGGAAAAGGGGTCAAGGATCGCTTCTTAAAGGGTTTCAGCCAGAGCAGCTGGACGAACAGAGATGCCACTTCCAGAGGAAAGAGTCTCTTGTTGGGAAAGAGGGATCAAGAGTTTGTATTGAGTATGTTAAGTCTGAGATGCCTATTAGATATCCAAGTGCAAATGCAAGTGGGCAAAGAAGTGCTGGCTAGAGATAAAATTTGAGAATCATTAGCAAGTACATAATATATCTCAAACCTTAAGACTATACAGGATCACAAGGAAGGTAAATGTGGAGAAAAGAAAAGAGATTTGAAGACTGAGCCTCAGAGCTCTCCATCATCATTTTGCATTAGTAGAGTTAAGAAGGAACCAGCAAAGGAGACTGCTACATGTCTCTTCGCTGAATATAAACTTAAGGGACAGGACCAATGCTTAGCATCATGCTTAGCTTATAACAGTTAATGAAATATCTACTGAATAAGTATAAGTATGTGTATGTTTATAACTTTAGCATGGGCAAAAAAAGGGGTTCTAATATCACATCACGAATTATAAAATTGCATATAAACTTCTTTTTATAAGTTTGATATAAGTTTATCCATGTCAACTGCTCCAAAGTTTTAAAAAGAAAATGTCTCCTGTATACAGTTACCAAAAGCACTAGATTTCAGAATTTTTATAGTGTTAATACAGAGATATCATATTGAAAACAAACAAACCAGTCCTGAAATGCACACATTCAAACATTTACTGAGTGCCTACTCAGATGCCAGGGATACATTAATGAGAAAACTGTGTCCTCATTGAACTAACACAGATGGACAGATAATAAATAAGATAAATAAATTAAAATGGTATGTTAGTATTAAGCAGGAATGGGCACCACATGAAATGGCAGAGGGAGGGGAGCCAAGGAAGGCTCCACCTAGAAGGTAACTTCTGCATAAATACCTGAAGAAAGAGGGGAGACAAGTAACTATTTTATAGAAAATAGCTTTTAGTCATTGGCAAAAAGTAAACAATTTAAACCAAGAAGATAAACACCATTGGGAATCAAAACCAATAACCTAGATTAACAGAAATAGAAAGACAGTCAACTCTCTGTGTACAAGATCAATGATTCTGTGCAAAGGTCACAGGTCCAGAGCCTACCATATAAATTTTACCTAGGACTAGAATCCCAAATATCAGGGTATTGGGTAGAGATTCCAGTGTTACGCTTCTGGGCATGGATGTGAGTATGCACATATGTGTTTATGTGTATGTTTTGGGGGGACTGTGTGCATGCATATATATCTATAGGTTTGTATGCATGTTTCTGTGTGTCCGAGAGGGGAACACTACTGGGATAAGTAAGAAAAGAAGATAAATATTTATCAAGCAGTTGCATGCTCCGAGACAGTGCTAAATATTTTCTCAAATACCTCATTTGGTTGGTACAACAACCTTGTGACATAAGCATTACTGTTCTCTTTTATAAACTAAAAAAAAAAAAATTCACAGTTACACAGCTGGCACAGTGAAATGACAGAAATCAAATTCCAAAGCCTAGTCTTTCCATTCCTATTAATGTCTTTCTGAACACAGCAGTGTTGAGAGGAACAGACAGCTATTCCTTCCTGAAACTATCCTAAGAGATCTTGTAGAATCTCCAATCTATTTCAAAGGATACCTTAAGCACAGAAATAAAAGCCAATACAGACCCGCCAGCGTGATTAACTCCCAAGAGAAACTGCAAAGGGCCAGGGTCCTGGACAAGATGATCCGAAGACAAAGATTATTTGGAGTGGGAGGAAAGCTAAATCATAATAATAGTTCACTATATTCATTTATCAAATAAATAATACATTACACATAGATTTTTTTAGGGACTTCATATATATTATTTCACTTAATCTTCAAGGTAACTTCTTCCAAGTAATTTTTTTTTAAATACAGAAACTGGGAATGGAGGGATAACATTCCAGGAGTAAGGCAGGCACAACGTGAACAAGTTCGGGAGGTGGAAACAGGAGGAGCACCTTCAAGGAGGCAGTGAATAGTACAAATTGGCTAAAGCGTAAAGAGAGATGAAAGGGTTATAAGAAAGGATGAGACTGTAAAGGAAAGGTGGCATCAAACAGAACCTGGAATGCCAAGCTAAGGAGTTTTAACTTTATTCAGGAAGCAACAAGGGTCACTAAAAGTTTCTGTGTGATCAAAACTATGCTTCAGGAAAATTACTAACAGTTACCGGGCCTAAACTAAGGGAATAAAGGGAAGATGCGAGCAAAAGAAAAATGGAAGAGGTACTACAGAGAGAAAATTCACAGAATTTGGCCTGAGTGACTCAGGATATGATGTTCTAATAACTGGAATAGCAACCTAAACAGAGGATTAGACCTTTAGATGGGGGGCAAGATATAAAACTATGCAAACATTATCATTTACATACACAACAAAAAAATGGAGTGAAATAAACATATGCTTAAAAATATAACAGCTTCAGTGTCGACAAGCTTAGAATAAAAGTAAAATGCTGTTATGCCATCTAATTATAGACAAAAAGACAATCCTATACGTGTTCTTTTTTTTTTTTTTGGCTGCACTGCGAGGCATGCGGGATCTTAGTTCCCCGACCAGAACTCAAACCCGTGCCCCCTGCAGTGTAAGTGTTGAGTCTTAACCACTGGACCGCCAGGGGAGTCCCAAGACAATCCTATGTAATGTTAACATATAAGGTCTTTCAAATTTTCGTATAATGTTTAATTTTAATTTTTGCAGTAAGATGAAAGTTGCACAAAATTCTGAAAACATATACAGTACTGGTGCAAGTTAAACAAATTCATTTTGGAGACACATATGAGTTTCAACGTGAGTTTTGTACTTAACGATCTGCATGTCCCTAGTCTCAACCTCCTGCATAAAAAGAGGTAATTATAATGCTTCAAGGACTACTGTGACCATTAGCTGAGGTCAAGCACTTACCACGATGCCTAGAACAGAGTAATCACTCAGTAAATAGTAACTAGTAGTGCCCTTCCTTGGTTAGAGATTCCTAAAAATTAGCATCTGTACACAATTCCCTTCACTCAAGCCATTAGGTTCTGACCAAAGATAATCTGTAATTTAACAACGAGATACACCAGAGAAGCTCACTTTTTTTTAATGAGACTTTTATTAAAGAAATAATACATTTCCACTAGAGGAAATAGATGCACAAACACCTAACCTTTCTATACCTCGGGCTGCACATCTCTAAAATGAGGGGTTTGAACTATTTCAAATGGGGGGGCACAATTTGGGGGTCAGCTAACCAGAGATTTATTTTGTCTGTCTTGCATAGTGTTAGGAAAAATGTAGCCAACATCTAGAAACTGGGAGAGTTAATAATAAATAAATCCATATTTCTGGTTTCTCTTTAATAATCAGAGACCTGGCAACGTGGTTCTGAGTAGAAACTGTAGACAGACAGCCTCTTTTGAAATCCTAACAATCCCCACCTGGCTTTAACTTCACTATGCCTGGTCTCTGTAGACTGGAGTTTGCAACACCTTAACTAGTTAATCTTCTAGGCCTCCGTAGAGATTTAAGATCCTGAGAGATAACACCTGAAATGTTTTAAAATGCACATGGCAACACTGATTTCAAATGTTTTTAGATATTGCTACCTGTGGCCAGTTTAATCTCATAAACACTACAAGAACTGGATATACATTTATATTAAATAGCTGTTCATCAAGAAAACTATGAATATTTACTTTACCAATTATCACTACTGTTTACGTTACAACGTGCCAAGCACTATAGCAAGTCATCCAATCTTCCCACAACCACTCTGTAAGATTAGAATAACTACCATTACGAATTTATACAAAAGGAAGCTGAGGCTCAGAGAGGTTAGGTGATTACTAGAAAAGTAGCAGAAAATCATGTTTTCAACATGCTACAGTTTCATTTATCATTCAATTTCTAGATACCTAATAAATATTTCCTATAAAGAAATCTTACAGAAGAGCTCTCTCTTGTTCATTTTTTACAGTTCTCAATGGAGAAAGGAAGAGAAAAACTGCCGTAATCACACATGACCTTCCAAAAGTTTTCCTATTCACCCTCTTCAGAGTATGTCGGATTGCCCCAGGTGTACAGTAACAAAAAAGGAGGGGGGGGTACCTAAGAACCACTGAAGAGAAAAAAGTTACATAGCTGTTATTTCGCTCTCTAGTTGTCATCTCAAAAGCACCACTGGGAAGTTATACATTTACACTTGTGATACTATTGAGGCAGAGAATGAGACACCAATAGGCATATGGTGACTGCTGGAATATCTACTAGTAAGTAGGGTTTTCCAATGCATAAATTAACATAATCAGATAACTAGATTGTCAAGCAACTTTTCTTACTCCCAATAAATGATAAATTACCTTTAAAAATATAATCTGAGATTCTATAATCCCACTCAACTGGTCATCTTAAAAAAAATCAACACATTACATAATTCCTAGCAGAAATCTGGTTCTATGGAAGAACAGGCACTATGATATCAACCTGGGACCTGGAGGTTAAAGAAACAGGGAATAATAAAGTTTCACTAACACTGCACTCCTACTCCATCACGGAAATAAGGTACTGTGCAATCACCAGTAAAACATAAACGAGGTAAGAGCACTGAGTGAGCACTTGAGTGGGCAAAGGACTCCAGGAATCCAGTATAGTTTAGGTGGTTAGCCTAAACTCAGTGAGCAAAGAACTGTCTTGTGGTTATAAAACCTGAACAACATAAAGTACAACTCTTGACAAGGCATAAAGTCAAGGTTAAAGCATGAATTCCATGGCAACTCCTCAAAAATGCCCTACTAGGTAAGATGCAGCTCCTCAGTGTGAAAGTCTACAGAACATAGTTAGGGGCCAATTGTTTTACACAAGTCATGTGCATAATAATTATCATACAGTTATCTATATTGCTATCATATTAATCACCTCCGATAGAAGCTTAGGCCGGAGCAAGAAGTTAGGAAACTACTGTACATGAAAAGGCAAGTTTCGCAAGGTATTGCCAGGAAACCTCCATGGGTTATAGAGAGACGTCACCAAGTTGCAGGCAGGATCTTCCTGTGGTTTGCCTTGCCCACTTCTGGTTTCAGTTTTGAACGTGTGCTGATCCCTAAGCTCCCTACAGCCCCCTTCTCAAGTAGCAAACCAAACTCTGAAGCACATATGGCAGAAATCTCTCCTAGGACAGGCCAATGGTCCCTACAGCTACAAGAAACTTAAAGGCTCCTAAGCTGACCAAGAGAGACTAGTATGGCAAGCAAATGAAAGGCCCAAAGCCAGGTGGTGACAGAACTAAGGGCTACATGGACAGGCCATATATGGGATAAGGCTACTATTTCTGATAACAGCATCCAGGAAGCCAAAATGGGACTCAGTCATGATCCAGAGTTTTTCAAAAAAAAAAAAAAAAAAAAAAGTGGCACCTAGATATAAAGAAGTAGCACCCACACAGGTGCATGTATATGGGGTGTGTGTGTGTGCACGGGTGTGTTTTCTAAGAGAACCGTTAACATGCACAAACCCACATGAGCACAGCCAAGCAGACAGAAGAATAACATTTTTTGTGAAACCTGAAAACAGTACTAAAGATAAATTTTTATAGCATTCCAACGTTCTAATTTTATTGACATTAGACCATAACCAATTTAGGGATAATTATTAACTTCTTGACAACAGAAATGTACTCATCAGTTCTTCCCAATATACCAACTCACAGGCAACTTGGTAGAGAAAAGGACATGGACCTTGGCATCTTAAAGACCTTCTGAATACCTGCCCCTGCCCCTTTGAACCCTGAGCCTTTCCATCTGCTTCTTTGCTAAAATAGGAATTAATAACAAATTTCTTCATGAAATTGGATTAAATGAAATAATTTACAAAGTATCCTAAAGAGTACCTGGAAAAGAGTAAATACTCAATAAATGTTAGTTCACTTCCCCCACCTACCAAGAAAATTTTTTTATAAAATAAAACTGTCCAGGGACTTCCCTGGTGGCACAGTGGTTAAGACTTCGAGCTCCCAATGCAGGGGGCCTGGGTTCGACCCCTGGTCAGGGAACGAGATCCCATATGCATGCGGAAACTAAGAGTTGGCATGCCACAACTAAGAAGGCCACGTGCCGCAATTAAGGAGCCCGTGAGCCACAGCTAAGTCCCAGCAAAACCAAATAAATAAACATTTAATAAAATTAAAAATTAAAACTGCCCAAATTCAAAACGAAGAGGTTCCGTACTACTCACACAAATGTTAACAATATTTTAAGGGATCAAAATTATTCTTTTTACTATATTCCTCTGAAACAAAATACTGAATTTTTTTAAAGTCAACTTTCTGAATACAAACAATTGGTGAAAACAGGCAGAGCATATGGGAATTCACTGTATTACTCTTACAGTTTTGTGTGTGTGAAGTTATATCAAAATTAAAAGTTACCCAAAAAATTGACAGAAAAATTGACTTTATTTCTATGTGCACTCAAAATGTTACCCAACCTAACATTTGGTTGCCCTTATTTTTGCAGATAGGATAGTCTTCAACAGTTAGAGAAAGAGAGGCTCTCACAGAATAAGACAAATATTGTATCAAATTCACTTATACAAATAGTCATTTTTTGATAACATACCTCATACATAAATACACTCTCCAGAAAAGTAAACCTTTATAAGGCCAATTCCCTTTGTCCACCACTGACATAACCAATGTTGTTTATCTTTTCAAACACCTTTCTGTGCATTTTTCCATATACATATACAGAAGTCACATATAACTATACATACCACCCTAACAACTGGCTTCTTTCTTATTCAACGATACCTCTTGAAGTTCTTTCCTTTCATACTACAGATACATCTCATTCATTTTAGCCATATATGGGATAAGGCTACTATTTCTGACAACGGCATCCAGGAAGCCAAAATTCAGTCATGATCCAGAGTTTTTCAAAAAAAAAAAAAGTGGCACCTAGATATAAAGAAGTTGCACCCACACAGGTGCATGTAAATGGGGTGTGTGTGTGTGTGTTATAAAATATGTTTATGAACATACTACTTAGCCATCATCCTACTGATGGACACTTAAATTGCCTCTGTATTGTTTTACCAACAAGGTAATATTAAACATGTTTGTATATACCTCTTCTGCAACCGTGTGTTTCTGTAGGGCAGATATGTAGAAGTAGAAATGAATAGGGTATACACACTTAAATTTTTAACAGATATTGCCAAAATGCTCTCCAACACTGCTTTCCAGTTTAAATTCAAGCAACAGTGAAGAAAGTACCTGTTTCCCTAAACCCTCACCAAATACTGAAAGCAATGAGCTCTTCTTTTTTCACAAACTGATGACTTTTTAAAATCTGTATTTCCCTGATTAATTTTTGTTAAACCTTTCCAGTATTTTCTTATGTTTACTGGCCTTTTGTATCTTCTTTTCTGTGGAATGCCTATTCATATCCTTTATTTTTCTAATGGCCTTTTCCTTTTTAAAATTTGGATGAACTTTTTATATACTCTGGACACTAACAAATAAGGAGTATAGATAGCAGGTTAAGAGTAACAGAGCCAGTCTGCCGACGGCTCACTCACTGTCTCATCTTGACAAGTTACTTAGTTTAGCCTCAGTTAAACTAAGGCTCAGTTACACTAAGGCCTCCGCACCTCAGTTTCCTCATCTGTAAAAATGTGGATAATAACTGTACTTATAGAGTCACCATGAGGATTAAGTTAGTTAATATACTTAAAGTGCTTTATCTTTTTTTTTTTTCAAACATCTTTATTGGACTTAAAGTGCTTTAAAACAGTGCCTGGCACAGTATAAGTGTTATATAAGTGTTTTCTTTTTCCTCTAAGATTTGCTGCCAGTATCTTCTCCCAATCTATTGTTTATCTTTTAGCTCCTGTTTATAGTTAAGTCTTCATTTACTTTTCCTCAAACAATTCTTTTTCCATCTCTATTCTAATATCAGAAAATTATATATGTAGATGAAACAAAAGACTGCCCTCACTGGATCTCATAACCAACTTCTCCTCAAGAATAAACAGAGACATCAGCCAAAGGATCTAAATTTAAAAAAATCTTTCCGCTAAAAAGATAGCTAACTTCCTTACTGCATAAAGCATTCCCACAAATCAGTAAGATGACTGATAAAGGAGCAGGGAAAAAGGCAAACCAAATAAACACCAAAAAATGGGGAAAAAAATAGCTCTTAAAAATATGAAGAAAGGGGCTTCCCTGGTGGTGCAATGGTTAAGAATCCGCCTGCCAATGCAGGGTAGTGTTCGAGCCCTGGTCCGGGAAGATCCCACATGCCGCGGAGCAACTAAGCCCCTGCGCCACAACTACTGAGCCTGCTCTCTAGAGCCCGTGAGCCACAACTACTGAAGCCCGTGTGCCTAGAGCCCGTGCTCCGCAGCAAGAGAAGCCACTACAATAAGCAGCCCGCGCACCACAACGAAGAGCAGCCCCGGCTCACCGCAACTAGAGAAAGCCCGCACGCAGCAACAAAGACCCAACACAGCCAAAAATAAATAAATTTATTTTAAAAATTATGAAGAAATCCTCAACCTCATTTAGAAGTGCAAATTAAGACTAAATACTAGGTGTTCCTTTTCATCTTACAGACCAGTAAAGATCAAGAAGTTTTAAAATACACACTATGGGGGTGTAAAGAAACAGGCATTCATATATTGCTGCTGGGAGCATAAACTGTTATAGTTTCTATGAAAAGCAATTTGCCACTGTCCTTTGAGCATAAAAATGCACATACCACTCAATTCATCAATTTAACATCTAGGAATTTATCCTACAGACACATGCATTCATATGAAAAATAAAATACCTACAAAATTATTTATTGCAGTAATGTTTGTAATAGCAAAAACTGGAAATAATCTAAATGTCCAGTCCAGGGGACTGGCTAAATAAACTGTGGTATATAGAGATGACGAAATTTTATGCAGCTGTTAAAAAAATGAGGCAGTTCCCCCTCCCTCCCTCCCTCCCCCCATATATACACACATATATTTATGAAAAATCGTCAAGCTACTACTATTAAGTGTAAAAAGGCAAGATGCAAACAATGTGTATATTTTTTTATGATATGTATATTGGTGAGACAGAGATGTTAATACTCACACATTTAAGTATAAATGCTTAAATAATCTCTGTATGCATACGAAAGAAATTAATTGGTAATGCTTGCTTCTGAAGAGGGAATGGCTAGGGGAATAAAAGAAGTGAGAAAAATTAACTTTTTAATGTATACCTTATGTACCTTTTGAATTTTGTACCAAGTATTTGTACTATCTAATCAAATGAACAAATAAACCTTTAAAAATAATCAATTGAAAACCTCCCTGTGATCACACCAAACTTTCTACTGGTACCCTTTATTCTTTTTTTGTTTTTTTTGTTTTTTGTTTTTGCCATGCCACGCGGCACGCAGGATCTTCTCCGATCAGGGATTGAACCCGTGCCCCCTACATTGGGAGCGCAGAGTCTTAACCACTGGACCGCCAGGGAAGTCGCTGGTACCCTTTAAATGGTCACGCACAACAGGTTGCTAACATTCAGGTAGTTGGTGGCTAGTCTGTTCAATGGGCAAAAGCTGAGGCTCACCATCCTAGCTGCCCATTAACAAACCCTGTGGAATGTTTTAAACCTACAGGTGTCCAGGTACCACCCCAGAAATTCTGATTTAGTAGGTCTGGAGTAAAGCCTGGGCATCAGAACTTTTTAAGTTCACAGGTGACACTGATGGGCAGTCAGGTCTGAAAACAGCTGAGTTAGAGCATAACAAAAAAAGGTAAACATCCAGGCTCAGTCTCCACCTAGATTACAACCACAGTTTCATCACTAATCCTAACTACTTCACAAAGTTCTTAAAGAGGAACAGATGAGAGGATGTAGCTGGCACAGTGAAAATCTATTACTACTTCTGGATATTATCATTAAGATAGGCAGTGTAATCTTCATATATTAAACACAGTACTTTTGCAACACTCATACTAATGAGTTCATCCTACGTAGCATTTTAGTAAAAACTTTGATAGTAGTGGACTAGTGCCCAACAGGCCATTAACTGTATGACAGTGGAGTCTCTGAGTGTCAACTTCTTCATTTGCAAAATGAGGGGACTGAACAGGATATGTTCTCTACCTTCCAGCTCTAAACTTTTATAATTCTCTAAGAATACAAGTGTCTAAAAGCAACTATTGCTTTAGGATAAACTAGTAAGAACCTTTTTCATCTCATTCACTGCTTAGGCCCATTTCACAGCCCAGTAGGTTGGTGCCCTAACACACATTCAGATATGTATTGTGTACTGCTGAATAAAGTAATGTCACAAAAAAAAAAACAAAAATAAACTTGTTAGGATTCAAACAATATTATCTAATAAATCTTAGTGCATATTACACACAATAAGTATACTAAACACATTTAAGCATTAAAATAAAAGCATCCAATGTACTGTCTTAAAGTATTAATAAATGTTTCAAGTTAAAAGGCAACAATCAAAGACTCAGTGCTGGGCGGGATGTTAAAGACCACAACCAAACCCTTCATTTTACAAGTAAGAAAACAGAAGCTCAGCAAAGTTAAAGAATTTGCCCAAAGTCATTCTGTCATTAATGATATTCTTAGAACTAATATCACTGTAACAAATTTGTCAAGTACTGTTCATTCATGTTTGCATGTCTACTGGTATAGCCTTATAAAGTATATTATTTTAGCTAGGGATTTTGGTGAAAATAATGACATACAAAACTAAAGATGTAGAAATTTCTTAATATACATAAAAAGTTTCTTAATTTACATTAATTGATTACTATACAACAAAACTGATAGCAGCACTCAAAAGCAAACAGAATTTCATTAGTAGATAAAACATAATCTGCTATTATTTTCAAATAATTTCACAAAGCACATTAGCAAGAAATAGGATTAGTATCTATGATTAAAGGATAAAACGATAGTTTTATTTCAGCTACGTTAGTTCCAGTCTCTTAAGAGTCTATTCAAAGAGTTCTAAGTTAAAAAAGAAAAATTCTATGAACTCATTGAGGTTTACCTCCTGTCTTCCTCAGAGCAAATGATGAGCGGACTGCTCTGTGAACTTTTACAAAGAACCCTTTTCTCTCATTTCGATCCATCTGAAAGATGGATTCTTCCTCCATCTTAAATAACTCATCATCTCATTTCAAATTTCTGACAATAATGAGTTCTTAGCATGAACAAACCCTTTTTAAATCTCTCTCTATTAATTTATTAAATAACATCTCATTTCAAATGTCTGATAATAATGAATTCTCAGCATGAATAAACTCTTTTTAATTTCTCCCTCTCAATTCGATCGCATTGGTCAATAAAATGTTCTGATTTATATTTTATTACCAAAAAATTGAAACCTCCCATGACAAATAAAAATATTTAATGTGTAAGGTGGGATTATTAGATTTTTCTCTTACAGGCTCAGGACCAATTAGTAACAATATTCATGGAATACAGTCAGGTAATAATATTCAACCCCAATAATAAGCAATCAGAGCATTTAGATAAATTTAATCCTTTTCCTAATACGGCAACTTTGGCATCAATTCAAACCTAAGCTCAGTTGGAACTGTGATTTTGAAAGGGATGAACTTCCTGCCACGGACCCATGTAGTTTGTCTTTAATAATACTATCATCTTCTAGTTTGTTTAGCTGTAAAATTTACAGAACACTTTCACATACAGTACATATCTCAAATCCTCCTCAGGATAACATAGTGAGAGGTAAGACATTTTCTAAAGGCCTATTTTGTTCTAGCCACCATGCTGACAACTGGACATTAAAAACAAAAAACAAAAAAAAAAAAACAAGAATGAATTCTACCTTGGAAGAACTCACAGTCTAATGGGGGAAAGAAATGATTTCTATACAATGTGTTACAAGGAAATCAACAACAACTTGTGATCCCCCAGCAGTACAAAGGCCTACCACATTCTCTCCAGGAATGAGGGTAGCAGTGTCCCGCACACACGGCTTTGGTCAGGGGATCACATGGAGCAGGCTTCTGAAGGATGAGTAGGAGTTCCCTGGCATAAATATGGGGTGGAAGAAAGGAGAAGACACGCCCAAGCAGAGGGAACAACATGTACAAAATGGCTAGTGATGAGGCATTATTCCCATTTTAAAGGTGAGGAAGACAAGCTCAAAGGTAAGTGAGCTGCCTAAAGTCACATGAATAATAATTAACAACGTATGAAACAGAATTCAAGTCTCCTGATTTTAATC
The DNA here is from genome assembly GCF_937001465.1 of Orcinus orca. NCBI lineage: Eukaryota > Metazoa > Chordata > Mammalia > Artiodactyla > Delphinidae > Orcinus > Orcinus orca. The sequence continues at coordinate 27,658,353 of NC_064563.1, forward strand.
AGCTTTGTACACCAGGAAATGCCAGCACATGTTGGACCAGAACATAAAATAAAGTTTTTAGCTACTACTTTATTACTCCTTCCTAAGAGATGGCCCATATCTGATTCAGTTCCTGGGGGGATGAAGAGAATGATCGGGGAGGGGATTTATTTAATCCTCAAATCAAGCCTGTGAGATAGAGGTGTTTTAACTACCCCCACTTTACACACAAGAACAGAGAGACACACAGAGGTTAACAAAAGTCAGAAATTAAGTGAAGAATCAAACCCAGGTGACTAACCTGACCAAGCCTCTAAACTCAAGCACTTAACCATATCCCACAGATCCTACACAGGGAGACCACGTGAGTTCTGGGACATATCGTGGTCCCACAGATCTTGTACTGTACCACACATCTCAACGTTCACACAAATCCTCATTGGCTCCCTTATCAATCTGGTCTCCCTTGAGCAGGTCAACCCATGCATAAGGTGGTCTGGGCTCTTTGAGCAACATTTTTACAACATGATTTAACTGGATGAGAGCAAACTTAACAAAAAACAGTAACCAAAAAGGAGGACATGACAAAATAACAGCATGAAGCCTGAAAGTATAAAGGAGAAAGCCCCAACCCCCATCTTTCACTTGTGTATGGGATTTTTAGGGGGATGGGGCCAATGTCAAAGTGCTTCAAGAGGACTAACATACCGGCCACTCACTGCACAGGAGTTCAGACCAAAGGATGGAGTCTGGAGTACAACCTTGCTTTCCTTGATGAAAGGTTCATACAACTCTAAGACATCCAACAACTAAACCTGGCTCTTGAATATTAATATTTGGAGCTGCCATGGTTTCCTACTGCACTAATATGACTTCAAGGAATTAAGGGTCTGCACATAAGCTCAAATACTGTAGCAACACTGGATTAGCTAATGTCAGTTGATTGTTTGAAAGTGACCACAGAATGTCATTTCACCTTGTGAAGTATACGGGGAATATATGGGATATATGGAAATATATGGGAAATTTAATAAATACTGGAGTGATATGCCTAAAGAAGGTTGTGGACTACTATTCTAGAACTTTAGAGAGATATAAATCCAACCCTCCCACTATCTGCTGGAATAATCTGGAGTTGAAGGGTCCTACCCAAGTCCAGGAGAAAGAACATTTCCTTTCAGGCTCACTTTCAGACGTAAGAATCTATAATTCCCCAAGTCAAAGGCTCTCAATCAGCAGTTGGAATCTGCCAGCACATCTCCAGGCTGGTGGGCACATCAAGCTTTCCTCCGAGGTCTCTCTCCCAGCATGGTGAAAAAGAAAGCTGACACAGTTACCCACCCCCCCAAGCTGCTTAATATCTGCACAGTCAGAATCGCTATCATCCCATTTCTGTGACTTTAGCACCTGCTAATAATGACACTTCCAGCCCCCCAGCCCCCAGCCTGCAAAACCCACATGTCAGTTTCAGGGAAACAGAAAACAGCATCTCTTCACAGGGTTCTGAAGGTCAACCAACTCTAGATTACACCAGCTAAAAGGAGGGCACAGAAACGGAGAGGGAGATGGGGGGAAGCTTCGTATATAAGTTTCCTAATACGTTTTTTCTATGAAACAGACACTCCATGACCTGAGCTATAAGCTGAGCAATTCAAAAAGCAAGAAGCTGACTGCGATAACAGATGTAGTACTTCGACTATGGTTAAAGAGGTAATATCATTCCCAGCAGCTGGATGTTCAATCTCCAAGTCTGGGTAGTGGGGTTGCTCTCCCATAGAAACAAAGTTGAGTTTTTTTATTTGTAGGCCCAAGTTCCACTCACAGTGATATCACTTACTGTGCTATCTTTGCCATGGAGCAGGTGAAAGTGCAGGGCAGCTAAGTCCTTCTTCTGGAAACAGCCCAACCCTAACTCTCGATTCCAAGATATGTGTATATGTAGTTCCATGGTACAACCCGCAGCTATGTAAATCAGCGAGGCTCCAATAGACACTGCCTAGCATCAAGTGACACTAAAATGTAAAGCAGTGAAAATCTGAAAAATCAGATCAGTGGGGGGGGTGCTCTGGCCCATTCATTTATAGTTTTCCCAAATATTAAATTAGATATATGCAAATATTAAGCATAAGACTTAATTTGAATACTGAAAAGATTTTATACCCTAGTAGGTTGTGCTGGGATCTTAGACATAGACAAGATCTCCTTCTCTGGTGTCATTTTTCCAGGTTTTAAGAACTGTACTCTCTTAAGAACCCCAGCACTACTTCTGGAAATAAAAAGGTGAGAGAATTTAATATGTCTGCTTCTGAGGTTTAATAAAATCCCAAATACTTGAAAGGGGGATCAACTTGAAAAAGGCAAGTGGGGAAATCCAACCTCACTTAATAATATCACTATTCAGGAAGAGGAAAATTTTACATCCTGTGCAAGAAAGAGCATTGTTAACCATTTTAATGCAATTCGATTTTCTTCATACAGAGTAAAAAGTACTCCTAATGACTAAGGGCTATTTACAGGAAACATGAAGCATGTAGCATGTTTCCAATCTGAGGATACTGAATCAAGAAAGCAAAACTAATTTTCAACCAGAGCAAAAATAAACTGTATTGACATATCTTATCTTACAAATAGCCAAAAAAAAAAGTGTTTCCTCTGAATAAACTACAGTACTGTGAAAAAACTGGCAATCTGACGCCAAAGGGTCATTTTTAAAAAAAATAAATGTCCAAATGACTGAATTCAAATGGTCTGTCTACAGTAATGCTCAGGGCCTCTGAGTAAAAATGTGAAGGCAACTAGGATGGCTCACTCACGAATAACAATTAAAGGCATAAGAAAGAAAGGAATTAAGTGGGTTAAGTGCGGGCTGGATGACTGTTTTGAGACCTGCTCACAGGAAGCCACTACATCCTGCCTTAAGTCCCTGTCAGTCACGCTGTCTCTCGATTCAAGTCCCCGCCGCAGCGAGGTGGGGCGAGTACAGGTGTCCGGCCCCAGCCCCTCCCGGAGCGCTCACTCGCGAGCACCCGTACGGTGGCCACTCGAGTCCCAGGGCGGACCGTTTCCCCAGCCCTGGGCGCCTTTTCCACCCTCGCCCCGGCTCGTGAACCCAGAAAACAGGCAGCCCCCTCCCCTCGGGCCAGCCTCAGTTCCCCGCCCTCCTCCTCCTCCTCCGGCCGCGCCTCCCGGTAATTACCGCCCGGCTCCCACCGCCGGGCCGCTCCCGACGCCAGCAGCCGCCCGCAGGCCTGCGTAGGAGGGCAGCCGGAAGCTCCTCACGCCCCCAGCTCACGCCCCCAGCCGCAGCCCGGGCCGGGGCGTCCCAGCGTCCAGGCCGCGCCCCAAAGCCGAGCCCCTCACGCCGGCGCTGCCCCCGCAAACGGCCCCCCCCCCGGTCCCCGGCAAATTCCCGGCTCTCCACTCGCTCCGGACTGGGGCAGCCTCAGCCCACGCCGCCCCGTCCGGGAGACGCCTCCCCCAACACACCCCCCTTCCAGCCTCCCCGGGCCGGTCCTCCCCGCGCGCCTCGCCCGGCCCCCGCCCAGGCCCCTCTCGGCCCCGGGGTCCCAGCGCGGCTCGGCGCCGCCACCCCCACGCGCCCGCCGCCCCCTCAGTCCCGCGGCCGCCGGCGGCGGCGACGCCGCCGGGTGGGTTCCCTCACCCCGGCCCCAGCTTACAGATCTTGCCCCGCAGGCTCTGCAGCACTCGGACCTCGCGACTGTCCTCGTCCCCGGCCTCCGGCTCTGCCGTCGCAGTCGCCGCATCGGAAGAAGCCGCAGCAGCAGGCGCCGCCGCCGCCATGGTGCCGCCCGGCCTGTACCGCAGCCTCGCCGCCTGCGTAGCGGGGCGAGGCGGAGCCCAGCCGCGGCCTCCGCTAGGGCGAGCCGCGCCTGGCCCCGCCCCCCGGGCCGCGGCCGGTCTCGCCCCGCCCCGCCCCGCTCCGCCCTGCCCCCGCCCCACCAGGGGCCCCGCAGTCGCCGCCCCCGCTCCCCCGAACCCGGGCAGCCAGGCGCGAACCCACCTCTTGGCTTTCCTCCTCTTGGCCCCGTCAAAGCCCAGGCTCTAGCCAAGTGTGGCTCTGAGTCGTGGCTATGAGCAGCCTCAAAACCCCACTGAGAAAACACCGGCCCTCCCGAGATTCCCCAAATCTTCCTGGGAATTACTCCCCCCTGCCGCCGTCCGCGGATTTCCACATCTAACGCTCAAGGGAACTCCCTGTGGGAAGAAAAGGGAATGGAATTTGACAGTTGCGTGGACCTCCAAACTACCTTATTCAGAAGGAGCCCGGGTGCCTTAGAGACTCCCGCAGTAATGTCCACATGCCCTCACCCTCAAGCCAGACGCCACACACACACAGATTCTTACTTTTAAGTCAGAACACTGTTCGTTCCGCAAAAGCTGGTTCAAAAAAAGGTCCCTCCCCCCAATCTCAACCTCAGTGCAGCGCCGGAGACCCTCCCATAGAGAAATGTTGAAGCCTCTACCACCGCTTGGGTACTTGGGAAACAAAGAGCAAAGAAGGGTCGGGTCGCATCTCCCATCCCCCCGCCCATAAGTGAGCTTGTTGAAAAGTTGATTGACACTAGGAAATTCGTAAATCTTTGACTAGTTTGTTAGCTTTTTTTCCAAGGGAACTTTTTGCAGTGAGTAAACTGCATGAATAATACCCTGGTATGTGAGGAGGAAGATGATTTCCTAGTCTTGAGGTTAACTGCAATGCCCTAAGAAGGAAGAAACTGTGACTTAATAGGGCAGGGTAGTTGTTTTCTAGGGCAACAATAGGAATCAGTCTGTCAACAAATATTTTTTGAGGGTCAGACTTAACAAATGATAGCTTCAGAGACTGCACAACGTCAAGGGGAAGACAGCCCCAGCTCTCCAGCAGCTCAGTCTGGGAGAGGACACAGAGAAGGGCAGAGGCACTGGGAGAAAAGAACTAAGATGATTAAACTGGGGAGTGATGGGAGACCTTCCTGCGAAATGTACTGCAGGATAAACTGAAGACAAAGGGGGAGAGGTGGAAAGGGGCCAAGGAGCAGAAGCCGCTTGGGCAAAGGCTGGACAGCCAGAGAGAATGGCCTTGGTATGTGTCTATGGCCAAGGAGTGACACTACCAATTCTGCGTGTGTTGCCAGTGACCACTATGTGATTTTTACACATGTTGGAGAAAGTGAACCTACTCCTCCTATATGAATGTTTTGCTGTCGTTTCAAAAATAGGTCCAAAGCTTAATTCCCTACCTTCATTTCCAAATCTGAGTTCACAGCCATATTCTGTTATCAGGGCTAGAAACTTTGACTCTTTTTTGAATCCCTTGTCCCCATACAGTTTTCAGTTGCCACATCCTTCTGACTCTGCCAAAATCTCTCCTCTCTCTTCCTTCCTTTCCATTCCCTGTCATTGTCCTTATTAAAACCATCCTCATTTGAGTAGTGTCAACATGTCATAGTATTTTGTGTGTGTTTTGTTTTCAAAAAGAAGGAGCTTATGAGACTGACTTGGGTCTGAGCCTAATGCTATCACTTTTACACGTGTGATGTTTGGGCAAGTTACGCAGTCTTTCTGAACCTGGTTTTAAACCGTAAAATGGGAATTCTATACTTACTCTTCCCTCCTCAAAGGGTGATTCTCAGGATGAAATCATTCTTGAGAGTGTGTGTGAAGCATCTAGTGTGAATGCGGGGCAGGTAGCAGGTTTAACTCAGTAAACATCACCTCCTGCTCTTGACTGGAACTCTTAGAACAGGTCTCCCATCCCTGTCCTTCCTCCCACACATCACTTAAGCTTTCTAAAGCAAAAATTGGAGTTTGTCACTTGTCTGCTCAAAAAAGCATCAATGGCTTCATTCATCCCTTAAGCCAGCAGCAAGCTACACAGTACAGGTCATGAACAGTACTAGAAACGATGAAGAGTAAAGTTCACATTCCTCGGGCGAGCTTTCAGGGTTGGTCCTGGACCCAGCCTACCTGACTCCTCTTATCTCCGGCCACACTGAGCCACTTTTCCCACCAGCCGGACTCTGTTAGGAGGGCCCTTCCTCCTCCCAGACCAAATGTTGCCCCATCCATCTCTCTTTTTCTCTCACAGACAGAGGTTCTGATCTGTACCTGTTTATGGCATTTATCACTTTCTGCCTGGTGTTATGTTACCTGTGTACTTGTTTATCTCTTCTTCTAAATTCATTTTTTTAAACTCTTCCAATAAATATCTGCTGAATGAATGATTTGAATCATATTAGCTCACTTCCTCTCCTCTGCAAACTCGAAATTTTCCTGTTTGGGAAATTCTGATTTGTATTTATTATTCATTTTCATACCTGTCCAAATGGTTAAAATAGGAATGGGAAACCTTAATAACAACCTATAATTTAAAATTAAAAGCTAGTTTTTAAAGGTTTCTTCCTTTCTTTAAAATAACATCTGTACAGATCCTCCTAGTTTCCTTTCTTTTCACTAGCTTAACCCCAGGTCCATAACTCTATCACTAAATTGTTTGAAAACAGTTTTACATGAAGTGTAAAATTACACACTTTTCCTCCCAGGCAGCCTTCCTGTTGCAGATTTCAGAATTATCATACTATTTCACTAAAACTCAGAAACTTCATTTTTTTCTTCATCCAAATTCATTCCTAATTACTCTAATTCTGAATAAATGTTTAAGGACATTAATATTCTTTTGCTGGTACTGATCTGCTTTGCAGAGATTTTTAGCAGAGTCAATGTTTCCTTAATGTAAAATATTTGGGAAATAAGGCTTTGTAAAGACTCAAAAGATTTACTCACTACAACAAGAAGGCTGTGGCATCCCCCTCCCTTAATCGCCCTTGCATTGTGTTTTAAATTCAACTAGAGTTCCTCTCATTTCTTCATGATGTTTAGTAACTGGAACAATATTGCATCATACACAAACTTGCCCTTCACTTCCTTCCTCAAATTATTAATGAATGTGTTTAAAGGCCCTCACTCCTATCTCTACCCGCTCCATTCACTACTTTGTCTTCTCCTATTTCTTCACCAGTTTTTAACCTGTTCACTCTTTCACCATAACTTGGCTGGCTTCGTGGTGGCCAAGGTAGGGAAACTCTTAATAAAATATGTCCCGCAGCTAGAAACTAATCCCAGAACATGACAGTTATACAGCATTGTTTTGAATCAACAATAGCACACACCAACCTATAACTTGGCACTATAAAGGGCTATCTCCTGGCCCTGAGTTATTTATTTGCCTTCTTCCTGGTGAGTCAGGGGAAGAGAAATGTGCTTGCTTTTCAATATTTAAATGTAGATCATTTCCATAGGGCTTTACACACACGAAGCAGAACTGATGGGGAGGCAAGTTCCTTTGGTCATTCATGACTTGGTTTCCCATTCATCTCATTAGAGTACTGTTTGTACCTCAGGCATTACACACTCAGTTACATTGTACAATTAGCCTCTATATCCAATCAGCATTTTTCTTTTTGATAGGTTAGGGTAGTGGAAGATGAGGTAAGACCTTAAATATTCAGAATACTTTGCAGAATATTCAAAATGTACTTTTTTTTTTTTTTTTTTTTGCCTGTGTTGGGTCTTCGTTGCCGCATGTGTGCTTTCTCCAGTTGCAGTGCGAGGGCTTCTCATTGCGGTGGCTTCTCTTGTTGCGGAGCACAGGCTCCAGGTGCGTAGCCCTCAGTACTGTTGGCACGAGGTCTCTAGAGCGCAGGCTCAGTAGTTGTGGCGCACGGGCTCAGTTGCTCCGCAGCATGTGGGATCTTCCCGGACGGGGCTCGAACCCGTGTCCCCTGCATTGGCAGGTGGATTCCTAAGCACTGCGCCACCTGGGAAGTCCCTCAAAATGTACTTTTAACTGTTCACCTCAAGATCAAACAGAGCCATAACGGGGATGTCTTCAAAAATACTCATACGTTTTTATCCTAAAGCCTTCTTCCAGCTCCTCCATTAAAAATATTTTCAAATTTGCTCAACTCCTGGAACAGGACATTGAAAGCCTGAATATTGGAGCATGGGACAGTCTATGCCCTTAGGCCTTCCTGACTTCAGTTGTTTCTCAGCCTCCCTCCTTTTGCACTGTGATGGTATATCCACTATGCCACCACTGCACTTTTCTTGTTATTTTAGACTGATGCACTAATCGGTCTGAAAAGAAAACTGGAAAGTTGGACAATCATGCACTTGTTTCATCTCTTACTCTGTACTCAAGAAATTTCTGTATTTTTCTGGTCAGAGTTGTCCATTTGTCATGAATCCTGGAGACATGCTCTATCCAGCTGGCAAGAACCGGACCAGGGCCCACCTGATTTTCATGCTCTGAAGGCATAGCTAAGGTCTTCTGAGGCCAAGAACCCCATCACTTGCCTGGTTGGTACACATTTGAGTTTGTACCTTCAGTGGTCATTCAAAGGAGGATGGGGCTAGAGACCCACCTGGCTATACTCATGGCAGGTTGGAGATAAATGTCATCCCCCACCCCGTTCCCTCCCCAGGGCCAAGGGAGAATAATGGAGTGGTGCTTGGATAGATGATGCCCTTGAGTTCTTCCAGACTCTGAAGGAGGAGAAAAGGAGCCTTGGATGGAACTAGAAAGGAGCTGGCTACAGAATGGCCCAAAACCTCAGCAGCAAAAGTCAATGGTGGGGAAAACATCCATAAGGAGAGAGATTCAATAACACAAGCCCAAGAGCAACCTCTCTGAAAAGTATCTCTATCTTCTGGCAAAACACAGAAACTAATAGTGCCCTGTATTGAGCACTTATTTGTGCCAGTCTCTTCTCATGGACCCATACGCGTTGATATTATGGTTGTTTATTGTTGCTTTTTTTGTTGTAGTTATTCTATGTCTCTGAGAACAGAAAGGTTTAAAAAGTCCCCCAGGTCAGACAGCTAGTAAACAGGATACCTGGGATGGGGAACGGATGCCATTCTGACTACAGTGCACACTCCCGATCACGCCACTCCAGTGCCATCCTAGGAGGATCTGCCTACCACTGGGCAGTTTTCCCGGCCATAAAAGGTTGGGGGAGCCCAGTTCTGAAAGGCAGCCAGTCATTCCTGATGGTGAAGGAACTTCTGAGCAGCTTGCCTGGTGTCTTGGAGGTGCAAAAGCTGTTTGAGTGCTTAGCCCCAACGCAGCAACACCGGCTCCAGAAAAGAACCATAGGAGAATCTTATTTGAACAAAGAAGGGAACAGGTTGCTCCTGGAGACAAAAAGGACTCCAGAAAGAGGGGGCCTGATTCGGGGGTCGGAGGCAGCAATTCCTGCACTCGCCGTTTGGTTACATAAGCAGGATTCTGTGGGTACAAAACGGTTTTATTTCTGGCTCCATGTCCTTTTCTCCCTGCTCTGCGACTACTTCTGTCCCAGCCCTCGGTGAAGTCTCATACAGGTTACGCTGCTTGTCCCGTCACTTTTAGTTACCAAAAATGTCTCATGACAGTAGTATAACTGTCTAGTTCAGACTAATACTCAAAGCTTCTCACTTCAAAGTTAAGCCTTCTCCTCTGTCCAGATTTAGACCTGTCCCAGGCTGGAGGGTTTACAGGAGGAGGGCAGGATGACGTTGACTTCTTGCCTTTTTTCTGGGCTCCTTCTGCACTCAGTGAGGTTGCTGACACCTTGGGGATAGGCAGGGTCCAGGGGAAGAGGGCATGGGGAATGATACCGCCTTAGATGGCCTTCCCGGCGTGATGTGGCATTGCTGCGCTCTGAGTCTGACGATGCTCACAGCTGCCTTTCTTTCATGGATCACTTAGGTGGGTTTCCTGGAGATTCTCTGTTCTGAATCTCAACTCTAGCCATGTCACCTCCAGCCAGCAGCTGATAACTCCAAACATTTGGCCCCTAGATTTCCTCAGCCCACCCCTCTGCTGGGTCAATCCGTCTGGCACCTTCCATTTTGGATGAAGGTCCTTAAGTGATATCTCCAGTCAATCCCTCCTGGGAATCGTGCGCCCTCTCAGTGGACGGGAAGCTCCCTCCCACTCTACCTTGTTCCTGCTCCGTCCTTCTCTCTCACTTTTGCTCTGCTCTTCTGCTACCTCAGGGCAGTAGCCTCAGCTTCTTGCCTTTAGATTTCTCAGGTCTGTCACACTCCAGGGACACCCCCAGGTGCAATGAGGAGTCCCTTGGAGGTCACTTTCACTTGTCTTGATAAGAAACACCCTCTTTGCCTTTGCCCACAAGAGGGGCATGGAGAAGGGCCATAGCACAGTAACAACTCTTTCTGGAAGACTTTTCCACCCTCTTCCTGTTATAGACCAGAGTGAAGGATGGCTAAAGCCGGCCCATGGAATGGCTCCCCCAGACGCTTACAGATCCTGCATAGGAGGTCTGGCCTCTCATATTAGGCTGTGAGTACTGTCCTGTCACGCCAGGAAAGTGAGACGGGAGAGGCTAATCACGCCACTCATCACACCCAGACCACAGAGGAAAATGATGGACCTTAAAGGAGACCGGCTGGGGAAGGCCTCCCAGCTGTTGGGAGGGAGTGCTCCAGAGACCCTCTCTGACTTGGGGAGAGGAGGATAGTCCGAAAGGGTGAGGCACAAGCGATGATGGGCTTGACGGCACTGGAACCCTGAGACTGACCCAGGAAGGCATCATACCACAGACTGCTCCTGCAAACTGCAGACAGCAGGGGAGGGATGCTCCCTTCAGGAGACCCTAGGTCCAGGGGACTCTCAGCCCCAGGGCACATAGAGTCTCAGAATCTGAATGACTGGCTGCTCCTGGGGAAAGTAGAGTGATGGCCTGCTAGTGTATATCTTCCAGGGAGACTGGAGAGGCCTACAAGGTGCATGAAGGGAGAGTGAAGGGTTAGATGACCTGAACCCGGGAGATGAAGTTGCCGAGGGCTCACTCTCCAGGACTGGAGGAGGAATGGTACTCAGTCACAAAAAGCACTGAACCTTGATAACTACAAGCACCTATATCTAACTTGTCGAGTAAAAAAATCTATTCTTTCAAAACACTTTTTCTTCAGATATCATTTTAAGCTTATATATACCCTTTACCTAATTCTCTAAATGTTAACATTTTAAAATATTTACTTTGCGGTCTTGCCATTTATTCTCTCTCTCTCTCTCTCTCTCTCTCTCTCTCTCCCTCCTTCCCTCCACCCATTCCTGAAACCATTCCAGAGTATGTGGTGCCTCTACCCATAAATACCTCCATGTATATACCCTAAAGAAAAAAGAGTTCTCTTATGTGACCTAGTGCAATGATCAAAATCAGGAAATTAACAGTGATACGATATAGTAGGTAATCTACAGGCTTTATCCAAATTTCACCAACTGTCCCAATAACGATCTTTACGGAAAAAGAAAGTCCCGGATCATGAGTTGCATTCAGCTGTTATACATCTTTGATCTGGGACAGTTCTTCAGTTTTTCCTTATCTTTCACAAGCTTGACATTTTTGATCAGTACAGGCCAGTTATTTTGCAGACTATCCCCCAGTGTGTGCTGTGCATTTTTGGTAGGAATACTACGTAAGCAATGCTGAGTTCTTCTCAGTACATCTTTTCAGGAAGCTCCTGGTGACCATCTATCCCACTACTGATAATGTTAACTTTGATCTCTTAGTTAAGATGGTGTCTGCCAGATTTGCCCTGTGAGGTCACTGTGTTCCCATGTCACGAACAAGTATCTCGTGGGCTGATACTGGATATTTAATAAAAGCGAATTTCTTTGTCTCCCCATACATGTTCCTCCTTCCATATTCTGCTTGGATGAATTACATCTTTACTTGGCCAACTGCCTAAGCTAGAAACTAGGCAATCATCACTGTTTCTTCTTCCTTGTCTTTTGTGTTCAATAACCAAATCCTATAGATTCTGCCCCTTTAATGCCTTTCAAACTGGTCTTCTTCCCCATTTCTACTACCACTGCTTAGCTCAGCTTTTCATCATCTTTCCCTTGAGTTACTGAGACACCCCTAAGTAGGCTCTCTACTTCCTGTCTAACCCTCTCCCCACCCTACCCACTTTTGCCACCAGAGCTGTCTTTCAAAAATGCCAATCTGCATTTTCCTACTTAAAAATCTTTAATGAAGTAGTTGCAAACTGGAGGTTTTCAGGCAGTGATGGGAACCATACGACACATGTACTACAACTCTGTACCATAACAAAATACCACAGACTGTGTGGCTTTAACAACACAAATTTCTTTTCTCACAGTTCTCGAGGCCAGAAAGTCCAAAATCAAGGTTGTGGTCCATTCTATTTCTGGTAAGCGCTCTCTTCCTGGCTTTCTTTGATGCCTGCACATGGAGAAAGAGAGTGAGCTATCTGGTGGCTCTCCTTGTAAGGAGACACTAATCCTATTGGATCAGGGCCCCTCTCTTATGACCTCATTTGACCTTAATTACTTCCTAAAAGACCCCATCTCTAAACACAGCCACACTCCACAATACATATTTTAGGGCTTCAACATGAATTTCAGGGAAACACAGCTGTTCAGGCCATAACACGCTCCCGCATTTCCCTTTCTCATACCCATGGCACACACTGTTAATCAATCGCGGCACTCTTTCCTACTGAACTTGAATGAGCCTCAGAACATTGTGTCCCACCTTCTCAAGGTCAAAGTCTCTCTTGAATCTGGGACGCATGCACATGACTCAGTTTCCCCTAGGGAGCTTTAGCCATGAGAGACTTTATTTCAGAGGAGAGAAATATGAGGAAGGAGAGGACATTGTTGGTGAAGGCAGAGCAGAAAGACCTCAAGCAGTAAAAGCAGAGACCTGTGTTACTGTATCCTGTGCAAACCACAGTGCCTGCGTGTGTTGACCAGATGTGTGACTTGGGTATTGTTCTTAGATGAAAAGCTTTCCACTTGACTCTTTGAGATTCTTAGTTACCCAGAACCTTTAATTTTTTAGTTACCCAGAACCTTTAACCTAAAATTTTTTTTCTGGGGGGGAGTCCTTAGGTACACAGCCCCAGGATGATTAATTCAACTCAACAATATCAAGCTTCTGAGTTAGCTTCTTTGCCATTCTCTTGGCTTTGACCTCATGAGCACAAGATGACTGCTGCAGCTCTAAACATCTCAACATCCAATGACAGGAATGAGCATTTTCTCCTAAAGTATCTCTCCTTCTCTTTTTTTTATTAGAGGGGAAAACCCTTCCCAGACAGTTTTTCTGGAAGTCACCCCCACCATTACACTCCCTCCAACCCGGACCAGGTGTCTTCTCCTTAACATCACATTTGCAATCATGATGAAGGTATAATTGTCTTAGCCTGATCAACATCAATACCCCTGAATCTGGAGATGGACTCTCCCTCCCAAAGTGCTTTTCTGCCTGAGACCTGAACTAAACAAATGCTGTGAGAAAGAAAGGGGAACAATAGCCTCAGAGTAGACAGCCAATTCTGTACCCCACACCAACATACCTACTTATCTTTCAATAATAAGTTCAACTGAAAATATTTCAATAACGCCTAACACCGGAGATTCATCTGGTCTGCTCTGTAGAACTGGCCTCTTCTTTCTTGGCGTCACTAGAGTACCCTGTGTGTACGTTCACTGTAATGCCCAAAGCACATTTACCTTTCCATTTGTTCACCTCTATGTAAGATTCTCAAAGACTGTGTTACCAAGTCCAAGCTCATACTGCTCGCTGCACAACAGACCAATAAATCGAGAGCCGAGTCATTGGGGCAAGGAATAGTGACTTTACGCAGAAAGCCAGCAGACAAAGAAGATGGTGGACTAGTGTCCCAAAGAAACATCTTACCCAAATTTGAATTCAGGCTTATTTTATACTAAAAGGGGAGGGGGTGTGGCTAGTTGTTGCAAACTCCTTGGTGTCAGAATCCTTTGTTCCTGCAGCTGTCCAGGTAGATTAGGTCACAATGTTCCTGTAAACTTCCAACAACACAAATATTATTCTCTGTTCTGCAACTTTTTATCTCTATATGAATGGGAAAGTATTATACCTTTAAACGTCAGAGCCTTGAGAATGGGCTATCCTGTATATTTCGGACTATAGGCAACATTCTTAACTTGTAGCAAAAGCAACAGAATACAAAGTTTAAAGTAAAAGAAACTGTCCAATATGGAGTCAGATTTGTTTTTCCCTATTACAACTGGACAATATTTTATTTGTCTTTGCCTCTCTTGTGCATAGCAAACATGGAAGAACACAGAAGGCACTTATTAAATGATTGCTGAATGAATAAATGAATGAATGAATGAGCAAATGAATGAGATGGTCTGTTCAGAGAAGCTGCTAATAAATGAGCTCAGAATTCTGAATTTAAAACCCACAAGGGAAACCAGAACAGACCACATAACCATGCTGGGCTGAGCCTGAGCTTTGCAGAAAGCTTAGATGCAAAGAAAAGGCAACGTCTCAGAAGTCAGATGAGGAAGGTGGAAGGGAAGGAGGCAGGGTCTGGGGTTTGCAATCCTTCCCCTGGGCTGGGCCTGTGTATGTCACAAGCAGCTCATTTTTGGCAGAGGTAGCTGAGGAGAGCAGAATCTCCTGGGTCATGAACTGTTGTCTAGTAGTGGGCTAGATCTAACCATCTTCCATTTTTTTGTGGGTTGTTGTAGAAGCTGGAAAACTGATTTCAAAGTTGCAAGTTGTTTTCATACTTGTTACTATGGTCAGATCTCCAGGGAGCTTTATCAGCTTGTGGCTACATCCTTACTCCCAGTAATCCATTTTACTAGATGTCTTATCTGGAGCAACACAAAAGAAATTTATTAGGATCTCAGTGAAAGTGTGCTGAGCGGTGGGATGGGAGGAGAGCTAGATTCTGAGGATTCTCTAGTAGTGAGCAAAAGATGGAGAGTAACCATGACTGGTCATATTTATCACATCTTTTGATTTTTAAATAATTTTTATTGGAGTATGGTTGCTTTACAATGTTGTGTTAGCCTCCAGTGTACAACAAAATGAATCAGCCATACACATACAGATATCCCTTCCCTTTTGAACTTCCATCCCATTTAGGTCCCCACAGTGCATTAGGTAGAGTCCCCTGTGCTACACGGTATGTTCCCATCAGTTGTCTATGTTATACATCGTACCAATAATGTATATGTGTCAGTCCCAGTCTCCCAATTCCTCCCTCCCCACGCCTTTCCCCCTTGGTATCCGTACATTTGTTCTCTACGTCTATGTCTCTATATTTCTGCTTTGCAAATAAGATCATCTGTACCATTTTTCAAGATTCCACATGTATGCGTTATTATACGATATTTGTTTTTCTCTTTCTGACTTACTTCATTCTGTATGACACTCTCTAGGTCTAGCCACGTCTCTACAAATGACCCAGTTTCATTCCTTTTTATAGCTGAGTAATATTCCATTGTATATATGTACCACATCTTCTTTATCCACTCCTCTGTTGATGGACATTTAGGTTGCTTCCATGTCCTGGCTATTGTAAATAGTGCTGCAATGAACATTGGGGTGCATGTGTTTTTTTGAATTATGGTTTTCTCTGGGTATACGATCATGTCTTAAATGGGATAGTTATATAATTTGGTGTGCTAGGTTTATATTTTTATATTAAGAATAAAAATATGTATAAGGGCTTTTCATGAATTTTCTGGAAACCTTCATATTCAACTCTAGTTTTTCACAGGGTGTGGAATTCTTCAATAGAAATTCTCCTACCTTAAATGTTTTCAGGAACCTGAATTCTATGATTTGGCTGACATTACTGTATGTATGTAGTGCTGTTTAAGAATTAATATCACAAACTTGAAATGTTTAAAATGGAAAAAAATGCTGTCTTTCATTTGGTCTTTGGGAAGAGAAGATGTAAGGAAACAACAGCCCGTTTCCTCCATTTTTCTGTATGAGTTTTTCAACTGTGGCCTTATTGACATTTTGGCTGAGATAATTCTTTGCTATAGGGTCTGTCCTGCACATTGTAGGATGTTTAGCAGCATTCCGGCCTCTACCCACTAGATGCCACTAGCATCTTCCCCGTTGTGACAATCAAAAATGTCTGCGGACATTGCCAAATGTCCTTTGGGAGGCAAAATCACCCCCTGCTCTACATTAACACATCTCTTATATAGTAGCAGGGTCATTGTGCGTGTAAGTCAGAGACCTGTCAAACCTGAGATCCACGTGGTCCAGTCCCTGAGGGGGTGGGGTTCAAAGAAGCAAAGTCCTGATAGGATTTCTCCTCTTCATCTCAAGGAATATAAATAAGGGTCAGTATGTAATCTAGAGCAGCTCTTATCAAAATACCTTTCCTTTTATCTAATATCCAACCATCCATTTCTCACCCTCTTTCCCCAGAATAGCAGCTGTCACCCACCCATTCTCTCCCTACATCTCTCTGTGGCCTCCTCCCACACTCCCACATGATGCCTCTGAACAACATTCATGCCCCCTACTCTCCCTTTTTTCCCTTAGAATCTACCCGTGTGGCTTACACCAACTCTCTCTCTCTTCCTTTCCCCTGATTCTCCAAAGATCCGATCTGGACCTTCCAAGCTCTTCTCCCCAGTTGCGTGTGGGTGGATGGGAGGAACTGGGCAACTCCAGCAGCACCAAATTTAGCAGTGGGGAGGAGGGTGAGGAAAGCTGGCAACACTCACATGTGTGAAGAGTTGCAGAGTTTTTCACCCTACTCACAAATGTGCAAAGAAGATGTAGCATTTCATTTCTCCAAAATTGTTCTCATCTTTCTAACCAGCTTCCAACCACTAAATAGAAGGAGAACTATTCCGGCACCATTTAAATAGACATTTTAGGTAAATGGTCCATCTCTTTAGGTAAAAAAAATGCTTCGTGTCTCGGGCAACTGCTGGGGCTAACAAACCCTGGAGAGACAGAGAGCACAAGATGGAACCCTGAAAGGCATGCAGCCTCTTCTGCTTCCTTGCTGCTTTCTGCTGTGGGAGCGGTCTGGGCACTCCTGGGTTGTAGCTAACCCATCCCTGGGAGCTCAGTGAGGACCTGCCGTGGAGGCTATATTTACAGTACCCGGGGTCTGGCTCCTCCTGGCTTGGAAGCTCATGGATGACTCTGTCACTGCTCTGGCTGCTGCTGCAGACCCCTCATCCTCCATCTGGCTCTTGCCTAGAATGCTCACCCTGCATCTTGCTGCCGACTCACCTTTCCCTCACGATGGCTGAGGTGTGGCCGTCTCTTGGCTCTCAACTCAGCTACTTTCCAGGCCTTTTCTATGGACCAGGTGGAAACTCCTTCATCCAATTTATTCCAGGCTGGTTCTAGGGGCAGCCCAGGAAATCAGATTCTGCCTCTCTCCCTGCAGAATCGTGCTGTGCTATTGAGTTAAATCTGGATGTAGGCACTCCTGGGGGGTGCCAGCTGACCTGCAAGGTAAGCCCCTCCCAGAGTCCCAAAGATGAAGGCTTCAGAAGCCCTCAACCTTTCCCCCACCTACTTAACAAACCTGCCCACTTTGGGTGGAATCAGGAGAAGGGAGATTAGCATCACCTCTGACAACCTAGGACTAGTGGGGCGGCAGGGATGAGGTGGGCATTCTTTCTTTTCCTTGTCTACTTCCCTATGTAAACTCTATGATGAAACTGACTTTTGATATGCCAACGAGAGAAATAAAGGAATCTAGAACATCTTTTCTCTCCCTTATGAAACCTAGCTTTTAAGATCATCTGGCAGAAAAATACTAAAATCCTATTTGGAAGCTGATACTTAAATTTCTTTTTCTTTTTCTTTGTGTCCCCCTGTAACAACACTAAACCTCCCTGAAGCAAGTGGAAACCGCTGGAAATACGAGGCAGGGGGAAGGGCAGTGCAAGGAAATAAAAAAGAAAGCAGCATGTTTGGGTATTTCACAATGAAATTACCACCATTATATACATTGATAATTTTTTCTATCACATGTCATGTTCTAACGTGGTAGTTCCATAGAGGCCTGCAAGGCCAAGACCACAGCCTGTGGGCAGACTGTGTCTGTCTAGCGAACGGCCGGAAGAAGATGTAGGTGCTCAGACAGCAAACCAGAACCCTGAGGGCAAATCTTAGCAGACGGGAGAACTGTTTACCATCCTTGAGGTCTCTTGACCTGGAATCACAGAGCCTCAGGACTGGGACAGCCCTCCCAGGTGTGGGCTAATTTTCTCTCCCAAATGAAGTCAGGCCAGAGCCTGCAAGAGAGACTTCTTTGTAGCACTGTGCTTCCCTGATTCTACAGTTCGAAAGATCAATGTAATAAAATGTTTTTAACGGGAAGACTAACATAGGGTTATCAATTTAAAAGAAAAATTATTTTCTTGCAGTATAGTTGATTTACTATGTTGGGTTAATTTCTACCGTACAGCAAAGTGATTCAGTTATACATATATACACATTCTTTTTCATATTCTTTTCCATTATGGTTTATCCCAGGATATTGAATATAGTTCCCTGTGCTATACAGTAGGACCTTGTTGTTTATCCATTCTGTACATAATAGTTTGCATCTGCTAATCCCAAACTCCCTGTTCATCCCTCCCCTCGCCCCCTCTTGGCAACCACAAGTCTGTTCGGTAAGTCTGTGTGTCTGTCTGTTTCGTAGATATGTTCATTTATGTCGTATTTTATTCTTTTTTTTTGTGGTATGTGTCATATTTTAGATCCCACATGTGAGTTATCAATTTTTTATTTCACCAAGCAAGTATGTTTGAAAGAAACCCCTGTTCCTATCATCAATATATTTTTTTTAAAAGGACTTTAACACCTGAAAAGCTGGTGGTTTTGTTTTAAGGAAGGCATCATTATTGGTAAGAAAGAAAGCTACACAGATGCCTGGAATGGCATGGAGCAAAGGCATGGAACAGAGGCAGGGAAGGGAGATAGGGGCAATGTCTATTCTCGGGTGGTAGGTATACTAAGAAATGCCTACAGGATCTGTATAGGGGCCTATGGGAAGCAGACTGAAAGGAAGTTAGAGCATGTCATGGAGATCCTTCAGTAACAGGGTGAGAAACTGGAATGTCAGCTTTGAGAGAGTCAGACCTTCTGACTCTTTCATGAGAAGGGAACTGACACAAAGAAAACCACGTTGGGGAAATTTAAGTTGTAGTTTATGTGCAGCCTCTGATGGAATTACTACATTTTGAGGGATGGAGGCTAGAGGAAGGAAAGCCATTTAGGAGAGAAAATATGGAACCATCCCAGACTTTGGCTGAAGTGTAATCTTTAGTGGGAGATGAATGGGGCACTTTTTCTGTGTCTGTTGGTTATTGTGTCTATTGGTGACCATGGCAAGGGTGGTGGGTGATTTTAAAGAGCGCTATATATATTCCTAATAATACGCAGTCACAGGGTAGACTTTAACATTTTGGACAATTCCTCTTTCATTCTGTACAGAAGTTCGTCCATATTTATGCCACCTTTCTGCCTTGATTCATCTTATCCCGGTGTCTGTACTGTTACATGGCTTGTACGTTTCCTTTGGATCACTTACCACACTTTGCGATTATTTCATTAATGTGAGCATTTCAGTAATGTCTGTTTCCTCCACTAAACCACAGGGACAGGGTCCATGTATCTTCTTCACGATTCTATCTCCAGCCCCAAGCATGGGGCCCACCCGATATTTGATAGGCACTCAATAAATATTTACTGACTGCGTAAATGAGTGAACGAATAAAGGAATTTAGGAAGAATGATTGGAGCCATCCTCCTTAAACACACTTCACCGACTGCCTCTCTGTGTGTGGGCCTGTGCTAGGTTACGTCTTGTGATGGAGGGAGGTCCCCGAGGGCCACAATCAAACATAAATAATAGATCCCATGATCACTGCTACAGGAAGTGGGCTTCGTGGCTCCCCGTGGCCCTTCCCCTGCCTGTGTTTATGAGGCAGGGTGCTAGTGTAGCGCCATCTGTTGGAGAAAAAAGAAAATCCAGCTTTTTGCTCAATCGCATATCTGTTTACAAATACACACGTTGTAGTCCGATCTAGTTTTTGCCGACTGAGGATCTTCTCTGGCATTTGAAACTTTTTACATTTTAAAACGTTGGCTTCGGGACTTCCCTGGCGGTCCAGTGGTTAAGTTCCGCGCTTTCACTGCAGGGGGCACGGGTTTGATCCCTGGTGGGGGAACTAATACCCTGCATGCCCTGCGGCAAGGCCAAAAAATAAAATAAAAATAAATAGAGGGAGGGGATATGGGGACATGTGTATGCATATGGCTGATTCGCTTTGTTGTGCCACAGAAACTAACACGGTATTGTGAAGCAATTATACTCCAATAAAGATCTATTTAAAAAATTAATAATAATAAAATAAAAATTTGACTTCATTTCCTCACCAAAATGTACCGTTTTCTTACTCTTTCTCTATTAAATAGTAGCTTTAATTCCATTCTCCATGTTTCAGATAAAAGAATCTTCTATGTTAAATTGTAGTAAAATTTCTGTTAAACAAAAGGAGTCAGGGAGTGGGACAATGTCTGGAATTACCTTATGTGCCGTGTATGCATGAGTGACTTGAAGACACAGATATCTGTGCTAGAAATACATTCTATAGCCATGGTGTGACAGCACAATAAAAGATTATTGAAAGGGAACTTCAAGAACAGGCAGTTCCTCAGTCATTATTGTAAACACCTGTTATTACACTGGAAACGCGCAAACATAGCAGTTAATGGAATCCTGGCCAAAGATGTTACTACTTATACTTTACAGGGACCCATATATTTTCAAACATTGTATGTCAAACACATATGCACACCTTGGCCTATTTGTCCGTTTTAGGAGAAATGCATATTGACTTAAAGGATGCTGAGGGCTTCCCTGGTGGCGCGGTGGTTGAGAGTCCGCCTGTCGATGCAGGGGACGCGGCTTCATGCCCCGGTCCGGGAGGATCCCATATGCCGCGGAGCGGCTGGGCCCATGAGCCATGGCTGCTGAGCCTGCACGTCCGGAGCCTGTGCTCCGCAACGGGAGAGGCCACAGCAGTGAGAGGCCCGCGTACCGCAAAAAAAAGAAAAAAAAAAAGTTGGAAGAGGATGGGGTGGTACTGAGGGGATGGCAATACTTGTTATAACAAGAACACTAAATGTGGGAAACATTTCTTGAGCTTCTGTGATATGAAAATATTTTTTACCTGGAAAAGTATTAAGTCCAGGAAGCACCATGAAGAGGTTTTCCACAATTGGGGGCAGGGGGCGGAATAATAGTTTTACTCACAGTTATCATAAAACGGATTTGGTGAATTCTTTAAACCCAAAGTCAGTAGAAATTTGTTTTTCTTAGGACTGGACACTAGATATCTCAGTTACCTTGAGTCTGTAATGAGAAAAGAAGAATTTATTTAAAAGATTGGTACAGAAACGTGAGCTTTGTAATCTTGTATATGATGTAGCTTTTTATTTGGGGTACAGAATTTTTTTTTTTTTTTTGGCCACGTGGCATGCGGGATCTTAGTTCCCCGTCAAGGGCTCAAACCCGTGCCCACTGCAGTGTAAGCGTGGAGTCTTAACCACTGGACCACCAGGGAAGTCCCTGGAGTACTGAAATTTAATTTCAATGAAACTTTCTTTGAAAGGCTATGGTTATTACCTTTAAAATTCTTAACTAAAAACTCATTGAGGGCTTCCCTGGTGGCACAGTGGTTGAGGGTCCGCCTGCCAATGCAGGGGACACAGGTTCATGCCCTGGTCCGAGAAGATCCCACATGCCGCGGAGTGGCTGGGCCCGTGAGCCATGGCCGCTGAGCCTGTGCGTCCGGAGCCTGTGCTCCGCAACGGGAGAGGCCACAACAGTGAGAGGCCCGTGTACCACAAAAAACAAACAAAAACTCATTGAAATCTCAGTAATGTTCTGCAAATTCCTGGATGAGGAAATAAAAAGAAAGACATTTAGGGATTTATTAAAAGACTTAGCTGAAAGTGGAATTAGAAATCAGGGTACAATCCAGAAATTACCAGCTTCCTATATGATCCCCTAGAAAGCAGCTATTTCCATTGAGTAATTTACAAGAGTTTTGTTAATGTAAAAATAGAAAGTGCTCCAGATGAGACATATATTTACCAGAAGTATGATGTGGTGGAGCCCAAAGGCTTGGTTGTTTAATACTGAAATCGCTGTTTTTACGCTCCGAGATGCCATTCGTTCAAATTCCCTCCATCTGGGTCTTGCTTTCCTCCAGCACTAGGGGGAGTTCAACATTCTTTTCCTGAAGGAAGAGCTCAAGAACCAGTGGAATTCTCACAACCACCAAACAACTTACAATTTTTTTTGGTAATGAAAAGTAAACAAATGCGTATCTATTAAACTAGAAAATGTTCATCTATCCTGAAGTAATCTTGGGTGCCTCTAGTGGCACACATACATAGCCTGTTCTTGGGACAGTGGGCTCTTGACTCCCGCAGTCATGTCTGCAGACAAGGGGAAAGGATGAGAGTAGAAGCCAAGCATGGATGAAGGTAGAAGAGAGGCCCAGAGAGGACACGACATATACCTATTCTTCTACCCACTTTGTCTCATGGACTCCTCCCAAACCTGCGGGGGAGGAAAAAGGAGTGGCACTCTACCCAGGGTGACCCCCGGGGGGGTGGGTTAATTACAGCAGGTGCCACTGGATCTCTGGCCCTCTGGCCCTGCCCACTTCCCTCCCATTCACACACATACCCAGCTCCTGGTCTCTCTCTAACACACACACACACACACACACACACACACACACACACGCACACCCTGCACCAAGGGTAGCCTTGGTCCTGCTTCCATAACTGCTGAGAAAGGGTGGAAATAAAAGGCGAATTGTTAGTACATGAGGCTCTTAGGTGGCATTTTTGGTACTTCCTGGGAAATCACCCCTTGCCCTCAACCTCTGGCCCTCCCAGGGTCATTGCCCACCCCGCCCCCCAATGCCTCCCTCACGGGGCCATTTATCCAGGCTCCCGTGGGTGTGCTCTTGAGTCAGAACTGGCCAGGGAAGTTGAAGGGAGCTCAGTTCTGTTCCCAGGCTGCTGAGTTTCACTGAGAAGGAACAAATGATGACTGTTCTGCAAGGCCATACAATGAGCCACTTTCTCCGAGAGCCGTGACCTTTACCCAGGAAGAGGCCAAGCACACTTATCAAGTCTCTGCATTTGCCTCAGAGGAGCTGTGATAGAGCAAGAAGGCCCTCATTGTCACCGAGAGCTTCCAGAAGCCACCAGAGCTTTTCACACAGAGCCCTTGGTTGCCTGGTCCACGGCTGTCACCCACTTTTACTACGGAAGTGGATTATTTAAACTTAAAAAATAATTTATTTAGTTCCATTTGGATTCACCTGGATGATCGCCAGTGTCTGCCCTTGTGGCCGTGCTATGACAACCATGTTGGTTGCTCACTCATACCTCATCTCTTCTCCTGCTGTGCTCAAAGAGCTCAGGTTTTATGCAGCCATTTGGTGACCATGAGCCCAGTTCAGGGGATAACACTTATTGCGAACACCTGTTTCCTCTTTACCAAGGATTAGTCTAAATTGTGGGTCGCTGAGGACCTTCGAGGAAGGGAGAAAAGCCCTGCCACGCTGCCCTTTCTTTTTGCTCTTGGACTTGTGTAAGAGTCTGATGCTTGGATTGACTTTGGCCATCTTCTGTCTGTGAGGGTAGATATTACGGACAGCACTGACAGATGTAAATAAAAGCCTGAGTCCTTGTTGACACAACTGAACTTCAGAAGTGCCTACTTTGAGACTTCTTGTTGGTTTTTTTTCTGTGGATTGCAATCCAAAGCCTCTTAACAGATACATATGCCTTCCCCCCCACCAGGGGATCTAACATCATTAGGCATAACCCTTCAGCAAACAATTTATAAATACTCTGGTTTCATTATGGCTTAAAGCAAGACGCTGGACTCCAGAGGATTTCCAGGGAGTTTGATTGTGCAGTTACACTGCAGAGGAACTGGAAATTGATTTGAACAATAAGCATCAGGTTGGATGGCCAGGGAATCCCATTTCCTGTCAAGACAACAGCCTGCTTACCTCAGAACTGGCTTTCTTCTTTGTTTAGTCTTTTTCTCTCCCTGAAGGATTTGGAACAGAGATCCACCCATCCATCCATCCATCCATCCATCCATCCATCCATCCAGTAAATACCTATTAAATTCCCTTTGTGTGAGCATTTGTCAGCGTGGCTATGATGGGGTCCCCCGGTTTCCCTTAACCACGGGCTGCGTGCACTGTGACGAGTGTGGCAGTCCTGTAGGCCATGGGCTTTTTGGTTAACAGCGTCCTGCTCCCAAAGCTGGGCTCTTCTGGAGGCAGTGTCAAGGCGGCCCTTGGGGGAGCTCAGCCTAACAAAGATTTATCCCGTTTCGATCATGCAGGGCCCCTGTGTCTGGTGTGGGGTAAAAGTCATAGTGCAATCGTGATACAGGTGCTATTACATCAAAACATGTAAAACGGGGACTTCCCTGATGGTCCAGTGGTTAAGACTCCACACTTCCAATGCAGGGGGCACGGGTTCGATCCCTGGTTGGGAAACTAAGATCCCACATGCAGAGCAGCCATAAAATAAAATAAAAATTAAAAAAAAAACTTTATTTAAAAAAACATGCAGAATGGGTGTCACTGGCTTGGAGGAGGTCTTTGAGGGGAGAGTTTAGAAATGCTGCCTCACTTACTTGACAGATGAGAACACACACCCAGAGAAGATGAGTCACTTGGTCTACATACGTTAAATCCATCAAGCTGCACACATGAGACTTTCAAAAAGAAAAGAGAGAAAAGCAGAAAAGAACAAAATGACCCTAGATATTTTTTTTTACCACCATACACACACACACACACAAAGAAATAAAGGCAGAACTTTGAATATAGGAAAATCAATGATACTTTACCTATTTAAATTAGTAATCATGGGAATAAGCCAATTAATTGATCATCCTTCTCCAGCTGGAAGCCCTTCTAAAACTTAAGTTGAAGTTTCAACTTTAATTTCAAGCAGACGCTTCTCAGTGTGTGCTGTTTTCTACAGGTGATGTGCGGTAGAAATGCTGGTCTCTTGGTGTAGCTCTTAGGGTTCGAATTCATACCTTGGAGCTCTTGGCTCCCACTCTGGGGTGAGGAATGGTCCCCAAGATTCAGGACGGTCTGGATGTTTGTAAGAGAACAACCTCTGGTGACCTTTTGAGCCTGAGCACCTTGCCCCGGCTGACTGGCTTTATCTCAGATCTGCCGGCATATCAGGAATCCTAAGGGTATCAGATGCAGAACCTGCTCAGAGAACACCTGCCTCGTCTTTCCCACCTCAGGAGACACAGGAGTGCAGTTCTAATGGGCACAAGGGGAGTCCCTTTCCTTGCTGGAAACCCAGGAGTAACATTGACTTCAGGTGTGGCTGGATTCAGGGCTCAGTGTCATCAGGACTCAATTTCCCTCTGTCTTGAGGTTCTTCCACTGAGATAGTCATGATCTTAGGACGTCCAAAGTGGCCCCACTCAGCTCCAGGCAAGGAGGAAGCAGAATCTCTAGACTGTGTGTCTCCCTAGCTCCAAGTCCAGTCAGGAGAGAATCATGCCTTCTCTCTTACAGCATTTCCAGGAGTCGCTAAGTCTCATTGGCTCTGAGTGGGTCACATGCACACTGCTGAGCCAATCACTGTGACCATGGAAATGCAATGCATTGATTAGCTTAGGCCTAGATCACATGCTTCTTCCTTAGAACTCTTCCCAAATGGACAGCTGCCTCCCCTTCCCAGATGGTTTCCTGCTGCCACAATGCCTCTGTATTTCCTTCTGCTTTCATGGGACCATCACACGTCGATTGGCCAGTGGCTGTGAGGTGCAATTACCTGGCTGCCTGCATGGGGAACAGTCCACATATCCTAATGGCTTACAAAGGTGGTCTTCTCACCTGGCCTCTGAGACTGGCAGCAACCTAGCCTTGGTCAATATATGAGACGGGTGCTACCATTTGGCAATTCAGTGGCTTTCAGGTACTTTACTATGGCCTCCCCAATCCTACAAATGTAGTTTCTTCCTTTCCACCCTTAATGGGTAGATGGCCCGTGGTGGCATCTCTTTGCTGTATTGGTGGCCACTTGAGAGCGCTGGCAAGTTGGTCCATGGTCTGCAGCTATTGTCCATGGCTACCCTTTGGCCCACAGGGGGCTCATAGATACTCCTAATTTTCTGCAAGCACCTTCTCTTTTCACCCTTCTGGGTGTACCACGCCACGCCGTACCATGGCACCCAGCCTTACTCTAGGGGTATTTGCACATACCCTCAGCCGTGTGTGTGTGTGTGCACGTGTGTGTGTATGAGCAGTGGGGTCACCTCCCAGTCATCCAGGTAAGAAGCAAGTGTAACTAGTTTCTGGAATGGTGGTCAGGTACAACCCAAGTTTGAAGCAGAACCTGACATCCTGTTATCGTCTGTCCTGTTCTGAGTATTAGTGTTAATCTAAAAACCCTGAAGTTCGGGATATCAAAAGGTAGGTACTACTGAGAAAGTGGCTGATAGCAGGCACGCACTGGGTCAGTGCAACAACGACATGTATTTCCTTCAATAAGTGAAACGGGGAGCAAGTTACGAGAAAGGGAAGAGGGGCAGGCACATTACTGGAACGGGCTGTCCTGCTGGGTCCCAGCTGGAGCATCAGTGACCTCTGCTGGCAGGATTTTCCTCTCTAGTCCACACAGGGTTAGCGTCTCCTTCAGGTCTGTGTGTCTGGTTCAGTATTCAGAGAGATGTCACAAGATTGATCTCAGAGAGGGTAGGGCAGACTGGGTTTTCATGCTAAAACTTTTACCAGGGGGTTGGAGTCACAGCAGTCAGGAGTTTAAGCACAGATACTAACCTGCCTCCATTGGCTTTCTCTCAAATGTGAATGCTTGCTTACAAGACTCATTTTCCAGATATAAACATGTTTTCTTTCTTTTTTAAGGAATACTTTTCTCAAAAAGAACACATTAAAAACACAGGTTTCGGGCTTCCCTGGTGGTGCAGTGGTTGAGAGTCCACCTGCCGATGCAGGCGACACGGGTTCATTCCCCGGTCCGGGAAGATCCCACGTGCCGCGGAGCAGCTGGGCCCGTGGGCCATGGCCGCTGAGCCTGCGCGTCCGGAGCCTGTGCTCCTCAACACAGAAGAGGCCACAACAGTGAGAGGCCCGCGTGCCACAAAAACAAAAACAAAAACAAAAACAAACAAACAAAAAAACCCCACAGGTTTCACATAAACCAGTGTATAAAATTTCTTAAGAATAACATGTTTGCAGTTTGACAAAGTGAGGTGAAGACACTCTGTCAAAATAAGTTCACTTTTTTCTGTAAAGGATGAGGCGTCCTTTACAAATACCTCTACCAAATCCCACACTTCACACGATCCTGCGCCGTCTCACCCACAAAGACCTGTGAAACGCTGCTGTTGGTAAGGCCTGAGCCCACCTCCGTGCCAGGAGACTTTTTTTTTTTTGGCTGCGTTGGGTCTCTGTTGCTGTGTGCGGGCTTTCTCTAGTTAGGCGAGCGGGGGCTGCTCTTCGTTGCGGTGCGCGGGCTTCTCATTGCGGTGGCTTCTCTTGCTGCGGAGCATGGGGTCTAGGCGCACGGGCTCAGTAGTTGGGGCTCGCGGGCTCTAGAGTGCAGGCTCAGTAGTTGTGGCACACAGGCTCAGTAGTTGTGGCTTGCAGGCTCTAGAGCACAGGCTCAGTAGTTGTGGTGCATGGGCTTAGTTGCTCCGCTGCACTTGGGATCTTCCCGGACCAGGGCTCGAACCCATGTCCCCTGCATTGGCAGGCAGATTCTTAACCACTGCGCCACCAGGGAAGTCCCAGGAGACTTTTTTATAACTGCCTGGGTACAACTGCAGTGGGAGACTGGGGTAGAGAGCTGGGCAGCAAAGTCGAGGCCACCATGACAGGTTTTGAGGGTCACACTGATGCAGTTACTGACTAAGCAGCTCTTGTCCCCACGGGATCACGTGATGGCCCCTTGAGGGCCTCTCCCAGCCCACCTGCCACCTCTGATTATGGATCATGGTTTGCCCTCAAGGTCGGGTCTCTGCAGCCATCTTCTAACAGGGCTCTGTCCCTTTAACCAGAGTTCATTGGACCAGGAGTAAACTGACTGAGGGGAACCAATCCCTTCAGTGGGGAGTTGGGGAGGGTGGGAATCAGATTTTCTTTTCCAGAAATTGGCAATTAGGACACAGGCATGGCAGTCAGTCTCTGATAGAGACTTTGCCTGTCCTGTAGAGATGGCCAGCATCTTCCATTGTGGGCAGGGAGAGGCAGAGAAGGCCAGCCAGCACAGAGAGAACTGAGTAAATGTGAACACAAAGGGGACACAGAGATGAGGTGACGGGGAGAGACAGAAGGCTTCTGCTTCCTGATTCCAATTTTCATCCGAGGTCCAGGAACTGCCGGGAAACTGGGTTCTCATTTTCTATGTCGATTCTCATTGCTCAGAGTGGTGAAGGCCTTGGACTTGGACCTTGGCATCCATTAAACGGTGAAAACAGTGCTTTCTTTTCAGGTTCTTCTGAGGAATAGAGATGAAAGCATCTGACACAGCGCCTAGCTCAGTTTTAGCTGAATGCTGTTTGTTTTGCGGTGCTTATGACTGACTTTACATCAAAGTGTCCTACTAGTAGAGATTACGAGTGTCAACCATGATGTTGGATGTCCTAGGTTTGAATCCAGACTCTGATGGTTGGGGGAGGTTATTATTAGAAATGTCTTTGCTCTTTTTGAAGACTTTTTTGGGGGGAGGAAAACTTTATTCCATTCAGCATGGACATCTTTACCATCAATTGCAGAGAACCAGCCTGAGACTGAAGCCAGAGGAAAGTAGAGCAGAGAGAAAAGGGAGAGAGAAAGAGAGAGAGAGAGAGAGAGAGAGAGAGAGGGAGAGAGAATATAACTTTGCCTGAGCCCTTGGATCCAGTTTTGCTTAAAGCCAACTATTCTCTCTATGGCAATTGAGAAGATCCTGACTCAGTTTCTTTGTTCTTGTGTTGAGACGTAGACATACAATGTACTAGAAACTAAGTCTTGTATTTCCCACCCACCCAGCCCCCGCTGCTCCCCCCACATGGTCTGAAGGTGGGGTTGAGGAATATGGGATTGAAGGGTGGTTTCTAAAGGAAGTTCAGGTGCTTTAACGATAAAAATAGAAAGGGGGGCTTCCCTGGTGGCGCAGTGGTTGAGAGTCCGCCTGCCGATGCAGGGGACACGGGTTCGTGCCCCGGTCCAGGAAGATCCCACACGCCGGGGAGCGGCTGAGCCCGTGAGCCGTGGCCGCTGAGCCTGCACGTCCAGAGCCTGTGCTCCGCAACGGGACGGGCCACAACAGTGAGAGGCCCGCGTACCGCAAAAAAAAAAAAAAAAAAAAAGAAAAAGAAAAACAAAGAAAGGGACTCAGCAGGAAAACCCATCCACCCCACTTGGAAGGACAGATGGGGGACTCGGGGTGGGGTGGGAGGCGGAGGGGGAGAGGGCTGGGAAGACTGAGACAGGCCATTACTTACCCTTAGAGTGGACTCCACGAAATGCCTTGTGTGGGCATCTGGAAGCTGTGTGATGAGCTGGGTTCCCCAGAAGTTTCTTCAGAGAAATGAGACTAGACTAGAAAATTAAATTTAGTAGGAGTTGTCCCTACTAAAATCCTTTAATTCTTTAAATTAAATCATTTAAATGAATAATTTAAGTATTAAACGGTGAAAACAACACCTTCTTTCCAGGTTCTTCCAATGAATAAAGATGAATCTTTAACCATGCTTGGGCCTCCATTCTCCCAGCCCAGACCTGCACAGCCTGGCTAGATTTCCGTGTGGTCTAGAAGTTTCCTCACGGCTGAGGGGTGGACGGTGGAAAGTCAACAGTCCCATTAATTGTTTCAAACTGAAATTGCCACTTTGTTCCACTCGTGTCCTGGCCGCTGATGCCCTGTTTCTTTCTGAACAGCTTCTTCCCCATGAGGGTCACCAATCATCCCGGTTTCCCCAAGACTGTCTCGGTTGAGCACTTCGAGTCCTGCATCTCGGGAAAACCCTCCTTCCTGGGTGCACCGGGATGGCTGGTCACCCTAGAATGGGGACCTGGTGCTCCTCATTTTGAGAGCAACGTTCTGATGCTGGAAACGTAGAGCTAAATGAGCAAGCTCTGCGCTCAGCCTGGAGGGGCAGGTTGTCCGATAGCAGGGCTGGAATTGAAAACAAGTGACCTCAGATTGCTGCGTGGGACTGAGGCGAAGGCCAGCAGAGGTCTGAGGGGCTGGGGTTTTTGACCTCGATATTGAGAAATGATTATGCCTGTGGATAAGGGGGGTGGTGGTGGTGGGGATGGACATTTCAATATGGCCCAGAGCTTGTACACAGACAGTGTGATGGAAAGCCAGGCATTTTGAGGAACAGTGCCCAAACATTTGCAGGGTTGAGGGCAAAAGCACATAGATGGAGGCGTATATATCATATATCAAAATATTTAAAAGTTATAAATCAGGCTAACAAGTTCTTAATTAAATACGCTCTATTCTCGGGCTTCCCTGGTGGCGCAGTGGTTGAGAGTCCGCCTGCCGATGCAGGGGTCATGGGTTCGTGCCCCGGTCCAGGAAGATCCCACATGCCGTGGAGCGGCTGGGCCCGTGGAGCCATGACCGCTGAGCCTGCGCGTCCGGAGCCTGTGCTCTGCAACGGGAGAAGCCACAACAGTGAGAGGCCCGCGTACCGCAAAAAAAACCAAAAAAACAAAAACGCTCTACTCTCTTCCCTTGACAAACATACTTTCATAACGATCTGAAAGGCCAGGTTTGAATGTGGAATTCCCATCTCTTTGGTGCTCTGGGCTGGAATGAGGCAGCACAGGAAGGGCTGGCCCCTGGTCTTCCTCCCATACCTTCCTACCCTCAGCTCTGCTCCTCCCCACATTGCCGGGGCCCTCATGTGGACCCGGAAACTATATCCCAAACTCTGTCCAAATCCCCTTCAAACAGCTGCCCCTTGCCATCCCTGGGACCTGGCAGAGTGACACTGGCAGAGAAGAGGCCTGAGCAGGCCCTGGAAGCAGACAGGGAATTCTCAGGTCCTGGGTACTCTGACTGCGGCCTGGTGAATGGCGCAGATTCTGGGTGGGCCCATCTCTGTTGGCCCTGCAGAGTCTTTGTCCCGAGGGGAGGAGACCTCTGGAGGAGGCCAGGGCAGGGCCCTCTCACTTGGTGTCAGAATGATGCTGAGTGGTGAGCTGTTCCCAGTGGCTGGAACGTTGTCATATCAGCACGAGCAATAGCAGAACAGGAGGCTGGTTCTCACTGTGATGAGAGACGACAGAAAGCGTGGCCCCGAATTTTCACCTTTGCTCTTTAGGAGGGGAAATACGTGGGAAATGGCCCGCCACTCTTCCCATTCACCACATGTACACAGGAGCTGGGCACATCCAAGTCAATGTGCGGGACCTGGCCTTTTGACCCAGTAAAACTGAGAAGCTAGAAATTAATAGGACCTAAACTATATACTCTCTCAGGTTGTCAGGGTGAGGGAAGCAGGCCACCTGGGAACGAGTCAGCTTCTCTCTAGCAACACCCCATTGCTCCAGTGAAGTGAGTAAGCTTTTTGAAGTAGAGACGTCCTTTCCTTGTCCGTCGGTAGAGGGCCAGGACCTGCCTAAAGTAAGCGACAACCCAGACTTTCAGGGCTATGACATTGTACAGCAGGGGGCGCTGAAGGAGCTTGAAAAACTTCTCTGAGGCTGCTCTACACCTCAGTTCTACCTCTTCTGGTCCAGCTATAGGCTCCCCCCATGTCTGACCCTTTTGAGCAGATGTCTAAAAGTTTTAGATTTTAATTACTTATAGGAAAAACAACATACACACACGTGCGCGCACACACACACACGCACACGCACACACACACAATTCCATTTCTTGATTGGAGAGAGACAAGCAAAAGTAAGAAGTCTTCCATTTGCCTTGGGGCACACAAGGCCGTATTTTCACGCCCAACATAAAAAGAGCCTTGTTTAGATCATCCTTGAAATTTGGTCCAATTTGTACTCTCCTCATTTCTTTCCATTCATAGTATTTTTAGAATTTCTTCCTCTCTCCCAAACTCCTGATAGAACCCCAGGAACTCTCTGGTTCTACTATGGATAATGCTGTTCTCTTAACCACCACAACTTTGCTATGAGAGGTTGTGCTGTGCTCTTGGGCTCTAGGACCCTTTTGCCTCTCCTATCAGTTCCTCTGGAACTCAGATGCCTGGGATTAACTCCACAGCGGCGAAGCTGTAGGACCTTGGGTAAGTTATCTAACTTCTCTGTGCCATGGTTTTCTCAAGGGAATTATCCCTTGCAGTAGCTTGTCTCTAAAGATGCCTGCCATGGGACTTCCCTGGTGGTCCAGTGGTTAAAACTCTGCGCTCCCAATGCAGGGGGCCCGGGATCGATCCCGGGTCAGAGAACTAGATCCCGCACGCATGCCACAACTGAAGATCCCTCATGCCGCAACGAAGATCCCTCATGCCGCAGGTAAAACCCAGTGCGGCCAAATAAATAAATAGATATTAAAAAAAAAAAAAGATGCCTGCCATCGATCCCTTCCCTCCCCGTATGTGCCCGCCACTCCCCTATCGAGAAGTGGACTCCATTCCTCACCCCTATTGGATCTGGGCTGGCTGTGACTACTTTGATGCCCAGTGCAGTCAAGCCCTTAGTTGACTCCACCCCACCAGCATCTGACTACAACTGCATGGGAGGCCATATAAGAACAGGTTGCACTGGTCACTTCTTAAGTAACTTTAATTCAAAATAATCAATATGCCATTGTGGCATATTTTGGGATGGCCTGTCCTGAGCCCAGCAGTGTATATTGCAAAATGATCACCACAATAAATCTAGTTACAATCCACCACCATACACAGTTATAATTTCTTTTTTCTTGTGATGAGAACTTTTAAGACCATGTTCTAAGCACTGGAGACACAGCAGTGAAGAAACACCTAGATAAATACTAGAACCTGGAAACCGCGGCAATGTAAGCCTTCACTATGTGGAACATAGATTCTTTAGCCTTTCCTGAGACACCTCATGTCTGACCCTCCATTTGTGTCTGTCGGAGATTGAGGTCTGCACTTCCTTAAATTAAACCCAGGCCCCACAATTCTTGGCTACAACCCGTCTCTCGCTAGTACTCTCAACTCCCTTGCCACCTCATCCTCTGTTCCGCCCTGTTCCACCAGGTGGAATCCCAACCTTCAAACCCTGGTTGCCTTTGTCTGTCTTTCTTCTCCCCTTCAGAGCTAAGCTTCTTGAAAGAAGAGTCTCCCTCACTATCTCCACCTCCACTCTCTCACCCACCCCTCAGTTCCCACCTGCACCATCACGCTGGAGCCACTCGTGCCAAGATCACCAGTTGAGTCACTAGAGCAGGCTCATACCGGCTCTCATGAGCCCACTGGATGCCTCTCTTCCCAACTTCCTGTTTACTGACACCATGCTGGTGGCTTAAAATCATCCAGGGTGGGAGTATTCACATCACAGACCCTGGCACACACTATAAATAAGGCTTTCTCCCCCTACAGAGCTGGGGTTAACCATTTACCAGCACCTCACTACCAGTCACCTTCCAGCTGCTGAGGGCGAAAGGGCATTTCCCAGACTTTCCTTACTCGACACAACTGATCATTCTCTCCTCTCTTAGAGGTTCTTCATCTCTGGCTTCCTAGGCTGCCACGCCCCCCATTTTCCTCTGACCTCTCGGCCCCTTCTCTGGCTCAGCCTTTAAAGGCTTTTATTTAATTCATCTTTCAAAAAGTGGTGTTTTCCGGGATTCTGTCTTCTTTTTCTATGCAAGCTTCGTAGAGGACATCTTACATTCCCATAGTTTCAACAGTTCTGAAACCAAAAGGTCATCCTGGACCTTTCCTAGCCCTCCTTCCCATGTCAATCCAACATCAAGTCCTGCTGATGTTTTAAATAGCTCTCAAATCCTCCCCCTTCTCTCTATGTTCACTGCCTGTATGCAATCCACACCACCATCATCTCCAGCCTGCAGGAGCTTCCTAACTGCTCTACTCCCGGCTACTACCGTCCTCCAATTCATTCTCTACATTTCAGCAACAGTGATTTTTCACAATACAAAACTGATGAAAATACCTCTTTGTGTCCTAATCTGCTTGAAACAATTCAGTGGCTTTCTGTTGCTCTCAGTATAAGATCCAAGTCCTTAGCATGACCTGGGAGGCCGGCATAGCCTGGCTCCTATCCTGCAGGATCATCTCAGACCTATCTCTCTTGCACCACTGATTCCAGGGCACTCACTGTATTCCCTCTAGAAGCAGACTTTTTGTACATGCTATTCCCTCCACCTGGAAACCCTCTCCCCTTTCAACTCTCATTCATCCCTTAGCTCTCAGCTCAGAAGTTACTGCCTCAAGGATGTCCCTTGGACTCCCAGACTCGGTTAGGTCCCCCCATTAGATGTTCTTATAGCACCATGTAACTCTTCACAGCGTCTATTGCAGTTGTTAATTATTTAGCTTTTTTTTTTTTTTTTTTTTTTTTTGCGGTACGCGGGCCTCTCACTGTTGTGGCCTCTCCCGTTGCGGAGCACAGGCTCCGGACGCGAAGGCTCAGCGGCCATGGCTCACGGGCCCAGCCGCACCGCGGCATGTGGGATCTTCCCGGACCGGGGCACGAACCCGTGTCCCCTGCATCGGCAGGCGGACTCTCAACCACTGCGCCACCAGGGAAGCCCAAAAACGCTTACTTTTTAACAAAGGTACATTCTGAAATATGAACGTATTTACAGACGAAACGGTATGATGTCTGAGATCTACTTCAAAATAACACAGTACAGAGGAAGCAGGTGAGGGTACAGATAAAACAAAATTGGCTGTGAATGGTTGATTGTTGAAGTTGGATGACGGGTTCACTGGGGTCCATCGTACTATTCCACTTTTGCATGTTTGAATTTCTTTAAAGACTTAAAAATCATCTATCCAGAACGTGACCTAGTCTTACCGCTTTCGTTACACCCACTCTTAACCCAACCACTGTCATCTCTCACCTGTACGGTCCCAGCCTCCCATCTGATCTCCCCACCCACCCTTGCCTCGTCCTGTGGTCTCTACACTGCAGTGAGCGAGATTCTTTAAACACATCAGATGGTTTCCTCTCTGCTTAAGCCCTACAATGGCTCATCTTGCTTGGACCTGTGGCACACCTCTCTGACCTCATCTCCTGGCACTCAGCCCCTCATGCTCTCCCCCCAACCCCTGCTATGGTCCTTCTATTCTCAGGCTAGAGAGCACGCCCCCGAGGCCCTGGTGATGTGTCCTTAACATGCCTCTCCTGTCTCACCACCCCACACCCCAGGCTTGCGGGGTCTACACTCACTTGTGGTTTCTTTGTTTTAGTCACAGCTACCTGGACCTGTCCTGACTGGGAAGCCCAGGTTCCATCAGCCCCAGCTAGGAGCTTTGGTTCTGAGCC
The DNA here is from genome assembly GCF_937001465.1 of Orcinus orca. Classification (NCBI taxonomy): domain Eukaryota; kingdom Metazoa; phylum Chordata; class Mammalia; order Artiodactyla; family Delphinidae; genus Orcinus; species Orcinus orca. Next base: position 27,693,697 of record NC_064563.1, read on the forward strand.
CCTAGGAGCTCAGGGCTTATCTTGTAATCATCTATTGCCTCCTTCCCCGGACTCAAGTTCCTTGAAGTCACAGGCTACCTCTTCTATCTCTGTAGGCTTGACAAAATGCCCGACACTTAAAATTCAGCACATTTTGAGTAAATGAATAAAATTCTTTGTAAGTTAGCATGTTACATCTTTTAAATATACGTACCAAAGTTTCTTGGAACAGGAACAAAATACTCATCATTACACAGAAGTCATCAAAGATGATTGAAAAACATGCTTCTGACTTCTCAGTATAATATTCTAAATAGAATTACTTGATATCTCAGCCGTCAAGAATGAAATAATAAAAATGTAATCACGTTTCTGCTATAAACGGTTCTTCTTTAGTTGTCTAAATTTGGAGGGCTGAGTTTTAAGGTTTTAAAAATTGCACACCGAGTCAACCTGCCTGCTCCCTTGACCATCTTGCTTGAAGAATCAGGGTCAAAGGATGCAAACTGGGGAGGGAGGGAGGGGTCAAAGGAGCTTGATTAACAGATGTCCAGGATGGGGGGTGGGAGGTGAGTTCTTAGGTAAGGAGGAACTTGAAATGGAAGAAGAGCTGCCTCTGCGAAAAGGAACTGATAAGAGACAGGAAGTGGAACCAAATCAGTCAATAGGGGATGAAGAAAGAGGAAGGTGAGCGATAGGAACGAGAAGACCTGAAATCATTCAAAGAATATGTACAAATAGGACCGCTTTGCGTGATGTTTTTATGCTTTTAATCCAGTTGTTTCCCAACTGTTACGAATTCTTTCAATATTAATTCTGTTGTTTTGATAGATAATTAAGTTCCTTTTAGCAGAGAGGAGTTAAGAGAATTTTTGGAGAATTCAGTTTGGGTTGCTCTTCAAATACAAAATTGATGCTATGGGCCAGCCATTAGGGCTGGAAATTTGAGTTATTTTCCCTGTGCTGCTGATGGGTTGTGCTGCCTGAGCCACTGGCCCTCCTGTCACATCACCCATTGTGACTGCCTGTATTTGCAGATAATTAGCTAAGGTTGCAAGTGATGACGGGACAGATTTTTTCTTTATGTGAAAAATGACTAGTTTATAATAGCATTATAATTTCACCCTGTATTAAAAAAAAAAAAAGTGGACAAACTCTTACAAACTGAGTTCATAGGGCAATATCCTCAAATATCAGAGAAACCAAACGCCCGAAGTACTGAGGCCTCAGTGAGCAAATGAGAGTTGAGTCCAGGGAGGCTGAGCCTCTTTACAGCTGTCATTGTGACAACTACCATCACAAGCTGCATCACAAGCTCTTTTCCTCACTCTCCGTTGAGTTTACGTTAAGCATTTCCCTCTAAGATGCTGAGAAGGAACAAAAACATGGGCTCTGGAGTCAGGCAGCCCTGGGTTGCGATCCTGGCACTGTCTGGCTGTGGGATCTGCTCAATGTCACTATAAAGTGCAGATAATGAGGTCTACTTCCTAAGGTTGTCGGGAAAGGACTGAATGAAATAGCCCACGGAAAGAACGCTGCCGAATACCTGATAGTTAATAAGTGTAATTTGTTTTCTGTGGATGTCCAGAGCAGAATACTTCCAATGCTCTGATTTATCGTTAGATCGGCCTATCCAAAGCACTAAATGATAACAAGAGTTCAGTCTCTTTTATTCTGCTTTTTTTAATGTCATATTCCATTTGAGTCCTAAGCATGTAAGCAGGTACCATGGAATGTAAACAAGAAAGGAAACAGAAATATATTGAATGACTCATATGTGAAACAATGCTGTGACTCACACAGATGAAATAGCTGCTTGGCTGCACAAAATAATTAACACTAAAACGTTTAAGAAGAGACAACATAGGAATAAGCTATTTTAATCAAGCAAAAACAAATTTATATCAATTAGTTCTAAAAATAAAATTAGACTTTTCCAACCCTTAACATCTGTATTTAATAATATCTTCTAACCAAAATACAGATGCTAAAACAGCAAATTACAATATATCTTGTACAGCATACAGTATGTTCACTGTTCACACTTACTTTAATTCTAGTTGGTCGTTATGTACTCAATGCATAAACATCACTTAGAATAAAATTTTCACAATTAACAAAAAATGCGACAAGGCTGTCTTAAAACGGCTCTGCTATAAATTGTATAGAATATACAGGATTACAAAGTCAAGTATTTTTTTTATCAAAATATACACCCCTCCCTGAAACTAACACAAGCTATCAACATTTTCAACGAATAATACAATTATAGAAAATATTTGCAAAATTATTTTTTTCATGTATAAATATTCTGCCATATTTACTTTGGTCTAGAATTATCAGCATACAAGTCCACTTAAAAAGTATCCACATGGAAGGGCTGGGAGACATCAGTACATGTAATCATTTTGTATTTGGAGTTACCTCAAATCAAAGTGACTGAAACACACAGTAATTCTCCTTGATCCATAAGCCTAATTGAGATAAAACAAATTAGTAGATCACAGGATTGCTTATTCAATTTTCTAATCATCAATTCAAAATTTCTTAGGCCCTTTGCAACTATCTTTTTAACAAAACCCAAATGAATAGTGCAGGTATACATATATACAATGTATAAAATAAAGTTGGACTCGTTTGCATTTTTCCATTTTCCTCTATTACATAATACTGTTTGTAAGTGAAAGCAGATGAACAAAAGATAAATGCAAATACAATACTGGGGTTATTTAACAGCAAAGTACTACAGTATAAAAAGGTCAGCTTTGATCATGTCCTTTTCTGGGTGTTTAAATGCTTTCTTGCCCACCCCAATCCTTATTAAGTCTTCTTCATGGAGGTATCACAACGCTTGGAGAGAGGATCTGGAGTCCTTTGAGCTACTTCTTCACAATGGTAACCTTGCAACCTTGGGTCATCTTGGGTTTCCAGCTATCACATCCCGTGAACATGAATGGCCGCAGGTCATCCTTGAACCGGGTCCCAGATTCTGCTCATACTGGTCATCAAAGGGTAAGAACGTTTTCTCTCTCTCTCTCCTATTCTGGCAGTTTAAAAAGTAAGACTCATGACTTCCAGCCTCCCAGGAACCTAGTCCACATGACGGAATAGCCTATAGGGCAGTTAGATTTTGAGGGCAGTGCTGATGGTGTGGGTCAGCATAAAAGAACATTAAAAACGGAAGTGGTTTTTAGCAAGCGGGCTAGACGTCTGCAAACATTAAGACAAGGCATCTGGTTTGTGGATGTATTTCTGAGTCATATCAGTAAGTGACGGAACCTTGTCACTCCACATTCTATCTCCCCACCCCCCAAAGACAAAGCTCTGTTCGAGGCAAGGAAGATCATCACTCCCTCTGCCCCCTCAAGTCATTAATGGGTGGGGCGGGGGTGTGTGTTTCTCTTGTCCTTTTTTTTTTTTTTAAATAGTATGTGCTTGTGGGCTGCATGATCTCCAAGAAGGCTAACAATTGTAGGGATTGGGCTTTCTGTCACTTTCAAGCGCCTGGGAATTCACCACCGTACACATGCTTTGCGCTACATTTCCTGGACACTCCTTCAGTGGCACGGAAGGCGTCAGGTTTCACTTGAACCCTTGAGACTGGTTAAATCTACCTGGAAAGACCTCCATGTCCATGGCCTTGTGATGGATGGAAGACTGCAGGGAGTTTCAGAAGAATCTGACCTTTCTTCATTTTCTGAAGTGAGGCCACTAAAAAGTAATATACAGCACAGCACAGGTAACCACAGGTAACTTCTGGGAAGGCTCTCCCCCATGGATAAGGCATGACCTATGTTTTCTGTGACTTGAGTAGACCAGTTCTAATAACAGCTCAGCCATAACTTCAAGAGAACAGCATTCCATCTAAAAGCATACACATGCTCTTAAGTAATATTCAAAATGCTTTCTACTGATTTTTACATCAGTCCTCATTATTTGCAGATCTATTGCTCATCATTATAATTCACTACAGGGGACATGGACAGTTAAAAGTTAGAGTGATTTATATATGTATTTTACAAGGTTTGTGTTGCAGAAAAGTACTTCTAGATAATGTATGAATGTCCTACTCGGGTTACTCATTTCACACGTATTTTCAACTATATTATTTCGTAGGTATCCATTAATTTAAACAATTTTAATAGAAGCTGGTTGGGAATAATGACTGTCATAGCTCATTTACCTTTGAACTTATTTATGAAGATGACATTTTCATGACATCTGACCCTTATTTTCTCCAGTGACTAAAGACAGTTCAGCAGCCAGTTCCTATTAGCACTTATTAGAAAGTTTTAAATTACGCTAAAATTAAACTCTTTTCTTTCCCCCGACTGGCAGAAATATCATAGCTGAGAACTTCATAAACTTTCACAGGTCACTTGGGATATTGGAAGATTCAGCTACTTTGTTTTTGTGTACTTTGCATGAAGTTAATGCTAAAACCCAAAGTAGATATTAGGATCCTTTTCCTGGAATTTTCACAAATGAGATTTTCTTTGTTACATTTCACTCCTTCATGACTGTTATGTGAACAAAATTAAACAGAAACAAAAGAAAACGGCTAACTTAAAAAAAAAAACAAAAAAAAAACCGAAAAACCCAAACCCACCAACTTATAGTTTCGAAGATTTTTCCAAGTATCACCATTCAAAGGACATTATCAACAACGGTTTGTCCATTATCCTTTTGGTCACTGTCTTCTGAATCAATGAAATGTGGATTCTCCAGGGGATTTGAGTTCTCGTGGCCCGTGTCACCTTCTGTTTTCTCCCGCTGACTTGGGCTTTTGAATAAGTGTTTCTTCTGGTGCATTCCAAGGGCAGCAGCTGTTTTGCAAATTTTGGGGCACTGGAAGCAGGCATAGCCCTTCCCATTATGCTCTCGGATATGCCTCTGCTCATGATTCCTTTTCGTGGAGAGATACAAAAAACTCTGAAAGCAGAACTGACAGTGGTATCGCTTTTCGCCAGTGTGGATTCTTTCGTGGATTTTGAGGGTCTCATTCAACGTGAAGGCCTTGTTGCAATACTGACAGACGAACTCCTTCACGCCCAGGTGGATGCGCTCGTGTTTCTGTAGGTTGCCTTGCACCGAGAAGCACCGTCCGCAGGTCTTGCACTGGTACGGCTTCTCTCCCGTGTGACACCTCATGTGCATCTTCAGGGTGGAGGGGCTCTGGAACTGCTTGGAGCAGAGCTCACACGCATAAGGCCTGGCCGTGAGATGCCGGTGGGGCCTCCCTTGATTCCCGGCCCCCGAGGCTTTGTCTCCGTCACAGAGTTCACACTGCAACTTGGGCATCTCTTTATTTTCTTCTTCCTCGAAGGCCTTCTCCTGGGGAGCCTTCCCCACTGCGCAGTCCAGTTCGGCCGGGTATTTACATTTGCTGCTCGGGCTCCTGTTTTCATGCTCCTTCCTCCAGTTGGCTTTCCTCATTTTTCTCAACTGTCTGGATTTCTTTTTGGGTTTGTAGTTGTAGTAAGGGCGCCACGGTTTATCCGTGGAATCCTGGTCACTGGCATCGTCAAACATCTCACTCATCTCCACGCACTCGGACTGGCAGAGCCCGATCGGGCTGTCTCTGTTGGTTTCCTGTTCACTCTCTCGTGGCGGAGTCTCCTCCTGCATTTGGTACTTGGGCCTCCTCCCTCTTTTATAGAACAATTTAGATCCTAGGATGTGCCTTTTCACAATGGCTTCGTTCCCGATTTTCACTGTTATCTGGCAAAGGGGCGCGACGTTGCTGTTTGTGGAGGTTCCCGGGAGAGCAGGCTTTGCGATGTAAGTTTCAATTTTACTAGTTTCTTTAATGATATTTGTGGTTTTGCTCAATGACCCTCCAGGATCAGCAATGTATCTGGACTCCTCTGGTACTTCTCCCCTGTTACACAGGATGGTTTTCTTTTTCTCCTTCATGCTCTTGGGTCTGCTGACAACCCTCCCCACTTTGTCTGGCTCGGGTTTGCCATCGTCTTTCGGGCTCTGACTGCCAGCCAGGTCTGAAGGGGCTGCGGGGTTGTGGCTGCTTGTGGCAGCAACGGCATTGCTGTGCATTATCACCGATGAAAACTGGCTGCTGTGCACGATGACCGAGGGCGCTGAGCCACTGTAGCTGATCACAGAGGTGGAGTTCTCACTGCCGTTACTCACAGACAAAACGGGCGCGTCCCCTGCCCGGAGGCCCGAACTGACGGCATTTTCAGCAGAAGAAACTGACACCTCTGTTGAATAAAAGTTACTGTCCAGATCAACTTTCAACTCTCCCTTCTCTCCCCATTTGGTACCCTCTGCGTTTTGTGCACTGGTGGAAGTGGGTACATCCTGACGTGCTGGTGTTTCCAGGGGGATGGCTGGACTGCTGGTCAAGGTGTTTACACTGTTTTGGAAATTCAGAGTAGGCAATTCAGAGCCGTGTGGATTCTGAATAACATAGGGACCAGGTGCAGACTCGTTCATCTGACTGTTTTCTCGAGTATTTTCATAGGAAGAATGTCGGTAGCTCTTGTAAGGAGCCCTCTTGCATTTCATGGGCAGGAGCCTATAAAGCTTATATGGATAGACACTAGGCTTCAAGCCCCCGTTTGCTGTTTTTTTACTGATGGAAAGTCTATGATCGATGGCATGGAAAGACTTCTGGTGGTTTTTGAGTATATAGTAGGTCATGAACGTTTCCAGGCAGAAAATGCACTGATACCGCCTTTCTCCTGTGTGCCAAATCTCATGTCTTGTCCTATACTCAGCCAATGCAAATACTTTGTTGCAGTAATGGCAAGGATACGTTCTTCTCCACGAGTGAACATTGGCATGTCTTCGGAGGCTGGATAAAGTCACATAACTACGTTTGCATACTACGCAGCTGTAGAGCATTTGCCCGTTAACAAATTTAACCATGTGTTCTGTTTCTGGCAAGGTACTTCCGGGACTGGAAAATTCACCAATCCTATTCTCAGATAATAAAGGCTCTGGACCTGTGAACGCACCTCCATTCTGCCCAATGGTGGGATAGTTTTCTAAGAAGCGCTGATTCCCTCCAGGAACGGGCATGTGGCTTGACCTCATGCAGATCTGCTCGTGCCGATCCAGTCTGTTGAGGGTGCTGAACTGTTTGTTGCAATGCTTGCACACCAAGGGCTCCTGGGTTGGCTTGTGAAGCTGCATGTGGGCGCTGAGCAAAGTGCTGCTGTCGAAGGATTTGGAACAACAGCTACAGTTGTAAATGAGAGGCGGCACCTCTGTGGCTGGCAGTGTGGGGGCATCGGAGGATTTATTTTCCTCTGCCCTGGGAAAATGGACCTCTCCTTCGTTGTTGCTGGGAGATTTTGAAAGGGAAAGAATTGCAGCTGGCTGTGGACTTCCTTCTTGATTCATTTCCAAGTTGGTTGCTGGAGGGGCGGGTATATTTTCTGGAGGTGAATCCGAATCCTGGGGTGCGGAGATTGTCTTTGGCTTTCGGCATGTTTTCGGTTTTGCTGCAACCGCTTCGCAGTTTTCTTTACCTGTTTTCCCAGGTGAACTGCTGTCCCGTTCCCGTACAGGCAGACTTCTGTAAGCCTCAGTCACGGAAGACACGGCGTAGGAGTGCTCGGCGAGGGTGTGCACGGGCTCCACCTCGTGGCAGACGTCAGTCCTCTCCAGGCAAAGGCTGGTGGTTCTCATGGAGTCGGAGACCTTTTTGAAACTTGCCCTCAAGTCCAGTGGAGAAAACATGTTATTACTATTTTCCGTTTCGATGATGGAAAATGCATTTGTGATCCTTGGCCCATTAGTGATGGCTGGTTCTTCATGCCTTTTTTCATTTTTTTCTTCTTTAACCACTCCCTTTTCGGTAATGCAGAATACATAAGGACCTGGGGAATTTGAAAAGTTGCGATCGGTAAGATCTTCCAAGAAGGATATTCCCAGCTTTTTTCCTGCAGCTGCAAGATCAGTGACTGTTTCTTGTCTCTTGACGACGACTGTGGAGCTGTAGATATAATTAAGGATTTCTGTAAACACTTCGGCTTTGAGATCATCCAGCTCCAGGACGTGGCTGGAAATACAGATGGTGTGACTCCAAAAGATATTTTTGAAATAAAGGCTTGAAGCAGCCAGGACATTGCTGTGGGCTTTAAATTTGGTGTCTTCCACAATGATAGTGACATCACATAAAATGCCCCGAATGCGCTGCTCATTCAAGATTGAGAGCACTGTGTCGCTGTGAAAGTCGTCCTTGAGGTCCCTGGAAAGGGACATGACTGTCATCTGAAACAAGAGGAGAGAAATGGTCAGAGACCCTGCCACAAGGAGCTCCTTTATTTGTAGGCCGTTTTCAATTTCTTTGAAAAACGTTTTTTGTATGAAAATAATTGTTTTTTTTTTTTTTAAATCTCATTCTGTTGCTGCTCCCAAGACTTGGAGTCAACCTTAGAAGTTTAATCTTTATCTTGCCCCAGCCTGTTCCTCATACCACTGCTAATAGTTGTTATAGTTGGAAATCCTCCCAGAACTCTTTCTCCTTCTTTCTCCAAAGTTGTAGCTTGGAGAAAGGTTCCCCGGCCAAATGTTAAAGGTCTCATCATCACGCAGGGCTGCTGCACTGAACTCTTAAGAGTCGGGCAATGCCATGGTCCTACCACAAGCCTCCTTATCTATTTCAGAAGATCGCCCTGATGATCTGATCCAAACGTAATTCATGAAGCAGGAAAATGATTTTTTAAAAGTCTTCCCTAAGTAAGCAGTACCTGTGAGTAAAGGCATTGGCTGCTCGGGAAAGAAGAACTGGAGGAGCCACTCCTGATTCGTGGCTCCGAAGGGTTTCTCAGTGTAGTCTCAGTCTGCATGACCAAGTCTGACCACTAGGGGCACTCTGCCCTCTGGCCCTTCCTTGTGGGGACCCATCCCGTTCCTTCTGATTTCGCTTTTATCACAGCCAAAGTAGACTGGGGTGTTCAATCAAAAAGGAAACAAAACAAAACAAGGAAAGTATATTTCTGAGTTTACAATACCGTGTCTAGTCACAGGTTCCTAAATTAGCACAATTTAAAGGCACTATGGCTCTTGTTCTGGTCTGAGGATGCTACCTCCGTTGTTCCCAGAGCTCTGGTCTTGTTATCCTCTATGTTCTATAATGAGCCTAGAATGGCCAGAGCCTACCCACTAATATTCTAGTGAGGGACAATCCAAAGCAGTGGCTTTCATAGTTACCCACAGTAAAAAATACATGGTACACAGTGACTTAAGACAGAAATGAAACTAAAACTTACCCTTACTATGTGTGATGCAGTCTGTTCTGTCCTATTCTCTTTCACTTAAAAAATGCTAACAGCAACTCACCAAACTAATTCCACTACACACTAATGGATCACTCCTGCACTTAATCTGTACCCACCCCAAATACCCGCTTTGGTCTAAAGGATATACTACCCAGCTATTCATCAAGTCTACCTCTAATCACACAATGTCCAGAAAGCCACGTACCTTGCTGCTATTTCTTTAACTCCCAGTGGCAATGTATCCCTAGCACTGGAGTATAATGTTTAGCCCACGGCATTTATTCAGTTGGAAAAGACCAGATGGCCACATAAAGGATCTCTTTTCACCTTTTTGTAAGGATTATAAGCTCTGCCCATTATGTTATTTAGACAGTCCTTTATACAAGAATCCATTCGATAACTTCCTTTTATCTCATTCAGCCATTGGAAAAAGAGCATTTCTACTAACAAATTCTTCATTATTCAGATAATGAGAACAATGTACTCACCACGTTTATTCTCTCTTAATTCTCGACACGAGGATGCTTAGAACTAACGTTTACCATCGACTGTTGTAGCCACTGTGAGCCTGGGTTTCTGGTGTGACTACTGTCTCACTTTCTTGATTTAGTGATAGCTCTTTTCCTCTTGTTTTCCCTGCCTTTAAGTGGAACCTTCCATGAATCTTTTCTAGGGATGTGGGGGATTAAATCTTTAAATAAAATTAAATGAAAAGGGATCTCTGGGACTTCCCCGGTGGTCCAGGGGCAAAGAATCCAACTTCCAATGTAGGGGACTTGGGTTCGATCCCTGGTCGGGGAACTAAGATTCCACATGCCACGGGGCAACTAAGCCTGAGCGCCACAAATACTGAGTTCACATGTCTCAATTAGAGTACAGAGCCCCTGTGCTCTGGAGTCCACGTGCCACAACTACAGAGCCCACCCACCCTGGAGCCTGCATGCCAGAGAAAACCCGCATGCCACAACTTGAGAGAAGCCTGCACGCCACAACTAGAGAGAAGCCCACGCTCCACAACTAGAGAGAAGCCCGAGTGCCGCAATGAAGATCTCGCATACCACAACTAAGACCCAATGCAGCCAAAAAAATAAAGAATATAAACTTAAAAAAAAGGGGATCTTTATGGCTTCCTCTGTGCCCCGAAGGGAGAAAGGTTCACCCCTGAATGGATAGCAGCAGCCTATCCTTCACTGGCTTATAGATCAATAACATACTTGGCTGGTGCTTATTTGGCCTTCCTTGAGGTCTCTCTGTTCCGGGCCCCTGTAGGATCTACTTTCTTTCCTGACTCGTACCTTCTCCTGTTCGGAAGGGTCAGACCAGACCATAATGGGCTCTAGAGGACTCCCCACAGCAAGTTTTATATTGTCAGTACTAGTTATCATTAAAAGTTATCATCAGATTTGAGTTAAAAAAAAAAATCACTCAGGATCACTTAGGCTGCAGTGTGTGGAAAGGATCCAAGGGAGGCCAGCTGGTTGCAAACCAGCTAGCGAGGCCGTCCTAGTGGTCCAGGTAAGAATTAATCCATCCACCCCAGACAGAGGGGGAACCTGGGAAGGAGTGATGGCTCCACCCACACCTAAGAAAGTGAGGCCGGGGGAGTTAGTATCTGAACTCAAAATTTACTTTAATTCCCTCGACCAATATTTATTGAGCAACTGCTAAGTACAAGGCATCAGGCTAAGTGCTACAGGAAGATAAGAGTTCATCTCTCCGTTGAACAGATGTTTACTGAATACCTACTTCATGCTTTGGGACAGTAGTTCCCAAACCTGGCTAGGCATCAAAATCAGCTGGGAAGCTTTAAAACAGTACAGGTTTACAGATTCCCCCTACTCCGCCCCTGCAGAGATTCTGGTTTGGAACAGCTGGGGTGAGACCCCGGAATCCGTATGTACTTTTGTACCTTATTTCGTGAATAAGTAATACATTCATATGATAACAAGTTGGAAAGGCACACCGAGTAAACACTGACAAGCCTCCTTCCCACATTGTCTCAGAGGCTCTTCAGGTGGTTTTATATCAACCAGGCAGAAGCAGGCCTGGGGGCTGACACTAAAAGCCAGGGCCGCTAGAGGAACAAAAATACTGCCCCCAAAGGTCTGTGGTACAGCAGGGAAAATAAGATGTGCTCATGAAAAGCCGTAAAACACAGATTCCCAGGGAAGGTGAAGGGTCAAGAGCGCTGGGAGAAGGTTTCAGGGGTCGGGGGGAGAGGGGCTTGGGAACGGGTGTGAGCCCAGCAAAACCTTGCAGATATGGACAAAGCTGAGGAAAAGGAATTTCAGTCAGAAAAAGGCACAGTCGAGAGTTTTACGCCCTCAAGAAGCTTGTAATCTAGGAGTCGGTGTAACACTTTATTTTTATTTTGTTGTTGCTGTTTGCTTTTTGTTGTTTGCCACACCATGCGGCTTGCGGGATCTTAGCTCCCCGACCAGGTATTGAACCTGGGCCCTCAGCAGTGACAGCGTGGAGTCCTAACCACTGGACCACCAGGGAATTCCCAGTGTAACAGTTTAGGACAAAGAATCCAAATCCGCAAATGCAAAGTGAAAAAGCGGTGAAAGTTGTTGAAGATGCAATTCCAAGCCATATTCTGCCTGTCCAACATGCAACAAAGAAATAAGTTAGAAGTCTGTAGGCCAGAGGGGACCCATCGTAGGCCACAAGCACACCTGGTCCCCACACGCTGTGTTTGACTCCCATGGTTTTTGGAACCATGGTTTTGAAAAACTGAGCTCACGTTGAAAACCAGTAAGATTTAACGTAAAAATCAACATATCTTTTCTTGAAAAACAGGAAGACTGGACAGCGAAGGGGGTGTTGGCTGCCTGGCAACCGCGTGGCTGTGTCCCTGTGTCACTGTCACCTGCACGCACGTGCTACCTGTCCAAGTACTTACCGCCAAGCGGCTTCTCTCAGTAAAAAGCCCAGCCTGGCCCCTTCAGGCAGTTTGGTTTGTGCAACTGATAAGAACATTAAGCAGAATCACTTTGCACCCACAGTTCTGAACAGACATACTTAACGATATCCCTAAAATTAGAATTAAGACATAAATGAGCTCGTGGGGGGAGGCAGTCATTCTCACCAAAAATAGTATTCTTTGACTTAAGAAAAATTAAAGTGATCTTCTCTGTTATATTTCTTCATTGAGAGTAAATGAAAACAGAAGTCTCAGGAGTTCCTGCCAATGGAAAGCCCACAACAGACTTCAGAAAAAGAAACAGAAGTTGGAAAGCAGATGAAATTCAATTTACACGTAATTTTCTAAAACGTGTTCAAAAAAGCAAGTTTCGTGCAGTATATTTATTATTTTCAGTAGTACTGCTGAGATGGAATAAATAAGCATGAAAAAGGCTAACAAAAATGATGTAGAGGCAAACATTTTGGTAAGCCAATATTTAAAAAAAAAACTAATTTGTAATTAGGTAACTGTGGTCATCTGACTTATGTTACTATTTCCCTGAGTTGGTATTTTAGCTGTAATAGCTTTTAACATACACCTTCTAAACACATAAATACACACACATATATATCCATGTGCACATACCAATAAATCTATGACTATATAACTATATGACCATATGCTGTATGTAAATATATTTTATAAGCACATCAAACAGGATGAACTTTTAATTCAGCATCTAAAAAACAGGATACTTGGACTTCCCTGGTGGCGCAGTGGTTAAGAATCCGCCTGCCAACGCAGGGGACACAGGTTCGAGCCCTGGCCCGGGAAGATCCCACATGTTGAGGAGCAACTAAGCCTGTGCGCCACAACTACTGAGCCCGCATGCCACAACTACTGAAGCCTGCGCGCCTAGAGTCCGTGCTCCACAACAAGAGAAGCCACCGCAATGAGAAGCCTGTGCACCGCAACGAAGAGTAGCCCCCGCTCGCCACAACTTGAGAAAGCCTGCATGCATCAATGAAGACCCAATGCAGCCAAAAATAAAATAAATAAATTTAAAAAAAGAAAAAATAAAAAACAGGATACTTGCGAGAGAAAGGGGGTGCAACTAATAACCATGCCAGGGCAACAGGTATACATTGGGACTGTACCCTGGGAAATGAGGATGAATGATCATCCTGTTTTCATATACATAAATATATAAACAAAATATATATCTCTATATAAATTAAATATAAAATTCTAAAGTTATAATTACATATATGTACATTTACATAAAGTATACTTTATAAATATGTAAATGATTTTAAGAATTTTATAAATATATGATAAACATACTTTATAATTATACTTCATATAAATGCCACTGGGAAATTCTACTTGATTAGCATATTTAGAATCTGCTGCTGCTTTTGTCTCCTGCCATATTCCAGCCTTATACAATACACATTCATCTCATGCAAAGGTGGGCACTTAAATAAGATGCTTTTGATGATTAAAATGACTGTTCTTCACTTACTTGTAGAATTAACGTTTTAGAAAAGTAAAATAAATCTATGCTGATGGTAAAATATGCAAACAGTAGAGAGGTGGATTAAGGTACAAGGCAGAAGGCCCCCTCCCCACACCAGCCTCCTCAGTACATCCACAGCACAGGCAGCACAGGGACTCCCTATACGGGTCCTTTCCTCATCACTCGGGAGGATTTCTACGCTCTGTATGAAGCTTTAGAAGAAAAACTGTATTTCCTCTTGAGGTGGCTCTTCTATCCTCGCCCCTAGCTCCGCTGCCGGGCAATTCCTATCATTCACTCATCTCAGATGACACCTCCTCTGGTCAGCCTCCTTCCTCACGGATTTCTAATTTGGGGTTCCTACCTTCATAGTCGCATGTAATGCTGTGCGTCTGTCCACATCTCTATCTTTCCCTGTTTGCTCCTTGAGCGCAGGGACAACCGAGCTCATCTTGGTACCCTCTGCGCCCGCAGGGCGGGTAACACACTGTTGATGTCGACAGTGAGCAGAAACGCACTGGCTCCTCAGACCCCGGGCAGCAAATGCCTTAAATAACATACTGTGCTTAGAAAGCTTTCTGGTTTAAAGCTTTAAAAATTAGACCTAGGTGAACCCAAATGCTACTCTAGAGAAAGCAAAATTACCAGGAAAATAAAAATAAATTCCTGTTCTTCCCCCCACCCCCCCAGCTTCCTTCTAACCTGGCGGTTCTCAAAGTATGTTTCATGGACCTCTGGGTCTCCCAAGACCCTATCGGCAAGCTCTTGAGGTCAAAACTGTTTTCATAGGGGCAGGACAGGAATAAAGACGCAGATGTACAGAATGGACTTGTGGACACGGGGAGGGGGAAGGGTAAGCTGGGACCAAGTGAGAGAGTGGCATGGACATATATACACTACCAAACGTAAAATCGATAGCTAGTGGGAAGCAGCCGCATAGCACAGGGAGATCAGCTTGGTGCTTTGTGACCACCTAGAGGGGTGGGATAGGGAGGGTGGGAGGGAGGGAGATGCAAGAGGGAGGAGATATGGAGATATGTGTATATGTATAGCTGATTCGCTCTGTTATAAAGCAGAAACTAACACACCACTGTAGAGCAATTATACTCCAATAAAGACATTAAAAAAAAAACTATTTTCATGACAACACTAAGATGTCATTCATCTTTTTTATCATGCTGACATGTGCATTAATGGTGCAAAAGCAAAGATGGGGAAAACTTCCGGCAACTTAACAAACATCAAGCCAGTAACATTTGGATTAAGGAGTAAAAATTATTCATTTTATTAAATCTTGACCCTTGACTGTACGTCTTCTTACTGTTGTGTGATAAAATGGGAGGTACACTTCTGGTGCATACTGCCTTGAGAAAAAGCACTTGGGTGTTTCTTTGAGTTCTGAGTTGAACTAGCCAATTTTTTTTTTTCATGGAACACCATTTTTACTTGAAAAAAATGGTAAGACAAACCATGGCTATTCAAATACGGGTACTTGGGCAAACACTTCCCTGAAAATGAACTAAGTGAGTCTGTCATTTCAAGGAAGTAGCCATTTTGTTGCCAGTAACAAAAGACTTTGAAGCAGAAACAGAACTTTGGAAAACCTGCATCTACCACAATGAGCTCAACACTCCTCAGTACATAATGATTTTTCTGATGATGTTGGTGGTGATGTAATGAAAGTGGTTTCTGGATACTATGCATGGCTCAGTGAACCGACACTTTCCAAATGACCAATGCATATTACCAAAAAAATCATGCAGGGGCTAAAATGTGTGAGAGAGAGCAGTGGATTTAAATGTAACAAAGTACAGAAAGTTCATTGATACGGATTCCATGTTGCAATTAACCTTTAAGAAATTCCCACTGGTAAGTTCTGGTGTAGTATCAAAGAATATCCACCATTAACTGAAAAGATTATTAAAAAACTTCTCCCTTTTCCAATTACCTAGTTGGGTGAGGCTGGATTTTCTTCGTATAACTCAACTAAAACAACACGTTGCAGCTGAATCCAGAAGCAGATGTGAAAATCCAACCGTCTTTCTCTGAAGTCAAATATTAAAGATACAGCGTACCCTTGAACAATACAAGTCTGAACCACTCAGATCCACTTATATGCTAATGGTTTTCACTAAGTACGTACTATAGTACTACACGATCCGCGATTGGCTGAATCCACAGATGCAGAACTGTGGATATGAAGGAAGGGAGACTGCGAATTTTCGACCACATGGAAGGTCTGAGCCCCTAACCCCTGTGCTGTTCAAGGGTCAACTGTATTTGCAAAAACATAAAACAATACCATTCTTCTCACTATATACAGATATATATATATATATATATATATACACACACACAAAAAAGATATTTTTCATGTGGACCATTTTTGAAGTCTTTATTGAATTTGTTACAATATCGCTTCTGTTTTTTATGTTTTGGTTTTTTGGCCAAGAGGCATGTGGGATCTTAGTTCCCTGACCAGGGATCAAACCCACACCTCCTTCATTGGAAGGTGAAGTCTTAACCACTGGACCGCCAGGGAAGTCTCTCACTATATTTTTTGCTTTAGAAAATAGTTATTTTTAAAATACATTTTAAAATACATATTTTAAAATACATCATTTTATCATGTAACTGGGTTTATCACAGTTAATTTTCATAAGTTAATAGTTTTAAAATTCTCATTTAAATTTTTGAATATGATAAATATTGATAGATACAATTCAGATAAACAAAAGCTCCTTGGGTCCTTAAAGATTTATAAGAGTGTAAGGGGGTCCTGGGAATAAAAAGTTTGAGAACCACTTCTCTAACCTATAAGACAATGCTCAAAATCATTTTTAAAGAAACTATTTAGAAATTATTTTACTCAATAAAATAAATCATCTATAAGCCTAAAGGAACTAAAGACAAAATAAATGAAAGTGTGTTGAAATACAAAGCAGGAACGCCCAGGAGACAGAAGGAAAATCCAAGGGATAGAGAAACAGACACACCTACAGTCACACAGATACACACCCTCTACAGCTGTCTTTAATTTTCCAAGCGTGAAGCGATTGCTATCTATCACTTGAGTTTGAACAGGGCTGAAAAACAGGTGGACCAATTTGCCTAGTGTGGGCCTGCCCCACTACACACTCAGGTGAAAATTGTTCCTTGGTATGCAGGGCTGCTGCCTATATTCTGTTTGCACAATCTATCATTGCTCGAATCCTTGCCTTCCAAATCTCAAAGGTTAGCTTGGTCACAGCATTCCGTTTGCCCTTACAATTCTATCCATTCATCTATTAAATGAGCCCCTCCCCATTATATCCTGGATACTCTTCCTGGTTTTGAACTTGAAATCAAAGGAAACAATTCCTGACAATGATCCAACCAACAAATTCCAGTATTTCCACCTTAATCAAATCTTCTCTCCCCAAATTTGACAAGGCAATTTTACTGAAATACAGAGAAGTCAAAAAACTTAAAAATGATAGTTTCCATAAAAATTTTAACTCTCACAATGTCAACCAAAAAAAAAAATTGATAAACCTCAGGTTGTTTAACCAGTGTAACTATTATATAGAACTTTATAGACCTTGTTAATGAAATCTGGTGTACTTTTATTAGCAAATCTTTAAGACATGACAGATGGAAAGTGAAGTAACCCTGTCCAGTCTGCATTCTTAGTGAGAATTCGAAGTCACTTATTCAAGGCCACTCTCCAGGGCCAGACTGATTCCCACTTTTCTGTATCTTCTGATCAGAGAAAAAGCCAAGAGCCCTCTTGCAGCACCTTGGCCGCTCAATTCCTAACGTACATAATAACGAAACTAAATCAACAGAGCAACTTTCTCCTCTTTCTACTACAAGTCTTCTATAAAAAGACACTTAGAAATAAAACCCAACTAAAAAAGAACACGCTATATTAGGATACTGACCTGGAATCCTGCAAAAGTCAAACTCACAGTCCATTTTGGGCCAGCGCAGGCCCCATACTGAAGTGGAAGCTACTGCATGGATCTGCTATTCTCTGCAGAAAGTGTTCTGACAAAGGACACTGCTTCAGTGATCTGGCTCCACCATCCCACACACATCTTTGCAGTGCATTTTCTCATAGTCATGTTGGGTGGCTACGTCAGACCTCCTCACGTGATGGGGTGTTAGAAACACACGCATCAGATCTCGAAAACAGATTACAAAACAGAAGCCCTTTATAGAGTTCAGCTACGTCTAAGAAAAGGAAAATCCTCTTGATTTGCCTTCTAAATGCAGCCCAAAAGGAGAAGAGAAGAGCTGCATTTATCAGACTTTCATGCATTTAAGCTATCAGATTCAAGAAGGTGTAGTATAACAAAGGAGGTTTGTTTTTCATCTGAAATTCAGGTGGTTGGAAAGACTAACTTCAGGAAGCTACTAGAGTCCATCCAACAGAGAGGGGGATTGACTTGAAACACCTTTACTGAATACCTTATTTTGAATAGGTAAATGTTTGGTCTCCAGACTTGCCGTTGCGTGCACACAGACTGTGAGAACGAGTATTATCAGATTCGCAGGTGATGCAATGTGCCCAGTTAAATATTTCCAGTTGCTAGTTTGGAAAGGTGAAAGGGGGAGAAGGTGCTTTCTTTTTTTCTTTTTGAAACACAGCAATGTTTAGGGTAGCCCTTGGGGTCATCTCACCATCAAGCTTGCCTGGACACCTGCTTGCTTAAGGAAGCTGGCAAACGGGCTTAGAGAGTCTATCTCTGAGGCCCTGAAGTGCTGCGTCCATTTCTTGTCTCCACCAAATTCCACTGACATTTAGAGATGCTAATGTGAAAAGGCATTTTAAATCGGAATGCTGTGCGAACTGAGTTACCAGAACGACAGGGACAGGGGTCTTATCCCCTGGAACTTCTCATTTTAGGGGTGAGCTTATCATCTAGAGTTGGTTTCAAAAGCCAAATACCATTTTCTTAAAGGGCCAGCTGACTGAATGGGCCTGTTCCTCTCAGTTGACCTCTACCTGTCAGGGAGGGTGGAGGGAAGAACTGTTGTACATTCTGGCTTCTGAACAACAATGAACCTCCTGCGGGTCACAGGATGGGTTATCCTAAAAAAGGACAGAGACCAACTGCTGCTTTGGTGTTAAATCACCTAAATCCACCTGCCATTGCACCCTTGTTCTCCACCCCAGGGTCCCCCTGCACCCCAGCTTTTGGGGGACTCCTGCAAGACAATGAATCACAGTTTGCATGGACTCTTTCTGGACAAATCAGAAATTGGGCAGAGAGGAGTGAACCAAGAAATGCCCATGAAAAGCACCACACACAGTGCTTGGCACACAGCAGGGGTTCAATGAATGTGGGCGGGAATCAGCTTGAGAACTGACTGTGTCCTCCTCACGTGTGACTACGGGGAGGACTGCTTAGGCACACAGTGCGCAGGGCGGCCTTTTAACAGCACAAAGGAGATCCAAGTCAGGCCCTACTTAGAGCCCTTCAGTGGCCATCCCCAGATGTTAGGGTAGAATCCAGACCCTTCGCTGTGGGCTGCGAGGCCCTGCACTGCCCACGGGTCCCAGCCACTCTCCCCAGACTCACCGGTCCTTCTGCCCCGCTCTCTGTGCTCACACTCAGGCCTCCCTGGGCTGACTCCACCTTTCGAGTCTCTCCTGGCCCTGGTTCCGGTCCCGCCCCGGGGCTGGCTCACTCATACTTCAGGCCCAGCTCAAATTCAACTCAGAGGCCCACCCCATCTCTCTATTTGCTCCCGGCTTTACTTGCTCTCGCATCACCTGGTTTATTTCCTTCATGTCACACACCTCAACCTGCAATTATCACATGTACTTGTCTGCTTGTTAACTGTCCACTATACCTGCCAGAAAGTAAACTCCAGGACGGAAAGGACCTTATTCGTCCCATTCACTGCTGTTGTCTCCAGGCCACAGGGCACGGCAGGCACTCGGGAAATATTTGAAAGCAGAGAGACTCACCCTGATGAGAAAAGCGACCTGCACTCCTGGCCCCCCTTATCTGTTCTGCCTGTTTCTCGTGCACAGCACTCATAACATCCCCATACACTACACAATGTGCTCATTATTCATTATCCATCTGCCTGCTAGAACTTAAGCATCGCGAGGGCAGCAATCTTTGATTTTCTGCACTGACGTATATTAAGCACCTAGAACAGTGCCTGATACATCGCAGGCCCTCAGTACATATTCATGTACTAAATGAACGACCTGTACTAGAAACAGATACACGTTTGTGAATCAGCACTATAGACGGACAGGCACGGTGAGTACTGCGAATTACAATTTTCATCTGTGTGAACTGCCCCAATCCATTTTGAATAAAATTACTTTCATCTGATACATTTCAGGTTGCAAAGCACTTCACGTTAAGTTAATCCCCTTCATAATCCTGCGAGGAAGGCGCAGAAAATGGAGACACTACGACGAACTCACAGGGTTAAAAGAATTAACAGAGTCAGGGCTCACCATATGGAAGCTGTTACTCTCATGCCCACGGTACAGATGTGGAAACTGAACCCGGAGGAGTGCCTCGCTTACAGCGGAGTTGTAATTTCTGAGGGCGGCGCCGTGCCCGGCCTCCTGCACTCTGCTGCGTCAGGAGCATGCGCACACACATAGCAGGAGGGAAGTCAGAACAGCTGACTCGCCGTCTCCAGCACACAATGGCTCTGCCCCAAGTTCAGGCTGCAGGCCGGTGGTACAGGATCACCACTGCAGAAGCCCGCGGCCGGGAACAGGCCCAGGTGAGATTTAAGAGCTAAGGCCATCGAGGGCAGCCTGCCTGGGTCCCGTGCCGAGAAGTCACTGGGAAATGTTGCCTGACATGAAGCAGAATCTGCCAGAGGGGTCCCCAGAAAGGGCAGCTGAGGATCAGAGTTCAGGCAATCAGACTCCTGGCCACGGGCGGCAGGTTCCCGGGGCAACCTGAACACAGGCAGATGATGCGCCAGGGGCTTGGGGCCCATCACGGCCGGCCGGGTGTACAGTAACGGGGAAAAAGGCGTTTTCAAGGTGCCAGATGAACACGGAGTCAGCCATGGTGTTTGCCCCACAGCCCAGAATTTGCTAAACACCCAACGCCAAGGCCTTTACGCTATACTCACACGTTGCCAACTTAAAATCTGTAGTATTAAAAAAAATCTGATTTTTAAAAGTTTGTTGCCAATTCAGTCCAAGCGCTCGAGAGACAAAAGCCAAGGATGTGCACTGCCAGGATTTACTAATCTGAAGCGAATGCATCAGGAAGATGAGCTTTCACTTTCATTTCATTTGGGTACTCACCCACCACGAGTACTTAGATTTAATCCTTTCATTATGGGCCGGGGGATGATATGGTCTCGGGGATCATAAGGCTCATGCTGGGGACTTGTCAGGCAGGATAAAGCATGAGACCAGTGGGTATGAAGCATCAGGGCAGCTCTAGAGGAAGAAAATCTCCAGGGTGGGGCCAGCTTTGGGAGCGAGCCTTCTCCATGACAGAGAAAAGAGTCTCCTGGTCGACACGGAGCTGAGACATGGCCAGTGAGGCTCATTAAAACCCTAAGCCCAAATTCCAGTATCTTTACTAAGGCACAGAAGGTCCTCTGTGATTTGACCTCACTTCCTGCCACTCCAACCCACACCGGCCTCCCTTCTGTTCCTTAAATGTGTGAGGATCTTCCCACCTCAGGGCGTTTGCACATGCTGCTTCTGAAGCCTAGAATGCCTCTGCAGCCTAGGCAGCAGCCTATCCTGATCTCTATCCAACAATCCCTTCCTCCTCAATCAGGTTCATCTGTCCTAGACTCTCAGCATACTCTTCTTTCACACTACTTACTACTATTGTAATTAAGTATTATTTGACAAATGTGTGCTTTACTGCAAGAGTATAAATTCTGTGAGGGCTGTGAGGCTGTTTACCACAGTCTCCCCTAGCTCCTAGCACCACACTTGGCACGTAACAGTGCTGATAAACCTTTATGAAATAAATGCAAAAACAAAAACCACCCAAACAGTAAGCTCTCTAGAGCCCACCATACCTGGCACTATTACCAAGCTTTCTGGATCCAGCATTAGGTCAACGTGAACTTCCCTACTATTTGTCACCTATGCTAAAAGGGAGAAACACCTTTGTTGAACATTAAAAAAATCGAAAAGTCTGTTCTGACATTGTAAAAGGAAAAAAGAAAAAAAAAACCACACACACACACATATCAACTCTGCTGGCCTAAAGCTGAGCTGGATAAGACAAGCCAGGGCCATCCACTGCTACAAAGTATTTACTGCTCACACAAGTTAAAACAATGAAACATAGCTTTGAAACACTGAAATTGCTTACTATTATTACTTTGGCTCAAAGACAGGAAAAGAACACTCCTTTAAGCTCTAATGATATGCTTTGTTCTGTTAAAGACAAAACAACAGGCCCAAAATGGAGTTGCTTATGCTAAGCCCCATGTCACCAAACGGAAACTTAAAGGTTTGGCTCTTCCGGCAAAACAACCCTCAACTAGGTATCAGCTTAAATCAGGAATAGATGATCAGTACTAGTTAGGTAATCTGCCTGACAACCCCCGTCATCCCCTATAAGGAAAGGAACCTTGCAATACTCAACCCACCTTTTTGCCTAGTATAATTTCCTTGTTCTGTTCCCTTCCTCCAGTAAAATCTCTCACCTTGTACAGCTCTTTGGAGCTCCATTCTATCTGCTAGACTGCATGCTGCCTGACTCATGAATCACTAAATATAAAGCCAGTAAGATCTTTAAAATGTACTCAGTTGAATTTTGTTCTTTTGCCTTTAAGCTCCAGGGATTTGGCCTTTTGTCTACTGAGTGCTTGGACGGAATTAGCAACAAACCTTTAAAAAGTTAACTGTTTTTTTAAATACTAAAAATTTAAAGTTGTCAATATGTGGGTATAGCATAAGGCCCTGGTGCTGGGTGTTTGTAAGGACCCTGTTTCTGTATCTGTCCTCCCTTCAAGCACTCCCAGAGGTGTCCACTCTCTGTAACCACTTTTCAGTTCCTTCCAGTGTTTCCCTCACTCAGCTTCCTCTCATGAGAAGCTGATCTGGAGAAGGTTCTGGGCTAAGGGAAGCACAGCTGGGCTGGTGGCCTGCTTCTGGGTCCCCAAACTGTGGATGCTTGTGCTTCCTGGTACACCAGTCTGTGACCCACTCCAAAGGCATACACAAGCCCTCTTCCCCCATCAGGCAACCAACAGTAAGATGGAAAAGGCATTGTAATGTGAGCTTATAATGGTGGGTCTCGGTGGAGCCGCACCTCAGGCTCACCTGTGGAACCTCAAGAAGAATATGTGCCAGGTGACACTGTTGACACTGAATCAGTTTCGGGAACAGGGTCTGGGCAGGCAGGCTTGTTGCATCCTGCTGAAAATTACCCAGGTATGTTATGCACACAAGCTGGTCCACGACTTCTAATTACATTTTGAAGAATCAGGTCACTGTGTCCCCTGCTTGTGTTGGAGCCCCTCTGGGCAGCCTTCCTGAGGGCTGCTTTAAAGTGACATCGACATCCCGCCACAAATGCGCCAACATCCCCAACTCGACTCATTCTGTGAAGGAAGAAGTTCACCTAAATACGCCAGCCACGTGCCATGCCCCCAACACCAGACGAGCGCATCCCTGTGCCCGGCACTGTTCTACACACTCCGTATACACCATCCCGATGAAACCTCACAGCAACCTTATTTTGCAGATGAGAAAACGGAGACTCAGAGAGACCTTGTAACTCGACCAAGGTTATTTAGCCAGTGAGTGGTAGAGTTGGGATTAAAATCCGGGCAGGATGCCCCCCAAACCACACTCTTCACTGCAGATTCAGGAGCACCAAGAAAGAAAACACTTAGCTTTTCCAGCTCTTTCTCGGTATCAAAGGCTCCTATGCTCACGACCCCAGCCTACCTACCGGTGTGTGAGTGCTTTGGCAATCGGTAGCCTGGACTTGAGCAGGGCTGCCATGTGCAGGGGGACAGGTCATGTCCTGTGGTACACTGTGAGGGTAAAGGGCGGGGCTGAGAGCCAGTCCGCGCTCTGCTTGGCCAGGCATGTAACCTGGGTGAGGGCTGCATCCCCCTGCCAGGAGAAGCCATTTCCCCAATATGCACAAAGACTCCATATGGACCACCAGATGGCCCTGGGGTGAACACTTCAGGGAAATTCAGAATTTTCCATAAATTTCTACTTTTACTTTCTCAAGAAAAGTAAACTTCAAAGTAATAGCTGGCACTCATAAATATTATCATTTTGCTCCACTTCCATTTGAAGGTAATATTTATCGAATGCCTTACCACCCACCAGTTATTGAGTGTAACACAGGGGCTACCACGAGAAGTGGGCACAGAAGGGGCAGAGGGGGGAGATTAAAGCTACTGAACTAAGAGAGCTGAGGGACCCCAGAGCACTGTATTAGTCCACTCCTGAAACAGGGCTCCCCCGAAGGATAATCTGGGACAAGGCAGCCCATGTCCAGTCTGGCACCATGGCTAAGAGCCTGAACTCTGGTGTCAAGTGGCTCTCGTCACATTCTGGCTGTGACCTTGGGCAAGTTTCTTAAACTCTGCACCTCAGCTTCTTCATCTGCAAAATGGAGCTAATAATAGAATCTACCAGGTTAACGTGAGGATTAAATGATAATACCTATAAAGTGCTTGGCTTTATGTCTGACACGAAATCAAGCTTAATAAACATTAGCTATTATTAGTATTACCATTACCAATTAATTATTATTAGCGGTAAATGTCAGCCGGAGCAAATACTACCAAGTCTTGGCCCCCAGGCCCCAAATCTAGGGCACATGAAATTCCTCAATGGCAGGGACAAGTATTCTATTTCACTGTGCACCCAGGGTTCCCCAGTCCCCACCCTAGTGTTTAATACCCCAGAGGGGCTCATTAACTTATCATTCTTCTTTAATGCAGAGAGCAGTTATTACATCTGAGCCTTAGCTCATATGTGGGCATTTAGTTACAAGTATCATTGAAATGATTTGCTTTTTTCAGTTGCATCATCTGTTAGCACTTCTTCTAAGCCTATGGAAGAAGGCATTAAAATTTTAAATAGAAATGATTCATGTTGGCTATTGGCAACTTATTAGCAATTCCAGTAAAAAGCTTGATAGAAAGGAAACTAAAATAATGTTTAACACAAATACTTAAATCATCTATACATTTCCAGTCTGTGCACTTGTCCTTTCAGGTCAGAAGGTCACTCAAATCTGGCTGTATAAACACGGCCAGGCGCTGGCTGCCTGTGGGGTCACGTTCCTATTTTCGATGGCGATATTCTTTTATTTCACAAGAAAGCCTCCCCTGGGATCTGCTTCGTCACCTCTCCTGTCTCTTTAGACTCCTGGCAGACCACATTTGCTCCTTTGCCCTCACACCAAGGTTTTGCGGGGATGAAGTCTCGAGACCTCCTCTCTCTTATTTTAAACTAGGAACCTAATGATAGGTCAGTTTGGTTATGATTTATTTTAGAGAACATCCTGATGTTTCAGTTTTTTGATTTAAAAGTCTTTTCAGTTTATGTCTCAGTTTAATGGATTCATTAGGTTGTGGCTGATTCAGTATAAAAACAATGTTTTTAATTTGGGTTCAGTCTGGGGTTTTGCACATTTATGTGCTGATTTTGGATTCTGGTTCAAGCTTCCACTGAAGTCCCTGATGAAAATTTTTGACAGCTGTCAGAGGTAGTCAATTGTTCCGAGCTTTCCCCTTCCTGTTCCCGAGGGCCGTCCTTTCTCCCCCTAAAGATATAGAGACATCTTTATCCTCAGAGGGTAGAGCAGGGCCCCTGCTTACATACTCCTGGGTTCAAACTCCAGTTCTGCCACTTAGTAGCTGTATGAATTTTAACAAGTTAATTAGCATCTCAAGACTTGTTTTTTTTTTAATCTATAAAATGGATATAATAGTGCAACTTAATTCTTAATAGGATTAGAAGAGACAGTCCAGATAAAATGTAGTATCTCATTCTATTGCTCTTTTTCGCCCTGATAATTTCCCATGAAAATTCCAGAAAACAAAACAATTCCTACAACCCTTTTCTCTGGCCCACCTCATTATGATAATAGCAACCAATTTAACGCTTGTTGGTTGAAAGGGTGTTGGAAGCAGGGATCATTTTGTAAGTGGGGATTTCCCTGGGGCTGAAGTGGAGAGATGAGTGGCCTGGAGAGTCCCCGGCTTCCAGGGCTTCCAGGGCTTCCACGGAGCCTGGGCAACTTAGCTCTGGGCAGGCTGGACGGTTAGGAGCTATGGGGCTCAGGCCAGGCTGACCCCAAAAGGAGGGAAGTTAGAAGAACATAATTGTGGAAGGTAAGTGCAAAAATAAATATTTAGCAAAATAAGGGACTGTGGGTAATTCATTAAGCATTCCTGTACTAAGGTCTTGGGAGAATATGTTAATATGGGTACAGAAATGTAATTGAAAGAACAAATACCTCACTTTTAAAGAACAGGTACATGCATCATGATGTAACAGTATCAACAGAGCCAAAAACTGTGTGTTAACAAATGCAAAATCGGTGACTCTTATTATTTGGGGGAGCCCTGCATGCCTTTACACATATTCCCCCAACCCCCTACCAACCCCACTGTGAAGGATAAGCAGAAAAGAAGAGGCTGGGGTTCTGAACATCCAGAGAGAGCTTCTACCCTCGAGCGGCCTCTCTAGGGCCACAGGTTGCTCTTTCCGGTCTGGTAAAGGCACTGAGCAAGGCTGCCCTCGACCGTCATCTTAGCCCTGGATGAGATTATTACTCAGTTTCTTCCCACACAGAAATAGCAAGAACATGGATGTGGCTAGCCTCACCAGCATTAGGAGACAGGGTGGGGGAAGGCAAAGCATTTTTCAGCCCGAGTGTTCTGTTCCCTTCACACCTTCAATCTGCTCCATGCTCACCTCTTGGGGAAGGGGGCCTTTAAGCACCATAAGGTAAGTTATGCTCTGAGTGGCAATCAGTACCAGCAAGAAGGAGAGGGGGCAGGGCAGAGTCCTAGACCTGAGAGATGAGGCCGGATGCAGGATACAGGGGGAAGGAGGTCAGAGGGGAAGCGGCTCGGGGCTCCCTCTTGAGGAGACCTCTGTACTGATGCCCTCTATCCCCTGCCCCAGAAACAGGACCCTGGCTGTACTGTACCACAACTCTGGGAAGGTCCGGCTTACTGTGTCACTGAGCCTGTCCACTCTGCTCTCCCAGGTGTCATGGGCATAATAATAGGGTTAGAGTCATAAAAGTAAATTCCCCAAGGCAGATCCTACCTCTGAAAGCAGGCAGCCCCTCTTCAAAACATGATCCCTAGACAGAGCCTTTCCCAGGCAGCAACTCTTTCAGGACTGTGTCCTGAGGTTCCTTTACATTTGATGACCAGAGTCCATTCCCAGTTCACAGAACCATGTCCACAAGATGGTGCTGAGTCCACACAAAGAGATGCTCTTGGGTCTTGAGTAACTGGGAATCTAGTCCGCCAAACCTTTCTCAAAATGTCAGATGAGGGAGCCTCCCTTCAAAATAAACAGACCTTGGGTGTTCTGGATAACAAAAAGCAAAGGGAGCAAGCTTCTTAGTGGAGCGCGCCTTCTAACTCCTTCCTAATTTGCCACAGATGGATTCTAGAGATTCTGCAGACCTGGGGTAAGGACCACTCCACCCAGTGTGGGAATTTCCTCCTTAGGGGAGCAGTCCTCACGGGGAGCCCTCAGCTGTCAACTCTGCCACGCGACAGCCCTTGGAAGGTTTGTATGTCCCTTTCCTGGGCTAAGCATCTCCCATTCCTTCAACTATGCCCTAGCAAAGAGAATTTTATAAGATGAGGAACTTTAGATTGTTTAGTCCAACGCTCCTATTTTAGATATGAGAAAATGGAGGGACGGAGAAGTAGAATGACTTGCCTAAGGTCTCATGCTGTGACCAAAACAGGTTTCTACACTTCTGGCTCCGCACGCCTTAAAATGCACCATACTCCTCAACTGGCAGCTGCTGGGACCCGCTCACTGACAGCAGGACTTTACAAAGTACCTGACCTCCCTAAGCCTCAGTCTCTTCACATATAAAATGGAGCAAATCATACACACCTCCTGGGGTGCTGGGGGGATTCAACGAGTATAGGAACACCCAGGCAGTGCAAGTGAACAGCAAATGGTACGTGCGCGGTAACTGATTTTATTTATAATATACAGAATTTCTTTTTGGCATGGAGCTCTTCTTTCTGTCCTCATGTTCTTCCTCTTTGGCTTGCCAACTTCCAGGACTGAATTTTTTTAACTGATACTCAAAAACTCACTTATTCGGGTCAAATTGAATGGTGTTCACTTGGTCCATTATCTCTAATCTGTTGGAATATTTTAGAACAGTTCCATCTTAAAATATACCTACTGATTCCTGAAAAATGATATGCTGACTCCCGCTCCAGGAACTTTCAGATAAGTTTAGGGTGGTGACGTCTGTGACAAAAAAGCTGTTTGCTATGCTCTCCTCTGGAGAGTGGCAGAATGGGATTCAAGTTCAGAACTGTTATACCGATGACGACTTAGAAAATATTCTTCAGTCTATTAGAATAAAAGAGACAAAGCCGCGGCTTCATCTTTAAAGAGGAAGGAGGTTGAAGCCACACAGTCACGAAGTCACCTTGACCCTGTGAAGAGAAACTCCGGCGTCTTAATACATTAATATGTTTGGAATGGAGATGCTAGGACCTCAGGGTAGGTGAGCTTTTGCTCTGAGACCCAGAAAGCCTCAGAGCTGCTGGGGGTGAAATTGCTGGGAATAACCTACGAGTAAAAGAACAAGACATCAAGCCCCTGGAGCTGATCTGTGGTCTCTGGGTTGGTCCTTGGTTACAGGTGACCCAACGCAAAACCCTGACCATTACATTCTCTCAGCTCCATTGTATCAATAAGCACAGCAAGACTCTAATTTCCAACCATCCTTCTCCTTCCACATTCTCCCTAACTAGCCTGGGCCACTTGTTTTTACCCATCCCAGCATCCTCAGACCCTGCCGCACCGGGGAATTCAGCCAGCCCGCAGCTGTTCCAGTGCCCATATCCGCTCACCCAGAAAAACACCGCCTTCCCTGTCCTGACTGTTCCCAAACGCCAACTTTCTGGACCCAAACGCAGCACAGAGACAAGAACTCCTCCCCTTAGTCCTGGTTAGCCCTGTATCATTTACAAATCACTTTCATACACACCATCTCCTCTCCTTTCTCATAACACCCCTGTGGGCTGTGAAATAATATTTCCATTTCAGAGATGAAGATGCTAAAGCTCAGAAAAATTAAGCCAAAACCCCAACACCACGTGGCCTGTAACTGGCAAGGCTGGGTTTTCAACCCTGATCTTGTGACTCTGGGTCACAACTTCCTTCCAGCACACTTAAAAGGAAGACTATATTTATGCGATTCCAAATGTTAGTAAACATAAACCACCGTCTCATTTATGATTGATACGTTTAGTGGTTGTGTCTTTTTTATGCCAAATTCAGCTTCGAATGTGTACTTGCCACTCAAAAAACTACACATTAGCTATTTTTACCAATAAAACCAGTTTTTCCTGATCAGTCGATATACCAGACATACGGCTGACCAAGTGGTCATCTACACATTCCCCTTCATATTCTCTGCCATTCTGCATTACCTGACCACACAGCATCTTGTTTAATTCATTCTGTAAAGTGGGAATGATACCTGAGATGATTACCATGAGAGTTAAACGAGGCAATGACTACAGAGACCTCAGCTAGCAAGTGTTCACTTAATGGTATTACATACTACTACTACCACCACTACTGCTACAACTTCATTACATTCATTAAAACCAAGTAGTTTTGTTTTCTAAAAAGTGCCTGATGAACCAGAAGGCAGCGTGGATACAATGATTCAGAGAAACAGAAAAATGATTTTGTCTCCTCGGCCTTGTTTAATCCTTTCTTTCTTTCCCTTTTCAGCAGCCTCCTGGAGCCCACAGTCCAATGGAGGAGACAAGACATGCAGACCAACAGCTCCTCCATGATGATGGCAGTGCTCTAGTGAGCATGCCCAGGGTTCTGGAGCAGGCAGCCTTAGGTTGGGTTTGCGGAAGGCGAGTCAGGGAGGGTGAGGTGGAACTGAGTCTTGAGAGATATGGAGCATTTTTTTGGAATCCAAGAGGGAAAAAGGCATTCTATTCTAGGGAAAGGTCAAGCAACGGCAAAGAAACAGGAAATGGAATGACGCATCTGGGGAAGGGCAAGGAGGTGGGATGTCTGTGGCATGGGGTGTGTGGGCAGGGCTGGGTGGGAGATGGAGGGCGAGAGACTGGCAGGGACCCAGTCGTGAAGAAAGCATCGACTTTGGACCTGATCCTCTAGCCCAGTAGTTCTCAACCCTTACCTGCACATTGGAATCACCTATGGGAACCTGAAAACATACCAACAGTCGGGCTCCAACTCGAGATTCTGGTTTGTTTGGTCTTGGGTGGATGCTAGGTATTGGGATTAAAAAGAAAAACAAACAACTCTCCAGGTGATTCTAACGTGCAGCCTGCACAACAGTGAGTCATTTACGAGATCTGAAGCAAGAATCATTTGACACATTTGCAGACACGTCATTCTGGGAACAGTTTGATGAGAACGATGCCTGGAGGGGATCTAGAAAGAAGGTAAGGAGACAGGTGGGGATGACAAGGAGAGAAAGAAGTGAAAGCTATTTGGATGGAAGCATCAACTAGTTGGACCTCGGAGGAGAAAGAAAGAGGGAAGAATGAAGGTTGACACACCAGTTCTGTTGCCTACACGTGCCATTAACAGGTAAGGAACCAGACCAAAGAGCTGGTTTGGAAAGAGGATGAGGTCTGTGTTCCCTCTGAGGAGCCTGTGGAAGACGCAGCTGGCACTCTCCAACAACGGGCCTCCATGACGGACTTTGATGATGAAAGGAAGCTGGGCTGAAGGTTCAGCTGTGCCGTGCACTGACACACAGGAGGTGGCTGCACACACAAGCCTGGATAATGCCCAAGGAAAGCGGGTAAAAGGGAAATAGGGCAAAAGGAGGAACTCGAGGACTACCGATACTGAGAGGGTAAATGGATCTATCAGATCACCTGGAGGATCTTACTAAAAATTCAGTTTCCTGGTGCCACCCCAGACTGACTGCATCGGAACAGCCACAGGGTAAGACCCGAGGAACTGATTTTTCACAAGTTCCCAGGCACTCCTGAATCAAGGCTAGGCTTGACACTGTATCCATTTCCAAACACTGCCGTAACAAACTACCACAAACCTGGGGACTTAACACAAGAGAAATTTATTCTCTCACAGTTCTGGAGGCCAGAGGTCCAAAATCAAGGTGTTGGCAGGGCTGAGCTCTCTCTGAAGGCTCCAGGGAGGAGAGTCCTTCCTTGACTCTTCCAGCTTATGATGGTTCCAGGGTTCCTTGGCTTGTGGCTGCACAACTCCAATCTCTACCTGCGTCTTCACATGGCCCTCTCCTCTTTATGTGTCCCTAGTCTGTGTGTCTCTTATAAGGACACTTGTCATTGGACTCAGGGCCCACCTGATAAACCAGGATGAACTCATCTCAAGAGCCTTAAAAAATTTCCATCTGCAAAGACCTTTTTTTCCAAAAAAGGTCACATTCACAGCTTTGGGGATTTAGACGTAGCTTTGGGGATTTAGACGTAGCTTTGGGGATTTAGACATAACTTCTGGGAGGCTACCAGACGCCACAGCAATAACTCATCTGGGTGGATGGGAGAGGGGACTGGGGGCCAGATCTCCAAGCTAAGTTCCCCAACAGTGGCAGGAAGAGGTGGAAGAAAGAAAGAGAGAGCCATTTCAGGAACTGCTAAGTATACAGTTCCACTTCCGAGTCTCATGTAGCCCTAAGGACCCCAGGCCACTAAGTGTCCAGTGCCTCAGGCCATCTGAAAGTACAGTACAGAAAGGAAAAAAATCACCACAATCATAAATTAACAAAATACTAGACCACATTACCCTCAAAATACAGGCGAGAGCTTTGAGGGGCTGAAAAGGCTTTTAGTTAATTCACTTCCTAAACTAAATGAATTTGATATGAAGCTAGGATTTCATCTCTAAGGTACTGTGGCCATTTTCTCCTCACCACCTTAGTAGTTTCCGGTCCAAACAATATGCCACCATGGCAGCATGGGATCGGTTATTTCTACTTTTCAAAGTGTGTCTTAGAAGCAGGCAATACTCTCGGTCACCAACATTAAAAAACGTTCAGTGGGCTTCCCTGGCGGTGCAGTGGTTGAGAGTCCGCCTGCCGATGCAGGGGACACAGGTTCGTGCCCCCGTCCGGGAAGATCCCACATGCCGCGGAGCGGCTGGGGCCGTGAGCCATGGCCGCTGAGCCTGCGCATCCGGAGCCTGTGCTCCGCAACGGGAGAGGCCACAACAGTGAGAGGCCCGCGTACCTCAAAAAAACAAACAAACAAAAAAACGTTCAGCTGTACCTCCCTTCTCATCACCTACCAGGGTCCCAAAATCTTCACTGAGACTGGCTTGCCCCTCATTTTTACACCGATATATGTTCTACCTTTAAAGTTCTACATTTTTCTATTTGTGTCGGCTCCCTGATGCACAAAGGTTGTCTGTCCTCTAATATAGGAATTTCCCTTCTTGGCAACAGGGTTTGCATGGCCAGAAGGTCAACAGGGTTGGGGGAGGAATCAGGTACTTTGTTGAGGTTAAGGTCACAGCCAGGGGACTGAAGCCTTCAGAATCAGATTCTTAGTGTGGTCAAAACCACCCCGTCATACATCCCTACTGTATAATGTCAAAGGCACATCCCTCCCCAGCGTCCACCCCTAAGACTGTCCCAAAGTACCGTCTAGTTAGCAAGTCCACAGGGACCAATCTCTATGCAAGCCTGTGTCTGTACTTCACCACGGTGTCTAGAGCAGTGCTCCCCAAACATCAGTGCACAGGAGTGAGCTGGGGATCATGGGAAGTGCATTTTCTGACACAGTGGGTTATGTATGTGTGGTCCATCTTCCTTTATGTCAGGGTGCTGGTGGCAGAGGTACACAACCAAGTCTAAGGTTTAAGGAAACCAAGTTTCCGTATCCACTGGGGAAATGACAAGAGTTATAATGGCGGACATGATGCCAGTGACAATAAAAGCTAATGTTTACTGAGCACTTTCTACATGCCAGGCCCTGTGCTAAGTGCTTTGCAGACATTATGACTCACTTAGCGCCAAGAGAGCTGACGAAAACGAGAGTGATTAAAAGCTGTTAAAAAAAAGGGAAGACGTTATAAATTCCAGGATGTGCGGAAGGTCAACAGAGTGTCAACAGAGAGAGAGGACAATTCTCACATTGTCCCAGCCTAGGACGAGTTAGGAAGTTGCTAACTGCCTGATATTTCAGAAAGCATCCTTGGGCCAAGAGGTCAATATCAGAGACCAGGTATATCAAGATATGCCCGCTGTCCTCTGCTGTCACCCTATGGCCCAGTGCCATCCAGGGTAGCCTCTGCAGGCCTGGCTCCATTCAGCTGCCCTGGGAGTGACATGGCCGGGTAAGGCGGGGCTTCCACTGGTGGGTCCTTTCTGTTCCGTCCTGAAATGGGCACACTGAGCGCTGGGCAGCTTAGTCAAGGCTGCTCTGTCTGATGCCTCTCCAGATGTCCTCCGACATACAAGCTGTGTTCTGCTGCTGCAAATCACTTTGCCTGTATGACATGGACACACTTCATATCCAGAGTAGCTCCTTTATTTGCTGTGACGTGGAGAAGGTTCAACAGCCATGAATTTTTCTTGGTCTGGGTCTCGGAGAGCTCCACGCCCAGTGCTCTGCAGGAAGACTGGGCAAGCTGCCATTGAGGAAACCCAGCCTGGTGGATGGAGTCAGATGGTGTAGCTCTATAACTGCCGTGCAGAGCAGCAGTCCAGAAGCTGAACTCGGCCTGCAGACCCGTTTCATTCAACCCCAGAGTATTTTAAAATGTTTTAATGCCCTCCAGTTTGCCATGATCTAACCATTCTTATCTTCCTATACCCAGCCCACGTCGAACATTTATATTACCCTCCTGTCCCTGGATGTATCTGAATTTTAGACCCTAAACTATAACATAAGGATAGATCACTTAAGCCTGTAATATATCAACCTCCATACAGTGATTCCTAGCCCTCCTAAAATTTAAATGGTGAGATATCAGTATTCAAGCTTTCAAAACTACCAAAGTACTCCATCTTCATGAAGAAGGGGTGGTGAGAAGCCTTAACACGGAATATATTTGGGTCACATAATATTTCTTCAGGATGCCTCCAGTTTGTTCATTCCCATGTGGGAAATTTCCTACTGAGTCCTGGGGGACAGAGGGACGGGTATCAAACTCTCCACTTTGCTTCAAAGTCAAATTTTTAAAAAATATTTATTTTTTTGGCTGTGCCGCACGGCTTGCAGGATCTTAGTTCCTGACCAGGGATTGAACCTGGGCCCTGGCAGTAAAAGCACCTAGTCCTAACCACTGGACCGCCAGGGAATTCCCTAAAATCATTTTAATGATACAGTCTGCTCAGGCTTCGAGAAGGAGATGATAACTCCTAATCAGCCCTCCACAGAATCAGACTCTCACCCTCAGAGGCACCCAGCTCTCCATTTTAATAGAGCGTTCGGTTCCATAGTCATCGTACGCAGGTGATGTAATAAGGGAAGCAATAACTGCTGAGAATGCATAGCGGCTTAGCGGGTCAGGGTATTCTGAATTGATATCATGCCCCATCACAGCGTCACAGAGACAACAAGAAGTCTAGAAACTAGATCACAGAAATGGAGCCTGGAGGTCAAATAATGGGGTCAACACAATAGAGCATACCCAGCAAGATCACAAGTGTCCTCGGGGAATCTCAGAGAAGCATTCCATGGGACAATGGCGGTCACGCCCAGGAAGCAAACCCCGCTCTAGGGACGTCGAGGGGGCTGGTGCAGAGCCGACCCACTTGGTCTGGGGAGCGGTCTAAGCATCTGTCATGCTGGGGGGACCTCCTGGAGAAGAGCTGCTGATGCTTTTTTAAAGCTATACTTTATTCTTTTATTTTATTTCCTTCTTGGCCACGCCACGCAGCATGCAGGATTTCAGTTCCCAGACCAGGGATCCCACCCACGCCCCCTGCAGTGGAAGCAAGGACTCTTAACCACTGGACCGCCAGGGAGGTCCCGAGCCTCTGGTGTTCTTGCCCAGCTCTGCCATGCCTCTTCCCCACCATCAACAGACAGCCCCACGTTCACAGTGGTTCCCCACCTGGATCCAGACACAAAATGCCAAGGCACAGAGACCACTTTTATAGACCTGGGCTCCCAGATATTTAGTTGAGTCCATGTACATACTTTCCTTGCACACACATTTCCTTCTCTTCTGTTTTCCACAATCCTTCCTCCCATGTTTTCCATCACTTCTCTTCCACCTCCCACTTTTCCAGTTTGAAGCCACTGCTGGCAATACCGCAATCTCTGGAAAGAGGCCAGCCATGACAGCACAGATCTCTGAGGCAGCACGGGATTGTGAAAGTCACCGCAAACTAGGATTCAGGAGATGCAGGTGACCGGCAGGGCCGTCAGGCGAGCCCACCGGCCAGTCTGACGTACAATCAGAGGCAAAGAAGCTTTTCTGTACTGCGGAAATGCTACAAAAACTCTGGCCAGACACACAAATGGATGCACGATGGTTTAGACAAAAGAAACTGACTGGGGAAAACTGCTGGGCGGGGATGGGGGGCGGGGGGGGGGTGCAGGGAAGAGTACGAAAGGAACTAAGTTCCAGTTGACTTTTGCCAATTTTACCCCCAAAGAAATTTGATTAAAACTAAATGAAGGTTTCTGGCAGTAGATATCCAAATAGTTCCCCTGCTCACCTGTTTTCAGAGTGAAATTATCTGGGGGTGAGGGGAACAGGGAGCAATTACATCAATAAATATGCTGTCTGCATTTAAAAAAAAGTAAAATTCCCCGAACAAACGCAAACCCACTGTAGATAAAAACCCACAATAGACTGTTTAGAAAAATTATGCTTTAGATACACTGATCTAAAAAAAAAAAAAAACATCTAAAGAACAGGCTGTTCTGTAGAACAGCTCGAGTTTCTGCCTGTGCTTTCATTTTAGAAAACAAATGCTCATAGACTCCACAGGGGGAGGAGTTTAACACAGGGATTCAAACTCACAGAAAATGGCCACCGGGTTTTAGAAACCTGAACGCAACAAACAGGGGCACTCTGGGGACCTTCTGGGAACACAGGGCACTTACCTTTCACAAGAGTCATTGTCTAAAGGCAGATATAGCCTCTTTTTCCGACCAGCAACATAAATCATGGCCTCCAAAGTATTTGTTTGCTGAACGCCACAATGACTAATCACCCGACTTTTATTTTCCTCCCTGAGTCAGGAAACCTCATGGGGGGAAAAATAGGTCATTTTTAATGGAAGGTAGCTGCTAGGATTGGATGTAAGACTCCCGTTTAAGCTTCATAAAAGAGAAACAATTAAAGGCCTCGAAAAGTATTTCCTAAAATAGAGAGACGCGCAAGTCATATTGGAAATGCCTATCATTAAATAGAAAAGAAAGTCTTAACACAGATCATTCGAACATGGTACAAAGCTCCTGAGTGGTTTCCTGAAAAAACGTCAAAAAACAAAGATGAACATTAAGAATATTAAATAGACAACAAAACCAGGTAAGAACTCACTTCGCAGTGCCTATTCATTTAGAGAAAAACACGCTGTCCCAGGCAATTTCTGAGGGAACATTTCACTCTTTTCCTGTGCAAAAAGTCAACTTGCAGGGCACAGGGGCTAGAGGAACGCCAGAATCGCTACCTTGACAGGAAAAACTTTAAAGGTCAGGCTTTTTCTTTTTTTTAAACCTGATTTAGCACAGCACCCGGGGTAGGCCAGTTCTCTAACATCTGAGAGAAACCCCATTCGGGGCTTCATTTCACTGCCACGTCATCCCTTTTTCCATGTATCCCAGAGCCTTCTGCTTCCTCAAAGTGGTCCTCCCACCCCTTCCCGTTTTAAAGCAAAGGTGGAACGTGCATTGGTGCAAAGGAAAGGGCAGAACACACCACAGGAGGAATCGGCAGCAGGCACCCGGGACGCAGCCGCTGCGACTGGCTACTGCCTACCCCCATGAGCACCAAGGGCCACCCGAGACCCCGGCACCCCTGCTCTCCGAGTTCGGGTCAAGGACCACAAGACCAGAATAAATAGGCCTACGCAGGGACAGACCAGAATGCCGAGTAGGTTTTGGAAACAGAAAATCCTCACTTTGGTCTAGAAGCGAATCAGCATTCCATCAGAACTAATCAGAAATCTCCATGCTTGCATGAAAAACGCTTATACGTTTGGGGAGACTGACTCTGAACGCCAGTCTCTCTTGTCTGGTAAGATAATAAATTCAGCTTTGTTTTTACTGAATCGCTGGTCTTATTATCTAGTGGTAATCAACTCTGCAAATAGTCAGAAGTTGTTCTAACACACGAACAGGAAAACTAACACAAACAAAACGGGACCTAGAAACAACATCCAACTCACAAAGCAGGAAGTGGCAGCTCCTATCTATCTCACCTGGCACAAAGCCGGCCTTCAGGGGTTACTGAAATAACCCCAGGATGTCCCTGTAGCATTTGTACAGCCACTGGATTTCTCGTGACAACGGGGCACCCTGCGATGAACACGCACATAGGCGTGGCCAGCAACGTGGGGTGTGTGAGCTGGGTCTTCCTCTTCATACTCCCTGAGAAAATGTTTCATTCCTCTTGAAACTACATTATTGTAGATCTTAGCAATTTTCATTTAAATAAGAGAGGGAAAGTGCTTTAAAAAACAGGAGACAGCCTTCTGCCTCTCCCAGATTAAAAAGAAATGTTCTTCATTATCTTAGTTGACAAGAAGCCCAGGGCTTCGATGGGACAGAAAGTGTGCACTGTAGTGTCCTTTTAGCAATGTCTGTGAGAAGCCCAGCAGGCATGATAGGCTGCTCTCCCCAACAGAATAGTTGTGGAGTGCCAGTGCCTCCTTAGGCTTTGCTTACTGACTGCCACCTCCTGCTCTCCTGATAATCTGTCTTAGGACAGGACCTACCTGTTTCTGCAGACAGCGTACTGGACGGGCAAGGGACACTGGCTTCTGTTCCCAGTTTGCCACTAGCGGTGTGACCCTGAGCAAATCCTATGACTTCCCTGCACTTCCGTTCCCTTATCTGGAATGCAAAGAGGTTGGGCTAGTTTCTAAGGTTCTTCCTAGCCATAAAATTTCAAACCGTGATTCCCTACCTCCCATTTTGTCACCTTTTGATTGATTGCCAGCCAGTAAAAATCCTTATTTCCTCCAAAGCAGACAATCTCTCTCACTCTTAAATTCAGGCACTTTCCTCAAAAGCGTATGGGGTAAAGGCAGAACCTGAGATCTGGCCAGTACTAGTATCTCTTTGCGGACAGTCAGAGGAAGCTCTGCAATCCGGGACCCCTGGCATGCCTCAGACGTGAAGTTGCCACATGCTCGCTTCAGCACCTCTGTTTAGGGGCCTTTGCCATCACTGAGCCAAACCTTCTCCAGTTACAGCTGAGGAAATCAAGCCTGCAAAGTTACGTGACTTTCTTTCCCAAGGTTGCACAGTGGGTCACGGGAAGAACTGCCAAGCCTCCAGTCCTGTCTCATACACGGTGGTCTTTTGACCTCTCCCCAGACCCCCTCTGCAGGGCTCTGGGCTCCTTCCCTGGCCCCCTGTAGACTTCCTCAGGGTCTCAGAGGGTAATCAACAAACACTTATTGTGCACCTCCGGGCAATCCCCTAAGGAACTGTTTTAAACTTTCGAAGTGACAGAGCGACTCTGGGAACACTTAGCCCCACACAGGGACCGGCACAGCTATAGCAAGACACAAATCTTGATCTTATCAGTGCAGAAATCCATTGGTGTTTTCACTCTAAAAGAAAAGCCTGCAGTAGCACTTGGATGGTAGATAAGAATAGGTGACAAAGATAGGGAGGGCCCACGAGGGTGGAGTCCTGATCTGGTACCTGGCACATAGTTTATATTTGTTGAACTAACTCAAGTTTGCACATTACCTTTGTCCACTTGCTTCTTGTCAAAAATTCTGAGGTTACTGTAATACCAGGGACAAGGGTCTCTAAGCCACAATCAGGAACAATGATCTATTTCATAGTCTCACTATGTGGGGTGTGGAGAGAGGAGGCTGGACTTTGGAGCCAGATAAGAGCCCAGGGCGCGAAAATCTCATCTCTACAACATCTGCCGCATTACTGAACCTCTTTGCCTCAATTTCTACCACACCGGGTTATGTGGAGATTCTAATAAGATGGCTGAGATAATGCATATAAGGTATAGAATGGACTTCATGAAATTCAGTTCTGTCTTCTCTCCTCAAGGGCTATTGGTATAGACGGAGAAACCCTGATTCTAGGCAAGGCTCCAGGACATTGGCATCCTGTTCCAAAAGAAGCAAACCATCAATGGAATGCCGACAACAGTTATAAAATGACTCAGTATTGTTTTTTAATAAACATATCCCCACTGAGTCATCTGATTTGTAAATTACGTACAAGGAACGTAAAGTGCAATTTAATATACACAAGTCAAATATGTTTTATATTCTCCATACATAGCTTAACACCAAGCATGTTTATATGTCTCAATCCTTTCCTGTGAATAAGCAAAGAAGAGAGCTGGGACTAGGAGGGGAAAAAAGGATAAATTATTCTCTCATCTATAAAATGAGGTCGGGAACAATGTGAACTAAAAATTATATGATTCCAAGATGCGGAGAACAAAGGATATATAATGACACAGATGTTTATCAACCAGAAGACACAGAGTCAGATAGACAAATGCATCAAAATATTTTAATGGCGTGATTGTGCACCGTTACTGCCATTAAATATATTATCGGTAACAACATTTAAAGTTACGCTGGTTTTGCAAACTCTGGGCATAGCGACAGGGTGTCACCACTTACTCTGCAGGGAAAAGAAGATGAGTTGGGGGCTGTATGTCACCCAGTACTGCCGTGGATATACCGTGGATGGCGATAGTGAGGTGCGATAAGACCACCGTTCCTTCACATCTGGGATCCATGTGTTTTTATCTCATTGCAAATATAATCCGTAAACATGAATAACACAAATGTAAGAATTTCGAGCACAGGCATATCTTCATGGAATTGAAATCAGCCTATCAAGTCTCAGGTTTACACCCTTCCTCTGCTTCCTAGAAACTGGCATTTGTTAACCTTCATCACAGCAGTGCTTGTTTAAAATGAAGATTCTCAGGGGTCCCACCTGAAATTTACTGAATTCGAATCTCTGTGCTAGGGACCTGGGAACCTACATTTTAATAAATTCCCCAAGTGGATTCTTATCCGTACTAACCTACTGGTCACTTGAACTCTCACAGGATAGGTTAGCTATCGTGGGAGGTATGCTCTTTCCATGACAAAACTAAGGCTTTGTGTATAGATGAATATTATGCAAAAATATATATACCTAAAAAAAGTTTTAAGGGGAAGGGAATCAGCATTTATTAATTGCCTACTATAGTATAGATCCTGAGCAAATTATATATTACTCAATCTTCAAAATAATCCTATTTGAGTTATGGATGGAAAAAGTTAGGCTTAGAGAGTAACTTTTCTGAAGTCACAACCCTGGAAAATGGCCCAGCTAGGTTGTGAAACTACATTTATCTGACCCCAGCCTTCTCATTCCATTGTACTAAGCTCATATGCCCATGAAAACACACACTCTCACTCACTCACACACACACACACACACACACACACACACACACACACACTCTCTCTCTCTCTCTCTCTCTCTCTCTCTCTCTCTCATGTCATACAACAGCCATATGGTAAAAGGCAAAATACAAATTTAATTACTGTTAGAAACCTTTGCGTCAACAGAAATGTAGTTTTCAAAAAGCTTTCTATCAATGAATCGTCTTTGGTCAATCTGTTGACAACAGAATAAAGTGGATGACTACCATTAAAACCACATTT
Source organism: Orcinus orca (assembly GCF_937001465.1). Taxonomy (NCBI): domain Eukaryota; kingdom Metazoa; phylum Chordata; class Mammalia; order Artiodactyla; family Delphinidae; genus Orcinus; species Orcinus orca. Next base: position 27,734,374 of record NC_064563.1, read on the forward strand.
AACAGCCTGAATTTTAGTAATCAGAAATGTGTTTTGGGGCTTGCAAGGATCAAATTTAACAGTGACTCTTCATTTGCGCAAGCTACGAGTTTTTTGCAAATGAAACCACTTGATATTCATTCTGCAAGGAAAACACCAACAAAGGAAAGGAGAACACCAACAAATGTGTGATCTAGCGCTTGTCAAACCAATGGCCCTCCTGGGCCTCAACCCTCCTCCTCCTGCGTCTAACACTCCAGGCTCCCTCCTCTGGGAAACACCCTGCTCTGGCTTCTGGAGCCCTGTTCTCTTGTTCTTCCTCACTCTCTTTTATTTTGCGGTATGCGGGCCTCTCACCGCTGTGGCCTCTCCTGTTGCGGAGCACAGGCTCCGGACGCGCAGGCTCAGCGGCCACGGCTCACGGGCCCAGCCGCTCCGCGGCATGTGGGATCTTCCCGGACCGGGGCACGAACCCGTGCCCCCTGCATCGGCAGGCGGACTCTCAACCACTGAGCCGCCAGGGAAGCCCTTCTTCCTCACTCTCTTGCCGGACTTTTCTCTAGGTCCTCCCTGGGTCCTTCTTTTCTCATAAGGCTCCACCCTCAAGCTTTGCTTCCCTAGAGTCTCCCACCGGAAAAATCTCCTCTCTCACCTCTCGACTTTTTCTCACAACCCAGTGTCTCCCAAACTAGCCCTGGCCTTCCTCCGGGGTACAAAGTCCCTGATCATCTGGGGGACATCATACCTCAACACTTCAAACTCAGCCCCTCTAAAATGCAGCCCCTCACCTCCCTCCAAGTATCTTCATGGGTGCCGCTGCTTTGGAAATCTCAGTGTCAACTTTAGCTATTTCTTCTCTACTCAAGATTTCCAATTGAGTAGATTGGAAATCAGATAACAGATTGTGTCAATTTTTCCCTTCGTGTCTGTTCCTTTCCTGTTTCACTGCTATCACCCATTTCCGGTCTTCCCTGAGTTCCCCCCAACCCTGCCTTTTCCTTGGTGGACTGTGGTCCTTGTCTTAACTGGTCTCCCTGTCTCTGCCCTGCCTTTCCTTCCGATCTCATAGTAGGTACTCGATAAGTATTCGCTGTAACATTTATAGAACTCCTAGAAGTTTGCAAAGCACATTCATACTCAACATCTCCTTTTGGAGTTTCAAACGTTTTCCACTTGGAGCTTAAGTTTATTACAAGTAGCATTCAAGGCTTACAGCCTGATTTCTGTTACTTAATGCAATCACTGGAGCTACCTCTAACTTTGTACCTTGTAAATTAAAGTAGCTCTTAAATTGCTTTACTTCTGAACATTCAGTGTCTTGTGCGGCCTACAAGCTAAAAGAGGAGAGCATTTCAAGTCAAAGAAAGCCCCCTCGCCAAACTGCTTTTTCCTCTGCCGATAGGTTAAGTGGACAAAGAAAAGGCCTCTATGTAAAGGTGACAGTAACAGCAGAATCAAAAAATTAAAAGAAATTCCTTTCTGAAGATTTTAAGATTTTAAAAAAGATTTTCCTACTTATCCAGTTGGAATCCTATTTATGGGTTAATCTCCAACATCCTTGCAGCCAATATTCTAGCATGTTAACAGAAAAATTCTAATAGTTGAACGATAATTCCTTGCTAAGAGAATGCGCATGACCGTTATCATGACTGTAAAAACACAGTCATATGTTTGGTCTTGAATACCCAAGTAAGTGCCTTGTAGGAGCTCAATAAACATTTGTTGCATGAACAAATAAACAAATGAATTCAGAGAAGCCCTTACTATTGTTTATAAATTAAAAGCGTATATATTCACAAGTGGATGGAAAGGTATGTTAAATTTGAATAAAATGAAAATTTGCATTGAAGGGCCGGAAGTATGATGTATCAACTACTCTGGTCTCTTCCGGATCCGCTCCAACTGACTGCCGGCGAAGCAGGTGAAGGGGGGAGAAGCTAATGTCAGGCATTGCCCACCTGACTCCACCTCTCTGGAGTTAAGGTTATAAGCTCCTAGAGGGCAAGCACTTTCCCTTGAACTTCACGGTGCTAGCACTGTGCTTTACATACCTAATGTGCATCCTAAGTGTGGTCTGAGATGCAAAGCCCTCTACGACCTGCCTGCATTTTCACATTTCAATCCTTCACATCTCTTCTTCCTTACTTCACAGGGTTATTGTGAGGAGTGAGTAAAAATACAGCACTTAAAGCCCTTAACACACTGCCTTGCACTCACACACAAAAGTGCTTGATAAATGGTAGTTGTTATTATCACTATCTGGGGCCCTGTCTATGCCTCAAAGGTGAAGTTTAGTGTTCTGGGCTGTCGGTACTCATCTATGCAAACAGTGTGTGTCCTGGGGACGGGCTCTTCACGCTTGTATCCTCAGCGCCTAGCACGGTGGTCACCCTGCAGCAGGCCCAGAAGCTGACTGACTGAGCAATCGAGATGCGAGCCCCAGGCCTTTCCCCACCCAGCCCACTGGGTCTCTCTGAAAAGTCATTTAACCTCTCTGGGCCTCAGTGACGTCTGTGGGTCCTTCCGGCCTGAAGAAGAGACCTACAGAACCTCCCACGACAGTCACTGACAGAACTGGAATGAGAAGCCCTTAGTTCCCCCTTCATGTCTCCTTAACAACAGCTCGCCTAAATGTCATTGTCACTTTGTAATCCCCAAACCTGGTGGATCGCTGGCAGCAAATCATAAGCTCCTTGGGAGTGGTTCAGTCCCTCAGAAAAAACATTTCCTATTTCACGTAGAGTACGGAGAGATGTAAATTCAGTTACCTCAGTTAGAACAGAGCAGGCTTAACAGAGTTAGTTTCTCGTGCTTTGGAAGAAATCACTTGGAAATCCTTGGTTCTGAGTCTTCCATCTCCACCGCATCGAGATCTAAAAAGAAGAAAAAAAGCAGTGTCCCATAACTGGATGCCAGGACTGAATAGATCAGCAACAAAAGTGATTGCAATTAGCCTGTGCACTGAACACCTACTGTAAGTAAAGCACTGGGCAAAGTGATTGACACATGCGACTTCATATAGTCCTCACAGGAGACATTCCCCCATTTTTACAGCTACATAAAGAGGCTCTGAAAGGTCACGGAATCTATTCAAGGTCACAGAGCTAGTTTATGTTAGACCTGGGACTTAAATGCAGGTTCAACTGATTCCAAACCCTGGGTTATTAACCTGTTAGTCAGGGTTTAGAAACTTTGACGGTGACCCACCGTTTTTAAAAATCATATTATATAAAATGAAACCCCAAAGCCTAAAAAACAATGCTTACTCTTATTATGTGCAATGCACTCTGATATTTTCTAGTCTACTCTATTATTTTTTATATTGCATTATATATTCTATATCTTCAAAAAAATCCGGTAGTAACCCACTAAACTGATTTCACAATCTTCTAATGGGTCTCTACTCTTGTTGGAAAAACACTACACTCAGAGATAGTACCTCACCAGAAGTTTCTCTGAAACCGCGGACTTAATCCTATGCTTTTTAACCATGAGAACCTGACCGAGCAGTTGAGCTTGTTAATTAGGAGAAAACTCTTTAACCTTTAAAATATGTATAAAGCACCGTAATACGTATCATCCATAATGGATCCTGAGAAGAGATATTCAATTTGGGCCAAAGTCCAGAATGGAATTAGTCACTTACCTATAGCAGAGGAGTTATAAAGTGGCACCGCGGACAGACTAAAATCTCAGGTGATTTATAATATACCCTGCAAAGAAGTGGCTAACAGCGGGCGGTCATGTTGTACCAATAGAAGAGACCTAACTACTGCCGAAGTAGAAGGCTGAGATTGCAAGCCCCCGGGGGCAGGGCCCTGCCTTTGCACGTCCCCTTCAATTCCAGGGGCTCTGGTGTTCGACCAAGGAAATGCTCAGGTTCCCGATGGGTCAGGACCGGGGTCCGAGTCGCAGTCCCGGAGAGGGGAGATGCGGCTGTTAGCGCAGTTCCCAAGCCAGCTGGACTGGCGCCCGTCACGTCCCCAGCCCTTGGGTGCGCATTTGTCCCCGGCCCCCCGCCTTCCAGCACAGCCGCGCAGATGGGCCACTCGCTGCGGCGTAACGTGCCCGACCCTGCGGCTAGACCCCCTCCCCCAGGGCGCGGGCCCCGGCGTCCCGGCACCTGCGGGCGCCGGGTCGCCGTAGCAGCTCGGCTCTCCGACGTCCGCGGAGCTCCCAGCCCTGCGCCAGCGTTCCCCTGCCGGGTTTCGAGGCTCCCTCCTGGGAGAAGAGGGGGCGGGCCGGCCGCGTCTCGCCCACCCGTCCCGCATACGGCCCCTGCGGTGGCACTTACAGGGCTCGGCCGCTGCCCCGCGAGCGCGTTCCCCGGGGGTCCATGGCGCTTCCGGACCCGCGAGTCAGGCCGCGGCGTCTCGCAGCACCGCCCAGAAAATGGACGCCGGCGGCTCGGCTCGGCCGGCCCGGCCCGCCCCCGGCGTGGGGTTGGGGACGCAGCCTGGCCGGGAAGAGGGCTCCCCGGCCTTAGCTGCGGGCCGGATGTCGGAGCGTCAACGCGCCCAGGACCCGGCCTCGGGACGCACTACGACCCCGCGAGGCCTCAGGCCCAACCTGGGTGCGACTGGGGGCGGGGTGAGGGGAACCCACGACGGCCCCAAACGCCAGGAATGGAGCAGCGGCCTCCGCCTCCCTCTCATGGGGGAGAACACAATTCAGAACCTGCCGCGAGGGCAGCCGAGTTAGGGGCTTTACGGCCACAGAGCCTAGTCACTATCAGAACCAGGCCTGGGTCCGCAGAGGGGTCCCTGGGTTCTGCACCCAGATTCCAGAGAACATCCAACCTTTGTACATTTAAGAGTCAGGCTTCTGAGAAGTCAACTGCAGTTTTAATTTAAATTCTCAGGAATCGAGTGTCACCTGCGCTTTCCCACGGCTGACAGGAGAGGCCTAGATTGATTTTCCTAACGTGCTATAAAAGCTAGTTCACGCAAAAGACCCGGGCCTCTGCCTGAAATAAAGCGCACTGACTGCCTGCTAGGATCTCTCGTCCAAGATTCAGGGACTGCTCATTGAGAAAGTATTTACTGAGGCCTGCCACAAACTTGCCCTGCGGAGGAGCTAACAGCCTAGTGCTCTAATGTACAGGTTTTGTTTGCTTGTTTTCTACAAAATCATCCATGTTCCCTGCCTTTTCGTAGTATGAGTCTTATTTTAAAATTTTCTTTTGAAAAGATTCATTCCCAGGTTACAATTTATCAAGGATAAGAAGTAGGTTCTTTGCACGCCTTACATCCTGTTTTTAGCTTGGAATACAGCGTACACAATTCTGCATCCTAGTTCCTGATCACGTTTTAAGATTGTGATCATTCTGATGAATAAAGGAGATTCCAATATTGCATACAAAGAGGTTAAAACATTTTAATAATCACAGAGAAATATACTGACTTAAAGTCAAATTAAAGCATCACGTAATTTAAAAATAAAGACAGGGTTTTGAAGGTTGATAGACTGGGCAACCTGCACACACACGTACACTAGCAGGTCGCAACCTCCTCAAAGCCAGTGCCCTTTATTCTTTCTCCGTGGGTCACGTTCAGAAAGAGCTATTCCACTAAACTGCATTTATTAACTGAGGATTCATCTTCATACTTAAAAAAACCCAACAATCCTGCAATGTTTTTGTATACGTAATTGCCAATCAGCTACAAAACCTGAGCGAACACGTTGTTAATCATGGATTCCAAACTAAGGAAATCTGTGGTCTGATTGCAAGTTTATGTGTTTCCACTGAGGCTTTTGGGAAAACTAAGGCATGGGGATTAGGAACTTCTAGTTGGGAAGTGCCAGTATGAGGTGCTGTTCTCTGTGCTGCCCAGCGATTGGAAGGTGGGAGGTGGAAGAGTGAGGCAATTTGGCCTTTGGATTCTGCCTGCCTGGGTTTAAAGACCAGCTTTGTCAATTACAAAGCTACTCACTGTGTGACTTTAGGCAAATTATTTAACCTCCCTGAGCCTTGGCTTGCTCATCTGTAAAATGGGGCTGATTTTCATATTACGCTTACCTCGTAGGGCTTTTTGACAGTTAAATGGGATAACACGCGTGAAGCATCTGCATACGGCTGTCGGTGCTCGAGGTCAAGTATTCAAAGTTCCTACCATCCAACCAGTAAGAATCGTAGTTCCCATATGTAAAGCAACTTTTATACCATGGAAATTTTCCATGGGTAGGCTGCCAGGGTCACATGGGGAGTGACATAAAGGGATTTTAAATATAGGTCTGACTTCACTTTCTGTGCTGCTAACATGTTTCAGGTGATACCTTGATCAGATGCTGTCAACAGCTTGCTAAGGGTGAAATCGGCTCTGGCTTTCCTAAGAGGCTTAGCAAGTGAATGGCTCCTTACATCCACTTTGGAATTCATAAACAGTGGCATTTCTTTCTCACTAGGGCCAAATGTTTCTCCAAAAGCGAGTAGATTTCCCCTAAATTGTTATTAATAACTAAAATATCACGGCAACAGTTTTAAACACCACAGCCTAAAACTTACATAATCAGACTGTCCTTCAAAATTTTCCACCCTTCCTCATAACCGGTCACAGATTCTCTCTCTTAATCATTCTTCTTAGTATGGGGAATTATCTGGAAATTTCCAAGAACGTCCCAACTTGTCATAATTTTATTCTTTTCTGTAAAAATGTATTCCTTTCAAAACAACTAAATGTGATATATTTTTATATCCTTATAATATTTGTCATTTCAATGCATTTGCAAATAAGAAAAAAATATCCTAAGACTTTTAAGATTCTCTCCTCTCTTAAATTTCTACTAGTTCTTCAACATCTCCACAGCATGGCCCCTGATCCTTTTCTAGCGGCCTTTTCTAGGAAGCTGTCCTTGATTTGTACCTCATTTCATTTAATCCCCACATGATTTCTGTTATGTTACAACTGCCTGTTTCAGCTTTCTGATTTAAGACTCTTGGCCAATTTATTTACTGCCCCCCTTCTTTCTCTTTTTTAAGGTTTCAATGTTATCATTACATAGGAAAAAATCTAAAGTGTATCCCTTTGAAACCCACTTGCTTCCTTTGTTTCCCACCATGGGTTAGGAATCTGTAACTCGTTCTGCCTCCCATTCTTCACGCACTATTAATTTAATTTATTGTTTTACATCTCTCTTCCCCTCATCCTGGGTACTCACCAAGTTCTGTCGCTTGGCTCCCTCTTATATGGCTGCTTCTCTCTTTCCCTTTAAGCATTTTAAGAAAGTCCCTGTCCAATCTCCACTACATTCCTGAAAAGCGTCCTGTGATGTCGTGTTGAGAAGTCTACCAAGGGCCTTGCAGAGGCAGTGTGCAGAATGCAGGTGGCAGCTTCCCGCCCCTGGGAGCCAGGCAGGAAGTAGTAGGAACTGGGGCCTACAGGATCATTCATGTCCCACCTAAATGGGGAATGGGGTTGTCACTACCCAGCCCCAGACCAATTGTTGCCAGGTGGTAATGCCAGATCTGCAGAATTTTCCAATGAAGCCCAAATCAGGATTTTTATATAAAATATATTCTGTGTCTTGATCAGGTCTCTAGCTGTAATGACCATTTTACAGAAAGTCTCTGAGACAGAGGAACATGTAAAGCAGTTGGGGGACGGGTGGTGGGATGAAATGGGAGATTGGGATTGACATATATACACTAATATGTATAAAATAGATAACTAATAAGAACCTGCTGTATAAAAAATAAACAAATAAAATTAAATTTAAAAACAACAAAAAACAGCACCAAGGAATGTAATCTGAAATTTCCGATTTCGGGAAACTCTATGAGTCAAATTGTTTCTTCAACAAAATTTTTATGACAATAGCAAGGATGAAAGAAAGAGAGGGAAGGAAACCTATAGATTAAGTGAAATTTAAGGGAACATTAATTGGACTGTATGGACCTCATTTGGAATTGTGCTTTGAACAAGTTTTTTTTTTTTTTTTTTTAAATGACCTAACTGGACAAATCTGAATGCTGACTATGATATTTGAAGTTATTAAAGAATTATTGTTATTTTTTGGTGTGATAATGATGCTGTGGTTCTTTTTCTTTTTCTTCTTCTTCTTTTTTTTTTTTTTTATATAGCAAGTGTGTACATGTCAATCCCAAACTCCGTAACTCTCCCTACCCCAACCCTTCCTCCCTGGTAACTGTAAGTTCTCTGTGAGTCTGTTTCTGTTTTGTAAATAAGTTCATTTGTAAAGCGATATCATGTGGTTATTTTTCTTTCTTACTAATCAACATTTTTTTTAGGATTCCATATTTTTAAAACTTTTTATTTAGAACTATTTCAAAGTTATAGAAGAGTTGCAAGAATAGTACCAAAAAACTATATACACTCCAATCATATCTTTTTAGCTATTTTTATTCTTGAATCATTTGTAAGTTGCAAACATTCTCTTCCACACCTAAATACTTTAGCATTTATTTCCTCAAAAAAAAAAAAAGCGTCTTCTCTTAGTATCCTTGTCTTTTAGAGAATCATATTAAAATATTTAGCAATAAAGCGATATGATCTGGGATTTGCTTTAAAATAATACAGGAGAGGATTTACATGAAACAAGATTGGCCAGCCATTGAGAACTGTTGAAGCTGGGCGAGGACTGTACAGGGGTTCATTAAACTAGCTTTTTCATATTGTACGTGTGTTTAAGATTTTCACGATAAAGTTTTAAAAGATCATGTTAATGAGAGACTTTAAAATGATATAAAATGCTTATGATATGATATTAAGTAAATAAAAAGAAGATACAAAATTGTCTATATAATCTCAACTATTAAAAAAATCGCCAGGCATAGATAAAGGACTGAAGGAATGCACGCCAAAATGTTAACATTCCGAATTAATTCAAAGTAGATATATATTACTTTTATAATTAGAAGTAAAAAATACAATTCAAAAAATAGAAAACAGAAAGTTGGCAATGGATTCAATTAAAATTCTTGTTAGAAGTCAAACAAAGTACATATATGGGTTGGACTGACCAATGGGCCCCCAGTTTGCAGCTTTTGTCTTAGAAAATGGGTCCGCAAACTACGTCCTACAGGCCAATTTTGCTTGCCACCTGTTTTTGTACAACCTTCAAGCTGAGGATGGTTTTGACATCTTTAAATGACTGAAAAAATAAACCAATAGTAAAATAATATTTCATGACATGAAAATTAAATGAAATTCAAATTTCATTGTCCATAAGTGAAATTTTACTGGGACACAGGCACAGCCAATCATTTCTGTATCTATGGCACTATGTGTGTATATATATAAAATATATATAATTATTATTATACTTCATATTATATATTAGTATGTTTTTAATTTCATCAATAAAGAGTTCATAGAAATTTATTTTCTTTGTTGTTATATAAATACCTACATATCATCCTCACTTTTGCCTTGATCCACAGAGCCGAAAATATTTACTATCTGGCCCTTTACGGAAAAAGCCTGCCAACCTCTGGCTTAGAACTGGGCTTCCCACGTGACCTAAAAGCACCTTGGTTTAGCAGAAAGTGCACTGGACTGGGAGTTAGGCGTGGCCACTTAACTCTCTGAGTGACCTGGAGAAATCAGAACTTCTCCAGGCCACAGTTCCCTCAATGACAGAATAAAGTGAGTCTAAGTTTCACACAGCAACTGAAGTCTGTGCTTCACGTTCCCGTAAGAGCTAAGCAAGAAGTACCGGCTGAGTAATATTCCATTGTATATATGTGACTCAGCCATAAAAAGAAACGAAACTGAGTTATTTGTAGTGAGGTGGATGGACCTAGAGTCTGTCACACAGAGTGAAGTAAGTCAGAAAGAGAAAAACAAACACCGTATGCTAACACAAATATATGGAATCTAAGAAAGAAAAGAAAAAGGTCATGAAGATCCTAGGGGTAAGACGGGAATAAAGACACAGACCTAGTAGAGAATGGACTTGAGGATACGGGCAGGGGGAAGGGTCAGCTGGCACAAAGTGAGAGAGAGGCATGGACATATATACACTACCAAACGTAAAATAGATAGCTAGTGGGGAGCAGCCGCCTGGCATGGGGAGATCAGCTCGGTGCTTTGTGACCACCAGAGGGGTGGGATAGGGAGGGTGGGAGTGAGGGAGATGCAAGACGGAGGAGATATGGGAACATATGTATATGTATAACTGGTTCACTTTGTTATAAAGCAGAAACTAACACACCATTGTAAAGCAATTATACTCCAATAAAGATGTAAAAAAAAAAAGAAGTACCGGATGATGGCGGCATTACGTGCTGGTGTGCCAGCAGGGGCGGTGCTCCCGGAGACCAAGGAATTCAAACAATCAGAATATCCACTGGTTATGGTTTACCGGGCACTCAGACCAGGGCCTGGAAAGGTGGGTGAAGAGCAAGGAAGACAGGCTTTGGGGGCTCCAAAAGCAGAGCAGCACACCTGTGAGGCCAACATGACTTTGGGCAAAAGAGTTTCTAAAGTCTGCTGCTTAAAATGGGTATTTGGGGTCTATCTCCAGGCTGAGCTTTGTGGAAAACCAAAAGCATTTAGTCACAACCCATGTAAAAATCTGCTCATTTAAAGTTTAACCCAGCTCTAGTCAAGTGACGGCAGCAGGGCTGGGGGGTGGTCTCTGGCATCCTCAGCATGTAGAATAGGAGCCTTGGGATAGAGACTTCATAAGCTTCTGGGATAAATCACCCTTAAGGATGCCAATCTGCAGGCTTTTCATAACAGTCAACGTGGGACAGTTAAGCCCTAAGGCCAACATTGCGGCCGAACCAGACAGAACATGAGAGCACCCAGTCCCTACACAGCAGGCCCGCAGCCTGCATCTCGGGGGCTCTCCCAGCCTCCTTTTACTCGTTGCAACCCCTTCCACTCCTCCCATGTACCCCACGCCCCCATCTTCAGGGTGCAGCACAGCAGCCTGCCTCCTGACTGCCCGCTTTGTTCCCTCCTTCTGATTTTCCACACACCCCTCCCCACCTCCTTGCTGCCCTCTCCCCACTTTGCCTCCTAGATGGCCCTTCCACAGTGTTTCCCGAATATCCTGCATTTTCTGATCTTTCAGTGATGCCCCTCTCTTTCCCTACTAAAGGTCCCACCCCCACCCCCACCCCGCTTCCCTTCCACAGCTCAAGAAACAAGAGAAAAGGGGAAAACATTACAAGGGCACTGCCCTTCTGGGATTTAACCACATTCTCAGCTGGTGGCTTTTGTTTTCTCCTCTCACTGACTTGTAAGGCCCTCGGGGCAGGGACTCTACGTCATGCTCAGTGCTGGGGAAGATGGGCAGGACTGTGAGGCCTTAATTAGAGTAAGGCCTCAGACAGGGTAGAAGATTTGAGCAGGAAAAAAAAAAAAAAGAATTTCAAAATATCTATTTGGCGGCAATAACCACGGGGTAAAGTAAGAGGTTTGTTTAATCATATAAAAAAAAATCATGAAAGTCTTCACAGCATTCTATGAACGCAGAAAAAATATTTATACTGGCATTTTAAAAACAAAACCAAACCAGAAAACAAACTTCCTCCACAGGCCAAATATAGTGACTGCAGAGCCAAATGCTAGTCTCAAACCCTGAACAGGAATAGCTGCAGAAGCAAGAAGGTCATTAAAGGAAAAGATGCAAAATGAATGACAAGATCAAAAGAGCCATTTTCTGGTCAATGAGATGTTTGGGCCATGGCAGTGCCATGCTGGGATCACCTAACAAAGACAAGGGCTTTGGCAATTGGTCTTTGATTTACCTGCTTCCCACAGAAGCAGAACAGCCAGCAGGGAGACCCCCACTGTCTGTCAGGGAAGGTGAAAAAGCAGAAGCATCTTGCCTGCATCACGAATTCACATTTTTGCATTCAAGGCCTTCTCAACTTCACATCTGCTCATGAATGCGAAAGAGTGGCAACCGTTATGGAGGTCACCTGCTAGGCCAGGCAGACCAGCTTGGAGAAGGGCAGCCAGACATACAGTGGCTTATCAGGAACCAGGACATTTTGGGAAGGTGATTGAGGATGAGACACAGAGTCCCAGGGAAGAACCATCTTTTCCATTGGTTGAGATGCCCCCAAACTGAAGGCTAGCCTTCAGGAAACAGTATAAAAGGCCACGAAGAGAGCGGCATGCCATTCATCTCTTTCTGGAACAGAGAGGATATACAATTGTACCTGTCCCTAGCCTTGTGAAAGTGGACATGAGCTTCACAGGGAATTTCGTGTCACATTTCCATTCTGCCTGGGTTGTAGCGGTGCTTGTCACACAGCAGATGCTCAACAAATATTTGAAGAAGTGAACTGAACAGTTGAAGCCCCTCCCCACTGATGGGCAATATTCTACTACAAAGAACTAGAACATTCTTCATGCAGTGGAATGTTTTATGGCTAGTCAAAACCAAACAAAGTATAGGGAGTCAGCCAGGCCACTTCTAACTTGTGATAAGGAAAGCCCACTAAATTGTGAATCAGGGTTAGAAGGTGCTTCTGAAACATTGAGAAGACTCTGAAGGGTCTTATGGTTTCTAAGGTGTAGAGCAAACCTATCCCTTTGTTCTTGGAGCTTTATGAGCAGACGAACCTAAAAGGCATGAAAGAGTTCTGGTTCCGAAGAATTTCCTTAGTATTATTTGTTCAAGTAGCGAAAGAACACTCCAAGCAGTGAGGTCTTTAGAAAGCCACCAACAGAGTTCTGCAGAAACTGAAGCGTTGGAGGTGTCAGAGGTCAAAGACAATTTACTGGCAAGGTGGGACAGACCCTTCCACCTCTTGCCTTTGAAAACAAAAATTAAAGGAAGTGGCTCTCTCAATGTTTTGCCACAAATTGAAGTTCTGGAGTTCTTAAGAAAAATAAAGCAACAGGCTTCCCAGAAATTTCCTTGCTCCGGGATTCCTTTCTTCTGTGGATTTCTTGGGCTAGCACTGAATCTGTGCCCAAATTTCAATACCACCTAGGACTGCAAAGTCCAGAACTTCACTGCACCTTCTGAGGCCGTGTTGCGGTGGGTCTGAGTCAAAGGCAATGACTCTGCTGGCACTGAGTCCTGGGAATCTGACTAAAACCAGCCATGCGGGCCTGGCCCACCGTCTCGCTTCGGGGGCAGCTTACCTAAGTCAGGCTCAACGCACCAAGTCCTCAGAGCTGGCTCTGATATTACGGCAGTTACTCGTAGAAAGGAGTTTTGTGGTCTGAGCATGAGCACCCCGCTTCCTGGTAACGCTCTCCATCAGCCCTTCCCCTGTCTGCATCCATGTCACCATCCAGGTCTCCACCTAAATACCTCCTCCGGAAGGAGTTCCCTGGCCAACCACTCTAAAGTTGCTCTTCGGGCTTCCCTGGTGGCGCAGTGGTTGAGAGTCCGCCTTCAGATAAAAGGGACGCGGGTTCGTGCCCCGGTCCGGGAAGATCCCACGTGCCGCGGAGCGGCTGGGCCCGTGAGCCATGGCCGCTGAGCCTGCGCGTCTGGAGCCTGTGCTCCGCAACGGGAGAGGCCACAGCGGTGAGAGGCCCGCGTACCGCAAAAAAAATAAAATAAAATAAAGTGGCTCTTCGCCTCCCAACAACACACCCTTGTTTTTTTTAATTTTATCTTCTCTTTCTCCTTTGCACTTGTCTTCTCCAATTAATTGTTTACATATTTATTTTTGTGCCCCCGGCCCCTACCACTCCACCACACTAGGGGTGGGTCTATGAGAGGCAGGCCCTGGTCTCTCCTGCTCATTACTATATTTCTAGCCTCTGGAATATGCCTGGTATGTAGTACGTACTCAATATATTTGTTGAATGTTTAATTACCAAGAAAGACATTAAGAACAGCATTTCCCTTGGAAGGGAGCTGCTAGAATGAACCATATGGTACCAAGGAACTCAAAGGCTTAGCATATTAAAGAGAAGATCGTCTTTCTAGATCCATCTCCCCATATCAACCAGCCCTAAGATGTGGTCTGGGTACCCATTTCCTCTATGGGGGATCCATGGAAATCGCTGAGGTAGATCAACATCCCTCTAGTAGCAAGAGATGCCATCTTGGTAATCTCACTGCGTTAAGGCTTGGAAAAACAATTCCTATTCTCCGAAAAAAGAGTTGAGAATTTTAGACTACCAATCATTCAGGCAGAAAACCACAGATTTGCCCATTTTGTTTTGGTGGGAACAAGGCAGTTGTTTGCACGTTCTTCCTGTCGCACCTGCTCTGGCCTGCCCAGTGTAAACACCTTAGCCAAAAAGTATAAATGGGTCAAGCACTGCCTTTCCAACAATGAGAAGGGATAAGTGCTATGCTCTACAACCGGCAGGAAATCCAATGATAATTGTAAATGGGTAAGTTTAGAAAAGCTTTGTGCCTGGTGAAATATGAAGGCAAAGCATTAAGGCGAAACACAACAACGTAATAAATGATAATTCTTCTTCCTTTCACTGGTCTATGAATTACAATGACAGTGGTACAGTATACTTCCCAACAGTCTTATTTGGCTTTCAAGCTCCTTGACTTGTGTTTAAAATTCTTTTAGGAGAGGCCAAGAGCAACATAAATGAATAATGCCACAAAAAATCATGAGGTATGAAAACCTATAAGGTAACACAACCACGCTTGAGTTAAAAACAAAAGGATCGACATTTTACAGAGAAGAAATACACTGTTGAATCTCTCAGGCATTCAATTGTAGGGTAAAACAATTCCATTGAATCCATCTAATCTTGTGATTAAGATTCAAATGGGTTCAAAATGATTAATTTGTACCGGCCTATCAAAATAGAAGACATTGAGTTGTAATCTTTCCGAACAGCAACAGTGTTTTAATTACAAATGCTGGGCTCATTATTTGCTCAAGAACGAGTGACAATTAGCTTGATCCTACTGCAACTGTTAATGCTACTGATACTGAAATAAACAAGCAATGCTGAATCAGGGTTCCGACATTTCCCTTCAGTTTACGATCCTCTGATTGATGCTATATGCAAAATGTACTTAGTCTTTTTAAGTCACAGGCAAGAAGGAAAATGGCTCCCAAACAGCAAAAAAAAAAAAAAAAAAAAAGGTATTGCAGGAAGGATATTTCATGGCAAGCCCAGAGAACAAAATCACCGTGAGATGAATCATGTTCTAATATATTGAACCAGAGAAAAAACTCCAAGCAAAATATTTAAGTTGGCCTCAAAACAACAATACAACAACAACAACAAATCTTTAGCCCATTAGAGGTTTGATTTGATAGACAGTGCTTTGGAATATTAGACAGACTGCTAAGATAAAGCAACTATTTACACAGATGGTTCTGCAGCTCAATGTTCTACATACTGGAGCAAACCTCAGGGAGGTTTTGGGTTTGGCAGCATCTCCCTCCTAACACACCTACAAAGATGGTTGCACAGAGGCTCCATGTGCACTTATAGTTGGGGCTGGGGTGGGCTTGGGTTTGGGTCCTTCTCTACTGAGAGCTCGGAGGTTACCAATGGAGGGATCAGGCAAAAACAATAGCATAAGCATTTTCTGATTCTCAGAATTTCTGAGATATCTATTGTTTCAGTGGCGCTGGTGAACTCGTGATAAGAAACTACACCTTTGCACAACAAGCCTTGACCAGCATTCTGGAGCACATGACAAAGAAAACCTTAATTTTGAAAGTGCTGAGCACAAAGGGGAAAAGAAAAAGCTCTTACTGTGCAAGGTTTCTATGTATAGAAATATGGCTTAATTTTTAAGGCTTGAAGACCGCATTTATAAATGTCTAAAACCAGTTCAGACTCTACACAAGAGGAAAAAGAACTGCAAATTTTTCATGAAACATTTTTTTTTAAAGACTATCTTTTGCATATCTGTTACTGCATTTTAAAATAAGATGTGGTTACTAAAGAAACAGGTTCTGGCCCAGTGTTAATTTGAAACTAAAATCTATTTGAGAAGTTGAGCTCAAAGGAAAGAACCCATGAATTTATTTTGAAAAGTGCTAGAATTTGGTGCTTACAGAACCACAGCTGTATGGTTTGCAATGAACCATTCTAGGGACTCTTTCATTCAGTGAGGCTATTTTTCTTCTAACAGAGCCATCTATATTTAATAGTTCCCCCTTTAAAATTGTGACTCCTCATCTTCCCAAATAATAGATATACAAATAATACATTTATTCTTGTACATTATCTAAAATTGATTTTGGAAGCCTCTAAGTTTTTATTTTCATCTCTCATATAACACGTTTAAAGACCGCTTCTTAAAATTTAAATATTTTAAATGTTTCTTATTAAGCTTATTTGCGCTGTTCAAAATTATCTCCAGAAACCCATTTATTTTTAGTTTCAAGCTAAAATGGAGCTGAATCCACAGACTTTTCAAAAAATTCTTTTGTGGTCTAATGGCGCCACACCTATCATATATATGATTTTTTAGGAAGAATCATCTCACTTTTATAGCAGAATCATTTTACAAGTTTATAAAAGCTATATATTTGTATAGTATCTGAATAGGAAAGGCCATCCAACTGAATACCCTCCCCTCCCAATTACAACTGTCTTATTTAATTTGTTTTAAAAGTCATATTTTAATCTATTTAATGTTCTTGCTACATGGCTCAAAAAAAAATCTATAAAACATGCAAATTTCAACCTACCTGTATGTATCACTTAATGCAGTGCTAGCATCACAAGACATTCAGCCATTTTTATGTAAAGCGATGGAGACCAACTGATTTCTCCGTCTTCTTGCTCTCAAGTTTTAGATGCAATTGTCACACACACACAAAACCATACGCAGAACAGCTTGAATGTACTGTGATCACGAGAACTGAATTTATCAACAGGAAAACAGGTTTGAAAAAAGAAGTTTCTCATCCAAGGTTTCTCTGAGGCTGCAACCAAGGAAGTAGCGTGTTGAATTTTTTTCCCTTCCTCCT
The DNA here is from genome assembly GCF_937001465.1 of Orcinus orca. Lineage (NCBI taxonomy): Eukaryota > Metazoa > Chordata > Mammalia > Artiodactyla > Delphinidae > Orcinus > Orcinus orca. The sequence continues at coordinate 27,751,202 of NC_064563.1, forward strand.
CTGAGAGTTCAAAGCCTGGAGCTGACCACTGCAAAGGCCACTGTCACATCTGCTGAAAATCAAACCACTGATACCAGTACTGAAAATACAAATTTGAGAACCAAGTTGTTTGTACACCATGGAGTGCATAAGAGTTAAAAATAGATTCCACCTTGCCTCCTACCCGCATAATAAACATGTAAGTTTCAAGTGTTTAATTTGATATTCACATTAATTAACAATACAACATACATTATTTAAAAGACAGCAAATGCAAGAAGAAAGGGGAGACACCATCTGGTAGCAGAGTTTTGTTGTTGTTTTTGTTTTTAGTGGGTTTTTTTTTTTGCCTTTGTTAAAAAAAAAAAAAAGGTAAAATTCTATTTTGAATGTGATGAAAAGCAAACATCCGGAAGCAAATGAATCGGAGCTGAAAGGTGATGCTGAAATAGCTAAGGCTGTAATGAGGCAAAAACAAGTCTTCGCTACCAGATGATATGGCATCCCGAGCATTTACATACTCACATCTGAAATACTAGGCAACGTGTAATGAATTCTATACACAGCATGCACACACACAGCACAAGCACGGCTAATCCTGCCTGCCATCTTAGGCTCGCAGAAGCAAGATACGCACTGCAGGCAGCACACGAGCACTGGGGAAGGAGGAGGCAAAGGACAGCTCACCTTAAATGCAGTGTCTGATTAATGTTGTAAGTGACATTGCATATCAGCCTCAGAGTCTTGGTTCAACTGGGTAGGAGGGAACAAAGAAAAATGTCATCAACTGGTGATGCAAGATGAGCCCAATCACTAAACACTGTTTAGCAAACTCCAAATTCTGCAACCAGACAGTAGAAGGCATTTCATACAGTTCAGCAGAGCTGCTGCACAATGAATGTGCCCTTCTGCTTCTAAGAATCAGACAATCCTTTTGCTAAGGAAGAAAATAAGCTGGAACGAATACTGTCACATCTTCTTCTTGAAGAAAGCTTTCAATACAGTATGTATCTGGTTCGGGATGCATTTTATAGACTGTTAATTTCATAGAATGGCTAGCAACAATGACAAACACAAACCTTTTAAGCTACTGCAAAGTAAAGAATAATATTATAAAGGGTGTAGCATTTCTAGATTATTTTTCAGAATCCTAAATGGTGCCGGCAGGCTTGTAGAAGAATGCATGATCAGCTGTCTGTATCCGTGCTATAACCTCTAACCACAAGCCGTGTAAATGTATTCTGCTAAATGTATCTGCTGTACAGAACGGCAGATACCTCCCCAGTCGGAATGGTATTAAAATGTGAATGAATTTGCTTAAACTTAAAAGCAGAATAAAAGCACTTACAGAAAAATAAACTGATGCTGAGTTCCTTTCGATGTATAGCTGACCATCACGAACGATAAAATAAAAGCTGTCCTTAGGACGCTGACCTAAATAATGTTAAGTCTTGCAACAGCATACTGTACTTGCTCAGAACCTAGGAAATGCAAAATGATTTTTCTCCTTCCTCCCCCTCCAAAAGCTAGAACGTAAAGTAACAAGCCGTTAACAGGAATACCAAAAGGCTTTGTGTATATATATTGTACATAGTGTAAGGGAAGAAATGGTGTTGAGCTGACATGCAATGTTTCTTTGTTTTACTTTGAGGCTTAGCTACGCTCCCACGATGACATTGACATCACGGAGGTCAGGGCTGACACTGGGGTGCTATCTGTTTTATGAGTGAAATGTTTTCCGAAAATTAAATCTCATCTACTCAAACACCGAATTTCATGTCTTCTTCAATATCCCCTCCCTACTGCCGCTGCTCAGGATTGATGGGCTTTACTTTGGCTGTATGTAATAAATTGGAATCACCTTCTGTAGAGACTCCAATACATAATCGTAGGAATTAATTTTTTAAACAAAAAACCTTCAAGAATTCTTATACATCCCCTTTCAATCTTTCCTATCAACACACACACACACACACACACGCACACACATACACAGACGAAGCTCAAATTGCAATGAAATGTTTAACATGTGGAACAAAAAAATGTGGAAAGAGCTGCTTATTCAGGATTTTGAAGAAATGCCTAATAAGCAAAGGCTGTTTTGCTACAAAACCAGTGTCACCATGTTGCCAAAGAGAGGAAAACAGAATAGCCTGCTAGCAAAATTTCCTCCAGATCCTGCCGGCAGGTAAAAATCAGAAAAGCATTTCATTTACCATGCTGTATAAAACATGAAGTCTTTTATTTTTAAGGAAATGGAACAGATTCTTTTCTACTCTTTCTTCAGCTACAAAGAAACCATACCCACCCCCAGCCTTAGATCCTGGACATAAGCCAACATTTTTAGAAAATGTTATGAGACTGATTTTGAATATATAATATGTACGTTTTTCTTCTTCTTATTTCTCCAAAAGTCTTTAATTGCCTATTGCATCACTAAATATGCTAATGTTAATTAATTTTAACACGTGCAAAAATGAATTAATCTTTTCTGGGGTTGTCTCTTTCTTCTGTAAGAACTGGCTGCAAATAATCAGGTTAGCAACACATTTAAGTTGCCCAGAATATTTTTAAAGGAGAAAATGTATTTGAACATCTGAACTTAAGTACTAGGTTTCACAGCCGGATCTTTTGTTTCTAGCTCTCATTCTGTCTCCTTCCACCGAACCCAAGTGATTTTTTAGCTCAATGTGTGGAAAGTATCCAGCCCACCTCTATCCCGTACACTTTAGAGTCTCTGAGCTGGGTTGTCCAGATGGTCGGTCATACCTGAACCACTCCGAGCCCTCTTCGCTTTGGAGCACATCTCTCTCCCACAACTATTTCAGAAATAAACGTGGCTTTAACGGAAACAGTAGCTCCTGGTCTAATCCCGATGGTGGACCCATCTTCCCCGCCCCCACCATCATTGCTCTATGAGCTCTGGTTAGCATTGACAGCGACGGAAAATTAGGATGGAGTATCCCTAGGCTAATTCCTCCTTCACCATGGAGGTTGAGAATTAGTGAGCCTATAACGCTCAGTTGCAAGGTACCAATTTAATATATGGTCATCTATAAAGCAGGGTCCTTAAAGTGGGGCTGGAGGAGGTTGAGGTGAACACAGACATTTGATGCCCTTGGTGTCTGTCCAGATAGTCCTCATTAGTAACACTTGAAAGTTAGACATTCACATTAAAATACTCACAAATTATTATCATGCAAGCTAAATATACACGATACGGAATCTACTCTGACCACATAGAATGAAGTCGCTGCCTCCTCTGCCTGAGATAATAAATGACAGTGACAAGGACAGTAATCCAGATCAGGCTCCCACAGAATGAGTGAAGAGTGTTATGTCCGCTTTGCAGGGGCAGGATGGTGAATGCGGTCAGGTCCCTTACTGGTGCCTGTAAGCCGGATGCCAGGGCAAGTGGTTTCCAAACCTCCCAGTGGGGTTCTCTGTCTACCGTCTGTCAAATCGAGCCTAAAAGCCACGTTATCGGTTTATTTTGTGATGTTCCAAAACATTCAACAAGCAAATGTGGCTTGTTTACCGAACCTGCTTGTATTAAACAAATTTGAGCTGTAGCTGAAAGCATTTACATGGATGAACTTGTTTAGACAGACATTCTCGACTAGTAAATCCTGTTTTGCACATTAAAAAAAAAAAAAACCATGGTCATGCCTGAATTACTTAAGCTTTGTCATGATTACAAGTGGCAAGGGTATGCACTCACTTATGATTTTTAAAAATTGTGTGCTCATCAACCTCCTCAGGGCATAGGCACACACATGCATTTAACAGACAAATCCCTTTTCCGTGATGAAAATTTTAACCTGTTTTTGCCTCTTTGATGAGTCAAGCACAAGGAACCCAAAATAATCGGCAGGAGCAGCCTGGAGAAGGGCAGAGCTAGCAGTAAGGGCTGCCTCTTTCACGTTGATTAATGCCCTTACTTGCTTACAGTCTCCTTCTGCAGTCAGTCTGAGCTCATTCTCTTTTCACTCCTGTGGGTTAAAGTTAAATTGCATGACTTATGCAAAGTACATAATTCAAGTATGAACAAAGCTTGACTCTCTGTTTAAAAAAAACATAAAGTCAGGGCACTGAGTCCCCGAGGAGTCCTTGGTTTAGAAACATTTGGATTGGTTTGCACATTTCTTTGCTCCATTCACTGCATTAAAAACTACAGCTGGTTTCCGTTTATACCTAATACAGATATTCAACATTTGTGGGTAAAATTTGTTATCAGGTTCAGCTACTATAATCTTGATTTTTTTTCCTAATCTCGACTTTTAAAAATAAAATGTTTACCAGATGTAACATTTTTGTTTAAGTTCTTAGAATTTAAAAAGTTTAAACATTTTTATGAGGTTGGTTATTACATTTGTTTGTAGGATATTCATGGAAACAATATGGTGACTTAATTTATCAATGACTAAAAATGCCTCTGAATGATATTTTAGCCTAAAGTTTTAGGAAAGTCCAATGCTACTTTGAACATCTACATCTTGCCTAGATATCAGGGCAGGGGCTTCTGCTTTCTACTTTGATCAGAGCTAAGTCTATAGTAGCTACCATTTATTGAAAACCTACTATGTACTCAATATTTTAGCTATATTATTTAATTCTAACCCAATAATCCTGCAAGGTGGGTATTAGTTATCATCAACTTTAAGTGAGGAACTAACTGAGATTACCAGTCACACATAGCAGAGCTAGGATTCAAACCCAGTCCAATTGATTCCAAAGTCTGGGTCTTTCCACCAATCCTAAAAGGATAAAACCTCCTCCATCCACATTGTCCTGATGTATCGATAGGAATCTTCTGATTGTGCAGACTCCTGGTAGAGGGGACCCCTACTCCCTGGAGCCAGGACTACCCCTGTTTAGATGAACCAGCCTCAACTCTCCAAGCCCTGGGAATTGTGGGTACCAACTGGAGACAGTTTGGACCAGCAGGTGGAAAAGAATAAGAGAAGAGGAATTAACTAGACCATGTTGGAAAGTTAAGGATAGAAAGCAGGATAACAGTTTTGGTCAGAGATTTGTCATAATTTGGAAATGTTTTATCAGGCGAAATAAGTGGAAAAGCTTACACATCCATCTGAGCAAACTACTTCACCTAATGAAGTCCAGTCTTTTCATGGTACAGATGAGGAAACTTGAGACCATGAGAGATCTACATATTTGCCCAAGATCACACACTTAGTGAGTTTACCCATTTGCTGTATTAAAACTCTTCTACAAGCCTGCATTTGTGAATAAATTTGTTAACCAGTTGTTAGATTATTCTAATCTAAATTATCAAAGAGGGATTTCCCTGGTGGTCCAGTGGTTAAGACTCTGAGCTACTATTTCAGGGGGCACGGGTTTGATACCTGGTCGGGGAACTAAGATCCTACATGCCGTGCGGCCAAAAAATAAATAAACAAACAAACAAATAAATAAATAAATAATCAAAGAAAACTCAGTATAACAATCAAGACTGACCTGGTTTCAAGTACTGTATGCTAACATATATATGGAATCTAAAAAAAAAAATGGCCGTGAAGAAACTGGGGGCAGGACGGGAATAAAGACGCAGACCTACTAGAGAATGGACTTGAGGACACGGGGAGGGGGAAGGGTAAGCTGGGACAAAGTGAGAGAGTGGCATGGACATATATACACTACCAAATGTAAAATCGATAGCTAGTGGGAAGCAGCCGCATGGCACAGGGAGATCAGCTGGGTGCTTTGTGGCCACCTAGAGGGGTGGGATAGGGAGGGTGGGAGGGAGACACATGAGGGAGGAGATATGGGGATATATGTATATGTATAGCTGATTCACTTTGTTATAAAGCAGAAACTAACACACCATTGTAAAGCAATTATACTCCAATAAAGATGTTAAAAAAATAAATTAAAAAAAAAAAAGACTGACCTGGTTTCTACTCACAAATAGTGTTTCTGTCCTGAACAGACAACTTAAGTCCATATGATGAGTTCCTTCCCCAACATATTTTAAAAATGGACTTTTGAAAAGCCTAACTTTTGAGTAAGAGATTTTCCAAGCTTAGTGTTTCAAATGCATCATTTTTTTTTTTACTTGAAAATTCAAAATACATAATTTCAAATGCAACATACAATTTTCCTTTCTTGATACAATCATGCAAAATAGGATTGATAAGATGTCCTGTGACTATAAAGCACAAATCTATAGCAGTATCAAAAACATGTCAGTGTATGAAGTTGTATGATTTATGCATCCAGGTATCAGTAAGAAAATCAAACAATCATATTATAGAAAAGGATAAAATATATTTCTTGTTTTAAATTGTAGTTATCTTTGTTAATACAACTGTTGACAGATAATTTTTTAATGATTGCCTCTCTATGTGAACATCTGTACATTCTGCCCCCATTTAAGATCCCTTCCAGCTCTGAAGGTTTGTGATTCTAAACAATCCAGCCCCACTTGCTTGCTTTCTAGGTTGGTTAGGCCAAGAGCTGGACTCCAAGTCTCCTGCCTCCTGGCTAGGTGACCAGATGACTGTCTCGCTCATTGGCAGTAATTTTAAATGCCAGCCAGATGGCTTGCAAAGGGGGCTTTCAAATCAACTCCATCAGCTCCACCCTGCTCAGAATATGAGAGGAGGATTATCTCTCTCGGTGGTCCTGAGGCAGTAGAACAAAGGCTTGGGTGAATGATCATGGGTGAGGAGTTTGAGCTCCAGGAAGCCTGCTCCAATTCTTAGACATGAGGTTTCTCACTTCCATCCATTAGCACTTGTGTAAGATGAGGGCAAGCAGTACACACTTGACGGCAAGGGCCAGGCAGCAAGCCTTGGGGACCAAACTGAGGTTACCCTCGAGGAAAGAGTTGGAGGGAGAAGGGAAATGTGAACCATGTGGTTTTCAACCGAGAAAAGTGGTATGTGACTTAGGGTTGCCCGGGAGACTGTGGTAGACAACAACCCACCCCAAGCTAATTCAGCTCAGACTCTCCCATGGGAACATCCTCAGCATGGCTCACCACCATTTTCGATGTCACTACCTCAGCTTTAGCAGCAGAATAGCCCCTGCTTTCATTTTGCAGTGCATTGGAAATGTGGCACTAATAAAGACCTTGCGTGCCCACGGAGATCAAGAGCATTCCTGCATCTCTAGTCACATGTTCATTTGCAGCCATCACTGTTTGCCACTCCCCAGATGGAGAGCAAATGAAACAGCAGGGTCTTCTAGATCCTGAACTGGCAAAAGACATTCAGCAAGAAGGCTGAGTTTCTTCTTTCTAGAGAGATTAGCAGGCAACTAGGTTGAAGAGGGAAGGTGGTGACGTCAATGAAAGTGGAGAAGGAAGAATTCTTACAGATGGGTAAAATCTACCCCATGTGAGAACATAATCCTCTCCTCATATCTTTCTTCATCCTGGGCAGCAGATATTCCAAGACAACCTGGGAACAAATTCATTTGCTTTCTCTTCTCTCGGATGAATGAATTTGTAGTTCGGAAAGGTCACAACCATGAACCTCTTCTCACCAGAGCAGCCTAGCAAACCTCAGCGAATCTCCACTTCCTTTGGACTAAAGACAAAAGCACAATATGTTTTTGTCGTGTTGAATTACCTGCCTTTACTCACGTCTCTGGCTGGCATCCTGTGAGATCTCTGTATCTCCCACAGCACCTAGAGCATTGCCAGGTGCAATGGAGGGGCTTATATGGGTAGGATCTTGGTTAACCAACACCAGATTAGGGGTCCTTTCTCTGCTCCCACCACTACCAGTGGAATCTTCAGCTTTGTCCTTTGAAACCACTTCCTAAAATTAGAGAACTTGTTCCATGAGTTAAGGAACGGATCTGGAGACTAAAAATACCTATGGAAGTCTTTCAAGCTCTTAATCACTTGTTTACCAAGTCGGGGGGTGGGGTGGGGGGACAAGTTGTCTGGCCAGCAGACCACAGGCTTTGTTTACATCTGTCCCTCCTAGAACAGGGAAAGGGGACACAGAAATAAGGGTGGCTCGACGACCACACCACTGCCTCCAAAATGTGCCTCAACGTCTCCTCGGGCTCTCAATGGCATAGCCCATTTCACAGTGTTATAGGATAGGCAAGGCACTTCAGATGGTGTCATCTGAACCCCTTCTTTCTTTTTCTTTTTAGAAATAAATTTCATTTATTTATTTATTTATTTTTGGCTGCGTTGGGTCTTCATTGCTGCGCGCAGGCTTCCTCTAGTTGCGGTGAGCGGGGGCTACTCTTCGTTGCGGTGCGCGGGCTTCTCATTGCGGTGGCTTCTCTTGTTGCAGAGCCCGGGCTCTAGGCGCGTGGGCTTCAGTAGTTGTGGCTTGCGTGCTCTAGAGCACAGGCTCAGTAGTCGTGGCGCACGGGCTTAGTTGCTCCGCGGCGTGTGGGATCTTCTTCCCGGACCAGTGCTCGCACCCGTGTCCCCTGCGTTGGCAGGTGGATTCTTAACCACTGCGCCACCAGGGAAGCCCCTGAACCCTTTCTCTGAGGGAGGAGAACATCAGATTCAGAGAGAGTGTGATATCTGAAGACCTCAGCAACCAGGATAAAAGCCGTATTCCTCAATTCCTAGTATTCTGCTCTTTATGATTCAACACACTGGCTCAATTAAAAAAAAAAAAAAATCCACTTTTCACCTAAATAGGTGCCTGACAAATGGTTATAGAATAAGTGAACTAATGAATAGATTCCAGTATAGAGGGTTTATAACTTCTTGCCCAGTTCCTCTCAGAAGAAAATGTTATAGAATACTTAATTTTTTTTAAATATAATTTTTAGCAAAATAGTAAATATTAAGCAACATATCACCTGGGACCAAGTGTTATTTGAGAAGTATCCGACGTGATAGGCTTGATTGCTATATTAAGTCAATCAGATTAAGTTCAGCTGGCTGAAGTAGGCTTTTATCCTATTTGGTTTGCAAAGAAAAATCTCATGAGTTAGCATAAGCAGCTAAAAATAAGTTGCAGGTTTCATTTTCTGTTGTTCAGTATGGTTTTGAAACCAGAAGGTGCAAAACTAGGAGATTCACCAACGCCCACTGAAGATCAACAATTCGAATAGTCCCCTTTCTGGCACAGCAACCTGATGACAGCTCACAACCAGGCCTAAGACACATACACCTATGTCCCTCTCACCATGGTCTCTTGAGATGGCTGCCCCTAATGAATAAGGCATGGCAGGAAATTAGGGACTGAGGCCAGTCCTGGGGGACAGTGGCTTGTGTGTGTGTGTCTTGTCATATCCGGACAGGATGCCGCATAGACATCAGCCCCATACGCACAGCCTCAATTTTAGGTGGTGCTGGGGACCCCTCCACAAAACAAGGGAATAAATAATGCTAGAATTTCACTAGGATGAGGTCCTGAAGGTAGTGAGCACAGCGGGTACCCCTCGACCTAAATGCCCAGGGCCTTGTGCAATTCCATACTGCAAACCCAGGGGGCTCACGATAAGTTTAATTTCAAAACTGTCTTCCCAGGGCCAAGTCTGGCAAAAAGGTGTTTGACAGAGGCCTAAATGCTTCAAAGGGAAGGCAGCCGTCTCACATTGGAGCGTTCAGCTGCGGCATGGGGCCCGGAGAGAGCAGAGCTGGAGAGAGGAAAGCCCTCAGCGGAATGAGATTGAGAGGGGGCAGAGAAGGGTTAATCTCCTTCCATTAGAGGAGGGGCCATTTGGTGAAGGTGAAGAGAATAATCGTACGAAGAGCAGGGAAGACAAAGAGCCATTCCAGAGAAGAAATTACCGTGCAAGGGTGAGAATGATGATTTGTCCTAGATTTTTCACCGTGAGACCATTTCTTAGATCTGAGTCTTTGAAGTTACAGTCTCAGGGTGGAGGAGGGGAGAACATTCACACTCAGTGCTGGAAGACGAGCTGTGATTGGGTCTGAGATGGGCTGACTCTGATTAACTCTGAGAAGCAGAGGGTGAGGCCAAAGCCACCAGGATGCCGCCGTCGACGCCTAACCATAAATTAGAAAGCGGCAAAGTAAACAATAGGAGTTGCTCATGAAAGAGAAGCTGGTGGAGTGGCTGAATCCCCCTTCCGTGGGGTGAGGAACAACCTCCCCCTTTTTTTAAACCTAAAATAAAACTTTTAAAAAGTTGCTTTGAATAATTTTTGGGGAAAGAGTTGAAGATTCACAAGAAGTTGCAAAAATAGTACAGTAACTGTATGATGTCATCTGTCTTCCCAGAATGGTATTATCTTATACTGCTGTAGTACATTCTCTAAACCAAGAAAGTAATATTGGTACGACACAGTTAACTCAGGTACAGACTACTACTTCAGATTTCACCAGTTTTTACATGCATGCTGTGTGTGTGTGTGTCTGTGTGTCTAGAGCTCTACGAAATTTTATCACATGTGGAGATTAGAGAAGCCATCAACACAATCAAGATATTCCATCACCACAAAGAAACCCCTGTGCTACCCCACCATAGTCACACTTTCCACCAGCCCTAACCCCTGGCACTGATCTGTTCTCCAACACTGTAATTTTGTCCCTTTAAGAGTGTTATGTAAGTGCAATCATGCAGTCTGTAACCCTTTGGAACTGGCTTTCTTTCACCCAGCAGAATGCCCTTATGATCCATTCATGTTGGATGGGAAGATGTGCCTTTTTGCTGCTGAATAGCAATCCATGGTATGGAGGTACCACAGTTTGTTATCCACTGAAGGACACTTGATAGGTGTCCAGTTTTAAGCTATAACAAATACAACTGCTCTGAATATTCATGTACAGGTTTTTGTGTGAACCTAAGTTTTCATTTCTTGTCTGTAAATACCCAGGGGTGGGAGTGTATGGTAAGTGTATGTGTAACTTTATTAAAAACGATCAAACTGCTTTCCAGTGGCTGAACCATTTATACTCCCACCAGCAGTGTATGTGCAATCCGGTTTCTCTACATCCTCACCAGCATTTGGTAACATCAGTATGTTTTATGTTAGCCATCCTGACAGAGGCACAGGGGCTCCTTTTGATGGTGGACTGTCTGGCATTTCGATGCCAGCAATGTGGGCTGTCTGGCATTGCGATGATGGAAAATGGGGCTCTTGATATGGGGTGAGGTTTCAGGTTTGCCTGGTTCCTCTTGACGGCAGTAGTGGGACATTGCCATCTGGGAATGCTGGGCTTCTTTGAGGCAGTACCTCTTGGCCCAGCAGGCAGACTTGAGATCAGTGATACTCGCTCCCATGGGGTAATATGAAGGCCATGATATGACGGTCAAGGGGCAGTGACGGACTTTGCCTGGGCTGGCGTCCTCCTGCAGCTTTGGCCAGAGACCGTGTAAGTGCTTTTTATTCCTAAAGTTGGTAACTTATTAGCAGGATGTGTGTTTGTTCCGGATGGCCGGGGGGGACATGGAGTTAGCACAGACAGGTAAGGATGGGACCACCAGTGGCACTTGTCAGATGTCACAGGCCACACTGAACACTTCTTGCCCTTGGACCTCCTACTCTGTTGACCACTCAAGACTCTCCAGCAGCACGTGGACACTTTGTCTGGATGTCATGGAACTCTGACTTCCACCTCCTGGCAGTTAGATCTGGAGGCACTGCTGTCACCACCCCATGGATCTTCCTAGCCTAGGGATCCAGGTCCTGCCAGCAATTAGAATTCCGTGTGCATAGCAGAAGGTGTCTCAGCCAGGGAAGTTGTTCAGGACACCAGGGAAATGGGCTTTGCAAAGGGCCAACGTCATTGTGATGACTCGAGCTGGTCCAGCCATGTCTGGAAAGTCACCTTCCATCGGCTGTACCCCGGATTCAAGGGAGGCTGTGGACCTTCCCAGAATCCATACCCGTCATGACCTTGGCTCCACAGGTTTGGACCAGGAGGCCAAGAATCAGGAGGGCAGTGGTCCTGCATGGGGACAGCCAAGAGATCATGGAGATCACGCACAGAAGCAGGGGAGCTCTGTGATCCTAGGCAAATTCCTTCACGCTTCTGTGTGCAGGATGGGTGCAGTGAACGAAGGTTCTCCTTTGGCTTTTGTCTCTTGTGCTTTACCTGGTGCATTCACAGGACGTGGACGTGAACTTGGGCATGGAAGAACCTAAATGGTGATATATAGAACATGCCCGTGAACTGGGGACTGCTGGGGGCTGAGCAGACTGTGGAGGCTGAACCCAAAAGTCAAACGATATGATAGTGGCCCTCCAGAAGTTGACGTAGTATTGATACAACGAGTGGAAGGGCAGCCAGATACCATCAGGTGACCAGTGGGTATGGTCTGATGGCTTTGAGCAGAGTTATACAGACAGGGTGGATAGTCACACTTCCTCTCTGAAGGTGGTGAGAATTGTCAAATTTGGTTTTTGTTTGTTCACTATGTTCTCTGGTGTAACAGAGAATTTTCCAAGTTTCCATTCTTGGGTACCTCTTCTGTGGCCCGTTGTCCTCGTTCACCCAGGTTCCCCTACTTATCTGCTGTCAGAAGGCAGCCCAGCCCACAGCACCTTTCGGATATAATGAGGCAGGCGCAGACTGGGGCAGTACCTTGCCTGACTGTGAAGCTGGGTAATGAGACTCCATCCTCCAGGCTGAACGCACGGCAGCTCCCCCCAGCTCTGGCTTGGTCTTTTCAACTCACGCTGCTGCGACCTAACTTTTGCCACAGTATGAGTCTTGCCCTTGCCTGCCCCTGCTCTGTTCTCTTGGCTTCTGATTCTGGACCCGACCTCCTACTCAGCCCTCATGGTCTGGATCCGTGTGGCTATCCTATGTCCTCCTTGGTCTAAGTGTTACCACCTCAGGGTTCAGGGCCCAGAGTGGTCTCATGAGGTGACCCTTGCAGGGTCTGGGCTGCCCACACATGTCCTGAGGTATATGCCCTGCCTATCAGAAGGCAGATAAAAATTCCCTGGTGGAAGCAGGTGCTCACTTCAGGAGTCAGTCTTCTCTCGGCGCCTCGTCTCTACTATTGTAACAGAGAAGAACAAACCTGACTCCATAGTGGATCTATTCCTTTAGCTCTAACCTTTGTGCTCTGTGGCCTGTGCTTAGTCATGCTGGCTCTGCACCTTTTGTAAAACAATGTTGCCGATAGCCTGAAATATATGTGATAGCCCATTCTCAAGGCTCTGACCTTTAAAGGTATAACATTTCTCCATTCACATAGAGATAAAAAGTTGCAGAACAGAGAATAACATTTGTCTTGTTGGAGGTTTATGGGAACATTGTGACCAGACCTACGTGGACAGCTGCAGGACCAAAGGATTGTGGCACCAAGAAGTTTGCAACAACTAGCCACATCTCCTCCCCTTTTAGTATAAAAGATGCCTGAATTCTAACTCTGGTAGGCTGGTTGTTTGGGACACTAGTCCACCATCTTCTCAGTCTGCTGGCTTTCTGAATAAAGTCACTATCCCTTTGCCCCAGCACCTCGTCTCTCGATTTACTGGCCTGTCGTGTGGCGAGCTACTGCTACTACTACTGAGCTTGGACTTGGTAACACTACCCAGAGGTTGGGTGGATCCGGGCCCTTTGTTTATTCAAGTTCTAGTTCTACCTTTGCCACTAAATCTTTGGGTAACAACCATAAGTGAGTAAATTAACCATTCTGGGGCTCAGTTACCTCGTATTTACGGTAAGGTTTCCTAACTCCCTAGCTGATAATCTTTCAACTATACCAAACCACGATTAAGGAGAAATTAAAATTCAGAAGCCAAAAAGAGCCTTTAAGTTAAATTCCGGTTTAGATATATTAGCTTAGGTAGGGTTATCTATTTTCTGTCTAATAAGTGTTGCTGAAAATGAATGTTTATTGAATTGAATGCAGCATTAACAATAATTCTCAGGCCTTAATGTGCATAAGGATTGGGAGGGTATATTAAAATGCATATTCCTAGGCCGCCTCCTCGGAGCTTTTGATGCCACTGGGGCCTAGGAGCATGCATTTTAATATGAGAAACTGAAGGGGACTTAGGTTTTGAAATAGACTTTGGTAATTTTTTAGAGGCTAATTTATCAATATGCATTAGGAACTTTAAAAATAGGTCATTTGACCTACTGATTCAATTCTCGGAATTTTGCCTAAGGTGTCCACCAAGATTTATCTACAAGAATGTTTTTGTGTTTATAATAGCAGAACACTAGAGGCAATAAAAATGTACATAAAAAAAGAATGGATAAATTAAGATATATCCATGCAATGGAAACACAGCCATTAAAAATGAAATTTTCGGGCTTCCCTGGTGGCGCAGTGGTTGAGAGTCTGCCTGCCAATGCAGGGGACATGGGTTCGTGCCCCAGTCCGGGAAGATCCCACATGCTGCGGAGCAGCTGGGCCCATGAGCCATGGCCTCTGAGCCTGCACGTCCGGAGCCTGTGCTCCGCAACAGGAGAGGCCACAACAGTGAGAGGCCTGTGTACCGAAAAAAAAAAAAATCGAATTTTCAAAATCATTTAGTGACTTGAAAAAATGTTTACAACATAACGTTAAGTGGGGTGAAAAAAAGCATATAAAATACCATTTCAGAAATGTTTAAAAGAAGAAAAGAATATATATGAAAAATTGAAAAGAAATACATTGACATGTTAATATTGAATTGTTGCTTGGTTGTTGGATTACTAGAGATTGTTGGTTGCTTCTTGATATTTTTCTGTATTTTCCAGATTTAGATTTTGTATAGTGACTATGTTATGGGTCTTTTTACAAATTTTTTAAAAGTAAAGAAAAGGAATTTACCTCATGTAGAGTGAAAAGAGAGGGAAGAGAGGCCTCTTGGGAGCCCAGCCCAGCCATGGCCTCGCTGCTGCAAGAGGACTTGGAAGACAGATAGACTGAGTCCGGTGCTGGGGTGAATTTTAAGCTACATTCTCTTTTGCAAAGTACCTTGATATAGTCGATGCCAAGGAATTTGGGTCAATGAGAAAGTCCTTTTCACTAGATACTACTTTCCTGCTGCATTTGAAGATAACAGACTATAGGAACTGGAATGTGGAAGGGAATTCAGTTTCCACAACATCTTTACTGCTCTTGGGTTGACCTCATGCTTGTTGCCTCTGTGTGTAATCCCCCTGGCCCCTACCCAGAACACCAAGCAGAGAGACTGCACTCTGCTTAGGGGCTTCTGGACAGATGATGGGCTCTATTCCGGCTTGGGAGATGCCACCCAGGGCCAGTGCTTCTGTGGAGTGCTCTCAAAATCTCCTCTGGCCAATGCACTGGGAGCCCCATCGAATGCCAGGAAGCATCTTTTTTTTGGCAGAGAGATGGCTCAAATCTACCCTCCCTCATGGATCTTAGTGAGTCCCAGGTCAAATGTCTCTGAATAAGATTAGAAGCTTCGCGGTTAGGCCTCTGGCCTAGAGTCAAAGCTTTTCAAATGTCCTTGAAATTTTTACACCACATGCTTTGGCTAGTTAGGAAGTGGTGTGGGGACTTCCCTGGTGGTGCAGTGGTTAAGAATCCGAATCTGCCTGCCAGTGCAGGGACATGGGTTTGGTCCCTGGTCTGGGAAGATCCCACATGCCGTGGAGCAACTAAGCCCGTGCGCCACAATTACTGAGACTGCGCTCTAGAGCCTGTGAGCCACAGTTGCTGAGCCCGTGTGCCACAACTACTGAATCCCGCGCGCCTAGAGCCCGTGCTCCGCAACAAGAGAAGCCACCGCAATGAGAAGCCCACACACCGCAACGAAGAGTAGCCCCCGCTCACCGCAACTAGAGAAAGCCCGCGTGCATCAACGAAGACCCAACACAGCCAAACATAAATAAATAACATATATATATATATATATATATATATATATATATATATATATATATATATATAAAGGAAGTGGTGCTAAGGATTTCAGATGAAAGTCAATTTAGAGAGACCAAAAAAAGAAATAAATAAAAATGATGATACTTACAATATTAATAGCAATATCAAAAGCCAAACGCCAATGCTGACCATAACTATGGTACTTGTTTTCATCAACATCTTGACTTGCCACACATTTTCCTAAGTTGCCCAAACCATTTCACATATATTACCTTACTTATTCTGACAGAATCTCAGTTTTACATTTTTTAAAAATACCATTTCGGAAGCGGGAGGAAGCTGTAAAGTTCTGATGAAAACCAGAGGCTTGAGTTAAAAACAAAACCCTGAAGTCTTCAGTGTGGTGTTTTCCAACTGCGTTCTTGACAAGAAGTCAGGGGATTTCAGCATGAGAAATTACGAAGCCCCATTACCGTGAATTCTTCGCTTTGGTGTCTGTGACGTGGCCTGATTGCAAAATCCTCCAAGGGGAGTAACAGGACATTCATAATGCTGACCCAGAGCAAGAGGGGAGCTTGTACTTCTGTGCCATGAAAAGTATAAAACCTCTGGGGTTAAAAATAACCAACTGGTCCAGGCACTGCCTACGTCAGCCAGTTGTGCCCAGACCACATCTGCGTATGACAAATCAACAGGGATGACCTAAGCGCCTAAAAGACTATGACCCCAGATTTGAATTCTACCCCTCCTATGGAATTAAGAACGGAAAAAAAAAAATTTTTATATAGATAAAACTGAATCACCTTTCTATACACCAGAAACTAACCCAACACTGTAAATTAATTATACTTCAACAAAAATATTTTTTTAATAAAATAAAATATAAAATTATAAGTTAAGGAAGCTCAAGAAAGTCTAACTTTCCCCATAATGTCTACTTTGACGCTTTTTTGAAAATGTCAAAGATCAAAATATTTACAAAGTGTGTATTTGTTACCCCTGCCTTGCTGGTGGGTCCGCGGTGTCACCCAGTGTGCTGTACCAGTTCCCTGTGGAGGGTTCGTGTTGGCGGCAGTGAAATTTTGATTTGGCGGCCGCACTCCTCTCTCTGCCATGCTAGGCAGCTAGACATTAAAAATCAGCAGGTTGTTTGTCAATTCCTGCATACTTAGTGCTTTGAGGAGTCATTATCACATGGCAGTTGAAATTAACAAGCGATGACTAAAGAGTCTCCCCAGTGAATGGACCCTGACTCCTTTTCCTCCTTGACCATGGCCTTTGGCCCTGCCCTTCCTAGCAGACTCCTTTAGGCTTGTACATGCAGCAACAGATCGTCCCCACTTGGCTCCAGCTTTTGAAACCTGGTACTTGTTCTCAACTTACTCCTCCTGGCTGCTCCCTTGTTACAGGCACTGTACTCTCCCGTTCAAGCTGGTCTTATCTTTAGTTTACTCCGCTAGCCCAGCCAGCTCTCTCTGCTCAGTAGACACTTCTGGGACCCACCAAACCAAGAAAATGGACTTTCAAAGGTTGAAGCACTTTTGCAATACGTAACTTGTTTTTCTATTCCACTCCTCCTTAGCCTGCTCCAGATGTGAGGGGGCTGGGCAGAGGCGAGGCAGCAGTAATAGGAGATGAGGCCAGACGTTAGGCTGCATGAGAGCCTGAGAGCTGTGTTAAACCAGCCAGTAGCTGGTCTTCCCGCACAATGGACAATGTATATTCTTCAGGGTGTGGGTGTGAGTGCCAGAAATGTCAAGTCCAGGGGTAAAATATAATCAGAAACCGGACTGTCCAGTCAGATATTGACAACAAAACTAGAGAAGTAGGTACCAGGCAGCTCAGGCAAGGACTGGAGTCCATTTTTACAGTGTGTGCTGTTGAAGTGAGCACATATAGTCTATTTTTATTGGAGGTCTTTATGATGCCTTGGGAACATCATAAAGGCACCACCATATGGTTTCTGATATTTACCAGTGAGGGGGATATTGCACTAAGACCAACAGTGGTGAAAAGGCTACATAAAATATCAAATTAGTTCAGGGTTCTTCAGACAGGGCTTATAACCTTACCACTCATTATTTCAGTAAATGTTTTGCAACTTTTCCTGAAAAGAAAAAGCTAGAATTATATATGAAATCCTTTGGGGAGCATTAATCTCCCCAGCCAGAGCCATCTTAGTCTGCTTTTACATGTTTCTCTAATAGCTTGAGTTGAAGATCCCATCTTGTCAGGAATTCCCTCCACTACCTCCCAATATTAAAAAGTATGCCGAGATCTGGAGGAGGGTAGCTTCCCAACACCCCCAAGAGCAGACAGAACCATGAGTTAAAGAAACCATGAGCTTTCCTAGTGACCACTGGTGGAACAGAATTCTGTTGGACAATTCGAACAACCATGACTAGACCCAGGACCAGGAAACTGAGCCAGAATAGTCCTAGACCAAGAGGACCTTGTGGGGGGGAAAGGGGGGAAGAATGTCCTTCGTGGTTCACTGGCCACTGGTGGCCTGATGGTGCTCATGTAAATGCTTAGGGTCAGAATGGACCGAGGCATCTTGAAGAATCTCACCCACTGCTCCTTGCCCACTCTTTACCTAAGAGTGTCTGTTAGAGAATTCTAAATACCTGATCACTATTTATTTCTCCCACTGCTTCATTCTGCTGTCCTATCCTTGAGCATCTCTAAGTTCCTTATTATGCTCTGCCAGAGAGGACTACCTCTTCTCCAGAAGTTCTCCTGAGCTGTCACTGGCAAGTGGCTGCTCCCCACCCCAGGGACTACATTTCCCAGACCTCTTTGCAGTCTGATGTGGTCATGTGACTGGCATTTTAGCCAATAGAGTATGAGTAGAAGTGTTGTGCACCACTTCTAGGCAGGGGCCATGAAAGTCTCCATGTGCACCTTTTCACACTCTTTTTTTCTTCCTCCACTGGGAAGTGGAAACAGTCCCAGGTGACCTTGGAAACCACATACTGCAGAAGGTGGAGCCTCTCTCAACCCATGTCTCTGAATGAATGCATGAAAGAGAGTTGCCCCACTAACCTCTACTGTTACAAGACCAAGAAATAAACTATTATGTTTGAGTCATTATACATTTTTCGGTCTATTACAGCAATTAGCCTATCTTAACTATTCCTATTACCCTCTTTGATACAGCTGTTATCATTGTGTGCAGAAGTCCCTGTGCCTTCTCCCCTTTCCTTAAACCTTACTGCAAAGCAAAAGAATAGATTTAGTAAACTAAGCAGCCATTAGGGACAAATGACACTCACCAAATTAATGGTCACAGCATTCAGCTCTTACAGCCAGAAGAAGAGTGGTTTAGCAGAGCCTCACTTCAAGACAACCTGATATACGAAAATAAAACAAAAAGTAAAATGTAAGACCTACAAAACAGATATATTGGTGTGCCGTGGTTCATTTCCAAAGAGTGTTTTCAGTTTATAAAGGAATCTGCCACTCTTTTTCAGTAAGCAACGAGCTTCCCTATTGCATTCATAACATAAGATACATTTTAAAATACCCTCCCACCCCATCATTATAAAACTGAATTTATAAAGAACAATTCTCCTCTGCTAAGTAAGCTGTACAAAGACTAGATAATGACTCAGGAGATGACTTTGGAAGCCAGAACTGGGTATGATTTCTATCTCTGTGTGCTCTGCAGTTCTTATGTGCACGTTAAAACTTTTCTCTCGGGAATTTAACTCTCTTGGGTAGAAACTTCCAGAGCTTGTAAAATTATAGGCTATGCAAAAACTTAAGATTTCTTTAGGTGAAATTAAAACAGACACCAAAGATACAATATAATCTGTCTTTGTGCTTAATATCATCCCAGATGCGATGGCACACGTAGGAATGAAAATAAGCTCTCTGTAAACGGGGCAGTGAGACAGTGGAGGTGTACACACCAGAACGACCACAGGCAACCAGAAACGCGCTGGGTAAAGGCAGCTGGTTGTGGTCGTTTTCTTACCAGAGCTGCCATCTTTTAACAGGTTAGGTGCGAAAATACCATTTGACGGCATAGGGCACGTATTTGCCTAGAACAGGGTTTATTTTTGTGTCGGATTACTTGGTATAAGATCCAGGAAGCAAATAGTTCAGAACTGAACAAACATTCTGGCTGTCCAAAACAGAGCACTAGGGCAGAAGGAGGAAGAGGAAACAAAACAAGAGCAGTGACGGGGTGGGAGGCACGACGTGGGCCATTTTCCCCAGAATTCAGCCTTAGTGTGTGTGTGTGTGTGTGTGTGTGTGTGTGTGTGTGTGTACACAGATACACACACACACAGATATATATATATATGTGTGTGTGTGTATATATATATATATATATTTTTTTTTTTTTTTCTTCTGAGAGGAAACGCATTCTTGTCTGGTCCTGTGGAGAAGAAAAAGATCAGAGAGATCCCTTTGGTGCCGTATTCGGAGGGTCTCCCAGATGCAGCCCTCATCCTCCCCTCCGGGCTGGGGCCTGCCAGACACAGGTGTCAGGGAACAAGATGGCGCCCCACAGTGAAGGGTGCTGAGTGAGGGGGTCTGGGGGTGGCCTTCACTTACTCGGAGGCGATGGCTCCTCTGAAACCCAGACGCTGCCAACTGCCTGGACTCAGGAGTTATAACCGCCTTCTTGCTCTGGGTTCTTCACTTCTTGTCGAGATCAGCTCCACATATCTTTCTGATGATGTCACCCATTCTGACTTCCTACATTTTGAAAGTTGATCTATAAGTAAAACCTTCCGTGAGGCTTCAAAAAAAAAAAAGAAAAGAGCAGCAGCAGAAAAGAAAAGAAAGGTGTGCTGTGGGGCGATGGAGAGGAGGAGGAAAGAAGCAGTTGCCTCCTTATTTTGAGATTTGCTGCAGCCTGCGAGTGCCACTCCCCAGCCAGTTTCCTGGCTGCAGAGGGAGGCCAGTGGCCGGGCGTGGGTGACGTCAGGGCCAGGCCTGAGTCATCGCCAGTGGCCGGTCTGCCCTGCCACTCGGAAGGGGACAAAAGGAATCTTTGATGTCCAGAGGCCCTCCTCTCGGGACACTCGCCTGGACGAGCAGCAGGCCAGAACATTCCTGCCGCCTCCCCACCCCCGGCCGCCCTTCCTACTTCCGGAACCATCCCAGGCAGATTCAGCAAGGCCTCCCCAGGGGACATCGCCCTCCTGCATGGCAGAGGCATGGCCGCTCTCTGCCAAAGAAGAAGCAGGGGAGGGTATTTCTCTGGGGATTTCTCACCTCACCCTCCAGCATCCCCCCCCCACCCCGCTTCCCTGTGGTACCACCTTACGCAGGGAGTTGCCGTGGTACTCAGAGAGATCTGGAAAGGTAGCAAGTGCTCTTGTCACCCACCCTGGGCAGCAAGCAGAGCTCAGTGTCTATTCTCTGTCTTCGTACCATGACCCTGGGCCTCCGCGCTCTGCTCCCTGGCTGGCAGTGTGAGCTTGTACACCCTGGATTGAAGGGGGGCCCTCTCTTTAAGAGGGGTATTTATATCCCAGTGCCTGCCACGGGGCACAGTAAACACATGATGTATAAGTGAATGATCATTTTAAAATAAAATAGTAAAGAACATGTATCGAATACTTGCAGTGAATGTTGGAGCCTCTGTGCTAAGTGCTTTAGCGATTATTTTGTTTATTTTTATCATGACAAAGCTACGAGGTAGGTACTATTATTATTCCTAGTTCTACAGATGAGGTGCTCAGAGAGATTAAGACACTTCTCTAAAGTCTCATAGCTAGTTAGTGGCGGAGTCTGCATCATCTGATCTCAAATCCTGGGTTCTCAACCATGATGCTGAGTGGCTGAGCGAACGAATGAATATTGACCAGAAGTAGCCTGTCCAGGTGAGGGGAAATGAGGGTAATGATGGGGCTTGAAACCAAATCCTATGAGGAAATAGCGGAGCAATTAGGGATGATCTGTTTAGGGTAGTAGGCCTCAAGCTCTTTTGATGGGTCAATACGATGTCTGAAGCTTGGATAACTCAGAGTGGCCAGGGGGATGGGGCAGGGGGCGGGCAAGTCTGGTCGGGTTCAAGCGGCGGTCAGGAGCTAGAACCAGAAGACAAAGCTAGGGAGGTCCGGTGGTGCGTGGTGGATGCAGTGTCTGAGAGCACAGTGGACAGAGAAGCTCAGAGGAGCCAGGCCCAGACTTGTCTTTATTGCCCCCTGGCCTCAGGGGTGTGGGTGGGAGGGTGAGGGCAGCTAAAGGTACAAGCCTGCGGCAGACATGAAGACAACGGGGAAGAAAGACACGAGAGCATTCTCAAAGACCCCGAGACTTGGAGAAAGAGCTGGAACTGCCATGTGGTTTCAAAGCACCAGGAGGGGCTGGAAGTGACAGGTAAACGGAGCTGGACCTGCCAATGGCAGTCACTGCCCTGAGCGCCGCCCTACCAAGAATCAGCTACCTTTCTGGGACGGAGTGAGAGTCCCATCAGTGGCTGTACTCAAGCCAAGGCGAGGAGGGCTGGCAAGAAGAGAACATCCATTTATGGGGGTATCTGGGCCCTGGATAAGAATGACCTTGGAGGTACCTTCTCCCCCTATGGTTCATGATTCTGTGGTTTGTACTTTTCCATGATTCCAAGAGGAAGATAAAAGCCAGGACTTTCCAGCTCCTTGTGGCAGTGGGCAGAGAGGTTCTGGCCTCCTCAATGATGCCACTCCGCGGCTCTCCTTTCCGCTGTGGGGCAGGGTGTCTGGTCACGGGATCCCTCTCCTGGGCTCAGGAAATCAATCCCTCTGATCGTTGGGGACGCCGTTACTTTGTTCCTGGCACTGCTGCCAGTTGCCACTCTGAGGACTTACACTTGTGCTGTGGGGTCTGACTCCCCAGGCAGGAGGAATCAGCAGAGGTGACTTTCAGAAGAGAGAAAGCCACGTGCTTTGGATCAAGGCAGCAGCAACCCGGGTCACTGTCAATGTCCGCACAGAGCCTGACCTTGGGCTGAGGAGAGCGCTTTAAGTTCCAGGCATTTCTGGCAAAGGCTTTTTGATGCTTTTCTTCTCTCTGCAGAAAATGCCCCTGGGCACCTCCCTGCTGTTTCCCCAAAGGCTCCATGGCCTTGCTTGCTTCATATACACGGGTATTTATTTCTCTCATTAGACCAACGGAGTCTGATTCTTTTTCAGTCTACCTTGTGGGACCAGGATAATGTGAGGAGAAAGATAAAGCAAAGGAGAAATGACGAATAAGCTTAAGTGAGATGCAGCTCCTTGCACTGTATGCTCTGGGGTTGATTCTAACAGTGAGGATAAAATCAGAGAACTGGGCAAAACATCTATTTGAGGACACAGAGATGTAAGTACAGTGACACCCCTAACCTCTACGCCATCTGGAGAACCCTCCTCTTTGGTACAACAAATGCAGTTATATACTGGCAAGTTAAAAAACAAGAAAAACTTAGAAGACTTGTCTGTACTTGCTGCCTCCAATTTTTCTCATCTCAATCACTTTTTAAAAAACAATTTATTATTATGGTATAATTTATATGCCCTAAAGTTAACCTACTTACAGTGTACAAGTCAATGGATTTTAGTCTATTTGTAGAAGTGTGTGATCCATAACCTCATGTTGGAACATTTTTATCACCCCAGAAAGAACCCTTGTGCCCACCAGCAGTCATTCCTCATTTGCCTACACCTCCCCGCAGTCCTGGGCAAACATTAATCTTCTCTCTGTCTCTGTAGATTTGCCTCTTCTGGACACTTCGTATAAATGGAATCATGCAGTATGTGGCCTTTTGTGTCTGGCTTCTTTCATTCAGCATAATGTTCTTAAGGTTTGCCCATGTTGTAGAGTATATCAGTACTTCATTCCTTTTTATGCCTAAATAATATTCCATTGTGTAGCTATAACCACATTTTGTTTATCCATACATCAGCTGATGAACACATTATTTTCATTTTTGGCTGTTACAAATAGTGTTTCCATGACCATTTGAGTACAAGTTTTTGTGTGGACATATGCTTTCATGTCTCTTGGGTGGATACCAAGGAGTGGAATTGCTGGTCATAAGGTAACTCTATGTTTAACATTTTGAAAAACTGTCAAACTGTTTTCCAAAGAGCTGTACCATTTCACATTCCCATCAGTGATGTGTGAGAGCTCTGATTTCTTCACATCCTCACCAACAATCTTATTGTCTGTGTTTTAGATTCTAGCCATCCTACTAGGTGTGATGTAGTATCTCATTTAGGTTTCGATTTGCATTACCCTAATGACTAATGATGTTGAGTATCTTTCCATGAACGTATTGGCCATTTGTATATCTTCCTTGGAGAATTAGACAATTCAAATCCTTTATTAATTTTTTAATTAAATTATTTGTCTTTTTATTTTTTACTTGTAGGGGTTCTTTATATATTCTGGATACAAAGCCTTTGTCAGTTATATGTTTTACAAATACATCTCCCTGTCTCTAGGTATTTCATTTTCTTTATAGTAGTCTTTGACGGAGAAAAAAATTTTAACTTTGATGAAGTCCAACTTATCTATCCTCTCTTTTATCATTTGTGCTTTTGGTGTCACATCTGAGAAACTGTTGTCTAACCCAAGGTCATAAAGATTTACACCTGAGTTTTCTAAGAGTTTTATAGTTTTAGTTCTTACATTTAGGTCTATGATTCACTTGAAGTTAATTTTTATGTAAGGTAGGGATCCAAATTCATTCTTTGCCCACGGATATCCAGTTGTTCCAGAACCATTTGTTGAAAAGACTATTCTCACAAGAATTCTGTATATCTAAAACAGATCTAGAATTTTAAAAGTTATTTAAATATAGTCTATTCTTTCCCCCAACGAATTGTCTTGACCCCTTTGTCAAATCTCAACTGACCACAAATATTAGTTTATTTCTGGACACTTAATTCTGTTCCACTGATCTAGATGTCTGTTCTTACACCAGCACCACACTGTTTTGATTACTGTAGCTTCATAAAAAGTTTGGAAATTCAGAAGTATGAGTCTACCAACTTTATTCTTTTTCACAGTTATTTTGGCTATTCTGGATCCCTTGCATTTCCATATGATTTTCAGGATTATCTTTTCAATTTCTGCAAAAAAATCCAGCTAGGATTTTGATGGAGATCGTATTCTACCTATAGATCAACTTGGGGAGTATATTCCCAAATTTATTAGCTATATGAGTTTAATGTTACTTAGCCTATACCAGCCTCCTTTTCTAGTCTGAAAAAAAAAAAAACCCCAAACCAAAAAACAACACCACCTCATGGGTTTGTAATGCAGATTAAATAAGATAGTGCTTATGTAACCCTATTAAGTCCATGACCCACCTGGGCCAGTGTCAGGATGATGTTATAGTCTGAGAAATCCAGCCCAGTCACCAAAAAGTAACTTCAAGTTAACTTATATTCAATACTTGCATTTCTCAAACATCATACAGAGGCCCTTGCAATTCTTCTTAACAGCCTTTTCCCCCTCATATCCAAGCCCTTTATACCCCCACAGCATTAGCCTCCCCTTCTTTCTCCCAAGCTCCCTACAAAGCTTTTTCTCCAGCCCTAACCAGTGTTCTTCCAGTCCCTCTACTTCTGTCCAGTTCTTCTGATGGGGCAGGAAAACAAACTGAACAGGCAAAGCCAGAACTCTTCTTGGTGAGCAGGAAGAAAGGAAAATCAGGGAGAACTCAAGCTTAATTTTTGTCCCATCACTTATATAAAGTGTTTTGTGCAATGTCTGATGTATAAGAAGGGCTCAATAAAGGTAGGGGTTTTATTTTTTGTTGTGGTGGTGATTACACCACGCCCATCCAGACTTTATGTTAATGGTATGGGGTTTAGATCAGGACCTCTGAGAATCAAGCCTGGAGGCTACTGCTCAGTGGCCCATCCTCACTCATTTAGGTGAATTTGGGATTTTTGCTCTTTTTTCTTCCTCCTCAAAGAATCAGGCCCTAGAAAAATGTAAAAAGTTCATCTTTGAGGCTCCCTGAGTCATGTTTGGGGGCCATATCTCTATTTCTTCCCTTACCCAGCACCAGGACCCTATGTTTCCTCCTCTTCTCCCATGAAAACTTCTGGTACAATGCTTTTAAAACTGGAAGTCAAGACCCACTGTCTATTGTGTCAAAACGAGCATTGGTTTCCAGTGACAGAATAAAAGAAAACAGAATAGAAAATTTCCAAGTGCATTACACGTAAGACTTCTGTTTCAGTTTTATAACGTGTGTGAGCTGGGTCTCTCTGCGAAACCTATTTCTTACTGTGGTTCAGGGTTTTTACAAAGTTTAAAAATCAGTGTTGGAGTAGATTTCTTTTTTAATTAATTAATTAAGTAATTTTTGGCTGCATTGGGTCTTTGTTGCTGTGCGCGGGCTTTCCCTAGTTGCGGGGAGCGGGGGCTACTCTTTGTTGTGGTGCGCGGGCTTCTCATGGTGGTGGCTTCTCTTGCTGTGGAGCGCGGGCTCTAGGTGCACGGGCTTCAGTAGTTGTGGCACGTGGGCTTAGTTGCTCCGCGGCATGTGGGATCTTCCCGGACCAGGGCTCGAACCCGTGTCTCCTGCATTGGCAGGCGGATTCTTAACCACTGCGCCACCAGGGAAGTCCCCTGGAATAGATTTTTCACTTTCATTAAGGTGTTTAAATATCTCATAAGAGCGTAAAGTAACACCCCTCCAAGTGGCCTGTTCATTTTGATGGGGATTGAAACCTTATGTCCTGTCAGTAGTAAAAGATTTGGGGACATTGAGGCCTTTCCCTGTCATTTATAACACTTTGATGGAGGAATATCTTCTGTAACCTCTTTGGACCTACCTTCACCCAGTTCCCTCCCCCCATCCTCCACCCCCACCAGGCTGTCTCTTAGCTATCACCTCTTCTCACTCCCACAGTATCTGCAAATCCACACCCTGAACTTGCATGGTGGTTTCTATTTTTCAGAACTCTTTCACCTACTCCATCTCATTTGATTCTCACCACTATTCCAGGAAGTCGACAGGTCAGATCCAAATCCATGCTTGACCATTTAACTCAGTATTTAACCTTAAGTAAGTAACTTCTCAGCCTATCTCCTCAGCTCTCTTATATATAACCAGAAAGGTTAAGAGACTTGGCCAACATCACACAGCCTGGAAGTGGCAGGACCAGGAAGAGAACTAGATCTTTCACCTTTTAGCCTCGTTGTTCCACAGACTCTCCTCATGGAGAGGCACAGCTTCTTTTTTGTGGTATGATTCATCTAACTGCCTTACAAAGAATGTTGAAAAAGTAAAGAACATTTTGCACTCTTCCACCATATCTAAAACAACGACTTTTATGGCTCAAATCACAAGACAAATAGCTCTTCATGCCTCGTGGTTAAGGGTTATCACTCTCAACATCAAAGGCTATTTATTAAAGGCTGGGGCGTTGGGAACCGACAGCAAAGTCCAAGGAGGAGGGGCAAACAAGTTCCCCCAGGCCCTGTTTTGGCCTTTGTATTGCAGAGTGCTCCCCCTAGTGGCTCTGGAGGAAAACAGCTTCTGGAAAGCACATTTCTAGATTCCATCCAGGTTGATGCCATCAGGGAATGCTGGTGCTTCAAGGGAGCGTGGTGAGCACTTCGTTCAAGGTCTCCCGTCACTGATGAGAAATTGAGGACTAGAGCAGTGATTCTCATCCAGGGTCATTCTGCCCCCAGGGGACATTTGGCAACGTCTGTAGACATTTTTGGCTGTTTTTTGGTTGGGGCTGGGGGGATGTTACTGTCAGGGATACGTAGAAGCCAGGGATGCTGCTAAACACCCTACAATATGCAGGACAGCTCCCCCATACCCCCAATAAAGAATTATCCAGGGGCTTCCCTGGTGGCGCAGTGGTTGAGAGTCCGCCTGCCGATGCAGGGGACACGGTTTCGTGCCCCGGTCCGGGAAGATCCCACATGCCGCGGAGCGGCTGGGCCCGTGAGCCATGGCCGCTGAGCCTGCGCGTCAGGAGCCTGTGCTCCGCAACGGGAGAGGCCACAACAGTGAGAGGCCCGCGTACCGCAAAATAAATAAATAAAAAAATAAAATAAAATAAAAAGAATTATCCAGCCCCAAATGTCAATAGTGCTGAGGTGGATTAGAGAAATGGTGTGACCCTCCCAAGAACTTGCATTTTTTCCTCCCCCCACCCACCGCCCCGCCCCAGCTGTATTGAGATATAATTGACACATAAACAAAGACTTGCAGCTTATTCACAGCTTTTGACAGCTCAGGCTAAGTGCTCTCATTCATTCCTTTTAAAGCGTTTTTATTAGAATTGAGAAAAATTCAAAAGCAATACATGCTTATAATTAAAAGCAAATGTAATAAAAGATTTTCCATCACTGCACATAATCAATGTTAACATCCTTAGTGGTTTATTAGGTGGGACTATATTAAAATGTCAACTTTAGATCATTTTTGACTTACAAAAATGGCAATGTCCTGTGGTAATACTTAAGGTATTCATGGGACTTCCCTGGCGGTCCGGTGGTTAAGACTCCATGCCTCCAGGGGCACAGGGGGCACAGGTTCGATCCCTGGTCAGGGAAATAAGATCCCGCATGCTGAGAGGCCAAAATAAATAAATAAATAAAAGCTCTTTTAAAAAATCATATTTAAAAAAATGATATTCATCCACTTCTCCATGTGCTTACCACAACAAACTTCAATCCATATACGCAGGGTTCTTTTAACTTTGCTTGTTGTACAAAAGCTGGAATTGACGACAACTTGCTTTTTTTTTTTAATTTAGTAAATTGTGAATCTCTCTTCAGAGGCTTCAGATAAGGATCTCCTGTATGTTTCCAGAAGTTGGGGATGCTCGCTACTGTGGGCTCCAAGGAGATTAGATGGCCTATAAAAGGGCATTTAATGACACTGCGTCACGTGGTGTGTGTCTTTACTATCTCTCTGACACTTGAGAGTTCACTGTTTTGTAGAGAGCTGGGCTCAGCATTAAGATCTTCTGTAGGCCATGCTATCTAACTAGAAATGAACAACATCCTTTTGTTGTTGTCGTATTAATTATTATAGATACTTTCTAGTTACAGCAAGTAATATTGGTTTTCTATTGACTATGGTGCTATAAAAACTTCATTTCATAACAAATTCCCACGTACTGGTCAATTTTATGTGTCAGCTTCACCGGATCACAGGGTGCCCAGATATCTGGCTGAACATTATTTCTGGGTGTGTCTGTGAGAATGTTTCTGGATGAAATTAGCATTAGCATTTGAATTGGTAGACTGAGTAAAGCAGATGGCCTTCCCCAGTGTGGGTGAGTATCAGACAATCTGTTGAGGGCCTGAATAGTACACAAAGGCAGAGGCAGGGAGAATTTGGCCTCTCTCTGACTTTCTGCTTGAGCTGGGTCATCGATATTCTCCTGCCCTTGGACTGAGACCTATACTGTGGGCTTTCCTGGTTCTCAGGACTATACCACTGGCTTTCCTGGGGCTACACCTTGCAGATGGTGGAACATGGGACTTCTCAGCCCCCATAATTCTGTGACCAATTCCTTATAATAAATTCTCTCTCTCTGTGTGTCTCTCTGCCTCTGTCTCTGCCCCCCCCCCTCTATATATATGATAATATAACTCCTTTCAGGTTTGGGAAACAGTGGTCTAACTCTTGGTATGGCCAATCATATGTTACTCACTCATTCTGATAGACAAAGAGGTTTTTCTTCCAGATATTTTTGTTCATTTGTTTGTTTTGCCATTAGAGTAACGCTGCAATAAATATCCTTGCACTTATACTTTCATATTTTATTCCTACGGAATAGATTGTCCAAAGTGAGATTGTTGACTCAATTTTTTCGTGTGTATTTTTAATTTTATAGATATTTCCAGATGGTTTTCAAAAAAGCTGAAGCAAGTCGTACTCCTACCAGCAGTATATGAGACTGAACATTCTCTCACATCTTTGCCATCACTGTGTATTATCACTCTTTTTAAGTTTTACCAATCTGATGGGTAAAAATTGGCATCTCGCTTTTGTTTTAATTTGCATTTCCCTGACTCTAAGTATAGTGGTTAAAAGCAGAGTCTGAAGCCCAAATATTGACACTTAATGGCTGTATTCCCTTAATCAAGAGTCTTAAGATACTTTTCACATCTGTCAAATGGAGATAATCGAAGTACCCCCTTACAGGGTTGCTATGAGGATTACGTGAGTAAATATATGTAAAGCTCTCTGAAAAGTGCCTGGCTTATAATGAGCACTGTATAGGGGTTAGTATTATGGGTGAGTTTGAGTAACTTATAGTAAGTTTATTGACCATTTTTATGTCTCTTTTGTGAATTGCCTTTCCATATGCTTTGCCTATTTTTCTATTGATTTGTCATTTTCTTATCCATTGGTAGGTGCTCTTTGATACCTAATATAGGTCTCTTTAGGCACATATTAGCTGTGTGTTGCAAATACGCACTTTTCTCTATCATTGGTCCTTTTTTTTTTTTTTTTGCAGTACGCAGGCCTCTCACTGTTGTGGCCTTTCCCGTTCCGGAGCACAGGCTCTGGACGCGCAGGCTCAGCGGCCATGGCTCACGGGCCCAGCCGCTCCGCGGCATGTGGGATCTTCCTGGACCGGGGCACGAATCCGTGTCCCCTGCATCAGCAGGCGGCCTCTCAACCACTGTGCCACCAGGGAAGCCCTATCATTGGTCTTTTGACTTTGTGTGTTGTATATATTTACATATACAACACATTTAAATCTGTATGTAGTCAAACCCTTTCCTTTATGGCTTCTGTGTTTCATGTCTTGCCTAAGATCCCTTTTGCTTTTAATGTTAAACAAATGTACTCCTAATTTGGAAATATATTTTTAATTATTTATTTTACTCCACTATTTAAATCTCCATGATCATGACCTATGGTAGTGAGAACAAAAACCACAAATTAGCATCTCAATAAGTTATCTTGTTATCCACAGGAATCTTCCCATCTTTAAAAACACTTTTCATTTGATCCTGTTGCCCGATTTCTCTCCTGCTTTCTCTTTAAAAGGTCCCATTCTTTTTTGCCATTTATCTCCTGTCTTCTCAAAACTCTAATTTACTATCTTCCTCTTTCCTGTTACTGGAAGATAGTAATTAAAGGTTACCAGTAACCAACTACTAACCAGTTCCATCACCTTTTTCTTGGTTTGATCCTTCTTGCCCTCACTGTGGCATTTGACCCTACTGGTCACTCCCATCGCCACTGTCCTTTGTTGGACTAAAGATGCTGGTCTATCCTGACTCTTCTTTGGCCCTTATAGCAAACATCATTGTTTGCCTACCCAAGAGCACCTCCATCTCCCTTCCTTCTTGCTGGCAGAGACCACCACCCATCACAGAAGATGATAATGTCACATAGGCACATCTTCGGCCTACCTAAGCTAAGGCACAGGTATATGCTGTGGTCTTGACCAGTGGTCCATGAGGGAAAGTCTTTTGGGTGGGCTACAGGGAAAAAGTATGCTCTCTTATAAAACAAAGATGCATATTTTATAAGCAACTATATGAAGAGGTGACACCTTAAAGAGCAACAAGGCATCTTGCAACAATGAGGAGAAAAGTCAGAGCACAAAAGCCACGACACTAAGATGATAGAGAGAAAGATGGAAGAATGTGGGTCCTTGGCAACACTGGTAAGCCATGGATCAAATCTAGAAACTCCCATCTCCAGATTTCCTGTGAGTAAGATAATATGTCCCTGTTACTTAAGCCATTTATAGTTCAGTGTCTTCTTACTTGCAGCCCAAAGCTTCCTTACTGAGCACTCACATGACCCCATAACAGCTACTTACTTTTATGGTCTCATAATGGCTCTCCTTGGCCTTCCAGCCCCCTTCTACCCTCCTGCATCTAGAACATTCTCTCTAGAGCCACTTTGATTGGAGAATTCTGTTGCTTACACCATCACTGGTAATATTATACCAAGCAAAAGAAGCTAGTTACAGAAGACCCCATATTATATGATTCCTTTCATATGAAATGTCCAGAACAGGGAAATCTATAGGGACAGAAAATAGATTAGTAGTTTCTTAGGTCTAGGATGGGAATGGAGGGTTAGGGGGCGACAGACAAAGGGTATAAGATTTCTTTCTGAGGTGATGAAAATGTTCTAAAATTGACTGTGATGATGGTTGTACATATTTGTGAATACACTAAAAAACACTGAACTGTATACTTTAAGTGGGTAAAGTGTATGGTATATGAATTATATCTCAGTAAAGCTATTTAAAAAAATAAAACCTTCAGTGGTCATCCATTACCTAGAGAATAAAGCATGACTTCATTACCTTGGTATTCAAGGCTTACCATCCTCCAGCCTCAAACTACCATCTAACTTAATCCTTCGCTACTTCCCTATAAGGCAGACAATCAAACAGATCATGAGTGGTTCCAGAAATACAACCCATGCTTTTCTGCTTCTCTGCCTTTGCTGCTATGTTCTCTTGGCCTAGAGGCCTAGAACCTCTCCCACCACCTTGGTCTCTCAAAATTTAACTTGCCTTCAAGGTCCAGTTCAAATGTTCTCCCTCATCTTCCCAGGCAGAATTGTCCCTTGCTCCTCTGAATTCACAGAATTCAACATACTTCATGTTTATCTGTCCCTTTTACAGGCTTATGGACACACAACCTCATTGACTGTATTAGCTCCACAGTTTCCAAATCCAAAGTTGGGTGGTAACAATGTGTCAGGAAGAAAGAGTATTGCAAATCAAGACCATTTCAGAGAGTTTAAGTTATGCGGTTGCCTTAATAGTCTTCCCACGAGAGCGGACCATCTCTGTCAGACATAGACTAGTGCTACATATCCTTTCCTCCCTTGCAGAGTGTTCACCACTGTCTCTCAGGTGGATGAAAGAGCTTCGTTTCCCTTTTTCTCCAGGATGCATGGAAAAATGGGCTTAGGTGCTTTTAATGAATGGTCTGTGTTAATGAATGGTCTGGTGGTTAATGAACCCCTGTGTTATATGCCACATAAGTAAAAGCTAGGTTGATTATACACACAGTTTTAAAGACTATAAAAGCCTTTAAAAAAATAAAAGAGAATATTTTTTATAATCCTATGGTGGAGGAGACCTTCCTAAATAAATCACAAAATCCCAGGTGCCATGAAGAAAGTCAGTGATGGGGGCTTCCCTGGTGGTCCAGCAGTAAGGAATCCGCCTTACAATGCGATCCCTGGTCAGGGAAGTAAGATCCCACATGCTGCAGGGCAGCTAAGCCCGTGTGCCACAACTACTGAGCTCGCGTGCCTCAACTAGAGCTGGCGTGCCACAAACTACAGAGCCCACGCACTCTGGAACCCGCACGCCACAACTACAGAGCCCACGTGCCCTGGAGCCTGTGGGCCACAATTAGAGAGAAGCTCACATGCCGCAACAAAAGATCCGGCATGCCTCCATGAAGATCCTGCATGCTGCATCTAAGACCCGATGCAGTCAAAATAAATAAAATAAATAAATAATAAATAAATATGGGGGAAAAAAAAGTCAGTGATGGATTTCTCTCCATAAAGACCTAAGCCTTCTGGATGGCAAAATATACCATAAACAAAGTTAAAGGACAAATGACAGACTCTGAGACGATATTTTCAAGAGTTATAATAATTAAAAGATGAATATCAGTACTAACTAAAAAACAACACATTAAAAAGGGCAAAGAATATGAACAAGTGATTCATAGAAAAAATAGAAATGACAGTGTATGAAAGATGCTCAACGTCGTTAGCATCAGGGAAATGGAGACAATGCAATGAAGGTCTTTTGCTTGTCAGATGGACCACCATGGAAAAGATTGAGA
This sequence comes from Orcinus orca, assembly GCF_937001465.1. Classification (NCBI taxonomy): domain Eukaryota; kingdom Metazoa; phylum Chordata; class Mammalia; order Artiodactyla; family Delphinidae; genus Orcinus; species Orcinus orca. The sequence goes on from NC_064563.1 coordinate 27,784,660, forward strand.
CTATCCGTAACTGTCAAGCATATGGGGAAAAGATCAAACATACAGTAGTGTTGCATATATATTTTAATATGTATAATTTTGTGTGTGTGTGTGTGGTACGCGGGCCTCTCACTGTTGTGGCCTCTCCCCTTGCAGAGCACAGGCTCCGGACGCACAAGCTCAGTGGCCATGGCTCACGGGCCCAGCCGCTCCACTGCATGTGGGATCTTCCCGGACCGGGGCACGAACCCGCGTCCCCTGCATCGGCAGGCAGACTCTCAACCACTGCGCCACCAGGCAAGCCCCTAATATGTATATTTTTTAAAGAGCAATTTCGTAGGATCTGATTATTTTCCGCCACGAACAGGTATTACATTCATAATTCCCAAATCAACTTTTAAAAAACCATTCTTGATGGTAAGTGAAGGAAATCTCAAATCCTTCCTATCCCAATTTCCCCATTCTAAGAGGCTTATACTGAGTACACTTTTTCCTTTCTCCCTTTCTTTCTGTCTTTCTGCGTTGGGTCTCTGTTGCTGTGTGCGGGCTTTCTCTAGTTATGGCGGGGGGGGGGGGCTACTCTTCGTTGTGGTGCACGGGCTTCTCATTGCGGTGGCTTCTCTTGTTGCAGAGCACGGGCTCTAGGAGCATGGGCTTCAGTAGCTGTGGCTCGAAGGCTCTAGAGCACAGGCTCAGTAGTTGTGGCTCATGGGCTTAGCTGCTCCGCGGCATGTGGGATCTTCCTGGACCAGGGCTCGAACCCGCGTCTCCTGCATTGGCAGGCGGATTCTTAACCGCTGCGCCACCAGGGAAGCCCCTAAGTACACTTTTAAAGATAATTTTCAGGTTGCTTACAATACTGAATAAGGAACCCTGGCAGGATTAATCGTTTTGAAAAGCCCTACTCTATTTCTTTAAGTGAGAAGTTAATTTTAAAATTCTCCTTTGTTTGCCTGAACTGATATTAGCCATATTACCTGGCTGCTTCTTAATATGGTGCATAACCAACTGACTGACTCTATGGGGAGGGGCAAGGGTGGGGGAGGGACCGGGGAAGAGAGGGAGGAGAGGATGGGGTAGCTACTGTGTCCCAATTTCCTTCTGCCTGGCTTCCCTTGATCAAGGGTCAGTTGTATGGATGCTTTTCATTTCCCTGCTGTTGGTTTCCCTGCTTTAATATAAGGTTGGGTCTCAGTAAAGAGGTTTATAATCTTTACCGTCCACCAAGTACACCGACTTTTCCTGAGCCTGGTATATTCCTTTATCCCACTGTCCTTCCTAAATAGGGCCATATCAGTCCTGTAACACATTTGATGAGCTAGAAAAGGGTGTCCCCTCAGGCACAGCCCCCTGCCAGGCTGCAGGGCTCTGCGAGTGGAGCACAGGGGGTCTTCAGGCCCTCCTGATCCCCGAGCCACTATACTAGCAGCCCTTTTCCTCACACCAGCCCTAGACCAACGGCTGCACAGGAAATCTTTGCAAATTGCCGTTTCCTCATTTCGAATGGTCACAGGACACAGTGGCACCTGCTACAGTTAATGCTGCAGACACGTGGCTTGGGTTTCTTTCCTGGCTGCTCCTGCTAAGCTGCCCTTTGAGATTTCATCAGGAGTCCCAATGTCCTGCGTTAATGCTTTTAGCCACTTCACTGCTCCCCCCAGCACACACACAAACACCCCCCCCACAGGCTCAGTGTTCACCCATGAAACAGAGAGTGACGGAGAAGTCAATCGGTGTCTTATCCTTTTTACTGTTGTGCCCTTATCAGTGAAAAAGAATGATAAGGTAATTTTCATCTCAGCCTTCGGTTTTAAGTTCTGGGCTTGTCTTCCTCAGGGGAAAAGAAATAGTCCTTTGTGCTTCGGAGTCTTAAACAGAGATATTTCTAGGTCCCAGGTGAAGGTCCTTCACTCAGATCTTCGGTTGGAAACCAGTCATATTAAGAAGAATTTTTCAGGATGGCGGAAACAGTTGCTGTTTTGAAAGGAGGGATATTTGGCCCAGGCTTATTGGTGGCTTCCCTGAGATGGAGAATTGTGTGTGTGTGTGTGTGTGTGTGTATGTGTGTGCGCATGTGCATGTGTAGAGGTAGTGGGTGCAGGTTTCCAGGGTGGCAGGAGGGTCTGTGTCCCACCAGCCCTGCAGGAACTCAGGTGAGAGGCTACCTGAAAGCCAGCGGGGGCTGGACACCACACACTCCTGCTTTGAGAACCTGGATGGGTGTTTCCATGGATACCTGTAGCCAGTGGCAAGAGGAACATAGCAACAAGAAGCCTCTCCATGGTCCTCCAAGCCAGAAAAGGCCAGCACATGGGGTTGCAGAAGAAGCAGTGGTAACCATGGCGCCCTCCATGGCCTACGAATCAGGATATCCCCTCTTTCCCGGGCCTGTGAGAGTCTGGGAGCCAGGGACAGGGAGACCCAATAACCATGATATTGGACTCTTCCCCAACCTTGGTGAGTAAGAAATTTGAAGCCAAGTTTAATTTGATTTTAGAGAAATAGAAAAATGTAGCATCCTTTGCACCTGGGTATGGTGGAGCAATTCTTACCTGTCACCTGCATTTCTCTCTATAATGTAATCTATGGAATTTCCCCTTGGAATGAGAGGGGCTCCTACGTTTTGACCAGAGCTTCCTTAACTCCTTCCTCTGATCATAATCTTCACCTCTTAGAAATTCTCTCTTGTCTAAACAACATGCAGGGGACTTCCCTGGTGGTCCATTGGGTAAGACTCCACGCTCCCAATGCAGGGGGCCTGGGTTCTATCCCTGGTTGGGAACTAAAATCCCGCATGCTGCGCAGTGCGGTAAAAAGAAATAAAAAGAGAGTGAGAAGAATCATGAAAATGGGGTCTGGAATTGGGGACACCAGCCTAGACCTAGATCTTGATGACACTAGTAACTCTCCCACTGCCCAGGAGGTACAGCTGGGGACAACTGGATGAACTGCAAGTCCCTACACAAAGGGATTTAGTTCCTTTGAGTCAGAGTTTTAAATTAACACTCACTGCACAAAAAGGCAACGTGGTACGCACTCTGCAGATACAGAGAAGTTAAAGATATGGTCCTTCCAGGAAGAAAGCACCAGCTCACTGGAGATATAAGACTATGGGCCATGAAATGCAGAATGGGGCCGAGGTGATAGGTAAAACACAGGGAGCCCAGGGAAGCCACAAAGACTGGATGAGTCAGGGAAGTCTCCCTGGAGGAGGCGTCCTGGGAGGAAACCCTTGTCCCATCCAGTTTCCTGATTTCAGTTGGCTGGAAGAGAGAGGTGAAAGGGAAGGAGAAGTTTCCAGGGACTTGAAAAAGGGACAGAGGTGAGAATGCTCACTGCTTCGTTGTGAGATAGATGGTGATGTTGGGAGTAACAGGGGAACACGGGAGTTCGATCTGGGGGGTGGGACCAGATCGTGGATGGCTTTCAATGCTGGGCAGCAGAGTTCAGACACGAGGTGGTTAAGTTTCCAGCACGAGAATTATATGATGAAAGCAGAGTTTAAGGTGGATTAGCAGGCAGCTCTCATGAGAGATGCCAAGTGTTAGAGGTTCTCTGGGTTAGTAACGATTTTTTTGTAATGATGCCCCTGGTATTCAAAAAAAAAAAGTTGACTTTGAGACGCAAGCATTGTGTGTGTTGTGCATAGAACTTCTAAAGAGGTTTATTCCTTGATGTGACTTAATCCGTACTATTAGTAAAGGAGAGTAAAGGGATTGTTGATTTAGGAAATCAACAAGTCCAATCAGGAGGGTCTGGGTTGGAGAAACCTGAGGACTAGCCTAAGACCAAGTGCCCCAGTGTTAACTTCATAAGGTGGTCATGAGAAACTGCGGAAGTTGGCTGATGACCATGCTGTTCTGCAAGACCACACTTGAAGGAGGAATAAAGAGAGTGTCCCTGGAGACAATTGCTGGAGTCCAGCACAGCTTCCGAGAAACCACCCCAGCTAAAGGTGAGTAAGTGGCACTTGGGAGCAACCTCACTGCACTGTCTGATTTTGCATGTGACCTTGCTCATTCACTCATTCACTCAAATGCACTCCTTCATTCAGGTATTTATATGCACTAAGGCGCTATGGAAGGTGCAGATTCCAAGAAGGAGACAGACATGCACAGGAATGATGGTAGCTCAGAGCCACTGTTCGCTCTTTCCTTCTTCCCCCTCTCCTTTCCTCACCATCTCCACCCACTGGAAAACTGAAATCACTCTTGTATTGGTAGGTGATTGGTTCCCAGTTTTCTTCCATGAGTTCCAATGTCAACTCTTGCTTTCTGTCTAGTAACGTAAGTGAAGACATTCAACAAGAAGTTTCTAGAATTCCTTCCTTCTCTGTTCCTTCTAAGGGGTGTGGGTAGGAGGAAGGGTCTTTGGTTTGTCTGAGCTGAGGTAAGGGATGCAAAATGGAACAGGCTGGAGAAGGGGGGATTCACCCTTGGGGGAACGGGGTCAGATCTCCCTGAAAGAAGAGAGGATTAGGGTTGAGTAAAAGAGGGAGAGGAAGGAGGGAGGAAGAGAAACAGTGAGGGTGATGGAGACAGAGAGCTTGGCGGGGAGAGGAAGAGAGAGAGCGTCTGAGTAGTCCTGGTGAGTGAGCAGAAGGGTGGGGGAAGGGACTGCTGTCTCTCTGGAGGAAGCTTTGCTGTGTTATGCTGTGTTGCGCTCCCACCGTGGCCTGCACTGGGCTACTTTTCAAGGCTCTTGGGTGGGGAGGAAGGTTTTTCCATTGTTTGGGGGGGTTTTGGGGGGCTGCAAATCAGTACTAAGACAGAAGGCAGCTTAGTCTTATTTGGGGGTATTCCTGCTTCAATTATGTGGTCAAGTTTCCTCAGCGTTCTCTGTGCACGTTTGATGTCTGAGGCCATTGGCCTGTGGGCCTGTAATGATTACAGATATGACCTTTATGACGACAGCATGGCTTGAAGTTCTTCCCCAGGCCCCTCACACACCAATACTGTTGTTTCTGCCATTTTTTTTTTATCCCTTCCCTCTGCTCAGTCTAGCCAGCCATCCCTTGATGAATGTTTCTTCCACTTCTGTTTCCTTCCTCATCTTTCTTTCTACTCGAAGCCCTTCCACTGACCTTCTCCTCATCTATATATCTTCACTCTGCAACATACTTTGAATCCTAGGATTCCATGAAATTTGGATTCTGAGAGGTCAAAAGATCACCTGGTTCTTTCATAGCCTATACACACCTCGAGGACAGAAATATAGACGTTTGTGTGTCCCCAGAAGCAGGCAAGGTGCTGGGATGATTCTCCTTCCCCAAGACGACCACATGGCTCCTCCCTCACTGCATTCCAGTCTTACGGGCGAAAAGCAGCCCTCCTGCCCACTCCTCAGCTCATTTTCCTGCTTTATTTTGCTTTATCACCTGATATATTATACATTGGTTTATTAAATTGCTGAATATCTGTCTTCCCTGCTCCCCTAGAATGTAAGCTCTGTGAGGGCAAGGACCCCATCTGTACCTCAGGCCTAGGAGTATATGAATTCCTGGTAGTTTCAGGTACACAGTCAATGTGGAACTGAATTAAAGAATTAGAAGTCTACTTCTTGAAATATGACCTCATAAAACGAGGCTTTCACTTTGTGTTGAAATCTTGAGCAACCTGAGGCTCAAACTGCATCTTCTCTTTCTTTTCCATGGAGATTTTGAAAACCCTCAAAAAGTATCAGCTTAACTCAGATAAAGATAATACATGGTTAGATGAAGATTACACTTAATACTTAATATTTTCAGTTTATGATATTGAATCTGAGAGAAACAAAAAGGGGAGATGGATGTTATTTATAATTTTTTCTAATTGTTTTGTTTTGTATATTGGACTTGGACTATGTATTTAAATTGGCCTTTGGAATGAGAGTATGTCATATGCCTTTTTTTAAAAAAGTGTGACTCATTTGTCAGAAGAATTCATGAAACATGTAAGTGTAAATATAAAGCAAAGACTTTATACTTATAAAGGATAAGTGTAAGGCAAGCAACTGGTTAATCGCCCCCCCCAAGTCAAACGGCAGTGAGGTCAGCTCTGCAGGAGCCCCCAGCATCCCCTTCCTGAGTCCTGGGCACAGCTCTCTCCCTGACCCAAAGGTAACACAATTCTGACTTGTGTGATCATCTTTCACCTGCTTTTCTTTACAGTTTTGCAACCCATGTCTTATAATTTTTAAAGCTTTGTCCAAATAATCATGCACATTGTTAAGAAAAAAATAAAAGCCATGGTTTTCTGTCTTTCCCAGTCCCACTCTGCAGAGGCAACCATTTCTTACCTTCCAAGACATTTCTTCTGGTAGACATCTCCATATCTTTTAACAATATGCTTATGTTGCTATTGCATAATGTACCCATTTTAAGAGGGTGAGAGTAGAGGAGAGAAGTGAGCTTACCAACAGAACAAAAATTTGAATTATATCTGACCTGTCATTAGCAACACTGGATGCTAAAAGACATTGGAGCAATTTTTCAACATTCCCAGAAAAAATATTTCAACGTAAAAATCTCCTCCTAGCCAAGGTATCAATTAAATGTGAAAATTGAATACAAGGTGGAAGAAAATTGATTGCCTACACATCCTTTCTAAAGAAGTTACCTGAGGACCTGCTTCAGTAAACCAAGGGAGTAAGACCATAAAGAACAAGATGTGGGGTCCAGGAAGCAATTGAATCCAGGGAAGATACCAAGTGATTCTGGTGTAGGAGACTGGAGAGCAAACTGTCCAAATAGGAGTGTCTCAGGAGCAAAGAAGGGGATTTGAAAGAATGCCTGATCAGGTAAGGAGATTAGGTAGACTTGAGAATTAAATAATGGCAAAGATTCTCACAAAGGCAAATACAAACTCCAGGGAGGGAAAAAAACCAAAAAGCTATACAGGAAAAGACATATAATCAGAGAGATTACTAGCCCAATGGCACACAATATTTTCACAGTCACAGTAATGTAGACCCTGTTACTCATTTTCAACTTCTAGACTATTGAGAGAGCATGAAAGACTTAGTTTTGGTCTCAGAACAGATTATAAACATCATAGAGGACCTCTTCTACAACCTCGATGTGTAAAATTTATGATTATATGTCTAGAAGTCTCATGCCCTTCACCTCTGGGAAACATCTTATATTTCACATTATCTAATTTTTCTTTCTGTAACTTCTGTTGGTCAGATGTAGCCTCTAAGACTTTTTTCTCTTACGAATTCGATCCCTTTGTCCTTTCTCTGGGAGATTTCTTTGAATTTATATTCTAATGCTTCTGTTGAATTTTTTAATATAAATGTGGTTTTTAATTTGAAGGGGCTATTTACACTTCTCTGATTATTTCCTTTTCGTTCATTGTGTCCTGTTCTTTTACGATGAAATATCTTTTCAGATTTCTCTGAGGACACTACTTGGAGGTTTCTTTCTTCCTTTGTGTTTCGTGTCTTTACTCTTTCCTCTGGATCACTCCTGTGTTTATTTCCATCTAGCTTTCATGTTGTGACCTCTCTTCACAACATCCTCAGTTGTCTTTACTTCAGAATGAGGCAATAAGATGCTCATTGGTACTTTTTTTTTGCACGTGGATGGGGCTTATTAGTTGCGCGTTTACATTGTGGTGATCTAGCTCTGCCAGTTACTTGCTGTGCGACCTTAGGCAAGTTATCTAACCACTCTGTTCTTCAGTTTCTCCTAGAGTAGTTGTGAACATTAAATGAATTAATATGTAATGTATTCATTACAGTGTTATATAATTATTTACTGCTTCTATTACTTTTACTATAATTACCTGGCAAAGACCCAGCTAGGGAACTCCTAAATCCCAGCATGTCAGGGTCTTATCTCTGGGGCCATTACATTTTGTAGAGAGAAGAACAAGGTTGTTGTTTTTTATTGGAAGGGGGAATATGTCAGGGGCGGCCTATCTGGCTGCCAAGTGGGGTGAGAGGCCAACTGCTCCTTTGTGCCATTTTATCAGTCACCATAGTTTCAGCCCCATCACTCTTACAGCTGCTGTTTAAGAATTGCCTAGTATCCCAGGTTCTGTCTTGCAAAAGATTTCCTTCTCTGTTCTATCTGCCTTCAAATTCCCACTCACATAATATAAGTTTAGCTTCCCCTATTCTCTTTCTTCTGCCATCACTCCTCTATAAACTATCTACCCTCCAGAAATTCTTTGAAATCTCTTATCTGCTGAGAGTCCCTTTGCCATTACTGAGTACTTATCACTATTTTAAATGTCATTATTATCATTTTAGTGGGGTTTTTGGTGAGGATAAAATCAAGCATGCTTCATCTGCCATCTTTAATCAGACATCCATACTCGCTCTTGATAGATACAGTGCCAGTTTCTGTGTTTGAAATCCTGGCTCTTTTACATGCGTTTCTTTCACTTGTAGGGTCCTTTAAACTTGGGCAAGGGACTTCCCTGGTGGCGCAGTGGTTAAGAATCCATCTGCCAATGCAGGGGACAAGGGCTCAAGCCCTGTTCCGGGAAGGTCCCACATGCCGCCGAGCAACTAAGCCCGTGCACCACAACTACTGGGCCTGCACTCTAGAGCCTGCGAGCCACAGCTACTGAGCCTGCATGCCATAACTGCTGAAGCCCGCACGCCTAGAGCCCGTGCTCCGCAACAAGAGAAGCCACTGCAACGAGAAGCCCCGTGCACTGCAACGGAGAGTAGCCCCTGCTTGCTGCAACTAGAGAAAGCCTGTGCACAGCAATGAAGACCCAACACAGCCAAAAATAGAATATAAATAAATAAATAAATTTATAAAAACCAACCAAACAAAAAAAACTTGGGCAGGATGCAGAAGGGAGGGAAGACAGGAAGTGGTAGCCAAAGTGACTTGCTATAGTTCAAGGCTCTTAGAAGATAGTCTACTAATGCGTTCCCCTCCTGGAATGATACAGTCGATCTGAATTTGCAGTCAGCAGCAGAGAGGGTTTTAGGCAAAGGTTCAGGAAGGATATTGCAAGTAGTGATAAACGTAAATCACTTAGAGAGGGAGATATAAATTACTTCCCAGTTTCAATGTAGTTATTATGAGTATTTCTTTTACTGCGACTACTACCAGATCATTCCTCTGTGATATTATTGCTGGAAGTCAGTATGTACATTAGCTCAAGAATGAACGTGAGCTATTTTTGCAAAATACAAAATAGTGGTAGTTCTATTTTGAAAAACAATCATTCGTGGGCTCATGATGCACTATTTCCATTACATTTATCCTATGAATGTACTGAGTAAAATTAGGCCACTGCTTTGAAGCTCAAGATGGTAGAATTCACAACCATTTATTTACTTAAGCATTTTAAAATGCTTATTACTGGCAAATGCTTATTACTGGCAATAATAACTTCAATAGATTCTGAACTGCTCTTCAAACAAATAATTACAGATAATAATACATTGGTAACCACAACCCTAATTAAAGAATTTGCTAGTGGCTAACTTACGTTAAAGAAAAATACTTTTTTTAATTGAAGTATAGTCGATTTACAATGTTGTGTTAAAAATACCTTTTAACCGTGACATATGTTATCAGTCAGGGTCTACCCGGAACAACAGAAATTACCACACATATTTATAACAGAGGGAATTTAATGCAGGTAATTGGTTACACAGTTGATGGACAATCTGAGAAGTTTAGATTAGTGACCGTGGAAGTCACTGCCAAGCTTGGGCCAGAGGGAAAATCAGAGGAGGTGTTGTTACCAGAGCCCAGCGACTGGGGTCACTGATGTCGGCTGGAAGCACAGCTAGCCCTCCTGGCCGGAGCTGGAGCCTTGCTACAGCTACTGTCAGAAATGTCATAGAAGGGCCAGAGGCTTCCTGGGAGAGAAACACCCTGGCCTTTCCCTTCCCCCGGCCCAGTGTTTCTCATTGGCTGAACCCAGCTGGAACACAGGTGACCTGGCAGCCTGGAAAAGCCACAGTGTCCAGTCCCCCTGAGACACAGAGCAGAGCAAGGGAAGGTAAGGAATGGATCTGAAACCAATGGGCCCATGACATGAGCAACATGTACATAGCATTATACATAGTATGGACATTCTTTAGGTTAAATATATGTGTCTGTGTATAATATGAATATATATGTGTATATCTCTGCAGCTCTGTTTGCACTCAGATTAAATTGGAGCCATAGTCTTGGCCAGTCGAGCCAGAGTTATCTTAATGTGTTAAGATCAGGTTCAAATGGGCCATAAACTATTGGTAATATAAAAACTATTGCCAATTAATTGACACTTTTATTTTTTAAATCAGAAAACATATCAACCAGCCTTTGGACATGGAAACAATTTCTTTCCTCTCGTTTTATCTCTAATCCTAATTCTAGGAGCATATAATCTAAGATGCACAACTACAATTTCCATGATGGCATAAATGCCCACCCACACAGAATGCACACACCGTATGACTTCTAAACCAGCACCACCAAGTTTAAGATTCTTGGGGCTTCCTTGGTGGCGCAATGGTTAAGAATCCACCTGTCAATGCAGGGGACACGGGCTCGATCCCTGGTCCGGGAAGATCCCACATGCCACAGAGCAACTAAGCCTGTGCACAACTACTGAGCCCTAGAACCCGTGAGCCACAACTACTGAACCCGCGTGCCACAACTACTGAAGCCCATGTGCCTACAGCCCATGCTCTGCAACAAGAGAAGCCACTGCACTGTGAAGCCCGCACACCCCAACGAAGAGGGGCCCCTATTGCTGCAACTAGAAAAATCCCACGCTCAGCAACAAAGACCCAATGCAGCCAAAAATAAATAAATAAATAAATAAATTTTTTTTAAAAAGCTTCTTCGGTAAATGTCATGAGACTATGAAAGAATAATATTCTGAAACCCAGGCTTTGCAACAAAAATGAAGGATAATTCTTTGATTCTTCCTTTATAAAAGCTAGTAGTGGAAGTGCTGAGCTGGATGTTTTCCCACACTAATTTCCTCCTGGCAGACAGCAAAATAAAACATTCACAGTAGACAGTGCCTTCGTTCAGAGACTGTGAAATCTACCGGGTATGTGTAGGAGCCTGGAGCCTTAGTCTCCTTCAGACCTGAGCACTACGCCATAAAGGAAACCCCGAGAGTTTGAGACATGTCCTTGGCCTGTGCTTTCTAGAAAGTTGATGGTTGGCTACATGGAGCAGACCAGGCTGGGCCAGACTGGACATTGACTCATTTCCTATTTACCCTGAGTCTGAGTGTCTCACCCCAACTCCCCTCTGCTCCTTCAGCAAGACTTTCAAGCCAAGAGGAAATAAAAACGTTAAGAAGCTGTAGACTGTGCTGCCTTTTTTCATCCTCCCCCTTTGTTGCAAAGGAACAACAGCTTGGATGAACAAAAGGCAACTGTACAATGAATTCTAAGTAATTATAATAAAAATGGGTAGAAGGGAGAAAAGGAGAAAGCATAGAATAAATGAAAGGGGAGGAGCTAACAAAGAAACTTCCCAGCTAATGGGAAACGTTTATTTTAATGCTGCTACCCTCGCGGGCACCCCAGCCTCAAGGTTATTCACAAAGAAAGTCTCCTGGTAACTGGTTAGCCCTGCCGCTGATCCCAGGAAGCCTTAGCCAAGCCAGTTAAGTGAGAGTCTCTGGGGTGAGAAGCCAGGTGTCAGTATCTTTAAGGTCCCTGTGATTCTGCCGTGCAGACAGGATTGAGAACCTCTGAGGTGAGCCCCCGCCTTGGGCAGAACGTGGTCAAAGGCTGAACGGCAGGAGTTTGGGAGGTGATTGCTCTCACTGGTAAAATAATCAAGTCACTATTTAGGGAACTGGCTGCCGGTCGGGGGTTGTTTCAGGAAATATCTTCCCACACAGTGGCCTCAGTAAGCCAGAAACTGCCACCCCAGCCCCTGTGGAGGACAGGCACTGCCCTCTGCTCATGGGCTCTGAGCACAAGTTCTCCGTGCGGCTGATCTCGTCCCCTGAGAGGCCTTTGGGAACTCCACGGGGGTGTTTTCAGTTGCCACCAAGATTGGGGCTTGGGGAGGAAGCTAAGCGGTTGGAGTGAGTAAGGGAGGGATGGGGAAGGAACTAATGTTGGAAAGCTACTGCGTGTCGGGCACGGGGACGGGCACTTGCGAGAGGTGCGGGATCCCAGCATCCCACGCCTCCGGCCCCCAACACGCACGCACGCACGCATGCTCACCCACACTGCACACCCTTCTACAGATTTTCTGACTTCAAGGAGAATTAATAATGCCAACGCATGCCAGCTCAGAGATGGAACCCGAGGGGGAGATGGGAGAATACTCTCCTTGCACAATGAGGCAGGAGAATTAGTTCACACGAAAGAAGCTCAAAGTTGAATGAACAGAAGCACCGTGGATCGCACATGCAGGCAGACGGGGCTGGGAAAAGAGAACTCTATCCTCGCACCGTGAGGTCTGCTTGGCTTTAGATCTCGTGGGACCGAAGAGCGGCAGCCGGAGCAGAACTCCACCTTCTTCAATGCTCACAGCCCTGCAACCTCCAGTGTTTACCTCTTCCCAGCACAGGTGGTCCAATACCAGCTGTCCAGGCCCAGACCTTCCATCCCCAGGGGGCACCTCTGTGGTCACACCACACCTGTGTCCGCAGGACTGACTCTGACCAGCCTTCTCAAAGCCTTCTCTCTCTCTCTCTCTATATATATTTTTTTAATGTTCTGCCTTCCTAGGAGCACTGCATCTCCCTTTCCCACAGAAACCACCAGAGCTTCTTCCCAGACCAGACATCTATCCAGAGTGGCTGCCTCGTCCTTTCAACCCACCCAAATACGGTTTTACCCAGCTACTTTCTTTTGCAAAAGTTCTCAGAAGCCCATCTGGGGCAGGGGGAGGCAGTTGCTAACTCTTGGCAATACTCAGTGAAGTCTAGACCCTTGATGACAAGAAGTGTCTAGATATATACCAGGCCTAGCTACCTTCTTGGGAAGATGGGAAATCACTTTATTTCTTCCCTAGGATTGACAGAAGGGCTTCTGGCCTTACCAACTCTGGTAGGCAGAACAGTGGCTCCCCCCCGAAGATGTCTACGTCCTAATCCCTAGAACCTGTGAACATGTCACTTTACATGGCAAAAGGGGCTTTGCACAAGGGATTAAGGTCATGAACCCTGAGAGGGGGAGATTATGCTAGATTATCTGGGTGAGCACAATGTAATCACAGGAGTCCTTCAGAGCAGAGAGCCAGTGAGAGGGGGGCGTGACTGTGGAAGAAGGGCCATGCGGACACACTAGCCCTGGTTTTGAAGATGGAGGACGAGAGCCACAAGCCAAGGAAGGGGGCCAGCTTCTACAGCTGGGGAGGGTGGGGAAAAGGGTTCTCCCCTGGAGCCCCCAGAAAGAAACACAGCCCTGCTGACACCTTGACTTTAGCCCAGTGGGACCCATGTCAAACTTCTGACATGCAGAACTGTCAGATAATAAGTATGTATTTTATCAATGATTGTTCAGCAGTTAGCTGTGATTTGGGTGTTTCCGTAAGAAGAGGTGAGCTCACGTCCTTCTACTCTGCCATCTTGTCTCCTCTATCAATAAGTATGTATTTTAAGCCACCAAGTATGTGGTGATTTTTAGAGCAACCGTGGAAAACTATTACAGAACTGACTGAAATGTAGCCAAAAGATGACCACAGTTTAAGGTCTCCTGTCCTGCTATTACTAGAATACAAGGTACACCCAGGTTCCTAAGGTAAATGGAACACATGAAGCAGATTTTATGCTCTGGACGTACTATTTAGAGCCACGTCTGCCAGAGTTTCCAGGATCCAGGTTTTCTCTCCTCTACTGTTAGAGGTTCTTGGATCTAAATGTTTGAGAATCACTGACAAGAGAATCCATTGGCCTCATTCATGGAATTCACACAATGGAGCATGCCATGGGGCATACAGACAAAGGAGACAATGGCCATGAATTTGAGCCTCGCAACCTTCTCAAGGTCACACCACGTTGGAGGCAGCCCGTTTGTGAATATGCTTTTCCCAGAAGGAGAGTCATACTTTGAAGTCCGCCTGGCCCTGGCTCCACTGTGCTTGCTCCAGATGTCAGTCCATTTCTTTCTCTGCAGTGGCCCCAGAATCTTCAACCTGCTCTGCCCTGGAATCGCCAACCAGCAGGGGGCCTAGGATACCACCCTCTGCTGGTACGGACCAGAAGACCCTGCGTGGCCTAGAAGCCTAAGCACGCTGTGGTCTTAGGTGCTATCTTCCAGCCTATGTGGCCACCAAGGAAGAGGCCATCCACCTGCTCGGCCCTCTTTGCTCAGAGTCCTTCTCCACCATCTTCCCTCCCCTACTCCTGGGAGCTGTCCAGCCTTGCGGCCTGGTCAGCTTATGTTTTGGCCTCATGTCATCATCTAATCTCCAAGGGCCCTGTGACCGCTCCCTGAGGCTCCCGCCACACTGACTTTTATGACTTAACACCAAGCCCCAAGCTCCCCAATGATGCTGCTGCCCTGTTCCTTGGATGGGACCCCCTGGAATTCTGAGGAAGGTCACAAGATTACACTGGAGTCTCACCCCACTACTGGGGTCTTAGATGCTGTGATTTGCCAGTTTTTTTCCCTTTGCCAGTTTTTTAATTGGGTTATTTGTCTTACATATTCTAGATACAAGTCCCTTCTCAGAAATATAATTTGCAAATATTTTCCCCTATTCTGTGGGCTGTCTTTGGATGCTTCTTAATCATCTTTACACCCATAGTCTCTAGCACAGTAGGTATTTAATAAATCCTTATTGAATTCAGTTGAATTCCTCTTAGGTCTTTTAGGCAAAGTCTTTCACCATCTTTTTTACTCTCCACTCCACTTCAACTTTCTTTCTTAGAGTATAAGAAAATATAAATAAAAATGAACAATATGAACAATGTGGACTGGACATACGCATTTTTGGAAAAAATCTAAAATGTAAGCGGTGGGTTGTTGTTTGTTTTTGTGTTTTTGTTTTATTGGCCACACTGTGCTGCTTGTGGGATCTCAGTTCCCCGACCAGGGATCGAACCCGTGCCCCCTGCAGTGGAAGCGCGGAGTCCTAACCACTAGGCCTCCAGGGAAGTCCCTTAAAATGTAAGTGGTTTCTAAACAACAGATTTTAACAAAGCACTTGACCTCTCCAGGCCTCAGTTTCCTCCGCTATAAATTGGAGAGCGGTTTGGGAGCTTGAACTTGGTCATGCCTAAGCTGGCTTCTACTCTAACATTTAACAAATTTAACAATAAAAGAGGTCAAGACCATTCCTGGTGGCATGCTGGGCTTAAAGCGAGTCACTTAGAGTAATTACCACATCTGTCTTGCTTGCTGTTATATTCCAAGCACAAAGCACTGTGAGCTACACATAGTAGATAATCAGCTAGATGAATAGTTCTACTCAATTCCCAGTAAACTCATTAAGCGCCACACTTGTAAATGTATCAATGACTCCCAAATGTATCTCTAACGTGGATTCTTTCTGATGTATCCATTTGCTGATTCAACACTTCTGTCTTCAGGTCTAACAGTCATCACAATGCTGATGCGTCAAAAATAGAACTCTTGATTCTCCACACCTCCCCAGATTTGCTCCCTAACTCCCTGCCCCATACCAGGCTTTCTCATTTCAGTAAATGGTACCATCTCCAATGAGGTGCTCAGGCAAAAACCCAGGAGTCATTCTTAAGTGCTTTTCTTCCCCCTTAAGGGTTATCCAATTCATCAAAAAGGCTTATCGGTTCTACCTTCAAAACATACTCCTAATCAGCCCACTCTTACCCTCTCCCCAGCTTACCACTCTGGGCCAAGCCACTATCTTGTCTTCCCGGGATTCCTACAGTGGCCTTCTAACTGATGTCCTTGAATCTACTCTACCCTGCCTTCAATCTTCCTTCCTATAGGAGCCTGGATGATTCTCTAAAAATTTAAGCCACGTCATACCACTCCCGTGTTCAAAACTCTCCAATGACTTCCTATCACACTTGGAATACGTCCAAAGTCCTGACCATAGCCTGGAAAGCTCAAGTGATCAGGGCCTGTCTTCTCTCTGATTTGACCTCCACATCTCCCTGCCTCACTGCCTCCAGTCCAGCCTTGCTGACCTCCCTATGCTCCTTAGACATACTCAGCATGCTCCACCTCAGGGCCTTTGCACCTGCTGATGTCTCCCTGGTTCACCTGAGATTGCAGCATGGCTCGCTCTCTCGCTTCGTTCAGGTCTCTGCTTGAAGGTCACCACCTCAGGGATGCCTTATCCAACACCCTTTCTAAAGAAGCCCCTTCTGGGACTTCCCTGGCGGTCCAGTGGTTCAGACTTTGCCTTCCAGTGCAGAGGGTGCAGGTTCCATCCCTGGTTGGGGAGCTAAGATCCCACATGCCTCGCGGCCAAAAAACCAAAAAACAAAACAGAAGCAATATTGTCACAAATTCAATAAAGACTTTAAAAATGGTCCACATCAAAAAAAAAATCTTAAAAAGAAAAGAAGCCCATTTTGCAACTCACAGTCCCCTTATTCTGCTTTGCATTCATTCACAGTACTTAACGTCCTCTAAGTTACAGTATCTGTGTGTTTACTTCTTAATCGTCTCCCCGACTAGAAGGTAAGCTCTATGACAGTAAAGATCTCCTCTTTGTTTATTGCTTTGTTCACTGCTGTATTTCTGGTGCTGGGTACCATTTCCAGCACATTACAGATTTGTTGACTAAATAAGTAAATCATTGGTATCACAGTTTATCATCTGAGAGCAAGCCCTGGGTTTGTGCCCCAACTCTCCACTCGACAACTGAACAGCTTGGGCCAGTTGTCTAACTTCTCTAGGTCTCAGTTTTCTCATCTGTAAAAATGGGCTAGTGATACCTATTGTGAAGGATGTTGTGGAGCTTAGAGATAAGGGATGAAAGTGCTTAGAGATAAGGGATGAAACTGGTATTAGGCACTCACTGCATAGACCTACAATTACTCGTAAAAATAAACATCCTTCTTCATGCATTGCTTCGTTCAGGGACAAAGCTGATCATCAAACCTGCTCTCTTAGAACCACAACTTATGGATGGAAAATGGTACGTGAGAGGCTGAGGAAGGAAAGGAATCCATTGCAGTGCAGGAGACTCAGAGAGCTGGGATTATCCACTAGCCAGAGTAGCCAGGCTTAGAGATGCTACTTCCAAATTCAAGCCAAGGCACTGCTTTGTCCTGCGGACAATGATTCAAAACGACCTCAGCCTTTGTCTCATCTGGTCCTGTGGTCCGGTCACAGGACCAGAGCAAGCAGTTTCCTTTGCTGCTGTCTGCTGAGAGGCCCACCGACACGGTGAAATACTGCGAGCCGTTGCAATGGAGAAGGCATCTCTAAGCGTGCTGACACGCAAAGGCCTCCAACACACGTTGCCGAGCGAAAATCTCAAGTTGCAGGTGAGATGCGTGTGTACAAACACACACCAGCAACGCTCTACTAGACTTGTATACAGGTTTCTATATACGTATGGAAGCACATAGAAACCGATAGAAACCATTACCCTCATTTTCACAGAGAAGTGGGCAGGCGACTAAAACTGGAAGTAGGTGTCAACGGAGACTTCAGCTTTATCTAAAATAAATTTCTACAAAGAGACGATTACTTCTGTAATTACAAATTAATTTTTAAAACTTCCCAAACAAGCTGATGCTAAAATACCACATTTAAGGTCAAATGAAGCAATTTACTTTCCCCAACTAGCGGTTCTCAAATGGGTCAGTCTTACCCCCAGCGGGTGTTTGGAAATGCCTGGTGGCACTTTTTTGACATCCAGGGTATTGTCATTTAGTTCCCCAGGGACGAGGGATAGTAAATGTCCTAGTGGGTGAGAAAGTCCCACACCACAAAGTAGGATCCCGGCCCAAATGCCAACAGCGGTCTTGGTGAGAGACACTACAAAAGCTTGGATTGCTTGTACTTATAAATTCATCTGTGACTCCCCATTAGGAATTTTCTGTCTTTGATTTGAGCTACCGAGATACCCAGCCCATGATCCATCTGGATATCTAAAACAGTAAATCTTATACCTGACAGGCTAGGGAAGGAAGTTGAAAAGCATGCCAGTTGCTCTGGCCGGGAAGCCCACATGGCTCGGGTTCTACGTCTCCATGTAGAGCGCGTGAATATTTCTGAGAATGAGGGTTGTCTAAGGCACCAGCCAGTGCCGCTGTACTCAGCTGAGGCCTAAAGACAAATGTCCCACCGGTCTGCAGTCAGGCCAGGGCTGACAGCCTTCCAGGGAAAGTTGGCAGGGGTCCTTTTCCAGGGGTTAAGTGTTCCCATACAGGACGGGCTGCCCTCAGATGCCCAGCCCTTGGGAAGCAGCTCCCAGCTCCCAGTAATGAGAGCTAGAAAGATAACGATAGGCAAAAAAGAACGAATGTGTTATATTTTCCCCTTCAATTCCTACTCTGTGACACCGTCGTGGTACATGCATTCATAAATATTAGTTGGGCATCTACTAGGTGTCAAGCATTGCGCTAGGCACAGGATATAGCAGACAACGAGACAGCTATCCTTACGTTCTAGCAGGGAAGACATCATAACTAAACAGATATACGTAAATCAGATCATTTAAAATAGTGATGACTGTTAGGGTGAAATAACAAGGGGTAATGTGATTGACAGAGACTAGGGGTGGTGTCAACATATGACAGAGGCCAGCAGAGACCTCTGTGGGGAGGCCGTCTGAGGAGGTGAGCTGGGCCCTGGGAAGAATAACTGTGCTGGCTTTGGCAGCCATGTGTCTGTAGGGGCTTTTCTTCCAACCCAGCCGCCTAGGACAGCGGATGTGGACCACACCTTTACCTGCTCCATGGCAAGGAAAATTATGATGAGTAATATTCACACTTCTTATTTTGTTTCCTAGCTGTCTCCACCCAGGATTTCACCCGCGTCTGAGAAGCTGATTTCATTTGTTTAGGAGGTGTAGAGGTAGAGTGTACTGGCAGACAACTAGCGTGGGATTTTCCAAGTTACTGTTACCTATAAACACCTCTATGGCGCTTACTTTGTGTCAGGCGCTGCTCTGAGTGCTTCACGAACGTTAAGCCATTTTGTCCTCACGACAAACCTATATACCAGGCCCTGGGGAAGAGTATTATCCTCAGTTCCTGCGTGAGGATGTGGGGCTGTTTCTCCCATCACAGCCCCTTCCGTGACGGTGAGGTGTGGTCCTGCATCAGCACTGGGCTGGGGGACATGGCAGCAGCGGCCATGTGTCAGAAATGCAGATTCTTGACCTGCCCAGGCTACTGAATCTGAATCTTTCCTCTCCAGTGATTCTTACGGATGGCCAAGTTGAAGACCACCGATCCAGCACATCTGTTCATTTTTAGGGAAATGACCTGAAGGGTGAGCCTTCCATTGTTAGCTAATTGTTCAAAATCTGCTACGTGTTTTGTGTTAAGGTACCTTTTCCCTTTCCTAGTTAACGTTCACTTCTCAGGTAGAGGAACTAAGCATGGGTGGAATCAACCAGTTAACCAAGGCACGTGTAAGCAGGACAAGGTACATGCAGATGGCTGGGGTTGCTGGTGCCTGGGTTGGGGAAGGTACAGGCGAGATGCTGCAAACTACGAGATATTGTTCCTGCCTCAGAAAGCACCTTGTCCCCGTGCGGAGAAAAGATAACAAGCGCCAAATGGGGGACAAATAGAGGTACTGTACTTTTACAGCGACATCCCATCCCAGGAACAAATAACTGAGGTCAGTGTAACCATAATATATCCTTGGAGGAAAGAAAGAAAGAAATGAGGCAAGGGGAGGGAGGGAGAAAGGGAGGGAAAGAAGGAAAGAAAGAGAGAAAGAGAGAGGGGGAGGGAGGGAGGGAGGGAGGAAGAAAGAAAGACAGGAGGGAGGGAGGGGCAGCCGGGGAGAGGAGGTTGGGGAAGAGAAGGGAAGGACAGGGGATGATCTTAGGTTGTGAGGTATTCCCCCCACATTCCTATGAGGAGATGCCTCAGAGAGAACATGCACTTGCCCATGGAGCTCTCTAGCTGAGAATGGATCTCACATTTAGAGATTTTTTTTCATAACACATGGCTCTCTGAATGCACAGTAATCACATCCCCTGGTTGTCAGCCAAAAAACACAGTCTGCTCTGGTGCTAAAGGAAAAACCGTCTGTGTCGGGTGAGCTGAGAGACGTATGGGTCCCATACCTTATGGGTGATTTACAGGATTTTCCAGAGACGTTTTGATGACATGTAGTTTCATCTCATGGGCTGGCTTCAGACCCTGCCCTGTATGTAAGATACCGCACTGTGTAGGAAGGCCTCCTGTGTTCTGACTTCCTCTACTGCCAAAGCTGAGAAGCTTGTTAACCAGACCCTGTCCCATGCTGCAAAGTCCACCCTGGGGGAGAGGAAACGAGGCTGCAGCCTCCGGAGGAAGCAAGAGACTCACAGTCGTTGATGGATTCTGACAGTGCAATTCCCCCCTGCGACACCCCTGTGCTCGCACAATGGACATGTGGGCTCCGAACCCCTGCAAACTACAGCGCAGGGTCTGCTGGCCGCTTGCCCTGTTGGGCCTCCTGTGGCCAGCCTGACCCCCTGGCGACCCCTCGCCTCCACTCAGCGCCGGCTGGACCCAGTCAGCCCCAGGGTCTCCCTCTTACAACGTGGCCTGCGGGGCAGTGGGTCAGAGGGCCGCAGGCTCTGGCGCCAGGAGGACCCAAGGACTCTGGGCTGGTGGCCACCTTGAGGACAAGGAAGGGCTGACAAGCAGAGGCCGGCAGAGAGAAGTTGGGGTTGAGGGAGGCTGAGCTGAGCGACCAGGCGGGTGGGTGGCTGTCCCAGCCTTCCTCCCCTGAGCCTCACACCGCCTGCCCCTCTCATTGGACCGGTCCTCTCCGTTCTGTCTCCCGCATCCACCCAAGGCTTCACCGGCCCTGGCTTCATGCCGACCCCTGGGGGCCTCAGAGGCCTGCACGGAGGAGACAGGTATAACCACATGGATGATTCATGTCAGAGCTTCCATCACTTGTGACCTCTGGTGACCCAAAATGCAAACTTCTAGAATTTAGATGGTCTCAGCAAGTTCATTTGTCTCTTTCTTACAAGTCAGACTTTTTTTTCCTGGTTCTGTGTAACATGCCCACTCTTTGAGACAAACCCTTCCTTTTCTGATGGTTTCTCAGTGTTACAGGTGCACTGTTCAATGGTGGGCATGAATTTTTTCCCCACTGTTTATCACATAAGCCATGGAAATAATAACAGTGGGATGCAATGGTTTTCAAAGTTTCAGCACAGATTTTTTTTTTTAATGTTACTTGAGATTTCCATACAGCAGAGCTATAAGCCTAGTTAGCTCTGGGTTCCTTCTGTCTGAGCCCCTCCCCTACTCTCAGCTGCAGGCTCCCCTAAAACCCAAGGGCCCTGGGAACAAACATTAGGTGCAGTGCTCAGGGCGGCAGCTTGTTTCATCCTTATCGCAGGCAAACATCAAGGAGCACCCGTTACGTATTATAGACATACTACAGCCTGCCCCAAGCTCTGGAAATGCTCTGGAAACACAGCAAAGTGAAAGACCTGTCCCCAGCACAAAGGGGAGGGAGGGCAGATAAGATGTCAGCAGCCATCAGCCCGGCCTGGTACAAGGGTGTCACAAGTACACTTAGGGCTACGGGCTCAGAGATGGGAGGAGAGACCAGGTGGGGCTTGGGCAGGGTTTCTGTGTATTTACATAAGAAGAGAGAGTAAAATCTGAGGGGTGGGAGTGATGGGTGCATCCAGACAAGAGGCACAGGCAAGGGTGGAAATATCTGTGAGGTGTCCAGGGAATGGTTAGCTGATGAATTTGGTTGGAGAACAGGGCGTTTGGAATGGGAAAATGGGAAGGAGGCAGAGTTCGAATGAAAGGCCAGGAAAATTCAGCTCACTTCAGAGGCCATGAAGAGCTGTGAATGATTCAACTTAGGAGAAAAAAAACATTAGGAAAAAGAAAAACAAGATAAGAGCAAGAATCAGACGTCGAGCTGCTCAGATGTGCTGTTTAACACGGTCTGCAGGAAAAGAGAGCGGTCAGCAATGGGAAACGATGACACATTTCCCGCTGCTGACCCTCCCTCAAAAGAGTCACACGCCTTGAGATCAGTGAAGGCAAAATGCATTATCTCCACTTATTCATCAGACATCAAGCAGCGTGGTGACTCATGTGAAGTCACCCAGCTGAGGACTCCAGGGGTCTTGACTCACAGGCCTTCCCAGAAGAATCCTCTCCAGTAAGAACACATGATCTCCAGACACTTGTGCAGCGGCCAGTGAGAACAGTTTCCCAGTAGATCTGTGCTTCTCAGACCTTCCTCTTTCTGCCCAAATCCAGGAATGGGGAACCCCCAAACTCTCTCCCAGCTCAGCCTCAGCTTATGACACACAGCCAAAGGAATTCAGAGAAGAACAGCCTTATGTTGAAGCCTCTCCAAGGTCATCACAGTGAAACATCCACACGTGACACGCACACACAGGCATTCCTGGAGCAGACACGAGCAACAGTGATGAACGGGTCCTGGAAAGGTGCAGGCTGCACTCGGCCTGCCCTAAGGGAAGGGCCCTGATGCTACAAACTTCCCTGCGGATGACGGTTTAAGATGCTCCCTCACCAGGCACAGTTTGATGGTAAAACATTTGGTCTGGCCAGCTCTCTCTGCCTCTGTGTCCCCTGCGTAATCAAGAATCCACAGATGTGGGGAAGATGGGAGGGAAATGAGGTATAGAGCTGAGTATCCTGCACAGGGTTCCCGGACAAGGCGGTACGTGTCCCCCCACGCATCCTGGCCCTCCAGGTGCAGAGGCTGTGCTCTGTCCAACAGCTCCACAGGATGGACGAGAATGATATCATCAGAAAAGAGGACAAAGAGGAAGGAGGACGGCACCGTACATCCCCCATCGGGTGGAGGAAGGCTTTCCGGAAGGTTGTGCTAGACTTCCCAGCACCTCTGCTGAATTCCTAGGAGTCTGTTCCTGAGGCTCTGGGGGCCGAGGGGGGGCCACCATGGTGGCCTTAAAGTCAGGACTGCATGTCAGTCTTAGTTCAGCCAGTGACTCAGCACTGACGGGAAGGCCAAGGCTCCCTGAGGTCACCGGCTGCAGTCAACACTGGGCTCGTTCACCTCCCAACGCCCGTCCCCGCGAGGAGGGAACACAAACCACCCTCCTGGTGACTGTGCATGCCACACACACAGTATACATGCCTCTTCCACAATATGCATGCCATTCCTTCACTGGTTTGCTAATCCAACTAGTTTTCTAAATTTACAAATATAATAGCGTGCACCTAATTAAAAAAAAAAGTCTCAAACAGTACCACAGGCTGTCCAATAAAAAGAAGCAACAGAGGTTTAAGGATAATTTTCTAGTTCTTGACACATCGGTGCAAGGCAGCTTCACTACACTTCCGCACTTCCGTTTTTGTAGCCGAGGAAACTAACCCACTTTGCCTGTCCTTCCACTTCTGCTCTCTTCCGCCCCATCCCTAAGCTCCGCCCCCTGACTATCATGGCTCCATGGCAACAAAGTTTAAAACGTCTTTGTTCTCTTCTAGAAATAGAATTGTTTGTGCTTCATCTAGAGCTTGATTCTTAAAATTAAAAACAACCTGCATTTATGATATTCTGATTGTGTAGGAATTGTTCCTTCCAGAGGCAAGTGGACACCCTCAGAGAAGAACAAGCAGACGCGCCACTAAACCGCTGCTGCTCTAAGGGAAATGAACTGATTGGGAGGATTGGGGAAGGGATGGAGTGAGGCATTCAAGTTGTTTTTCCGTGGCACGATGAAGGCATTCCTCTAACTCCTATCCTTGAGTTGGCATGAAGGATGGGAGGAACAAAATCACGGGCCTCCATTCATGGACTATTCATCTGTGTTTTTTGAGCACCAATTATGTGCTGCGTACTATGCTAAGTATTTAAGATGCATATAAGAGCAGTTCTCGCCTTCAAAATCTCCCTAGGGAGAAGGAAAATCAGAGGCAGTGTGCAAAGAGTGAACACTCCAGGAAGACAGGGTTTTTTGTTTTGTTTTCTGTTCTGTTCACTGCTGTAGTTTTAGTCTTTAGTCAATTACTGAATTAATGACTGAGCTCGATGCCTGAGTTATGCACAGTGGGGGTGGAGTGGGGGGCGGAATAGGGACTGGATTGGTAGGGGGGCACTTAGAACACTAAGGAGGAGACCTTAAGGCGCCTGCCTCAGGCTTAAAGTCTCAGAGAACGTTGCCAAAGAGAATTTGGGTCGGATATTGAAGCCCAAGTAGGAGGAGGGCACGGAAAGAAATTGGGCAAGAGAATCCCAGTCATATGGTAGAAGCAGAAGGTGAGTTTGGGAACATGGCATGAGATGAGGGGAGAATGACAAGAGGAGGCTTGTCATTCACAAAGGGACTTGTGTGCCGGGCTGACGAATCTGGCCTTTATTCCAGGGGTGACAGGTAATCTTGGAGGGCGTCTGCAGGGGAATGGTGCGGTCAGGTCTGTGTGTTAGAGACACCCCTGTGTGGGCAGGGTGAGGGGTAGATGGGCTGGAGGTGGAAGTCTGGCAAGGGGACGGAGGCTGTCTCTGGGATGAGACATGGTAAGAAGCCGAGCTAAGGCTCTGAGGTTGGAGAGAAGGGCTCAGCTCTGAGAAACATTTAGGAGGTAGAATCTGCACAATTCAGTAGCTGAGGGGCTTTGTGGGATAGCTCAGCACAGGGTGAGCTCCTGATCGGGGTGCCTGAGGGGTTGGTGGCATCATTCACAAAAAGAGGGATTAAAAGAGCACAGGCTCAGCAAGTTTTGAGGGTCACTGAGCACCACTGCGTGCTGTGCATGTGGGGACGTTTTAGACAGGTGGATCTATTTGCAGGTGAGAGAATTATGGCAAGTAAGTGGTAGATGAAGCCGAGGACAGAAAGATGTAGGGCAGTAGGTACATGAAAGTGTATGAGAAACACCACCTGTAAGGATGGATAGACACAGAGAAGTCCATGGAGACTGGGAGAGTTGACCAGGAAAGAGAGTGTCACTGTTTCATCACAGGGGTGTGTGTGTGAATGAATGAATGTGTATATTAAATGATTTATCCCTGCCTTTCTTCCTGGCTCCTCCCTCTTGAGGTAACTTCAAGCACTAGACTGTACAACTAGAATCTGTCCCCATTCATCCTGGGGTAACAGCCGCCAGAGGCAGCACCTAGTTCTTGATGTGGTTACAAAGTTTCTCTTGGATTTTCAGGAAATATTGGAAGTCAGGAAGAGTCTCAGTAGTTTTCCAACCTGTGGTTTCTCTGTCAGTTAGTTAGCATTTTTTTAAATAAACTTTTTATTTTAGAATAGTTTTAGGTCTAGAGAAAAGTCGATACAATAGCAGAGAGAATTCCCATGTACCCAACACCCAAGTTTCCCCTACTGTTAACGCCTTACCTTAGTGTGGTAGGTACATTTGTCATAACAAATGAACCAATACTGATACATTATTATTAACGGAAGTCCATACTTCATTCAGATTTCCTTAGTTTGTAGGTAATCTCCTTTTTTGGTTCTAGGGAAGCATTCAGGATACCATATTACATTTAGTTGTCATGTCTCCATGGGCTCGTCTGTGCTGTGATAGTTTCTCACACTTTTTTTTTTTTTTTTTAATGACCTTGACAGTTTTGAGGACTGGTCAGATATTTATAGAATTTCCTTCAGTTTGGGTGTGTCTGATGTTTTTCTCATTATTAGACTGGGGTCATTTGTTTTGGAGAGGACGACCACAGAGGCAAAGTGCCCTTCTCATCACCTCACATCAAGGTGCACGCTATCGACATGAGTTATCACTGCTGACCTTGGTCACCTGGCTGAGGTTGTGTCTGTCAGGGCTCTCCACTGTAAAGTCACTCCCTGCCCGCTTCCATACTGTGCTCTTTGGAAGGAAGTCATGCTGTGCAGCCCACACTTAAGGAGTGCAGAGTTATGTTCCCTGTCTTTGAGGGACGAGACAGTTAGCTCTTGAAATCTCATCCTGCATTTCATTTGAAGAAAATCTCTTCAGCT
Source organism: Orcinus orca (assembly GCF_937001465.1). NCBI lineage: Eukaryota > Metazoa > Chordata > Mammalia > Artiodactyla > Delphinidae > Orcinus > Orcinus orca. The sequence goes on from NC_064563.1 coordinate 27,810,611, forward strand.
TCCTTTCCTGTCTTTCAGATACTCTTTTAGGAGCACACAGACCTGTCAACTATGGAGTCCAACTTTAAAGGGACCTTTTCTAGGACTTGACATTTCTACGTACGAGGCTAGAATAAGTGAAAATCCCCCACAAGAGGGAAGAATCAGAAAGGAAGTACTTGAAAAGAATTATGCTGTTTCATTGTATTATATAGAAAAAGTCCTACTTTGTTACAATAACAGCACTCACATCTATAGACCAAGAGTATCACAGTAAAGATACACAACATGGTCAGAGATTGCATCGTACAAAGGAGGTAAGGTAAAGAATTTTACAAGACTGTAGAAAAGAAGATTATTATTTAAAGACATAGTGAAACTCCAACAGGAATAAGTGCCACGTGAGTCAGGAAACACAGCACTTGTATCTTAGCATAATAAATTTTTATAACTTAATTGAAAAGTACTGTACTCTGGTAAGACAAGACCCCATCCCCCTGCTTTGCTTCTCTCCAGTGTCTGTGTGCTGCTGCCCCCGGGGCCTTGCCACAGGGTAAGGAAAAACAAGAAGTGACAAGCCAACTGTTTTTTTCTCTCTCTCTGTTTTTCTCCTTATTGCCTGGACTTTGAAGTTCAGTGTCATATAAACATTAACTTGCTTCTTAAATAAAGCCACAAAAAGCAAACTGTAATCTGAGCATATGATTTATCCAAACTCTTTCCCATGAGTTCTAAGGATTCTAATTTCTTCTCTCCCAGTATGTCTCTATCTCATAGAGTTAGTTTTGAAATAGTCTTAAATTATTATTATTATTAATAATTATTATTTTGTTATTGAAGAGTTTTCCAAAGAATGCCTATCACAGATGACATTAGGTGGTAATATCCACTAAGTTTCTTTTTAAATATATTTAAGTTAAAAAATAATTTAATTTAAAGGAAAAAAACATGTTAAATGGTGGTATGAGTGGCAAAAAAGCACGACAAAAATGATCACTGACTGAAGTTTGGGACCCACTGAACTCTTGCACTGATCAGTTTCACAGGTGAAATTTATTGACACAAAAGCCTGAATCATCTTATTATAACTTTGGGAACACCCCACAGCAGCTAAGCTAGTACATTTTTTTTTTCTTTTTCTTTGGCCGTCACCAGTCATCATCTACCTACATTACCAACAGTTTTCTTTTATAATACAGTTGCGCTGATCATAATAGTCTAAATCACTCTGGCAAATCCTTCAAAACAAATTACATGCCTCATTAATACAATCTTTGCAAGACTGGTATCAGAATGGATGTTTCTCTGAATTTGTTTTGGAAATGTTTTTAGATTTTTCTCCTATGTTATATTTTATTTTCCCCAAATTAAAATGATATAAAATTATAGTGACTTTTCCTAACATTGAGAACTTTAATATACGTCACTATCTGAATTGCTGAAGAAACAATCCCTTTTGAGATCTTGATTTTATAAAAACGATACAGCTTAATTATTCCCCTTCTACCTCCATCACGGTGGTGTGTTCTTTTGCCATGTATGTGTCATTTAGAGTTATTTTGCTGGACCTGAACTTTGTAGCCTGTATGATCTTAAATAAATGAAAGACTGATACTAAAAAAAAGGCTAATTTCCATAATCTTTTTCTTTTTCTGCACTGAGATGTTTTTCCTTGACACATAAGCAAATACTTTTGAGTGGTTAATCCCTCTCAACAGCAGGAAGTCTAGATATTTGTGAATTTATTTAGTGCACATTAGTTTCTGATTAGTTGACCTTTTCTAAATTAGTTGACCTTTCTGATTAGTTTCTGATTAGTTGACCTTTTCTAAATACCATACTGACCAGTTACAGTCAATTCTCTCACCTCCATGATTGGCTTGCATTTATCCATAAATAAAGTCCTTGATTGTTTTAATTTGCTTTGGAGAATTGGGCATAGACAGAACAAATGGCTATTACATTACAGAGTTTTGAATTTATCTTAAAATATGAGCAGTGCTGTTTATGCTTAAGTTCCAAAGAGCACTTTGTTGTTGTTGCTATTCTGGTTGTCTACTATTTATTTTATCTTTATAAATACATCCTTCAATTTGTAAAGTGATTTAATTTGTTTTATTGATTCTAAAATCAATAAAATGCAAGGTGTCAGTGACAGTGCAACTAATTAGCTTTGAAAACACAACTATGTTATCACCATATTATTTCTAAATAATAAATTAGCATTCTTTCCATTCATGGCAATCTCCAATCCTTTCCTTTTTCTCTCCTTCTCTCCTATCTTTCTCTCCTTCCTTCATCAAACATTTATTAAGTATCTGCCCGTCTGGCACTATGCTAGATGTTGAGAATCAATGATGGATAAACTCTCAGTCCCCCATAAAGCTTACTCTGTTGATTTAAAATTTTTTCCTTCTTGTTTCTTCCAAAGGTCATTTGGACAAAACACACTAATGAAATGCATGGGAAAGAAAGCAAACATGGACAGCTTTCACTGAGCTGGAGGAAAAGTATGTCACCAACCTTTAGCTGTTGCAGAGAAATCTTTCTTCTTTGGGGGCTCAGGCTATATCAAGAATTCTTCTTTTCCCCAAGAACTGGCTCTGGGGTGGGCATGCTTCCTCCTCTAGCATAAATAACCTTGGCTGGGAATATTTGGATGGACACCAATTGGATGAGACCCAGAGCAGCAGGGGGACCCTCCTGGAAACCTTAGGTGTCCACACTCGTTTGGTGCGGCCGCATGAGGCCTCTGGTACAGAGCTCCTGTAGAAAACCACAAATGCACAGGAAATTGGGGAAAATCAGATAAAGGCAAACCATTAAATGACACATGAACAGAAAGGAAACAGTTAAGAATTAACCCAAATTAATTTAAGGCTATAAGAGCGAGTGGTGCAACGGTTTAGTTAATAAGTAGCTGGTCTCCAAAGCTAGGGCATTTGAGCCAAATGACTAAGGGCTTTTAGAGTCATCAGGGGGCAGGTGGAAGGAGAAATGGACCCACCACAAAGAGAATCACAAATTGCTGTGGGAAGTAGGAGCAGGTACTGCATCTTAGACCCAGATAGATTCATACACACACTCATCTACCCATACATACATCTATTGATCCATTCGGCAAATACTTGTTGAGTACCACTGTTCTAGATGATGGTGCTGAGGATATAGCAGTGAGCACAAGCTTGAAATTCAGGAGCCTGCTGGAGGCACAATGAGCAACTGGCTGGAATTTGGGTAGGCATTATACAAAGAAAAAGGCAATGCTGAAACTTGAGAATGGGACCAAATATTTGCAAACGATGCGACCGACAAAGGCTTAATTTCCAAAATATAGAAACAGCTCATACAACTCGGCAACAAAAAAAACAAACAACCAATCAAAAAATGGGCAGAAGACCTAAAAAGACATTTCTCCAAAGAAGACATACAGATGGCCGAGAGGCACATGAAAAAATGCTCAACATCACTAATTATTAGAGAAATGCAAATCAAAACTACAGTGAGGTACCACTTCACAACAGTCAGAATGGCCATCATTAAAAAGTCTACAAATAACAAATGTTGGAGATGGTGTGGAAAAAAGGGAACCCTCCTACACTGTTGGTGGGAATGTAAGTTAGTGCAGCCACTGTGGAAAACAGTACGGAAGTTCCTCAGAAAACTAAAAATAGAATTACCATATGATCCAGCAATCCCACTCCTGGGCATATATCCAGATAAAAACATGGTTTGAAAGGATACATGCACCTCAGTGTTCATTGCAGCACTGTTTACAATAGCCGAGACATGGAAACAACCTAAATGTCCATCAACAGATGAATGGATAAAGAAGATGTGGTACATATATACAATGGAATATTACTCAGCCATAAAAAGAACAAAATGATACCATTTGCAGCAAATGGATGCAACTAGAGATTATCATACTAAGTGAAGTAAGTCAGAAAGAAAAATACTATATGATATCACTTATATGTGGAATCTAAAATATGACACATGTGAACCTACCTATGAAACAGAAACAAAATCAGGAACATAGAGAATAGACTGGTGGTTGCCAAAGGGGAGGTGGGTGGGAGAGGGTAGCAGTGGGAGTTTGGGATTAGCAGATGCAAACTGGTATATATAGAATGGATAAGCAACAAGGTCCTACTGTGTGGCACAGGAAACTAGATTGAATATCCTGTGATAAACATAATGGAAAAGAATATGAAAAAGAATGTGTATATATGTATAACTGAGTCACTTTGCTGTACAGCAGTAATTAACACAACATTGTAATTCAACTTTACTTTAATAAAAAAGAAAAAAAACCCAAAAACCTTGAGTCTGCTGAGTTTGGCTAGTTTCTCTGGAATACCAGGGTTCAAAGAACCTTCTGGCAGAACAAGCTGTCACCTACTCCCTCATCCTTTCCCTAGTCTGAGGTTGTCTCCCCCTTTTGTCATTCTCTCAGCCTCGCAAGGCCATATCACTATCCACATCTTTAGGCTCAGGACCATCTATACTCAGGCCTCCAGATGGGTAGCTTCTTGCTGTGTCCTTTGCTCTGTGTGTGCACATCCCTGGAGTGTCTTTTGTGTGTCCAAATTCACTCTTCTTATATAATAAAACCAGTCAGATTGGATTAGGAACCACTCTAATGGGCTCATTTAACTTAATCACCTTTTTAAAGGCCCCATCTCCAAATATAGTCACATTATAAAGTAACAGGTGTTAGGGTTTTAACATATGAAATTTGGGAGGATATGATTCAGCCCATAACCCCACGCCTCCACCCCCTGAAGATTCTTGCTGTTTGGTTGCCCTGTGATTCACTGTGTGGAAAATAGCATGAACCACAGAGAAAGCCAGTGACCATAGGGCCCTCTACTTGTTAAAAGGATGCATGACTCAAACCAAGAGAGAAGAGAAAGAGATCTGCACGGCCTTATGCATACCTACACTCAATTGCAGAGAGAGCCTTCATTCATGCCCTCCCAGGATCTAAAGCAACTTCCCAAGTTTTAAGAGTGATGGAGGAAATTTCTGCAGCTGAAATGTCTATTTTGTACCTAGGATCACATGGGAAAGAGTCACACCTTTGACGGTCAGACAAAGGAGTCTTCAAAGATCTCAGCTGATTTAGAGGCAAACTACAATGTAATAACAGAGCCAAGACAAGAGGAAGTAAAAGAACTCTGCAAGGCACAGTTGGTAGAATTCTGAAAATTAGTGTTTCCTGTTTGCGTCAAACCTCCTTCTTCCACAGGAGCCTTGCTCAGTGTTAACAGGTCCTGTTTGCCAGGGGCTCTGGGTCAATTCACTGAAAGCCAGTTGTTTCCATTTTACCTTCCTAGTCCCTGCCAGTTTCAGCCGTTCCCCTGAAGAAACTAAAGTTTCTCCAGTTGTTTCTAATACTAATACAGTTGTTTCAGTCCTCCCACTGCCATTTGTTCTCACTTCCCCCAGTCCCTTCAAGCACCTTTTGTTTCCTCCAAACCCTCGACCCTTTCCCCCTCACCCATCAATCCCAGTCTGGCCAAATCACTCCCAGTCCCACAGATCCCTCCCCTTACACTCCAGTCTTTTAGCCCCTCCCACTATGTCATTCCTTAGCCTCACCCACTCTGTCCTAGCTCCCCCTACTACCTCAAAGGAAACACAAGTGTTTTAATGGTGATTTTTAAAATTTTTAAAAAAATTTTTATTTTATACTGGAGTATAGTTGATTAACAATGTTGTGTTAGTTTCAGGTGTACAGCAAAGTGATTCAGTTATACATATACACGTATCTATTCTTTTTTTTTTTTAACATCCAAGGATATTTTATTTTATTATTATTATTTTTTGTGGTACGCGGGCCTCCCACTGTTGCGGCGTCTCCCGTTGCAGAGCACAGGCTCTGGACGCGCAGGCTCAGCGGCCATGGCTCACAGGCCCAGCCGCTCCGCGGCATGTGGGATCTTCCCAGACCGGGGCACGAACCCGCGTCCCCTGCATCAGCAGTCGAACTCTCAACCACTGTGCCACCAGGGAAGCCCTACACGTATCTATTCTTTTTCAAATTCTTTTCCCATTTAGGTTACTACAGAATATTGAGCAGAGCTCCCTGTGCTATACAGTTGGTCCCTGTTGGCTATCTATTTTAAACATAGCAGTGTGTACATGTCAGTGCCAAACTCCCTAACTATCCCTCTCCCCCATCCTTTCCCCTAGTAACCATAAGTTCGTTCTCTGAGTCTCTTTCTGTTTCATAAGTTCATTTGTATCATTTTCTTTTTTAGATTCCACATATAAGCGATATCATATGATATTTGTCTTTCTCTGTCTGACTTACTTCACTTAGTATGATAATCTCCAGGTCCATCCATGTTGCTGCAAATAGTATTATTTAACTCTTTTTAATGGCTGAGTAATATTCCATTGTGTATATGTACCACATCTTCTTTATCCATTCATCTGTCAATGGATATTTAGGTTGCTTCCATGTCTCTGCTATTGTAAACAGTGCTGCCACAAACACTGGGGTGCATGTATCCTTTTGAACCATGTTTTTCTCCAGATATATGCCCAGGAATGGGATTGTTGCATCATATGGTAGCTCTATTTTTAGTTTTTTAAGGAACCTCCATACTGTTCTCCACAGTGGTTGTACCAATTTACATTCCCACCAACAATGCAAGAGGGTTCCCTTTTCTCCACACCCTCTCCAGCCTTTATTGTTTATAGATTTTTTGATGATGTCCATTCTGACTGGTGTGAGGTGATATCCCACTGTAGTTTTGATTTGCATATCTCTAATGATTAGCAATATTGAGCATCTTTTCATGTGCCTCTTTGCCATCTGTATGTCTTCTTTGGAGAAATGTCTATTTAGGTCTTCTGCCCATTTTTTGATTGGGTTGTTTGTTTGTTTTTTTTGATATTGAGCCACATGAGCTGTTTGTAAATTTTGGAGACTAATCCCTTGTCGGTCGCATCATTTGAAAATATTTTCTCCCATTCTGTGGGTTGTCTTTTCATTTTGTTTATGGTTTCCTTTGCTGTGCAAAAGATTTTGAGTTTAATCAGGTCCCACTTGTTTGTTTTTATTTCCATTACTCTAGGAGAGGGCTCAAAAAAGTTATTGCTACAATTTATATCAGAGTGTTCTGCCTATGTTTTCCTCTAAGAGTTTTATAGTATCCAGTCTTACATTAGGGTCTTTAATCAATTTTGAGTTTGTGTATGGTGTTAAAGAATGTTCTAATTTCATCTTTTTTACATGCAGCTGTCCAGTTTTCCCAGCACCATTTATTGAAGAGATTGTCTTTCCTCCACTGTATAGTCTTGCCTCCTTTGATGTATATTAATTGACCATAGCTGCGTGAGTTTATTTCTGGGCTTTCAATCCTGTTCCATTGATCTATATTTCTGTTTTTGTGCCAGTACCATACTGTTTTGATTACAGCCAAATTGCCTACCAAAAATTCTGTACCAATTTTCACTCACATCAACATTGAACTCTAATGAAAATTCTTGATGTCAGAAACACCTTCACCAACCCTATTACTTTTTAACTGATAATATGTTGTAAAATTAAGCATATTCCTGCTGTCATAGCTTGTATTTATCTTGTATTTTCTACTACTAATGTTGAAAACCTTGTCAAATGTATTTCAGTCAACTGTATTTCTGAATCTGTGAATTGCCTGTTTATATTCTTTGTCCATTTTTTAACTAGGTTGCCTTTTTCTTATTGATTTACATATGTGGGCTATGGCTTTTATCTTTTATATGTCTCATGAATATTTTCTCCTAGACATCTCTTCTCTTCTAACCGGGCTGTGACAGACTGAAGAGCCCTTAAAGTGCTGTTATGCAGATATAATGGAATACTGGCTTACTTAGATTTTGGCTAGTATTCCAAAACCTTAGAAATGTTCAAAGGTTGTTTTAAAAATTCCATCCAGGGCTTCCCTGGTGGCGCAGTGGCTGAGAGTCCGCCTGCCGATGCAGGGGACGTTGGTTCGTGCCCCGGTCCGGGAAGATCCCACATGCCGTGGAGCCGCTGGGCCCGTGAGCCATGGCCGCTGAGCCTGCGCGTCTGGAGCCTGTGCTCCGCAACGGGAGAGGCCACAGCAGTGAGAGGCCCGCGTACCACACACACACAAAAAACAAACAAAAAAATTCCATCCAGTATGAATTGCTGTAAATTGTATAAACAGGCAAAAGCATAAAGTAAATATGGTGCATTGATCAGTAAATTGGGTTTCAGCAAATGGGTCTGCTTCCTCTAAGCATATCTGTCTCAATACCTCAAAATGTGGCTGCATTTCTTTGTTTTGTCTATTTCCCCTTCATATTCATTACCTTTATTCATTTTCTTTTTTAGTCACACAGCAATACACTTTATTGTAGAAAGATTTAAAATATACATATATATGTAGACAATTGTAGCAGACATGTTTTGTACCTGGCCAATAGGCATTCCCCCTTCACCCATGATAGCCAAGCCCAGATTTCGTTCAGGTATCCACTCAAACCTAATTGGATTGTTTAATTCTCTAATTTACTACTTGATTCATGAATTTCTGAGAAAGTTACATTAAGAGGAGGGGTAGGAGAAACCCAGAAACCATGGTTTCATAGCTCTAGGTCCTTCAGTGTGACTGCGGGTTGCTGGAAGCACATGGGTGACCACACTGGGAGAGGGTCCACTCACTCAACAACGGTGTAGTGAGCCTGCCTTTGTACCTGTTGTGGGTTCCATTTAGAAGGTGCTCATACAAATTCTAAAAGGGGTCTAAAGTGGATTCAGTGTGTGGTAGTTTGCAGAACTGGTGAGCTGGCAAGCCCAGTTGATATCTACTCTTGTAAGGGCCTTAGGTGAGAGAACTTGGCAAAGATGTGATGCATGACAGACCTTGGTATCCTGCTTGACCTTAAGGGAGAAGAGACTAAACCAGAGCAGAGAAGGTCTTTTTATGAGGGACTTTGTACAACTTGAACTGACAGCCTTGTGAATGTGGTGAGATTGCGTATGTGGCGAGAGGTCTGGGGACTCTCAGGTTACAAGTCAAATATCACAAATATGTTGTTGATACAGGCTCAGAGAGCCATGAAACACACACAAAATTCTTCAGAGCCCAACAGTGCATACTTGGGCCCAATATACCAATTGAATATGCTGCAAAACAGACACAATGCTTACATAGAGGAAGAGGAATCTTCTCTTACATGTGTTCTTTTAATTTTTTGGTTATAAAATATTTCACATACAAAATAATTTAATATGTAAGAGATAAAGAAGGTGAATAAATATCACATATCAATCATCTAGCGTAAGAAACAGAATATTACCAATCCCTTTGAAGACCCTATGTATGTTTCCATTTAATACCCTGAACTGAAAACTGAACACAATGCCTACACCTCACTTCATGTGTCATCGGCCAGAACTGCACCACATGCCCATACTTAAACATGTCATTTCAAGGGTGACCAGGACCATTGTGATTGCTTAGACAGTCATTTTCAAACTTTTTGGTCTCAGAGCCCCTTTACACTCTAAAAATTATTGAGGATGCCAAAAGGCTTTGGTTTATAAGGATTTTTTTAAAAGATTTTTTTGATGTGGACCATTTTTAAAGTCTTTATTGAATTTGTTACAATACTGCTTCTGTTTTATGTTTTGTTTTTTGGCTGCAAGGCATGTGGTATCTTAGCTCCCTGACCAGGGATCAAACCCGCACCCTCTGCATTGGAAGGCAAGTCTTAACCACTGGACCACCAGGGAAGTCCCCTGTTTATATGGATTACATCTATCAGTAATGACCGTATTAGAAATTGAAACTGAGAAGATTTTAAAATATTTAAGTCATTTAAAAATTACAATAATAAATCCAGTACTTGTTAATGCAAACACACACTCACTTTTTAAGAAAAAAACAAAAATTAATTACTGAGAAGGGCTGCACTGTTTTACATTTTTGCAAATCTGTCTGGCCTAATAGAAGACAGCTGGATTCTCATACTTGCTTCTGCATTCCAGTCTGTTCTAATATTGTTTTGGGTGAAGTATATGAAGAAAATTTGGCCTCACAGAGATAAGTAGTTGGAAATGAAGGTAGTATTTTAATAACCTTTTCAGATAATTTTGGATATTCTTATTTGATACTATACCAAAACTCAACAAATGATAGCTTCTTAAAGCTTAGTAGCTACATCAATGAACTTTTCATACTCTGTTACATTAAAAACCAGCTGGGCTATCTTGCAATTGAAATAGATTTTTTTTACCCATGCATCGTGGTTTTGTAACATCATGCATTGGACATTTGGAAAATATTGGTTCACTAAATGTAGTGCTATTAAAATATGTCCACGTATTCTTTGGTCCTCCTCCCTTTAGGAGGTGGAGATTAATTTCCCTCTTCTTGCATATGGGCTTTACACATGACTCACTCCTAATGAATAGAATGAGGTAGAAATTACAGAGTGTGACTTACAAGGGTAGATCATAAAAGACATCAATGCGTCTGTCTTGCTCCCTCTCTCTTGGATCACCTGCTCTGGGGGAAGCTAGCTGCCATGTTGCGAGGATACTCAAAGCCCTATGGAAAGGTCCACATGGTGACAAACTGAGTCTCCTGCCAACAGCCATGTGAGTGTGCCACCATAGCAGCAGACAGTCTAGCTCCAGTCACACTTTCGAAAATGCGAAAAGGTGAAATCGGCAGTGGGGCCCAGACAGGCGTTGCTGGGGTCTGAGGGATGAGGCTGGGACTGGAGGGTCTGAAGAAGGAGGCTGACTTTCTCCAGAATCCAAGCAATTAAGGACATGTGCTGGACGGACCCTATATAGCCATAAGGCTGGGGCCACAGGAAAGTTATCCTCTTGGGAACCGGGACAGCAGGTCAGGAACCACAAATTTCCACCCCCTCCCCCCCGCTACTGTTCACACCTGTCCCCACTGCCCACAGCTTCGACTCTTGCAGCTACTGCTGGAAGAAGCAAAAGAGCTGTGGGACCCACAGGGGGAGCCTTGTGGGTTATGCCCTTACGGCCGAGGTCTTCACTTCTTCCCAGTGGAAGACAGGCAATGCAGGATTGGGAATAAGGGGTACCTGAGACCATCTAGCCTTCGGCCTCTATCCCCAGAGACGTCCAGAGATGGGAAGAGAGCACGCAGCGGCGGGAGGGCGACAAAGCCGCAGCGGGCAGAGCGCAAGGATGCAGCGGGCCTGACCATGCGCGCCAGAGGGAACGGAACAATGCACTGAGGGATCTCGCCAGGTCCTTTCCTTCTGAAGTCCCGGTTTCTCTGACTCACGAACGACCCCTGGAGGTAGACAATACTCAAAACCTCGCACCGTTCTACTCCCTCCGAAACCCACTCCACTGCCAGACTCACCCTAACTTCCGCTTTCAGGAAAAGAGCGCAGTTCCGGGGTGGGCCCCGCGAGGCTTTGTGGGAAATGGAGTGTTGGTCAGGAGGATTCTGGGGGTCGTAGTTCCTGTTGGTTCTTATGCGCACGCGCATTTTCGTCTGCACGTCCCGGCTTCCAATGCTTCGCGGCGCGGGAGAGAGACGTGTACGCTTGTGCGTGGTGGGCTTCTGACCTACGGCGGCTTAGGCTTTGTCCTGTGGGTAGGGGTCCCGAGGTGGGACGTGACAGACAGACTTGGGTTCTCTGTCAATTACAGTTGCCAATTGTAACTGGGCAGTTGCAGCAGCAAGTGATAATCTCCGCGATGTGAGGGTTAGGAGCAGGGCCTAAGGGCGAAAGCTCGGGGTGTGGCATAGGACCAGGCCCAGGGGCGACGCATCTAAAGCCCGGGGCCTGAGAGCGCAGAGTTCCCAGTGAGCAGGGCTACGGCCATGCAGGGACCCTCGAGTCACACGGAGGAGATGGGCGTTATCCCCCGACAGTGTAAATCTGTTGTCGGTTTTGGGTGGGGCGCACTGCCATCCTAACTTCATTTTTTAAGGTCACTGTGGCTGCGGTTCGGAGGAGTGGCGAGGGGAGAGCATTGAAGACCGAATAGTAGTCCAGGGAGAGGTGATGGGAGCCAATGGTGACAGTGGACTGAGGGGATGACGGGGGTTCAAGGATGGGGAGGAGTAGAGGATTCCCAGATTTCTGGTGTGGGCTGCTGGCGTGTCTGTAGATATTCTCACTTAGTGAAATTCTTACCAGAATGTTTCAGCCTCCCTTAAAGACTTGAGGGGGTCCACAAGTGAGCACACATGTGTAGATAGTCACAAAACTATTCAGATGTACACTGACCAAAGGATATTCACGCACATAGCAACACGGCTCTGTTAGGCCCACCCTTGTGAGCACACTGGTGTGTAAATACACACAGCCACATAGCTCGTAATCACACTGTCCCACATACTCCCTACCCCAGACAAAGGCCCTAGTAAATGTATCCTTTGTCTCAGCTCAAAGAGTCTCTGCCCAGAGCGAAGGGTGCCCAGCATCACAGCTCAGCCTTTATTCTTCCACCCTACTACATCCATGTCCACTATGACTCTCCCAGTCTTCCTAGTTACGTTCTTGCCACCCTGACCCGATGTGAGAGAGAAATGGGGCTTGAATTTAGGTAAGGGCTTTGCCTATCTGAATGTGTTTGCTGAGGATCTTCCCTGAGCAGTAGTTCTGAAGATATCTGTGTATGCTGGATTCTTTTGAGAATCCTGTGAAAGCTGTGAACCTCTTCCAAGATAGCACACATCTTTATAGCCATGCTATTTGGAAAACAGAATTGAAACCCATCTGTGGAGCCCTGGTTAAGAACCTCACTAGAGGTAGATCAGAAGGTCAGTTTCCTGGTTGCCCCCTCTGCAGTCTTCAGGTGGCTCTGGAAGGGAGAAGAGTAGGCCCCCAAGCCCGAAGAGGAATCAAGGTATGAGGAAGGGGCAGCCTCTCCTCCCAACCAAGTGTTAGCCCTAGTTAGAGCCAGGCTGTCAGTCTTGCCAGTCCTCTGCTGGTTAGTGGGTGAGTCATCCAGGCAGGCAGTTCAAGCTTATCAGGTGTAGGGAATTCTCTGGTGGTCCAGTGGTTAGGACTCTGTGCTTCCACTGCAGGGGGCCCGGGTTTGATCCCTGGTCCGGGAACTAAGATCCCACAAGCTGTGTGACCTAAAAAAAAAAAAAGCTTATCAGGTGGTGTTGAGTTATTTAGGCTTAGTAGGTCAGTTAGACTGTAGGTGATTTAGAAACTTAATCAGCCAACCAGCCAGTCAGGATTAATTTTTTAGATGGACAGTTGTCCATCAGGGAGCCAGTTATGAGACTGCTAAACAGCTGGTTCATCAGTTAGACAAAAGGGCAGTTGGGGTGAGACCATATGGAGACAGTGTGTCTCTACTTACATCTTGAAGACTGTGGACACAGGTGGAGAGAAGAGTTGACTCCTAGGCCACCAGAGGGAGCTTCAGTTTGCTGGGAAAGAGGGAAAACTGCAGAACAGGGCCAGACGGAGTTGCCACTAGAGGGCGTTGTGGCGCCCCTTCACGGGCACAGGGTGCCCCTGACCATTTGTGGAAAACCCCGTCTCTGGCCAGCTTCTGAAGAAAGGCTCCTGAACATGTGGGGAGTGCCTAGCCAAGACACACTTGGCTCTATGCTGGGAGGAAGCAGCCAGCTGCCCACCAGGAAAAGGACTTGCCGTTCCTGAGCACTGGGGAGGAGGGAGGATGGAGAAGGAGTGCCTCACAGGTGGGCCCCAGGAGCAGGGACGGGTGCAGCTTCCTACAGCGGAGCCACCCAGGGCAGGATCTGTCTTCTGTCGAGGTGCACGTCACTTCCCGGGCTGCTTCGCCTTCAGTGCCTCGAGGGGCCATGGAGGGGCCAGACCAATGGCCTAAAGCCTCCAGACTGCCATTCCTTTGCTGAACGCTGTGCTCAGCTGCTGCTTCTGCAATGGACGGCCACTCTAACTAAAGCAGGAGGCTGGAGGTTAGACATAGATGATGACAGAAACATGAGGAAAGGACGAGCAGTGAGCTTCCTTTCCCTTGAGAAATAATGGAGATGTTTGTATAAGGTGCCAAGTACGACACTGTCACAAAGGCAGGACTCAGAAGATTCAGGTTCTTTCCTCTCCCAAAGAGAAGCGCATGAGCTCAGGGAGTTGTTGTCTCCCAGTTATGCGTAGAGCGTGATGCTGTGCCTCCAGGCGGGCTTCCTGGCTTTAAAAAATGGGCAGGGACAATATTCTGGTTCTAGCTGGTTTCGGTGACTCTGCACAGTTAAAAGGAAGCGTAAGTGGGGGCAGTAATGGAGGCTCCATTGTGGAGGTGACCCACATGTGCGGGGCTTTACCTGCACTCTCTCGTGGGAGATGCCATCCTGGTTTACAGGTGAGGCGCCTGAGGCCTAGAGAGACTAGATACCTTGCCTGAGCCCTCATAGCTGGGAAGTGATACAGAGCTGGGTTTGAACTCCGTCTGTGTGGTTCCAAAGTGCTTTCCTTTTCTGGGATCTGGGGAAGGGGACACAGGCGGGGAAGGGGAGGACGGTGAAGGACTGGGGGTTGCTAGGTCCTGAGGGAGAGTTGCTGGGGGTGGCTCTGGACAGGACTGTGCCTTTCAGAGACTCTGCAAACCTGACATCCCACATGGTGATACAAAGACCCTTTTTCTCTCTCCCAGGTGTGCAAAAAAACACATCACAACTACCCTCTGTGGACGAGCCCTTCAGTCACGTACTATTGCAAGTAATAAAGCTGAAGTGCTAAGTGGGAGGCAGACCATGAAGGGCCTGGTGAGTCACCCTAGGGAGCTTGGATTTTCTCTACAAGGCAGTGGAGGGTTTTTAACAAGGAGTGGCATGATTTGATTTGCACTGACACAAAGGTACAATCCATATATGGCAGAAATACTGAGTAGGTATTTAGTTCATATTAGTAAGCGCTCACACATACTTCACGTGGGGCTCCAGGAGGCATGTTTAATATAATGGTACAGTGATCCTGAGCGAGGGCTCAGGGGTCAGGCTGGTTTGACTCCCGGTTCTGTCACTTCCTGCCTATGAGGCTTTGGCAAATGACCTCTTCTCTGTTCCTTTCCTCCTCTTACAAATGAGAGATGAGCACGATGATTTCTAAGCCACAGGGTTGCTGTGAGGATAAAACAAGGTTATGCTTGTGAAACACAGCACAGCGCCTCGCACGTTAAAGCGCTCAACGGATGTTGGCTTGTCTCACCCTGTGCATCGCCTGCTCCAGTTCCAATCCTCTCGGCCTCGTGTCTTTTCCCAGCCACTGTGTGACCACCAGGCCCTGCAGGCTTTGATCTGCAGCACTCCTTCTCTTGCTTCCTGCCCGAGGGCTTCTCAGATGCTCAGGTGGACCCACTCATGCATGTTCCACCCAGAAGCGAGGGGGAGACAGCTGTGGACAGAGCTGAGGGATAAATGTACCCCCCTCTCCCCAGGTGACCAGTGAGGAGGTGCATTTCACAGGGCTTCTGGGAGGTCCCTCGGCTGGATGGCCTATCACCACGGTCAGCTCAGTGTGCATCCTCGCGCTGGCTTTCCCCTCCCTTTTCCCCCTCTCTGTCCTTCACCTTTGCTCCTGGGGACCACATTTCCTATTGAATACCTACACTTAAGGTTTTTTTCTCAGACTCTGCTTTTCAAAGGAACCCAGGCTAAGATAACCAGTATAAGATGATCCTAATTTCTTTGAAATGCTGCATTAGAAACTGCTAGAAACATGAACATCTGGAACAGCGATCATTCCCTGGGGTTGGGTAAACTCTTGCCTACACCCCAAGTTCCCAGTTTTACTTATTCACTTGTGTGAGGGTAGAGGAAGGGGTGAGCTAAGGAAGCTGGGAGAGCTCTGTAGTCCAGCCCAGTCCTGAATCTGCTACTCACTAGTGGCTACGCCATCCTAGGCAGGTGTCTGCCTCTGAGCCTCTGTTCGTTTCCTGTAAAACGGAGATCATAGATGCCTACTCATACTCTGAGACAGAGACTCTGTCAGTTGAGTGCTTGGCCCAGTGTCCAGCCCCTAATATGTGCTCAATAAACGGTGAGTTTTCCTGTAACAGCCCTCTGTGTCTCCTGTCGCTTCACGTGTGCTTACTTAGCTTCCGCAATGACATGATAAGCCTCTCATAGGCAGCGATAGAAGAAATTTGTGATCACTAGCTACATTGTCTCTTTCAGATAAATGACTCCAGCTTTACTGCCCAGACTAGCAGAGGCCTTAGTCCCTAGGATTTGCTTACCTTCCACTGCAGCTCTGTTCCCAGGAAGCAGACTCTGAGACAGATGTAGATGTAGGAAGTTTACTGGGGAGTGTTCTTGGGGTCGACACTGTGAAGGAGGGCAAGGAAGCAGGACGGGGCAGAAGAAATGGGCTGCAGTGCAGTCCCAAGGCCTCAACAAACCCCGTGGGGAGCACCAAAGCTGGGATGGCCCTTCAGGGTTGTCCCCAGGTCTTTCAATCCCTGCCCTGCCCAGTCAGTGGGTGTGGCTGCCTGGGAAAGAGGCACTGCCAGCCTGCACACTCCCAGCCACTGGGGAAAGAAGTCCTGAAGTGGGGAATCTGGGTAGGGTATAGCATCCGCCACACTTCAGTTCTAAGGGGTGGCTTTGGAGAATGTGACAGTCACTGCTGGTTCTCTAACCAGTATCCACTTTCCCCCTTCTTCCTTATTAAGAAGGCCTGATTTGCTTGAGACAGCAATGTGCCCAATAAAAATACTCCCTTTCCTAGACTTTTCTGCAGTGGCAGTGGCTTACAGGACCCCATTCTGGCCAGTAAGATGTAGATAGCAGCCTGGGTTCCTGATGACATGGTGGAGCCACTGGAGAAATAAAGCCACTGAAGGCTTTATTTGCTTAATCACTGTAGACAGTTTTCTGTTGCATGTGACCAAACAGTCCTGGATGGTTCAGAGATGCGTAATCATATTCTGCTTAAGAACATGGGCCTTTGGGTTAATGGAC
Organism: Orcinus orca; assembly: GCF_937001465.1. NCBI lineage: Eukaryota > Metazoa > Chordata > Mammalia > Artiodactyla > Delphinidae > Orcinus > Orcinus orca. Next base: position 27,827,527 of record NC_064563.1, read on the forward strand.
GACAACTTTGAGCCTCAGCTCTGCTGCATACAGCTAGCTGTGTGAAACTTCAGAGAATTCACTCCATCACACCTCCCTTTTTCTATAAAAGTGGAAATGACAGTACCACCTAATGCGTGTCTCATGTTAACACTAGGGTAGCCAACTTGTCCCTGTTTGCCTGGAACTTGCCCACTTTTAGCACTGAAACTCCCACATCCTGGGAAACTCCTCAGTCCCAGGCAAACCAGGACAGCTGGTCACCCTATTAAAACATTTCCCGAAATACCTACCTCCTTTACAAATGGAAGACTGGGTCACGAAGTCTAACAATTATATTTGATGCTGCCCCCTAGTGGCTGAGTATAATATAACATCACTGCAAAAATGCGTTTGTAAAATTATTCATGTAAGTAGTTTTTTCTTAACAAAAACTGTAACCAGTTTTTGGTCAGAAGCAGAGTTGGAATATTCTCCTAACCATTTAGATTTAAATTTATAGCTGTTGTAATCCCACTATATTTTAGTACTCACTGATACTCGCCAGCAAATATGGTATATTATAGGGTTATTGGGAGGATTAAATGAGTGTAGGAGAGCCTCTGACACGGTGTGTCACAGTCCATGTGCTGTAAGTTTCACTGATGTCATGTAAACTTGGGTTAGAATCTGCACTTTGACTCTTCCTTCGAAAAGTGACTTCACCCTGATGAGACTGTTTCCTCATTGAATTAGGAGTAATAGGACCTCCCTCGGAGGGTTAGATTGATAGAGAGATGCTTGTGGGGTGGCCCTCCCCGAGGGAAGCAGGACCCCCAAAATATTGCCTTTACTACTGAGTTCTCCAGAAGCCAGGCCTAAGGCCACCCCTCCGTGAGGGGCTCTGCAGCCCTGGGAGGAGCTGTCCCGGGGATACCTTCTCATCAACGCCACTCTCAGCTGGCTGTAGGGCTTCACAGGCCCGGAAGGCCTGGCCGGACGCTCTGATGAAGTGTCAAGCCTGAGCTGGCCACTGGGCAGGCACTGGTCTCCAGGGTGCAACCCAGCGCTCAGTTCAGGGGCCTCGAGCAATGGGAGCTAACTGGTGCCCGGGCCAGAGCTCTGAGCGAGCCCCGATCAACGCGGCCTGCAGCGTGAACCCCAGCTGTCTTCCGCTTTCTACTTATGTTGTGTTTAAACAGGCTTAGACTGCTCCACCTGTCCAGAAGGCATTCTAAAGATTCAGAGAAACGGAAGCATCCCTGCCTATCCCGTGTCAGTCTCTGTGAGTTCTAGAAAAAAGGAATCACTCAAATCTTTCAAACATCTAATTCTGCTATAGCTACAAAGACTCTCAAATAGGCTTAACAGCAATTAAGGATTGCTGTTCTTCAGTTCTTCATTTCAGTTCTTCATTTCTATTTCTAAGTGAATTTAGAGAAAGAATATGTACTCTACTCATATTAATCAACACATACAATTGCTGGTCTCTCTACTTTGTTCCGTGTACCTCAAAAGCCTTGTAGTCCTATGTTAGTACCTTGGTGTTACATTTTAATTTCATGCATTTTTAATGAAAATTTAAAAATATGTCTCATCTATATCATGAAATCATGAATTATGCCTATAGCTATAAAAGAGCTGCCCAGAGCTGCCCACCTTTCTTTCTCCTTCCTTTTCTTCCTTCCTTTCCTTCTTTCTTTTCTCTTTCTTTCTTTTTCTTTCTTTTCCTTTTTCTTTCCCTTTCTTTCTTTCTTCCTTCCTTCTTTCTCTAACTCTCTCCTCTCTTTCTCTCTCCCCACTCCTCTCTTTCTCCCTCTCTCTCCCTCTCGCTCTTTCTCTCTCTCCTGTCTCCCTCTCTCTCTCTCCCTCTCTCTCTCCCCCCCTCCCCCCTCTCCCCCCTCCCCCCCTTTCTCTCCCTCTCTCTCTCTTCCCCCCCCCCCACCGTCTCTCTCTCTCCCTCTCCCTTTCTCTCTCTCTCTCTCTCCTCTGCCCCACCACCCTCTCTCAATGTGGAACTCTCCAAGATACACTGTTATGGGAAGCAGCTTAATGAGAAATATATCTAAAAGACATATTGTTAAAGGAAACCTCAGCTGGGTGCTCAGTGTTTGTTTATGGAAATGAAATGTCTCAGAAGTTGATATTGAGGAGGATACTTTAATGCCATGCATACCCAATGTCTTGGGAGGCAAAACCTCTATCTACACTTTTAATGTTGGCTCTTATGCAAAATATCCACCTTTACCAACAGATGTTGCGAACTGACTTTTAAAACATCTTCTGATTCACCTTTATTTTTAAATCTCAAGCTGTGTGTAGCAGTTCTGATTCAGATAGACTGTGAGTGGGAACAACAACAACAAAAACCTGCTTAGGCTTCAAATACTCGAGAGAGAACACACAATTTTCAGCAATAAAAGCAGCTCTGGGGGGCTTCCCTGGTGGTGCAGTGGTTGGGAGTCCGCCTGCCGATGCAGGGGACACGGGTTCGTGCCCCGGTCCGGGAAGATCCCACATGCCAAGGAGCGGCTAGGCCTGCAGCTCTGGGAATAAATTTTCACCCAGTCCAAGGCCACAGCTGTGACACATCCTCTTGGCCACCGAGCCCTGATGCTGCTGTCAGAGAAGGAAGCTGCAGCCCCTCTGTGGTCCAGTGCAGGACTGCTGTCCCTTCCCATCACCCCTGAGGGCCCAGCTTGGCCTGTGGCTGGCCACACTAGGCTGAGGCCTGGCACTCCCTACCCACATGTACTGTAGAGCAGCGGTCCCCAACCTTTTTAGCACCAGGGACTGGTTTCGTGGAAGACAGTTTTTCCACGGACAGGGTGGGGGGATGGGGGATGGTGCAGGCGGTCATGTGAGCGATGGGGAGCCATGGGGAGTGGCAGGCGAAGCTTCCCTCGCCTTCCCGCAGCTCACCTCCTGCTGTGCGGCCAGTTCCTAACAGGCTGTGGTCCGTGGCCTGGGGGTTGGGGACCCCTGCTGTAGAGCTTTCTAATTTAAAATGCTTTTGTTTATTAAAAAAAAGATAAATTAAAAAAACATATGAACTCACTTGAAAGGAAATAGAGTGACTTACAGGTACAAACCATGAGTTGTGTGTACGAGTAATCTTCAAAAATTTATTAATAGAAACGGATGTATTCAAATGCAACACTGGACAAAAAACAAACAGAAAAGGCTGGAATACCAGCGACATCGGGGAATCTCACTTTATATTTCTTCGCACAGAACTAGCACCGTTTTAGTCAGAAATCACAGATTTAATTATAATTGCTTCTAATATATAAAATACCTTATAAAGATTATTTAACTATCTAGTAACAAACTTCTTCCAAAAACTTATTTAAAACTCAATTCAATGTACCATTTGAAACATGAAAATGGTTTAAAAATCGATCCAATTCTACTGCTCGTCGAAGGCAATGAGCCATAATTAGTTTTACTGGAAGAAAGTGCCTGAATTCAGCTTCTGGCTCCCTTCTAACCCTCAAGCAGATACAGTAAACTGAATATTTCAGAGGAATCAGAACACATCTAAAACTCGTCTTAGAAAATATTTCCCTAGACTATAAAAATACTAAATGGAATACAAAAATTTCAGCATGTACAGCAAATAGACTACAGCAGACAAATATTTAAGACAGAACTATCTTATACCATAATCATCATGAACATCAAGGAATATTCTAATAATTTTTCTATGATTCATTTTGACTCAATGTTTATTTCCCCTCAAGTTGTGTTATAATGTCGGATACAGACCAGATTCTGTGTTTCTAGCAGAAGTTACTGGAGGCACCACTGAATAATTCTGGGTATGCAACTGGTTCTCTCGCAAAGTGCTGCAAGTGCAATTGTAGTAGAGCCTAGCTGTTAGAACAGGGATCAGCAAACTACAGCCCTCGGGCCACACCTGGCCCAGTGCCTGTTCTGTGCGGCCTATGAACACAGCCACGCTTATTCATTCACATGCTGTCTGTCGCTGCTTTCAAGTTACAAGAGCAGAATCGAGTAGCTGTGACAGATGCTATATGTGGCCTTTGGGTCCACAAGGTCTACAATATTTACTATTTGGCCCTTTACAGAAAAAGTTTGCCTACCCCTATTTTAGATAAATCACTTCAGGAAATTGTTCACTGAACAAGGACAAGGTAAGACTGTCCCAGATGAAGAAGCTTCTGGCTGAGGTTTGCTGGTTCCATCATACAGTACCAAGGCAGATCAGAAGAACACGTATGTGGACTGGCAGCTTTGGGTACTGACGCATTGTTCTGGCATCCTAAGCAAACTGGCTATGATAAAGTACCTTCCTTTCTCTGTGAACTGGCCATTGTGTACCAAGTAACTCAAGTACCCAATTACAGCAACATAGTCACTGTTCAACCCTAAATCTGTGTGGCCCCCAAGCATGATTTCCGGCCTTTGAAAATCACCTTGTACCCTTAGCAACCAAAAGAACTAGAAGTGGACCTTTCCCATCCCTCTGTATTGGCATAGATTCTGTTAGCGCCGCACCACGTACCTTTTAGGATCCTTCCCTGTGACACGCATCAAAATAATTAGTGCTACCACTACCCAGGGCCACGAACATGTCCCTTTTGACAAAGCGGACGAAGTTTTCGAGGGGGCACATGGGCTTGGGAGACCGCTTGTGGTGATCCTGGCAGAACGAGGTGTGGAACGTGACATCGACACCGTCGTAGAGAATCCGGACGGAGTGCTCGCCGGGCTTCTCTCTGTCTTGCCAGAGCTCAAAGATCAACCTGGCCGCGAACCTCGGGAACCTGGCTTCTGTAAGGCCCAAGGCACTGAGAATCGGGGCCAGAGTGACGTCATGAGCAGAGGAGAGAGCAAAGAGCTCTTCCTTACGGCCCTCTGCCGCGCGCCGCATGCGGCCCACGGTCTGGTTCAGGATGGGGTGGGCGCCCAGGAGCGCGTACCCCAGATACAGTTTCTTCTCCCGCCTCTCGCTCTCATCCTCTATCTGATGCCTCTTGATCACCTTGAAGTGCTCCATGTTAACACAGCCATTCCTGGTGCAGGGGAAGCTGACGTTGTGGCAGAAGAGGCAGAGCATGGCGTCAATGGGGTTGGCGGCCCGGAGCTGCTTGGTGGAGGTGTCCACGATCCTGGCCATCTCCTCGTAGGTCCTCTCCAGCTGCCTGTTTTTCAAACGCAACAGGTACTGCCGACGCTGCTCCTTTTCTAGGTACTGGTTCCTCAGCGGGCAGTAGCAGTTCCCGGAGCAGAACAGAGCACTGGGCTGGTGCCGGAAATAAATCTTCTTCCAGTCAAAATCTGGGAGAAAGCCATAAAGCAGAGCCAGCCCACTCTGCAGCGTCCGGCTTTTGCCAGTGGTCTCTAAGCGAAGCTGCTCTGTGGACCAGTCACTGGGCAGGAGTCTGTGTTTCTTCAGGTAGACGTCCCTCAGCAGCTGGCCATTCTGCAGATGCTGCACAACCCCTGAAACACAAGAGTGCCACACGCTTGCCTTGCTACCAGCTTAGCAGAAGGAACAGCACGCGGAGTCGAGGCCCGTCCAACTCTGGAATGCTTTAGACGGCGAACGATTACGTCCTCGAGCCTGGCCCCCAGTGCGTGGAAGCCCCGAGAACGGGCTCACGTCAGCGTGCCAAGGGAGCCCCTCAGGGTTATCCACAAAGGGACGAGCAGAGCGGGGCCCGGTCCTCTGGACCCACGCCTTTCCGGGAAGCACAAGGACCCTTTATCTGCCTTGATTCCTCCCTTCTGACTGGTCCCTCCCCTGGAGGAGGGATGTGACTGGCGGGGCTCAGAGGGTAGGAACCATCGCACTGGTGGACGTCTAGGAGGTAACTGGCAGGGGCCTAAGGAGAGCTTTCTCCCTCCTGCGCTGGACAAATCATTCCTCAGTGTGCCTGGGGAGTTCATGGAAATCTGTCAGGCAAGGAGAACAAGTCACTTGCTGGCTGCCTAGTCCCCTCACCCTGGGGACGTTCCCTCCTTCACACCATCCTCCCTACTGTCCCAGCTGAAGGCTCTCTGCTCACCTTCTGGGTACATTCTGCCCAATCCTGCTAGGGCTTTACCTGCTCATCAGCAAGGATACTATCTCTGTATGGATCTGGAATGATCTCCCAGATACTCAGAATATTTGGGGGAAAAAAAAAAAGCAAACTGCAGAACAGTATGTTTATTATGCTGCTTTTAAATAAAAATGAGGGGAAAATAAGAACGTGTATTGGCAGCTGTCTGTGTTTTGCATAGAAAAATTTTGCGAGGATGCACAATGGTTACCTGGGGATGATGGGGGCACAGAAATGGGGGGGGGGAGGTGGAACATGGGTAGGAGCGTGAATTTTAAGTTTACCCTTTAGTTGTCATAGTTTCGAACTACACACAGGAACTATACCACAGTATAGTATCTTGAAAAAAAAAAGGAAAAAACTGCAAAAGTCTTATCTTCGAGCAGGAGAAGGTGGTCCAAGATGAAAGCAAGCTCGCCCTGCAGCCAACAGGATGTTGGGATGGAATTTCAGTGCAAGGTCTGCATTCTCCGAGAGTGTCAATCACAGGCAGGCCCTATGACCAGTAATGCCACTTATTCAGATGCCCCACCACAAAGATGAGAAGACTTCAGGCTGAAATGCGTGAGACAGAGGGAACGGTGTTGGCCCAGGAAGGGGAATAGCTCAGGAAAAAAAAAAAAAGAAGGATGTGTAGGTCCGACTTTGAATGAAGAGTATTGACAGCAGAATCCCCTGAGAGATCTGGGCTGGGGTAGGTCTTCGCATTTCCAAATGACCCGCATAAAGGGACCAGCCATGAGTGACAAACATCCAGAATGTGTGTCTGTCCCCGTTCCCCTCTGGGCCTACCCTGTATTCTGAGGCTATGTACGTTAAGGCTGGCGCGCTTACTGTGTGCCAACCTTTCTCCTTTAATCCTCACGAAAACCCAGCAAAGAAGGTATATTATCATTATCCCCCTTTTCCTTATTTTACAGATGAGGAAACTGAGGCCCAAGCCATTCACAGTTAAGACGTGGCCGAGCAGAACTCCAGCCCCTGCCCCGGCCCAACCTTGTGCTCACGTCCCCTCCTCCCTACATGTTCCTGCAGAAACACTACCCATTCAGGGCTTCTCCTTCTCTCCAAACACGGCCAGCATCTTCATGCCTCTGTTCACGCCCTTCCCTTTCTCTTCCCAGTGAAATCCTCATCCTGGCTCCAATACTACCTTCTCTTCTCCCTCCTCCTCCCCCGCTCCCCAGAGGTCCAATTAATCATTCCCTCCTGTTTGCACAGGCCGCTGGACCGCTAAGGCAACAGCTGCATACATTGAGCCTAGCATATGCTAGCACTGTGCTGGGCACTTTACACATGCTGTCTACTGCAGCTTGCCACCAGCGCTGTCGGGAAGATGTTATGAGCTCCGTTTCACAGGTCTGTCTACTCCAAAACCCGTGTTTACTCTGTAAGAGCCTGCGACTTGCAGCAACACCCTCAGGGGTCTCCATGCGCTGTACCACCGCAGCTGCAGGTTCCTTTAGGACAGCACCTCAGTCATCCAGCCACCGCCCCTCCCCTACATGCGGCAGCTGCCAAAGCATCTGGGACAGAGTAGGCACTTATGATCAGTCGCATCTTACACAGCTCCTGTGCGGTGCCCAAAGTGTGCCACTTACATGATGATTCTAACAGCGATGTGAAATTTCAAATAGCAGATAAAAGTGACCACTAAAAGAGAACGCGGGAATAGGAGCAAACAACCGCAAAAATGATTTCTAGGGTAACACTAATTTAGAAAACGATGATGATCACAGGTCAATGGGGAAGAAAGGTTAGCATGAATAGCTGCTCGATGCAGTTACCCTGACTTCCTAGCCAGCTGACGGACACAGACCCTCAAGGACCCCGTCAGGTTCCCTCAGGAACTTGAACGTGTAAATTCATCTCTACACGTGGCTAGGACTGTGTTGACAGACACACAGCAAAACCACAGAGGTAGGGACAGACAGCTTCTTTATTGCTGGTACCAGTCTCTGGAGGTCTGGTCATATTCTTGCCCTTAAGAGTCTGTGAGTCACCCTGAATCTTTATAATAAATGTCCTTTTTCCGCTTGAGTTGGTTTCTATTACTCGCAATCAGTGGTTCTAGACAAGCACGGTTCTGCCCTCAGGGAGGGTTTGGGTTGTCATGATAATATGCGGAAGTACGTTCCCCGATCCCTCGTGGGTGGGGTCCAAGGGCCAGACAGTCTTCACAAGGAACTGTTTTCTGTTCCACGTAACTTTTGAATGTATAAGACATTCCCTCATGTGAAAACCCTGTTTAAATACTTCAATCTCAAATCTGGTTGTTTGTGTCTATAAACACAAAACCATTTTGCATAACATTAACGTCCACTGAATTTTCCAGAAATGCAATATAAATTAAGGGACACGTGTCTTTTGTTCTGATCACAACTTGTCAAAAAAATCATGTCCTGACACGTAGTAGCAGAGTCACCAATACACATCCCTTGATCAGTCTGCATTTGTAGCTGTGACACACTTCAATCTACACTGAAGTGCAAGCAATTGATTATTTCATCCTATTTTCTAACAAAGGTGCGCTCAGGCGTTTATACTGAGATATACAGAATTATATAATAAATTAGTTTCCTGTTGTTTCTACTTCGTATTACAATTAGGGTGCCTGATATAACTGTTTTTTAAAATTATGTATATAGAAAAGTAATACTCGAATTTCACTTCAGGATAGTTCAGGGAGCACCACAAAACACTTGTTAATAAAAGGGGGTGCTGGATCTGGTAGGAGGAGAACTCCTGTTTTAAACTAATGCAGAGCTTGTGCACGTGAACTAATTAGCAAAAGCTTTTGACAAAACTCCTTATTCAAGGCTAGTCCTCCAGAGACTTAAGCTCGCCCCACTCTGTCACTCTGTATCCCCAATAATAATGGCTTTCAAAACATGGCGAAACCAACAGGGCCAAGTACAGGACAGAGACCTTCCTTCCATCAAAGCTGAGGTCCTAAGATGCTGGTGGATCAAGAAACAGAACGTGGCCAATCGGTCGCCTTGATTCCTCCAGAAAGGCTGGTGGCCACACAAAAGTCCTTTAAGGTCCCAGACTGAGGAAGTAGGAAGCTGGAACCTCTTAGGGGACCACCAGTTCCTTCTCGTACCGACAAAGGTGACCCCACTGTTAATCACCAACCTGTGCTGACAGTGAACTGGCAGCACAACCGTATGAACAGGGCTGCGGAGGGAGAGATGGGTTTCTGTGAGGCACACACAAGCCAGACAAACGCCATGCTCAGTGGGGCTCTGCCATTTGCGTGTCTCCCTGAGATCTGCTGCATTGAAACCTTTCAGCTGTTCTGTCTGAAGTAGCTAAGAACATGGGACTGGTTACATGAGTCATGGCCCATTCATAGTGGAATAATATGAAGCTGTCAGAAATGACGTTGTTGATGAACATTTATTGATAGGGAAAGATGATCTCAACATATTGTTAAGTGAAAAAGTAGGTTACAAAACAGTGTTTAGGAAGATACCACCTGTGAGAATGAGTGTGTGTGTGTGTGTGTGCACGCCCACGAGTGCATGCAGATATAAACACAGGAAGAAAGATTATTCATTTCTTTGGTGGGATTATGAGTGCTTTAAATTTTCTTCCTTTTGCTTAATTGTCTTTCCTGCTTTCTCTTCCATGAACATATATAGCTTTTGTAATAAGAAAAAAGGTTGTTTTTTTTTTTGCGGTACGTGGGCCTCTCACTGTTGTGGCCAGAGCGTTGCGGAGCACAGGCTCTGGACACGCAGGCTCAGCGGCCATAGCTCACGGGCCCAGCCGCTCCGCGGCATGTGGGATCTTCCCGGACCGGGGCACGAACCCGTGTTCCCTGCATCGGCAGGCGGACTTTTAACCACTGCACCACCAGGGAAGCCCAAGAGGTTATTTTTAATATTTAGAAATCACATGTTGAATCAGATACCTTGGTGGGCACACAGTTGCTTGAGGTGCTGGCCCTACTCACCCCTGCACCCACAGCGTCTTTCCCAGGAGGCCCCGATACACGAGTCCGCCAAATACAAGAGCGGGTGGGAGACTGAGTCGGGGAGGGGCAGCCCCACATACCTGTCTGTGTGAGCTCTCCCATCTCACACAGCTGGTGGCTGGGATAAAGAGGCAGGGAGTGCAGGGGGCTTTCGAAAGAGGCTCCAGATCCTTTGGACATGTGACTCACGAAAGCCTCCAGTTTAGGGTGATACGGTTTCCTAAAGAGGCAACACAGAGAGAGTTGGTGGTTAGCGTGCTCCAAAGCCGTCCGTGACGATTTCAGCCTCAGCAAGCAGGACCCCAAGTGAGCCAAGACCTTTTTCACCCACGATAATAGTACAGTCCAGTTTCAAGATTACCTGCCCGCTGCCACCTACACATAAAATCCCCACTCCGAAAGGCCAGCCCGAGACCCCGCCCTCCAGCGAAGGGCCCATCATCCTCAGCACCGTGGGAGTCAGCATTGACCTCACCCACCCGGTTCCCCAGGCCGCCCCACTCCTGTCTCCCCCTCCAGGAGGCCACCAACCCCCGGACCCGAGGCAGCCAAGCGGAGGCTGCGGGTCCTCCTCAATTTCTCCCTCCCCTGCGCCCTGCACATGTGTCCTCCTGGGCTTCTCTGCCCCCCTCTCCTGTATCCCTGCATCCCTGAGCAGGGTCTGCCTCAGTCAGCCTCTGTCTGGATGGCATGGGCCCCTCCTTGGCCTGCCTGCAGTCACATCTTGCCTCCTCCACAGCCAGTGAGGTCGACGTAGAAGGCAACCCCGACTGTCACTGCTCTTCCACGGTGCCACCTTCCCAAGAAGCCACGCACAGCCATCAGTCTACTCGGGCCCTGCCTCACGTTGAGGCCCAGGGCTCCCTAATGCCGTGCTCTGGCCACGCACAGCATCTGCCTTCTGTGGGCCCTGCACACCTGTTCTTTCATGCTTCCAAAACTTTCCACATGCTGCCTCTTCCTCCTAGAAAATGCATCCCGACCTTCACTGGGGTAACCCTTAATCCTTAACTTATGTGACCTCTGGAAAATCTCCTGTGAAGAAAATTAACTGATTAAGATAACCCAGATCTCCACAGCTCACTACGCAATTTGCACATATCGTATCTCATTGCATGTGGGGTGGGGACGAATAGTGAAAAAAGAAGACAACACACCAGGTTATTCATGAGATCTGACATTACTTACATTTCTGCCATGAAGTACACATGGTAAATCAAGATTTATTGTTCTAGTCACTCAGACACAATTTCCCTGAATAATGAAATGACCCATGAGTATATACACATTTTCTCTGAATAATGAGATGACCTATGAGTACACACACCTTTTCTTTAAATAATGAAATGGCCTGTGAACGTTTATACATTTCCAGCTGAACAGAGGTGGACAGATAGAGTAGTTCCCGACTAAACTAAATCAGCACGAAAAGAAGCAAAGATAAATTGTTTAACGGCAGACCCCCGCTGTCTGAAAGCCTAATTAACTCTGGCAGTGTTTTACAATGGCTGCCAAAATGGGTTTATCTTTCAAAAACATAAAGCTAAAAAAAAAAATCCATTCCAGAAGTATGTTTTAAAATTAGAGGATGCTAATTCTGACATACAGTATATAGTCTAATAAATCACCCTGGATTGCTATAGGGCATTATGGCTTTCCATAAAAACAGAGAATGTGTTATTCTCCCTGAGGCTAAAACACATAAATATTGGCAAACTGTGAAATAAAACGTCCAGACTGATGATGAGGCCACATAAACAAAGGCTATCCATCAACAGGAGTCAAATGTTCTGCTCCAGGCCATTATTTCAGGTTGGTGATGTTTGAGGAGCTAAGAAAAGCTTTGCTACCAGTTTTAGAAATGAAATTTCACTACTGAAAGTTTTCAGGGAATCTGACTCCTTAATGGTGCATTAGTATCTAACTGTATCCATGGAAACTCGTTTTTGATATGGAAAAATGACGATTCGTGGAAGAAAAACTTCACTTACGGAAGAGAATAACAAAAGACTTTTAATCAGGAAGAGGACCAGGTAACCTGAGTCCCTCGGCCTGTCCTGGATCTGAATGACCAGACCCTGAGGCAGGAGACAGACGGGCCCCAGGCTGAGCAGCTGAAGTCTATCCCCTGTGGACAGATACTCCAAGATAAAGACAATGGCGGGAGCCAGGAGGAGCTGAGTCCTGCCGAGATCAAAGATAAAGAGACCACATATTTCTCATTCTGGAGGTCAAGGAGACCCCCAAGCTACGCATGTGCAGAAAGGATCCTCAGGGGAGGGGGTGCTAGACCATAATGTGTTCTGTCAACTTCTCAGGGAACCTAGCGCCCGAGTCCATCTTGGCTAAAAGATGCACGTGCACCCAGGGTAGGGCCCTGAGCCCGACGAGATATGGACTCAAAGCCAGACAAAGCAAGATGATTGGAAATGCAGAACTGCCTCCATATAAGTGATTTAACCCACCCCAAAAGCCCACGGTTCTCTTTCTCTCTCTCTGAGCCCGCCCGTGCTTTCTCCGCGCGTATCTTCTCTCCTAATAAACACTTTACTTGCCTCACTACTTTTTGTCTCTTTGCTGAATTCTTTCTTCAAAGCAGGCCAGGGCAGCACTGTGGCCTGGGTTCGATCCCCGGTCAGGCAACTGAGATTCCCACTTCAAGCTGACACAGCCAAAACCACCCGAGATTAGTCCCGCCTACTGCATCTACTGCTCCATCCCTGCAGTGGAGAGGGTACCCAGCGCGTGGTAAATACCTCAGAAGCACACGGAAATGATTTCAGCTGGGAAGTGCCCCAACCTTCGATGCTTCAAGAGAAGTCCAAGCCTTCTTAATCTGTAGCAACGAATATGGCAAGTTCCCATAGTGTTTATTAAAGTATCCAGATTTTGATGGAAATATTAAAAATAAAGGCTGTTGTGAGTGAGACTGTTACTGGTAACAGACTCTCTTTGACCAAATTTTCGTCTCCTCTGAACCCTCTTCCCATCCAAGCCTTGACCTCTGGGCTTGCATTTTCTTTGGATTTATATCTGTCTTTGCATTGCCCATTTTCAGCAAAAATCCTGCTAAGTCTGTTTAGCCAGACTCTCCCACTTTTGATATCTGATCACCCTTGATACGTGATCAAACTCCTCACCCCCGGTGGTATCTGATCACCCTGGTCTGCCTTCAGCAAGAGTCCCGTGGAGTGAGTTTAGCCAGAACCCCCTGACCCCTGATGTCTCCTCATAGTAATTCCCCATCCACTGACCCACACCCTGCTCCTGGGCTATAAAACCCCACTTGTCCATGCTGTATTTGGAACTGAGTCCAGTTCTACCCTTCTGCATTAACTCCTGAATGAGATCTGTTTTTACCACTTTATCTGTTCTCTGGCTCTGTTTTTTCTTTAACAGCTATATACTAAAATCTATCCTCCTCTTCTTGGGAACTTGGTTAGAGCCCATTTCTGAAGTCCTAGTGGTCAGGCAGAGCCACGTGACTAAGTATTCTCCAGTGGAATGGAAGGATGTATGCCAGTCTGTGTTTAGGCTTTCAGATCACGGGCGTGCCCCCTTCACACTCTCTCCCTTCCTTCTGGCCACTATTCAGGCACTGCAGCAACCCAGGTTCAGTCACGTAGACATGCCTAGGGCACGGTGGGAGCAATATCCTGGAAGGAACCTGGGGCCCTGAATGACCAGGCAAAGCCAAGTTATACAACCTGGAACACTCATCTCAGACCTTCCTGCAAGAGATAAACTTCTATTATCTAAGGCAATGCATTCTTGGTTCTCTTTTTTATTTTTTGGGCGCACCACGCAGCTTATGGTTCACGGACCAGGGATTGAATCCAGGCCCACAGCAGTGAAAATGCCGAGTCCTAACCACTGGACCACCAGGGAATTCCTCCTTGGTTGTCTTTATTATAACAGCATGCAGCCTAGCCTTACCCTGACCAACACAGAAATGATTATATCTGTGATGATGAATTTTTCTTCAGGAAAAACCCACGTTACTGTATTCTCATTGGAAATCTATTTTCATATTGAAAATGGAAAGAACCAGCAGTGCTACCATCTTAAGCCTTCAAACCATTCACTTCAGAGGTCTTGTTTACATTTTTATATGCATTTTTCACACCTATTTATGCCACAAAGCATACGTGGAACCCCAAGGCTCATCTACACACCTGTAAGAAAACTTATTGTGCTTTAGCCATAATCTGAGCAACTACTGAGTTCTGTACAGATCATTAAGACAAGCAGAGAAGAGGTATAAGACCAGTGACACTGTTACCAGGAAACACAATTCAAAAAAGCTTATATGGCTAGAAACCATAACAAGTTCATAGCATGGATTTTTACAATTTATGCTAATTAAAGAATTTACTATTTTATATTATTAATAAAACGAAATTCTAAAAAGATAAACTTAGTATACCTTTCTCAGTCTTTAGCTTTCTGGACCTTTTCGCTCTGTTTGAGGTGATTACCCACCCCCTCCCCCTTCCTGAAACTCTGTTTCCTCAGCTCTCATAACATCACTCTCCTGCCTCCTTCCTGTTGCAACTTCTCCATCTCCTCCTGGGACCCTCCTTTCTCTCTGTGCTGTCATTGGCTGGTGCTCGTATAGGGCTCTGTTTTTGGCCCTTACCTCACTCCAGAGGCTCTGTATGTGATACCGTTCAAGTCCACAGCTCCGGCTGCCATCTACATGCTAAACTCTCAAGTCAACCTCTACCTCCCGGCCAGACAACGTTCCTGAGCCCCACGACTACTCACGAGGAGGCAGCTTCCACTACAAAGACTCTGAGAGTCGTGGAAGGTGTCCTTAGGAAGGGAAACACTGGGGTGTCCGGCTCCTGCTGGTTCAGCTCACTGCACGCCCGCCGCCAGCCCAGACAGTGTCCTTCACCAGACGGGAGTAATGGGCACAATTCAGGACGCTCCGCCTTTGAGGAGGCCATAAAAATTAATAATTCGTGAAGCCGAACTGGCACCTGGGAAGGCAGCAGGCACAGCTGGTGACCCAGATCCCACAGTCCCAGGGGGTTCAGAGGCCCAGAGTGGGTCCCCTTAGCTGGGGGTCCTGCTCACTCTTACACTAAATGTGCGTTTATAATGACAAGTCAACTTCTATTGTTATAAAAGATGGAATTCATTAAATGCCATTAATTAATTAAACATGCATACTCCACCCACTTTCTATAAACGATTCAAAGTAGCTCCTAAAAATACAGAATGTATTTGTATGAAATAGAACTAGACCAAAAGACCAAGGCCAGGGGGAAATGAGGCAGAGGCAGCGGGGGCAGCTGGTCCCCAGGAACTGCACCTCTCAGCCGGGAGCTCCAGAAGTGGCCCCGTCAGGGCTGTGGCAGAACGAGGGACCCCGGGACCCGACCTGGCCCTGTGACCACGACCACTCAGAGAGGAAAAGAGGCCGGGCCTGGGAGATTCCAGGCTGCTTTGGTAAATGAAACACCATTTCTCAAGCTCTCAGTGGGAACCAGGCTCTCAGCGCTTTACTCCATCACCTTAGTAGACTTCACGAGGATGTTTTAGGGGAGGTACGGTAAGTCCCCTACAGACGAACCTCCGAAGTTTTCAAAGATGCGAACGTACGTTCGCATGTCCGATCACGTAAGTTAGTTCACGTGTCTGGTGTCATCTGTAAAACTTGGGTACCTCGGCTAACTCTGTTGGACTTACGAACAAACTGGACTTACAAACGCGTTCTCAGAATGGAACTTGTTTGTATGCAGGGGACTTACCGTATTACTAGCCACATGCTCTCAGACAGAATTCTGAGGCTCAGAGAGGTGAAGGGATTTGCCCTACATCAAACCGGTGACAACGGCCTCAGAGGATTTCATGGTCAAGACTCAAATCTCCTATGATAGATACACGATAGGCAGTGATGACCTGTGATTCTCACTGGGCTCCTGAATTCATTCTGCAACCAACCCAGTCCAACAACTATTACATGCCAGGCTCGGGCTGGGCACCAGTGATATGGAAGGTATAAGACTCAGTGCCCTGAGGGGCCGGTGGTGCAGGCAGAGCACAGACAACGATGCTGAGAGGACAAGTCATAGAGCACCAAGCAGGCCCACTGGAGGCCTGCACGCCGCCCGGCGGCCCTGCCCACTGGGCCCTTCCCTGGGAAGAGCCAGGTGGCCCTCGAGGCCTCGCGGGGCTCAGGGACCTCTCCAGCAACAGCAGACTGGCCTCGGGGGGCAGACCCATTCTCACGCCTGGGTACCTGAAGCGCAGCCAGAGAAAGGGGAGTAGAAGCTGCGAGCTGCCGGCTGAAGCGTGGTACCTCCCACAAAGCCCTTGAGGCTGCCCTGGGTCCGGCCAGCTCAGCGGCCTAGTGGCCCGCCTGTCCCCGGGCTGTTCAAAGTCCTGTACAACGGCAGGACTGTGCCAGTTGTTAACACGCTGACACTCTGCTGCGCCCGAAGGAGCAAAGCCACTCCCCCCAGCTGCCCTCCCTGTGTCCTCCCGCCACCCTGGATGCTCCAGCCCAGAAACTAAAGGGCTAATACCCAGCACAGCAAGTGGCCTCCACCCTTGCCTAGTCCTAAGCCAGTTAAGGTCTGGTCGTTACGTATTCTGTTCTGAGATTCTTCCCTACGTCCCCCTTTCTCAGGTTGACTGAGGCAGTGGCGGTGCCTGATACAAGCAGAGAATCCCTGCTGACGCACTGGGAGAGGTCTCCTAGAAGGCGTACCATCTCAGGGGGCCTCGAAGGAGCTTTGGAAGGGGGCCAGCAAGCCAAACGGCAGGTGCAAAGGCCTGAAGGGTGAGGGGCTGGCAGGCAGTGGTCGGCAGGGGCCGAGGGTCCCAGCAGAAAGGCCAGCACAGAGGGCTAGAGACGAGGAAGAAAGCCAGGGACTGCCCGGTGCTCTGACACGGGCTGGACTCCATCCAGGGTGTTTCCCAGCCCATGGGACACAAGGACATGCATCCGTATTTGCTGAACACAGAAAAGAAGACGTAAATCCCCAGGCTGCGAGGCTCGTGGCCTCCAGCAGGAAATGAAAGCCTAGAGTCACATGGTATTTCGTGATGTTTTTACATAAAGTGGTTCACTTCATCTTCCCCTTGATATTAGACAGTAAGAAGGCTGAGATGCAAAGGGTTAACCTGGAATTCCCGGGTCCACAGTGCAGTCCACTGTGAAGGGACAGCCTGGCTGCAGGGAGGCAATCCATGGTTCCCCCAGGCTGGCGCTGCCCGGGGCGGGCTGGCACCCAAGGCATTCCATCAAAAGAACGTCATCCCCACAGAGCACTTCCTCCGCCTCCGCTCCTCATTCAGTAAACTCTGCTTGGGAGGTTATGCGTCCCCTGACACATTTGCTGAGGCCTGGCCCATCACTTTATTGCTAACTGTGCCTCTCATTGTAGAGCCATGCCATGTCCACATGTACAATTTCTACTCTCTTTTCAAGTATTTTTCATCGTAAGGGCTCTCAACCAGGGGCAGGCTGTCTCTACTCCTGTGAAGAATGAAAAGGTTGAAATAAATGTCTTCCGGTTGTGGCTTTGCAACTGGTAATGTGCATCTCCTTATCAACCCACTTATTCCTCACCCCATCCCTGTGCGGTCAGCAGCGTCATCCCCATTTTAGAGACACAAGGCTGAGGCTCAGAGAGCCTAAGGGACATACCTGCTCCCCTCAATGGAACGGCCACGCCAGGGTCCGAGGACTCCTAACCCAGTGCTCACTGCACCCCGTCCCAGTTGTTTCTCAAACTGAAGAATAGCAGGGTGGGAGACTGCAGATAGCAGGCTGGCCTGGGCTGAAATCTCAGTTTATCTGCTGTGTGGCCTTAGGCAGGTGTTCTCACCTCTCTGGGCCTCTATCCTCTCAACTGTGAAATGGGATTCCCCTGCAGGAGTGTTCTGACGATCAGACTCCTGGCAAGCAGTACTCACTGGACAAGTGTAGGCCACTCCCCGATTCTGTAATTCTCCGGTCAGCCTTTTAATTTCAACAGAGGCAACAGATTCTTGAAAATGCCTTTTAGGAAAACTGCAATTTACCTGTTAGCCACCAGAGTGCAGTCAATTTCTGGGCGCTTCGTTTTGGGAATGACATACAGTGGGTACCTGTCCCCGTGTCGAATGAACACATGCACTGAGACCAGCTTAAAATGATGCGGAGCGTGACCTGCGAGAGAGAAGCACACTGTCTGGTTATCACCCAGGAGATGTCCATCCCTTTGACCTCGCAGAGGAGGGGAGGGGTGACCGTGGTGGAAGGGTGCTGTGCTGGGTGGGAGGCCTCTGACCAGCCTCACAGGGCAGGGCACAGGAACGTGAGAGGGCTGCTTATGCCCCAGCCCCCTGGAAGTCATGGGGAGGCTCTGGGGTGTGGTGGGGGTCACCTGACCTCCAGTGAAACGTGGGCAAGACTATTCATGTAATCGATAAAGAAGATGTGGCACATATATACAATGGAATACTACTCAGCCATAAAAAGGAACGAAATTGAGCTATTTGTAGTGAGGTGGATGAACCTGGAGTCTGTCATATAGAGTGAAGTAAGTCAGAAAGAGAAAAACAAATACCGTATGCTAACACATATATATGGAATCTAAAAAAAGGTCATGAAGAATGTAGGGGCAGGACAGGAATAAAGATGCAGACATAGAGAATGGACTTGAGGACACGGGGACGGGAAAGGGTAAGCTGGGACGAAGTGAGAGAGTGGCATGGACATATATACACTACCAAATGTAAAATAGATAGCTAGTGGGAAGCAGCCGCATAGCACAGGGAGACCAGCTCGGTGCTTTGTGTCCACCTAGAGGGGTGGGATAGGGAGGGTGGGAGGGAGACACAAGAGGGAGGGGATATGGGGATATATGTATACGTATAGCTGATTCACTTTGTTATGCAGCAGAAACTAACACAACATTGTAAAGCAAAAAAAAGACTATTCATGTAGTCTCACACACATCCACAGACTAGGGGAGGCCCACAGAAGTACTGGAAACAATGACTTCTGCTTTAAATCTCCCTCTCGTGAAACACAGCAGGGCACAAACAGATAAATATTCACCATCATTCTTTGATACACTTTCAACAAAGCAAAACTCAACATAGAAATCATATTTTCCTACACCTTCACTTCAAGACACCAGCAGGGCATGCTGTGGAGGTCCTAAGCCTAGAGAGAGCCCGCCCGGGAAAGGAGTTAGCTGAGGATGACACCCTAGGGCCAGCCAAGGCCACCTTTCCATCCCACTGCTGTCTCACTGATAATCAGGATGATGGCAAACATTTGTGGAGGGCTCATCATGAGCCTCGTGCTGCTCAAAGAGGTCACTTAATCCTCCCAGCAGCCCTGTGAGGAGGGACGGCAAGTTATGCCCATTTTACAGACAAGGAAACTAAGACCTGGAAACTCATTCAAGGACACAGCCTGGTGGCAACTGCAAGCTTTGGGCCCTAGCCGTCTAGCTCCTTAGATGCTGGTTGAAGATGGTACCACGCTGGGCAGCGCAGCCAGGCCTACCTTCCATGCTGCGCTCGGCCACACGTGGAATGTTGCAGTACAAAAGGGCTTCGTAAACGGGGTCCGTCACGGGGGGCTCCGTCACCGGGTCAGGCATGATCCTCTTTCGATTCTTGCTAGTGACTCCATTCTTAGCTGCCGACACTGGGATCAGGTGGACTGCAGAGAAAGCAAAGCAGGTCACGACACACATGGTCCTGGGCGGGGGGCGGGGATAGGGTGCACAGGCCAGCTAGACAGGCCCAGAGGGCAGCTGGATTTTCACCGTAACTATCGACTCCCTCAGAATTAGGCTGGACTTCAATGTAGCAAAAAGTCAGCTTCAACTGTTTCTTGAGCCCCCTCCAAGCTCTGCCTCTTTCTCTCAATGCCATTATCCTTTCCTTATCAGTAATTATCTACGCAACACCAGGTGGGCCCCCCAGAGAGAGGGGGCCTCACCCATGGTGGTAAAGGAAGAACTTACACACTAACTTCATGCAACCCGATTACTTCGTTCTGAACAGCCTCTGAATTTTGGTAAATACTAAGGAGGAAAACCATCACCTATTGAGTGCCTACAAAGTGCTGGACAGGTGTCTGACGTATCTCATTTAATATCATCTGCTTTGCACTTTGTGGGCCCCTGAGCCCAAGCACAGGCATCCGCTCATTAATCCTCAAGAGACCACTTTACAGAGCAGAGAGCCAGGGATCCAAGGGGAGGCTGAGACAGCTGCCCAAGGTGTACACGGTGGATGGAAAGCCATCTCAAGCTCACCCCTCTGCCTCCAGACCAGGTTCTCCCCCACCGTCTGCTGGACCTGCAGTCTGTTCTGTTTGTCCATCTACTGCTCTTTCTGTTGGTGAACCACTCCTTCCCTCGCATGTGGTTCGGGTGAACTGTCAATCACATCGTCCTGCCTCCTTGAGAGAGGTACACTACAGACACGGGGAAAGGGGCTCCTTTTCTCCCGGACGCTGATCTCTAAGAATGGAAACCTGGGGCTGCCCCAGCCATCTGTCGCTCATGGGCAGCCTCTGCAGTGGAAGAAAATGAGGCTAAGTAGAGATAAGCCAGACCAACAAATGAAGAGAGTTATCAGAAAGAGGAAGGAAGACCTGAGGACATCCACCCTTCGAGCCCCTGGGTCCAGAGGTGGTCAAAGTGTCCATTAGATGTTCCAGTTCTGTAAGTCGAGAAAGTTGTCTCATTTCAGCTAGTTTGAGTTGGGTTTCTGTTACTTTCAACGAAATGAGTCCTGGTTCATACACTTTATCAATTATTTATAAGCAGATGTAAGTCCATCTTCTGGGTCAGTGGTCCCCAGTCTTTCTAAGAGTTCCCAATTTGGAACTCCCTACAAAATAACAGTTGGACTTTTAGCATCGCCAACTGAGGAAATACACAGAAATAGGTGTGCCCATGAATCATTTAACTTCTAAAAGGCTTATTAATCATCATATAATATATATGCATACATTTGAATGACAGCTAAAAGAGGGCCCAATCCCCAGTCTAAGTCCACTTAAATTCCTTAGCTACTCCTACAAATTCTTATGTAAATATTTAAAACTTCCCTTTGGCAAACAGATGTCATAAACAAAAGTAAAAGATAAGCAATCCACTGAGAGGGAAATGTTTGCAACATATATTACAAGTTATTAGTATCCAAAGTGCACAGATCTACGACTGAAAAATCAATGAAGGATATAAGCAGGCTAATTAAAGAAAAATAAATACCAATGGCGATAAACACATGAAAAACTGTTCAACATTATACCTACTTAAAGAAATACAAAATAAAACAATAGGATATGATTCACCCCCACCTCACCAGACTAAAAATTCACATTTTAACAATAATGTCAGTACTGGCAAGGGTGTGAAACCTACATTTCCATATACTGCAAGTGAGAGAGGAAACTGGAAGGACTTTTCGGAAGAAGTATCTGGCAGTCGCCACTAAAATGTTACACGTGCTTTATCCATGACCCCATTATTCTACCTCTTGGAATCTATTCGACAAAGATATCAATTCCCATCACCAAGACGTATGGCCAGAGAGATTCACTGCGGCGCTGTTTATAACAACAACAAAAAAAGGGAAATGACCTAAATATCTTTCATCAGCAGAATAGAATGTTACATCCACAGTGGAATATTCTGCCACAGTTAAAAAGAATGGAAAAGCATCAAAGATAAATGCAGTGAATAAGCCAAGTCACTGGATATCTATACAAGCCTTTTTGTGGAAAGAAAAAATTAACCATAAACGTATGAATATACAGGCACTCTTATTATGTAAATGAACAGAAAAATGTCTACAAGGACATCTATCACAATGCCTTTGGGGAATGGGTAGAATGGGGTGTGAAGAAGTATTTTCACTTGTTTTTCTATAACTGTCTATATTGTTTTACAAATCCACGCACGTACATATGTAGATATGGGTTAACAATAAGCATATGTTACATATATTCTATAGGTATAGAAATATATGCATATTTCTATAATGTCTCAATATACTTTTTTTTTCAATAAGCATATTTTCGTTCATTACTTATGATAAAACAACAACCACAGAGCTAGAGTTGGCCCCTCAACAACTCAAATTAGCCCTTTGACTGGTCCTAGAGGCACTTTCTTCCTAACAGCTAGAAGGCCCCAGAACTGCTAATACTAGCTCTGGTGTCCAGAGGTCATTTACCATGGGAGGATTTGTGCCAGATCAAGAGAATGATGAGAAGTAGATGTCCTAAGGCAGTATGTCAATGACCCAGCCCTTCCGGCTGTGCGGCACCCCTCAATCCTTTACTCTGCTCTGTTATAAAGTGGTACCAGGTTCTGACCCCTTGGCCATGCCTGTGGGCAGACTCCCTTTGAGTCTGGGCCAGGGAAAAGCGAAGCTAAGGAGACATGATAATAATATGAGTGACACAGGGACAGAGGGGCATGGGTCCCTGCACATCCCAGAGTCCCCACAGTTTGCTGGCTTATCTGAGAGCACATGGGGTTAGGCTTGTTGGGGCTGCCGCCTGGGAACTGCTATAAGCTGAATGTTTATGTCCCCCCAGATTCACATGTTGAATCCTAACTACCAAGGTGATGGTATTTGGAGGTGAGGCCTTTGGGAGTGATATGGTCAAGAGGGTGGAGCCCTCATGAATGGGATTAGTGCCCTTATAAAAGAGACCCCAAAGATCTCCCCCACCCCCATTTCTGCCATGTGAGGTTACAGCAAAAAGATGCCTTCTAGGAAGTGGGTTCTCACTAGACACCAAATCTGCCAGTGCTTTGATCTTAGACTACCCAGCATCGAGAACTGTGAGAAATAAACTTCTGTTGTTTATAAGCCAGCCAGTTTACGGTATTTTTATTTAGCAGCCCAACAGACTAAGATAGGAACCACCCGCAACTCAAGGAAGCAATGGTTTGAAAGCCACAGGTAAAGAAACCTTCCATCCAGAAAGTTTTTATCTGCTGCTTCCTCTGGCATCTGGGCCTGTCAACCTCGCCCACTAGCTGTTGAAATTACCTTCCACTGTTTCGCACCTTCCTGAGTCACCAGGACACAGCGTCAGTCCATGTGGGGTCCTCTGAAGGGTCCTCGAGATGCCAGACAATCAGGGGAAGTTCTGATGCATAGAGGCCATGGGGTGAGACGTCTCCCCAGTTCCATCTCCCTACGTCCCCTCCCCTACCTTGGTTCTCATTGTCCTGAACTGCTCAGAGCTGCCCCCATTCCCACAGGATGCTTTTCAGGATGTTTCCCTCCTCTTGCTTATGCCTCTAACCTCACCCCAACCTCTGTTTCCCAGATCTGGCCAACTCCATAACTCATCCCAGGGGTCACCTCCTCCAGGAAGCCCACCCCGAATCCCCAAGTAGTTTGGACATCCCCCTTCTATGAGCCCACCTGGTTCTTGCTGCCCTCCTAGCTCACACTATAGTACATGTAAGCAGAGGTGTCCACAGTTTATCAACTCACCAACCCAAATGTCCAGAGGGCCAGAACTATGCCTCTTTCAAGTTTATACTCCCCCAGCAACCAGCACAGGGAAGGCCCTCCATAAGTACTTGTTGAATTAAAGGTCTGCCCTGAGCCAGGCACTGTGCTCCATGCTTCTGGTGAAATACCTTCTTGAATCCTCATGTGGGAACACTAAGGGAAAGCAGTCACCTGACCAGCCCGGGGGCTGGGGATCATCCAAGCAGGTTTCCTCGAGAAGACACCCAAGCTGGGACTGAAAGGCCGAAATGAAGCTGGCAACACGGGGAAGAGGAGAGGAGGAGGAGGGAGAACAAACACAGCAGATAAGAGGCAGCAGGCAGGATCGAGATACCTCTGAAGCCCGGTCCAGTTGGTCCCACTGGGGCTGACGCGCAGGGATCCGGGGAGAGGTCGGCTGCAAAGGAGCAGACCTGGGCTGGAGGCACCTCTGCCCCAGCTGCTGCCTGACTTGCCCATTAGGAGTCCTGGGCTTGCCTTGTTCATCTCAGAGCGGGCTGTGGGGCAGACTCGGGGGCTGGGGAGCAGATTCCACGCCTGGGGCCTGGCGCTGCAGGATACTGCTTCTCCTGGCAGGCCTCCCCAGCTCCTCCGATGCCCTCAGGACAATTAGGAGCTCTGCTGATCCCACGCAGATGACAGCAGCTCAGAAGGAAAAAGGACTGTGGGAGCGTCAGAAGAACAGCGGGCAGGCAAACAGACGGAAGGATAACAAGTTTCATCATGTAGGTGTAAAAAACCCCATGAACCTAGATGAGTGCCCTGGGACCCCAGTATCACTGTGGCCAACATGAATTACAGAATAGGAGACGCCTTTAATTGATAATTAACTCAGCACCAATGGGCACGCAATTGCTTTGTGGTGCGATTTCCCAGCAGAAGAGAACACTTCATAAGCTACCCCGTGGATACGAGTCTCTCCCATTTACGTCTGCTTTACCTGCTCATCTCACCTACTGTCATTTTCATCCTGTCCTCACATCCATAAACCTTCTTGTATACGAAGATGCCAGCGAGGTCTCGATGTCAAATAATGGCCGAGAACATGACCTCTAAAGCGGTTCCCTGGGCCCCCTCACTCGTAAAGGCAACTAGCAAACTTCTTAGGAGCACAGAGTAAAACCATCAGGTGCTGTTTCACGCAGGCCCTCCCCGTCTCACCCACACCCTCCCCAACGTGCAGAGGACGGGTCCATGTGCCTCATTAGCAGACATCCCTGTAGCTGTGACTAGAATTCGAGCCAACTGGCCCACGCTGCTTTTTCCAGCCTTGGACTTCATCAAGGAAGAGCAACCATCCACCAGGCAATGGACCTCAGGCAGAGGCAGGTCAAGGGACTGGCCTGGGGTTCCACAGCCTGTAAGCCAGGCCTGCTGACCTGCCAGGCCGGGCGTTTATGCATCTCCCATCCAGCATCCAGCATTTATGGAGCACCTGCTGGGACGTCTTCAGAGAATAAAAGGCTACAGTCTCTGCGCTTCTGCAGGAGCTTACAGTCCAGTTGGGGAGGGTGTTAAGAGTGCTCGAGAAGAGCGTCAGGTGAAATACGGCCTACCAGCAAGTCTCTGCCCAGCAGCCAATGCTATGAACGTGTCTGGAGAGAGATGTTTCATCCAATGATGATTTGCTTCTTTTAATTTTTATTTATTCTATTGACGGCCCCACGGAAGAGAGGAAAGGAGAGAAACAAAGAGTTCAGGGTCAGGGTCAGATCATGACTTAATTAGCACAGGCCGCTAGGCAGAGGGCTCCTTCCTGTCTGGCCTCGGGCCTCGGGCCCCCTTAGTTACTTCCAGATGCCCAGCGATGCACACAGTCAGCGGGTCATGTTACAGCCAGGTGTGTGCAGCCAGTTCATTCCCTGGGACTCACTCTGACTTGCACGAAGACAGGCCAGTGCCTCTCCTCCAGGGCACTAAGCCGGTGCCCACGGCCTCCAGCTCTTCACTCCATATGGGGGCTCTGGCCCAGGGCAGAGGACAAGAATCCACCTGCTTCCTGGCCTTCTCCCAGCAGCTCTAGCCTGAATAACCCGCTGTATGCAGGCCTTTACAGGAAGATTTTGACGGAGCACCGTGGGCCCACGCCTGGATCAGGGCACCACCCCTCCTTCCCTTCAGTGGGTGGCTCCTCTCCCATGCCAATCCTGTGCTGTGGTGGGCGTGGTCATGCCCCTCCTCCAGGACCCTCCCCTTGCTATCCTGATGGCCCCAGGGATGGGACCTGGCAACTAGCCCACTGTGCCAATAAAGGCCCTTTCCAGGAGAGAGAACTTCCCCATGTGGAAGAGTCAGTTTTACAGGGAGTCAGGTGACCTCGGAACCCGCACCTCCTGCCATCCCTGCCTTAGTTGTTTAGTTATCCTGCTGTTGTTTAGTTGTCATCTCTTCCTCTGATTACACAGACACCCTGGCAGGTTGCAGACAGGTGTCAGGGATCCACAGGTGTCCCAGGGCAGGTGGGCAAGTGTTGGCTGACTTCTGTCTCCACGGCTGTGCGCTCAGCTGCCCCAGAGGTCTCACCACTGACTGCGCCGGCAAAGAACCTTGTGGGGCCGACGTGTGGCCCCAGCACCTGCTTTTCACCTTCCTAGCTCCACAGCTTGCCTCATGCCTGCTGGGACCTCAGCCCCGGGCTGGTCACCTGCCTAGGTGACTAGAGTCACCTCTTCCTTGTGCCATTCAAGTCTGTCCTCAGTCAGCCCTGGGGCCACAACTCCCTTAAATAATTCTGCTTATCCAAGATGGTGCCTTCTCATAAGTTAAACACCCCTAGTCCTGTCACCTGATGTCTCTGATTTCTTCCTCCCAATAGTCCAAAAGGCTCTTGAATTCTCTCCTTCACTGGCCTGCCAAAGAAGAATGATTTGCTCTGACAGGTAATTCCCACAATTCCCTTTGTGTTCCTCAATCCACTAAGGCGTCTTTAATGCCCTTTCTGTCTCCAGCCTGCACTGAATATAAAAATGTGTGTAATTCTCAAATAAAAACCAGAACTACACCACCAGAGCCCACAACAGGGTGGGGCCTCATGCGGCTGAGGACTCAGTTCCTGTCCTAGGCTGTTTGCAAGCTCTCATCTCCTCCCTGCCTGACCTCCTTCTGACAACTGAGACCCAAGTCCACAGGACGGCCAGACTGCAGGGGCAGGAGACCCACTGCGACCTCAGCCTGAGCCCAGCTGCGGACTCCTGGAGGAGCCAGGAAACCTCACACTCCTATGGGACCACTGGTAACTGGCCTTGACCTAACCGGGTCCCCTGGGGTAGATGCTGTGAGCACCAAGGACAAATCATGACAGAGACTAGAAATCAGAGAGATTGTTCAAGACAGGTCCCCAAACAGAGCTACGAAAAGAACCTCAGACATGCTTACCCAACTCAGGGCCTGGATCCCCTCTACCTTACCTTTGAGAATCTGATAAGAGCTACCGATGATCTTCACCCTTGAAAAAGGACTGCATACACTTACTTTTAAATTTGATTTCTGGGGGTTCACAGCACCCCTGAAGCCATGTGAGACAATGCAGATATCCATGAACTCAGGCTAAGAACTCAGTGTACCTGGAAGTAGGTTTCCAACGTCAACGCCCTCGAGAAGAGATTTTTCTCTTTTTACAAAATGAAAAGGGATCTTTACAATTCATATAAACCCGTGTTCATCCTAAAATAGCCATCGATACTAAGGTATAAAAAGAAGTGAGTCACATATATTCTTCCCACCCAGAGAACCCACAGTGAATGGTGCAGTGTGCGTGTGGCTGGATGTCCTGCCAGAGGTGAAACTGTGCTCCTGTCCCTGCTCCGGTGGGAATGGTGACAGGGTCACTATGGCCCAAGGACACTGTTCCCCCTTCCCCAAGAGCAAAAAGTTTTCTGTGTCTCAAAGGTCTGCATCCCACTGAGGCCACCAAACCACCTGCTCAGAAAGGTGGGTCAAGGCTGGTCATTTGCTTCTGTGAAAAGGGTCAAAGGGAAGAGCCATCAGGTGGGTGGGAGAGCCTTGGGGAGGCCACCTCAGTGAGAGACCACGCACTGCGGGGGGCAAGGGGGCCTCAGGTATCTGGACGCTGTGGAGACTGGCCATCTCACTCTCTGCTAAATACCTGAGACCGGGGAGAAGCAGAGCGGGGTTCCAGGTTCCCCAAGAGGCAAAACCCCTGGCCAGTGGGGTCCAGCCCCTCAGATGATACAGAAAAAAGAGGGAGGGAGACAGGGAGGGCAAGAGGTGATGCCGGAGCCCAAAACAGTTAATTCAGAGAGGGCCCTGCATTGTGGCGAACTCCCTGTCCCTCCCACTCTGGGCGGCCTGGCTCTGCCGGGCCCCAGTGAGGCGTCGTGTGCCGGGGCCACGCTGGCAGGAAGGATGGTGAGACTGTTCCAGAGCTCTCTCTGTGTGCATTCCTGACTTCACCTTCTTATTTGGGGTTCAGATTCTGTCCCCCAAGACCTCACTGCTGATCAGTCTCAAAAATCTCCCCCTCCAACCCCTTCCCCCTGGTGGGATGCTACCAAGACCACAAGGCTCTGCCTCTGATTACCACTTACCTCACTTCAAGTTTCTTTTTGTTTAATGTCATCAGCTTGGAGCCCTGTTGCCAAGACAACAGGAGTGGGGCCCAAGCTGATCAGTGCAAACTCTACCTGGGCAGACTCCCACTGCATCCCTGGCTCAGCTCCACTCAGTGGGTACTCCAGTGTCAACATCCTGCAGCTTCCTTTCCTACTTTGTCTCTCTCCTCATACAGTCTTGGCGATTGGCACATGTTCTCCTGAATTCACTGACTCATTTTACTAACACTTTCTAGTTTTACTAACTAGCCTGGATAGTTTCCTCTCCTCTAAAATGGGAGATTCCCCTTCTTATCAATATTGCTGACTACACACACACACACACACACACACACACACACAAATACCACATGTCCTTTTAGTAGATATATTATGGACAACCTTCCAAGTCAATATATACAGGTCTATGTAAACATGGTATAATGGATGCAGCAGTATTTCCTGTTGGACACTTTGGTTGTCTACCCCTTTTTCCTATTATAAGCAGTGATGCAATAAACATCTTTGAGCATACATCTCTGTCCTCTGTCTATTCTTAGGAGAAATTCTCTAAGATGAGAAACAAGGAAGGAGGGAAGGAAAGAAGGAAGAAAGGAAGGGAGGGAGAGAGGGGGAAGCAGTAGGGGAGAAAGAAAAAGAGAGAGAGAGAGACAGAGACAGAAACAATGTTCCCACCCCAGAAGAAAACTAGAAAGAACCCACGGACATAAATGTGTCCCATTTTTAGTTCGTGGAAGGGCCTGCGTGGTACATGATACTCTCACCTCCTCCAGTAATAACCATGACATGAGCTTAAGATGTTATGATAAAAGCTGATTTGTCAGACTTAATTTTGTCATTTACCTACAGAATTTTTCCTACCCAAAGATATTTAACTCTATGTGGTAGCTGGGCATGAAACATTCAAAGAAAAAGCAACATTAAAACTCTCAGAAATCAAAGAAAATAAATCTCCAAGAAAAGGATCAAGATTAATTAAAAAATACTAAATAAAGAATTTATTTAGATCCTATGAACCCTTAGGTTAAAAATGCAAGCCCTCATTTTAAATTTCTCGTTTTTTGGACTTCGACTCACCAAAATAAAAACCCAGCAGGACCCTTCTTGTGTTTTTTAAATACACAGTACATTAGAGCCTTGGCATCCTAAGGGCTGCATCCCCAAACCTTTGCCACCAAAACATATCAAGATCTTCATGGATCCCCCAATTTACACACATCACCCGGACACACGCTTTCCTCCATAAAATGTACACGGGACAGAGAAGAGAGAATGACAAGGCCCCGCAGCTCTGCAGGGTGGGACACAGCCCAAGGTGCCCACTCACAGCTGTGATCATGTGCATTTGTGCCTCAGCAAAATCCCCGCCACCACACGCCACGGACCTTCGGGGGGGCCCACGAAGAGCTGGAGCCGCAAATGCCAGCAGCCGAGCTCGAAGGGCAGCAGGCGGAGGCCCCAGCTCTGCGCCCTGCTCCGCTCCCACCCGGCTGCCTGGGCTTGCCCTGCTTCTCCGCTTGCTCAGACTGCTCTCCCCGGGCCTCCTCACCCACCGCCAACAGCTCCCCACGGGCGACCTCCCAGAATGTGCGCTGGGCACCGCCTTCGGCCTTCGGCACACTTAAGCCAGGTGGAGGGGCCGTCTGTGTGAGCGGCTGCGTGGATGCGCGAATGAAGGCAGCGCCCGCTGCACCACCTGAGCCCTACACGGCGTGGCAGAGCCCTCCCTTCTCTTTCTTCACCCTGGGGCTGCTGCACCGCCCGACCGTCTAGCTCGAAGTCCACAGAATCACCTGATGCTCTCAGCTTTGCTCCTTCCTTTCGGGGCCAACACCTTCCTCGGAGCCACTCCCAGCCTTTAACTGGAGGAGGAAAGTGGCCCCGAGTTGTCTCTCAGTATCAGCCTCCCACCGGCCTCTGAACGGGCAGCACCCAAATTCTGTGTACATTAGAAGCCCCAGGGAGTTCTCCTCCCACAGTTCTGATTCTCTGGGGAGGGACACAGATGTGCTCTCTTTCTGGTTTTGGAACACGCGTTTTAACAGACGCCCGGGGCTACTGTAATCAAGGGGCCCAGGAGACGGCTCTTCTGCAAACACTGTACCAGACTGTGGTCTTTCCCAGACAAATCTAATGATATGCTGTCTCCCCTGCTTCAGTGGCTCCCCATACGTTCAGGATATAACACGGTGATGGAGGTGGCCTAGGCCTTTGTCCACCTTCACAGCTACCCACCGGTGACTAACCTGGTCCTGCTCTCTCCTGCCCTGCCTTTGCACACCCACCTCCATCTGCCAGGAATGCCCTTCCCAGCTTCCTTTTTGGACGACTCCAACTCATCCCTCAAGGCTGAAGCTCGGATGTCACCTCCTCCGGGAATGAGTCTTCCCTGACCTCCTACGCTGGATCGGCTTCTTGTCCCTCCTCCGCCCGTGTCACCCTGTCACGAGTCATCTCTCCTTCATGTTATCTAACAAACGTGCATAGAGGGATTATTATGTGCCAGGAACTGTTCTAGGTGTGTTATAAATATCCTTTACCAACCCAATGCAATAGGAACTCTCATTATCCCCATTTTACAGATGAGGAAACCGAGGCACGGAGAGGGTAGGTAACGTGCCTGACCTCACATAACTGGTAGGTGGCAGGACAGGGACTCGACCCAGGCAGTCTGGCTCTGGAGTCCACGTTCTTTCCCACTTCCTCGTGGGGCCGCCTCTTTCCTGTCCTAGCATATTGTACACTGTGTTCCAAGTATCTGCTCAGGATTCTCCTCCACCAGACAGAGAGCTCCTGTGGCTCCCAGGAGATGAAACGCCCAGCCCTGGCCCAGCACACAGTGGAATGTTTGCTGAAGGACAAAGCTATGCAAACTCGTGGCACTGGATCAACAAGGAAAGATAAAATTCCCAAAACCTCAGAGTCTGAAGAGGTTTTCAATGGGATCAGGTCCAGTGACCTGCCTACTGTCCTATTCTTCATAGAGCGATGCTCCAGGGTATGCACACAGCCCGCTCCACCTCCGCCGGGATGACATTCAGGAAGCTTCGCTTGATGCTTAACTAAAATGTGTCTCCCTGGCCACCAGGCCACACAGAGCTGGTCTCACTCCTCTTGCAGATACTAGATAGAGATAGGGCTCTTCAGATACTGAAGACAGCCTTCACTCTGGCTTTCACTTTGGCAGGTTAACCCTCCCCTCTTCTACCTGGGGATCTGCGTTTCCAGTCCACCTTGGACATCTCCCTTAGAAACGTGCTCTGGTCAACCAGGGCCCTGCCCAAGATACACGTGCCCAGTGTAGACTGACTCCTATCACGGCCAACGAACTCTGATCAAAAAGAAAGAAATGCATGATACTGTTTCAAAAGCTCTCTCCACAAGTGGCTGAAGCAGTCTTTGGGACACCAAGAGCCCTGGATTCTGGTGATGATAGATATATCATGACAGGACTCTACTGTTTACACTGACTGTGCTTCCCCGAGCCAAGGGTTTTCCCACAAAATCTCCGTTCTCACGCCAAGGTTTCAAAGTAGCAACAATGAACTCCATTTTACAGAAGAAGGAACAGAGGCTCCAGGAGGCCACACCTGCCGAGGGCACACAGCTGCTAAGTGGCAGAGCAGCATTCAAACCCAAGGCTGTGGTTCCAGGGTCTGCGAGCTGAGCTCCTGCCACGCTGCCATTTGGGGAATGGTGGTTGGAACGTGGTGAAATGAGCACAGGATAAGCATGAAGGAAAGGGTGGGTCGCGGCAGGAAAATGGACGATTACAGACGAGCAGAAAAAGCAGCAAAATAACGAATCATCCACAGGTTTTCATAACCCAGTGGTCTTTTCCTGTCGCACTGAAGGAGTCCCTCAATTTGAGAAGACATTTTTCCACTTGCACACATTTTAACTAGAATAACTAATGATGTATATACCTTACTTGTTCCCTTCTTCGATTTGAATATCAGGAATTTCAGAATCCCTCTATTTCCAAAGTCAAAAACATCAAGGACTTGAAAACACAAAATGAATGATTTTCATTAGTGTCTACTACCATACAAGGAGTCATCACTACCATTTAAAATAAACGTAGTTTGAGAAACTATGAACTGTATTTTAATCTTTTTTGTATCCTTTCCCTACCACCTCTACCCCGACAGTGTAGAAAAATATCTAACACACATAAGCACTTAATAAATATATGTGGGTTCACATACACACTTTCTGTACCGAGAGGAAGAAATGCTTTTTTTTAAACAACCTGATTTTTTTCATTGTAACCTGGGTCATAACTTTCTCATATTCAAAACATCAGAAAAAGAAAACTATCAACAAGACAAAATAAAATATACAATCATTTCAGAAAACAAATAAAACAATATTGTTCATTTAAAACATGAGAAAACCAAGTTCTATTTGATTGTCTCAAATATATCACCTAAGACAATTATATGAGCTAATCCGGTATTCAAAAATAAGTCAAAAGAAACGGTAAAGAAAAAAGTCCATATATTTCAGGGTAAGGATGAAAATATAAGTGTTACTTAAGCAGACACCTTTGTATTACGAATTAGTCCAGTTTCTTACACCATAATAATTAGCAACCAATAAAGCAACTAAAAAATAAAGCAATGTAACTCAATTTTCACATGGAAATAAATTCCAAAGTTACAGTTTACCTAGAAGCAGAAGAGCAGAAAGAATGTTCATATCTTAACGTCTTCCCGAACTCCAATGTATTCAAGAATAAAGACCTCAGACCCAGGCAGGCCAATTTACCCTGCAAAATTTTCCCGAAAAACAGTACAGCTGAAAAGCGGCTCTCCTAAAACAGAAGGTACTTTCAGAAGAGTTATATAAGCGAAACACACAGGCCAATTGAGTGATGCGGAAACCACCTCATGCAAGAGAAAGCCAGCAAACACAAGTAACCCACGTTCACGTCTCAGAACCTGTCAGGGTCTCAGAATAACAATCAAGGTTGATGGTAACATCCTACCTCTCCAGTGACAGGATGGAAAGTTTTTAATGAAAAGTTATAAACAACTAAATGAATGACAGTCCTAACTTTCTGGAAAAGATTCTTTTTTTTTAAAAAAAAACAGTTTATTAACCATCTGGAGAACCTTTAAACTTTACACAAGTATCTTCTCTTGACCTCTTTCCCTATTCTGGAAGGACAAAGTGAGTATTTTTAATTCTCTTTACTGTTAGAAGTGCCTGTCATATGCACTAGATGTGTGCATGGAATATGTCACAGATTGGAGGTGAAACGGAGAAACTTGCTCAAAGCCTCTTGCCTTCAAACCACTTATTCCAAATGCCAAGTCTTTCCCACGTACCCCAGCACACTCAGAACATCCTGCTCTCGCAGCCACCTGCCCTTCCTTCCATCAGGCAGACAGTGACGGCAACGCCACCTCCTCACAGAGATGCCCCAGGCGGTGATGGAGGCCAAGCCCTTGTTTCCCACCCATCGGGGTGAGGGGGGAAGTGGAGGGCAGGTAGGTGGCAGCAAAAACACAATTGCCAGCATTGCCCAGGTATTTTCTCGGCTTCAAGTACACAGCACCAGAAGGACAGGGAATTAGGGTCAGCCTGCTTTCCAGAGCAGGTGTAGGTTCATTCATTCACGTAAACATTCCTGAGACACCTCCTGTGTGGTTGGCAATGCTGGTTCCCGTGATAAAGAGGGAAACAGACGTGAGTCCTGCTCTCAAAGAGCAGACAGTCTTGTAGATGGAAAAGACACAAGAACTGAAAAGTATGATGCCGCAAGGCTAGTGCAGGAGGGGAGCAGGTTCGGGGCACCCCAGAAGTAGAGCCAAGAAGCCCAGACCCAGTTAGGGAGTCACGGGACGTTCCTGAAAAAGAAAGGGCTGAGTGAACCATGTGGAGGAGAAGATGGAAGGGAGGTGAGGAGGACAGTCCAGGCGGAGGGGCCGGCAGGATCTGGGCACAGAGCACAACCTGGATGTGCAGAGAATGCCAAGCCACTCGACAAGCCTATGGCGTAAAGTTCAAGGTGAGAGAGGGGCCCCAGGTAGGCAAGTGGCCTCCCGGGGACCCACCACTGAAGGGTTACAACCAACAAGGTACCAGACCAGATCTGTTATTTGAGGACAAATTCCCTCAGGGAGCAGTGGGGCACATAGATTTGGGGCCCAGCCTGAGCACAGGCTCCCAGTGAAGAGCAGAGTGCAGGCGGTGAGGCCCATGGCCTGGCTTCCTCAGCTGTGCTTGCCATGTGGGGTTTCCCATGCACGGTCCCTGCTGCCCAGGGGCTGCATTTGGTACTGGGACCTAATCCCCCTACCCTCCCTAATAATGGACACCCAACCCCCAAAGAACCAACTGGTGGGCCAGGCACCTCTGCTGTGCGACCTGGCACGAGGACACGAGCTGACCACTCACTGTCTTCACCTTGGGAACCTGAACTAAAGATCCAGGAATAACCAGGAAGTTTAGGAATCCAGGGAGAAGCCAAAAACGCGTCACGAGGCTTAGCGATTGCTCTTGTTCCTCACAGGCACAGAATCACAGCCTCCCACCACTAGGGCCAACGATAAAAAGACTGGGTTGTTTGAAACCTCACTGTTCACTGAAAGAACAAAGGCTTTGGGACCTACGTGCTTCCTCCCCATGGGGCCTTCTATTTCAGAGAGAAGCACTCCCCCAGCCGGGACCCGCCAGCCCAGCCACACTCACAGAACTGAAGGCTGAGGCTCACGAAGGCCAGCAGCGCAGCCAGGGCCAGCAGCAGCACGAAGCGATTGCGGAAAAGCATTATTATTTGTTTTATCTTCTCTTCATGGTTTCACCTCGAATCAGGAACACATCCTGTGAAGAGAGGAGAGGCAAGAAACATGTGTTCCAAGGTGGAAAACCAAGTTTGTCAACCGGAAATAATCTAATTAGCCCCATCCTCCGGCAGGGAAGCGTGAATCCCCTTCGGAGAACATTCCTGCGCTGTTGCTGATGTCTTCGCCCCCAAACTAGCCCAGCTGAGAAGGTGCCCTTCAAATTAACAAGTGGGAACAGTCTGTGAATGCTTCGTTTATCTGACCTCAAGAGAGAAGGAGATTTTACAGCATGGCCTTTCCAAAGAAAAACCGGACAGGATGTTTATTGAGCACTTACAGTGTGCCAGACTCAGGAAGTCTTTACAAGGACCAGCAAATGCTCGCCCCATTCTGACCCCCGACTTCTAAATCTTCAACCGTTTCTGATGAACACTTCGCTACAATGACCCTGCTTCTTTAACTTCGATCGTTACCCTGAATGTCAATCACTGCCTCATGCCCCACTTTAATGCCTTTAGGGACAGCTGGGCTGTGTCGAGGATCTGTTCCTACGCCAAGCAGGAACATCTGCTAATTAGAGACCTCCCCCGATCCTGGACCACTGGGCCTATTTCAGCTGCATCCATGGGTCTTCCTGCAGCCCCACTCACCATTCTAATTTTCTCTGACCATGTTAGAACTGTGCAAAAGGACTTAAAAAAACGCTGAACGAGGCTCTAAATGTCCCTCCTGTGAAAAACGTGAATGGTTGCTATGGGTTTCACCCCATCAGTCTTAGATACCAAATTTATTTCCTGATTCTCATTGGGGTTTAAAATAGAACTTGAAAAGCACAGCCTCTTCACAAAAGGTTCTTAACCACAGCAAGATTATAACAGTTATTTCAAACCTGATTTTAGTGGCAGAATCTTTTTCTCCTTCAAATACAATAGAAAAGCAATCAGATAAAAGCTCACCTGCTAATGCGGTGAGGGCTGCACAACTCTATGAATATATTAAAAGCTACTGAATTATACCCTTCAGGTGAGTTGTTTGGTATGTGAATTATACCTCAACAAAGCTGTTAAAAAAAAAAAGAGCACATGTGCAGGGAACGACACAGGAGCCAGAGCCCTGGGGTCTCTTGCTTCCCAGCTGCCCTCCCCCAACTCACCCACCTCCACACCCAGAGCCCTACAAGGGAGTCTGAGAAACCACTCCTTTAAAAGACCTGTCAGACTTTCCATCACAAGAGAACAGTGGCTAAAAGACTGACGAAAATACACTTGCACCTCACAGTTGAGCCTGTACGTCCAGCGTCCGGCAACTCTGTTAACAAATGGATCCCAATTTATACCTTCAGATGAGCACTGCTTCTGTCCCTTTAGTCACCGCTCCTATCCAGGGGCCAGTACTTCATGTCCCAAGGTGATCTATCCTCCTGGGGACACTCACCTCCCTGCCCTGGTGGGGACTCACCAGCCTCACAAGCTCTCTGGTGTTTCTGGCTAAAACCACACACAACCCTGGTTGATCCCACCCAGGATTTAATATATTTAGGACCCCAAATAAATGTTTTCTGTTTCCAAAACTCAAACTCCCCATGGCCTCCCCCTGGGGGTGTTTGCAAGGACACCCACAGACCCTGAAAGCAGCTCACCAGAATCTACACTTGGTGAGAGGCCAAGGCCAGGACTTCTGCACTGAACCCCCAAGGTGGCTGAGGTCACAGTGAGAGACAGGATGTGGGTCCATCTGACTGTGGCCCTGTAGCTGTTCCCTCTTGAGGCAACAAAGACGGTGAAGCCTTCATGTGGACAAACCCCAATCCCAGACGTAAAGCATCAAGGCTGGGTGGCTCTGGGCCGCTGATCCAGGCTGGCGAGTTCCTTGCCTGGGGTGTCTGGGAGGCGTCACAGTCTACTCTCTCATATTCTCGACCTTGGGGGTGTCCTTGGCAATGCTCATCTGATGGTTCAACAGCAACCGTCCCCCTCCCCGACCAAAGGAAAACAACCTAAGTCAAATCAAAGTCACAGTCTCTCTACCCCTCACCCTGGACAGGTTCTGCTGCCTGGCCAAGCTCCGCAGGGATGAGCATGGAAGGCACCGACATTCAGCTGCAAACACTGGCCAGTATTTCCAAAATATACCCCACCCGGGTGGAATGTCAGCGTTCCCCCGGAGCAGCCTCCGCTGGGCAGCTTCCAACCTTTGCTCCACTCCTCCGGGAACCAGGAACTTCTAACTTCTCAAAACCATCCATTCCCTTAGGATTCCCGTGACATGCCCTGAGGACAGGCTTGGTAATTTCTAACAGGCAAGCAGAAAATCGAAGCTCAAGGGCACGAGGTTATTAAGTGGTGATGACGAGATACGAAATGAGATCCGTGCCTCTAAAGCTCTTTCTTATGCCTTACAGTGTCATCCCCACGTGTCCACATACTGATTCTAGTTGCAACCCGTGTATCTACGCAGAACAAGTTAACTCTTGGCGTGCGCCAGCTTCTTTGCTACCTGAGGACGGCTGGCTGCTTCTGGCTCACCAGCCTGTGGATTTCAGAACCCTCTCACTGACGCAGTCGTTCCCGATTGGATTTATTCTACTTGACCTTCTTATGAGGGGATCCTTTTAATTTGGGGAAGGTGAGTGGGGTGTGTGGGTGGAGATGAGATCACAGAATGTGGAGAAGGTTCAGAGCAATGTCTCCTTTTGGGTGTCCCTGTTCCCCCCAAAATAAATATCCTGGGGCTTTCCTTCATGCCTTCCTGTCCCTTCTGTTATGCTACCACCTTCTTTTGAGGCTAATACCACCTTTGGAAGGGCTCCATTTCCTTTACACGAACATCTTCAAGTGCTCCTGCCCGGCAGGTGGCCTTTGGGGCCTTTCAGAGTTCTGTTAGGAGGGTTCTGCTTTTCTTGCTGCCTGAAGATGCTTCTCTGTGGGACCACATCGGCAGCACGTGCAGAGAAAGGGCACACGGCACTCTGGAGGCAGACAGAGCCGGGTCAGAACCTCGAGCTCGGCGACCATGGGCCAAGGTACTTAATCTCTCTGAGACTCAGTTTCCTCATCTGTAAACTGGGACTAATTACCCGGGGATGTTGTGAGGCTAAGTACAATCCTCAGCGTATGGTAGATGCTCAAAAGAAAATGATGGTCAGGAACTTCCCTGGTGGTCCAGTGGTAGAGAATCCTCCTTGCAATGCAGGGGTTGCGGGTTCGATCCCTGGTTGGGGAACTAGGATCCCACATGCCGCAGGGCAACTAAGCCTGTGCACCGCAACCACTGAGCTCGCGCACCTCAACGAAAGAGCCCGCGTGCCACCAACTACAGAGCCCATGCGCTCTGGAGCCCGTGGCCATGACTAGAGAGAGAAAAACACGCACGACACAGCTAGAGAGAAACCTGAGCAGACCGCGCACCGTAACGAAAAGATCCCTCCTGCCTCAACAAAGATCCCGTGTGCCACAACTAAGACCCAACGCAGCCAAAAAACATAAGGAAAATAAATAAATAAATAAAATAAATATTAAAAGAAAATGTGGGCTTCCCTGGTGGGACAGTGGTTAGGAATCTGCCTGCCAATGCAGGGGACATGGGTTCGAGCCCTGGTCTGGGAAGATCCCACATGCCACAGAGCAACTAAGCCCATGCGCCACAACTACTGAGGCTGCGAGCCACAACTACTGAAGCCCGCGCGCCTAGAGCCTGTGCTCTGCAACAAGAGAAGCCACCGCAATGAGAAGCCTGCGCACCGCAAGGAAGAGTAGCCCCCG
Organism: Orcinus orca; assembly: GCF_937001465.1. Classification (NCBI taxonomy): domain Eukaryota; kingdom Metazoa; phylum Chordata; class Mammalia; order Artiodactyla; family Delphinidae; genus Orcinus; species Orcinus orca. The sequence continues at coordinate 27,866,173 of NC_064563.1, forward strand.
CTCGCCACAACTAGAGAAAGCCTGCGTGCAGCAACAAAGCAGCCAAAAATAAATAAATAAAATAAATAAATTTTTTAAAAAATGAAAATGGCTTCATTACCTACTCATCTTCTGTCAGTTCACTCTGCTGCTTCCTCCCTCCTCCTGGGAAAGAGGAAGAGTTTCTCAACCTGTTTGCTGGTTCCTCCAGCTATGTGAGTGCTAAAATGGTCACCTGTTCTCATCCCCACCCGTCCCTCTGTCACTCTGGCTCAGATGCCATCTTCAGCCTCTCACTGTGGGCCTGGGATGCAGCCTTGCTGCCCGGGGGAAACCACCCACCACTGATTTCTGAGGCTGGTGGTGTCTCTTGCTTTAGCAGCTCGGAAACCAGACTTGCCTCTTGGTTGTCCTGCATTTGGGTGTGGGTGGTGAGAACTTTCTTCTGGTGCTGGGCTGGGTCTGACCTTTAAGCACTTCCTGCCTCCAGGCTCTCGAGAGATTTTCCACCGCACTTACTGACAGATGAGGCCACTAGAACTGCCTCTTTCCACGAGGGTGAGTCACAGCCTGGTTCAGAGTCGTCTTCAGGTGGGCATCAGGTGGAAACAACTGTTTTTGCTAAGTTAAATCTCAGGCTCATAGACAGGTTTGATTTGTTGCGGTGACGGCCCCCAGTCTGTTCATGCCTTTCTGTGTCCACGGCCTTGTGTAGATGCCTCCCAAACCGACTCTAAGCTTGGACAAGGTATATATGCTTTGGCCAATGGGACGACAGCAAATGAGCTGCAGACAGAGGCATGAAAAGTACTTATGCATTAGGGCTCGTCCTCCTTGGCTGCTTTTAGAACACCAAGACCACCGTGTGAAGACGCCCAGGCGAGCTGTTGGACGATGAGAGACCACATGGGGCCAAGGCAAGCAGTCCTGGCTGAGGCTCTCTTCAGACCACCAGCCTGCCAATCACCCCACACGTGAGCAAGGCCATCCGAGACCATCCAGCCCAGCCTTACCACCTGTAGATGCAGATCGGGAGAGTCAGCCCAGACTAAAAGAACTGCACAGCCAACCCCCAGATCACAGCAAATATGTAAAGGTTTTAAGCCACTAAGTTTGGGGAGCTTGAGATCTGTAAAGCAAAAGCTAACTGATCCAATAAAGAGAAAATACCTTGGGTTTTTACCAGGAAACTCTAAGCCAGGGTCCAGATCCCTATATCCTCATCTTATACAAAAGCTTCATCTCATCTACAGTCTTCAATATGCTGAGGGCTTTTGGGGAAAGGAGCTATATTTAGTTCCAGATTTAAAATACCGAGGATATGCTGGGTTAACCAGATGGCTGGGATCATATGACTGCCGTAGTGCTTTTAGTTTTTGGGCTACTGACGTCTCCACGTTATCTGTGGCTTTTCATTTGATGACACAGGCCTCCATCAGAGGACACGCACCGTTCCCCCTTGATATGTTCTGGGTTTCTGGTGCCCCTACCTTCTGACTCTCCCTTGGCAGACTGCAAATGGCAAATAATGGTCAGAATCTCATTACTGCCACTGTGCTAGGACCAGCCTGGTGGCACAAAGCCTAGGGGCCGGGGGGAGGGGGAAGGGGGCAGCACATTAACACCGAACCTGGGATAAACCCATACATGCCTTCTCCTGGAGCTAATTTTCCTAGAATACTTGGAAAGGAAGGTCACGCTCTGTTCTTTTTTTTTTTAAACGTCTAAAGAATAACGCTATAATTACATGGCTTTGAAGTTTGCATTTGCAGCTGGAGCCAGGACCCCAATGTGAGAACCTGGTGCATGGCTCCGCCCTGGGGTGTTTCTTTACTTCTTCAGTGGAAGAGATCCGGGGAGCCCTGATATAGTGGAAAACATGAGGCTTCAGAGACCAGCATATCTGTGTCAATTCCCTGCTCTGCCGCTATTTTCTTCTGTGTCCTCCTGACAACTTCACTTTGCCAAGTTTCAGGATCCTGATCTTTAAATAAGATTAGGGATAAGAGCGTAAAAGAGCAGGAGTAGGACTTCCCTGGTGGCGCAGTGGTTGAGAATCCATCTGCCAACGCAGGAGACACGGGTTTGAGCCCTGGTCTGGGAAGATCCCACATGACGCAGAGCAACTAAGCCCATGCACCACAACTACCGAGCCTGCGCTCTAGAGCCCGCGAGCCACAACTACTGAGCCCGTGAGCCACAACTACTGAGCCCGTGAGCCACAACTACTGAAGCCCGTGCGCCTAGAGCCCGTGCTCCACAATAAGAGAAGCCACCGCCATGAGAAGCCCGCGCACCGCAACGAAGAGTAGCTCCCACTCGCCACAACTAGAGAAAGCCCAGGTGCAGCAACGAAGACCCAATGCAGCCAAAAATAAATAAATAAATAAATTTATTAAAAAAATAAAATAAAATAAAGAGCAGGAGTAAATATCCTACGCAGAGCACCTGGCACACAGCAGGGATGTGCTGTGTGTGACCCCCAGCTCTGGAGGAGTCACACAGACCTCTGCCCACCAACCAAACACAAAGAGTCAACCTTTCCCGGAGCTGCTGTTCTGCCCCAGGCTGCGGCTCCCCTTCCAAACCCTGGCCACGGGCCACTGCCTTATTCACGAGCCCAGCCCCATCCGTCAGGGCGGGCGGCCACGTTTGCAGCCCGTTCCTGGCCCGCCCCACCATGCCGGCCTTCCTTGGGGCTGACTCAGCTGTGGTGTCCCGCCCTGCCACAGGTTTTCCAGCCTGGAACATCTGTCTCAGCTTCTGTTGGGCCCCATCCTAAGAAGACAGGATTACCAGCCAACGGGCTCTCTCCGTCTCTCTGGCCCAAGCTCCAGCCCCATTCTCCAGAGACCCCTTCTCCTTTCCCATCCCTAGCGAGGAGGCTCTCAGCCATTCAAGACATCAAGCATTCCTTGGGTCTCCTTCCGGTCATATTCCTGCATTTTCCCTCCACAGGAGTTCGGAGCGCGCACACCCCTGGGATCTACTGCAGCTCCTCCAGATAACCCATTGAACTTGTCCAAGTCATGCCAAGAGACAGCCAGGACCGGGCCCACAGCAGAAACCCCACAGCCTGCTCACAGCCCAGAAAGCCAAGTCCACAGGAAGAGTCACTGCCACATCGGCAGGGTGAGATGCTGCGGGATGGCGACCTACTTCAGTACAGCTCCCACCTCTCCTAACCGTCAAACATCTCTCAGGTCCCATCACCTTCCATGCAAGATGCTCTTGACTCAATATGACATCATGAGCAAATCCAATCCCTGTAAATACTTCCGTGGAAACCACTGTTTCATGTTGCAGGCTGAACACATTAACAGTTACCAATCATCAAATGTCTACGGGGCCCAGCCTTAGTTCCCACTGCTAAACCCACATGGTGAAAATATCTGATATCCAGAAATAGAATTATTACTCTGAATCCCTGATGAAGCAGTGAGAAAGAAAACAAGTAAGCAAACAGAAAACTCAGTTAACTTAATTCAACTTTACAACAGATTTGAATAGTGAAAGGAGATATTTTAGAATGTAATTCTGAAAAAAAAGCACCAGTAAATAGGCAGTTCCCATTATTGTATTACGGGAAATACCATTTCTGAATTAAGAGGAAAAAGGAATATATCAAAGGAATTTTTACAAGCTACCATTCTACCACCAGAGACTGCCAAAGCCCAAGCCCTGGCCTGATTTTCACCTTGTAAAAGCTGGAAATGCCACGTCTGGTGACTCCGGTCTCAGAGTCCCCTTCAAAGTGTACAGAATTCGGGGTTTGAAACGTGACCATGACCATTTGAAAGAAAAATATGCATTCAATTATCTCATATGTGTGGTTAAAATACCATTACCAGGAATAGAAAGACGGTATGAAAGAAAACGCTTTAGATGTATTCTATACTTTGGTATATTCTTTTTCGGTCTTAATCATTTTGGCCTAAGTAAATCCAGCATTATAATGAACAAAAAAGCCCTCGAGTCTATAATTGTGAACTAAATATGAACCAAGCAAAGGTAAAAGCTACATCTTCGTAATCCTCCCTCTCCAAGGTCCCCTCAAAGTGGAGTCTAATTGCAAAATCAAAGACGCTTGGCTAAGAATAAACCAACCTTAAAGTCTGATGAGTGAGAGCCTGATAGATTCCAGACCTCCTGGACAGCACCAAGGGGGCTGTGAGCTCCCAGCAGCCATTCACATTCCAGTTATTCAAATTCCAGCTAACCTGCAGGCTGGGTTCTAAAGGCCGAAACCGATTCACTCATCCAGTCAATCCGTTGATTCAAAACAACATATTTCCCCAAAGCCAATATGTGTTGAGCACCATCGAAAGTGCTGAGGACACAGGATACAGGACACAGTTTCTGCCATCTTGAAGCGCACAGCTGAAATGTACTTATGAGAGAAAGGATATGAGATCTAGGAATTGCTTTAAAATATTCTGGAAGGGGGAGCGGCGGGGGAAAGTCAAGGAGGAATTACTGAAACAAGATTGGCAAACTGCTGACAATTGCTGAAGCTGGGTGATGAATCCTAAGGGCACATCATATGATCCTCCGTGCTTTTATGTATGTTTGAGGTTAAAAAAATTTTAAGTGTTAAGAAAAAAAAAAGGAAGCTCACAGTCTGGTCAGTGGAGCAATGAGTAAATAGAACATCTGGCCTGTGAAACCAGTACCATGATGGGGGAGTAGAGTGGGGGAGGGGAGGGGACCCACCTAGGCCCAGAGCGGGTGGTACTGTTTCCTGTGGAGAAAGCTGGGCCCGAGCTGAGCTCAGTCTTCAAGAGTGGATTGGAGTTGACGTGTTCACAATTGCATTTTAGGAAAACATGTGCGTTTTAGGAACGAACCAAAGAAACTGCACTAAGGAAGACTGTCCTGACTCTAGGAGGGTTTGTATCTCTGTGTGTGAGAGGAGCCAGAGCGGGGAGGCGGATTAGTCCGGGCACCACCCCACAGCTGCACCTGCAGTGAGTCTGCCGCACCCTGGGACAGCCGGCTGCCCAGAGGCCCCATCAGGGCTGGGCCAGGGAGCCCTCACCTCACCTGGGTCTGCTCCTCCACGGGGAGCTTGCCTGTGACCCGGCGCCGACAGGCAGGTGGCTACAAGGGCCTCACTCCCCCCACCTAGGCCAACCTATCAATGGACCCCAAGGAATCCCACCACCAAGGGACTGGACTGCTCACCCACTGATGCCCACTCCCTTCCCGGAGTCCCCTCAGGGCCCAAAGCCACTGACCTCCAGGTTGGAGCAAGGGGAGGGGTCTGATCTCAGGAGCCAGGCCACCAAGCAGTGCCAGCTTGAGGGACAGGCGTACTTCGTGGACTGACCCTCATTTTCTAGGGCTGGGATTCTCTATCTCTTCCCAGCACCAGCCTCTGCTGGGAATACAGGACAGGAGCAGGCCCTGAGGCCTCCCTGCCCCTCTCAGCAGGGGTGACACTTGAAAGGATGCCTGAGAGCCACGCAACGTGCCGCCCCTGGAACATTCTGCGCTGTGCCTCACACCAACCCTCCCGGACGCCTCTCTCACCCACATTACTCTCCTCCTGAAGGACAGCCTGTCTTCTACCTTGGGCTGGGGAGGGATGGTGTAACCCAAGACAGCATCATGCCCAGATGCGACACGGAGTGGCAACACCCACCTCCTTGGCTACGGGGTCACCAGTCGGGGGCGGGGAGCAATCAACGCTGCAGATCACGCCCGAAGCTGGCCCTGGATAAGGGCAGCAGCAGGCCCAGCGCTCTCTGGCCCTGCTTTCCGGGCTCACTATGACCTGGCCACACCCCACAAGTCCCACTGCAGGCCCCAGTCCTCCTTCCCACGACGTGGAGTTAAGTATGTGGGCTCCGGGGTCAGTTGGTCAGGTCTAGAGCCCTGCTCTGACACTTCCTGAGCCACAGCTGCCCCATCTATGAAATGGGAACAATCCATCTCACAGGGTGTGTAAGGCTCACGGGGTTAATCCTTGTAAGGGACACAGCCCAGTTTCGGGCTCCTAATAAGCTCTCAGTAAGTGTCAGCAGTGACTTCTCTTATGGCTTTAATACCCACCACCCACACGTGGGGTCCTCACCCTGCTGCCACCTTGTCTCCGTGCCCACCCTAGAGATAAATGCCTGCACTGCAGCAAACAGACCAAGTCAGTTTGAAGAGGTTTTAAACACCACCTGGTTCAAGTCCCCTGTTTGACCGGAAGACAGGCCAAGGGCAGGTCACGACCAGCACAAGGCTCCAGGCTGCTCAGGGAGCCTGGCCTTCCTGGCATGCACTCCTGCTTCACAACCAGAGAGTGGCCGCCAGCACTCTGCCTTGGTCACTTCCTTCCTCTTCACCGTAGAGGGCACGTATGTGGCAGACACTCCTAACTGTCGCCCAGTGTCTATTCTCGCCTTCTTACTGGCAGAATCCTCTAGGTTTTAGCTGGACACGTGGCCACCCAGCTAGAGACAGCTATTTCCCAGACTCCCTTGCAATTAGCTGTCATCATGTGACCAGGTTCTGGTCAATGAGTTGTGACTGGAGGTAATATGTGCAAGGCTGGGTCAAAAGGAGGCTGCCTGCACTACCCGACTCTGCCCTTCCTCCTTCCCCCCACCCCCCACCCTGGCATGGTGGTGAGCCAGCTTTCTCGATGCCCATGGAGACAACATCCTTGTAGATGACAGAGAAGAACCCTGGATGACCCCACGGGTCATCCATCTCCTTAACTGCCTACCAGGTCAAACTGTTTTGGGAGAGAAAAATCAATCTCACAGTCTTTTAAAGTCATTGTTATTTCTGTAATAACCTATATGGGAAAAGAATGTGGAAAAGAATGGATATGTATAACTGAACCAGGCTGCTGTACACCCAAGACAAACACAACATTGTAAATCAACTATACTCCAATATAAAATAAAAATTAAAAAGAAAAAGAAAGTCATTGTCATTTCTGCTAAAGCAGCCAGAGCAATCCCCTAACTAGAACTCACCACTAGCTCTAAAGAACATGGGTCCTCCCCATGCGGGCTCCCTCTGGGGGGTGTGATGAACAAGCACACACACTCCTGATTAATTGCATTAGGCTCATCACTGACCAGGCTGAACATCACTCTTAGACGTGATATAAATGAGACATGGCTGGGGTAACCTTTGTTCCTTTTTTTTTTTTTTTTTGCGGTACACGGGCCTCTCACTGTTGAGGCCTCTCCTGTTGCGGAGCACAGGCTCCGGACGCGCAGGCTCAGCGGCCATGGCTCACGGGCCCAGCCGCTCCGCGGCATGTGGGATCTTCCCGGACCGGGGCACAAACCCTTGTCCCCTGCATCGGCAGGCGGACTCTCAACCACTGCGCCACCAGGGAAGCCCCCCTTTGTTCTTTTTGAGTTATATTTTTTGTTTTATCTCAAACAATTCATATATCTATGAAGATGGCTTGGCTGCAGGTAATAGAAAACCCTGCTAACGCAAAGGGACCCATCGACATTCTCACATGAGTCACAGCGCTAGGAACTGCTGCAGCAGGGTTGCTTAATTCAGCAACTCAAAGGCATCATCAGGAAGTCAGGATCTTTCCATCTCCGGGCTCTCTGCCATCCTCTGTGTTTGTCGTGTCCCTAGGATGGCTCCACCCAAGGATCACAGATGGTGACCACTCTCCAGGCATCACCCTTGGCAACATGCAGAGGCAGAAGGGATGATCCTGCACATTTCTACTGGACGCCAGGATGCCTTTCCCAGAAACCCTCCAGCGGACTCCCCCAAACGTCTAACAGCCAGACCTGTGTCACATGCCCATGCCCCAAACTGATCACCAGCACCACGAATGGACCGCCGAGACTGGGTGAAACCAATCAGGATTCCCCTCCTGGTGGAGGCCCATGCAGGGAGGGAGATGGTGAACAGAATCGGAGTTCTGTTAGGACTGAGGGAGGGAGGGGATGCCTGTAACAGCCAACAGCTGGAGAAGATTTGACAACACACACACACACACACACACACACAATGACTCTAAAATATTATTCTCAAACCCAGTCATCTGATGACAGTACCAGCCCTTTTCAGATCTAGCAATCAAAGCACATGTCGTTATAATTATATGTTTAACGAGCATCAGTTTGCTTGGGTACAACCAGCACAGCAGCATCCCTCAGACTACTGACTACATGTTCTACTGACGAGACTTTTTTTCCGTATTTCACACGTGCTGAAATATGCAGCATGAAGTATTTAACTATCGTTTCTTTCCAAAAAGGATTCTGAGGCAGATAAATCTGCAGACTTAGTATTTTTAAATCCCTGAAATAATGAAGGGTTTTTTTTGCCCTGCATTTGTGAGCTACACATGCCCATCACTCTTCCCTTTGAGGTTTTTTCCAGCTCGACAAAGGATAAACTTGTCAGGGCTACTGATCGTTTCTCAGGACCAGAAGAGACTGAAATAAATAATTCAGCAAGCCAGGATTTGCACTTTTATGTACTCTTCAGTGATTTTTTTCTTGACATTTGGCGAGAAGTCTGGGTGCCAGCCAACTTGGCTGCTTTGCTCTTTCTTAAGTTTTAGAAGCGTCACATCTGAAACCGGCATTCTTATTTTAGAATGTCAAGAGCAACGATAAGTACCTCAACAAAAAAGGGAGAACACGCAGTTGGCATGCCTTACGCACCACAAAGCCACTTAAAAAAATACAGCTGATTCTTTTTATTTTGCAAGCAAACTGTGTCAATTAAAAGTTTCTTAAAATGTCAAGGAAAGCACAAAAGGATTAAATAGGCAGGGCTGTAAAACTGGAACGATAAGTGATGTACAATTGAAGATTTCAGTGAGGAAGTCAAAATTTTAAAGGAAAAAAAAAAAAAACCAAAAAGCTCACACTGTCCTGAGAATCTCAGCTGTCCAAAGTGAACCAGGCACGCCTGAAAGTGCAGGTTGCCAAGGCCACTTATGCTTTCTGAAAGCTGCCTTTTTTCTATGTTAACAGTGCTACGTGGAAATAGAATTTTTCTCTGGGTGGATACATGAATGGAGCGCTCATCCATGCAACGGATGAAGGCTTTTCTCCCAGGGAGGCCTTGTTCAGGCTGGGAGCACGCTCACCTACAGAGCTTAGACAAAACCTGTGCTCACTGCTGGCCCATCCCGTGACTCGGTCACGATGAGGCGTGGGGCCCCAGGTCCTCTGCGTGTCAACATCACTGCCAGCGCTGGTGGGCAGGAACTCCATGCCTCTAAAAAAACTTTCAGAAAACTGCTGGGTGAGTCAGTGAGAGGTTGGCAGCATCAGTGTCAATACAGAATGAGCCCTCCTGCCCAAGGAGGTGGTCAAATGGGCAGTTACCTGCTGGAGCTGCTGTGGAGGGACTGGCATGGGTGACCTGTAGGAGCATCCATGTGCTGAGATCCAAGGAGTCTCTGATTCAGATGTTTTGAGAAACTCTCAAAACTGTTTTTTTTTTGTTTGTTTCCTTTTTTTGGTTTCTTTGCATGTATAAAGAGACAGGTAGAGCAAAAACAGAGCTAAGAACACGGTCACATAGAATCACAGACACTTATCTTGGAAGGAATTTGAACTGTTATTAGTCCCAGCTCCCTTCCCATAAAGTAGGGAATAACACTGTAATAAGCTCCATTTAGATTGATTCAGCTTAAAGTTGTAATGAAACACAAGCCTCAAGGTCAATGATACTCATATATATAATGGTGAAAAGCTAAAAACTTTTCCTCTAAGATCAGAAACAAGATGAGGATGTCCATTCTTGCCACTTTTATTCGACACAGTACTAGAAGTCCTAGCCAGAGCAATTAGGCAAGAAAAAGAATTAAAAGGCATCCAAATCAGAATGGAAGAAGTAAAACTGTCTCTATTTGCAGATGATGTGATATTATATACAAAAAACCCTAAAGACTCCACCCAAAAACTTGGAACTAATAAACAATTTCAGTAAAGTTACAGGCTACAAAATCAATATGCAAAAATCAGTTGCCTTTCTATACACTAAAAATGAACTACCAGAAAAAGAAATGAGGGAAATAATCCCATTTACAATTGCATCAAAAAGAATAAAATACCAGGAATAAATTTAGCTAAGGAGGTGAAAGATCTGTACACTGAAAACTATAAGACATTGATGAAAGAAACGGAAGGGAAAATAAATGGAAAGATATTCCATGTTCATGGATTAGAAGAACTTAAAGTGTCCACCCTAACCAAAGCAATCTACACATTCTATCCAAATTCCAATGGCATTTTTCACAGAAATAGAAAAACAACCCTAAAATTTGTAAGGAACCACAAAAGACCCCAATTAGCCAAAGCAATCTTGAGAAAGAACAAAGCTGGAGGCATCACACTTCCTGATTTCAAGCTGTATTATAAAACTATAGTAATCAAAACAGTATACTACTGGCATAAAAAGATACATAGATCAATAGAACAGAGAGCCCAGAAATAAACCCATGCATATATGATTTATTAATTTACAACAAAGGAGCCAAGAACATACAATGGGTAAAGGATAGCCTCTTCGATAAATGGTATTGGAAAACTGTACAGCCACATGTGAAAGAATGAAACTGAATCCCTGTCTCATACCACACACAAAAATTGACTCAAAATGGATCAGACTTGAACATAAGACCTGAAACCAGGGCCTTCCCAGGTGGCGCAGTGGTTGAGAGTCCGCCTGCCGATGCAGGGGACACGGGTTCGTGCCCCAGTCCGGGAGGATCCCACATGCCGCGGAGCGGCTGGGCCCGTGAGCCATGGCCGCTGAGCCTGCGCTTCCGGAGCCTGTGCTCCGCAGCGGGAGAGGCCACAACAGTGAGAGGCCCGCGTACCACAAAAAAAAAAAAAAAAAAAAAAAAGGTAAATAAAATAAGGGATTAATATCTAAACTATATATAAAGAACTCATACAACTCAGCTGCAAAAAAAAAAAAATCTGATTTAAAAAAGGGAGAGGAACTGAATAGACATTTTTCCAAAGAAGACATACAGGTACCTGAAAAGATGTTCAATACCACCAATAATCAGGGAAATGCAAATCAAAACCATAATGAGACATCACCTCACACCTATTAGAATGGCTATTATCAAAAAGACAAGAGATGACAAGTGTTGGCAAGGGTGTGGAGAAAAGGGAACCCATATGCACTACTGGTAGGAATGTAAATTGGTGCAGCCACTATAGAAAATAGCATGGAGGATCTGCAAAAAATTAAAAATAGAACTACTATAACTATACGATCCAGTAATTCCACTTCTGGGTGTATGTTTGAAGGAAACAAAATCACCACCTCAAAGAGAGATCTACATCTCATGTTCACTGCGGCATTACTTATAATAACCAAGATATATATCTATATCTACATCTATATACATATATTACATTTTCTTTATCCATTCATCTGTTGATGGACACTTAGGTTCTTTATATATACACACACACATACACAATGGGATGTCATTCAGCCATGAAAAAGAAGGAAATTCTACCATTTGTGACAACATGCATGGATCTTGGGGGCCTTAAGCTTAGTGAAATCAGTCAGACAGAAAAAGACAAATACGGTATGACCTCACTTATATGTGGAATCTTAAAAAACCAAACAACTGAATGCACAGAAACAGAGAACAGATTGGTGGTTGCCAGAGGTGGAGGGTGGGCATTAGACGAAATGGGTGAAGGTGGTAAAAAGGTACACACTTCCAGCTATAAGATAAGTAAGTTATTGGGATGTTATGTACAGCATGGTGACTATGGCTAACAATACTCCACTGTATATTTGAAAGTTTCTAAGAGAGTAGATCTTCAGAGTTTTCATCACAAGAAAAACATTTTTTATAACTAACTCTGTGAGGTGATGGATATTAACTAGACTTACTGTGGTGACTATTTAGCAATAGACACACGTATCAAACCATTATGTTGTACACCTTAAACTAACACAACGTTGTAGGTCAATTATAGCAATAAAACTGGAGGAAAAAAGAAGATAGAATATAAATGGATGTTGAGTAAATATGAATGTACAGTGTTAAAAAATAATAAAATAACCAGAAGAAAAGAGAAAAAGGCAAACTTGAAAGTCACATGCTACAGAAGCAGAGCTTCCACAAGCTTGGGGCCCCAAATCTGTGTGCAACAGAGCTCCCACCACTTTCACACACCACCAACCTTGATACCATTGTCCTGGAACCAAACTGGACCATTTTTGTAAGGGAAAAATAATCTATTGTGTTAAGCCACAGAAATTTAGGGGTTTATTTGTTATAGCAGCTTAACACTAATCCTAACAGTTACTTGTCCATATACATAGGCTTTTTTAAAAAATATTTATTTATTTATTTATTTGGTCTTAGTTGCCGGGTCTTAGTTGCGACATGCGGGCTCCTTACTTGTGGCATGCGAACTCTTAGTTGCAGCACGCACGTGGGACCTAGTTCCCTGACCAGGGATCGAACCCAGGCCGCCCGCATTGGGAGTTTGTAGTCTTACCCACTGTGCCACCAGGGAACTCCCATACACATAGGCTTTTGATAAAGATTAAGCAAAATATTCACGAAACACCTGAGTCACAGTAACTCAGTAACGGTTAATTCCTTTCTGCTCATGGGTCTGCTACCCACTGGAAAATATACCAATAAATTTTTTTTTTTTTTTTGCTTTGGAGCAAGCATTTTCTAGGAATATTTAAATGTACAGATTAGGGCTAACCCCCTAAGCTTATTATGAGGCAACATTTTCTGGCGGGTTCTGACTATTTACATCTTTAAGTCACTCTGTCATCTGGAATATGACGTTTGCCTTGAACCCTAACTTGGAGCTGAGAGAGGGAGAGACCTCGGAACAAAGACAGCCACCTCACTCAGTGGATGGCAGGTCCTTTCAAGTTTTCCAAAGTAAGTCATACTTACTTGTACTTTACTAGGGGTTCTAAAAAGAAAAGCCAGCGATGCTTAATGAGAAACATGAAGGAAGAAGCTGTCGATGCAAGAGCTTTTGAGAATGCCGAGCACAGGGACAGTCACGAACCCTGTTTACTCACCAGTTTCCACAAACTCAGGCTACATGAGCAAATACCTATTCTGTATTCTCACCATAAAATTGAGTTTCTAAATTGAGTTTCTAAGTATGTCTACTAAACAGGGCAAAGAGCCATCCTGTAATATTTAGAGCCTTAATAGTCATCTTCCAAAATCTGTGGCGTTATTCGTGGGGCCCTATTGTGTGTATCACAGGACATGACGGTGGTGGGAGTGTTTGCTGTGGATCGTGTTCAGTAACAGTGCTGTGAACTGTTGGTTATGGAAGACTGGCTTTGCCCACCAACCTTGTGATAACTAACCGCAGACTGCCATATCACTAGTCTTGTTATGACTGATCCAATCAGGATGGAGATCCGTTCCTTTTTCTCAAGTTAGGAACATACCTGATGTCTTCCTTTGTAAGAAAAACGAACCATTCTAACAGATTCATTTAAAACCATGTTCAACCAAAATCCTGTTGTCCCCAGAAGGACAGTCTTCTCTCATGTTCCCAGCAGGCGGTCATTAGAACTCTGGCGCTTTAGTGGCTTCCCATAATGCTCTTGGGATGATGACCAAACCCTGCCCGTGGCCTGCAGGCCCAGCCTCACCTCAAGCCCATACACGAGAGCCCTCCAGCCATCCTGGCCATGTCTCAGCCCCACAGAAGAGCCCTGCTCCTTGGAGATTTGGGACCTGTGTCCATGCCTGTCCTCTGACAACCCATTAGGAGGTGGGGCAGCTGGGCAGATGCCTGGGGTGCTAGTCCCACAAGGGGCACAACCCCTCACAGGAAACAACCTGAGGTGGAGAAAACTGTACCTTTCTGAAGCTGCTCGGGCAGAGGAGGGAGGTGGAACCCCCAGGGGCCATTAGGCTGCCTTCTTTCGGGAAGACTCTGGTGAGTGAGCCATGGCAGGTAGGTAAGCTTGAAGCCAAGGCTGAAACGCTCGGGAGAGCAGAGCACGAGAGCGTGGTGGTTTTAATGCACGTCCACAAATTCTCTGTTACATCTCCCACCAGGAGGAGGTTCTAGGTCTTGGCGACAGGCGTTGGACTGCCTTGAGGAGTAGAAAGGCATAGAAATGATGTGAGCTGTGTGAGCTCCAACACCAGGTCAGAAAAGTCTATGCAGATTCTATCTAGCTCTCTCTCTCCTGGGTCACTTGCTTCAGAGCTCTGAGGCCACGACGCAGGAGAGACCCCATGAGAGGGCCCCCAGGGGTGGGGATGCCTAACAGCAGACATGTGAGTGGGGGAACGTTCAGATGATTCCAGACCAGCCATTGCCTGAATGACTGTGTGAGAGATCTGAGTGAGAATCACTGTCTGGGCCTGGTTCACCTCCAAACCATGAGAATGAGAGTAAAAGGAGGGTTGTTTTAAGCATCCAGTTTGAGGATGATTTGCTTTGCAGCAACAGTGAGCGGCATGAGGCTAGGAACTTTAGCCTTGCTCCCTGCTCTTGTATCCCCAGTGCTAGGAACGATGCCTGGTCCAGAGCAGGTCCTCAGTCAATATTTGTCAGATTCATGAACGAATGAATGAACAGAGAATAGGCTCACTCCAGCCACCAGCAATCTATCCTCCCTGCCTTCCTCCGGCCGGCACGCTGCCTCTCCTGTCCCTCCCTCTTTCCTACCTTGCTGACTCCCAATCAGCCCTTGGATCACTTTCTCAGGGCAGCTGCCCTTGAACTCCCCTATCTAGATCAGCATCCTGTCTGATACTGTCAAGTCACCCTGTGCTTCTCCTTCATGACACTTCTCAGCACTGTCATTACATAACCAAGCACGTTGAAATCCCTGGCTGGCCCGCTGTCACCTGCGATTGACCGTAAGCCACCCGACAGCAGGGACGGGGTCTGTCTGTTCACAAGTGTGTCTCCGGAACTGGACAAAGCCTGGCACAGAGCCGGCTGAAGGCACGTCAGAACATTTCTGGAGAAGGACGATATTCAGCTCAGCTGTTTTTACTCACAATAGTTGCGACACCAAACATGTGGGGCTTTTTTCTCACACCAACCAATTTTCCAGTTCTCCGGACACCAGCTCTGGGTGTCCCACAATTCAATTTGCTTCTGACACTGACCGCCCAGAGTTAGCTTCAGACTCCACTGGTTGAAGGGCTCAGTCCCAAAGACTGCCCCACTTCAGAGGCCAGTCACAAGTCGTGGTCCCCAGGCTGCCCGCTTCTGTCCTGCTATGGCTACAAAGCCAGGGGGGTTCCTACAACCCCCTACTTCAGGTTTGATCATTTGTTAGGACAGCTCACAAATCTGGAAACAGAATAAGTGACTCTGTTACTTACTATTGATTTATTATGGAGGATACAACTCAGGAGCGGCCAAAGAGAAGAACTGCAAAGGGCAAGGTATGGGGCAAGGGCACAGGACCTCCACGCTCTCTCCAGGCTTGCCACCCTCCCCGCACCTTTCTGTTTGTCAACCTGGAAGTTCTCTGAACCCCGCTGTTTAGAGTTTTCTATCGAGGCTTCATGTAGGCAAGAGTGATTAAATCACTGGCCCCTGAATGACTGAATTCAACCTCCAGCTCTCTTCTCTCCCCTACCGGGAAATCCGGGGTGGGGCTGAGCATCACAACCCTTTAGTCATTTCTTGGTCTTTTAGACACAGGCCCTCAGCCTGAAGCTATGTAGCCTCCCCACCACAACCTGTCATCTCATTAGCATAGAGACACTCCAGATTCCAAGGGTTTTAGGAGCTGTGTGCCAGGAACCTGGGACGAAGACCAACTATTAAGTTTTTTATGATACCACAACAGCCAATCCCATTATTAGAAGCTGAGAATTCTTATTAATACTGAGTTAGAATTGGCCTATAACTACTAGCCTATCCACCACCAGGCTTTCCAAATCTACTCACACCCTGGTCATCCTCACCACACAGATCCCGGGAGACCCAAGAGGTTGAGTGTCTTCTGCAGGTCTACACAGTAGTCAGGGGAAGAGCTGGAATCTGGAACCAGCTCTCTGCCTCACCAGTTCAATGCTATTCCCATTACACTACACTGCCTCCTGGATATTTTCACGGATGTTAAACGCTCTGTAACAACAAACAAAGCTGGGCGCTTTTTATAATGGAACATATGAAACCGGTGAGGCTTCTTACCACTGGACACATGGTATTCGATACCTACATGAAACAAGAGCCCATGTTGATTCTTTAGGCACCTCCCTGCCAAACGCCTACAGGGTGAGCCCCTGAGCAAACATCGAATACAGATTTCAATTTGGCTCCAGTTTACTGGACAGACCCTGTGTCAATTCTCTACAGAGGGTTTCTTTTCCCTTCCTTGTCATTCCCAGGGTCTTTGGAGATCGAGGACAGAAATAAACTCCAGGTGATCTGCAATAGTTCAGTTAAGACACCACCCCCGAACAACTGAGCTTTTGAGGACAACGCAATGACTGGGAAAAGAAAATATGAAAATTTTAATGTGACTTAATGTGAAAAAGAAAAAAAGCACACAGAACCATGTACTGCATGACGCTAATATATATGTATATGCTTGGAAAACTAGGATGGAAAGATATACAAACTTTAAAATGACACAGCGGGCTTCCCTGGTGGCGCAGCGGTTGAGAATCTGCCTGCCGATGCAGGGGACACAGGTTTGAGCCCTGGTCTGGGAAGATCCCACATGCCACGGAGCGGCTAGGCCCATGAGCCATGGCCACTGAGCCTGCGCGTCCAGAGCCTGTGCTCCGCAACACGAGAGGCCACGATAGTGAGTGAGAGGCCCGTGCACCGCGATGAAGAGTGGCCCCCGCTCGCTGCACCTAGAGAAAAGCCCTCGCACAGAAACGAAGACCCAACACAGCCAAAAATAAATAAATAAATAATATTAAAAAAAAAATTACATGGCATTTCTCACCCTTCGGATAGGCAAAAAAATAAAAGATTGTTCATCTCCAGTGAATGCTAGTCTCGAAAGGGATGAGTTCTTTCACATACTGTTGGTGAGAGGGTTAACTGGAATGGAATCTGTAGAGAACCAGTGGTCTTATTAAAACAATAAACACACATGCCCTTTGCCCTAAGAATTCGTATTCTGGGTATCTAGTTCCCAAAATTGCTCACTTGTGTGTACAAAGCAGCAATAGGAATAACTACAAAAATCTGAAAACAACTGAAATGTTCACGTGTACAGAAATGGCTGGAAAGTTAGTTTGTCCATACAATGGAACATGATTCATCCTTAAAAGGAAGAGGTAGATGTATGTGTGGAGGTGGACAAACCTCCAGGAGACACTGCCCAGAGAAAGATAGATGAGCCGGTGCTGGCAGCAGCATAACAGATACAGGAGCATCTCATGTAGGTAAAATGTACATTTGCATATCTCAACAGACATATGGAAATTTTAAGACAACATGTAAACTTCTAGAAAAAGGTCTGGAAGGAGACAGCCCCCTAAATTAACAGGGGTGGACTTTTAACCTCTACTGTGTATTTTTCGATATCTACTTACATATTTAATGCTTTCTTTTTACAACATGTTGTGTATAAATTTTATAAGATTAGTAATGATAGAAGAAAATATTATACTGCTAAATGAAAAAAGCAAGGTCTAATACAATTATGTTTGAACTCAATTATGTTATAAAGAAGATATGTTACCAAACTGGACTGAGTGGTTTGAAACAGGGACAGGAGTGGGACTTTTTATTGTTTCCTCTTCAGAACTTCGAACCTATTACTATTTTAAAAAAATAACACAAGTAACAATTAAAAAAAAAATGGAAAGAGGAAAAAAATGCCCTTAATGTTACGAGTGCTTATAGCTGGGATTACAAGTAATCTTAATTTTCTTTAGAACAAACAAATCTTGGGATTTCCCTGGTGGTCCAGTGGTAAAGAATCCACCTTCCATTGCAGGGGATCCGGGTTTGATCCCTGGTTGGGGAACTAAGATCCCACGCACCGCGGGGCAACTAAGCCTGTGCGCCGCAACTACTGAGCTCACGCGCCTCAACGAGAGAACTCGCATGCCACAAACTACAGAGCCCACACGCTCTGGAGCCCGTGTGCCACAACTAGAGAGAGAAAACCCACAGATCACAACTAGACAGAAGCCGGCGCACCACAATGAAGAGCCCGTGCCCCAATGAAAGATCCCACATCCTGCAAATAAGACCTGATGCAGCCAAAATAAATAAATTAATTAATTAAAACAAACAAATGTCAAGACAGAAGACTGGCTTACATTTCTTTAAGCAGGTGGTGGGATCTTAGAAGATTTCTTTTCTCCTTGGTAATTTTCTGCATTTTCCAAATTTTCTTAAGTAGACATGTCTTACTTTTAAAATCAGAAAAGAAAGCAAGCTGTAAAATTTATTTACCGTGCAGTTAAGCAAGAAGTCACAAGGTGGGTACAGGATAAATTATAAAGAGACCAGTGGTTTTGAAAGAGTACCCCCTTTGAAAACACAATGCAACATGGAACTTGATGTGTTAGAAAGATAAAGGCAGAGTATGCTAGGAGGGGCCTCATGCCCTACTCAGCAGAAGCCCCATCACACTGCAGAATTCAGGATTCCGGGAACACCATTAGGAAATGCACTGTACAAACAGACTGGGGCTGCAGGGGGATGGTGGTGGCTTGTGCTAGAATGGCCAGAGAAGGCCTCAGGGAAGCGGCAGAAACTGTGTTAAAACTAAAAGGGCAAGGAGGACATCAGCGGGCGCTCCTGATGTGAGCAGGCATTTGGAGGAGGGCGAAGGTTGTGGGCGGTGGTACAGAGCCGGCGGCGGGGCAGCCAAGTCCTCCCTGAACCGTCGACTGATGACAGGCTTTACGCAGCGACTCATCGGTGAACAGGTGGAGAACGGTTGGGACCAGACTAGGTTCCCGTAGGAGAAGAGAGCCACGGGAGGTTCCCGAACGCATCCATCTGCTGATGGGTACACTCCTGCATATTCAGCCTACCCTCGAGTTACAAAGCACTGGCAGAAGGAAGACAGACCACCTTCTGGGCCACTCAGCTCAAGGTTTTGTCACGGTTGTGCTGCACTTGGGCAGCGCTATCCTAGATGTAATCCGTATTCCCAGGGCAACAGGGCTGGGAACCCCAAGCCGCAGCTCATGATACCTCCCCTGGGATTGAGATCCAGGCTGTGGTACCTCAGGCAAGTTGCCTTACCTCTCTGAGCTGCAGATTCCTCACCTGTAAATGGTGATTCAATTATTTATCCAACAAACAGCTACTGAGCATCTGCTGTACGCCAAGTACAGTCATAGAAACTGGGGATGAGTAGTGACCAAATCAGTCCAAACTCCTACCCGCGCGGAGCTTACATTCTAGGGGAATGTAAAATTCCCCATTCCTGGGTTTGTGGAAGGGATTAGATATTTCCTGGAAAGCACTTAGGGTATTAATGATTCTTCATCTAATTCCAGTGTGTGTGGGGTTTTCTTCCCTACAGCACCAAGCGTTTCTCCAACACCAGCTGGTTGTTCACCCCACCCCCCAAGGTGCACCCTGAGGAGACTAGGATGAGAGAGCACAAGATACTGGCCCTAGAGAGCTGAGGTGCATATCAAAGGAATGATTTCAACGAGCCCTGACCTTTGCATCTTCCCATACGTAGAAAAGCGCTAAATTCTTTAACTTGAGATGTCTGGTTTTCTTTAATTAACAGTAATCTTTTGATGTTCTGACTGCGTGATCTTTGTAGCAAAACTTCCTACATATCCCGCCTCCTCCCTTACCTCTGCAGAAGCAGTCTCTCAGAGCATCTGAGATGCTGTGTCCTGGACTTAAGTCCTCAGCTTCGTCTGCCAAATAAAACATAATTCTCAAATTTTAGGTTATGCATTTTTTTCAGTCGAGAAACTCAACTCTGACACCGTCTACCTGGAAATAGCGTCAGATCTCTCAAGTTATGGGCTTAATCCCACAAGACTGTCCCCTTACCACTTCAGATGCCAACCGCAAATCCAGGTTGTCACCTGTGCTTCCTGGCTACAGACTGAAGGTTCCAACGACCCCCCTCCCTTTGGGTTCAATTAATTTGCTAGAGGGGCTCACAGAACTCAGAGAAACAATTTACTTACTAGATTACCAGTGTATTACAAAAGGATCTGACTCAGGAGCGGCCAGATGGAAGAGATGCACATGGCAAGGTATGTGGGAAAGGTGTCACAGCTTTCCCACTCTCTCCCACTCTCCCTACAACTCCATGCGTTCACCAACCTGGAGGCTCTCCAATCTGTGTCCTTTGGGTTTTTATGGAGGCATCAGTGAGGGAGGAGATAGATGGGCCCCAGCTGAGCAGCTGGAATTTGTCTCTTGAGGACAGATACTTCAAGATAAAGATAATTCTCTGCAGGAGCTGATCCCTGCTTGGGTGAAAAAGGAAGCCACGTATTTCTCATTCCTGGGGTCAAGGAGACCTCCCAAACTACATGTGCACTGAAAGGTTGCCCAGGGGTCAGGGAAGGGAGGAGGTGCCAGCTCATAATATGTCCTGCCAGCCTCCCAGAAACCCTCACACTGGAATCCATCTTGGCTAAAAGATGCGCGCACACATTGGGCAGGGCCCTAAAATCAGATCAGATACGGACAACTAGCAAGATGATTGGCCTGGGGAAACCTGGAAAAATGCCCCATATGAGCAATTGAAGTCACCCGAAAAGGGCAACTCTCCCTCTGCGTCCACCCGTGTGTCCTTTCACACGTACTCTGCTTCTAACAAACACTTTACCTGCTTTACAACCTACATCTCTTTCCAAATGTTTTTTTCAAAGAAGACAAGAACCAAGGTCATCATTACATAGGCATAACTGATTAAATCATTGACCAATGGCAACGGATTCAACTTCCAGCCCCCCACCCCTGCCCAGAGGTCAGGGGTGGGACTGAAAGTTCCAATCCTCTAATCACAAGGTTGGTTCTCCGGGCAACCAGCCCCCATCCTTAGGTTCCCTGGGGTCTTTCCAAAAGTCACCTCATTAACATAATAAAAGACACCTTTCCGGTCTCCTCTAGGAAATATCAAGAGTTGTAGGAGCTCCGTGCCACAAACAGTGACGAAGAACAAATATATATTTCTTTTTATAAATCACAACATCACAGGTTGTAATGTGATGTCCTTCTCCTCATTTTATTATTATGCACGTTCCCTATAGCACTTGGCTCCAAAAAGGTACCCAATGAACACCACAGGACTGGCCTACAGATTGAGATCCCTCTATCTGGAAACAAAGTGTCCTTCATTCAGCCCTGAGCTCAGACTAGCATGAAGCTTCCTCTCTCTGCACTCCGCCCCCGGCCCCCAGCACTGTCAATTCCACCTTAATAAACAGGGCTGGGAAGGGAGAAAGAAAGAAACCACGCTTGCCCCCATGCGTCACAGAAAAGGCAGCTGACAGCTCTTCCAAACCCTGGCTCAGCCCTCATTTCCTTGGGGAGATGAGCAAAACCTTTCAGGCTGGTGAGAGCTGGTCCCTTCTCAGGTAGTGCTGACCAGAGTCTTCACCTGGACACGAACCCTGGATGGACTGCCCTGTGGAGATGACTCAGCCCCTCCGATCAGGCTGGTCCAGGGCAAGGCCAGTCCTCACTTGGTGGATCTCAGCATTAAACGTTCATTTCAATGAGCTCATAGGTGGGGAATCGGCACAACCAGTACATATTCATTCTCAGCCAAGTGGCCAGAAGTGTTGGTATGAGTTGAAAGGAGAAAAAAAAAATTGTAAGCAAACTTTAAGACGTTATCCTTGGGGCTCCAAGAACGAGTGCCACCAAAAATCTAGCTGGCGCGTATCTTGATACATAGTGACAGTTTCCAGCTTTCCTCACCAACTACATGCTGGTGTTCTGATGTCAGCATCTATTTTTACAGCCTGTGTCATGCAAAGGACCAGACGGGAGTTGGAGACAGAGGGACAGGGCACAAGAGGCGAGGGCACAGGCAACGGGGCCCACATCCTACTCGGACTCCAACAGGAAACCCTTCCGAGCAGAGTCTAGGACAGCAGCCAAGCCCACCCTCCTCTGCAGCTTCATCCCCCATTACAGCCCAGACCTCGAGCTCCCTTGGGGCTGGGACTTTATCTGCCTCGTCCACTGCTCTAACCCCAGGACCTGGAGCACAGGAGTGTGTAATGAGTGAACGACGCACGTCCCGGTGCATCAGCTCCAGCGCACTGCACTCACCGGTCCCCCCAACCCCAAGAGCCCCTTCCGCTGACTCAGCGTCTGTGCCATCTCACTCTCTCGGCCCAGACGCCTTCTTGACCTTGTTCACTCGCTCATCCTTAAACTCGGCTCAGATCCCACCTCCCCCCAGAAGCCTTCTCTGAACCCAAGGCTGGGTGAGGTCCTCCCACACGGGGCAACCACAGCCCTCCCACAATAGTCCTCAACGCCACAGGCTTGTGTCAGCTTCCTCGCCTACCTCCCCCCAGGGCTCGGTGGATGCGGAGCTGAGAAAGCAGCAGGTAGTCATTAGATGTGTGTGGGAAGAAGGAAGGGACGGAGGGAAGAAAGGACACCAAGAAGGATGCTGTGGATGGAGAAGCACCTGTCACTGAAACCTACGGCAAACTGAACAAGAACAAAGCACTGAAACCCAATAGATCAATGAACCATTGACCAAAAAGGTAACCGGGAAAAGACAGCAGGAAGTGGTAGCAAAATACTTCTCAGGGGGTTTAAGTGGGAAGCTGAGGTCCCTCTGCTGTGGCCTCTCCTCCTCTCTGGAGGGGGGCTGGGTGGTGGATGGAGAGGAGGAGAAACGTTGGGAGGATGGGTGAGTGGGGGCACTTGGAAGGCTCATGAGCAAGCAGTTCTCACGGGCTCCAGTTCTCAGAGGCTCCTCTGTCTTGAGGAGGCTGAAGGCCATTTCTTCTGGGGTAACCTCCAACTGCTGAAGGGAATCCACTAGGACTCACTCCCTCAAAGCTGTTAAGAACATGGCCTGAGGGCTTCCCGGGTGGCGCAGTGGGTGAGCGTCCGCCTGCCGATGCAGGGGACACGGGTTCGTGCCCCGGTCCGGGAAGATCCCACATGCCGCAGAGCGGCTGGGCCCGTGAGCCATGGCCGCTGAGCCTGCGCGTCCGGAGCCTGTACTCCGCAACAGGAGAGGCCACAACAGTGAGAGGCCCGCGTACTGCAAAAAAAAAAAAAAAAAAAAGAACATGGCCTGAGTCAAGAAAGAGGGATAATGAGGACTTTCCATTGTCCTGTTAGTCCGGGTCCCAAAGACGGGAACAGAGGCCAGGATTTAAGACACATGATCTGGGAATAGAGACTATTTTTGGCTGGAGCTTTCTTAGCACAGCATTTCTTTCCAGGACAGACACCTCCAGTTGCCCCTCAATATTCATTCCTTCCTTGCCAACAGAATCTTGATTTGGTGGGGGGCGGGGGAGGGAAAGCGTGGCAGAGATGGCCAGCTCACCGTGAGACCCATCTCCTCTTCCTCCTAGGCACAGGGCTGGACCACATTTCCCAGCCTCCCTTGCAGGAAGTGTGGTCATCTGACTGAGCCCTGGCCAATGGAATGTCAGTGGAAGTAATTCTCCATCTTCAAGTCTGGCCCATAAAATCTTCCCATACTCCATCCTCCATGTCCCTTCCTCTTCCACTGATTGATGCAAATGAGCATGGCAGCCTTAAGAGCCTGGGTCCCTGAATGGCCTTTTGGAAAAGAGGCCCTACCTCCCTAATCAGGAACAGCCATTTTGGACTTTGTGTGAGCAAAATGTAAATGTCCGCCATATTTGAGTCATTAAATGTACCGCTGACCCTTGAACAACATGGGTCCACTTATAGGCAAATCTTTTTCAATAGTAAATACAGTACTACCTGATCTGAGGCTGGCTGAACTCACAGATGCGGAACTGTGGCTATGGAGGGCCAACTATAAAGTTACATGCAGATTTTTTACTTGGGGGTTGGGGGAGGTCAGGGCCCCAAACCCACGTGTTGTTGAAGGGTCAACTGTATTCGGTTTGTTTGTTTCAGCGGGGAGCCTCCCTAACTGTTCTAAGCAGCAATGTGCCCTGCTAAATGCTCACATGGCCATTTTAACTGGGAGTGACCGTGTGACACAGTTCTGGCCATGGCACGTCAGAGGAGGTCTGCTGGATGTTTGGGGGAAGATGTCTGCTTTCCTAATAAAAGGTACCCACGTGGCTGGTGTCTCCTTCCTGCAGCAGCCATTTTGCCATCATGAAGAAAAGGCCAAGAAAATAACAGAGTGTCAGTCCAGACAGACATCAGCTGTTGAGACCAATGCCAGCAACCACTACCTTCAAACATCTTGTTACATGAGAAAAATAAACCACTATCAACTTAAGCCACTAAGGTAGGGTTTTCTGTTACTTTGCAGCCAAACACAATCCTAACCGCTTTGCAACCATTCATTCATTCATTCACCCAACCTTTATTGAGGCCTATTTCGTGCCAGTTCTTGGGCTAAGGATGAAGATTCAGGGGTGAGCTGGGTGTAGCCCCTGCCCTCCAGAAGCTCCCAGTCAAGCTGGGGAGAAGGCCTCTGAGCAGACAATCTGCGTGCAGTGGGAACGGATGCTGCAGTGACACGCTATGTCCTGGGGGTGGGGCAGGGGGGCAAGGTGGGTGGGTGTGCACTGAGGCAAGGAGTTCCCCACTCCCTTTCTGGCACTGGGCACACACAGCAAACACCCCTCAAGCTATAAAAAAGCGAGTAGCGAGAACGTGCTATGCTCGGCCGAGCCAGACAACTGCAACTACTTGCCGCGTGTTGAGTCCCTAAACACCATCAACTGATGCAACTGTTTCAAGATAGTCAGCAGTCATTAGAGCAAGAGGCACAAGAGGAGAACATAAAAACGCATACGCCGCTGACTCAGAAACGCTGGAAATTACGTGAACCGAGGATGAGGCGGGCTGGCTTAGATCGTCCTGCCTGTTGATATTCGGATCTCCTAAAATATACTCTCTTTCTCAAAGACAGAGGAATGTTTCACCTTGAAGACAGAGCCCAAAGAATCAAACGTCTAAGCCATGACCTTCAACCATAAATGTCCAAGCTCCGACTCTCAGGTCTGTGCTTCCGTTAAGAACCGTGAGGGAGACAAACTGGTGACAGAAGTCAACCCCATCTGGGAAATCAAGAGGCAACCAAACCAGAGAAGTCAGAGCAGCTAGGGAACAAACCGGAAACTAGAGAAAAGGTTTTCCTCCTTTTAACTCAATGCTGCCTACACACAAATTTTTTTTTTTTTTTAATGAATGGCATTACTTGCCATTTCTTTACTTTCCAAGAATGGGGAAAGTGTTTTAAGAAAAAAAGACAAAGCCTCATTGACTTCAGACTCCAGAAGTTTAAAAATGAATAAAATAAGCAGGCTCTCCAATAAGAGAAGTGATTATCAGGCTTCCAGTCTGACTGCTGTTTCATGAGCACAAAGAACTCCAGTGCAGAGCAGCGGGTGTGCTAATCATGCAAGGCAGAGGAGCACTCGAGTTCTGAGGCAGCAATCACAGGTTTCTCTAGTCCTCAGCCCGCCGCTGGGGGCCACCGCGGGATGGCAAGGGCTTGGCTGGGCAGGCTGCCACACTGGAGTTTCTTTGTAGGACACGTGGAGCAAGGAAGGGTGAGGTCTGAGGTGGAAGGACCTCCCTTTCCAGGACCTGTTATTAAACCCAAGGCTATCAACAGTTTCCCAGAGACCTTCAGATGAAGAAGATTCCAGCTATGGCAGACACAGGACACATGATAGTGTTAAAGAGAAAACCACAGGCCCCAAATGGCATCACTTGTGTTAAAACCCATGATACCAAACCTAGTTTTATTACCTAACCTAATTGCAGCTTCAGCCTTCCCCAGAAATGTAATCTTAATTGGCCAGTCTGGAATTTTCTGGCCAGCACCAATGAAATAATCTGTCACATGGGTCCTCTCTATCCCCCCGCATCCCCCAAAGGAAGTAGAGGTAAACGACATGATAGACCCTTGCCCCTCACCCAGAAGAAGGTGACCTGGCCTGAAGCAACCCTTGACTTGCTTTTACTAATAGCCTCCGTGCCCCTCCCTCCTTCTACTTAGTGCAGCCCCTCAGAGGGGGCTCCTATTTACAAGATGGGATGCTGCCCAATTCATGACTCGTTGAATAAAGCCAATTAGATCTTCACATTTACTCGGTTGGATTTTGTGTGCGAGCGGTAGTCTGGCCTCTGCCTCAGGTTAGTCCCCTACCCGCCCTCGGGAGCAGCTGTGCCATTCCTCACTCAGAGAACTGGGTCTCTGATAGAATCGTGGGCTTCCAGGGCTGCTAGAGAGCCAGCCCAGAACAGTGGTCAGGGCATCTGGTGCTGTCGACCAGGACCAAGAATAGCGCTGGCAAACCAGGTGAGTAAACACTGGGTTTACAGTCTCGTATCACGCTTCCCACTAACAACCTGAGGCCAAGAGTGATAGTTAAAACGTGAACAACCAGCATGTGTCAGACACAGACCAGTCAAATGAGTGCCTGTCTTCAACAGCTGGCAAGGCCACGTCACCACTGTGTACCCGCTGAAGACCATCTGCTAGCCCCCGCCACCACCCCCAGTCATGGTGAACCCTTCATAGGCTACACCCTAGCCTCTCATGGCGATAAAAGGTTGCCTGGAGCCAGGTGAGTGCCTGGGAAATGCCTGCGCTATTATTCCTGTCCTTCGCTGTGAACTTAAGTGTGATATCCTCCGTTCCATGAGGACAGAGGCTATGTGTATCTTACCCGTCATCCTACACCCACCATCTCAGTGCTGTTGGTTGGTACCAAAAATGTTTTTTGGATGAATATGTTAAGGAATGAATGAATAGTAAAAAAACAAAAACAAACAAACAAAAAACAGCTAACATTTAAGCATGCACTATGTGTTCTAAGTCCTTGTCATGCACTATCTCATTTCAGCTTCACAACAATACCATGAAGTAACTTTTATCATCACCTCCATTTCACAAGAGAAGAAACCAAGGCATAGAGAGGTTAAGTAACTTGTCCAAGGGTACAAGTTTAATCATGATAAATCCAGGATTTAAAGCCAACCTGGCTTCAGAGCCTACACACTGAACCACTACACTGTGCTGAGGACACAATCGCAGGAACTTTTGTATTAGGAAGTCATCAAAAGAGAACCTCTATACAACATTGTAAATCAATTATACTTCGATTAAAAAAAATTAAATTAAAATCAAAAGAGAGAACCTCTGACATCCACAAACCCTGAAAAATCCTTCCAGACAGTTTCTGACAGCGCTAAGCATACACTGTTTTTGTTTGTTCAGCTTACAGAACATTGTAAAGATGTTCTGTAATTTTCAAATAACTATGTAACCACATTGAGTTATCAAGCAACTGTAGCAGGAAATCCACGTACATAGTATTTCTCCACTCAAGAGACCTGAATTCTAGGGGAGCTCTTATAAAGACTCTGTGGTCCCATGTCCCCATCTCTAAGAAGATCCCAGACTTGCTAGAAGGACTGAACAAGATCATGGACACAGTTGCCTATTTAAATGGTAAGCTACTACATAAGCATAATATTTGACCATAAAATTAATATAGTTCAATAGAATGACAGACCAGAATTTCTATTACCTATCAATCTATACTTGTCAGAATTCTGTATTTGCATATACTTCTACCGTAGTTCCTATTTATATCTCTCCACATTTCAGTAACAATGTTTACAGCTTAATTTATTTCTGTAAGACTGTGTCCCTCTGTTATCACTTCTGAGTTTCCAGACATTTCTACATCCCCTACCTTAATCCAACTGCTCCTTTCATTTTAGAAGCATAGTTAACAAGGCAGTAAATGTCTTATTCTAACTTCAAATTCTCCTATATTAGCAGCCAACACAACTAGCAAACAGAGCTTCATCTGAGCTTTATAGTTAAAAAGCTCAAAACGATACTGCTCTATCTCTGAAGGCCTGAAGTTTGGTGTTAGGTCCAAGAATGAGGTGGGTCTAGGAAAGTAAGCTGTGGTTTCTGTTAGCTGGCAAGACACATGTCTCCATGTAATTGAGGGGTAGTTCAAATAGTATTCCAACTATTTGTAAATTGGGTGTAAATGATGAGTCTGACCACAAACAGGAGAGGAGAGGACAGGAGGGGGCAGGCGGTATCAGAACCCGGTGCAATAATTTTCATCTTAGTCTGTTCTTTAAAGCTCTGGTTTCTATGCTGTTGATTGTGGCTCTAAGGAAGTTGGTTATACACAGAGACAGAGAGAGTGGTAAGCAGATGACAAAAGGATGCCTCATAATACAGAAACATGAACACATACGTTGGGGAAGTGACTACGCAAATACACACAGAATTTACAAGTTCCTAAGTTGCTACCACTAGATATTTGAGTTGCCCAACCT
This sequence comes from Orcinus orca, assembly GCF_937001465.1. NCBI lineage: Eukaryota > Metazoa > Chordata > Mammalia > Artiodactyla > Delphinidae > Orcinus > Orcinus orca. The sequence continues at coordinate 27,894,534 of NC_064563.1, forward strand.
CTCCTCCACCCTAGTACCAGTACAGAGGTGGCTCGATCAATGTGTGCAGTGCAGGAGGGTGGGGAAGAGGGACCAGGAAGGAGGGAGGGAGGGCCCGGAATGCAGGGATGAATCCCAGATACTCCTTGCGGAGTAGAGGATATGGGTGAAGGCTGCCTCCTGGCTGCAGGAACCACATAACTAGGCTCCTCCAAGTCCTCTCTCAATGCCTTTATTTTTTCCTTAATAAATTTTATTTATTTTTCGCTGTGTCAGGTCTTCACTGCTGCGCGCGGGCTTTCTCTAGTTGCGGTGAGCGGGGACTACTCTTCATTGCGGTGCGTGGGCTTCTCATTGCGGTGGCTTCTCTTGTGGAGCACAGGCTCTAGGGCACGTGGGCTTCAGTAGTTGTGGCACGAGGGCTCAGTAGTTGTAGCTTGTGGGCTCTAGAGCGCAGGCTCAGTAGTTGTGGCGCACGGGCTCAGTAGTTGTGGCTCGCAAGCTCTAGAGCACAGGCTCAGTAGTTGTGGTGCACAGGATCAGTTGCTCCGCGGCATGTGGGATCTTCCCGGAACAGGGCTCAAACTCGTGTCCCCTGCATTGGCAGGAGGATTCTTAACTACTGCGCCAGCAGGGAAGCCCTCAATGCCTTTTTAATCATTAACATCCTCCATGCTCCTGCAATGTCTCCTCTCTTCATTACTGATAGCCCTGTTTCTTTTCCAAAGCCAGTGGCCTCCCTAACCAAGGCCCAAGAAGATTCAGAGCAGCCTCCTGGTTCTAGGGATGAAGGCTACTTACTATCCTGGAGTCTGCGGCTCAGGCCACCCTGGCCCTCCTGCCTTTTGGATTCAGAGCAGACCTACAGGTCATTCCCGGTTCACGGGTGCCTCCTCGTGGCTGCCTTGCAGGATCTCCAGGTTGAGGGGCCTTAGCAGGCCCTACACCATCCGCAAGGCTGCCCGGCAGGCTCAAGAAGAGTGTGCGGGAGGCTGCTTCTGCCAACAGGCCCACCATCCTACCAGAAGGCAGCTGTTACCTCTTCTCCACCCCCTAAGTGCAGGGGCACAGACCCTTCCAGCCGCATCTCTTTTGGCCACCGGCCTGAACGCTCCCCTCAGCATCTCAGGTGTGAGCTGCCTCCCCCAGGCCAGATCCCAGACCCATGGCATCACTCAAGCCACCTTTTCCAAAGGGGCACAACCCTCATCCAAACCTTCAAATGGCTCAGTGCTCTCCCAGCCCTCACCTGGCTTTCAAGGCTTTCTAGGAAGCAGAACAGTGGGCCCAGCACACCTTATTCCAGGTAACTGTGGGGCCGTTTTTCCAATCACAGTGACTTTGCTCCGAATGGCAACCCCTCCACCTGAATGTGGGCCCACGTCCTCATCCACCAGCCCAGAGCCTCGTCCCGGGGCTGAAGTCTACCTCCGTGAGTTTTCGGGACCTTGGCTATTCTGCCAACCTTTTTCCTACCCCCTCCATAGAGGAAGTTCTCTCTCTCTCTTCCTCTCTCGCTCCCCCCCTTTCTTTCTCACTCACAAACTGCAGGCATTAATTAAATGTCTTCTAGAAAACAGATTTTCACCAGCTGCAGTTATCCTGGGTATGAGCCAGACCTGGAGACACAGACAGTCCAGGTGAGGAAGATAAGCCCATGACAGCTGTGAACCTGTGGGCAGTGCAGGTTCCCACATCAAAGGGACATTCTGAATTCCAGCCCTTTCCATACTCCTGAGAAAAGGGGACACAGGTTGCTCCCACCCCTTTAGCCTCTGGCCGTTCTCTCCAGAGCTGGCCTTTGACAGAGGCCGAAGAGCTAGACTTTGATCTACCTGCCAGTGGGTCACGGCCACTTCCCACGGACAGAAACATCTTGCCCAAACACCAGCCTCCCTCCCCCGCAACAGCACAGCAAATCAGATTGCCCAAAAAGTGCAAGAAGAGGTGCTCCCAGCTCTCCCTGGTGTGGGCAGCAGCCACTGGAGTGAAGATGCTGTGGTCTGAAGCAGCCAGCAGGGCTCCGCAAGTGGCTTCCCCCACCATGCGCAGGGATGAGGGACGCTGAAGGGGGCCGCGGCCACAGCTCAGGGCCCTAGAGGCTAAGCTGTGGAGGACGCACCCCTCAGCAGGAAGCCTTAGCTGCCCACAGTGCCCCTCACCTCACGCTAGCTGTGGCATGAGGACAACTGCTTTGCTTCATGGAAATTCTGGAGTGCCCTCTGAGGTCAGAGACCCAGCTGTCAAAGCCTGACCCATAAATTGAGCTCTCTGCCCCCAATATACACAGAAATGAATGTCTCTGTTGAGATAAGGTATTTCTTTAAAATCTGATAAATCAAAGGATGATGTTTTGGAAACAGTGCAGCACAATGCAGAACCATGGGTAATGGACTCAGCCCGGATTCAGGAAAGACACCCACTTCTTTACTAGACAAACACCGAGTACCTGTCACTTAGAGGGTGCCAGGCTGGGTCTGGGGCCACAAAGATGGTTCCACCCCACAGCTGAAGGTCATCCTGGGCAGTGGGGCATCTGACATTCAACAACTCATCACACAGCAACCTGGCGGGGGTTGAGGGGATACCCACAGGAGTGTGTAGGCACTCAGAGGGAGCCTACCCAGCCCCAGTGTGACCTTGGGCTAATTACTTACTAATTCACTACTCAACAGTGAACGAATATTGAGCTAATTACTCTTCGAGCCAATCACTAAAAAGAAAGAGTTGCAGATATCGCAGTTCCACAAATGCTCCAAATGCAGTGCTCCAAAGGTCAGGTGGCCCATCTAGGCCCTGGTGCCCAAAAGTAGCATCCCAAGCATCATCAGTGAGGGTGGGCTGGCCAGGAGCTAATCTGTAGAAGAGACACAACTCCTACAAGCCCTTTCTCTAAAATAGGCAATTAACTTAATCCAAGACTTACTGAAAGCCAGGAGAAGGGATGGGTCAGGTTCATGCACTGGCTTTCTGGCTGTCACCCTGCATCTCCACCTCTCTCCAGGGAACACGAGGCTTTTCAAACCACCTGCTTTAGATCCTCTTCGCACAGATGTCCTGACGGGGCACCAACACCTCCAAGGAGGAGTTGTTGCCAAGCTCCGTCCGCAGTCACGTCACGTCTGTGAGGCTGGCTGGGCACTGCCTGCTCCACACTCGGGTTCACCCGCGGGCCTTCTGCAAACAGCAACAGATGTTCCCAAGTTGTGGAGCCTTCTTGAGGCTCCCTTGGCCGTCCACCCCACACTTGCCCATTCGCACGCGATCTGATTCCACATCTCTCCTGATTTTACTTTTCGAATGCTTACAAAGCATCCTTGTGTTCCCACGAAGGCACTGGCCACCCAGGCGGGGATGTCCTCCCTCCCCTCGAAACGCCCCGCCGAAGCGGGAATATATGGCTCCACATCCTCCGGCACTGCTAATCCTTTAACCACCCACACTTAACACCTTGAAAGACGGCTGCAGCCGCCAAGAAGGCCACCAGCTCGAAGCACAACCAATTTCGTGTGTGTAACAAAGCCGGCTTCTTTAAAAGACTGCGACCTAAGCAATTTCACGAGCAAAAACAACGCCGGGGGTGTAAACCACGCAGTCCTAACCTGAGCATCCTGGAATGTTAACCTGCGCACGCAGCGGCCCCCTCCGCTGGGCCCCGGGACTACCGGGCGCAGGTAGCTGCCGGCAGTAGCCAGCCCCACCCCCGAGGAAGACGGCAGAGAACTTGCCGTCACCGCAGCCTCCTTACCTGGAGACCAGCTGGCTCGCCACGGCCGTGGAAGGGGGATCCTGCGAGCTCCAGTTCCGGCAGGAATCAGGCGGCAGGCGTGCGGGGGCCGGGCAGGAGCGGGCTGGAGGGGCGGGACCGCGGATGGAGGCAGGCGAGGTGCGGGGCTGGAGGTGGAGAAGCAGGACGCAGCGCGGGTAAAGGGAGGCACCCACCGGAGGCTGCGGGGCAAAGGCCTGGGGAAAGGGCGGCGGAATCGTAGGCCGGGTTAGGGGGCGCTGGGGCTAGGAGAGGGGGTGGTGGATGAGAAGGCGGGGACTGGGATCCGGGCGCGTGGGCGTGGGGGAGTGGAAGCGAGTCGGGGGCTGGGGTTTGGAGAAGGGGCGGGGATGGAGGAGGGAGCTCAGTAACGGGGGTTCAGACCCGGAGCTCACAAGCGCGCCCCCGACCCCCCACCCCTCTCCCACCGGAGTCACTGCCCGGTCGTCCCGGCCTTGGCGCGTCCAGAGGACCCCTTCGGCCTCCGAGACCGGCACCCCGGGACACCCGCCCGCCTCGAGCCTCCGCGGGAGGCTCCGCTCAGCCTCAAAGGTAACCACCCCGACCGCGGCCCGCGCCGCGCTCACCGCCCATGGTCCCGGCCCGGCCCCGGCTCCGCCACAGCGCGCCCGGCTCCGCGCTCGCCGCCCGCTCCGCCCGGCGCAGGGGGAGGCGAGGGCGGCGCGCAACGACTTCGGGGCAGCGCGACGGTGCGCAGCGTCCCCTAGTGGCCTCGCCGCCCTCGAGCTCCGCCCCGGAGGCGGCGATGCGGTGCGGCCCGGCCGGCCGGAAGGGAGCAGAGGGACTGCGGAGAGGACACTTGATGGGAGGAGGTCAAACACAGGCCCCAGAGACGGGCCAGTCTTCAGAGATCCCAGCGTGCGAAAGTCACGGTCACGGGCACCCTGAGTGCGCGGGGACCGCGGCCACCTGAGCGCAGGGCCTCTGCGCGCGTAACAACGCGGGACTCGGGATCAGGGATGCATGGACGCACGCCTAGGCCGGGTACACAGTAACGGCCCGGAGCCCTAGTGTGGGTGCCTGTGGACCGTGTGCCTGACCCGGCGCCACCCGGGGGCCGGTGCTGAGCTGGACGCGAGTGTTTGGGGTCCACCATTGCCGGTGACTGATCCAAACTGTCACGATTCTCGCCACCTTGCCCCCCCCCCCCCCCGCAGGCTACTCCACGTTTCCCTTCCGGCTCCCACCACATCCGGCCCTGTGTGTCAACTCTAGACCGTCACCCTGCTGTCTCTGGATGGCCTGCAGGCGCCCTGGCGAGGTCGCGGCCCGGGCAACGTCTCTCCCCACCCCTTCCCCGTCCCGTGGTTCTCAGCGTTCTCGGAGCTACTGGAGAGCCACAGAGCACTTGACTGATTTCTGTAACTCCCTGTTAAGACACCCGAGAGACGTGCAGTTGAACTTGATATGATACCGTATTGGGGGTCATTTCTTTCAAATGTTGGGTCCTAGCTGGTGGTGATTCCTACCTGATTTCTCTGCGTGAGATGATCTGACCAACTGCGACTGTCAGACAGGACTTTGGTGTCAGTTCAGGAACTGCAGTGACCCCTACGTGCCCTAGAGCAACTGGTCTTGCGGAAAACAGGCTCCTAAGTATATTTACTATTGACCTCCCGGGCGCACTTTCTGGAGGAGTTTCTCACTTGGCCTCTGCTTTCACTCCTGTATTGATGGCTCCCTAATCCACACTCGACACGGAGACACGTTACCCATATTTCTACCTACTCTCTGGTTTTCTGCTTAGAACTTTCCATCTCAGTTCAGCACTCCCAGCACCAAATTCTATCTCTTGCCAGCTCCCAATTGCATCTGCTCTATGGTCTCACCATTTACGCAGCCCCCTGGTTTGCCTTCCTCAGCTGAAGGCTCAATGTCCAGGGAGGCTTTGCTTCTAAATCCTGATAACCTGCTTTTCTCTCCCCATTTCTGGAATGCCACACTGTGCTCAGCTCCTTCCTGCCCTGACCGCTGACACAACCCCTTCCCAGTCATGAACCGCACCTCCCAGCACAAAATCCTTTCACTGTCCACCTCAGCATCGCCCCAGACTCTCCCACCTGTTTCTCAGTCCACCGCACCCCACCCCCACCCAACACCTCTCCTCCTTCCCTCCACGATCCCGCTGGCTGTCCTCTCACTAATTCCAGGCTCTACCCCTTCCCCGGTGCTGCCTCCCTCTTCCCTACATGAGTTAGGGCACTTCCTGCTCTAAATGACAGGCAACCCAATTCACACTCGCTTAAACAGAAAGGAATTGATTGACTTACGTAAATTAAAAGCTCAGGGCACTGTCTGCTTCAGGCCCTGGAAACCAAAGCCTTTAAGGACTCTCCATCTCCCAGCTTTGCTTCCTTCCATGTGAGCTATACTCTCAGGCTCCATGCGAGACCCCAGCAGATCCAGGCTCACAACCTCGCAGCAGCAAGGCCAGCAGAAAAACGGCTTCTCTTTGCCCACCCTTCCCGCAAGCCTGTGTCCCGACTCTGCTTGGCACGACTGGGTCACCTGTCCATCCTGTTCTCCCAGCCACTGTGAGCCCCCCCTCTCTGCTACCTTCTCATCCTCCACAGGGAACCAGTGCCTGCTCCTGGATCCCTTCTCTGTCACAGTGGGACTGAAGGTGACACGGGACACCATGGCTAACCATTTCCCCACAAAGTATACTACAATACGCTTCACCTAGCTGCAGCCCTCCTGTGTTGGCACGGGGTGTTTTGTTCCAAACAAGAAGTGGGGCACAGGCCCTCTCTCTTTACAGCTTCCTCCTCAGCCTATCTGGGATTTCTGTCTTTGTATCATACCCCCTCCGTAAGTCAAGACTTGGTACGGAGATGGCCTCAGGCCCCTCAGGGAACCAGACGTCATATTCTTCCTAGACTCACTCTCTCAATCTCTTTCCTCACTTTCCCTATTCTCTGATGGCTTAATCCCCCCTTCCGTTATGACGGAGGTGTCCTCTCCCTCCTCCCTGTGGATTTTGGGTTCGGAGCGGTACCCACCCTTCCCTGCCCCTGGGGCAGTAACACTTCTTGGGTGAAACTTAAAGGAGGAAGGGGCTACAGGAAAGAAAAAGATTTCCACAGGGAAAATATATATTGGGCAGCATCTCAAAACCATTCCCCCCATTAAACCTCTTTCCTCTGTTGTTGTTGAGGTAAGATGGGGCCTGAAGCAGCTGGTGGCCTTCTGACCAGCACCAGGGGATGCCATGCCAGAGCCGACACAGGAAAACAGAGTCCAGAGACAGGCAGCTTTCTGTTGCTCCTAAAACCAGGACCTGGATTTTTCAAGTACATGTATCCCTGCTTTTCCCCAAGCAAACTGGAATTGGTTCTACTATCACTTGCACCCAAGAGTCCTGAGTAGCACAAACCCATAGCACAGCTCCTGGCACATTGGTCCCTGCAAAAGAGTAACCATCAGCATCTTTGTTCATCGGATACAAGAGCAAGCTATGCCCATCGATGACGATAAAACAGAGTAGAAAGGAAAAGGCGCAGTGCCGTTGGTTCCAAACCTTAGTCTCCCCTTCTATTCCCAGCATTTGCCCTTCCCACACACACATTTTGGCCCCCCAGGGAAACTCAAACTTTGTTCAAAGTCGAACCCTCCCATCTTATAAAAATAGTCCCAGGGGCTTCCCTGGTGGCGCAGTGGTTGAGAGTCCGCCTGCCGATGCAGGGGACACGGGTTCGTGCCCCAGTCTGGGAAGATCCCACATGCCGCGGAGCGGCTGGGCCCGTGAGCCATGGCCACTGAGCCTGCGCGTCTGGAGCCTGTGCTCCGCAACGGGAGAGGCCACAGCAGTGAGAGGCCCGTGTACCGCAAAAAAAAAAAAAAAAAAAAAGTCCCAGACTCAGCCAAGTCATGAATATTCTGGCCGGCAGCACTTGCTGTCGTTTGATGCAAGCAGTCCTGCCTGAGCTGCTGGGAGCAGATGCCATCTTCAATTCAGTTTCAACCCGTTGAGCAAAAAAAAGCTGAACAAATATTTGTACAGCCTCCTTTGTCCTGCACTGTAGACTTAGAGGAACAATGGGCTGCTGCTCCCACCCTGAAAGGGTTGACTGGGGGAAGACAGTTAGTCTCGGACAGAGTCTGAGGTCACTTAACAATACCAGGGAGGCCCCTAGGGGCCCAGGTGAAGTGGTTTATTAGCACCAGGTTCTAAGTTCCAAAGGTCTGTGCTGCCCACAGCCCTGCCTTCCGACAGAGTTATACATCTGTACAAAACATTTCTTTTGTGACCACCACAATATCTAGATGACAAATGTTATTCTTAAGTTCCAGGTACCATGGGTTTTGTTTCTCTATTATAAAAGTTCCCATTCATTGTGAAAACTTGGGAAAAGACTAAGTACACATAAAGATGAAAATTTTAATTATCTGCAATAAATTGGTGTCAAATAATAGAGTAAACATCAAACTAAGATTTAAAGTGAGAAGACTAATCCATACATGTTTCCATTTCACCACTGGCGACCCCAGGGCCTCAGGGATATAAATATCCTGCAAAAGGTTAGGGGTCATTTCTTAGGTTCTTTCAAAAATCCTGCACTCTCCCTACCACACGGATACTTTTCAAAACTGCAATCCTGGCCTCCCAGCTCCGGGGTGGTCTGTGCTGTATTATTTATGTGTGCATGATTCATTGTACTTGCTACCAGCTGCAACCTCTTTCCCCTACCCCAGCAGGCTTATTATACAAGCCCCTGCCCCTCCTAAGAGCAGCCAGGGAGCGCAAACTCCTTTTACCATCTATCTGGGTGAAATCTAATTAGAAAGGCAAATCTGGAAGAACAGAACACAAAATAACCACGTTAAATAAAAATAAGAGATGGCTTCAAACCTGACCTTGAGCCAAAAAATTCACAAAGAGGGGCTTCCCTGGTGGCGCAGTGGTTGAGAATCTGCCTGCTAATGCAGGGGACACGGGTTCGAGCCCTGGTCTGGGAGGATCCCACATGCCGCGGAGCAACTAGGCCCGTGAGCCACAACTACTGAGCCTGCGCGTCTGGAGCCTGTGCTCCGCAACAGGAGAGGCCGCGATAGTGAGAGGCCCGTGCACCGCGATGAAGAGTGGCCCCCACTTGCCACAACTAGAGAAAGCCCTCGCACAGAAACGGAGACCCAACACAGCAAAAATAAAAAAATAAAATAAAATTTAAAAATCACAAAGAACTGAAGTCATCTGCTGATTCATAGGTCTAAATATTCATTTTTGTCCTCTCACCTCTGAGCCCAACCAAAAGATGTTTCTAAGGAGAAAAGAAACAAACAAGCACTAGATGAACTCACACAGATCTTATTTAGAAATCATAAAAGGACAACAAGGATTTCTGCCATCTATTTCATCTACAACAGTGCCCAAAGTGCCAAAAACTCGCGTATAAAAATTGGATGCATGGATGAATGGGCCAGGAGCCCATCCCTCTCATTTTACAATTAGAAGCCAAGCAGAAAGGAGACAGGAGGAGAGTGGGAATCTGGTGGAGCTTTATGCGATCTCATGGCCGCTTGGGAGACCAAAAACGGGAGGTCAGTGTCCATGAGAGAAGTGAGGCCCAGCTGACACCCCAGACTTCCTGTTAGGACCCAAAACAGAAAAGATGGAAGCTAGGAAACAGCCTTAGAATGCTGAAAGGAAGTCATTGCCAATGTCGAATTCTATGTTCAGAGAAAATGAGAGACAGAGGGTAATCAGTTTGCCCCAAATCAATCACAGTAATGGAAAAGGATGTACATTCTGCTATTATTGGGTGGAATGTCATACAAAGGCAAATTAATTCAGTAGTGTTTTTCAACTCTTCCAGATCCTCACTAATTTTTTTTTCTATCAGTTATTGAGTGAGAGACTTCCCTGGTGGTACAGTGGTTAACAATCCGCCTGCCAACGCAGGGGACACGGGTTCGAGCTCTGGTCCGGGAAGATCCCACATGCTGCGGAGCGACTGAGCCCGTGCACCACAACTACTGAGCCTGCGCTCTAGAGCCCGCGAGCCACAGCTACTGGAGCCCACGTGCCTAGAGCCCGTGCTCCGCAACAAGAGAAGCCACTGCAATGAGAAACCTGTGCACTGCAACGAAGAGTAGCCCCCGCTCTCTGCAACTAGAGGAAGCCCACGTGCAGCAACGAAGACCCAATGCAGCCAAAAGTAAAATTAATTAATTAATTTTTAAAAATTATTGAGTGAGTAGTTGATGTCTACTATAATTACTATAACTGATTTATTTCTCCTTTCAGACCTATTAAGTTTTGCTTCATGTGTTTTTAAGCTTTTATTAGGTGCAGAAATGTTTTGGATTTTTATGTACACTTGATGAATTGCCCCTTTATCTCTTTATCCCTTTTAATATTCTTTGATGTGAAATCTACTTCATCTGATGTTAACGTAGCCACTCTAATTTTGTTTTGGTTAGTATGGTACATCCTTTTCCTTCCCTCTTCCCTTTAATCTATTTGTGTCTTTATATTTAAAGTAGTTTTTTGGTAAGCATCAAAAAGTTGTACATTGCTTTTTTATTCAATCCGACAATCTCTGCCTTTTATTTGAGGTGTTTAAACTATTTTTATTTAATGAGATTAATAATTTGGTTGGGTTTAATGGCATCACTTTACTATTTGTTTTCTGTTTGTCCCATTCTATATTTTTTTTGCTTCTTTTTTGTTGAGTATTTTTTATTATTTCTTTTTACCTTCTCTGCTTATTTGTTGTATCTCTTTGGTTTTTTATTTCCAATGGTTGTATTAGGGTTATAGTATACATTTTTAGCTTATCACAGTCATGCTAGTTTTGTTTTACCACTTGATGGTCAGTATCAGAAACCTATTAAAATATGCTTCGGTTTCCCCCTCCTGCTCTTTGCAATATTGTTTTCATACATTTTACATCTACATTTGTTACAAACTCCATAATACATTGTTATCATTCTTGCTTTAAAACATCAACAATCTTTTAAGGTGGTTTTTAAAATAAGAAAGAGGCATTTTATGCTTACATACGTATTCACCATTTCCGGCGCTCTCCATTTCTTTGTGTAGACTAATATCATTTTCCTTTTGCCTAAAGGACTCTCTTTAACATTTCTTGTACTATACGTCTTATGGTGATAAATTCTTCCAGCTTTTCTATGTTTGAATAATATCTTGACTTCACCTTTGTTTCTGAAAGATATTTTCTCTGGGTATAGAATCCTAGGTTGACCGTCTGTTTCTTTCAGTCCTTTAAAGATGTTGCACCACTGTCTCCTGATCTGTATTGTTTCCGACAAGAATCTACTGTCATTCTTCTCTCTCCTCCTCTTTATGTAATGTGTCTTTTTTGCTCCTGCTTGCTTTTATAATTTTCACTCTATCACTGCTTTTAAGCAATTAGGTGATGATTTGCTTTGATGTAGTTTTCCTTTCATTTCTCCTGCTTGGGGCTTAGTGAAAAACCTCTCCACCTGACTTTGATGAGGGCTCAAAAGAGTCCTTCCACTCTTTAGTTTCCCAAGAAACTAAAGCTCCTAATTAGATCTAGCTCCCTCAATACCAGAGCACCCAGTATATTCTCATACATCTTACAGGGAGCAAGGAGCTACACAGCCCTCATCCTCCCTCCTCTGCCCCTTCTCTCTATCCATCCTGCCTGCCTCCAACACCCTATCCCACGCCCTTGGAGCCTCCCTGGGTTGCAAAATGGTCCAAAGCAGAGAAGCTGAGTTGAACCATATCTGGGGTGGAGTGGAAAGCAGGCCTGGGACAACTGGGGTGCTCCCTGCTGTTCTGGGGAACCAAAGGGGGGATGGACCCAAGTCCCTTTGGAAGAGTGAGAGGCCAGCATAAGGGCAGTGTGGAGGAGTGGGCAAAGAATGGAGAGGTTGCAAGAAGCCGCCACTCCCCGTTCATTCATTTATTGAGTGCCTAGGACATGCCCAGTACTGTGCTGGGGGCCTCGAAGACAACAGTGAATCGTCACTGCCAGAACAGCCTCCAAGGCTTGTCTGGGGAGACATCTGGCCAAACAAACAACAGATCGCAATGTGATCACTGTGGGTTCAGCAGGAAAAAATGTAATCCCACTTTATGTAAGGGATAAAAGTAATGGCTAGAGAAGTTAAAGGGCATGCCTGGGTGACCCAGCAATCTGGTGGTTGAGTTTGTATAACATCAAGGCCCAGGGTAGGTTTCCCCAACCCTCGCATCACTGCAGCCCTCCCCCACAGATCAAGATGCGCCTCGCAGGACAGAACTGTCCAGCGTGCATGTCATGACATCATGGTTCTTCACCAGGGTCCTTTGTGCAGGTCCCAGGTCCTTCAGCAGGGTCTGTACAACCCAGAGGCAGGCCCCATGCAGCTCCTGCTGCCTCGCGTGGCTGTGCCTCGTCACTGCAGTAGGCCTGTAAGCTTCTCAGATGGTCATGGCGCTGAATCCCCCAGAGCTTCTCGCGATCAATAAACGTCTGCTGATCAAGTTCCTGTTCCTGTTCCTGTTCCTGTTCATGAATGGCAACCACTTCATCAGTAAATATTGATGGATTTGAGGCTCCTGCTCACTCTGGACAACAAGCCAGGGCTTTGGCCAAAGGAGGTAGAAAAGAATTTCCAATAAGCTGGATGTGTTCCAGTCTCTTACATGGACAAATCTGTAATTGATTCAAAGGGGTGTAGAAGGGGGGGGTGTCTCTCTGTTGTCATGGTGACTCTGAAAAATTTTTTTTCTTTAACGGCATCCCAGACATCAAGACTCTGAAGCAATGGCCCTTTTAAAATTGAATCATATTAATAAGATCTACCCAACTGAACGATGTTTCTTTCTTTCTTTTTTTTATTAGATGCATTATTAACTTGGCTAGCAACAAGACCTCATAAATGCAAAGTGTCCATTCAAGAACACCGCTTCCAGCACAGAATAAATAAGATACAACTCATTAATTCCAGAGATCCTGGCGTATAAAGAACAAGCTCTGTGAATGTGATCTTCGGGTTGTAGATTCTTGAAGGGCCTGGGTTGTGTGTGGGTCACTTCCCTTGAGTGAATCCTCAAAACCTGGGGCAGCCCACACAGGCTAGTAGACCAGGCCAGTGACAAAGTATCAGAAGGAAGTTGGGGGGAGAAAAACAAGTAGATTTCACAGAAGTTCTACATTGTGCAAGAGAGGAACTGCAAGAATATTGACTCTTACAGCTCTCCTGCCCAGTGCCATCGTTTAACATTGGATTTAGTAATATTTGGCATTTATTGTGCAAGTAATGTGGCAGATAGACCCTAAAATGTCCCCCAGTGATGCCCACCTCCTGAGATTCACACCCTTGTGTCACCCCCTCACCTTGAGTGATGGCAGGACCTGTGACTTGCTTCTAAACAATAGAATAGGGCAAAGGGGATGAGATGACACTTCTGCGATGATGTTACCTAAGACGTAACTTCTGTCTTGTTAGCTGACTCTCTCCCTCACTGGCTTTGATGAAGCAAGATGCCATATAGTGAACTACACTATGGAGAGACCCCCCTCTGGCAAGCAACTGAGGGCAGACTCTGACCAACATCCAGAAAGGAACTGAGGCCCTCATTCCAACAGCCCGGAAGGAACTGAATCCAGCCAACAACCACGTGAGCTTGGAAGTAGATTCTTTCCCAGTCATGCCTTCAAATGAGACTCCAGCCCTGGCCAACCCCTTGACTGCAGCCTCATGAGATATCCTGGAGCAGAAGACTCAGCTAAGCCATGCCTGGATTCTTGACCCACACAAACACAGAGATAATAAATACGTGTTGTTTTAAGCCACTAGCTTTGTGACGAGTTGTTGCACTGTAGTAGATAACTAATACAAGCCCCTACCGATGTCCTAAGTGACATGGACACACTGGTAGACAAGGCAGAGAGTTTGCTGTCTTCATGGACATTCCCTTCTAGTTGTAAATAAGTAAAGTAATAAATTATTAATAAGTAAATCAGTAAATTATTGCCATGAAGAAAAGGAAAGGTCCGAGTAGAGGTGACCTCAGGGTGGCAGATACTGACTGAGAAAGGGCACAGAAAAACCTTCTGGAGGCTGGACATATACTTTATCATGATGTGGCTGGTGGCGACATGAATGTATTCACATGTGAAAATTCATTGGCTGTACATTGAAAAATAGTGCACTCTTGGCAATTTACTTCAAGTCACCCTTTTTCAACGTCACAAAAGAAAACAAGCTAGGGAAAAATAGGGAAAATGTTAAAGAATGCAGTTAGTCCTGAGCAGGGTATTCCTCGAATCCAGGAAGAACAAGTGTATTTAATATCTCATTCAGGCTGTAATCAAGCTACATTTTTCTTAAGAGGCAAATAGTAAATATTTTCGGCTTTCTGGGCTATACCAGCTCTGTCACAATGACTCACCCTTGCCCTTGCCCCAGGAAAGCAGTCACAGACAATAAATAAATGAGCTGGTGTGGTTGTGTGCCAATAAAACTTTATTTACAGAAACAGGCAGTGGGTCAGATTTGTCTGCAGACTGTAGTTTGCTGACCCTTGATCCAATCCATTGGTGGTGACTTTCTGGGAATAGGTTGAGACCCCTTCAGGATTCACCAGAGAAGAGTGCAATGATCCATTAGTCATGTCTGTCAAAAGAATGAAGATATATATATATATATATATATATATATATATATATATATATATGTATAACTGAATCACTTTGCTGTATGCCTGAAACTTAACAAACATTGTAAATCAACTATACTCCAACAAAATTAAAATTTAAAAAATAAATTAAAGGGCTTCCCTGGTGGTGCAGTGGTTGAGGGTCCGCCTGCCGATGCAGGGGACACGGGTTCGTGCCCCGGTCCGGGAAGATCCCACATGCCGCGGAGCGGCTGGGCCCGTGAGCCATGGCCGCTGAGCCTGCGCGTCCGGAGCCTGTGCTCCGCAACGGGAGAGGCCACAGCAGTGAGAGGCCCGTGTACCGCAAATAAATAAATAAGTTAAAAAACCCCAAAACGACAGAGCAGTCAGGCAATCACGTGGCAGTGGGGACCAGCCAGTTCCTCAAACTGAGCCCCCGGGAACCCTTGCTTCACAGAAAACAACCCCTCTTCGTCCTTCCCCTCTAACCCAAGTCCTCCTCCAGCATCTGCCTTCACTGTCTAGCCCCTGGGCCACTGCTCCCATGCAGGTTTCCTCGCTGCAGGTAACTCACCTCCTTCGTGCCTCATAACCCCAGTCTTCCTACTCCTCCTGGCACTCCCAAACCAGCTGGCATGAAATCCCCTCTCCTTGGGGTTCTGCCATACAACCACATCGCCCTCTACCCCTGCTTAGGGCTGACTTGTGTTACCCTCCGGGCTGCCTTCTTCCAGGTACTGTCACTAGCCCGGGGGCTCCAGTGCCTACAGGGCTGACCCTCCCAATATCTTAGCCTCTCAGGTCCTAGAAGGCTATGTTTCCCAGGACCTTCACCTTCTCCTACCTGAGCCACCCATTCCCATAGCCACACTGCAGACCTCCCGTCACGTAGCCTTAGCTGCTCTCCACGATGAGCACCCTGAATCCCCGTTACACGTTCTAAACCCAGCCCATCTTCAGCTCTCCCTCCCTCCTCCCCCCTACCTGCCCCTCACCTCCGCGAGATCTGCAAGCATTTAGTAGACTCCCGCCAGGCTTCACAGCTCTTCACGCAAGCTTTCCTCCCTCTCACGGTATCCTCCACATCCTTGCCCCTCTGTAATCTTATGCAACCCCCCAAATCCCCAGTTCTGAAGGAATCCAAGTGTCTTCTCCACTGTGCCCACCTCCCCGTGGCTGAGAGTTTCTGGGGGAATGTCCCACAATCTCTGGCTGGCAGCATATAACCCCATGGGTGCAACTCAGCTGGGTCCTCAATGCCACAGGAATTCTGCCCCCAAAGTGCCGCAGCAGGTCTTTGTAAACCTCTCCAAGCTCCAACCCTGCCCCTCCCCTCACACTCTCAGCAGGTGACTTTGCCCCCACTTCTAAGGAGGGGTGGTCTTTCAGCATCCTGCCGACACACCATCAAATGTTAACCCCCTTCCCACATTCACCCAAAAATTGTCTGCGTATACCTGGGGGCTCATATCCCCCCATCCCTTCTGGTCCTGAGTGCCTGCCTCAGTGGACCCCTCAGCCTTACTCCCATCCCTCCGGCTGACTGCCCCCTCCTCCCTACTCCATACCTCCCCTTTTTTAATGCCCACATAAAACCACTGTTGGGAAGAAGACTTTTCCTCTTCCAACTTGTGTCCGATGATTGGGGGCCTGCAAATTAACTGAGAAAAGCCAGACCAACAGGAGAAAAGACAAGGTTTATTTTCACACGTGAAAGCAGGAGATCCTAGTAAAGGAAAAACTCACAAAATAGTTCAAACTAAAATATATATATACTTAACAAAAGTGGGAGTTAGTGCTTCAGTGGGAAAGTATGGTGGGAAATTCTACTGGGCTTTTTTTTTTTTTTTTTTTGCCGTGCCGGGCAGCATGCAGGATCTTAATTCCCTGACCAGGGATCGAAACTGTGCCCCTTGCAGTGGAAGCACAGAGTCTTAACCATTGGACCTCCAGGGAAGTCCCTCTACTGGGCTTTTTGATGCTATGGGGAATGGGCAGTTGGTCTTCTAGGCAGCTGTATATTCGCAAGAAACTCCCTGGGGGGGGATTCAGCAGCTGTGTTTTGGGGAGGCTCTACTGTAGTCAGATAAGGTTTCTTTCCACATCTTCTGTTGCTCTAATGCTTTCAATTTAAAATAATCTTTATACCAACTCTGGGGATCTGAGAGGGAAGTCATACCGCTCATACAAAGCATCATGGGTATGGTAGATTTTACTGATCATTTTGGCCACCAATGGAGTTTAGATCATAGAAGTACAAACAACCTAAAATTGAACGTTAGAATTTCCTGTTTGTAAAATACCCTCAGTCTAGCTGACTTGTGCCAATTCGAGTATGTCTTCAGGGCGCCACTCTCCCTTGCCCTCTGCTTCGCTTTTGTTCACAGCCCAGCAATGGCAACACTCCTCCCCCAGTTCTTTTTCAGAGCACTGTCGCCCTCCCCAGCCTCTACACTTAAATCACCCCAGACCTCCTTTTACGTGGCCAAAGACCACATATTCAACCAAGCAATGGGCACCTCCTGTGAGTCTCTGCAGTACCCCAGTCTCTGCCAGGCTCAGGAGAAGGAGAGAAATTCCTTCCCCCTCTGACCCTCTGGTATAAGAGAGTGGTGGTGGGGAAGAAGCCACAGCCAGTTTTGACTTTATTTATTATTTATTTATTTATTTATTAACATCTTTATTGGAGTATAATTGCTTTACAATGGTGTGTTAGTTGCTGCTGTATAACGAAGTGAATCAGCTATACATAAACATATATCCCCATTTCCCCTCCCTCTTGCATCTCCCTCCCACTCTCCCTATTCCACCCCTCTAGGTGGTCACAAAGCACCGAGCTGATCTCCCTGTGCTATGCAGCTGCTTCCCACTAGCTATCTATTTTACATTTGGTGGTGTATATATGTCAGTGCCACTCTCTCACTTCGTCCCAGCTTACCCTTCCCCCTCTCTGCGTCCTCAGGTCCACTCTCTACAACTGCGTTTTTATTCCTGTCCTGCTCCTAGGTTCATCAGGACCATTTCTTTTTTTTATTTGTATATGTGTTATTTGCATACAGTATTTGGTTTTCTCTTTCTGACTCACTTCACTCTGTATGACAGACTCTAGGTCCATCCACCTCACTACAAATAACTCAATTTCGTTTCTTTTTATGGCTGAGTAATATTCCATTGTATATATGTACTATATCTTCTTTATCCATTAGTCTGTTGATGGACACTTAGGTTGCTTCCATGTCCTGGCTATTGTAAATAGTGTTGCAGTGAACATTGTGGTACATGTCTCTTTTTGAATTATGGTTTTCTCAGGGTATATGCCCAGTAGTGGGATCGCTGGGTCATATGGTAGTTCTATTTTTAGTTTTTTAAGGAACCTCCATAGTGTTCTCCATAGTGGCTGTATCAATTTACATTCCCGCCAACAGTGCAAGAGGGTTCCCTTTTCTCCCCACCCTCTCCAGCATTTATTGTTTCTAGATTTTTTGATGGTGGCCATTCTGACCAGTATGAGGTGATACCTTATTGTAGTTTTGATTTGCATTTCTCTGATGATTAGTGATGTTGTGCATCCTTTCATTAGTTTGTTAGCAATCTGTATATCTTCTTTGGAGAAATGTCTATTTAGGTCTTCTGCTTATTTTTGGATTGGGTTGTTTGTTTTTTTGATATTGAGCTGCATGAGCTGCTTGTATATTTTGGAGATTAATCCCTTACCAGTTGCTTTGTTTACAAATATTTTCTCTTATTCTGTGGGCTGTTTCTTCATCTGCTTATGGCGTCCTTTGCTGTGCAAAAGCTTTTAAGTTTCATTAGGTCCCATTTGTTTATTTTTGTTTTTATTTCCATTTCTCTAGGAGGTGGGTCAAAAAGGATCTTGCTGTGATGTATGTCATAGAGTGTTCTGCCTATGTTTTCCTCTAAGAGTTTTATAGTGTCTGGGCTTACATTTAGGTCTTTAATCCATTTTGAGTTTATTTTTGTGTATGGTGTTAGGGAGTATTCTAGTTTCATCCTTTTACATGTAGTTGTCGAGTTTTCCCAGCACAACTTACCGAAGAGGCTGTCGTTTCTTCATTGTATATTCTTGCCTCCTTTACCAAAGATAAGGTGACCATATGTGTGTGGGTTTATATCTGGGATTTCTATCCTGTTCCATTGAGCTATATTTCTGTTTTTATGCCAGTACCATACTGTCTTGATTACTGTAGCTTTGTAGTATAGTCTGAAGTCAGGGAGCCTGATTCCTCCAGCTCCGTTTTTCTTTCTCAAGATTGCTTTGGCTATTCGGGGTCTTTTGTGTTTCCATACAGATTGTGAATTTTTTTGTTCTAGTTCTGTGAAAAATGCCACTGGTAGTTTGATAGGGATTGCATTGAATCTGTAGATTGGTTTGGGTAGTATAGTCATTTTCACAATGTTGACTCTTCCAATCCAAGAACATGGTATATCTCTCCATCTGTTTGTATTGTTTTTAATTTCTTTCATCAGTGTCTTTTAGTTTTCTGCATACAGGTCTTTTGTCCCCTTAAGTAGGTTTATTCCTAGGTATTTTATTCTTTATGTTGCAGTGGTAAATGTGAGTGTTTCCTTTATTTCTCTTTCAGCTTTTTCATCATTAGTGTATAGGAGTGCAAGAGATTTCTGTGCATTAATTTTGTATCCTGCTACTTTACCAAATTCATTGATTAGCTCTAGTAGTTTTCTGGTAGCATCTTTAGGATTCTCTATGTATAGTATCCTGTCATCTGCAAACAGTGACAGTTTTACTTCTTCTTTTCCTATTTAGATTCCCTTTATTTCTTTTTCTTCTCTGATTGCCATGGCTAAAGCTTCCAAAACTATGTTGAATAATAGCGGTGAGAATAGGCAACCTTGTCTTGTTCCTGATCTTAGAGGAAATGGTTTCAGTTTTTCACCATTGAGAATGATGCTGGCTGTGGGTTTGTCATATATGACCTTTATTATGTTGAGGTAAGTTCCTTCTATACCTACCTTCTGGAGAGTTTTTATCATAAATGGGTGTTGAATTTTGTCAAAAGCTTTTTCTGCATCTATTGAGATGATCATATGGTTTTTATCCTTCAATTTGTTAATATGGTTTATCACATTGATTGATTAGCATATATTGAAGAATCCTTACATTCCTGGGATAAATGCCACTTGAACATGATGTTTGATCCTTTTAATGGGCTGTTGGATTCTGTTTGCTAGTATTTTGTTGAGGATTTTTGCATCTATGTTCATCAGTGATATTGGCCTGTAGTTTTCTTTTTTTGTGACATCTTTGTCTGGTTTTGGTATCAGGGTGATGGTGGCCTTGTAGAATGAGTTTAGGAGTTTTCCTCTCTCTGCTATATTTTGCAAGAGTTTGAGAAGGATAGGTGTTAGCTCTTCTCTAAATGTTTGATAGAATTCACCCGTGAAGCCATCTGGTCCTGAGCTTTTGTTTCTTGGCAGATTTTTTTTTTTTTTTTTTTTTTTTTGTGGTACACGGGCCTCTCACTGTTGTGGCCTTTCCCATTGTGGAGCACAGGCTCCGGACTCACAGGCTCAGTGGCCACGGCTCACGGGCCCAGCCACTCTGCGGCATGTGGGATCTTCCTGGACTGGGGCATGAACCCGTGTCCCCTGCATCGGCAGGCGGACTCTCAACCACTACACCACCAGGGAAGCCTAGTTTCATGGAAGATTTTTCATCACAGTTTCAATTTCAGTGCTTGTGATTAGTCTGTTTTTATTTTCTATTTCTTCCTGGTTCAGTCTCAGAAGGTTGTGCTTTTCTAAGAATTTGTCCATTTCTTCCAGGTTGTCCATTTTATTGGCATATAGTTGTCTGTAGTAATCCCTCATGATCCTTTGTATTTCTGCAGTGTCACTTGTTCCTTCTCCATTTTCATTTCTAATTCTGTTGATTTGAATCTTCTCCTTTTTTTCTTGATGAATCTGGCTAATGGTTTATCAATTTTGTTTATCTTCTCAAAGAACCAGCTTTTACTTTTATTGATCTTTGCTATTGTTTCCTTCATTTCTTTTTCACTGATTTCTGATCTGATCTTTATGATTTCTTTCCTTCTGCTAACTTTTAGGGGTTTTTTGTTCTTCTTTTTCTAATTGCTTTAGGTATAAAGTTAGGTTGTTTATTTGAGATGTTTCTTGTTTCTTGAGGTAGGATTGTATTGCTATCAACTTCCCTCTTAGAACTACTTTTGCTGCATCCCATAGGTTTTGGGTCGTCATGTTTTCATTGTCATTTGTTTCTAAGTATTTTTTGATTTCCTCTTTGATTTCTTCAGTGATCTCTTGGTTATTTAGTAGTGTATTGTTTAGCCTTAATGTGTTTGTATTTTTTACAGGTTTTTTTTTTAGTTTCCTAGTGTTGTTGTCGGGAAAGATACTTGATATGATTTCAATTTTCTTAAATTTACCAAGGCTTGATTTTTGACCCAAGATACGATCTATCCTGGAGAATGTTCCATGAGAGCTTGAGAAGAAAGTGTATTCTGTTGTTTTTGGTTGGAATGTCATATAAATATCAATTAAGTCCATCTTGTTTAATGTGTCATTTAAAGCTTGTGTTTCCTTATTTATTTTCATCCTGGATGATCTGTCCATTGGTGAAAGTGGGGTGTTGAAGTCCCCTACTATGAATGTGTTACTGTCAACTTCCCCTTTTATGGCTGTTAGCATTTGCCTTATGTATCAAGGTGTTCCTATGTTGGGTGCATAAATATTTACAATTGTTATATCTTCTTCTTGGATCGATCCCTTGATCATTATGTAGTGTCCTTCTTTGTCTCTTGAAATAGTCTATTTTAAAGTCTATTTTGTCTGATATGAGAATTGCTACTCCAACTTTCTTTTGCTTTCCATTTGCATGGAATATCTTTTTCCAACCCCTCACTTTCAGTCTGTATGTGTCCCTAGGTCTGAAGTGTGTCTCTTGTAGACAGCATGTATTCGGGTCTTGTTTTCGTAACCATTCAGCCAGTCTATGTCTTTTGGTTGGAGCATTTAATCCATTTACATTTAAGGTAGTTATCGATATGTATGTTCCTCTTACCATTTTCTTAATTGTTTTGGGTTTGTTATTGCAGGTCTTATCCTTTGCTTGTGTTTCCTGCCTAGAGAAATTCCTTTAGCATTTGTTGTAAAGCTGGTTTGGTGGTGCTGAATTCTCTTAACTTTTGCTTGTCTGTAAAGGTTTTAATTTCTCCATCAAATCTGAATGAGATCCTTGCTAGGTAGAGTAATCTTGGTTGTAGGTTTTTCCATTTCATCACTTTAAATATGTCCTGCCACTCCCTTCTGGCTTGCAGAGTTTCTGCTGAAAGATCAGCTGTTAACCTTATGGGGATTCCCTTGTATGTTATTTGTTGTTTTTCCCTTGCTGCTTTTAATATTTTTTCTTTGTATTTAATTTTTGATAGTTTGATTAATATGTGCCTTGGAGTGTTTCTCCTTGGGTTTATCCTGTATGGGACTCTCTGTGCTTCCTGGAATTGATTGACTATTTCCTTTCCCATGTTAGGGAAGTTTTCAACTATAATCTCTTCAAATATTTTCTCAGACCCTTTCTTTTTCTCTTCTTCTTCTGGTACTCCTATAATTTGAATGTTGGTGCATTTAATGTTGTCCCAGAGGTCTCTGAGACTGTCCTTAATTCTTTTCATTCTTTTTTCTTTATTCTGCTCTGTGGTAGTTATTTCCACTATTTTATCTTCCAGGTCACTTACCCGTTATTCTGCCTCAGTTATTCTGCTATTGATTCCTTCTAGAGAATTTTAAATTCCATTTATTGTGTTGTTTATCATTGCTTGTTTGCTCTTTAGTTCTTCTAGGTCCTTATTAAATGTTTCTTATATTTTCTCCATTCTATTTCCAAGATTTTGGATCAAAATATTTACGATCATTACTCTGAATTCTTTTTCAGGTAGACTGCCTATTTCCTCTTCACTTGTTTGGTCCGGTGGGTTTTTACCTTGCTCCTTCATCTGCTGCGTATTTCTATATCTTCTCATTTTGCTTAACTTACTGTGTTTGTGGTCTCCTTTTTGCAGGCTGCAGGTTTGTAGTTCCCGTTGTTTTTGGTGTCTGCCCCCAGTGGGTGAGATTGGTTCAGTGGGTTGTATAGGCTTCCTGGTGGAGGGGACTAGTGCCTGTGTTCTGGTGGATGAGGCTGGATCTTGTCTTTCTGGTGGGCAGGACCGCGTCCGGTGGTTTGTTTTGGGGTGTCTGTGAACTTAGTATGATTTTAGGCAGCCTCTCTGCTCATGGGTGGGGTTGTTCCTGTCTTGCTAGTTGATTGGCATGGGGCATCCAGCACTGGAGCTTGCCAGCCACTGGGTGGAGCTGGGTCTTACCGTTGAGACAGCGATCTCTGGGAGAGCTCTCGCTGATTGATGTTACATGGGCCGGGAGGTCTCTGGTGGTCCAATGTCCTGAACTTGGCTCTCCCTGTGAGGTCATATTATTTGAGGACCAGCTTATTCTACAGCTTCCAGGAGCCACTGACACCACCTGGAGATAGTCAGAGAATTGCACTTGCAGAAGAATTTTCATTAGCAAAAAATAAATGCTAGGAAGAACTGACATGACATCTTCAAAGAGCTGAAGGAATTCTATACTAGTTCAACCATCCTCCAAGACTAAGTGTGAGGGTTCTCCATCTGGCAGTGTGGCAGTCTCCAGTTTTGATTTTAGAAAACCACTCTTTTCCCTGGGACACAGGTCTCCCATGTCCCACTTCCCCAACACGCCCGCCCCTTCCCCCAGTCAGTCCCCCTTAATGGAAGAGATGCTCATCTCCCTAGAATCAAACCTCCTGAGTCTTCTGTTCTCACCCCTCCTGGCTGCTCCCTCCTCCCTCATCTATTTTCTCCTCTTTGTCTGCGTTTGAACTACTATCTCCATTGGCTTCTTTCCATGTGGATTTAAAGACTCTCAATTCTCTTTCAGTCTTTGGGGGAGGAAAAAAAAAGAAAAAACCCAAACCCTTTTTCTCCTTTTTTTTTTTTTTTTTTTTTGCGGTACGCGAGCCTCTCACTGTTGTGGCCTCTCCCATTGCAGAGCACAGGCTCCGGACGCGCAGGCTCAGCGGCCATGGCTCACAGGCCCAGCCGCTCTGCAGCATGTGGGATCTTCCCGGACCGGGGCACGAACCCGTGTCCCCTGCATCGGCAGGCGGACTCTCAACCACTGCGCCACCAGGTAAGCCCCAAGCCCACCCGAACCCTCTTTAAATCTCGTCTTCCATCTCTAGCTGCTGCCCTAGTTCTCAGCCAAGATCTGGAAAAGTCGTCTCTGCTCACGGTCCAGGCATCCCCAGTCCCAGGTCTCCCATCGGGGTGCCGCTCTCTCCATTCCACAGAAACCTGCTCCGTTTACACCACGGGCGACTTCTCTGCTGCGAAATCCAGTGCCCACCCCGCAGCTCCGCTCCTCTCTCTCCGCTGCGTTCCATGCTGGGAACATGCCCTGCGCTCCAGACCCGGGTCCTCGGGCTCTGGGACCTTACCCTCGCCCCGGGGGCTTCCCTCCTGCGTCTCAGCTCCGGCTGCCCCTCCACGTGGTCCTTCCCCCACCTCCCCCCGCCCGCCCCTGAAAGGGTAGTTCTGCCCAGCTTCGTCTTCAGGCACCTTCCCACTCTGGGTGCTCTCGCTGAGCAAGGCTGATGTCATAACCATCATTTGTCACACCACGCCTCTCCCTGGAAAGTGCTGGCATCTTGGGGATGATGACTATAGCAGGACTGCGGGTTGCATCTATTCTCCCCTTTTTACCTAGTAATGGATCCCCGATATTTACCTGGGTACGTGGTGGTCCGCAATAAAGACAGCATTTCCCAGCCTCCCCTGCCTGAGGTTGTGGCCATGTGACTCGGTCCAGCTGATGCGAACGTGTTATGCGGGATTTCTAAGAAGACTACTTCAGAAAAGCTCACTTCACGCGGGGTCACCTCCCGCCTACCTTTCCCACTTCCTCCTTTTCACAGACTGGAAGGAGATGTCATGCCTGACTCCACTGCCATCTTGGATCATGAGGCGATTTTAAGGATGGCAGCCCCAAGTGGTAGACTAAAAAGACGGGAGCAGTCTGGATAACTTGGTAGAGCCTCAACACCTGCCCTGCATGCCCACCAGGACTTCTTTTATGGGAGAGGAAAACAAACACAGACAACAGAACACTTGTGCAGTGTGTTTAAGTCCCTGTTGAATCTGTGGAGATAGGGAGTCAGCAGGCATCCTGATACATCTCTCTTCCTCTTGCCCATTAAGTTGATGACCTTCTCCCTTCCCAAACTTGCTGCTCGTCTTGTGTGCCATACCACCCCTCCCTCCCAGCTCCCTTCCTGGCTCACCCTTTGTCCAGACTAGAAACCGTGGTGTCACGTTCAATTCCCTCCTATCTCCTTAGACCCAGCCAGTGATCAAATCCTATCATACCTGCCTTGCCACTGCATCTCAGGATGCACACTGCTTCTAGGTCCTGTTTCAGGCCACCCTAAACCACTGCTCCATGACCACCTACAGCTCTCGGGGTCCTGGGATGCTGGGAAACTGCTGGACGCAGGCAGCGATCCTGGGAGCTAAGCCTGAGACGAAAGGGGAGACGGGGAGGTGAGAGTGCCTGCGAGCTACGACGGTAGAATATATTAAAAATTACAAAAATGTGTATAGGCAAACCACTTCCTTAAGTTGATGGCCAAATGTGAAAATGTTATTTTTCATATCATTTATAATCCTGTCACAGTCCACTTAACGAAGTTTGGTTAGATTTCAGTGAAAATTATCTTCCAGAGTAGTTTTCCCCTCCCCGGGAAGCGGGGTGGTAACTTTACTATGATTAGCATACGTGGTGCAGAATTTCATGCAAATGAGATGTGGCAGCAGTGTGATAATTTAAATGTATTTAAACAAAAACAAAAAAAAGGACGAATGCACAAACTTGCATGGGTGAAGGTGCCTGGGAGCTAGGCCTGGACTGCCTGAGACAAAAGGGAGGAGGAACCCCTGAAGGGATGTGAGGCCCCAGGGACAAGCCCCATCTGCCCCACCATTTCTTCCGGCGCCAGCCAGCTGGGATGGTGTCACAGGCAAAGGAAGAGCCAGGCCAAATCTCAGCGTTGGCATTTTAGCTCGGCTGCAGCAGGCCCTTCCTGGGGACTTCCCTCTTTCACCCCAAAGTCACTTCCAGCCAGTTCTTCTTCGGGAGGCTTATTGTCAACTCACAGGCTGTGTGTGTGGAGTAGGTAATGGCAATCAAGGCCCCCGGCATTCTCAGGTTTAATCTTCCATCTGCTAAGCACCTGCTGTGAGCCTGGTACCATGCTGACAACCTCCGCCATCCTCTGGGAGAGTTTTTCATGCCTATTTTGTAGGTGGGACCCTGGGACTCAGAGTGATGAAGTGACTTGCCCAGGGCAGCCAGGGCAGCACAGCTCGAAAAGAATGGGCCTGAGATTGGCCCCTGGGTCTGACTCCAAACCACTCCTTTTCTCCTGTTCACCAATTATCCTAAGCCGGGATAAGGATCTCCATCACCTGCAGAGCTATTAAGAATTCGGATTCTGGAGTCAAACCCCAGAGATTCGGCTTCAGCTGTTTTAGGCTAGAGCGGGGGAGTCTGTGTTTCCTCAAGGGCACCATGTCTCCCAGGTGATCCTGACACTCAGCAGGCCCAGGACTGGCCCTGCATCAGGTCCCGCTGCCTCTAGGTGGTAGAAGCTGCTGCTTCCCCAGTGCAGCAGGGAGGGAAAGCCACTTGGTTGGCCTTGACGAGGCAGCTGCTGCCCTGCACAGGGGTCCAGCCAAGTAGGAAAGAAGTGTACTCAGCAGTAGGCCCAGAAGAGCCTGCTGAAAAGGGCAGGTGCCAGGAGACAGCTATGTCCCTTTGTTATTCCTCCCCAGTACCAGGCTCACGGATTGTTGCTTTGAATTCTTTGTGCACTTGACCAAATCTGTCTCTCTTCTTTCTATCCGCCCTACACAGAGGTGTCAAGCTAAGCTGCTGGGCATAGCACTGCCCGTGTCAGCCCATTTGAACATTTTCATGGGCTCCTCTGCAACCAGAGGGTCCAGGTGAAGCTCCTGGCCCCCAGGTGGTCTGACCTGACCTCCTGCTCCTGCCTTCTCTCTGGCTGGTCTCCTTCAGGAAGATGCTGGACCCTTTGCTCTGCTTCCCCCTTCTCCCCTTCCCTGGCCTGGAATACCCCCCTAGAGCCCTTCTTCACTCCCCAGATCCCCCTCCAGCTTGAATAACCCCTCCTCCAGGGAGCCCTTCATGACTGCCCTGGCCCATATTCCTTCCTGGAAGACTTGCTGTCATTTATGCCTCGGATTCTGCTGTGTCCTGTGATCTCTACATGTTTGTGTCCTAACAACACAAGCAGAGGTCACTTATCAAGGTCACTGGCTGGGTCTTGAATGTCTTCTTGACTCTGTACCTGCACTCCCCAGCTGTGCCCCAAGCCTTGGATTTTCCTAACAATCTCCTTTTCCCTCCTTCCCCTGTCCTCAAAACTGACCTTCCCTGTGGCCCTTTACTCTGTCGTAAAATCAATAAGCCAGTTTGTGATAACTCAATCATATATTTAATTTTTTCATTTTATTAGAAGAGCTGAATTTTACAGCACATCTGCCTTTTTCTAGGTTTTTGGCCTCAGTTATTTATTCATCACAAAAACTCCCTGAGGTAGGTGTAGTACCCATTTTATTGATGCGGAAACTAACGTTCGGGAAAGCTAAGCGATGTGCCCAAGGTCTCACAGCGAGTGAGAGATGGAGCCCGGGAGTGAGGTCCAGGCAAGGCCTGTTCAATCATTTCCGTAACAGCACAAACTCCTTTACCGCTCTTCAGTGTTAACAAAAGCCGCTAGGTGGCGTCAGAAGGCAGTCTCGAGTTTGGCTGGCCGGCATGGCACGTTGGTGGCATGCCGAATCTGTGGTGCCCACATTTACCACTAGGGGGAAGGAGGGGGAAAGAAATGGCACATAGGGCCACACAAGGGGCTGCTCAGCCCCTAGACTATAGAACCCCCTTATCAAATGACTAGTGAACCCCATTACCTTAGGACTGGGGAAGGCCACGGAAGCTCATTGATTATTTTAGCTTTTACAAACATTACAAGTTTAAAAATGTGTTAACTGAAATCTTCCTTACGTATAATTGAAGCACCATAGCCTAAGCAGAACTGTAATCTTTTTTGTTGACTTAAAGGCATCAGCATGGTTGGTAGAAAGAACAGAATTCCATCTCTGCAACTTACTGGCTTGGCCAACAAAGAGAACCACCATTAATTGTCTCCTGTGTGCCGGGCGCTTTACATGCTTTATCTCATTTCATCTTTACATCTTTGAGGGGTTCTGAGAGGTGAGGTAACTTGCCCAAGTTTACACAGCAGAGCCAGAATTTCAACTTCAGTGGATCCAAGTTCAAAGTTTCTTAACCTCTCTGAGCCTCAGTCACCTCATCTGTTAAAGGGGCATAATTATAATACCTAGCCCAGTGTTGAATAAGGTAATGTACGTGAAGTGCTTCAGACAGGACAAAGATGTGGAGTGCTAACATGGGTGAAGTAAAAGATGCTGATACCTGAGTGAGGTCTGTCACATAGTGAATTCTAAAATAGGTACCCAAGCACAGTTTCCCTTCTCTAGCACCAATAGCATTAGAAATTCCAGTGGCAGGTGTTTTCATATCTGATTTACATAAGAAACTGAGGCCAAAAGGGGGATGAGATCTGGCTGAACCCTGTGAACTGGCTGGTGTTCATTCATTCTCATTGATTCACGTACTTGACAAACATTTATTGAATATTTAACACGTATCAGGCCTGTGCTAGGCATTAAGATATTGCCCCAAACTTCAGGTATTCACATTCTAGGGAAATCGGGACTGTGCTCTCATCCCCACTGCATTCTGTGAAGTCACCTCACCCATACATTCACTCATAGACCCACCCACCAATTCACGCATTCAGTCACTCAGCCATCCACCAAACTAGCCATCCATCCATCCACCTATCTGCCCACATATTCATCCACCGATCTATCCACCCACCTATCTATCAATTCATCCACTCACCTATCAGTTCATCCACTCACCCATCCAAACATCCAACCATGAATGTACCCATTTATCTGTACATCCATCTAAACAACTGTTTAGATGTTCCTTCCTCTGGGTGAAGGAACACCCACTTTAGTGCTCCTACAGTCATTTGTGTTCCCTTTATCACATCACTGATCACTCTGTTGTAATGGTCTATTCTCTAGCCTGTATTCCCTTCTAAACAGTGAGTTCCCTGAGAACAGGAAACTGGAGAAGGGAAACTGTAAGACATTCAGTAAATGCTTGTTAATAAAGCAGTGATGCCCAAAGCAGGAGCAGGGCACTCAAGATTTGTCTAAGATGATCCACTGGAATGCAGGAAGACCATTTTAAAACTTCTGTTTGCATTTTAATTTTTAATTAAATAGCAAGAACATAATTAATCCTCTCCTGATATTTGATATCCAGATTGACAGTGGTGTCACTGATGTACTGGGTGGTCCTGCCTCACTCCTAGTAGGTGAAGCATCCTGAGAGGAGGATGGGAGTTTCCACCTGTGGGTGGACTACTGGGAAGCCCTCTCTCTCGTTCGCTAGTTTTCAGGCAATTGCAAATACAGTCATTCTTCAACTGTGGTGTCACTGATGTTCATCTATATAAGCGAGATCTTCAAGTATCAAAATCTTTGTGTGACTTTGTACAAGATATTGAGTGACTAAAATTTTTGAATTAGTTGGTGGTTAAATATGTTTAATATCACCCCATGAATTGGATATCAAATGGCAAAACTGGACTTTATGTTTAGCAAAACAAGGGGGTCAACCAAGAAAGGAGACATGGGATTTGGGACACGGGGGATCCCCCATAGCACAGCAGGGCAGGGGATGTCAGAATAGCTGCTGGGCATCAGGCCCAGAAAGTAGCCAGCTCAGATGGAGCTGATGGCGGGAGGACTCTTGGGAAAACGACTTGCTGGCAGGCCTTGTGTTTAGCCAGGATGTGCTCGTTTAAGTACTTCTGAACTGGTTGTTAAATAGTAGCTAACATGAGCCACCCTTCTTCCACCGCCCAGCCTCTTTCCAGCAGCTGGACCTCACCACGATCCAGACCCAGACCCCAGGAGTATGCCTGGCACAACAGGGGGCTTCTAGCGTCTGCCCCAGGCTTTGGTGGCTAGCGCTTTGTCCACTCTGGTTGCTACCTGCTACGAATGATCCCCATATACTGAATTAAATTGGCTTCGCTGGAGACTGAATCTTTTCAGCATAATTCTCTGCTCGTTAGAATATCTGATATGAAGGAAAGTTTGGAAACAAAAGTGAGGATATGATATAGACAAACAGTACAAAGAAAAGAAAGGCAAGTAGAAACTCCAGGACAAACAAAAGGCTTACCAGGAAGATAGTTTGCTCGTAGTATATTACAGTAGCTGGCTGAGCCGCCGTCAATATTTGCCTTATCATAATCACGTAAACATTGCTTCCCGATTTTCAGTTTTTAGACTCGGCCTGTAAACAAAGAACAGAACCCTTATTTGTAGTTGTGGAACAGAACAGTAATCATGAAGAAATAAAGTAAAGCTTACCAGCGCAGGGAGGAAGGAATAGAGAGGGAAATTGATATTTTCATCTCAGCAAGGGAAAGTCAAAAGACACTGGGGAAGGATGGTGGTGGGCTTAGCAGTAGAAATATAAAGGTAGTATTTATACTGACAAAGTCATCCAAACAAGGAATGCATATGAGTATCTGAACTCAGATTAATCAGGAAGCTAATAGATAATACCTAAAATTAATAATTCTAGAAAGCATGTTAAAATCACGTTATCTTGAGACGCGGAGTGAACCACCAGCAAAGCAGCTGGAAGAATTCAGGGTGGCCCCACTGGGAGCCCAGGAGGGTGACTGAGGCCATTCCTTACAAGCTCCTCTGTGCTTCTTGACTTTTTAATCAACCCTGTGCACGTGCTAAAAACTCCAAGGCAGTAAGTGGAGGTTTTTTGTGATTAAAATGTACGAGGTGAGGACTGTTTGACAATACTGCATTCCATGGCAGGTCATGAGATCTAAAATTTATTGACAGACAGCTTTGATGAGACATCTGTTGCCATTCAGGCTCTCCCCAAAGAAACTGGGCTTCTCTCCTCTGTTGGACCTCATTGAAGGAGGCCCGAGAGAGGTGACCAGGTGGGGTCCCAGGGCTGGAAGGCTGCCGATGGGGTCAGAAGGGGACTGAGGGCTCTTCAGGTGGGGATCCCAGGTGGGGTGTGGCAGGGAAGGAACCAGACCAGATCCCAGACAGCAGGAGCTTGGCCATCCAGGGCCCCCATGCCTCCTGCACATCCCTGACTGGGATGGAGGACAAAGGGATGGTGGGGGAGGGGTCATTCCTGCCCGATGAACTGGGTCTCAGGGCCACTCACCTGCTGGGCCAGCTGCCCCCAGCCCCTGGGCCATTCTGCATTCCTCCCCGAGGACAGATGGAGGCAGTGTTGGCCACCAGACACATGCACAGGTGGGAGGGCGGGTCCCAGGAAGGGTGGCCTGTCCTTCTCATTCCCCTCCTCCCCCTCTGCCCCAATCTGAAGAGCTGAGAATACCGGTCGTCAGGGTACCCTCCTGTCCCTCCTACCACTCCGCTTTCTGCCCACCCCAGACCCCGCCTGGACCCCCAGATTCCTCCCACCTTGCACGGGGCCCTTGATTCCATAACAATGCACCACTCCTCTCCATCAGCCCCCGACTCTCAAGGTCCTGCTCCTCACTGACCCGGATCCTTGCTGCTCAAAGCGAGGTTCTTGGACCAGCAGCACGGCATCACCCGGAAGCTTATTGGAAATGCAGAGTCTTGGGGCTCCACTTCAGACCTCCTGCTTCGGGAGGCGCATTTTAAGAAAACTCTCAAGGAATTCACATGTGCTTTAAAGTCTGAGAGGCAGTGAGTAGATTACACCATCTGACAAATCAATTTATCCAATACTACTAGTTGACAATAAAAAAAAAAATCCTTCCTATGATCCAGGCTGTGTGCTAAGACTTTGCATGTCTTGTCTTTCTTTTTTTTTTTGCGGTACGCGGGCCTCTCACTGCTGTGGCCTCTCCCGTTGCGGAGCACAGGCTCCAGACGCACAGGCTCAGCGGCCACGCCTCACGGGCCCAGCCGCTCCGCGGCATGTGGGATCTTCCCGGACCGGGGCACGAACCCGCGTCCCCTGCATCGGCAGGCGGACTCTCAACCACTGCGTCACCAGGGAAGCCTGCATATCTTGTCTTATTTAACTTTCACACAACTTTACAAAGTACGGACTCTGCTGAATCCATTTTCCAGATGAAGAAGCTAAAGTTTGGAGAGATCAAGCTGTTTGCTTACGGTCACACAGCAAAGAGCCGAACTGGGATTTGAAGCCAGGCAATCTGCCTCCAAAAAACTCTGAGGTCTCAAGACAGAGGTCAGCAACTCTGTTATCCATCTTGGGAGGCTTTGTGTTTATTTTAAAAAAGAAAAGCAGGGGAGGGTGTCCAGGAGCGGGGAGGAGCTAGGGACAAAGTGGGAGGGGACTTGGGTTCAAGAACCACTTTTGAAGAGGGTGACTTTGGGCCAGTCACTTAGCCTCCTCTTTGGAGTGAGAATGATAATGACAGTTTCTGCTCCAAGGCGGCTGGCTGGAGGGTGGGGGGTGAGGGGGTGGTATTTGATTATTCAGTGAGAAGGTATGCAAATCCCTTTATAAACAATCTTCCGGGCCAGTGCCAGATGCGGGGGATGTAGAGATGGGCGATGACACCCTGCCCTCTGAGAGTTCAGAGCCCGGGGATGGGAGGGGTCGGGGGACTGATGGATCCGCCCATATTCAATTTCCAACAACGCGGGGAGTGTTTGTTACTACATAGACGCGGGGGACTGTGGGGACCAGGGGAGAGATGTGGGATCTGCTATGAGCAAGAGGAAATGCTGCCCTCCTTGAGGTGCCCCCAGGATTGAGTTCGGAAGCAGTCAGGCTAGTGGAGGGAGGGGCACAGGGCCAGGGCTGGGATTCGCGCAGGGCACTGCCCAGCAGCTAGAGGGCAGGAGGGTCTGGGGAAGGCAGTGTCCGCAGCACAGAGCAGGGCGTGAGAGGGCCGGGGATGGGTCTGAGAGCCAATGGGCAGTTTCCCTGCCCGACCCGGACAGATTGCCCCAAGCCCCTCCCCCGCTGCCAGCCTCATCTGACTTCATGTCTCTTGGCTTCCAGGCTCTTTCTGGCTTCTGACGAAGGCTTCTGATCTTTTCACTGGCAGGAAATTGCTCTCCCCTCTCCCTGCTGCTGGGTTTGGAGACTGTGTTTTGGGCTAGCACCTCAGACCCCCACTGTTCTGCTGCCCAGCTTCCTCCTCAGCTCTCACTCAGGTCTTGGGAAAACGGTCCCATGAGTGTTGCCACTAGCCCACAGTGTGGTTTTGTGCCTCTTCCTCCAGGCAGACACAACCCTGAGCCAGCGTTCACAGTAAAGCAAAAGGAGTGCTGACTGGACTTCAGTCCCACTCGCCTTTCATTTGGGCCCTTTGTGCAGTGCTCAACCGGCACAACCGTACATGGTGATCCTGATGCTTAAGAAACTGCCCAGCTTTCTGCTCAGACTGGTTTTGGCGGGGGCGGCGGGGGCGCACCGTGGGAACAAAGACACTGTTGTACTCATCTCTGACAGCCCAGTGTCCAGGTACAGGGCCTGGTGGGATGAGTGGGTGGCCTCACACCCATGTCCTCCAGCTCAACTGTCAAAGTAAGGGCAAGGGAAGCCAGGAGCCACACTGCACAGCTGCATTGCACAGCCTGCCTGATGGGGCCAGGGCTGCACCTTCTGTCTCTACTTCTCCTCAGCTTGGACTCAGGGCACCCTATTTCTGCCCTCCAGTGGGACTCAGTCTAGGCAAAGTATCTGAGGCTAGAGGTGGGAGTAGTCTCTGAAATTTTTACCCAAAGGAAGATCTGCTCCCCAAGGAGGGATAAGGGACAGGCCCTGCCATGAGGGAGTTATAACCAGGATGGGGAGATATCACATTTATCACGAGAACAAATAATGAATAATTCAAAGCCACGTTTCAGGGCCACACTCTGTGGTTCAGGCTTCCCAGACTCCACTAGAGACCGGATCCACTGAGCTCCTGCTGGGGCCCCTGGGAGTCTGGGGTGAGCCTGTACTGCCTGCTACAAGCTCGAGGGCTCTTTGAAAATTACCTGTTTCATCTTAAAAATTCATGAGGATTTTGCACTCAACTTCTGGACTTGTTTTAACGTTAACGTTGTGTGCTAAACTGCTTTCCAGGAGTAAAACAGAAACTGCAGAAAGATGCCCGCGTTTCCCTGTGACTTCACATCCTGCCAGCACAGTCTCGGAGTGGAGACAGCTGTTGTTTATCCTGCCCTGTCTCCGTCCCTTTCTGGTACTGATGGCTCAGTTTCCCTTAGGGAGAACCATCCCTCTGCACTCTCTGTCCACAGTCAGACTCTGCCCTCTGTCCCTGGGGTTGGACCCCTAAATCAGGTTACATTACTCTGAGCCCAGTGTTTGCTCGGGGGTGAACACGTGGCCCAAGTTGAACCAATAAGAATTAGCCTTAGGACTTCAGCTGCTACTACTGGGATGAGAAGGCTTATTCCTGCTAGGATGGCTAAACTGCTGCGAGATAGCCTGGAAGTTTTGGGGCTGCCTAGTAGAAAAAGCTGCATGGAAATGAATCAATCCAAAGGATAGCAGAGCTGAAACATGGAAAGAGGCAAAGTCCCAATGGGTCATGTAAATCTCTGGATCTAGCTATACCTGAAGCCACTTAATTTGGGGGTTAAACTGGTTTGTATTAGGTTTCTTTCACTTGTAACCAACAGAGTTCTGACTAATTCAACCAGTGGACACATGCCCCAGTTTAGCGGCCCAGTCTTACTGGAAAGAATTTCAGAGCTTTGGCATGGGAACCAGAAGACTGGATTTGGGTCCCAGCTTTCCCACAAACTTGCTGTGATTTTAAGGGTTGGATTATGTCATCTCCAGGGTTGCTTCCAACTCTAAGATCTTCTGCCTAAAAATCTTGTACAAATTTAATGAAAGGCAAATTTACCCTGGACTTGGGGTGGGATTCCTGGACTGCAAATCTGGAGATCCTCACTGTGTCTGGGTGGGGCTTAGAAATCTGTATTTGTAACGCAATGTCCAGGTGGTTTTGATATGTAACCAGGTTTGGAAACCACTCAGACTCTTAAATTCTTCTTCCTAAAGCAGCAGTTTAAAGGTGCATCGGATAGGAATTTACTGAGCACCTACTATATGTCAGGGGCACCTTTTTCTGGCAATGGTCTTCTTGCTGGGCGGGGAGGGTACCCTCCATCCTCATGCTGGACTTGGTATAAAATCCTAAAGCTGGCTCTGAGAACGAACAATACATCACTGGTGACACACTTCCTCAGTCATTCAATTGCTTCATAAATGGCATTTAAAACTTTTATTGATGAATAAGCTATTCACTCTCCACTTGGTTCGTTTATAAACAGCAAGAGGTGAACGCATGTATTTATGTCGCTGTTGCTGTTGACGTCTTGTGTAAAACCTTAACAAGACCCGGCCGTGACAACCGTTAACTCCCACACTACTTGAATTCAAATGGCTTATTAACAAGATAAACATTTATTCTATGAAGGTATGCAATATGAATGTCATATTTTATACATGGTTACTTGTAACATAGTTCAACTTGGGGCCAACACCATATTGAATTATTTAAAACCATTTCTCCATGCGTTATTAAAAAGTTCAGTAAAATATATATTAGTGTATAAAATTTTAATGCATAGTTCTCATTGCAGTATTTGCAAACTCTTGGTCTTTAGAAGAGGAAAGCCAGGGAAGGCGCACTCCACACAGACTGTGTCTTTGAGAAGTTGCTTGACCAAACACAGCCTGTGCTTTGTCTCAGCAGAGACTTTCAGCCCCATCAGGCTCTTATACACGTTACGAGTGAGGAGTCCACAATAAGTGGACAGCCATCAACAGTGGCCCCGAGAGGACTTTGGGTCCCCAATTTCAGTGACTTTGACCCTTGCTGACTTGGCTACAGAGAAGTGTCCAGCAATTCTGTTACGTGTGACCCCTATAGCCCCTGAGTCACTTAGGTGGGCAATGAATCGGGTGTTCCCCGCACTATTGTTGACCTGTTTCGTGAGTGGTCATTTTATCTTTTATCTAGAAGGGTTAGGTGGGCCTGGAGGACATGATTTTAAAACGTTCAACCAAGTCAGAGAAGCTGGCCTCAGTCATGTCAAATGTGGGACCTGCTATGGCCAACGTCCCTTCCTTGTGGCCCAGAGCCCCCATATCAGGGCAGTAGACTCTGCTGGCCAATGTCTGGTCACATCAAGGTGGGACAGGGTTACCTTCAGCTTGAGAAAGTCACTGCATTCCTCCGAGCCCCAATTTCTCTAATAAATACCAGGGGCGGTGAGTGTAACACACAAGGCGCTCCCCAAGTGTTCATTCCCACCCACAAATGTTAATATTCTTCTCCTGATGTCTGCGTCATCCATGCCTTCTCACTTTTCTTCTTTTTATAAAATTAAAAAAAATTATTAGAGTATAATTGCTTTACAACGTTGTGTTAGCTTCTGCTAGACAACAAAATGAATCAACTATATGTACACATATATACCCCTTCCCTCTCATTTTTTTTCTTTATCCCCCCATGGATGGCCATGGATCAGGCTGGACGTGAACTAGATGTTCAGTAATTGTTCTATGGCAAGAAAATGTGTTGGTTGTTCATTTCTTATATCCTTTTTGCAGCAGGTGACTCTGCAAAGGCGGAGAAAGTAATTTTCCTCTCTTCTCTTGCCTCTCTGAACAGATAAGGGCAGAGTGGGTCTGGACTTGTTTACCTCTGGAGATGTTGATGCTTTGGGGTTTCAGAGCCCAGAACAGAAACTGTCAGGAGTCTTAGGTCAGGGTCCCCAGAAGCAGATCCCAAAACAAGGATTTGGGACAATATGGGAAGCGATCCCTGGAGTCACAGGTAAGGGAGTGAAACGAGAGCAGGAAGGAAACCACTTGCCACCCCTGTTCCTCACTGGCCGCCTGGGGGATCGTGGGAAACACAGCTCTGTTTTGTCCGCCCCAGGGACCAGGGGCTGGCGGACTTATCCCCCAAGTGCTATTCATCATTGTTTGAAGTTGCTCCCGGGGCATTGGCATCTGGGCACTTCTGGCCTGCACCCTGGGCCCTGCACACTTCTGCAGCTGGAGAAATCCTCAGGCAGAGTGTCAGGGGCTTTGTAGGAAGATGCCGTCAGCTTCCCCAGAAAGGTGAGTTCTAGGGTGACGAGTAGAGCACCTCCTGTGACCCGGCACCCAGAAGACAGTGCCACATGGAGGGGGTTAAGCTCGGCTCTCTCTGAGGCGGACAAGTAGAGGCTGGAGCCTGGGGTGTGACGTTAGGGGGTGAAGGGGAAGCTGGCGGCAGTGAGTGCGTGCAAGGTGAGGATGATGCTTCACTTTCATGGCAGGTCCTCTGAGGGAAGGCACAGATGCTGGGGACGGGACTCTAGGGTTTGTGACATTGGGGACCAGCAGTGAACAAATGCTGCCCAAGCTAGGCAGGAGGAGGTGACATCACCCATTTTAAATGGACCACATGGACGATGAGAATCTCAGTGGTGGTTGTGATGACCTGAAGACCAGAGATATTTCCTCAAGTTTTCAGGACTGTGCAAATCCCACTGGCTTCTTGGGTGACCCTGGGGAAGAGAGGGTATCCCCAATCATGAGTTATGTTGGGCGTCTCACTGTCCTGCTAAGTCGGGGCTGAGAGCCAGATTGAACTTGAATTAAGAGAAAAGAAATCACAGTTGTCCCTCAGTATCTGAGGTGAGTGGGGGGGGGTTATTTCCAGGGCCCTCTGCAGATACCAAGATCTGGGGATTCTCAAGTCTCTTATACAAAATGGTGTAGCATTTGCATATACCCTACTGCACATCCTCCTGTGTACTTGAAATCATCTCTAGATTACTTATACTACCTAATACAATGTAAATGCTATGTAAATAGTTGCTAGCATGTGGCAAATTCAAGTGTTGCTTTTTGGAACTTTCTGGATTTTTTTTTTTTATCTGAATGTTTGCTATCCGTGGTTAGTTGAATCTTCGGATCCGTGGATACCAAGGGCCGACTGTCACGTGGGCTTTGTTGCCCTTGAGTGTTGTGGAGCAAATGCAAACCTATTTCAGTGGTTGGAGTGAATAAAGTTTTGAAATCAGACAGGAGAGACGCCTGAAAGGTGAGCCCTTGTACTGAAATCCTGTGTGTCCAGCACAAACACAGGGAGAAGCGTCTTTTCTACAGCAAGTGAAAATAGCGTCAAGAATCTGGAACACAGAGCAGAGAATGATTTTTAAGAGACTGAGACCCCCCAAAATGCCTCTTCATCTTTAAAGACTCACAGAGTGTGTTGAGTCACGGAGAAGATGAAGACTAGGACTTGGGTCTTGACAAAGTCTAGACATTCAGGACTTTAAAACAGAGCAGGGGACTTCCCTGGTGGCGCAGTGGTTAAGAATCCTCCTGCCAACGCAGGGGACACGGGTTCGAGCCCTGGTCCGGGAAGATCCCACATGCCGCGGAGCAACTAAGCCCATGCGCCACAACTACAGAGCCTGAGCTCTAGAGCCCGCGAGCCACAACTACTGAAGCCCGCGCACCTAGAGCCCGTGCTCCGCAACAAGAGAAGCCACCGCAATGAGAAGCC
This sequence comes from Orcinus orca, assembly GCF_937001465.1. Classification (NCBI taxonomy): domain Eukaryota; kingdom Metazoa; phylum Chordata; class Mammalia; order Artiodactyla; family Delphinidae; genus Orcinus; species Orcinus orca. Next base: position 27,932,712 of record NC_064563.1, read on the forward strand.
TGTGCACCGCAACGAAGAGCAGCCCCTGCTCGCTGCAACTAGAGAAAGTCTGCGCGCAGCAACGAAGACCCAACACAGCCAAAAATAAATAAATAAAATAAATTTATAAAAATAAAAAAAAAGAGCAGGACATCCTGTTCCCCAAAGGCAGCCTGTCACTTTGAGAGATGGCACAGGTGGCAAGTGGAGACGGGTTCAAGAAAGGCTTGGAGGGAGTCACACCTGACTCAGGCAGGTGTGTTACTTGGGGAATTCAAAGACTGGGGCAACTGTGCCTGATGAAAGGACTCTCCTGACCTTCCCAAAACCACCATAGCCAGCGAAGCCATAGGGATGGGCAGGCCAGAGTGTGTGGGGTAGCAAACCATTGAGATATCATTCTACATCCACGACGAAGATATCAGTGAATACATTGAAAACAAGGTACCAGTAACTCAGACGTCCTCACCTGACAGAATGTACTGTGGTCCCACTTCTGTGGAAGCACACGGCACACTGGAGGGGAAATTAAAAACACCCAGAGTACATCCACCTAATACACATGGGACAAACATTGTTAAACTATCGAAGGGACGCCACATTTATTTATAGCCTGTGTGAGACACTCACGTGCCTCAGGCCAGCCCTAAGGTAATAATTCTAACCTTTGAATGATGGAGGAGGTGTCTTTATGAAATCAGGGTCTGAAAGGCATCCATGATTCCACCAGAAGCACAGGGGCCTCAGCTGCAGGGGGAGGTGAGAAGCAGTAGAGTCGGCAGGGGAGGCCGGGGAACACAGGCAGTTCTGTGTGGCAGGAGGTGCAAGTTGGAAGTTTCAGGACAGGAGTTGGAGACATAAACAAATATCAGATCATGGTGGTTCCCTATAATTATAATGACCATATATTATTCTTCAAATTGGGACACTTTAAAAAAATTAAACATTTTGTTTTGAGATAATTATAGATTCACATGCAGTTGTAAGAAATAATACAGAGAGGTCCTGAGTACCCTTTACCCAGTTTCCCCCAATGGTCATGTTTTGCAAAACTATAGTACAATGTCACAGACAGGAGATTGACATTGATACAGTGAAGATACAGAACCTCACCACCAGGATCTCTGCAGCTGCGCCTTTTAGCAACACCCAATTCTCTCCCACCTACTGCCTCTTTAACCCCTGGTAACCATTTTTCTATGTCTATAATTTTGTCATTTCAAGAGTGCTATATAAATGAAATCATACAGTATGTAACCTTTGGAATGGTTTTTTTCACTCAGCATCATCCTCTGGGATTCATCCAGGTTGTCACACCTATCAATAGTTCATCCCTTTTTATTGCTGAGTAGTATTCCATGGTGTGGATGTGACACAGATTGTTTAACCACTCACCTGTTGAAGGACATTTGGATTGTTTCCAGGTTTTAATTTTTTGAGGACCCTCCATACTGTTCTCCACAGTGGCTGTACCAATTTACATTCCACTAACGGTGCACAAGCGTTCCCTTTTCTCCACATCCTTGCCAGGGGCGTTGTCCCTAATTTTTATTATATCCATTCTGATAGGTGTACAGTGATACTTTATTTTGGTTTCAATTTGTAATTCCCTAATGGCTAATGATGCTGAACACCTTTTCATGTGCTTGTTTGCCATTTGTATATCAGTAAAGCATCTGTTCATGTCTTATGCCCATTTTCTAACTGCATTGTGGTTTTTTCTTTTAACTTTTGAGTTTGAGTGTTCTTTATATATTCTAAATACTACCAGTCTTGCTGAATATGTGGTTTGCACATATCTCTCTCACCCTGTAGCTTGTCCTTCTATCTTCCTTACCGAGTCTTTCATGGAGCAAAAGTTTTCAATTTTACTTAAATCCAATTTATCATTTTCCCCTTTTATGGATCGTGCTTTTGGTGTCAGGTCTAAGCACTTTTTGCCTAGCCTTGGATCCGAATGAGACACATTGGGAGCAGATAGAAATAACAGGAATAAACCACAACTGCACAGGGCAAATCAGGGTGTCTGGTTACACTGTGTACATGTCGTGATAACTAGCTGTACTTCATCTTGTAGGTAAAGGAAAGTAACAAGATGAGATTTAGGTAGAAATGGATTGGCAGGGCTGAAACTGGAGGAGTGAACCCCTTAAGGAGGGGCTTTTAAAATTCAAAGAACCCAGAACGTCAGGATGGGAAGAAGCCTCAGAAATCAATCCAACCTTCTCAATACATGGATGAAGACCCTGGGGCACCAGTGACGTGTACCCTCATCAGCAGATTCTTAATCACAAATCATGGAAACCTTCAGTGGAGGAGTTGAGAATTCAGGCCGCTGGGGATCTTGTTAAAATGCACATTTTGATTCAGTAGGTCTGGGGTGGGGCCTGAGAGTCTGTATTTCTAATGCTTTCTCAGGTGATGCCTGTCCTGCTGGTCCACGTAGAAAAGTTTAGAGAACATTAAATAGCTCTCAGAATTACCGGGTGAGCCAGAAAACCAGGGAAAGTGGCTTCAGGTCAGGAATACTGCTCGGATCACACGGGGAAGTAGGAACGGGCACTGCGGGGCCCTGCTGGCACTGAGACCCACACTGCTGCCACCCTTGCTGAGTGGATCCCATGGGTACCTGTTTCTTCACATCATGAACTTCAGAATCACAGGCTGGCATGGGGCATCTGACTGGCAGAGTGGGGTTCAGGCTGGTCTCTTCCTGCAAGGGAAGCTGGGAAAGGGAGCTCCCCTAGTCCAGCTGGCCTAACCCATACAGTGGGGTATCCTCAAGCTCAGTTCAAAGGGGATAGACAGCCAGAAAGAATGACAGTTGTCCACTACATCCCTCTCTTGGAGACAAAGTCTACAGTCTCCTAACAACCAATAAGGTTTAAAGTGATGAAATCTGGGAGGGAGAACACATTCACTCAAGTGTGTGAGGACCAATAATAACTTTTTATTCCTCTACCTATTAAAGAAATGAGTGGGTATTTGTTGTCTGCTATGAGCAAAGCACTGAGGGGAAAATATCCTGTGTTCATATTTCCATCTCGTCAGGAACTAGGTTCCAGATATCTCTGCAAATTTCTTCAGGCTTATGACTTTACTCTGACCTGCAGAAATCACGGAACGGCTTCTCCTCAGGAAAGAGAAGTTTCCCTGGCATCCATGATGCCTTCGAACCTCCGTTCAGATTTCAATTCATTTGCACTAAATTGTTAAACTCCATTTACTTATTTTACCAGCAGGCTCACGGCACATTCTTCTTCATACAGAGGGGAGAATGGGCTGTCTTTCTGGAACATTCCAAGGCATAGTTGAATGATGATGATCTTATAACAATCAGAGCGAGATATGACACACCACAGATGGAAAAAGCGTCAAGATGTTCAAAGCTCGCAAAGGAACAAACAACGGAAAGGAAGGAAGATAGAAGTTGTATTTGCTAACAGATGGTCAGTATGAAAATCTGCAACCCTAATTCAAATATGCAGATACGTACATTTGTGAAGAAAACTGGAAATGGTAACTGAAAGGGTAAGCCTGTAAGATTTTTTCTTCTTATTTAAATCTCATTGAAAAGATAATTGTCTGAACAACAAAAACAAACCACAATGGCTTTGGGGGGTTATAATATATATATATATAAATAAAATATATGACAAAATCAAGAAGGCTAGGATGGGTGAAATGAAAGCATAGATTGTAAGGTTCTTATACAATATGAGTAGTGAATAAAACATCTCTTGAAAGTATAACATGATAAGTTAAAGAGGTATAAACCTTAAAGCAAACTACTAACATAACAAAACAAAGAGCTATAGCTTATAAGTCAACAAAGGCAATAAAATGAAGCATAAACAATACTCAGTTCATCCAAAAGAAGGCAGAAAAGGAATCAAAAGGAACACAGAACAGATGGGACATGAACTCCCGTTTTTTAAAAAATGTATTTCTTTTAGGCAGTATAAAGTTAGGTCCTGCTTTTTTATCCATGTAGAAAAATCCAGGCACAGATGACTTCATTGATGAATTCTATGAAAAATTTAAGGAAGAAATAATATCATTTCTACACGAACTTTTCTAGAAAATTGAAACGGAGGGAATCCTTTCCAACTCATTCTATGAGGTCAGTATTACTCTGACACCAAAACCAGACAAAAGACATTACAAGAAAAGAAAACCACAGACTATATCCATCACTAGATTGATGCAAAAATTCAAAGCAAAATGTTAGCTAATCAAATCCAACAATGTGTAAAAAGGGATTATACATCACTGGTGAGTTTATTCCAGGAGCAGGGTTGGTTTAACATGTGTCAGCTGATCAATACAATTTATCATATTAATGAACTAAAAAAGAAAAACCCTACAACCATCTCAAATATGGAGAAAAACACTTGACAAAATCCAACATCCACTCCAGATAAAAACTCACAGCAAATAGCAGCTCTTCTAAAGGAAACTTCTTCAAATTGTTGAACCGCATTTATGAAAAACCTAGAGGTAACATCTTAGTTAAAGGAGAAAGACTGACTACTTAAGGTCAGGAGCAAAACAAGAATGTCTGCTCTCACTACTTCTCTTCAACATTGTACTGGTGGGTCTAGCCAATGAAAATAAGGCAAGGAAAAGAAGTAAAAGACATTCAGGGCTTCCCTGGTGGCGCAGTGGTTGAGAGTCCGCCTGCCGATGCAGGGGACACGGGTTCGTGCCCCGGTCCGTGAAGATCCCACATGCCGCGGAGCGGCTGGGCCCGTGAGCCATGGCCGCTGAGCCTGCGCGTCCGGAGCCTGTGCTCTGCAACGTGAGAGGCCACAACAGTGAGAGGCCCGTGTACCGCAAAAAAAAAAAAAAAAAAAAGAAAGAAAGAAAGACATTCAGATTGCTAATAAAGAAGAAGAGCCATCCTTATTTGCAGGCAGCATGATCTCTTATGTAAAAAATCTGATGAAATCTACAAAACAGACACTGGAACTAATAAATGAGTGTAGCAATATTGCAGGATACAAGAACACACACACACACAAATCAACTGTATTTCTATATACTAGCAAACAATGGTCCAAAGTAGGAAATATTGTTTAAAATGTACAACTGCAACAACAAATACTACTTAGAGGTGAATCTCACAAAATTTGTGCAAGACTTATCCACCAAAACTGCTAATCACTTTTGAGAGAATTTAAAGAAGACCTAAGTAAATAGAGAAATATATGTTTTTCACGAATTGGAAGACTCAATATTGTTGATATCAATTCTTCCCAAATTGATCTATAGATTCAATGCAATCCCTATTGAAATCCAAGCAAATTTTCTTTTGGAGAGAAATTGACAAGCTGATTCTAAAAGGTATGTGGAAGTACAGAAGACTGAGAATAGCCAAAATGAATTTCACGAAGGACAAAGTTGGATGACTAATGCTAACTGATTTCATGACTTATTATAAAGCTGCAGTAGTCAAGAGTATGTATTATTGGCAAATAGATCAATAGAACAGAGTAAAGAGTCCAGAAAAAGTCCACACATATATAGACAACTGAGTTTTTACAAACATGCAAAAGCAATTAGGTGGAGAAATGCTAGCCTTTTCAATAAACGGTGCTGGGACATTTGGGTATCTCTATGCAATAGCATGACTTTCATCAATGTCTTACAGAAAACACAAAAATTAACTCAAAGTGGATCAAAATCTCAAAGTAAAACCTAAAACTATAAAACTTCTAGAAGAAAACATAGGAGAAAATCTTTGTGAGCTTGGGTAAAGCAAAGATTTCTTGAATAAGACCCCAAAACACGGTCTATAACAGAACAAATGAATGATTTGGACTTCACTGAAATTAAAGATACCTGCTCTTAAAGGACCCTGCTAAGAGAATGAAAAGACAAGCTACACACTGGGAGAAAATAAAGCCTACATCCGAAAAAGGATATCAGATGCAGAATATGTAAAGAAGTCTCAAAATAAAATAAAACAAACATGCCACTTAAAAATGGACAAAAGATTTAACAGATATTTTAGCAAAGAAGATATATCGGTGGTAAATAAGCATATGAAAATATACTTAACAGCATTAGTCATTAGGATCTGGAAATTAAAACCTCAGTGAAATACCACTTCACACCTAAACTTATAAAAAAGCTGATCCTATCAAATGTTGGCAAGGATGTGAAGGAACTAGAACTCTTACATACTGGGAAAGTAAAATGACACAACTTTGGAAACAATACGGAAATTTCTTAAAAAGTTAAACATACACCTACCATATGATCCAGCATTCTACTCCTAGGTATTTACCCAAGAGAAAAGAAAGCACATGGCCACACATGAATATTCATAGCAGCTCTATTTGTAGTAACCCCAATCTAGAAGCGACTCAAATGTCCATCAGTGGTGAATGGATAAACAAATTGTGGTGTATCTATCCCATGGAATGCTACTCAGCAGTCAAAAGGAATGAACTATGGCAGCACATAAAGATATGGATGTTTCGTAAAATAATTATCCTAAATGAAAGAATCTAGATGAAAAAAAAGAGCACATAAAAATCAAATATGTTCATTAGTGATCAAAAAATGAAAATAACAAGCTATTAAACTCCAAGTTTGGACTCCAGTCAGTGAAGAAAACACTGATGATAGGAAATGATTAGTGACCTGGAGATCAAATGAGGGGATTTTATTTTCATTTTCAAATGTTGATGAGAAATGGCAGGTTGATTTCAACAATCAGAATCCTCTGATTATTAACTCATGTGATCAGATGTAAATGTCCATCCTTCCAAATCAGTTCACCTGCAGAGAATCCGTTCTTTTTATTATTATGGGCAATTTTAAACAATGAATAGAATGAACAGTATAATAAAGTCTCATGTTCCCATTACTCGGCTTCAAAAATTTTCAACTCATCACCTATCTTGTTTCATCTGTATGTCCCCACCCACTCCCTGTGCCTGCAGCCCCCAACATCATGCTCTTTCATCTGGAAATATTTGTTTGTGTTCCTACAAGAAGAGGATTATTTTCAGTCTCTGTTTCAGATTTCTAGTAATTCAGAACAAGTGCTGGCAACTTCATCTGAAAATCTTGGAGGGGTTGGGGAGGAATAGTAATCACATTGATTAACCTGCCAAGAGATTTTTCTTTTCTTTTTTTAAAAAATAAATTTATTTATGTATTTATTTATTTATGGCTGCGTTGGGTCTTCGTTGCTGCGTGCAGGCTTTCTTTAGTTGCGTCGAGCAGGGGTTACTCTTCGTTGCGGTGTGCGGGCTTCTCATTGCGGTGCACCTCTTGTTGCAGAGCATGGGCTCTAGGCATGTGGGCCCTGTAGTTGTGGCTCGCGGGCTCTAGAGCGCAGGCTCTGTAGTTGTGGCACACGGGCTTAGTTGCTCCGCGGCATGTGGGATCATCCCGGACCAGGGGTCGAACCCCTGTCCCTTGCATTGGCAGGCGGATTCTTAACCACTGCGCTTCCAGGGGAGCCCAAGATTTTTCTTACGAAAATTAAAAAATAAAAGATTTATCTTCTCTGTTTACAAAAAAAAGTTGCCTTTTCTGTAGCTAGCAGGCAGTGATGTCCTATTAGACTCTATGTGAAAATCCTAGGAGCTGTTGTGTAATGTGACCATTATCCAGGAAAGGAGTGTGCATTTTTAGATGGAAATGTGAAATTCTAGAATATATTCCCTGTGGTCAATGAGGCTTCTAAGGGCATCCACACTTGCTTTACAGGAGGCTACTTGATATGGGAAATCACCGAACAGATGTTGTGCTCCTGTGAGTTCTTCTGAGACATCAGCTCCCTGGAGATGATTTCAAAAGATAGTGAGATTCTTTGTTCTTCAAAACCTTCAAATCTCTCAGCCCCCTTTTCTTTTTTCTTTTTCTTTTTTTTTTTCTGCTGTGGAACCATCTCCCTTCTCAGATGCAATAGCTCTACAGTTGCTGCCAAGGGAAATACTGCATTGAATCCAAAGTATTTCTAGTGGAAAGGAAATAACTTTGAAAACAGAAATATTAGGGATACAGCTTCTTCCCTTTTTTTTTTTTTTTTTTTGCATTTAGGTATGTTATTCATAAAAGAAGTGCACGAATCCTTAGCACATAGCTTGACGGGTTTTTACATATGTATGTATTCATGTAACCATCACCTGGATACAAATGTGGAACTTTTCTAGGACCCCAGCAAGCTTCCTCATGTATATTACCAAGATCAATAACACACCCCCTGCCCCCTCCAAAGTAACACTCTTCTGACTTTTACAATCAGAGCTCGGTTTTGTCTGTTCTTGAACTCACCTAAATGGAGTTATGTATTCTCTTATGTCTAGCTTGTTATGGTCAACATTGTCATGAGATTCATCCGTACTGTGTGTAGCAGTAGTTCATTCCTCTTCAAAGAAGATTATTATGCACTATTCCATTGTATGACTATTGCCCCAATGTACTTATCTATTCTTCTGTTGATGGGTATTTGGGTTGTTTCCAGTTTGGGCCTGTTAGGAATAGTAATGCACACCCTGGTCAGTTATGTGTATGGTAACCATCTTCCCCCAGACTATGCCCTTGCCTTTTCACTTTCTAATATGTCTTTTGATGAAGAAGTTATTAATTTTAATGAAGTTCAATATATTTAGCTTTTTCTTTATGGTTACTGCATTGTGTGTGCTGCTAAAGAAGCCTTGCTTACCCTAAGGACATGAAGATTTTTTCCTATGTTTCCTTCTAGAAGATTTTTGTTATTTTTGTTGTTTTACATTTCGTGTTTAGGTCTATAATCACTTTCAATTTAATTTTTGTCGGTAACATGAGATGGGGGAAGATTTGTATTTTTCCACCTGGATATACAATTGACACAGCAATACTCGTTGAAAAGACCATCTTTCTCCCACTGAATTCCAGTAACACAATTCATCGACAATGTAAGCGTGGTCTATTCTATTCTATTAGTCTAGTCTAGTCTAGTCTGTTTGTTCATCTATTTGTTTATTCATACGCAAATCAAACTATCTTAATTATTATATCTTTATAGTAAGTCTCAGTAACTGGTAATAATAATTTCTCCTACTTTACTTTTCTTTTTTTAGATTGTTTATAATTATTTTAAGTCCTTTATGTTTCCAAATGAATTTAGAATCAACTTGTCAATTTCCACAACACAACTCAGAAAAATTTTATTGTTATTGTATTGACTCTATAGATATTTGGGGGAGAAGTGACATCTTAACAATATTGAACCTTTCAATGGACATGGTATATCTCTCCATTTATTTAGACCTTCTTCAGTGTCTCTTGACAATGTTTTGTAGTTTTCAGTGTAGAGGTCCTGCACATCCTTCATTAGATTTTCTTATTTTTGTTACTATACATGGCACTGTTTTATACTTCATTTTCTAATTGTTGCTAGCACGTAGGCATACAATTTTTAAAAATTGACCTTGCATCCAGTGACCTTTCTAAATTCTTTATTAATTCTCAAATCTTCTGTAGATTCATTTCTATGTATACAATGATGTCATCTGCAAATAATGTTGGTTTCATTTCTTCTCTTCCAATTTCTAATACCTTGTAATTTCTTGTTCTTGTCTTATTGAACTGCCTAGATTTCCAATATAATGTTGTATAGAAATAGTGAGAGTGGGCAATCTTTCTTGTTTGTCAGCTAAGAGGAAAGCATTCAATAATTTATCATTAAATGTGATATTAGCTACAGGTGTTTTGTAGATTTCCTTTACTAGATTAAGAATGTTCCCCTCTTCCTAGTTTTCTGAAAGTTTTTTTAAAAATCATAAACAAGTGTTGCATTTTAGCAAATGCTTTTACCACATCTGAGATGATAATGTTTTTTCTCTTTTACTTGGTCACTATGATGAATTGCATCACTTTTTGATTTTTAAATCAACTCATGAAACAAACTGACTTTGATCATGATAAACCTCTCTACATACCCCTGGATTTGCTTTGCATTTTCTTTAAGATCTTGCATTTCCACTTTGAGTAGTACCTGGAAACGTTACGTGCATCGTGGGTGCTCAGGAGTGGCATACACTTCTGATTGTGCCTGGGTCAGACCCTGGGTCATTGCTGGGAGAGCTTCATCCAGGCGTGGTTGCCTAACTCCTGTCTACTCTAAACCTCACTCCTGTATACTCAAACCTCATCACTCTGCAAGGGGCACTTCAGGAAAAAGACCATTTTAATCTTAGGCCAGTCAAAATGTGCTCACTTTTGGTGGATCAGAATGGCACTGGGGTAATGCCAATCCCAGCAGTCTGGTGGCGTCCTGGAGCTGGCTTGCAACAGCTGATGGTTAAAATTTCAGGAATTTTGAAAACTTGCTATTGATTACAACAATGATTAAAAATAAATTATATAAACTTGCAATTAAGTAAGTCATATTTTGAAAAGGTAAGAAATACCCTAAACTCATCACTTTTAATTATATTGCTATCATCTTTGTCTTATGGGTAATTTACATTTATTGTATACATATGGTGGAAATACTACAAAGGATTGGCCACTGATCATCTTTTCCCAGCTCTGTATTTAGTGCCATCACCTGGGAGCTTGAAATCAGCCGTGGTGCAAGTATCTACACTATGGAAAACAGCAAACACTACAAATCAGGGTTTTTACTTTTTCCCCAGAGAGCTGGTTGTTAAATTTTTGCAAGCCCACCACTGTAGCAACTTCCCCATCTGCTCCCTACGTCTTTTCCCTGTTTGGCAACGTCCAGCGTACTCTATACTTACCAGCTTACTTGGTTGTGTACTTTTCCTACTAGAAGATAAATTCCATGAGGGTGGAGAGTTTTGTTTGTTTTCTTCACTATAGTATCCTTAGCACCACCCACAGTGCCCGGCACATGGCAGGCCTCGATACACAGCTGTTGAATGAATGAACGAATGGATGAGTGAATGAATGGATGGCGAGTGTCCTCCCATCTACCCCTGCCTAACTCCTGCAGGCGCCCAGTCATCAAGCCCCAAGGATGTGGGCCTTCTGCACTGGCTCTCTCTTCCCCAGCCCCTACTCCCAAGGGCCCCTGGGACCCACAGCCTTGCCCTTGATTTCCCCACCTCTACTTTCACCTGTGTGCTAAGTCCCCTTCCACAGACCCTCCAGGAAGGCTGTACAAAGACACAAACTAAGCCTCAGCATTCCTGCCTCAAGGCTGCTGGGATTCCTGCCACAGCATTTAAGAAGTCTAGTCCAGGCCCTGCACCTGCTGCTTCTTGTTACTCAGAAGGATCTCATTTTGACGGTAGCCTAAGGCTCCTTGGGGATGCTTCAGCTGTTTGTCCTCTGATGTTCAAGTGGGAGAGGCAGAGGGGTGGGCTTCAAAAGCACCCCCAACGCACACATCTGGAACACATTGGCTTTTATCTATGTCACTAAAGTTTCGGATCTTTGCAACTGGGTTTGAAAAAAGAATTTCGCAGATCTCTAGGATAAAGTCTATGGGCTGTTCTCTTGACACCCATAGATCCACATTCTTCCTTCTCTGCCCTGCTCTGTAGGACTTCTAAGGACAACGCCAATCAGGTTCCCTTGCCTGCTGTGCTCCCTGGGGTTTCAACCAATGGGGAGGCATGGATGGAGGTGGGAGGAGGGACAAGAGATGGGTCAGAGTATTTATGCCCTGGCTCCCTCCTTGCCAGACTGTGGTTGGCACAGGCTGTGTCCCTCCATTTAAGGCCATAGCTCTCTTACAGCTGCAGGTCCCCTTTTTCCAGTTACTGTTCCCCTCTTTTAGCCCTCTGAACCTAGTGACGTAACAACTTTCCCCTCCCACTGATGCAGGGTGCTGATTCACAATGGTAGGATTCCCCGAGCCCTGCCCACACCTGTGTATGCAGCCCTTTTATTAACTCTCCTCAGCCTCCCTTTTGAGTGTGCTGGCTGTGTCCTGGAACCCCGACCCCTTCCAAGCCCTTATCCCTGAGTGTGCCTTACAAGCCCTCATTCTGCATCTCTGTGCCCTGCCTCCACACAGCTCGTCTTCCATCACCTGGGTGTTCCCTACCACACTCTGAGCCCTTTCCCACCTCCACGCGTTGCTTCTGCTGGGCCTTCTCTCCTCTGGGCCCCTTGTTCACACCGTCAGCAGGCACTGGGCTTTGCGCCCACCAGTTTGTGTGTCAGTCCCTCTGCTGGGGTGTGGGGTACCCCTGGCAGCAGGAGCAAGACACCCCTTGGGGCTGGCACAAAGCCTGGCACACAGCCAGTTGTTGACTCAAAGTGATGACTGAATGGCAACTTTTTCCTTCAAATGCCAACCCTGTGCAGCAAATTATTAGCATATTATCTCTGCTGGATGGAAAAATCTCCAGGCACGGGGCCAGTATAACTGAGGCCTCTGTGCCAGTTGGAAGAAACGGCACTCACCCTGATTCTCCCACACAGACTGGTGGGCTGGGCACTCAACCAACGCCAGGCCTCCTCAGGAAAAGAGTCTTATTTGTTGCATAGACAAAGCAGGTAAGGACACGGTCGCCACGCCAGAGTTGGCTTGTCACTGGCTTATTTACACCCAAAACCCATCAAGAAAGTGGAGGGGGCATCATTATTATTGGCCAAATGTATCATCTTCAGTCTGTCCCATACCTTTTATTCTACAGTTATTCTGATGGATCATGGCAATGCTCTCTGAGAAATTCTCCACACACCTCCAGCCCCACAGGACAGGAGCGGGTGGGGCTAGAATCAGTCTATCATGAATTGTGCAGCATCAGGGCAGAAGTGGCTGGTCCTTCCTCCCCGGTTCTGGAGAGCAAACAGGTCAACGTCACTAAAGGAAGGAAGAGGATTGGTAAGGACTCCCTGCCTTTGGACTTAATCACGTTGGTGACAAGCACCATTCAAAATCTTCTCCTCTTGGAGAATTCTGGGTGGGCTGGGGCAGCTTCCTCTAGTCTATGATATACAGTTGGCCCTTCGTATTCACTACCTCCGCATCCTCCGATTCAACCAACCAGATCGATCTGCGGTTGGTTGAATCAGCGGATGTGGAACCTGTGGATACCGAGGGAACTTGAGCATCTGAGGATTTTGGTATCCCTGGGGCATCCTGGAACCAATCCCTCGTGAATACCGAGGGGCGGCTGTACATTCTAACATCAACCATGTCTTCACTGAGATGACGTAATTCAGCACCTTATCTAGGGGAGCTCAACCCTGGCTGCACATTGGACTGACCTGGAGAGCTTTAAAAACTATCAAAGCAGGGACCCCAACCCCAGAGGTCTTGGTTTAATTGGTCTGGGGAAGGACCTGGGCCCTGGGACGTTTTACGAAGTTCCTCAAAGGGATTCTAATGTGTAGCCAGGCTTGCCTAATCATATCATCCAGCTCGTTAACGGGAGGACCCAAGAATTCTTGTCTTCGTGCTCGAGTTCACCGTCTAACCACAGGTCATCTTTGGTGTCTGGGCAGAGATCCTGGGTGTCTGTGAGCTCCTTGGACATCAGTGGCTCAGCATGTGAGATATTTCAAAGTCAAGTCCGGAATTAGCAGACTCCCCTCCTGAAGCCTCCCTTGGTGGGGTATGCGTGTGTGTGTGTGCGTGTGTGTGTGTGTGTGTGTGTGTGCGCGCGCATGTGTGTGTGCACGTGTGCGTGTGTGTGTGTGTGTGCGTGTGTGCATGTGTGCGTGTGCGTGTGTGTGTGTGTGTGTGTTTACCAGCTGATGTATGTCCTGGTAATAGTCCAGAGAGGCGAATGCAGAAGTCATGATCCAGACCCAGACAGTTAACGCCAGGAGGGAGACAGTTAACGCCCAGAGAGTTAATGCCTGATGTGACTTGAGAGGGGTGGACCCAAGGGTGGGTTACAGAACAGAGGCCCCTTCTCAAGGGGCTGACACTGCTCAGCCTCTGCCAGCGTCACCATCAAGGAATGTGTGCTTGGTCTTACTACACCTCCCTAATTTTCAAGAGGAGTCAGAAATCTGGATTTTCTGTTCGATTACTTGACTTTTCTGCGCTCAATTTCATTAAACCACACACACACACACACACACACACACACACACACACACACACACTCTCTAAGTAGGACAACAAAACACATCTGCAGACTGGGATGGGACCCAGGCCCCCAGAACTAGAGGGAACAGCAGACCAGCTCCTCGTGTTTTGGATTAAAAGTGGAGCTTTCCACTCCTTGTCGAGGACCTGAAGAGCAACGCCGCAGAGTCTCCTGTCCGTTTGCCGAGGCACACATGTGCCTTCTGTTGCAGCCAGGTCCCGGGGAGCGGGCACAGCTGTCCTGGCACAGATCAGTCGCCACGTAACTGTGCTACTTGCCACCTGCTGCCCTCTTGGCTGTAACATCGTGAGGTGATGCAATCTGCTTCTTGGTGAAAGACAGCCCCCTAAAGTAGCCAGCGGCACGGCATGAGTGATGGGGAGAAAGCCAGGGAAAGAGGGGTGGCTTTGATCCGGAAGGTGGGAATGTGACATTGGGGTAGAGTGTGAACGGGGGGACTCAGCAGGGCTCAGATCTGTGGGGAACCGAGCTCACCATATGCTCTTCTGCAGACCATTAAAAAGCGATTAGCAGGACTGTTTCAGCTGGTGCCAGTGTCAGCAACCTCAGAGAACATGCCAGGGATGGGAGGGTCTGGGGCTGGGTGACGATGGGCACTGGCCCTGGAGGGTCATGAGGTGTCCAGGATGTCCACCAGGCAAAGGCCATCAGTGTGTGTGTGTGTGTGTGTGTGTGTGTGTGTGTGTGTGTGTGTGTGTGTACTGATACACAAGGAACCCTGGACATACGTTGCACACACACAGGCAAACTGAACAGGAGCCTGGGCAGAGTGCAGCGCAGGGCTTCTGACCTCAGCTCAGCTCATCGGGGCACAGAGCTCCCCGATTTGAGCAGGATGGGGCAGCCGGAAGTTCCCCCTACTGAGAGAGCCCCCCCCACCACTGCCTCTCATGTGTTTCGCTCCCTCTTGTTTTTTCAGAACTCGGCATCTCCCCAGAGGCCTTCCTCGATCACCCTCAGTAATGGGGTCCCTCTGCTCCCTGCTCTTAGCCCCTGGCCCAGCTCATCTCTTCCCTCTGACGTCATCTCACAGTTGCATTTTTTTTTTTTTTTTTGCGGTACGCGGGCCTCTCACTGTTGTGGCCTCTCCCCTTGCAGAGCACAGGCTCCGGACGCGCACGCTCAGCAGCCGTGGCTCACGGGCCCAGCCACTCCGTGGCATGGGGGATCTTCCCGGACCGGGGCACGAACCCGCGTCCCCTGCATCGGCAGGCAGACTCTCAACCACTGCGCCACCAGGGAAGCCCCTCACAGTTGCTTTTCTTCTGCGTCATCGTCTCCTCCTCAGAACGTGAGCTCCAGAAGGGCAGGGCCACATCTCCCTCTTGTCCCCAGGCAGCGCTGGGTGCATGTAAATGCCCAACAATACCCGTGGAATGGCCAGGGAGTCAGAGGCGTGGTGTCCCGGAGGATCCAGCAGGAATTCCTCTCTGCACCCAGGATTTTCCTTGCAGGTTTCATGGGCAGCCCAGCTATAAAGGGGGTATCTTCTCATTCCCCGCCGCCGCCAGGCCTTCTCTGAGTCCATGTGTGTGGCCCCAGGGCTGTGCGGGAATAATGGGCACAGGTCCTACTGTCCCAAGGCTCACAGCCTACTGAGCAGATGAGGCCACAGGGCAGAGAGGGGCTCCATTCCAAGTGTTTGGGTGAGGGTCCTGGGTGCCAGGAGAGGTGTCATCGGCCCAGGAGGCAGGGAGCTGGCTCTGAGAGCGGGCAGAGTTTGGTGGGTGGTGAGGGAGGGCTTCCTGGAGGAGGGTGGAGTGAGGACCAGGAGGGCACTGCTGGGGGCAGGCAATGGCATAAGCAAGGCGGATGCAGCCGAGCTGGAAAGCTGGCACTGAAACTGGGACCCTATGAGTTGGGAGAGGGAGGGTCCCCCTCCACTGACCACCTGGTCCAGCCCCTACACCGTGTGGAGGAGGAGGTGACTTACCCAAGGTCACAGCATATAGAAAGCTGGGACTCAGACCCAGGCCTCCTGATCCTGAAGCCTGAGCCCGCGCCTATGCAGGAAGCTGCCCTTCTACAGCCCAAACCCGCCTGAGGCTGAGCCCAGTCAGAGGTCAGAGTGGGGGTGGAGGACGCAGCTCCTGGGGGCAGTGCAGCATGTCTGGTTCTTTTGGTCTGTTCTCATCAAGGTTGTCTTCCCTTAAAAAGCGGGTGTGAAGAGTGCTTCTTCCTCCAGGAAGCCCTCCCTTCAGGCCCTATCTTGCCCATCCCCTTCGTGAGCTCCCTCTCACTTTATTAGGCTGTGCTGTAAACGTCTCCGTTGGGGGTGGGATAGATCTGCTTGAGCTCTGGGTCCTCAGAGGTTGGCACAGTGTGTGTCGGTGGCCTGTACTACTGAGTGAGTACTGCACTAGTCCTGACCTAGACCCCAGCCTGAACTGGCTCCTGACCTCACACGCTCACCCTTCAGCAACTTGCACCGCTTCTTGGTGACACCATGCACTTCCAAAGTCGCATCCAGCCCCACCTCTGGGTCACTTTGTTGGCCCTTAGGGTTTACCCTGCTTGACCCTCTGCCCCTACAGAGCCACCCTGTGGACATCGCGGCCCTGGCATCAATAATTTGGCCTGTTTTTCCACCATGGAAGCTAGCATTATATGGCCCCAGGCCCCAGGCCCCAGGCCCATTCTCTCCGCCGGGGCAGGCCTTTGAAAAATGACTAGAGTCTGGGATTACACGGGGACAACCGGACAGAAGAGACAGGAAGTGCCTGGGGAGGGATGCACAGTCCTGCCTTCTGAAGGTTTGGCAGCCAGGTTGATAGAAGACACCCTCCCAGTCCCTTCCCAAAGAGCACTGAACAAACTGAAGGACTGAATGACAAACTTTATTAGAAACGCTCTTCATTCGTCGAATTCACATTAAAGTGGCAGGGGGCAGTGCCGTCTGGGGCTCTGGTGTCCCGCTGCTGTGACAATTTCCAGTTAAAAATCAGTCTGGGTAGAGAGTGTTGGAAACGCGAGAGATGCCTGGTGGTGGCGGCGGCGGCAGCAGCATTGTTCCCGGGGGGAGGACAGGCTGGGGCGGGTGGAGAAGATGCCTCACATCCACCCTTCCAGTTACAAAGCTGCCCCCATGGCCCCAAGCTGATAAATAAACAGCACGTCACACACACACACACACACACATACACACACACACACAGACACACACACACACACACACACACGCACACAGACACACGTGAAACAGAAACAAACGCGTACAAGTCTCCTCAAGTGAAAAAATAATTCGCTCAAATAAAGCTTTTGTGGCAGTCAGGCTGTATCCTGAATGGACGGTTGCCTGGAGACCCTCAGCCCCCCAGGAAGGCTCCCCAGCCCGTGTACATCACCCCCCCGTGGGTGTCACAAGGCCTCCAATTCCCCCATTAGCACCTTTGGACTAAGTACTGCCCTCACCACACTCTTTTAAAAGGCATCGCTACTTAAAACAATAATAATAAAGGATACACTCGTTCCCTGGGGTGAATCTGTCAGACTCAGCTTCCCTGAATAGAGGTGCCCTGGGCATCCAGAGACTGGGGGTCCAGGTGGGGAAGGACGGCGAGTGAGAGGGGAAGTGAACAACGTTCAGAGAGGTAAGCTGGGAGGTGTCTCAACACTGCTTCGTCCACTTGCCAATTCCACAGCTGGGCATCCCTAGGTAACAGTCTCTCAAAGGGGCACAAAGTCCTAAAGTGTCATGACAATCCTGCTGCCCTGGGAAGGCTGGGGACCCAGAGGGGCACGGGCATCAAGCTGCTTTCACCATGCATTATTTAGAGGCAATGTTCTCCCGGAGCTGGCCAATTTTCCCCTGGCCCTGTCTGCAGCGGGGCACACAGCAGAAAGTGTCCTGCCCAAATGTTTTATTCATTCTCTTGAATAAGGAAACAGGCTCTCGGATCAATGCCGGTGGCTGCTTGGCTGCTGTGTCCTGCTCAGCGGGCAGGATCTCCACCCAGCGCAGGCCTCGGGCTCTTTCCGGCTTCCAAGGAGGTGTCTGACTTGGGAGGGCTGCTTCAAGGCAGCAGATACTGTTGGCAACAGACATTTCATTTTCAAAGTTGGGAAGATGTCCTGGCCTTTCAAAGAAGTGAATGTCCTGGGGAACCAGGGTGAAGAGGGAGACTTCTTCCTGATGTACAGTGTGACCGTGAAGCGACAGGCCTGGGTCTGTGGGTGCCTTCCGCTGCCCCTCCGTCCCCGGCTCACTGGTACTGCAGATAGTTTTTGAGAGATTGAGGCAGGGGCAGGGAGCCGATGTCCTGTAGGCGCTGGCGGCCCAGGGCCAGGCGGATGCATCTCCGGCACAGGTCCATCAACGGCAGGGGCTCGGCTACAACGAGAGGGAAGAGAGTTAAGTCTCACCAGAGCTGTCCCTACACCTCTCACCCTACCCCACCCCCTGCTCACCCCCTGCCCGCCTGCTCCTGAGCTGCCCTTCAGGGCCCCAGTTCCTCAGAGAAGCCTTCTCTGGTTATAGTAGCTGAAGGCTTAGAGCAGTGTCTTTCACATTGTGGGATGCAACCCACCCGACTAAAGACACATGGAATCAATTCATTAGGTGGTGACCAGCGATTAAAGAAAGAAAAAGAAAGAAAAGGAAAGAAAAGAAAGAAGGAACAGAGAGCAATGCCACAGCAAGGGGTGAATACTGCTCCACGAAAGCTCTGTCTCTGATGTAAGTGTTCAGTGTGTCTCCATGTAAAAAATACTTTTCACTGCAGGTCGTGATAAAATGAGAGACGCTGACCTAGGGTGGGTCTGCAGGGGGCTTCCTCTTAGAAACAGGTGAGGTGGTGGGGGCTGTTTGAAATGCCCTTGAACCCTCAAACTTCTCCTCTAGCCTCTTTTGATGGTGAGTGGAGGAATGCATTTTCTTCAAATGTCCAGTTCTAGAAAAAATTCATGAATTAGAATTCATAAGCCATGGAACCTCTGGACATAGGACCGAGGTTTAGTTAGGTTTATTGCAGACATACTTATGAAGCTCTTATTCTCTTCCAGGCTCTCTAATTGGACCCCAGGGATACAGAGAGAACTAAGCCAAGGCCAATGGCAGCCCTGGGTGTGAAGGAAGGCTCGAGGTCTGGAAGTTTAAATATGTGAATAATTGTAGCAGAGTGTAACATGTGCAATAATTCTTAAATGCACAAGGACAGAAACTGAGCAGTTTCTATATGGAAGAGTCGTTTGAAAGCTTCCAAGAGAGGATACTGGAAAGGGGTTTTGAAGGGTGAATAGGAGTTTTATGTGATGTGAGGTTGGGGAGGGTGTTCTAGGCAGAGAGAACAGGTAAAAGCATGGAGGCATAAGACAGGACAGGCTGGGAGGTCTGGAGGGAGAAGAATGGTGCTGATCAGCTGGGTCTGGAATGAAGAGGGTGGTGGTCACATGCTGTTTCATGTGGCTTCTGCAGCCCTAGTTTCCCCCAACCCACAGGAACATGCTAGAGGCCTGATGCTGCATCTTAGCACTTGTTTTTTTGTCAACAGAACAAGTGATGTTTTAAAAGCATTCTATAATGTGCTAAGGTACAATAAAACTGTAAGTGGTAAACACTAACACAAGAGTTGTGAGAGGAATAATATCACAAGGGAATGGAAGGAATGGGAAGGTTGTTGAGAGTGTGTTTTATAGGAATTTTCATTTACTGGAGACGCAGAGTTAATGAGGAGAGTCATTAAAATCAAACCCAGACTTGGCTCGTGCGTTGGAAGCCATGCACAAGAGCGTACCCAGCCCTCCTTCACGTGGGGTGAGGCTGCATATCCTCGTGGAGTGTTGGTGGTTTTAAACACTCCCACCTCCGTATCCTCTTTTGATCCTCATACAAACCCTTGAAGTTAGCTAGGGAGGCCTGGGCACCCCCTCTTTCCCAGGCCTAGAAAGCAGATTACTCACCCCGAGTCTTGCGATCACATGGTCACCATGCCTAGGCCAACACCTGACACCCCCCTCGAGGTGTCCCCATCTCTCCCCTAGCAATGCCCCTGCACCCAGCTCTTCTCTCACTGTCTCCCACCGGGTTCTCATCCAAGCTTTGCACAGTCCCCCAGATTATGCCTCTGTGAACCCTTTCCCTGCCTCCCCACCCGAATCTTCCCATCCTTAACATCTTGACCTGCCCACCGCAAGTTCCCATGATCTCCTTTTAGCTCCTATAGCACCAATGCTTGCCGCCTGTGCCACTGGACATTGGGGAGAAAAAAACCTTTAAAAGCCTTATTTAATGACCAATTGCTACTTATTTACCAGGCAACATGAGAGATGAAATATAATTGTAGCTACTGTTTATTGAAGACATATTATGTGGCCAGGTGCTGTGCTAAGCTCTTTATCTGTACCAACTCATGTGAATGTATGTATCAAACTCATATCACAGTTACCTCTTAGGGGTGGATGGACCTAGCGTCTGTCATACAGCGTAGAATAAGTCAGAAAGAGAAAAACAAGTACCGTATGCTAATGCATATATATGGAATCTAAAAAAACGGTACCGATGAACCTAGTGGCAGGGCAGGAATAAAGATGCAGACGTAGAGAACGGACTTGAGGACACGGTGCGGGGGGCAAGGGAAGCTGGGACAAAGTGAGAGATTAACGTTGACATATATATACTACCAAATGTAAAACAGATAGCTAGTGGGAAGCTGCTGCATAGCACAGGGAGATCAGCTCGATGCCTTGTGACGACCTAGAGGGGTGGGATAGGGAGGGTAGGAGGGAGGCTCAAGAGGGAGGGGATATGGAGATATATGTATATATATAGCTGATTCACTTTGTTGTATAGCAGAAACTAACACAACATTGTAAAGCAATTATACTCCAATAAAGATGTAAAAAATATAAAAATAAAAAGGTAATACAGTAAAAAAAAAATTACCTCTTAGGGTAGGAACTATTATTATTATCCCCATTTTAAGGAGGAAGAAACAGAAACACAGAGTGGGTAAGTCACTTGCCCAAGGACACACAGCTGGTAAATGGCAAAGCTGGGAGTTAGACCCAGGCAGCTGGAAACTGGAAACTGTCTTATATTTAACCACATTTATTGAGCATCTGTTCTGTTCCTTTGCTACATTAGGTTTACAGTTAAGTCCCCTACATATGAACAAGTTCTCTTCCGAGAGTGTGTTCATAAGTCCAATTTGACTGTAAGTCCAACAAAGTTAGCCTAGGTACCCAACTAGCACAATCAGCTATATAGTACTGTACTGTAATAGGTTTATAATACTTTTCACACAAATAATACATAAAAAAGAAATAAGCAAACATTTTAAATCTTACAGTACAGTACCCTGAAAAGTACAGTAGTACAGTACAACAGCTGGCATACAGGGGCTGGCATCGAGTGAACAGGCAAGAAGAGTTACTGACTGGAGGAGGGAGAGGAGGTGGGAGATGGTAGAGCTGAAGGATCGTCAGCGATTGGAGACGGAGGGCAAGCTGCAATTTCACTCATGCCTGACGCTGATGGCACAGGTTCTGGTTCCTCGCTGGATTCAATTCTATCTACCCTCTTGAAAAAACGATCCAGTGATGTCTGGCTAGTAGCTCTTTTTCTCTCGTCATAGATGACACAGTAGCGCTGGATTGCATTCTGAACGGGTGCTGCAAACTCTGTGTACCTTTCTACATTCGGGTCCTGCGCCTCAGAGACTAACAGTGCCTCCTGAAATAAAGAAAATCCCCTGCCATTTTCTGCATGGTGAATCTCTTCGGTTCTTCAGTTACTTCTTCTTCCTCTTGTCTCTCTTAGTCCTTTCTCTGGGACGAAGAGAGTTCAAGAAATTCCCGGGCAGCTACCATATCTGCACTCGCTGCCTCACCGCTTACTTTTACCTTGGAAGGTTGTCTCTAGCCTTGAACCGATAAAACCAGCCAAGGCTGGCATTAAAAGATGCACCCTCTGATTCTTCGCCGCGTTTCTTCTTCAGGTCTTTATAAAAGCTTTTAGCTTTCTCCTGAATCAGCATTAAGCTGAGCGGGACTCAACTCTGATGCTGCTGCTGCATCCGCACGCTGAGAAGTTTTTCATCTCCTCCATCACTTTTCCACACTTCTTCAATATCACTGTCGACATCATCAGCACAGCGGACTTCACATGCTCCATGATCTTGCACTTGTCCTTTAGAATCGTGCCGATGGTTGAACAATTCATGTTATAAGAACGAGCGACGTCTAACCATCTTTTTGCCTCGCTCCACTCTCTCAGTTATTTTCACTTTTGTTTCCATCGTTATCGCTTGGCGCTTCTTAGCAGTACCAGCTACATCACCACTGCCTTTACGCTTGCTTCCGGACATCCTGGGCTTGAAATAAAGATACTGTACTACTGTACTCTATACGGTACTGTACACAAAAGCACAACCACTTGTAGAGGATGCACGCACGTGACAATGTACGCCAGACACGTGGACTAACTTACATGACTGGACATGCGAATGAATGTTCGCATCTTTGAAAGTTTGCAACTTGAAGGTTCGTATGTAGGGGACATACTGTATCTCATTTAGAGATGCCTACTTCAGAGAAAAGGAAACTGAGGCTCAGAGGTGAAGGGGCTTGTCCAGAGTCACACAGCCCAAAAGCCTACAGGTGGAGCTTCACGGTGCCTCCCTTAAACACCATGCAATAATGGAAGATCGCTTTAAGGTATGAAGCGAAGGAGAGGGTCACCTGTCTCCCAGGCTCACACAGTCCATAGGCTCTTACTCTGGCTCCGACCGCTTTCCAGTTCACCGGTGCCCACCTCTCCTGCCGTGAGCTCTGCACCCACCTAAATGGGCCGCCCTGCCACCAAGATGCCTTTTCTGCTCTCCTGCCCACCCATTTCAACGTGGACCCGGTCAGCCACTTTCCCTTTCTTCACGGCCATCAGACCCCTCTCCTCTGGCACATCCCAGGGATCTGCAGAAATCTGGAGCCCCTGACTTCCAGCTCTGCCAACTGCAAGTCTGTGCCTCTGTGAAGGTACTCTGAGCGCTTGTTTCTTCACTTGTAAAATGGACCAACGATCTCCAGCCTGGGCCTGTCACAGGGGGATGGCCCAGAAACCATTTGTTAAATGAACGAATTGACTCGATTCTTTGGGGGCGTGTCTTCTACAGCTGTTTCAAGCTATTGAAATAAATTGCTCTTACCTGACAAGGTTGCTGTCTTGAGTTCCCACTCTCCTGTAAACCCTCTGAGAACAGGGCAGGTCTTAATTGACAGGAGGCTTGTGGTGAGGGTTAAACGAGTTAGAGAGTAGAAAGCACTTGGCACAGTGACCAGCACGTAGTAGGTGTCCGACATTCAGCACTTCTAGCTATCTCGTCCCCATCCAGGCATTTGTTTGGTCACCCTTTGTGAGGACGAGCTTGGGTAGGGATGTTAATGAGGCGGGGTCTGCTAGGAGGCCAGCAGTTCCTTCTCTGAATGTCGGGAGATGGGCTCGCATTCTGCATCGGGAAAATTTTGAGCTGTTAACGTTTGAGAATCATTGCCAGGGCTTAAGAACTTCTGTAATCACTTTAAAGCTCTAGGCACATACTAGGTCCTCAATGTCCAAAATGCTAAGCCTGGTCAGCAAACTCAATTCCCTGTGTGTTCCCTGCCCAGTTAGGTGCTGAAGAGAAGGAAAGAGCTATGTTTCTATTCATTCCTCTGCAGTCACTGAAATCACTCCAGAGCCCAAACTCCAAAGGAAGTGAGGGAGCGGGGAGGGGCCGGAGTTCAGAGCACACCTTTAGCTCTAAATGTGAAATATAAACCATCTCTCCCGGGGCTTCCCTGGTGGCACAGTGGTTAAGAATCCGCCTGCCAATGCAGGAGACACGGGTATGATCCCTGGTCTGGGAAGATCCCACATGCTGTGGTGCAACTAAGCCCGTGTGCCACAACTACTGAGCCTGCACTCTAGAGCCCATGAGACACAACTACTGAGCCCACGTGCCACAACTACTGAAGCCCACGTGCCTAGAGCCAGTGCAAGAAGAGGAGCCGCCGCCATGAGAAGCCCATGCACCGCAACGAAGACCCAATGCAGCCAAAAATAAACAAAAAGTTAAAAATTAAAAAAAAAAGACCTCGCAATTGTTTAAAAAAAAAAACCTCTCCTAAGGAACTTTAGGGAACTAAAGGGAACTAAAGGGAACTTTAACTGACGACTTCACAGTAACCCCAAAGTGCACAGAGAAAGTAACTTCCAGAGCTCCAAGGATGCCCCGTGTGGCCTGGGCCATCCCCCAACTCCTCTTTCTAACTCCCTTTGGCTTTAGAACTGCCAAGTGTCAAGGTTTAGAAATGATCACCCAGGTGGGAAGAGAAACACAGCATCTTTCAGCCTGGAAGCCATTCTTAGAAATATTCTCCGGCAAAGATAAACTTAAAAAGGAATCATTGTTGCAAAAGTGAATATCCAAATAACCAATAAATATATGAAAAAGTGCTCAATTTCAAGAACCATCAGAAAAATGCAAATTAACACCATAATGTGACTCTGCTATATGCCAACAAGAATGGCTAAAATGAAAATAAGACAGTAGCAAGTGCTGGTGAGGATGTGGAGCAACTGGAACTCTCATATGGCTTCGGGTGGGCGTGGAAACCGGCACAACCATTTTGGAAAACTGGGAGCATCTACTAAGACTGAACCTAGGGCGCACAGTCTCCCCCTGGTGTACACATGCTCACCAAAATGCACGTACACGGATGCTTAGAAAAGTGCTAAACTGGAAACAAGAATTCTACTCTCTGCCACCAGTGGAATGCACACACAAACTGTGTCTCTTCTGATAGTGGAATACTAATCAGCCATGAGAATGAAGGAACCACAATTACATGCAAAAAAAAAAAAAAATGGATGAATCACTCAAACATAATTTTGAGTGAAAGAAGTACATTTTGTGTAACCTCATCTGTATAGAGTTCAAGAGCAGGGTGGTGAAGTTAGGGTAGTGGTGACATTAGTGGGGAGCAGTGATTGGGGGGTGGGTATCGTTCTGCTCCTTGATTTGAGCTCTGGCAATACCAGTGTGGTCAGTTTGTAAAAATCATCAGGCTTAATCACCTGAGATTTGTACACTTTCAGCATATATGTTATACTTCAAAAACAAGTTTACATTTAAAAAAATCAGTCACTGACTGAGTTAGGACTGCCCTGGCTCCCTGGTGGGTGGGTGTGGATATGACACAAGCCAGGCACCTTCCCACCTGTCCCAACAGGCAAAGTGGGGGGAAGGGACTAGTTTGGAATCCCAGCTTCTGCTCCCAGGGAATTCCCTGGTGGTCCAGTGGTTAAGACTCCATGCTTCCACTGCAGGGGGGCCGGGTTTGATTCCTGGTTGGGGAACTAAGATCCCGCATGCCGCGTGGCAAGGCCAAAAGAAAAAGGAATGCAGTAAACATTTATTAAAAGAAAACTATCCAGCTTCTGCTCCCACCACCAGTGGGCCAGACAGCTGGCTCACCTTCACAGAGCCACATTTTTCTCATCTGTAAAATGGGGGCATCAACACCTCCATCCATGCCTTGTGACAACGGTATGACACAACACGCTCCTTGTTCCAAAGGCGTTCTCTCTACAGTATGTCTTATTCCAGGCCATCAGCCCCAGAGGTACCTTTAAAAAATAGTAATACTTTACTTATTGTGGTCCTAAAAATGTCCCAGTACATCATCCTAATTGACAACAGTGCTCTGCTCTTGATGAAGACTTACTGGAGCTAGGGCTGGATGTCTTGTTCTGTGCTAAAAATATCACAAGGCAATCATTTCCAAAGTTCTCCAGGAAGCTGAATTTTCCATAGTTCTCCACCACTCACCCCGTACATGACCCTCAGTAAGCCACAGAACTGCCCAGGGACTCTGTTTTACTGTCAATAAAATGGGGGTGTTAGCTCATCTGGTTTTGATGGTCTATGTCTATGATGAAACAGTGGAGAGCTAGGCACTTTGTGCCTTAAGCTTCTTCTCTGGGCCCCTTTAAGTCTCCTCTGTTGATGGTGAGGAGATGCCAAGACACGAGTCATCACCCTACCCCCATTCCTGCATTTATATTTTGAAAAAAAAAGATCAACATTTTTAAGGTCAAGAGGTGAAATTCTTTTGGAACAGTTTAGACAATGGTCAGCAGATAGGGGAAGCTTTCAGTGACAGCCCTGAAATCTGAACTTAAGTAGACATGGTTTTGGGGGGAAAAAAAGGAGAAGACATGCATGTGGGCAAGCACACACACTCTACGTGTCAGACACTGTGCTAATCACTTTCTGCAGACCATGGTTTTGGTGTCCAAAGACTCAGAGTATTGTCTGCACGCCTCTGGGCCTCCCCTCATGCTATTGCTTCAGCTAGAACATCCTCCCCTGTACTGCCTGTCAGAAGCCTGTCTCCTCTTTCAGGACCCAAATCAAGAGTCACCTCCTCCCCAATGACATGGCTCCCCCACCTTCTGGGTCTGCACCTGTCAAGTGTCAACCCACTTAGCTAACTACACAAATGGGCAAATGTGTCATTACCTGCTCACTTCTAAAATACGCCATACCTCTACCAATTGGCCCTATCATGGCCAACAGAGACCTCAGCTCACATCTAGAAAGCCCCTGGAATCTGGAGGTTTCTGTTAGCAAGCTTTACTGTTGCCACAACAAAAAGGGTATGACTACAGCTGGGACAAAAGCAGCATCTTCAGATGAACTTGGTTCCAGCAAGCATCATGGGCACAGACGGAAGTGCCCGAGGGGCTGGCCTGTCCACCAGCTCCCCGACACAGTACTAGACAGCAAGGTATTCTCACCTAAAGACTCTGCGCTGCTCCCAGGCAAAGGGGAGCTACGTGGCTGTGGAGTGAACAGCAGCTGCATTTTTAGATGTGTTCAGTGGCTCTAAAAGAAGAGCCTCTACCCACCCAGCCTGAAAGTTACTTAAGGAGTTATTCCAGCAAAATGAAAAAGGAATCCAAGAAACAGGATGGCACAAGCTTCCAGGAAAGGGGGGGAGTAAATGGAACACAGAAGCAAAGGAAGGTAGAGTGAGTGATACGAAGGTCCATTAGATGGTGATGCTTGGAAGAGCCTCCTTCCAGTGGCCGTCGTGTCTCTAAAGTGCCACACCCACAAAGCTCCGTGCCTCCTGACCTCTGACCCCAGCCCTTGGCTTCCCCACCCTCAGAGCTCCCATTGTGCCCTCTGGCAGTGCCACTCCACACAGAAAACTGCAACCCAACTTCTTTTCTGAGAGCTCCCTCCACCTCCCGCCTTAACTGAACCCAGCTTCCTCTCCCAGGACACCACTGCCCTTCAGCCTTTCCTGGGCGTTGCTGGTGTCTCAGGGCCAGGAGGTGGGCAGGACCCCTCGCTCCTTTGCCACATACAAAGCTCCGCAGCCTCCATCTGCTATGAGAAGTCCCAGCTCCTCCGTGGCTCACACCACTTGGCCGGGTCCTCTTCTGGTCCTTGTCAGGGCTCTGGCTTGGCCTCCCCGGTCCCTTCTCAACCCACGCCTGCCACCTCCCCGGTGACAGAATCCTCCACAGGCACGACCCTCTCATCACGCAGCCTCCTGGGGCTGGAGGCCACGCCCATACACCCAGCTACCCACATCCTGGGCCACAGCACGGACTGCAGCATCGCTCCTAAATGCCCCTTCTAGGACCCCAGGGATGCTGAATCAGCCACCACCACTTTGACCATTACTTCCTGCTCTCTTTTGCTCAGCCCATCAGCATTGCCTTTCTTCACCTCCCTCCTCACCCAGCTGACCAGTTCGCTGTTCTCAGGGACAAAGCATACGGGGGCAAGGCAGGCAGGACGGTGCGGGGGGGGCTGGTGAGTAGCTGTGGGGATACCAGGTTGGGGGCTGGACAATGAATTGGGGACAAGAAGCCTCTGGCATTCAGGTCATCTGTGTTCAGTGCCACTTCAGAGCTTCTTCTCCCCAACCCGGCCTCACCCTAGTACAAGGTCAAGGCCAGTCTGTTTCAGCAGCAGCTGGCAGCCCTGGGCTCTGGCCGGCCTCGGCCACCGTCTGGCAGAGCGGCCTCCCCAACCTCCTTGGGGCCTCAGCCTCTACCAGTGCGGCAAGTGGCTTGGCAAGGAGGCTGGGGGTCCTTTCTACCAGCTGACACTTGACAGAAGTCACGTTTAATCCTGGCAGTGGAAGGACTCTGACTGCACCCAATCAAATCAGGTTTCAACACACAAGAAAAAGTGAATGGCAAGGCCAGGGATGCCTGTGAAATACATGTTAGATCATGAGCCTTGGTAATCCAGGGCCGTGGCTCCCAAGGTGCTGGCACAAGCCCGGCAGGCTTCCTGGGGGAGGCGGTGCTGAGCCAGGTCCAGGGGGTTAGCCGGTTACAATCTGCTATTATATCAAAAGCAAGGCTGGCTGCTCAAAGGCTGCCCTCAGCTTTACCAGGTGAGGCTCATTTTAGCCACAGCATTGTCAAAAGAACGAGGGATCCGGTGACCTGAATGCCCTGTCCGAGGGCCTTCCATCCACCAGTGCTCTCTGCCCCGCTGGCCGAGATCTCGGCAGGGCTGGAGCTGCCTGTCCGCCCACCTTGCAGCCATGCCTGGCCCTGCTGAAGCCAGGGGGGTGTTACCTGTTGCCCTCTCCCAGCTCTGAGGCTGAATGAATGGCTCCAGGTGGGCACTGAGGACTCCCCTCCTGGGGTGGTTTGTGGCCTTGGCCCCTGTGGGGCCTTCTCAACCTCCAAGCAGATGCAGCCTGGAGGAACCTCTGTGTGCTTGGGTTGGGAAGGAGTGGGGAGAGGGAAGAGGGTCCCATCACCTGCCCAGCCTCTGAGAGCCTGGCTGGGGTGTAGGGAGCTGTGCTGGATAGGACTCCGAGCTCTGCCTCCACCCTAGTACAAGGCCAAGGCCAGTCTGTCTCAGCAGCAAACTTGAACCACGTAAGATGATTGGTGCATTCTGCGGATGGAAAAATCAAGGCACGAAGGACATCACTGCTTTGATTAAAGGCTTCTCCAGAAGGGTTTGGAGGGGTATCAGCGTTCTAATGTCATTCTGGGGACTCTGAGGGTAAAGTCTTGTCTAACTTGTGACGCTCATCACACATGCGTGTATGCATCAGACTTCTACTTACAAACGTGCTTTGCAGGTCCTGAGCAGACAGCCTGGCCCACAGAGGCTCACGGGGCTACAGACAGGACAGGGAGACTGAAAAAAGCACAGAGGGGTCCGTGCTTAAGAGAAGGAATTGTAGGGGGAGCTGAGGGAGCCAGGAAGAGGGGCACCTAACCCAGCCAGAGGGTGTCCAGGACGGCTTCCTGGAGGAGACTACAGCTAAGAGAAGTTTTAAAGGATGAATAAGAGTTATCTCTGCTGAGGGCTGAGAAGGATGTCTGTTGGCTCTGAAGGCGTATCTCTAAGATGCATTCAAAGAAATCTCTTTTGTGTAACATTGGGAAAAGTTCACAGTTTTCCCAGAAGACACTTTGAGGAAACAATAATCAATTGTTGGAGAAAATCTAGTCTGTCAAAAAAAAAAAAAAAGTCAGTGCAGACTGTGGGCTCCCACAGGCATGGACTGGCTCTTGTCCTCGCTGCCCAGCCCCGGGGCTCTGCTTTGGACATCGTGGGTGCTGGGCCAGTGGGAGGGTATCTGGGGGAGGGGAGACAGCTGCAGTGAGCCTTCACCTCTACAAAGCAAACTATGGCCCAGCTCTTCTGGTGCAGGGAATGAATGTTAAAAGTAGTCCTTTCCTACTGCCCTAAGTCAGCTAAAGAACCCTCCAGAAGGCTCCTGCAGGCTGACAGAATTAGCAACACACTGTGCCGCCTCCGCGGGTCTGCTGGAGGGATGCTCCTAACTCAGCTGAAAAATTTCCCAGAAAATCTGACTGTTTTCAATTTGGAGCCCGCTCCAGGGAGCTCCACAATGGCTGGACACCCTGGCCCTGGCCGAGGACAGCCTCTGGTCACGCGCGGAGAGCCTCAGTGGGGGAGGGCCTGGCTGGCGTGTACCCTGCACCACAGACCATCCCAACACCCCTAGAAGTTATCTCTGCTGCTGCAGCCATGGGAACAACCTTGTTGCCCCTACAGACACTGAAAGAAGCATGTCCAAGATAGGGAGACCAGGGAGGGGAGTAGCATCCTTCAGAGACAGTTGGTACTCATCCCATCCAGGGTAAGGTTGGGGCCCTCAGGGATGGGACCCCCATTCCTCATGGTGTGTCCCCTTCTAAAGAAGAAAAATGAGCGTGGGGATAGCCAGCTGGAGAGCAGGACTTACTTAAAGCCATGGGAATGAACACAGTGTGGTATTGGGAAAGGAAGAGGCAAACTCGAAAGTTCGAGAACTAAACTAAGCAAGGCGTTATTTAGACACATACTATAGGTGTCTAAAAAGTCTGCAAGGAACAGGAAACACAGAATTCAGAGGAGTGGTTGCCTTGAGGAAGAGGGGATGGGGGCTGGCAAGGCTAGACCATGGAGGCACAGAAGCGCCCGGTTGTCAATTTTCGAGTCCTTGGGCTGGACGACGGATTCATGGTGGCATTAAATTAGTAAGAAATAAATATAGGAATCAGCAAAGCAGAATAAAAGAGGGCTATGCACGGGACCAATGATGACAGTGTATTACAACCAACGATTCTGTTTAATCCAATTCTGTGTATCAGTTAAAAACAAAAAAAGAGAAAGGGCAAAAGCGAATGAGAAGAGTCATGAGTTGGCCTTAATCTGGCTCAAATGAGAGCTTGGCTAGAAGATGAATTACAGTTAAATTCTAGTTAATGGGTAGTAACGCTCTTGTCTGTTGTGAACTTAGCATAGCCGCGGGGAAGGCGTCACTGGGAAGCAGAAGCACAGGCCTGGGGTGAGAAGGCATAGAGCCAGTTCTGGTCTCACAGGGCAGCTGCTTCCTCTGTAGCAGGGGGCCAAGCCCCGTCTCACCGGGAGCTGGGGCAGGACGAGACGGGGGCAGAGGACAGGTACCCGGCGTAGGCCCTGGCACACGTGGGCCATCGTCAAATGACAGCTATTTTGTTTTCAGAGCAGCTAGTCCTTTAGGACAAAGTGCAAAAAAAAAGAGGCAGCTGGTGTGGTGAGCTGAGGACCTGACGCCCTGTGTGGGATGCTGCATGTCGACAACCACAGATAATTCCCACCAGAGGTCTGAGCAGGCCAGGAACTGGGGTCCAACCCCAGCCCTGTGGGACCCTGATCCAGCCCTATCCCTCAGCCTCTTCTACTTTGGGGGATGTTCCTTCCAATCTTTCCCCAGAAGCAGAAGCACGAGGACACTCATGAGTGCTGGTAGATTTTCAAAGCCCGTCTTGGTGTTCTGGGCTCTTTGGCTGGCTTGCTGGCGATGATGATGATAATGATGTGAACAGTCATGGCAAGGACTTACCTAGCACTTCCTGTGTCGTGAGATGTTCTAAGCAGTTTATGTCTTACTGTACTTATACTTCACTATGACCCGATGAGGTATTACTATCATGAAAGCCCATTTATGGACTGAGGAAACCAAGGCACAGAGTGACTCACCGAAAGCCACAGTTAAGTAGTGAAAAATGGGACTGGAATTCAGGCAGTGTGGTTTGGGGTGTATTCTGTTGCCAAACTCTCCTGGGAAGGTAGGGTGACAGTCCCTGCAAAGGAAATGCAGCCCTACTGATTCTGTCACTCAGTGACAGGTGCCCGCATGCCCCGGACCCCAACTCCACGTGGTAGTGCTAGATCACTGTCTGTGCACTAGAGGCCCCTGAATGGACTGGAGGGGGGCCCCTGACCCAACAAAGCCCAGCCCTGGCTGGCAGGTAAGCCATGAGGTGGCCTCGAGGAAGGACCCTGCCTATGGGGATAGTTACTAACGGGTTGTTCAATCCACCTGGTTCTGTCTGGGATTTGGCCTGAAGACCAAATCTTCAGGAGAGGAGAGGAGAAGGAAGCAGGTGCAGACCACGTGAAGGGGTCTTCTCCTCTGCAGGGCTGGAGACCACCAAAATCACCCATCCCTTCCTGGAGCAGCCCTGGGGCTGTGTTCCTTGCAACCACTAAGGCCAACTGGCACAGTTGACTCTTGTTTTCTAGCAAATCGCCAAGGTCAGGCCAACTTCCACTCGGGAAACGGCATCACTTTAGCCTCTTGCTAAACAGCACCGGCCCCAGGGGTTTAATATGAAGGCCTTCTAATGGATTTATTGTGTTTATTTGACCTTTCCCAGTGTGAGCCCAGAAACAGGCCCAGAGGAGGGTGGCAGAAGCTTGTTTTTCTTAAGCTAAGGAAAACTGATGAGTAAACTGAATTCTTGGTTGGAGTCTGCTGAGTTTTCTCACCCTGGCTCCCCGCCTCCCTTAGTTACAAGATCCAGTTAGACTCAGGAGGAACCCGTGTTTACGGGATAGCTCTGGAAGAGGAAAACTGTGTCTACTAAGAAGTGGTCAATGATGAGGTCTGCAGATAAATATTTTCAGTGTGTCAAGAGCCCTGATAAAGGATAATCGTTAGTATATTTAGCAATGACTGCTCTATTTCCACTTCTAGTCTCAAGGCAAATGATTTCTTGTTTTAAAATAACTTTTCAAACAGTTCATGATCAGTGCATGAATGAAACCACTTCTAGTATCACAAGTATGGTTGGGTTTTTGACCAGAGGCTGCAAACTCCAGTGCCTAGGGGCCAGGCAGGTACCCTAAGTGACCAGTGCGGAGCAGACGAAAGCAGCGGGCAGGGGGAGAGTGGTGGGGTCCACGGACGCCGGAGACACACGCCAGGGGTCATCACTCAGCTCTGGCCTCAGCTCCAAGCAGGAATGTGGGCCCCTGTTACCAGATTCCCTGCCCTTTCCACAAAAGCCAAGAATTCAGATTTTTTTATGTGACGTTTCTGAGTTACTTTAATTTGGCATGGCCAAACGAAATATTGACATTTCTAGGTCCAGACACAGCCCTGGGCTGACAGTGTCACCTCTACTCAGAGTGAAGCTTATCTACCACCTTGCTGGGAAGTCGGAACCTGCCCACCCCACACGGGGGGCAGCCCATGCCCCATGAACTGCCAGAAGGTCTGATCCAACCACAGAGGCACAAACTCCAGGGGATCCACGAGTTTGCCCCCCGTCCTTCCACAGCCATAATATCCACAACTGCGTGTGAAAACCAGAGCTTCACGGAAACCCATTTTCTCCCTTTGGTCTCTGCGTGGATCCTGAGAGTCCAGATTGAGCAAATGTCACTCGCCCGGTCACCAGACACACCCACTCCTTCCCCCCACCAGCTCTCCGTGAGTGTGCAGGGGTGAGGCCACTGGAGGAGAGGGCACCGCAGAGCTCCCCACGGGGGACGGTAGTGGCACAACCACCTCTGCGGCAAATGTGGAGTTTGCCCGGGCGGGTGCTGTGTGAGCACTGCCCTTGGGCAGCTGGTCAGTCCTCACAGCGCCTCTGCGCAGGCCCCGTGTGCCGTCACTTTAGAGACAAGCAGGCTCGGGCACAGAGAGGGGCTTCCGAGAAATGGCACCGCCGTGGGCTCCAGAGTCTGTTCCTCATAAGACACCTCTCAACACCCAGAACTTTTCTGTATTTGGTGTAAGGTGCCTATAACATCTATCTTCCCATAAAATCAGGTATCTTCTTATTTCTTATTTTACTCTGGACAAGGGGTGGCGGATGGTAGAGGTTTATGGACAAAAACATATTAGCAGAGAAAAATGACAGACAAAAGCAACTTTTTTGATCGTGGGAGTTAAGAAAATGCAGAAAAATCCCTTAGTTCAGGATGTGGCAAAACCAGTTTCCTAAAGGAACGCAGCTTGAGAATCCCCTTGACCTTGGATAACAGTAATAATAACCGACTAATACTGTATTATATACTTGCAAGTTGCTGGGAGAGTAGATCTTAAATGTTCCCACCACAAATAAGAAATGGTGATTATGTGAGATGACAGAGGTGTCGGCTGACACTACGGTGGCAATCATTTTGTGATATATAAGTGTATCAGATCAACACGTTTTGTCCCTTAAACTTACACAAGGTTATATGTCAACTGTATCTCAATAAAGCTGCAGAAATAAAAGGCTTATTTCCCAATTGAAATAACAATACTAATAACCTAAGGCAAGTACCAGCTGCTCTCTGCTGAACCCTGCCTCTGGGCCAAGACTGGCCCGGCCACAGGGGGCTTAGATGCATCATCTCACCGGGCCAACACAGTGAGTGTAGACACAGCACCATGTCCCGTGTTATTTCGCAGTGAGGAACTCAAGCATCGAGGCTGGGCTGCTGGCACAATACTACATAGAGGGTGAGGGGCGGGCAGACCCAATGTGTATTCGCTATGTTTTTACCACCAGGAGTCCCATATTTCTTGAGGATCCACTGTGTGCCAGGCCAGGTGCTGGGGAATCACAAAAGTCAGACACCCGCAATTTGAGAAGCACACAGCTTCCTGAGGGGCCTGGGAGGTGAAGGGTGCCTCCCCCCGTGCCATGCTCAGAGTGACTAAGTTCACCCCTCGGGTATTCCTGCATGCACATAGTTGCGCTATTGATTGAAGTCTGGTGACAACTTCCTTGCACGGAATTTTATTTTCTAATTGGGGTGAAGTTTGCATAACATAAAAGGGACTGTTTTAAAATGCGTGATTCAGTGGCATCTGGCACATTCACAGTGTTGGGCAACCATCACCTCTGTCAAACTCCAAACCATTCTCATCACCCACAAAGGAAACCCTGTATCCATTCAGCAGTTCCTCCCCATTCCTTCAGCAACGGCTAATCTGCTTTCTATCTCTAGGAACTGATCTGTTCCGGATATGCCGTATAAATGGGATCATACAATACATGACCTTTGCATCTGACCTTCTTCACTCAGCATATCTTCGAGGTTCATCTGTGCTGTAGCATGTATCAGAATTTCGTTTCTTTTAATGGCTAAGTAATACTCCATCGTATCGATATACCCCATTTTGTTTATCCTTTCAGCCACCGAGGGACATTTTGGGGTGTATTCCCCTTTTGGCTATTGTGATTAGTGCTTCTGTGAATATTAGTGTATAAGTATCTGTTTGAGAACCTGTTTTCATTTCTCTCGGGTATACACTTAGGAGTGGAATTGCTGGGTCATGTCGATTCCATGTTTAATTTTTTGAGGAATCTGCCAGACTGTTTTCCACAGCAGTTGCATCATTGTACATTCCCACCTGCAATCTGTCCATACACTCGCCATTTCTTATTTTCAAATACTTGACTTTAGTTGGATAAGACTCTTGAAGTGAGAGACAGAAGACACAGGTCTGGCTCTGCCACAAATTCATTGTGATAGTAATAACATATATATTGATTAATAATAATAATGACAGTTAGCATTTCTAGTGAGTTTACTGCACCAGGCACTGTTTTAAGAACTTCCATAAATTAACTTATTTAAATCCCCACAACC
Organism: Orcinus orca; assembly: GCF_937001465.1. Taxonomy (NCBI): domain Eukaryota; kingdom Metazoa; phylum Chordata; class Mammalia; order Artiodactyla; family Delphinidae; genus Orcinus; species Orcinus orca. The sequence continues at coordinate 27,968,128 of NC_064563.1, forward strand.
ATCAACATCTTTCTTTACAGATGAGGAAAGTGAGTCACGGGGCGGGGGGGTCATAATTGGCCAAGGTCACACAGCTAGTGATCTGGGATTCCAACCCAGGCAGTCTTAACCCAGGTCTAAGGGGCACACATGGCAACAGTTCTCAGCCTGTGTGACGAGGAAGGGCAGGTCTCTTTGCCAGAGCAGGAGAACCCCTTTGCCAGATGAAATTTTATGTAAAACCCCAGTCTATTTAGCAGATAGAAGGGAAGCTGCTGGAAGGATGGGGTCCCAGTTTCCCACCTTAAGGTGGGGCCTTGGGGACTTCGGAGGAAGAGGGTTTTGGAACCATCTGGCAAATTCCACGATTCTGAGTGAGATACTGAGAAGTGAGTGAGAAGACAACATCTCGGACTCTTGACCAATGGCAGGCAAGGGCACAGGCTTTTGCTTTTAAATTTAATGTGTGAGAACAATACCTTAGATTTACAAAGCATGTTGTCTTTTCCAAGGACCTGCACGAACATCCTATTTGCTGTCAGAGTGAACCATTCCAAAAACACATTCAAGGATTTATGAGGTCCTAAAGAACCTCTGTTGACTAGGATACAGTACTCAGGAACGAGGGAGATGCGCTGATTTCAACCATGTGCCACCTGGAGCAGCCCCACTGTTTTCCTGCTTTTGTTTCAGCTCTTGTGGGGCCTCTTTCCTGCCTCATCCGTCCAACCTAGGGACCCAGAATCACCACCAATGTCTGTGCACTTACTGTGTGCTGGGCCTGTGCTCAGAACTTCTTTTTTTTTTTAAATAAATTTATTTATTTTATGATTTTATTTTATTTATTTACTGTTTCTGGCTGTGTTGGGTCTTTGTTGCTGCTTCGTTGCTTTTCTCTAGTTGCAGTGCACAGGCTTCTCACTGCGGTGGCTCCTCTTGTTGTGGAGCACGGGCTCTAGGCGTGCGGGCTTCAGTAGTTGTGGCACATGGGCTCAGTAGTTGTGGCTCGAGGGCGCTAGAGTGCAGGCTCAGTAGTTGTGGCGCACGGGCTTAGTTGCTCCGCGGCATGTGGGATCTTCCCAGACCAGGGCTCGAACCCGTGTCCCCTGCATTGGCAGGTGGATTCTTAACCACTGTGCCACCAGGGAAGCCCATGTGCTCAGAACTTCTGACACATCATCTCCCTTCATCCTCACTACAACCCCTTGAGGGAGGTGAGACAGATCTGTGGTCCCTTATCCAAAACCCTGGGGCAGACTGTTTGGGAATTCAGAGTTCCAGAGTTGAGTAATTAGGTTGCATATGCCACGTGTCGCCTAACATCCCAGGGGTCTGGGGCAGCGTCTGCAATCACACACGGTGATATTTCTATAGCGAAACCTATGAATATTCACACTGAGTGAAATAAGAAACAACTCAAAACAGCCTCACACGAGTTCAGGTTGACCTGGCTGTCAAAGGAGTCTGCCCCAAACTTAGGAAAGAAGTTTTGATTTTCAGGACGTCGTCTTGTGCTAACATCTTCATCTGACGAAGAAATGAGGCTCTAAGAGGTGGAGCGGCTTGCCTAGTGAGGGTAACGCAACAGGTGGGTCCTGGAGGTAGGATTCAAGCCGGACGTCTGCCTTGAGAGCCCATGTCTAAACATGGGAGAAGAGCACAGATATCTGGGAGAAGCAACAGAGGGTTCGAATCCCTGCTCTGCCACTTCGGAGCTGTGGGATCCGGCTTCCCCCTGGGATCCTCGTCTTCTGTAGAGGTTGTTAGGACTATTCTCAAATATTCCAGCTCTCACCCTCCGGGCACAAAATCACCTTGCCCTTTCCTACTCACCGAAGTTAGGTGCAGCCATAAGTCTTGCCTTGGCCAATGAGTGGAAGTGCAGTGTGTCACTTCCACCTGGAAGCTTTAGCAGCTAGCTGGTCAGGGCATTGCTGCCTTCTCCTTTCCATTAGTGACCATTAGGATCTGCTTCTAGTGACCCTGGACCTGAAGTGAGGACACAAACCTTGCAGAATAAAGCCTCCAGGGGACTAGTGATGAGCGTGCACCAAGGGCAAAGACAAATCTTGGTGGTTTGAAGTCAGTGTGACTTGGGGCTTGTCTATTACTGTAGCAAGACCTGGCCCATCCTGACTGATACAGGCTCCTTCTCTATACAGTAACTGGGGTGAAGACTGAATTAAGTGGCACATGTAAAGTTCCAGGAGAGCGCCCGACCAATGACATTAGTTGATTCCCTTTCCCATGCTCAGCCTGAATTCCCCAGCTGTAAAGAAGGGTGGGGGAGGGAGAGTGGAGGAAGGCGGTAAGAGTTACCTTGCTCTGTTTAAATAACTGAAACTACTGTTAACCCATGAGGTATTCATGGAAAGGATTTTGTGGATGTTTACCAATGTATTGAGTCATAGGCGTCCCTCATCCCACCCTGGCATTGACGGAGAGGCTGGGTGGAGGTGGAGGGAGGTTGGGGACAGAATGTCAGCCCCAAGACAAACAGCTGCCCAAGGACTTCAGGTTCCTGATGGAAGTGACAGCTGTGGACCAAATATCCCCAAAGGCGGGACTGCAAAGGGCCCGCTTGAGTCAGGAGGAGGTTAGGAGGGCCAGGCAGCCTGCTGACAGCTGCTGAGCACGGGGGAGGCACCACTTCCTCCGAGAGGGGCGCCAGATGCAGGGAGCGAGGCTGTGTGGAGGATATTCTCCGTGATGAGAATGCGCAGTTGCCAGGGGACTTGCATTAAGACCCCATTTAGCAACACCGATTAAGGAGCTATAAATAGCACCTGAGCTCTTTCACAGGCCATAAAACATACTTCCCCGCATCGTTGCCAGCCAGCAGCCTGCCCTGCTTAATTGGGGCTCAGAATAAAATACCTGGGATGCCACTTCTGGATGGAAGGCCCGTGTTGTCTTAGGGACCAGCTGCTGGGCTAGGGATGGGGCAGAGGCTGGACACAGGGCTGCTGCCGCAAAGGTGGGAAGAAGGAGGAGAGAGGAAGGGGAGGGGAGAGCACACGTCTGAAGGTGACTATGGAAGTCTGCAGCCACACCACAGGAGGCGGTGCTACGTCAGCTGACGGCCTGCAATGACCACCCAAAACGGCAGCCGCACCCCTCACCTCTGCCAACTGCTGGTCTGACAAATGAGGACCACCGAGGCAGGGAAGTGGGCCTGGTTGTCCCTGGGTCGATGTGAGGGCAGAAGACTAGCGTTTCGGTCCTATCTCAGTCACTGGACAGCTGGGAGACCTGGGTGGGGGGCTCCCCACTTTCTCTGGGTCTCTGGTCTTTTCCACTGCAACACGGGGACAGCATGAGAGGTCTCTAAACTCTAGATGCTCAGCCTGGGGCGCTACCTCGGAACTCCCACCAGCGTCAAGAAGAAGGACGAAGCCCATCGTGTGCTGAGTCACCTCCAAGGTCCATGAAGCGGAGAAAGAAGGGTGTGGGACTTCCTGGTGGTGCAGTGGTTAAGAATCCAGCTGCCAATGCAGGGGACGCAGGTTTGAGCCCTGGTCCGGGAGGATCCCACATGCTGCGGAGCAACTAAGCCTGTGCACCACAACTACTGAGCCCGTGCGCCACAACTACTGAAGCCCTAGAGCTTCTACTACGCGCCTAGAGCCCATGCTCCGCAACAAGAAGCCCATGCACTGTAATAAAGAGTAGCCCCCGCTCGCCACAACTGGAGAAAGCCTGTGCGCAGCAACCAAAATTTAATTAATCTTTAAAAACAGAAGAAAGAAGGGTGCGTGTCAGCAGGGAGGGGACTACTGCTGTTTGTGTGTTTTCGAAAAGTATCTTAGAAGAAAACAGGAGACTCTGACAGCACTCGTTGCTTCTGGGGAGGGTGGCTGGAAACGGGTAGGCAGGGAACTTATAACTGTTATTTTAAATAAACCTTATGAACGCATTTAGTGTAAATAAAATCTAAATTTAAAAACTACGGGACTTCAGAAGGCCCAGGTTTTAATGAAGGAATAAATGACAAACTAGACCAGTGGGGTCTCTTTCCATGGACTAGTCTCTTCGCTGCCACTCTCTGCTTCACGTGCTCCTCAACTTGGCTGTGTGTTTTAAGCCTCTGTGCCTTTGCACATGCTGCGCCCACCCCTGAAGTGCCTTTCTCAGCAGGGCCCAGGTCTGATTCTAGGGTGTATTGTGACCTGGCACAGAGTGCCACTCAGCACAACACTCTGGGTCTCTGAGGACTCACGCACACACACAGAGCATTCATGTCCGATGATCCCCTTGTGGTTTATCTGCAGAAAATCAAGTCTCTGCTCTCACACCACCTCCTCCCTTGGCCTCATCTGAATGTGCTGGGAAAGTTAATTTGTAACATTGGCCCGAGCAAAATTAGGAAGGGATGCCTGTAGCAACAAGTACTTGCAATAGAGTTACCAGCAATGCCACGGTGAGGGGCCTGACTGGGGAAAACTGATTTTGTGATTATTCATGGCAAAGATGTCGTCTGGGCCTTCACCTCGGCTGCCTTCCTGCCTGCCAGCTCAGGAATCCCATGGTAACGAGGCACCCCTGGAGAAGGGGCTGCCAGGCGGAGTGTCTTGGCTCTGCAATTTAACTGGCTGGAGGAACTCAGCAAGGCCCTGACCCTCACTCGTCCCATCCACTGCCTGGGGGGCTTGGACCAGGGTCCCTCTGACCCTCTCTGGTTCCCATCTATACCTTGGAAGGGGCTTGGACCAGGTCCCTAAAGCCCTCCCTATTGGGAACTCTATCTGGAATTTTAAACCTCTGCCAAGCAGGGCAGAACAGTGAGAGAAGCCCGCTCCAGATAAATAAGTAATATCTCGCAGTGAACATCAGAGACAAGAGGAGGGGATGTAAGGAAGCCCCAGTAGTTACAGGAAGATATTCACATGCAAGGCACACGCCCATGTGTAAACCCCGAACCCTAAGAATGGAAGTCATCATTTTGTTTTGTTTTGTTTTGTTTTTGCGGTACGCGGGCGTCTCACTGCTGTGGCCTCTCCCATTGCGGAGCACAGGCTCCAGACGTGCAGGCTCAGCGGCCATGGCTCACGGGCCCAGCTGCTCCGCGGCATGTGGGATCTTCCCGGACCGGGGCACGAACCCGTGTCCCTTGCATCGGCAGGCGGACGCTCAACCACTGCGCCACCAGGGAAGCCCGGAAGTCACCACTGAAATGTGTCCTCAGCACGACTGTCCTCTGTGGATGGCAGCATGGGAGGACAGGATACGGTTGCTACCAAATGAAACTTCCCAGGGGCAATGAAGTGACGCTATCAGAAGGATGGCCTTATCACCCTGATTTAACTGAAAGATCAATCATTTATAAACTTCCATTCTACTAACCCTTATGTTAGTTACTAATGGATTCCTGATGGTTTTGCCTCCAGCATCCTCTGCTTCCTTTTTTAGTAAAACATCTTTGGATTCCCTTGTGGAGTGTGTTTGTTTCGAGACTTTGCCCCCTCCCACCTTCAGGGGTGGAGCCTGCGACAGGGGCTGAGCCAGTCAGCACATTCCAATCCAGTGGCCACGGTGACTGGTTGGGGGGGGGGCGGGGGGCGGGGAATGTGACCCAAATTGGACCAATCAGAATGCATTCCAGGACCTGTGCTGGGCAAAGCTAGCGCAAGCATGCTGGCTCCTGCTGGATAAGGAGGGAAGTTCCTGCAGTCATTCTGGGATGCTAGAAAGAAGACCCCAACCATGGGGCCTCCATCCAGAATGTGTGTGTGTTGGAGGCGCTTAGGGATGGTGCTCTGTGGGATGGGAGATCTAGGGATCAGTGTGGAATCACTGCCTTTACTTAGATTGTGTCTTTTCATGTAGGTTGAGAGTATGAGGACCTAAAGCCCCATAAGACACCCCTAAGGTACCACTAGGCTTGAAGGAAGAAGGGCTGAGAAATAGAGAGAAACCAGATCTAGATCCTGGCAACGGTGTCTGAACCCTGGACACAGGTGAAGTTGAACCCAAATTTACCCCAGAACTAAAAAGCACATACATTCCCTTTATCAACGTAAGGCAGTTCGGGTCAGGTTTCCGGTTCCTTACAAGTGAATACAACTAATAACCTTCCCCACTGTGCTAAGTCTTCGCTAGATCCTGAACTTAAATTCTTGGACTACAATCAGAGGTCATTCCTGTTGGAAACACCCTAGTGTGTGGAAGAGGATCTCTGGTCCCCTGAAGAAAGGCAGGGGGCAAGAACTGACCTTAAGCGCCTGGAGTCTGAGAGAATCCCAGAGAAAGAGTGAGAACCCACAGTGGGCCAAGCCGCCCACTTGCAGGAGAAGGTGCTACCTTCACACAGTGGCCTGAGGGCTCCGGAAAGCCCTACTTGCCCAACCCCACTTCCCCCTGTGGTGTCTCAAAATCTACCTGCATAAATTTCCCAAGTTCAATGCAACACAAGAGAGACAACGAAGAGTCAGGGAATGTCTGTTAGAAGGGATCTCCAGGAAGAATACCAGTCCATGCCGGAGCTGCACAATCAAGGATCTGCTGTCCAGAGAGCGGAAGCGGCTGGCTCAGGGCCAGCAGGGTGGGTCTAGGGCAGGGCACAGACTGGAGCCCCTGCGCTCTCACTTCCAACACAGAGTCCCTCCCACTGGCTGCAGTTGCTGTCTGGTTGTCTTTTTTTTTTTAACATCTCTATTGGAGTATAATTGCGTTACAATGGCGTGTTAGTTTCTGTTGTATAACAAAGTGAATCAGTTATACGTATACATATGTCCCCATATCTCTTCCCTGTTGCATCTCCCTCCCTCCCACACTCCCTATCCCACCCCTCTAGGTGGTCACAAAGCACCGAGCTGATCTCCCTGTGCTATGCGGCTGCTTCCCACTAGCTATCTATTTTACGTTTGGTAGTGTATGTATGTCTATGCCACTCTCTCACTTTGTCCCAGCTTACCCTGGTTAAGTCTTTGCTCTTCTCTTTTAAATCTCTCTCCCCTGTTATGTATGCAAAGACTCTGCCACCAGGTGGCAATATGGAGTTACCGCATTCGGTGTGGAATTCAGTGGGCCTCAGAGATTTGCTTTTACATAAAACTGTATCTTTATTCATCTCAAAAGATAATTGGCATAGGAAGCTATGATTAATTTGAATAAAGCCTCGAGGACAAACCAGAAGATTATAATAGGGTTACACACATTGTCTCTTCTTTACTAATTACTTGCCTCTTTCTAACACTGCTGAGGGAGGGAGTGGAGAGAAGCTAGTGAAGTCAGACTGGCCTGGCTGTGAAACCCAGCTCTGCTTAGCTGTGTCTTAGCTGTATGTGTCTTAGCTGTAGGTCTTAGCTGTATGTCTTCGAAAGTCACTCCTCTTTGAGCTCCACACGTCCATCCATCTGTAACAATGGGTTCACTACTACTCTGGACAGGGCTGCCGTGAAGGAGAACTTCCTTGTTGCAGCCCCAGGGCTAGCATCCAGCAGGTGCCGATTAGGTCTCAGCTGAAGCAATGAATGCCGCACCTACTGAAGTGTTTGGCGTAATACAGCAAGTGCTCTATAAATGACACTTCTTATCAGAGGCAGAAGGGAAGCAGGTCTACCAGTGAAATTACAGGCCATGGGCAGTTAAAAAAAAAGAAAGGGAGGGGGGGTTTGTAGGGGACGTGAGAACTCAGCGGAGGCCAGAAATCACAGTGTGTCCGTGGCTGCCCACGAGCTTACTGCAGAAGGTTGATGCTTTTCAACCTCAGTGCACATCATCCCCCCTCACCATGCACCTCGGCTCTGAAACCCTTCTAGAATCCTCTCTGCCTCGAGAGGAGAGTCTGCAGGACAATTCCCATTCAACTCTCTCCGTGAGCTCCCTGACCTCACCTGTGGGCAGGGGGCTAACGGTCCCCAAAGCATGGTGTTAAAGAAGATTCTCGGGGAGCAGGGTCTCCTCATCTAACGCCGGCTCGAGGGCTGGGTTCCCAGGCTCAGGGCCTCATTCCCTCTGCAAAACCTGCAGCTGGCTTGGCTGGTGCCCACGTCCCCTCCAGAGGGAACACCCCTCGCCCTCGAGCTGACTGGCCTTCCCAGGGGCACAGGACTCACGTGACTTCAAACCTTCTCAACTCTAAAGGAGCAAATGATGTGACACTTTATTTTTCCCAAGTTGAACAGGCAGAGCCAGCACCTCATAAAGTGATCGGGAAAATATTTGGCTGGTTTTGTAAGCCGGGGCCACAAAGGCTCACTTGTGATGGGTGGCCGTGCCCAGGTCTGGGCAGCGAGGTCTGCAGACAACCACTGCCCGCTTGACACCGGCCACCTGCGTGCAGGCCACGAGGCCTGGCAGCCTCTCAGCCCCGCCAGGCCATCTCCTCCCACCTCCCACACCCTTCCAGACCCTGAGCTGCCAAAAACAACACCAGACATCGGCCCTGCAGGGGGGATTCTCGGGGCGGGGGTGGGGGGCAGGGAGGCCCTCAAAGAAGCTTCTGTGGACTGGTCAGTGGCAGCTACCCAGGAGAGGTCTGCAGTGTGTCTGGGTCATGGTCTGGCCCCAGGAGGGCTCCCCTTAAGGAATCCACCCTCAGGCCTCCCAGCCTCCCTGCCTTTGCTCCCGCCATCCCCCCTGCCTGGACCACATCTCCCTGTCCTCTCCACCCACCCCTCCCCAGCCCTGCAGAACATCCTCCATCCTATCTCTCTGGGCCCACAGGGACTGTTCCTCTGCACGAGCTGACAGGACTCACCGCCTGTGCCGCTCATGAGATAATGAATCTCACCCTTCTTGGGGTGCCTCTTATTACTTAATGGTGGGATTATTTATTTCACTGACACCTCATTTATTTGAAACTTAGGGAAAGAGCTTTTTCAACATCAGTGAATTTTTCTGACAAGTTATCCTTGTAAGTACCAACTTACTTTCAGCTTGATCTCTTTGGGTGGGAGTTTTTCTAAAATGCATTATGCCTTCATTTTTTTTTAATTTTATTTTTTCCGTTTTACTGAGATATAATTGATACATGACACTGTATAAGTTTAAGGTGTACCACAATAATTTGATATATGCATAGACAGCAAAAGGGTATTATGTCCTCCTCTTAAATGAATTATCCCTGGATGGAATGGAATCCATTTTTCAGGATGCAGAATTACAAAAGAAAATGCCACCTCCGGTGCCGTGACCTTGCTCTGTTCGGCTCCCGAGTTGGGGGCTGTGTGCCCCTTTGCTGATTGGCCCCAGATGGCGATGCTTTGGGAGCTCATGCTTGCTGTCGCTGTTCTGTGTCCCTCCACGTGGGTAGGTGGTCCACGCTGCGGGGGATGAAGTTGGTGTGTTTGCCTCTGGCCTCACCTACCCCCTACGCTCCCATCTGCTGTTTCTATTCTGTGAAGGGAGGGGGACGCAGATAACAAAGCGTGTGTCAATGCCAGTAGGATGTAGATGAACAGCAAACAGTATCTGAGAAGGGTTCCTTTCAAGGCCCCAAGTGAGCCTTCCCGTTCGCTCTCAGGGTCGGGGTTGTGTAGAGCTGAGGGTGCCACATAAGGGCACTGTTCCTACGCTGATGCGTCCGTGGGGTGACGAGTGGGATCCCCTGTGCCCATACAGAGCCTGACCCAGGGCAGCTCAGAGACAGGACCCAGCTGACTCGCTCTGGGATGTGTGACCTGGATGGGGCTCATCCCAGAGCTCCATCATCAGCTCTTGCTTTAGCATCAATTGCATCCTAAAAGGGCAGCTGGGCCTGCAGGTGGAGCTGGCTCAGCCTCATCACGGGCTCCCAGGGGCCGTGGCTTCAGGTCGCTGGCGGCTGCCGTCTCCAAAGTGTGTGGCTTTGGGTCGGGTAAAGATTTCTAAAGCCTTGTTGCAAACAATCGCTGCATCTGACCTGTGGTTCTTGGGAAAACAGAGATGTCCAACAACTTTATGCAGCACACAAGACAGGCATGGCCACTTAGGAACCATCCGGTTTCTTGAAAGTTACCACAGCTGGTTCGGGCTGCAGTAACTCCTCTTTTAAGCCCTGGGAACAGAGGGGCTGGACAAAGCGCAAGCTGGGTGCAGTGACTACACTGCACTGTCAGGATCCAGGGACGGGGGGAGAAAGGGCCTAGGAGGGCCCTGGAGACCCCAGGTCGGGTGTGCAGGCAGAGATGTGGCCTCTCTCCTCCAGGTAGGGTGGCCCTGCTGCCCTGAAGTTGATGAGCTCTGCCGGGCAGCGTGCTCCTCCCTGGCGATGTTGCTTTCCTCGAGCGGCTACTTTGACCACGAGGCATCTCGAAGGTACCACTTGGCCGCCTGGCCTTGGGCACTGTTAGTGAGCTTGTAATCTCGCCCATACCCCAAATTATCCTCACTCAAAACTCTTATATACACAAAGCTTTACTTCCTGCTTGCTTCCTTTGACCTTTTTTTTTTTTTTTTTGGCTGCACTGCCCAGCATGCAGGATCTTAGTTCCCCGACCAGGGATTGAATCCACGCCCCCTGCAGTGGAAGCATGGATTCTTAACCACTGGACTTCCAGGGAAGTCCCAACTTCCTTTAATCTTTGTGAGACCCTGCCTGCCCCCCACTGCCAGCTTTGTTTCCTGCCACACTCCACGTGTGCCGCCTGCCATCTCCATTCCTAAACTGTACCAGGCTCCTTCCTGCCTCAGGGCCTTTGCACACGCTGCTCCCTCTGCCTGGAACACCCTTTTCTTCACTCTTACCCCATAGCAGACACTTTACTAGTTTGTTAATTTTTCCTCTGAGCTTACAGGGTCCCTATATTGGCCTTCTCTGATGCCCAAGACAGACCAGGCCCCTCACATACTCTCTCAGCACCCTCTGCTTCCCCAGTGTGACGCCTAACACGATAGGAACCACAGGATAATCTCTGTACTTGGCTGTGACACGTCTCCCTGTGGACTTGTAAGTTCCATGGGACGGGGTCCCCAGCTGCCTGTTCATGGCCTTATCTCCAGCACCTAGCACAGGGCCTGGCATATAGTTCACAGTCAGTAAATACTTGCTATTAATCAATGCCCACACCCTTCACTCCAACTCGAGCCATGCCAGGCTGCCCCCAGAACCCAAGCCCTCTCATAACTCTAATTTCTTGCTCTTTCTGCCTGGATACACCTTTCTTGCCTAAGTAATTCCTGCTCTTTGATGAAGGAATGAATAAATCAATGAAAGCATGAACCAATAAACAAACTGTCAGAATGTCAGAGAACTTATAATTCTCTGAGGCCCTCCCCTGCATGACTGAAAAGGCACCGAATGTGTGGCAAGAGAAGTATTCATAGAGGAAAAGGCCCTTGAGTGGGAGTACTGCCCACAGCAAAGCTCAATGAACGCACAAGCATCCTTCTAAAATGCTTCTGGGAAATCCTAAAGTCTCTGGTGAGCAAGGGCTGGTGAGCGGAAACGAATAGTGCGGAACCTACTCTGATGAATTTGAGATGGGCATGCGTCATCAGTGCATCTTGAACTGAGGGTGCTGTCTGTTGTTCAGCTTAAGGAAGGGGAAAACATTCATAAGGTGGAAAGAGCCTAGGCGTCTGTCATCTGGAGAACATTATGCAGGTAGTGATAAGAGCTACCTGGCAGTGATCACGTCAGCATGCCAGCGCTGTGCTAGGCAGTTTGTATGCCTTATGTTATCGAATCCTCAAGAGAACTGTGAAAGGTGGGAGTTATATCCGTGTTGCAGATGAGAAGATGGAGGTTCGGAGGGGTTGAGTAACTTGGCTGAGGTTACAGAACTCGCTGAGGCAGAGGTGGGCTTGACCCCGAACAGCTGGACTCCCAAGTCTCTGCCCCGGCTACAGAGCGAGGTGCTGACCAGGGGTCTCCGGGCAGGCGTCCCCCAAGCTGAAGGTGAAGTGCTGCCATGGAAACAAGGTTCCCAGCTTCCGGCCCTGCCAGGTCTGTTTCCCAAGTCTTTAACCAGGTCTCCCCCAGCTTCCCAGTCTGGGGGTCTGCAGTGGCCAGGGAGGAGGGGAAGGGCAGCCCTCAGACCACTCGGGCCAGGCCACTAGGGCACATGGGGCCAGCCTGTGGTGGCGTGGTGGTGGCAGTTTCCAAGGGGATAGCAGCTGGGCTCTAAGGTCCCCGTCCTTCTCCACAGGGACCTCGTCCATTGCCGGCCTTGGACAATCTGGGGGGCGTGGTTAAGGGCAGCCCCATTCACCTCCCACCTGTCCTTCCATGACTGCAGAGCTGCAGGTCCCATAAAGCCCGTCCTCGGCCTCCTGGAAGTTACATCCCCGCGTGGTCACCATGTATCTCCACCACCAGAGGAGCAGCTAGTTGGCTTGGGCCCTGGAAACGGGGGGGCTCTGAGCCGTTCACAGGAACTCCTTGTCAGGTTCATGCGAGAAGCATTGCCCAGAGAGCCACTGTGTGGTTAACTGTCTGGGCACCGAGGGCGTCCTTGCCTTCTCTCTCTAGGCTCCAGGCTCAGGCCCAGGGCAACCAAGTCCTGGGAGGCAGGGTGTCCCCTCGACAGGCTCTAGTCCCCTCCATCCCTCTGCACCTGTCCAAGCCATCCTGAGGCACCATTCCTGAGCAAATGGAGACCTGTGTTGAGCAGATGAGGCTTTACCCTCTGTGCTAGTTAGCTAGGACTGCCGCTACAAAGTGCCACGGAGATGTATTGTCTCACAGTTCCGGAGGCAGGAAGTCCACAATCCAGGTGTCAGCAGGGTTGGTTCCTTCGGAGGCTGAGAGACAGAGTCTGTTCCAGGCCTCTCCCCTAGCTTCTGGTGGTGTGCCGGCTATCTCTGGTGGTCCTTGGCTTGTAGACACATCCCACTGATCTCTGCCTTCATGTTCACGTGGCATTCTCCCAGCAGCTGTGTCTCTGTGTCCAAATTTCCCCTTTTTATAAGGACACCGGTCGTATTAGATTAGGGCCCACTTTCATGACGCCATCTTGACTTATTACATCTTATTTCCAAGTGAGGTCACCTTCTGAGGTACTGGGAGTTAGGACTTCAACATATGAATTTTAGGGGCACACAGTTCAACCCATAACACCCTGTTTACTTTATGCAAGGGGAGGCCAGGGTGATAGGGAAGAATCATGCAGCCCAGCAGCTGACTATAGCGTAGCCGGGTTGACAAGAGCCCCCAGAACACCACTGGAGAGCCACGAAAGAAAGGGAGACGTTTTGCGCAGAAGGTAGCACAGGGTGGGCAGAGCCACGGCAGCCAGGGCAGGGGGCCACGTGGCTGCCGCAGGGCCATGACAACCACTGCAGCAGACCCGTGGCTGCCCAGTCAGGCCAGGGCAAGACGAGTCAAGGCAACGCTGCAGCACATGTCTGAGGGCTGCACAGTCTACGACAGCGCCGAACAGAGGGGATTCTCAGAAGGTGAACGTAAGCCATGTTGGCCTTTAGGTCAGGGGGCCCCAAGGGGCCGGACAACCTCGGCACCAGCCTATTCTGATGCCCCAATCTCTTGTTCTCAACTAAATCTGAGTTCACGATAAAATGCCTTCCCGACGGGACTCACGACCGAGCTCACTTAACATAAATTCCCTCTAAGGAAATGGTGCCCACCCCCCAACCCCTGGCCCGGGGCCTGAGACTCTGCGAGGCACTAACCAAAGGTCTGAAGCTTCCAAATATACATGTTAGCTTAATTAATTAGAGAATCCTTTCCTGGAAAATCAGCTGGCACTCAGTATCAGCAATCTCAAAAACGAGCCGTTATTTTTACTCCTAACCATCTACCACGCTGATAGAAATAAAAAGGACAGCAAGTAGAAGCAGAAGCATTCACTGAAGCATTATGTGCAAAAGGGAAAAACTGGAAACAACCTAAATGTACAGAAGTGAGGATGGGTAATTACATGACGATATAACCAAATGGTGACGTATTATTTAGTCATTAACAATTAAATGATCCCACCAACACCACCACTGCTTAGCACTCTCCTAGAAGTACGGCCAAATAATTAGTAAGAGAAAGAAAGAAAAATTGTCATTATCTGCAGACAATATGCTTGTCTACCTAGAATACCCAAGGGGATAAGAAGGGAAACTACTAGAGAAATACGAATTCAGTGAAGCCGAAAATCACGAGTAATCAAAAATCAGCAGCTTCCCACTAGACACAGAACCAGCCAGGAAATAGAACGGAAGATAGGATTCCTTCCATGATAACTACAAAAAAGATGAAATACCTAGGGCTAAACACAACAAGATACGTGTAAGACTTGTAAGAATAAAAATTTAAGTCAGACTAAAGGACATGAAAGAAAACTTGAATAAATGGAAAGGCATTTTATGTTTGCAGAGGAGTACTCAATAACTCAAAAACACCAATTATCCCCTAAAATAATCTAAAATGCAGTATGATCTCGATTAAAATACCTTCAGGTTTTGGGGGACCTTACCAAAATGATTAACTAAGGTTTGCCCGGAAAAGTAAACACAAAAGAAGAAACAGAAAAACCCTAAAATAAAGAATAATGAGGGAGGAGCGGTCCTACGGGCTATTAAAAGATTTTTAATCATAGCGCTACAGTAATTAAAACCATGTGGTCCTGGTGAAGGCCTAGACGGATGGATCGATGGAATGCTGCATTTCTCCAAGAATCGGCAAAAAGCTGCTGCTCCTAAGAAAGTGGTCTGGTGGAGAAGGAAAGGCACGGGGAGCCAGACAGACCTGGGCTGTCCTCCCAGCCTGTGTGGCCTTGGACGTCTGTGGCTTCTGTTCTGAGCCTGTTTTGGTCTCATGTGAGTATCGTGAGAATTTAAGAAGGTTATGTATGTAAAGTGCTCAGAACAGGGTCTCAAATGTACTCACTGAAAGGTCACTATGACTATCAATAATTTATTATCAATATTATTTTTATTTTAAAATTAATTTAGGACTTCCCTGGTAGTGCAGTGGTTAAGAATGCACCTGCCAATGCAAGGGACACCGGTTCGAGCCCTGGTCCAGGAAGATCCCACATGCTGCGCAGCAGCTAAGCCTGTGCGCCACAACCACTGAGCCTGTGCTCCAGAGCCCGCAAGCCACAAATACTGGGCCTGTGTGCCACAACTACTGAAGCCCGTGCACCCTAGAGCCCACGTGCTGCAACTACTGAGCCTGCGTGCTGCAACTACTGAAGCCCACGTGCCTAGAGCTTGTGCTCCGCAACAAGAGAAGCCATCGCAGTAAGAAGCCTGTGCACCGCAACGAAGAACAGCCCCTGCTCGCCACAACTAGAGAAAGCCCGCGCGCAGCAACGACGACCCAATGCAGCCAAAGAGAAAAAGTAAAATTAATTTAACTATGAATATTACCACCCTGCCACCCAATCAGAGGCCCCCTGGCCTTGTGTTCTGTGGCACCAGCCACACCCCAGCTCCCCATCTGGTCCTCCCTCCCTAACAGAGCTGCCTGCAGATCCCCGACCCATCCCTCCTCGCCTAACAGAGAGAGGCCAGTCCCCGTCCTTCATGGGAGACAAGCAGAAAGTCCAAATAAAGAGACCTTAAGAGATGCTCCCAAGAAAGGATCAAGACTTTGGGAAATGTGAGTCTTCCGAGAGATGGTGGTCAGCCTCGGAAACACACTCTCTTCTTGTTTAAAAGCCTTGGTCGTGGGCCCAGGACGGTATCATTGAAGCTCTTCCCCTTCTCAGGGTGGGTGAGGGTGGCAGCAGCGGAAGAGATGGAGGAATCGGCATCGTGGGCCCAGGAGTCGACGAAGGCCCTGGCCTGACTTCAAGGAAGGCCTGTGTTAGGGCAGGGGGGTCACTGGGTCACACAGGTGCTGGGAGCTAGTGATGGAGAGTCCCCCCTGCAGGCTGAGTGGTCTGGCCTCGTTCTGGCCACCAACACAGACTTTCAAGAGAGAATGGAACAAAGAGAAATGGTATTTCAGGGTGATAAGCTGGAAGCCATGTACCAAAGACACCAGGTTGAGGACAGCGGACCCAGAGACAGGAAGGTCAGCCAGGACACTGATGCAGCTGACCAGGAGAGAGGGGAGAAGACAATGGGCCTGGTTCAACCATGGGGCATGTCAGGCACAAGGCTCTGGACCACAAATTTTTCAAGGGCCTTAAAAAATGTTTGAGGACTAGGGTGAATGTATTGATTCAAAAGCTACTGAAAGAAAATTAAAATTAATACATGTTAATTAAATATTTACCAAAAAAAAGCATTGTGTCAAGAAGTCAAGTGCAACTCAGCTGACAGTTACACCTTTGTTATATTTAATGTAGGATGTTGTGCATTTTTAACATGTTTGTTATGATGATGTTACCACCTGTGTAAGCAGCACAAGCTGGAAATGACAGATAATACCGAGCAGGGAATTAGAAACCCAAATGCCCTCCACAGTCTAGGAAATCTGGTATAGTGCAATAGGACGGAACCCATCAGGGATTTCTATAAAGTCCTGCTCTTAGGCCTTGGAAGTAAATCTGGCTGGCAGGACATATTATTCTGTGACAATAATATTCTGTGACAATATTATTCTGTGACAATATTATTCTGTGACATACTATTCTGCGAAAGAGAGTCACAAGCTCCCTGAGACTGGAAAATGAGAGCCGCCTGCTCAGTTAGCTAAGACTAACAGAGACCACATCAAAAGAAGTATGAGGTTAGGGCTTCCCTGGTGGCGCAGTGGTTGGGAGTCCGCCTGCCGATGCAGGGGACACAGGTTCGTGCCCCGGTCCGGGAAGATCCCACATGCCTCAGAGCCGCTGGGCCCGTGAGCCGTGGCCACTGAGCCTGCGTGTCCGGAGCCTGTGCTCTGCAACGGGAGAGGCCACAACAGTGAGAGGCCCGCATACCGCAAAAAAAAAAAAAAAAAGAAGTATGAGGTCCAAATGAAAGGAGGCAAGGTCCCAAGGTAACTTGGGCTGGAGAGGCCCTGACTATGCATCATATCATCTACCTCCTTTGGTCACTAAACTCACTTGCTGTCTTATTAACCTATTTAGCTGCTTCCACCTCTGGCCCTGGGTGGTCATCACATCCTAGGTTTTCCTCTTCCAGAGGAAAGCACATAAGAAGCTTCTGACTGAGGCAGAAGATGCCTCCAGTTCTTCTGCCTTGGCTGTTATTTCTACCCCATCGATGCTCTTTGTATAGATTACTGACTCCAGGCGCAGACTCAGCCCAGACTTGCTTGCAAGGGTCTCCTGGCTGCCCACCAGTTTGAACTCAAGATCTCTAATGATGCTACAGCTGCTCCCTGGTCCTTCCTCATCCTGTGAGAGTCCCTCTGCCCACAGTACCAGCCCTGGGTTACACACCCACCCCCCGGCCCCGCCCAGCCTTCTAAGCCGAACGCACTGGGGCAGATTACCTAAAATGTTCCAGGGGGACAGGGCACCGAGGGTTCCATGCCATTCCAGCATGCCAGGTCCCAGCTGCTTCCCAGGAAGTCTGGGTAGGCACGGGCCCTCCCCAGTCACTCCCCTCACAGAGAAAAGTGAAAATTCCCTCCTTCCTCCTGATGTCTGGGGCCTGGCAGTCAACAGAGCCAGATGACATTAGGATTTATATGAGTTTTGACAACATCAAGTCCCAGCAAAGTCTCAGGGGAGCCGGGAAGGGAGCAGCTGGGGGAGCGAGGAATGAAAAAGTCTGTTCTGAGCCCCAGGACAGCCTCTTCCATTATGCATTTGTATTCATCCTGTAGCCATGGTGCTCCAGGCAGGGGCCCAAATAATACAGAGGACACAGCTGTTGAGGAGCTTACAGTCTCAAACTTTCCGCCTCAGAGTTGCCCGGAAATCCCTTCCTGAACATGCCCGTTGCAGTCTCAGCCGTGGAGCAGGCCCCTCCCGGGGCACTGCAGGGGCTGCAGCCTTGCTCCCACACCTAGCGTCCCTCCGTGCGGCGGTCCCCGCCTGCCCGGGCCTCCCGTCCCCACTGCCACGTCCAGGCGGGCCCAAGACAGGGGCCGGGAGCGCTCTTCAAGTGGGCACAGGCTGGTCACGCCCTGTCGGGGAGCAACTATATACAGTTAGATAGCCAAGGCTTTATCTGACACACTTTCTCATAAAGTGCTTCCCTGGTGCCCTGTGAGGATGCTGCTAGATCCCCCCTGTTCTCTGAGAAGGAAAGTGCAGCTGCAGAGAAAAGGTGTCGGGTTGGGGGACAAGAGAGTCACGGGCAGGAGGGCGGGGGCGCCACCAGGAGGGGAGTGTCCTTACTGCAGCTACTGCCGTGGGCTCCGGGGGCATAGCCACACTCAGGGTGACCCCACCTGAGGGGCGAGGGAACTGGGGCGTTCACAACCCCCCTCTAGAGAGTGACTGCAGCTGCTCCAGGGCAGTGGGTGGCCCAGCCGGGGCCCACGGCCAGAGGAAGGTTTCAGAGCTGGGGAGGCACAGAGGTCAGGCCACGGGGTGCGGAGAGTCGGCCGAGAGGGATGGGGCCTCCTCCAGTCTCAGCCCTACCAGGCGAGTGGTTTCCACGTGTTTGTTGCAGTATTTTTGAGATGGGCTAAACAAAAGGCCAGGGGCAAGCACAAGATCCAACCCGTGCTCTCCTCAGGCCGACTCAAAAATTGCCTCCTCCGAGAAGCCTGCCCTGCTCTGCTCGCCCTTCCCTGGGCTCAGGGCACAGAGTGTGTGCAAGGAGCAGCTGTGCAGCTCCACCGCCTCCGAGGAGGCTCCCCGAATCCGGGCACAGACTCAGCCCACACTTGCTTGCAAGGGTCTCCTGGCTGCCCACCAGTTTGAACGCAAGATCTCTAATAATGCCACATCTGCTCTAGCACTGTGGGCAGAGGGACTCTCACAGGATGAGGAAGGGCCAGGGAGCAGCTGGGCGGCTCCACTGCCCCACCGGCCACGTTGGCCTGGGGAGGGCCAGCAGAGTCGCTCCTCGGGATGCCCTGTGGGAGCCAGCACAGACCTGCCCAGGGCCAGAGCGCAAATTCCGTGATTCACCAAGTTCTCAAGCACCTACTGTGTGCAGCGCCGCGGTGGACAGAGGGGTGGACGGCGCCCAGTCAGCGTGGGGACGCCCGGGCGGGACCACAGGGGCTGCCGGTGGGAGGCACGGGAGGAGGGGGAAGATGGGCACGAGCTGTGTCAGCTGCAGAGGGTGCCCACTGGACTCCAACGGGCCCCGGGCAGCCAGGCTGCTGCCCTAGAAACAGCATGAGCAGGCCCAGCTACCAGTAACTAGAGGGAACCGGGCCAGGCCGGGTGGCATCTGTTCAACGTCCACGGCATGCCGGACACTTGGCTGCCTTTTTCTATCGACGCCACCACGCTAAAGCCCCCAGACAGCCCAGGGGGGAGGTGCCGCTACCCCCCCACTTCCCAGAAGAGGAAACTGAGGCCCAGAGCATGGCCAAGACTGCCCAAGGTCTCCCAGGAGGCTTACGTGGTATTAGGAGAAGGGGCTGTTTGGCCCGAGTTCAGCAAGGCGTGGCCCAGGCTCTGGATGGCCGAGGAAGGAGGCACATGGCTCTTCACACCCAGCTGGTAAGAAGGACCCTCGGCTCCTGTCTGGGCCCTGCTGCAGAGGTTGAGTGGCTTCGTGAAAATGTGTATGTGTGTGATCGATGTGTGTGGGAGGAGGGGGGAGGGGAGGGCACAGCTGGGCCTGGCAGCTGGCACACAGCTCTCCTCCAGCACTGCAGGGCGGCAAGGTGGCTCTGGAGATCCGGAAGCTTCCCCAGCTGTGACTAAGCCACTGGGGCCTCGAGCGCAGGTTAACCTCTCCGGGTCTCCTCTTTGTCACCTAAGGTGGAACCTTCTGATGAATTAAATTACACCTCAGTTAGTGAAGCAGAATAAGCATGTTTTGGGAATGAGAGAGACTGTGGTTTGGATCCTGGCTCCACCACTTATTGGCTGGGTGACCTTGGGCAAGTTAAGTGACCTCTCTGAGCCCAATTACCTCATTTACAAAGTAGAAAAGGAAGTAACATCTGCTCGGCAGATTGCTGGGAAGACTTACAATATGAAAAGTGCTTACCACGATATACAGCACGACTACATATTTTATTATTGTTGCTGTTGTCATTATGTCCAGCTGGCATTTTTAGCTTTAAGTTCCAAGAAGCCTTGATTTCTCCCTACAGACTCTGTTATGAAAACGAACGGCTTCATCTCCCTGCATGACCTCTGCACATGTTCCCGCATCCGCGGGGCTGCCCGGCCTCCTGACCTCCTCTCCCGCCTCTGAGTGGGGGTCCTGGCACCTTTCATCTCCAGGCAGGTCAGGCTCAGCACCCCACGCCACCCCTCTGCTCAGAGCCACAGTGCGGCCCACAGCCCCTGCTGAGCAGGGCCGAGGGAGGGAGACAGAGTAGCAAGAGGCCAAGCCCGAGCAACCGTCTGTCCTGGAAATAGCTCGGCCAAGTTGCTTTACCTCTCTGAGCCTCTTAATACAGGGAGAGTAGCCCCTCCCTGCCGTGGAGCAGGGGTGAAGGAGTTGACGAGATAGCCAGTGTACGCTGGCACAGGGAGGGGCTCCCTCCGGGTGGAGGGGGCACTGTCTCCTCTCTCTCCCCGACTTGGGTCAGTGCGGGGCTGGGTCAGCAAGTCAGCAAGCTTGGGAGGCCACCGGAGATGCTGCGAACCCCACGGCAGGGGACTGAGCCCCCTTGCCAGCCATTCCTCCAGAGGACCAACTCGTGGGCAATGCATGGCAAAGCCAGCAGCTGCCTGGGCCGCTCCAGCAGAGTCTTGCTGCGTCGCAGCCTCAGGCCTCACTCCTGCTGCACAGGGGCCCACAGCGGTGCTAACTGTAATGGTGATGAAGGCCTTCAGTGCAGTGTGTCCTAATCACCCCTCCGTGATGGTCGAGAACAGAAGATGTGGTTAGTGAGGGAGCAGGGCTTGGCTGGGCACAGGTTGATTTCCCCCTAGAAGGCTTCCTTTTGTCTGCCCGTAATGAGATCATCTACTATTTATCCAGTCCCGTTTTGCACCACATACTTTACTTCCAGTTCGTGAACGAGGCTAAGAATCAAGCCCCCCGCCCCACCTTGCAGAAAAAGAAGCTGAAGCTCAAAGCGGTGAGATACCCTGCACCAGGGCTCCCAGCTGGCGACAGAGGAAGCTGAGAGGTGAACCCTGCTCAGCTTGACTCAAAGCCACCCAGGCTCCTCCACCCCGCACTGCTAACTCTGGGTTCACGGCTTCTTGCGAAGTGTGTTTCCTGCTGGGTCGGACGACACACTGCCCACTAAGACAAGCAGCAGCTGGGTGGGCCGGCTCCAGTGAAGGCCAGTTTTGCTGAACTAGCCCTACCTCTGCAGCTGCTTTTCCAAAGGAAGTTTTCCAACAAAAGGAGGTTGCCCTGCCCTGTCACCACTGCTGTAGGTTTCAGCCTGTGTCTCCTGGCCCTTCCGCATGAACCTGGGCCCCTGGCACTACCTGCGGTGGGCACTGCCATGGGAGCTTGTCGCAAGCAGAGCTGGCGTCCACGTTCTCAAGGGCAAGCAGCACCTGCTCTGTTTAATTAAGTCGTTTGTCAGCGTTAACAGGCTGTGGCAGAAAGATCAGAGAAGCGGGAGTCTGGGGTCTGCACTGGAGCCCTGGCTCTGTCACTAACATGCACGGGAGAGCTGAGCACCTCCCTTAAAACTCTCTGAACCCGGGCTTCCCTGGTGGCGCAGTGATTGAGAATCCGCCTGCTGATGCAGGGGACACGGGTTCATGCCCCGGTCGGGGAAGATCCCACGTGCCGTGGAGCGGCTGGGCCCGTGAGCCATGGCCACTGAGCCTGCGCGTCCGGAGCCTGTGCCCCGCAACGGGAAAGGCCACAGCAGTGAGAGGCCGGCGTACCGCAAAAAAACAAAACAAAACACTTTGACCAAAACTCTCTGAACCCCAGGCTTCTCACTTGCCAGATGGAGCTAAGTATGTCCTGTCTTATTGCTCAGGACATTCTGGAGGGTCAAAAACCATAGGAAGTGGATTTAAAAGTTGAAAAGCCCCTGTAACAGGCATATGCTTTGCTGAGACAATAATTTCTATCATTAATAACAATGCTTGTTTATGGTCCTCTTACTCTATGCCATTTATTATTAGAGACTTTACATGCACCATCTCACATAATCTCCACAACAGCCCCTAGGAGGTAGTTATGGTTTTCATCCCTGTTTTACAGAAGGAGAAATTGAGACTTGGTTTCTAAGCATTACGGTGTCCCAGGGTTTGGTCCTGAGACCTCTTCTCTTTAGTAGCTACATCCATTACCCCAGGGATTTCACACTGTGTCATGGTTACAAAAACCATCTATATGCTGGACCTCTCCCCTGCACTCCATATCCAACTGCCTATACAGCACCTCTTCTTGGATGCCCTGTGGGCATCTCAACCCTTACATGTCCCAGGTTCAGCTCCTGACAACCCCCCCACCAACCTGCAGTCCTGCCCATCTTGGATAAAGGCACCTTCATCCTTCTAGTTGCCTGGGCCCCAAACCTGGGAATCATCCTTGACTCTTTTTTTTTTTTTTTTAAAGTGTTTTCAGCCATTCTCTAATGTGGTTTAATTAATTTATTTATTTTTGCTGTGTTGGGTCTTCGTTTCTGTGCGAGGGCTTTCTCCAGCTGTGGCAGGCGGGGGCCACTCTTCATCGCGGTGCGCGGGCCTCTCACTATCGCGGCCTCTCTTGTTGTGGAGCACAGGCTCCAGATACGCAGGCTCAGTAGTTGTGGCTCACGGGCCCAGCTGCTCCGCGGCATGTGGGATCTTCCCAGACTGGGGCACGAACCCGTGTCCCCTGCATTGGCAGGCGGATTCTCAACCACTGCGCCACCAGGGAAGCCCCCATCCTTGATTCTTTGACTTTTCTCTTGCTCTCAAAAAGAGAAAGTGTTGGTCCCACTTTCAGAATACATCCAGCATCAGCTACCTTTCGTCACCTACACCATTACCATCCTGATCCAAGCCACTAGCATCTCTCATTTGTATTGAAACAGCCTCCTAACTGGCCTCCCTGCTTTTACCCTCCCCCCTCCCCCCAAAAAACTTATTCCCAAGACTGCAATTAACGTGATGGCTGAAACCTAAGGCAAATCAGGTCACTCCTCTTCCCCAAACTCTGTAGTGACTCCCCATCTCGTTCAGAGAGAAAACTGAAGGTCATACTTGGTCTGCCTCCCCCCACTGCCTGGTTCCTCTCTGGCCTCACCCCCTGTGCCTCTTCCCTTCACCTTTCAGTTCCAGCACACGTGACCATGTGACTCAGGGCCTTTGCACCTGCTGTTACTTCTGCCTGGAGAGCTCTTCCCAGATACACCCACATGGCTCATTCCCGCTCCTCTTTCAAGTTCTTTGCTCAAATGTCACTTTCTCAACAAGGCCTTCCTCAGCCACCTTATTTAAAAATTGCAAACTCCAACTTCCCCCAATACACTCTAGCCCCACCCCTGCTTTATTTTTCTCCATAGCACGTATCACCAGCGAACAGTTTACTATTCACTGATGGGCTGATTGTCTATCTCCACCTACTAAAATATACGCTTCATAAGGACAGGGAGTTTTGTCTGTTTTGTCCCTGCAGTTCTGTATCCCCAGTGCATGGGATAGTAGGAGGTGCTCAATTAATATGTGCAGAATGAGTTTTTAAAAAATTACTTGCCCGGGGTCGCATGGTAGTAGAACTGGGGTCTAAATTCTGGGCTGACCATGTATATTCCCAATCTGGGAGGCAGTGGAGCGGGGTGGGGGGGGGGGGCGAGAGAGGTGTTCTGCTTAGTATTCCCCTCAATTTATAAACAGACTAGAAGGGCAGAAGGAGCAGAAAAAAGGGGTGGGTGGCCAGCATCACCCAAGACTGGTGTTCCTGAATGTCCCCGTCCCTCCCACAGTAGATATACCTACATCTCACTTGCTGCTTTGAAGAAACAAAAAGAGCAGTTCCAAGCAGGCTCTAAAGTGACTCCCCAGGTCACCCAGCTGATTAGTGGCAGAGCAATCAACATCCACAAACTCTGAAAAGATTTCTGTGAACTCCCTGAAAATTGGTTTTCTCAAAGATAACTGGCTTTTGACAAATTCCCTACAGAATAAGGTAAGGGCTTCTGTCCAAGTGCATTCATCATCTCATCTGGTTCCTGACCCTGAGGCCGCTGGCACACACAGACCTGCTTGTGAAAGTCTGCATAAAGAATTCATTGCAGTCGGGCTTCCCTGGTGGCGCAGTGGTTGAGAGTCCGTCTGCCGATGCAGGGGACACGGGTTTGTGCCCCGGTCTGGGGAGATCCCACTTGCCACGGAGCGGCTGGGCCCGTGAGCCATGGCCACTGAGCCTGCGCATCCGGAGCCTGTGCTCCGCAACGGGAGAGGCCGCAACAGTGAGAGGCCCGCGTACCGGGAAAAAAAAAAAAAAAATTCATTGCAGTCGAAGAAAATGATAGGGTCAGTTGTTAGAAACACCCCATGTGCTCACCGTCCTACTCTGCCTCCCTGCCCCCACCCTGTCTTTCACACTCCACACCTTTGCTCCAGCAGCCCCCATGGCCTACCTTGCTCCTCAGGCTCTACCCAACCTGGCAGAAGTCCCTTCCTCTGCACAGCCCTCCCTGATTGGATATCTGTGTCCCCTGTGTGCCCTCTGTCCCTGTCTGAGGACTGTGGGAACCTGGGGCTCCTACTCGACTGTTCTACTCTTGCTGGACATACGGACTGGACCATGTCAGCCCCTCTTTGCAGCTGCAAGGCCTCAGCCCAGGTCTGGCCTGCTGGGGGAGGTAGAGAAGGCTCAGCCGGTGTTTGGACAGTGCATACTGACCGGCTGGGCGAAGAGAGGATTGGTCCCACACTCCCTTTCCTTGAGGACCAGTAACCTCTAGCTGGGGTTGGCCCCACTCTTGGGGGATGTGGGTGGCCCCATAAACAGGATCGAGGTCGCCAGGAAAGGCTCCTGGGTGCACCGACCGGTGCCTGAAATCCCCCTGAGTGTCTCATCCAGTCACGAAGGAAGCACGTTGCAGAATGGTCCCATTTGTGGGCTTTTTTTATTTATTCAGTAAATTTATTGAGTAGATGGAATAAGCATAAAGAGAATAAGATAGGAATCTGGAAATCAGTATTTGGATACGGACACAGATGCACTTGTGTATGCCTAGAACACATCTGAGATGCTCTACAAGAAAGTGGTCAGGGTTTCCCTGGTGGCGCAGTGGTTGAGAGTCCGCCTGCCGATGCAGGGGACATGGGTTCGTCCCCGGTCTGGGAAGATCCCACATGCCGTGGAGCGGCTGGGCCCGTGAGCCATGGCTGCTGAGCCTGCATGTCCGGAGCCTGTGCTCCGCAACGGGAGAGGCCACAACAGTGAGAGGCCCGCGTGCCGAAAAAAAAAAAGAAAGTGGTCAGAGTGGGCCTGTCTTAGTTGGGGTTCCCCTGAGATGAGGCTTTGGGTGCCAGTAGTTTTGGGGGGAGGCAATCTCAGGAAATAAAAATGAGGGAGAGGGGAGAGTGAAACAGGAAAGGGAGGAAGACTAGAGAGGGTGTGTTAATGAGTGGACATAGCCGGGGGCTCGTGCTCGGACCCTCTGGGCGGCTGTGTAGAACGCACCTCAGGGCTGTCCCACTGGAGGCCGGGGAGCCAGGGACACTTATCCACTGAGCCCTGTGCTCCCAATGGTTGAGGGGTGCCCTCAAGGTTGTACCTGTGTCCTGCTGAGTGGCCACCTGCAGCTCCGGGGAGAGCAGAGGGCTTGGACGCTGCCCTTCCGGAAGCACCAGGCCTGGGACTGCCCACCACTGTGGGGTGGAGGGGATGGGGGGTGGGCTCCCCAGGGATCAAATAGGAAATGGGGATGGTTAGAAAGCATTAGACTTTCCACAGTTCTATCCTTCTGTAAGTGTTGATTGGAAAGGACATTAAGCACAAAGAAGCAGGAAATTCACCTCTTCTCCTGCCACCTAGATGCCGTGCGTGGAGCACAGCCTTCCAGCGTTATTTTTTATAGTGTGTGTCAATGCGGTCCCTGTACTTTGTGCCGTCTTTGTGTGTCCCCATGTAGCACGGGTGATGCCTCCCCTTGGAGCTGGTGCTAACAGCTCAGCTGTCCAGGGGAGGGGGATGGGCGGCCGCCAGCCCACTTCCAAGCCAGGCTTGGGAAGGAGTTTGAGGTCCAGATGGAACTCAGAGGGGAGGGCGGCCCCCCACCCCATGGCACAGAGTGGATTTATCGCTGAAACCGCGGCCTCCGTCCCAGCTATTAAACACGGTGCTGCCCAAGGGGCCAGCAGGGCCTTAAATCTCTGCCCTGGGGTCACTTCCATTTTCCTGCTCACTGAGCACGACCAAACTTTTGCTTCCTAAAGAAAAGTCTATCCTTTAAGGTTGTAAGCGCAGAAGTGTCCCAGCACCCGGATCCCCGCCACAGACAAGGCAGGGACTCCTCAAGGAGGTGGCTGGAGACACTCACCACCCCTCTCCTCCCGCCGCCAGGTGGCAGGTGGGCTTGGCACTCGGCTCTGGGCCCAGGTCCAGCTCTGCTGCCCCCAGCCAGCCCAGGCAAGCCCCTTCGCCTCTGGAGCCGCTGCTTCCTTGCCTGGAAAATGGGTACGTCACACCTGCTCCCCAGGACAACTTGAGGATCAAACAAGGACATGGATGTGAAGCAGCTGCGACGGTGCCTGACATTGTTGGGACACCAAAACTGGGGCCTCAAGAGCACGCCCTGGACTTTTCGCCTCCTGCTGGGTCCCTCCCCTGGGTCCCTCCCCTGGGCCCACCTCCCTACGTGGCCTACCTCCCTCCACCATCTGCTCGCGTCCTGTCTGCCCCCGCCCCGTCCACAGTCCCACCCCCCCAACTCTGCTAACACGGAATCCTCTGGACACCTGGCTTTCACATGCTCTTCCAGCCCCTCCCTCGCCTCCCACTGTCTACCTGCTGATCTCAACTCCGAGGGAGCGAGCTGCACGCCTGCTGCCCCACCACCGTCCACACTGCCTGCCACGGGAGTCCCACGAGGACAGCCCTTCTTCGAGACAGGCCCAGAGAGCTCGTGCTCCGAGCAAGGGTCAGGCGAATTGCGGGCGAATTGGACTACAAGGGCTCAGAAGCCCTGGTCCTCTGTGTCGCATGGCACCTCTGGGGCAGCTGTCCCTGAAGCTCTGGGCAACCTCCACGCCCAGCCCTTCCCCCCTTAAACCCAAGGCTTGCTCCTGTTCAGGACCAACGTTCCCACGTAAGACAGCACGGGCTGTGGGTCAGCTGACCCGGGAGGTCAAAGCTCAGCTTCATTTTTCACCAGCTGTGTGACCCTGGGCAAGTCCCTAGGCCTCACTTTCCCCAGGAGGAACGTCACTAGCAGCCTAGCTGTCTAGTGCTCTTAGGAGGAAAAGATGCTGATAACAGAGCCTGGGACACGGTCTCATTATTATAATTGTCACCATAGTGCTGGCTTGTTGAGTGTGTCCTACGTGTCACTTTATAGCTATTCTATTACTAATCCTCACTCTGCAAGGCAGGTCCTATTAGCCTTGTTCTACAAATGAGAAAACTAAGACCCAAAGGAGGAATTTACCCAGAATCCTAGCCCACACCTGCCTGGTCACAAAGACTGTGCTCTTCAGAGCCGTTACCTCTTACATGCACATACCGTGTGCCAGATGTGTAAGCCCTTTACGTGTATATTATGACACGTATGGGCCTTACAACAGCCCTTTAAGGTAGGTACTACTATTATCATCATCGCCATTTCACAGATAAGGAGACAAAGGAACTGAGAGGTTAAGTTATCATACACAAGGTTACACAAGGTTAAGTAACATATACCAGCAGCAAAGCCAGAATTGGAACCCAGGCAGTTTGAGGCCAGAGCCTGTGGTCCTAACTGCTACCCTCTGTGTCTCTTCCCTGCTTTGCCTTCCTTTGTTACATGTGATCCTTCCAGCAACCCCTGAAGACAGGTAGTATTAACCCCATTTCACAGCTGAGGAAACTGAGGCTCTGACACACAGCAGGTGTGAAATTAAACCAGGAGACAATGCATTTCCAGCTGTGAAATAAAATGGCTCAGAACTTTCCTCGAATTCTTTCTCTGTTATGACCTTCTGGAAAAGCTCTCACTGGGGGATGAGGCTGCAGTTACCTTAGTGACACTGTATTCCTTTCTTGTCCTCCAAGTCCATGCTCTAATGGCACGGCCCACTCTGCAGACTCTAGGCTTGCTGAAGCGCAATGGATGCCTTAAGGACGCTGTAGATCAGACACAAGATCAGACGGCAAAGCACCAAGAAACCCTTCACCCGGAATTCTGCTCAGCTCCGGGGCTTTGGAGAGCGGCTGGCCGTGTGCCTGGCTCTGTTTGCAGGAATTGCACCAAACACCTTGGGAATCCCTGGGGAGAGGACCTCCTGGCGGCAGACCAGCAAGACAAACACTGGGATGCATCTTGTCGGCTCCATGCCCACAAGGAAGGGAGACATCATTAATCGAGCAGTGTTCTTTCCCACAGAGGCAAGGTAGGGCCTCTGGATCCTTTGCAGAACAATGTTCTAGTCAGCACTTATTGATCAGAACTACATTTCTCAGCTTCCTTGCAGCTAAGAGTGGTATGTGATGTTTTAACCACTGAGCTATAAGCAGAAGCAGAGTAGGGTATTTCTGAGACATCCTTTTTTTTTGCGGTACGCGGGACTCTCACTGTTGTGGCCTCTCCCCTTGTGGAGCACAGGCTCCGGACGCACAGGCCCAGCAGCCATGGCTCACGGGCCCAGCCGCTCCGCGGCACGTGGGATCTTCCCGGACCGGGGCACAAACCCGCGTCCCCTGCATCGGCAGGCGGACTCTCAACCACTGCGCCACCAGGGAAGCCCCTGAGACATCCTTTTAAAGAGAGACAGTGTGTCCTCCAGCTCTTTTTCCATCCTACTTCCTGGAATGTAGGTGTCAAGGCTGGAGGTCTGGCAGCCATATGAGACCATGAGGTACCTTAGAGAACGAAAATCACAAGCCGGGAAGGTAGAGCAGCAGGCAGGTGGAGCCTGAGGCACTGATCACCTCCTGGAGCCCGACAGTATCCTTGGATTGCCTGTTTCCAGAATTCTCTTAAGTGAGAGAGAAATGAACCTCTACTCGATTTTAAGCCTATTATTAGGGATTTGGGGTTGCACACAATCAAACCTAATTCATACTGATATACCTCTAACCCTCAATCATCCTCCAGGGGTACTTCTGGCATGCTCTCCAATTTGCAGGCCCCTGAATCTATCAAGCTGCTTTGCACCCCGAGCCAGTACCTGCTGCATGCCGTTCTTCTGTCTGAAACACACTCCCCCCCTCCTCTAGTTGGCAAACTCCAACTCATCCTTCAAGACAGCTCAAGTGCTCCTCCTAGAGAAGCTGTCCTGGATTCCCAGGTTAGAGTGCATCCACCTTCTGAGTTCTTATGGTGCTCTGGGTCCCCTGCTCACCCTGTCCTGTAATTACCTATAGCTGTCTCGGGGGGCTCCTGGTAGCAAGGCAATGTCCAAGTGTCCCCATGGGCCCAGGCAAGGAAGCACAGTGAAAGGCTGTAGACAGAATGAACAGTGTCTGAATGAGTGCCTGGAGGGTCAGACAGGCTCTGCTACAGAAGCTCCAGCAGTGGCTCTAGCCAGGGAAGACTTCCTGGAGGAGGAGGCAGACAGTGGCACAGAGCACACCAGCTCAGGCTATTGGGCCAGGCTACTGCCTGTGGCACAGAAAGCAGACACCACAAACCCTCAAGAGATCTTTATATATGGCTTAATGGAATGTCTCCAAGACAGTCTCTTAAGCGTCTCTGTGAGGTCACGGCCCCCAGCTGCTGCCAGGCCTGGATCACCAGTTGGTAGTGATTGACAGGCCAGCTGCCTAAAGAATCTCCAAGGCCCCAGGTCAGGCGGGGGAGGGGTCAGGCATTGTTGGAAGCTGAGCCTACTCTGTGCTGGCGCTGTACAGCCATCTGGTTTGGGTCAGAGGTCTCCAGGGACAGGTTTGATTTATAGGCCGGTGCAGCCGCCCAGGGGGCATGGAGGGAGGGCACAGGGAGGCCAGGACGGGGCGGGGGTGGGGAGGAGGAGGGAAGGGCCAGGCAGGGTCCCCCTCAGAGGCTGAGCGAGCACCGTGCTTCTGCTCTCAGCCTCGAGCACCTCAGGTTGCTTTTAATAGAGAAACATCGCAAAAGAAAGTACTGGAAGAGCCAAGAAGTCTTTACTGTGTGCCCACTGTCTACTGAGGGCTGCATCTCAGGCTGTTCCTATCTGGGAGAGGAAGGGAATCCACGTGAGCGCCATCCAGGGCAGCCCCCCTCCAGCGCTGAGCTGGGCTTGCCAAGCTGACAGGTTCCCTGACCCCTCTCTGCCACCCTCCAGCACGGCCATCGTTAGCCGCCCTTTGCAGGTGATGACACCAAAGGGAAAGCACAGAGAGGCCGCAGCCCGGAATGGCAGAGCTAGGATTCAAACCCAGGCTTTCTGCCTGACTTCCCTCTACTCTGCAGGGCCCCCAGAGGATTCCGGGGTTCAGAGGAGGAGAGGTAAGCGGCGGGCCGGAGTCTAAGGAAGACGAGCCATGGAGAGAGGCATCGGAGGGCTGGTCACTAAGAATGCGGTCGTGCCTTCAACTTTGCTGAGTTGTAAAGCCCCGCACACCCTCCATCCACCCAAGTGCGCTCCAGCAGCACAGAGCAGAGCTGTCAGTATGGACTGAGGTCACTGGGGAGCACTTTACAAACGAAGTTGGCATCTCTCTGAGCCTTGAGAAAGGACAGCTCTGGGCAGATGGAGATGGAGAAGATGGCATCCAGGCAGGAGGCACAGCACAGGCAAAAGCGGAGGTGAAATCTGCCTGGTGAGATGTGAATGCTGGCCTGAGCACTGGGGGCCCGCTCTTGTGACAGAAGTGCTAAGAAGCCGGCTCTGGTGAGGGAGGCCACATACAAGGTCCATCTCCTTGGGTCTGCCCCGAGAAAGGGGTGCAACTAGGAACCCTCACTTCCCAGGGCAGAGTCAACTGTGCTCTCAGAAGGCCGAGAACATGGGGCCCATGCGGGGCTGATGCCTTTCCCATGTCCTCTGCTGGACACGTTCTGGGATCGAGAGAGGCACCACCAGGGTCCTACCGGGGCTGGTGAGGGTGGGTAGCGTGGGGACAGCAGTGACTGTCTCCTCAGAAACCATGGAGCACAGTTCCCCTGGGCCCCTCCATGTACCTGGCACCCCACCACTCCAGTTCCTTGGATATGTGAGGTGCTCCCACTGTCTAGTGAGGGCACCTGGGGCTCAGAGGGGTTCTGTGGCTGGCCCAGGTCACACAGCTCTGCAAAACCTGGCCCTAAGCCCACACCTAGAGAAGTTCAGATCATCACGCTGAGGCTAAACAATGAGAGCAGGGAGCATTTCAGGTGTTGAAAAACCTCACTGTGATCAGACGGAAGATACCAGAGGCAAGAAGGAAACTTTCAGGACATTTGAACCTGAAATGGGAATCAGACAGACTAGGGTCCACATTCCAGTTCTGACCCTGTGACCACTTGGCCTCTCACAGCCTCAGTTTCCCTATCCATGAAATGGGGATGTTAACATGACTCACCAAAAAGGATTGAATGGAATTGCATATATATAAAGCATTTAGTTTGGGGCAGGGAAGTGTTTAGCAAACGGTTACTTTGACGTATCTTCACAGCCACTTCTGCGGGGAAGCCCACCAGGCATATGGCGGGACAGGTGGCTCTGGTGGGCTTCAACTCCCCTTTCCATGTTCTGCGTGTCTTGGTAGGGACTTCATGAAAAGCCAGAGCCAGACCTGAGCCATGAACCCATGCAGGGCTGGGGTGCAGCAGGCAATCCATCATCCACAGTCAGCCAGTCGAGTCACCTCCCAGCGAGGAATGCAGATGAAAGCCCATTTCATCATGAAACTAGACACCAGGCTACTTCCTGCCAAGGGCACCCCTTGCGAGATGCCAGAAAAGCCCCGCTCTGGCCTTTGACCTCTGCCCTTGGTTTGTTTATACACGGCGGGGCTGGGGTCAGAAAATGACAACCAGACCCAGGCAGACACACACATGTGTCAGGGACAAGGAAAGTGTTGGACAACTCCCGGGGCATGAGTACATGCCGGCGAAGGGCCACCAGGTCAGGAGGAAGGAGGAAAGAGCCAGGGGCCCCCGCATGGTGGCCACCAGTGCCGTTCTGTTCAGCTGCAGTGGGACAGAATGGACGGAAGCCGCCTGCGTGCTCAGGGCTGCAGGGACAGGGGAAGAACACACCCACCCCTTCTCCAAAGAGCCTACTGCCCAGATGGACAGACAGGACAGACACCCCAGAACCTTAAAATCACCACTGAGGGCAGTTATGATTACAAGTCAAAACGGACACTCAACCGGGCCTCGTGAAGCAGTCTCTACCGCGATCCGGGCCACCATTTACAAAGGGCTCTCAAGGGTCTGGTTCTATTTCATCTCCGTAACAAGCCTCTTTCTCATTCCTCCCCTTTCACCCACAAGGAGGTGGAGGCTCCGCGGGCTCAGGGATGCTCCCAGGGACACAGACTAGCGAGGGGTTTCCGCTGCTCCCCCAACCTGCGCTGGGTGTACCGGAGCTCTTGCTTCTCCGGTGCAGCTGCCCCTCCCCCCACCAGGGCTCCTGACCCCTGCTGTCCCCCAGGCCCTCCTCCTTGCATTCCTGGCATACCTCCTGTCCTTGCCCCCTCCTGGCTCTCCCCACCCAGTTCCCCAAGTATTCCTGGTAGTGTTGCTGCCCAACTCTCCCTGGGCAGGCACCTGTGCTGAATCTTCTTCCTGACCCACCATCCTGGAGCTGGGCCCTAGCCCAGCTAACTCATGGGAGAGCTGAACCTCCTTGCAGCCCCAGATGGAAATAGGCCCATGAGGGAAACAGTGGCCAACGCCCTTTCCGTGAGGCTCCCCAGTCCTCCCAGTGGCTCTAAAGCAGCACTGTCCACTAGAGTTTGGGGCGATGATGGAAATGTTCCACATCTGCCCTGCCCGATATGGTAGCCACCAGCCACACGTGGCTATGGAGTACTCGAATGTGGCTACTGCAACTGAAAAACTGGATTTTTTTTTTTTGTTTTTTGCGGTACGCGGGCCTCTCACTGCCGTGGCCTCTCCCGTTGCGGAGCACAGGCTCCGGACGCTCAGGCTCAGCGGCCACGGCTCACGGGCCCAGCCGTTCCGCAGCATGTGGGATCTTCCCGGACCGGGGCCCGAACCCGTGTCCCCTGCATCGGCAGGTGGACTCTCAACCACTGCGCCACCAGGGAAGCCAGAAAAGCTGGATTTTTAATTTTATTTTCATTAAACTTAAATGTAAGTAGCCACACGTGGCTAGTGGCTACTGTATTGCACAGCACAGCTGTATAAAGTCTGTCATCCAAAAGATCAGACGTGCAGACAGCCTCTGGATGTTAGATACCAGTGAATAATGGACTCTTCCAGGCTATCTTGTCTAATCCCTTCTTTCCTGTGATGGAGAAACAGAGGCACAGAGAGGGGAGGTGATTCGCCCAAGGTCACACAGCCATTGCCAAGCTGGAGGGGCCCAGCCAGGTTTCCTGGCTCCTAGTGCAGTGCTCCTTCCAGGACCTATCCCCCCCACCTTTTCCAAGCACCTCCCGACAACTAGTACCTGTAAACCTGGGACAACTCTGCTTAGCCACCAGCACCCCCCCTCACTACATGACCCCGCACCCCTACTCACTCCAGCAGCCTCCTTCCAGCCAGGCATCTCAAGGAGCTGACTTCCAGCCAGTGCTGCGTTGATGGCATGATCAACTGGGAAGCTTATAATACACACACACACTTTCCAGGGTCCATGGATTCAGAGACAGCCAGAACCTGTGTTTCTCCCACTCTCCCTGAGGGTCGCTGAGGTCCAGGCAAGTGTGCCAAGTGACCAGCTCCAGGATTCCCCACAACTAAGGGAACCAGCAGGTGGGACCTGACCCAGAGGCACCAATCAGAGGGCTGGTGGGAACCTCTGGCTGCGCCTGAGAAGCGCTGACCCATCAGAGGCGCTCAGGACTTTAAACCAAGACCTGGGAAAATAACGTGTCAGCTAACAGGGAGGCGGAAGCGGTCAGGGACCAAGGAGGGGTCAGGGTCCTGGTGAGCTATCCCCAAGAGATACCCAGATTATGAGGGAATAGAGATGACACAGGAGAGGCGGGGCACAGGTGGACGGGAGGGGGTCTGGGGCAGACGTGCAGTGGAGGCAGCAGTGGGGTGCCTGAGAGCCTCCCATTCCTGGACCTGCCCACTACACATGCAACCTTACGCCCACCCCTTCCCTCAGGCAACTTGGATCTCCTGGGGTCTGGATTTCCAAGGGAGCCTCAACTAAACGTCCCTCCCCTTTTCTCGATGCTTGGCCCCTGGGTGAGCTTTGTGAGTGGCCCCGGGCTGTGGTTCTGGCCCCTCACCCCAGAGGGAGCCACCCTGAGGGGGAAGGCCGGGATCCCACATGGCAGCCCCAGCAGGGCCCAGGCAACAAGCAGAGGGCTACTGTCCACCTCAGCAAGCACTAGGGCAAAACCGCCCTCACCCTGGGACACCATCGTGGATGCATTTTGAGGGAGAGACCTCAACCAATGGCACAAGATCTGGAATGCCGCTGTGGCTCCGAATGGATTGACTCAAATGGATCCAAATGGGTCGATGCTTCTACTTAAAGGACGACCATGTCTCTGCTGGCAGCTCTGGCCCTCAGTGCTCCCTGGTGAGGTCATGGGCCTTGGAGGTGTGCGAGATGGGGACCTCAGGTGCCTCGTCAAGTGGGGCCCCAGGATGGGGCAGCCTGTACCCGTTGGGGTTCCCAGCAGGCAGGTCACGAAGCGGGGCTCGCAGCTCTATTTATAGAAAGCAGCTGCGGAGGAGGAGGAAGAACTGGGGAGAACCGGCTCGGCAGTGTTTTCCAAGCTCACCCTGTCTCGGCTTAATTTCATCCCAAGCAAATAAATCATTAGGGAGGCACCGAGTCCCGGGAGATCCGATGAAGCAGGGCCATTAAACGGCACAGCCTTAACGTGAATTATGGACGGCCTCAGACAAGCAGCCTTATTAGTGTCTGGGTTAGGCCATAACTCATGCTAACCGCCCCCTGGTCTTAACCAAGTGAGGAGACGGGGAGAATCAGCCGGCTCCCTGGCCGCAGGCATAGCCCAGCAGGCTGTCTGCTCTCCCAGCGGTTCGAACACCCTCCTGCAAATGTGCTTTGCTCTGTGCCTTGCCTTCCCGGCAACACCCACTCCCACGGGCAGGGGTGAGGACGGATGATCTGGCTGCGCGGTATTTAAGGGTGCTCACAGGCTGTGGCAGTGGGAGCCGCCGGCACCGTCGTGTCGGGGAGCCCTTCTGCGGAGCACAGGACAGCCGAGGCCTGGGACCACCCACAGAGCCACGGCAGACTCACATGACCCCGAGCTGCACGGAGGTGAGAGGCGTGGGTTCAAGGTTGCCGGATGGCTGCCTGCCAAGCTCCTGCCATGAGCGGGCTCTTCATCCCCCCTCAGCCTCAGTCTCCTCACGAGTGACGTGGGAGAGCAGTGCCTTGTCATCCGTGGATGGAACGAGATAACACGCACAGAACGCTCATGGGCGTTTGCACGGGGCCCTGGCAGTTTAAATCAGATGGCGCACGTGCCGTGCTGAGCTGGCCTCTTGTTCAGTGCTCACGCGATGACTGTTTAACACAGAGCTGTTTCTATTTGCGGTAATCCCTTCCCAAACGAAGTCACCCTCGCGGGAAATTCATGCATAAGAGTATGGATTCACTTGGCGACGAGCCGTCGTGGAGGCCTTGCCCTGTGCCCCCTCCCAGCGGCACCCAGGCCAGTCCCACCGACGCCCGTCGGCAGGGGTGAGAACGAATGGTCTGGCTGTGCTGTATTTAAGGGTGTTTCCATGCAGTGGCAGCTGCTGACACCGGCTTCGGGAAACCCTTCTGCTGAACAGACTGCCTGATGCCTCAACAGGCTGCATCATCCGCGGCGTCAGGAGCTTGTCAGAAATGCAGTCTGGGGCCCTACCCAGACCTGCTGAGTCAGAACCTGCTTCTAACAAGATCCCCAGAGGACGTGAGTGGCACGTGAAAGTTTGAGGTGCGCAGCCGACTACAAGTCTATGGCGAAGTCCCAGCATCACACCCACCGTACAGGACGGAGAAGTTAGGAAACCTATGCCCGGGTCATCCAGGTAGTAAATGGAGAGATCAGTTATGTCTGGTCCTGACGGCGCTGAAACCCCTAGTTCTGTGGTCTGAGCAGGAGGGGGGTATCTGACATGTGGGAGGCACTGAGAGGCCACGGAGGGTCTTCCTATGTGTGGATGTGGGAGTGGGGAGCACCTATTCTAAATTGCCCCCAAGCTCCAAAGGCCCTTCCACCCTCACCCATCATTCTCCTCCTGAACTCCTACGTCCTCCTTCACCTATGTCGGGCTTTTCAATATGGACTCATAAATTGCACTGAATGCTTACTCTCTTGTTTCTGGCAAGGTGCGCTGTCAAGGAGGGATTGGAGGCCTGGGTTTTAGTCTGGTTCTGCTGCTCATTAGCGGGTGACCTTGGGCCAGTCCTCCCAGCTCTCTAGTCCACTCAGCTCCCACCTGTAAAATGTGGGTCTTGCACAGGCTGCTGAATGGCCCGTTCCAGCCCTAAAGCCTGGGGCCTGTCTTCAAGCCCTGCTAGTCCCAGAAAGGTGGAGACCGGCCGTCTCCTCCTCACTCCCTTTCCTCCATGGTCCAGTAGCGGCCAGCCCGCAGCCAGGCCTAGCAACCATCTGTTCAGAGGCAGATGCTGGTCTTCAGGCCCACCACCTCACAGCCCATCCCTGCTGAACACACGTGCGGGCACAGCTGGCGAGGACATCACTTGTTTGGACATCCGTGCTGAACACATGCTCACCAGGCAAGTCACCCGCGGGAGCTACAGAGCGCTTGAGCCAGACATTTAGCTGGAAGCCTTTAAGGCTGCTTGCAGGGAAGGCTGAGCACTCCCAGCTCACCTGTGACAAGCTCACAGTGGCCTCTGAACCTCAGGCGGCATTTCCGTCATGCATCCTAAAGAGAAAAGAGTCCAAAACCTCCCCAGACCAATGTATTCCCTTGTGTGGAATCCCTCAGAGCTCACAGTGTGGACCCAAATTTAATAACAATAATTATTTCCACATCTAATAACACTAAGTAACTTTAACAGCCTACGGGAGGTATAATAGTTACAACCGGCAATTTTTAAACCTACCTTTTTCAGTACCTTCTATGTGCCCGGCACCAGCCTAGTCACTTTCCATATATGACCCACGATCCTGATGGATCGTGGCAAAGTCAATTTCTATTACTATTACAGATGAGGAAACCGGCTCAGGGGTGAAGTGACTCACTCAAGGTCACAGCTAACGAGCAGCCAAGTCAGGACTGGGCCCGGGGCTGGGAGATCCCTGAGCCGCAGTTCTTCCCATGACACCAGGCTGTGAGCCTCTGAGAAAGACGGCAGCAGCTCTGCGGTGGCCCACGGTGACACCTGTCCCAAACGGGCCTGCGTTTCAAAGCTCCCTTCTGCAGGCAGGACTTCCTGGACTGAACCTACTCATGACTGTGTTAATTATGGGGAGAAAAGCCCTCAAAGCAGGGTCAGAGCGTCTGAGTGAAACCTTTTTTCAGCTGAAAGTCTGTTCCTTTTTAGTGGGAAACAAAGGGTAGGGGCCAGTTTCTGAATGCTGAGATCCTGAATTGAATTGCTGGGCCGTCATGCAGCCTCTGCTTGGCCCGGGTGTGGGGACAGATGTGCTGTGCACGGTGCACAATGAGGGGTGGAAGTGGGTCACTCGGGGTCAGGCTTCAAGGGGGTGACAGCTCGGAGCCAGCCTCACTTCGTTCCAGGCAACTATGACTCCAGTCCTGCTGCGATGGAGAAAACATGCACTTATTGAGCACCTACTATATACTCCGCTATGAGGGTGGCTGAGGCGGCTAGGATGCAGTCCCGCCTCAAAGAACTGCCACTCTCAGCAGCAGCAGCAATAACAAAAGAGCAAAACACACCTCTTATGGACCTGCTCTGTGCAAGTAAGGGTTCTCACTGTGCTGACATACACCCCATGTAAGGACTGACTGAATTATATATCTCAAATGATCGTGGTCCAACAATGAGTCTGAAGCCGTCTTAACTGCAAATTAATGTGACTGTGCCGTATTTTAAATCAGAAACCAAATCTTTCACAAGCATTCATCGGATGCCCAAGACGAGCGCAGCACTGGACACAGCACAATCAATGATGCAGGCTAAGTGTGTGATATCAACAGCTCCCCTCCACCCCGCACCTAACGTGAGCCACATGCTGGACCACGCTGCGTTTCTGTATCTATCTTAATACTCACCAACCCTGCAAGGTACATATAATTATTCCCACTGCACAGATGGCAAAACAAAGGCTTGAGGATGTCAATTAGCCAGCAGGGGGCAGAAATAAAATTCAAATCAGGACCAAAAGTTTATTCTCAAAGACTGGAAACTGCCTAAAGGTCCAAAAATAAGGGTCTGGATAATCCAATTATGACACAGCCACACCATGGAAACCCATGCAGCTGTTAATAAGGAATGAGGCAGCTCTACATTAATCATATGAAACGATCACCAAGATCTATTAAGGGGGAAAACGAGGTGCAGAGCGGTGTTCACAGTACGATCACATATGTGTGAAACTTCTCTGTCATAAGATTCTGGAAGGACATAGGAGAAAGTGATCCTGGTGGTCACCAGCAGGAAGAGAGGCTGGGGAGCTTCGGGGTGGAGGTATTTCACCAGGCACGCTTTGGTAGCGTTGAAATTTGTTGCCACATGCATCCTTTACCTTTCAAAAGTATTTTAAAGTCCCCAGTGTGCCCGCTTCCCCACACATGCCTCCTGGCTGACCATCTGTGCCCTGGGGAGCTTCATACCCACCCAAGAAGGCATACACATGTGGAAAAGTGAGTGACTGGGGCAAAGCGGGGATTGGGGAGGGGGGGATGGGAGGAGGACTCATTCTTGAATTGGGGATGCAGGGGACAGAGCCCTGGGTTGAGGGCTGTGGTGAGCTGGAGTCAGGGCAGAATGATAGGGTGCGGGGCAAAGGGGAGACCAGGCCTGGACCTGGCTCAGGAGGGGGAAAGAGCAGAGTCCAGAGGATGGTGCCACTCAGGAGACACAGGGGAGCTGGGCAGGAAGGTCATGAGTGCAGTGCACACAGCTCTGGCAAGGGGACGGTGTCCTTGCAGCCATCCCGGTAGAAAACTCTCTGCCCTTCATCAGTACCAGAAGCCTTGGCTGGACGCCAGCCTCCTCTGCTGAGCTGATGTGCCAATAAATGCTTGTTGGCAGATCAATTAAACCATCTAGGAATGACGTCTGGAATGACAATTTCCCTGGCTCGAAGCAGGTGGACAAGGCTTCCCTGCCCGCTGGGCCTGAGATCCTGGGGTACCCGCTCCCCGTCCCCGCTTAGTCAGCCCTGGGCTCGGACACCTGCTCTTTGGAATCGGCGGGCACAGTGGAGGCAGCAGGGCCGGCCCAGGTAGCAGGAGGCACGGCAATGGTCACGACGACCTGGGTTTCAGGGCAGCTCTGCCACTGGCTATAAGATGGGTTTAATAACAATGACGTTGCCTCAAGGTTTATTGCGTGGGCTGAAAAAAAAAGAAAATGAGTAAAACACTTGGCCCAGGGCACAGAACTTGGGTGGATTCCCCCAAACATATAATTATTATGACCCTCAAATCAAAGCTGCTCTGTCTGGGGTCCCCTCTCCTCTTCCTGTGTCACTCGCGTACTACTCACTACCACAAGAACTCCAAGACAGGAGACAAAGCCGTTCTGTCAGCCCTCCTGGCCGCCAGCATGTGGAACGAGGTGCCAGGGGCTGGAGGGCAATTCCAGAAACCAGCCCGGAGCAGATTCCAAAGGCCTGGCCCACCCCACGGGCCACCCTCACGGCAGTTGGGACATTTTCAGTGACATTCTCCTGTTAGCGACCGAAGGATGCCTGATTCACAGCCACCGCTGGGGCTGTCTCTATGCAACTAGCTTTTCAGAACGCCTCGCGGAGTGCCGTGCTCAGTCAAGAGCTTGGTGGGCTGGAGGTGAAACCGGGGGCAGGGACAGCATCTCAGGGCCTCCTCCAAACTCACCGCTGAAGGAAAGGGTCCAGTCCTTTGCTGAGTGGCCACCCAGCCAGGTGGAGCAGCCTCTCCTATTCCTTCTCTTCCTGCCTTGTCTGTAAACGTCTCCACAAGGGACCACTAAGCCAGTGTGCCTCAGTTTGATCCAGTTATTAGCTGTGTGACCTTGAGCAAATTACTCAAGCTCTCTGGGCTTCAATTTCTTCATCGGAAAATGAAGATGCTAATAAAGGTATTAGCTCAAAGAGTTGTTACAAGGATTAAACGAATTAAAATTTGTAAAGTGCTTAGAATCTAGCCCAGCACAGACTAAGTATCAGAGAAGTGTTGTTAGCGTGGTGCTGTGATTGCTGTTACTATTTGACCCTGGACCCAGTCATCCGGAGCCAGCTGGCCTGTCTGCCTGGCCTCGGTTCTGCACTTCCCAGCTCACTCGGATGGCAGAGCCCCTGGGCATCCTGCAGCTCTCTACTGTAAACCCCCCAAGACGCTGAGCTGTTTCGTTCCATGGTGTAGCCGAAGAACACATCTGTAATAGGAAAAATGCACTTCCAGGAGCTCTTGTCCTCCACAAACACATACTTCAGAGTGACAGACAGTCTGCTCTTCCTAAGTCTTGCTTTCATAGTCATAAAAATCAAAAATTGAGAAAATCATGCCCATTAACTTCCTTCCTACACATTAGAAGGGAAGTCTCTTATTGAGGCCACTTTTGTTTTTATCCAGAGGTGAAGCCCCGGACCTGGCCCAGCTCACCTAGTTAGTCAAAGCAGCGAGCACCAGTCGCTGTGGCCCTGCTCTGTGCTGGCGAGCTTTATCACGCCTGTTTTACAAAGGAGAACACTGAGGTCCAGAGCGAGGAGGTAATCATCGTCCAGGGCCTCCTGGTGAGTCCTGGGACCAAACTCTAACCCCATCTGTTCTACCCCCCATGGCCTTGTGGGGAAGCAACCCCAGAGAGCGGCCCTGCTTTTCTGCCCTAGAGCCTGTCTCTAACTGTGGTCACCTAACCCCCTTGTTGGGTCTGAATTTGGGGACCCACCTTCGTGTCCACAACCAATTGGCTCATAATTCTTTTCACGCACAGAATTCCACCTTGGGTCACCCTACCTGCCCCAGAGACTCCCTAGGGCCAAAGCCTTCTCGGTGTCCAGGGATCCACTGGACTTCAGCCCAGGTCACTAGCTACAGGCATCACACAGTCCCTTCCCAACCAGCCCGTCAGACTCCCCTCAGCCTGTTCTTTGGTGGCTCACCCTGTAGCCAGGGCTTGTTCAAAAAAGCTGAGCTCCCCCTTTCTGCAATCACACCCTGCCCAAGATAGAGAACATCACTCCTATCTGGAGAAGGGGCCAGCACCATAGCACTCAAGCCTAATCCTGTCACCCAACAGGAGATGCCACAGGCTCGCATCATATGACATCCTGGCCTTGTCTCCCCTTGCCTCCTGGATGGGCTTTCTAGCCTCAGCCAACCTGAAAAAGTCACTGCCGACAGGGAGGATAGACTGCTCCAAGTTTTAGTCTCACCAAGCACCTCCAGCCACCGGAAGGATCCAAGAGCTCAGAATGCTCTGATCACGACTGTCCTCTCCCACCCAGCCTCCACCCTCAGCAGCACACCAAGCGGAACACCATGGCTTGAATACCCTTGATCCTATCCTTCGTGGCTGCAACCTTGTTAGCACCTTAGTTTTGTGCCAGTAAACGACTCAACAGACAACAGTCCAAGTGTGAATCAATCCCCAAGAGGAAGCCCACCTTGGGGGCCCAATGGTTGGCTCAGGTAATTCCTCTGGGTATCAGTGCCAGCCTTTAATCCCAGCTACCATAGTATTGGTGCCGTCACACAAGATCTCACAGCAGCTATGAAAGGGACCTGACACTGTCCCATTTTACAGATGAGTAAAACGAGCCCTAAAGCATTAGAGTGACTCACCAAAGACACAAAACCACTGAGCATTAGGGATGCAGTGGGAAATGAGGCATGTCAGATCCCAGAGCCTTGGTACACCAAGGCCATCCTTGTAGTCCAGTGATCAGCTCTGGCAAGTAGATTTTCCAATTCCATTTAAAGAGAGTATTTGTTGTTGCTGTTGGTTTTCTAAGCACTGGGGTTTGCCTGGTCATCATGTCTTTGAGGGTTCTCAACATTCTCCACAAGGCACTGCGGTGACTAAACTAGCCCGATTCAGGACACACTCATCCTCTCTTTACTTAACCAGTTAATCAGAGAAAACAGGCCACTCTGCCATTCAATGGCAACCTGAGTCCAACAACCACGGAAATGAAACATGAGCAGAAGTGTCGCCAATGGTACCACAGAGTGGAGCACACCAGCCACGTTCTGGTGGTCTGTCGCCCTTGAAAATGGTCAACCCACGCTAACCTGAGTCAATGTCAATTTTTACTTGAGTAAAATCTTGTTCTTGACCTCTTTTCTGGAGTGTCATGTCACTCTCAGCCCCTCAGCCAAAGGGGGGAGCATGGGAAAAGAGTGGGCTTCGGAGGCTGACCGACCTGGGGAGGTTCGGGTTCTGGTTCTCCATAGCTCTGCTCTTGAGTTTCTCTTCTCTGAAGAGGGGCAATTATATCTCTCATTTAAAATGAATAAGCTAGGGGCTTCCCTGGTGGTGCAGTGGTTGAGGGTCCGCCTGCCAATGCAGGGGACACGGGTTCGTGCCCTGGTCCGGGAGGATCCCACATGCCGCGGAGCGGCTGGGCCCTTGAGCCATGGCCGCTGGGCCTGCGCGTCCGGAGCCTGTGCTCCGCAACGGGAGAGGCCACAGCAGTGAGAGGCCCGCGTGCCGCAAAAAAATAAAATAAAATGAATAAGCTGGAATTCTGGCTTTAAGCGCCCAGCACTGGGAGTTTCGTCAGGGGTGTGGCAGGAAGCCTGTTTGGATGAGGTGTGTACAAGCTCACAGGTGACTGACTCCAGGCCCCACTCGGCTGGGATTCAACACGGGACAGGCGACCACATGCACCTCTGTCCAGAGGCCACCCTGCCTCCCTAAGTGACTCCCTCCCAAAACCAAGAACTATTTTCGTTACTAGGATTTTTAAGCTGCCTCACAGGACGGTTGTGTGTATTAAATGAGAGGAGGCCTTAGAGCTGTCAGCAGTCAAACACAGCAGCCTGTGAGCTTCTGTGCAACCTGCGAGGGTGTTTTGTGTGTCCACACGGTGTCTTAAGCCGGTGCCAACGTTAAAAATTGGAAGAGTTCACACAAAATCTAGATTTCTAGGTCCTCTTGAAAGAAACCAGAAGATTCCACAACTTGCGGCTCTCATTCCCATGAGGCAATAATCAGCCAGATGCCCCCTTTAACAGAGAGCTCAGCAGGAAGACCTAGATTTGAGTGTTCAGCCCCTGCATACAGTAGGTGTTCAATAAATGATAGTTATCACTACTTATTATTTATCAGTAACTCGAGTGCATGGGATTCAAGTGCAGGGACTGTGTCTTCTACTTGTCACTCTCCTCCCACTGTGAACTTGAAGCCAGAAACACGGGAGACATCGTTTTGCACAACCCTTACAGCGACTGAAACGTTCGTAATTTTAGCATCAACACCCAAATCACTTATTAGGCGCCAGTTCTAAGCACTGTCCTAAGCACGTCACATATGTTATTATCTTATTTGATTTCTCACAACAACCCGGAGTTAGATTACTATCATTGAGCCACTTTCGCAGAAAGGGAAACTGAGGCACACGCCAAGATCACCCAGCAAGCAGAAAAGAGTCAAGGTCCAAACGCAGGAGCCTGGCCTCGGAGTCCACGTCCTCACCACGAGTTCAGGATTATCCCAAGTGCTGATGGAGGATGGGGCCTCAGGAGGATGCTTTCCCCCGTCTCCCCGCCCCCCCAGTTCTGCCTGGGACAGGCAGCCTCTGGACCCACCGCTGTCCACCCCTTCCCCCCTCAGCAGGCTGCACTTACGGTCAAGGCCATTGATGTAGCGCATGGTGACTTCACAGTGGCCCCACACGGCACTCACCACCGGGTAAAGCTTCTTGCCCTTGAGGCCACGGAAGGCCACGCCCAGGTACTGGCCGTCCACGACGAAGCTGAGTGTGCCCTCGTCCATGTCCAGCACCACGAGCAGCGAGTCGGGCAGCGCGAAGGCCTCATCGGGCCCCAGGAAGGCGGGGTAGGCCACGCCGGGTCGGTTCTTGCCGTCGTGGTAGAGGCGGCTGCGGCCCAGGTCCCAGCCCCAGGACTCGGCGTCGCTGCCCACCAGCGCCGTGTAGCCCACCGAGTGCAGCGGGGCCCGCGCCGTGGCCACGCCCACCACAGCGTGTGTGCCCCGCTGCCGCGCCGGCCAGTGGATCTGCCAGGCGTGCAGGCCGCGGGCGTGGCCCACCTTGCCGCGGATGCCGTCCGTGCTCTGCGCCACCGGGTGCCGGTGGAAGGTGAGCCGGTCGTCATCCTTGACGAAGACGTTGAGCGAGCGGTCCTCGGGGTTCCATGCGTGGCGCAGCTGCACCGCCAGCCCAGCTGCCGGCATGTCCAGCAGCTGGTCCAGCCGCGCCGGCTGCCCCGGCTCCGCTCCCCGCAGCTCGCGCTTGGCCGGCCGCAGCGCCGGCTCTCGCACCTCCACCGACTTGAGGCTCCCCGAGAGCTTCTGGCCCATGGCTCGCTGCCGGGACGGGGCCGCTGCGGGCCACCGCTACCTCGTGGGAGCTTCCGGTCCCCGCAGCCAGGGATGGGCCACGGGGCTGGAAACCAGGCTTCCGGACCGTACACGCCCACAGCCTCTGCGGGGCTGGGGCAGGGGCCCAAGCTCCTGGAAGGAAGCAAAGGACGCGGGTTATTACAGCAGCCTCGACAGCCACTTATGCCCGTG
Source organism: Orcinus orca (assembly GCF_937001465.1). Classification (NCBI taxonomy): domain Eukaryota; kingdom Metazoa; phylum Chordata; class Mammalia; order Artiodactyla; family Delphinidae; genus Orcinus; species Orcinus orca. The sequence continues at coordinate 28,012,998 of NC_064563.1, forward strand.
CCTTGGCTGGGCCCTGGGCGTGCATTAATAACAATAACTAATGAATCGAATGATATCTGGCACTTATCTAGAACTTGCCATATCCCGGACACTGTTTTAAGTGATTCATATTTATTAGCTCATTTAATCCTTAAGACCTCCCTATAAGACATTCATTATCATTCCCATTTTATAGATGAGAAAAGTAAAGAGTATAGAGGAGATAAGTAATTAACCAACGTCCTACGGTTAAGAAGGGGTTGAGCCCAGATTCACACAGGCCGTCTGGCTTCAGAGTCTGTGTTCGGCTCTTAGAGTAGTCACAGGCAATTTTATTTTAGAAATAAGGACTGAGCCCAGAGAAGTTGTGATTTGCTCAAGATCACAGAACATAGAGAACCCCAATGCATTTGGTCCCAAGAAACAAGCCCTGTGCCAAGGTTGGGAGGGACAAAGTGCCCAAGACAGGGGGTCAAAGATGTTTAGGGTGTGGCCCATTGGTTCCCATCCCTGGCTGCCCTGGGGAGCTTAAACAGCATTTAAAGTGCAGCCAGGCTTGAGAAGCCAGACACTGAGCAAGGATCCACCAAGGTCACCCAGGGACGTGGACACGGACATAAGATAACCATCTGAGGATGGGGTGGGGTCTCCATGGGAAGGTGAGTTGGAGGCAGGGGGATGAGAGAGTTGATGCCCAGACTCTGGAGCCAGCGAGAAGTATATGCAAATCCCTCTCTCCATCGCTTAGCTGTGTGTCCACAGGAAGGTCTCTTTGCCTCTCTAAGACTCCAGTTTCCTCATTTGTTGAATGGGGGTAAAATGCTCCCTCCAGGTGCTGTGGGAAGCTAAGAGACAATATCAAAAGTCAAGCCTGAGATTCTGCGGGCAGGTTTTCCTCTCTGGCTCTATCTTCTGGGCATCCTGCATATACACCTTCCCTTTGGATGGGCTAGCTCTTTCTTTAGGCATATAAACATAGTTAACAGCATTGACCCTGGGCAACCTCCGCTGAGACAAGATCCTGGTTTTCAGGACTTGGCCACCATCACTAAGAGACTAGCCAGAATCCAGGGTGCTTGCGCTGTTTGGATGGGCCCCGGGTGTGGGAAGAGATGGAGAGCTGAGCCCTGCAACCTGTCCAGAGCAGAGGTGTGTGTCCTCCCCTCCCTGGTCTGAGAGCTCCTAGGCTTTCCTTGAGATAGATCAGGAGGCAGATGTTTTTCATGCCCCGCTCTGCCTGGCCATGACCTCCCACCCAAACAGTGGCACAGTCCCAGCCAAAGTGCCGTGCGGCACAGGCAGCAATAATATGCATTGCTTTTTTAACCCTCCAATTTTATTCTCGACTCCCATTTTCTTTCCTTTCTACGGTCAGACCCCAGCTTCAGCTCATGCTGACCCTATCCAGAGAGTTCTGGCTAATGTTTCAGGAAATACCAGAATACATAAAAATGTACAACACTAGACAGTTCTAAGAGAGCAGAATAGTTACTCCTTTTCATATCCAAAATCACCCAAAATAAAGGAGAAAGAGAAAGAGGAATGCAAATTTTGTCTTCAGCAAAACTAGAACACATTTGTAATCCAACCACAACTTACAAAGAGAGGCTGCCAAAAAAATGGTCAAGCGTTGCCAAAACCACTGAAGATCAAACGAGGTGTGAGAAAACACCTACAGAAGACACCTGTGGCTGCAGATCTCAGTTGAAGATGGCAGAGCCAGCCAGTAGCTGGCACTCCCTGAAGGAGAAGACCAACGATTCCTAATCGGGAACAATGGGAACAGGGTATGCGGTCTAGCCGTGGGAGCTGCCTCTGACACTGTGGGGAAAGAGGAGGGCAGGGCTAACAGAGAAAACTTTACAGGTCTGCCATCTTCACAGGAAGCAGTGTGCTGCTGAGGCAGAGCGGGAGAAGGGCCTGAACTGGGGGAAGCCCAGGGCTGCAGATCTCTGCTGACTGGGTAGAAGCTAAAAGAAATCACAGCCACAGTCCTGTGAACAGAGTTACCAGGAACCAGGGAGCAATCCTGCTCTCCTAAAATACCTCCTGGCATCTCCTCTACATGCATCCCTTGCAAAATGCTGATTCAGGAAGGTCCGCCTCTTCTAACTAGGAACCAGTACATGATGTAGTCAAAGATGCTGGAAAAGAAACAGAGGAGGAACAGAACAGGGAAAAATATGGTAAGCCAAGAAAACTCACCGTAAGAAAAAGCTGTCACAAAGCAGATAAAAATTGGGAGCAAATTTGTAAACTAATTTTGTGATCACTTATTTGAGAAGGGAGACAACTAGTACAGCCTAAAAAAAAAAAAAAAAAAGGATTAAATACATTTTTACATAGTTACAAAGGCAACCTCCAGAAGAACTCCAGAAGAATAAAATACAGATCTTCCAAACTGTCAAAAAGAACACAAAATAAAACACCATACTGAAAGATTTTGCTTTAAGAAGCAATAGAGACCAAGAACCAAGATGACGGAGTAGAAGGACGTGCTCTCACTCCCTCTTGCGAGAGCACCAGAATCACAACTAGCTGCTGGACAATCATCAATAGGAAGACACTGGAACTCACCAAAATAGATACCCCACATCCAAAGAAAAAGGAGAAGCCGCAATGAGATGGTAGGAGGGGTGCAACCACACTAAAATCAAATCCCATAACTGCTGGGTGGGTGACTCACAGAATGGAGAACACTTATACCACGTAAGTCCACCCACTGGAGTGAAGGTTCTCAGCCTCACGTCAGGCTTCCCAACCTGGGGGTCCGGCAACGGGAAGAGGAATTCCTAGAGAATCAGACTTTGAAGGCTAGCGGGATTTGATTGCAGGACATTGATAGGACTGAGGGAACAGAGACTCCACTCTTGCAGGGCACACACAAAGTAGTGTGTGCATCAGGACCCAGGGGAAGGAGCAGTGACCCCATAGGAGACTGAACCAGACCTAACTGCTAGTGTTGGAGGGTCTCCTGCAGAGGCGGGGGGTGGCTGTGGCTCACAGTGGGGACAAGGACACTGGCAGCAGAAGTTCTGGAAGTACTCCTTGGCATGAGCCCTCCCAGAGTTTGCCATCAGCCCCACCAAAGAGCCCAGGTAGTCTCCAGTGTTGGGTTCCCTCAGGCCAAACAATCAACAGGGAGGGAACCCAGCCCCACCCATCAGCAGACAAGCAGATTAAAGTTTTACTAAGCTCTGCCCACCCGAGCAACAGCCAACTCTACCCACCACAGTCCCTCCCATCAGGAAAACTGCACAAGCCTCTTAGATAGCCTCATCCACCAGAGGGAAGACAGCAGAAGCAAGAAGAACTACAATACTGCAGCCTGTGGAACAAAAACCACATTCACAGAAAGATAGACAAGATGAAAAGGCAGAGGGCTATGTACCAGATGAAGGAACAAGATAAAACCCCAGAAAAACAACTAAATGAAGTGGAGATAGGCAACCTTCCAGACAAAGACTTCAGAATAATGATAGTGAAGATGATCCAGGACCTTGGAAAAAGAATGGAGGCAAAGATCAAGAAGATGCAAGAAATGTTTAACAAAGACCTAGAAGAATTAAAGAACAAACAAACAGAGATGAACAATACAATAACTGAAATGAAAACTACACTAGAAGGAATCAATAGCAGAATAACTGAGGCAGAAGAACGGATAAGTGACCTGGAAGACAGAATGGTGGAATTCACGGCTGCGGAACAGAATAAAGAAAAAAGAATGAAAAGAAATGAAGACAGCCTAAGAGACCTCTGGGACAACATTAAATGCAACAACATTTGCATTATAGGGGTCCCAGAAGGAGAAGAGAGAGAGAAAGGACCAGAGAAAATATTTGAAGAGATTATAGTTGAAAACTTCCCTAACATGGGAAAGGAAATAGCCACCCAAGTCCAGGAAGCACAGCGAGTCCCATACAGGATAAACCCAAGGAGAAACACGCCGCAACACATACTAATCAAATTGGCAAAAACTAAAGACAAAGAAAAATTATTGAAAGCAGCAAGGGAAAAATGACAAATAACATACAAGGGAACTCCCATAGGGTTAACAGCTGATTTCTCAGCAGAAACTCTATAAGCCAGAAGGGAGTGGCATGATATACTTAAAATGATGAAAGGGAAGAACATACAACCAAGATTACTCTACCCAGCAAGGATCTCATTCAGATTCGATGGAGAAATCAAAAGCTTCACAGACAAGCAAAAGCTAAGAGAATTCAGCACCACCAAACCAGCTCTATAACAAATGCTAAAGGAACTTCTCTAAGTGGAAAACACAAGAAAAGAAAAGGACCTACAAAAACAAACCCAAAACAATTAAGAAAATGGTCATAGGAACATACATATCGATAATTACCTTAAACGTGAATGGACTAAATGCTCCAACCAAAAGACACAAGCTTGCTGAATGGATACAAAAACAAGACCCATATACATGCTGTCTACAAGGGACCCACTTCAGACGTAGGGACACATACAGACTGAAAGTGAGGGGATGGAAAAAGATATTCCATGCAAATGGAAATCAAAAGAAAGCTGGAGTAGCAATACTTGTATCAGATAAAATAGACTTTAAAATAAAGAATGTTACAAGAGACAAGGAAGGACAGTACATAATGATCAAGGGATCAAACCAAGAAGAAGATATAACAATTATAAATATATATGCACCCAACATAGGAGCACCTCAATACACAAGGCAACTGCTAACAGCTCTAAAAGAGGAAATCGACAGTAACACTATACTAGTGGGGGACTTTAACACCTCACTTACACCAATGGACAGATCATCCAAAATGAAAATAAATAAGGAAACAGAAGCTTTAAATGAAACAATAGACCAGATAGATTTAATTGATATTTATAGGACATTCCATCCAAAAACAGCAGTTTACACTTTCTTCTCAAGTGTGAATGGAACATTCTCCAGGATACATCACATCTTGGGTCACAAATAAAGCCTCAGTAAATTTGAGAAAATTGAAATCATATCAAGCATCTTTTCTGACCACAACGCTATGAGATTAAAAATAAATTACAGGGAAAAAACGTAAAAAACACAAAAACATGGAGGCGAAACAATACGTTACTAAATAACCAAGAGGTCACTGAAGAAATCAAAGAGGAAATCAAGAAATACCTAGAGACAAATGGCAATGAAAACACGATAATCCAAACATATGGGATGCAGCAAAAGCAGTTTTAAGAGGGAAGTTTATAGCTATACAAGCCTACCTCAAGAAACAAGAAAAATCTCAAATAAACAATCTAAGCTTACACCTAAAGGAACTAGAGAAAGAAGAACAAACAAAACCCAAAGTTAGCAGAAGGAAGGAAATCATAAAGATCAGAGCAGAAATAAATGAAATAGAAACAAAGAAAACAATAGCATAGATCAATAAAACTAAAAGCTGGTTCTTTGAGAAGATAAACAAAATTGACAAATCATTAGCCAGACCCATCAAGAAAAAGAGGGAGAGGACTCAAATCAATAAAATTAGAAAAGAAACAGGAGAAGTTACAACAGACACCGCAGAAATACAAAGCATCCTAAGAGACTACTACAAGCAACTCTATGCCAAGAAAATGGACAACCTGGAAGAAATGGACAAATTCTTAGAAAGGTATAACCTTCCAAGACTGAACCAGGAAGAAAGAGAAAATATGAACAGACCAATCACAAGTAATGAAATTGAAACTGTGATTAAAAATCTTCCAACAAACAAAATTCCAGGACCAGATGGCTTCACAGGTGAATTCTATCAAACATTTAGAGAAGATCTAAAACCCATCCTTCGCAAATGCTTCCAAAATATTGCAGAGGAAGGAACACTCCCAAACTCATTCTATGAGGCCACCATCACCCTGATACCAAAACCAGACAAAGATACTACAAAAAAAGAAAATTACAGACCAATATCACTGATGAATATAGATGCAAAAATCCTTAACAAAATACTAGCAAACAGAATCCAACAACACTTTAAAAGGATCATACACCATGATCAAGTGGGATTTATCTCAGGGATGCAGGGATTCTTCAATGTATGCAAATCAATCAATGTGATGCACCATATTAACAAACTGAAGAAGAAAAACCAAATGATCATCTCAATAGATGCAGAAAAAGCTTTTGACAAAATTCAACACCCATTTATGATAAAAACTCTCCAGAAAATGGGCAGAGAGGGAACCTACCTCAACATAATAAAGGCCATATACAACAAACCCACAGCAAACATCATTCTCAATGGTGAAAAACTGAAAGCATTTCCTCTAAGATCAGGAAGAAGACAAAGATGCCCACTCTCACCACTATTATTCAACATAGTTTTGGAAGTTTTAGCCACGGCAATCAGAGAAGCAAAAGAAATAAAAGGAATACAAATTGGAAAAGAAGAAGTAAAACTGTCACTGTTTGCAGATGACATGATACTATATATAGAGAATCCTAAAAATGCCACCAAAAAACTACTAGAGCTAATCAATGAATTTGGTAAAGTAGCAGGATACAAAATTAATGCACAGAAATCTCTTGCATTCCTATACACTAATGATGAAAAATCTTAAAGAGAAATTAAGGAAACACTCCCATTTACCATTGCAACAAAAAGAATAAAATACCTAGGAATAAACCTACCTAGGGAGACAAAAAACCTGTATGCAGAAAACTAGAAGACACCGATAAAAGATATTAAAGATGATACCAACAGATGGAGAGATATACCAGGTTCTTGGATTGGAAAAATCAATATTGTGAAAATGACTATATTACCCAAAGCAATCTACAGATTCAGTGCAACCCTTATCAAATTACCAATGGCATTTTTTATGGAACTAGAACAACCATCTTAAAATTTGTATGAAGACACAAAAGACCCTGAATAGCCAAAGCACTCTTGAGGGAAAAAAACGGAGCTGGAGGAATCAGACTCCCTGACTTCAGACTATACTACAAAGCTACAGTAATCAAGACAATATGGTACTGGCACAAAAACAGAAACATAGATCAATGGAACAAGATAGAAAGCCCAGAGATAAACCCACGTACCTATGGTCAATTAATCTATGACAAAGGAGGCAAGGATATACAATGGAGAAAAGACAGTCTCTTCAATAAGTGGTGCTGGGAAAACTGGACAGCTACATGTAAAAGAATGAAATTAGAACACTCCCTAACACCATACACAAAAATAAACTCAAAATGGATTCAAGACCTAAATTTAAGACCGGACACTATAAAACTCTTAGATGAAAACATAGGAAGAACACTCTTTGACATCAATCACAGCAAGATCTTTTTTGATCCACCTCCTAGAGTAATGGAAATAAAAACAAAAATAAACAAATGGGACCTAATGAAACTTCAAAGCTTTTGAACAGCAAAGGAGACCATAAACAAGACGAAAAGACAACCCTCAGAATCGGAGAAAATATTTGCAAACGAGTCAACGGACAAAGGATTAAACTCCAAAATATATAAACAGCTCATGCAGCTCAATATTAAAGAAACAAACCACCCAATCCAAAAATGGGCAGAAGACCTAAATAGACATTTCTCCAAAGAAGACATACAGATGGCCAAGAAGCACATGAAAAGCTGCTCAACCTCACTAATTATTAGAGAAATGTAAATCAAAACTACAATGAGGTATCACCTCACACCAGCTAGAATGGGCATCATCAGAAAATCTACAAACAACAAATGCTGGAGAGAGTGTAGAGAAAAGGCAACTCTCTTACACTGTTGGTGGGAATGTAAATTGATACAGCCACTATGGAGAACAGTATGGAGGTTCCTTAAAAAACTAAAAATAGAACTACCATATGACCCAGCAATCCCACTACTGGGCATATACCCAGAGAAAACCATAATTCAAAAAGGCACATGAGGGGCTTCCCTGGTGGTGCAGTGGTTGAGAGTCCATCTGCCTATGCAGGGGACACAGGTTCGTGCCCTGGACTGGGAAGATCCCACATGCTGCAGAGCGCTGGGCCCGTGAGCCATGGCTGCTGAGCCTGAGCGTCCGGAGCCTGTGCTCCACAACGGGAGAGGCCACAACAGTGAGAGGCCCACGTACCACAAAAAAAAAAAAAAAAAAAAAAAAGACACATGCACACCAATGTTCATTGCAGCACTATTTACAATAGCCAGGTCATGGAAGCAACCTAAGTGCCCATCGACAGACGAATGGATAAAGAAGTTGTGGTACATATATACAATGGAATATTACTCAGCCATAAAAAGGAACGAAATTGGGTCATTTGTTGAGACGTGGATGGATCTAGAGACTGTCATACAGAGTGAAGTAAGTCAGAAAGAGAAAAACAAATATAGTATATTAATGCATGTATGTGGAACCTAGAAAAATGATACAGGTGAACCAGTTTGCAGGGCAGAAATAGAGACACAGATGTAGAGAACAAACGTATGGACACCAAGGGGGGAAAGCGGCGGGGGGGTGGGGGGAGTGTGATGAATGGGGAGATTGGGATTGACATGTATACACTAATGTGTATAAAATTGATGACTAATAAGAACCTGCTGTATAAAAAAATAGATAAAATAAAATTTAAAAATTAATAAAAAAAGAAGCAATAGGAACAAAAACACAGAGACATAAAATATGATAGTAAAATTATGACCAAAATACTAGCTATGGGGCTTCCCTGGTGGCGCAGTGGTTGGGAGTCTGCCTGCCGATGCAGGGGACACGGGTTCGTGCCCCGGTCCGGGAGGATCCCACATGCCGCGGAGCGGCTGGGCCCATGAGCCATGGCCGCTGAGCCTGCGCGTCCGGAGCATGTGCTCCGCAACGGGAGAAGCCACAACAGTGAGAGGCCCGCGTATCGCAAAAAAAAAAAAAAAAAAAAAAAAAAATACTAGCTATGTTAATGATTGGCCATAGTGAACTACTAAAAAGAAAAGATTGTAAGGTTGGGGAACAAGACAAAACTCCCACCGTATGGCATATTTAAGAGATATTCCCAAAGCAAAGTAATTGAACAATGTTGAAAAATAGGAAAGGTAAATATATATCAAGTAAGGGCTACATCAAACTAAGCAGGTACAGTAACCTTAAAATGAGGCAAGTAAGGTTGAATCCAGGGCAAACGATATTAAGTGAGACAAAGAACACTTTATAACAATAAAGAATATAATCCACAATTGAAGATTGAACATACCAAATGACAGCACCAAAATTCAAAGCAAAAGCTACAGGAAATACAAGAAAGGTCAGACAGATACACAGTAGAGGCAGATGATTTTAATTCACCTCTTTCAGCTCATGACAGATCAATGGACCAAATTAAGTAAAGACATAGAAAAACCAAAATTGCATAAGTAATGACATTTAATTGATGTATACGTATTTCTAAAAATTGCCCATATATTAGGCCACAAATAAAACCTCACCAAAAAAGCAGACATAATACAGAACCTGGTAACACAGAAGGAAAACTAGAAATTAATCACAAAGTTATGGATCACAAAATCCTACCACCTGGACGTTTTTGAAAACTCTCTTTTAAACAACTCGGATCAGAAAAGAGACCTATATAGAAATTGTACAGTATCTAGAAAACAAGAATATCAAAAAACATTTCATATATTGGAACCTGTGGGATCCCATTCAGGTAGAGCCCAGAGGAAGTCATGGCTGGTGTACTTATACTAGTAAATGAAAAAGAGTGAAAATATACAAATTAAGCATAATAAAATAGAAAACTGAAAGATCTAATCAGCACAGCTGTCGGGGAGCCCAACGCGCCACTCCGCGTCCTGCCCCATCTGTCCCCTGGAGTCGCCGCCCGCCGTCACCGCGCCATGACCACCCAGCAACTAGTCCTCCAGGGCCCGGGACCGTGGGGCTTCTGCCTTGTGGGGGGCAAGGACTTCGAGCAGCCTCTCACCATCTCCCGGGTCACTCCCGGAAGCAAGGCTGCTATAGCTAATTTATTATGTGCTGGAGATGTAATCACAGCCATCGACGCACTTGGAAGCTCAGGAGAAAATCAAGGGCTGCACAGACAACTTGACTCTCACAGTAACCAGATCTGAACAGAAAATCTGGTCGCTCTGGTGACAGAGGAAGGGAAACATTATCCATACAAGATGAATTTAGCCTCTGAACCGCAAGAGGCCCTACACATAGGAAGCACCCCCAACCAGAGCGCCCTGCCCCTTACCGCCTCACCTGCCTCCACTTCTCCAGGGTCATCACAAACCAGTACAACAACCCAGCTGGCCTCTACTCCTCTGAAAACATCTCCAACTTCAACAGTGCCTTGGAGTCAAAGACGGCAGCCAGTGGGCAGGAGACGAATGGCAGAGCATTAGACCATGCTCAGCTTCCAAGCGGACTCGCCATTGATAAAGAATCTGAAGTTTACAAGATGCCGCAGGAGAACCGAGAGTTAAATGAGCCTCCAAAACAGTCCGCTTCACTCCTGGTTTTGCAGGAAATCCTGGAGTCTGAGGAGAAAGGGGATCCCAACCATCCCTCAGGATTCAGAAGAGTTAAGGCTCCAGTCACCAAAGTGGCTGCATAGATTGGAAATGCCCAGAAGCTGCCCATGTGTGACAAATGTGGCACCGGCACCGTCGGCATGTTTGTGAAGCGGCGGGACCGTCACCGCCACCCTGAGTGTTATGTGTGCACCGACTGTGGCAACAACCTGAAACAGAAGGGCCATTTCTTTGTGGAGGATCAGATCTGCTGTGAAAAGCACACCCGGGAGCGGGTCACTCCACCCGAGGGCTATGATGTGATCACTGTGTTCCCTAAGCGAGCAGGCAGCTCTGCACCCAACACTGTTCTCCAGCGAGCCCCTGCTGCATCTTGTCCTCTGAAAGCTCTGGCCCCTCTTTTCTTGAAAGTTCTCGCTTACTTTGGTTTTATCCCTGCTCGTTAGCTAACTGACTCACGCTGGCTGCGTGATGCCCGCTTTTATAATTAACGGAAGATGGTTTTGTTCAGGGTCCCGTTACCAGCATCACTGTGTCTTCTCTTCTCCTCCATTCATCTCTGCTGCAAATGGACATCAGCCAAATTTGAACCAAACTGAATTTAATATGTCTGACAATGATTTTTTTACTCAATAAATTAATAGACTTCAAAACAACAAAAAAAGATCTAATCAAAAAACAGAACACGGCCTCTCACGGTGCCGACTGTAAGCAACTCTGTGGCCCACACGGGACATTTCTTAGGGAAATTGCTTTATCCTTGTGCACACCATGCCAACTTTGGAGCTGTTGAAAGACACCTTTAACATATTTGAAAGCAACGGCCAAGCAGCAGCCCCAGAGGAGACCATGCTGGGTCATGGAGGGCACGGTGCTTTCCTTGCTGGCCTCGAGGCCTCTGCCCCATCAGTGGCAGGCGGGGGCCTCAAAAGCTGCCCACCCTGGCGATGGTGGAGTGGACACACAGCAGCCCTTTGCTACTCCCCCCAAGACAGGACCCAGAGTGAAGTGCTCATGTCCGTTAATGGCCATCCACTAAGGAAAATTAGTGACAGCACAATATAACAAAGGGCAGGGTTTGAATCCCTTCCTGTCCGTTGGGCCCTGGCAAGGGCTTACCCTCTCTGAGACTCATCTGAAAAGTGCTCTATGTGCTAAGCTTGCCTGTCTTTGCAAGGATCAGGGGAGACATCTGTAAAGTCTGAAATGGCACAGGGCACCTGGGAGGCACCCAGTAAATGTTAAGTGCTCCTTTAAACTGTGTATGTCCTGCGACATTGCCATTTCACCACCTGAATGCATCCTAAAGAAACGCCAGGGCGTGCACTAGGGTTCAGCTACAGAAGCAAAGGGCAGGGTGGTTCATAGAACCAAAATGTGGAGATTAATGTAAATGCTCACAATAGGGGGCTATAACTTCTTCATGGGGTCCCCAGCTTCCAGCCAGATCTACTCTGCCCGTACCTCCCCTGCACCCAGCTGGGATGTTGCCTCTGCAGTCCTCGCCCCAGAGAAGGTCCAGCTCCTACGGTCTCCTGCAGGTGTGACTGAACTAACAAATGAATAAAAGACGGGCTAAGTAACTCGGTTTTATTCCCCATGGAACCTGCCAAAGGCAGTGGTCAGGATCAGAAGCCAGAGCTGGGAGACAGGAAGTTACTAATGCAGATTCCCAACTCCTAAACCGGGGTCACGAGTCTATCTTCATGTCTTTGTCCAGGCAGTTGGGACCCCCAGTCCTTCCTTCCTCACCTCCCCAATCCAGCCTGAGAGCCCCACCTCCTCCAGGAAGCCTGCCCTGATCCCCCCAGGGCCTCTAGGTGCCTGCCCCACACTTCTGTCACCCCTGAGCCAGCCACGACTTTCTGGTCCACTGATCTGCGTTTTTCTACCTTGAGGGGCATTCCTCTGGGGACAGGAAGCTCTCCCCTGGGCTTCTTCACCAACTCCCATCCAACCCCACCTAACACATATACAAACAAGCACTGTGCTTTGGAAGACAGGGAAGAATACATGTATGGGTGTGAAGAGGAGATTCTGGGCTTCAGCAAGTTCTCACGTTCTGCTCTCTCTAGAGGATTCATCAGGGAAAGGGCCGGGGCTGGAGTCAGGAGATGAGAGCACGGGGCCTCGTTTTCCATTAACACAGTCACTGCCTCTGAGCCGCTGACCCTGGGCTGTATCCAGTCTGCCCCTTGTTATACACTGCTGTGCAGCCTTTCTGCTCCCAGCCTCATTTATTCTTTCAACAAACACTTGGTGGATGGCTGTCACGTGCCAGGCTCTGTGAGGCTGAGAGCTAGGGACACGCAGCAGTGGCCAAGTCAGGCTCAGCCCCTGCCCTCTCTCCAGACAGAGGAAGCGGGTACTGGTCACCTTTCTCCTCTTGTCTCCACCATAGCTCGTGGCGCCGGGCCAGGCACAGAGGAGATACCACAGAGTCTAAGTTCCTGGTAGGAATAACACTGTCTCTCAACCCAGCAAGCAGACAGCATACTGAACGATGCCTCCATCACATTTCCTCAAACCAAACTTAATTTCTTAGGCCATGCTTGGATGGGGATGCTTAATGACATTATCCGGAAGGATCCGCCCCAGGGCTTCAGTGACGGCTATGCAAGAAAACAAAAACTCAGATTGCCAATTGCCCTTCCCAGGACCCTGGCGGGTATTGCAACCTGACAGGGGAAATGAGGAGACGCGAAGCGTGGGTGTCGCACTTCTTAAGGAGCCTCAACGGTTTGCAAGGTGTGGCGCTCAGTCTTCAGAGGCCCAGGACCCAAAATCCCCTTCTCGAAGTCTTGTCTGCTGGACTCAGCCCGGCATGGGGTCTGCCAGGAGACAGGACTGCCGCAGGATTGATAATGACCGGGTTAAACGCCCTCCCCTCAATGCGGCCTATGGCTTTGGACTTGCTGGGGTAGGGGTTGGGGGCGGATTTCATGCCTTCATTTAACCAGCAGTAACGATGCCTCCCTGGGGATCTGAGGCTACAGGAAAGTGTAAGACGCAATCACTTCCCTCCTGAGAGAGCTCACGCCAAAGGGGTCAGACCCAGTGACAGGTCTGAATAATGACAAGGACTGTAAAAAGCAGTGCACTTTGATACCACTTGAATTCCTATAAGAGACTGCATATTGGTTTCAAATATATACGACACCACTTGTAAAAATGCAAAGCTGATCTAATTCACGCTTCCTGCTTAAAATCCTCCACAGGCTCTCCACAGCTTTCAGGATAAAGTACAAACTCCTAACCCTAACCCTCCCCAAATGCTCCCTGATGCTTCCCTGACCCACCTGCCTCTGTGAAGCCCTTCATGGCGTCCCCACTAACCTGCGTGTCCTGACCCTCTGCTGCCTTCACCCCTTCCCCCTCCCTTGCACGCCCCTCCACATACACACACCTGGGCAATTCATTCTACTCGGGTATCAGTGCCCCTGGGGAGCTCCCCATCCCGTGCCCTCAGAGCCCCTGCACCTGTCTCCATCACAGACTTATCACGAGGGGCCCTAACGTCTCCTCAGCTGCCTCCCTCCCACCAGACGGGAGACAATGCAAGAGCAGGGGCTGGGTCTCCTCACCGGAGTCCCCAGGACTCTGCAGGGCTCTGGCTCAGAGAAAATGGTGGATGCACAAGCACGAGCAAAGAAATAAAAGCAACCTGCCACTTTAGAAAGAACCTCCACCGAGGCATGACTGGGAGAGCGGAGCTCCCTGGGCTCCAGCAAGCCGTTTACATTTTCAGCCCTCAATTTTCACCTCTGTGCAATGGTGCCAACGGTACCCACTTGGACCTGGTTAGGCTGGGATGTTTCTAAGATTTTCTTAGTACAAATATAAAGTACAGAGGCTACTCTATTAAAAGATGCTGATTCAGAATGAACCTCCCAATGGTGAATGAGCTAAAGAACCTCCAAGCTTTCATTCACAGGCGTCCAGTAACTTTTCTCTCTGTACACGTGCATGGAGCTCATGCGACACTGGGCTGGGCAGGCCCTTTCTTCCCAGGAGAGCCATCTGTGCAGCTCCAGGTGGAACCATCTCACACCCATCTTCCTGGACTGTGAATCAATGAGGTTTCCCCGTGCCTCTCCTTCTTGTGGGGTTTCCATGGGGATCTTCCCACGGGTGACCGAGCCAGGAGCCCCCAGGGCGGAAGCTCAGGCTGTCAGCCAGCAGGGAACGCAGGGGATGGGATGAAGGAGGTTTGCCGTGCGGTGACCAAGCCAGCGTGCCCTGCCAGGTCATTTGAAACAGACAAACCTCCAAGGCAGGAAGGCCAGATGCCCTATTTCCACGTGCATTCCTGGCGGGTCTGGTCATCGCTCCAGCTGCCCCTGTGCCCTAAGCACACGTGGGTAAAGTTCTGCAGGACAGCTGGCCTCTGTGAGACCCAGCATGGCTCAGGCTGGAGCAGAGCTAGGAGAAAGGGGACAGGGTGGGTGCTGCATAACGGGACACTCTTGATCAACTTCTATGACGAAAACACAATGATCTTCATGTCTGGCCCATCATTTATCTCATGAGCCGAACTTTGCCCACTTAGTATAACTGGTTGTCTGAAAACTCGGGATGTGTGAATGAAAAGGGAAACTCAGGCTTGGTCTAGGAGATCATAGTAGGAACCTGCTGGGATTTCTGAAGGTCCCTCTGTTAAGCTTCAGCTGTCTCTGGGAGCACTTTTGAGATACGGGGGTGGGGGGGCATTGTTGGAGACGAAGAGGGGATGGAGAGGAAGTGGGGAGACAGGGAGACCCTGAGAGAGAGAAGAGAGGGAGGGAGCCCCAGGGAGCAGAGAGCCACTCTGGCCCCGGCAATCTGTGTGACCTGCGGGAATCTGTGTGACATGTGCATCTCACAGAATGTGGCTGACAGGTGAGAGGTCTCTGTGGACTCAGCCCCACGAGTTTCTGGAGAAGTCAGAGCTCCAGGCTCAATCATAAGTGACTTTTCACAGCACTGAAAGCCAGGTGGGGTACTTGGGAACTGCTCTGGGCCTCTCCCTCTGCACACACCAGCACATGGAGGTGTAGAGCTCGGGGCAGTCTCCTGCCACCTCTCGGCCCCAAGGTCCACCTGGCTGGCCTCATAAATGGGGCACACCCACTGCCGCATCTTCAGTGTCTGCTGCGCCCTCTCCGCATGCATCTTCTCTTACGACTGGCAGTTCCAGCCCTCTGTGGATCCTCCCAAACTGAGTCTCCAGCCCCGCTTTCTCTCCTCAGCGCCAGACCCACCTATCCCAAGGCCTCTGGCCACACCAGACTAGGGGCTCCTTCAAACGACCTTGTAAAGCCAGCTGGTCTCTTTCCCCTAGGACACGCCCACCCACTCTAGATATCAGACCTGGGGTTTCGGGGGCCACTGGCACCTCAGAATCTACATGCCCAGGACTGAAAGCAGCCTCTTCCCTCTCCGGCAAACCAGGTTCTTCTCTCGTCCCCATTTCTGCCACGGATCCCCCTGTCTCCCGGTCTCCCTCAATGCCTTCAGCTCTCCCTCAATTCAGATCTTGCCTGGATTACTAAATGGTCTCCCAGTGGGGCTCCCTGGCTCCAGTCTGTGGCTCCCAAGCCACCCTCCATGCTGCCACAGGGTAAATCTGACCAAGGCACACACACACCTTTTGTTCAACTCTCCAGGTGGCTTCTCCAGGGAGAAGCCGCACCCCTTAGCTTGGCATGTAAGAGTCCTTAAGATCTGTTCTTGCTTACTTCTCCCACGCCTAGTCTCCCAGCACGGCCCCCATCAGACCAGTCATAGCAGACTCCTGAGAGACCACATCCTGCCCATACCTTGGCCTCCGGGGGCCTTCCCACCTTCCCTTGCCTAGCTGACAGTCATTCATTCTCCTCCCCCCCGCAAGCGGGACCGGGCACCCTCTGTGGTGTCCCTCCCTCTCCCTTCGGCCTCGTCCTGCATCCACAGCTGTCTTCTGCACCCCGTGCTACATTTCTTGCTGGCGAGCCCAGCACCCAGCCAGCCTCTATCTCCTACCAGCACCATACGGGCATCTGCTACCTCGGTCTGCATTAGAAAGCACTTCGCAGACTGAAGAAGAAACTTCCACTCCACACCTCTTGTATAGTCTGCATTTTTAACAACAAACATTTTTCTTTCGTAACTTTTCTTTCATTTTTCTTTCATAGCATTTTAAATGGGGGTTAACTCAACATGTGTAGCAAAAAATCACATGCAATCAACACCGCCCTGGAAAGTTCTTCTGAAGAAGGTTCATGATACCCAATTTGGGTCTACCATCCTCTTTCCCAAGGGGTTCAGCACAGACAACCGTTTTTCCTCCAGCTTCAGAACCGATACAGCCAGTGAGACTTATTTAGGGACCACGTTTTATTTAAAATATTTTATTTAAAATGGGGACTTCCCTGATGGTCCAGTGGTTAAGACTCTGCACTTCCACTGCAGGGGGCATGGGTTCGTTCCCTGGTCGGGGAACTAAGATCCCACATGCCATGCGGCATGGCCAAAAAATAATAATAATAACAAAATAAAATGTGTTGCTGTTTTATTTAATTTTTTTGTTGTTGATCTTTCTTGCCAAGTATGTTTGGTTATGTTCACATACGTTAAGTGCATGTATTTATGTACTTATTTTTTTTAACTGACTCAGGCAGAGACTTCTGGTAGCTTTGCTCCAGGTACCTTCACACCCCCTGATTTTCTGCACCGAGTGGCCTGTTCTACCTGCCGGGCTGCCTGAGACCCTTCATTCCTGTACCAATAGAGAAGGGGCCTTTCAAGAACCTGGCAATGTTACAACAGGTCAGGCAACTCGGGGAGAATCAATTAGCCCCCATATGGTGAATGGCACTAGGTCTTTTCCCAGACGGATAGGGAACGCTGCACTGGCCCAGGTCTTGGCCACTTTCTGGGGTAGAAGCGAAGCCTCCCAAGGACAGGCCTGTCTAAACGAGGAGAAGGAGCCAGTCTTTAAAAAGCCAAGGGAAAAAGTCCTTGGAGTGTTGGAGCAAAACCAAAAAGGCCAGGGGGTGGAGGGTAATGAGAGAGGCAAACAGTGAGAAAGGGGTGAAGGGAGCAGTAACCAGACCCGGAGGGCCCTGGGGGCACCTAGATTTTACACCCTGGCAACCTCGAGGACGTTCTAAGACTGGGAGAGATTTGATCTATTTTATACTTTTAAAACATGTTTCTGATAAATTATTATTATTTGCTAATCTGATATGAGAACAATTGTATCTTATTGGAGTTTTAACTTATATTTTTCTTAGTGAGGTAGGGCAGCTTGTCTTATGTTTGCTATTTCAATTTTATTTTGTGCATGTGAACTGTTAATGGTCTTTGTCTGTTTTTGCCCTTTTTCTTCTTGACTTGAGAACATTTTTACACATTAAAGAGATGAGCCCTTTGTGACAGGAGTGACGATTCTCTCCCCAGTTTGTCATATGTCTTTTGTCATATGTCTTTTAACTGTTTCTGTTGATGTCCCTGTAGATTTTCTTTTTATATAATTCAGTTTATCAGTCTCTGAAATAAAATAGAAATACAGACTGGAGAGATATTTGAGTGGAATGGCCAGCAAGTTGAATTTTGTTTGCTGTTTGTCAAAAGTGGCTTAAATTCCTTTTATTAGTACTTTTAAAGGAAGTTTAAAAAATGGAATCAATCAGAGGGTACGTATCTCAAGAGGATTCTGCCCTTGTGTCAAGCATGTTCATATCATGCTATTGACACAGTCTTTCTACAAACTCCATTAATCAGTAGCACTTTTTGAAAAATGAAGGTGTGGGAGATGAGGGAGTCCCCCATCAGCCTCAGTGACAGAGGCTTCAGGAGTTTGTTGGAGGATAGAGCCACCAAGGTGGGAAGACAGAGGGAGAGACAGGAGAGGGGAGAGATGTAGTGCACTGATGCTTCTTCCCTCGGTGCGATGACCTCCTGGAAGGGGGGACGGGCAGTTCCTGGATTCTCCTTTTAATAGCGTTTCTCTGAGGCTCAGGCACGCCGTCCTGATTTATGCTCATCGATTGCAGGGGGACAGAAGGTGCATGGAGGAGGGAGGCTCAGATTCCTAGAGAGGAGAGAACTCCTACCTTCACCCCCCAAACTCCCCCAGGAGGAGGATGGGGCAGACGAGGAAACTGAGCTGGGACAGATGAGAGTACTTGCCCAAGGTCACACCGCTGTGGGCTTACTCCAGAGCCCAGAGCTCCCCACCTCCTAGCGCTGGCGGCCCAGAAGTGCCCTCCTCTCCTTTCCAGTCCGCAACAGCCGACGCTCCGCCATCCGGGAGGCAGGAGCAGCCACTCCCCCTCGCTTCTCCCGCCAGGGAGAGGTCCTGGGCTCGCGTCCCCTCCTGGCTCCGAGCCCATGGCGCGTCTTGCGCTACCCGGGCGGACACATTCACCGCGCTCCAAGCTATGGCCTCCTCCCTCCTTCCCAGACCCCACCCCCACCCCCTGCCCGTGACTCACGAAGCACGCGACCCCCTCCCTTCCTAAGCATCGCCAAGTTTGTCTCCAAGCAAGGCCAGGAACTGGCCCCAAGCAGCGCCCGGACCGGGCGACAAGCCTCACTATCCAGCGTCAAGAGTAAACGATAACAGCCACCAGTTCACGAGCGCCCACTGCGTGCCGGGCGCTTGATTTCCACCGCTCTGAACACGCCCCACCAACAACCCAGATGAACAGACCCCTGGAAATTACTGTCCCCAAAACATACACGAGAGAGCTGTTGCAGCTCTGGAAAGTTGGATAACACGCTTGGGCTCACACAGCTAATAATAATGCTGGCTAACATTGGATCGAGTATCTCCTATGTGCCAGGCACAGGTCCACGTACATTACGAGGACCACCCCATAGATCCTACCAATAGCCCTATTAAAAGGGCACCATTATCATCCCCATCCTATGGATGAGGAAATCGAGGTTTGGCGCCTTGCCCAAGGTCACTCAGCCAGTGAATGACAGATCATGGACCCAACCCAGGCAGGGTGACTGGGGGGAAGGGGGTAGTTTTTTGTGGTGTCTCCATTACGCAGAAAAGCAGCGGGCTTCGAACCTATGGCACCAGGGGCCGGCCCTCAACGCCCCATGGCTGCGCGCAAAACAACCAGGTCGGACTGCCACAGCCCGCAGAGAGGAATTCCCGAGGACCTGGACGGGACCCACGCCAGGAGCGTCGGCTGTGGCGAGTGCCGGCCCGCACGAGGTCCGCGCGGCCAGATTTCGGCTCCCGCGTGCCCCTCACCAGAAGATGGAGAATACTCACCATAAAAGAGAGGGCAAGCGCCTGCCCTGGAGGAATCGCCAGCGCTGGCAGGTCCTGGACTGCCGGGAGAGGCGTCTGCCGCCGCTGCCGCCCACTCAGGGGCGCCCGAGCGACCCCGAAGATGCCGGCTGGCTCCCCGGGGCCAGGGGCGCGTCCTCACGGCCCGTGCCCAGGAGCAGCGCCCCCTCTGCCCAGCAGGGTGGCCTGGAGTTGGAGCGTTCTTGGGAAGTTGGCGCTCCGGCGCGGCGGGAGGGCGCAGGAGGCCGGGTGGGAGTGGGGAAGCGCCTTTCTGCGCGGATCCCGCGGGCGCGCCAAGGCCCGCGCTCCAGCGGTTCCTAAGCTCCGCGCCAGACCCGGAGGGCGGCGAGTCCCGAGCTCGGGGCGCACGGGCCGCGCCTCGGCCTCCGGCCCCTGGCGCGCCCAGCGACTTCCCCCGCGCCCTGGGCGCACGCACTGGTGGTTGGAGCTGGGGCCCGGGCCCGGGCTACGGTGCGCTCATCGCCCTCCCCAGGGGCTGGGCGCCTTTGTGCGCGGGGCGCGTCGGCCGCCGCGGCCAGCTCTGGATGCTGCAGCCGCCGCCGCCTCCCCCTCTTCCTCCGCCGCCGCCCGCTCCCCGCCTTCCCGGCCGGCCCGGAGGCTGCAGCTGAAAGCCGATCCGGCTGAGCTCATCCCTGAAGGCCACTAATCCAATAGCCGCGGAAGGCGCGGCCGCCGGGAACGCCCCTTCCCCCACCATCCCGCGCCCCGGCCCGTCCCAGCTCGGGCCGCTGCCGGCGCCGCCACCTTCCCGAGGCCACCAGCTGGCGGGAGAGGGAAGTGGAGCCCGCGCCCGCGTCCCCGTGCCGAGTCGGCGCGGTCGCCATTCACCAGCCCGCTAGCCCGCGCACTCCCTCACTCACGCACTCATTCATGCGCGCCCCTCCCTATTCATTCAAGAGCTCCGGGAGCGCCGGGGTGGGTACCCCTGAGCTGGAGGGGACACACACAGTCACTCGGCAGCTTTGCTGTCTTTACCTAATGCATGTGGGAAATAGCAGCCGGGGAAAGGGCATGGTTTAATAACCTCTTCCTCAGACACGTGTCTACACTTAATTTTTTAAGATCAGGATCCAACTCATCTTCTAAAGTCCAATTTCATACCGCACCTGCTTCACGGAGCCTTCCCCGCCCACCCAAGGCGCAAGTAGGTGGGTCTCTCTACTCTGCCTGCTACCAGCGCTGAAGGTGGGCAGCCTCTTTGCCAGCAGGCGCAGAGAGATAAGGAAGAGGGCGTGGCCAGAGCGGAGGCCAAGCGAGGGCTTGTAGCATCAGTGCTTCCTTGGGGATATTGAAAGTTACTGGTCTGGGTGCCTTCGTCTCTGCTCCCAGAGTTGACCTCAGTTCATTCCACAGTCATTTGGTCTGACCCCAGCCCTCTCTGGGCCAGGTACCAAAGAGCCTCGATGCAGAGCGCCCATTCATCTGGGACACAGGCAAGCAAAGGCAATCCAACCTAGTGCGAGAAATGTTTTGATGGCGGCTCTGGGGCTCCTTTCCCAGACTGGGAAGGGCAGTCTGGAATTAGCTCCTGGAGGCAGAGGGATGGGATGGTCACCTGGCTAGGTTCCTATCACAGCACAGAGCCTATGGTATGACTGGAATGTAAACAATAAGGTAAGATGTAGCTGGAGGGATGGACAGTGGCTAGGGTCTTGGGAGCCATCCAAAGAGTTTGACCGTTCCCCCAAGGTTAGTTGAGGCCTTTAAGCAGGGTAATATTTTGTCAGATTTGCATTCTATAAAGATCTCTCAGTAGCAGAGTGGGTGGATGGAATAAATCAGCTTGGAAGCTACTGAAATAGTCCAAGCAAAAGATGATGCCTCATAAACCAGGGTAGCCGTGGTGGGATGGCCAAAGGGTGTATTGATCAAGTATTTGTTGCACTTATCCTATTGTTTTGTCATTGCCTGTTTGTATGTCTGTCTCCCTCCTAAGGCTGTGAACGCCCTCAAAGGGCAAGAATACATTTTATACATCTCTGGATTCCCTGTACCCAGCACAGAACAGACATTGAGTAAATGTGATTTGAACTGACCCGAGTGGCAGTTCTGATGTACATTCACACTTACTGTATTTTGGGGGTCTCCACAGCAGGCCTTTCTATCCCCCCCATTAGGAAACTCTTAGAGCACCTACTCTGCAAGTTACTGAGGGGGCTATGGACACAGGTGGGGGGCAAGAAAAGAAAATCTGGGGAAAAAAGATATAGAAGCAAAGGGGAATTGAAAGAAGACTTCCAGTGGCTTCTCCACCGGAACCTAATCTGGCTGACGGGGTGGAGGAAGAGGATGCCATCACTTGCCCTCTTTGCTGGAAACATGACAACAGCTTCAAGGACAAGATGGGGAAGGAGAAATAGCCACAATTTGAGAAACTAACTTCCCTCTCCCTTGGGGGCTCCAGATAGGTTCACCATACTGACCCTTCCAAGTATGCCTTAGGCCCAAAGGAGTGGCCACAAGAGCCCCCCAAGTGTCCCTGCAGGCCCTAAAATACTCCAGCCCCTGGATACCAGGTGAAGCAATTTGTCATTTTGGTAGAAACCAGAATAACCTGGCTATTAAAACTCTTCACATTGAGGTAAGCAGCCTCTAAGATGTCTCCAGCAGTCTCTGCCTCTTGGTTTCACACCCTTGTGTAACCCCTCTGCTTAGGTGTGGGCTGGCCTCATGGACTTGCTTCTCACCAAGAGAATAATGTGGAAGTGATGAACTGATTCACTTTGTTATAAAGCAGAAACTAACACACCATTGTAAAGCAATTACACTCCAATAAAGATGTTAAAAAATTAATAATAGTAATGTGGAATTGATGGATGACCCAACCAAGATTAGGTTATAAAAAGACTGTGGCTTCTACTTTGAGCATTCTCTCTCTCTCTCTCTAACTTTCTTTTGAATTAGCTCTCTGAGAGAAGCCAGCTGCTATATGTGGAAGCAGCCTTGTGGAGAGGCCCATGTGGTGGGGACAGAGGCCTGCCAACAACTCACTTCAACTCCTAAGTGAGCGAACTTAGGAGCAGATCTCACCCCCCAGTCCCAGCTGAGTCTTCATATGAGACTGCAGCCCTTGTCTGACACCTTGACTGCAAGTTCATGACAAATGTTGAATCAGAGACATACAGCTACATTGTGTCCAGATTCCTGACCACAGAAACTGTAAGAGAATAAATGTTTATTGTATTAAGCTGCTCATTTGGGGGGTAATTTCTTGTGCAGCAATAGATAACTCATGCAAGACATTCTTAACTGTCCAAGGTTGATTCAAAAAATAAACCCTCAAAGAACTAGCCAGTCTCACTCCAAAGAAAACACAATATTTCATGGGTATGGCCAGGCAGCCTTTGGGTTTAATTTCAATTCAGACTCTTTGGGTCTTAGCTTTCTCATTGTAAAATGGGGACAGAAGGATTTCCTGAGTATGGTTATGTGTGGTAGCACGTTACATACATAGTAGCTGCTCAGTAAGTCTTTTTCTTCTACTTCTGAGCAGTAAGTGAAGACCTGCAGCATTCTTGGGATTTCTCGGGCTAAGGCAAAGTCATGCCTAGAGCAGAAGGTCCACTGGGGGGCTGCTACAGTCAGGGGTCCAGAACCTCTGTTTGTAATGCAAAGCTGTGAACCCCACCATTTGCTTGCCTCTTCTCCCAAGCGGCTTAGAATCTACTTACCAGGTTTCAGCAACCTTGGTCTCCTCAGTCTTCCAAAAGTATCAACTGTAGTTTAATAGAAGGTGAGGAAAAACCATCAGTACTGAGAAATTCTGGCTCTTGAGGCTTGCTCCGAGGGGATGCATGCCAGGGAGGAGAAGGGTGGTGTGTGCTGTCGGCACATCTTCTGCCCTCCCTCAGAGGAAACCCCATTTGAGCCCAGCCTGCAGTGTGGGGTTGCCCATAAGGGGCCCTCCTCTCTGGTCCTCTCTACAGCTCACTCACCACCATCTCTATCCCCAACTGCTGCAGCGCCTCCTTACTTCTGCTCCACAGCTAGAGCTGGCTTCTCAAAGTGAAAGTCAGCCCTGCCGCCCCCTTCAGAGGATGGCCCACAGGGTGGTTTTCCCACTTCTTAGCTGAATCTGGCTCCTGCGTGCTAGACTCACTTTCCTGCACCCTTGCTCTGGGCCAGGCCACCTCTGAGCAACTCCAGGGAACCAAGCTTCCTCCCTGACACCAGCCTTCACACACACCGACCTTTCTCCCTGGCACAGACTTTGCCCAGGTAACTCCAATTCTCTGCCTGTATGCATGCCCTCTCCTCCAGGAAGCCTTCCTGAAAGCCTAGTCTCAGTGTACCCCCTCCTGTGTGTGCCCTCTGGCCTGTGCCCTCTCTCAGGGCCCCAATTCCACTGTTGCTGCTGCCTCTTTTCTTGCCGTCCTCCCCTCCCACAAGATGTGAGCACTTCCAGGGCTGAGCTGTCTTTTTCTTCTTTACAGCTTTTGCACTCCCACCTCCATTTCCAACTCACTGATTTCTCTAAGCTCTACAGCCCTCCCCAGCAGCCACAGGTGGGTTAGGGAGCCCAACAGCAGCTTGTTGTCTTACCTCTGTCACAGCACATCGCAAACCCTTCGGGAACTGTCAGACTCCCGCAGCAGACAGCAGCTCTCTTAAGGGCATGACTGTGTCTGCTTCACCTCAGTGCTCCTGGCACCCAACCTAGGGCCAGGTACGCAGTAGACAGCCAATAAAAGGTCATGGAATAAATGACTGAAGTCACGGCAGAAGGAAGGAAAGACAAAGGTTGGGAGGAAGAAAATCTATCTCCATTACCCCCCCTCCCTTCCTTCTGACATCAATGCTGAGAATTGGATTAATCATATTCCTTGGTTCATGACACACTGTCATCATTAACCTATGCATGGCCCTTACATAGTTATGTATTTATTCATAATATAGTAAACACCTATGAGTCCACCATCCAACCCAAGGCACCTACGTCTCCCATGGGCTCCTTTTCTAGACCATAATTTTGCCTCCCCATCACGTAAAACCACTCTCCTGATTGTTAAGATTTATCATTTCCTTAGAGTATTTTTTTCAAATATCTATACAGTTGACCCTTGAACAACCCCAGGAAATGGGGGTGCCAATCCCCACGCAGTTTAAAATCCTTATATAACTTTATAGTTGGCCCTCTGACCCTCTGTATCCGAGGTGCTACATCCAGGGATTCAACCAACCACAGATTGTGTAGAATCATAGGACATATTTCTTGAAAGCCATCCGTGTGTAAGTAGACTCGTGTGGTTCAAACCCAAGGGTCAACTGTGTGTGTGTTTTTGCATGTGTGTATATATACACACACACACATATGTATACACAATATATATATGCTTAAACATTATTTTATTTAGTTTTACTTGTTTTTTAAACTTTATTAAAAGATGTTATACTGTATGTAGTTTTCTAGGACTTGCTCTTTGGACTCAACAAGATTCATCCATATTGCTGCATGCAACTGTAGCTCATTCATTTTCATGGCTATAATAGCTTATTGGGTGAACAAACACAACGTTAAAAAATTATTCCTGACATTTGTTAAAGATGGTAAGGAGGGCTTCCCTGGTGGCGCAGTGGTTGAGAGTCCGCCTGCCAATGCAGGGGATGCGGGTTCGTGCCCCGGTCCGGGAGGATCCCACGTGCCGCGGAGCGGCTGGGCCCGTGAGCCATGGCCGCTAAGCCTGCGCGTCCAGAGCCTGTGCTCCGTGGCGGGAGAGGCCGCAACGGTGAGAGGCCCGCGTACCGCAAAAAAAAAAAAGATGGTAAGGAAAACTCTTCCATGGGGGCGGGGTGGGGAGGTACAGGGCAGAGTGATCAGGTTCAACTCTGAATACAACAAAGACAAGTGGGGATGAGAGCAAGGTTGCCAAGGAGCAAGGTTGGGGGTCAGGAGATGGAAAATTACTAAAAGCAAACACAGGGTTAAGGAGGATTCTTGCTAGACTGACTCAACAGGGTCCTTGCTGAAGGCAGGCCAGCATGAGGGATGAGAGATTTGATCAGATGTTGAGGGTGGTCAGATACCAAAGTGTGGGAGAGTTTTGCTAAACTGACTTAACAGGATTCCTACTCAAACTGGATTCTAGGGGAACAGAGAGGGAAGCCCAAGGTCAGGCCTGGATGAGCAGAGGAAACATTAAAGTTTGGTCAAAGGAAAGAGTCTTTGCCAGCAGTTTATTTTTCCATGGTCCTTTCAAGGAGTGTTGGGATTGATTCTAGTTTGGGGCTATTATGAACAGTGCTGCTATGAACATTCTTGAACAGGTTCCCTACTGCATCTGTGCTAATGTTTTCTTGGGCCTATTCGTAGGAGTGGACTTGTTGATTCACTGTCTAGCCTGGGTCAGCCTATCCAAAGCTATGCTAAAAACTGTTTCAATCCTCCACATCAAATGTCATCAGGGGGATGCAAATCAAAACAAGATACCACTACGCACCTGTTAGAATGGGCAAAATCCTGAATACTGACAGCATCAAACACTGATGAGGATGTGGAGCAACAGGAACTCTCATCCATTGCTAGTGGGAATGCAAAATTGTGCAGCCACTTTGGAAGACAGTTTGGCAGACTCCTAGAGGAGTTGAAAACCTATGTTTACACAAAAACCTGCACATGGATGTTTATAGCAGCTTTATTCATAAGTGCCCAAATTTGGAAGCAACCAAGATGTCCTTTGTAGGTGAATGGATAAATAAACTGTGTACATCCATACAATATTATTCAGGACTAAAAAGAAATGAACTCTCGGGCTTCCCCGGTGACGCAGTGGTTGAGAGTCCGCCTGCCGATGCAGGGGACACGGGTTCGTGCCCCGGTCCGGGAAGATCCCACATGCCGCGGAGCGGCTGGGCCCGTGAGCCATGACCGCTGAGCCTGCGCATCCGGAGCCTGTGCTCCGCAACGGGAGAGGCCACAACAGTGAGAGGCCCGCGTACCGCAAAAAAAAAAAAAAAAAAAAAGAAATGAACTCTCAAGCCTTGAAGAGACATGGAGGAAACTTAAATGTATGTTTCTTACTAAGTGAAAGAAGCCAATCTAAAAAGGCTATATATAGTATGATTCCAACTATATGACACTCTGGAAAAGGCAAAGAAGTATGGAGACAGTAGGAAGATCGTTGGTTGCCAAGGGTTAGGAGGGAGGAAGGGATGAAGAGCTGGAGCACAGATTTTTACAGCAGTGAAACTACTCTGTGTGATGCTATAATGGTGGATACAGGTCGTTAGACATTTGTTGAAACCCACAGCATGAGCGACCCAAGACAAACCCAAGAGCGACCCTAAGACAAACTATGGACTTTGACTGCTAATGATGTGTCAGTGCAGGTTCATCAATTGTAACAAATGTATCACTCTGGTGGGGGATGCCGATTATGGGGGAGGCTGTGCATGTGTCAGAGCAGGGGGTGTATGGGAACTCTCTGTACCTTCCACTCAGTTGTGCGGTGTCCCTAAAACTACTCTAAAAATGAAGTCTATTTAAAAAAAAAAAAAAAACTGTTTCAGTACAGCTACGAAACATGGAGGGTTAAAGGCACCAAAAATAATTTTCATCATTCACAGGACACAAAAATGATTGACCCAGGGATCCGCAACACTATTTCCTTGGAATCATTTGCATACAAATGATTTGCATACCAACATAGCTGCAGATCCCAGGTTATTCCATTCCCCTTCCTGTTGCCCTTTACTTCCTAGATGAGCAGAGCTACTGGGGCCCTGAGGTCTGAGCGCCCCAGGAGGACTCTGGAATACACCCGAGTTAGCCTGTAGTAAGAAAGAAGACAGGTGAGACTCAGTGACAGAGACCCCAAATTCATCCAGTGAACACTGAACTTGATGCAGGACAAGATATTAAGGATACACACACACACCCCTACACCCAGAGTCCTGGAGAGTTCTGTGGTCATAAAACACCTTGGTACAGTGGGATGGGGTGGCGGGACGGAGGGCAGAACATGGCAGGGTCACACCACAGAACTTTTAGCCTTTAATGGATTTCTATAAGCCTCATTTTTCTCATATAAAATGGGAGAGATACTATCTAGCACATAGAGTTGTACGGATTAAAGGAGGTGATTCTATAAGGGCTTGGCCAATGTTTGTTCTTCAAATTGTGATCTTGCACAAGTTACCAAATGTCTGGGAAGCTCAGTTTCCAATCTGTGAACTAATAAATGTACCCTTCTCTAGTGGCATTTGTCACATTGGGACCCTGAGCGGCTGAACCGCCTTTCTAAGCCTGAGGAGTTCCCCTCTGCGTGCATCCAGGTAGGAAGCAGAGTCGCTTCCTGCTGATGGACAAAAAACCCAGCACCCAGTCATGGCTCTCAAATCTCTTGCAAACCCTCTTTGCATTTTATTTTTGGTAAAATCAAACAAATAAAACCCCTTCATGGGACTTCCCTGGTGGTGCAGTTGTTAAGAATCCTCCTGCCAATGCAGGAGACACGGGTTCGAGCCCTGGTCCGGGAAGATCCCACATGCCGCGGAGCAGCTAAGCCTGTGCGCCACAGCTACTGAGCCTGTGCTCTAGAGCCTGCAAGACATAACTAATGAGCCCACGTGCCACAACTACTGAAGCCCATGTGCCTAGAGCCCATGCATCACAACTAAGAGTAGCCCCTGCTCGCTGCAACTAGAGAAAGCACGCACACAGCAGCAAAGACCCAAGGCAGCCAAAAATAAATAAATAAATTTATAAAAACAAAAACAAAAGCCCCTTCATGTCCTAGCCTCCCTTTCCCTGGATGGGGGTGTGATCTGGATTCTACCAGACAATACACCAGTCAGATTCAGAAGTTCGCTACTGCAGGAAATTCTCTAGGACTACGGCGTTAGTTCTGGCTGGTACTTCTGGGGAAGTAGAGGCAACTCTTTTCTGGGATCAGGGTAAGAGTGGCAGCTTCCTCATCTCAGCTGTGGCAGAAGCTCCCTTACCAGGCCTGTTCTGCAGTGTAGACAGAAGTATTTTCCAGAAAGCTGGGTCCAGAGCCTAATTTTCAACAATCTGAATGATTCCACAAGCTATTTAATCTGTTTTACTAAGTCCCACCTGCATGAAGTAGGTGGAGTGGATTCTATTGTTGACAACTAAGAACCCCTTCTGTTGCCCTCCCTTTTCCAGTCTTCCTGACGGCTTGGCCAATCAGAACCTCCCTCCTGGGTTTTCAAAGCTGGAATCAGCTATTCCAAAAAAGCAAAGACGGTGGAGAATTCATTCTTTGTTTTTGTTTGTTTTTGTTTTTTGCGGTACGCGGGCCTCTCACTGTTGTGGCCTCTCCCGTTGCGGAGCACAGGCTCTGGACGCGCAGGCTCAGCGGCCATGGCTTACGGGCCCAGCCGCTCCCATGTGGGATCTTCCCAGACCGGAGCACGAACCTGCGTCCCCTGCATCGGCAGGCGGACTCTCAACCACTGCGCCACCAGGGAAGCCGGAGAATTCATTCTGATGGAGGCATTGGCAGCAGCAACATCCAGATCCCAGGGATGCCATTAGCACTGGTACCCACTCCCGTGTCCAGTGATCAGTGCTGGGAATGGCAGCTCAGTAGTTTGCGTTTGGGGTGTGATTCCAGCTGTATTGCTGCTGCCCGGCATTTGCTGTTGATTTTATTGTTGTTGCTGCTCCTGCCTGTTCTTTTTCTGGATCTTGCTCTCCAGCCTTCCCAGGCATTCTGTGATTTCCCAATTTCCCTTCTTTTTAAATCTAGTCATACAGTGAATTACAGTGATTGAGTTTTGAATGTGGAACTAACTTTGCATTCCTGGAATAAATCCCACTTGGCCACGAAATATTATCCTTTTAATACATTGTTGGATTCCACTAGCATATATGTTCATGAGGAATACAGTCTGTGCTTTTCTTTTCTTGTAATGTCTTTTGCCTGGCTTTGGCACCAAACTAATGCTGGCTTTCAAGAATGAGTTAACAATGTTCCTTTTTCTTCTAAGAAAAAAGAAGAGTTTATATAGAGTTGGTATTATTTCCTCCTTAAATGTTTCATAGAATTCACCAGTGAAGTGATCTGGCCCTGGAGTTTTCCTTTTTTTATTTTATTACTATTATTATTTTTTGCCTGCGTTGAGTCTTTGTTGTGGCGCCCGGGCTTCTCTCTAGCTGTGGTATGCAGGTTCTCTCTCTAGTTGTGGCACGTGGGCTCCAGGGTGCATGGGCTCAGTAGTTGTGGCACACAGGCTTAGTTGCCCCGCAGCCTGTGGGATCTTAGTTCGCTGACCAGGGATCGAACCTGTGTCCCTGGCATTGGAAGGCAGATTCTCTACCACTGGACCACCAGGGAAATTCCTGGAGATTTCTTTATGGGGAGAGTTTTAAATAGAAATTCAATGACTTTAAAATAGACATAGAGCCATTCTGTTTATGTTTCTTTTTGAATGAACTATAGTAGTTTATATCTTTCAAGACATTTGTCATTTCATCTAATTATTGTATATATTGACATTAAGTTGTTCATAATTTTTCCTTACCGTCCTTTTATTACATGAAAAATCTGTAGTGATATCACCTCTCTTGTTTCTGATACTGGTAACTTGGGTCTTCTCTCTCTTATTTTGCCTGTTCAGTCTGGCTAGCAGTTTATCAATTTTATTGATGGTCTCAAATAATCAGCTTTTGGTTTCATTCATTTTCTCTATTTTTTTGTTTGTTTTTGTCTGTTTAATTTTTGGCTCTATTTCCTTTCTTCTGCTTACTTTTGGCATCCATTTGCTCTTTCACTAGTTTCTTAAGGTGGAAGCTGAGATCATTGATTTTAGACCATTTTTCTTGGCTAATATAGGCCTTTAGTGCCATAAATTGTTTTTTAAGTACCGCATCTCACAAATTTTGCAACGTAGCATTTTCATTTACGTTCAGTTCAAAATACTTTGTAATGTAATTTTTTTTTCTTTTTGATGCATAGCTTACTTAGAATTGTGTTATTTTGTTTCCAAATATTTGAAGATTTTCCAGACATCATTCCAGTATTGATTTCTAATTTATTTCTATTGTGGTCAGAGAACATTCTTTGTATAACTTAAATAGTTTTAAATTTACTGAAACATTTCATGGCTCAGAATATAGTTGAACTTTCTAAATGTTTTGGGTCCACTTCAAAAGAACATGTATTCTGCTGTTGTTGGGTGGAGTGTTCTGGAAATACCAATGAGGTCAGGCTGGTTGTGTTATTCAAGTCTTCTCTATTCCTACTGATTTTCTATCTATCTGTTCTGTCAGTCGTTAAGAGAAGGATGTATGACTATACCTGTGGATCTATCCGCTTCTTGCAGTTCTATCACTTTTTGTTTCATGTGTTTTGAGCTTTGTTTTAGGTGCGTATACCTTTGGGTTGTTACATCCCTTTATGAAATGACTCTCCTTGTGCCTGCTAATAATACTCACTGCCCTGAAATCTGTTTTGTTTCATATTGCTATATCTGCTCTCACTTTTTAAAATTAGTGTTAGCACAATGCATCTTTTCCATCCTTTTACTTTTAAACTATGTGGGTCTTATAAAGCAGGTCTGATGGTAATGAGTTCTTGAGGCTTTTGTATATCTGAAAAAGCCTTGTTGGCCCTCACTTTTGAAAGCTTTTCCTCTCGGTAAAGAATTCTAGGTTGATGGATTGTTTTTCTTTCATTGCTTTAAAGATGTTGCTTCATGGTCTTTTAGCTTGAATTGTTTCTGACAAAAAATTTGCTGTCATCCTCTTTGTTCCTCTGTATGTAATGTGTTTCCTCCTTTCCTCTAGCTACTTCCAACATTTTTTCTTTATGAGTGGTTTTAATCAATTCAATTATGATGTGCCTCAGTGTCATTTTCTTTACGTGTCTTGTGTTTGAGTTTCTTTAAGCTTTTTAGATCTGTGGGTTTAGAGTTTTATTCATATTGGGAAATTCGGGTGCTATTATTTCTTCAAATATTTTTCTGCTCCTCCATTTCCTTCAAGGACCCCTACTGCACGTGCCCAGGCTGCCTGAAGTTGTCACACAACTTGCTGTTATCCTGTTCATGTTTTTCATCTGTTTCCTCTCTGTGCTTCATTTTCAACAGTTTCTATATTTTTATGTCCTCAATTTCACTAACTCTTCCTTCTACCATGTCTAATCTGTGATTAATCCCACCCAGTGGGATTTCATCTCAAACACTGTAGATTTGTTTCTAGAAATTTAACTTGGGCCTTTATTTTTCTATATCTCCCATGTATTTATTTAACATATTTGGTATCTCAAATAGTATCTCAAATGTATGGGATACAGTCATAGTACTTTCTAAAATGTCCTTGCCCACTAATTCTATTATCTGGGCCATTTCTGGGT
Organism: Orcinus orca; assembly: GCF_937001465.1. Lineage (NCBI taxonomy): Eukaryota > Metazoa > Chordata > Mammalia > Artiodactyla > Delphinidae > Orcinus > Orcinus orca. Next base: position 28,045,066 of record NC_064563.1, read on the forward strand.
TAGTTTCAATGGATTGATTTTTCTCCTCACATTGGGTTGCATGTACCTGCTTTTTTGCATGCCTGGTAATTTTTTCCCACTGTGGAGCAAGAGCCTTTTCTTATTTTGCCTGATGACCACTCTGGCTAGTAGGGAGAGAAGCTATTTCTAGTCCTAAGTGAGCTCCAGAGATTGTTCCCTCTAGTTGTTTTTTTTTTTTCTTTTTTTTTTTGCCGTACGCGGGCCTCTCACTGTTGTGGCCTCTCCCGTTGCGGAGCACAAGTTCCGGACGTGCAGGCTCAGCGGCCGTGGCTCACGGGCCCAGCCGCTCCGCGGCATGTGGGATCCTCCCGGACCGGGGCACGAACCCATGTCCCCTGCATCGGCAGGTGGACTCCCAACCACTGCGCCACCAGGGAAGCCCATGTTCCCTCTAGTTTTATTGGTAGTTACTTTCCATGCCTTGGATAGTTTCCTCTTGTGTACGCCCTGATCTGTGCTCAGCTGAATCTTCTAGGGGGACCCTTTGCAAATCTCCATGGTCCTCTCTCTGTGTAGCTTTCTCCTTTCCAGTACTCCGCCCTGCAAATTTTAGTTGCCTTGGCTTCCTTGCTCTCAGCTCCATATTCCCAAACCAAGGAGAATACCACACTCTGCCAGTCTTCCCCTTTTTTTGCAAACTCCCATATCTCAGAGCTTGCTGTCCTTCACTGCCCATTATACAATATCTTAAAAACCATTGTCTAAAAAAAAAAAAAAACCATTGTTTTATATATTTCACTGACTTTTTAGTTCTTTCAGGTGGGAGGGCACATCCAGCCTGTGTTTTTCTATCTTGGCTGGAAGCAGAAGCCTTCCTTCTGTACTTCCCTTTGTACACAGGCAGAGTAATTTTCTGATGTTTACAATGGAGAACACTGGGTGAAACTCTACCTTGTAAGATTAATGTGAAGATTAAATGAAAGAACACATATAATTGCTCAGGACAACGCCAGCACTGAACAAGTGTTCAGTTAATGTTGATGTACTTGTCAGCCTTTGCTGTGGCAACAAACAACCTCCACACCTCAGTGACTTACAACAACAAACACCTCTAGCTCATGGGTGTTCTGGTTTATTGGTCTTTAGCTGTCATGACTCAGCTGTGCTTAGCTCACCTTGAGCACCAGTCTTTCTCATTCTGGGACCCAGATTGACAGTAGGATCATCTGAGAAGACAAGAGCATGAGGCCAAATAAATCACTGAAATGCATTTAATGTTTTTGCTTTGATGTGCCTGTTGCATGCTCTCACATTCCATTGGCCATCCTGAAAATCAATGGAAGACCACTATACTCCATCCTCAGAGAGTGCTGGCAGAGAAAGGATGTATGATTCTCTTACAGAAGAGGGAGCTGATAACTGGGGACAAAACATAATTTACAGCAGCTGGTGATTGTTATTCACATCTTCTGCAAGTAAGTTTCCCTGTATGTTTTTGTTCAAAGCTATACTTTGTAAAGAGTATTGGGGTGAACGCATCTCTGTCCATTAGCATTTCCTTTATCTTGGGTATATATCTGTCCTCCACTTGGTTTGTTATTGCCCAGAGGACTCTGATGACTGCAGGAGTTGGAACGATTCATTCACAGTGGGCCCAAAGGCCATTGAGACAGATGGATGTTGAGAACTGGCAACTCAAGGACAAACAGTATCAGTGGTCTGGGCATTGGGTGGATAACTTAATGACTTTCTTCAGTCTTCAGTGTGCCACTCCTATCTTAGGCATCCAAGTCTTTATTCATTATCGTTGGTGCAGGAAACAAGGCTCCCATGATGCATCTGAGAAAATCAGCCCATCCGTGGAGGATGCCAGTCACTTCCCTTCTTCATGTAAGAATCTACTCCACCCACCTCTGCCTGAATGGTTCTCTCCTCCACCGAACTCCAAGAGCCTTTATTTCAGGGCATCTCACTTGCCAATTACTTACAGGCAATTTTGTAACAGGTCTCCTGTTACATTATTTAACTACCACATGGTTTGAAGACAAAGGAACTCGGATTGTCTCAGGGCCAACTTTGTGCCAAGTCCCCTACACGTAGCAGCTCTTCTAAACCTCGTGATGACCTGACCAGGGGGGTATTGGTGGCTCTGTTTCACAGGTGAGGAAATAGAGGTACAGAGAGGTTAAGTGACTGTTCAAGGTCACACAGCTAGTAAGTGCAGAGCTGGGATTGGAACCCAAGTTTGTGTGCTTTTCATTGTAAGTATTTTGGGTCTTTAGTGGGATTTTATGTTCCTGGCAAACAAGGACTACTTCTTATACTTCTTCGTATCATCCGCAAAAATCCAATACAGAGACTGAGCAATGGTTAGGTATTTAAAAACGTTACTAAATGTCTTTATAAAGAGAGAAGCAGGTGACTTAATGCTCCTTGAGTCCTGGAAGAAATACCAGGTGTGGTGTAGGAGGAAGTATCCCTCCCCTCTGCTCTCATTCCTTGGTGGTCTAATCCTCGGAGCTGGCTGAGGCCATCGTGTGGCTGAGAGGTTGTATAGATAAGAGGGCTCTGTCAGCGCACAGAAGTAAATCCATGAAGTTGCAGAGCTACGGTAGAAGAGAACTCACCCTTACAATGTGTCTCTCTACTGGGCTTTCATCATTTGTTATCTCAGCAAAGGCACATAATATCTTATAGGATCATGTTTCTTAACCCCATTTAACACCCCGGTATCAAACAGCAATAAATAACAGAGCTGGAATCTGAATACAGGTCTGGCTGACTCCAAAGCCCCGACTGCTGCCTCTACACCCCACTACTGATACGGATAGCGCACCCTCTGTTGAGAGGAAGCCTGGTCAAGCCATCACTGAGGATGGCCGGCCTTGAGCAAATGGGGAATTAATAACTCAGAATATATTCCACCCACACAACTGAAAGTTACCCGCTCCACGCTACCTGATCTATGGTCACTGGAGACTTTTTTTTTATCAGCTGTTACCTGTGTGGTAGTCAAGCATTTCATCATTTTCACTGAATTATCTCATTATGTTCTTGACATAGTCTCTCATTCCCTCTGAAAATAAAGTGGTTTAAGATGAAAACTGCAATTACAGCGCCATCTATTAAAAGGACCTGGGGGGCTTCCATGGTGGCGCAGTGGTTGAGAGTCCGCCTGCCAATGCAGGGGACACGTGTTTGAGCCGTGGTCCGGGAATGTCCCACAGGCCGCAGAGCAACTAAGCCCGTGTGCCACGGCTACTGAGCCTGTGCTCTAGAGCCCTCAAGCCATAACTACTGAGCCCTCGAGCCACAACTACTGAACCCACGAGCCACAACTACTGAAGCCCGCACACCTAGAGCCCATGCTCTGCAACAAGAGAAGCCACCTTAATGAGAGGCCTGAGCACCACAACGCAGAGTAGCCCCTGCTCGCCACAACCAAAAAACAAAAGAAAGCCCACACACAGCAACAAAGACCCAACGCAGCCAAAAATAAATAAATTTATAAAATTTTTTAAAGGTTAATACCACGAATAATGGGACAAATCAACATCACTGCCTCCTGATATGTTGCACTGAGAAGAACACTACATCACTTCTGTGGTGTTCTGGCCCAAAGTGTAATACATAACCTAAAACTAATAACAAGGAAATATCAGACAAACCTAAATTAAGGGACATTCTACAAAACAATTGGCATGACTCTTAAAAATGTCGAAGTTATATAAGAAAAAGAAAGGATGAGGAATCCTTCCAGATTAAAGAAGGCTAAAGAGACCTTAACTAAAGGTAATATACGACCCTGGATTGGATCCTGGGCCAGAAAAAAAAAAATTGCTATAAATTATATTATTTAGACTATGACAATATGGACTATAGATTAGATACTAGTGGTTTTCAACGTTAAAATCCCTACTGTACTGTGGATATGTCAAAGAATTCTTTGTTTTTAGGAAATATATAAGGAAATATTTAGGGGTAAAGGAGCATGATGTATGCAACTTATTCTCAACTAGTTCAGAGAGAAGAATGATGACACAAATATGGCAAGATAACAATTGGTGAATTGTGGTACAGTAGAGATGGTCACAAACTTATTGTTACTCTTCTGATTGGGAGACAGACTAATTCCTGTCTTTAAATCTGAGCTGGTCTTAGTGACTTGTTAGACCACTAGATTGTGGGGGAATTGATGCTCTGGGACTTCCTTGATTACGTCATGAGAAGCTTTGAACTTTCGACCTGGGCTACTTCGAAAGCTTCCTCCAGGGGCCTTGAGCTGCTATAAGACATCCAACTCTGGCTTCCCTGGTGGCGCAGTAGTTGAGAGTCCGCCTGCCGATGCAGGGGACACAGGTTCATGCCGCGGTACGGGAAGATCCCACATGCTGTGGAGCTGCTGGGCCCGTGAGCCATGGCCGCTGAGCCTACGCGTCCAGAACCTGTGCTCTGCAACAGGAGAGGCCACAACAGTGAGAGACCCACGTACCGCAAAAAAAAAAAGACATCCAACTCCCTGAGACCACCATACTGAAGAGGCCCTGCATAGGTGCTCCTGTCGACACTTCCAGCTCAACTCAGCATTGCAGCCATCTTCACCAAGGTGCCGGACTTGCAAGTGAAGCTCTCCTGGATTCTCCAGATCACTCTATCCACTAGCTGAAGAGCATTCCATGACCTCTGTCAACACCACATGGAACAGAGATCACTCACCTGAGCTCTGCCCAAATTCTGGACTCAGAAAATCATGATACATCCTATAATGGTCATTGTTTTGGGGCAGTTGTTTTTTACACAAAAATAGATAACTAGCTCTAGGTAGATTGATTTTTTACAAGGGCATTCCTTGCGCTGTTCTTGCAACTTTTCTGTATGTTTGATATTAATTTTAAATGTAAAAAAAAATTAGGGCTATCAATTCACGGTTAACATGGGTGTGTATTTTTGCTTAAACCAAAAGCTCTTTTTTTCCAGCAGGAAAAACATTTAGCAATTCCTTAAATCTATGCCAACCTCTAGACCCAAGTTGAACTTTTTGAGTGAAACCTGGTGAGTCAATACCACAAAGGGGGGACTTCCCTGGTGGTGCAATGGTTGAGAATCTGCCTGCTAATTCAGAGGACACGGGTTCGAGCCCTGATCCGGGAAGATCCCACATGCCGCGGAGCAACTAACCCTGTGCGTCACACCTACTGAGCCTGTGCTCTAGATCCCGCGAGCCACAACTACTGAGCCCACGTGCCACAACTACTGAAACCCGCGCACCTAGAGCCCGTGCTCCACAACAAGAGAAGCCACTGCAATGAGAAGCCCACGCACCGCAATGAAGAGTAGCCCCCGCTCGCCGCAACTAGAGAAAGCCCGTGCACAGCAATGAAGACCCAACGCAGCCAAAAATAAATTAAATTAAATTTAAAAAACCCACAAAGGTGTTTGTTGAACTTTGATGCTCAATGTGGAAACCAAGACTCATAAATTGGAAACACACCTGCTAAATATCTCACCTCTACACTCCATCGCCATTGGATCCAACTGCTTCTTCTACTCCCCCCCTGGATATCTCAGTGGCACTTTAGCTCAACATGTCCTAATCCTAACTCACGTTCTCACCAACCTGAGCCCCAGCCCCCCACCGAAATAAACAAACAATAAATATATCTATTATCCCTAGCCCCCCTTTAGTGCTTGCTATATCGGAGAGTGGCTGCCCTGTTGCATCATTTCAGTATCAGAACAAGAAATCTGGGAAATTCTCCATCATAATTTGCATTGGTTTTGCCTCCTGATCGCTCTCCCATTTGTCCCCTTCAAGCCAAGCCACCATCACCTCTCACCTTCTAACCACTCTCTTTGAATTTCATCTCTCCCTCCTGAGACTTGGTCTCCAGTTCCTTGGGCAGCAGCCACGTTTAGAACACAAATAAGATCGTATCAACTTTCCCGCTGAAAAACAATTCGAGGCTTCCTTTTGTTCTTGGACTTCCTGCAGGAAGCCATAAAGGAAAACTTTAAATTTAACTAGGAAAAATGTATCAAACTCTCTGAGGCAAAAAAGAGTACATATAAATTATCATAAAGCAGGCTAAAAGCAAATAACAAATTGGAGGGAAATATTTGCAACACATTTTTGAGTAACAAAGAGCTATATTCCTCCTTTATATAAAAGACCTCACGAGGGCTTCCCTGGTGGCGCAGTGGTTGGGAGTCCGCCTGCTGATGCTGGGGGCACGGGTTTGTGTCCCGGTCCAGGAGGATCCCACATGCCGCGGAGCGGCTGCGCCCATGAGCCGCGGCGGCTGGGCCTGCGCGTCCGGAGCCTGTGCTCCGTGGCGGGAGAGGCCACAACGGTGAGAAGCCCGCGTACCTCAAAAAAAAAAAAAAAGACCTCACGAATCAACAAGAAAAGGATCAACCTCTAATAGCAAAATGGATCTACAACACAACAATTTAGTTCACAATAAAGAGAAAAATGACATAGAAATACACAAAAAATGTGCCCACATAGAAGTACACAAAAAATGTGCCCAACTGCCCTCATAGTTAAACAAAAATGAAACTAAGAAACAAACAAAAAAGTTGCCTATCAGCTTGGCATAGATTGAAAGTTTTGAAAATACAAAATGTTAATGAAGGTATAAGGGTTCAGGCAATTCCCTACATGGTTTGTATAATCAAGGCCATTTTAAGACCTTTACAGATTTCAGGCACTCTTACTGTCAGAAGCCATGCCCTACATCATACACTACAATACATGTATATCCGATATTAAGTACAATTTTTGCTGATATTGAAATGTTGAAAGGATTCTAATAATTTTGCTTTTGAAGTTACTTGACTGTAAGTAATTCTTAGGATGAGCTGTTCAATTTATGATAGGCTATTTAATTTATAACAGCCTATTTCTCAACAGTCGCTATACGTACTTGTGAATTCTTGCAAAATAAGCAAAATATATAACCTACAAATTGTTTTCAGATATAATGAACTTTGTATGAATAACAGCTTTACAAGTAATACGTTGTAGAGATATTTAATTAAATATTTATTGATCTCGAATTTGCAGTTTCCCTTTGTGTCAGGAAACTAATCCATACTGTTCAGTGCCCAGACGTTTCCCTAGGCCCCTGATGCTGAACTATGCCTATAGAACATTTTAATGGTAAAAGGGCCCTGGACAAACATCTTCAGAGGACAATTAGGTAATGCCTCTCAAAATTATACAGGTGCATACTTTTCACCAAGAAATTCCACTGAAGTGAATTTATCCTACACGTATATTCACACATGTGCCCAAAAATGTCTTTATAAGAGTGTTCCTGGCCACATTGTTTGTAACAATTAAAAATAGTAAGAACTTAAAATATCCATCAATCAGAGATTGAGTAAATACGTAATGGCACATCCGTGCATTGGGGTACCATGCAGCCCTTGGAAAAAACTGACGTATATCCAACGGCGCTAATGTGGAAAAGTCTCTGCATGTGTTGTCAAGAGGAAAAAATGAAGGTATGAAACACTGCAAGTAGAACTCCATCCCCCTTCCCCTCACACACCAGCTGTTTCTTAGAAAAAGCTATATATTACGTGTGTGTGTGTGTGAAATCACTCTGGAAGCACATATGAGAAACCTTGACAATGGTTATCTCTATAGCATGGGGCACGGATCGGGGAGGGCACTGAGTTTTCTTTGACTATAACCCATGAGTCATTTTCATAACAATTTAACAAAGGGATAAGAGCAGAGGGAGGATGGGGAAGGGGAGGAGAAGGAAAAACAAACTCCTAAACTGGACCACAGAGTTCGAGTGATCAGGCACTTTCGTGATGCTGAAAGGCTTCATCTTGTGCTCCGGGCCCTCCCGGGCCTCCACGCTCTGGCTCGCTTGTGTCTCTCCCTTCTGCGCATTTCCAATCCCCCCTCCCATCTCTGAGTCTTTACACATGCTTTTCCTTCTGCCTGGAATTACCCCTACTAGCACACACACTTAATTAACTTTTACTCCTCTTTCCCATGATCTCTCACTCCTAAGAAGGCCACCCCTGACCTCCCAGGCTGGACCAAGCTCCCCATTAGTCCCTCTTATCTATGCTTTTAATGCAGGGCATGAGTCACAGTTTCAAATCCTACACCTGTTGGTCGTTTCGTGCCTGGCTCCCTTAGTAAATCACTGATAGTCATATTCCTGTCATCCGGCACCTTATCTGACACATAGTAGGTGCTCTGTAAATATTTAATGAGTAAATGAATCACTCACAGAGCTGGGGGGTATCTCCCCTTGTGGAAGTGCGGCATTGTTTATCCAGCACGGCCCCTCTCCTGCCCTTCCTACCCCCATAATGTGAGCTAAGGACTTTACCTTCATCAGAGAAAAGCATTCCTCAAAGGGCCTCCCCCAGTGCTGTTAGAACACACAAGAATGAACACTTTCTTGTGGACAGCTTGAAGGGGTGTCAACAGGCTTCCTTTTAATAATCTTACATTTTTGTTGATGTCACGGCTGTTAGAATTTGGCAAAATGAAAGTCCATTTTATATTGGACAATATTTTGTCAGACATATGTTTGGAAAGCTTAAAAATAAATGTAAAAGGAACATGATATAGACAAAACAAAGGTAAAGGATATTTCCACTGCCAATATGGCCAAAGGACCTGATCCTCCCTGAGGAAACAATGAAAACTTTGGATAAATGTACTAAAAAAAAAAAAAAGACCTGAAGACACTGAAGAAAGAACCAAAGCAGGCGGAGCCTGGGGACGAGCCTATACTTGGAAAACAATGAATGGCACAGGGTGAGTTACTCATATTCATGGGTTTTAGACTTAAATAAGCCTAAGTTAGCTCCACACAAGGTTGGTAAACCTCTGCTAGAAAACCTGCACTTTCTGGCCTGAAAAAGAAGAAGACAGAGTTCAGGGCAACTGTAGCCACTTGAAAAGTGAAGGTGGATCCTGTAAAGGAGAGAACCAGAGAGAGTCCCAAATTCAGTGCAAAAGCTCCACTCACATCTCCGGAACCACTGACCCGTGCATGCCCAGGGCAGACTGTGAACAGCCTCATTAAGAGAAAAGAAATAAAGTGAGATTTGAGCTGCTACTAGAGAGAATTTGCAGGCGGAATCCAACAAAGGTAATCGCCTACTAAGAAACAAATGAATAAATATACAAACCAGAATCTTGAGTTTCTACAAAATAAGATGCACGATGTTGGGGATACAATTCAAATTTATTTGAAATACAAAGATCAGGAGAATTTAGCCCATCAGGAAGAAAAAAAGAAAATTAAAAAAGACCACCTTGAGATAACTCAGATGTTCAAATGAGCATGTAAGGATTTTAAAGCAGCTATTATAACTCTATACTATAATTCTACACGAATTCTTCCAGGAAATAGAAGAGAATACTTCCCAACTTATTCTATGAGGCCAGCATCACCCTGACACCAAAGCTCAAGACATGGCAAGAAAAGAAAACCACAGACCAATAGGAACATAGATATAAACATTCCTTTAAAATTTTAGCAAATTTAATCCAACAGTCTATTAAAGAAGAGACTACATCATGACCAAATGCGGTTTATCCCAGGAATGCAAGATTGGCTGAACATTCAAAAGTCAATCAATATAATTCACAGTGTCAACAGGCTAAAAAGAAAACTATGTGATCATCTTAATAGATGCAAAAAAAGCATTTGAAAATTTGCCTTTCATTTAGGATAAAAACTCTCAGCAAATTAAGAATTAGAAGGGGACAAAGGGAAATTTCTCAACCTGAAAAAGAGTATTTATTAAAAGCCTACAGCTAAACTCATACCCCTTGGTAAAGACTGAAGGCTTTCCCCCAAGAATGGGAACAAGAATGTTCACTCTCAATAAAAAATAAAGAATAAATTTGTTACTTTGGGTTGGAAAAAAAAAAAAAAAGAATGTTCACTCTCATCACTCCTACCAACATCATACTGGAAATCCTAGCAAGAGCAATGAGGCAAGAAACAAAAGCGAAAGCCATTTAAATAGGAAAGAAAGAAACAAAACTGTCTTTATTTGCCAACGACGTGACCATCTAGGTAAAAAATTCCAAAGAATCAACAAAAAATCTGTTAAGACTATTAACTGAGATAAGTGAAATCAGAAAACACAGTCATAATATAAAAATCAATTGTATTTTTACATACTATTAATGATTAATTGTACATTGAAAATTTTAAAATGGTGCTATTTATAAGAGCATAAAAATCATTAAATACATAGGGATAAAGTGTTTAAAGTATGTGCAAGCTTTGTATGAGAGAGATTAAAGAGGACTTAAATAAACAGAAAGATATGCCATGTTCATAAATTAGAAGACTCATTACTAAGATTCAATTCCCTCAAATTGATGTATAGACTTAGTACAATCCCAATCAATAATCCAGGAGACTTTTTTAACTTGACAATTTGATTCTAAAATGCATATGAAAAAACAATGAATCTGTCATAGCTAACCCATCTGAAAAGGAAGAATAAGTAAACGGACTCACATTACCTGGTTTCATAACTTTCTATAAAGCTATAATGATCCAGACAGTGTGGAACTGGCGCACATATAGATCACACAGACATATAGATCAATGCAACAAAACAGAGCTGAGAAATAGACTAATTCATATATAGTCAATTATTCTTCAACAAAATTGCTAAGGTAATTCAATGGTTTCTACATCATCTTTTATTTATTTTTTTTTTTGCGGTATGCGGGCCTCTCGCTGTTGTGGCCTCTCCCATTGCGGAGCACAGGCTCTGGACGCACAGGCTCAGCGGCCATGGCTCACGGGCCCAGCCACTCCGCAGCACGTGGGATCCTCCCGGACCGGGGCACGAACCCGTGTCCCCTGCGTCAGCCGGCGGACTCCCAACCACTGCGCCACCAGGGAAGCCCTACTCTTTTTTATACTTAAGGGAAAATAAAGTGGTATCTTGGAGGTCTTCATTATTTAGGGGTGTGGGCTGGGAAAAGCACTAGGCCATAGGGTGAATAGGGGTACCCAGTGGGGTGTGTGTGTATGTGTGCGTGTGGGTGTGTGTTGTGGGCATCCAAGGTCGCTGGCAGGTCAAGATGCGAAGATGGCTTCTTTCCTGTGGCTTCCTTTCTTTCATTTGTGTGTGTATTTTCCCCTCCTGCTGTCAGGCCTCCCTGGCTTTGCCTCTAGGATGCTTATCATCCCTCCTGCCCTGGCCGGGGCTGCCCCTTCCTCCTCATCTTCATCGCTTCCTTCTCGAGGCCATCACAATCAGCTGCCTCTCTAGCCGGAGCTGCTGCATTTCTCCCCTTGTCTGTCGGGGGAGATGCCTGAGCCACTGTGGAGCATGCCTGGACTGTGAATGCCACAAATTAAAAGAAGTAACAGGGCTCCCGGGATAAAAAGCAGCACCTGTACAGAGAACAACTGCTCTTAATACTTTTAAGAATTCTTCCGTATCTATTATCTCACTTAAGCCTTAGGACTGCCCTGAGCAGTGGGATGAGAAATCCTCACTTTAGAGGGAAGGAGACTCTGGCCCAGAGGGCCCTCCTCATGCCATCAAAATGAGCAAGCACCTTGTTCACAGGATGTCCAATGTCTCATGGGAGACCAGGAGTGCTGAAACCAGTGCAGACTTTGGAACCTGTGAGAAACTCAGGTCTGAGTTGGCTTCCACTTGCCAGCTGTGTGACTTTAGGCAAGTCACTTACTTTATCTGAGCTTTCATTTCCTGTCCTCTGTTGTAGTAATACTACTTGCCTCCCAGGATTATTAATGATGATCAAATGCACAACGAAGATAAAATTCTTCTACAAGGAACTCACATACAGATGGCCAAGAAGCATGTGGAAAGCTTCTCAACATCACTAATCGTTAGAGAAATGCAAATCAAAACTACAATGAGGTATCACCTCACGCCAGTTAGAATGGGCATAATCAGAAAATCTACAAACAACAAATGCTGGAGAGTGTGTAGAGAAAAGGCAACCCTCTTGCACTGTTGGTGGGAATGTAAATTGATACAGCCACTATGGAGAACAGTATGGAGGTTCCTTAAAAAACTAAAAATAGAACTTCCATATGACCCAGCAATCCCACTACTGGGCATATACCCAGAGAAAACCATAATTCAAAAGGACACATGTACCACCATGTTCACTGCAGCACTATTTACAGTAGCCAGGTCATGGAAGCAACATAAATGCCCATCGACAGACAATGGATAAAGAAGATGTGGTCCACACATACAATGGAATATTACTCAGCCATAAAAAGGAATGAAATTGGGTCATTTGTAGAGACGTGGATGGATCTAGAGACTCTCATACAGAGTGAAGTAAGTCAGAAAGAGAAAAACAAATATCATATATTAACACATATATATGGAACCTAGAAAAATGGTACAGATGAACCGGTTTGCAGGGCAGAAATAGAGATACAGATGTAGAGAACAAACGTATGGACACCAAGGGAGGAAAGTGGTGGGGAGGGGTGGTGGTGGGATGAATTGGGAGATTGGGATTGACATATATACACTAATATGTATTAAATAGATAACTAATAAGAACCTGCTGTATAAAAATAAATAAAATAAAATTCAAAAAGAAAAAATGAAAAAAAAAAACCTTCTACAAGGAACTCATTTGATTTCTTTCTCCGTGAAGACAAATCTGCTTATTTGTGATTTTTTCCTTTGGGAGCATCTTTACTCACTCATTTTATTTTGAAATATTAAAACCTAAACATTCTGGACTTCCCTGGTGGCACAGTGGTTGAGAATCCACCTGCCAATGCAGGGGACATGGGTTCAATCCCTGGTCTGGGAAGATCCCACATGCCGCAGACCAATTAAGTCCGTGTGTCACAACTACTGAGCCTGTGCTCTAGAGCCCACGAGCCACAACTACTGAGCCTGCATGCTACAACTACTGAAGCCCGCGTGCCTAGAGCCCATGCTCTGCAACAAGAGAAGCCACTGCAGTGAGAAGCCTGTGTGCAGCAATGAAGCCCCAATGCAGCCAAAAAAAAAAAAAAAACCCTAAACATTCGAAGCCTCATGTTATGTATATAATTAAAAATGGAACTGTCTCCCCGCCCCACTGATTATTGGAGACTATTCTTTTCCTTCTCTGTTTTACCTTCCTCTATTCCCTCCCCCTGGTCTTCTGTACATCATCAGACACCCTCAGTCCATGGGTTCTCCCTGTGCTTGAGTCTAACTCAGAAAAAATCCACCAAAGTAAAGGGAACACTTGTGCACTGTTCGTTGGGAATGTAAACTGGGGCAGCCACTATGGAAAACAGTTTGGACGTTCCTCAAAAAATTAAAAATAGAATTACTATATGATCCAGCAGTTCCACTGCTGGGTATACCTCCAAAGAAAAACAGATCACTATCTTGAAGAGGTAGCTGCAACCCCGTGTTCATTGCGCGTAATTAATCATAGCTGAGATATAGGAACAAGATAAGTGTTCATCGACAGGTGAATGGATAAAGAAGATGGAATACTATTTAGCCATAAAAAGGTGGAAATCCTGCCATTTGCAACAACATGGATGGATCTTGAGGACATTGTGTAAGTGAAATAAGTCAGACAGAGAAAGACAAACCTGTATGTTCTCACTTATATGTAGAATCTAAAAAAGCTGAACTCACAGAAATAAAAAGCAGAATGGTGGTTACCAGGGCCTGGAAGGTGGCGGTAATGGGGAGATGTTGGTCAAAGGCTACAAACTTCCAGCTATAAGATGAATAAGTTCTGGGAATCTAGTGTACAGCATGGTGACTATAGTTACCAATACTGTATTGCATAATTGATAGTTGTTAAGAGAATAGATCTTAAATGTTATACACACATGCAGAAGGAATTATGTGAGAAAATGCAGGTATTAACCAACATTGTTGTGGTAATCATTTTGCAATATATGCATGTATCAAATCATCACATTGTATATCTTAAGCTTACATGTGATATGTCAATATTGTAATAAAACTGGAAGAGAAAAAATCCACAGAGTCATTGCAAGAAAATTATAGGAGAGCGAGAATTACCTTAAAGAATGCCACCTGAACACACGGAATGGGTTGGTGCCCAAAAGGGGGGAAAATAGTTCCCAGGAGATAGAATTAACTTTGCATACAGCTCTCATAAATCCAGACACACTTGTGCTTCTAGGCCTGCCTGGTCCTGAGCACAAGCTCAGAACCATCCCTGCTGAGGAAACCGAGGGCTGGGGTGAACAGCGAGGGAGTCTGGGAGGCTGTGGTGCCCTGGGGCCATCCCTGTCTTCTGTCCCCCACATTCCTATCCACAAAGTCCCCCTCTGACGTCCCCTGCAAGGGCTTCAGCCATGCCCCCATCTGGGCTTGGCTGGGCTGGGTTTGGCTGGGAGGAAGAGAGGTCCCCAGGCGGACACAAAGCAGGGCCCTGACCCAGGCCCCGGAAGGTGTCCTGCATTGTTCTAAGGGAGGCCCCCGGCAGCTCCCGGCTGGAGGAGGGGAGCAGGTGGGACCCTGCCAGCAGGCAGCACCCTGGCAAGACAGGTGGCGAAAAAAGGGGACAGACAAAGGTGGTGAAAGCCCCAGGGCGGTCCTCACCAAGCCCCCCACCACACACACACACACACACACACACACACCTGCTGCCTCAGAGCATCCTGACACTGGGGGATGGAAGCTGCCCTGTGTGCTGGTCTGCCTGGGCCGGACCCAAAGAGTTTCTCCGTTTAAGTGTCACAGCCAACTTCCAACTCCCATTTTACAGATGAGGAAACTGGGTCTAAGAAATGCTTGTTCTAGGTCACACGCCAGGACTTAAACCAAGCGTCTGTTTCCAAGGCCAATATTCTCGATCTGCTTCACTTAATTCTTTCCCTAAGGTAAGTACCGAGCTCTTGGCCTCTTGCACGACTTCTAACCTTGGTCAGAAACACAAAACACTGGGGCTTCCCTTGTGGCGCAGTGATTAAGAATCCGCCTGCCAACGCAGGGGACACGGGCTTGAGCCCTGGTCCGGGAAGATCCCCCATGGCGCGGAGCAGCTAACCCCGTGCTCCACAACTACCGGAGCCCGCCGCCTAGAGCCCGTGCTCTGCAGCAAGAGAAGCCACCACAGTGAGAAGCCTGCGCACCGCAACGAAGAGTAGCCCAATGCAAGAGTAGCAGCAACAAAGACCCAATGCAGCCGAAACTAACTAAATAAATAGATTTATAAAAAAAATAATAAAAATTCCTCAACCTGTGTTATCAGAAGCCAGGATATATCAGAATTCTCCATGGGGTCAAATGAATCAAGCTACCAAATTTCTTATCTAGAGATATTCATATCACAATAAAATGTGTGTTTTCAGATGTTTAAAATCATTGTTTTCAAAAAGAGAGACTTTTGACCACACACAGATATGCAGAAGCACAACGAGTCTGAACCACCACTGGCTCCACTGAACACGTTTTGCAAATATCTGGAGGTGGCCTGACCAGTTGCTGGGTACCACTACTCCTGGGCGGGTAGCAAATTGCAGGGCCTCCTGGTACCACCGAGCAGGAAGGGTGGTGCCGTGAGGTAGCTGTCATGCAGCACACACATGCTGGCTCGAGGGCTGCCTGTAGCACAAGCTCTGTCTCCATGAAAAGGAATAGAAATAGAACCATTAGAGAGAGTGGAGGTGAGAACACTTACACTGATCATATTACCATGCGCCACGATTTTGCAGATCCCATCGACTCCTCACATAGGCAGGATCATCTCCATTTTACAAATGAGGAACGGGGGCTGAAGATGATGATGTGATGAAGGGGTATCTATGTGTCTCCTCTGCCAATGCTTGCATCCCCCTTCTTCTGGCAATAGCAACCCTTGCCCCCCTCACAGTCAACTATGACTCAGGTGAGGCTGCCTGGCTCCCAGGATGCACACTTGACCCAGCCGGGTCCCTCACCAATTCAATCCGTAGGACACAGCGATTGGCTCAGGGGTGTGCACGTGACCCAAGTCAGCCAAGGAGATTCGGTCAGTCCTGGGGCTTCTGCTGGCTTCTTGGGAAAGAGGAGCTCTCTCTCTCTTCTGAAATGGCAGAAATGACAGGTGCTTGGTTGGACTGGGGGCATTTTGTGGAGTAAGAACCTTCCTGAGACTGAACCATATAGAGCAGGACCAAGAGACGAGTGAGACCCAGTCTGAGGGTCCTCTGAGTCTGGCATTGCTTGGGCCTTTCATGTATGTGAGCAAAGCAATACCCAATTTTGATTAAGCTCATTGGTTTTCTTTTTCTGCCTATTTCCCTTTGCTTCCCCAGCTCCCCTTCTCTTCTTTTTAACCTCAAGTTCAGATGATGGGGCTAATCCTATTCCTCAGTCATGACCCATTGTCATCAGCCATTGGCAGGTCTCAGGGGGCAGAGGATGCGCACATGGGAAGATGTATCTCCCAGCCTCCCTTGCAGTCAGCAGGAGACGTGACTGAGTTTTAGCCATTCTTCTTTCAGCTATTCTATCCATTATCCACTCATCTTTTTTTTTTTTGAGCATACTAAAGTAAATTCTAGACACCTTATCATTTGACCCTCATATAAGGACTTAAAAAACATTACCGGACTTCCCTCATGGTGCAGTGGTTAAGAATCCTCCTGCCAGTGCAGGGGACATGGGTTCGAGCCCTGGTCTGGGAAGATCCCACATGCTGCGGAGCAACTAAGCCCGTGCACCAAAACTACTGAGCCTGTGCTCTAGAGCCCATGTGCCACAACTACTGAGACTGTCTGCCATAACTACTGAAGCCCTCGCGCCTAGAGCCCATGATCTGCAACAAGAGTAGCCACCGCAATAAGAAGCCCACATACCACAACGAAGACTCAACGCAGCCAAAAATAAATAAATAAATAAATAAATAGATAAAATTTATTAAAAAAAACATTACCACATACCATTATCACACCCAACAAAATTATGGTAATTTCTTAAAATCATCTAATACCCAATCCATGTTTGTGTTTCCCCAACTGTGCTAAAATGTCCTTCTGTAGTTGGTTTGTCCAAATCAGAATCCAGTTATGTTCCTTTTGCATACAGCTTATGTGTTTTAATATCTTTTAAATTTATTTTAATCTATAATAGTAGCTTCTTTCATTCTTTACCCTACATCATTTATTTATTGGAGAAACAGAGTCATTTATCCTGTAGAATTTCCCACATTCTGGCCTTGGCCGATCGCATCCTCTGCTTCTTAATACGTTCCTCCATCCCCTGCGTTTTCTGTAGGAAGATCTAGAAGTGTGGTTCTATTCAGGGTCAGTTTGGGGGCTAGGGATACTTCATAGTAGTGCTGTGTATTTTCCATCGCATTGCACCCAGAGGCATATCACATCTGGATGCTGCACTTTGGGTGATGTTAAAATGGATCAGGGGGTTCATTAACCATCATAAAGCCCCCTTGCCTTTCACTGCCTGCTTTTAGCAGCAATGATGACTGTGGCTTAGATCCATTATTTCAACAGGGGTTGCAAAAATAGTGGTTTTCTAATCAAATCATGTTTCTTGCTTTTATTCACCATGATTCTTCTCTAAAGATAAACTTTTCCCCATCAACTCTTTGATTACTCTGAAATATAGGCTATCCAGTAAAGACAGGATAAGTGCTTGTTTCTTTTTTTTTATTTACCTGTTTTCAGAATAATGACTTACTCCTTACCAAACTTAAACAAAAACCCCACAATACATTCTTAGTAAGTATCATTTAAAGAGGATTTTAAAGTATATATATTTCAATAAATTACGATCATTATTCTTTTTGATGCTCAAACTGTCTCATCTTTGGCCACAGAGAGTCCCTTCAAGTGGATTTATCTCCTTTCCATAGGACCCAGGGAGTCCTGAGAGCTTCCTTGTTTTCTGGCACAAGATGTCCCAGGCTTATCTTGTCCACATCCTGCCCCAGCCCTGGGGTTAATCATTTTTCCAAGGAGCCCTGATTCCTTTTTGGTACTTAAAAGAACACAATCATTTTTTTAAAATTAATTAATGAAATTTTTTTTATTAAACATCTTTATTGGAGTATAACTGCTTTCCAATGGCGAAGAACACAATTATTTTAAAAGCTCTCCTCCTGTGGAAGTGAAGCAGACAAGCAGTTCCCACAATCGCTGGTCAGATCTTTTCTGGTGCCGCCAGGAGAGACAGATGCTGCAAAGAAACCTCACTGCTTTCAAGAGTTTGGCCTCTGGCTGGCCCTGCCGGAAAGGACAATGGAGAAAAGCCCAGAAAAACCAAGCCCAGCTGTCTTCGCATCCTTCCCGCAGAGCAACTGGCCAAGAGCTGACAGGTGTGAGGCGGGGGTTTTCCTGGAGACCCGCTTCCTCTGCTCACCAAGCTGATACCTCAAACAAAGAGTGACAAGTTTCCTCATGGAGGACTCAGTGGTGCTACTGCGAAGTGTGTAATTGTGTCTGTGTGGGAGAGGAGAGGTGGATTTCCTAAGGGCTTTTGGTAAGGCCTACACCAACAATTTAAAGCTCACATCCATCCTAAGAGCTAAGTACCATTTCTATCCCCATTGTGCAGACAAGGAAAGTGAGGCTCAAAGAGGTTAAGTCACATGGTTAAGGTCAGCACATAGTAAGTAAGTGGATGGGTTACAGTGTGACCCAAGTCTCTTGGATTTCATAAAAATGAAGTTCCCTACACCTGGGGAGGGAGGTGCTTTTACAATATCAAAAACACTAGCAGCAGCAACTGAAATTGCTAAATGTCACTGCAATATCCATTCTCCCTTTCTTTCTTATTATCAGAACTCTGGAAAAAAAATGTGCACAGCTGAAAGACTACATTTCCCAGCTTCCCTTGCAGTTAGGGAGTAGCCAGTGAAATATAAGCAGAAGATGTTGGCTGGGACTTCTGGGTAAGCTCCTTGTAAGGGAACAGACAGCTGCTGGGTAGCCATTGCCCTCCTCCTTCCTAGCTTCCTGCTTACACTGTGGCCAGGATGACTGGAGCTCCATCGTCATCTTGGATCATAACACAGCACTGAGAATGGAAACCTGGCATAAGGATAAGGGAACAAAAAGATAAAAGGAGGCTGGGTCCCTGATGATGAGGAATTGCCATGCCAGGTGGGACTGCCTATGACCAAGATTTGCTACTTGGTCAAACTCTAGTCAGTCTCCCCTGAGCTCTCTTCTCAATTAGATGCTGACTTTTGTGCTTCCCGTGTTCATCTCTGCATTGTTCAGGTTTAACAAGAATCCTGCTGAAGTAGTTTAGCCAGAACAGTGCCCCAGCCATCAATATCTGATCACCCTTGATATCAGATCAGCCTCCTCGTCCTCCACCATTGTCCAGGCGATGTCTGATTGCACTGGCTTGCCTTCAGCAGGAATACTGTTAGGCCATTTTAGCCAGAATCCTCCTTCATCCCTGATGTTTGCTTTTAGTAGTTTTTCATCCACTTACCTCCTACCCTGCTCCTTAGGCATAAATCCCTACTTGTCTTTGTTGTATTCAGAGTTGAGTCTGATCTCGGTCCCCTGCTACAAAACCCCATTGTAGCGGATCCCCTTGAATAGAGTCTTCCTTACAGTCTTGATCAAGTGTCATGAATCATTTGTTTTTTGACACCTATCTTTGGACTTCCTTTATGGGAGAGAGAAACAGAACCCTATCTTGTTTAAGCCATGTATTTGGGTATTTTGTTCAGGGTAGATGAGCCTAATCCAAATAGATATAAACAACAACGTCAGACGCAGAAGCACTGCAGAATTCTGGATCTTCAGTGATGCCCTGCTTCACAGGCTATCAGCTTTCCCGAGAAAACTTCCCTTTTATATGACAAATATCCTGCAAAGTCCCCTTTATCATCTTGAAATAAAAATCAGTCACATGTAATATATCCAAATCAGTATAATGTCCCAATTCTAATGTTATGTTAGGAGAAATGAAAAGAAAGTAATTTGTAAAAATATGTATTTCAATATATAAATGCTTGTGCAATTATACCAGCAGACACCATGAAGTACATAGTTAGATGCTAATACCTACACCTAAAATCGCTGTGTATGTGGCAGGCTAACTGGGGTGTTTTCTTAGTGACTCAAATACAGGAGTGGTTTCAACTTTCTAAAATGGCAAAACCCTCAGTAAAGTTTCAATCAGAATGAAACAAAGCATAATCTCACCTCGATTTACACAGTTAGATGCATTTCTAGAAAACACAATATTAAAACCACACAAGAGGGAAGAGACATGGGGATATATATGTATAGCTGATTCACTTTGTCATAAAGCAGAAACTAACACACCATTGTAAAGCAATTATACTCCAATAAAGATGTTAAAAAAATACTATGTGTTTACATAAAAAAGTTCCAGGATGAGCTAATTAGGACCAGGTTTTTCATCTACATGAGTTTCTGGTAGGACAGTGAGAATTCGTGTAGGGTGCAGGACAGCTTTGTGGTTTGGAGCTGTCCCACACATTGCAGGAGACAGTGGACCCCTCCAGCGGACCGGGCGCTAAGAGCACTTTGCAAGCGCTCCGTAGTGTGTGGGACTGTCCTGGCTGAGGACTGCTGGCAACACAGCTGAAAAAATGGCCTCTGCAGCCCCACACAAGAGCAGAGTCACCACAGTGAGAGCTGTGCTTTCTTCTTCAGGTTTCTGTTGGATTCCAAGGGTGACTCTGGGGTCGGGAATCACTGTCCCCATTTGTTGGATGAAAAGGCAGTAGACACTGGGAAATTGCCCATGCTAAAAGAGCTGAGCCTTGAGCCCCTCGACGACTTAAATCCTAAATTTTTTTTAGAAGAGTTAACAAAGGATAAGAAGTGTAACCATCAACCCAATTCTGTTTTACACACAAACACCTAGCCAAGCCAACGCTGCACATTTTTCTCGTAAGACACTTGCCGATTAAATTGGGCTGGCTAATTAACCCTTAGATGATGTGAAATTAAAATCTAACCATGCTTTGCTTGCAGCATAAGAATAGAGAGGAAACGCATTTGTGGCAGCTTTCCGCCGAGCTCTCAGCCTGAAATGCGACAGGGATGAGCAGGAGATTTAGACCCACAGTCCTAAGCTAGCCCTTGCCTGATAGTCACAAGAAGGACCTTATACGAGTTCCCAAGAACCATGACATTAGAGGAATCAATACAAAATACACCAAAATTCATATTTCTTCTACCAAAAAACTGACCAACTTTTTTGTCTTCTAACACCAGATTGGTTTTGCAGAACTTTGGGCATGGCAAATTTATATTATGATTTCTCTCCTTCCTTCTGTAGGCACTGGGTGAACTCAACTTACTGACATAGTCCCTCTCACCGTTTTCATATATGTTTTTCATTTTAAAATAAAGGAAAATGCTTTCTTTACCCAACTCTTTCCTTTGCACACAAGTTTCTACTTTTTTTCTTGAGACAGCAAAGACTGACACTGGCAGAACTTTCTCGAAGCATAGGTCAGGCAGATAAAGGGTTTTAATAAAGGCAGAGTTGACAGCTTTCCTTTGGGCAAAATGGAATGCCCCGCGGGGTACTGCACCTATTGGCCTTATACTGGGTAGCAGGCCTACTCACAAGTGTATCTCACATTTAGTGCTCAGAGCAGCCCTATCGGGGCAGGTATCACAATTCTCATTATATAGATGGGAAAAATAGGAGAAGATGACTTAAGTTCCCAGAGCGGGGGGCAGACTCAGGATTTGAACCCAGATTTGTCTGAGCTAGGAAACTGTGGTGATTCTCTCACCCCCTTTGATAATTCCCCATTTGAACAGCTTTGCCCTCCTCTACTTCCTCACCTGGGGCAGGGCGTTCACTGCCCATCAGACACAATTATTTTGTGGGGCACGGCGAGCTGGACTTTCTGCCCTGGGACTCTGTCTCCGTCTCCAAATCTGAAACTCCAGGGGCGCAATTGTAAATGCAAATTCTACCTACCAAATCCTTTGGAAAGCAGTTCTCTCTCCTAGTTCTGTGTCTCCCACAAATATAACTGAGTGCAATTATATTGGTCTTTCATAAACAATGAAGAACCGTTGAAGGAAATTCTAAATTCAAGCAAGCTCTGCCAGGATTTCTCTGTAACTCAGTAAACACTGCTGAATATTAGTAAACAAATAAACAAGAAAACTGATGAATGTGTTCTGTGCTTCCCTAGACTGTGAACACACTCTCGGTGATGGGGGCCGAGGGAACGGCCTGGACAGGCCAACTGCAGTCATTGGCTCTTCTCCTCGTCCCACCTACTTTAAAGGGAAACCCTCCGGGAACAAAGAGGAAATTGCACCAAAAAACACAATATTACTTTAAATCCTTGATTTCCTGTATGACACACCAAAGTATTTACTCTAATGCCCACTCAAGTCAGCATAAAATCCCATGCCCCAAGAGGAGAAGGGCTAGGGGGAGGTAAAAAGAGGGCATTTATCACAACTGCAATTAGAATCAGTTTTTAAGATTTGTAAAGATACAATTAAAGAATTGTACCTTTAATCGTTTTAAAGATACAATGTCAATATTTTGCATACGATGCCCCTGTGGGGTAGAGATTCTAGGAGCTGCTGCTTTCAAATTCGTAATTGCATTTTGGCTAAATTATACCATTAAATCATAAAATTATTAAGATGTAGCCCACTTTTGGACATATATAACCAGTACCAAATTGTGTCTTTCTTAGAGGACAAATACCTGATGGTGAAAATATTTATTCAAATTACATTTAATTTGTTCTCTATCATCACAGAATACTATAAAATCATTCTGTATTTCTCTCCATGTTTTAATGTTTGTAATCTACCAGGCCCTTAAGCATCGCCCAGATTTTCCTAAAATGTTACTGCAACGAACTTTCGGGGGTACTCCTCTGTGGGTGCATGCTGTTTCCAGGTTCCGTGGGTTCTGAGTGCCAGCTGCTGGGCTCAAAGGGGAAGAACCCAGGAGACAGACCGGGCTGCGAGCCCTACAGCAGCTGCCGGGCGCCCCCTAGAGCTTCGGAAGGGGCAAGATGCCTTATTTCTATGTAAGTCTTAAACTCGTTTTATTCCTGAAGCCTTTTCAATTAGAAACACGTTTGCTGGGACGAAGTGAGAGAGTGGCACTGACATATATACACTACCAAAAATAGATAGCTAGTGGGAAGCAGCCGCATAGCACAGGGAGATTAGCTCGGTGCTTTGTGTCCACCTAGAGGGGTGGGATAGGGAGGGTGGGAGGGAGATGCAAGAGGGAGGGGACATGGGGATATATGTATACATGTAGCTGATTCATTTTGTTATACAGCAGAAACTAACACAACATTGTAAAGCAATTATACTCCAATAAAGATGTTAAAAAAAAAGAGAGAGAGAGAAAGAAAGAAAGAAACACGCTTGAATTGAGAGAAACCTTACTCACTCACTCTGATGAAACCAGCTGCCCTGTTGTAAACTGCACTGTAGCAAGGAACGGAGAGTGGCTTTTGGTCAAGAGTTATCAAGCATCTGAGGCCTCAGTGCAAGAACTGGTGAGGAACTGAGTCCTGTGGATGATCACACGAGTGGCCTTGGAGGCAGATCCTTTCCCAGGAGAGCCTTGAGTTGACTGCAGCCTCAGCTGACACTGCAGCCCCCGAGAGTCCCTGGGATGAAGGACGCAGACCCACAGAAACCATGAGACAGTAGGTATTGGCTGCTTTAAGTTATTAAAGTTTAGGCGTAATTTGTTATGCAGTGATAGGAAGGAAAACATTTTAAATCATCAGACCCATCAGCAGCTTGAAGAAACAGAGCATCAGTTCGTTCAGTGTCTCCTCTGTGCCTATTCTCCATGCCACCCTCTTCCCCTTTCTCCTGCCAGAGGTAACCACCATCCAGAATTTTTGTTTAACATTCCCTTGCTTTTTTTTTTTTTTTTTTTGCGGTACGCGGGCCTCTCACTGTTGTGACCTCTCCCGTTGCGGAGCACAGGCTCTGGACACGCAGGCTCAGCGGCCATGGCTCACGGGCCCAGCCGCTCCACGGCATGTGGGATCTTCCTGGACCGGGGCACGAACCCGTGTCCCCTGCATCGGCAGGCGGACGGACTCTCAATCACTGCGCCACCAGGGAAACCCATCCCTTGCTTTTTAAAAAACACACATATATGTTTGCCTAAACACATTTTGTTGAGTTTTGCAGGTTTTTGAACTTTATCTTATATAAATCCAGTTACACGTATGCTTCTATGATTTGCATTTCTTATTCAAAATTAAGCTCCTGAGACTGAACCATGCTGATCATGTGGTTCATTCATTTTCACTGATGTGAATTTCTCCACTCTTTTGTCCTTGGACACTCAGAATGTTTTCAGTGATTTTCTATTGCCACCGGCCTGCTGTGAACATTCTTGGGCATGACTCCTGGAACACGTGAGCCAGGATTTCTCTGGTGTAGACACGTAGGAGTGGAAGGGCTGCTTAGGTATAAGCATCTTCAACTTTATAATATAATGAAAATGTTTTCCAAAGGGATGATACCACTCTACACTCCCAACTGGTGTGCAGAAGAATTCCTCTACATCCTTTTTGATCATTATAAAATGACCTCTTGTGATTTTAATTTGCAGTTCCCTAATGACTACTAAGATGAACAACTTTTTCACTTGCCTTTGGCAGATCAGGTTTTATTCTCCTGCACAATGCCTATTTATGACTTTTGTCCAGGTTTTTATTGGGTTGTCTTTAACTGATTGATTCACAGGTGTTCTTTATACATTCTGATACTATACCTTGTCAATTACATGTGTTGCAAATATATTCGTTTGGCATTATCTTTTCATTCTTTTTGAAGTATTTTGAGGAAAAGAAGTTATAAGGTTTAATGTAGTCCAATTTATCAATCATTTCCCGTCCGATGTACACTTTTTGTGTCTTGCTTAACTTTCTCTCCCACTAGTTTATAAAGATTTTCTCCTATATTTTCTTCTTAAAATTGTAAAATTTTGGCCTCTCACATTTACATATAATCCATTTGAAATGGATTCTTTTAGTATGCCATAAGGTATCCACCAACTGGATATGAATATCCAATTTTATAATTTTTCATATGGATAACCTTGAACCAGCACCATGCTGAACGGTCCATCCAGTTCTCAGTGATTTGTCATGCTATCTCAAATACAATCAAGTCTCTGTCTAGGTGTGTGTCTGTTTCTGGGCTCTGTCTTCTGCTCCATTGTTTCAGCTGTATATTCTTGTGCCAATACCAGAAGTCCTAATTACTCTAACTTTATAATAAAAATGTCACCTTGGGCTTCCCTGGTGGTGCAGTGGTTGGGAGTCCGCCTGCCAATGCAGGGGACGCGGGTTCGTGCCCCGGTCCGGGAAGATCCCACATGCCGCGGAGCGGCTGGGCCCGTGAGCCATGGCCGCTGAGTCTGCGCGTCCGGAGCCTGTGCTCCGCAACAGGAGAGGCCACAACAGTGAGAGGCCCGCGTACTGCAAAAAAAAAAAAAAAAAAAAAAAAAGTCACCTTATCTTATCCTTCTTTAGAAGCATCTAGGTTATTCTGGTCCTTTGTTTTACCATGTACATTTAATGATTAATTAAATTCTAAGAAAAATGCTGTTGATCTTAAATCATATAAAATCCATAGGTCTATTGGAGACAATTGCTATTGCTCTAAGTTTCCCTACCCATAACATGTTGTATTTCTACAATTATTTGGGACTTCTTTAATAGTTTTCCAAAAGAGTGTATCATTTTCTTCATATTTTCTGAGCTTTAGGTCCAGCTATGTTATTTTTCACTGTTGCTATTGTAAATGGTATTATTTAAAGTTTGTAATATTTTGTTTGTTGCTTCAATAAAACACAATTATTTCTATATACCTAGCAACATTGTTAAACATATGTTAATTCTAAAAATTAATCTATAGATTTCTTTTGAATTTTCCATGTGGATAATCATAATAACTTAGTCTCTTCCTCTCTAATTGTTTCTGGCTAGGATCTTAAGTACAATGTCAAAAAGTGGTAATGGCAGCATTCTTGACTTGTTCTTGATGTCAAAGGAACTATAGTAACATTTCACTTCTAAGTATGATGGCTACTATAGGTTTTTTGGAGATGTTTCTTATCAGGTTAAAGACCTCACCTTCTACTTCTAGTTTGTGAAGAGTTTTATCATGACTGAATATTAAATTTCACTGGAGGCTTTTTCCATATCTGTGATGATCATATGGTGTTTCTTCACTAATCTGCTAATGTGATAAATTTGCATTAATACATTATTTAATGTTAAACTAGCCTTGTGTTGTTGGGATTATCCCAATTTGGTCATAATCTACTGTGGACAAAGTGTCGCCTGCCGTTTCAGTAAACAAAGGATGTTTTGGAGGTCTTAAAGCTATCAGCCACTACAGCTGCTGCCCCCTACTCCTTCCCTGGTGTACCCTGAGGGGATTCAGGATGGAGAAAAACAGGATACTGGCCATGCATATATAGTCAACTAATATTTGACAAGGGAGACAGGAACACTCAATATGGAAAAGATTGTATCTTCAATAAATTGTGGTGGGAAAACTGGATAGTCATGTGCAAAAGAATGACATTGAACTCCGATCTTACACAAAACTTAAGTCAAAATGGATTAAAATTTAAGTCAAAATGGATTAAAGACTTAAATGTAAGACCTGAAAACGTAAAAGTTTTAGAAGAAAATAGGGGAAAATCTCCTTGACATTGGTCTTGGCAACAATTTTTTAGATATGACACCAAGAGCAAAAATTAATAAGTGGGACTACATCATACTAAAACGTCTTCCGAAATAAGTTAGACAGAGAAAGGCAAATTCTGTATGATCTCATACGAATCTAAAAGAGCTGAACTCATAGAAATAGAGAATAGAATGGTAGTTGCTAAGGGCTGGGATTGAGGGGATCTGGGGAGAGCTTAGTCAAGGGGTACAAACGGCCAGTTATGAGTTCTGGGGATCTAAAGCACAGCATGGTGACGATACTTACAATACTGTATTATATCCTTGAAAGTTGCTAAGAGTCCGATTTTAAATGGTTTACCAGACACACACACACACACACACACACACTCAAATGGTAATTATGAGAGGGGATGGCGGTGTTAACTAACCTTATTGTGGTAATCATTTTGAGAAAGGAAGGGAGCAGGGCACAACCTTTAAAAGAATAACATAGCCCGAGGACATGACATAAACTGATTAGAACCAAATAGGTCCAAGATGGCAGATGACTAGACCTTGAGCCTCAGTATATGCTCATTGTAACACTTCAGCAAACGAAATGATACATCCACAGGCGCCATGGCAGTTTCAAGGCTGACCACAAAAGGTCAAAAAGTGGGCAGTGGCCCAATTCCTGGAAATCCCCACTCCTTCCCCAAAATAGCTGGAATACTTCTCTCACTCCTTAGCCTATGAAATTACCCACCCCTATAAAAACTGACCACCCCATACCCTGGGGTCTCTCTCACCTTCCCAGATGGCCCACACTCTGACATATGGAGTGTGTTTCTCCCTGAATAAACCTTCTTTCACTTTGCTATGGCTCGCCCTTGAATTCTTTCCTGTGTGAAGCCAAGAACCCACACTTGGTGGCTATCCCAGGGACTCAGAGGTGACCTGGGATGTGACCATCCTCTCGTGCCCCACTCTTCTTTCCTGCAACAATTTTGCACACAAAAGTGTACTTTCAAATCATCATATTGTACACCTTAAACGTATACAATGTCATATGTCAACTATATCTCAATAAGGCTGGGGGGAAAATATTTTTGTAATAGTATGGGGAAAACACATCTAAAAGTTCTATTCTCTGAACTATTTCCCCAAATGATGGAATTTTGCCTACCGATTTATAGCTTCTCTAAGATAGGTAACATTTTGCACTTTAAAGAACAATGACAACACCAGAAAAACAAAACTGTCTGCATGATTTGGATATATGCTGAAGTATGAGAACCACAGCCCCAGTGTACCCTTGGAAGGGGAGTTTTGAGAATCACAGAGCCTCAGTTAGCTGAGTCTCTAAAGGACTGTTAGAGCAGAACCAACCTGTTCTCAGCCCAAGATCCTTAAATGAGCAAGCAATAAATTCCTATTAGGTTGAGCCATTACGTATTTGAGTCTCTAAACTACTGTGCCCTAGCCTACCCTAACTAATATAAATGCTTACCTCATTAATTTTCAGCCTTTTTTTCCTTTTATAATATATGGGCTTAAAAGGTAAAATTTTCTCTAAGGACTGCTTAAAAAGTTATCAGTTTTGACATTTAGACTTTTTGTTATCATTCAGTTTAAAATATTTTGTCCATTTGACTGAGGGGATTTGTGGATTCTTTAGAACCATGTTTCTCAATTTCCAAACTTACAAAGTTCTTCAGTCTTCTTGTTGATTTCCAGTTTAATTGCTTTGTGGTCCCAGAAACAACTCTGTATGACTTTAATACTTTGAAGTTCGATGAGACTGCTTGGGTCCATTTTTTTTTTTTTTTTTTTTTTTTACATCTTTATTGGAGTATAATTGCTTTACAATGGTGTGTTAGTTTCTGCTTTATAACAAGGTGAATCAGGGCTTCCCTGGTGGCGCAGTGGTTGAGAGTCCGCCTGCCGATGCAGGGGATGTGGGTTCGTGCCCCGGTCCGGGAAGATCCCACATGCCGCGGAGCGGCTGGGCCTGTGAGCCATGGCCGCTGAGCCTGCGCGTCCGGAGCCTGTGCTCCGCAACGGGAGAGGCCACGGCAGTGACAGGCCCGCGTACGGCAAAAAAAAAAAAAAAAGTGAATCAGTTATACATATACATATGTTCCCATACCTCTTCCCTCTTGCATCTCCCTCCCTCCCACTCTCCCTATCCCACCCCTCCAAGCAGTCACAAAGCACCGAGCTGATCTCCCTGTGTTATGCGGCTGCTTCCCACTAGCTATCTACCTTACGTTTGGTAGTGTATATATGTCCATGCCTCTCTCTCGCTTTGTTGGGTCCATTTTTATCAACATTCTGTGTATGCTTGAAAAAACACGCATATTCTGAAGATGTTGAATGCAGTGTTCTATGTGTTTCCACTGGGTCAGAGTTGTTAATCATCTTGTTGAAATCTATATGCTTACTGTTTTTATTTGCTTGTTCTATCAATTTCTGAGTGAACTTTGTCAAAAACTACCTCTATTGCTGTGGGTTTGTCTGTTTCTTCTTGTGGTTCTTTCCATTTTGGCTTTATACAATGAGAAAATGTCATTAGATGCATGAAAATTTTAAATCATTGAATCATTGTGTTTTGATGAAACAAATCTTTTATTAATATGTGGTGACTAACCTTCTTGAATTCTAGGAATGTTTTCTTGCCTGAAAGCCTTTTTTCTCTGGTAGCAATATAGTTACACTTATTTTCCTTTGGGTAGTATTTTTACACCTTATCCAATTCTTTTACTTTCAACCTTAGCATGCCCTTATGGTTTAGCCATGTCTTTCACAAAGTTGTTGTTTGTTTTTAAATTCAGCCCGAAAATCTTTAAACTGGAACATTTCGTCCTTTTCCACTTAATGTAACTACTGATATATTTGGATTTAAAACTATCTTATTTCATGCTTTTTGTCTCTCCTTTCTGGCCTTCTTTTTAACTGAATTTCATGTTTTCCCCTTCTACTAGTATGGGGAAGAGGCCTTTCATTGGTTATCCTATGTCTTACAATGTATATTTAAAATTTTAAATGAATCAAAATCTTTGTCTTCCTTCTGGTTAATACAAGGTTCATAGAATGTTCAAACTCCCACTTACCTCCTTCCTCACTTCCATAAAATTGTAATGTGCTCGGGGCTTCCCTGGTGGCGCAGTGGTTAAAAATCCGCCTGCCAGTGCAAGGGACACGGGTTCGAGCCCTAGTCTCGGAAAATCCCGCCAGGGACACGGGTTCGAGCTGTGGTCTGGGAAGATCCCACATGCCGCGAAGCAACTAACCCCGTGCGCCACAACTACTGAGTTCGCATGCCACAACTGCTGAAGCCCGCAGACCTAGAGCCTGTGCTCCGCAACAAGAGATGCCACCACAATGAGAAGCCCGCGCACCGCAACGAAAGAGTAGCCCCCGCTCGCCGCAACTAGAGAAAGCCTGCGCACAGCAACGAAGACCCAATGCAGCCAAAAATTAAAACATTAAAAAAAAAATTGTAATGTGCTGTATTTTTGTTATTTAAAAAAAATGCCACAATTATCTCTTTCATATGGTTAAACACCTTTTGCATTTACCTGCCTAACTTACTGCTTTTTTGTTTACCATTTTATCTTGCATTTTAGGCCTTGCATTTGGTCTCAGATTCCTTCTGCCTAAATCTTTTAGGATTTCCTTTGGTGAGCTTCTGTTGATAGCAAACTCCCAGTTTTAATTTTTCTGAAATTTCTTTATTCTATTCTCATTTCTGAAAGATTTTTACTGGGTATAAAATCCTAGTTTGGCAGTACCCTGGAAGGAATTGTTCCATTGTCTTCTGTTATTAATGTGGAGTTAGTTGTCAGCCTAGCTGTCATTGCTTTGAAGGTTCTGTCAAAGGAAAAATTCTGGATGCTTTTTTCTCAAATTTTTCTCTTTGCCTTTGGTTATCTAATTTCACGACTTTGTGTCTAGATAGGGGCCTATTTTTATTTATTCTCTTTGGGATTACCTGGGATTTTGAATCTGTGGAGTACTGTTCTTCATCAGTTTGAGAAAATTCTCAGCCTTTGTAGCTTCAGATGATCTCTATGATCCGTTTTCTCTCTGCTTCTCTGGGACACCAATCAAACATCTATTGGACTTGCTGTGTATCCTGCCTGCATCTTACTCTCTCGTCTGTAATTTCTTCCCCTTTGCTGCATTCTGCATTTCTCCTGCTCCATCTTTCAGTTCCACAATTCTCCTTCAACGTTGTCCAACTGCGGTTTAAATTTTATTTTTCATTTCTAGAAGTTATATTTGGTTTTCAAATCTGTTCTACCATTTTTAAGCGGCTCATTCTGTTTTCAAGTAGGCCTTATATTTTTAAAAATGTACTAGTTTGCATTTGGCAATCTTTATTTGATACCTCCAGAATCTGTTTTTGTTTTTTTTGGTGGGGGAGGACAGGCTGTTTTTGCTTCTATTTTGAGGGTTTTCCCCAGTGGTGCAGTCTCATAGGCCTTGGAAAACTCTGGATGTGGTTTTACCACGACCTGGGATGAGGGATGAGGATTGCTTTTTCCAGGAATGAATGGGATTTGCTTCTATTGTGCACTTGAGATTTATATTTCTGGAACCACATTCATTCATGACCCGAGGGTCCCCCTCCCCACGCTAATAATGCAGATATGGGCTTTAATTCTGCTCAAGAGTCAGTACTTGATCTACAGTTTCAGGGATAGGCTCTTTTCCTCTTTCAATTTTTCTTCTCAGTTCTGCTCAGCACCAAGGAAACTTTGTCTGGTCCCAAGGGGGCACAAAGAAGAATCCAAATGTACTTCTGGGGTCCCAGCTTAACGGGGTCTACTAGGCTCCTCAACTTAGGGGAGGCCTGCTTGTTCATCTGCTTCTGTCTCCCTTGTTCTGAAAGGCTATCAAGATTATAGTTAGATCAGCAAACACGTCTAAGTGCCTATCAACTTTATAGGTTCTTGCTGTATCTTGGATTTTGGCCTGCTTGTTCCTCATTATTATATTAACTCTAGGATGATAAGATTTTTGAAGTATTTTATCTAGTATTTTTTTTTTTTTTTTTTTTTTGCTGTACGCGGGCCTCTCACCGTTGTGGCCTCTCCCATTGCGGAGCACAGGCTCCGGACACGCAGGCTCAGCGGCCATGGCTCACGGGCCCAGCCACTCCGCGGCACGTGGGATCCTCCCGGACCGGGGCAGGAACCCGCGTCCCCAGCATTGGCAGGCGGACTCTCAACCACTGCGCCACCAGGGAAGCCCTATCTAGTATTTTAATTGCACTCATTAGAAACTTTGGCCCTAAAACGTAGCCCATTATGCAGGTAGCAGAAATCAAGATCTTCACCTTGCTTTGATGTTCTTCAGTTTCGCTATGTGTATAGGCATGATTTAATCCTACTTAGGATACACTGTGATTCGTGGAGCTACGGATCCATGTTTATCAACTCTGGGAATTTTACCTTTTAAAATATTGCCTCTTCTCTATTCTCTTCATTACTTTAATATAATGTAGTATTAGACATTCTCATTCCATCCTCCATGTCTCCTAACTTCTCATTCATACAGTCCTTTTCTCTCTCTTTGCTGTCTTCTAGGTCAATGATTTAGATATATCTTACAGTTTAAATCATTTCACTTATGTCTAGTCCATTTTTGACTTATCTATTGAGTTGATGTCAGTTCCTGTATTTTAACTTTTGGTCTGTTTATCCCTTATGTTTCTTATTGTATGCTCATCTTAGTAATTACAGCTACTCTGCATTTTCTGTCTTGTCAGTTGGAACCTATTAAGTGTTTGACAGTGTTAAATGTGTTGTTTCTGTGTTTCTGTAATCACTCATAGTGGCTGGTCTTAACGTGTTTGGTGATCATCAAGTAATGCTATGAGAATTCTGTAGGCCTAACTTGGAAAGTTTTCCTCTAACGATTTGATTCTACTTCTACTGGTATCCCCATCCTGGAAGCACCTCAGCCTGCTCTGACTCCCCTACTCTTCAGCCCCAGACCCCAAATATAACTAACTGCTCCTGGTCATCTAAGCTGCAGCACCAGTCCCTACCCTGATTAATCCAGATTTACTCTAATAGTTTAGCTTTGGGCTTGGGGTAGAGGAGTGGAGGGGAAAAAGTCCTTGGGGAACCCTTCTGTTTTTTTGCCAGCAATGCCTTAAGAAGCATGTTCTAAGATTAGCTGTCACGGAAGAGGTGCGCTGCTCAGAGGTCCGGCTTACTCATGATACCACAATCAGATATTCACTTGTAACACTGCCATTTTATTAAGCATGACTTAATAAACATATTAAGCATGACTACTTTATGAACTGTACTTTGATACTTCCAGTATCTCAAGTCTTCATGGGTTTCATTCTGTAGCTTTCACTCAAAATTTACTCTTTTCCTTAAGTATCTTTATTTCACGTTTTTAAATACATGTTTAAAGTGAACAAATATTAAATGCACAGTTAATGATTTTCATATTGTGTACACACCTATTTAACCACTACCCAAATCAACATGTGAGAGATGGCCATTATTCCAGAGTTCCACTAGGCCCCCTTGTTAGTCAGCTCCTCCCCCACACCTTCCAGTAAACAATAATTTGGCTTCTATCATGTTGAGTAGTTTTGCCTGTTCCTGACCCTCACATAAATGGAATAGAGGATATACTATTCTGTGCCAGGCTTCTTGCATCTAACATGTTTTTGATACTCATCCATGCTATGGCATGTATCAGTAATTCACATCTTGCTTTTTGTTTTGCTGTGCAGTATTGCACTGTATGAGCATAAAGTGACCTTCTCTTGATGACCACCTTTAGTAATAAAGCTGCTATGAACATTTGAGGACAACTTTTCATTTCTCTTGGGAAACTTTTCCTCCCCACCTGGTAATAATTCTGGGTGATACAGTGGATATAGTTTTAAATTTTCCTAGAAATGGCATCTTTCCAAAGTAGCTGTACCATTTTAACACTCTAAACAACAATGTATGAGTCCCAGTTGTTTGAACCTCCTCGGTATGATGTTTACTTGTCATTGTACAGGGTGCACTGTAGTGTTTCCTTGGTTCTAATTCATTAATCATGTTAAGTATCTTCTCATATGCCTACTTTTTTGTAAAGTGGCTGTTCAGGTCTTTACCTTAAAAATTTTCCTTATTAAATGTCCTGTCAGATATACTGTGAATATTTTGTCTGTGGCTGCATTTTTACTTTTAATGGTGTCTTTTAAATTTTGATGTTTCTTCTTTTTAATGGTTAGTGCCTTTTTTTGGTAAATTTCAATCCTTGCCTACTCCAAGGTTGCAAAGATATTTTCTTCTAGTTTACAATTTTAATTTTTACCTTTAGACCTATCATCCATCTTTTGTGTATGGTGATGTAATTGTTCATTTTTATTCATATTATTGTCTAGTTGCCCTAGCATACTTATCAGGGGTGTGGAGGCAAAAAGCAAAACAAAAAATCAGTATGTAGTTTAGGAAGATATAGATCAAATAACCTGGGCCACTAAAACTCGCAGTTCATACAATCTTCATCAATCTTATTGGATAATCTTGAAAGCTAAGGTTCAGAAGTAGCAGTTGAAAATGGGCTATTTATTCTTGACAATGAGACTCAAGGAGGAATTATGAGGTGTTTTTTTTTGCCATACGCAGGCCTCTCACTGTTGTGGCCCCTCCTGTTGCGGAGCACAGGCTCTACACGCACAGGCTCAGCGGCCATGGCTCATGGGCCAGCCGCTCCACGACATGTGGATCTTCCCAGACCAGGGCACAAACCCGCGTCCCCTGAATCGGCAGGTGGACTCTCTACCACTGCGCCACCAAGGAAGCCCCTATGAGGTGCTTTTAAAAGTAGGGAACTGGATAACAGAAAAGGAGGGTCTAGCACTAAATTTTGTTGGGCTAGATGTAATGAGCTCCTTCGAATTTGACTAGGTTTAGAATCCTGGATCTACCACTAGTTTTCAAAATGTCAAGACAGTTACTTTTGAATCAATTCCCAGGAAAGAATAAAAGAAAATGGATTATTTTTCCTAATGGGCTATTAGAAAACTTTGATCTTTACTTCAAGGAACACCCCTCCCTGTATCAGCCCATATTTCCATCCCTGTTTCAAAGTCTGGGTAAAAATACTATTTTTTTCCAGGCAGCCTTTCCAGATTTTTCTAACAGAATTAATCACCATGACACTTCAGAGAAAATACAACATCCCTGAAGTTCACAGGTAGTATAATTGAGGGCTGCCTATCTAAGACAAACTGAACCTATTTGTTAAGTCTGATTTTCTATGATGCTTTGGAAAAAAAAATCCACTGCCTTCCAGTAGCCTCAGGACGTAATCTAAGCTCTATATAGATCAGTTTCAAAGACAGGCCACGTTGTTCCAGTTTACTTACTGAGCTCCATTTCTCATGACTCCCCAATGTTTCATTCTAAGCCAATCCCCATCTATCTTTTAGGTTTTTTTTTTTTTTTTTTTTTTTTGCGGTATGCGGGCCTCTCACTGTTGTGGCCTCTCCCGTTGTGGAGCACAGGCTCCGGACGCGCAGGCTCAGCGGCCATGGCTCACGGGCACAGCCGCTCCGCAGCATGTGGGATCTTCCCGGACCGGGGCACGAACCCATGTCCCCTGTATCGGCAGGCGGACTCTCAACCACTGCGCCACCAGGGAAGGCTTTTTTTTTTTTTTTAATCATCTCAGGGTCATCTCAAGTGCTGATGAATAACCTAGTGTAGTGAGTAAACACAAACACCCAAACTGAAAAAGACCAGCTATAACTAACAACCCTTTAAATATCATGTGTCTATTCACCCAATATACAGGCTGTTGGGAAATCACATGAAATCACTGTATAAACATAGCACTCTACAAATTTACTGAGTTGACTCCATACATAAAGGTAGTCAGCTGGTCTGTGCAATGCAAAAAATTAACAAAGGAAATCATTTAACTACACTTTGCTTGCTTGCCTGAGTATCAGTTGTACAGATGTCACACTTGAACCTTAAGAAATCATTAACTCACAGATTCCTTCTTCTATCACAGCTCCTGATATTTGGTAACATCCACACAATTTACATCTGGGACACTTGAGCTAAGTCATACCATTATTTTGCCAATATCTTCACTCTACCCACCATTTCAGTCTTCAGTGGAAAGAGTACTGTCAGGAGGCCAATTTCAGCATTATGTTGACAAATGGAACATAACAAATTTGTCCTGGTTTCCTAACAAAACTACGTGGTTTGACGGTTGCTACAATTTGGGAAAACCTAAAAAAACAAAACAGACAAAATATAAAGTGGGTAGGCACTACATAACACTTATACCTGTGTCACTTGTATTTCAATCTATCATATGTGGATTCATTTGGTTATTATAACAAGTTTCCAGCTCTTTACCTTTAATATTCTTAGCTTTCCCAAAGGCTGAAATTAAAACAAAAGCTCCTACTGTTAAAAAAAAATTACAAGCTAGGGAGGAATCAATCAAATATCCTAATCAGGCTCCAATTTCTCAAATATTCTTTGCAAATTAGATATTTTGATACATGAAATGTCCTGGATTTACAGATCAACAAACCTGTGGAAAATATGCAAGAAAAGAAATTTCTTCCTGAACTATGAGGGAGTGGGATTATTTGACCTTTCAATTCCTAGAGGTATCTATCACTAGGTCTAGCAGGTAGGACCCTAACACATAACTTGAAAAAAATGGCCATGCACTTTTGTTCTACACATTAATCTTAAGAAAGTACGATTACATTCTCACCATACCAGAGTATTAGGATACATTATAGAAAAACTGAAAAATGAACACTGTATTTTCATATGCATATTTTAATTTTTGGAATTTTAACAATTCAAATAAAATTCAGCTAGTTAACATAAATACAGAGTAAATGCACATAATTTACAGCCACATACAGGAATTCAATAGCAAACGTCACATAAATGGTCAAAGGATATCAACTCTTTGAAGTTGATTATTTAGCTATGACTGACAGGTCATAATTTAATGGTTCACATATGCAGGGGTACACATTCAAAATGTTTATTAACACAAAAACTGAGTAAAACTAGAATTTTCAGTTTCTAAAAGGAGTAGCATAAAAAGCAGAGTGTAGATTGAGAAATATAAGGGCACAATGGAGATTTGTGTGGGCCGAAAGTTAGTACATTGTATTAAATACTTTTATATAGTTAAAATCCCCTTCCAATTTAAATCATTTAGAAACATCTATATTCTTAGGAATGTTAAAGTCATGATCAATACTAGAGGAGAAAAAGGCTGAACTATTATTTACCAGCCCCAAAGGGGTCCCTATACTGCTAACAGTCTAGGCAGAAAAGCGTGTAAACAACAAGACAGCACGAACAACGCTGGAAGGGTAAAGGATAAACTGATTCCTAGCACTTAAGTCCTTCAAGATCAAATCAGTATTTGTAGTGATCTAAAACAAAATCTAAAAATGGTGACGTATTTATACTCCAGTAAAGAGTAAACACGCATTATTCTTAACAACCCAAACTCAGCTGGTCCTCATAGAATAATGCTATTCCACAATGGGCATTTGGTTTTAGGAGACAAAAGTCTGGATTAAATAATTTAATGATATTCTCTCTTGGTGTCAGAGTTAAAAAATCAATTGCTTGAGGGTTCCATCTAGTAAGATTGGTTCCACGAAATTACATACATAAGGAAAACCAAGACAAAAACTTTGGTGATACAGTTTTTTCCCTGGATTTAAAAGCACTGTATGGTACCCCACAATCACAGGTTGGTCATTCTCAGATTTTTGACTTTGAAATCTAGTAAACTGTTTCTGTAAGCCACAAGTACCAGAGTTCCTATCTGCTGCTCTATGAGTATGTTCTTTCAGTATGTACCGCTTTAACCTGAAAAGTTCAATTTTCTGAGACAATTCTCCAATAAAAGTACATACCAATTTGAAGAGTGCTGACTACCTCTACACTAGAAATAAAAAGCTATCTGATAGAAAACAGATGAAAATAAAACAGTTTAAAAAAGAAGTCCAATGCTTTTTAAGTGTTTTTCTTTTTTTCTTTTTAAACGTTTGCATCAATTAAAAAAAAAACTCCAAAGAAATGTTTCAAAGACAAACTTTATGTACAATTTTTATATAAAGTTTTCTTTTTAAATTATCTTTGTCATACATAAACTACGGCAGATTGTACTTTGGGGGGAAAAAACAAAATAAGCTTCATTGCTCCTTTCCAGTTGTCGCACAAAGAAACAAAGTCTGAGACTCTAAGATCTTTTCCTTCCAGCACGTAAATATACTCACTTTTAAAAGCTGAAAAAAATGCACTAAAGGGTCAATACAAATACAAACAGGAATAGAATACGAGTTCATCCTTGAAGGACACTTGTTATGAATTTGCTACAACTAGATAAGATGTTCCTTAGCTGCTGGTTTTTATATCATTCTTAATCATTTGTGGGGTATTCAGATCACTAAGATTAGAGAGTCTCTGTCTGACATTCAATACAACTAATGTTTACAGATCTTCACAAGGCAAATTGCACTGTATTAGGCAGGATAAGTGGCACATGAAAATGAAAACACTATATATTGACACTTTCTTTACAGATTTAAGTTACAAACCCCATTACTGTTTTTTTTGGGGGGTGGGGGGCATGTTCCTCACAATATATGTCAAAGCTGAAATTCACCATAAAAGGTATTAATAATCCCAAAGGTAATGAAACTGAATTTGCCTTTGGTCTCCAAAGAGATTGGAATATTTTAAATTCCAATCGAAGCACCTCAAAAACATCCAGTTACTGTTGATTGCAAGGAAGTTAAGGTGTAGGAATTTAAGAGGGCACTGTGTCTCACTGGTGACAGTGGAGAAAGCTTGTAATGACATGCTATGATTTTTTTATATGTTAGGGGCACTACAGTGTACATAAGAATACTTAAAAACATTTATAGTAAAGATCTCCAAAATATACCTAAATCCCAGAAAAATGTTATGAACACTGTTTCTGCCTAATACATAACCAATACTTAAAAAAAGTAATCTTGGGAATTCTCTCCTACTCTCACCCTCCCCCCCAAAAGGCCACAAAGTGCATTCACAAAAAGTCATTCTTAAGATAAAGCCATTGCACAAAATGTACAGTTCATGTATACTGAAATGACTACCACACTGGAGTTTAATTGTATAAGTTTCATACACCAGTATAGCAACATCCATAAGCGAAAGTCTTTTAATTGAATTACAGTAAATATCTTCATAAGGGCCATACATATAATACATTTAAAGTATTAAAAGGTGCAGTTGAACTCAACAGCAAAATGTAAAAGCTATATCCTGTTAACACGCTTAATCTGAATTAACTTGAATCTTTCTATGATTTACCATTCAAGAAATTCGGATGGAATAAATTCCTTGTCCAAAGCAGTTTGTTCATTTATAAAACTGTAAGTTAATTAGGATCATTACCTGCCCAATCAGATTGCAGAGGGCCCTTCGTCTATAATGTTTATGCTGCCCCAGGTATTTATAACATCATCTTAAAAAAAGAAAACACCTTGTAAGGACAAAGCTAAAAATTACCATTTTCTCTACTAAATAAATACAATGTATGCAGAGCTTCTGGAAATAATTCAAAGGTTCAAATTCTTAATGTGAAACCAAATAGAGAAACATTCAGAAGCAGTAAATTTTTTCCATTTTAAGAAAATGATACCTAGGTATGGCAGGGGATAGTTCAAGTTCATAATTAATTAGTCACTGAAAAGACACTGCATTCATTCATGTATCATTAGGTTAGAAAAGATAAGAGGACATGCTCAAGTTACTGAAATGGCCAAGAATCAACATTTTACTGGTTGTGTCCCAAACTATTACCATTTGAGTTGATACATTAACAAACAATTTAAGTGTTCACATTATGCTAAACATAAAGCACCTGTGAGCAGTGGAAACCAAAACATTTTTAAAGCTAAAAATAAACACATGTTTAGACACTACTTCATTTGTCGTCAAAAACAGTGACTACTAATCCCAAATGATTAACTTTAAAATATAGTGCCAGATCCTCTCAAGGAAATGTGAAAATACTATCACTGTTTTCAATTTTATAGGAATTATGCAGAAGTTAGAAATTTATGACTGGCAATACTATCTTTGGATAGTTATACAGTTACAGATGGCTCTGTCTAGAAAACTGGAAAAGTGCTCATGGAATAAACACTACACTCTGATTGCCATAAATCAACAAAATGCCAACTGTGTCCTGTGGACATGGTAGAGAAAATGGCAATTTTGAAGAACGAGCGCTTCTAAAGGCTTTTTCTTGGAGGCAGCCAAGGTTTTTTTTCACATTACTAAAAAGACTAAGTAATGTGGTTATGATTACTTTAATTCCTACGACCAAACTTCCACTTAGGTATAGTTCCATGTTCCCACACTATTTTCCTTCTGTCCACCAAGCTGGCTTCGGTACTCCATGGTCCACTGTATCTTTTGGTCTTCCCTCTTTATAGTACAGCAGCCTGGTGGTGCTATCCGTTGAGCAGGTAGACCACTAATTCATAGGTGGCCATCATAATGGCTGTGTTTGGAATCTGTCTCACCAGATGAGTTGTCAGACCACGGTAAAGAGACCCATAGCCTTCTTCTTGAACAAGCAAAGACAGTGTCTGAAAAAAGGATCTATATTTTGTTCCCTCCTCACGCAGTCTTGTTCTTACAACTTCTGTATGGGAAAAAAATAAAGTCATTTTATTTAAACACCAGTGTGATTATCTTTATACCCCTCCTAATACTGGACAAATCCCATTTATCAGACTGTAAGTGTAAGCTCAGGATAAATGAGGAGTAATTTTTAATGTGCAACTTATTGAAACTAGTTACCATAGCCATGTCTTTCACCAAACTCCTAAGCTAGCTGGCTAAAATCACATATACTAATTATAAAATTTCATAGGTTCCTGAATGGTAAAAGACAGAATAAACAAAAATATCAGCTGTATACTGGATATAGATAAAAGGGAGAATAGATGTGATAAATAAAGGTAAAGTTGGAAAGAGAATAGAGGTGGTATCAAAGATGAATACAAAAAGATACAGTGAGAAACAAGCAGGAAAGATTTTTAAGAAGTGGCCATTACAATGAAAAAGCAGAATGATTAATTTATTCACAATGGTCCACATATACCAACATGAAATTTCATGTGGACGAGTCTGAAAATGCTTAAAATACTAGTTAGTGTCAGCTAAAAGGCCACATCTGGGAAGCAACCAGGCAAAAATCATAAACCTTTAGAGCTGTAAAGGATCTTAAAGGTTAGTCTAATTTTTCTTCATTTTAAAAGGTAAAGAAAGAAATGGGGGCTACTAAGAAGTTTTAGTCAGCTGAAGGCAGAGGCTGGGACAAGAATTAAGAGTTTCAACCGAAGAATCTGTTCTTTCCACGCCCATTATTTTTCAAACTTTTTCAACACAATGCTCCTGATGGGCCTGAGGGAAATGGCTGAAAGTAACTTTCACTGCAAATGTTAACATTTGAAATCTCCTATGTCCTGTCTTAAATATTCATGTCATTTATATATTTCACTCCAAAATACTGTTTATAAACTGTACCTCTTCTTATAATGATATCATCTCAC
Organism: Orcinus orca; assembly: GCF_937001465.1. Taxonomy (NCBI): domain Eukaryota; kingdom Metazoa; phylum Chordata; class Mammalia; order Artiodactyla; family Delphinidae; genus Orcinus; species Orcinus orca. The sequence goes on from NC_064563.1 coordinate 28,086,321, forward strand.
TTGAAGAGACAGGGTGCTTGCAACTCCAAAACCCTCTCTCTCTCTCACCTGAGCAGGTCACCGTCCCATAGAAGGCCAGAACCTACCCAATGCTGCTGGTACTGTCCTCTTTTGATTTCTCTTAAAGAAGTCAGGAACGGCCCTCAGGAAACTGGAGGTAAGCTGACAGTCCCATTTTGTTCAAGAGTTGTTTTTATTCATAAATTACGTTTTAGAGCAAATACTCATTTTCTAGCTGTATTTCATTTTTCCTGACAGAGCTTTAATCACATAGCCTTAGCTTTACATACGTGACTGTAAACATTAATCAGCATAACAAAAGTGAAGCACTTAGATGAAAAACCCAAACCAAACTAAACCCTCAAACATACCAAAATCAAAGTTTACACTTTAACAAAACAACAAAAATGTTACCAAAAAACCCTCAGCGTGTTACAGAGAAATTCTTAAGTCGTCTTCTTAGTTATTAATGAAAAAGGCTAATATTATAAAACTTAAAAAACAGAAGTTTTAAAAATCATTAATATATACTTATTTGCCAACATGAAACAATACAAAATAACTTGGTCTTTGGGATTATAGACTTCAATTCAAATTTGAGCTCCACCACTGAGTAATTAAGCTATGTGACTTGAGCAAGTTACTTAATCTTAACATTTCTGGTTTCCCATCTGAAAATGAAGACAATTCTGGTTATGTTCTGGCATTATCTCTAGACTTATAAGTACTTTGCACGATTTTTGTGCAGATTAGCAATAATGTATACTGTATATATGTATGTAGTAATAAAGTATCTAGTATGGCACCTACATCCATACTTTTTTAAAAAACAGAAACTTGCCCAAGTCACCTGGCTGGAATCTGACTCTAGGCTGAAATCTGACTGTCCAGAGCCCATGCCTAATTGCCACCATGCTACTATAGCATACCTGCACTGACCTATTAAAACAGCCTTATGTGACTCATACAGGTTTAATCCCATTACGGTTAACTGTATTTAGTTATACTGTAATTCAGTAAAATTATAAATACTCTAATAAGTTGGCCATTGGCTGGGGTGGGAAAATATTTCTGATTTAACAGAAGATTACTCATATACATTCAAGTCCTCTTACCATGTGGATATGCTATAGTTGTGGCACACGTTTTTGAGGTGGCAGCAGCTAGCATCATTCCCACAAAATCTGATGCTTCTTTTACAGACTCTTCTTCATTTTCCATTGTAGAAGCAATCTTATATTCCAGTAGTTTTTGCTTAATACTTTCATAAATAACAAAATGGATAACAGTCTCGGATATGCCAGCATATGAAGCAGACATGCCCCTATAAAATCCTCTAAGTCCATCTGTCTGATACACTTTACGGACACACTCAAAAGCGCCCATTCGCTTTTCCCCACGGTTCCTGAAAAGCAAAAGGGAAAAACCTTATTAACAAAAATAAAGTAGTATAGGTTTTTAAATAAACTAAATGAAATATATAGAAATATGCCACTCTACTAAGGAATAACCCTCTTTAATTCATGAGGAAGTAAAATCAGAATTTTAAAACATTCATTTTAGATTTCCTATTCTTCTGTCCCAAATTTGTCATACTAGACAGGTAACATAGTTTATTTTACTGAATGCAAAATAACTACTTTGAATCTTCAGTTTCATTGAAGTCTGACTGTATGAATAAGCAACAAAATCCACTGTGACTGTGTTCAAACACACTGTGACTGCAGCTCAAGATAAAAACAGAACAAAATAAACAAAAACCCCTCACATTATATTAAATGTAGTTCTAAGTAAGCTGAGTCTTTTCGTATTTAATAATATATAAAACGAATGACTGGGACTTCCCTGGTGGTGCAGTAGTTAAGAATCTGCCTGCCAATGCAGGGGACACGGGTTCAAGCCCTGGTTGGGGAAGATCCCACATGCCGCGGAGCAACTAAGCCCGTGCGCCACAACTACTGAGCTTGCACTCTAAAGCCTGCGAGCCACAACTACTGAGCCCGTGTGCCGCAACCAATGAAGCCCTCGAGCCTAGAGCCCGTGCTCCACAACAAGAGAAGCCACCGCAATGAGAAGCCTGCACACTGCAACAAAGAGTAGCCCCTGCTCGCTGCAACGAGGGAAAGCCTGAACACTGCAACAAAGACCCAATATAGGGGAAAAAAAAAAAAAAGACTGAGACACCAATGATAATAGAATATCACAAAGCAAGGAGTTAATTAAGCTAATTTCTGTGTACCTGGGGGATTCTTCCAAGCCCACCCAGTTCTTCCCCAAAAGTGACTGGGTGACTTTAAATCAAATTTCCTATGATCCTTTGAAGGTAATGGCCATATCTTTCACCTCAGTAAATAGTGAATGAGGACTTCTACAGTTATCAAGTATTTATGAAGCATTGTGCCCAAGAAAACTTTCTTAGTGCTACTTAAGGGTGCAGCATCTACTCTTTTACAAGTATGTAATTTTGAGTTTGTAAAAATATTTACTACCTTCATTATGATTCCCCCAATAGAACTTTATCTGTAAGAAATGGGTTTAAATGCCACCCACGGGAAAAGAAATAGAAAACTTAACTATTTATAAATTATATACAACTGGATAACATAACAAAATAAAATCACAACTAAGACACCTACCTGATAACCTACAGATTCCTCCAATTTTATAAACTAATAATTGTCTTGAATCAATGACTATCCTCAACTAATGGTACTGAATAAATAGCTTCTCAGTTGAATGATCCATGCAACCAACTGTAATTAGTTTCTGCTGTCATATCCTTTCTTACAAGGAAGTCAAGGGCTGTGAGTCCTCAAGGTCAATATGCAAACACATCAGCCCTGTTCTTGATCTGTGCTGTAAGGGAGCGTCCTCAAATCAACCTTTCACTACTACCCCAGCCCCATCCCATTTCCCCACCCCTAAGCCTAGGAAATTGTGCTGGCTTGATTATTATTTTTTTCACTTACAACATTAAAGAGTTTTAATCCATGCTTTTCCGGAATCACCTACAATCCACCCTATAGCATACTGAAGCATGCCCCTGGTAGTTTATCACAGTACAGTAGGGACTGGCATCTCACACTTTTTAACCTCTGGGTTGGCTTACCTACCATTACCTTTCAGATCTCTGGCTTTAGGAGATAAAGTCTGAGTCCTGCTGCAACACTTAACATTTCATTAAAAATTATTCTAGATGAAACAAGAATTAGACACTGCTTTTCAAGTCTCCAAATAGCATACAATTCCACATGACAGGATGTGGAAAACAGAGCTTTAAGCAGGCATAATTGTTAATGATTTCTTAGATCAGTTTTATTTATAATCTATGATATCTACACTAGACTTCCCAAACCCTAAAATACAAAAAACAGTGAAAATTGTTATACACAGTCTACTCCAGACTGAAAGGCTAAACAGTTTCAAAACTATCAACGTGATTATTATTATTATAATACATCAGATAAGGTCATTGCTCTACTTAGAAGTGTTACTTTTTCCCTGTCCTCCATTCTGAAGGCCAACAGGAGTTGAGATGGCAGGACTCTAAGCCACACTGCTTCTAGCTTTGTCTCAGCTGCCAGAACACATCAAAGGCCCTAAACTTAGGATATGTGAGATTTGCACTATTGCCTCTGGTTAAAAATGGGCTCAAAAAACCATCCCTTGACTATTCCATTTAAAGTTGGTCCCAACTGTTTCCTGGGATATCTCTAGAACCTACCAGTACCTGCTCATTACAGATATATTGAATGAATGATCCTGCTGCTATAAAGTGGCTGGCAGTAACAGATGAAGTCCATGAATACACAAGAGCTAAATTCCACGCCAGAACGCTCTGGGTACAAGGTTCATGAGTTTGAGCAATGATCCTTAAAGACTCAGTCTAGACTCATTGATCACATTGTTTATTTAGGTGTCAGGAGGCCGATTATAATCACACATGGAGTGAATGAAAGTATCACAGCTCGGGCTAGATTAATAAGTCATTTTTCTTTCTTCTTCCTTTACTGAAAAACACAGTGTACAATATACTTTCCTTCCTAGAAACTGTCATACTGCCTACTATTAATGTCACTTTTGCCTCTGATGGTGCAGCCAAGTTTTAAAACCAAACCAAAAAACAAAACAAAAAAAATCAGCAGCAAATGAGGGGAAAAAATGTTTAGATACCTGGCACTGAGATCTCATTGATACAAATTTATAGAAGAAATTTAGTTGAAGCCAACTTTAACAAATTTTGTTTTAATGAATTAACATACCTTGCATCAAGCTGTAACCGAGTCTTTATAAGCCAAATGGGGTTGGTCGCTGTGATTGCGGTAAAACCTAAACAAACATGTTTAAAATGAACTCTGGTAAAAATTAAGAACACACTATTAACTTCAAGATTTTAAAAACTATATAAATCTATATTAAAGAAAATAAATATTTAAACTATCAACTGATGTATGCTTTACACTTTTATTTTACAAATCCATTCAACCATGAACATTTGTACTTTTTATTTCCAAATCAGTCTCAAATTCTGACCATAACTAAAAGATTCTTTTAAGAGCAAAATATGATTATATATAAACTCCTCTTCCAACATATTCAGAATATCCTATGGGTGGCACTCTACTCTCTAAGCTAAATTCAGAAACCCATTTCTACAAAGAAACATAGAAATTTTGTGTATTCTAGGGCTTTTAGCATGCAAACTCTACAATAGCTACTTGGGGTCCAACTAAATCACAAACCACTATGTTCAAAATGGAGTCTACATAAACGTCAGCATTTACCAATATCTGATCTTAAGTTGATTGTACAACAGAAAGAATTGTTGTTTGGCCTTGTGAATACTTTATATAAGCACACAATTACTAATACTCTTAAAATAATGGTATCACAGAGATAAGGGTTCTGTTAGGGTTAATAGGACAGATCTATTTTTCATCCACTTAAAAACATACAAAAACTTAAAAGTTCAAAAAGTTACAAATCAGAACTTCCCTCTTACTTTTATAGACACTGAAGAGAGAAACTTAAAGTAGAAGGTAGTTCTATCTTACTTTAAAACTAAAGTACTATGTATTAACTATCAAGAAGGGTGGTCCCCTAAGATGGCTCATTCCAGGTAGTAAAGTAAGATCTCTGGAACAGTATGTTTCTAGGCTAGTGCATATCTTTTACTTGCTATCTTCCTAGTGCTGTGGGAAAATAGCAGCACATGAAATGCAATCTTGATGATGGAAATTTATGAAGATTGCTTCATCTATACAAAACAGGATTTTCATATAATACTTGTGAACACTTAAGATCACTACACAAACTTGATATAACTTACATCAACCTACATTTATTCATTTGGCCTTTAAATTCAGTGAAAACTTACATGCAGAAATGTCTAAGGATCTTAATTTTAAATACTTGCTATCAAATACTAGTGGGTCAAGCACATTATTTTTAGAAAGGTTTTGAAATATAACCAGCACACTTAATATTAGTAAAGTACTTTCAGGAACAAAAATGCTGTGGTACACTTAGGAGTAATTTGTTTTTTTAGTTAACATATAGTGGAGAACTAATCATAAACCTTTTTTCGCTTTCAAAGTTAGTATGGGTATATCTACAAAGGCAAAATAATTTTACTGAATTGTTTACAAAGTAGAATTTAGTCTCACAGGTTCTTTTCCCTTCTATAAATGTCAGATAATTTAGCCAACTCAAATTTTACTCCCTTAATCCACTATATTAATACTGTGGAAACAGCCAGATGTTTCACAAACAGATGCTCAGACTGACTCTATTATCAAGCAAAATAACTGAAATAAGTTTGGTTTAATAACTCCTTCAATAATTTTGTAATGATTATATAGTCTCCATTTCTCAAGTGCTTTTAATACTACATACATACATAATGTAAAACTAGGAAGGGACCAACAATTTTGTAAGCATCAGCCAGTACTAGAATAATAAAAATTTAACGTGTTGGACAGGGTGTCAGGAAGATGTTTCAAATAAAAAGTTCTTTTCATGCATATATTCTTGATAAAAGGAAAGAGAAGAAAAATATGAAACCAGATCAGTTTAAATATTTTGTTTGGAAAAGATTTTTCTTGCATGTTGGCTTAACTGAGAATAAAGTTATGGAGTTCAATTTTTTTTCCTCTTGAACCCCATTCTTCTCAGTGAAAATGTCAAACTAAAGATATTCAAATTCTATTCTAAAGCAAATGTGCACCTGACATCAGAATTCTGGTCATAAGCCTAATTTAATGATTCTTTACTTTAAACTTAAATATGTGCATTAGCTAAATGTTTATACAGTAATATTAGGAGTTTATTAGTAAAAAGCTGCTCAGCAGCACAAACCAACAAAACACTCTGCGTTACTCACAATGGTTTTTATTAATTATTATGTGGAAATTTTAGGAAAAAACCATTTGCTTTTAATTAAATTTTGAAAGCCTAAAACTGGGAATGCTTATATCCAACTTTTAAAAGAGCAGTCTGTCTAGGTAAAAATCTCATTCAATTTATTATACTTTACTTGAAAAGAAGATGAGCATCAAAGCTTTTTTTTTAAAAAAAGTAAAAGTTCTATGTCTAAAAATATAAGCTCAGGACCCAAGCTTATTAACACTCTTCTAAGTCTCAAATTCCTCAATTAGAAGCTGAAAAAACCCCCATATGTGTAAACTTTAAAATATTACAACACATATTTATAAATATTACTAGGAATAAAATTTTAAATACCCATAATGCTGTGTACATGTTAATAAACTAAACAGGAAGCAAACAACAGGTATTTCTCACTTAACTAAAATTCATTTCCAGACACAGATTGACCTATGGAACATGACACATTAAAATCTAGGTAAGTGAGAGAATGTCATCATCTTATATCTATACAGCTTGTGCTTACTACAGTTGGGGCTCAACTCTCCCAGTAACAAGCTAGTTCTTAATAAAGACACTAGCCTAACTGCTAGCAAACCATTAAGTTAGACAAAAGAATCAAGGCATAATCCACAGGTTTTTAGCTATTGGTCCTTTACCAGTTCTGGTCCTTGGATTTTATGCTATTACATCCTCTTAACCAAAGACACTCTAAGTATAAACTTATGGAGACAGTATTAGGCTAATTAAATCTAGAAAAATATAATCTATTAATTCAAAACATGAAACAAGCAGGAAGAAATAAAAATTTATTACTAGCTTAGAATTATATATGGTAAGGCAGTCTGAAGTTGAGTAACAGTCAAAGTTAAACATATCTTCCTACTCCTTTTAAGACAAACAAAGATACTGGGGATGGTGCCCCCGAAATTTAGAAACTTCCTATTACTTTTTACTTTGACATTTAAATTTTGTGACATTTTGATAATATGCTATTTCATATTAATATTCTGAGCACCCCATTAAACATTAAAACTGATTTAGAAGTATATGAAGAATCTACCTGTAGGTTAAGAAGAATTAATGTTGCTGCTCCACAGTCACTTAAAGCAAAATGGCAGTATACTGGCCATACTATTAGTAGTATAGTTAATAGTTTATTAGAAAGTTTAAAAAAAACTTTTAAAATGCAATTTTTAAAGTTCTGTTTCATCTAATATTCCATCTGATAATGTAAACCAATTAAAAACCAGATTAACAGAAATCCTGGTTATAGTAAACTTGCTGAAAATGTCTATTTCATTAAGTGAGTGATACCTGTAGTATTGCATTTTCAGTACTTTTTATTTCAATTAACTTCTGTAAGAACAAAGCCCACCTAACCTTCTAAGAAAAATATATTAAAACTACTAAAAAAAAAACCCCAAAAAACCTAATTAAAACAAACAAGATCCCATATATTCTTGTCCCATATTTGGAAAGTAATGGTAGGTATTAAGATCAATGTTTTTGTAAGAAAGTAGAAAGCCAAGTATCAACAGACAAGAGAATAGAAAGCACTGTATTAGACTTTTAAAACGTTATGCTAAGCGAAGAGAACTACTGTTTTTTCTAAAAGCTGTCGAACGGCATGATACCATTAATAGCCATGTAAATCTTAAATACTGCTGAGGAATTCTTTGGAGGTCAAGGCTACTACGGCCAAGCTAACGACCCCAAGCTTTTAGTACACGATGACTGAAAAGTTACCCAATTCTTCCTTCTAGAAGGAATATTATAAAGGAATCAGAATTAAAGTTTTATAAAATAGATAATGCACACACAAATTCAGGAAATAAAAATTCATTTCCCGCCTTCTATTAATTCCACAGCTATTATAAATTCCCAGGGTGTGTTTCTTATAACTAGAGGCTGCAAGAGATGCTCAGATCAGTACTCACGAGGTTTAAGTTAGTCCATATTTCTACAGGAAGTGACCTGCGGATGGGGAGCATGAGATGACACGATCTCACTCTTTTCTCGGGAGAAATGTACAGTAAATGCCTAAAATAGACACAGGCTTTTCTGTATCATAACAACAAGCAGTGACCTCATCAGAAACATGTGTACAAAATGAATCCCATTGGAAGGATTTGAGAAATATTTACTGTGAGATCTAACTTTTTGAAAATTTTAAGTTAAAAAAGAAAAAGAAAGGAATATAAGAATGGGCCATAAATTTTTTTTAAAAAGTACCGAGTACTGAAAATTCTGCCATCTGTAGCAGTTTCAGAGTCCAAATACTTACCTAAAATAAGATCAATTTTGCCTTAAAGAAAAAATGCTAACCTTGTCAAAGGGGAATCTAAGAAAATATTTAGAGGGGATTATCATATCCCATTTTCCTACCATTCTACCATGCTCAGAGCTGAAATCACAATTTTCTATTCCTTAACAATCAGCCTACTTAGTAAAAAAAAACAAAAACAGGGGAGTTCCCTGGTGGCCCAATGGTTAGGACTCGACATATTCACTGCTGTGGGCCCAGGTTAAATCCTTGGTGGGGGAACTAAGATCCTGCAAGCTGCGCAGCATGGCCAAAAGAATTAAAATTAAAATCAATAAATCAATAAATAAAACAAAAATAGAAAATTCAAGTAACTTCATTTTGTAACTGTAATTTTTTTAAAAAAATAAAGTATAGGTGGCTACAATAGTACCTTTCACCTTTTGCACTATGATCAGTAATATTGCACATCCATTTTTATGAAATATTTTGGATTATTTTGTATTCAGTTTCTTGTGCTCTACAAAATAAAAAAACAGGAAGAATGTTTACATACAAACACACAAAACGTCTAGCCATCCATTTGGCTAAATAAACTGCCATGGACAAATTATTTAAAAGAATATTTTATAATGCAAGACAAAATTTCTACTTAATGAGTAAAAATTTAACCTTTAATAATAAGTCAAATAGAAAATGTATCCTGAAAAATAACAGTGAATGCTATAAGCAAATAAAACCCACTAGGTATGTAGTAAATGTTAAACAATTACATTGTTGGTATTGAAAAAGTTAAGCAATCACTGTGTGAATATATAATCCAATAAAAATCAGAATTCATTTCTTTTAAATCTGTACCGTTGTACAGAAAAGTATATACAACCCAGATAAAAACTTTTGAAAATTGGGAGTTACTATAAAGAAGAAATGTAATACTATTTTTTTTTGTATACACGCCTGTGTCCAGGTGTATACAGAGGGATACGCAAATTCATTTTAACAAATACACACAGAAACTCTCAAGAAAATAAATACCCTCAATAGCTAAGACACACTTAGTCTGGCAAATGTCATACGGGGAGGGGGTGGGGGGAAGGCAGGTAAAACAGAGTCACCATTACTTGATTTGATTAAATAGCCTCACAACTGGAAAAAAATTTTTCAATGTATGAAAATTCATAGCTCAAATTGAGAGGTTTACAAATTCTTATACTATTCCCTTGAAATACTAAAACAAAAGAAAACAAGATGGCCTTTAAACAAACTGTCCTTTTAATTAAAAAGGTTTAGTATCTAGAACACTCAAGTTCATATTAATAAAATACAAAATGCAACTGAATTGAGGTTACTTGGAATAAAAACTACGTACAAGGTATGTTACTAAAGCTTAATGCATGTGCTACTTGATGTGGCAAAATCTTGCAGACACTATCATTAATGGTGTATTTTAGTGCATTTTTGACGATAAAGTGACAAGGTTAGCATTTTTTTTTGAACAGCCAGTTAAAAAACAAGTTTTCACATGACTGCCTCTAAGCACTTTGCATCCCCAATTCACATTTTGAAGATCTCTAGAAATTATCCTGAAGAAAAACCAATGCAGTCTGGTCTAGACTCTTACAAGAATGAAAGGAGCAAAAGGCTACCTTAAGTCTGCATGGGACCATTCAGTTTCACCAACCATGTAGCTATGTATAAAAACTGCAAAGCTAAATGTTATTGCTCATGAATAGTGCAAGGAAGCTCTGAAGGCATAGTTCCCAGAAAAATCTAACTGCAAACAAATGGAAGAAGTATTTTCAAATTACACAATAAATGAATAGCGCAAGACTCTCTGAACAAGTATAAGACTATCAATTTACCAAAATTCAAGAAATTCAAGTTGGGAAATAGTATCAATGTATAAATAAAAACTGAAAACTATGAGTTAACATTTGTACACATTTGAGAAAAAAAGTAGAAAATGGCAATTCCACTGAAATTCTCTGCAATGTGATACAAATATAGTAATAAATTCTGATTAGATATGCCAATGAAAAAAGATTTTCCAGTGGGAATTAAGATATTCTGAAACTCTAAATTTGTAATACTGAATATATAACTATCCTCAACTTAAAATAATTGCTTACCTACTTTCTTGGCATCAATTCTTTCAAAAAAGAAAGATTAACATTTCTTTACAATTTTCTGGGGTTAAGAAACAAAAACATGAACACTGGTAATCCAGAAATATATTCTTAAAGACCCTAATACAGTGGTTATGTAGTTTGAAATTAGCCACTAACTTTACACTCAAATTTATAGAGGGAAAAATCATATCTAGTTGTATTCAACATCTGTAAAAGTACATTAAAAAAAATTCTAGTTGTAACTAGATGATCTCTGTGGTATTAAAGAACTAATTCTCAGAACATAAACCTATGTAGAGCAACCCACTCATTACAAGAATAAGGTAATGGAGATTCACATAAATTACCTAACTTGCCCAAGATCTCTCTTCATTGGTAAAGAGTATTTCACCACCTTGATCTTTAAAGCTTTACCTTCCAGCTTTAAAACTTCAATGAGTCAGTCAACAATTACTAAATATAAAAAGCCATGAAAATAATTTTTAAGGTACATGCTATTTATTATATGGCTATTGACCTTTCAGAAATTAGTATTTCAAACTTACTCTTAGTTCATTAAGTATGTGGTTGAAATTGATCCAATTTATTTCTAAACAGAAAATGGTTAACAGTTTAAGGCACTCATTATTAAGCATCTAATTGAAACTCAATATACTGATCAACAGTTGACAAAAGTAGTTATAATTTGCTTTATAAAGTCACAGCATATTTTGGAAATATGAGACATGGTTAAATATAGAACAAATCTCAGAAAACTACACAGAATTTTTCTAATGAGAACCAAAGGTCATGGCTTTGTCTAACATGCAGGGCAGCAAATGATTCCAGAACCACACTAGTCAAACCAATCTTCCAGTTTATCTTTAAGGCAGTGCAGAGGCCCACGACTAGTTGTTTTAATTCAGAATCATATAGTCTCATCAATGATGATAGAAGAGTTCCTGGAAACATTTCTAGAGCAAGCATGTACACATATCTGGTACCTACATTTTGAGTGTTATCTTAGTGCGATTTATGTGGAATGATAAACATATTTTTCAATACATACGTTGCAATAACTCTGAATTATCAATAATATATCACTCACAAAAATTTCAGCATTTGAGCACAGGACAAAATGAATACTTTACCAAGAACTGCCGGCACATTTCAGACAGAAGCCAAAACATGCAGCAAAAAGGGAAAAGGCACTAACAGAAATTGAGGAGAAAAGAGTAAATTACAGCTCTGTAACTTGTAAGTGTAATTATGGTTGGATTCTTAAAACTGTTAAAAGTGATCACTAAATATTCAGTGTACTACACAAAACAATGTAAATATTATATTACCTGCATGCTATCACAAACTCCTAAATACCAAAATGCCAACTGACAAGATTTTACATATACCACCTAATCAAATTTATTGTATACTAATAAATGTAAAAATCATGTTTACAGATGCTAATCAATGAAAAGCACATTAACTGCCTTAACTTTACAAGGTTAAATTCATCAAAATTCAATATTAAGTCTCTAGGTGTCAGAAAATTTTTTGTCTTTTAATATCATATATTCATACCTGCCATTGCAGCTGAAATCATGTGTACCTGGGTAGAATCAGGATCAAATAAACCATTCAACTTTTCCTTGCAGTTTGAATAAGCAGCAAAGTATATTGCTCTAAAATAAAGATTTAAATTTTGTCAATAAGCATGTTGATTTAAGATTTAAGATTTAAAAGACATATAAATTGATCTTTATTATTCCAGAAATCTAAAAACATAATGCCTTAGTTTTTATTTACATTCTCATGTAATATCACATACATATTTCTTCATGAAGACCATGAAGTACTTTTTGTATCAACTCATTAAAGATAAAGCATCCTCAGATAGTCCTACCCCAATAATCCGACAGCAACTAACTGAAAAAGTATAAGACTTTGGCAGGCCTATGTAATGTTAATAAGGCTAAGTTAAATACACTGAGTTAAGTAAACGTGATATGAGTACTTTATGTTTTTTTGAAGAGAGGAAGGTAGAACTGACTCAAGTGATCAAAGTATATGTTAAACAATTTTGAGATACTGTGCTATATACCAATCTATACTACACGAAGAGTAGTTCACAGCACCCTTTAAAAGAACAATTGCAAAAGAAATCAGTCCCATCAGGTCAGATCTTGTTTCCTAACATTTGTAAACATCCCATTAAATTTGTAAATATTTTCCCTGTTAACTCATTGACTGTGACTTCATGCATCCCAACTACCTCCTCACTGTTGAGCTTTCCAGGCATGAGTTGCTTGCTGTATCAAATATCCTGCTATTGCCCAACAATCCTGATTATCTGTCCAATAAGGGGAAGAGTAAACAAACAAGTAAAAATGGGGAGAGTATCACTGCTGTGCTTTTTTAATGTGCTTAAGAAAAAAAGGAAGTTAATATGACTGAAAATGAAACATTCTACTTCACGAAAAAGAAAAAAAAAAAAGGATACATTGAATGATACCAAATTAGCAAGGGGAATAAATAATGAATAAGAAAAGAAAGCATCCTAATGAGAAAATGGGCAAGGAATATACATAGGTAATTCACAGGAGATACAAATGACAAATAATTACAAGAAGGAGGACATGAAAGCAACAAAATAAAACAAATGTATATTTTTAAAAAAACAGTGAAAAATCATGTTTAGTCTATTTGACAAGTATTAAAAGACACGGATAGTAGCCAACCCTGGTAAAATGTGGATAAAGAGCAACTAATTCCCTATCTGAGAATAAAAAGATGGCATGCCTTTTCAGAAGGCAATTGAGCAATGTTCACTAAGTTTAAATGTTCATACGCCCTTTTATCCAGAAATTCTACTTTTCGGTAACTATCCTAAAGAAAAATACTTGCTTAAATACTCAAGGATAAAGGTACAGCTATGTTCACAAAACAATTGTTTTTAACAGCAAAAATCTGGAAATAAATCTAAAGGGTTATCAATAAGGGATCAGTCATACTATACAATTTTTAAAAGCTTCACTTATTTTCATGGAGAAAGCTTCAAAACAAATTTGGTGAAACATGATTCAATTTACGTAAATAATAATAAGTCTACATATTATGCATTTTATGTGCATAAGCCAGAAAAATTAATGGAAGACTATAACCAACTGCTTATCAATGGTGGTTATGTATGGGGAGGGAAGAGGAGTAACTGTGGAAAGGTGCACACGGTGAGAGGTGATGGGTTTAAGGTAATATGTCAAGCTTTACACTACACTTTTTTTAGTCTTTACAGTAAGAATGAAATTTTGGATCATTTTTAAAAAAGAAAGAGCCCATAAAAAGTTGAAACCCAATAAATAAGATATGGATCTACTACACTGTCTGAATACAGAGAGCTGGGTACACATTTTCACTCTGAATGTGAACTATGCAGTGTTCTATCATGTGAACTCTGCAGTGTTCTATCATGGAAGAAGTCAATCTAAGATAAAAAGAAATCATAGAGAAAGGCCTTTTGGCCTTTCATCATATTAAGGCCTTCTTGGTTTTTTGAACTTGGTGCAAAAACTGCTTCACAATGATCTCACTAAGAGGTCCTCTGCACCTGCACACGGTACAACCTGCCTATCCTTTTAGATGGCTACTGATACCCATTTGTTATACCATAGTGCTTTATCTTGATTTCTTTTCAGGATCCCCCCTCATGAAGCTTGAAACAAGAAAGACTACCACAATTTGATTAACTTAAATGTATTTTTTTTACCTGGAAGGGGCCACCCCCACTAAATTGGGGCCTAATCCTCTAAACAGGGAACGAGGCCCTTCTTTTTCCAAGATCACCCTGAAAGAGAAAAATATTATTTAGAAAGAAATGTCCTTCAAAGTGTGGTACTTTATTTATATAGCAAATGTAGAGTCTAAATTCCCCATGTTTGCACTATAATATGTTATACTCTTGTCAGTGTTGCTCACTTATAAAAATCTGTTTTTCTTGACAAAGTATAAATTAATAAAGATTGATAACAGATTTAGTAGCAATAATAAAAAGAACTCCTTTCAGATTCTTTCCTAAAAGTTTTCAAGACATAATTATCAATATAGATTTCTACATTTATTTTCATATGATCATGCTACTCTTATCTTCAATCTCCTCCATTTTACTACCTTTACCAGCAAATTCAATTCCCAATTAGAAATGTAGTTCCCTCCTAGTATTTGAGGTCCTTTCCTTGATATTGGACAACTCCCTCATACTGCAGCATTATCTTATCCAACCATTCCAGTGAAATGCCATGGCAAAATTGATCACCCTAACATCCTTTAGGGTACTAAAATGGTTAGTCTGCTACTATTCCTTCCTCTACTTAGTTAACATTTACTATATTGAATAGGTACTGTATAAAGACTAAGCAGAGTAAGGAGACAGAAAAGAGGGTAAGGCCCCTGCCACTGAGAAGTTTGCTATCCAGTCGTGGAAAAAAGAATTATATTGAAATAAATAATTTAACAGACCATATCAATAAGCAAATACTATACCAGCTAGATATATATGCCCAGTAGGAAAAGGAACAGAGTCATGTCCAAGTCATGGAAGGCTTTCTGAAGGTGAGTTACTAAATGAAGTTTTGGAGTAAGAAAGAAAGATTGAGGAAGAGTAGGTATTTTAATTCAGACTTAACAGACTGCGCCAGTGGTTCTGAAGCACCTGTACACTTAAGAATGATCTCTTGAAAGGCAGCTGAGCAGAATGGTTAATTAAGGGCCTGAACTGTGGGGCCTGACTTCCCAATATAAAGAGCTCAATTTTGGTAAGTAATGACTTTTATCCTTATTTTCATCAGCCGTAAACAGAGAAAAACAGTACTTTTGGGGGAAGGGGGCAGGTAGGGTGGTGGTTACTATAAGGAATAAATAAGTTAATTAAAAAAAACAGCTTAAGACTTCCCTGGCGGCACAGTGGTTAAGACTCCGCCTGCCAATGCAGGCGACATGGGTTTGAGCCCTGGTCCGGGAAGATCCCACATGCCATGGAGCAACTAAGACCGCGCACCACAACTACTGAGCCTGCGCTCTAGAGCCCGTGGGCCACAATTACTGAGCCCGAGCACCACAACTACTGAAGCCCATGTGCCTAGAGCCCGTGCTCCGCAACAAACCATCGCAATGAGAAGCCTGCGCACGGCAATGAAGAGTAGCCCCCGCTCTTAAAGAAAGCCCGCATGCAGCAACGAAGACCCAACGCAGCCAAAAATAAATAAATTAAAAAAAAAAAAAAGAGCTTAAAAGAGTACCTGGCTCACAGTAAGCACTTGATAACTCTTACTATTATCATTATTACTGGAGCATTTGTTCAAAATGCAAATTTCTTAGATCCCACCCTCAAAGTATTCTTAATTCAGTAGGTACAGGACAGTGCCCAGCAATCTACATTTTTACCATGCCACCAGATAACTGACACAGGTGATACAGAAGCACTTAAAAAAGAAAGAAAGAAAGAAAGAAAATTTATTTGGCTGTGCCAGGTGTTAGTTGCAGCACACAGGATCTTCACTGCAGCATGCATGTGGGATCTAGTTCCCTGACCAGGGATCAAACCCAGGCCCCCTGCATTGGGAGTGCAGAGGACCACCAGGGAAGTCCCCAGAAGCACTTTTGATAAAACTAGATTAGACAGAAGCAGAATTAAGAATGACAAATTGTAGAGCACATTTTGAAAATTTCCATGTTTGCTAGCCCTTTCTGTTAATAATCCCTTTGAGAAGTAAAAGAAAGGTAAGTGTCCTTTAAAAAAAAACACATTTGCAAACACTCACAATTTTGCATACAATTTCACCTAATTTACAGACCTCTTGAAGCCCATCCAAGAGCCCCTAAGAAATTGACAAAGCCTGGGGGGAATTCCTAAAGTTCCAGGTTAAGAAGCCATGAAACACTTCATAGCCACTAGGATGGCTATAATCAGAAAGACAGATGGAGTAAAACAAAGGTTGGTGAGGAATTTTATTTTACACTTTATTTTATTTTTTGGCAAGAACTGGAAATCTCATTCATTGGTGGTGGGAATGTAAAATGATGTATCCACTTTGGAAAACAGTTTGGCAGTTCCCTAAAGTGTTAAATATAGTTACCATACAACCCAGCAATTCCACTACCAGTATATCCCCCAGAAAAATAAAACATGTGTTCCTATAATGGCATTACTCGTAATACTCCGAAAGGGGAGACAATGCAAATGTTCATCAACCAATGGGTGGATAAATAAAATGTGGTACGTACCTATACAATGGAATATTTGGCAACAAAAAGATATTTGTTACAACGTAGATGAACCTTGAAAACATACTAAATGAAAGAAACCAGTAAAAGACCACATACTATATAATTTCATTTATGTAACGTGTCCTGAATATGCAAATCTATAATGACAGAAAGTAGATTAGTAGTTGTTGCCTAGGGCTAGGGGAAGAGGAAGAGGAGAAAACAGGAGTGACTGCTAACAGGAAAGGGCTTCTTTTTGTGGTGGTGATGAATATGTTCTAAATTTAGAGTATGGTGATGGTTTGAACAACTCTGTGAATATACTAAAAACAATTGAATTGTACACTTTAAATGGGTGAATTTTATGGTATGTAAATTATCTCTCAAGAGATGTTGGGAAATTAAAAACCAAAGGAAGAAACCATGAAACAGATTGATTACGACAGAGCCCCAAAATAGGGAAAAAATGGGAATAAGAGTCAAGAGAGTTTAAGGCAAGAGAATGCAGAGTCGGAAGCCATCTGGACACCGATGACAGGTGAAATATTAAACTGACTCTTAAATGAGAAATTAAAACAGAGCCCAGAGGGATTCCTACAGTTCCTCTGAGGAAAGTCAGAGAAGGCAAAACCACTGAAAAATAGAATTTAAAAAATATAGTATTGTCACAAAGGTCAAAGGAAGAATTTTAAGAAGAGGAGCATTACATTCGGTAATAACTGTCAAAATCATGATATTAAAATACTCTATTATTAAGCAGATAGAAGTATATATCTACAACAATGGCATTTTAACCCCAAATTGTTAACAATTTTATTCTACCTACTCATGTACTTAAGTAAATTTGAAAAAAGAAGAGAGTGATGAAATCTTTTGGTAGTGAAAAACACACAGTATGAGTTTACTTGCTACTACAAAATAAACACTACTGAACTAAGCTCAAATAGATTATGTCCCAACTTAGCTGATAAGACAGACACCCAGGGCATTCAGTTACATATCTAAGTTTAAACATATAAAACTCAATTTCAATAGTTTTGAAATTTCAAATCTAATTTGTAACACAATGAAGTATGGTAAAATGTAAAAACACATCTTTTTCAAACCATTAAGAAATGCCGATCACTGAAGTACATTTTAAAATCAGTAGAACTCTGCTTTAAACCTTAGTTATATTTAGGTCATATAAAAATCAAACTGACATTAATTGGATGTACTTACTTGTGTGAGCACTTTGAAAATTAAAAATACACATAAAGAGTTAGCATTTAACATGATCACATTTCAAAAATAAATGAATTTATTTAAACAAAACAAAATACCTATAATGTCTTGAGAAAATAAATCCACTGGATAAATGTAGAAAAATACTCCAAATACACATGATTTGGAAATAATATTACATTTTATCCAACGTACATATTATCCAACTTACTGTTCCTCTCCATTAGGGATTATTGTTTCTACTGAATTTATGGGAGTAATTCTGTCATTAAGTTTGTAAAAACCTTTTTAAATATGGCAGAATATAAATAAACAAACATGGGCATCACTAAGGTAAAGCCGACAAAAATTCATGAATACTGTGCTCTCACTTTAGACAATGGAGAGGTCCAGGAGACACTACTCGATTGACACTGGCTCCAGCCATAGTGTTCAGCTGAACTTCAGAGATATAAAGTGTCACAGAAGATGACTGCAGCCGTGTTTTTACAACTTCCAGTGGACATGTCAGAATAGCTCCCACCGTACCACCACATCTACAAAAAAATGCAAAGAACAAAACTTATCTACTTAATTCACAAATTAGTACACATGCGCAGAGCTATGAAACAAATGAACAACTGGGGCTTTTTGAAGGTACTAAAATTTACGATTTTTGATTTTAGAAGACTAAATAATTTTTTAAATGTTTCACTTATTTGACTGTATACAAACACCTTTAGTAGTTAAAAGTAACTGAGCTTAATATCTACCTAGCAAGAATAATTAGCTGAAGATTCCAAACAGTGGGTGTTACTACTGAAATTTACTGGTACGTCACATCATAGCTTTTAAACACTGTTCTAGGGCTTTATTTGGTACTCCTTGCCCAGATATTACTTGTGTTGAAACCTAGACCATTATTTGAAGTATATCCTATTTCTCAAACTCCTATCTTATCTTTCAAAATTCAAGAAATGGTTTTGAGAGCAATATGAAATAAACCACTGATGGATAATCATACATGTCCCCTTATTTTAAATATCCAAATACTCAGAGGCATTTCACCTACAAATAAATACGGAATTTGAGTCTCAAAATCTGTATGTTAGGCCCACCATGTGGGAATCTGTGCAAAGTAGGTAGGCTTAGCTAGAAGAATCCAATTTAAATATAAGGACTGATCACCAAAACAACAACAAAATAAAAGCTCTTAAAGGATATTTAAACTTTTTGAAAGTATATAAGAGACAGGCTGAGTAATTTATTCTTTTTAAATGCAAGACTGGAAAATAATTTTCTCTTAAAGCATTAATAGCTACTCAATGGAGTTCTGAGAACTGTTTTCTAACCAGAGGAAAATCACTCAAGAGACCTCTTACTGCATTGAAAGAGAAAAGCAGACTGAGTCAGAAGTAACCTGGACCTCCAAAACAGGCATTAGAGCAAGAAGAAAAACAGCCCACCACAGAAAGATACTAAACAATTCTACGTATAGAATTTAAAAAATGTGTATATACAAAAGATATAATAAAAGGAAAGCAGGCATGAAAACAATACCATTCCAAAAAAAGTTAGGACAAGAAATCATTAATAAGAGTATTTCATATTAATTTAACAGTACATGCCATCAAGAAAATAAAACTGAAACAAACTTTATGCAATAAAAGTGAAAAATTAACACAACAAATGAAAAACAGAGAACATCCACATGTAAAATGAAACTCGATTCTTACCTCGTATCATATTTTAAAAAGTAACTCAAAATGGACTATACAAAACTTCTAGAAGGAAACATTTGGAGAAAAATCTTTTTGACTTTGGGTTAGGCACATATTTCTTAGATTGAACAACAAAAAGCAAACACATGAATCATAAAAGAAAAAAACTGATAAACTGGACTTCACCAAAGTTTAAAATTTCCACACTCTGAAAGAAACTGTTAAGAAAATGAAAAAAACAAACCACAGTCTGAGAGAACTATTTGCGAAACACTTATCTTGTAAGTGCTTATATTCAGAAACAAAACTCAAAAATAAAAACAACTAAAAAAAGACGAACAGATACTTCAACAAAGATATATGGATACAAATAAAGATTTTTCAAAATCATTTTTCATCAGGAAAATGCTAAGTAAAACCTCAATGAGGTACACTGCACATCTTACTAATGGATAAAATTAAAAAGACTGACAATAACAAGTGTTGATACAGAACAACTAGAAACCTCAAACACTGCTGGTGGGAATGCAAAATGGTAGATTTTTTTTTCTGGGGGGGCCACACTGTGTGGCTTGCAGGATCTTAGTTCCCTAACCAGGTATTGAACCCCGGCCCAGCAGTGAAAGTGCAGAGTCCTAACCACTGGAACACCAGGGAATTCCCACAAAATGGTAGATTTTGGAGAAAAAAAAAAGTCACAGTTTGAGAAAAAGTCTGGTGGTTTCTTACAAAGTTAAACATATTACTGCTGTACATCCCTGCAATCCCACTCCTAAGGTGTTGACCTGGGAAAAATCAACACATACAGGCATACTTAGATTGTAGATTCAGTTCCAGACCATCCCAATACAGTGACTACCACAATAAATTGAGTCACATGAATTTTTTGCTTTTTTAGTGCATATAAAAGTTATGTTTACACTATACTGTAGTATATTAAGTGTGCAATAATAGCATTATGTCTAAAAAAAGTACATCTTAATTTTTAAAAATGCTGATCAAACTTGTAAGTTTTTTGCTTTGAAAAAACAGATGAGTTTCTTTTTAAAATTTATTTTATTGACATATAGTTGATTTACAATGTTGTGTTAATTTTTACTGTACAGCAAAGTGATTCAGTCATACATATATATTTACATTCTTTTTCATATTCTTTTCCATTATGGTTTATCACAGGATATTGAATACAGTTCCTGTACTATAAGAGTAGGACCTTGTTGTTTATCCATTCTATAAACAACAAATTTATAAGCTTTTGCACAGTGAAGGCTTTTGCACAGTGAAGGAAACCATAAACAAAACGAAAAGACAACCTACAGGGCTTCCCTGGTGGCGCAGTGGTTTAGAGTCCGTCCGCCTGCCGATGCAGGGGACACGGGTTCATGCCCCGGTCCGGGAAGATCCCACATGCCGCGGAGCGGCTGGGTCCGTGAGCCATGGCCGCTGAGCCTGCGCTCTGCGACGGGAGGGGCCACAACAGTGAGAGGCCCGCATACGGCAAAAAAAAAAAAAAAAAAAAGACAACCTACAGAAATGGGAGAAAATATTTGCACATGATGCAACTGACAAGGTATTAATTTCCAAAATGTACAAATAGCTCATACAACTCAATATCAAAAAAAAAACAACCTAATCAAAAAATGGGCAAAAGACCTAAATAGACATTTCTCCAAAGAAGACATACAGAGGGCCAACAGGCACATGAAAAGAAGCTCAACATCACTACTTATCAGAGAAATGCAAATCAAAATTACCATGAGGTATCACCTTACACCAGTCAGAATGGCTATCATCAAAAAGTCTACAAATAATACATGCTGGAGAGGGTGTGGAGAAAAGGGAATCCTCCTACGTTGTTGGTGGGAATGTAAATTGGTGCAGCCACTATGGAGAACAGTATGGAGATTCTTAAAAAACTAAAAATAGAGTTACCATATGATCTAGCAATCCCACTCTTGGGCATGGATCTGGAGAAAACTCTAATTCAAAAAGATACATGCACCCAATGTTCATAGCAGCACTATTTACAATAGCTAAGACATGGAAGCAACCTAAATGTCCATAAACAGATGAATGGATAAAGAAGATGTGGTATTATATACACAATGGAATGTTACTCAGCCATGAAAAAAAAAATGAAATAATGCCATCTGCAGCAACACTGGATGGACCTAGAGATTATCATACTAAGTGAAGGAAGTCAGACAAAAAGACAAATATATGATATCACTTCTATGTGGAATCTAAAAAAATGCTACAAATGAACTTACAAATAAACTTATGGTTACCAAAGGGGAAAGGGAGAGTGAGGGATAAATTAGAGTTTGGCATTAGCAGATACAAACCAGTATATATAAAATAAACAACAAGGTCCTATTGTACAGCACAGGAAACTATATTCAATATCTTGTAATAAACTGTAATGGGAAAGAATCTGAAAAGTATATATATAAAAATAACAATCACTTTGCCAAACACAAGAAACAAATACAACACTGTAAATCAACTATACTTCAATTTAAAAAGAAAGAGAGAAAAGCATACAATTTATTTAAGTTTTATGTGTAAAACTTTATAAGAAAATGAAGACCCTAAGAAGTGGCTAAAACTGAGCATTTTTATGCTAGGTTTGATGAAGAATGGAAAATCGTGGGAAAATGTGATAGGACAGAAAAAGGGTATGAGCAAAGAAATAAAAATGCTGTTGGGAAAATGGTTCTGATAGACTTGCTCAACACAGGGTTGCCACAAACCTTTGTTTTAAAAAAAAAAAGGCATTATCTTCAAAATACAATAAAGCAAAGTGCAATAAAACGTGCTATGCCTGTATATGTCCACACAAAGACCTGTCCATGAACGTTTACAGCAGCTTTACTCTTAATAGCCAAAAACTGGAAACAACCAAAATGTCCATCAACTGATGAAGGATAAACAGACTGTGGTCTATTCATACAATGGACTACTGCTCTGTAATAAAAAGCAGCAACCTGGATGAATCTCAAAAACATTATGCTAACTGAAAAAAAACAGCACAAAAGGCTTTCATTTTGTAACATTTTCATTTTTATGACATTCTGTAAAAGGCAAAAAAACTAGAACAGAAGTAAGATCAGTGGTCACCAAGAGGCAGCTGAGGTGGGAATAACTGACCGCAAAGGGCATGGAGAAATTCCTGGGATAACAGAAATGTCCTATGTTTTGATTATAGTATAGGTATACATCATTTTATTGTGTCCCACAAGTATTGCGTTTTTTAATAAATTGAAGGTCTGTGGCAGCTGTGTTGTTAGATGATGGTTAGCATTTTTTAGCAATCAAGTATCAATACATTTGGGTTTTTTTAATTTTATTTTATTGGCAGCGCCTCGCGGCTTGCGGGATCTTAGTTCCCCAACCAGGGATCAAACCCATGCCCCCTGCAGTGGAAGCGTGCAGTTCTAACCACTGGACAGCCAGGGAATTCCCAGCAATCAAGTACATTTGATCCTTGAATAACGTGGGTGTTAGGGGTGCCGATCCTCTGTACAGTCAAAAATCCACGTATAACTATATAGTCAGCCCTCCTGTATCCGTGGCTCCACATTTGTGGATTCAACCAACCATGGGTTGTGTAGTCCTATGGTATGCATTTACTGAAAAAAATCTGCCTATAAGTGAACCTGTGCAGTTCAAACCCGTGTTGTGGTGTGCGGGCTTCTCACTGCGGTGGCTTCTCTTATTGCGGTGGCTTCTCTTATTGCGGAGCACGGGCTCTAGGCACACGGGCTTCAGTAGTTGTGGTGCTCGGGCTCAGTAGTTGTGGCACACGGGCTTAGTTGCTTTGCGGCACGTGGGATCTTCCCGGACCAGGGATCGAACCTGTGTCCCCTGCATTGGCAGGCGGATTCTTAACCACTGCGCCACCAGGGAAGTCCCCAGGTCATCTGTATTTTTAAATTAAGGTATATACGTTGTTTTTTTTAGACATAATGCTATTGAACACTTAATAGACTACAGTATAGTATAAGCAAACCTTTTTATGTACTGGGAAACCAAAAAATTAGTATTTCTCAAAAATTCCATTTATGACTTTAAATAGGAAATTAAAAAATTTAATCCCCCCAAAGATCAAAACCATGATTATATTTTCAGAAATCAAGCGTCAATTAGACAAATAGTAGGGACATAAAAGATCTGAAACAAAATTAAGCAGGCCAAGGGAGAGTTCTACACTCAATGAATAAGAAACTGGTATTTTTAAGCAGCTATGAAATAGGCTTAAAAACCTAATTACAGGGCTTTCCTGGTGGCGCAGTGGTTGAGAATCTGCCTGCTAATGCAGGGGACATGGGTTCGAGCCCTGGTCTGGGAAGATCCCACATGCCGCGGAGCAACTAGGTCCGTGAGCCACAACTACTGAGCCTGTGCTCCGCAACGAGAGGCCGCGATAGTGAGAGGCCCACACACCGCGATGAAGAGTGGCCGCCGCTTGCCACAACTAGAGAAAGCCCTCGCACAGAAAAGTAGACCCAGCAAAAATAAATAAATAAACTCCTACCCTCAACATCTTCTTAAAAAAAAACAACAAAAAAACCCCCTAATTATATATAAGGCCCAAGGAGAATCTTAAAAACAGAAGCCATAGTTTATTTATGTTAATTGTTGAGGCTACATAGTAAGAGATATGAATCATCACAGTATACACTTTAGTATATACTACAGAACTCAAGAGAGCCTACATGGTAGACCACACTGTATTCACACTACAGTAGTGATTTATTTATAGTAACTCATATTTGTTTTTAATTCAAATTTGCCTAGCTTTTTGAAAGCTGTTTAATATATTTACATAAGCTTATTGAACATAAACCCCAGTAGACCCCAAATTTGTAATCAACATGCAAATTTATATTCTGTAAAACCTAAAGAATATGTCCTTGGTTTTCACAATGAACATGAATTACTTGCATAATTAAAATAAACAAAAGCAAAAAGCAAAGTTAGCACATTCACAGGAATGACTACCTATATCATACTCAGTCATTCCTGGTTCCGAAAGAATAAACACATTACACAAAGAAAACAACCAACCAACCTACCAGGGAAGAACAGTATCTATGCCTCACAGGCTTGTTGTAAGGATAATATACGATAATGATATAACCCATGACATGACACATAGAAAGTACTCAATAAGCATTAGCTACTGAAGTTGTCAGCATCTATTACTGATTATAGCCACTAAATTTAAAAATTTTTTTTTTTTGGCAGTACGCGGGCCTCTCACCGTTACGGTCTCTCCCGTTGCGGAGCACAGGCTCCGGACGCGCAGGCTCAGTGGCCATGGCTCACGGGCCCAGCCGCTCCGCGGCATGTGGGATCTTCCCAGACCGGGGCACGAACCCGTATCCCCTGCATCGGCAGGCGGACTCTCAACAACTGCACCACCAGGGAAGCCCAGCAACTAAATTTTTTAACAGAACTATTACAAATACTTTATGGCAGACGACAGACATATATACTATGATACCTAAAAAAACCACTTCAATAAATAAAATACATGACGATCTAAACTGTACAGAGCTGCAGGGGGAGGGCGGTGTAAGTGGGTGTATACACAAGCACTTACACTGTCCTGAAGCAGTTTTACATTATAAAATGCAATAGGTATGTAGTACAGGAGTGACACTCCAGTGTTTCTCATGCGGCTTTTTATCTTAGTCATTTTAAAGTAATTATTTTGTACACTGAAATCATCATAATTGATGTAGAGAACAAAACTACTGCTGTCAATAAACATTTAAAAATCTCTATGTATGAAAGCAGGATTAATTACATTAGGTTTATCTCTTCACCATGTCAAAACTCATTGTCTAAAGGAAAATGCCACAAGGACAAAGAGGAGAAATTAACACGATTTCAAGCAATGAATCAAATGGGAAGGATTAACTGCCTTGGCAAAGAGGAAGAAAGGCTTGCAGAAACAAATACCAAAGAGAAGCAAACAGTTTTGCCCTGCTGAACTCCTTACAACAGGCCTAATGACTAAGTGCACCAAGTACTCAAGATGGAGGTAAGGCTAAGAATTTAAAACAGAAGGACTGGCTGACGGGTAATGTAGCAAAGCTAGGATACCCAGGTGGTATTCTCTTCCTCCCCACCATGGGTAAAACTGTATTCCAGGGCAGAAGGCTAATTTTCTGAAGCACACAAACTCAAACTGTGAGCTCAGGTTTAGCGGGTACAATGGATGCAAAAAGCCCACATCAAGTTACAATATTGCAATCTTTCATTATACTGGAGACAAAGATCTCATGAATTTCTAGAAAGAACAAAAGGTCGCAAACACAGGAAAAGTCATAATAGCATCACACTACTCAACAACTGCAGAAGATTACTTATTCTAGAATTCTATGCCAAACCTAACTATTAAGCAGATAAAATAAGAAGTTCCCGCTGGTAAGGAGACATGGGGGAAGGGGGCAGGGAAACGGTTTTTATTTCAGCAGCTTTTTTTGAATCTATACGTATAAACTTCTTTATTTTTAAATGTATGTTTAATCATAATTTTAGCAGTAAGTATCCTTTAAAAACAGCATGGGTTTTTAACTGGAGAATGTGATTGATGTTTCTGGGACCCAATGGAATCCATGAAAAAATGATGTATTTGCGCCAGTGTCTTTGACTCAGAACTCCAAAATAAATCCAGAATCTTGACCACCTCTCACCATTTCCACCCTGGTCTAAGCCACAATATTTTGTCGAAGTTACTGGACTAACCTCCTAATTAGTGTCTTTCTTCTACCCTTACCCCACTCCCTCCAATGTATCTTCAATACATAAGAGTGACTGTATTAAAATCTTGTCAGATTAAGTCACTCCTCTGCTCAAAACTTTCCAAAGACTTCCTATGTCATTCAGAATAAAAGTCAAAGTCCTCACAATGGCCTACAAGATCTAACACAATCTGATCTTCCCTGATTCCTCCTGATCTCATCTACTATCCACCTTCACACTCACTCTGTTCCAACCATACTGGCCTCTGCTCTAATTCTAATTATTAGAGTTTAACACACCAAGCATGCTCCTGTGGTATTGGAGGCTAACAATCATCAGTTCGAAGGGAGATTAAAGGATAAAGAGGCCTTCTGATATCCGACTATCCTCAAGTCTCACTGGTTCTACATTCTAAACTTCCTCTTATATTTCCCCTCACAATCCACACTGCAAGTGCCTTAAAGCAGGGCCTCATTTTATTTCTAGCCTTCTAGCTGGTCCTGAGTCCCTTCTGATCCAGTGATGTGGCCAATGTGTCAAGATCAATTGCAAGGTGTCACCAATGTAATTTGCTACTAACAAAAGTATTAAGTTGGATGCTTTACTGTTAAAAGAAAAAGTTACAATTCAAAGTCTCTCATTCATTTGCTTTAAATGCTTCAATTAGCAAAGAATTCCAAGGAGAGAACAGCCAAGTTTGATAGCAGAAGAGCATATAAATGTGTTATTCTGTAATATCAAAAATCTAGAAAGGGGACTTCCCTGGTGGCGCAGTGGTTAAGAATCCTCCTGCCAATGCAGGGGACATGGGTTCGAGCCCTGGCCTGGGAAGATCCCACATGCCGTGGAGCAACTAAGCCGGTGAGCCACAACTACTGAGCTTGCGAGCCACAACTACTGAGCCTGCGTGCCACAACTACTGAAGCCCATGTGCCTAGAGCCCGTGCTCCACAACAAGAGAAGCCACTGCAATGAGAAGCCCGTGCACCGCAACTAAGAGTAGCCCCCGCTCGCCACAACTAGAGAAAGCCCACACATAGCAATGAAGACTCAATGCAGCCAAAAATTAAAAAAAAAAAAAAAAAATCTAGAAAGGGGGTTTCTAAGGTTATGAATCAAATAAAACTGTAAAATGCCCCTATACCCTTGGTATATCCACATTAGAAAATCTCAACTATGTGTTCTTCGTAAAACTATTTGGATCAATGCCAATTTTAAAGTTTCAAAGGCAAATGTCATACCTTTTAAAGATATGAGGCCAAGGTTGCTTGGTGAGAGTCAGGTTATCATGTAACTATGCATTGATTTTAGAGAATATTTAAGAATTGTTTAACATGGTTATCACGAAACACCTTTACAAGACATTTAAAACTATTCTATTTTCATGATGTTTGAGAAATTATACAATAAGTAAATCAAGTCACCCCAGGAATTTACTGGAATGTAGACACATTTTTAGCCTATGGTAATTTGGGAGTAAATGTGTCAGAACTTTCAAGTGTGGCTTCTACTTGTTCACTGTATATAATGAAGATAAAATTTTTTGACATGCCAGGGGTTCTAACTACTCAAGGGCTATGGATCCCTTGAGTAAAGCAATGGCTAAAAGCTGCTTAGAATGGAAAAAAATTTTTTTTTTTTGAAGCTAGGCACAATGGAACCAAGAAACTGGTTAAAAAAAAACAAAACGAAACAATCTGGGAAAACAGATCTTTAAGAAAGAGAAAGGACTCTGAGGGCCCTAAGATACTCTCCCTCACCCAAGTTACAGCAACACAAGAATCAGAAATGTGGGAGGTTGGGGGAAGATAGGGAAGGGGAAAAAGAAATTGTTCACTAAGTAAATATTAGTAACAAGCAGATCAGTTCAGCCATGATGCCAAGAGTCATAAATCCCTAGGTCAGTGCAGATGCAAAACCTGATCAGCAGGATAGCCCCAAGGGCCTGAACCACTAGATTCAGTTCCCCTGGCTTTAAAGAACTTAACTAGCCACACCTATGGAGGAATTTAAGGTGCCCCAGGTTTCTGCTAAGGAAAGGATGGGTCAAGGAAAAGAAATGGGATTCTAAGACTGTGGCTGTTACACATGTATCTTTGATTCTGACCTTTTGAGCATGTATGGATCAGGACACTTGTTCTGAATAGGCAAGGTTAATTTATAAATGGACAAAATCTATTCTGATTGGGTCCACAATATTTGTGTGTATGTGTATGTACGTATATACACACATATATATGTATATGCAGGTACTTTAGAAATATATTTCTGTTAACATTAAACAAAACTATTTTGTCAGACAACTGCAGTGTCTAGCTTTGTAAAGCAAAGTGAATAGGTTAAAATATTTTGTCATTTTTCTGCTGCAGGTAACACTCCCCTGTAATTTCCTAATTAGGGCATTAGTCATATTAAGAAATACCACTAAGAAAGAGATTCATTAAAATGTTAGCTATAGGGACTTCCCTAGTGGTCCAGTGGTTAAGAATCCGCCTTCCAATGCAGGGGACAAGGGTTCAATCCCTGGTCAGGGAACTAAGATCTCACATGCCATGGGCCAACTAAGCTGCGTGCTACAACTACTGAGCCCACATGCTCTGGAGACTGGGCACCACAATTAAAAGAGAAGCCCGCGTGCAGCAACGAAGAGCCCTCCTGCTGCAACTAAGACACGACACAGCCAAAATTAGATAAATATTTAAAAAAAAAATGTTAGCTATAGAGTTGCAATCTCAAAACATGTAGCCTGTCTCTGAAATTCCATAAAAATCATTTAGAAAGTCTTACTAAAGATTGTTTCTCTGATAGTATATTTGTAGAGGTTATTTCTTCTGAAGCTTTAATGTTCAGGCAAGAAACAAGTTCTTGAAGAATGAAGGACATATTCTACATACTCGACAAACTAACTTATGAAAAGTCAGATATGAGAGTGGTTGAAAAGTCAGATATGAGAGTGGATGAAAATAATGGTATTTGGCTGGGGGGGTACATGTAGTGTTTCTCATGCAGGAAAAAAATTAACAAGCTAGGCTTATTTGAAATACTAAAGCAAAATCAAAACACTGATAAACTGAAAAAAAAAGAAAATGTTAACCAACAACTTTGATAAACATGGAAACACAGAAGTAAGCCATTATGATACAGCCCAAGATGTGGATGTATAGTCTTCAACGTACGGAAAAACAATGATATCAAGACTAAAATTCACTACAGAAGCAAAATATGCTGAGGGTATGTGGTAGTTTTAGTAAAAGTAACACCGCCCACCCAAATTACTGTTTTGTTTCTTTGATCCCCCTTTGTAACAAATCTCAAAATCCTATTTACTGTCTCTAATTTCTCTCCCACTCCCATCAGATTTCCCTCCCCCTGCTCTGCCTTGGAAACTGCTGATCAAGGTAACCAAAGGTCTCCACAATTGTTAAATTCAATAATTAATAGCTCTCAGACCTCATCTTAATGGACAATAACATATGTCCTTCCTAAATACTGTATATTTGTTTCTTCACTTGACTTTCAGAACACATTTTCTTGGGCACTTTTTAAGTCTACTTTGCTGGTTCCTGCTCTGCTTCTGATCTCTTTTGCTGAAATTTCCTCTCTTCTGCTCTATATTCACCCCCTTACTGGCCTCGTCTAGGCTCATGTCATCATCTATGTTCCACTAACTATTAAATGTGTTATCTCTAGTCCAGAGCTCCTTCCTGGAGTTACCTAATATAACCAGCCACCTAAACAACTGGCTTTTTGCTTCTCTACTTCTCAAATTTTCGTCTTAAATGGAACTACATACTGATCTTCCCCCAACCTTATTCCATCCACAACCTTCCTTCCCATCTCAGTTAACAGCAATTCCCTCCCTCTAGGTGCCTAAACTAAAAACCTTGGAGTTATTCTTGACTTTTCTTCACACACCACATACAGTACATTACAACCTTCTCTGAAGAACCGTTACCTCTCACTTTGATTACTCCAGTAGCCAAATCATTTCCCTACTTCTGGCCCTGCCCTATGTACAGTCTATTCTAAGCATGGTACGACCAGAATTTGGCTTTAAAACTCCTGCAATGACTCTTCCCATATCAGAAAAGCCAAAGATCTTCAATGGCCTAACAATAGCCTACTACTCTGGCTATACTTGCCTCATTTCAGTGCTCCTACCCTACTTAGGATCTTTTCACTGCCTGTTCCCTCTGAATAGTTAACTCTCTCCTCTCCAGGTCTTCGTTCAAAAGTCACCTTCTCAAAGACTCCACTATCCTCCTACTTAGAACTACAGTGCACCCCCATTATTCCCCTTTATCCTACTCCACTTTTTCCCCAACCATGGCACTGAAATCTTTTAGTGTAACAATTCAACGCCCCCTTTCAGATAACTGTGGATATCTTTCAATATTACAGTAAAACTGGGCATGTGATAGGCTCTTTAAATTAGCTGCAATATGGAATCTGAACTATACCAGTAAACTTTTCATATTGTTACATTAAAATCCATTGCTTTATTTTACATTCTGAATCTTTTACCTATGCACTACTTTATAACATCATGCATTGGTTATTTGAAAAATATTGGTTCACTGGATTATACAGGTCTTCCAAGTGTAGATACGTTTTGTGATACAATATTTTAAAAATTACATTTTCTATCTATTCAAGATTTCAAGGGACTTCCCTGGTGGCGCAGTGGTTAAGAATCCGCCTGCCAATGCAGGGGACATGGGTTTGAGCCCTGGTCCCGGAAGATCCCACATGCTGCAGAGCAACTAAGCCGTGCACCACAACTACTGAGCCTGCGCTCTAGAGCCCACGAGCCACAACTACTGAAGCCCATGTGCCTAGAGCCCATGCTCAGCAACAGGAGAAGCCACAGCAATGAGAATCCCGCGCACCACAATGAAGAGTAGCCCTCGCTCACTGAAACTAGAGAAAGCCTGCATGCAGCAACGAAGACCCAACGCAGCCATAAATAAATAAATAAACGATAAAAATAAAAAGATTTCAAAAATTCTAATTTTTGCTTGAAAACTCAAATTTTATCATATGGCAACAAATGTTATCATTTGTTGTGGTTTTTCTTGAACCAACAGGCCCACTTCTTTCATTTTTTGAGAAAATATCTGACAAATATTCAAGTCTCAATTGTCATAGTCTCTCTATCAATTGTTCTTTTAAGACTGGTTCTCATGAAAAAAGAGGCTAGTTCAGCTTGAGGATGAAACAATTGTCGAAATGCTTTACTCATGTTTCCCATTTGCCAAACAGAATATGAAATGAAGATGTGTACTCAAGAGTCAAGATTTTTTGTTTTGGGGCCGTGCCATGTGGCATGTGGGATCTTAGTTCCTTGACCAGGGATTGAACCCACGTTCCCTGCAGTGGAAGCGTGGAGTCTTAACCACGGGACCACCAGGGAAATCCCAAGAGTCAAGATTTAAAACATTAATTTTTACTGCTTCGAGAACATTATTAAGAGACCCTGTGTTTTTAAATTGCAAGTGCTAGTGACTACTAGCACAGTCTGGTGATGCTGCCTTGATGTATGCTAAGGTAACAGCAGCTTCACCAGTCATTGTTTTTGCACCATCAGTCCAAATGTCAACACAGTGAAAAGGCAAATAATGTGTTAGTATTTTTATGAGAAGAGCTTTAATGTCTCAGACCACCAAAAAGGTCTTGGAAACTCCCAGGCGTCCCTGACCCACAATGCTATACTACACTAAACCCCTTACAGGAAAATAAGTTTGAGAATACATCAGGATAAGCAAATTACCTTAGTCTTGCAATCTATTAGTAAGAATTAAAATGTATTTTTAAAAAGAAAAAAAAGAAAAAGGTTATAAAAATTATGGAAATAAGGCTAATAAAAAATGTAGACAAAGTGTAAATAAACCACATTATACTTTTAAGTAGTTTACTTCTGCCCTGATTTTACAAGGAAACAGGTGCAAGTAATTTAACAAATATGACAAAATTTCTACAGAATCAACATTATCTGACACCCAAATGGAGTTTCTTCCTGAATAAATGAAAAATAAATGATTTGATAAATGAATGGATTGATTAATTCCAGGATATAAAAATAAACCATTTCTTAGATAATCTGAAATTACCAACTATATGTATTAAGCTCTCGCTGTCACAGGAGCTACAAAGGAAGGAAATACATCCACTTAAATGTTGAAGGTTTATTCCTCCCATTTGAGGCAATCTCTCTCAAATGGAAAAAAACCCAAACTGCCTCTTGGTGGACATATGCAGCTGACACACAACTAAACAATGTAGATCTATAAAAGAATTTAAAAACATACTGCTTATGTCTTCATACACAAACATATAGTGTTATTAAAAGCATAGCTAAAATTAAATCATATTTACACCCTTTTGGGGCAGTTGTGAGTAGCCTCCGTAACTCAATCAACCTAACCGATGACCTTACAAACTCTGAATATTAACCCTGACAAAAACATAATGGGACCAAAGGGTGTGTTAAAGAAAGCACGAGTTATGCATGTGAGTCGGTCACCCAGACCCAAGGTCCAGTGCTAGTCTGTTTCAAGTTTTCCTGATTTAATAATACATCTATAAGGCTACTAGAAATCTGAGATCCTGACAAACACATATTTGAATAAATACGATTATAACCATCAGGAAAACAATCCAAAGGCTCCACCTTAAGACAATTTTTGTCTAAAGATTAAATGCCACTGTGAAAGGTTATTGGTTATTGCACAACGGCTAATAAGATCTCTCGCCTTTTCTCTATCTTGTTATTACGAAAGTAAAAAATAAGTTTCCTAACTCCTAATTTACATAATTCTATCATGATAAAAAAATGAAATCTAGTTTTCTATGAAGAACGTCCAAAAAATGATTGCCTAAATATGCAACTTTGAGATATACTAGACATCTTCAATTAAGAACAATGTTACCCACAACTCAGTTTGCATTTCCATAATGCTTAGCATACAGACTTCCAAAATATTCTACAGAAATTTCATACAGAAATCTATTCTAAATGATTTCATTTAATATAGAGCTGGGAGGTTCTTCAGAGATTATTTTAACTCTCATTTTACATGTATGAAAAGCTGTTTAATGTTGGGTAGATTTTTTATACCTTGGTATTTTCCCATATTTTGAAGGGGCAAAACCAGATGATCTTTACCATCCTTCCTAGTTCTACTGTTTCTCTAAAAAAGGTAAGCCAAGTTTTACTGAAATGACTTATGAGACCACATATAAACATGAAATCGAAATGGGATGCAAAAGAAGAAAATTTATAAGGCTGAGTACCTATCTTGTGTCAGGACCTATAAACAAGTACTTCATTTAATACTCTAAAAAACCTGCATATGCTAGGTTCTTTTTTTGGGGGTAGAGGGGCTCCTAAATCTATTTGGGTTTAGATGCTGCAAAAATGCCCCATTTCTGTTTTTAAAGAAAACGCTAACCATAAGGGCCTTGACAGGCATTAGTAACAACAACGTGGCTGATGATCCTAATCCAAACTGGGAAGTTAGTGCAATCAAGCTAACATTTCAAGTAAATTTTAAACAAAACTTGACATCTGAATCTTGAATGCAGAGCAATAAAAATGTTAGGACCTAGAATAGGGCCTTAGAGATCACTTAGTACAACTTCTTCATTTTACAGATGAAGATGAATTAAAATCAAAAAGCGTGTCCATTTTTCACCCAAAATAGTGGCCAGAAGTAGATGCGTGGTATCCTAACTTTCAAAAATTACCTTATGATCTAATTATAGGAGGGAACCCAATTATTTGCACATCTTTACAAGAACATCTACATGGCTAATCGTTTTTAAAAAATGATTTAATTTGCCAAGATTATTCTTACGTATCAGAAATATAGAAAGCAAACCCTGCCTAAACCGTGTCTCACGAATTAAACGAACAGTATTAAATGAAAAGTATTTTAATGCCAGAACAGTGCCTGGCCCATAACTGGTGTACAATAAATGTTCAATGAATGTGCCAACTCGAGGAAAGTACTGTCATCACTGGCAATAGAGTCCACACGTTTAACTCCAATCAAGCCACTGTGAATAGAACCGCCTATGTATTACTTTGATATTCTTAAAGTAGTCGATTTAAAAACAAACTGTATGCTTTAAAGGGATGCGACTTTATATGGTCATAATGGCAGCAAAGCGCCTCAGCATAATTCGCCGTAGCCATTTTTGATAAGACTGTGATCCTACAGATAAAAAGTAACTCCTAAATTTAAAATTGTTACGACTCTCCAAATAATTTGGAAAGAACAACCTAAAAAGCAGACTAAACTGGGTGAACAAAAGATCTGTAGTACTCAAGTTGGCAATCAGGGAACTGAGACTTTAAGTTTAGTCTTAATCTTGTACACACAGTAACTACTGCCAAAGCTTCTGACTTCTCCCCTACCCCCCCCTTTCTCCTTTTAAGCTGACGAAAAGCAGCGGGTGTACAAGACGCCTGGTTCTCAGGAATAGAATTCGACCCCAGAAGCACTGTCGCTTTGTAGCGCATCTCGCAACCTGGAGAAAGGAAATTTTCCAAGACCTAGAAACCTACAGCTATTGCGGGCGACAGAACCCCAAAGCCTTCCAGTTGGCGCCGGAAGCCCCCTGACGACCCACCGGGGCCGAGGAGGGCCCGGAAATCAGCTGCCGGAGATCCGAGGCGGGGCGTGAGCGACGTGAGGCAGCCCCACAGCCCGCGCGCCAGGAACGGAAGGAGGAGGAGGCCCGGCGCCCATTTTGTGCTCGGCCTCCGCACTTCCCGCTTTCCCCCCCCAACGCCGCCCCGGCCGAGCAACCTACGTGAGGCCTGCAGTTACTGGCCTTCCACGGCCCCGCATCCCCGACGTCCGCTAGGCCGCGGCGCGTGAACTGGGCCTGCGTGGACGCCAGCCCCGCCGGCCACTCTCTAGGCCTCGCTCCGGTTCCGCGGGCCCAAAGCCTGACGTCCTGCCGGCGTCGCCCTCCCACCCCTCCCCGCCTCGGCCTCAGTCCCGTGGGCTCCCTCAGCTCCCCCGGCTCCAGTCCCCTCACCACTCCCCGCCCGGGCCTCACTCGGTTCCCGGGGCTGAAGCCCCTTCTCCCTTCTCGCCCGCGTCTCAGGCCACGGCCCTCGGCCTCAGCCCAGCGCCCTCAGCCCCAGTCTGCAAGCCTCTCCTGGGACGTACCCTCCGGCAAACAGATGCACCAGCGTGTCCCTCTGGCTCATTCTCTCTCCCGCATGTCCTCCGGGCGCTGAGGCGGGACGCGGTTCCGGCCGCCGCGACGGCCGCAGCTTCCGCTCCGGACTGGAGCCGCACGGCGCCCCAGGGACGGCGACGGGAACTGACGGAGACGCGGCTGCAGAAGGCGACCGGCGCGGCCCTCCCCGCCGCGCTGCAGCCACGCCGCCTCCCACCCTGGCTAGGTTTCACCACCCGCGCCAGAGGGCAACTCGGCGGCAGCGGGGGCGTGAATATTCCGACCCTGCCCCCCCGCGATATAAACAGAAGCTACCATTGGTCCGCACTGCGTGACGTGAAGCAGCCGGCATGCCTCTTTCACGTGATCGCTAAGGGGTTTCTCAATGGAAGGGGCCGGGAGGCGGGGCTAGAGCGCGTGCCCGGAGGGTAGTGGGTCACCAGGTCCTCGCACTTAGTCCTCGCTCCCGGAGGGCTGCACCGGGTGCCGCCTGGGCCCGCGCAGAGATGGGGATTCGAGCTTCACGTTCCCCGCCCCGACCATGTGAGAAACGACCTGGATGCCCGGTAAGCAAGCGGAGTTGGGACGCTAGCCTGCCCAGTCTCTGATTTACTTTTTTTTAGACTATTTTTTTTTAGAGCTGTTTGACGTTCACAACAAAATTGAAAGGGAGGTACAGAAATTTCCCATTGGCCCCTGCTTGATTCACGTTTTAATAATTGGGTCTATGACCCAGCATTTATGCTTCCTGGTGTCTACCTCAGAGTAGCACTCAGTGCATGGAAAGGCTTATACAGACACTCGTACAGGATCACAAACAACAGTACGGTGTTTACAAACAATGCTTAGTATAGTATACTATTAGTGTAGAATAAATATTCTTTATCTTAGAAAGAATAAAGAAACTGGCATTTACTCATTTTTCTAACCAGCAAGTTTTTTCTTGTACGTATATACAAGAAGGTCAAAGACTGAGGGAAAGAAAATGTTTTATCCCTCTACAACATGATTAAATATTTTAAATTTTTGTTAATTCGTAATTATTTCTAAGGTGCAGAAGTGCAGGAAATAATATAATATAATCTGTATTCATCACCCACAATGAACAAATGTTGATATTTCCCACCTCTTTGTTTGGTAACTTCCATTTCACCTGCAGGGTCCTCACCACACTTTCCCACCCATGTGGGGTTATCCAGGGCTCACCTTCCTTTCCTTCCAGGACCGTTTCCTTCACGAAGTCCTCCCTGATTGCCTTAGCTCTCTATGCTCATTACCTGCTCCTAAATTCCCACAAAATGTACAGACTGCATGTCACTGGCAAGTGTGCATCTACTCCACAGTAAATGCTCATCTGTAAAATGGGCATAAGAGTACCTACCTCACAAGGCAGTTGTGGGGACTAAACACCT
Organism: Orcinus orca; assembly: GCF_937001465.1. Lineage (NCBI taxonomy): Eukaryota > Metazoa > Chordata > Mammalia > Artiodactyla > Delphinidae > Orcinus > Orcinus orca. The sequence continues at coordinate 28,123,624 of NC_064563.1, forward strand.
TAAAATTATGTAAAGCACCACAGGAGTGCTATGTAAGTGCTACCTATGATAATTAGTAATATTATTTTACTGCATTGTATTCTTAATAGCAAAACTGGCAGCAGCTAATATTGCTTGAGCACTTACTAATATGCCAGGCTCTGATCTACAGCATTCTCTTATTAAACTCTCACAACTGCCCTATGAGACCATTGATATTATTCCCCCAATTTTTCATGAGGAGACTGAGATTTAGAATAATTGACTTGCCCAAGATTATCCAGTTCATCCAGAAAGAGATTGGATTTGAATCCAGCAGAATCTCTCTGATCCCAGAGCTTCAGTTACTGAAGTAATAGCTGCACATTAGAGAGGGAAATTTTGAAAAAAACAAACAAACGAAACTCCAAAAAGTAGGAATAAAAATTGACACTCTGGCCATACTTCCCCCAAACCCTTGTATTAACTTTTGGTGGGGGGGGTTAGTTCTATCTTTTTTTTACAGCAGTTTTATTGAGGAATCTTTCACATGCCATAAAATTCACCTGTGTATAGTGTACAGTTTAGTGGTTTTTCATATATTCTGATGGTTGTAGAGCCATCACCACTACCTGATTCCAGAACACTTTCCTCACCCAAAGAGAAACCCCACACTTATTAGTCACTCCCATTCTCCTCTCTCCCTATCCTCTGCCAACCACTAATCTACTTTCTATGGATTTGCCTAATCTGGACTTTTCATATAAATAGAATTATACAATATGTGGCCTTTTGTGTCTGGTTTCTTTCACTAAGCATAATGTTTTCAAGGTTCATTCATGTTGCAGCACACATCAGTACTTCATTCCCTTTCATGACTGAATAATAGTCTGTCGTATGCCTATATCACATTTTGTTTATCCATTCTCAATTGATGGCCATTTGGATTGTTTCCACTTTTTGGCTGTCATGGATAATCCTGCCATGAATATTTGTGTACAAGTTTTAGCATGCAGATACGTTTTCACTTCTCTTGGGAATATACTTGGGAGTGCCATTGCTGGGTCATATGATAATTCAATGTTTAACTTTTGGAGTAACTGCCAGACTGTGTTCCAGAGTGCCTGCACCATCTTAGATGTATTTCTTTTAGGACAATGGCTGTAGCTCCATGTTTTTGGCATAGTGAATGCTGTGGTAATTACATTCAATGAAGCTTCTGAAACTGGTAAGGAGGGAGCCCAAGTTCTTATGTGGAGTAAATTATTCCTGTAAGAGCAATAGCAATTCATAATGTGACCGTTCATTTTGGAACCTCATTCAGATGGCATCGTGGAAGGAGACTCTGCCCCCTGCACATTCCATCCGGTAGCCCCTGGGGCTGCCCACTGGGGTGTGGTTGCTGAGGCCTTCATTTTTGTGGGGATTCCAGGGTTAGTTGGCTGTCATGTTTGTTGAGGTTCCACTGAACTGTGTCATCTGCCAGCTGTTTTATAATTTTCCTTCCTCATTGCTGTTGGCTAATATCTTTAAGTGATTCCTTCAGGACCAGCACACGATGAGGTTTCTTGAGCCCTTGCCCCTTAAACAAACAAGCTTCTAGGTGCTTTTTCAGAACGATATTAAGGCAGGGTGGGTGGGGCTAAATGAGCTTGCTTTAGTGTCAGGCACACCTGGACCTCTTCCAGACCCCCCCCATTCCTACCGAGGGGTCTTCTGGGAGCTGTAGTTTTTAACTGAATGTAGAAAGAGAAACTGATGGGGAAACTGTGGGTGGCCACAACTGGTTACTTGGCTCAAAACAAACAAATAAGCTCATTGTGAAGTAGAGGGGACTGCTACTTTATTTCCTGATTGGTACTAACCTCAAATTTTAATTGCTGCTGAACTGCAGGAGACAATCGTTCTAGACATGGCAGTTGAGGAGGAGGGAGTGATTGGAGGGGGGGATTGGTTTGGTATGCACTCCTGCACTCCACACCTCAGGAACGTTATTGCATGTGGATCGGCTGCTTTTGGAAGAGTATTGCCCAGAAGAAGAGGTGTTTGGTTTTCACAAGCCAAAGATATACCAAAGTATAGAGGGCTGCTGTATTTGCAGAGCTAAATCCTCCAGTTCCCGATTCACTGACAGTAAACTCTATGAAAAGGACTTGAGCTGCTTTCGGTTACATGAGACTTGATCAGGAGACACATGTAATGCCCGTGTCCTGCTGTGAAAAGATGGAAGAAATTACCATCAGGATCAAAAAAAAAAAACAACTGGAATCACGTGGTAGATGCAAGGGCAGGACCCAGTCTAAAGACTACACTGAAACCAGAGAAAGTGAAAACTCTTATCTGGAAACAGGATAAAAAGCAACCAGATCAGCAAACTGCCAAAGGGATTTAAACGTGGTAATTCTGATGCTCACAGTACCACCTCAAGTGCTTTTCCAGCTCAATCTCCCTGTTATAGTAACCAGTCAGATGATGGCTCAGATACAGAGATGGCTTCTGGCTCTAACAGTGTTTTCCATTTTGGATCTCACATACTGGATACGACAGAAAATATGCTGTGGCATGATCTATAAAGGCTGTCTTGGGGAAGTCCTCATCTGACACACATCTATTCAAGTCTTGCTGCAGCAATGAGAAAGCAGCTGCTGAGAAGCCGGAGGCACAGGGGCCAGAGCCTCTGCCCATCTCCACTCATGCGTGGTGACTGACGTTTGTGTAGAAAGGAAACAAAAAACAATTTAAATTTTGGAAAACAAAGCAACAAAATGACCCTCCTATTTTTAACTTGGATACCTGCTATTCTGCCAAATGACGATTTCTAGAATAGTTGGGTTTTTTTAATAGAGTTTTTTTTTAAATTTATTTATTTTATTTATCTATTTTTGGCTGCGTTGGGTCTTCGTTGCTGTGCGTGGGCTTTCTCTAGTTGTGGCGAGAGGGGTCTACTCTTCATTGCGGCCCGCGGGCTTCTCATTGCAGTGGCTTCTCTTCTTGAGGAGCAGAGGCTCGCATGGACTTAGTTGCTCCGCGGCATGCGGAATCTTCCCGGACCAGGGCTCGAACCCCTGTCCCCTGCCTTGGCAGGCGGATTCTTAACCACTCCGTCACCAGGGAGGCCCTTAGGATAGTTTTGAGTGGGTTATTTTTCCTTCAGTTCCACAAACTCTGAAGCCAGTGTCAAGCTTACTAAAAGAAAAAAAAAAGTGTACATAATATCGGGTTGGCCAAAACGTTCGTTTGGGTTTTTTCTGTACGATGTCATGGAAAAACCCAAACGAACCTTTTGGCCAACCCAATATTTCAGATGCTGAGTATTTCATAGGAAAGCTGAATGAGGCTGTAAAGTGCTTTTAAGTCTTTTTTAAAAATCCCCTTGGGCTTTCCTAGTATCCATTTATTAAAAAAAAAAATCCCCTTCTAATGAATGAAATTAGGGGAATTTCAGGGGACAGAGGGGATTTGTTTTATGATAAATGTATGTAGTTTTAGTCTTTCTATATTCAGAAGCAGTGGTTAGAGCATTTTTTTAAGATGGCTGGCTATACTTGTTTTCCTTCGTTATAATAAATTTGTCATAACTCAGTAAACATGGACTTGCCCCTATAGGTAGTTGTTAATAACTTTGAAATATTAAGGTCTTGCCAAGGTTCTGATGATTCAAACCTGTACTACTGAATATTAAGCAGGACAGGCTAAGCTCTCTGGTGCGAATATCTTGAAAGAGTAATTTCTAAATCTACAGAGGTAACTTGACTGTATATGTTGCATCCCGTGTCACCTCCCTCCATATTGATGTTTGATAAAGATTTTAATTTCGATGAAACTTCTAAAGCGGAAGTTCCTCTTGGGGAAATGTCAAGTCTTTAGGATAAGCAGTCCTATATGAATAGTACCAAAGCATTACCACTTGGTTGAGAACACACTCTATTAAAAATGTTAAATTATCTGAAAAATAAAATGTGCAGGTCTTCAGGATGGCACACGAAAAAACAAAGTTAATGCTTCTTGGGGCACATTTCTTAGAGGGCTTGCAAGTGTGTAAATACTTTGTTTATGTTACATGACTGGTGACTTCCTTGAAAATCTGCACAATTCACTTTTAGCTCTGGATTACTTCAGTTGACCTTTGTGAAGGTTTTATCTATGTAGAATGGTTGTTCGACTTATTTTAACCTATTAGGGCTTTGGGTTTTTGTGGGTTTTTTCCATTTTATATTAAAGTAAAATTCTACTAAAAACAATTTTTTTTTAATTGCTGTGGGCTGAAGAAAAGTTCTTAATAACTATTCGTGGGGAAGTGGAGCACAGATGAACCACCGATGCCATTTTCTCCCCACTTAGCCTTTGTTGGTCTTGTAGGTACAGAAAATTCATATGGGTTCTAGATTGGCAACATTAGTTTTAAATATTTGGGTAAGATTTAAAAAAAAAATCTTTGTGTCTTTTTAGCTTTTAGTGGGAGGTTAGAGAGATTGTTTTATATTCTCAGCCAGATGCCATTAAATTTTTTTCCTTATTTTGCTATTAATAAAAAGTAATACATTCAAACAATACAGAAGTGCATGAGTTAGAAATTAAAATCGTCACTTCAGCCTCCCTTCCTAAATCCTACTCCTCAGAGGACATCATTGGTAAGAGTTGGGTAAGCGTCCTCCTGGGTACTTGATGCCTTGATGGTAATCATCTCAAAGAGCTTCAGATGTGTACAGTACTCACCATGTGCCAGGCCTTGTTGGAAGCACTTTTCATGTATTTTAACTGTAGAACCCAATGAAGGACATTTTATAGACGAGGAGACTGAGATACAGAGAGGTTAGAGGATTTGTCAAGGTGACTCAACTAGCACGTAGCTGAGTTGGGATGGAAACCTAGGGAGTCGGGCTACAGAATCTGTACTCTCATCCTCTATTCTGCACCATCTCAATTGTTCATTGGTTGAATGAGAATATTAGCTATAGTTTTAAAAAAAAGGGGTGGGGTGGGGTGGGGGAGAGGGGGCTTTTGAGAGAACTTAAGGAGATGTGGTGCCCAGAGGACGAAATGTATGCTTATATCTGAGCCCCAGATGGAGTCATGAGGGCAGTGGCTCCCAAATGCAGGTTTCATGTCCCATTGAGCCACCTCTCCCACCAGCAACATCAGTTACTCTGTGTCACGTTTCAATTCAGTCATGGTTAAAGGCCCTCCTTAGATACGCACGTGATAAGCAGAGCTCACACTGGAAATATATAAGGAGCTGGTAGAAAATGGATTTCCCCCAGAAGGATTCAGTTATCTTGTTGGAAACACTGTCCACCAGGGAGCAATTTAGGAATGTGTCCCAGGTGGCTTGGAGAAAAACCCAAAAAAACAAAATACGACTTTTCCTACCCTCCAGGACAGGAGTATTAGAAGGGTAGTGACACCTTGCAAAGAAATGCATAGATTTTGTTGAGATAGGGTGTAACACACTTTTGTGTGGACAATGCCTGGGACCTCAACGGTGTGTGCTAATGCAGAAGTTGTGCCCTGCCTCCCATTTAAGAAACCATCTAAGGGCCTTACCAAGGGTCCCTGCTTTTTTTTTTTTTCTGTTTTTTTTTTATTGAAGTATAATTGATTTACAATGTTGTGCTAATTTCTGCTGTACAGCAAAGTGATTTAGTTATACACATATATACATTTAAAAAAATAAATTTATTTATTTTATTTATTTGTTTTTGGCTGCATTGGGTCTTCATTGCTGCACACGGGCTTTCTCTAGTTGGGATGAGTGGGGGCTACTCTTCGTTGTGGTGCGTGGGCTTCTCATTGCGGTGGCTTCTCTTGTTGCAGAGCACAGGCTCTAGAGCGCAGGCTCAGTTGTGGCGCATGGGCTTAGTTGCTCCATGGTGTGTGAGATCTTCCCGGACCAGGGCTTGAACCCGTGTCCCCTGCATTGGCAGGCGGACTCTCAACCACAGTGCCACCAGGGAAGCCCCAGGGTCTCTGCTTTGCAACCCAACTTGCCTGTTGGCATTTGAATCTTGCTTTTAACATTAATGCTTTGTTTTTATCTCAAAGTAATAAAGGCACACAAACAACCCAATTCAAAAAAATGGGCAAAGAACTTGAAGAGACATTTCTTCAGAGAGAATGAAGAGATGCCCAACATCACTAATCATTAGGGAAATGCAAATCAGAATCACAGTGAGATCCTACTTCACACTGATTAGGATGGCTACTGTAAAAACAAAAAACAGACAAACAAGATCAGAAAATACCAAGTGTTGGCCAGGAAGTGGAGAAATTGGAACCCTTGTGCATTGCTGGTAGGAATGTAAAATAGTGCAGCTCCTGTGAAAAACTCTATGGCAGGTTCTTAAAAACTTAAACATAGAATTACCACATGATTTAGTGATTCCACCTCTAAGTATGTACCGAGAAAAACTGAAAGCGGAGACTCAAACAGGTACACTCACATTAATGTTCATAGCAGCACTATTCGAAATAGCCAAAAGGTGGAAACAACCCAAGTGTCCATCGTCAGATGAATGGATAAACAAAATATGGTTATATACAATGGAATATTTATTCAGCCTTAAAAAGGAGGGAAATTCTGACACGTGCTGCAACATGGATGAATCTTGAAGACATTATGCTAAAGTGAAATAAGCTGATAAACAACAAATTATATTGATAGGATTTCACGTATGTGAGATGTCTAGAATAGTCAAATTCATAGAGAAGGAAAGTAAACTAGTGATTCCCAGGGGTTTGGGGAAGGGAGGAATGGGGAGTTAGTGTTCAGTGGGTATGAAGTTTCAGTTTGTGATGGTGGAAAAGTTCTGGAGTGGGATAGTATGGTGGTTGAACAATAATGTGAATGTACTTAATGCCATGGAATTGTACACTCTGAAATGGTTAAAATGGTAAATTTTATGTTATGGAAATTTTACCAGAATAAAAAAAATACTTCAAGCAATGCATATGGTTGTAAAAAAGTAAATATATAGTATTAGAAAAGTTATAGTAACTTTCAGACTTCCTACTGATTCCTCAGTCTCCTCATTTTTGCTCCTAGAGGTAGCCACTTTCAACTTTTTACTTTTTCTTTAGTTCCAGATTTCTCAATTATAGCAATTCATGCTGTTTTCCTTGATTTATTAATTTCACATGTTATCCATTACACTTCAGGTTATCAGAGATGCAGATTTATCTTTCTTACTCCACTCCTAAACTCCCCATTTTTCCTGCTTCATCTTCCTAATAGTTGTATCATGATTTTTTAGTTAAATTGACAATTATTTATCATCTTATGGCTATATAAACTTTGTCCACTGCAAAGCCAAATGGTGTACATGCCGTTCTTGCACAACTTTGTACTTTTCTTGGTTAACAATTGCCCTTTTTTTTCTATTTGCTTAATTTTCTCTACCTGTCCTAATTTTTTCCACATACTACATCATATCTATCTATCAATGGTTAAAAATATTATTTTCTAAATGTTTTAAGATCAGTCTGTCAATCCCCTTTTCTTCCGCCTCCCTCTGGAGACCTCCCTCCTGGATTCTTCCCTCTTCCTACTCCAACCTGAACTGGTTATAGTTACTCTCTTGGCTGCACAGTTCTCATCCTGGGATTTACATCCCCTTACCTGTTTTCTGGATCTCATGTTTTTTGGTTTTTGTTCTTCTTCTTTACTTGCTGCTTCATCCTGCTGAAGTACATTCTTCAGCAGCTGCCAGAGAACAGTTGCATAGGAGGTGTTATTATTAGATTTTGCATGCTTTTATTTTATCTTCATATTTGATAATTTGGCTAAGTATGGGATTCTAGATTGAGAATCATTTTCCCTCTGACTTTTTTTAATCGACTTTTAAAAAATTAATTAATTTACTTATTTTTGGCTGTGTTGGGTCCTCGTTGCTGCGTGCAGGCTTTCTCTAGTTGCGGCGAGTGGGGGATGCTCTTCGTTGCGGTGCGTGGGCTTCTCATTTGTGGTGGCTTCCTTTGTTGTGGAGCAGGGGCTCTAGGCACACGAGCTTCAGTAATTGTGGCACACAGGCTCAGTAGTTGTGGCTCGTGGGCTCTAGAGCGCGGGCTCAGTAGTTGTGGTGCACAGGCTTAGGTGCTCTGCGACATGTGGGATCTTCCTGGACCAGGGCTCGAACCTGTGTCCCCTGCATTGGCAGGTGGATTCTTAACCACTGCACCACCATGGAAGTTCCCCCACTCTGACTTTTGAAGTCGCTGCCCCATTGGTTTCTAGCATCCAGAGCTAATATTGAGAAGCTTGACTCCATTTGTAGCTCTGGTCTTTATATAGAACATGTTTTTTTGCTATTTTAACCTTTTAGGATCTTCCTTTTAGCCCTGGTTTTGGGAAATTTCACCACAAAGTACCATGATGGTGGTGGAGTCTGTTCATTCATTGTGCTGGGTACCCTATGGGCCTTTTAGGTGTGTAAATGAAAACCTAGAATTCACCCTTGGAGTGTTCTTTAACGGTTTCTCGTGTGCTGGTTTGGGTCTTTTAGCCCCCAAAGCCAAAAAGTATAGTTGATTTTTTTCCCCTGAACAGTACCTGGCAAGAAGTTGGCACTGGGTCAATACCCAGAGTCAATGGCCGAAAGTTAAAAGGATGGACTTCTGGTTTGGCAGCAACGCTGTGCAAAGCGGCACTTGGCAAGTATTTGGTGGCGAAGAGAGTGATAACAGTTTTATTTCATAGGTGACCGATTCCCTTGAGTCTGGGTCCCCCCTCACGCCCCACCCCAGAACTGCTTCAGCAGCTTTCCACCTTCTCCATCCTTGACCTCGGGCCATGCCCTCTTACCCTGCATAGTAGTTGGGTGAACAGAAGAGAAACAGAAAACAGGACTGGGAAGTCTCACTGACCTTGGAGTTAGGGTCAAAGATCAGTGTCGGGGAAAGCCCCACAGCCTGTAGTCAGAATTACCTTGGAAAAGCCTTTAAATCTCCCAGAAGTATGAGGTACTAAGAACTTCTTTTACTTTATGTTTCTCTCTGCTCCTCAATTAATCCCTTAATGTCTTCTTTCAGGATGTCCGTGAAACCATCGCCATCCAATTTCTTGGCCACAGCAAAACTGTTTTTCCTCTTTTCATGGATTGGGAAATACTTAAAGTTGTTTTCCCAGCTTTTCCATAATTTTGGCTCTGTAAGACTTTCACTTTCAAACAAAATGGAGTAACAGGGATCAGAAATATGAAAATCCAGGCAAAAAATATATATAAAACTGTAAACAAAAAGAACAAAGAGCATTGCTCATCATCCCCTTATAAAGAGAATTAAGTCACACCCCACAGTGCCAGTGTGCCCTGAGGGGAATTCAGGATGGAACAAGCTGGAAGCATTCTGTGCTTTTGGATGTACGGTCCCCTAGATAGTTTTTACAGTTTATGCAGTTATTTGTTACAGTTATGCAACTAACTTTTATTCAACAAATTTTTATCAGTTAGGGATCTGACACGTTGGTGGATGCTTTCACATATATTATATCATTCTGTTCTCACAGCACACCTATAAGGTTGGATTTCTTTATTTTTTTCTACTTATAAGAAAAGGGGGGACTTCCCTGGTGGCACAGTGGTTAAGAATCCGCCTGCCAATGCGGGGGATACGGGTTTGATCCCTGGTCTGGGAAGATCCCACATGCCGCGGAGCAACTAAGCCTGTGCGTTACAACTAGTGAGCCTGAGCTCTAGAGCCTGCGAGCCGCAACTATTGAGCCCGTGAACCACAACTACTGAAGCACACGCACCTAGAGCCTGTGCTCCGCAACAAGAGAAGCCACCACAATGAGAAGCCCACGTACAGCAATGAAGACCCGATGCAGCCAAAAATAAATAAATAAATTTATTTGAAAAAAAAGAAAAAAAAGAAAAGGGGAAGGGAGGGAGGGAGGGGGGAGAGAGGGAGAGAGAGAGGAGATGAAGAGGAAGAGGCAGAAAAACGAGAGAGACAGAGGCAAAGTGAGAGGGAGAGAGACAGAGAGATAGAGAGACAGAGAAGGAGGAAGAGAGTGAGACAGAGGCGAAAGGAGAGAGAGGAAAGTTCAACTCCCCTAGCTTGGCATTTAATGGTGAAGTCCCTGTCTACCACCCCCCTACTCTCCTACCCCTTCCTATAAGCGCAGGTCCCTCTAAGCCAGCTGAACTGCTGGCGTTGCCCACATTCACACAGTTGCTTCACTCCTCTGGGCTTTCAGAAATGTCCCAACACCTCCCTCCTCTGCTGTGTGCTTGCACAGCTCTGTGCTGGCCTCTCCAGACCGTGCCCTGTCCACCCCGCAGGCTCGTGCACTCCCTGAGAGCCAGGATTCCTGGCCAACCGCGGGCCCCACGCTTCCCCAGGTTGGGAACCATTTCATATTTGTCTGTGTAGCCTCTTGGGCACTTGGCATCGTGGACATTAAATAAATATTTTCCACGTGGCTACCCTGTGCCACGTACTGTCCTAGCAGAGCAACGAGACGGACAAGGTGACAGCTCTCACAGATTTTATATTCTACTTTACAACAGACAATACGCTGGTCAACAAATCAAATAATTTCATGCTGTGGAAATATTTTACCATGAAGAAAATGAAGTGATGGGAAGATGTAGTTTAGACTGAGTGGTGATGGACATACTCTCTGGGGACATGGCTTTTACGTTGACTGCTGAGAAGGATAAAAAAGAACCAGCTGTGTGAAGATGGGGGTTGTATTAGTTCCCTAGGGCTGCCATAAGGAAATACCACAGACTGCGTGGCTTAAACAACAGAAATTTATTTTCTCACAGTTCTGGAGGCTCGAAGTCCACGATCAAGGTTTTGGCAGGTTTGGTTTCTTCTGAGGCGTCTCCTTGGCTTGCAGATGGCCACCTTCTCATCGTGTCCTCATATGAATGTGTCTCAGGCCGTGTGTGTCCCTGTTCTAATCTCCTCTTATAAGGACACCAGTCCTATTGGATTAGGGCCCACCCACATGACCTCATTTTACCTTAATTTCCTCTTCAAGGGCCCTATCTCCAAATCCAGTCACATTCCAAGGTACTGGAGGTTAGGACTTCAACATAAGCATTTTGGGAGGACACAATTCAGCCTGTAACAGGGGTGAAGTGCATTTCTAGGCATAGCAAGTGAAAAGGCTCTGAGTGAGTTTAAGGAAAAAGGAAGGCAGTGGGGCAGAGCAGAGTGAGCAAGAGAAGACAGGTTGGAGATGGAGGTGGATAGGTGGACAGGGGCCAGCTCATGTAGGCACCTGTAGGTCTGTCGACAGAAAAAAAAAAAAGCACAACCTAAAAGTTGAGAATTATGTTTTATTCAGCAGCCTTACTGAAGACTTAAGCCTGGAGATTCAGCCTCTCAGAGAGTTCTGAGGAACTGCTCCGAAAAGATAAGGGAGGGGCCGGGATATGCAGGAGTTCAAACAAACAAAAAACAGGTAGTCAGACATCAAAAGATTACTGCTAATTAAAGAAAACCAGACATCTTAGTGAATTTAGCACTTTTCTGTGTATGGGAAGATGCAAGAGTCTGGGCTTATTGAAATCATTCCTTTGATAAGCACCTTAACTATCTAGGGCCAGTATCCTGTTTTTTTTCCATCCTGAATCCCCTCGGTGCACAATTGGGGGTAGTGGCTGCTGGCTTGATGGCTGCAACATCCTTTGTTTACTGATGTGGCAGGCGACATTTTTTGTCTGCATATTCTAAGTGAGAGAAAAACCCACTGGAGGCTTTTAAGCACTGGTAGTGCAAGGACCCAGTTTTCTTTTCCTTTCTTTCTTTTGGCTCAGAGTCAAATACTGCATTTTATTGGAATAGTCAGTTTCCTATCTTTTATGTAACTTTCCCCTGCCCCACTGCCCCACCCTGCAAACTTACAAATAGAGCCACTTGGTTAGGGAAATAATAAAGATACAGACTTCGGAATTAGAAAGATCTGGGTTTGAATTATACTTCTGCCACTTTGTGATATCAAGCAAGTTAATTAACAGTCTGTGACATTCAGCTATTTCAAATGTAGAATTGAAATATCAATACTTACCTTACATCATGATAATTTCAATTATGCCTCCTAACGTAATTGCCATAAACTAAGCACACAATCAATATACATTGAATAATTTTCTTACTGAAAGCTATATAGATTATTTTAAAACATCAATTGTATTTTATCTCTTTTTTCTCTTAACCATTTTTTAATTGAAGTATAGTTAATGTACAATGTTGTGTTCATTTCAGGTGTACAGCAGAGTGATTCAGTTACATATATATATTTATTTATGTATTCTTTTTTAGATTCTTTTCCATTATAGGTTATTATAAGATAGTGAATATAGTTCCATGTGCTATACAGTTGGTCCTTGTTGTTTATCTATTTTGTATATAGTAGTGTGTATCTGTTAAGCGACCCAGTTTTCAATTTCAAAAGATCACTCTGGTAATGTGTGGAGGCTGGGTGGAAGGAGGGCAAGAAAGGAAACAGGAGATGCCTTAGGGGGCTGTTGCAGTTGGTGGCTTGGACTGAGTGCGCACTCTCAGGAGTAGTGAGTAGGCTGGGGTGTGGGGGAGAGTAGGGGAATGGGGAGGATGAAGAAAGTCCATGATACCTTTCATTAAAATGTAGTTTTCAACCAAGATTCATCATCATGGTGAGTAGAGGTGCTAATTTAAGAACACTTTCCAAGAATAGAGCAAAGTTATTCCAATGAGTCTTGGATAATTTGATTGGTGCCATTCATTGAGCCTTGACTATGTGATAGATACTTGCTTTACGTGTAGTTTCATCTCATCTTCATGACAACGCCTTGAGGGAATTACTACCATCATTGTAGAGATGAGGAAACACAAGCTCTAGTGAAATCACGGGTGAGCATCAGAGCTGGAAATGCACCCTCGAACTCCCAGTACCCTGGTTTTCCCCCTGCTCTGGGCCCTCCCAAGATGCTTTGCTCACTGCTCACTGTGGGGCTCGGAGGAGGGCTGCTGGCTCCTTTACCTTCTCTGAGCCGCTGAGCCCGTCTCAGATCTGCCAGCAGAGGGAGGCTCACAGACCTGCCGCACAGGCCTTTAATGAGATAGAGCTGCTAAAAAGGAACATTTAGCAGCATGTTTTATTCATTTGTTTTCTGTGAAATATTAATCATGAGCTCCTGCTAACACCAGGTTTGGGAAGCAGTGAGTAACTTTGACTTAGGGCAATCTTCAAAGTACTGAACCTGGGATGTCCATGGCAGTCCAGTATTTAAGACTATGCTTCCATCACCCTGATACCAAAACCAGACAAAGGTGTCACAAAGAAAGAAAACTACAGGCCAATATCACTGATGAACATAGATGTAAAAATCTTCAACAAATACTAGCAAACAGAATCAAACAGCACATTAAAAGGATCATACACCATGATCAAGTGGGGTTTATCCCAGGAATACAAGGATTCTTCAGTATACACAAATCAATCAATGTTATACACCGTATTAACAAATTGAAGGAGAAAAACCATATGGTCATCTCAACAGATGCAGAAAAAGCTTTCGACAAAATTCAACACCCATTTATGATAAAAACCCTCCAGAAAGTAGACATAGAGGGAACTTTCCTCAATATAATAAAGGCCATATATGACAAACCCACAGCCACATCATTCTCAAAGGTGAAAAACTGAAACCATTTCCACTAAGATTAGGAACAAGACAAGGTTGCCCACTTTCACCACTCTTATTCAACATAGTTTTGGAAGTTTTAGCCACAGCAATCAGAGAAGAAAAGGTAATAAAAGGAATCCAAGTCGGAAAAGAAGAAGTAAAGCTGTCACTGTTTGCAGATGACATGATACTATACATAGAGAATCCTAAAGATGTTACCAGAAAACTACTAGAACTAATCAATTAATTTGGTAAAGTGGCAGGATACAAAATTAATGCACAGAAATCTCTGGCATTCCTATACACTAATGATGAAAAATCTGCAAGTGAAATCAAGAAAACACTCCCATTCACCATTGCAACAAAAAGAATAAAATATCTAGGAATAAACCTACCTAAGGAGACAAAAGACCTGTATGCAGAAAATTATAAGACACTGATGAAAGAAATTAAAGATAAAAATAGATGGAGAGATATACCATGTTCTTGGATTGGAAGAATCAACATTGTGAAAATGACTCTACTACCCAAAGCAATCTACAGATTCAATGCAATCCCTATCAAACTACCACTGGCATTTTTCACAGAACTAGAACAAAAAATTTAACAATTTGTATGGAAACACAAAAGACCCCGAATAGCCAAAGCAATTTTGAAAACGAAAAACAGAGCTGGAGGAATCAGGCTCCCTGACTTCAGACTATACTACAAAGCTGCAGTAATCAAGACAGTATGGTACTGGCACAAAAACAGAAATATAGATCAATGGAACAGGATAGAAAGCCCAGAGATAAACCCACGCACATATGGTCACCTTGTCTTTGATAAAGGAGGCAGGAATGTACAGTGGAGAAAGGACAGCCTCTTCAATAAGTGGTGCTGGGAAAACTGGACAGGTACATGTAAAAGTATGAGATTAGAACACTCCCTAACACCATACACAAAAATAAGCTCAAAATGGATTAAAGACCTAAATGTTAGGCCAGAAACTATCAAACTCTTAGAGGAAAACATAGGCAGAACACTCTATGACATAAATCACAGCAAGATCCTTTTTGACCCACCTCCTAGAGAAATGGAAATAAAAACAAAAATAAATGGGACCTAATGAAACTTCCGAGGTTTTGCACAGCAAAGGAAACCATAAACAAGATCAAAACACAACCCTCAGAATTGGAGAAAATATTTGCAAATGAAGCAACTGACAAAGGATTAATCTCCAAAATTTACAAGCAGCTCATGCAGCTCAATAACAAAAAAACAAACAACCCAATCCAAAAATGGGCAGAAGACCTACATAGACATTTCTCCAAAGAAGATGTACAGATTGCCAACAAACAGATGAAAGAATGCTCAACATCATTAATCATTAGAGAAATGCAAATCAAAACTACAATGAGATATCATCTCACACCAGTCAAAGTGGCCATCATCAAAAAATCTAGAAACAATAAATGCTGGAGAGGGTGTGGAGAAAAGGGAACACTCTTGCACTGTTGGTGGGAATGTGAATTGGTACAGCTACTATGGAGAACAGTATGGAGGTTCCTTAAAAAACTACAAATAGAATTACCATATGACCCAGCAATCCCACTACTGGGCATATACCCTGAGAAAACCGAAATTCAAAAAGAGTCATGTACCAAAATGTTCATTGCAGCTCTATTTACAATAGCCAGGAGATGGAAACAACCTAAGTGTCCATCATTGGATGAATGGATAAAGAAGATGTGGTACATATATACAATGGAATATTACTCAGCCATAAAAAGAAACGAAATTGAGTTATTTGTAGTGAGGTGGATGGACCTAGAGTCTGTCATACAGAGTGAAGTAAGTCAGAAAGAAAAAAACAAATACCATATGCTAACACATATGTATGGAATCTAAGAAAAAAGAATGTCATGAAGAACCTAGGGGTAAGACAGGAATAAAGACACAGACCTATTAGAGCATGGACTTCAGGATATGGGGAGGGGGAAGGGTAAGCTGTAACAAAGTGAGAGAGTGGCATGGACATATACACACTATCAAACATAAAATAGGTAGCTAGTGGGAAGCAGCCGCATAGCACAGGGAGATCAGCTCGGTGCTTTGTGACCACATAGAGGGGTGGGATAGGGAGTGTGGGAGGGAGGGAGATGCAAGAGGGAAGAGATATGGGAACATATGTATATGTATAACTGATTCACTTTGTTATAAAGCAGAAACTAGCACAACACTGTAAAGCAATTATACTCTAATAAAGATGTTAAAAAAAAAAAAAAAGACTGTGCTTCCACTGCAGGGGGCGCAGGTTCAGTCCCTGGTCAGGGAACTATCCCGCACAAAAAAAAAAAAAAAAAAAGGGAGGTACTGAGCCCTCCCCTCATCCCCACCCTCCGAGTTATGTTTTTCGAGCTGAGCTCTATCTCATGATCCTCTCTTCTGAAAAGGAAAACAAAATATTCAAAGGGAAAGAAAGGGAGGGAGAAGAAGCCCAGGGTGGGAAGGGCGGCAGTTGGCAATGCTGGGAGAGCAGCAGTCCAGGAGGAGGTGGGGTATGGGACATTGCAAGGTCAAGCTGAAGACCTCCTCTTCCTGCATGGACCACTGAGAGGGGGGACGTGGACCTGAGCTTAGGCCACCCTCCACCCCCCAAGTGGTTTTCTGCTTGCTGGGAGGAATGTCAGCAATGGACACCCAACAGAGGTTGTCTTTATTTTTACTCAGCCCACAGCACACACTGCCACCTTCTCTTCGGGGGCCCCCAGGGCTAGGAACAGGTCTAATAAACAGTCAACAAGAAGAAGGGAGTGGCCAGTATGTGGGGTGGGTATCCAGAGATTTTCAGAGGTGGTACAGCCTCTTCCCTGGGGCATCCTCATCATAATAGTAGCAAAAGGGTCTTTTCCCCCAAGTAGGAGGAAGCATGTTACTGTGTTTGACCTGCTGATAAAGGAGGTAACTGGATTGCTGCCCTTAGGTAGTGACCAGTCTGAGAAAGCAGACAGGTCAGGGAGCTCCCAGGCTCATGGTCTCTGTTCTCAGGGAGCCCCTGATTTGTCCTTGGGCAAATTCCAGCCCAATGTAGTTTATACAACCACGGTTTCCAATAAAGAACAGGAAATGGTGAACACATGCATGAAAATGACTTAGGTACTTTGTCACATTTGAAGAAGTTTTAGGTAATATATAGGCTACTTGTTTTAAGTAGCCATTAGACACAGACTTTAAAAACCATTCTGTTTTTTAGATCCAAATACATATGAGAATTTGGTATAAAAGTGGCATTGCAGATTAGTGGGGAAAAATGAATTATTCGATAAAACATGTTGGGATTACTAGATTATCCCATTTGCAACAAACAAACAAAACTTGGGCCTCCAATCTCACTCCTTAGATAAAATTAAATTCCAGATATATTTAAATACAAAAAAGTAAGCCAAGTCAAGAGAGTGAGAAGACAAACCACAGTTTGGGAGAAAATATTTGCAAAACACATATAAAGGACTGTTATCCAAAATATACAAAGAACTCTTAAAACTCAAAAATAAGAAAATGAACAATCCAGTTAAAACATGGGCAAGAGATCTGAACAGACACTTCACCGAAGGAGATATACAGATAGCAAATAAGCATGTTCAACAACATATGTCATCAGGGAAATGCAAATTAAACAATGAGATACCACTACACACCTATTAGAATGGTCAAAATCCAAAACACTGGCAATTCCAAATGTTGATGAGGATGTGGATCAACAGGAACTGTCATTCATTCCTGATGAAAATGCAAAACGGTACAGCTGAAATAGGAGGGAAGGGGGCAGGGCGCAACCTTTGAAAGAATGACTAGCCCAAGAACATGGCATAAACTGATTAGAACCAAATGGGTCCAAGATGGCAGACAAGTCGACTTCCACTAGGCCTTGAGCCTCAGAGCATATGCTCACTGTATGGTGCCTTCCTCACCTTCTGAGATGGCCCGCACTCTGTGGAGTGTGTTTCTTCCAAGGCCTCTCTCACCTTTTGAGATGACCTGTGCTCTGTCTGTGGAGTGTGTTTCTCTCTAAATAAATCCACTTCCTACCTATCACTTTGTCTCTTACTGAATTCTTTCTGTGATCAGACATCAAGAACCTGAGCTTTGGGACTTTCCTGATGGCTCAGTGGTTAAGAATCTGCCTGTGAAGGCAGGGGACATGTGTTCGATCCCTGGTCCGGGAAGATCCCACATGCCGAGGAGCAGCTAAGCCTGTGCGCCACAACTACTGAGCCTGCGAGCCACAACTACTGAGCCCGCGTGCCACAACTACTGAAGCCTGTGCACCTAGAGCCCATGCTCTACAACAAGAGAAGCCACTGCAATGAGAGGCACGCGCCGCAACAAAGAGTAGTCCCTGCTCACCGCAACTAGAGAAAGCCCGTGTGCAGCGACGAAGACCAAAAGCAGCCGAAAATAAATAAATAAAATAAATAAATTTATTAAAAAAAAAAAAAAAGAACCTGAGCTTCATTAAGTCCTGAAACCTGGTGTGTGATCTCATTTGGAAGACTGGGTTCTGTCCATGTTTGATTCCTGGCCACATGGGTTCAAGTCCCAGTCATGGTTTTGGACAGGTTTGAGTACTGACACGTGGGTTCGAGTCCCAATCTGAGGTGGACGGTTTCACAGCCACTTTGGCTTCCACTTTGGAAGACAGTTTGGCAGTTTCTTACAAAACTAAACATATTCTTTCCCTACAATCCAGCAATTGTGTTCCTTGGTATTTACCCATAAGAGCTGAGAAGTTATGTCCCCACAGAAGAATCGGCACACAGATGTTTATAGCAGCTTTATTCATAATTGCCAACATTTGGAAGCAACCAAGAAGTTCTTTGTAGGTGAATGGATAAATAGACTGTGGTACATCCATACAATGGAATATTATTCAGCACTAAAAAGAAATGAGCCATCAAGCCATGAAAAGACATGGAGGAAGAACCTTAAATGCATATTCCTAAGGGAAAAAAGCCAATTTAAAAAGAGTACGTACTGTATGATTCCAACTACATGACATTCTGGAAGAGGCAAAACTATGGAGACAGTAAAAAGATCAGGGGTTGCCAGGGGCTGAAGGAGGGAGAGATGAATAGGCAAAGCACAGAGGATTTTTAGGGCAGTGGAACTATTCTCTATGATACTATAATGGTGGATACAGGTCATTTGTCAAAATTACACATTTGCCAAATCCCATAGAATGTACAACCTATGGTAAAACCTAAGGTAAACTACGGACTGTGAGTGACAAAGATGTGTCAGTGTATGTTCATCAGTGATAACAGATGTGTCACTCTGGTTGGGGATGTTGACAGTGGGCAGGTTGTACGTGTGTAGAGCCAGGGAGTGTATGGAAATTCTCTACTTTCCACTCAATTTTGCTGTGAACCTAAAACCGCTCTACAAAATAAAGGGTATTAAAAAAAATTAAACCATCAGAAACAAAACAAAAAAGCAGAGCCAAGCAGTATTATTCATAATAACCCCGAACTGGAAAAGATGCAGCAGATGAAAGCATAAACGAATTATGGTTTATCCATATAATGAAACACTACTCAACAATACAAAAGAAAGAAAATATGCACAATAACATGGGTAAATCTCACAGATGTTAGTGAAGGAAGCCAGATACAATTCCAATGTGACATTCTAGAATAGGCAAGACTAATCTAGAGGGAGAGAAAGCAGACACGTGATTGCCTGGGGTGGGGCTGGAGGTGGGGATTGACTGTAAAGGGGATGGAGACACATGGAGGGAATTCACTGGCTGGAACTCAATCAGTGAGGTGATGGAAATGCTCTTAACTGTACTGCTGATTACTTGGCTGTATATATTTGTCAGAACTCATTGAATTGCATACTTGAAATGGGTGCATTTATTGTGCGTAAATTATACCTCAATAAAAGTGATTTGAAAATGAAACCATAAAAATGTTAGAAGAAAATATGAGAGACTTCCAGAAAGTGAAAGACAAATACCATATGATTTCAGTTATATGTGGAATCTAAAATATGGCACAAATGAACAGACTCACAGACATAGAGAACAGATGAAAAGGGGGAAGGGGGAAGGAGAGGAATGCACTGGGAGTTTGGGGTTGGTAGATGCAAACGATTACATTTAGAATGGATAAACAACAATGTCCTGCTGTATAGCACAGGGAACGGTATCCAATCTCCTGGGATAAACCATAATGGAAAAGAATATAAAAAAAGAATGTATATATGTGTATAACTGAGTCACTTTGCTGTACAGCAGAAATTAGCACAGCGTTGTAAGTCAACTCTACTTCAATTAAAAAAATGTTTAAGAAGAAAAGAAAATATGAGAGGCTTCAGAAAGTATATAATTTTGTCTTGTCTAAATAGGGCATAAAACCTAGATGGCATAGAAGAAAAGACAGACAAATTTGATTATAGAGATGAAAATTTTCTGTAGAGCAAAAAAATACCATGTACAAAAGAAAACAAGTGACAAATTGGGGGAAATATTTACAACTTGGTTTCTCTTGTTCTTAAAGAACTTGAACTGAAACAGTGTGTAAATATAAACCTGTGTTGTCTCAAAACTGAGCCTGGGTGAGGGATATAAGGGCATGTATGTTTTGAGGACTGTGGGTGGTGATTGGAGTTGTGCTGGGTTCATCATGGAGGACTTGGCTTGCTAGAGGAAATGATTTTTATATATATATGTATTTTTATTTTTATTGGAATAGAGTTGATTTACAGTGTTGTGTTAGTTTCAGGTGTACAGCAAAGGGAATCAGTTATACATATACACATATACACTCTTTTTTTGGATTCTTTTCCCATATAGGCCATTACAGAGTATTGAGTAGAGTTCCCTGTGGGAAATGATTTATATTAACAGGGCTTATCCCATGCCCACCTGAAACTGAGAGATACAACCATAAACTCACCATCCAACTTTGGTCTCAGACTACTAGGGCTGCTGATGTTGCCATTGCTGCTGCTACTGATAATGACCTCTCGTGCTTGAGTTTCGTGTATCTGTGCACATCAAGGTTGGATAAGGGGGCACTGGGATCTAGGAAGATTTTTATTCCCAGGATAGCCTCATTCCCTACCCCTGTGTCTTGATCAGGATGTAGGAAGTAGCCCTTTCTTATGAGCTTGAACTGTTTTCCCAAATGAAATCTTAAAAAGGAAACAAATGGAAAACTTCTCCTGGGCACTGCTCCCCTCCTTCACTGCCTTGCGTCTAAGCATTGTCTAGGAACTTGGTTTCTGATTAACCAAAGTCTAGTTCTGGATTAGACTGGCTGACCCTGCTGATCTCACGCTTGGCCCAGGCTTCTTTTCCCTGTGGCAGCTCTGTCTGAATCCTAAATAAAGACAACCTGGCTTCTAGGCCAAGGTCAACTGGTTGGCATAAAGTCCAGACCTGGTTAGATGCTGTGTCCTGCCCAGAGCTGGCTTCCTGGTCTCAGGCCTTGGGCCCCAGGTCACCCCCCCTCAGCCCACTCTGAATGGTATTTCCACTCTAAGGCATGCTGCCGGGTTGCCTTGATCCCAGCCCTGGCCCCTGGCTTCTTGAAGAGGAAGTCCCTTTCTTGTGTGTCCCTTAGATCCCCTCCTTGCTCTTCAAGCCACCCCCCATTTGCTTTGAAGTTGCTTGTTTTTCTTCTTCAGGAGCTTTCTGTGGATCTGAGCTCCCAGAAATCCTTCTAAACCTTCCTGGTTACCTGCTATGTGCCAAGTACTTAGCTGGATGCCGGAATCAGCCCTGCCCTCAAGTTGCTAAACCTCACAGTTTAGTGGAGGTGGTCAGACAAGTAAACAGGCTGTAACAAATCATGGCTGTGATAAAGGGAAGCACGGGGTGGGGAGGAACAGTGGGAACCTAGAAGGCAGAGGGAGTCACCCTGCTAGGGAGATCAGAGGAGATTCCTGCAGGAGGTGATGCTTGAGCCCAGATCTGAAAGGCAGACAGGGAGACATGTCAGGAAGATGCCCCAGGCAGAAAGAATAGCCTTTCTGCTATTCTGCTGTTTCATGCTTCTGTAGAAGCATGAAACAGGAGAGTGAGCTTTGGAACATGGAGGTGATGCTGAAAACTCAGCCTCTGTGCACCGGAGCTGAATCGAATCTTGGAGACAGAGTTTTGGGTGAAGCAGAAAAGAATAGCTTTATTGTTTTGCCAGGCAAAGGGGGGACACAGCAGGCTCCTGCCCTTGAAAACTGTGTGTCCACACCCAGCAGGATTTGGTGAGAAGTTTTATACCAGTAGTTCAAGGGTGGGGTTGCTGATAAGATTAGGGTGTGTGCACGGTCTGCACTCCTTTAATCTAGTCTCAGGTAATCTTTTTTCTTTTTTTTTTTTTCTTTTTTGACCATGCAACATGGCTTGCAGGGATCCCAGTTCCCCAACCAGGGACTGAACCCAGGCCCTTGGCAGTGAGTCCTAACCACTGAACCACCAGGGAATTGCCCTCGGGGAATCTTTTTTTTTTTTTTTTTTTTTGCGGTAGGCAGGCCTCTCACTGTTGTGGCCTCTCCCGTTGCGGAGCACAGACTCCGGACGCGCAGGCTCAGCGGCCATGGCTCATGGGCCCAGCCGCTCCGTGGCATGTGGGATCTTCCCGGACCAGGGCACAAACCTGTGTCCCCTGCATCGGCAGGCGGACTCTCAACCACTGTGCCGCCAGGGAAGCCCCGGGGAATCTTTTGATGAGCTTTTCTGGTTACTTTAATCTGACCAAAGGTGGTCTTCTCTGGAATGAAGAATGCTGACATCTTCCACTTGGGAGTTTTAATTCTATTAAGAGCTTAAAGATACTGTTCCGTGTATCCCGTGAGGCAGAACCAGGACCCTGCTCCAAGGCTGCACTATTATTTCTTGGCTATTCTTCCCTTGTCTCTGCATTCCCTCCCTTCCCTGATTAGCAACTGTTTGAATCTGCCCTTTGGGACTCAGGGAAGGTCCTGGAGGCTGTTCCCTACAAGCAAGGAATGGGGAACCCAGAAAGTCTTCCGTGCCCAGGAGCCCCACAGAGTCCTGCTCAGTTTCAGAGGTAGGAGCTCATTTTCCTCTGTTGGGCTATATTTGTCAGGAGCTTCTCTTCCTTTTGTAAGGCCCATCTTACCCTGGATTAGCTATCTAAGATCTAATATAAAATTTAGCAACTTAAAACAGCAAATGTTTATTATCGCATACAGTTTCTGCGGTCAGGAATTGGTAGCAGCTTAGCTGGGTGGTCTGACTCAGGTTGGAGAATCTGCTTCCAAGCTCACTCACAAGGCTGTTGTCAAGCTTTGGTTTCTCACCATGTGGTCTCTCCATAGGGATGCTTATAACAAGGTATAACACGGTAGTGGACTTCAGTGAGAGACTGGTAGAGAAGGAAGCCACAGTCTTTTGTAATCTAATCTCAGAAGTCACATCCCATCACTTTTTTTTTGTAAATGAATATATCTCCCCATTTGTATTTGCTGTTGAAATGGAAGTCTCTTATTCTTTAGGACATTTTTTAAAAATTTATTTTTGGCTGTGTTGGGTCTTCATTGCTGCACACGGGCTTTCTCTAGTTGCGGCGAGTGGGGGTTACTCTTTGTTGTGGTGCATGGGCTTCTCACTGCGCTGGCTTCTCTTGTTGCAGAGCCTAGGCTCTAGGCGCACGGGCTTCAGTAGTTGTGGCACGCAGGCTTCAGTAGTTGTGGTTTGTTGGCTTCAGTAGTTGTGGCTTGCAGGCTGCAGTAGTTGTGGCTCGTAGGCTTCAGTAGTTGTGGCTCGCAGGCTTCAGTAGTTGTGGCTCGTGGGCTCTAGAGTGCAGGCTCAGTAGTTGTGGTGCACGGGTTCAGTTGCTCCGTGGCATGTGGGATCTTCCCAGACCAGGGCTCGAACCCGTGTCCCCTGCATTGGCAGGCAGATTCTTAACCACTGCGCCACCAGGGAAGCCCCATCCCATCACTTTTATCACACTCTTCTGATCACACAGAACAGCCTTGGTACAATATGGGAGGGGATTACACAGGAGTGTGAATCCAGGAGATGGGATCAATGGGGCCATCTTGGAGGCTGGGTACCACATATCCTACGGCTAAACTGGATTGCATCACCTATGATCTTAGGCATAGTAACATGTAAACTTAGTTTCCCAGCCATCCATTTGGCTTCATTGGGGCCCCTCATCTTTACTTGGAATCTCTTAGAAAGTTAGACATTTCCTTGCCTCTTCCTGCTTGAGGGGTGAGGGCTTTCCTTTTGGCCTCCCATCTTTTGTTTCTAGTTTGTGGAAGTCGCTGCTTCTCACTCCACTCCTTGGGGGATTTATCAATAGGACATACTCTGAGCCAGATGAATAACCAAATCTTCTCTGACTCAACTAACAAACCATGTCTACCTTTTGAGCGTCTAGGTACAGCCAGGGGGTAGCTTTTCTTGAATCATGTTACCTTGGTTTTACAATTCCAAAATATTAAAAGGTAACGTTCTTCAAGAGAAGAGGACGGATGCTGTGGCCTACAGCTTGGAGAGGTGGTATATGTGGTGTGGTGGAAAGAACAGGGGCTTAGGTTGGAGACAAACCTGATTCTATCATTGGCCAAAGTCCTTAACCTCTCTGGGCCTGTTTTCTCATCTGTGAAATGGATTGCTCTGAAGATCAAATGAGATAATTCATGCATAGCATTTGCTGGCAGTAGCTTGTACAAATTGGTATTTTATTTATTTACTTTATTTTCTCTTATTAATGATACTGGTTTTAGTTTTATCACTACCATCTTCTCTCAAGATCCAACTCAATTTTTACAGCTACTTCAAATCTACCACAGTAACCAAATCAACATTGCCATCTCCGTGTTCTAAACTCAAATAGCATCTGAGTCAGCACTTCATAATTTAATGCTTAATTACCTATCATCTTACATTACTTTCTATTTATTTTGTGTCAGTCCTGTCTTCACAGTTAGATTCTGTCTTTTCCTAATTGCTTGACATTTGTTCAAGATACTGGGTGTTCTTGGGAAGTTGGCTACAAAGTGAATTCCCTGCTTTGAGCTCAGAAGACTTTCAAGTGGGGAAGAAAAGGGAAGGAGGAAGGAGCAAAGTAGCTAAGTACAGATATTATCAGGAATCTCTGCATGTAAAGTGTTGTATTTTATTTCACCTGCTATGATTTTGTTGGGTTTCCAAATTAACTGCTAAAACCCTCAGTACAGCTAGCAACCATCAGGGAAGCTATCAAACCAGATTGGATTCATTTCTTTAAAACAGTGAATTAATCTGACTTCTGCAGAGGAAAACAGGCTCTCACCCTTTAAAACTCTTCTTAAAATAAACCAATCTAATATTAATCTGAAAATATCACGTTAACAGTTCTCCCTGCAACACAGAAGTGCTACTATTTAAAAAAAAAAAACCCAAACCTACGTTTCTTTGCCACAGTTAGCAACATATTCATCAATGTGGAGACTGTTTTGCAATAAGGGAAGAATGGTTCCATTAAGGTATCAGCTTTATGGAATCTAGTGGCTGGCTTCAAATGCTATTTTAGGGCCTCCGTGACATGTATAAATGTCTGTGTTGACAGCTCTAGCTTCCTGTTACCAAATGTGAATCAAATTAGTCCTCATTTAAAGAAGGAACTTATTATACAGAGAAAGTCGAATTACAGGGTTTGTTCATTAGTGCACACATTCCTTTTATAGAACCTGCTGTTGCAAATGGGAAGGATCTCCAGCACACTGTACATTGTTGGAAGTTTCTGCAGAAGAATAATATTGCAGTACTGCTCTGGTAATGACCTAGGCAGCAGGTCATTCTGTGGGTACCTGCTGAAGCCAGGGAAGGGACTGTTCCCCAGAAAAATTCATAGTCATAAATAAAAAAGTTTGCGAGGGTTCCATTGATTGCTTCTAAGAGTCAATGGATCCTTGGTTAAGAAGCTCTAGGTCAAGTTGACTAGGGAGTTTGGGGTTTTAGGAGGAGGCTGGGAAGTCAATGACGGCCCAGAGAGTATGGCCGTGTCTCACTGGCTCCCCTAGAAGCCAGCATGGAGTGCTCAGGGTTTTTGAACGAGTGAATGAATGAATGAATGAATGGATGGATGGCTGGAAACACGGTGAGTGCTGATGTCTATTTAAGATCACGACCGAATCAGGTCAGTGACTTTAGGGAAGAATAGCAGTGTCGGTGATGACCTCGTATATAATCCCTTTTGTCCTTTCTCATGTTTGCTTGGGATAGCAGGTTGGTAAACAGAGGGGTCATGTTTGCATCTGATCTCTGACCCTGTTTGGAGAGGAGAGAATCCAGACTCAGCCAGAAGGCACACACATTGTCCCTTTGTGGGTCCTGCTTCTCCTCTAGGAACCCCCGTGCCCTAAGGAGCTCAGTCTCCCAGGAGGGCCCACCTTGCAAGTCTCCCCTTTCCATAGAGCGCTTGGGGCCTGTCTGCACCTTCCTTTTCTTCCTGGCAAGATGCCCACGTCCTTGGTGCCGTGATCTCAGAAGGCAACCGGGTAAATGAATTCACACCAGCCAATGTGTAACACCTCAGCTCTGTTGCTCAAAGGGGATTACTCTGTGGGGGTGCTAATTTGATTACCGGGACAGGCCGGTGGGAGAGGCATTTGTGAGTGGAGTAGCCCTACCCAGGGTGCTGACAGCCTTCTCTGCCAATGAGCATCTCTTGAGACCTCGAAGCACAGGTCCGGGTTTGGGTCCTGGCTCCTCCAGTCACCAGCTGTGGGATCTCGGCCAAGTCATGTTCATTTCCTTTAAGTCTCTCTTCTCTGAAGTGAGGAAATAACTCTTCCAGGCTCCCAGGGTGGATGGGAAGAATAGACGAGTGTGTAAATATAAGAAACTATTGGGCATTTGGCAAATATTTTAATGAATGTTATGCATGGACTAGCCTTGTTGGGGGAGGCGGGTAAAGTTTGGGGTGTTGTAGAAATGAGTCCAAATAATCCCACTGAAATTCTGGTATCTAGGGGTCAGGTTTGGAGATAAATTTCAGAAGTGATTGAATTCTGTGGGGCTCCCCTACCCCCGCTGCCCCCAGTGGGTCCCAGCCAACACTGGAGGCCCCTCCGAGAACCTCTTCAGGCCTCCTTGATGAGTCCTCCAGGCCTGGGCACCACACAAGCAAGAGTCCCCGTGGGAACAAAGGGTAAGAAGTAGAACGTGATTGGAGCTTTGCTCCCTTTCCTGTCTGGGAAGTTGCTGGGGAAAGCAGAGGCTCTGTGTGTCTTGATGTTTGTGAAGGAGATTTGTGAATAAACAACTTGTGTCAATGTCAGGCCACACTAGGTCAGCCCTTTCAGATGTCCAGCACAGAGCCTTGTCGCTGAGAGGCCCCCCAAGAAGGGGCAGTGTGAGGGAGGCCATTGCTGACTCACCTGCCCGATCAGGAATGCATCTCATGCATTCCCGATCGCACTCTTAAGCACTTGTCATAGAGATGCATTTTCTGAGATCAGATGCACAGGGGGAGAAGCAAGGTGGAGTTCAGTATCAGACAGAGTGGGATGTTGTGGAAATGCTCTGCAGGCAGCTCTTGACGCCGCTGGTGGAGAGAGAGATCTGGAAGCCACCAGTCAGGAGGTGGCAGGTGAAGCTGTGGGAGCTGATAAGCTCTTTGGGCAGGTGTGCTGAGTGACAGGAAGGATGCCTACATCTAGTGGGCTGGTGGGAGCCTTTGGCCTGGGTACAGAATTAAGGGGAGCACTGTCTGTAGATCATTTAAAAACAGTAATAAAAACTGATTAATAGTCAGCTTTTTATTATCATGAGTGCAAGTGATTCTCAACAACATCCATGATAAAATTCTTCTTTCTGCTGGGGCAGATGGCTCCCACACCCCATCCTTGGTATGTCAGCACCTGTGTCCCCTTGCATTTGTTCATTCCTTGATTGGAGAATGACTTCCCAAATGGCACACCACTCTCCAGGTATGCTCTGACCAAGAACTCTGCTGGTGTTTGCCTGAGATGCTTGAATAGAATTACAGCATGGTGATATCCAGAAAAAGGAAGACAAGAGCTTCTAGAGATGAAAGAGATTCCTGCATCTGGAATTTGTTGGAATCCAACAAATTTCCTATGTGCCTAGTTTAATTTGGGTTTTTGTCACCTGCGATAGAAAGAATTCCAGTTATACAAATATCATATTAGTAACTATAGGCACAGGAAACTCCAAAAGCATTTGGTTGTACACAAGGTGTTCTGATTGTCACCTAGTAACTGAGGTAGAGGCTATGGTTTCTAGGTTTTTCTTGGCTTTGGTGACCTCTGTAATCACCAAGCAAACAAACACAGTTGGCAGGTCACAGAGACACCTTTATGTACACACCAGAACTCAGTAGAAAGCTGCTTGGACGCCATCCAAGGCAATTATTTACAGAAGTTCCCAAAGCATATAATTATAGGGCCACAGTGCAGGGCCCTGCCCCATGAGGGCAGCTCCCGTGTGTAACCAAGAGTGTTAGACAAGAAAAATCACTGAACTGGCTGAACTTGCATTTAGGATAAAAAAAAAAAAATCAATCAATAAAATAAAATACATAAATATTCCACTGCATAAGCTTAAAGCGAGGAGACCTGAATCTACAGCATTTCACATGAGAAAGCTTTGAATATTTCAAAGAGGCAGAAGAAGCTGTCTTTGGGTTTTGAATTTATGCCACTCCCAACACAAACAAGTAGTTGACACAGTGGCTAAAAAAAAAAAAAAAAAAAAAAGCTGATGTTATATTCCCAAGCAGGCCCTCTCTCATTAGTAGGAAGATGGGTTCAGCACCTTGAGGCTTGTAGGGTCCTTGTAGCTCATGATCTCTTAAAGTGAGAGATCCTTTTTTTGCCTAGCAGTTCCCTAAAATAGCTGTGAATATGCCTGCTTGGATGATGTACCTATCCCTGAACTAATCACTGCCCAAGGGGATAGGAGGGAGAGACGGACTTGTTTGGGTCCCTTGCCCACCCCTGTGGAGTACGAGGGAACATCCTCCCTGACTGACAGCCCCACGTAATCCCATGGGTTAGTAAAGGATAGTTCCACAAAACGGGGAGACAGGGGTGATAGCAGGTAACAACTGTCCACAGGAATCCTGTGAGTTTCAAAACCTCATGTTCTTTCCCATTGCTGCTCCCTTCTTTCCGATCACTTTGTTTAAAAACTTGTGAGTTGTTTAGTGTCTGTCATCAATCAGTTTCCCCCTCTAAACTCCCCTAGGCTGGAAGCCTGCAAACTACATTCCCCAGAATCTCTTTCAGCTTGCTTCTGGTAGGATCTTCCAATAGGAGACATTGGCCAGAGACTGGAAGGTGAGAGAAAGACCCCCCAGTTTCTGGTAGGGCCTCTGGGCACAGTGGGGACAGGAGCTGTGGCCAGCAAGCGCAGGCTCTTGGGTATGACAGCCTCAGAAGTATGCTGTGGGTGACAACAGGGCTCTGGGTGACAACACCATTTTCTCCTTTACGTCTTCAGCTCCAGGGTTAGCATGTAGTGGCCCTGCAGTTGCTAATCCTTTGGTGATTTTCCCTCTTTTGCTCCTTTCAATATTTTGTAACCAATTCCTGGTACAGTATTAACACCTTTTTGTTTAAAATATGTGGAGTGGTTTTTGTTTTTCTAATTGTACTAATATAGTCCTCATTTAATTTTGTTATTAGAAATTCTTATTTTTTTCATTTAAAACTTGTGGCAAAATACACAACAGAAAATCTATCATTTTTTTTTTTTTTTTTTAATTTTGGCCTCACCAAGTGGCTTGCCTGGGATCTAAATTCCCTGACTAGGGATTGAACCTGGGCCTCGGCAGTGAAAGCACCAAATCCTAACCATTGGGCCACCAAGGAACTCCTATATCATGACATTTTTTTACAGTGTACGGTTTAGTGACATTAAGTACATTGATATTGTTGTATAGCCATTACCACCATCCATCTCCGCAACTTTTCCATCATCCCAAACTGAACCTCCCCATTTCCCCCTTCACCCAGCCTCTAGCACCACCATTTCACTTCCTGTCTCTATGAGTTTGACTCCTCTAGGTACTTCATATTAGTGGGATCATACAATATTTTGGGACTGTCTTAGCATAATGTCTTCAAGGTCATCTATGTTGTAGCCTATGTCAGAATATCCTTCCTTTTTAAGGCTCAGTAATACTGCGTTATATGTACATAACCCATTTTGATTATCCATTCATCTGTTGATGGATTCTTGGTTATATATCAGCTTGCTAAGGCTGCCATAACTAAGTACCACAGACTGGATGGTTTAAACAAGAGAAATTTATTTTCTCACAGTTCTGGAGGCTAGAAGTCCAAGATCAAGGTCTCAACAGGACTGATTTCTTCTGAGGCCTCTCTCTCCTTGGCTTGTAGATGGCTGTCTTCTTTTTGTATCTTCACATGGTCTTTCCCCGTGTGTGTATGTTTAATTTCCTTTTTTGTATAAGGACACCAGTCATGTTGGATTAAGGCCCACACTAATGACCTCGTTTAACTTTAATTACCTTTTTAAAGGCCCTGTCTCCAAATATAATCACATTCTGAGGTCCTGGGGGTTAGGACTTCCATAAATGAGTTTGGGGGGCAGAATTAACCCCATAACAGGTTGCTTCCACCCTTTGGCTATTCTGAATAATGCCACTATGAACATGTACAGATATTTATTCGAGTCTCTTCTTTCAATTCTTTTGAGTATATACCCAGAAATGGAATTGCTAGAGCATATTGTAACTCGATGTTTAGTTTTTTGAGGACCTGCCAAATCATTTTTTCCCAGCATCTGTACCATTATACATTCCCATCAGCAAGGCACAGGATTCCAACTTTTCTACATCCTTGCCAACACTTGTTATTTTCTGTTATTATTTTATTTTCATAATAGCCATTCTTATGGATATGAAGTAGTAGCTCATTGTGGTTTTGATTCGCATTTCCCTAATGATTACTGACGTTGAACATCTTTTCATGTGCTTGCTGGCCATTTGTAAGTTTTCTTTGGAGAATGTCTATCAAGTCCTTGGCCCACTTGTAGACATTTTTATTTTTCAAAGAAACCGTATACACACTATAGTAATAGTAAGTGAATGAAATGGGGAATATATTCACCAGTAATCCCTAGATGTGAGATGACCACAGACAACTGGTACAACCTTACAGAGTCAGCTGTGGCAAGGTGACACAGCAGGTGGACTCGAGAGCCGCTGTTGCCTGGGCTTTGATCTCTGGTTCCTCCACTTACTAGCTATGTGACCTCAGGCAAGTTTCTTAATCTCTTGTGTCTTGGTTTTCCTACTTAAGAAATGGGAGTAATAATACTGCCTACTTCATAGGGTTGTTACAAGGATTAAGTGAGTTAACAATCAGCACAGTGCCAGGTACAAATTCATATAAATTAACTATCAGCATTTATTCTCTGGATCCCAACCTTCTGGGCTGCCTCCACAGCTGGGCTCCATCTTGTGTCCTCTCCCGCTGGTGTTTCTCTTTACCCAGTGATCCACCAGGCAAATAGATCTATGTAGCAGATACTAGACGCTAAACGCTTTTTACATACTAACTTTAATTTTTTACCATTACCTTCAACAATAGTCTAGTGATCCTGGGCTCTGGCTCAGTGATCAGCTGGGAAGGAATCTGGGTTCAGATCACAAATCTCCTCTTCCTACGTCACTTCACATCTCTGGGCTTCAGTTTCTTTTTTTTTTTTTTTGGCTGCGTTGGGTCTTCGTTGCTGTGTGCGGGCTTTTCTCTAGTTGTGGCAAGCGGGGGGCTGCTCTTCATTGCGGTGCACGGGCTTCTCATTGTGGTGGCTTCTCTTGCTGCAGAGCATGGGCTCTAGGTGCACGGGCTTCAGTAGTTGTGGTTTACGGGCTCTAGAGCGCAGGCTCAGTAGTTGTGGTGCACGGGCTTAGTTGATCCGCGGCATGGGGGATCTTCCCGGACCCGGGTGTGAACCCGTGTACCCTGCATTGGCAGGCGGATTCTTAACCACTGTGCCAGCAGGGAAGTCCCTGGGCTTCAGTTTCTATATTTGGAAAATGATGAGAGTCATTCCGATTTCACAGGGTCACTGAGGGGTAAGGCCTGTAAAGCACTTAGCACACACAGTGCTTGGCACATAGTAAATGCTTAAAAGATACATATTACTATTATATCCATTTTACAGATGAGGAAACTGAGTCTTAGAGTGCTAAAGTTATTGCCCAAGGTCATAAACCTGATGTTGAGAGAAGATGGACCAAAATCATTTTCTTTATTATTTTCTTCAGTTCTGCATACATGATTTTTGTGCAGTTCCTGTTGTATGATAAGAGTGCAGACATAAGTTTGTATTTTTTTTAAATTGCATTAAAGCATGAGTAATTTTCATATTGCTATGGCGATATGAAGACCTGACTATGTAATATACCACTGAATAATCCAGCATCTTCATGCCCACTATTTCCTTCTCTTGGATTATTTCCTCGGGATAAATTCCCAGAAAGGAATTTGATATGTCAAAGGGTGTTAACATTATTTTGATTTTGGATGCAGAACATCATGTTGTTTTCCTAAAGAGTTCTGCGATAGTAATTATATTTGTATGGCTGTAATTTATTTTCTGGTCTCCTTGAAATAATTGAACATTGATAAATAATGATGTAGATAAGTAATCTCCAGGCTGAAAAAGAGTGAATAGGTTGGGATTAGATGATAATCCTGTTTGGAAACATGTGACTAAGTAACCCCAGTTACTGGATGTGGGTATGTATTAGTTCTTATCTACTAGATGGGATGCTCACATCATCCGGTTAAGGAGTGTGTATGTTATCCATAACTGACCAGCTCAGTCTCTGGGCATGTGAGGGTATCAGCAGAAGGGTATGGCTTGTTTACTGGGTCCTGCTGAGCACTTGGCTCACCTCCAGAAGAGGCCTCTTGTTCTGAAAGGAACCTGGATCTGAGGTGCCTGAGTGGGAGCCATTCTTCAAATTCTTAACTCAGGGTGTGGAGTCCAGGAGAACAGGGCTGACATCCTTTCTCCTTCACTATTAGTCTTGGGATCTACAGAAAGCTCTGAGAGTCTCTGTTTCTTTATCTGCACAGGGGAAGGGTGATAAAGTAGATAGTAAATATTTAACAAGCCTTCAAATGGCTTCACATATATTAAATCATACCATTCTCAAACAACCCTGTGAAGGAGATATTATCACTAATCTCATTTTACAGATGAGGAAGCTGAGGTACAGACTGGTTAAATAATTTACAGTCAGTAAGTGGAGGAGCCAGGGTTTGAACCCAGGCTCTTGGGCTCCAGAGCTTCAGATTTCAACACCACGCTCACTGTTGAGTAATATGGAAGGTTAACAAACCTTAGCTTTAAGGGCTATTGTGAGGATTGGGGATGATGACACATTGGTATGTGGCTCTGGTCTTGCTATTCTACAGATATGGTCACTCTTGCTAAATTTATCAGTGACGTCCATATGACCAAACCTAATAAAAACTTTTCTGTTTTCATTTTCTCTGACCTCTCAATAGCATTAAACCCAGTTGACCATTTCCTCATTCCTTTTTTTTTTTTTTTTTGCAGGACGCGGGCCTCTCACTGTTGTGGCCTCTCCGGTTGCAGAGCACAGACTCCGGATGCGCAGGCTCAGCGGCCATGGCTCATGGGCCCAGCTGCTCCACGGCATGTGGGATCTTCCTGGACCAGGGCGCGAACCCGTGGCCCCTGCATTGGCAGGCGGACTCTCAACCACTGTGCCACCAGGGAAGCCCCTCATTCCTTTTTTTTTTAACTCACAGGCCATGAGGTAGGTTTTTTCCTTTTTCCTTTTTTTTTTTTTTGTTTAAACAAATATGAATCACAATGGTTCAACAAGTAAGGCAAATTCCACGAATATAAAAGCTGCAATTTGCAGTATACCATATCTAGAACCCAGGGGAGGTGAATTAGACAGAAGTCGTAGTCATTCTAATTAAACAATCAGGTGACATCATGACAAGTTGGTTTTTAGCGTCAAAACTGTCCATTGAAGTTTCTTTTTTCTTAATTATCAGAGGTCCCATGTTGGCTCCAGCCTCTTTGTTGTGTTTCGTGTGTGATCCATCACAGAATGGGAACTTTTGGGCCTCTAACAATAGCAGTACACAACTTTATCTCCCAAATCCTCCATGTCAAAAGCATGCACCATCTTGGAGTTTTCTTTCTGGCTGTGAAGGTTTACCAGAGATTTGCTGCAATGATCTCTAACATAAAATCTTTGGTAAGCTAGATAACCAGCTGCAGCTGTCCCAACAGTAATGGTAACAGGCTGCAGTCCATTCAGCTCTAAGCTGGAGGTTGCATTCATGGTGCTGTCACTTCCAAAGTGTGTACACAGGACACCCAGCACAGACAGCTCGAGTAGCCAGCCTGAGTCACGGTGCGAGAGGCGTCCCCAGGGCACCGATTCCAGGCTGCTCACTCCTTCTTGAAACACTTTTTTTTTTGGCTTTAGTGACAATCCACTCACAAGGGTTTACTCCTACTCCTCTTGGTTGTTCCTTGTCCGTCTCTTTTTCTCTCTTTTCCTCTTTTAACTGACTTCTAAGTGTTGGTGTGCCCTGGACTGGTGTCTCCTTAGCCCTCCTCTCTTTTCTTTCCCTGGGAGATCTCACACAGTCCTGTGGTGTAAGATATCATCTGTATTATATATTTGTTGATGACCCCTGTATTAGCCAGGGTTCAACCAGAGAACCAGAACCAGTAGGAATATACAATGTATCAAGAGATTTATTGCAAGGAATTTCTTATATGATTTTAAAGGCTTGCTAGGTAAGCCCCAGATCTGTAGGTCAGGCTGTCAGGAAGAGCAGGCTGGAAACTCTTCCCCTGTCCCCACCCTGGCTAGCCTCCATCTCCAGCCCGGACGACGACTGCCAGCACCATTTAACCTGTCTCTCTGCTTACATTCCTGCCTCACTCTCATTGTTTACATTCTTGTCTTAAGCTACCCATTTACCAGAGTGTTTCTTTAAGGTGCACAGCAGAGTGATTTGACTTAACGTACATCATGAAAGGACTGTCATAATAAGTTTAGTGAACATCCGTCATCTCATCCAGATAAAAATTAAAGAAAGAGAAGAGAATATTCCTCCCCGTGATGAGAACTTTTCGGATTTCCTCTCTTAACAACTTTCATCTGTAACATCCAGCAGTGTTCATTCTATTTATCATGTGGTACCTGACATCCCTAGTACTGATTTATCATATAACTGGAAGTTGGTACCTTTTGACTGCCTTCCTCCAATTCCCCCTCCCCGCTCCCCAACCTCTGGGAACCACAAATCTGATTTCTTTTTCTATGAGTTTGTTTGTTTGTCAGAGTGACCCTTTTAAAGCATAAACCAGATTTACCTGATTCCCATATTTGAAACTCATCAGTGACTTCTTGTTGCTCTTAGCTTAAAATGGAAACCTCTGACCTTGGTGGAGTATATTGCAGAATTGGTCACAAATTTTTCCCATCCCTGTCCACATGCCCCTTTGCTATGTGACTTTGCCACTCCTCCCATAAAGAGGCGTAGTCCATTTTCCTACCCCTTGGCTCTAGGCTGGCTTTGTGACTTGTGCTGACCGATAGAATGCAGTACAAGTGACATTATTTGACTTTTAAGGCTAAGCCTCAAAAGGCCTTGCAGCTTCTACTTTTATCCTCTTGGAATGTTCCCCTGAGACCGACATGTGAAGAAGGCTAGCCTAGCCTCCTGGAGGATGAGCAATCATGTTGACAGAGAAGAACTCTTCCATCCGAGGCCCTCTAGACTGACCGGCCAATAGCCAGCACTAACCACCAGACGTGTTTGGGAAACCATCATAGATCATCTAGTCCCAGACGAGCCACCAAATGATGGCAGCCACCTAAGTGACACCAGGTGAGACTGGTGGTTCTTCTGCTGATCCCAGCCCAAATGGCTGCCTTCCAGAATTGTGAGCAAATAAATGGCTGTTGTTTTAAGCCACTAAGTTTTGGGTTGGTTTGTTACTCAGCTCTGAATACCTGTTACACTTCATCTACAAGGCTCCGTATGCCTTTGACCAGCTTCTCTAAACTTATTTCATACTGTTCCCTCCCTTGATTGTTCTACTGTAGCTCCACTGGCCTCGTCCTGTTCCTGGAATATTCCAAAGTCTTTTCTTCCTCCAGGCCTTTGCTTCCTTTGGCAATTGTATGGCAGGTTCATCTTCATCTTTCAGTGTGTATTAAAATACCATTCTTCAGATTAAATTCAAATACCATGGAGCAGTCTCCCGTGACCACTCCTCTGTGTAAAGTTGCTTCTGCCAGACACTCCCATGTTAGGATTTCTTTCCTTACCACAGTTTAAAATTATCTTGTTCCTTTATTTGTTGACTTGTTTTACTGGAAGTTAAGCACCACGAGTCTTCTCAACACAGCACGGCAGGCTGCCACTATCAAAAGATAAACCCTAGCCCCTTTGTAGGCAAAGAGCATGGTTACTCAGTGAGGAAGACAGAACAGCCGGGAACTCTGACAGGTGGCTGAGGGGCAGCATGAGGGCATTCGATGGGGGAGAACTTCTTCAGTGACTCAGAAGCTGCCTTTAAGTCACACTTCAGCAAGGTTAATCCCTCCCAGGCATCTGGCCCAGAGCACCTTGATTTCTCTTCTTATCAATCCTGCCTCAGTTCTGGGAGTTGCTGTGTATAAATTATCTCAGTCTCAAGGATCGCTCTGGAGACTTGGGATTTTTGAAGAACTACTAACGATGGTTAATGTTTTCATTCACAAATATAAAGTGTAATTTAATTAAACAGATTTTCTTCTTCCTGAACTCTTCATACAAACCTTCAGAGATTTAGGCTCCCTGCTAAAAAATAAAAAATGTTTTTACTCCTCAAAGTTGGGACAAGGGATGTAAGAAGAGACATTGTGAGAAAGTTCAAGAAATACTGTTTCATTATCATTTTCTTAGGTTTAAAAAAAACCTTAAATTCTAAGAAAAAAAAATTAATCAGAAAACTGACCTCCTGGAAACAGCTGGGGGAAAGCTGAATTCAAAGGGGTGAAGTGAAGGGGCTTCCCTGGTGGCACAGTGGTTGAGAATCTGCCTGCTAATGCAGGGGACACGGGTTCGAGCCCTGGTCTGGGAGGATCCCACATGCCGCAGAGCAACTAGGCCCGTGCGCCACAGCTACTGAGCCTGCGCGTCTGGAGCCTGTGCTCCACAACAAGAGAGGCCGCGATAGTGAGAGGTCCGCACACTGCGATGAAGAGTGGCCCCCACTTGCCACAACTAGAGAAAGCCCTCGCACAGAAACGAAGACCCAGCACAGCCAAAAATAAATAAATTAAAAAAAAAAAAAGTAACAAATGTTCAAGTACAATTGGTGTCAAAAAAAAGGGGGTGAAGAATGACAGCTTTATTCCGGATATGAATCTCAATACTTCTCAACACAGGAAATGCATACAATTACTGCAGGGAAATAAGACATGATAGCTTATTTATTTAATTGAGTTGAGAGAATCATAATTTTCTTTAAGCCTCTGAGCAAAATATAATGTATTCTAGCACTCAAGAATAATATTCAGAGAAGCCATAGGACAGAAGACTATTTGAATGAGAATGGAGTGATGGAAGTGGAGGGGAGGGGGAGGGGAGGAGGGTTGCTGATTACTCCTTGTTCTGTGCCTCTCAGATCCATTTTCTTCCCTGCTCTGTGTCCCAGCAGTAGGTTCTCTCCAGCCTCTACCCTCTAGCAATCAGGTCGGGTCCAGCCAATGGAAAACACCAGCAGAGGATTGGAAGATGGAAGGAGAGAGAGGTCAGGGTATTTACACCTCCTCACTGTGGTTCTGCTCCTCCGAGGCAGTGGGTCTCAAAAAGTGATCAGCATACCAGCAGCACCGTCATCACCTAGGAGCTTCATAGAAATGCAAGTTCTCGGCCCAACGCCAGACCTTCTGGGGGGCCCAGCAATCTGTATTTGAACAAGCCCTGCAAGGTGATTTTGATGCTCTGTAAAATCTGAGAACCAATGATGAACAGCCACAGCTTCTGGTGGGCAGACCTTTCTCTGCAGTCCCAGCTTTTACTAGACTCCAGTAATTCTGTCCCCTTCTTTTGTCCTTCAGGTCTGGGGGTAGAAAGGGTTTCTCAGCACGGCTGGTACTTCAGTAGCTCATAACCTCTTGATGGTTGCCTTATCCCTGCCTATTGTGCCTTTGCAAAGTCTCTTTAGTTAAAAGGTTTGAGTGCACTGCCAGTCTCCTGCTATCTGCCTGATTGATTTGCAGAGGCACTAACTGTGGGCAAAGGCTGGAAAGCTAACTGGCCATGGATAACAGAGCACAGGCATATCAGGCTAGCAGGGCAGGGAACGCATGGGAGTGAGCCTCTCCTACGTACCAGGCGTTCACTCGTTTAAGGCTCACAAACCTCCTAGAGGAAGGTATCTTCTGTGTTTCACTGATGATCACCTGAGCCAGACCCCAGACTGCACCTCTGTCATAGACTGGCTGATTCTTCTTTCTGGCCAAGGAGACTTCCTGAGAATCCTGCCCCTGGAGTCCTCACACAGGTCACACCTTCACCCCTCAAACCATCATGAAGTTGTTGTTAGGGGCTGGGGGGAGACTGGTAGGCCCCTTAAGAGCTGTGTGATATTGGGCACGTTGCATGGCCACTCTGAGCCTCAGGTTCCTCAACTGTAAACAGGGATTTTAATGCCTGCTCTGTGGTGTGTTGGGAGGATTGCACCAGGTGACATATGTAGAGCACCTGGAACCACATCTGGAACAGAGTAGGAGCTCTGTAAACCTGAGTGCCTCTGCCTTCCCCACAAAGGTGTGCTAGGGAGAGAACCTGACTGGCTAAGTGAATCAGGTCTCACTTTTTAAAAAATATTTTATTGGAGTATAGTTGGTTTACAATGTTGTGTTGGTTTCAGGTGTATAGCATAGTGATTCAGTTATACATATACATATATTCGTTCTTTTTGAGATTCTTTTCCCATATAGGTTATTATAGAATATTGAATAGAGAACCCTGTGCTATACAGTAGGTCCTTGTTGGTTATCTATTTTATATATAGTAGTATGTGTATGTTAATCCCAAGCACCTAATTTATCCCTCTCCACCATGTTTACCCTTTGGTAACCATAAGTTTGTTTTTGAAGTCTGTGAGTCTGTTTCTGTTTGGTAAATAAGTTCATTTATATTATTTAAAAAAATTAGATTCCATATATGAGTGATATCATCTGATATTTGTCTTTCTCTGTCTGACTTACTTCACTTAGTGTGATCATTTCTAGGTCCATGCATGTTGCCGCAAATGGCATTATTTTTTCTTTTCTATGGCCGAGTAATATTCCGTTATATATATGTACCACATCTTTTTTATCCATTCCTCTGTTGATGGACATTTAGGTTGCTTCCATGTCTTGGCTATAGTAAATAGTGCTGCTATGAACATTGGGTGCATGTATCTTTTTGAATTAGAGTTTTCTCCAGATACATGCCCAGTAGTGGGATAGCTGGATCATACGATAACTCTATTTTTAGTTTTTTAAGGAACCTCCATACTGTTCTCCATAGTGCTTGTGCCAGTTTATATTCCCACCAACAGTGTAGGAAGGTCAGGTCACACTTTTTATATAGATGTTGGTCTGGAAACATCACATCCCCAAGGAAAGGCACTTCCAACAGGTGGAATCCTCAGGAAGTCAAGAGGACTTGTCTAAGCTCTGAAGAACTTGGTCAGTAATTGAGGCTTGGGGAGAGAGAGGCGGGGCTGACCGTTGGATATGCAGTTTGTTTGTCTTTTAAAGTATGTTATGCTCGGGAACTTGCCCCCAGTCTCTCTCCTGTGCTCTTCCTGTCTCCTTGACATGGTGGTGACCAGAGGAGGGCAGTGCCTAAGGGGTATCTGGAGGAAGAGTTCCCTTAATGTGACTTTGCAAGCTTGGCTCCCTCTGCTTGGAACTATCTCTATCCTCACCCAGGCCAACTCCTGCTAACTCCTACTCTCTGCTCAGACACCGTCCTTCGGACCTGTTCCCTGGCTCCAGCCATTCTAGGCAGAGTTAGCTGCCCCTGTTCCACAACACCCAGCCCCATGCATTCCTCAATTGCCACAGTTGCCAAGGGTGTGGGGTCTGTTTCCTCTCCAGGCGCAGGCATTTGTCTTGCTCACTTGCATCCCGGGTCTAGCCCAGGACCTGGTCTGCATTGGGGCTCAGGGTTCCCAGATGCTCAGCAGTGCATAGGAACAGCCTGGGAGAGGGCTTGCCTCAGGCCTGATCCATCTCCCATTCGTCCCTGGTTAAAGCACATACACATGTATTTCTTCCACGAACGTTGGTGGAGTATATGCTGGGTTCCATTCTGGATGCTAGAGATGCAGGAGTGGATTGGATGCAGCTCTCCTGGAGCCTGCAGGCTAATAGGGAGGACGACTGTACACTAGGTAATACTGATACACAGCAGAAGCCCTCAGTGGCCCAAGAGAGGTGCCAAGCTACGGGGATTAGAGGAAGAAGGGGTGACTCCCTGTTGGGCTCAGGGAAGACCTCACACACAGGTGCTCTGTTGCCTTCCTGATAACAGAATATCTTCCCAGCAGTTACAGCACATTTCTAATATCGTGGTAGCTGCTGTGGTGAGGTGGGGTGATCACAGACACACCTATCCCATGGTCTCTTTGCTTACCTAATCTATGGGTCTCAGTCTTGTGTCACGACTTCTTTTAAAACAATGGCCCTAGCCAGCCCAGGAGATGTTCTAGAAATCTAAAACAGATGGGTTTTAGAAATCAAAATGTTTTAGAAATCTCAGTCAAATGGGGACCCATTTGAGTGGCACAGTGATCGGGGGACCTGCTGGCAAGGTCAGGGTGAGGTCAGGGATGCTAAACATCCTGCCAGGCCCAGGACAGTCTGGCTCAGTGAAAAACGGTGGCAGATTGTACATGACTCTCAAGTGCCCTGCCTGACGCTCAAGTAGGTGGAAAACTTGTGTATAATGCTCTGAGCCTAAAACCTAATCCCGTTTTATATGTAAACACAAAAGTATTTTCTGCTCAATTTTAATAAGCACTGAATTTTCCAGGGGTGCAACTACTGTGTAAACCAAAGAACAATGTACTTTATTTTGTTTGGAATTTTGCCAAGGGTTGTTCAAGGGGTTGGAAATCATGTCACCAATGGCAACACTGTCAGATTTGATGCCCAATTTAACTTTCCTATATCAGTCTGCATTTATAGCTGCTGCATTTGTATTGATTTAAACCTTATTTTTAAATGCCAAAAATAAAGAAAAAAGAGTTGACAATATATATGCTTTAAAGCAACCATAGCAACAGAGATTATACCCAGTGCTGAGGTGAGATGGGCGGGTGGTGAGACGATAAGTAACTTGAGGATGGGAGTTCTTTTAGGTACAGAGGTTGAGGAATCCTTTCTGCGGAGGGAATGTGAGGTGAAAAGTGAAGCATGACAGAGCTAGCCATGCAAAGGCCCTGAGGTCGAAATAGCTGGGCATGTCTTAGGAACTGTCAGAACCCCCAGGTAACTGGAGTACAGGTGAGCAAGGGGAGCAAGGGCAGAGAGCATCAGGGATTGAGGCTTGAGAAGTGAAAAAGGGCCTTGAAACTGCAGTAAGGATTTTATTCTCTGAAAGTCACTGAGGGGTGTGAAGCAGGGGATGACCTGGCCAAAATTATCTGTTAAAAAGATGAAGCTGCTGGGAAGGTTCGAGGTGAGCCTGGAATATTTTGCAGTGCCAGAAAGCAAAGAAGGCAGTCAACATGGAGACATTACACATGTCATTTTCCTGTTGTCTGGAAAGCTTAAAGGGAGAGAATAAGTGCTCTGTAAATATTTAATGATACCCTGTGTTGATAGAAACTAATCAGAGAACAATGCATGGCAGTTCTGTATTGTGGATTTGTGTAGAGCTGCACTGTTCAATACAGTGTCACTAGGTATATGTGACTATTAAGCACTTAAAATGTGACTAGTGCAACTGAGGAACTGAATTTTAATTTTATTTAATTTCAATTTACATTTAAAACCTGAAACTTGACTCAGTTATTAGAAAATGTTTAGGTGTGTTGAGAATAATTTGATAGC
This sequence comes from Orcinus orca, assembly GCF_937001465.1. Taxonomy (NCBI): domain Eukaryota; kingdom Metazoa; phylum Chordata; class Mammalia; order Artiodactyla; family Delphinidae; genus Orcinus; species Orcinus orca. Next base: position 28,165,316 of record NC_064563.1, read on the forward strand.
CATTAATAATTTTATATTGATTACATGTTGAATTGGTAATACTGTAGATATATTGGATCAAGTAAGAGACTTTATTAATATTACCAGTTCTTTTTACTTTTTAAAATGAGGCTACTAGAAAATTAAAAATTATATTCTGGCTTACATTATTATTATTATTTTTTTTTTTGCGGTACGCAGGTCTCTCACTGTTGTGGCCTCTCCTGTTGCGGAGCACGGGCTCCGGACGCGCAGGCTCAGCGGCCATGGCCCACGGGCCCATCTGCTCCGTGGCATGTGGGATCTTCCTGGACCGGGGCACAAACCCGTGTCCCCTGCATCGGCAGGCGGACTGTCAACCACTGCGCCACCAGGGAAGCCCACATTATTATTTTTTATTTTTATTTTATTTTTTTCTTGGCTGCAACGCAAGGCTTTTAGGATCTTAGTTCCCTGACCAGGGATTGAACCCGGGCCCTGGCAGTGAAAACGTGCCGAGTCCTAACCACTGGACCACCAGGGAATTCCCTCTTTATTGTTTTTTTAGAGTTTGTCTACCCTTAGTTGTTTTTTTTTTTTTTAATTGAAATATAGTAGAGTTACAGTTTTGTGTTAATTTCAGGTGTACAGCAAAACGATTCAGTTATACATACATATATATCTATTTTTTTTCAGATTCTTTTCCCTTATAGGTTATTACCTGGCTTACATTATATTTCTAGGAGACAGAGCTGCTCTAGATGTTTTAACGATGAGCCCTCAATGCTGTTTTCAACCATAAAAAATCATTACACGGACAAGGAACTGTAGCGACTTCCACTGTTGAGATTTAACGTTCCAATTAAGTGGAGGCTATAAATGAGATTAATGGGAAAAATAAAGGCAAACCCTGGCCTGGGTGTTGATGAAGTTAGAGGGTAACATGCCAAATTCTCCTTCCTCTTTGTCCTTAAATGCACTCCCTGCCTTTGTGTAGCGTTTCTTTTCTAAGGAAAGGGGGTAAGGTTCTGTAGGTCGCCCAGTCAGAACTTCTGGTCTCCCTTTTCCTGGTCCCCTTCCTGCCCTTCCTTCTCAGGGATTCACATCCCTTTACCCTCCATATCACCCATCTTTTCTGGAGAAACACAGGATAGAAATTTAACTCTAAAGCAGGCAACCTTTCTTTGTAAAGGGTCAGAGTAAATAATTTAGGCCTTGTGGCCATAGTCTCTGAGGCAACCCTTCAATTCTGCAGTCGTAGAGTGAAAATAGCCACAGACAATGTGTAAACAAATGCGCTGGGCTGTGTTCCAATAAAATTCAATTTATGGATACTGAAATTAGAATTTCATATAATTTTCCCATGTCATGAAATAGTCTTCTTTTGATTTTTTCCTAACTCTTTCAAAATGTAAAATCCATTCTAGACTCAAGGGCCATACGAAAACAGCCTGGCAGGATTGGCCCTCGGGTCCTGGTTTGCTGACCCCTCCCTAAAGTATAAGTGAAGACTCAGTGTAATGAGCTATCCTTTGGGGAATATTGGGGCCAGAAAGATCTTTTCATTCCTTCACCATACAGCTCAGTCCCAGCCAATTGTAAGTACTCAGTACTCTACCTGAGTGACTGAAATTTCGGGAGCCCTGTCAAGGTCGGGAGGTTAAACACTGTAGATCATCCGAGGACCTGGATGGCTGGAGGGACTTCTGTGCAGTAATCACTCTCAGCGACAGTTCCCTGCTCGGAGTCCTGTACTCTAAAGGGCCTGCTTTGGCCCTGGTCTGGCTTTAACCTCCCCAAGGGATGAAGAATCTACAGGGCAATGGAGACATGCCCATTTGGAGACTCACCCCTTCCTCCATGCTTCAGGTATTGGGACCCCATAACTCCCTGCCCAGATGAACTCAAGTCCACTTTTATGCTGGTGTGGCCTCTACCCTGGGCCCATTCTCCTGTGCAGAGACCACACTGCCAATGTGCTCACAGTTGGCCAAGGGATGGCCAAGCGGCTGCTGTTTGCACAGGGTGCAGTGGAGCTTGGAAGCACGGACTAGGGCTGTGTGTGTTGCGGTGAGCAGGGGCAGGGGCTGGGCCTGGGATAGAGGGCCAGGGGTGGCTTCTTCTGTCTGGCTGTGTTAGGCATAGAATTTTAAATGTAAACCTGACTAGGTAATTATGATGGTATATTTGTCATGGCAGCAGGATAAGCGATATTTTAATCAAGAGTTTGTTAGGTTGACTTATAACTTAAATATTTAGACATATAGTCTTTGGGCCTCCATTTATATCCTCACGCTAAACTCTGCAAATGTTAGGGTAGGCCTGCTTCCACAGTTGAGTTAACTTTGCAATGGAGGTGGAGGGTGGGTGGGAGTCAGTGGTGTGGTAAAGCTGACTTGTACTGGCTGCTGAGAGCCCATTGGTGCCTCTATTCCCAACTCCATGTTCAGTGACGCCATGTTGGTAGCTTGAAGTTGGTCAAGGTAGGAGTATTTACACCATGGAAATGGCAATGCCATGAATCAGAGTTTTTGGCTTTTTTGTTTGTTTTGAGAACTGGTTGCTAAGCATTTACCAGCATACCACACGCCGTGTAACTGGCCATTGTTTGTGACAGAGGCTAGCTTGTCCCCACCTTGCCCAGTAGAGAGTCCTCATTTACTATATGAAGAGAGAAGACCCGGAGAGATTTTCAAGGGACACGTTCAGCAGAAAAGTGTGATGGAAGCTTACTGAATCATTCACTCATTTGTAAGAATTTCTGAAATAAACCAAGTTTCTGGTTGTCCCGAGCCACATGCTTGCATAACGCCAAGCTCTGATCCTTAGGGCAGCATTTGCATAGAGAGGCCCCACTTTAGACTGGGGCTGCTGATTTTGATCAGCTCTAGCAAGACATGAACATTCCCAGCCTCATACCTTGTGTTTGCAGAATACCTCTCAATTCAGATAAGCATGTAACGTTTTCATGGTGAGAATTCAGATGCACATGGTGAATCCCTAGATTTCCTTTCCCTGAAAGTACTAGTAGTAGCAAAAGCTATGGGTTTCTCCTCTTGTTTTCCATGCCTGCCCTCTGATGGTGAATTGAGAGAAATACAGGTAATTCCCATGAATGCCGTAGATTCTGGAAGACAGGTTTGCAAACGCAGCTACCTGCTGGGCCAGTGTAGAAGAATGAAGATGGCAGGGTGTGAGAAGAATGGGGAGTTGTGGGGTGTATTGGAGAACTCAGGGCCCGTCTAAAAGGGAATGACCCTACTGACTCAGGGTGGAAGGCTACTCCTAAGATTATGCGTCTAGACAGAGGTCATAGCCTAGGAGCCTACAGATAGATGTCTTCTGTTTGGCCTTCACAGTGTAGATCCATGCAGTGTTTCAAAATAGTTGCGTACATTAAATTTTTTTTATTTCCAGAATTTTGGTAAATATCTGAATATTTGGGGTTAAAATCAAAAGCAAATGGGGACCAGTCTTGAAGTTTCCCTGAGCAGACAAAACTAGCTTAGTCATTAATTTAGCTTAATTACCAGTTACCATGAAGACACTGCCTTCTCACTATATGAGCTGTTTTGTAACGTTGTACCCTTGAAACTCATTCCAGGTTTGGCCTGAGGGCTCCCAGTTTGCAAACTGTCTTTTTGATGTTGTGCACTATATATATATATATTTTTTTTTACTAATTACTACTTCTGTGATTCATAGGTTTTGTTTTGGCTGTTTCTGAACCTTTAGCATGGGCAACCCCAAGTTCACACTGCCACATGGCAATAATTGGGTGATATAAAAACTATTAGAGAAATTTTGAAAATGGCAACTGACATTCAAGAGCAAGTTACCGTAATTTTCCCAAAGCAAGAATTATCTCTACAGCATCCCTGACGGACGTGGCCATATGTTTTATGCTTTAGGAATTCCAGAAATAGGGAATCCATTATTTTTCATTTGCTTTTAATTTTTTATTATAAGACATTTCATACAAACAAAACCACGTGTGTGCGCACACACACACACACACACACACTATAAGGTATGTAGTATAATAAAATAAACAGCCTCCTCTCCACCATCTATCTTAAGAAATAGAACATTACCAATGCTTTTGAAAGCTACCTGTGTTCTATCTCTGTTGAATCCTCTCTCTCCCCACTGAGGGTAAATACCATTTGTTTTCCTTACCATTCCCTTGCTAAACTTAGTTATTCTGAGAATAATTCTAATAATTTGTTTATTGTCACTTTGGGTTTTTCTAGCTAGAGAATCATTTCATTTGAGAAAATTAACTGTTATTTGTTCTTTTCCAATCCTTGTATCTCATTTCTTTTTCTTGAATTTTTGTACTGATTAGGTTCTCTGATTCAGCAGTGCTGAGAAGTGGTAATAGTAGGGGCATCCTTGTTTTATTCCTGATTTTTTTAAATGTTTGTTTCATTGTTAACTATAATGTTTGCTGTAGGTTTTGATAGGCACACTTAGTTAAGTAAATTCCCTTCTATTCCTAATTTGCTAAGAATAGCAATTATGAATGGTTGTTGACCGTGATCAAATGAACTTTTTCTGCAACTATTAAGGTGATAATATGTTTATCTTTAACTTTTTGTTATGTAATGTACACAAAATTAGAGAGAATGTTATAATGAATCCTCATGACCCATCATCCAAATTCAACAGTGATCAATTTCCTGCCATTCTTGTACCATCTCCTCCCCCACTTTTTTTGTTTTTTGGGGTATTTGAAAGTAATTCCCAGGCATCATGTAATTTAATCTGTAAGTACAGTAATGTGTACCTCTAACAGATAAGGACTTTTTTTTTAAAATCTATTTTATTTTTGGTTGTGCTGGGTCTTCGTTTCTGTGCGAGGGCTTTCTCTAGTTGCGGCAAGCGGGGGCCACTCTTCATCACGGTGCGCGGGCCTCTCATTATCGCGGCCTCTCCTGTTGTGGAGCACAGGCTCCAGATGCGCAGGCTCAGTAGTTGTGGCTCACGGGCCTAGTTGCTCTGCGGCATGTGGGATCCTCTCAGACCAGGGCTCGAACCCGTGTCCCCTGCATTGGCAGGCAGATTCTCAACTGCGCCACCAGATAAGCCCCCTGGCAGGAGTCCTTTAGATCCAACCAGGTTGTCAATTACTTGCCGTGCAGTCTTAATTTGGATGTTTGGTGGTCGTCTGGGTGGATCTTTTCACGTCCAAAGAGATAGAGCAATAGGAGAATGAGAAAGACTGAGGGGGAAAAGCCTTGGCCTCAGTGCGCTTCTTCATGGCCAGAGAGCTGGTCTCTGCCAGATCCTGCAGGCGACGTCAGCTGCCCCTTAACGGGCTACTTGAATCTACGTGGCTCAGGGTAAGTCCCAGCCACCCTTCAGAGGGGAGCCATACATAGCCCAATAGGCGGATCGAGATTATGGCCTTGGAGGCCCCGCACTGGGTGCCAGAAAAGATGTTGCAGGAAAGAGAGTGGGGTGCGAGAGGATGGTCACATCCCAAGTCATGTCTGAGTCCCTGGGATGGCCGCCAAGTGTGGGTTCTTGGCTTTGTGCAGGCAAGGATTCAAGAGCAAGACATAGTAAAGTGAAAGAAGGTTTATTCAGGGAGATACACACTCCACAGACAGAGTGTGGGCCATCTTGGAAGGCAAGAGGCCCAGATAAGGACTTTTAAGAAGCACAGCCACAATACCCATGATTACTCCCCCACCCCCATAATAATAATTCTTTAATATCATCTAATATCCAGTGTGAGTTCAGTTTTTCCTGATTTTCCACATTATTGTAATTTTTTTTGTTGGTTTATTTGAACCAGGATGCAAAAAGGTGCACACATTTCATTTTGTTAGTGTGTTTCTTAAATCTCTTTTAGGCTGTAAATTTTTTCTCTTCTTTTTAAAAATGCTATTTATTTGGTGAAGAAACTAATTCATTTGTACTATAGGGTGTCTTGCCTTCTGTATTTATCTGATTTAATTTTGAACTGTTATTTACATGTTATTCCATCCCTTGTGTTTCTGAAAACTAATAATTAGAAGCAGAGACTTGATTAGAGTTAGGATCTTCCTTTTCTTTTTAAAAAATGTTTAAAATTTTAAAATATTTATTTAGCAAAATTTCTCTATAGGTGGTGCTGTGTACTTCCTATTTCGTCACATCAGGAGATACATAATATCCGATTGTCTCACTTTTAGTGATCTTAATACTAATCAACTTGTTCAGGTGGCATCAGCCTAACCCATCTATTACAGCCTCCCATTCACCTTTCACACCATGCTTTTGGTAGCCATTGTTGATCATTATCGCTATGATTTCATTAGAGATTGCAAAATAGTCATTTTCTAAGTCATTAACTCTTCCTACATTTATCATTTGTGATTTTTCTGTAAAGAAGAATTTAATCAATTATTTGTTTACCGTGAAAAAGAGTCTGAATGGGAAAGGCAAGGTAAATGCTGGATTCTTTTTAAGTGTCAATTTCAGAATGAGTTGACATCCTAGCAACCTCCAAAGACATCCAATGATGGCTTTATAAAATTACCATTACAAATCAATGTATTTTTATATATTTGTTGTGTGGTTTTTTTTATAATATTCTTTTTTTTAAACCCCCTTTTGTTTATTTATTTATTTATGGCTGTTTTGGGTCTTTGTTTCTGTGCGAGGGCTTTCTCTAGTTGTGGCAAGCGGGGGCCACTCTTCATCGCAGTGCACGGGCCTCTCACTATCATGGCCTCGCTTGCTGCGGAGCACAGGCTCCAGACGCGCAGGCTCAGTAGTTGTGGCTCACGGGCCTAGTTGCTCCACGGCATGTGGGATCTTCCCAGACCAGGGCTCGAACCCGTGTCCCCTGCATTAGCAGGCAGATTCTCAACCACTGCACCACCAGGGAAGCCCTATTTGTTGTGTTTTTTAAAGTATACTTTTTTTTTTTTTTTTTTTTTTTTTTGCGGTACGCGGGCCTCTCACTGTTGTGGCCTCTCCCGTTGCGGAGCACAGGCTCCGGACGCGCAGGCTCAGCGGCCATGGCTCACGGGCCCAGCCGCTCCGCAGCATGTGGGATCTTCCCGGACCGGGGCACGAACCCATGTCCACCTGCATCGGCAGGCGGACTCTCAACCACCGCGCCACCAGGGAAGCCCTAAAGTATACTTTTATATATTTGGTGTTTCAGTCTATTGAAATAATAATTGTTATTTTTTAATTGAAGTATAGTTGAATTACAATATTGTGTTAGTTTTAGGTACACAGCAAAGTGATTCAGTTATACATATGCATATGCATTTTTTTTCAGATTATTTTCCATTGTAGGTAATATTATAAGATATTGAATATAATTTCCTGTGCTATACAGTAAATCCTTGTTGCTTATCTGTTTTATGTATAGTGGTGTGTATATGTTAATCCCAAACCCCTGATTTATCCCTCCCCTCATCACTTTCCCCCTTGGTAACCATAAGTTTGTTTTCTATGTCTGTGAGTCTGTTTTGTATGTATTGATAGATTCATTTGTATTAGTTTTTAGATTCCACATACTAGTGATAATCATATTTGTCTTTCTCCATCTGACTTCACTAAGTATACTGTTCTCTAGGTCCATCCATGTTGCTGCAAATGGCAGTATTTCATTCTTCATTATTCTTTTCAATGCTTAAATTTTCCCATCTTTGGCCAGCAGGAGCTTCTTCAAGCTGTCCCAGTGTACTGCTGAGATGCCCCCAGTAGCCTTTGACATGTTCCTTGATTTCTGTTACGACAAGATGTACCAGGATCTTTTTGTATATTTCCTTCCCCAGATGTGGCAAAATTTGTCCAAAGAGCCCTGGTTCCTTTTAAAGGGTAATAATATTTATACACCATAATCTTGGGGTTAGGGGTATATATTGATTCTACTCTTTTCAGAATAACCATACCAATATTACAACAGACAACAAGACCGTTGAATGCAGCTTTGATTCCTTTTGATCTTTTTTTTTTTTAACCCTGTGATCTATCCTACTAGGGTGTACAGTCAAAATACTGTGTTTAAAGTCACTTGAGGGACTTCCCTGGGGGTCCAGTGGTTAAGACTCCGCACTCCCAAGGCAGGGGGCCCAGGTTCCATCGCTGGTCCGGGAACTAGATCCCACATGCACGTCACAGCTAAGAGCCTGCCTGCCGCAACGAAGATCCCAAGTGCAGCAGTTAAGACCCGGCGCAGGCAAATAAATAAATATTTAAAAAAAAAAGAAAGGAAGAAAAGAAAGGATCACACCTGAAACTTACATGATATTGTAAGTCAACTATACTTCAATAAAAATAAATAAATAAATAAAATAAAGTCACTTGAAATAATTCTGTGTAGTTATGCTACCAGACTGACAAAGAATTAGGTTATTTTGCTTGTTTTAGTTTTAATTTTTAGGGGTTGCTTTTTATTTTTTGATTCAATTTTGTGTTTTATTTATGCAAAATATTTATATGATTCCAAAGTCAAACCATTGTTAAAAAAGAAAATCCAACTGAGTAAATTTTGAAGATCTTATAGGCTTTATTCAGTGATTCATGAATCAAGCAGCATCCCATCCAGCAGATAGAAAGGAGCTCCAAGAAGCTGTACAAAATGAAAGACTTTTATAGGCAGAAGGGAGCAGGAACGAGGAAGTTACACTAGTCAAAAAAGTGGGTTGGTTATTGCAGGGTTACTTTCCTTTAGGGGATGACAGGGGTCTGTCAGGCAGATTACCTAACTAGTGCTGAATAGGCAGTTTCTGATTGACTGGTTTAAGACGCTATTTCTGGTAGAGTCAAACTCGTAATTAAGTTAAGTCTTGGTTTGGTGACATGGAGCTTAGCATAAGCAACCCTATTTTAGTCCTGTTTTCTTCCTTTTAATACCGTAATACAAAGTACATTCAGAGAACTTTAGCTTCTACCTTATCCCAGCCCATCTGTTCTCTTCCTCCCCTTTTATATGACCGTTAATTATTAGGTTTTGGTTTATCTGTTCTTTGCTGCAATGACTTTTGACACTAACCACCAAGAGTTAGGCCAGACATCATGGGTTAAGAGCACAGTGCTCCACAGACTAGCCTCACTTCAAACACCAGCCAAAGCTAGGGGGTTTCCAGGGATCCCCCACTTCTGAATAACTGGCTATAGATTTGGGGGTTCTCACGACCCAAACAGGTTTGATAATTTGCTAGTGACTCACAAAGCTCAGGAAAGTTCTATAGTTGCAATTACGGTTTTATTATCGCAAAAGGGATACAAGTCAGAACCAGTCAGAAGAAGAGATGCGTAGGGTGAGGTTTGGGAGGGTCCCCAGTGGGAAGCTTGCTGTGTCCTCTCCCTGTGGCATCAGGACAAGTCACCCTCCCAGCACACTGATGTATACTGATACGCATAGAGTGTTGTCAACCAGGGAAGCTCACTCAAGGTATCAATACATTTTATTGGTTTTTTATTGGGATTTCATTATGTAGGCATGATTAGTTGAATCATTAGCCATATGATTGAATTCAATCTCTAGTCCCCCCTCCCTGGAGATCTGGTTGCTATCACCTGGTACAAAGCCTCAACCCTCTAATCACATGGTTATTCTTTCTGGGTAGCCAGCCCCCATAGTGAGTCATTTCCTTAGATAAACTACCTAGTGGCCCACTGTCAGGGAGGAAAACATTTTCGTCTACCCTTCTAGGTTCTTCTGACTTGTGTAAGAATTCAATGGACAATGAGGTGGATTAACAGGAGAAAATCAAACAAAAGTTTAATAACAGGTATACCTGAGAGAGACCCAAGAAAACAGAGTAACTCACCAAAGCCCTCACCTTAAATACCATCTTCAGCTAAAGACAAAAGAGGATGTTAGGGGTAGTAGTTTGGGACCTCAAAGGGGAGAAAGGGAATTCACATGGATATGGAAAAGCAAATGTTTGGTAAACAGATGTTTGCTGGGCCGTGCAGAGACCATGGGACACAGAGTGGACTCTGATCTCGGGGTCTTGCTGGGTCTCCCCCATCACAGCTAGCCCATATTCTTTGTAAATATTTCTGGCGATGGCTCTATTCCGGGAACAGGCCCTTTATCCAAATTCCTTCAGGCAGTTAAAAGGGTGGTGACAAGACAAACTTCCTGAGTCTTCTGTTTTTTAAAAACAATCAGCCAAATTAATCCTCATGCCCAAGAGACATATTTTGGGGCAACAAAGTTTGCTCCCCTACGCCACCGTGAGTCATGTTAGCATAAGCTCTGGGGTGGTCTGAAGAGCCGTCATGAATAACAAAGACATTCCTAGCACTCAGGAAGTTCTCAGGGTTTAGAGGATGACTCCCAGGAATGGGAGACAATGGCCAGCCAGATCCTTGATTATATAGGAATTGCTTATTCAGTTTTGAATATGTAAATTGTATTTTTTCTTTAATGTGTAAATTTAATTGAGTACATTAATGCCTTTTCTAACATTAAGCACACTTTGAATTCCTAGGATAAACTCAACTTGGTAATGAATATATTTTTCATGGGTTGCTGGATTCAGTTCGCCCATATTTTATTTATGATTTTTTATCTATGTTAACCTTGATTATTTTATCAGTGTATGCTTTTAAAAACGTTTTTAATTGGGATATAATTGATTTACAATGTTAGTTAGTTTCAGGTATACAGCAAAGTGAATCTGTTATACAAATACATATGTCCACTCTTTTTTAGATTCTTTTCCCTTATAGGCCATTACAGAGTATTGAGTAGAGTTCCCTGTGCTATACTGTAGGTCCTTATTAGTTATCTGTTTTATATATAGTAGTGTGTATATGTCAGTCCCAATCTTCCAATTTATCCCTACATCCCCCTTACCCCCCAGTAACCATAAGTTTATTTTCTACATCTGTAACTCTATTTTGGTTTTGTAGATAAGTTCATTTGTAGCCTTTTTTTAGATTCCACATATAAGTGATATCATATGATATTTGTCTTTGTCTGACTTACTTCCTTTATATGAGAATCTCTAGGTCCATCCATGTTGCTGCAAATGGCATTATTTTGTTCTTTTTTATGGCTGAGTAATATTCCATTGTATATATGTACCACATCTTCTTTATCCATTCCTCTGTTGATGGACATTTAGGTTGCTTCCATGTCCTGGCTATTGTGAATAGTGCTTCAATGAACATTGGGGTGCATGTATCTTTTCCACTTATGGTTTCCTCCAGATATATGCCCAGGAGTGGGATTGCTGGATCATACGGTAGCTCTATTTTTAGTTTTTTAAGGAACCTCCATACTGTTCTCCATAGTGGCTGTACCAGTTTGCATTCCCACCAATAGTGTAGGAGGGTTCCCTTTCCTCCACACCCTCTCCAGCATTTATTGTTTGTAGACTTTTTGATGATGGCCATTCTGACCAGTGTGAGGTGATACCTCATTGTAGTTTTAATAATTAGGGATGTTGAGCATCTTTTCATGTGCTTTTTAACCATCTGTACATCTTCTTTGGAGAAATGTCTATTTAGATCTTCTGCCCACTTTTTTTTTGGTGGCTTATTTTTACTTATGCAGATATTTTTATCCAATGCCGAAGAGGCTTGTAGACAATTTTAACAGCCAAGTGTCCAAAATGCAGTGATATATGCACAGAGAAACTAGGTAGGGAGAGGTTTTTAGGAAAACCCAGGCACTCGGCTGTGAGCACAGGGAAAGCAGAGGCCTGAGTCTTTGTGCAGTTTCCTAGTAGTAAATGTAGTTTGTCGGATCGGTTTTTCTTTCCAGCACTGTGACAGGAGCTTAAGGATGGAGGACACCACTGACCTCAGGGGAAACAAAAACAGGCCTCATTTTCCAGGACCGGAAGACCCACCATGTCTCTCCCGGGGGCCTCTCCCAGGGCCTCGCTTCAGCCTGGTCCTCAAGGTGGGTAGAGAGACTGCAGGTGTGATGGGGGATCACCTGAAAGGCAGCTTCTTGGGGAAATCCTTTTAAAGAAGCGTGTGTCATAGCCCAGGGGTTCCATTAACATCCGCCCAGTTCAGAACATCTCCGCTGGCTGGGCCTCTTAGGAGGAAAGGGATGGAGGAAGGCATAAAAATGCCTCAGCGGACTTTCCCTCGGGACGTGGACCCTCCAGGGCGGCTGCACTTGCATGAGCTCTGAGACCCCGTTCCTGGGGGACAGCCCTTCTGGGGGAAAACTTGAGAAATGTGGTCCTCATGCCTAGCTCACCCTGTAGTGGAGCTGGGTGCGTGGGGCTCAGAGAGGAGCAGAGGCTGTTCCAGCGTCGCTCAGACTGTGGATGGGACGCCGAGGGCTCCTGTGCAGCCTCCGTCCCTGGGGCCCTTGTTGCCTCGGACAGGAAGATTGTTTGACTTCTGCAGAACCTGTCATTAGGTCATCTGGTCCAGGACTTTCCAAAATGGAGGACAGTGAGCTCCTGGTGGCCTGGGTCCTGGTGGCCTCGTCCAGCGAGCAGGGCAGCTATGCCAGCTCACAGCCTGGAGCCAGGCCTGGGGCCGAAGCCTCATTTCCGTGCCCCACATGCCGGGCCTCCGCCATAGCACCGGCGTCCCCAGGCCTCCCGCGGCCTCGGTCGGTGGCCCCGCGCCTTCCGGCTTTTCTACCCATTTTTTGATTGGGTTGTTTGTTATTTTCATATTGAGCTGTATGAGCTATTTGTATATTTTGGAGATTAATCCCTTGTCAGTTGCTTCATTTGCAAATATTTTCTCCCATTCTGAGGGTTTTCTTTTCATTTTGTTTATGTTTCCTTTGCTGTGCAAAAGCTTTTAAGTTTAATTAGATCCTATTTGTTTACTTTTGCTTTTATTTTCATTATTCTAGGAGGTGGATAGAAAAAGATCTTGCTGTGATTTATGTCAGAGAGTGTTCTTCCTATGTTTTCCTCTAAAAGTTTTATAGTATCCAGCCTTACGTTTAGGTCTTTAATCTATTTTGAGTTAATTTTTGTGTGTGGTGTTAGGGTGTGTTCTAATTTCATTCTTTTACGTGTAGCTGTCCAGTTTTCCCAGCACCACTTATTGAAGAGACTGTCTTTTCTCCATTGTATATTCTTGCCTCCTTTGTCATAGATTAGGTGACCATAAGTGCATGGGTTTATCTCTGGACTTTTTATCCTGTTCCATTGATCTAGATTTCTGTTTTTGTGCCAGTACCATATTGTTTTGATGACTGTAGCTTTCTAGTATAGTCTGAAGCCAGGGAGCCTGATTCCTCCAGCTCCGTTTTTCTTTCTCAGGATTGCTTTGTCTATTCATGGTCTTTTGTATCAATGTGTGCTTTTGATGTCAAGGTTATAATAGCTTCAAAGAATAAAAATGGGAGTTTGAAATATTTGTTCCTTGAAAGGTTGGTGGAACTCACCTGTAAATCCATCTAGTCTGGCTGGTGTTTAACTGTGGAGAAAATTTTAAACTACTGCCTGAGTTTCTTTAATGATTATAAATCTATTTAAATTTTCAGCCGAGTCAGTTTTATCAGGTTAGATTTGTCTGGAAATTTATTCATTTATTTATATTTAAAATTTTACTGGTATAATATTGTTCACAATACTTTCTTATTCCTTTATTCTTAAAGTTTAAATTTTTATTTTGAAATAAGTTCAAACCTACAGAAACATTGTAAGAAATATACTAAAGAACTATATTCTTTACTTAGATTTTCCCACTGTTACTATTTTGCCATATTTGCTATATCATTCCCCCCACCCCTGTGTTAAAAAACAAAATTCAACTGAGTAATTTTGAAGATCTAATTGACTTTATTCAGTGGTTAGTGAATTGGGCAGCATCTCATCTAGTAAACAGAAGGGCACTCTGAGGGGCTGTACAGAATAGAAGGTTTTTACAAGTAGAAGGAGGGAGGGGCAACGAGGCTATTAACAAAAGAAAACAGAGGATTGTTTCAGGCCAGGTCACCTTCTTTGTGGGGAAGGGCGAGGGTCTATCATACATTTTACCTCTGCTTCTTTGGAGGACTAGAGGGGTAACACAGGACAGATTACCTCATTGGTGCTGACCAGAAAAAATCCCAGACTGGCGGATTAAGACAACATCCTTGGGGAAGGTCAAAACCACAGTTAGGTCAGGTATTAAATCTAGGTTTGGTATCATGAGCTTTAACACAAGTGATGCCATTTTAGTCCTGTGGTTTTCTCTTTAAAACACTCTCTCTCTATTTTTTCTTTTTTTCTCCTGAATCATTTGAGACTAAGTTGCAGATAATCATGCCTCTTCGTAGGTTAGTACTTCAGTATTTATTTTCTAAGAATAAGGGTACTCTCTTACATAACTACAGGGAACTTAATGAATTCAGGAAATTGAATATTTAGCAAACAGACAATCTGGCATTATCTAATATACAGTTCATATTCCACTTATGCTAGTTGTCCCAATAATGTCTTCTATAGTGAAGGGGTACAGAGTCTGTCACCCCCAAATACACCTTTTTGGCATAAAGATCATTTTAAGCTGATTCTTTTTAAGAAACAGCAGACATAGGAAAGCTCTGAAAACTGAGTAGAACTTACCCTTTTGTAAGAGACACTTACAGTGATAAGGGAAGTCTCGATTTGTAAGGGCATCTCCCTGTCTTTACCAGGAAGAGAAGGATGACTCTAAATCTCAGGAAACTTATCAATGGAGAAAGCCACGATGTAAATCTGTATAACAACTTTATTCTTGTCTACTGTGCTTTCTTCCTGGTCACCCCCCATATCTAGCCTCTCCCCTCCCCTGCCCCAATATCTTCTTTTGTCTGTAGCTAGAGATTTAAGATGGTGGCTTGGGCCATTTCTCTGGGGAGTTACTCAGTTTTCCTGGATGTCTCCCATGTATACAGGAGGTACACATGTTATTAAACTTCTGTTTTTGCCTGTTATTAATCTGTCTCTTATTACAGAGGGTCTTAGCCAAGAACCTAGGAGGGTAGAGAGGAAAATATTTTTTCCTCCCTAGCGTTATTTTTTACTGGTTCATGACCCGATTCAAGGTTACACGTATTTGTCATTGCTCTGAGATTTAAGAGTTCCTCAGAGATTCCTTGGCCCTTTTTTTTTTTAATTTTAAATATTTATTTATTTACTTGGCTGCATCAGGTCTTAGTTGCGGCAGGCAGGCTTTTAGTTGCGTACGCGGGATCTAGTTCCCTGACCCGGGATGGAACCCCGGGCCCGCTGCATTGGGAGCACGGAGCCTTATCCACTGGACCACCAGGGAAGTCCCTCCTTGGTCCTTTGTGACATTTACATTTTGGAGAGGACAGGATGGTTGTTCTGTAGAAGTCTCTCATGTTGAACTTGTCTCACGTTCCTCATGGTTAGATGTGAGTTATGCATTTCCTTGTAGGAGCACTACAAAATATTGTTTGCTTCTCAGTGCATAAGTCGTCATCACAAGTCAGGTGATGATGATTTGTTATGTCAGCTTTGATCACTTGGTTAAGGTGATGTCCAACAGTTTTCTCCACTGTAAAGTTACTATGTTACTTTCTGTATTAAATAAGTAATTTAGGGAGGTACTTTGAAATCATGGAACTATCCTATTCCTTATCAAACTTTCACACATGAGTTTTAGCATCCATTATTGATTCTTGCCTGCATCAATCATTATGATGATGGTTGCAAAACAGTAATTTTTCTAGCACCTTCATTCCTTTTTTTTTTAACATCTTTATTGGAGTATAATTGCTTTACAATGGTGTGTTAGTTTCTGCTTTATAACAAAGTGAATCAGTTATACATATACATATGTTCCCATATCTCTTCCCTCTTGCGTCTCCGTCCTTCCCACCCTCCCTATCCCACCCCTCTAGGTGGTCACAAAGCACCGAGCTGATCTCCCTGTGCTATGGGGCTGCTTCCCACTAGCTAGCTATTTTACGTTTGGTAGTGTGTATATGTCCATGCCACTCTCTCGCTTTGTCACAGCTTACCCTTCCCCCTTCTCGTATCCTCAAGTCCATTCTCTAGTAGGTCTGTGTCTTTATTTATTGGTTGGCATTCTCTTTTTTTTTTTTTTTTTTTTTGGCAGTACGCGGGCCTCTCACTGTTGTGGCCTCTCCCGTTGTGGAGCACAGGCTCCGGACGCGCATGCTCAGCAGCCATGGCTCACGGGCCCAGCCGCTCCGCGGCATGTGGGATCTTCCCAGACCGGGGCATGAACCCGCATCCCCTGCATCGGCAGGCGGACTCTCAACCACTGCGCCACCAGGGAAGCCCAGGTTGGCATTCTCTTTAAGGAAGAGTTCTTTCTTCTCCTCCAGTTATTTATCTTAGTCCTTTCAAATCTCATCAGCATCCATAGTTTTGTCTTCTTTTTAATTTGCAATATTGATTATTTGTTCTTTCTCCTTTACTGGTCCAATATTGCCAGAATTTTGTGTATTTTATTAGACTTTTCAAAGAACCAACTTTTTGATTTGTTGACTGCCTTAGGTTTGGTCGCCCCAGAAGCGGACAATCTGTGGCTTTCAGATAATGGTGCTGGCCAACTTAAGACCATCCCATAATTAGAATATGTGTCTTTTCTAGTAAAGATGAATTGTTGCCTCCTCCAGGGTAGAAGAGATCTAACTTGACACCGAATGGCTGCTTATGTCCTTGAGAGATTGTACCATATTGGGGGCGTAGCATTGCTCTGTACAGCTGATGGTCAGGCACTCAGCAGCAGTGGTAGCTAGATCAGCCTTGGTGAGAGGCAGCCCATCATGTCAAGCTACCATGACTAATCCATTCATTCATGAAACTTTTTGCAAGATTGAGGTGGCTCAGGCTCACTGGCATTCACTGGATGAGTCGTCCTATCCATCTGCTTATTCAGTGCTTCTGTTGCTGCCACTCACACTTTCTGGAGAGCATTGATGTGGGCCAGAAAGATCCACACACTGTGTGCCCATTGCATACTCCATCCACATGCCTCGTCCATCCTCAGACATCCTTGTTTCCAGTCTTCCAATCTTGATCCTTCCAAGCCCTTGACCAAGCAGACGAACCATTTGACATTACCTGGAAGTCTGTGTGTATCATTACTTCAGGCCATCACTTCCCCCACACAAAGTGCATGACCGATTTACTTTAAACGCTGCCCACTGGGAGGCTTTTTCCTCACCATGCTTTTTCAGGGCCATTCTCTGTAGCAGCAGCCCATTTTTAGTTGACACCAACATATTTTGCTGACCTAACTACTATCAGACCTTTTATTTTTTTCTTCCTCTGTCAGCTGGTTGTAGAGAGATCCCCAGGGGCCACTGATATGGGTTGATGGTAAGGCATCAGGGCAAGAGATGCAGGGTATGTTGGACCTGGACCACCTCTTCATACTGTTTTCTTATTTCCTCCATACCTGCTTGAGCCTCATCCCAAATGTATTATTTTCATTGTGTGACAGATTGCAATTTTGCCTGTCTCAGCTTATGATTTGGTGGGTCTGACAACTGCCCCAGTTGATGATATTCTATGGTCAGACCTTCAGTTTCCCCCAGGGTCCAGTACTGAGCCAGAAGCTGTCTTTTGAATGGCCCTGCTCCAGAACCTTAGGGGTCTGGGCTGCAACTCTCATCCAGGGTCTTGCCAGAGACTCCATAGAGTGCCCTTAACTACCACAGATGCCTCTAGCATCACTGGACCTGCCAGACCATATGCACGAGCATTAGGGCTGCTTGTACTACAGTCTGAGTCCGCCGCAAATCTCCCTCTTGCTCTGGCCCCACTCAGAACTGGCAGCCTTCCATGTTACCTGCAAGGTGTTCAGGCAGTATTGTGTTTCTTTCTTAGAGGCAGGTGGCACCAAGTGCAGTAACTTGTCCTTTATTTTGGAGAGCATGTTTGGCATATTCTAGACCATGGACTCCAAAAAACATCACTAGATAGGTAGGGTTCCCAACCTTTGTTAGGGTTTATCTGCCACTCCCTGGCATAAATGCTTATTTCCAGGATGTTCCGAGTACTTGTCACTTCCTAGTCTCCATGTCCAAATAATGTGAAATCATCAGTATAGTGGACCAACCTTGGAATGTCAGGATGTTCAAGATTCCTTCAAGTTATATTGTGACAGAGCAGGAGAGTTAATACAGCCCAAGAGCAAGGTGGTAGATGTGCACTGCTGTCCATTCCAGGTGAATGGGAAGTGATTTGGTCATCCTTCCTAATGGGGCCAGATCAGTAGACGCATTCCAAGTAGCAGAGGCTGTGTTCATCTGTTCTGTCAATAATAAAGGTACCGTATCTGGCATAGAAGCTGCAAATGTGGCTACCTGTAGTTCAGTTTATAGTAGTCTACCATCACCTTCTATTATCCATCCGGTTTCGCAGGGATTACAGTTAATTAAAAGAGGTGTATGTATCTTTAAGTCTTTGAGAATGGCACTAATCTCTGTCATTCTGCCTGGCATTTTGGGGCCCTGGTCTCAGTGTCACCTCACAACTTGTATATAATAACACTGTAAAGGTCTGGGTAGTTTGCTCGCTCCGGTGTACAGCTACTCTGATAAATGGCTGGAGGTCCCTTTGGGGGAAGAATTGGGAGAAATGCTACTATACTTTGTGAAAATTAATAAAAGGGAACCTCAACTAAACGTGGGGTTGGGAAGGCCTGGAGAGGGAGCTCTCATGCCCTATCATGCCCATTGTCCGTTACCCCAAACAGGACGACTTCAGTTACTGACCCCAACAGGAAGAGTGGTACCTTGCACGACCAAGCAGGTAGTGCAACCACTTTACTCCCACAGTAAGAGAAAGGAAGACTTCTTTCTTGCCCAGCAGCAAGCCCCAATGGAAGACGCCACAGTTCAGCCAATGAGACGCCGTACTCACCTGGACTTTTACTTTCCTCCATTGAACTTTCATTTTTCTCCCCCTTACTGATGACTTCTTTTCCTTGTCCCCAAAGCCTGTTATGTGTAACTCCTTGGAGCACCTCTCTGTTTGCCAGATGAGACATTGCCTGATTCATGAGTCATTTAATAAAGCCAATTAGATCTTCACATTTACTCAGTTAAATTTTGTTTTTTAACGACCTGTTGTGCAGACTTGTATGGGATCTGGTCTCCCCTTTTATAGACAGCCTCTGGGTTTGAGAAGCATCTGCCTTCTGCTAACTGGCTCTTGTTTTGGTTATACAGTCATCCGTTGGTACCTGCAAGGGATTGGTTCCAGGACCCATGTGGATAACAAAATCCATGGATACCCAAGGCCCTCCAGTCGGCCTTTCATATCTGTAGATTTTGCATCCATGGAAAGGGAGGGTTGACTGTGTGAGTGAGTCACAGATCCTTGTTATTAGTGGTTTTCTTACTTTGTTACTTACTATAACAAAGCCCAAAATTAATTACTTATCTCTCCTCCTAAACTTACTTTAACATTAATCACTTTCATTCCGCTTCTATCTAATTTTGTTTGGTATTTTAAATCTGTTTTGTATTATTATGTTAACCCCACAAATTATACATTATTTTTCTTTTATATAATTGATACTTGTTTAGATTTACTCATATATTTTTAAATTTCTTTGCTCACCATTTCTTCCAGCATATCAGACCTTCCTTCTGGGATCACTTTCCTTTTTTTTGGGGTATTTATTTATTTATTATTTATTTAACTTTCCTTCCTTGTAAAGTGCATTGTTTGGAAATATTTTTGTGAAGATCTATTGGGAATGAACTATCACCGTTTTTATTTGTCTGACAACACCTTCACTGCCTTTTTTTCTTTTCATGAGCTTTTATATTGAATGATAACATAGAGACAGTGAAGTGCACAGTATTAAGTATAGAGCTCGATGAATTGTTTCCAGGGGAAGACACCCATCCAGCTCCCCAGAAGCCTCTCTCCCGTACTCTTCCTCTGTTACCCCCCCCCAAAGGTAACCACTTTTCTCACTTCTATCACCATCTGTTCTTAAATTTTATATAAATGGGATCATACATTAGGTAATGTTTTGTTTCTGGTCTCCTTCTTTAAACATTATGTCTGAGAATCACCCTTGTCATGTGTAGCAGTGGTTCATTCTCTCTTTCTATTCTTTTATTCTTTGTCCCCTGAACATTCAGCTGTTTCTCTTGAGTTGCTATTTTACTCAAGTTGGTCAATGCCCGTCTTCGTTTTTTTTTTTTTGGCCTTGTCGCACGGCTTTCGGGATCTTAGTTCCCCCAACCGGGGATCGATCCCGGGCCCACAGTAGTGAAAGCGTGGAGTCCTAACCACTGGACCACCAGGGAAGTCCTGGTCAACGCCCATCTTAAAACATGGCTGCAGGCTCCACATGTGGTCTGACTAACCCAGAGAAGAGGGAGGTATTTTGTTTTCTTGGGAGGAGGAGTCAGGAGGCAGTGGAGTCGGGCAGCCTAGGCTCCAATTACAGCGATGCGACAGAGTGAGTTACTTAACTTTACTGAGCCTCAGCTCCCTGGTTTATAAAATCGAAACTACAAGGTATCTGTTTTATGAATCCCAATGTCCTCAGTGCCTGGCATCGTGTCCGACACATCGTAGGTGCTCAGTAAGTGCTAGTTGACTATATGAATGAATAAAGTAATAGTACCTACTTTGCAGGGGTTGTGAGGTTTAGAAAAAATACATGTCAAGTGCCCAACACTTGGGCACTGGAGGTACTCAACCAAAGGCAGATATTCTTATCAAAAAATGATTGCCTAGGCCAAGGTGCTCGTGGCTTTCTACATTTTCCAGGATGAGAAAGTATAAACCATCACTTTGGGTTCTGATGGATTACCAGGCTTAAACTGTCACACAGTACACATTTACTATGGAGTCCCACTCTACACAGGGTGCATCTGGATTGCCAAGCACTGCACTATCCCAATATGGTAGCCACCGGTCACATATACCTACTTAAATTTAAATCAATTAAAATAAAAATTCAATTACTCAGTCACAATTGCCATACTTCAGATGCTCAGTAGCCATAGGTAGCCGGTGGCTGGCATTTCAGACAGTGCTCATCTAGAACATTCCATCATTGCATGAAGTTCTGTAACATCGTTGCATGAAGTTCTGTTGGATAGAACTGGCCTAGAGTCCATGGTGGCAGAAAGCAATGTGATAGAGTGTGGGCAGAACCATAAATTAGGAGGCTGAAATACAAGTGTGACGTGACAAGCTTCTGAACTTCAGAAAATGGAGAGGAAGGACAGGTCTTTGGGACATGTTGGACGAAGAATGGACAGGACTTTGTGGCAGGGTGAGGAAGGCAGATAGCACACAGGCTCTGGAGCTTGGCGGGGTTGAAATCCTGGCTCTTAACATCTCCCAGCCCAGTTTCTCATCTGTAAAATGGGAGTAATAGTATCTACCTCACAAGGTGGTTGAAAGCATTAAATTAGGGTGAATGGATTAAGTAGAAAGGCTCAGCACAGGGAGAGTCATAAGTAGGGCACAATAGATGGTAGTTGTACTGATATTAAGGTTCTAGTTTCGGGGCTCGGGGAAGAGGTGTTGATTGACAGAAACATCTCTCACTGCACATTTCCTTTCAGGACTCTATCCCCTTCTCCCAGAAACTCTGGTGTCCTCTTTCTCCAGAGGCCCCAGTGCTATAGCTCTCTGTATGGTCTCCCTGGCAAGGTCCCAATCATTGGACTCTTGTCCTGTCATTATCAAACTTCCCTGTCTTGGGTTACACTCCCACATCTGCAAGATGACTTAAGATAATGAAGTCAAGTTTTAGGTTGGAAAAGACCAAAATGGTCATGTGTCTCCCCCTCTCCCCTAAATCTGATGTTTGAAGCCATCCTACTGTAAGATTATCCACCATAATTCTAATAGTAACGTCCATACTGGAAGGTCTTCTGTTTGCTAGGACTGTGCCAGCCACTTTATGTGAGTTGTCTGTCACATGGCCACATATTGTCCCATTTTCCCAGAGGAGGACACTGGAGTTCAGTGAGATGCAGAGACTCTCTTGTTACCCCCTCAGAGAGTAAGACATTGAAGATGTCTTCAGTTTGGTCATTCCTCTGTTGGTTGTTTTGCTGTTTTCCTGGGGTTAGTCAGATGTCAGCATGCTTCACAGGAAGCATGGCAAGAGGGAGATCCTTTTCCAGGAGGTAGCAAGGCTGAGGATGGATGCCACAGGGCAGAGGGGGCAGCCGACCTCCTGGAGTCTGTAGGAAAGAGGAAAAGAGAGCAGGGAGTGGTCCTGCCTGGGGTGCGGTTGTGGGACTGTGGGTGTTCCCTCGTGTCTTGGACCTAAAGGAGGAAGCCAATCTTTCCAGCAGAGGCAGTGGAGGTGGTAGCTATAGGTCACATGATGGTTTTCCTCCACCCTAACTCCAACTGCCGTTATATTTCTCTTTACAGAATTCATATCTTTTATTCCCCTCACAACTGCGAGTAAGATATTATTTCCATTTTATGGATATTAAAAACAAAGCTCAGAGAAGTGAAGTGATTTTTGCATATCATAAATGGGGGGACCTGGGATTTGAACTCACGACTCTCATATGATGCTCTCCTCTCTTGTTTTTGAATGAAATTCTAACAATATTCTTTTTATAATAAGTGCTACTTTAATTTGATCTTTCCTAACTTCAAGGAATTTCCCTGTGCCTGTTAATATGTTTTTAAAAGATCTGTTGGAACGTTTGGGTGAATCAGCTGCATTGAAGAAATCTTGCCAGCAGGTGGCGACACAAAACCAATAACTCGGGATCCAAATCAGTGCTTTTCAGAGGACGGAACGGTACTCGCTGCTGTGTCCTTTGAAGGATGGGTGTCTGGCTTCATCTTGTGACTCCTGGGCTACTGGATTCTCCAACTCAGCTATCTCGGGGCTCACCTTGGTTTCCTAAGGCCCTGAGGACAAAGTCCCCACGCCTTAGCCCTGCTCAGACCCATCTGGTCTGGTGAGTGAGTTCCTCCTCCTTTTGCCCTCCTCTGCTCCCTGCCTTCTGGCTTGATGCTCCTCACGCACCTTGCTTTCCACATTCCAGGCCTTTGTTTCTGCTGGTCACTCTGCCTGGAAGACCGCTTCTGTCCTCCCCCATCTGGTTAATTCCTTCTCATCCTTGGGGACTCAGCACAAGGCTCGCCCACAGGAGACCCACTCTGCCTGCCCCTCCCCGACCCACCCAGGACGGGTGGGGCTCCTTCACCGTCATCTGCCTGTTACAGCACTGGTGGCCCCCGGTCCTACTCTTTCTGCTTGGCACCTTCCTCCTAGACAGTGCCCTTCAGGGTAGGCACTGTGTCCCATCCATCTCAGGTTATTCCTAGTGCCAGGCATGGAGGAGGTGCAGAAAAAAATCGTTGCTGAATGAATGAACAAATGGATGTTTATGGAGAGGGCCAGTGACCTGTCCGGGGACATTCCGTCCGCGGGCTTTTGTGGAGCCCCAAAGGGCCGAGTCTCTTGTAGTCACGGACAGCCATCACCGGGAGGGCGGCTCTCCCTGGCCTGCACGGTGGGGTATTTGTGTTTTCCGTGTGGGGCATTTCTTGCTTCATCTCAACAGCCTCTTTGATTCTCCTTAAGTACCTCCAAGGAAGGATGCAGCTTCTCAAGACGCAAAGAAGGGTAATTTAAATAAGTGGAAGGAAAATGCATTTTAATTGTATTATTATACTAATTTATGGCTCCTGCCTCCCTCGAAAAAGTGCTTTTTCACAGTGTGGAAGCCCATTAGGGCCGAGAGTTGAAACATTGTTTCAGATGGCTGCTGAGAGACGATGGGCTGTGTTTTCATAGCTCTCGAAGCAGGTGGGTAAACAGGCCTGTTTCATTCCCTCTACAAGGCCAGATCGCAACTCAGGACTCAAGGACCCCTGCTGCAGTGTCTGCACTCCCAGCACCGTGTCTGGCACACAGTAGGTGCCCAGGAAGAATCTGCTTAGTGGGTTCACGAATGAACGATAGGGGTGGGGCTGGACGCAAGAGTCAGGGCGACTCAGGGTGGTTGGGTCTCTTTCTGGGGAAGTCCCGCGAGATCTGGTTGTAGGGAGCGGAGGCAACATCGCACGTCTGCTGGACTCCTGCTTGCCGCTCTCGCGGAGCGGCACTGCGCACGCTTCCTGGGGTGAGCCTAGTTTCCAGATCAGCGAGTTGAGGCGCAGATGGGTTAAGTACCTTGCCCAGATCACAGTGTCAGAGAGGGGCAGAGTCAGGATGAGCAGCCGGCCTGTGTGATGCCAGCGTTCAGGCTCTTCCCTCCCCCAAGTCAGGCTCTTTTAAAGGATAGCTACCTCACGTGGAGCGCCTGCAATGTGCAGGCACTAAATGAGGCATCTCTCTATATTATCCTAGTATCTGGTACATAGACAGCGTCAGGTAATGGCTGCAATCACTGTTAATAAGGATCCTCACAAAATCCTTCTGAAGGAGGCATTGTGATTTCCACGGTGTAATAAAATGCAGATCCTGGGTCGGTAGTTTTGGGGTGCCCCCTGAGATTCTGCATGTCTAACAAGCTGGATCGTGCGAGTCCGCATTGCACCCTGAGTGGAGGGATGTAGAGAACAGAGCTGAGGTAAGGACACCCCGCTGTCTAGAGCTCAGCTGCCTCCTCTCACATTCTCCAGCCTCTAGGCCCCCAAGTCAGGTCCCCCAACCCTGTGGGCAGACCTCTGGGACTGTGCTCTCACGGTGGTCAGGACACTCTGCATGGGGGCCAGCTGGGGCCAGCTCAGGGTGCCCAGGTCAGGCCTACCCTCCCTGGAGTGGACTCCAGGGCCCTCTCAGTGTGAGCACCACTGCTCCAGGCCAGGTCTGTCCATCTGCCCAACCTCCTTCTCTGTTTTTGTCTGGTGCTTGTCTTCCATTATGTCACCAATTTTTTGTTTGTTTTTTGGTAACCGCTTTATTGAGATATAATTTACCCATTTAAAGAGTACAAGTCAATGGTTTTTATTTTATTTTTTAAAATATTTATTTGGTTGCACCGGCTCTTAGTTGCAGCTCACAGGCTCCTTAGTTGCGGCTCGCCAGCTCCTTAGTTGTGACATGTGAACTCTTAGCTGTGGAATGCATGTGGGATCTAGTTTCCTGACCAGGGATCGAACCCAGGCCTCCTGCATTGGGAGCATGGAGTCTTATCCACTGTGCCACCAGGGAAGTAGTGTATTCACAGAGTTGTGCAACCATTACCACAACTGCTTTTAGAACATTTTCATCACCCCGTAAAGAAACCATACACCTTGTAGTCATTACCTTCCAACCCTCCCAGCCCTAAGGAACTACTATTCTGCTTCCTATCTCTGTGGATTTACCTATTCTGGACATTTCATAGAAGTGGAATTGTATGTGGCTTTTTGTGACTGGCTTCTTTCACTTAGCATGATGTTTTCAAGATTCACCCACGTTGCAGCATCCGTATTTCACTCCTTTTTATGGCTGAATAATATTCCATTGTATGGATGTATCCCAAATATCAGTTGAACATCAGTTGGGGTTTTTCCACTTTTTAGTTGTTATGAATAATGCTGCTATAAACATTTGCATTCGAGTTTTTACGTGGACATGTTTCATTCTCTTGGGTACCATATAGCTAGGAGTGGAATTTCCAGGTCAAGTGGTAACGCTATGTTTAATTTTTTGACAAACTGCCACACTGATTTCCAAAATGGCTCCACCATTTTACATTCCCCCTGGAAAGGAACAAAGGTTCTGATTTTTCTAAATTCTTGCCAACACTTGCTATGATCTGACTTTTGGATTCTAATCATCCTAGTGGTGTGAAGTGGATGTCACAGCATCTCAACTATTGGGGTGTCAAAATAACTTTTTCTAGTACCTGCCCTTCAGCTGTGCTATGTTGACCTCCCCTTCTTTCCAGATGGCAGTAGCTGTCACCTCATCAACCTCTGCACCAGAGATACAGCTGTTCAGCTACTTCTAGTAATTAGAAGAGTCTCATTCCAGTATTAAAGACTCAATCCTATTCGCTCAAAAAATGGAACCTCATGTCTGATTCAAAACTCTCCCTCCCAGAGCTGTGTCTCTAAATGTTAGTTTGGGGGTGTGACATGGCTGTGTCTTCAGTCATCATACTCTCCTCTTCCTTTCTGTTCTATGTTCTGGTTTCTCTTGTGGGAAAATAAGAGGGTACCTGTCTCCTCATCTGGCATGGAGACTGCAGGTCTCTGGTGGTCAGTGCTGCTACTCCAGTCAATGCACCTGGTTCTTTCTTTTTCTTTTTCTTTTTTAACATCTTTATTGGAGTATAATTGCTTTACAGTGGTGTGTTAGTTTCTGCTGTATAACAAAGTGAATCAGCTATACATATACATATCCCCATACCTCCTCCCTCTTGCGCTTGCCTCCCACCCTCTCTATCCCACCCCTTTAGGTGGACAAAAAGCACCGAGCTGATCTCCCTGTGCTATGTGGCTGCTTCCCACTAGCTATCTATTTTACGTATGGTAGTGTATATATGTCCATGCCATGCTCTCACTTTGTCCCAGCTTACCCTTCCTCCTCCCCATGTCCTTAAGTCCATTCTCTACGTCTGCATCTTTATTCCTGTCCTGCCCCTAGGTTCTTCAGAACTATTTTTTTTTTTTAGATTCCGTATAGATGTGTTAGCATATGATATTTGTTTTACTCTTTCTGACGTACTTCACTCTGTATGACAGACTCTAGGTCCATCCACCTTACTACAAATAACTCAATTTTGTTTCGTTTTATGGCTGAGTAATATTCCATTGTATGTATGTACCACATCTTCTTTATCCATTCATCTGTCGATGGACACTTAGGTTGCTTCCATATCCTGGCTATTGTAAATAGAGCTTCGATGAACATTGTGGTACATGACTCTTTTTGAATTATGGTTTTCTCAGGGTATATGCCCAGTAGTGGGATTGCTGGGTCATATGGTAGTTCTATTTTTAGTTTTTTAAGGAACCTCCATACTGTTCTCCATAGTGGCTGCACCAATTTATATTCCCACCAACAGTGCAATAGGGTTCCCTTTTCTCCCGACCCTCTCCAGCATTTATTGTTTGTAGATTTTTTGATGATGGCCATTCTGACTGGTGTGAGGTGATACCTCATTGTAGTTTTGATTTGCATTTCTCTAATGATTAGTGATGTTGAGCCTCCTTTCATGTGTTTGCTGGCAATCTGTATATCTTCTTTGGAGAACTGTCTGTTTAGGACTTCTGCCCATTTTTGGGTTGGGTTGTTTATTTTTTTGATATTAAGCTGCATCTGCTGCTTGTATATTATGGAGATTAATCCTTTGTCAGTTACTTCATTTGCAAATATTTTCTCCCATTCTGAGGGTTGTCTTTTTGTCTTATTTATGGTTTCCTTTGCTGTGCAAAAGCTTTGAAGTTTCATTAGGTCCCATTTTGTTTATTTTTGTTTTTATTTCCATTTCTCTAGGAGGTGGGTCAAAAAGGATCTTGCTGTGATTTATGTCATAGAGTGTTCTGCCTATGTTTTCCTCTAAGAGTTTTTAAATGTCTGGCCTTACATTTAGGTCTTTAATCTATTTTGACTTAATTTTTTTATATGGCGGTAGGGAGTGTTCTAATTTCATTCTTTTACATGTAGCTGTCCAGTTTTCCCAGCACCACTTATTGAAGAGGCTTTTTCTCCATTGTATATTCTTGCCTCCTTTATCAAAGATAAGGTGACCATATTGCGTGGGCTTATCTCTGGGCGTTCTATCCTGTTCCATTGATCTGTATTTCTGTTTTTGTGCCAGTACCATACTGTCTTGATTACTGTAGCTTTGTAGTATAGTCTGAAGTCAGGGAACCTGATTCCTCCAGCTCCGTTTTTCTTTCTCAAGATTGCTTTGGCTCTTTGGGGTCTTTTGTGTTTCCATACAAATTGCGAAATTTTTTGTTCTAGTTCTGTGAAACATGCCGTTGGTAGTTTGATAGGGAATGCATTGAATCTGTAGATTGCTTTGGGTAGTACAGTCATTTTCACAGTGTTGATTCTTCCAATCTAAGAACATGGTATATCTTTCCAACTGTTTGTATCATCTTTCATTTCTTTCACCAATGTCTTATAGTTTTGTGCATATATGGCTTTTGTCTCCTTAGGTAGGTTTGTTCCTATGTATTTTATTCTTTTTGTTGCAGTGGTAAATGGGAGTGTTTCCTTAACTTCTCTTTCAGATTTTTCATCATTAGTGTATAGGAATGCACGAGATTTCTGTGCATTAATTTTGTATCCTGCTACTTTACCATATTCATTGATTAGCTCTAGTAGTTTTCTGGTAGCATCTTTAGGATTCTGTATGTATAGTATCATGTCATCTGCAAACAGTGACAGCTTTACTTCTTCTTTTCCGATTTGGATTCTTTTTATTTCTTTTTCTTTTCTGATTGCTGTGGCTAAAACTTCCAAAACTATGTTGAATAATAGTGGTGAGAGTGGGCAACCTTGTCTTTTTCCTGATGGTAGTGGAAATGGTTTCAGTTTTTCACCATTGAGAGTGATGTTGGCTATGGGTTTGTCTTATATGGCCTTTATTATCTTGAGGTAAGTTCCCTCTATACTGACTTTCTGGAGGGTTTTTTATCATAAATGGGTGTTTAACCTTGTTGAAAGCTTTCTCTGTATCTATTGAGATGATTATATGGTTTTTCTCCTTTAATTTGTTAATATGGTGTATCACATTGATTGATTTGCATATATTGAAGAATCCTTGCATTCCTGGGATAAACCCCACTTGATCATGGTGTATGATCCTTTTAATATGCTCTTGGATTCTGTTTCCTAGTATTTTGTTGAGGATTTTTGCATCTATGTTCATCAGTGATATTGGCCTGTAGTTTTCTTTCTTTGTGACATCTTTGTCTGGTTTTGGTATCAGGGTGATGGTGGCCTCGTAGAATGAGTTTGGGAGTGTGCCTCCCTCTGCTATATTTTGGAAGAGTTTGAGAAGGATAGGTGTTAGCTCTTCTCTTAATGTTTGTTAGAATTTGCCCATGAAGCCATCTGGTCCTGGGCTTTTGTCTGTTGGAAAATTTTTAATCACAGTTTCAATTTCAGTGCTTGTGATTGGTCTGTTTATATTTTCTGTTTCTTCCTGGTTCAGTCTCAGAAGGTTGTGCTTTTCTAAGAATTTGTCCATTTCTTCCAGGTTGTCCATTTTATTGGCATATCGTTGCTTGTAGTAATCTCTCATGATCCTTTGTATTTCTGCAGTGTCAGTTGTTACTTCTCCTTTTTCATTTCTGATTCTATCGATTTGAGTCTTCTCCCTTTTTTTTTGATGAGTCTGGCTAATGGTTTATCAATTTTGTTTATCTTCTCAAAGAACCAGCTTTTAGTTTTATTGATCTTTGCTATCGTTTCCTTCATTTCTTTTTCATTTATTTCTGATCTGATGTTTATGATTTCTTTCCTTCTGCTTACTTTGGGGGTTTTGTTCTTCTTTCTCTCATTGCTTTAGATGTAAGGTTAGGTTGTTTACTTGAGATGTTTCTTGTTTCTTGAGGTAGGATTTTATTGCTATAAACTTCCCCCTTAGAGCTGCTTTTGCTGCATCCCATAGGTTTTGGGTCATCGTGTTTTCATTGTCATTTGTTTCTAGGTATTTTTTGATTTCCTCTTTGATTTCTTCAGTAATCTCTTGGTTATTAAGTAGTGTATTGTTTAGCCTCCATGTTTTTGTATTTTTTACAGATTTTTTTCCTGTAATTGATATCTAATCTCATAGCGTTGTGGTCAGAAAAGACACTTGATACGATTTCAGTTTTCTTAAGTTTTCTGAGGCTTGATTTGTGACCCAAGATATGATCTATCCTGGAGAATGTTCCATGAGCACTTGAGAAGAAAGTGTATTCTGTTGTTTTTGGATGGAATGTCCTATAAATATCAGTTAAGTCCATCTTGTTTATTGTATCATTTAAAGCTTGTGTTTCCGTATTTATTTTCATTTTGGATAATCCATCCACTGGTGAAAGTGGGGTGTTAAAGTCCCCCACTATAATTGTGTTACTGTCGATTTCCCCTTTTTATAGCTGTTAGCATTTGCCTTATGTATTGAAGTGTTCCTATGTTGAGTGCATAAATATTTACAATTGTTATATTTTCTTCTTGAATTGATCCCTTGATCATTATGTAGTGTCCTTCTTTTTCTCTTGTAATAGTCTTTGTTTTAAAGTCTATTTTGTGTGATATGAGAATTGCTGTTCCAGCTTTCTTTTGATTTCCATTTGCATGGAATATCTTTTTCCATCCCCTCACTTTCAGTCTGTATGTGTCCCTAGGTCTCAAGTGGGTCTCTTGTAGACAGCATATATACGGGTCTTGTTTTTGTATCCATTAAGCCAATCTGTGTCTTTTGGTTGGAGCATTTAATCCATTTACTTTTAAGGTAGTTATCGATATATATGTTCCTATTACCATTTTCTTAATTGTTTTGGGTTTGTTATTGTAGGTCTTTTCCTTCTCTTGTGTTTCCTGCCTAGAGAAGTTGCTTTAGCATTTGTTGTAAAGCTGGTTTGATGGTGCTGAATTCTCTTAGCTTTTGCTTGTCTCTAAAGGTTTTAATTTCTCCATCGAATCTGAATGAGATCCTTGCTGGGTAGAGTAATCTTGGTTGTAGGTTTTTCCCTTTCATCACTTTAAATTTGTCCTACAACCACTCCCTTCTGGCTTGCAGAGTTTCTGCTGAAGGATCAGCTGTTAACATTATGGGGATTCCCTTGTATGTTGTTTGTGGCTTTTGCCCTTGCTGCTTTTAATATTTTTTCTTTGTATTTAATTTTTGATAGCTTGATTAATATGTGTCTGGCGTGTGTCTCCTTGGATATATTCTGTATGGGACTCTGTGCTTCCTGGACTTGATTGACTATTTCCTTTCCCATATTATGGAAGTTTTCGCCTATAACCTCTTCAACTATTTTCTCAGTCGCTTTTTCTTTCTCTTCTTTTTCTGGGACCCCTAGAATTTGTATGTTGGTGCGTTTAATGTTGTCCCAGAGGTTTCTGAGACTGTCCTCAATTCTTTTCATTCTTTTTTCTTTATTCTGCTCTGTGGTAGTTACCTCTACTATTTTGTCTTCCAGGTTACTTATCCGTTCTTCTGCCTCAGTTATTCTGCTATTGATTCCTTTTAGAGAATTTTAAATTTCATTTATTGTGTTGTTCATCACTGTTTGTTTGCTCTTTAGTTCTTCTAGGTCCTTGTTAAACATTTTTTGTTTTCTCCATTCTATTTCCATGATTTTGGATCATCTTTACTATCATTACTCTGAATTCTTTTTCAGGTAGACTGCCTATTTCCTCTTCATTTTTTTGGTCTGGTGGGTTTTTACTTCGCTCCTTCATCTGCTGTGTATTTCTCTGTCTTCTCATTTTGCTTAACTTGCTGTGTTTGGGGGGGGTCTCCTTTTTGCAGGCTGCAGGTTCATAGTTCCTGTTGTTTCTGGTGTCTGACCCCAGTGGGTAAGGTTGGTTCAGTGGGTTGTGTAGGTTTCCTGGTGGAGGGGACTGGTGTCGGTGTTCTGGTGGATGAGTCTGGGTCTTGTCTTTCTGGCGGGCAGGGCCGCGTCTGGTGGTGTGTTTTGGGGTGCCTATGAAGTTATTACGATTTTAGGCAGCCTCTCTGCTAATGGGTGGGGTTGTGTTCTTGTCTTGCTAGTTGTTTGGCATAGGGTGTCCAGCACTGTAGCTTGCTGGTCATTGAGCGGAGCTGGGTCTTAGCGTTGAGATGGAGATCTCTGTGAGATCTTTCGCCATTTGATATTATGCGGGGCCAGGAGGTCTCTGGTGGGCCAATGTCCTGAACTCGGCTCTCCCACCTCAGAGGCTCAGGCCTGACACCCGGCCAGAGCACCAAGGCTCTGTCAGCCACATGGCTCAGAAGAAAAGGGAGAAAAAAAAAAAGAAAGAAAAAAATAATAATAATGAAAAAGAAAAGAAGAGAGGAACCAAACAAAAAAACAAATCCACCAAGGATAAGAAGTGTGAAAAACTATATAAAACAAAAACAAAAACAGAAGAACAGGCAGACAGAACCTTAGGACAAATGGTAAAAGCAAAGCTATACAGACAAAATCACTCAAAGAAGCATACACATGCTTTTTGTGAGCCTACACACTCACAAAAAGAGAAAAAGGAGAAAAAATATGTATATATATAAAAAAGAAAAGGGAAGAGAGCAACCAAGTCAATAAAGAAATGTACCAATGATAATAAGCTCTAAATACTAAACTAAGATGAACATAAAACCAGAGACAAATTTGGTACAGAAAGCGAACCCCAAGTCTACAGTTGCTCCCAAATTCCACCGCCTCAATTTTGGGATCATTCGTTGTCTATTCAGGTATTCCACAGATGCAGGGTACATCAAGTTGATTGTGGAGATTTAATCCGCTGCTCCTGAGGCTGCTGGGAGAGATTTCCCTTTCTCTTCTTTGTTCGCACAGCTCCTGGGGTTCAGCTTTGGATGTGGCCCCACCTCTGTGTGTAGGTTGCATTAGGGGGCTCTAGCTCAGGCCGAGGGGAGGGAGGGGAATGGAATGTGGGGCGAGCCTGTGGCAGCAGAGGCCAACATTATGTTGCACCAGCCTGAGGTGCGCTGTGTGTTCTTCCTGGGAAGTTGTCCCTGGATCCTGGGACCCTGACAGTGGCAGGCTGCACAGGCTCCTGGGAGGGGAGATGTGGATAGTGCCCTGTGCTTGCACACAGCTTCTTGGTGGCTGTAGTAGCAGCCTTAGTGTTTCATGCCCATCTGTGGTGTCCACGCTGATAGCCACGGTTCACACCCGTCTCTGGAGCTCATTTAGGTGGTAGTCTGAATCCCTTCTCGAGCACCCCGAAACAATGGTCTCTTACGTTTTAGGCAGGTCCAGACTTTTTCCCGGACTCCCTCCCGGCTAGCTGTGGCGCACTAGCCTCCTTCAGGCTGTGTCCACGCAGCCAACCCCAGTCCTCTCCCTAAGATCTGACCTCCGAAGCCCGAGCCTGAGCTCCCAGCCCCCGCCCTCGGGCTGGTGAGTGCCGGTCGGCACCGATCTTTTGTGCGGGAATCTCTCCGCTTTGCCCTCCGCACCCCTGTTGCTGTGCTCTCCTCCGTGGCTCCAAAGCTTCCCCCCTCCGCCACCTGCAGTCTCCGCCCGCGAAGGGGCTTCTAGTGTGTGGAAATTTTTCCTCTCTCACAGCTCCCTCCCAGAGGTGCAGGTCCCATCCCTATTCTTTTGTCTCTGTTTTTTCTTTTTTCTTTTGCCCTACCCAGGTACGTGGGGAGTTTCTTGCCTTTTGGGAAGTCTGAGGTCTTCTGCCAGCGTGCAGTAGGTGTTCTGTAGGAGTTGTTCCACATGTAGATGTATTTGTGGGGAAGAATGTGATCTCCACGTCTTCTCTGCCATCTTGAAGATCCCCTCTCATGCACCTGGTTCTTAATGCCCTCTCTGTAGACAACATCCAGGTGCAGGCTGCCTTGGGGGGTTGCATCACTGAGTTCTTTTGGGGGGGCTGTGGGCCATCCTCAATGCACAGCTCTCTGATATTGGAGACGTGGCTGTGTCTGATGTCTTCTCCCATCAACCCTGAGACCCTGCCCAGGCTGCCCACCTCACAGCCCCTCCTGTTCAGGTCTCCAGCATGGATCTCCACTCCTAATGTAGTCTCCTCCTTGTGTCACAGGGGAGGCAAGGGCTAGGGCAGGAATAGCCTCTCTCTGTGGTCACTCTATGCCCTCCAAAGGCTGAGGACCCCACACCTCTCATTCATTTCTCCTCCACCACAGGGGACTTTCTGAACTGAGAACCTGGGGGAATTGATCACCTTTTCCCCACAGCTTTGGATTTCAACAGTGATACCAAGAAAAAGGGTAGAGTCCCACGGTACCTCTTACTTCCTGTTCTGTGGGGCAGGGATGAGGAGGACTTCTAATGCACCTGGCTGGCTTCTCAGGAAACTCAGGCAAGGCACGCAGTCCATGACCTCCATGGTTGTAAATTCGAATGGCATTCAAATGAAAATGCATGGACAGCATTTCTGAGTTGCAGGTCAGGAGTGTGGAAGCAGACCCTAAACGTGGGCACAGGGGATTGAGAAAGCCCTCCAGATCAGCCCCAGCACGCTTATCCTGCACTTTCTCAACACTTGCACACCCAGCCTCGATGGGATCGGTTTACATTTGCTGTTTCCTATGCCATTTCTCAGGGACCCAGCACAGTGGCTGAGAGCCCTGCCACTCGATTCCCACTGCCTGGCTTCAAATCGCTACTCTTACTTTACTAGCTGTGGACCTGGACAGAGTTGCTGAACATTTCTAAGCTTTGGGGTCCTCATCTGTAAAATGGGAATATTAATACTGTCTGCCTCATAGGCTTGGGGGGACTGAAAAAAGACAATGTGTGTGTGTCTTAGTCTGTTAGGCTGTTATAATAGAATACCGTAGACTGGGTGGCTTACAAACAACAGAAATGTATTTCTCACGGTTCTGGAGTCTTGAAATCCAAGATCAAAGTGTTGGCAGATTAGGTGTTTGCTGAGGACTCTCTTACTGGTTCGTAGGTGGCCATTTCTTGCTGTCCTCACATGGTGGGAGGGGTGAGGGAGTTCTCTGGGGTCTCTTTTAAGTGCACTAATCCCGTTCATGAGGGCTCCACCATAATGATCTAATCACCTCCCAAAGGCCCACCCTCCTAATACTATCACACTGGGGGTTGGGATTTAACATCTGAATTGGGGAGGAAGCAAATATTCAGTAGCAATGTGTCTTATGTGGAGTCTGTACAAATTAAGAACTCCATTCCTCCCCCAACTGAAAAACAATTTGCTCTCAATGAATAATTTAACATGTGAATTTAAATCACTGCCTTCTCTAATTGCAGAATGAAAACTTATTTATTGGTGTAGAGGAAACTGGTCACCAGTGGAGGAAAGAGGCCACTTGGAGAGGTGTGTCAGTTACCCTCAGAAGCTCCTCACCCTGGCAACCTGTCTACCTCTTCCTTCAACGCACAAAGTGGGCACTCCACCCATGACCTCTGCCCGATCACATGGACACAAGATGGAAGAGGGATGCAAAAGGAGATCTGGTGCTTGAAGATGCCTGGTCTAGAGCTATATTGCAAAATTAAAATCTAGCCTGATTCCGGTGATTTAATAGTAACGAGAAGGAAATATTTTAAAAAGCTCTGCATTGTGTTAGACCTAGATAATAGTGGAAGCACTTTTAATTTTGTTTAAAGGTACTATAAACTTCTTCAGAAGGGAAGTCAAATTATAATTGCCCATTGCAAAAATGAAGACTGCTGGGATTTTATGTTTTGAAAAACCCAAAGAGGCAGGAAAAGAATTTTAAAATGTTCATTTTGAGTTACATCTCAAATGTATGTCATAAATATAATTAATCAACTGACTACCTCCTACTCATACCACTTTATGACATTCCACAATTTTCTTAAACAAGTTTCACACTTAGACATCTATACAAATAGCCGGCTATCATTTAGATGAGTGAAGGTTCGCTCTGTAACATGAAAATAACACACGAAAGGGAATCTGGCTCCTAAATACAGAGCAGAGGTGGTTATGGCTTGTCTTACTTGGCACTTTCACCCCTGTTAATCAACCAACTAACCAAAAGCTCTTTCCTTAGTTCAGACCTTGAATATTCAGTTTTCTTATCATTTTACAGACAGCATCTTAATTTTAAAAGTACTTCTGGGTCCTAGGTAATGGTTCCATCATTTTCTTTTAGTAAGAACTGATTTTCTTATTTTCAAATGAAGCAACTTCAAAAAAGGATTAATCTCCAGAATTTACAAGCATCTCATGCATCTCAGTACCAAAAAAACAAACAACCCAATCCAAAAATGGGCAGAAGACCTAAATAGACAGTTCTCCAAAGAAGATATACAGATTGCCAACAAACACATGAAAGAATGCTCAACATCACTAATCATTAGAGAAATGCAAATCAAAACTACGAGGTATCATCTCACACCGGTCAGAATGGCCATCATCAAAAAATCTGTAAACAATAAATGCTGGAGAGGGTGTGGAGAAAAGGGAACATTCTTGCACTGCTGGTGGGAATGTGAATTGGTACAGCCACTGTGGAGAACAGTATGGAGGTTCCTTAAAAAACTAAAAGTAGAACTACCATATGACCCAGCAATCCCACTACTGGGCATATACCCTGAGAAAACCATAATTCAAAAAGAGTCATGTATCAAAATGTTCATCGCAGCTCTATTTACAATAGCCAGGACATGGAAGCAACCTAAGTGTCCATAGACAGATGAATGGATAAAGAAGATGTGGCACATGTATACAATGGAATATTACTTAGCCATAAAAAGGAATGAAATTGAGTTATTTGTAGTGAGGTGGTGGGACCTAGAGACTGTCATACAGAGTGAAGTAAGTCAGAAAGAGAAAAACAAATACCGTATGCTAACACATATATATGGAGTCTAAAAAAAAAAAAGGTTCTGAAGAACCTAGGGGCAGGACAGGAATAA
The DNA here is from genome assembly GCF_937001465.1 of Orcinus orca. Classification (NCBI taxonomy): domain Eukaryota; kingdom Metazoa; phylum Chordata; class Mammalia; order Artiodactyla; family Delphinidae; genus Orcinus; species Orcinus orca. The sequence continues at coordinate 28,201,648 of NC_064563.1, forward strand.
AGATGCAAACGTAGAGAATGGACTTGAGGACACGGGGAAGGGTAAGGGTAAGCTGGGACGAAATGAGAGAGTGGCATGGACATATATACACTACCAAATGTAAACTAGATAGCTAGTGGGAAGCAGCCACATAGCACAGGGGGATCAGCTCAGTGCTTTGGAGGGGTGGGATAGGGAGGGTGGAAGGGAGACGCAAGAGGGAGGAGATATGGAGATATATGAATACATATAGCTGATTCACTTTGTTATGCAGTGGAAACTAACACACCATTGTAAAGCAATTATAATCCAATAAAGATGTTAAAAAAAAAAAACCCTGGTTTTCTTACTTAAAAATCAGGGAGAGAGAAGTTCTCATTTATTGCATCTGCCTTGGCCTAGTTTCATCTCAGCAGGCCATAGCAAGCTCACAACGACCAGCAGGTGGCCTGACTCTGTTCTAGAATCTGGGAGAGGTCATCAGGTCAGGCTGTCAAGGATTTTGGTTGCTTTTCAACTAAGCGCTAGAGTCTCAGATGCCTCAGTAACAAGACGAACAGTGCCTCCTGAATCCCCAGTCCTCTGTGGTATATCCACATGCCCACCTGCCTGCATTGCTTGGGGTAGCAGGCTTCTTTGTCATCTTCGTTCTACCAGAGGCCAAGGAATTAGGAATCATGCCCCAGTCTGTTGCCTGGGGTCTGTCTCCCCCCCACCACCCCATACCTCATCTTACCAGCTCCATCTTGGCAATGCTTAGCTCTTTTTTATTTTTTTAACTTTATTTTTGGCTGCTTTGGGTCTTCCTTGCTGTGTACGGGCTTCCTCTAGTTGTGGCGAGCAGAGGCTACTCTTCGTTGCAGTGCATGGGCTTCTCATTGCAGTGGCTTCTCTTGTTGCGGAGCACAGACTCTAGGTGCACAGGCTTCAGTAGTTGTGGCTCACGGGTTCTAGAGCACAGGCTCAGTAGTTGTGGCGCACGGGCTTAGTTGCTCTGTGGCATGTGGGATCTTCCCGGACCAGGGCTCGAACCAGTGTCCCCTGCATTGGCAGGTGGATTCTTAACCACTGTGCCACCAGGGAAGTCCCCCTGGCTCTTACTTGCCTATTCTTACTTGCTTCTGTTTCTCTTCTCCTTGAAATGACTTGGCTTGATCCTGAGTTGCCCCTACCCCACTCACGTGTCTGCTTATTTTCTCTGAAGCCACACCCCTTTACCATGATATAGTTAATTATCAGTGTCTGGCCTGGAAGGGGACAGGTTTGCCAAATGGACAGTGTTAATAATTATCACATATTTCATGTATGGAGCATTCCTGTGCTCCCTCTTTGTACACACACACACACACATTTAATTTTAAATATAATACATTATAAATATATGAAAAAATAATAAGCATAATTGCTTTTTGAATCTTTTGTATCTGTTTAATTTCCTTTATCTTCAGTAGTTTTTTCAGTTTTTTTTCAATTTGGGTCTGAAGTGGTAAACTCAGTCCTTATTTGTTTGAAATAACTTCACTGGGATATACTAGCCTGGCTGAAATTAGTATTAGTATAGGTTGATGAGTGTATTCTCTCAGTACTTAAAAGATATTTTCCTATGGTCTTCTGCCCTTCACTGATGCTATTGTTGAGGTGTGCCAGTTTAATTAATAGTATTTTGTAGGAAATCTGTTATTGTGAAGTCTATACCAGTCTAATTGTTATTATTTTGTTGCAAGTTTGCCCTTTAGCTGCTTGTAAGATATTCTTGGGCATTCTATAGTTCTGCTATGATGTGTCTAGGTTTAGATTTAATTATTTTCCTCATATTCATTATGGTTCCTAAATCTGAGAAGCTATGCCTTCATCAATTCTGGAATTCTCAGCCATTATTTCTTATAATTTTTTCAAATATTACCTTTCTCATTTACTCTATCTTCTTCTGGAAAGTTTATTAGATATAGGTGAATGTTATTGTTTTATCCTCAGCTCTTTTAAATACTCTTTCATATTTTTACATCTTTTTATCTATTTGTGCCTTGTCTGTGGAATTTCTTCAGGCTTATCTTCCAGTTCATTATTTCTCTGTACAGCTTTGTCTAGCACTATTTTACTAAACCTGTCTTAAGTTTTTTAAACATTATTTCAATGGTTGAACTTTAAAAAAATCTTCATTGAGATATAGTTCACATACCATACAATTCACCCAATTAAATTATACAATTCAGTGATTTTTGTTATAAATGGCTGAATTTTTAATGTCCAAGAATTCCATTTGTTTATTTTTAAAATGTGCCTGCTTTAAAAAAATATAATGCCTTGTTTCTTATGATTATACTTCATTTATTTTGGGTTATTATTTTAAACACATTTATTTATGGTCTCTATTATATTGTCCTATTATCTGAAGCTCTTATGAGTATTCTGTATGTTTGCTGACTCTCACTCAAGGTAGGTTTGTTCCTCATTTGCTTTTTAATTTTAAACTTCTGTTCAGTGGACATTTATCTGTTGGAATCATCCACAATGTGGGATAAAATTGTGTCCTTCTGCAGTGATTTTTCATTCACTTCTGTCAGGGGCTCTAGGGATATTACCAGCTTGTAATAGATTTCTATGCTAATTCATCAGCTTGGGGTTTTCTGGGGTATGCTGATCGTGTAAATTTTAACTTTAAAGCTATGTGAGGTATGGGGCTGTGATCATAAGTTCCCAGGGGAGGATTTTTTTTTTTTCCCCGCACAGCTTGCAGAGTGGTGTCGTTTTTTTCTCCCTGTATTTATGGGTAGATTTTTCCCTAGTCTACACTGTCACCAAGAGTATAGTCCTTCGATGGTCCTGGCTTCATGTGGGCTTCTAAGCGGCATTTCCTTACTTTGATTAGGTTGATGGTCTCATCTCACAGTGTCCCCAAATGAGCATTAAAACCCAAGCCCTGGGCTTCCCTGGTGGCGCAGTGGTTGGGAGTCCGCCTGCCGATGCAGGGGACATGGGTTCGTGCCCCGGTCCGGGAAGATCCCACATGCTGCGGAGCAGCTGGGCCCGAGAGCCATGGCCGCTGAGCCTGCGCGTCCAGAGCCTGTGCTCCGCAACGGGAGAGGCCACAACAGTGAGAGGCCCGCGTACCGCAAAAAAAAAACAAAACAAAAAAACCCCAAGCCCGGCATATTTCCACCAGGAGACATATACCGGAGTGTTCATAGCAGCTTCATTCATCAAGTTTCAAACTGGAAACAACCCAAATGCCCATCAACAGTAGAATTGCTAAATAGTGGATTTTTTTTACCATGGAATACTACACAGTAATGAAAAGAGCAAATTGCTGATACATGTGATAACATGGATGAATGAAGTAGACATACTATTGAATTTTAAAAAACTAGACAAAAAACGAATAGCCAATGTACAATTCCATTCTTACAAAAATCCAGTACAGGCAAAGCTCATCTTTGGTGATGAGTCAGAATAGTGGTTACCCTTGAGGGGAGATACTGATGAGGGGTTATGAAGGAGCCTTTTGTGGAAATATTCTAGATCCTGATCTGGGTGGTGGTTACATGGTGGTACACATATGTAAACATTCATTAAGCTTTGCACTTAAGAATTGCACATTTCACTCTATGCTGATTATACCTCAATAAAAGAGTAAACAAACGAAAGCTAAGATCCAGTCATAAGGTAGCTAACATGTTTGCCTCTCTGCTTTGGAGTTCCTTTGTATTTCTGGGCCAGGGAGATTAACCTTTCTTTTTTTGTGAGTTCAGCTGAAAAGGTAAAAGAATATTTGTGATATGTTTCCCAGAATCCCTGCTGTTTCTTTGAGGCTGGCTCACAAGAGTCCATCATATTGCAGATCAAGAAGTCTTAGGTCTCCTTCTGTCTTAAATCACTTTTGCATGCATGTGGCAGGTGCATGCAGCGTAATACGACATATTTTTAGCGTAGTTGTTTCTCTACCTAGGTGTTCGTGACAAATCCCTGAGGCAGATTTGTGTTCAGGAAGAGCCCCTGGTGTGGGCCCTTTTCATTATGTAAGTGTAAGTCCCCCAGGACTTGGTAAAAGGACAGAAGAGGGCCTGATGTGGCCTAATGGAGATGAACCCTATCAATGATTCTTGTATTCAGAGCTGATTTGGGGAGAAGGGTGTGCAAATTTGCAGAGGGGTCAAGGAGTCTCCTGTGGGGAAGGCATGGAGATTCTGACTGCCTCCCCTGAAATATTCAGCTGTACCAGACCTTCTCTGATGGGTTGGGGATGATCTAGTCTGAGGTCTTCCAGTAAGAAAATGGCATCCTCTGGAGAGGTGACGCAGGCTGAAAATTGGGGTCTCAAGAATCATAGAGGGGCCATATCTGACACAGGTTGCAGTTGAGGCAAGAAGCCCTTGATGACCCAGCCGCCTTTCCACGAGACTTATAATTGAGGCATACTGGCTGTGCATGTGAGGGTAACCTGAATGACTGCAACATGAAAACCAAGCATGAGACCCCCATGGCCTGTCCAGTGAACTGGAACAATGACAGCATCACCTCTGCAGTGGACCAGTTGTTAACAGCATTACTGCAAGGCAGAAACACACTCAGTGACTGATGACAACTTGGGCTTCCTTGTGGACAGGTCAGACTTTCCAGTTCTCACTCCACCCGGCCTTCAGAAGTGGAACTGAACCCCTTAGGTTGAATAAACTATAGAGCATGAAAAGTGAACTTACTCAACTTCCCTTGCAGCTAGGGGTGGTCATGTGATCTAGTTTTAGCCAATAGGATGTAGGCAGAATTCCCATTTCAAGTGAAAAGAAAAACATCTCTTTTCCCTTTGCTCTTCCTCCTTCTTTCCTGGAGGCACAGCAGCTTTCCTGTGACCACAAGAATGAGTCATAAACTAAGGATGCTGAGCCAGGAGCCTGGATCCTTGAGGACATCCTTGAGCAGTGGTCCAGCCCTGGGCTGCCTAACTCTGCATTTCTTATTATGGGAGGGAAATACACCCCATTTGTGTATGCCACAGTTAGTTGAATTTCCAATGTTTACAGTGGAACCCACTTTTAAGTGTTACTAGGGAGAGACCCAAGAGGGCAGACACTGTATTGCTTAGGGCTTGCAACTGCTCGAGTGATGAATTGGAAAAATGAAAGAAATGCGCTCATGTTTGTAGCCTCAGCTGGTGATGTGGATTGTGTGGATTTAGGCATTATCTCATCATTCCCCAAATAGGACTAGGACAGAAGCAAGGCAGGTGCGATCCACACTTGATACCCTTGGCGACTGAAGCCCAGAGATAGTCAGTGAGGGATTTTCTAATTACGAAAGTAATCCAGGTTCATTGTACAAACAGTGGAAAATATAGAAAAGTGTAAAGCAGAAATTACTTGAAATACAGCCCCGTCCAACATTTTGATGCATTTTGTCCTGGTCCTTTTCCTTTGTGCGAGCACACACCCATACTCCCACTTTTTGATCTTTCATTGTTTTCTTAAGTGACTTTCCAGAGGTTGCGTGGATCGCCAGTGTGGAAACCAGGATGCACGCTGGGGTTATGGTGTGCAGGGCTAAGAGCAATCATTTTGTTTAGTAGATAGTAGCCTGTAGTGTAACTTATTGGCTTTTTCTCTTCAAAGAATAAGAAGAGAGAGGATGCAGAGAAGGCCAGGAAAGGCCAGAGTCTTTTCTCCCACTTTAAGGAGGAGCTGACTGAGGTGTACCGTACTTAGCGTAGAACCTGGTGCACGTCAGATGCTTAATGTTTGTTGAGTAAATGTTGAATGAGTTTTGCATGTGTAGGCACTCTGACGACTTATAAAATCCATCCATTTGTTTATTCATTCAGCACATATTTATTGAGCACCTCTTATGTGCCTATCTGTGAACAATGACAAAAATCCTTTCCCTCATGGTGCTCACCTTACAGGGAAATGAATGAATAAATTAAGAACCCAGTGACTTGAGATGAGGAGGAGTTGTTGCTTGGATACCAGTTGCTATAGACTGAATGTGTGTGTCCCCTCAAAATTCGTATGTTGCAACCTAATCCCCAATGTGATGGCTTAGGAGATGCAGTTTTGGGGAGGTAATTAGGTCAGGAGGATGGAGCCTTCATGAATGGGATTAGTGCCCTTATAAGAGAAACCCCAGAGATCTCTCCTGATCTTTCTACCCTGTGAGGACACAGCAAGAAAAGGCTGTCTCTGAACCAGGAAGAGGGCCTTCACCACATGGCAAATCTGCTGGCATCTTGATTTGGGACTTCCCAGCCTCCAAAACTGTGAGAAATAGATGTTTTTTGTTTAAGCCACTTAGTCTATGGTAGTTTGTTATAGCAGCCCAAATAGACTAAAACACCAAGATACCAAGAATGTTTTCTTCCTGACCTTTGAAACAGGAATAGTTGTAGAACTTTAGAATGACAGATATAGAACAGACCTTGGGGAACATCTAGTCCCATGGAATATACTTCTTAAAGCCTGAGAACACAGTGTTCAAATAAGAACTTACTACAGACAGCCAATTTATAAAGCAGATAAAAGAAGCACTTCTTTGTATCTCTCTCCAGTTCCTTAAAGATGTTCTTTGCTTTTGAATCTCTGTCCAGTTGCCATTTCACTTCTCCACTTCCCTCACAAAACTTGAAAGGATGTGTACACATGCTCTCTCCATGCTCTACGCTCCCAATCGCTCTCCAACCACCCCTGTCCAGGTGTCACCCTTATCCTCCATCAAAACTGCTCTTGGCAAAGTTCTCCAGTGCCTCCGTCTCACCAGATTCAATGGCACTCTTCTGTTTACCTTGTACTTGACCTCTCAGCAGCTCTGACATGCTGCTTCCTCTTCCTTGAAACATTCTCCCCTTTGGTGTCTATGGAATCATTCTCTCCTGGTTTCCCTCCTATTTGTCTGACCATCTTCTTCCATCTCTTTTGTTGGCTCTCCTCTTCCACCTCTACATTTTGTTTGTTTCTTTGTTTTTGGCTGCTTTGGGTCTCTGTTGCTGTGCACGGGCTTTCTCTAGTTGTGGTGAACGGGGGCTACTCTTCATTGCGGTGTGCGGGCTTCTCATTGTGGTGGCTTCTCCTGTTGCAGAGCATGGGCTCTAGGCGTGGGCTTCAGTAGTTGTGGCTCGTGGGCCCTGGAGTGCAAGCTCAGTAGTTGTGGCACACGGGCTTAGCTGCTCCGAGGCATGTGGGATTTTCCCAGACCACGGATTGAACCTGTGACCCTGCATTGGCAGGCAGATTCTTATCCACTGCACCACCAGGGAAGTCCCCACCTCTATGTTTTGAATTTCCCATGAGTCAGTCTTAGACCTTCTTCTCACTTATCCCCATAGCCACTCCCTAAGTAATCTCATTGATGCCCTCACTTTTAAATATCTTCTGTATTTTGATATATTCTAGATTTCTATCGCCAGCCCAAACTTCTAATGAATCCCAGACTTAAATATTCAAATGCCTGCTTAACATTTTGATATCTCATAGTCAACTCAAAATTAGTTATCAAAGCTGAGTTCTCCATCTCCACCATATTCAGATGTCTTCACTCCAATTTGCCCTCTCTGCATAAATGACCCCACCATTCAGCCACTTGTGTGCGGTCCAGGGAATCCCTTGTGACTCTTCTCTCTCCTCCAAACCACACAGCCAACCCTACAAGCCCTGCCTCTTTCCTCCTCCCAAATATATTTCTCATCTTTCCAGGTTTTTCCACTGCCACTACTGTAGTTTCAGCCACATCAACTTTTGCTGGATTATTGCAATCACAGCCTCTTACCCAATCTCTCTATTTCCACTCTTTTAAAATACAAATCATTTCCTAGTACTCTGAGGCTTCAAGATCCTTTCATGGCCTTGCAGTGCCTCAGAGTAAAATCTGAACTCCTTTCCAGGGCCTAGCAGGCCCTGTGTGCTTGGACTCTGCCGACTCTCCAGGGGCAGATCTTTCCACTCTCACCTTGACCACTGGGCTGCGGCCACACGGGACTTCTTTTAGTCTCCCATGTGGGGCAGGGTCTTTCCCGTTTCCGGGCCTCTGCCCGCAGAGCTCCTCCCTGAGCCTGGAACCGTCTTCCCTTCACTCTCCCTGTAGCTCTTTTTTAGTCTGGATCACAGCTTAATGGCCTCTCCTCCGAGTTCTCTCTAAACATTCTACCCAAATAGCTGCCTAATTTCCTTTATCACTTCACCCTGCTGGTTTCCTTCATGGCACTTGTCCCAATTAGCAGCTATTTGTCTGTTTACCTGTGTATTGTCTGCTTCTCTCACTAGGTTGTATGCTCAGGAGGTCTGTTTTGGTTACTGTAGTGTATCTGATGCAATATATACTCGTTGAATCAGTAATAATGGATGAGGTGCAAGCCAGATGGTTGGCCTTCTGGCCTCCTCAGTTCGTTGTAGGCTTCCCATCGGTGACTGGAGAGGCTACTGCTTTGGTTGCCCAGCACCCGATCCTCTTATTTCAACTAGAAACACACCCAGGTGGGAGTGGGTGCAGCATGTTGACCCAGCTGGGCCAGCAGTGGTTCTCCACGACATGGCCACAGTTGCAGCCTAGGAATGGGCATGCAACCCAAGCCTGGTCAACCAGAGTGCTTCTCCAAGGTTCTGCTGAGGCTGGCAGGAAAGACTCTTCCCTCATTAGCTGTGAGGCTATAAGGATGTTTGCTTGGAGCTGCTGAGGCAGCGGGCTGGAGAGAACAAAGCCAGAGAGGGGGAGACAAGAGGCAGATGGTGGGGGTGTCCTGATGGTGTCCCCATCACGGGCAGCTCACTGAGCATGCTCCAGTCCTGGAATGACCACGTCTGTTAGCTCACTTCCCATCCTTAACACACAGGCTCACGGGAATCATGAATACTGAGAAGCAAGCTTCTTCTGGATGAGTGTTAATACCTTCTATTTCCATTATTATCGTTTTTTTTTTTCCTTTGAGCTGCTGGGAGACTTCCTTCTTCATTACCCGTGTCACACAGAGAGCTTGTTTGCTGCAGGCTTTGATCTAAAACTGTTTAAAGTGAAACAGCTGCTTTTGCTGAGCAGTCTCACCCCAGGTCCCCGGAGAACATGGTTGGATAATGAAATGCAAATGGTTGGACCAGGGCTCTGGGGTGGAGGATGCCCTGCCTGCCTCAGCAAACATTGGCTGTCTAAATCCTGCTCAAGACTTCTCCAAACTGTCTTTCCCATCCCCAGCTGTTCCAAGTATCTGAGAATGTCCACATGAACTTGACTTTTTTCCCTGGTCGCTACATGTGTTTAACCCTTCACCGGCATCTCACTTCACTGTGTCCATCCCCTGGCGCTGGCTCAGGAGTGCCAGTGCCTCCCAGCCCCCTGGTGATTGCCACTCCCGTGACTTACGTCTTCCGAGCTCCAGTTCTTCATCCTGTCTCACCAGTCATTCAATCTCAGCAGGCTTATGTCCCATAGAGCACTACCAGGTCTAAAGGGAGAGTCATTCTTCCACTTACCCAGTTCCTCGTCCTACCTCTTCATTCCTTGCAGCACCCCATCCTTCTGCCCTGATCCCAGGCTCTGACCTTCAGACTCATCTTGACCCTTCTCTTTAACTTGCTCTGCAGATCCAGGCAGCCACCTGGATCTGGTGATTTGTTGATTGATGGTTTCATCCAACCCAATTACCCAGGACTCTCTGTCAGGTCTTGTGTTGGTGCCGCGGAGATAGAAAATAGAGCTGCCGTCTCTTGGTCTATTGCTTAGACCACTGAAGCAGAACAGCTGTGCCCCTCGCCCAAGGACAGATGAAAGCTCCCTAAACTGCATTTTTGTGCATATCACTCCTCTGACGAAAATCCATCATGGCTCTCCGTGGTGCATAGAATGAAGTCCAACCTTAGAGCTGGCAGTATGGCACCCGCGTGAAGCTGTTGTGCACCTGAAATGTGTCCACTCTGAATTGAGATGTGCAGTAAGTGTACAATCCGTACAGAATTTCAAAGACTTAGTGCAGAAGAAAAAAAGAAGCCTATGACATGCCTCATTAGGCTTTTAATTAATTACATGTTGAAATGATAATATTTTGGATACATAGAGTTTTTAAATTAATACATTTTACTTAAAAATTTTAATGGGGCTATTAGAAAATCTAAAATTAATTATGTGCCTTGCATTGTATTTCTGTTGTCAGCCCAGGTGGAGAATATGAAGTTTCCCACAATCTGACTCCTAATGACTTAACACGTTATCTCCTGTTATCCTCACAATAGGCAGAGGTGGTTTGTGTTTTTACACCGTTTTACTGATGAAGGGACTGAGGTTCAGAAAGGAATGGGGGACTAGATAGATGGATGTGAAGGTCAGCATCGGGCACACACGCCTGACATCCCACAAGCCTCAGGAGAGCCCCGTGTAGCATCACATCCACGATGCCTGCATGCCATTGTCCTGTTGTTTCCTGCCTGCCATTCCCCAGTGGACAAGATAGGGAAGAGGGACAATAAAATCATGAAAGCCCTGACTGGACAGACCTGGTGCTGGAGGACCGACTGCAATTATTTACACAGAATCACATGTTAGCTGAGCTCAAGAAGAGCTCTAGTTGAGGTTCGTCATTGTGGGTACCACTTGGTTGGCCTCCCACCATGAGTGGCCACCATGGTGAACAGAAAAAGTAAGCTTTGGTCTTAACCCAAGTTGGAGGTCTCTGGTGGCTGATTTCTTGGGTTTTGGAGGTTGCTCCTTATTTCAGAAGTTGGTGGGGAAGCAGCTGAGCTGGTCAAGAGTGGCCCCTGGAGCTGCAGGAGTCAAGGGGAAGCAGGACCATGCAGCTTGGGAGAACCTCCTGATATGCAAAGGACTTGCTGGGGCCAACCAGCTGTTAGGAGGTGCAGCTGGGATTCCAACCTCATTGCCTATGCTGGTTCTAACCACCGCACTGCACTGCCTCCCAGAGGACACTTCCCACGTTCTGTGAACCTCTGGTGTCAAGGATACTTCCGTGTACTTCGTGGGGCTCTGTGTACCACATCAGGGAGTTGAAATTTAACCGGAAGACACAAGGAGAAGTTGGAGAGGTCTGAGCAGGGAGTCAGATAAGGAGATTGATAGCCAGGGTCTAAACAAGAAATTAAACATGACTGCAACATGGATCGAATAGGCCTGCCAAAGGCCCATTTGCATGATGGAGATTGTTGAACAAATTCATCTAAGGGAAGAAGGAGCCAGGCATGATGAGCTGGACCCTCGGTTTCTGGAAAAGTAATTTCTGTGCATCGAGGTCTTTCTCACTCATACCAGGGGAGATGACATGCCCGGCAAGCCTGCTTGTTTAGAGTTAGTTGGCAGATTTCCAACAAAGGATGGCTGGCAGGTGCCTGGGGGATGTGTGTCGGGCAGCAGTGGTTTCTGCTAGCAGTCAGCTGGCATTGGGGAGCGTACATGATATAGCCCCTGGAAGGACCAGCCCTGGTCAAGGGTAACTGCAGGGAACTGGAGTTCCCGTGTGAGCAGGCTGTGGGTGAAAGGAGCCAGTGATGCTTAAGGCATTTCTGTTCGTGTGGCTCCATCTGTCCCCATAGGCCCGGGGAATTTGGGGACTTTGAGCTTCCTGTGCTTGGAGCACCCTTTATTGATCCCTGGGGACTGGTGGGAAGGGAGCATGGCTCAGTGTCTGGTGGCTAATTTCCTCTAGAACCCCCTGGAGGGATTCCTGATTCTGGTGGACCACGGTAGCCCTAGGAGTTGCTCAGGGAGCCTTTCAGGGCCTTTTCCCCATTCTCTGATCACAGGCAGCTTCTCAGCTTTGACAGATACGTGTATTCAAGGAACCACCTCTTCGGAACTAATCTTCGCATTTGTCTTGTGTCAGAGGTCCTGGCTTCATCTGTAGATGTGAGCTCCTTTGTGGCACACCTCCCAGGAATAGATAAATGGTAGTCTGGGGCAAACAGCTTCATAGTTAACTGAGTGTAACTTTTTAAAAATTTTTGATTTTTTGCATCTGAGACAAAAATGGAGTGGCATGGGGCAGTGCAACCTCAGTGAAGTGCTTCTCTGTTCTTTTCGTTAAGGAGTCTCCTATCCAATCTCTCATCCACCCAACCACTCACTCCAAACACTTTGGCTTATCTAAGGGGCGAGTGGAGAGCTGGTAAAGCTGATTACTCTTCTTTAGTCAGCCTTTGAATTGGAAACATTGAGAGCAGACAGAGATCTCTGAGATCCTCTGGTTCTGTATCCATGTTGCATAGATGCAGAAACAGAGGTTCCGGGAGGGGATGGGACTTATATGATGGAGAGCTGCTAGCAGAGGGGCTGGGGCCAGGGCCCAGGTGGGTGCTCACTGGCTCCCTACATAGGCATTTGGCTCGTGGAAGGATATCTGGGCCCCATCTGCCCTGCTGTAGTGAGTCCTGTTCCTGCATTTCATTTGACTCTTGTCACTAGGGCGAGCATCACAGTGACATGGGAAAGGCTCCAGATATCTAGAGAACTGGGCTCCAGACCTGTCTCCATCTCACCAGGCTGGGTGGCCTGGGGCACACTGTCTGATACCAGCCCTGTACTTTTGCTACCACTTCACTGAGTTTGGATAAGATGCCTCTTGAGCATGAAACACAAAAACTCCCAAATGATCCAAAGTCTGCGTGCATTAATTAATACATGCTGTCTTAGTCAGTTTGGTCTGCTGTAACAAAGTACCATAGACTGTGTGGCTTAAACAACAGACACTTATTTCTCACAGCTCTGGAATCTAGGACATCCAAGATCAAGGTGCCGGCAGACTTGGTTCCTGGCTCGCAGGCAGCCGTGTCCTCACATGGTGGAGAGTTCTGGTTTCTCTTCTTCTTATAAAGACACTAATCCCATCATGGGGGCTCCACCCTTATGACCTCATTTAAACTTAATTACCTTCCAAAGACCACACCTCCAAATACCATCACACTGGGGATTAGATTTCAACATATGAATTTTGAGGAATACAAACACTTAGTCCATAACACATGCATTTATAAGGTGGTTATTAAGACCCACTGTGTGCTCAGCACTAGAAATATAGAGATGAAAGACATACTCCCTCTCCGCAGGGAGCTTCCAGGTGAACAGGTGAGAGCCATGGAAATAGCATTGTCTAACTTGGGCGATTTGTGGGTTTCCTGAGCCCAGCTGGGGGACAAGGAAGAAGGCATGATGCCTGCAAATGACATCTGAGGGGCAAGAAAACTGGACTCAGGAACCCTCTCCTCCTCCGTGCTGGCCAAGGGCTCTGAGATTCACAGTGGTAATTAATTTCTTTCTCTTTCAAAGATAACAGGGAAAATGCGAATACCGTGGGGAGGGGACATTTTAGTTTTTTCCCAACCATCAATGTTATGACCAGTAGGTGAGCACCCAGAAGCAGTAGGTGGAAGGGAGCATTGAAGAGGGCCTGGGGCTGGGGGTAGGGCAGAGAGGGGAGGCTGGAGACAGGAAGACACCACTGGCTGCCTGCCTTGCTGGGAGAGCAGGTGCTTCTTCACCCACATTTATGGGTCAGATGGTTTCCTCCACATGTTCCCCCCTTCTCTCCTCTCTCATTTACAGACCTTTTCTATGGAAGGAAGTCATTTGTTGAGAAGAATCTATGGTGTGGGTTCACCCATTCCTCATGCCTTGTCATTAAACTCCACCATTTTTACCCTCAAATGATTTTAACTTTGTTCTGTGAACTCTCAATCCCATTTTATCTTCCCCTTGAGGATTATCTCTAGCCAGTGTTAAATAAAGCTCACTCATTGGGCCACCTGCTGTGACATGGTAGCAAAATTATTCTCAGTATTAGTCTGAGTCATGTAATTGAGAACATAAGATTGTTAAAAAAAAATCATTATTTTTGTGGTTTGAATTATGGTTGGATTTCATGTGCATTCCAAGGGCATTTCAGGGTATAGTGCTAAATATATATGAATCAGGTCTACTGCACATTTATGTTTTTTAGGTCAGTTATATACTGATTTAATATTTTTATCTACTTGATCTTTTGTAGATTGAGAGAGGAACTAAAATTTCCTTACCATTTTTTTAACCTGTTTCTCCTTCCAGGTGCTATAATTACTGTTTTTTGCCCACTGCTTCTGTGTATCTTGTTGCATTGATATTCATGACTGCTATATATTCACTGTGAATTGCGTGCTTTAGCCTTATAAACGGTGCCTTTCTTTGTACTGTTTAATGCCTCATGCTCTGAACTTAACCTTGTCCAATATTTAGGTTATGCCCTCTGCTTTTTTTCTTGTTGTTTGCTTTTACCTGTTATACCTTGGCCCATTCTTTTTTTTCAACTTTTCTGAATCATTTTGTTTTTTGTGTATCCCTTGTCTATAACTTGGGATTTAGCTTTGCTTTGTGATCTTATCTGAAATATGTTTGTAAACAGATAAGTCCATTTACATTTGTTAATATGAAAAATATTAATATTTGACCTTGGTGTGGCATATTATTTTATGTTTCTCTTGTGTGGTTTCTCAGCAAGTTGTTACAAAATGAATTTTCTTTGTTTGAAAAGATCATTGGCAGTTCTGATATTCAGCAGGGTTTGTATTTTTGTTCTCATGGTTACCTTTATAATTGTAGCTCTGTATAATATTGTGAGTGCTCTATTTCTCTAGACAGAATTGATTAGTTCTTTTGTATGAATAATGATAAAATTAATATGCTTCATGCTCGTACCCTCTCTTCCATCACACACATTTAGTGAGCTTAGCGCTTACCATTGTCTTGTAAAGTTGTTTACACATACTCCTTATTTGCTTTGTCAGCTTTGTATCATATTCTTTGGCTCCCCTATTACAAATGCAACAAGTTGCAAACTTACCCTACTTTTCATCTTCCCTACCCCTTCCCCTTTCTATTTTTCATTACTTGTATCACTTATACATTGTTAAGGCATGTAACATTTAAATTCTGTCACCTCAACCTCCAGCTTTGTTTAATTACTTAATTATTTTTTAATTTTTATTGAGGTATAATGGACATATAGCATTGTATTCGTTTCAGGTGTACAACATAATGATTCATTATTTGTATGTATTGCAAAATGATCACCACACTCAGTCTAGTTAACATTTGATGTTTAATCTTAATTTTGTGATGGTGGTACACAGTACCCTTCACTTGCCTTTTTGCTGTAGTTTGTTTCCTCCATTATCTCCTGGCTGGCTGATGGTTGATCTTGTAGATTCCTCAAGAAAGGTTCATGGGACAATATTACATAAGTTTGAAAATTTCAAAACTGTTAGTTTTGTTTGCTTTTGGAAGGACATTCTTTGCTGGGTATAAAATCCTTGGCACACAAGTCTCTTTCTCTTTCTTGTAGATGTGTTAACTACATTATCTTCTTGTTTTGAATGTTGCTTTGGGTAAATCTGAGACATGCCTGAATTTCCCCCTATTTAATGGCTGGTCTCTTTGCCTGGACGCCCAGAAGATTCCTTCCCTCTTTCCCTTCCTTCATCTCCTGCTCCCTCACTTTCCCCTTCTGCCCTCCTGTCTCTCCCTCTCCCTCTTTCTCTTTCACCCTCCAACCCTGTGGGATATGTCTTATGGCTGACTGTTCTCATTCAATTTTCCCTGGTTCA
Organism: Orcinus orca; assembly: GCF_937001465.1. NCBI lineage: Eukaryota > Metazoa > Chordata > Mammalia > Artiodactyla > Delphinidae > Orcinus > Orcinus orca. Next base: position 28,217,175 of record NC_064563.1, read on the forward strand.
TGGTGTACCCTTCTAATACGCAGAGTCGAATCTTCTTTTATTTATTCAGTTTCATCGTTTCTGTTTTCTTCCTTATGGACTCTGATTTTGTATATGTTGGATCTCCTTTGCCTGTTGTAGGTATCATTTTCTTTCTAATCCCCTTTAATTCCATCTTTATTTCATTTAATCTTGGTTGCATTTCTTGTATCTGTCCTTTATATCCTTTAATGTCTTTTCTACAATGTATAGTCTCCCTTGTAAACTTTCCAATTTTGTTTTAATTTTTCTGATGGCTTTTTAAAAAAATAAAAAATAAATTTTTAAGAACTTTTGGCTGCGTTGGGTCTTCATTGCTGTGTGTGGGCTTTCTCTAGTTGCAGTGCACGGGGGCTACTCTTTGTTGCGGTGCGTGGGCTTCTCATTGCGGTGGCTTCTCTTGTTGCAGAGCATGGGCTCTAGGCATGCGGGCTTCAGTAGTTATGGTGCGTGGGCTCAGTAGTTGTGTCTCACAGGCTGTAGAGCACAGGCTCAGTAGTTGTGGCGCATGGGCTTAGTTGCTCCACGGCCTGTGGGATCTTCCTGGACCAGGGCTCGAACCTGTGTCCCCTGCGTTGGCAGGCAGGTTCTTAACCACTGTGCCACCAGGGAAGCCCGGTAGGCGGATTCTTAAACACTGCGCCACTAGGGAGGTCCCACTGATGGCTTTTTAAACTTTCTGTCAGTCCCTTTACAGAGTTCTGCTTGCTCACAGTTCATTTCCTCCTGTTTTCTTGCTACAACTTCCCTGAATTCTGGAATTTCTATTTTGTGATATTCTTTTAGAGGGATGGTTGCTTTATTAATTTTTAAGTATCCTGGTGAAATATTTATGTACTTTTTTTGCTTTATAGCAACATGTTTTTGAATGAATGTTGTTCACCTGTTGGTAAATTTTGCTGCTCTTCAACTTTTACCTTACAGTAACTTTGTATAGATGAGATGATGCCTGTTCACCTTAAAAAATCTCTTATCATTAAATGTGCTGAAGTTTTTAGTTCCAGCTCTTTACATACAGTGTCTGATGTAATGCTTCATAAATCAAAGCTTTCTTTGCTTTTCCCAAAAAGGACTGATTGCTGGAAATACGGTTTAACTGTGTCATCCTCTGTGTGGCCTTACTTCCTCTGTTTCTCTGAACCCCAGGGGGACTCGTCCTGTGCTTTCTGCTTCCCTCGGTCCCTGCACCTTGCTGCAAATAGGGTGGTAGCTTACACACTTCATGGTGAGTTGCCTGCTTTCAAGAGTTTTATTTCTACTGACACTTTTAAGATCCGCCATCATTAAGTTCTCTCACAACTCAATTTTCCTTTTTTTCCCTTTCTTCCCATGTGGTTTCTGTCTGATTCAGTTGCTTTTGTCAAGCCTTAAGCATATTTTGGAGTCTGCAGATTATATTTGGTTTCTAGTTTCACTGCAAATGGAGTCTGTGGACATATTTTCTTCAATTCTCCTTGCTCCTTTCCCATGATTTTATGGAGAGATGGACAGTAAGCTGAAATGGGCAGCCATGTTTATACCAAAAGCCCCTACAATGACTTTATTTATTTATTATTGAAGTATAGGTGATGTACAATGTTGTGTTAGTTTCAGGTATACAGCAAAGTGATTCAGTTATATATAGTGATTCAGTTATATATATATTTATATATCTAAAGACTATATAAATATATTCTTTTTTCAGATTCTTTTCCAACATAGGTTATTATAAAACATTGAGTATAGCTCCTTGTGCTATGCAGTAGGTCCTTGTTGTTTATCTATTTACAATGACTTTAAGGTTATCTTCCATCATAGGTTTTTCTTGTTTTGAAACATTGGAGAACTGAGGTCTCTGAGTCCTTGGAAGAGTCCCTGCCTCTGCCCCTGACTTAATAATAAAGGAGATTACAGATTTTTTAAAAAACCTCATATCCTCGACTATCCAGAAATTTAAGGAATATGTCTTTTAGCTAAATCTGAGTTAAAACTTTAAGCACTAGAATTTTCCACTTGAACCATTTTGGAAGGAAATCGTTCTAAATACTAACGTATTCCTTGCTTTCCTGGAGCTTCAAGAATCTACATAGGTGATTGGATACTAGGGGTTGTTATGACTATATTGTACTAAAACACAGTTATTTCATTGAAGGAGTAGAGGGTGTTGGCTTCTGTAAGAAGAGGCTCCCCAATGTAAGTTTGAAATTTCTTGTCATACATAGCTTTCCCCCCTTTTTTTCTGGTGAGTATATTTTCTGTAGGTGCCTTTCTTGTAGCTTTGTGTTTGCCTGTTATGGTCCTCCTTTGAATGTGATGAAGTCTCAACATTCAGACAACAAGGATTGATGGAATTATATATATAGTAAAAGTAAATACACTTTGGGCGTGACATGAGGGACTCTCCCATGAGGAAAGTGCACAGACCTGGTAATATCTGCTTGAGTTGCTTGGGAATCTGTTGTTGCTTGGATCTCAGCTGCCCCATTCCTCTTTGGAGCACCCTGCCTAAACGAAGAGAATTCGCATGGCTGTAACTCATCAAAATGGCAGGTAGGAAAGTGAAGAATGCACTTCAGCGAGATAGGCAGGCGCTGTAGGCTGCATGGAGAAGGTCATTTGACTAGATTACACTAGGTAGGTTGCGTGTGTAGCCACTGCTAGAACCAAAGTTAGTTTGCTGACCTTTGGCAGAGAATAAAACAAAAGGGAAAGTAAGCTGAATCGTTACGTTTCTGACACATCACATGTTTCTGTGGTTTTGATTTTGTACATGCTTCATGTTGTTATTGTAACCGAACATTGTAACTCTAATTTAAAATGCCACCGCTGTATAGTCTCTTTTCTCTGGAAATACCATGGAAAATCTAAGGAAAACATTTGCCACTGCATTCCATTGCCTTGCAGAGAAGGGTGTCTGTGTTCTTAGTGCCCTGTTGTCCCAGCATTGGGGGAGGGGCAGATGTTTGTTATGCAGGCCAAGTGCACAGGCAAGGTTCTAAAGTTGTTAAGTGTAAGCTGCAAGATTCTAAGATTAATTGGGCTTCACTTTCCAGTGAGATTAGTGTATTATAAATCATAGAGGCATATTCCATCAATCTGGCACCTGGATGCAGGAATATGATAACCCCTAACTCAGCAGAAACGTACCTTTCATCCATTACGGCATCTCTCCTGGAATGAGCCGTGTGCTCCTCAGATAGGGCCAGGGCAACAGACAGCATTTTAAAGACATCTTTGAGATCACTTCCTCCTTTTACAACAGGGAAGGCATTTCTATGGCTCCTTGGTTTTATTCTACAATAACTTTAAAGGAGACAGATTTAAAGCAGTATTTTCTGGGTACTTAGTTTTGTTCAGCCCTTGGGTAAGTTCTCTGGGGTTTCAAAATAAAGATATAATATGATCTCTACCCTAGATGAGCCTACCGTTTAGTTGGGGAGAAAAGCCATATTAATTCTGATTATGTGATATTAATGCTAATTGATACTGTTTATTTAGCACTTACTATATGCATACCAATCAAATATACTAAGAAATGATTCATAGAATGTCTTTCAAAATAAATGCTGACAAGGTCAGAAAAAGGAGAGATACGTCTTGGCTAGATTAATTGTGAAGGTCCCTAGAGGAGGCAGGCCTGTGCTGGGTGTTGTCCACAGGAAGGCTTTAGTGAGAGGAGACAGGCCACATTTCTCAGTGTGAGGGTATGGATTGCAAGAGATAAGTAATGTTAGGTAGGCAGTGAGGCGTACAGGAGGAGGCTTGCAGGTGGCCAGCAGAACCACAGAATGTTCAAGAGTCCCTTGCTCTGCACCTTTTCAAAATGGCAGATGGAGAAGTGAATGCATTACAGCTAGATGGGCAGGTAGGCTACACAAAGATCATTTGACCAGATTATGTCAGCTAGGTTGTGTGTGTAGACACTGGTGGGACCAAAGTTAGTTTGCTGACATTTGGCAGGGATATTAAATACGTTTTCCTCCCTTCCTCCCTCTCCTCTCCCTCCTTTCCATCCTCCTTTCTTTTTTTTTTTTTTTTTTGCGGTACGCGGGCCTCTCACTCCTGTGGCCTCTCCCGTTGCGGAGCACAGGCTCCGGACGTGCAGGCTTAGCGGCCATGGCTCACGGGCCCAGCCGCTCCGCGACATGTGGGATCTTCCCGGACCGGGGCACGAACCCGTGTCCCCTGCATCAGCAGGCGGACTCTCAACCACTGCGCCACTAGGGAAACCCCATCCTCCTTTCTTATTATGAACATTTCAAGCTTATGGCTCTGTCTCTGCTCCTTTAATCATCCTCTTTGATTCTCAGCTCAGTTCCCTTAGCTACAATGTCATGGCCACACACTGTTCATTCTACTTCATTCATTTTTCCCCTCAACAAGCCCTTATTGAAAATTCCGTGTGCATCTTCAGGAAATAGACAATCTTACAAGGAAGACAATTAAGACACAATTACAGTATGTTGTGACGAATACCTTGAAATGAGAAACACAGGATGCTATGGGAGCAGATAGCAAGAGAACTTGATTTTATTAAGGGGAGGAGGGTGTCAGAATGGAAGTGACATAGAAATTGAGAACTAAAAGTGCGAGTGGAGATGTTCAAAACTCTCCCTAATTTATTTATTCAATCAGTACATAGCCCTTGAACAGTTCTGTGGTCTAAACAGTGTCCTGGGCTCTGTAAACCAAACAGCTGTAAACAAAACGAGCAAAGCACCTGATCTCATAGAGCTTACACTCTAGTAAGGATGAGCAGACAATGAATAAATCAATAAATATATATAATATTTTGGGTGTTATGGAAGAAAATGAAATGGAGTAAGATGATAGAGTGTATGTTCTTGCATGCGTGCGGTAGTATGTACTGTTTTAAATAGGGTGGTCTGGGCTTCTCTGTTAAGGGATATTGGAGCAAAACCGGATGCATTGAAGGAGCTATCTGGGTGGTGGGGTGCAGCGGGGAGGGGACAGCATTCCCGAGGGGAGCCACTAGGCCGAGGGAGCCACTAGGACAAAGGCTCTCTGGAAGATGTGTGCTAGGATTGTCCAGGAAACTGTAGAAAGGCCAGGTGGCTAGAGCTCTAGGAAGAGAGTGGAGATGGATGCAGTTGTGGAGGTCCCTGTGAGCCTGAGAAAGTAGGGTCTTGCCCCATATAAGATTTACATGTAAGAGGATCCCTTTGGCTTCGGTATGGAGATCTGACAGTAGAGGGGCAAGAGTGGAAGCGAGGAGATCAATTAGGAGCCCATTGTAATGGTCCAGGCAGGAGATGCTGGTAGCTTGCTGGGGTGGAAGGGGGAGAGGTGGAAAATTGCTTATTTAGGCATTGAACGGGCGCTGTATCAGATTTGCAACGAATGCCACTTCACCAACATGACATAATAAGGAAACAAATATTTTTGAAATTCTGCTTGGTACAAAGTCCTGTGCTAGGCACCTTTTATGGACAGAGGTTAGCTTCCTGACAACCATCTCAGGTAGATTCTCTAATCTCCCTTATACAGATAAAGAAGATTCTCTAATCTCCCTTATACAGATAAAGAAACTGAGGCTCAGAGTGGTTGAGATGTGCCCAAAGTGGGAAGTTATTACTTATTTAACAAATTCAGTTATCTGTTCATTCATTCAATAAGCATAATAACCAGTATGCTGGATTCTGAGTATGCCTAAAGGGTAGAACGGACAGGTTTGCTGATGATTTGGTTGGGAGAATGAGAGAAGAAAGGGATCAATGATGACTTAAAGGATTTTGGTAGACCGGATTTGCCATTGACTGAGATGGGAAAGACCATGGGAAGAGCAGGTTTTGGGAAGCAAAGATATATTAAGTTTGTTATGCCATCATCCAAGCGGAGGTTTTATGTAGCCAGATCGTTTCACAGTTTCAAGGGAGAGTTTGGTACATTGTCACGGAGATCAATTGTTTGACCTCAACCCATGAGATAGACAGGTTGAGATCATCAAGTGGGTGAGCCTAGAGAGAGAAGAACTGAGGTCTGAGAGCTGAGCCTTGGTGGGGGGCACAGGCTGTATTGTTTAGAGGTTGGGAACATGAGAAAGATCCCACAAGAGGTGGAGAGGAAGCAGCTGATGAGGTAGAAAGGTTAAGGAGTGCGTGCTGCCCTTGAAGCCAATGACCACCTCTGTCTGACACTGCTGAGAGGTCAATGGAGATGAGGTCTAGGGGTCATTGGGGACCACAGCAGGTGTGATGGAGTGATGGGGGCAAGGCCTGATAGGGTGGGCTCAAAAGAGGACGAGAGGAAGAAAGCAAAGGCAGCTCCTGGAGTCACCTCTTCCATGGAATTTGGCTACAGGGGAGGGGGCAGAGAAAGGAGGCTGTAGCTGATGTGGGAAATCGGGTCAAGAGAGGATATTTCCAAGTGGGAGAAAAGCAGCAAGTCTGTGTGTCTGTGGGAATGATCCAGTAGAGAGGAAACATGATGATGCAGGAGAGAGTGGCAACCGCAGGAGCAAAGTCCAGCAGGTGAGAGGGCGTGGGATCCAGCAACCAGTGCACAGGAGCAGCAGCAGCTCATTCCTGCAACAGGAGGGCAGGTGGGTGGGGGCCTGGGAGTGAGTGGCCTATGAGTTCTCTCCTGATGGCTTCTGTTTTCTCTGTGAAATGAGAAGCTGGGTTCTCTGCTGTGCGTGAGGACTGGGAAGAGATGTCAGAGATGTGTGCGGGGGCAGGAGAAGGGGAGGCAGCTGTCTAGGAGGGTGGGAGAGCATGGACTGGGGCTCGAGACGTGCCTGGGGGGGCAGCAGCAAGGGCTCCCTTTAGGCAAGTGCTCACGAATTAAAAAATGGCCCAGGCGGAATGGGTCAGGACAGCGTTTAACCGGGTAAATCAGATCTTGGGCTCGTTAAACCCTGGCAGCGGACGTTTTTGAAGAAGGATTCTCAGGATAGTATTGAACATTGCTATCAGCCTCATGTCGGGAGCACAGGGCTATATCCTCAACAGGTGACCTCTGGCCACAGCCCTGCAAACCAGGCACAGGATCACGGGACTTCCCACGGGCAGGCAGGACCCCAGAGGCTGGCCACACGTGGTCACTGCATGACTCACTTCTACTTCCTTTAACTGTTGCTGGAGGCATGCTGGAAGATTATAGGAAAGTCACGCAAGCTTTGGGAGGCTTGTGAAGATTGACACACAAGGATTTGGGGCAGAGGTGTGTCAGTCGATACAAGACAGCCCTTTAGTGCACAAGGATTCCAGGCAGAGGGACTGCGCGGGGAAAGCCTTGGTGGGTGGGGAGCATGGACGGAAAGGGGCATTGAGGACCCGAAAGTCGTTTGGAAATGTGGATTGTAGGTGCTGTGGGCAGCTGTCCTCCTCACTGTCTTTCACCCTGACATGCTCATTTTAGCCTTTATTTATTCATTCGTTTATTCATTCATTCATTTACTGGCTGCGCTGCGCGGCTTGCAGGATCTTACTTCCCCGGACCAGGGATTGAACCTGGGCCACGGCAGTGAAAGCCTGGAATCCTAGCCACTAGGGCACCAGGGAACTCCCATCTCTTTAGCCTTTAATCATGCTGGTTTCCCTGCCGGGAACGCCCCTCCATTTCTCAGGGTCATGGGGCTGTACAACTCCAGGGGGCGCCATTAACACTGTCCTTTATGTTTCCCTCCTGAGTCAGCTCAACCTCCATCTCTTCCAGGACAGCCCCTTCTCTGGCTCCAAGCCACACTCACTTTCCTTTCTGTGAATTCCTAACCTAGAGGGTAGGGTTGCCAGATTTAGCTAACAAAAACACAGGATGTCAGTTAAATATCACATGGGACATACTTATACTAAAAAGCTATCGTTTATCTGAAATTCAAGTTTAACTAGGCATCTTGCATTTTATCTGGCAACCCAACAAGATTGGGAAACACACAGTTAAGCATTCATTCAACAAATCTTTGTAGAGGTAGGACATGCCCCGTACTAGACACTGCCCTCTGGGCTGGGAGGCACCAAACGTGTATTTAGGGCACCAGCCAAGTAGGGTCTCAGAAAAAACACTGCAAAATGTTCAGCTTGAATAACTCCTGCAGAATTTTGCAATCATAATATCTAAAGAAAAGCTATTTTAATTTCAGTATATGTGAAAATTTTGTGACTTATTTTCAGAGTATTATAATTTTTTTTTTCTTTTCTTGGCCACGTGGCTTGTGGGATCTTAGTTCCTCAACTAGGGATTGAACCCTGGCCCTTGTCAGTGAGAGTGTGGACTCCTAACCACTGGATCTCCAGGGAATTCCCCGGAGTACTGTAATTTTTAATTTTAATGACATATGGGGATGGAGGCATCCATATCTTTTCAATGCTTTGGACATCAAAAAGTCTCCATTAAGACTTGTCTGTCTACGAGGAGTTGGTCATTTGTTATTATCATCTTCAACATCACTGCCTTTGGCATTGATCAGAAGTGGCGGTTACTAGGCAGAGGCAGGGTGACCCAGGGCTGCACCCCTTCTGTGACATTTACTAGCTCTCAGATCTTGGCAGGTGACTCGATCTCTCTGTGCCACAGTTTCCCCATCTGTACAATGAAATATAATCCTAATATCGACTTCAGAGGGTTGGTGAAAAGATTAAAGGGTTAAAACTTGTGAAGTGCTCGGAACAGTGCAACATTTATCTAGTACTTTTACCATGTTAATGACATTCATGGGTGATGTTTCTCCGAGGTCACTGAGTTCCAAATACTCTAAGTCTCTCTAATTTCACTATTCCTGATTTACTTATAAAGACCAAGGCAAATGTATTTAATTTAGAAGACCCAAGGTGAACTTTATAGATACCCTAGGAATGAGAGCAAATTGAGAACTCACTTAACATTCATAACTAAGTATACATTAGTATACCAGGTAAGAATCAGTTCCAACTGATGAAGCATTTAATAAATGACATTATCTAACTGAATTCCCCAAACCTCTCTGAGAGTTAGGTATTATTAACCCCACATTACACACAAGGAAGTGGAGGTGTGGAGCAGATAAGTAATTGCCTAAAGTCACCTAAGTAGTAGTTAGTTGACGCCGGGTTCAAGTTCGGGATTGTCAGATTTCAAAGCCCATGTTCAAAATGAGTAAGCATATTTCTCAACCTAAAAAGCTCGTGGAGAGAAGAGAAGAGGCTTGAGACCATTCATTCATTCATTCACTCTTTCACTCCATTCATTCAGACATTCAGTGACGTGCGGAGCCTGCAGAGGTGTGAAGGACAAGGCCCTGCCCTCAGGAAGGTCACAGTCATACAGAGCTGGTTATAGCGAATATGGTAAGTGTTCTAGCAGAGGCAGGGTAACATAAAGTGCCGGAGTAGCACAGAAGAGGCACAGCTAATGGTACCCAGGAATGGGGCGCTGGCTGGGAAAGGCATCAGAGACGAGACGCCATTTTGCTGGACCGTGCAGACCAAGTCAGAGAAAATTGCTTATTTAGGCATTGAACGGGCGCTGTATCAGATTTGCAACGAATGCCACTTCACCAACATGACATAATAAGGAAACAAATATTTTTGAAATTCTGCTTGGTACAAAGTCCTGTGCTAGGCACCTTTTATGGACAGAGGTTAGCTTCCTGACAACCATCTCAGGTAGATTCTCTAATCTCCCTTATACAGATAAAGAAGATTCTCTAATCTCCCTTATACAGATAAAGAAACTGAGGCTCAGAGTGGTTGAGATGTGCCCAAAGTGGGAAGTTATTACTTATTTAACAAATTCAGTTATCTGTTCATTCATTCAATAAGCATTGGTGATATGGTTGGTTCTGAATATCAGTGGTGAACCAAGGAGAGCTAGACCCACCCCCCACAGAGACTACTGTCCAGTGGGGAAGACAAATATTATCTATCTATCTATCTATATATATAATGTTTTCCATATATATATATATGTATATATATATGGAAAACAATACATCCTTTGAGAAGAAGTTTCAAGTGAGAGTGATTGGAGAGCCCCTAGGATCTATAGTTGGGATTGTCCTCTGGCCCCATGCAGGCTTGTGCCCAGGTTTTAGGGGGAAGTTACCCTCAGTCAAAACTTCCAATGCAGCACATAGGACTGCTGTGCCCCGAGTCTGCAGGGAGCACAGCAGGGAAGAGGAGCAACATGGTGGACTCTAAAGGGTGATGGAAGAGACCGTTGATGTGCACGTGTGAGACACCCTTGGGGGTGCTGGGAAGGGAGGTTGGAGTGGCTACCGTTCTGTAGGGGAGAAAAATCTGAGCTGAGAAATGCAATTTTGTGCTCTAATTCTGATACTAATTTTACTTCTGTTTTTTTACAAAGTTCAGTGTTAGGGAGAGCAGGTTTCCCGGAGGGTGAAGAGCAGGGCTGCCCTGTTGATTCAGACCATGGTACCCAGAGTGTGCAGAATCTGTCCTTGTGGCCATGTGCTTTCCCTGGGTGGGTGTGGTGCAGAATGGGCTCTGTGCTGGCGAGAGATTGGGTGAAAGCACTGGGCATCAGGAAGGCTCAAAGACAGGTTCAGTATTCCCTAAGGCCAACTATTCCCCCTTATTGCTTTGATAAGGGCTGATCCTAGGAGGCATGTTATTCATAGTGATGATTTCTTTGTTAGTTTAAGGTTTTGGTTGCAAGCAACAGAAGCAGATCCTGTCTAATGCAACCAGTTGATTGAGAAATCTCAATTCACTGAGATATTAACATCAAATGTTTTATTTCATCCAGCTATACTAGTGATTCTCAAACCTTAATGTACTTATTATTTAATTATTTATTTATTTATTTTTTTGGCGGTATGCGGGCCTCTCACTGTTGTGGCTTCTCCCATTGCAGAGCACAGGCTCTGGACGCTCAGGCTCAGCGGCCGTGGCTCACGGGCCCAGCCGCTTCGCGGCATGTGGGATCCTCCCGGACCGGGGCACGAACCCGTGTCCCCTGCATCGGCAGGCGGACTTTCAACCACTGCGCCACCAGGGAAGCCCCTTAATGTACTTATGAATCACCTGAGGATCATGGTTAAATGCAGATTCTGGTTCAGCTGGTTTGGGCTAAGGGCAGACGTTCTGCTTTTCTAACAAGCCAATGCTGCCAGTCTGTGGACTGCATTTGGAGTAACAAGGAAATCTACCTTATGCAATGCCCCTTGCCCCTTTGTGATTCTGGAAACATGATCCTTGTTTTATTTTCACACTTTCCAACAGTTGCATGTTCTACTCGTTCTGGAAGTCAAAGCTTATTCCTCCTATTCATTATTTTAAAAACTTAAAATAAAGGTTTTAAGAATTTATTAGTCTCAAACATTTTGGACAAATCCTTCTCTTTCTCCAGTGTAGGTTAGAGTTGCGGTCCTGCCTTCTTAGACTGGGAAGGAGGTGTGAGGTCTGGTCCTGAGGTTTCCCCCTCTCCCACCAAGTGCATCTCATCAGGGGTCTCCCTGGAGACAGACAGGGAAGGGAGGCAGGGAGGGGAAGGCTCTCTCCTTAGCCTCCTCCACGCTGACCATGGGAAGTGCTGCAGACACTATTCTGCTTCAGGCAGCTCCAGCCATCGCTGGAGCCCTTTGCTGGTTTCTCCATGACCGTGCTGTGTGGGGTTTGGGGGAAGTGCTCACCGTGGCCCCTCCATCTCTTGGGAACCTACCAGAGGGGCAGGTTTACCTCCCTTTGGCTCCTGGAGGTATATCCCAGTGGCCCTTTCACCAGGCTGGGCATCCTCTCACATGGCCCTGGAACCAGTTATTCCTGTGGAACCAGCCTCTGTGTCTGGTGCTGGGTCCTGGCTATGGGGCTGGTTGAGTGGAGTGGCCATTCCTGCTTCTCCCACTCACGCAGGAACCCCTTCCGGGGGATACAATACTTGGGTCCAATGTCGGGCCATTGGGCATCCCACAGCCGCCTTCCAGGACTAGGTGGGAAGTGGGCCGAGGCTCCCCATCAAACCGTCTCCACCTATCCCACTCCATGCCCAGAAGCCACTCTCTCCCCTCCTGCTTCCAGGAACCACCACCCTCAGAATTCAGTCAACACTCCTGACTTGAGGCTCGTGCTTCTCTCTGGGATCTTCTCCTCCCAGGTGAAGTGATCTCAGGGAAAAGAGGGGAAGGCAGAGGTGAGTCTCACAACACAATCCTTGCCATGTCGGTGCCGATGGCTTCCTCTTGCAGGCGTCCTACCTCTTTTTGGCCCTCCGTGGGCTGGATATTTGGATATAAATCTGTCCTTAGTCTAAGCCATCACGTAGCACCAAGTAGCAATGTTCCCCCTGTTCCCTATGGACAGAACCCTGGCTGCTGGCAGAGCAGCTCACCGATGAAGGTATTTTTGACAGCTCCGGGTGTCTGAGGCTGTCAGCTGTGCGCCTGCTACAGGATCTGGACTCGTGCTTGTCACCGTCATCTCTCAATAGGAAACTCTCGCACATTCATCCAGAGAGACCACACACCTGAGCCGTTACAAAGCAGACAGATCTTTGTATTTGTGAAAGCTCCCAATGAATACTTCACGGAGAAAAGATTAATAAAACATCATGCAATTAGCTGCTTCCCTTCAGCCGTTCCATCTCATTAAGGGCGGCACAAGGCACCCCCAGGACTAACCAGCAAGCGGCTGGCCTGGGCCCTGGCTGGTGGGGCAGCCCTGCTGGTTCAGGGGAGCCAAGCCCCAGTTTTGCATTGTCTGGAGAAGAATTTTCTCCGCTAAGTGATGTGATAAATGGGGCTGGCTCTCGGCAGGACAGCTTTCAGCAGTCGCACCTTTATCTGTATCCCAGATTTTTCCCTTCATTTACTCGTTTATTCATTTATAGTCTTCTGTGTGCTTGGTGCCGTGCTAGGTGCCGGGTAAGGAGCACCGGTCTGTAGCTCCACTTCCGAAGCCCCTGCCGGATGGATCCCATCAAAGGCTTCTTCTGAGCCGCTTCCTGTCTGGTCCCCTCCCCCCATCCTCCTGCCTGCTCAGCTCTCATCTTCCACCCTGTGAAGACCCTGAAGGGTTCATCCCATGTTTTGTGCCTTTGCTCTCATTCTGTACGAGGCCCCCTCCCAGGCTTCCTTCCCTGCATCCCAAAGCTGTACAAAGAGACCCTGTCTCCTCTCCGCTTCATGAAGAACGACATGGAAAAGGCAGTGATGGGGGCCATGAAAACCCCGTTTCAACGCCTCCTTCTTACCTGGGCTAAGAAGAATCACGTGAAGCTAGCCTTTCTCGTCTGAGACTTTGTTTCCTGTTTGGTCGTGTTTTCTTTTCTCTGGAGTAGAATGGTTAGGAGAGGAAAATAGGTTTGAACGTGAATCTCAGGTCCTAGGAGGGTAGCAGGTAGCCTTGGGCAGGTGGCCGCATCTCCGGAAGCCTCAGGGTCCTGCCCTGTGGAAAGAGGAGGACAGTGCTGACCGCACAGTGTGGCAGAAGGTTTCACAACCTACACTTTCTGGAAGGGAAGCTGCGACGGTTACGGTTTGGGTAGTGCTGGGTGGGCATCAGACCCAGAGGCGCTGGGCTGGGTGGCCAGGTCTGCCAGCCCCTAGGGGACAGGTCCATCCCTCTGATGCAGGACACTGGCACTTTTCTGCCTTTTGTTGCCATCTTTAAATGGTGACACTGTCCCTGCTTCCAGCCTGGTGTCCCTGTGTGAGGCTGTGGCCTTGGTCTGGGATCGGCATGTTGACATGGTGCCCCGGCCCCAGAGACAGGAGCTGACAGCGCCTCCTGGCTCCCATCAGACTGAATCAGCTCGCGGCCTCCCGAGCAGGCTGTGACCCCTGTGAAGCCCGGTTAGACCCGTGGGATCGAGAGCATCGGGCTGGAATGTCACGCCTGGCAGCCTGACGGTCCATTCATGTGTCAGGCCGCCTTCTCTGAGCCCTTCTAAGCTGGAGGCAAGAGAACCGGGCCTCAGTGAAACATCTTGAGATCCAGAGTGACAGAGGAGGGGATGTACTCATAGCTTTGTTTGATCACCCCACACAGGCAGTTTGGATCGCTGTAAAGTGAACGGATTAGGACATGCAATTGTCTGGATGATCGCTTCAGCTCACTAGCCAACTTCACCTCCGTGGATGAGAGAGAGAGGAGGGGGAGGGGCAGAGGAAGAGGGAGGGGGAGGGGGAGAGGGGGAGAGAGAGAGAGAGAGAGAGAGAGAGAGAGAGCGGGAGAGAGGACAAAGTAGGAAGGTTGGTTTGGTTTGGACTAGGTCGTGGTGGTCTTCCATGAAGATGGAGAGTTTGGGCTCTGTGCACCCACCCCAACCCAGTGCAGTTGGAATCATCGGACAGTTTGGATCACAGACATGATGAAAGCAGATGAGTTTGTTGGGAAAGTCATCGAAGGTCATTGTAGCGAATGCTGTTGCTACCCAGCCTAAATCTCTTGTTTATGTTGGGGCCATCTCCCAGCTTCTGAGTGTTCGCTGCTCACAGCTGTCGCCTTTTTCTAAAGCGTTGTCCTCGGCCAAACTGAGCCACTCTGCCTGAAAAATAACACGCCCTGCCCGCCGCCTCCCAAGGCAATGGCTGACACTCAGAGGAGGCAATCAATCCACTTTGCCTCAGGGTGGCACCAGCTCTGGTACAACTAGTGCCTCTGAACTTACCTGAGGGCTCAAGCGTAGAGCACATCCTTGCTTGGTTCCTCCCTCGGCCTCATCCTGCTTTGCTCAGCTCCGTTCTTTGAGAGCATCCCCCCGATATATCACTTGAACAAGAATCCCCATCTTAAGCTTTGCCTCTGGGAAACCTGACCTGTGCAGTCATTGTGCACAGGAGAGTGGTAACCTAGTGCTGGGGAGATGAGGCAGGAGGCTCTGCAATGGTTCAGGCAGAAGTTGATAAGGTCAAGACCAGGGAAAGTGGCAATGAAAAGAGAGAGTAAGAGAGAGATGCCAGAGACATCAGGATGGGTGATGTACCAGGACCCCTGGGTAAGGGGGTGAAGGAGAGGGCAAACATGACTGATACTTCAAGTGGAGACGAGTGAGGGCACCTGTGGTGATGCCACAGGTTAATGAAAGAAGCAATGTTTACTGTGCCCTTTCCTATCTCTGGCTCACTTCTCCCATCTTCTCTGGGCCTGTCCCTGTGGCAGCTGCCCCTCTTCCTGGACTTGTTTAGGGTCACAGTTGTACCCTGCACGGCCATCTCCATTCCTCATGTGTGCCATGTCTCTCCAGCTAGATGGTCATCTCCGTGGCTTCCAGGACTGTGCTTTTCTGTGCAGAACTCCACGTGTGTTTTTCATATGTTAAGAGACTAAAGAGATGTTTGTTGACTAATTGCTAGGTTAGCTCTTAAGACTTCCTCCAAACCTTGGTGAGTCCTCCCTGGCCAGTTTGAGGTTTTCAAAGCTATAATGTCGTGACCTGTAGACCCTGGTTTCTACACCATTAACTTATTTCTGTTTCTTCTCAACTTCATTGAGGAATAATTTATTTCAGATAAACCACATCTTTAAAGTGTGTGGTTCAATGAGTTTTATCCATTATGTACATTCATAAAACCATTATCACAATTAAGACAAAAAGCATTTTCATCACCTGCATTCCATCCCCCTTTGCCCCCGGCTCCCTGTAACCACTGATCTATTTTTGTCACTTATAGAATAGTTTGTATTTTACAAAAATGGAATCATGTAGTACATGTTCTTTTGTGTTTGGGTTCTTTTACTCAGCACAGTGTTTTGAGATTCATTCATGTTGCTGAGTGTATTAGCAGTCCATTCCTTTTTTTAAAAAAAAAAAATCACACTTAATTTTGGGATAATTGTAGATTCGCATGCAGTTGTAAGAAATAGTACAGAGAGGTGCTGGGTACCCTTTACCCAGTTTCCTCCAATGGTAACATCTTGCAAAAATGTAATACACCATCACCAACAGGATACTGACATTGATAGCCAGTCCTCACAGGTTGGAAATCCCTCAGGTTGCCCTTGCTAGCCACATCCCCTTTCTTCACTCCCCCCCCCCCAATTTTAACCCCTAGCAACCACTAATCTGTTCTCCATATCTACAACATTGTCCTTTTCAGAATGTTATATTAATGGAATTGTTTGTATCACAGTATGTAACCTTTTGGGAGTGCTTAAAAAAAAAAGGATTTATTTTTTTAGCGCAGTTTTAGGTTCACAGCAAAATCGAGTGGAAAGGCAGAGGTTTCCCACGTGCCCCCTGCCCTCACACAAGGATAGTCCCCCCATTATCAATGTCCCCCACGAAGTGATACATTTGTTACAATTGATGAACTTGTGTTGACACATCATAATCAGCCAAAGTCCATAGTTTACAGGGGGTTCCCTCTTGGTGTTGTATATTCCCTGGGTTTGGACAAATGTATAATGGCCTCTGTCCACCATTATCGGGTCACACAGCGTAGCGTCACTCTCCTAAAAACCCTTTGTCCTCTGCCTATTCTCCTTTCCCCTCCCCCCCATCCATGGCAACCATGGATCTTTCTATTGTCTCCATAGATTTGCCTTTTCCAGAATGTCATGTAATTGGAATCATACAGTATGTAGCCTTTCCAGATTGGCTTTTTTTTTTTTCTTCACTAATAATATGCATTTAAGTTTCCTCCATGTCTTTTCATGACTTGAGAGCTCATTTCTTTTAGACAATATTCCATTGTCTTTATGTACCACAGTTTATTTATCCATTCACCAACTGAAGGACATCTTGGTTGCTTCCAGGTTTTGACAATTATGAATAAAGCTGTCATAAAGATCCATGTGCAGGTTTTTGTGTGGACCTAAGTTTTCAGCTTCTCTGGGTAAATACCAAGGAGTGGAATTGCTGAATCATATGGTAAGAGTGTTTCATTTTTTAAGAAACTGCTAAACTGGCAGAAGCATTACAGTTAGAGAAGACAAATTCATATCCAAAATATATACCTAGTCCAGTGAGAACATGTTGCCACCCGCCCCATGATGAAATGGGTGCAATATAATCAACTTGCCACTAGGTGGCTGTCTAATTCCCTTAGGGAATTGTGCCACACTAGGAGCTTGGGGCTGGGCTCTTCTGCTGGTAAGTTAGACCCTTGGTAACAGCAGTAACCAAGTCAGCCTTAGTGAGGGGAAGTTCATGTTGTTGAGCTTGTGTATAGCTGCCATCCTGCCAACATGCCCACTTCATACATCATCTATAGAGCAAACATTGGGGGTGATTGATATCCACAGAACATTCCACCTTGTCCGTGTTATGAAGAGTCTCCTCTGCAGTGGATGTCCTTTGGTGAGCATTCACATGGAACATAAATATCTTTCACAACATTTAGTACGTTTTTGGTCACTGTTTCTTTAAATATTTGTTTTCTGTTCCAATCTCTTTCTAATTCTGGCGCTCCAATGTCACAAATGTTAGACCTTCTGATATTTTCCCATAGGTTCTTGATGCTGTATTCATTTTCAAAATGTTTTATTTTCTTTGTTGTTTAGATCAAATAATTTCTACTGATCTGTTTTTAAGTTTGCTGACTCTTTCCTCTGTCCTCTGCATTCGGTTTTTGAGCTCATTCAGTGACTTTTAAATTTCATAGATTCATAGTCTCCTTTTTAGTTCTCGTTTTCCTTTTAAAAATAGTTTTTATTTTTCTGCTCGTATTGTCTACGTTTCCATCCATTTTGAGAGTATTACCTTCACCTCATGGAACATGTTTATAATAGTTCTTTTGTTTGTTTGTTTGTTTGTCTTTTGGTTTTTTTTTTTGCGGTACGCGGGCTTCTCACTGTTGTGGCCTCTCCCGTTGCGGAGCACAGGCTCCGGACGCGCAGGCTCAGCGGCCATGGCTCACGGGCCCAGCCGCTCCGCGGCACATGGGATCTTCCCGGACCGGGGCACGAACCCGTGTCCCCTGCATCGGCAGGCGGGCTCTCAACCACTGCACCACCAGGGAAGCCCTATAATAGTTCTTTTAAAGTATTTGTCTGACGATTCCAACATCTGGATCATCTGAGAACTGACATCTGTTGATTGTGTTTTCTTTTGAGAATTGGTAACATTACCCTGATTCTTTGTGTGCTGAGTACTTTGGAACACTATGTGGTGAATCTTTGGGTCCTGTTAAATTCTCTGCAGAATGTTGATTTTATTGTCTTAGCAGGCAATCAATCTGATTGGGTTCAAACTGCAAGTTCTTTCTTGCCATCTGTGGCAGTGGTTCCAATGTTTATCTGGGTTTCAAAGACTTTGTTATGCTGCTTTGGGTCTATTCCATGCATGTCCCTATCTAGGGCATGGGCAGTGGATGATACTGTAGTTCACATTTCAGAGTCTTGGCTATGACGCTTTGGGTTGATGCTGTGCATGTACAGCTTAGAGGTGATCCTGGTGCTTGTGACAGAATAAAGGGATCTCCCTCTGCAGCCCTCTCCTCTCTAAGATTTCCTCCACACTCTTCGCTCTCCAGAGCCCTTTTCCCAGGTCCTCTGCTGTGTTTTTCTCTGGTGTTTTAGGACCCCTGTCTGCTGTATAGTTCTGCAGTGGCACCACCCTTTGATCAAAGTCAGAAGATAAAAGAGGGGAAAACTGGGAAACTCATCCCTTGATGTGGATCACTGTTTACGTGTTGGTTCCCTTCCTTAATCTACCTAATTTGTTAACTTCTCGGAGTCTGCAAGTAGCTGTTTTTTGTACTTTGAAGTTTTAGTTGTAACCAGTGGGAGAGAAGGCTGGGGTGGGCTTAATTCATTTTGGCTGGCTCTGGAATTTCTAGGCAACTGTGTTTTTAGAGCTATTGCTAGGACATTGGAGTATGCTGCCTGAGAGTCGAGTGGCATTATTCCTGCTTCGGAGCTAGTGAACAGAACAAGCTGGTGATTGGGACCTCGAGTAGAGGGTGCCACAGAGAAACAGAGGGGCCTGATTGCCACAAAAAGGCTAGAAGTGATTTCCCTCTTCTTTTCTACTCAAGTAGGTATTTTATTTTATTTTATTTATTTTTATTGAAGTATAGTTGATATATGTTACTTTCAGGTGTACAATATAGTGATCTGGCAATCAAATATACTATGAAATGATGACTATGACAAGTCCAGTAACCATCTGCTCCCATGCAAAATTATTACAGTATTATTGACTATATTCCTTATGCTGTATATTACATCCTCATGACATTTATTTTATAACTGGAGGCTTGTACCTCTTCTTTTTAAAAAAAAAAATAAATAAATAATTAATTTTTGGCTGCGTTGGGTCTTCGTTGCAGTGCATGGGATTCTCATTGTGGTAGCTTCTCTTGTTGCGGAGCACGGGCTCTAGGCATGCGGGCTTCAGTAGTTGTGGCACGTGGGCTCTAGAGCGCAGGCTCTGTAGTTGTGGTGCACGGGCTTAGTTGCTCCATGGCATGTGGGATCTTCCCAGACCAGGGCTCGAACCTGTGTCCCCTGAATTGGCAGGCGGATTCTTAATCACTGCACCACCAGGGAGGTCCCCCTGATCACTTTTTAATTGGATTTTTTTTTTATACTGAGTTGTGTGATTTCTTTATATAATTTGCATATTAATGCTTATCAAATTTATCATTTGCAAATATTTTCTCCCGTTCAGTAGGTTGCCTTTTGTTTTGTTCATGCTTTCCTTTGCTATGCAAAAGGTTTTTTACTTTGATATCGTTCCATTTATTTATTTTTGCTTTTGTTGCCCTCGCCTGAGGAGACAGATCCCTCAAAATATTGCTAAGACTGATGTCAAAGAGTGTGCTGTTTCTGTTTCCTTCTAGGAGTTTTATGGTTTCAAGTCTTACATTTAAGTCTTTGATCCATTTTGAGTTTATTTTTGTGTATGATGTTAGGGAGTGTTCTAATTTCATTCTTTTATATGTAGCTGTCCAGTTTTCCCAACACCATTTATTGAGGAGACTGTCTTTTCTCCATTGTATATCCTTGCCTCCTTTGTTGAAGATTCATTGATCATATAAGCGTGGTTTTATTTCTGGGCTTTCTAGTCCATTGATCTACGTGTCTGTTTTTGTGCCAGTACCAAGAGCTTTGCGGTATAGTTGGAAATCAGGGAGTGTGATACTTCCAGCTTTGTTCTTCTTTCTCAAGGTTGCTTTGGCTATTCGGGGTCTTTTGTGGTTCCATACAAATTTTAGGATTATTTGTTCTACTTCTGTGAAATATGCCTTTGGATATTTTAGGAATATTAATTCTTCTAATCCATGAGCATGGTATATCTTTTCATTTATTTGTATTGTTTTCAATTTCTTTTATCACTGTCTTATTGTTTTCACAGTACAGGTCTTTTACCTCCTTGGTCAAATTTAGTTCTAGGTATTTTATTCTTTTTGATGAAATTGTAAACGGGATTGTTTTCTTAATTTCTCTTTCTGATAGATTGTTATTAGTGTATAGAAATGTTACAGATTTCTGTATATTAATTTTGTATCCTGCAACTTTACTGATTTCATTTATCAATATTAGTTCTAACAGTTTTTGGGGGAAGTCAATAGGATTTTCCATATATAGTATCATGTCATCTGCCAACAGTGATAGTTTTATAGAAGTGACTTCCTTGATCACTTGTAAGCAGATTTCTGTTTGTTTTAGGAACATGCTACGCATGTCATTTGCTACCAGATTCTTTGGAAATAGGAGATTTTTGCTTAAACCATGATGTCTGCTGAGGTGTAAATGGCAACTGGTGCCTGCAGTAACCAAAGGATGTCGTTAGTATTACACGGGCTCTTTAGCTGAGTCCCTGACTGGGCCCTGAAACTCCTGGTATGGCCGTATATGACTTTTTTCATCATCTTCTTCTTTTTTAAAAATATTTATTGATTTAATGATTTGGCTGCACCCAGTCTTAGTTTCGGCACGTGGGATCTAGTTCCCTGACCAGGTTTCGAACCCGGGCCCCCTGCATTGGGAGCAAGGAGTCTTAATCACTGGACCACTAGGGAAGTCCTGATTCTTTTCTTCTTATAAGAACAAATAGCAGTAGTAATTTTAGACTCCTGTCCTTAAGTAAGGGAGACCAAAACCTTTTGCACCCCAGCTTGGAAGGTTTGCTGCATATCCATACTGGGGAGAGAGAACATTATTCTCATTCTGCTGTTTAAACCTCCTTTGTTTAGCAATACTATTTATTAAATCTTTTGATATATATGTAGTTTTAATCAAAAGGAATTTGTATCTAGCTTTGACTGCTCAGCAGAAGTAAATAAAAATACTAAAGATAAATGTGTTCCTTTGATTCCCAAATAAAGCAAAAGGAAGTTGCTGTTGGAATTTGCCTTGAACCCACACATTTTTGCCCAGCAAAATTAATACAAAGGGTCATAACATTCAAGTCTGCCTTTTCCTGGGACAGTTTGCTTGGGCCTGTGGGGATTCAGCTGTAAGTTGCAGGCAACCCCTTTGTAACTGGCTTCAGTCAGTGAGGGAGAATTGTCAGAGCTGGCATCAAGGACTTTTAGATAAGGGGGGTATTCTGCTAGTTGGGGAAATGGTTGGGTAGAAGGCAGGATGTAGCAAGATATTTCTTGGATTTTGTGTTTGACAGATTTAAAAGGCATGTGAGACCTTTGGCCAGTCTCTGTCACCTAGAGTTTTGAAAACTTTAATTTTATCCTAATTAAAAATAATTGAGGGCTTCCCTGGTGGCACAGTGGTTGAGAGTCCGCCTGCCGATGCAGGGGACACGGGTTCGTGCCCCGGTCCGGGAAGATCCCACATGCCGCGGAGCGGCTGGGCCCATGAGCCATGGCCGCTGAGCCTGCGCGTCCGGAGCCTGTGCTCCGCAACGGGAGAGGTCACAGCAGTGAGAGGCCCGCGTACCGCAAAAACAAAACAAAACAAAAATAATTGAAGTGCCGTTTACTCCAGGGAGAGGGGCAGCCGCAGAGTCTGTGGACCCTAAAGCATTAGACATGTCTAAGCCTCACAAACTTTTCATCCTTTCCCTGGGGTCCCTCCTGAGGCAACACCTTCTTATGGGTCTCACTGAGGGCTCAACTTTCAAGAAACGCCATAATGAGTGTTTGAAGGAGGAAGTTAAGAAGAGCTGCCTTCAGGCCTTTTTTCTGACTAAGAAGCTTACTAATCAGGGTCCCCAGACAGCACAGTTCAAGCCATTTGGCACAATCTTACTATAGATTAAAATGCCCCCACCCCCCAGGCCCCCAAACAAAAGCCAGAGTGCCAACCAGGGGGACCAGTACTGGGAGGGGGCTTCTTGTTGTAGTCTGGGGTAGAAAGAACCGAAGACCAGTGCCGTGAGTCAAAGCCAAGATCAACACCAAGACCGTGGCACGGGGTGGGGGAGGGATGGGAAAGGGGGCCTGAATCGACAATCAGGAGTCAAGCTGGACGTGGAAGGCATGGAAGTGGTTCTGGAACAAAGTGGGCTGGTCCTGGGTGGCTGCTGGCTGGCGCTGGTGCAGGCGAAGTTTACCTTTGTTGTTCGGGAGGAGCGGGGGACTGTTGTAGATGGGCTTGTTAGGTGGCCCTAAAGGTGTAGGATCCAGTCAGACAATACTGAAGGGGACTCTCAGTGTTTATTTCCCTTTCTCTTTGTCATGGTTGTGACTATAGAATCAGTTGTAAATAAATGACATTTTTAACTTGTACATTTTCCCATTTTACAGTTACAAGTATTGCTTTAAAATATTTTATTATTAAAAAAATGTGCCGAATGGTTAAAAAAAAGCACAACTTGGAAATCACAAAAGAGAATTAAGAAGAAACTTAAAATGCACCAGGAATTAGACCACCCGGAGATAACTGTCATTGGTATGTTGGTGAATTTCCTTCCTGGTATTTTGGATGTTAAAAGAAACTTGTTGAGCTTGTGTTTTCACGCAGATGAGCTGACCAGGTGAGCCATGCTGGCTAGGTGTGAACCACGTCAGCCAGGTGAGCCATTATCCAGAGCAGAGACCTCCAGCTTGAGTGTTGATTGGAGAAATCTCCAGACACATTTGCCCTGAGTAGATGGACCCTGTTAGTGGTCCGACATTATTTTGTCACTATCATTGGTGTGTTTCATCACATGGAGCATCTGATCCCATTTGGACCCAAGACCTGGGAAAGTAAAGCCCAGAATTATGATCCAGTTAAGGGAATAGTTCTGCTTCTTATGCAAGTCTAAGGAGGCCCATTTTCAAGTCAGTGTCATTACAGTCACTCAGTGGGGGAGTATAGTTCTCCAAGCATCTTCTGTAGTAAGACCTTATTACGATGATGGGTGTAAAGAAATATCCATGAGACGTGCACATCTGATGATAACGAGAACCCCAAACCGTGACATGTCCAATGAACTGTTTAACTGGAAAGGATTTTATCGGAAATGGCGGCCACCCTCCTGACTCTCCAGCTATGATGGGAAGTTATGGAGTGTCGATCATCCTCCACACTGCCCACAGAACGGCTGGATGAAGTCATATAAATGCAAATTATGCTGTAATTAAAGAGGAAAGAGGCAAGAAGCGAAACATTTAGCTGAGCATGGCCTTCAGGGTCCTCTGTTGCCTTTGAGAGTCCAGGAAGGCTCTGAGGGTTTGCTTTGAAATCATCCCCTTACGCTGTTGACAGGGACAGGAGGTTAATGAAGAGAGCTGCGGCAGTGGTTTTGAGAGAGCTGGCACGCCATTTCGGGGTGACAATCACGAGGGCGTGTCAGATTGATGGTTCTCTGACCCCTCCCGGCAGGAGGAAGAGCAGGCTTCCTGTTACTTACTTTGTCTCCCCACCACCGGTTATCTTCCAGGGACCCAGCATTGGGGCTGATGGAAAAGGAAGAAAGAAAAAGTGTTCATATGGGGAGGCAGTGCTAAGACCGTTTGCATGGGCTGTAATGACATCTATTTTTAATTTAAGTTTTTCAACAGTTCTAACATTCAATTTCAAAATAAAGTAAAATAAAATAAAGTAAAAACAAGTGAAACTCTCTTTTTCCACTTTCAGCCCCTGCCCAGCACTGCTACGCTCCAACCTCGACCACAGGAACCACTGTTATTAGATTTCTGGGTTGTCCTTCCAGAGTGTCTTTGTGCTGATATATGCAAACATTAATATATACTCTTATTTCCCTCCATTTTTATGTGGAAGGTAACATACTGTATTTTTTTTTTTTTTTTTTTTTTTTTTTTTGCGGTACGCGGGCCTCTCACTGTTGTGGCCTCTCCCGTTGCGGAGCACAGGCTCCGGACGCGCAGGCTCAGCGGCCATGGCTCACAGGTCCAGCTGCTCCGCGGCACGTGGGATCTTCCCGGATTGGGGCACGAACCCATGTCCCCTACATCGGCAGGCGGACTCCCAACCACTGCGCCACCAGGGAAGCCCAACATACTGTATTTTATACCTTGTTCTTTTCATTTAATATATCATGGAGCCTTTTCCATACCAGTACATGGAAAGCATCCTTATCCTTTTCTACAGCTGTGTATTGCTCTATGGATGTACCATACTTACTAATCCCCATTCATGGACATTTCGTTTATTTCCAATTTCGCTACTGCAAACAAGTGTCACTGTTTTGTGTGTCTGCTTTCCCCTGGGTTCTGAGCTCCATAGAGCCTATGCCCTGGGCGTTATTCATAACACATAATACAGTTTCCGATACGTAGTGGATGCTCAGTAAATGTGAGTGGTGGAATTCAGTTAAATAGAACACCAGAAATCCATAGAGGCAGCCCTGGTGAACACAACTGTCAGCCTGCCCACTGGGGTGATTACAGTAGGCCTGGTAAGACCTTCCTTCCCTCCCCAGCTCAACTCCAGATCTTCTGGGTCATAGCTGGAATCCCTCTATTCCTTTCATCCCTTTAGCTTCCTGCTCTCACTTGTTAAAGAGCAAAAGCTCCACCCTGGTGTTTGCCAGTCATGTGCCTCTCAGTGGGGGTCTTCTTACTCTCAGAGGAGGTCTCCCCTCTCCTGGCCACATCACACATTCTGACCATTTAGGAGGCAGAGGGACAGACACGTACAAGTGAGTCAAGTCATAACTGGCTCTCATTCATGCTGTCAGGTGGTCACTTACTTGGTTGGTCCAGGGCCTCAGAACAGAGACTCTGGGCTCAAATCTCAGCTCTGCCACTTCCTAGTGGGCGGCATCAGGCAAGTCGCTTTATCTCTGTGTCTCCATTTTTTTTTTTTTGAATTTTATTTAATTTATTTTTTTATACAGCAGGTTCTTATTAGTTATCCATTTTATACATATTAGTGTATATATGTCAATCCCAATCTCCCAAATATCGTATATTAATGCATATATGTGGAACCTAGAAAAATGGTACAGATGAACCAGTTTGCAGGGCAGAAATAGAGACACAGATGTAGAGAACAAACATTTTTTTAATCTGTAAAATAGAGATACTTAACATTTATACCAACCTCATAGGGTTGTGGGTGGGATCAATGAGCTAAAGTACTTATGACAGTGCCTGGCATGCAGTAAGTGCTGGTAAGGGTTTGCTATCATTGTAATTGGCCCTCAGGGTGGGGAGGGGAGTGGGTGCCTGCTATCCACTCTGAGACTCTGCCAGCCCTCCTGGGCAACCTCTCAAAGCTGGGAGGGGTTGGCACTCTCCTTACTGCTTTCCTGGGTCACTTCCTTTGACACCAGTCAAAACAGGATGGCTTGCATGAACTTCACTAACATTACATGCTCCTTTCTTGTGTTGCCTTTGCCTTGTTAGTCTCCTGGGAATGAGCACACAGCTCTTTGATGAGTTTTGCTTAAGAGTAATAAAAAGTAGCCAGCCTATTAATTCCATCAATTTCCAAGTAAGAAGGAAAAATCATGTCATGATGATAGCACAGGGCAAGATCTGATTGTGGGTTTCCTGTATCAGTGGTTTTATCAGATAGGAAAGGGAACGAGAGGCAGGGCCTACCCTGTATTGTTGCAAGGTTTCTACATTTTTACGTGGAATAGTACAATTCTAACTTTAAGTAGATTGAAAAATTAAGGACTTATATTATAATCCCTACAACAACCACTAAAAAATATGATTGAAAGAGACATAGTTGAAAAGCCAAAGAAGAATTCTAAAAATTATTAAATTAATCCAAAAGAAAGCAGGAAAGGAGCAGGAGAGGAACAAAATCAGAGAACACAAATAGAAATCACATAAAAATGCTTAATCACTATTCAAAAATAAAATAAATAAATCATTGATACATGGAACAATATGGATGAATCCTTAAATTCATCCAGAATAAGCATCAAAAAAGAATGCACACTGTGAATCTTTATTTTCTATATCTATATCTATTTATCCATCTAGCTAGCTAACTAGCTATCAAATTCACTTGTATGAAGTACTAGAGTACTGAACTGAATCTATGGTGGAAAAAATCAGCAACCGTTGCCTTAGTGGGAAGAGGGCAGGGATTTAACTGGAAGGGGCATGAGGGGATTTTCTTGGGTGATAGTTATATTATGTATCTTTAAAGAGATTTGGGTTGAATGTGTGTATGCATGTCAGATTCATCAAATGGTACACTTAAGATTTGTGAGTTTCATTGTATGTAAGTTTACCTAAAAAGAAAAAAGTAAATTAATATTCACTTTAATTATGGTACACATGCTAAAATATTTAGGGTGAAATTTACTGATTTCTGCAACTTACTTGCATAAAAAATAAGGTAAATGATGGATAGAGAGTTGGATAGATGGTAGATATATAATAAAATAATTATAATCAAATGTCAATTGTAGAATCTAGGTAGTGAATACATGGTATACATTTTTTCAACTTTCCTGTATGTTTGAAAGCTTTTATAATGAAAAATTGGTTAAAAAAAAAAAAAGGTGAAACAAACCATTTTCAGATAAAACCTGTGGAAATTTGTTGCCAGCAGACCTGCACTACAATAAATGCTAAGAAAGTTTCATGTGGAAGGGAAATGATACCAGGTGAAAATGTGAATCTGTAAGGAGGAAAGAAGAACCCTGGAAATCATAAATAGCACATACTGTTTTTCCTCTATTTTCTATGTTACTTAAAGCCAACTGACTGTTTAAAGCAAAAATGATGACAAATGTATTGTGGCATTTAAAATATATGTAGAAGTGAAATGTTACAACAACAAGAGTACAAAGTCAGGAGGGGGTGTAAAGAGAATTACACTTTGTAAGTTTCTTCATTATAAAGGAAGTAATATTAATTTCAGACAGAATGTGATAAGGGTATATATTTTAATTATGAGAGAAACCACAAAACATAAACAAAAATAGTTATAACTAAATAGCTGATGAATGGAATGTAGAACCGAAAAATGCTTGATTAACCCCAAATGAAAGAAGGAAAAGAGGAAGAGAGAACAGAGTAGATAAGTAAAAAAATAAGAATTACATTAAATGTAAATGGACTAAATATGCTGCTTAAAAGGCAAGAGATTCTCAGACCAGATAAGAAAGCAAGACCTAAATCTATGCTGTTTAAAAGATATACACTTGAAATACAAAGACACAAGGAGGTTAAAGTAAAAGGAAGGAAAATATATGCCGTGCCAATACTAAGCACAAGAAAGCTGGTGTGGCTATATTACTATCCCAGAAGGAGCATTACCAGAAATAAGGTGGGTCATTTCATAGTGAGGGGCTGTGTTTTGGTTTAAACATCTCTAATAAGGATTCTGAATTTCAATCAGAATATTTGCCAAAACAGCTGTTTTGTGTTTGAGTTCTTCATTTTTTATTTCTCTTCCTCTCACGTCTCATGTAACTCCTTCCTCTCTAATATTATTAATTTGTAATAAAGTGCTTTTCCCATTTTTTTTCTTTAAAAACTAATTAGCAAAAATAAAATTTAAATAATTGCCCATAGTTTCCTCTTTGTAACAATACATTTGCCTTCCTTTTATCTTGTCCCTCTGTGGTCCTGGTGCATAGGCATTTACAGTTTTTATAGCTGAAATTATAACACGGGTACAATTTTGTGTTCTGGTCATTCTCTTATATCAGTAAAACACCCTGTTTATCTTGCATGTATTATGGCAAGTTTTCTCAGCCTTGGCACTATTGAAATTTTGCGCCAGATTTGTTTGTGGGGAGCTGTCCTGTGCATTGTGGGTGGCTTAGCAGCACCGCTGAACTCCACAATTACTAGATTCCAGTAGACCCCAACCCCCTAGTTGTGACAATCAAAAATGTCTCCACTTTGCCAAAAGTTCCCTGGGAGGTAAAATCACCCCTAGTTGAGGGCCACTGAATCTGGGAATCATTTTTATTCACAGCCTAACATTATATACATTTAGTTGAGGACTCATACTTTGCCAAAATAATTCCTATTACTGGACATATTATTTCCAACACTTTCCATTTAAATTTAAATTCCATTTAAATTTCACTAGAAGAGGCATGCTCATAGCCATTCCTTCCTTCTAGGCTACTTATTTTCCTTAGAGTAAATTCCTGGGTATGGGGTGTGTGGGTTCAAGGACATTTGACCATCCTCTTTTGAGGACTTTGAGAAGAATGATCCTCAGAGTGATCAAAAACTGGGGATTTCCACGCCCTGAATTAGTCCCCTGCCAATATAAACCACGCAAATCATTTACGACCCATCTGTGTCATGGAGAAAAGTGCAAGGTGACTTATACATTTTGGTGCTGGGTCAACAAATTAGTTATCTGAGCTATAAATTCCTGCAGTGATCCATAAATCAAACCTGTATTATATAAATCAATAGATACAGATATATGATGAGAATTTAAGAATACTAATTTATAAAATGCATTATGATGAATTGAACCACGCAATAAAGGAAAACTGTGGCCCATCCATCAGTGCCTCCTCACCCAAGGAGACATTAGATGCCCAGACTGGCAGCAAAGGAGCTGGGAAGGAAAGTCAATAGACTCTGCATGGAAGGGGAATATGGAAAACTCTTAGTGATTCCTGCAAAATAGATTGCTGATGTATATTTTAACTTTCAAGAAACATCTAAAGTGCAGTTTTCCTTTTTTGTATTTTTTTCCTCCAGAGTGTCTGGTGCCTCTGGATTTAAGGATGGTTGAGAAAGTAGCCAAGCTTTTTCTTGCTTCTGGGCATGCTGCTGCTCCAGCCTGGAATTCTTCCCTCCAGTTCTCTCTCTTCACTTATATTCATCCTCCGGTTCTCAGTTTGAATGTCCTTTCTTCAGGGACACCTTCCCCCACACCCCTGACTGGATCAGGTCATCCTGTCAAGGGCTTCTATAGCTTCCCGCTTCCTCATTGCTTATGTATCCATTCCCACCTATTGTTCATGCCCATGATCGCTCTCCCGCATGAGAGCATAAGCTCCAGAGGACAATAGTAGCGTCTGCCTTATCCTCTGCTATATATCCAGTACCTAGTACATTGCCACAGACTACACACGCTAGTGTTTCTGGAATAACTGAATGACAGTAGAAAGGAGGGTCCCATAGGTAGGGGCTGGGGGCTTGGAGATGCCATCTCTGGCAGATGCTGGGTCAGTGATGCGTAGTATTTATTCTAAACTTCCTCAGCTGTTTTATGAGAACTTATTAAAGGAATGTTGTGGGTCGATAAGTTTGAAAAAATTGCGTATTTCATTCCGCACTAGAAGAGTTGGGATGCACATCACCATAGGGAAGGCTCTTCTAGTTAAAAATGTTAAATGTTGGGCTTCCCTGGTGGCGCAGTGGTTGAGGGTCCGCCTGCCGATGCAGGGGACGCGGGTTCGTGCCCCGGTCCGGGAAGATCCCACATGCCGCAGAGCTGCTAGACCCGTGAGCCATGGCCACTGAGGCTGCGCGTCCGGAGCCTGTGCTCCGCAACGGGAGAGGCCACAACAGTGAGAGGCCCGTGTACTGCAAAAAAAAAAAAAAAAAAAAGTTAAATATTGTTTCACTGAGGTCAGGGTATCCAAACAGAGGGAGGTTATCTGGGTTGTGAGTTTTGCCGGATCCAATCACCAGCCCCTGATCAACACAGTTTTCTTAGGCGTTTCATGGTCTCGCCATCCTGGACAAGGTGATGCCAGAGACACAGGCTACAAATCCTTTCCTACCAAGAGATCGTGTCTTGTTGGGGATACACATACGTACCTGTAACTGAAACCTCAGGCAAACTCTCTGGGGTACGAAACAAAAATTTATTTTTTTCTAACCACAGCCTTTAAACCTGCTCTATTGTATTTCCCTTCCCCACCTCTCGACAAGAGTTCTTGCAGACCCCGCGATTTTATGGTCCCTTTAACTATAGAAATAGTCATCCTGACACTCAAGACTCACATTCACGCAGCAGCAAGTCCTTCTGCTTAAATCCCCACTTCAGCTTCTCTCCCATCCAAAGCCTCTCCTCCCCCAGCTCAGCTGTGGCCTGTGACTGAGGTCTTCTTTTATTCTCTCTTCATCTTCAGCTCTTCTGGGGTGGGCAGGAGGAGGGGGACTTAAAGACAAGGGCCAGACACGCTTACACCCGGCTAGAGATGGCGGCGGCAGCGGCGGGGGACTCCGACTCCTGGGACGCGGACACGTTCTCTCTGGAAGATCCGGTGCGGAAGGTGGGGGGCGGCGGCACCGCCGGCGGGGACCGCTGGGAAGGCGACGACGAGGACGTCAAGGATAACTGGGATGATGATGATGATGATGAAAAAAAAAGAAGCAGAAGTAAAACCAGAAGTAAAAATTTCAGAAAAGAAAAAAACAGAGAAGATAAAAGAGAAAGGATGGCAGCGGAAGAAAAGGCAAGAAGAAATTAAAAAGAGGTTAGAAGAACCTGAAGAACCTAAAGTGCTAACACCAGACAAACTGCGGCTAAAGAAATTACAGGAAGAGTCAGACCTCGAATTAGCGAAAGAAACATTTGGTGTTAATAATACAGTTTATGGAATAGATGCTATGAACCCATCTTCAAGGGATGACTTCACAGAGTTTGGAAAGTTACTAAAAGATAAAATTACACAATATGAAAAATCACTATACTATGCCAGTTTTTTGGAAGCCTTAGTTCGAGATGTGTGTATTTCATTGGAAATTGATGACTTGAAAAAGATTACCAGTTCATTGACTGTACTTTGCAGTGAAAAACAGAAGGAAGAAAAGCAAAGCAAAGCCAAAAAGAAGAAGAAAGGCGTGGTTCCCGGAGGGGGATTAAAGGCTACCATGAAAGACCATCTGGCAGATCATGGTGGTTATGATGGAGGATATGTTCAAGATTTTGAAGACTTCACGTGACGTTTTATCTTCTCCTGGTGTCTTCTTTCTGTTGCCCACAATCCCTTCAACGTGTAGCACAACTTCCTTTCCTTTCAGTTCTGCCAAATGCTACAATCAGAAGTGCAGTATCTTTTGTGCTGGTTATTAACCCCTTGACACTTAGGTGCTAATGTGCAAATGAGGGAACTTGGATCTTGCTGCCAAGGGGTTAAAATTGGGAACCTCCATTGCTACTAAATCATAGTTTAAAAAAACAGACCTAATAATGTTGTTGTTGCTATCTGATTCCGTAGCAGCAGTCACTAAATTGGAAACAAAGGTTGCCACACGACAAAAAATTGTGTAGTATTTACCAGCACCATTCAGTAATACAGCCTTAACCATACCTCCTTGAACTACTTCATAACTTGTCAAGAAAAGCAGTCTGCTGTAAGGGCATGTGGTGTGCACCTAGTATTAAAGTTGCTTTGTCTTAAAATTGAGAGTGAGGATATTAAAAATACATTGTGAAGAAGACTGCTTATCTCAGAGTGAAGATACGGCAGCTGAAAAGTGCTAGTTTGATACTTAAAAATTAAATGACCATAACCCTCCAACTTGGAAGCTGAAGAAGGTCAACCTCTCCATTATTGCATTACCAAGTTGTGGAATCTCTTGAGTGCATAGACTGTCTAGTTTCTATCTATCAGACTATTCTACTGAGGGAGTGCTTCAGATGGGGGAGGGAAACTCCTTACTACCTATTTTATTTGTCTGATTTAAGTGTCTGAGAAACAAATCTCCTTTGTTCTCTGAGGCGGCAGCGGATCAGCTTTAACGGGGTTTTGGCATTTCCTTTATAAAACTTTGTTTTGTTCCGCAAACTGCGCCATTTAACTACAGTTTGGTAAATTGTTATGTTAACAATTATGACATCTGCAATGTTTTATAAAGCAACTAATTGAATAAAGTCACTATTGTGAGGAAAAAAATAAAATAAAATAAAGACAAAGGCCAAAACCTTTGTGCTTAATGGGCCATGCCGTTGTGGTCCCCTCTCCACTCGCGGGGGCTGGGCGTGGATGGTCTCCAGGGACAGGCAGGGTCATGCTGGCTGTCTTGCAGGTGAATATGTGGACTTTTCTGAAGCCCCTCAGGAGGGGGCTCCCCACGGTCCAGGTCCCTGACCTCTTGTGACGCTCCTGTCTGCCCCCCAACCCAGGCTCTTCCTGGGGGAGCCTCTTGCCCTGGCAGCCCATCCCTGGGGTGATGCCAGCCCACTTCCTCCCATGGCACTGGCTAGGACCATGGGAGGGGCACCCTTGTCCCTCCAGACTCTGTGGCTCTGTCACCTCGTGGGGCTGTCATGGGCTGGTCTGCTCAGACTCCCACCTTCAGAGCTCTCCAGGTGACCCTCAGGAGACTGTGGCCCCTCCCTCCCAAAGTCTGGGCCACCCACAGCCAAGCCTTCCAAGAACAGTCTCGCCACAGTCTGCACCGGGGCAGCCTTGGGGCCGACATCTGGCTGGAGAGGGGCAGCCAGGCTCCCTTTCAAAACACCCTCCACCTTTCCGGGTGGTGCCCCAAGAGCCCTCTTCACCTGGCTTGGCTGGACGGGAGCGCTCACATCCCTCTTCAAGGCCGTTTCCTCCAAGGACTCCCTCCCCCATCGATGACCTCCTGTGGCTTTCCAGGCTGCGTATACAGGAGGGTGCAGTGGTGGGGTCAGGCTTACAAGACCTCTAGCTTGTTTCTTAGTAAGCACCTTGGGGCTTTCTCCATAATTAGGGGCACTTAACACTAAAGACCCTCAGCTGTGGGGCTGTGATTCTGAGCTAAG
Organism: Orcinus orca; assembly: GCF_937001465.1. Taxonomy (NCBI): domain Eukaryota; kingdom Metazoa; phylum Chordata; class Mammalia; order Artiodactyla; family Delphinidae; genus Orcinus; species Orcinus orca. The sequence goes on from NC_064563.1 coordinate 28,250,066, forward strand.
CAGGAAAATCTTTCATTCTTCTGTTCACGCGTAGGTGAATGGGCAGCATCAGACCACACGTGACAATGGACTTGGCTGGAGGTCTTTGCAATGCTCAAGGCATGTTTGGAATAGGACAAGACCACAGATCTGAGAGTCCGGGGAGGTTTCCAGTGGGAGTTGGGGCCTGATCTGAGCTTTGAAGGATTTTTCTTTATTTAAAAAATTGCATTATAAAAGTTATATAGGTTTCTTATAAAAAACAACCACAAGATAAAATAAAACTCCCTTCCGGTCTCACTTTCCCAGAATAACCTCTCATAGTAGCTCTGTATTGCCCTAGACCTTTTAAAATGTATATATAGGGACTTCCCTGGTGGCGCAGTGGTTAAGAATCCACCTGCCAATGCAGGGGACACGAGTTCGGTCCCTGGCCCGCGAACATCCCACATGCCGCAGAGCAACTAAGCCCGTGTGCCACAACTACTGAGCCTGCGTTCTAGAGCCTGTGAGCCACAACTACTGAGCGCACATGCCACAACTACTGAATCCCACACACCTAGAGCCCGTGCTCTGCAACAAGAGAAGCCACCGCAATGAGAAGCCTGCGCACCGCAATGAAGAGAAGCCCCTGCTCGCCACAACTAGAGAAAGCCCGCACGCAGCAACGAAGACCCAACACAGCAAAAATACATAAATAAATTTTAAAAATGGTTAACTTAAAAAAAAAAGAAATAAGCTATTTAAAAAAAAAACGTATACGTAAACACACACATCCGAAACACAAAGCACAAGTTTTTTTTGTTTTTGTTTTAAGACAATGTGTACCGGCTTGAAGGATTTTGAACAGTCTTTCACCAAATATTTGTGTGTGGCTGTGGCTTGCGATGACCCCGTGCCAGTTACTGAGGGCAGGGAGATAAGGCACGCTGGCCAGGCTTGGAGGAACAGGGCTGCTGGATGTGGCTGTGCCTGGGTCCTGTCACCCAAGCACATGTCCTGGCTGTGTGCATCCCGTGAAGGTGCCCTGGAGGGAGGGATGTCTTTTCATAATTACAGCAAAGGCATTGGCTCCCTGAGAAAGGTCCAGCTTACTGGTGGAGCCAGAGAAAGGAACAGACCACTCTAATGCTGGAACAAGGCTCGAGGGTGACCCAAGGCCTTGTGCGCAAGGAGATAGGAGATCTCCACACCGAGGGAGCATGAGCCGTGAGGCCGGGGACCTCTGGGGACTCAGAAGAACACCTGGCTTCTGCCTCTGGGATCTGACCGTTTACCTGGGGTGAAACTCACACACCTGAGATAAATGTCAACAAATTGACCAAATGAATGATGTGCTGAAGTGTGAGATACAGATGGTACAGATGGTGATGTGCTGAAGTGTGAGATACAGATGGTATTCTAGACATCTGGCTTCTGTGTGGGGACATGCCGGCCAGGCTTTCTGATGGTCAGTGGAACTCCTCTGCTCAAAACCCTTCACTGGTCTGTCTCCTGTCACGTTCAAGAGAAAGAAAACCCAAACTTCTTTTCAGGGACATAAGGAGGGCCCTCTGAGATCTGAGTGCCCTCTACCACTCCAGCTTCATTTCCTGGCCTTTGGGTGTTCCAGGACCCTCCACTTACACGGAGACTCTTGGAGTCCCCAGAGCGCCCTGCCCTCAAGGTTCTGCAGCTTCTCGGCCTCAGCACATGCTGCTCTAAGTCTGGATGATCTTATGTGCCCCTCGCTGCCCCTCCCACAGTCTGGCTAACTCTCCCTTGGTTCCTAACCATGGCAATGCCCGTGGGGTTTGGGAATTTCCTCCTAGAAACCACTTCTGCTCTTTTCGTTTAAGTGGAGTTGGGAGCAGCCTAGCTGGTGATATACTTTCTCCTATTCTGTCATTCACTCCTAAAACTTCATGGCAGACAGAGGGGAAAGGAGGTCCAGATAACCCAGTGTGGTCTCAGAGAGGGAGGCCTGCTGGAAGAGACACTGAGCCTTTGTACATATTAAACTTTACTTGCAGCGGCAAACCATTACATGCTCTGCTGAGGTAGAAAATGGCATTTTTCTTTAAGCTCTGTTATGTTTGAAAGTTATTTGAATAATAGTATACTCGTATATCCAAATCAATTCCTTGTTAGAATGACTCGATGCTTTTGAAACATCATCTTTGAGGACACACGTATTTAATCTTGGTGGAATATCATTCCGTTTGCTGACACCATTCAGCCTCAGTATCTATTTGCAGCCATAATTAACATGAAGGAGCTCTTAATTGTGTTCTGTGAATCAAAGCCCAGAAAAAAAACGTAAAAATTTGTCTCAAAAAGAAAACAGGGGCTTCCCTGGTGGCGCAGTGGTTGAGGGTCCGCCTGCCAATGCAGGGGACACAGGTTCATGCCCGGGTCTGGGAGGATCCCACACGCCGCGGAGCGGCTGGGTCCGTGAGCCATGGCCACTGTGCGTCCGGAGCCTGTGCTCCGCAACGGGAGAGGCCACAACAGCGAGAGGCCCGCGTACCGCAAAAAAAGAAAGAAAACAGACTTCTTATATACGAAGTCTTCTGGGTACTCTGGAAAGCCTGAGATTGTTTCCACCAGCCGAGCAGGTTAGGCTCTTTGTGCCAGTTATTGGCTACGAGTGATGCATGGATTTTCCTTCCTGGGCACCGAGGACGGTGGATGATGAAAAATGGTGACCCTGCCGCTTGCACAGACCCTTCCATCTGCCCTGTTGCTCCCCTCCTGCTTTGTGAAATTCATCAGGTGAGCACTGTTCTAATGGCTGCTCCAACCAAAACAGTAAAAACCTATCAGGGGAGCTACCTATTTGTATCCAATTGTGTTAACGTCCCACTAACATGCTTTTCTCTGCCCTGCCCTTAACTTCTTTTGACGGATGATGTAAGAAACTGATGGGTGAAGCCCTCTGTGGTATTTATTGTAGCTGGTTGGTGAGGATATTGTCCACTAAATCCGTGGACCTTGTTTGAAGAGCCATCTGAAACATTTAAAGCTCGAGTCCAAGAAAGGCATTGTTTCATCTGCAGAACTACGATGCTTTATTTTTCGTGGACAGATTCAATTTTGTAATTGATTTGCTGTGGCTGCCAGGAAACTCAGAGCCGTATTTGCAGTCCAGTTTTTACCAGCGTATGACCCTGTGAACCTATATTTATGTATGCTGTTCCTTGATTCACCTTCCTATTTTATTTACACTTCTTCTTTTCTGATTTTATTTGATGTATATTTATATTCATATCTCCAGCTCTAGCCCCTTCTATCAAACACACAGAATGAGTAGAGCCCAACAGGGTGCTAGCAGAAGATAAGTATTTATATGTATTTATTTTTTCCACTACAGTCCCATCAGACCTGCTCTGTGGCTCATACTTTCTTGCACCTTGGATAAAATCCCTGTGAAGTTCCATAACTTTTCTTGACACTCTTAGGGAAAAAACATCTTTTGTTCACTTTCCAACACCAGAAGTCTCATCTTACTAGGTACAGTGTTCACTCCAGAGCAGTAACCAAAATTCAGAACTTTCTTCCGGGTTCAACTTCTCCAGCGTTGAGCTCACTTCTGGATGGGAACCTTGTTGAGGAGTTGTGGATTGGGGCGGCAGTCAGCATCTCTTTTGCCCCAAATTGCTGTTCTAACCACCTGCACCTTCTTCTACAGATTGCCTGTTGCTCCTCCTGAGTTGGATGGAAGATAAGGGGTAGGAAAGCTCTTACCTGGCTGAGGTTGCCTTGTCCTAAGGTAGAAACAGTCTTGGTCTTTGCAATATGACCCATAATGAAGCCTGGGGGCTAAAATACAGCACATGTCTCTGCCCCGCTGTTGGTGGAAGGCAATTTGCTCCTGGGACATCTCAAGCCAAATCTCATACACTTCTCCAGACCAAGGTGTTGCACTTGTCTCTGTACCTGTTACACTCTAAAAGCACAGGGCAAACTCCCCAGATGGTTCCCTTCACTAAACCCTCCTAGGTTGCTCTCTGAGTTTGACTTCACAGTTTGGCTGTGGGTACTCAGAGAGCAACCTAGGAGGGTTTAGTGAAGGGACTATGGACAGAGGTGCGGCAAAGTAAGAACAAAAGAAGGTGAGGCTCCCAGATACCAGCATTGTGCCCTGAAGAGGGTAGGGGAGCGAATGATGCACTTGGGGAAGATAGGCTGCCGGACAGCTGCAGTGGCTACAAGGAGCCAGCCATAGCCAGGTAGGGGCGTGTTATGGGTCGAATTGTGTCCCCTCAGAAACATATGTTGAGGTACTAACCCCCAGTATTCTATGAATGTGACCCTAATTGGAAGTAGAGTCTTTACGGATGGAATCAAGTTAAGATGAGGTCATTAGGGTGGGGCCTAATCCAATATGACTGGTGTCCTTAGAAGAAGAGAAGACAGAGACAGAGACACAGACCAAGAGAAGATAATGCCAGGTGAAGATGGAAGAAGAGATTGGAGTGATGCGTCTGCAAACCGAGGGACACCAAGGATCGCTGACAACCACCAGAATCTAGGAGAGAAACAGGGAACACGTTCTCCCTTGAGCCTCCAGTGGGAGTCAGCCCTGCCGACATCTAGATTTTAGACTTCCATTCTCCAGAACTGTGACAGATACATTTCATTGTTTTAAGCCATCCAAGTCTCTGGTCATTTGTTTTGGCAGCTCTAGGGAATCAACACAGGGTGGGGTGGAAAAATTCCTTCAGCTGTGTTCTCCTGCCTTCTCTCATGGTGGTGCCCCTCACTGGACAGACCCCCACTCTCTGGAAGCCAGAAAGCAAAGGAGCAGCTGCGCAGTCTCTAGAGGTCAGCCTCTGGGCACAGGGCAGGGCAGAGGGTGGAGGGACGGTGGTTGTAGGTGGAGAATAAGCCCAGCTAGCCCTGCCTCCGGCTTCTGTCTTCTTCAGTGTCAGAGCCAGTGGTGGCAGGGGATCCATCCGAAGGGCACTGGAGAAACTGCTGCCTCGACCCCTCTTTTCTGCCCTTTGAATCTGGTTCTTTCGTGAGCACAAGGGGCTTTGAACACAGCTGGCTCCTCACAACTGCATCTTGGATCGGAAGTCAGCTTTCCCAGGAGAACGATGTTATAACCAGGCGAGGAATGGTATTTCCGTGCTGAGAAGGGCAGTGATGTACAGGCTAAAAGGCTGGGGAACCGTAAATGTGAAAGGCTGTTCAAACTCATTTGTAAGCAGGCAAAGTCAAGTCGAAACTGCGTGGAGATGAATCAGTTGTCACCCTCTGGGTTGGCTGGCTGCCAGGGCTGGCTACTTCTCCTTGCAGGGCTGGCTGTGGGTGGTGCCAGGTGTAGAGACCCAGCACAGCGCTGACACATATTAGGTGCTCAGCAAATCTGACTTCCTCTCTCTTCCTGCGCAGCCCCTCTCCTCAGCTCCCCTAACTGGCACTGTAAAGAATATGACATTGAACGCACAGGGCACAGCATCAGTGTATCAGTGCATCAGTGCTGCGTACTGATGGAAACCCCTGCTGCTTTCACACGGAGCGCTCTCGGCAGTACATACTCCTGGGCAGAGCAAGTGCTCTCGTGAGAAAAGTGATTGAATTCAATCACATGGGTCTCAAGGGAAGTGGAAGGGCAGGGTGGGGGCTGAGAGTTAAGAACAACACTTGCGCCTTATGACAATGGCATCAGAATTGTAATCCCATTGAGGGATCCCGTAAAAGTTGGATGAGGGTAGCTGCAGTGGGTGCTCTGCTCATATCTCCTCAGAAGTTTTCACCATTTCCACCTGTACCAGCCCAACATCCAGGAGCCAGCACCTGCATCTTTGTTAGGGTTGCCCTTGGGCTACTGGAACCCCCTTTGTCCCTGTGCACTGCTGGCTGGAAGTGCCTATGAATTAACGTCCCCCTGGGGTCCATCCTTAACCACTGGCTGATGGATGTCCAGGCAAGAGTCTCCTGGCTCCCTGGAGCCAGGAGAGTTCTGAGCCATATTTTTGTGTCACTTTTCAGAGTTCTTCCATGAGATTAAATTTCAGTCTTCCATTGTGGTAATTGGCTTAATAACATGCTTTTACTCATTGCCTTCACCTCCCATGACCACCAGCCCCCTCTGCTACCACTGTTTCTGTACTTCCTATAGATGGTTTGTCCTCCAGTGCTTCGTGCAGGGTCTGCTTCTGGGGCAACCCAAACTAAGACAGCTGGCAAGCTTGGCCTACTGAGCCCATGGTCTCCAGATATTGCCCCTTCTGGGAGTCAGGGATTGGACTAGCCTTGGCCACTCGCTTCTTGCTTTTTGTGTTGATTCATCGCCAAGAGCTGCATAGCTCACTCACAACCTCAACATAATGAAAACATGTATCTAGCACTTGTCACATGCCAGGCACTGTTCTAAGCACTTTGCGTGAACTAACTCATTAAATCCTCATAGAAACCCTACGGACTAAGTATTATTATTCTCATATCAGAGGTGAGACAGTAGGCTCAAATGAGGAGACTTACCCAAAACACAGGGCAGGCTAGTAGGGCTTCAAGCCAGTCTTGTGACTTTAGATCATGCTTTTCCTGCTGTACATTTACACTCTATGAAATGTGCTTTTTATTTCTGTGTATTTTTGTTAGCTTTCATGAGAATCTGGGGTACAGTAACTGAGTCCTTTTGTGGAGGTTATTAGCCCTCCATGGAGGGATTGGGGGGAAAAAAGATAAAAGAAAGATATTAAGATTGAGTGTTTTGTAATTCCCCAAACTCATATGTTGAAGCCCTAACCCTCAATTGGAGGTAATTGGAGGTGAGGCCTTTGGGAGATAACTGTGTTTAGAGGAGGTCATGAAGGTGGGGCCCCAATGATGGGATTAGTGTCCTTATAAGAAGAGGAAGAGAAACCAGAGCTCTCTTCTCTCTCCACCATGTGAAGACACAGCAAGAAGGTGGTAGGAAGAGGACTCTCAGCAAGAACCAAATCTGCCGGCATCTTGATCTTGGACTTGCCAGCTTCCAGAACTGTGAGAAATAAACGTCTATTGTTTAAGCCACCCAGTGCATGGTATTTTGTTAGAGCAGCCTGGATGAAGACAGAAGGAAAGAGCCAGCCGTGAGACTATAAGAAATGTTAAGGATGCTGAGAGGGAGTAATTCTGGTCCTTGAATGGCAGTGGGTCTCTTAGCTACCAGGATGGGTCATGAGGTGAGGTGGTCACGGTTTGACAAACCTGGGCTTTGGAGAAGAGGGTCATAGGAAAACTGCTCAAAAGGGTCAAGGAAAGTTTTCTCCAAGGCTTCCTCCATCTTATGCATTCATGGTGGTTCTGGGTGCCTGGGAATTCTGAAGAATCCAGAGGGGTCGAGTTAACCCCCGAGCCACCATTGGGCACTGGAAGGAGGACCACCAAACCAGTTCCCTCTTCCAGGCATATTCCACTCTGCAGAGTTAACAAAGTTACCAATATCTTCTTGATATTCCTGGGAAGGAAGGCCTGAGAATTTTCTAGCAAGGTTGGGTAGGGTTAACTTATGAACAATTAAAGACTGGTATCATTCTCATCTAAAACTATAGTGAAAAAGGGGGAACTAAGAGATAAAGTAACTTGGGAGGATCACACAGTAAGTGAAGGAGCCAGATTTCAAACCCAGCGTCTATATCCGGAACCTCCATTTGTAACTACCACACCATATGGTACCCTTAATAGGATGGTACCTGCTCTACTCTTTTGTGTCAAATGTATTTGCCATCATTCTTATTTTTATGTAAGTGAATATAAAAATAAGCATAAAAGCTCACGGGGATGCAGATGGCCAAGTGCAGGGGAAGCTAAATGGGCAGAGATCTCTGAAGTCCCTATTCCTTTTCAACCAAGAAATTCCATATTTATATGAGGTATGTAAGTTCTCCATAGGATACCACTGGGGTGGGGACAGTTTGGGAACCACCAACGTGGTAGGAGATAAGTAGATTTGCATTTTAAGATCAAGCGGATTGAAGTGCAGAAATGGATTTTTGGGGGGTGGGGGTGTTGGGAGCGGAGGGATCAGTAAGAGGCCGTTGGAAGAGCAGGAGATGGTGGTAGCTTGGAGTAGGGACCTGGGGACATGCAGAATGAGAGAGGCTGGTGGATTTAAGACCTATTTTGGAATTAACATCAATGGGAAGTCCTGCTGTCATTCTTGGGGACATTGAAATCCTCATGGATGGTCCATTCTGTGCTCTTCCCCTCCAAGTCTTGCTCTCCAGACCTCAAGAATCCTTCATCTCCTCTCCACTTTAGCCATCGATTCCAATGGCCATCCCACAGCCCATACCTTCCTTATCACTCGATCTCCTCCACTGTGACATCCCAAACTGTGGTTTTACTCTGACCATCCCTCCCAATCTTTCTATCGCTCTCACTGCGTTCCTCCCACAGCATCTTCTCTGTGTTCACGTTGAGATTTCTACCCCCTTGATCATTCTAATTTCTTTCTATTTTCACCCTTCATTTAGTCACTTCCTTCCCAATCATACCTTGGGCTCATCACTTCAATCTTTCTCTTGCCAAGATCTTCCCTCCCCTTTATATTTGTCCTTCACTACCACCCACACAAGTGAACACCCTCTACACCAGACGGATCAGTCTGGCTGTCTACCTTCTCCAAATGCTGTTGGGCACAATTACAGAATTTTGCTGGTTGGGCCACCAGAAACTCATGGTTCTTGACCTGAGTTAGGTGCTCAGCTCTGCATGGAAAGATCATGTTTCCCTCTCAGTGCTCCCCTCTGTTCCTCTCAGAAGCTCATTCACACTTTCTTCTCTCTCTTCAAACCCTATGTGCAAATATGTTTCTCTTCACCATTGGGGGTTGACTTGGCCTCCACTGAACTGAGGAAGTAGATGCTCAGAAGGGCCCCCTCCCAAAACTTGCTCTACTTCCTCAAACTACCTCCACCTCCACCCACTTTGTCTCCTTCCTTCTGGTCTCACAGGAGAAAGCTCTCTTCTCTGGGGTAGGGCCAGTTGCTCCAGCTGGGTCCCAATTTTCCTCTCCTTCTCTTTGTACGTTCTGTTCAAACTCTGACCATCACATTCTTCTCATCTTGGAAGGGTCCTTTGATCGCCCTCGGCCCCCTGCTCTCCTCATTAGCTGGACAAGATCCCTTCTTGTTTGCCCCATTTTTAAGGTCCCCAACCCATATGTTACATGACTTCAGAGCTCAAGCCATGAGGTCGGTGGGGGTCAGGGCTGGGTGAGAATTGGGTCCTTCCAACCTTCCATTTCACTCATGGACCAGGTTGGCCCTGGCTATATTTCTACCAGGTGTGTCTTAGAAACCTGGGCATCTGAGGAGAAATTGAGTTTTCTGAATTGCCATCAACATTGACCTTAAAAAAAAAAAAGCCCAATAAGAAGCAAAGAGGATATATCTCTCGATTTCAACCCTGTGAACTTCAACTGGAGAAGTGTGTTTAGGGAGCTTGTTCTTCGCAAGCTTATTACAAAAATAATACAGCTACATAATTGCAGGAGGAAAATGAAATTTTATTCTCTTTCTGTGATGGCCTCGAGGGAAAATAGAAGCACACAGAAAATTTTCTGCCTAGGAAAAATAACCAGAACCTCCCCCAAATGCTATGTAATTTAGTCATTAGGTGGTTTGGAAAAAAAAGTCTGTTTATCTTAAGCCCCTAAAGAAATATCTTCATGGAGAGATTATTTCATTGAAATTTATTTTAAGGAATTATTTAAAGAACATTGGTCTTTACCACCCATTAATCAGATTTCATTTGATCTTACTTTGGTTTCTCTTTAGTTATGGGTAATTATTTTAAGACTGCTGATTGCCTGCTATAAAGGATCGGATTTTTATGTTATAAAAACATTTTGAATGATCTATGGGCCTGAACACTGTGGGGGAGACTGGGAAAGTTCTGGGATGCAAATTGCTTTAAAGTCGATTGGGCTTGGTCTGGGCTGTGACAGAGAAGAATGAAAATGGAGCAGCTCTGGAGCTTTGCTTCAGAGGCCGAAGGTTCCTCAAGCGTGGCGGAGGTTTTAAAGGCGGCAGCAGATTGGACGGAATCTCTGGAGATGGGGTGTGGGCCACGCCCACTTTGGGGGAGGACTGAAGCTTCTGCCGGCTGGAGAGGACACTGCACCTCCCACAACATGGGCTTCCTGGGACCCCAGAAAGAGCTCAGGTGGAAGGACCAATGCTTCTGCACCCCCAGTACGCATCCCTCCGGTGGGAATCGTGCCTCTCATTTCCCAAAGTACAGCAGACCTCAAGGCAGACCTCAAGTGCAAGCAGACAGGAGGGACACGCAGGGGGAGGACCCACGTGGTGTAGACGGTCATATGCCTGTAGTCGGCGTGAACTGACAGGGTGGTGGGACCTTGAACAAGTCATTCAAATGCTCCAAGTCTCAGTTTTCCCACCTGAGCAATGGGAGAAATAAGGCTGTCGTAAGGAATCAATGAGATGATGCACATAAAGCACTCAGCCCAGTGCATGGCCCACAATAGACACTCAGTATATGTCATTCTTGGGAGTACCTGGTAAATGGGCTCATATGCGCCATCTTGGGAGCTGTTATGATGATTAAATACTGTAACTTAGGTGAAGGACTTAACACAGTGTTGAGCCCACAACAAACATTCGACACAGGGGAGTCATTAGTGTGAGTATCAGTAACATGTCCGAGTAGGTATTTGATCAAGTCCCTGCCCACCTTCCGGAGCTCTCCTCTACCCCCTCTCACCTTCCCTCACGGCCCTCCAGGCACGCTGGCCTCCTTCTGTTCCCCCACTGCCCAAGCCCATTCCCTTCTCACCTGCCCCCTCTATCTGCACTCAGGCCTCCATGTCATCCCTCAGCTCTCAAGTCTAAAGGGATGTCTGCAGAGAGACCCCCGGGCTCAAGACCCTCTCCAAGCCCCCTGCACCGACCGCCATCTATCCTGCGTGATGCAGCACAGGCCAACATCTACTCAGTTATTGCCTCTCCCCTCCGTCTGGACTGGAAATTCCATGAGAACAGGGATCTCGCTGTCCACTGCTGTCCCCGGGGCATAGGACAAGGTCCGGCACAGATTAGGTGCTCAGAAAACACCTTCCGCAGCTTCAGCCTATTGGGTGCCCATTAGGGAAGCCCATGGGGGGATTCATTTTAGAGTCAACATCCCAGAGCCTTGAAAATGCTCAGTGTTCTGTGGAATAGGCCACTTAAGGAACCTAACAGCACTGGGCACTAAGAATGTCAGGGAAACATATCCCCCCAGAGAACAAAGAAGCTGAATCTACAGACTGGTCTGAATACAAGAGGGGGTTCTGTCTTCTAGGAGGGAGGTGGTGGCAACAAGATCCTCCTGGGGTGCCTGCTGCTCAGGGAGGTGGGAGAGGAAGACCCACCTACTTCCTAGGGATAAGTGCTGGGGTCAGAGCTGCACAGACACACCACGGGATGACCTCCATCCAGGGACCTGGGCCCCACGTCGGGCTCCCTCAGCAGGGTGGGGTGGTGGAAAAGGGGTAGAGACTCAGGCCACATCTGTGGAATGGCAGTGCATGGTCCCCCGCAGTGATTCAGCCTAGAACATGTGGATGGCCTCAGGAATAACACAGAAAGTGTGGGAGAAACAGGAGAAAGGGGGCAGTGGTGAGGTGGCCAGTAATGGTCAAAACAGAAGGAGTAGGGAGGAGCAGGCTGAATCTCAGTGTCTAATGGATATAGGAAATCCATCCATCCATCCATCCATCCACCCACCCACTCAACCATCCACCCACCCACCAACCCATCCATCCATCCATCCATCCATCCATCCACCCATCCATCCACCCACCCACCCATCCATCTATCCAACCATCCAACCACACATCCATCCATCCATCCATCCATCCATCCACCCACCCATCCATCCACCCACCCATCCACCCACCCACTCACCCACCCACCCACCCACCCACCCATCCATCCATCCACCCATCCACCCATCCATCCATCCACCCACCCACCCATCCATCCACCCACCCATCCACTCACCCACCCACCCACCCACCCACCCATCCATCCATCCATCCAAACCACCCATCCATCCACCCACACCATCCACCCACCCACCCATCCATCCACCCATCCATCCACCCATCCATCCACCCATCCATCCATCCACCCACCCACCCACCCATCCTCCCACCCACCCATCCACCCACCCATCCATCCATCCATCCATCCACATATTTCTCTCTCCCTCTTCCCTCTCTCCCTCCCTCCCTCCCTCTTTCCCATTTTTCCTTTTCTCCTCTTTCTGTGCCCCCTGACTGGTTGGGGACACAAAGTAGTGCCTAATCCAAACTCTCAGTGAACTCACAGATTCGGGAGGGGGAGACAAGCTAGAGCATAAGATACATTTCTAAAAAATTTTATTTTATTTTATTAAAAATTTTTTTTATTGGAGTATAGTCGCTTTACAATGTTGTGTTAGTTTCCACTGTACAGCAATAAAAAATTTTAAAAGGTGCTTTTTTTTTTTTTTGAAAGAAAGGGTGCTTTTTTCTTGAAGTTAAAAAAAATCAATAAATTTATAAATTGTTCCCTGAACAATGGTGCCCATAAGTCATGCCTTTGCCTAGGGGAGCTTTCTAGAGTCCCAGCGGCTGTCCTGGGGCTGCAGGCACACACGCCCACCTACGCCCCCTGCATGCGGAGGTGCACGTGCCGAGACCCCACCAGTCTCCCATCCTCCAGCAGGTGGCTGAGTCAGGATCAGACTCAGACTGCATTTGCGAGAGCAATGGGCAAGCAAGTGAAATGATGTCAAGAGCAGCCCGAAGCGCATCTGGAACAGGGCACAGCTGCACACATGAGGGTGAGCCAGGGAGTGTGGGCGAGCCTGGCTGTGCCCATGTGGGTTCATGTTGGAGCCAACTCATGGCTGCTGTCCCAGTACCCACGTGGCAGGGAGGTCTGTGCGCTCACAGGTAAGTGAGCGTATGTGTAGATTGCAATGGCGTTCCTCATGTGTGGAGCCCTTGTCCAGTGTACAGCTGGACATCAGTAAACAGCAGCCCTGCGGACAAGTAAAGACATATCAATGTCAACAACACCAAGTGCTAAGACAGAGGTGAGCACAGTCCCGAAAGGGAGCATAGGGGGCGGCACTGACATTGCTCCAGGGGGTCCCTTTCAACGCTCTCGGACTGCCTGAGCCCGGGGCTTCTGGGTTCTGTAAAGAGCTTCTCAGATGGCCAGGAATGACTCCAGCTCTTCTCTCCTTCATCTCCCAGGCCCCGACTTGGCCCCATCTGCCTTTGTGTCTTGGTCCTGCACTTTGCCTGGCTTGCTGGAGTGGGGTCCTGGCTCTGGCCTCGCCTCCTCTGGACTCCGGGACGGCCCCTCAGCACCTTGGGCCACATCCATGGACAGGAAGCGCCACGCACCTGCTCCTGCTGAGGTCTGGACACCCCAATGCCAAGTGGGCCCCAGGCGCCCAGCAAGGAGGGAGCAGTAGGGCCTGTGCTCCTGGCGGATTCCTCTGTGCTCTCCCGGGGTGCTGCCCTAGGAGACCATCACAGCCTCCCGGAGGGACTGGTGGTCTTTTAATTAATTTACTTATTTTTTAAATTTTTTGGCTGCACTGCACGCGGCTTGTGGGATCTGAGATCACTGACCGGGGACTGAACCTGTGTCCCCTGCTGTGGAAGTATGGAGTCTTAACCACTGGATTGCCAGGGGAGTCCCAGGGACTGATGGTCCTGGGGCTTCAGGCCGGAATCGATGTGGTGAGCAAAACGCTGTGATTGAACAACCCTCACGCAGTGGATTGTACCAGGACCCACATCAACCAGCACATCGCAGAACAAGCTCTTGAGGGATTCCGGAGTCGTCCGTCCGTGTTTGCTTTGTAACACTTCCCCGCAAAGGATCACTTCGGGCTGGCGGTGGATTGCTGCTACCGGATTATCTTAATGTCTTCCTGGAGAAACTTTGTGCAGGTTATTCTTCTTGCTAATAAGTATCATATCTACTTATCTATCTGCTCAGGAATAGCAATTCAACACTGCCAAGGCTGTCCTTGCTGGAGAAAACCCTATCTTTCCCGAGACGTATGTGTGTGCAATCCTGGTGACTTATCACAGGTCTTCCTGGGCCCAGGCTGCTGGTGTATTCCTGACACTCTGTCTGGATTACAGCGTGAACGGCACAGCTCCTGTGTGTTTGCCGTGACTGTCTGCACTCAGAGGTCTCCACGGCTGAGGGTGATGCAATTGCATGAGTCCTCTTGCCACCCACACATCACGACTAGCTATTTCCTGATGCTTTCAAACAAAGTAGTTCTACCAGCATATGTGCATATGTTAGAAGGTAGAGTGGAGTAGTGGGGAAAAACGAAACAAAACAATAAACATGGATTCTGAGGCCGAGACTAAGGTTTGAATCCTGGAAATATTTGCCCCCAGTAGCTGTGTGATCTTGGCCACTGTGGTAGACAGAATAATCCCTGGAACCTTTGAATGTGTTAGTCACAAGGCAGAAGACGCTTTGCAGATGTGATTAAGGTAAGAATCTTGAGATGGGGAGGTTATCTTGGATTCTCCGGGTGGGCTCAATGTAGTCACAGGCATCCTTGTAAGAGGGATGTAGAGTGAGAGGAGATGTGATGATGGAGTGAGGGGTGAGTGAGAGAGGGAGGGAGGGATGGAGAGATTGAGAGAGAGACAGAGAGAGAGAGAGATGACAGAGACAGAGAGACAGAAGACAGAGACAGAGAGAGAGAAAGAGATGACATTGGAAGATGTTACGCTGGCTCTGAAAATGGATGAAGGGGCTGTGAGCAAAGGAATACAGATGACTGTTAGAAGCTGGAAGAGGCAAGGAAAAGGATTCCCCTTCGAGCCTCTGAGGGAATTGTGGCCTTGCTGACATCTGGACTTTAGCCCAGTGAAACCCATTTAGACTGTCTCATCTCCAAACCATACAATAATAAATGTGCGTAGTTTCTTTTTTTTTAAGTTTTTTTTTTGATGTGGACTATTTTTAAAGTTTTTATTGAATTTGATACAATATCGCTTCTGTGTTATGTATTGGTTTTTTGGCCCCGAGGCCTGTGGGATCTTAGCTCTCCGACCAGGGATTGAACCCGCACCCCCTGTATTGGAAGGTGAAGTCTTAACCATTGGACCGCCAGGGAAGTCCCCAAGTGTGTGTAGTTTTAAGCCACTGTTTGTGGTACTTTGTTACAGCAGGCATAGGAAACTGATACTGGCCAGCTACTTTCCCTCTCTTAGCTTCCGTTAGCTCATTTCTAATAAGAGAAGAGAAGGCAGGCTAGGAATTACTTTCCCATAAGGTTGTTGTGTGGGTGAATCAAGTAGTGACCGCTACTTCAGAAGGAAGAGGGGAAGCCCTTTGGCATCAGGTCTTTGGGCCCGTGCTTCTCACGCTGTCGGTGATGAAGCCCCCCTCCCCCCTTTTAATAAATTTCAATCCACTGTGGATCAATACTTTTATAAAATGCAATACAAGTGAACCATTAGAAACAAATGAAATAAAGGACATACAAAATCCAAGCCTCACTCTTTTATTATTATATTCAGCAGCCATAGAATTGTGCTCTGAAAATTTCTCTACATTTACTCTCGGCTTCTGTCCTCGTGTCGCTTTCTGTGGGCGGGGAACAGACAATTTGCTGCCTGGTCCCGGCCCACACCCTGAGCTGATTGTTACCTGGAGGTGAGTATAGGTTGCAGTAGAGGCCTGGGGCAGTCAGATTGCCTTACAGATGAGGTGATGTCCAGGCTGAATTCTGAGGTAGGAATAGGGGTTTACCAGGAAGAAAAGAGCAAAAACAGAACAGGGGAGATGTTGAAAGGATGGAGGCAGAGATAGAAAGACAAATATCATATGATATCGCTTATATGTGGAAACTTAAAAAAAAAAAAAGATACAAATGAGCTTATTTACAAAACAAACATAGACCCACAGACATAGAAAACAAACCTATGGTTACTGAAGGGGAAAGGGGGGCATAAATTAGGAGGCTGGGAAGTAATATATACACACTACTATATATAAAAGAGATAACCAACAAGGACATACTGCTTAGCATAGGGAACTATACTCAATATTTTGTAATAACTTATAAGCAGAAAGGATCTGAAAAAGAAGATAGATATCTATACACACACATATATATATAATTAAATCACTTTACACCTGAAACTACCACGAAATTGCAAATCAACTATACTTCAATTTAAAAAATCTTAAAAAAGGAAAGGCATGCAGGTGAGGAGTGCTTCGTATCTCAAATATGAATTTACCTGCCAGTGTCTTTGAAGGACAGCAGTCTGAAATTTGAGCTGTTCTTGAACCTTGATAAAGAGGAGACTACAAGTTGGTATAGTGTTAATGATTAGGACATGACCTCTCAGCTTAAAATCTTTCGGGAGCTTCCCCCTGCCTTTGGGGTCAATTGACAGCTCTCAGTGGAGCCCTGCTACTTCCCCTTGATCCAGCCTCACCTGCACCAGCCCCTGTGCTCCAGGTCCATGGGACTCCCCGCCCATTCTTCCAGACACGTCCTTCCCCAGGACCCATCATGCTGTTCCTCTGACAGGCATGCTCTTCTGCTTTCTCCTTGCCTGGCACACTCTACCTGTTCTTCAGGTCTCAGCTTGACCAGCATTTCCTCAGGAGACCTTCTCTTCCTTCCCAGCTTTTGTCTTGTTACAAGTTTCAGTGAACGCCTAAGGCAGGGTTTTGCCTGTCTCAGTGCTCAGTGAATATCTAGTGGTTGAATGAATAAACATGCTGTATTTCTCTCTCCCCAGCAGGTACCACAGTTCCAAAGAAAACTTTTATGTACTCATCTGTTTGATGTTAATATTCCCACTAAACTGTAACTATATGGGGTCAAGGATCATGTCTGTTTTGCCCCCCACGGTGCCTCAAACACAGTAGGTGCTAAAATACACATTGAATGAACATGTGAATGATTGATTGAAAGGATGAGTGATGGGAGTTGGGTGGGATCGATGGGGAAAACCCTATGGGAAGAATCTGATTCTCTTCCTTGGCGTCACCTGAGACTGGGGGTAACAATAGCTGACATTCAGAGGGCTCCCTCACCCCTGAAGTCTCCTGCTGCAGACAATCGTGAGACCCAGTCATCAAAAGAAACAAAGGAACTTTTCAGATCATAAGAGGAATCGGTGAGGTGAAGGTTACATGCAAGCAACTTCTTCATGCTCAAAGATTTTATTGTAGGAATGTCTTGGACATTTTCTTCAGATAGCCATAGAACAGTCACATTTATAAGGCTGTGTTCCATAATAGTAAGACAACAACCAGCAAGCTAACAAAACCCACAATAGAAAACAACAACAGCAACAAAACAACCAAACGACCCAACTGTGCGAAGCAATTAATCAACCAGAAAACTTCCACAACTCCTGGGACACGTGTAACACAGAGGAGCTGGTCCTTGCATATGTCAAGTGCTCTGTATATGTTAGTGGACGTGACTTTTGTTTTCTTGGATGCAGATGGCATTCCATGGTCCTCCTGACTTGGCAGGATCTGTGGCTTCCTGGAGCAGACGTAACAGCTGTTGCGTCCTTGGGGAGACGGGGCTGAGCCGGAATTGCAGTTGGTTGATGTGCCTGGCTTGATGCGATGCGCCATGATGGCTGTGAGGACTGAGGAGGACCAGTTGGCCACCTCCCAGGTGCCCCTCTGAAGCTGTCAGCTCTGGCTTTCCAGATGGGAGGAGGTTACCAGCCAAGGGTGCACGGTCAGAGCCTCTTCCTCTGTTGGCGACAAGCGTGGCTTCCCTGGAGCATGAATTCCTCAGGTTCAGTGGCCAGGCTTCTCTTTTGAGCCTCCGTGGTCTCCAAGGCAAGGTCAGCACTCAGTTGTGCCTGTTAAAGGCTCACTTACAGGCTCTTCCCTACAGACACCAGTTCATAATCCTGGAGAGGGAAAATGATCTTGTGGAAAGAAGCCAATAGGAGGGGAGTTGGGAGAGCTGGGACCTAGTCCTAGGTCTGTGATCTCTCAGTTGAAGGTCTGAATGGGAGAAAAAGCGTGAGGAAGAGGGAATTCTTCCTGCCTGACTTTGAGTGAGACATTGTTTTTTTCCTTCCTTTGGACTTGAACTGAAACATCAGCTCTTCCTAGGTATTGAGGCTGATGGCTTTTTTTAAAATGGTGGATTAATAGTCTATTTAAAAAAATTTTATTGGCGTATAGTTGATTTACAATGTTGTTTTAGTTTCAGGTGTACAGCAAAGTGAATCAGTTATACATATACATAATCTATTCTTTTTCAGATTCTTTTCCCATTTAGGTTATTACAGAATATTGAGCAGAGTTCCCTGTGCTATACAGTAGGTCCTTGTTGGTTATCTATTTTATATATAGTAGTGTGTGTATGTTAATCCCAAGTTCCGGATTTATCCCTGCCCCCAAACCTGATGGCTTTTGGACTGGAACTTTCACCATCAGCTCCCCTGGTTCTCAGCCCTTCAGACTCAGCTACACCACTGGCTCTCTCAGGTCTCAGCTTGCCAACTGTAGATCTCGGGGCTTGTCAGCCTCCAAATCATGCAAGCCAGTTTCTAACAATAAATCTCTCTCTTTCTCTCTCTCTCTCCATCCGCAACACACACACACACACACACACACACACAGAGTTGATTCTGTTTCTCTTGTGACCCTGACTAATACAGCACCGTTATAAAGTAGGGTGATCAGCATGGTGATGGAGGTCTGAGTGCTCCGTCACAAAGATTCCACCAAGACAAGAAAGTGGGCCTTTGTTCTCATTGCTTAGGAGTCCCTGGGGCACATGAACCCTCCCTAGCATCAGAGCAGGCCCCAGAATGGCAGCCTGCCCTGCCCTGCCCTGGCAAATTCCAGGTACCAGCCTTCCTTAGGGTCCAAAGCTTTGAGGGGTATTGGCAGATGCACAGAATTGTTTATTCAGCAAATGAGCATCAGGCATCCTTTATGGGATGGACCTTGTTCCGGGAATACAGTCATGAAGAATGCAGAGGTCCAAGTCTCCCTTCTTATGGGACCTTTGGTACAGCAGGGATGGGAGAGCAGACAGTAAGGAAACAGTGATGTGTGAAGACATTAGGCATCATGTTGGCTTCTTGAGGCAGTAACATTAGGTAAGAAGCGCATTACGAGCAGAGGGCAGAGCTAGGGCAAAGGTGGGTGCAGAAAGGGGGCAATGGGGCTTGGCCTTGTGAGCATGACAGGGTGGTATTTGGTGAGACTGGAGGCTCTGGGATGGAGTCCCAACAGTTAGGTTCACAGGCCATGGAAAAGAGCTCAGACTTACTCCAAGTGGGAAGAAAATTCTTTGGAGGGTCTTGAGTAGGGGACATTGTGATCTGATTCATAATGGAATACAGTGTCCCTCTGCCACAGTTGTCCAGGTGAGAGCTGATGGTGGCCTGGACTGGGGTGTGGGCAGTGAGGAGGGACAGGCGTGGGAGGTGGGGTATATTTTGGAGGTAGAGGAGTTGCTGCTGAGGAGGGGTACAAAATTCTGGGGAGGGGTACAAAAGAAGACATGGATTCAAGGAAGTGATCTGGCCATCTCTAAGTTCAGCAGAGGCCCGGACTGGGGTCAGGGATGGCATCTGCCACAGAGAGGTCAAAGCCAGCAGGTTTTGGGCTGAGGCCTTTCCTGGTCAGTCCCTTCATCCCACCGGAGCACTGGGTTAACACCTGCTAACCTCTTCCTTAGTTGCCCTCTCAGCTGGCCAGAGCTGCCTCTGGAAACACCTCAGGTCACTAAGGAAACTTGGTGCTACTGTCTACTTCTCTTGTCTTCAGGCCCACCTGCCATTCCGGGCACCCCTGCCTCCCAGGACTGGAATGCTCCTCCATTCCTGGGCCTCGTGGGTGCTGGGCGGAGGTCACCGCATGCCTCTGGGTGAGCAGGGGTGGGTGGAGAGCTGCCCACAGGACACAGTCTTCCCCCAGGGTACCAGGCTCACACATGTGCACTGTTCATGCCTAAAAGGCCTTCCCCCTCTCTGGGGTCTAACCCTGCTCATCCTCGGAGTCTTTTCTTCCAGCCCCTCCCACTCCAGCCCCTCCCACTCTTTCTTCCATCCCCTCCCACTTCCATCCCCTCCCACTCCATTCCCCCTCCTTTTCTTCCAGCCCCTCCCACTTCCAGCCCCTCCCACTCCATCCCCCCCACTCCTTTGCTTCCATCCCCTCCCACTCTTTTTCTTCCAGCCCCTCCCACTTCCAGCCCCGCCCACTCCTTTTCTTCCAGCCCCTCCCACTTCCAGCCCCTCCCACTCCAGCCCCTCCCACTCCTTTTCTTCCAGCCTCTCCCACTCCAGGCCTCTCCTCTAAGTGCCCACAGCCTATTGGTTAAAGTGAATTATCTCTTTACTTGAGGGTCATCCTTCCTGAGCTGGAGAATTCCCTGAGGGCAGGGACCATGTCTCACTTCTATTCCCAGCCCCCAGTCCAGGGAACTCTGTCCCTGTTTGGAGTTATGCAACCAATGCATCCATCATTGGCCACAGCAGCAGTGGGCTGGGGAGGGAAACTTGCCTTTCCCAGAGGTGTCCATCTTCCCTTCCACATATGGTACTTAACACACCAGCAGGACAATGACAACAGACTCCAGCTCTATCTTTGTTTCCCTGATTAGGCAGACCTAGTTCTGAGTTCAGGTTGTAAATGAGATGCCGTGATTGCTTCTTGAATAGAAGACCCAAATTTGCTTGAACTTAGGCAATAAGTATTCTATTTTTCTGACCTCTTTGGCATCAGGTTCAAAGCAGAACGCATCAGATGTTCTATAATACAGGCTCAGAGTTGGGCTAAAATTCAAACATACTCACACTAATGGAAAAAAATCTGGAGGCTTTAACCACAGCTTGTGATTCAGCCTGATTGACAGTGTTTCCATTTTGTGAAGTTCCTGTTTTCATGTGAAATAAATGACTCCTTTTTCATTTTGCTCCTGCAATAGGGAAATGTTCTCATTGTGGAGGGAAATCTCTACAAGCAGCCCATTAAATAGTAAAATGTTACTGCTGTGCCTGCGTGCAATTATTACCCACGGAAAGCATCAGTCCCCAAAGGGGGACCATCCTGGAGGAGGTTTGCCCAGATTGCCGAGCTTGGAGGCTATTTGCTCATCATTTGGGGAGACATGCCTTCAACATCAACGTCTTTCTTCTCCCCCAAGTGAAACCTTGGTCTGGATGTCAGCTCGGGAAACTCAACTCCATCTACTTCAAGAGAAAAAGGACTTGGTTGGAAGCATCTTAGGTGCGTTGCTGAATCCAACCTCAGAGGTAAAGCCAGGCAGCAGGACCAGAGCTGGCCCAGCCCGGTTCCAACCTGGGAGTCTTTACTCTGTGTCCCTTCTTCAGTTTCCTGTCTTTGTCCTTCTGTCTTGCTGTTGTCCAGACTTTCTCTGTTGCCCAGTTCTCATGGTGAGACCTGGTCACCACTACCAGCTCCCAAATTTACGAGCTACACACAGACATCCAGAGAGAGCCTGATCTCTTTCCCAAAGGCAGTGCCCTTGCCTTGACCATCCCCGGTAAGCAGCGGGCAGGTTGTATTATCATGTGGAGCTTCTATACAACCCTATGGATGGGGTGGGGAAGGGTCAATTCTTAGAAAAGTCATAGTAGGAAGATAATCTAAGAGGTGTCCGTTACATGGATAGCAAAAGCCTAGAGTCATCCCACAAATGGGTAAGAAGTTCAGGGACTCCTGCCATGTTGGAATTCAAGTTCTGACAATGAAACCCATAAATATCTACTTAGGAGAAAGGGGTTGTGATTCCATGTGAAGCCGTGGCTAGATCTAAGTTTCAGACACTTAACACCTCATTCTAGGAGCTTATGCTGCTGACTTGCGGGGGGGCCACCCCTCCCCGCAAATGTGGTTCCTTTTCCTTCCCCAGACTGGCTCTTCCTTATGTAACATCCACAACAAACCAGGGGCTCCCAGCCACATGATGAAGCTGCTGTCCCTCAAAAACACTCTTTCTGTACATGACCTCTCAGCCTGCCAACAGCCCCATCTTACAGATGTGGAGTTGAGGCTCACAGAGGTTGGGGAACTTGTGAAGGTCACATCTATAGGAAGGAGGACTGGGAAAGGCATTCACGTGTTTCTGGTTCTAAAGCCTTTATTATTTTTTTTAAATTTAATTTTTATTTTATATTGGATATGGTTGATTTACAATGTTGTGTCCGTTTCAGGTGTACAGCAAAATGATTCAGTTATACATACACATGTATCTATTCTTTTCCATATTCTTTTCCCATATAGGTTATTACAGAATATTGAGTAGAGTTCCCTGTGCTGTACAGTAGGTCCTAGTCGATCATCTATTTTATTAAAGACTGTATTTCATTACACACACTGACAACATCATCTACACAGCATCACGTCTTGACACCAGGTTGTTAGCAAGGAGAAAACAGAGAAACGATGGATAAGAAAATGAAATGGACTCATCATGAGACAGGATGTAGAAATGTTTGGGTGGACCAGATAGGTTTCCTGGCCACCAGGACCTCAGATGGGCTTATGACCTATGTCATGTGTTGTGGGAGCTCGTGCCCCTCCTCCGGATGTTGTGAATTTCCAGGTCCCCTTGGCACCCAGCCTCTTCGGCCTGTGGGTGCTTTCTCCATGTGACATAGCCTCAACCCAGACATGGAAACACACTTCTCTTCTTAGGTAACGCCCTGAGCCTAAGTAAAACCTATTCACACAAAGTATTTATTAATGTGAACGTAGGAATGTTAACCCTTCCTTGAGGATTGGGGGGTGGGTAGAAGATGGTTTCTAGCTGGCCATCCAAATAGGCTAAGGTTTGACATGAGTCACTCCCACTCTTACATTATGTATGGTGACCGCAGCCAGGGACATTTCCATGCCCTCCTCACCCCATAGAGTCCCCTCACCTCTCAGTATCTGCAGACCTCCCCTCTCCCCTTTCCTACTGTTCCTTGTGTTTCAGAGAAAATCACAGAGTTCTCCATTTTCCTATGCCTAGTACCTGCTGGATGGAAATCCTCTTCTTTTCCCCGCCCCCTTCATAGTCCTTGGGTGGAACTAGCACTTCTGTCCAAGGAAAGCCCCGCTCCCCTGTCTGCCCCTGGGACTGCTGTTTACGTTCTCCCGGGTCCAGCCTTGTCCGTCCACCTGGAGCTGCAGCCACCCTTTGCAGCCGCTTCCATAATTTCTGCTCTTGGAAGTCATTTTTCTCTGACAGCACAGCACTAGCTCAGAGATCCCTGCCCAGAGCTTCCAGAAGCAGCCATCCTTGAGGAGAGAGGGAAGGTATTTCCTGCAGGTGAAGCAACCAGGAAAGAATGTGGTGGCAGGTGGGAGCACGGGTGTCCCAGGAGCTGTGGGGAGTGGGGCAGAGGGAGCGTTGGGTTGGGGGAGTGAGAGAGGAGGTGATGCAGGGTTCTGTCAGCCTGGGAGAGGGCTTCACGGTCTGCATAGGAGGAAACGATGGCAACAACAAACTTGTCTTTGTCTCTTTGGCCATGCATGGAAGGTAGGGTCTGGTCCTTAAATATTTCTATGTCTCAGCCCTAAGCATAGTTCATAGAGGCAAATGGTAAATAGGTGCTGATGAATGAGTAAGTGCAGGAACAGGTTTTGTCAACTGTGAGAGGGATTTAAGGCATTAGGGAGTAGGCAGGTCTAAGGGGCCATTTTATAGCCCCTGAAGTCCCACTTGGCACACACCCACTTCAAGGTCAGCTCCGGGCTTCAGAAAGGCAGTCCCTGGGGTCTTTAGTTGATGGACTAATGAGGCCCACCAGCAAGCCCCTTGGGGAGGAGTTAATCTGCCTTATTTATTCTTTGTATTTCTGCCCCCAGCACATACAAAACGTGCCCCAAAGGAAACTCTTCCAAATAGAGATCCTTGTGGCCACAAGGTGGCGCCATTGTTCCGGCCAAAGACCCCAGAGCCTGGGGGCAGGACCACATGGCTTGGAACTTTGAGTTAAATCCAAACTCCTCCAACCTCTCTGTCAGGCTCTAATCTCAACGCAGTGATATATTCTAATCCCATAACAAGGGGATTAACAACCCCACTGTAGCTAATTTGAATTGAAAAGATCTGTTTCAGACAGTGAATTCCAAGACGCTTCCTTCCCTCAGGGGCAGAGAAGGTAGGAGCAGTGCCTGTACAGACTCTTGGATTGCTTGCAGGCTGAGCTGCTCTCACAGGTGCAGACCCACAGACCACAGCGCTCACTGCCTCCAGCCCCTGTGCGCCATTTTGGTGGCTGTCACACAGACAGCTGGGGGCGAATGGGGGAAGGGTCCCCACGTAAATTCCCATCACTCCTTCCCTTTGCACCAAGCTCTTGGCGTTGACGCCCCTCTACTCTTCTCCGTGTGTTCACATCCTACCCTTTCCTCGAGGTCCAGTTCCCAAAGAGGCTCTTTGTGCACCTCCTGCCCCAAGGACTAAGACCTTCTCTGAATTCTGGAAGCTCTTCTGACTTAATGAGCACTGAGAAATACGACTGGTATCTACCTTTTCATTTACTGTTTTT
The DNA here is from genome assembly GCF_937001465.1 of Orcinus orca. Lineage (NCBI taxonomy): Eukaryota > Metazoa > Chordata > Mammalia > Artiodactyla > Delphinidae > Orcinus > Orcinus orca. Next base: position 28,274,577 of record NC_064563.1, read on the forward strand.
TTTTTTTTTAACATCTTTATTGGAGTATAATTGCTTTACAGTGGTGTGTTAGTTTCTGCTGTATAACAAACTGAACCAGCTATACGTATACATATATCCCCATATCCCCTCCCTCTTGCACCTCCCTCCCACCCTCCCTATCCCACCCCTCTAAGTGGTCACAGAGCACCGAGCTGATCTCCCTGTGCTATGCGGCTGCTTCCCACTAGCTATCTATTTTACATTTGGTAGTGTATATATGTCCATGCCATTCTCTCACTTAGTCCCAGCTTACCCTTCCCCCTCCCCGTGTCCTCAAGTCCATTCTCTACATCTGCGTTTTTATTTCTGTTCTGCCCCTAGGTTCATCAGGACTATTTCTTTCTTTTTTTTAGATTCCATATATATGCGTTAGCATACAGTATTTGTTTTTTTCTTTCTGACTTACTTTACTCTGTATGACAGACTCTAGGTCCATCCACCTCACTACAAATAACTCAATTTCCTTTCTTTTTTATGGCTGAGTAATATTCCACTGTATATATGTTCCACATCTTCTTTATCCAATCATCTGTCTATGGTCACTTAGGTTGCTTCCATGTCCTGGCTATTGTAAATAGAGCTGCAATGAACATTGTGGTACATGACTCTTTTTGAATTATGGTTTTCTCAGGGTATATGCCTAGTAGTGGGATTGCTGTGTCATATGGTAGTTGTATTTTTAGTTTTTTAAGGAACCTCCATACTGTTCTCCACAGTGGCTGTATCAATTTACATTCCCACCAACAGTGCAAGAGGGTTCCCTTTTCTCCCCACCCTCTCCAGAATTTATTGTTTCTAGATTTTTTGATGGTGGCCATTCTGACCAGTGTGAGGTGATACCTCATTGTAGTTTTGATTTGCATTTCTTGAATAATTAGTGATGTTGAGCATCCTTTCATGTGTTTGTTGGCAATCTGTATATCTTCTTTGGAGAAATGTCTATTTAGGTCTTCTGCCCATTTTTGGATTGGGTTGTTTGTTTTTTTGATATTGAGCTGCATGAGCTGCTTGTATATTTTGGAGATAAATCCTTTGTCAGTTGCTTCATTTGCAAATATTTTCTCCTATTCTGAGTGCTGTCTTTCATCGTGTTTATGGTTTCCTTTGCCATGCAAAAGCTTTTAAGGTTCATTAGGTCCCATTTGTTTATATTTGTTTTTATTTCCATTTCTGTAGGAGAGGTCAAAAAGGATCTTGCTGTGATTTATGTCATAGAGTGTTCTGCCTATGTTTTCCTCTAAGAGTTTTAAAGTGTCTGGCCTTACATTTAGGTCTTGAATCCATTTTGAGTTTATTTTTGTGTATGGTGTTAAGGAATGTTCTAATTTCATTCTTTTACATGTAGCTGTCCAGTTTTCCCAGCACCGCTTATTGAAGAGGCTGTCTTTTCTCCACTGTATATTCTTGCCTCCTTTATCAAAAATAAGGTGACCATATGTGCATGGGCTCTCTATCCTGTTCCATTGATCTATATTTCTGTTTTTGTGCCAGTACCATACTGTCTTTTTTATTTTTGGCTGCCTTGGGTCTTCATTGCTGCACACAGGCTTTCTCTAGTTGCGGCGAGCAGGGGCTACTCTTCGTTGTGGTGCAAGGGCTTCTCATTGCTGTGGCTTCTCTTGTTGCAGAGCACCGGCTCTAGGTGTATGGGCTTCAGTAGTTGTGGCACATGGGCTCAGCAGTTGTGGCTCATGGGTTCCAGAGTGCAGACTCAGTAGTTGTGGCACATGGGCTTAGTTGCTCCGCGGCACGTGGGATCTTCCTGGACCAGGGCTCGAACCAGTGTCCCCTTTGTTGACAGGCAGATTCTTAACCACTGCGCCACCAGGGAAGTCCCGCACTGTCTTGATTACTGTAGCTTTGTAGTAGAGTCTGAAGTCAGGGAGGCTGATTTCTCCAGCTTCGTTTTTCTTCCTCAAGATTGCTTCGGCTATTCGGGGCCTTTTGTGTTTCCATACAAATTGTGAAATTTTTTGTTCTAGTTCTGTGAAAAATGCCATTGGTAGTTTGTTAGGGATTGCACTGAATCTGTATATTGCTCTGTGTTGTATAGTCATTTTCACAGTGTTTATTCTTCCAATCCAAGAACATGGTATATCTCTCCATCTGTTGGTATCATCTTTAATTTCTTTCATCAGTGTCTTATAGTTTTCTGCATACAGGTCTTTTGTCTCCCTAGGTAGGTTTATTTCTAGGTATATTATTCTTTTTGTTGCAGTGGTAAGTGGGAGTGTCTCCTTAATTTCTCTTTCAGATTTTTCATCATTAGTGTATCGGAATGCACGAGATTTCTGTGCATTTATTTTGTATCCTGCTACTTTACCAAATTCATTGATTAGCTCTAGTAGTTTTCTGGTAGCATCTTTAGGATTCTCTGTGTATAGTATCATGTCATCTGCAAACAGTGACAGCTTTACTTCTTCTTTTCCGATTTGGATTCCTTTTATTTCTTTTTCTTCTCTGATTGTTGTGGGTAAAACTTCCAAAACTATGTTGAATAATAGAGGTGAGAATGGGTAACCTTGTCTTGTTCCTGATCTTAGAGGAAATGGTTTCAGTTTTTCACCATTGAGAACGATGTTGGCTGTGGGTTTGTCATATATGGCCTTTATTGTGTTGAGGTACTGGTTGTTTCTTGACTCCACGTTGAGGTGGTGATTCCCTTGAGACAACACTCCATACCTGGAGCTTGTTTCCTGCATAGAGCAAACACCTAGTCCATATTTATGGATGTAGAAGAGTGAAGTAAAACATTGCTCCATATTCAAGGAGCTGGGAGATGTTTAATAGCAAAACATAAAGAGAGAGAGAGAGTTCTGTGGGTCATTACTCGTGTTCTCAGATAGCTAGCTATAGATTATGATCTTAAATCATGATCTATAAACTAGCAGCATGGTGTTGTATTAATACTATTATAAATAATGTTAAGAATAGGTGCATTTATTGAGTTCCTGATATGTAGTCGTCACTGTGCTATGCCTTTTACGTATGTAGTTCACTGAGATTCCCCAACAATCTAGGAGGCATTATTTCCAATTCCCACATGACAAAAAGTAAGGTTCAGGAAGATTAAGTTACCCGCTCAAGTTTCTAAGTTAATACTGGCCAAGCTCTGTGGGCTTGACTGTGGGATTGGAAAACTCAAGCCACTTTCATAGGAACTCATATGCTGGGGCCATGCGTGGCTACACTTAATCAGATCTGACTCTTGAAGGGCCCCAGGGGCACGGAGAGCATAACAGCTGGAGGAGTGGCCTGGTGGAGGCCAGAGCGGTGCATCCTGGGGACCTTGATTGAAGTGAATCCCTCAAATTGTCCTTCAGTAAGAACCAGACAAGGGCCAAAGTATAATGTATTTGCCGAGTAGAATGTGTGCAAAGAAGGTGTATCGTTGCCCACTGGTATGATTTAAGGGTCACCTGAGACTTCTCTGCCCCCAAATATCTCCCTCTCTAGCCTGTTATGGTGCCCCAAAGGATGTCACCATTAGTTCTTATTTCCTTTGAGTTTGAAATGTTTTTCAGTCTCTCAACATTCTCAGTCATCTATCACACCTGGCAAGGGATGAGTTGAGAGCCACTTGGGAGGAGGGTGGGTGCCTGCAAGTGACAGGAGGCCGGGGACAGCTTTGTTTCCCTTGTGTTTTCATGGCCAGGGATGAGGCCCACAGGCAGACAGAAGGTTACCGACAGGGCCTCTGTAAGGCAGGGGAGAATCCCGCTTTTGGATCGGGACCAAAGAGTCCTTAGGACCCTGCTTTTCACCCGTTCTTGGTACCCTGGTTCCCCGAGGCTGCCACTCCTGCAGCGGAAGTTCCAGATACAACGGTTTGTCCAGCAAGAAGAACAGGTGTTGCCAGCGATGCGAGATGGAGGGGGGGAAGACAAGTCTTCAGTAGAATCTTCACTCTGCTGAAGATGCCTGCCATGGAAATGCATTTTCTGGGGGAGAGATGTCTCTGGCTTAACACTGAGTATTTCCTTGTTGGAAAAAAAAAATGCTGAAAGGGCCTCACTGCTGCCTGCATGAGCAGAAGGAACCTGCAGTTGGTCTCTGATGCTGGAAATGCTTTCTGCAGAGGATAAGGCCTTTCATCCTACTATCAAAACTAGGCTGAGGCTGCGAGTCGTGGCAGAGTAAATTTCTGATACCCTTTTCCCTGGAGAGTCCATTGCTATGGAGAAACGGGGAGAGGCCTGAGTGCCTGGGGAGGACGGGCAGGTAGGGCAAGGCAGGCTGGGGTATCAGGGATGTCGTTGCAGTTGCTGATTTCGCGGTGCACTGTGGGTTGGCCTCCTTGCGCAGGTCCAAAGTGTGTGCGTGTGGGTTGGCCTGACTATTTAGTAGTTTTCTGGGTGACTTTTCTAGAGTGGCTCCTACCTTGGTTGGCCTTGTTTGACTTCAGAAAGTTCCCAAAGATATCCAGCCCTAATCCCTGGAATCTGTGAAGGTCACCTTATACGGAAAAAGGGGGTTTGCAGATATGATTAAGTTTGGGATCTGAAGATGGGGAGATAATCCTGGATTATCTGGGTGGCCCCTATATGTAATCACAAGTTTCCTTAGAAGAGGAAGGGCGGGGAGACTCGGCTATAGTCAAAGCGGAGAAGGCCACGTGATAGAAGCAGAGGGAGGCAGGTCAGAGTCAGAGAGAAAAGATTCTGGCTTTGAAGATGGAGGAAGAGGCCACAAGCCAAGGAACGCAGCTGTAGAGGTTGGAAAAAACAAGAGCAGGTATCCTCCTTAGAGTCTCTGGGGCTTACATGGCCCTGCCAACACCTGCGTTTTGGCTAGTGAAATTGTTTTGTATTTCTGACCTCCAGAATTGTAAGAGAATACACATGTGTGGCTTTAGGCCACCAAGTTTGTGCCATCTTGTTGCAACACCCCAGGAAATTAATACATGGACTGAGGTGGGAATTGTCATCCTTGGGATCCTCGCCCTTAAGGGGCTTCCACTTTAGGAGGTGAGATGAGACCCACGGGAATCTTTGGACACTAACTGTGCACCATATTGTTTCCCAGAACCCTTAGCAGTGGAGTGGAGTGGGACTGGGCCTGGGGGCCAGAGGGGTTTAGGCTCAGAGACACCAGTTCAAGGATGGTGCCACCACCTCTCATCTGATTGACTTTGAGAGCATTACCTGAACTCTTGAATTCCAGTGGCAGAAAACGCGGCTAAGTGTGCAGCCTGCTGTGAACAAGAAATGAACTAAGGGCTGCAGTGGAGTCACGGTGAGGTCAGTGCCTGGTCCATTCATCTTAAATGCCTCATCCTTCTCCTCACAGATACATGAGGTATCAACGTTCTGAGTAACTGGGGAAGTGATCGTGAATTAGTAAAAATAATCTGAATTCTAGGCTTTTGGTAAAAAAAACCCAAAACCCATCATTTTATAGATGGGGAAACTGAGGCTCAGAGAAATTCCTGACTATATCTCTGGCCCTGCCAGTTGAGTGTTCCTTCCTGCTAGTAAGATATGTTCCTTCCTACTTTGTCAGTTACCAAACCCATGACTAGTTCTTTGGCCTTTAGCTCTCCTCCCTCCCATGGGCACAGATCAAGAAAGAAAAGAAAGGATGGTTCTTAAATGAGTGCTGCGCGGGCTCTGCTGACATTGAAGTAGACTCGGATGTTTAGTGAAGTAATCTACTGTAGCATAAGAAATAATGGCATCTAAAATCAGGCTCTGATGAGGCTGAAAAGGACAAATGCTTCATTTTCCTTGACTACAGTTGAGTTCCTTTATGCAGATAAAAAACCGCGAAGGATCCAAACTGGCGTGTGGAGCGTACACGTGCACACGTGACCAACGGGGTGTGAGTGAGTGAGTGTGCGGCAGCCATGTGAGCTAGCGTGGGTATCACGTCCTCTGTTAACTTGAACTAGGGGCCTCAGAAAGCAGAGCCCAAGATAAGAGTTTGTGTGCAGGTAGCTTATTTTAGCAGGTGATCCCAGGGAACAGGAGTGGGGAACTCAGAGAAGTGAAACAGAGAAGGCGGGAAAGCCAGTCCAAGGGCAAGTCATCCAGCTGCTTACTGCTGCGGACAGTGGGCTCAAGCCTGCTGGGGCCCCGGGTGGAGGGTCCACGATGGGCCTGGGGCTGATCCCCACGCGGGGTGGGAGAGGGGGTCATTGTTGGCCGTGTCAACAGCCTTCACCCATCTCGCCTGGTTCTCGTTGCCGAGGGCCTGACCACATGGCCACGTGTGGTTCACAGGCAGGGGCGGGGCATCTGGCAGGAGAGGGAAACGCACAGCTGGGGAGGCAGGTGTTTGCAGCTGGTGTGCTGCTGTAATGGGGGCCGTAAAAGGGCAGGCAAGGAGGGCGTGAAATGAGGCTCAAGACGTGTGACATTTCCTCCTACTAGAATGTCCTTTTGTGTTGGTGTTGAAACCTCACTTCTGTCTTGTTATTAAAAGCGTCTTCCATGCATTGGAGACGGCAAGTAGAGACCCGATGGGTTTTGTCCAAGCTCAACAAACTATTTAGAACCTTTCTGAGCTAATTGACATATCAAGGGAGTGACATTGGGCAAGGATCTGGGATGCGTCATACCCTGTGCTAGAAGAAAGGATGAGGAGATGAATACAACATGAGATCCTGTCCTTAAGGATGTACCATAGCTGAGGGGGTGGTGCTGGCTTGTGGCAATTGATGGGGGTTAAAATCTCAGCTCCTCAACCGTTAGCTGTGGACCTGGGAGCCCCACACCACTTCTCTGAGCCTCAGTTCCCACACTGGCATGATGGAAATAATATAACGTCTCCAGAGGTAGGATATCAAAATTAAATGATGCAATGAAGGTACACTGCTTAGCCCAGTCCCTGGCACATTATACATACTTGAAATGGTGCTGGTAAGAAGCTTGCTTGCAAGTGGGAAGATGCTGGTACATGGGTAAATTCCTGTCCACGTGCTAAGTATTGTGTATGTTGGAGGGAAGCAGAGTGAGGGGTTAGTGAAGGCTGTGTAAAGATAAATTGTTGAGGCAATCATACAAGAAAAGATGACATCACATGGTAGTTTGTTAATTTTCAAAGTTATTTCTGTTAATACTACTCACTTCATTTTTTTTAAACATCTTTATTGGAGTATAATTGCTTTACAATGGTGTGTTAGTTTCTGCTTTATAACAAAGTGAATCAGTTGTACATATACATATGTTCCCATATCTCTTCCCTCTTGCGTCTCCCTCTCTCCCACCCTCCCTATCCCACCCCTCCAGGCGGTCACAAACCACACATGGTAGTTTTAATATAAAACTCAAGTCAAAGCAATTGAGAAACCATCAGAACCACTAGCAGGTTCAGAAGTGTGGATGCTTAGATTACACAGCAAGAGGTTATGGGGGAGAAGATTCGAGAAAACAGACAGACATACCATGTTACTAGATTGGAGGAGATGATATTTTAAAGATGCCATTTCTCCTCAAATTATTGTATAAACTCAATACTTCATGCTCATTGTTAGTATGAGACTTGTTGCTACTTCATGACTGGAAACAAATTTGTCCGTATCTACCCTGTCACAGCTTTGACCTAACAATTCCATTTTTAGGAGTCTATCCTCCAGCAATACTTAAACGAGCACGAACACATCCAAGTTTCATTGCCATAGTTTGTGCTCGCAGAAAATTGGAAACCGTCTAACATTCTTCAATAGGGAATGATTATATGATATTATGGAATGCGGTGTAATGGCAAATACAGTCTGTGTATATTGACAGGGAGGTTTTCTAAGATGGTGAGACACAGGATACTATATAGAGTATGGTACCAGTTGTGTGTAAATGAGAAAATGGGCCTGGGACATCACCAATTTCCCTGGGAACTTGGGCAAGATTAAAGAGGGACTTAATTCTTTTCAAATGAAAGCATATTGTGTTTGTTAGTGTAAAAAAAAAAATGGTGAAAAGGAGTCACAGATGTATTTTCTTTATAGAATAGTCCCAGTACAGTTTTGATATATTATTGTTCCAAAATTTGACTCTTAAGTGACACTCCTAATTTCATGAAAGTAGCCTAGTCATCAAGTAAAAGCTTGAATGAGAGTATTCATTTCTATTTTTCTTGACTTATGGCTCAGTATTTAAAATATAGCTTTTCGTCATGATCACTGAATACTGACTTTTCCATTTTCTTATACTTTTAGATTCATTTCCCTATTCATGTAAAACTCGCTGGGTGACATTAAAGTTTTACGTTCCTTTTTATTCCTTGATTCCCCAGAATTCTTTTCCTTTTTCCATAAATCACACATGAATATACTCCTGATTTTCACATTTCACTTTACAGCCCGCTGTGCTGGTTGCATTTGTTACCTCTTAGCGAGGCCACGATGTCTAGGAGTCTTTGTCTTTGCTGATGAAGCCTGCACTCAGATTTTGGGGCACGGATGCAAACTGTTCTCACGGGGTCCCCGATGGTCTCACAGGTGCCTCATGGCGGATGCTCAGGGCCTCCCTGCCCTCAGTCTTCCCTTTCTTTTTGCTGTCTCCTTTAGGGTCACACTCTCCTGGAGGTCCTGCCTGAGAACTTTGAGTCTTGTGCAACTGGCCGGGGAACTTAGAGCTTCCAGACTCTTCCAGGGAGCCCCCACAAGACAAACAAGTCTCTTTTCCTAGGATCAACGGCATTTCCTAGCTGTCATGATATTAATGTCTTCTGCAGGAAGCATGTAGCTGGAAAGAAAAGAAGGCCAAGTAGGGAAAAGCAAACCTCCTTAAGCCACAGCAGATGAGAATGTAAAGTAAGGAGGAGCAGGACACTGTCAGATGGAAGAGTGGGATGGGTGGCCCAGGCAGAGAAGATGGTCAGAGAGAAGGAACAATTTGGGGAGGGTGTGGACTCGCCAGGGCCCCCTTCTCACCCCACCTCCACGTGCTTCAGCAAACTCCTCTCAGGGACCTTGTCAAAGGTTGTAGATCCTGACATCACAGAGTTTTTCTCTTTGCCTCAGTCCCTTCATGTATAAAATGAAGCTAATGCTAGTGTATAGCTCATCAGATTATCATGAGGATTTAATGAGTTAACATTTGTAAAGTGTTTAAAACAGGGCCTGGTGAGCCGTGAGGGCTGTATAAGTGTAGGTATTATTATGATGAACAATCTGTGGCCCTTAATTGTTTTTTCTTTTCCTTACAGATTAGCTATCTGTTTTTAAATTTTCTTTAGAAAATTTTCTTTTCTGTTCAGGGAGAGAAAAGAATCTGTCAGCTTTTTTTTTTTTTAAATAAATTTTTTTATTTTTATTTTTATGTTTGGTTGCATTGGGTCTTTGTTGCGGTGCGCGGGCTTCTCATTGCAGTGGCTTCTCTTGTTGCGGAGCCTGGGCTCTAGGCGTACAGGCCTCAGTAGTTGTGGCTTGCGGGCTCTAGAGCGCAGGCTCAGTAGTTGTGGCGCACGGGCTTAGTTGCTCTGTGGCATGTGGGATCCTCCCGGACCAGGGCTCGAACCTGTGTCCCCTGCAATGGCAGGCAGATTCTTAACCACTGCACCACCAGGGAAGCCCTGAAACTGTCAGCTTTACACATTTAAACAACAAAGTGGTTTTATTTCAGAAACAGTCCCCATCATCCTGTCCTGGCCAAAAGTTTTTGGCATTTGCTTTTCTTTTTCTTTTTCTTTTTTTTTGGTGGCACCATGCAGCTTGCTGGATTTTAGTTCCCCGACCAGGGATTGAACTTGGGCCATGGCAATGAAAGCGCCGAGTCCTAACCACTGGACTGCCAGGGAATTCCCAGCATTTGCTTTTCAGTTGGGTTCAACTGATTTGATAAAAGGTTGGCCGGCCTCTGGGTACGTGTTCTTTTTGCTGGCTTTTCCTCTTGTTGGAGGATCAGTGATGGCCCCATGGCCCCTGTTGAGAAAACTCAGTGTAGTATGGAGGGAAGTTATGCCGTAGGCCCAAAGTTGCCCACAATGTCCAGCCCCCTGCCCGTGGGCCCTGGGTGGGCCTGGGTAAGTAGGATGTTGGAGAAGTGTAGCCCGCCTGCAGGGTGAGCAGATAAACAGGCTCCAGGATGGGAGCTTGATGTGTAACTATGCCGATTGCTATAGTGTAAACACTCCTACTGTGGCTGATTTCAGACAGCCAATATGAGGTCCCTGAATGTGGAGCTGGGAGGAGATGATGTTGGTGGTGTGGACCCGCTTGCAAACTGGTATGAGCCGGCTGGGGCTACCGCCACCTGCTTGGGAAGGACATGGACAAACGGAAGAACCTTTACTTCCATAGCAACGGGGCTGGGGCTAGTAAGGACGGGAATGTTCCTGTGGGGATTTCTTTCCAAGCAGGGAATATTGGAGGAGTCAGAAATGGATTAACATTGGCTGAGCCTCTCCTGAGTACTTTCTGAGCTCTATGCTTTGCAGACATGATCTCATTTGATCTTTGTGATGACATTGTGAGTCAGCGAATGCCAACTCCACTTTCACAGGAGAGGACAGAGCCTCAGAGCTTTAAGTAACTTGCCCAAGGGGATGCAGTGGTAGAACAGGGATTGAAACAGTGCCGGTGAAAGCATAATTACTCCTGGGATCGAAAGCAGCAGAGAATAACACTAATGGAGAAATTATAGGTAATCCTCTATGGGTGAATCCATTCTCACTTCACTCCAGTCACTCTGACATAAAAATCATGGATTTAAGACTTGGGAGGAGGCTTTATTGAGCTTAACCCCTCATCAAACAGATAAGGAAATTGACCTAGAACAGCTGAAATAGAGATAATATGAGCACATGTGAAGTCATAGTTAGGAAGGTGGTCTGTGCTCTTGGGAGAAGGAGGAAAGAGGCGGTTTTACTTCCCCAGGCCCCTTCCTCCCCCAGGGCAAGAGGCAAGGGCATCAGTGCCCTAATTTGGGAAAAACAGAGTGATTCCTGGAACCAGGATTGTAAATAAACCCACAGGAGGATGTGCATCCTTTCCTCTCCATGGGGCCTTCCCATGGGCACTGGAGACATGGCTTCAAACCCAAGGAGAGAGACACTGCTTGAGGATGCTGATGACGTCACACCTGCAGGTGGCCATCCAGCCGGGCACTTGCCCCGTGGTCTCCATCTGAGGAGGGCTGTCTTTGTGAACAGTCCCTGGCATTGTGGTACTTCCTGGTTTGGCTGTCACTCCTGTGCAGAAGGGGTGGGAAAGTTCTGGCCTTAATCTCACATTTCAGCCTTTTTTTTTTTTATTATTAGGGAGGAGCTGAGGAGGGACATTTCAAACCTGCTGTCCATCCTGCTTTGATTTCCTCTATGAATGTGATGACTTAGCCCCTGGGTCAGATGGGGCCAAGTTACTAGGGGCAGGGTCACCATGCCTTAGGCCTGCTTCCCCTGTCACATCCTGTGTCCAAGGACAGTGGGCTCCCTCTCTCTCTCTCTCTATGGTCCCTGGGCAGAGCCTGGTCAGCCTAAGGGCCCCCTGTCTTTTCTCCTCTCCAGATGGTTAAGTGGGTAAGATCTTTCTGGTGGTAGAGGCATAAAATAGGTGCTCAGTTGAGATGAATAGATTAGTTTTTTCCTACCCTACTACCTTTTGGGGGTGTTGCATATACGCCTATAAAATCTGCTGTTGTGCTACCTACAGTTTATTCACTCGTTCATTCTTTTTTAATTTTTATTATTATTTATTTATTTATTTATTTTTGCAGTACGCGGGCCTCTGACTGCTGTGGCCTCTCCCGTTGTGGAGCACAGATTCCGGACGCGCAGGCTCAGTGGCCATGGCTCACAGGCCCAGCCTCTCCGTGGCATGTGGGATCTTCCCGGACCGGGGCACGAACCCATATCCCCTGCATCGGCAGGCGGACTCTCAACCACTGAGCCACCAGGGAAGCCCCCATTCTTTTTTTAAAAGAATTTTTATTAGAATATCGTTGATTTACAATGTTGTGTTAGTTTCTACTGTCCAGCAAAGTGAATCAGTTACATATATACATATATCCACTCTTTTTCAGATTCTTTTCCCATATAGGTCATTACAGAGTATTGAGAAGAGTTCCCTGTGCTGTACAGTAGGTCCTTGTTGGTTATTCATTCATTCTTTTGTGCATCGATCAACAAGTATTTATGTGCCGGGAGGGCTAAACTCTTAAAGATCTTGGAAGCGGGGCTCTTCACTTTTCATCTTGCATCCCTGCGGGCTCTGACTAGCACCCGGCTACACGGGAGGACTTGCCCAAGACTTATGGCATGTCCTGGCCTTCAGCTTCTGGAGTGCTTTGCAGTTAGCCCTGTCCTCCCGGGGTGGCCTCAAACTCCTAGTTATAGGCCCCGCATCTGTGGTGCCAGATCACATGTACCTTACCCCTCACCCACTGCAGGCGTTAGATTGGACTATGAATCTCTGGGATTTCAAAAGATTCAGGCTTAATGACCCAGCTCCAGCTTATGTCTATATAAAAGTCAGGGAACCTTAGCAAAGCCGGTCGGCACAGCAGGCTGGGAGGCCCATGGAGAAACGGGGGCTCAGAGCGGCAGGGGGAGGAGGGAAGCTGGGGAGGAAAGAAGGACCCAGAGCAAGGCTGCCTCTGCTCCTGGCAAACCACAGGGTCTGAGCTAACGCAACAGTAAAGGGACAGGCGAGCAGGGTCTCAGGCATGGATGGACCTCACTGTCTCTGTGGTCAGAGCAAGGAGCCGGGGGCTTCCTGGACGGAGCTGGAGGTCATTTCCCTTTCCAGTGAGAGGGCAACTTGTCCAAGTGGAAAGGAGAAGGGAATCCTCAGCGGCTGGGAAATGGTTGCCTGGGGGAAGCCCTGCAACCCAGGCTGATCTGAGGAGGGCCACAGGCTCGGAAGCCCACAGTCCCGATTTCAAGCTCTGACCTGGCCACTCTGTGGTTTTATGACCTTGGGTAAACACAAAATCTCTCAACCTCAGTTGCCTTTTCTCAAAGATGGGGCCGAGAACACCTACGTGGCCTTGTTGTAAGGACTCCATAGGGGAATAGTTCTGAAAGGCCTGGCACAGAGCAGGTGCTTGATAAATACTGACCTTCCTCCTCCCATCCTTAATTAGCATTTATTTCTGTGGTTAATGGTCTCCAACGATGGCACGCAGTAAGCCGGGCTTCCTGATGTTCACGTCTTGCCTCTGGGCTGGCTTGGGACTAGCTCTTGGCCTGCAGGAGGCAGTGGGAGTGATACTGTGTGATTTCCCAGGCTAGATTCCTAGCAGCTTTGCTGCTTCCCCTGGGTCTCCTAGAAGCCTTGCTCTTGGGGTGTGGCTTCTCAGAACCCAGCCGGCGTGATTATACGAAGCGGGCATGGGTAGTTGCTCTGGTCAACAGCCCTGGCTGAGCTCCTAGGTGATCACCAGTGTGAGCTGCCAGCTGTGTGAGTGGGCCACCTCGGACCATCTTGGTCAAGGCTTCAGGTGGCTCCAACCACAGCCACTGCATGGAGACCCCAAGGGAGGGCCAGTTAGTCAACTCGTTGAACCAAAAGAATGAATGAATGAATGAACAAATAAATAACTAAATAAATTTGGTTTGGTTTTGTTTGAAGCACAATGTTTTGCACTGGTTTGATAAGCAGTAGTAGACAAGGGGAACCATTCAGATTTATTATTGTGTGCAAACTCCATCATGGCTGATTTACGTCTTGCAGTTAGCTATGAAGCTATCTGGAATTCCCTTTCTAGAATGCAATGTCCATCTTACCGGAGTTTTGCTGGGCTTAGGGTCCAGCATAGCCTGAAGCCTTGGCCACATGGGTGAAGGAAGAGGATGGGCAGAGAGGACAGCCTGGGGATTCAGCTTGGGGTCCAGAACGTGGTCTGAGTGCCCTGGCTCAGTTCTCATGCTCAAAGAGGCCACAGTTTCTGCATCGTGAGTGCCTGTAGTGAGCCCAGCGCTTTACAGCTGTGATGTTAGCTCATCTTCCCCAGAGTCCTGTGCAGCAGAGGTGATCACACCTGTTCTATAGATGGATAAAGAGAGGCTCAGAGATGTGGAGATATGATTTCACCCAAGGTCATGGAGCCAATGAGCGTGGTGTCAGGCTTTGTGTCCATTTCTGCCTGATTCTGAAGTCGGGTCTCTTTAAGCTGAGACCTGGAGCATTCTTAAGGGGGTACTTCTTCCCCCATTCCAAGAGCTGCCCTTTGGCACCAGAGACATACCACACACGTCTGGGTGGTGGAGGAGGGACAATTTCCCCTAAAGGGTCAAAACCAAGGCCTGCTGTCCATCCCCTTAGAACCCTGTGGTTCCAGAGCCAGGTCAAGGGTCTTCCCTCTGCTGAACTTCCAACCTGAGCATAAGCGGTCATTCTCCCCAGAGCCCTGAATTTCCCAGCAGGGCAGACTGGGGGTCCATGCACAGGCAGGTGCCGAGTGGGGGAAGTACCGCTGCCTGGCCGTGCCGAGGCTCTGTCCACTGCCTTCCCACGCCACCTGCTGCTGTCCCCAGGATCCCGAGCCCATCCTGGGCCTCTTCATCAACAGAGGCAATGAACTTGTAGAGGTCTAAAGTGGGAAATGTCTGGGCTCCTCTTCTCCCCAACATAGGAACTTACATTTCCCTGCCAGTGGGCTCTCAGCACGCCTGCTTTATCTTCAGGAAACTAATAAGATGTGCTTCAGCCCAAACAGATTTCTACCTAAGCCTATTATCAGATGGCTTGCCAGTCACTCCCTGTCTAGCTGCCTAGCTTTCTGCAGAGACGGCGCCTCCTTTAAATTCCGGACAAACTCATTCTCCACAGTCAGACCTATGGGTTGGGTCAGACTCAGGAAAGCTGTCGGTCACTGTGGGCAGAGGGAAGGGCCTGGCTCATCCAGGGGCAGAGGTGGCACTGCCCATGCAGGGGGCTTTCATGTGGGGAGGGGAGATGAGAGTTGTTACAGAACAACACCTGACGGGGGCAGCATGGTCCAGGCACCACTTCCTTTAATTGTCATAACAACCTTGTAAGGGGAGTATTATTATCTCTGTTTACGGTCAGGAAATTGAGGCTCAGAGGTGTTAAGTGATTAAGATTCCCTTCATTCATTCATTCATTCAGTCAGCAACTCTTTACCACCTCAGTGTGGGTTCCCCTGAAGCAGAGCCTGATGCAGGGGTTTGGGGCCTGTGATGTAGTGAGGGGTGCTCTCAGGAGAATCACAGCAGGAAGTGGGGGAAGCAGGTAGCCTGGGGAAAGGGCTGAACAAGGATGTGGTCTCAGGTGGAGTCTCGCCTTGGCCTGAACCACTGAGGGGGCTCTGGAGTATAAGTAGTGCCACAGAGTTGCCCCACCTCAGACAAGCGGGCTGACCTCTTGAACCCTTGTGTCAGCTGGTCACTGCCCCCTGAGGGTGGTGGTACCACCTCCCAGTGTCCCTGGATGAGACAGCTCCTGTCATCCTAAGGCCATTCTCTGGGGACGGTCACATGTGCCAGCTCTTGTAGCAGGAGCTGGTACAACGGATGCTGTAGGTTGACCTACAGTGACTCATTTCACCCAAGAGGACCAGGGTCTGTGTAGGGTAACCTCGCTTTGCCCAGGACTGAAAGGTTCCCAGGCTGCAGGATCTTCAGTGCTAAGACCTGGGCCGTCCTGGTGTTTTGCTGAAGGACCTGCTTTCAGCTTCAGGTTCAGAGGATTCACTGGCAAAATAACCACTCCACACTTCAATAAGCAAGAAATAAGGAAATTTATTATATTAGTAGTAGGTTACAGTATAAGGACAAGCTATATATATACATATACATACACATACATCATCAATTTGGGAGCACTTACATCTCTATGTATGTTACTAGTTTGAGAGAACGTTCATCACCAAATTGAGACAACAAGCAACATCATCAACCTGGGAGAATTTGCATCACCAGGTTGGGAGAACAAGCAATATGTAAAGAGACAGAAGTGCGTACATCACCAATCCATACCCAAGCAATGCTGGGAGGTCCCTGGAACAGCATTCTGGGGTCGTAGCGGGGAAGGTCCCGGGCCATGCATCCACCCCACTGGTGAGACTTGAGTGTCGTCCCGAGGAATCCTGCTTTCATCACCAAGCCGCAAGCTAATAATCATCGGTTTACGTGCAAATGTGCAGCTCTGGCTATTATGTTAGGTGCTTGTATTTCTAATCGTAAGTCTCAGAATGTTCGCTGATCCCCGGGAACTGGCCAGATTCCCAGGGCCCAGGAAGCTTGGCAACTTACTCCCTTTGCTGGTTCTCAAGACCGACTTTCGCGGCTTCTGCTGGTCAGCAGTTTGGCATGAAACTCTTTTCAGGATCTCTGTTCAGTCAAAGGCTTATTATTGCCTCTAAAGCCTGAACAAGACTATTTTATTCACTTCCCTAACACCTGGGCAGCCTGACGCTAGTAGTGCCCCCTACCTGGCGGCAAAGGACTCTGAGTGGGGCGCCGACCACGTCTCCTAGATTGCCTGAGGGTCGTGACGTGTAAAAACTCTTCTTGGTAATGGGGAGGTAGTGGTCAGTGGTAAAAAGACATGGTCCCTGCCCTCAGGAGCCCAGAGTCTGGCTGGGGAGACCCACAAAAAAGGACAATGGCTGCACTGAGGGGAAAGAGGCACGGGAGACTCAGGGAAGGAGGGGTGGGGCCTTTGGAGGGGGACAGATAAGGTTTCCCAGAGGTGACAGCCAGTATGAAGCTGAAAGATGGCTTAGCTGGGTGAAGAAGTTGGGCGAGCAAAGGCAAGGGGATATTCTAACAACGAAGATTTCAGATGTAAAGATAGAAACCCAATTCAACTACAGAAAAAATATGGCATCTCCAAGCATGGACTTAGAGATGCTTCCCGTATTAGTTACCTAATGCTGAGAAACACATTTCCAGCGCTTAGTGACTTAAAGCAACAAACATTTATTATCTCGCAGTTTCTGAGGGTCAGGATTTTGGTAGTGGCTTAGGTGAGTGGTCCTGATTCCAGGTCTCCTATGAGATTGCAGACAAAATATTGGATGGGGCATCCAAAGGCTCGACTGGGGCTGAAAGGTCCACTCCCATGGCTGTGGGCAAGAGCTCTCTGCCTGTTGGCAGGAGACCTGGGTTCCTCACCTGGGTCTTTCTTTAGGGCTGCTTGAACGTCCTCTGACGTGGCAGCTGGCTTCTCCCAGATTAAGAGATTCAAAAGAAAAGAAGATAGAAGTGCCTTTAAGACCTACCTTCAAAAGTCTCACCCTGTAATTTCTACCACGTTACATATATCAGAAGCCACTCACCAAATCCAGCCCACCCACAATTCCCCAATTAAGCTCCACCTGTTGAAGGGAGGAGTGCCAAATAATTTGTAGACATATTTTAAATTCATCACACCAGGTTTGACTGGATTCAGGGATGAAAATGAAGTCTCTCTCTCTCATTCTTTCTCTCCTACTTCCTTTTCACCAAAACACATGTTAGAAATGCCTTGGCTACTCCTGTTAAACCATTTCCCTCTGTTCCTCATTTACTCAATCAGTGTTTATAAGGCACTTACACAAAGCAATGATTAAGCCAAAGGAATGTATTTCTAACAATAAAATATCAGGCATTGTGGAAGGTTGGTAGGGGAGACATTTTGGGGTAAGAAGGATAACTATCTCCTTGTTCCAGGTAGAAAATGATCTCATCCCATAATAATTAAATGTAAGGGACCACCATTTTTCATATCTTTTTTTTTTTCGTTTCATCCTTACAGCACTTACTGGCTATGCCATCCTACATGAGCACCAGGGTCCTGGCTATATGAGTGTGACCATCAATGCACAGGGTTCAACACCAGTTACAGGCTTGCAGAACTGGGCCAAATAACCACCACCCACAGCAAGAATAGCAGTTTAAAAATTCCAGGCACTGGTCTAAGGGTTCTATACATATTATCTTGTGTGATTCTCACAACAGCTCCAAAAGGTAAGTACTGGTATTACTGTCATTTTGCAGCTGAGAAAACTGAGGCTCAAAGAAGTTGAGTCAGTTGTTCACAGTTACATGCTAAAATGTGGTGGTTTTGAACCCGGGTAATGGGATTCCAACTGCTCTGCTCTCTGCATTCTGCTAAATTGACTTTGGTTAACACACCACATTCTAGGTCAACGACACGATCCTCTGGGTGGAGACTCGCTTATGTGGGTTGCATGTGGCATCTCCATATGTTCTATGGAAATGGCAGATGGATACTATCGTGAACTCCCCACGACCCCTGCGCCCCGCCCGGGAACATTTTGTTCTCCGTGAATCTCCAGGCAAAGTCAGGATTTCAACCACTGTCACTCTCCTGGGAAATATCTTACAAGAAATAGCAAAGTAAATCTTAGCAAAAAAAAAAAAAAAAAATGCAGCATATTAGAACAGGAGAATATAGCATAACCGCGTGCATTTTCTCTGCATCTTCATACAGGTGCACTGCACTGAGAAGGGGCTCTGAGCCCCTTCCTGGAGCAGCATCCTGGGCAAGGCCACCCCAAATGTGGTCATTAGGAATGCGGTTCTCTGACTTTCCTCTTTCTGGGGCATGGCAAGGTCAAAGCTGCGCACACCTGCCCCTTTGAGGTCAGGTGTGGCCGTGTGGCTTGCATTGGCTGGTAGAATGTGAGTGGAGGTGACATGTCTCACTTCTGGGTGGAAGCCGTGCTCCCTCCCTCTGCTGCAGGGCTGGCCAGGCTGCAGATGACACATGTTCTGTCAGCCTGGGTCTCAGAGCGGCACAGCCCAGTGGGCAAGTGATAGGCATGCAGTGAGAGAGAGAGTTACACTTTTCTTAAGCCATTGTTTTTGGAGTTGTTGGCTACTAGATCATGATCTGTCTGTCTGTCCCCCTGCTGAAGGAATTACCCTAGGTCTCTAATTGATCTAAGGGACAGATCCTGCTTTGGGGACTGCTGTAGCTGGATTTGGGATGGACCCATTGCTCACCTCAAAGTCACACTAACCAAAGTAGATTAAAAATGGAAAATTGAAATGAGGATCATAATGGCCCTTGATAGATGCATGGACATTTAATTTTTCAAAGACTTTCTGCATTGATCATAATTTTTGCCCAGAATAACAACAAAAACTATATGTGACAGATTCTCTTTTTCAATATCTACCATCCCATTTGCTCCTCTGCAATGTGACCTTGCCCTTCCTCCATCAAGAGATGAGGTTGATTTCCCAGTCCTTGATTCTAGGCTGGACTTAGAGGACTTTGAGTACTTTGATGATAGAATAAATCCAGTGGACTTTGTGCTTTGCCTGTTCTGGGAGTAGCACTTAATTGACTGCATCTTGTCTGCTGTGTTTAAGCTCTGAGATGAGATACCATGTGGAGAGAGAAAGAGAGAGAGAGAGAGAGAGAGAGAGAGAGAAAAGCTATATTAAGAGGTACTATTGTGCCAGATATGTGAGTGAAGAAGCATCGTAGAACTAGATTCTCCAGCCCCAGAGGCCCCAGCTGATGCCACGTAGGGCTAAGATGAACCACCCAGCTGGATCCTTCCCCAGATGCGTGACCCATATAATCGTGAGCAAAACAGATGGTTGTCTTTAGCCACTATGTTTTGTGGTGGTATGTTATGCAGAATTAGACGACCACAGCTTGAAAACCACAGGAAAACCTGGAGATAGCTAAGGCGTGACTTATTTTCTTCTTTTAAGGGTAAGGAAACTGACACTAAATGACGCTAACTCCTTTGCTCGGGATAACAGTGCTCCTTGGTGCAGTGAAAAGGGCTAGAACACACATCTTCTGATTATCAGCCTTGTCCAGGGTTTTTCCACAACAAAAGACATCCTGGCACATAGGATGCTTGGAGCGTATTTTGCAGAGGATCTACACGACAGGAAAATGAAGCTCAGAGAGACTGAGGGCCTAGCTCAAGCTCACCTGGGGAGTCTGGGCCACTGACCAGACATAATCCCCCACCTTTTGACTCCAGGGTCCAGTTCGCTGCCCTACAGTCTTCTGATTTCTCTATTATCCGAAAGAAGAAGAGCGAATTGCTTGAACAATTAAAATGTGTTTTTTTGCCTTTGTTTCTTGGTAACACCCTGTAAAAGCAAGATCATTCTCAGGGGGGATGGTAAATAAAAAGCTATGAAAGTATCTCGTGGCCACAGGCTGAACATTTGAAGGGAAATTTGCTGAGTGTGAGCTGTACTTGAAGCCAAGGGAACCGAGGAGACAAGGCAGCAGTCTGTTCCCACAGCCGGAGACCCCAGCCTCACTCAGACCCCCCTTGGCCATTTGTTTTCTCAAGATAGAAATAAAAATATAAATATCTTGACATGCTTCATATATAATATTTAATAATAATATATATTATAATTTATAAATTATATAGTTTATATAATGGTGCAACCATTTTATCGAGTGGTTTAAAGCCCGTTACTGTCTCCAATATGTTCTCTCACATCTTTATCTCTCAATAATGTTACCTCTAGAAGATTTTATAGCTTTCTGGTCACTTCTTGGTCACAAGAACCCTGTTTTCAGGTGTTAAAAGGTCTAGTCAGATCTAAATAAAACCCCTAATCTCTCATCTCACTTCTCTTCTTCCAGGTTAGAATGAGCCAGACTGAGGGATCCACAGCGGGAAAGGAGGGTACAGGGACCTTGTCCTGCTCCCTTGATGTCCTTCCATGGCCCTGCTGCTGGCTCCCGCTCCCACTACTTTTTCCCCCAAAGGTACACCCACAGCATCTTACTCCACCTGGCAGTCACTGCTTTTGAATGAGATTCCATCAGACTGCCTCAAGCCCACTAACTCCTGTGTCCACTGGACACATGGGAATCTCATACATCCTTGTCCCACCAAATGGTGGCAGTGCAGCCACCAACTCTGTCCCATTTCTCCTTGTTCTGACATTATGGGCAGCTACTGTCAGGCTCTGCCCTTATATTTCCAGACATGAGTCTCTAGGCTCACGTATCACAAATCCCAGAGTAAATTATCAAGGTGTATCAGTTAGCTAGTGGTGCAATAATGCTGTGTAACAAACCACCCGCCAAACTCAGCAACGTGTAGCAATAAGCACTTATTCTCACAGTTGTGGGACTTCAGTTCAACTGATACAAGTTTGCCTTGTCTGGCAGCTCAGCTTCAAGTGATGGTTCTAGGTGGTCTTGGCTGCTTGCTGCTGGTTGGGCTCAGGTTTGGTTCATGTGTGTTCCTTCAGGGCCAAAACTAAAGGGGGAGCAGCTTCCCTGGGGAAGCTAAACCCGGGAGATGACAGAAGTACAAGAGAACAAACCATGCATACTTCAAATCTCTCCTAATTACCATGTCTGCTAATATCTTGTTGGTCAGAACAAGTCCCATGACTGAGTGCAAATCCAGAGGTGAGGAGGTAGGTGTACTCTGCTCACCATGGGGTCAAAACAAGTCACATGACCAAGTCCAAAATCAGTGGGGTAGGAAAGAACACCCCCATGGAGACGGTTGATTGGAAGGAATATTTGCTCAATAGAAATCTAGTTTACTACAGTCACTAAGATGGGATTTCGTTTCTGCAGCTCAGCTTCTAGCTGGAGAGCAAACTACCAGCCCTCCTTCTTGCAAGCACCTTCAGCCTCTCCAAAGAGTTCTCCTCTTCCTGTCTTGAGCGGGGGCACATCTTCCCCTCCACAGCAGAGGAAGGGAGGAGACCAGTTCTCGAATCCTACTTCATGTTCAATGAGCTCTCTTTGAATGACTCATCTTCTCAGTTATAAGCAGGATGGAGTATTGGTTACTGGACTGGTTTTGCTGTCCTGTAACTAGTCCTGCATGGATGTGTCTAGGGATTCTCTTTAGAATGGGTGTATATGTACCACTTTTTGTTCTAGCTTTGGAGCTTCAGCCAAGCAGAAGAAAAGTCCAATTAGCTGGTCTCTTTCCACAGGATTATCTGTTTCTCCCCCTACTCCCCTGCAACACCAATCAGTGGACACCTTTCCGTGCCAACATATAAACTCTCATTCCTTTTAATGACCTTAGAGTATTTCAAAGTATGGAGATATCATTATTTAAATACCCAAGTTCTTAAATGGTAGGCATTTAATTTGTTTTTATCATTTTGTTATTTTGAACAGCTTTACAAGAAGTATTCCTGACATGCATCTTTATACGCTTGTTTATTTCCATAGAATATACTTCTAATAGTGGGATTGCTGAATTAGCAATAAACTCCAAAAAATAATTTGTGTTTTTTTCATGGGGAAATTAAAAGCTAACATAATTTTTCCATGCAACATTTCCTTAAAACCACTACTGCCAGAGGCATTACTTTTTTACATTTGTGTATACTGGCAATTCTGATGTAAAAGTGGAAAGTCCCAATGGTAAATCTGATTTAGAGTTGAGAAGATACAGGCAAGAAAAACACCTCAGTTGCTCCCTTTTCCTTTCTCTAAATTTTGTTGTATACATGCTTGAAAGAATGTATTGCCAGGTTGTAGTGCCAGGTTGAAAGAATATCTTAAGACCCAAGGAGAGACCAGTCACTGGAGTTTCTGGTTCTTTGCAGGATCTCCAGATTCTTTGCTGCAGCAGCATTTTGTGTCTTCTGAGCCAGACTAACCTGTCAAATGCAGGAGTGACAAGGAGGACTGTTCAGATAATACCTAGCCACTTAATGGGATGGACAAGCTAAAGATCATGATTGCATCCAGATTCCCTGAATTCATCATGTACACCATGGAACATAAACTCTTATATTGAATGGTAATAAAAGGTAATATCCCAGCATCTATTCTTCTGTCTTTGTTATTTGAGTAATACTATTACATTGTAATAAATTTAAAATATTTTAAACATTTCTTTTCTGATTATTAAAGAAATACAGTCTCTTTAGAAAGTAGAAGAAATGTATAAAGATGCAGAGAAAGATTTACCCCATAATCTCACCACTTCGAGGCCTATAGAATAAATTTGGTGTTTTGGCCCTGATTCATACAAATATTATTGCTTGGTCTGCAAAAAAGGAGTATCACCCCCTGGTGGGAGCTTCCTGAATTGCAGGTAATGCAGGTGATCGATCATTTACTAAGAAAGAAACAACGAAGAAAAGGAAGTGTTAGATTTGTTCACCTTTATTTCAAGACAAACGGCCTTGGAAGATTCAGCAAGAGCTGGGGAGAGGGGATGGAAGAAGCACAGGCTTGGAATCAGAGGAGGAACACAGAGGTGACGGAGAGGGTTTCCAAAAAAGATTCATTTATTCAACTCTCTTGTCCTAAGGCACCTCTGCTTGTTACTATTATTAAATTTCTTCATATTTCATTGGCTACAGTATAGTAAGTTGAAGACAGTGTAAACCTGCTGTTTTTGTTTTTGTTTTTGTTTTGCGGTACGCGGGCCTCTCACTGTTGTGGCCTCTCCCGTTGTGGAGCACAGGCTCCAGACACGCAGGCTCAGCAGCCATGGCTCACGGGCCCAGCCGCTCCGCAGCATGTGGGATCTTCCCGGACTGGGGCACGAACCTGCGTCCCCTGCATCAGCAGGCAGACTCTCAACCACTGCTCCACCAGGGAAGCCCAAACCTGCTGTTTTGATTGAGTAGCTCTTTGGAAGCAAATTGAAACATAGGCTTCCCACATTTGAAAATCAGGCAAAACTAGTTAATCTTTCTAACGTTAGTTTCTATAACTTTAAGAGAGCAAGATGAAAGAAAAAAGTAACAAAGACAAACCAACCAACCTAACCACAACCTTTTTCTTTGGGTATTAGATAACTGGCAAAGTGGCTGTGAGGAGAATCTGTGACCCAGGGACCCTGGAAATGGGATTTATTTGCAGGAGCTAAATAAAAGGGGCATGATTCTCTTCCATTTAAACCGTGCTCTAAAAGGTTTCCACTTTAATTATATTAGTCACCACAGGAGGCCCAATGCTCAGGCATTGCCTAGGCAACCCTCTGTCACAGATGTTGATGCTGCACTGGGGGCTGGGGAAGGGCAGCTAGACCATAGCAGGGATTTCTGACCTTGTCAAGTTTGAGGGTCTCCCTAAATGTCGAGCTATTTCTGGTACCTCCACAGGCTAGTGCTTGTGCTTTCAGAAGCTCTTTCTATATTGCATTTGTTCATTGCCACAGCAGCATCAAATTTGAAAAATGCAAGCTCGTGTGTGGAACAGGTGCTGCTACTTTCTTAGGCTGAGCTCACTGCTTGGTGAACATGCCAATTCCAGGGGCTCTTTGGTCGCTCTGTGGCCCAAATACTGGGCCTTTCTAGGCCAGGAGACCTCTGTAAGCCTTTCATGGCAGTGATGGTGACAGCCCTCCCAAGACTGTCCTGGGAAAAACAGCAAAGAGGCCCTCTTACCCTCATCTCAGTGTAAAATTAAAGAGCTCATAGATGGGCAAATTCTCCTAAATGCAGGGCCTTTGATCTTGGAACCCCTGGACTCCCGCAGGGCAGGGCATGGAGGTTGGATGAGGGGCTTCTGGACTTCATCGAAATCCTGTACCAGATCTTGTGTATGTGTGCTTTTCGCTAGGGTCTGTCATTTCTCCAGATTCTCAAAGAGAGTCTAGGAATTTGGGAAAAGTTCAGAACTGCTCTGCCTTAAAAGATGCAGGTCTCATCAAGACAAGGCTGAATGGAATGATGGCAATCGCGTGGATCATCATTGCAATTGTAGCAACAACTCCCAATTACTGGGCATCTGCGTCAGTCTGGCACTGTGCTTGAGGCTGTGGGGTTGTATTCTCCTTCTGTAACCCGTGGTCCTCATGAGTGTCCTTCCCGGTGGGTGTTACTCTCCCCTTTCACAGAGCGAACTCCTGAGGTTCAGAGAGTGTCAGCACCCCGCCAGGGTCCTGCAGAGACAGAGTGGCAGAGACTGGACAGGGGCCCAGGTCTGGTGCCTTGATGCTGGTGCCTCTCTGGGAAATCACCCTGGGAAGGTGACAATGGCTCAAATGAGGTGTCCTCCTGGGAATCCCTGCAAATGTGTGAGAGACTTCACCTTCCTATCCTGTCTCTTCCCGGAGAGCTGGGAGGGAGACCTTGTTTTTAGAGTTGGTGTCAATCTCCTGAGAAAATCCATATGTCACAGGCAAAGTCTCAGGTGAGGTCCCTCCAATCAGCAGGGGGGGACTTCCCTGGTGGCGCAGTGGTTAAGAATCCACCTGCCAATGCAGGGGACACTGGTTCGAGCCCTGGTCCGGGGAGATCTCACATGCCGTGGAGCAACTAAGCCATTGCGCCACAACTACTGGCCTGCGCTCTAGAGCCCGTGAGCCACAACTACTGAGCCCGTGCGCCACAACTTCTGAAGCCCGCACGTCTAGAGCCCGTGCTCTGCAACAAGAGAAGGCACCGCAATGAGAAGCCCGCGCACCGCAACGAAGAGTAGCCCCTGCTCACCGCAACTAGAGAAAGCCCGTGCACAGCAACGAAGACCCAAGGCAGCCAAAATTAAAAAAAATTAAAAAGAAATCAGCAGGTGGATTCTCACCTGCAAACCCACAGAGTGCTGGGCTGATCCCAAGGGAAGGTGCCTCATTCATTTCTCTAAAGCTTAGCCATTCAATTTTGCCCACACAAGACCTCAGCTGCTTTTAAAGTGGGAAACAAACACTTGAGTTCAGGGTGCTAATGTCTGACACTGGACATCAGTGGCTCTTCTGTCACTGGGGGACAGGGGCCCAAAGCCTCTGCTGAGATGAGACAACAGCACAGAGGAAGAGCCTGTCTAGACCTTGTCACAGGGTCTTGGTGGGTGTCTCTGGGTCCAGGTGAGGAATTGGGCCCCTCTTTCAGTGTCTTTGTCCTGAAGGCCACCTGGAAGACTTCACTCACCCTCCACACCATCCCTCGGGTATCATCTGTCTCCTCTGAGACCCTTTCCCGATTCCCAGGGTGTCTCAGCCCTCCTCCCAGCATGACCCAGCCTGCCCTGCACGTGCTGTGCCTTTTTCACTAGGTTTCTCTCCTGAGGACGGGACAGTGCCCCCTTCATCTCTGTGTCCCCAGCACCCTCCCCATCCCCCCTCCCCCTGCCAACCTCTCACCTTTCAGCTTCATTCTCAGACTAGCTGTTCGTGAGAAAAGGGTGTGGGGTGAAGGCAGAGCCCTCACCTATCACAGCCTCCAGGGCAAGGCTGCATTCTGTCTCAACCTCTCTGTGCCACTTACAAGCTGTGTGACCTCGGGCAAGTTACTTAACCTCTCTGTGGCTCAGTTTCCTCACCAGTAAAATGGAGATAATAATAGTGCCTACGTAATAGGGTTTTGTGAAAAGTAAATGAGCCCGTAAATGTAAAATGCTTGGTACAGTGCCTGGAATAGAGTCATAAATGTTAGCTCTTTTGGTTATAATTACTATTATTATTCATTTTCAGCTCAACAACCTATATATGTTCCTCATTAACCACAGGATAAACTTAAAATTTGTTTTTCATTGACCCCTCTAATCTGGCCACAAATCCCCTCTTAGGCTTATCACTCATTGGAGATGAAAAACACATTCCTGTGTATTTTTCCTTCTGACGCTTCTGGTCACCAAATGTGACCAGCTGGGTGTCCTTTAATTCACTTCAAATCTGACATTGTCTACCTGGAGTCAGCTTCAGATCCCACCAGGGGAGGGCTTGGTCCCACAAGACTGTCCCCACTTCAGACCTCTCAAAATACCCAGGTCTTTACCTGCATTTCTGAGCCACTGGCTACACATCAGCGTTCCTAAAACCCTCTTTGGATTTGATCATTTGCTAAAACAGCTCACAGAACTCAGGGAAACAATCACCTATGTTTACTAATTTATTATATAATAGAGGATACAGATGAACAGCCAGAGGAAGAGATACAATAGGTGAGGTCTGGGAGGGTCCCCAGTTCAGGAGCTTCTGTCCCCATGGAGATGGGGTGCATCACGCTCCAAGCACATGGATGTATTCACTAGCCCGGAAGCTCCTAGAACCTGTACTTTTGGGATTTTTACGGGGCGTCATCATGAAGGCATTATTGATTGTTAACTCCATTTCCAGACTCTCTCCCCTCTCTGGAGGATGGAAGGTGTGGTGCTGAAAAATTGCAAGCTTCCAGTCATGGTTTGGCCTTTCTGGTGACCAACCCCCACCCAAGAGCCACGTAGGAGCCCACCCAGAGTCACCTCAATAGAACAGAAGATGCTCTCATCCCTTAGGAAATTACAAGTGTTTTAGGAGCTCTGCATCAGAAACTGGGGTCAAAGGCTAAATGTTAGAACAAAAGATTCTCCTAGAGCCCCTATTTACAAGGGTTTTAGAAGTTCTGTATCAGGAACCGAGGGCAGAGACTAATGTATATATTTCTTTTTGTTTTACACTCATGCATTTGACACACTAGTCCAGCTTCTACCTCCTTCTTTGTGCTGTTCCGCTGCCTACTTCTCGTTTCTCTGCTCCTTTAATTCCCTTCAACTTCTGTGACCCCAGCGATGTTGCGTGCCTTCCATGAAACTTGGTCTGGACACAGAGCCCAGTAGGGGTGGCCTTGACTTTCTCCCACTGCTTCAGCTGTGGAAGCCCATGGAGGGCAGAGCCTGCTCTGTCTGCTCCTCTATTTGGCTGGTGCAGTACTTGGTCAATTTTTATGGAGTGAATTTGTGGTCTACTTTGGTGTTCAGAAAGAAACTTCCTAGGCCTGGTTTTATTAAGATGAAAGACTCCCTTTATCTTGATTTTCTTGGAAGGCAAAAAAAAAAAAATCAAAGAAATAAACCCTGAAACATCTACAGTTTTATATAAAAGGCATTATTTCTGAGCTAAATGATTTTTTTCCTAAAGGAAAATTTAGAAATTGTAGCTCCTGGTGGAATTAAAGGAATGAAAATGTAGTCATGCATAGATTCACAGCAGCTGAAGAACTCTGTTTGGGACTCTATTTTGCTACCTCGTACACTTTGGTAAAAAATTCAAGCTTCTGGGCTCGGTTCAGCTTTGCAGTAGCCCGTGTCCCTTGGGCTTCTCCCCAAATTGCATCTTTTCCTAGATTCAGTCAATTATTTGCCTTGGAGTGCATTAGTTTTTCTGAGAACTTCTACACAAGCTGACTCTTCCGGTTGTTCACTGGCAAAGAAATCCTTTGATTTCAAACCAGAATGTCCTCACAAATCATTTGGAACCCAGGGTGACAGGGAAATGTCCCACCTTATCCCTTCCATCACGTCAGCCCTTCCTTTCCTCCCTGTTCCTTTCCTGTCACAGAGCTGTGCCTCTTTATTTTTTATTGGAGTAGAGTTGATTTACAATGTTGTGTTGGTTTCAGGTGTACAGCAAAATGATTCAGTTCTATGTGTATATATTCTTTTTTCAGATTCTTTTCATTATAGGTTATCACAAGATATTGAATACTGTTCCCTGTGCTATACAGTAGGTCCTTGTTGTTTATCTATTTTATATACAGTAGTGTATATCTGCTAATCCCAAACTCCTAATTTATCCTCACCCCTCGCCAACTTTCCCCTTTGGTTGCCATAAATTTGTTTTCCATGTCTGTGAGTCTGTTTGTTTTGTAAATAAGTTCATTTGTATCATTTAAAAAATACTTTGAATTTTATTTAATTTATTTTTTTATACAGCAGGTCCTTATTAGTCATCAATTTTATACACATTAGTGTAAACATGTCAATCCCAATCGCCCAATTATCACACCACCCCCACCACCCCCTCGCCGCTTTCCCTCCTTGGTGTCCATATGTTTGTTCTCTACATCTGTGTCTCAATTTCTGCCCTGCAAACCAGTTCATCTGTACCATTTTTCTAGGTTCCACATATATGCGTTAATATATAATATTTGTTTTCCTCTTTCTGACTTACTTCACTCTGTATGACAGTCTCTAGATCCATCCACGTCTCAACAAATGAACCAATTTTGTTCCTTTTTATGGCTGAGTAGTATTCCATGGTATATATGTACCATACCTTTATCCATTCTTCTGTTGATGGGCATGTATGTGGTTTTCATGACCTGGATATTGTAAATAGTGCTGCAATGAATATTGGGGTGCATGTGTCTTTTTGAATTATGGTTTTCTCTGGGTATATGGCCAGTAGTGGGATTGCTGGGTCATATGGTAATTCAATTTTTAGTTTTGTAAGGAACCTCCATACTGTTCTCCATAATGGTTGTATCCATTTACATTCCCACCAACAGTGCAAGAGGGCTCCCTTTTCTCCACACCTCTCCAGCATTTGTTGTTTGTAGATTTTCTGATGATGCCCATTCTAACTGGTGTGAGGTGATACCTCATTGTAGTTTTGATTTGCATTTCTCTAATAATTAGTGATGTTGAGGAGCTTTTCATGTGCTTCTTGGCCATCTGTATGTCTTCTTTGGAGAAATGTCTATTTAGGTCTTCTGCCCATTTTTGGATTGGGTTGTTTGCTTTTTTAATGTGGAGTTGTATGAGCTGTTTATATATTTTGGAGATTAATATTTTGTCCATTGATTTGTTTGCAAATATTTTCTCCCATTCTGAGGGTTGTCTTGTCGTCCTGTTTATGGTTTCCTTTGCTGTGCAAAAGCTTTGAAGTTTCATTAGGTCCCATTTGCTTATTTTTGTTTTTATTTCCATTACTCTAGGAGGTGGATCAAAAAAGATCTTGCTGTGATTTATGTCAAAGCATGTTCTTCTTATGTTTTCCTCTAAGAGTTTTATAGTTTCCAGTCTTACATTTAGGTCTCTAATCCATTTTGAGTTTATTTTTGTGTATGGTGTTAGGCAGTGTTCTAATTTCATTCTTTTACATGCAGCTGTCCAGTTTTCCCAGCACCACTTATTGAAGAGACGGTCTTTTCTCCATTGCATATCCTTGCCTCCTTTGTCATAGATTAGTTGACCATAGGCGTGTGGGTATATCTCTGGGCTTTCTATCTTGTTCCACTGATCTATGTTTCTGTTTTTGTGCCAGTACCATATTGTCTTGATTACTGTAGCTTTGTAGTGTACTCTGAAGTCAGGGAGTCTGACTCCTCCAGCTCCGTTTTATTCCCTCAAGACTGCTTTGGCTATTCGGGGTCTTTTGTGTCTCCAAACAAACTTTAAGATTTTTTGTTCTAGTTCCGTAAAAAATGCCATTGGTAATTTGATAGGGATTGCACTGAGTTTGTAGATTGCTTTGGGTAGTAGAGTCATTTTCACAATATTGATTCTTCCAATCCAAGAACATGGTATACCTCTCCATCTGTTGGTATCATGTTTAATTTCTTTCATCAGTGTCTTATAGTTTTCTGAATACAGGTCTTTTATCTCCCTAGGTAGGTTTATTCCTAGGTATTTTATTCTTTTTGTTGCAATGGTAAGTGGGAGTGTTTCCTTAATCTCTCTTTCAGATTTTTCATCATTTGTGTATAGGAATGCAAGAGATTTCTGTGCATTAATTTTGTATCCTGCAACTTTACCAAATTCATTGATTAGCTCTAATAGTTTTCTGGTGACATCTTTAGGATTCTCTATGTATAGTATCATGTCATCTGCAAACAGTGACAGTTTTACTTCTTCTTTTCCAATTTGGATTCCTTTTATTTCTTCTTCTTTCCTGATTTCCATGGCTAGGACTTCCAAAACTATGTTGAATAATAGTGGTGAGAGTGGACAACGTTGTCTTTTTCCTGATCTTAGAGGAAATGCTTTCTGTTTTTCACCATTGATAATGATGCTTGCTGTGGGTTTGTTGTATATGGCCTTTATTATGTTGAGGTAGATTCCCTCTATGCCCACTTTCTGGAGAGTTTTTATCATAAATCGGTGTTGAATTTTGTCAAAAGATTTTTCTGCATCTATTGAGATGATCATATGGCTTTTATTCTTCAATTTGTTAATATGGTGTATCACATTGATTGATTTACGTATATTGAAGAATCCTTGAATCCCTGGGATAAATCCCACTTGATCATGGTGTATGAGCCTTTTAATGTGTTGTTGGATTCTGTTTGCTAGTATTCTGTTGAGGATTTTTGCGTCTATATTCATCAGTGATATTGGTCTGAAATTTTCTTTTTTTGTAGTATCTTTGTCTGGTTTTGGTATCAGGGTGATGGTGGCCTCATAGAATGAGTTTAGGATTGTTCCTTCCTCCGCAAATTTTTGGAAGCGTTTGAAAAGGATGGGTGTTAGATCTTCTCTAAATGTTTGATAGAATTCACCTGTGAAGCCATCTGGTCCTGGAATTTTGTTTGTTGGAAGATTTTGAATCACAGTTTCAATTTCATTACTTGTGATTGGTCTGTTCATATTTTCTATTTCTTCCTGGTTCAGTCTTGGAAGGTTATACATTTCTAAGAATTTGTCCATTTCTTCCAGGTTGTCCATTTTATTGGTGTAGAGTTGCTTGTAGCAGTCTCTTAGGATGCTTTGTATTTCTGTGGTGTCTGTTGTAACTTCTCCTTTTTCATTTCTAATTTTATTGATTTGAGTCCTCTCCCTTTTTTTCTTGATGAGTCTGGATAATGGTTTATCAATTTTGTTTATCTTCTCAAAGAACCAGCTTTTAGTTTTATTGATCCTTGGTATTGTTTTCCTTGTTTCTATCTCATTTATTTCTGCTCTGATCTTTATGATTTCTTTCCTTCTGCTAACTTTGGGTTTTGTTTGTTCTTCTTTCTCTAGTTCCTTTAGGTGTAAGGTTAGATTGTTTATTTGAGATTTTTCTTGTTTCTTGAGGTAGACTTGTATAGCTATAAACTTCCCTCTTAGTACTTCTTTTGCTGCATCTCATAGGTTTTGGATCGTCATTTTTTCATTGTCTTGTGTCTGTAGGTATTTTTTGATTTCCTCTTTTATTTCTTCAGTGATCTCTTCGTTATTTAGTAACATATTATTTAGCCTCCATGTGTTTGTGTTTTTTATGTTTTTTTCCCTATAATTCATTTCTAATCTCATGGCCTTGTGGTCATAAATGATGTTTGATATGATTTCAATTTTCTTAAATTTACTGTGGCTTGATTTTTGACCCAAGATGTGATCTATCCTGGAGAATGTTCCGTGTGCACTTTAGAAGAAAGTGTAATCTGCTGTTTCTGGATAGAATGTCCTATAAATATCAATTAAATCTATCTGGTCTATTGTGCCATTTAAAGCTTCTTTTTCCTTAATTATTTTCATTTTGGATTATCTGTCTATTGGTGTAAGGTGTTAAAGTCCCCCACTATTACTGTGTTACTGTCAATTTCCTCTTTTATAACTGTTAGCAGTTGCCTTATGTATTGAGGTGCTCCTATGTTGGGTGCATATATATTTATAATTGTTATATCTTCTTCTTGGGTTGATCCCTTGATCACTATGTAGTGTCCTTCCTTGTGTCTTGTAACATTCTTTATTTTAAAGTCATTTTATCTGATACAAGTATTGCTATTCCAGCTTTCTTTTGATTTCCATTTGCATGGAATATCTTTTTCCATCCCCTCACTTTCAGTCTGTATGTGTCCCTAGTTCTGAAGTGGGTCTCTTGTAGATAGCATATAGATGGGTCTTGTTTTTGTCTCCATTCAGCAAGCCTGTGTCTTTTGGTTGGAGCATTTAATCCATTCACGTTTAAGGTTATTATTGATTTGTATGTTCCTATGACCATTTTCTTAATTGTTTTGGGTTTGTTTTTGTAGGTCCTTTTCTTCTCTTGTGTTTCCCACTTAGAGAAGTTCCTTTACCATTTGTTGTAGAGCTGGTTTGGTGGTGCTGAATTCTCTTAGCTTTTGCTTGTCTGTAAAGCTTTTGATTTCTCCATCGAATCTGAATGAGATCCTTGCTGGGTAGAGTAATCTTGGTTGTAGGTTCTTCCCTTTCATCACTTTAAGTATATCATGCCACTCCCTTCTGGCTTGTACATTTTCTGCTGAGAAATCAGCTGTTAACCTTATGGGAGTTCCCTTGTATGTTATTTGTCATTTTTCCCTTGTTGCTTTCGATAATTTTTCTTTGTCTTTAAATTTTGCCAATTTGATTACTATGTGTCTCGGCATGTTTCTCCTTGCGTTTATCCTGTATGGGACTCTCTGTGCTTCTTGGACTTGGGTGGCTATTTCCTTTCCCATGTTAGGGAAGTTTTTGACTATAATCTCTTCAAATATTTTCTCGGGTCCTTTCTCTCTCTCTTCTCCTTCTGGGACCCCTACAATGCGAATGTTGTTGCGTTTAATATTGTCCCAGAGGTCTCTTAGGCTGTCTTCATTTGTTTTCATTCTTTTTTCTTTATTTTATTCTGCAGCAGTGAATTGCACCATTCTGTCTTCCAGGTCACTTATCCGTTCTTCTGCCTCAATTACTCTGCTATTGATTCCTTCTAGTGTAGTTTTCATTTCAGTTATTGTATTGTTCATCTCTGTTTGTTTGTTCTTTAATTCTTCTAGGTCTTTGTTAAACATTTCTTGCATCCTCTCAATCTTTTTTTTTTTTTTTTAACATCTTTATTGGGGTATAATTGCTTTACAATGGTGTGTTAGTTTCTGCTTTATAACAAAGTGAACCAGTTATACATATACATATGTTCCCATATCTCTTCCCTCTTGCGTCTCCCTCCCTCCCACCCTCCCTATCCCACCCCTCCAGGCTGTCACAAAGCACCGAGCCAATATCCCTGTGCCATGCGGTTGCTTCCCACTAGCTATCTACCTTACTACGTTTGTTAGTGTGTATATGTCCATGACTCTCTCTCGCCCCGTCACAGCTCACCCTTCCCCCTCCCCATAACCTCAAGTCCGTTCTCTAGGAGGTCTGCGTCTTTATTCCTGCCTTACCCCTAGGTTCTTCATGACATATTTTTTTCTTAAATTCCATATATATGTGTTAGCATACAGTATTTGTCTTTTTCTTTCTGACTTACTTCACTGTGTATGACAGACTCTAGGTCTATCCACCTCATTACAAATAGCTCAATTTTGTTTCTTTTTATGGCTGAGTAATATTCCATTGTATATATGTGCCACATCTTCTTTATCCATTCATCCGATGATGGACACTTAGGTTGTTTCCATCTCCGGGCTCTTGTAAATAGAGCTGCAATGAACATTTTGGTACATGACTCTTTTTGAATTTCGGTTTTCTCAGGGTATATGCCCAGTAGTGGGATTGCTGGGTCATATGGTAGTTCTATTTGTAGTTCTTTAAGGAACCTCCATACTGTTCTCCATAGTGGCTGAACCAATTCACATTCCCACCAGCAGTGCAAGAGTGTTCCCTTGTCTCCACACCCTCTCCAGCATTTATTGTTTCTAGATTTTTTTATTTTATTTTTTAAAACATCTTTATTGGAGCATAATTGCTTTACAATGGTATGTTAGTTTCAGCTTCACAACAAAATGAATCAGTTATATATATACATATGTTCTCATATCTCTTCCTGCTTGCATCACCCTCCCTCCCACCCTCCCTATCCCACCCCTCCAGGCGGTCACAAAGCACCGAGCTGATCTCCCTGTGCTATGCGGCTGCTTCCCACTAGCTATCTACCTTACGTTTGGTAGTGTATACATGTCCATGCCTCTTTATTGCTTTGTCACCGTTTACCCTTCCCCCTCCCCATAGCCTCAAGTCCATTCTCTAGTAAGTCTGTGTCTTTATTCCTGTTTCACCCCTAGGTTTTTCATGACTTTTTTTTTTCTTAAATTCCATATATATGTGTTAGCATACGGTATTTGTCTCTCTCTTTCTGACTTACTTCACTCTGTATGACAGACTCTAGGTCTATCCACCTCATTACAAATAGCTCAATTTCGTCTCTTTTTATGGCTGAGTAATATTCCATTGTATATATGTGCCACATCTTCTTTATCCATTCATCCGATGATGGACACTTAGGTTGTTTCCATCTCCGGGCTCTTGTAAATAGAGCTGCAATGAACATTTTGGTACATGACTCTTTTTGAATTTTGGTTTTCTCAGGGTATATGCCCAGTAGTGGGATTGCTGGGTCATATGGTAGTTCTATTTGTAGTTTTTTAAGGAACCTCCATACTGTTCTCCATAGTGGCTGAACCAATTCACATTCCCACCAGCAGTGCAATAGTGTTCCCTTTTCTCCACACCCTCTCCAGCATTTATTGTTTCTAGATTTTTTGATGATGGCCATTCTGACTGGTGTGAGATGATATCTCATTGTAGTTTTGATTTGCATTTCTCTAATGATTAATGATGTTGAGCATTCTTTCATGTGTTTGTTGGCAGTCTGTATATCTTCTTTGGAGAAATGTCTATTTAGGTCTTCTGCCCATTTTTGGATTGGGTTGTTTGTTTTTTTGTTATTGAGCTGCATGAGCTGCTTGTAAATTTTGGAGATTAATCCTTTGTCGGTTGCTTCATTTGCAAATATTTTCTCCCATTCTGAGGGTTGTCTTTTGGTCTTGTTTATGGTTTCCTTTGCTGTGCAAAAGCTTTGAAGTTTCATTAGGTCCCATTTGTTTATTTTTGTTTTTATTTCCATTACTCTAGGAGGTGGGTCAGAAAGAATCTTGCTGTGATTTATGTCATAGAGTGTTCTGCCTATGTTTTCCTCTAAGAGTTTGATAGTTTCTGGCCTTATATTTAGGTCTTTAATCCATTTTGAGCTTATTTTTGTGTATGGTGTTAGGGAGTGATCTAACCTCATACTTTTACATGTACCTGTCCAGTTTTCCCAGCACCACTTATTGAAGAGGCTGTCCTTTCTCCACTGTACATTCCTGCCACCTTTATCAAAGATAAGGTGTCCATATGTGCATGGGTTTATCTCTGGGCTTTCTATCCTGTTCCATTGATCTATCTTTCTGTTTTTGTGCCAGTACCATACTGTCTTGATAACTGTAGCTTTGTAGTATAGTCTGAAGTCAGGGAGCCTGATTCCTCCAGTTCCTTTTTTTGTTCTCAAGATTGCTTTGGCTATTCGGGGTCTTTTGTGTTTCCATACAAATTGTGAAATTTTTTGTTCTAGTTCTGTGAAAAATGCCAGTGGTAGTTTGATAGGGATTGCATTGAATCTATAGATTGCTTTGGGTAGTAGAGTCATTTTCACAATGTTGATTCTTCCAATCCAAGAACATGGTATATCTCTCCATCTATTTGTATCATCTTTAATTTCTTTCATCAGTGTCTTATAATTTTCTGCATACAGGTCTTTTGTCTCCTTAGGTAGGTTTATTCCTAGATATTTTATTCTTTTTGTTGCAATGGTAAATGGGAGTGTTTTCTTGATTTCACTTTCAGATTTTTCATCATTAGTATATAGGAATGCCAGAGATTTCTGTGCATTAATTTTGTATCCTGCCACTTTACCAAATTCATTGATTAGCTCTAGTAGTTTTCTGGTAGCATCTTTAGGATTCTCTATGTATAGGATCATGTCATCTGCAAACAGTGACAGCTTTACTTCTTCTTTTCCGATTTGGATTCCTTTTATTTCCTTCTCTTCTCTGATTGCTGTGGCTAAAACTTCCAAAACTATGTTGAATAAGAGTGGTGAGAGTGGGCACCCTTGTCTTGTTCCTGATCTTAGTGGAAATGCTTTCAGTTTTTCACCATTGAGGATGATGTTTGCTGTGGGCTTGTCGTATATGGCCTTTATTATGTTGAGGAAAGTTCCCTCTATGCCTACTTTCTGCAGGGTTTTTTTTATCATAAATGGGTGTTGAATTTTGTCAAAAGCTTTCTCTGCATCTATTGAGATGATCATATGGTTTTTCTCCTTCAATTTGTTAATATGGTTTATCACATTGATAGATTTGCGTATATTGAAGAATCCTTGCATTCCTGGAATAAACCCCACTTGATCATGGTGTATGATCCTTTTAATGTGCTGTTGGATTCTGTTTGCTAGTATTTTGTTGAGGATTTTTGCATCTATGTTCATCAGTGATATTGGTCTGTAGTTTTCTTTCTTTGTGACATCCTTGTCTGGTTTTGGTATCAAGGTGATGGTGGCCTCGTAGAAGGAGTTTGGGAGTGTTCTTCCCTCTGCTATATTTTGGAAGAGTTTGAGAAGGATAGGTGTCAGCTCTTCTCTAAATGTTTGATAGAATTCGCCTGTGAAGCCATCTGGTCCTGGGCTTTTCTTTGTTGGAAGATTTTTAATCACAGTTTCAATTTCAGTGCTTGTGATTGGTCTGTTCATATTTTCTATTTCTTCCTGATTCAGTCTTGGTAGGTTGTGCATTTCTAAGAATTTGTCCATTTCTTCCAGATTGTCCATTTTATTGGCATAGAGTTGCTTGTAGTAATCTCTCATGATCTCTTTTATTTCTGCAGTGTCAGTTGTTACCTCTCCTTTTTCATTTCTAATTCTATTGATTTGAGTCTTCTCCCTTTTTTTCTTGATGAGTCTGGTTAGTGGTTTATCTATTTTGTTTATCTTCTCAAAGAACCAGCTTTTAGTTTTATTGATCTTTGCTATTGTTTCCTTCATTTCTTTTTCATTTATTTCTGATCTGATTTTTATGATTTCTTTCCCTCTGCTAGCTTTGGGGTTTTTTTGTTCTTCTTTCTCTAATTGCTTGAGGTGCAAGGTTAGGTTGTTTATTCTAGATGTTTCCTGCTTCTTAAGGTGGGCTTGTATTGCTATAAACTTCCCCCTTAGAACTGCTTTTGCTGCATCCCACAGGTTTTGGGTCGTTGTGTCTCCATTGTCATTTGTTTCTAGGTATTTTTTGATTTCCTCTTTGATTTCTTCAGTGATCACTTCATTATTAAGTAGTGTATTGTTTAGCCTCCATGTGTTTGTATTTTTTACAGATCTTTTCCTGTAATTGATATTTAGTCTCATGGCGTTGTGGTCAGAAAAGATACTTGATACAATTTCAATTTTCTTAAATCTACCAAGGCTTGATTTGTGACCCAAGATATGATCTATCCTGGAGAATGTTCCATGAGCACTTGAGAAAAATGTGTATTCTGTTGTTTTTGGATGGAGTGTCCTATAAATATCAATTAAGTCCATCTTGTTTAATGTATCATTTAAAGCTTGTGTTTCCTTATTTATTTTCATTTTGGATGATCTGTCCATGGGTGAAAGTGGGGTGTTTAAGTCCCCTACTATGAATGTGTTACTGTCGATTTCCCCTTTTATGGCTGTTAGTATTTGCCTTATGTATTGAGGTGCTCCTATGTTGGGTGCATAAATATTTACAATTGTTATATCTTCTTCTTGGATCGATCCCTTGATCATTATGTAGTGTCCTTCTTTGTCTCTTTTAATAGTCCTTATTTTAAAGTCTATTTTGTCTGATATGAGAATTGCTACTCCAGCTTTCTTTTGGTTTCCATTTGCATGGAATATCTTTTTCCATCCCCTTACTTTCAGTCTGTATGTGTCTCTAGGTCTGAAGTGGGTCTCTTGTAGACAGCATATATAAGGGTCTTGTTTTTGTATCCATTCAGCTAATCTGTGTCTTTTGGTGGGAGCATTTAGTCCATTTACATTTAAGGTAATTATCGATATGTATGTTCCTATTCCCATTTTCTAAATTGTTTTGGGTTCGTTATTATAGGTCTTTTCCTTCTCTTGTGTTTCTTGCCTAGAGAAGATCCTTTAGCATTTGTTGTAAAGCTGGTTTGGTGGTGCTGAACTCTCTCAGCTTTTGCTTGTCTGTAAAGGTTTTAATTTCTCCATCAAATCTGAATGAGATCCTTGCTGGGTAGAGTAGTCTTGGCTGCAGGTTTTTCTCCTTCCTCACTTTCAGTATGTCCTGCCACTCCCTTCTGGCTTGTAGGGTTTCTGCTGAGAGATCAGCTGTTAACCTTATGGGGATTCCCTTATGTGTTATTTGTTGTTTTTCCCTTGCTGCTTTTAATATGCTTTCTTTGTATTTAATTTTTGACAGTTTGATTAGTATGTGTCTTGGCGTATTTCTCCTTATATTTATCCTGTATGGGACTCTCTGTGCTTCCTGGACTTGATTAACTATTTCCTTTCCCATATTAGGGAAGTTTTCAACTATAATCTCTTCAAATATTTTCTCAGTCCCTTTCTTTTTCTCTTCTTCTTCTGGAACCCCTATAATTCGAATGTTGGTGCGTTTAATGTTGTCCCAGAGGTCTCTAAGACTGTCCTCAGTTCTTTTCATTCTTTTTTCTTTATTCTGCTCTGCAGTAGTTATTCCCACTATTTTATCTTCCAGGTCACTTATCCATTCTTCTGCCTCAGTTATTCTGCTATTGATCCCATCTAGAGTATTTTTAATTTCATTTATTGTGTTGTTCATCGTTGCTTGTTTCATCTTTAGTTCTTCTAGGTCCTTGTTAACTGATTCTTGCATTTTGTCCATTCTATCGCCAAGATTTCGGATCAACCTTACTATCATTATTCTGAATTCTTTTTCAGGTAGGCTGCCTATTTCCTTTTCATTTGTTAGGTCTGGTGCATTTTTATCTTGCTCCTTTATCTGCTGTGTGTTTTTCTGTTTTCTCATTTTGCTTATCTTACTGTGTTTGGGGTCTCCTTTTTGCAGGCTGCAGGTTCGTAGTTCCTCCTGTTTTTGATGTCTGTCTCCAGTGGCTAAGGTTGGTTCAGTGGGTTGTGTAGGCTTCCTGGTGGAGGGGACTAGTGCCTGTGTTGTGGTGGATGAGGCTGGATCTTGTCTCTCTAGTGGGCAGGTTCACATCTGGTGGTGTGTTTTAGGGTGTCTGTGGCCTTATTATGATTTAGGCAGCCTCTCTGCTAATGGGTGGGGTTGTGTTCCTGTTTTGCTAGTTGTTTGGCACAGGTTGTCCAGCACTGTGGCTTGCTGGTCGTTGAGTGAAGCTGGGTGCTGGTGTTAAGATGGAGGTCTCTGGGAGATTTTCGCCATTTGATATTATGTGGAGCTGGGAGGTCTCTTGTGGACCAGTGTCCTGAAGTTGGCTGTCCTACCTCAGAGGCAGAGCCCTGACTCCTGGCTGGAGCACCAAGAGCCTTTCATCCACACGGCTCAGAATAAAAGGGAGAAAAAGGAGAGGGAATTAGTAGAAGTATGAGGAAAGAAAGAAGGAAAGGAGGGAAGGAAGGAGGGAAGGAAGGAAGGAAGGAAGGAAGAAAGAAAGAAAGAAGCAAAGAAGGAAAGAAGGCAAGAAGGAAAGAAAGGAGGGAGGGAGGGAGGAAGGAAGGAAGGAGGGAAAGAAGGAAAAACAGAAAGAAAGAAGATACAGTAAAAATAAAATAAAGTATAATAAAGTTATTGAATTAAAAAATTCTTATTTAGAAAAAAAAAAAAGGGACGGATAGAACCTTAGGACAAATGTTGGAAGCAAAGCTATACAGACAAAATCTTACACAGAAGCGTACACATACACCCTCACTAAAAGAGGTAAAGGGGGAAAAATCATAAATCTTGCTGTCAGAGACCACCTCCTCAATTTGGGATGATTCGTTGTCTAAAGGAGGGAAGGAAGGAAGGAAAGAAAGAAAAAGAAAGAAAGGACGAAGGTAAAGTATAATAACGTTCTTAAAATTAAAATTGATTATTAAGAAAAAAATTTTAAGAAAAAACCATGGACGGATAGAACCCTAGGACAAATGGTGGAAGCAAGACTATACAGACAAGATCTCACACAGAAGCATACACATACACATTCACAAAAAGAGGAATAGGGAAAAAAATCATAGATCTTGCTCCCAAAGTCCACCTCCTTAATTTGGGATGATTGGCTGTCTATTCAGGTATTCCACAGATGCAGGGTACATCAAGTTGATTGTGGAGCTTTAATCGGCTGCTTCTGAGGCTGCTGGGAGAGATTTCCCTTTCTCTTCTTTGTTCTCACAGCTCACAGGGGCTCAGCTTTGGATTTGGCCCTGCCTCTGCGTGTAGGTCGCTGGAGGGCGTCTGTTTTTTGCTCAGACAGGACGGGGTTAAAGGAGCCGCTGATTCGGGGGTTCTGGCGTACTGAGGCCGGCGGGGAGGGAGGGGCACGGAATGCGGGGCGGGCCTGCGGCGGCAAAGTCTGGCGTGACCCTGCACCAGCCCGAGGCCCGCCGTGCGCTCTCCCGGGGAAGTCGTCCCCGGATCCCGGGAACCCGGCAGTGGCGGGCTGCACAGGCTCCGCGGAAGAGGGGCGTGGAGAGCAACCTGCGCTCGCACACAGGCCCCTTGGTGGCGGCAGCAGCAGCCCCAACGTCTCCCGCCCGTCTCTGGGGTCCGCGCTTTCAGCCGCGGCTCGCGCCCGTCTCTGGGGTCCGCGCTTTCAGCCGCGGCTCGCGCCCGTCTCTGGAGCAGCGTTCTTAAACCCCTCTCCTCACGCCCCAGGAAACAAAGAGGGAAGAAAAAGTCTCTTGCCTCTTCGGCAGGTGCAGACTTTTCCCCGGACTCCCTCCCGGCTAGCTGTGGTGCACTAACCCCTTCAGGCTATGTTCAAGCCGCCAACCCCAGTCCTCTCCCTGCCGCTCCGCCCGAAACCGAAACCCGAGCCTCAGAGCCTCAGCTCGCAGCCCCGCCCGCCCCGGCGGGTGAGCAGACAAGCCTCTCGGACTGGTGAGTGCTGGTTGGCCCTGATCCTCTGTGCAGGAATCTCCCCACTTTGCCCTCCGCACCCCTGTGGCTGTGCTCTCCTCCGCGGCTTCGAAGCTCCCCCCTCCGCCTCCCGCAGTCTCCGCCCGCGAAGGGGCTTCCTAGTGTGTGGAAACTTTTCCTCCTTCACAGCTCCCTCCCACTGGTGCAGGTGCCGTCCCTATCCTTGTGTCTCTGTTTATTCTTTTTTTCTTTTGCCCTACCCAGGTACGTGGGGAGTTTCTTGCCTTTTGGGAGGTCTGAGGTCTTCTGCCAGCCTTCAGTGGGTGTTCTGTAGGAGTTGTTCCACGTGTGTAGATGTATTTCTGGTGTATCTGTGGGGAGGAAGGTGATCTCCGCGTCTTACTCTTCCGCCATCTTCCTGCTCTCTCCCATCCTCTCAATCTTTGCCTCCATTCTTTCTCCGAGGTCCTCAATCATCTTCACTATCATTATTCTGAATTCTTTTTCTGGAAGGTTGCCTATTTCCACTTCATTTAGTTGTTTTTCTGGGGTTTTATCTTGTTCCTTCATCTGGTACATAGCCCACTGCCTTTTCATCTTGTCTATCTTTCTGTGAATGTGGTTTTTGTTCCACAGGCTGCAGGATTGTAGCTCTTCTTGCTTCTGCTGTCTGCCCTCTGGTGGATGAGGCTATCTAAGAGGCTTGTGTAAGTTTCCTGATGGGAGGGACTGATGGTGGGTAGAGCTGACTGTTGCTCTGGTGGCAGAGCTCAGTAAAACTTTACTCCACTTGACTGCTGATGGGTAAGGCTGGGTTCCCTCCCTGTTGGTTGTTTGGCCTGAGGCAACCCAACACTGGAGCCTACCTGGGCTCTTTGGTGGGGCTAATGACAGACTCTGGGAGGGCTCATGCCAAGGAGTACTTCCCAGAACTTCTGCTGCCAGTGTCCTTGTCCCCACTGTGAATCACAGCCACCTCCCACCTCTGCAGGAGATCCTCCGACACTAGCAGGTAGGTCTGGTTCAGTCTCCCCTGAGGTCAATGCTCCTTCCCCTGGGTTCCAATGCACACACTACTTTGTGTGTGCCCTCCAAGAGTGGAGTCTCTGTTTCCCACAGTCCTGTCGAAGTCCTGCAGTCAAATCCCACTAGGCTTCAAAATCTGATTGTCTAGGAATTCCTCCTCCCTTTGCCGGACCCCCAGGTTGAGAAGCCTGACGTGGGACTGAGAACCTTCACGCCAGTGGGTGGACTTCTGTGGTATAAGTGTTCTCCAGTCTGTGAGTCACCCACCCAGCAGTTATGGGATTGGATTTTACTGTGATTGCGCCCCTCGTGTCGTCTCACTCTGGCTTTTCCTTTGTCTTTGGATGTGAGGTATTTTTTTGGTGAATTCCAGTGTCTTCCTGTTGATGATTGTCCAGCAGCTAGTTGTGATTCTGGTGTTCTCACAGAAGGAGTGAGAGCATGTCCTTCTACTCCACTATTTTGGTTCCTAATCTCTCACTGATTCTTATTGAGGCCTTTCTTATATATTTTGCCACCAGGTGACTCCTAAACTGCTTGTTCCAAGTGGAAGGTAGTGTGGGACTGTCAAATGGGGGTCACGTGCATGATGCCCTGCTTCTCCAGCTTGTAGGGGATGCTCGCATTATGTGTTCTGTGACCCCCTTCCAGGCAATGGTTGTATCACTCCAACCTCTATCTTCACATCTCCTGCCTCTCCATTTGTATCATTTTTAAAGATTTCACATATAAGTGATATCATGATATTTGTCTTTGTCTGTCTGACTTACTTCACTTAGTACAGTATGATAATCTCTAGGTCCACCCTTGTTGATGCAAATGGAATTATTTCATTCTTTTTTTATGGCTGAATAATATTCCATTCCATTAATATTTGATTACATACACACATATATAGTACATTGTGTGTGTGTGTGTGTATGTGTGTGTGTGTGTGTAAAATTTCACTGACCTTGGAATGGATGACATGGTTCAGATGCAGTGAATGTGGAGCACTTGTGTGCATATATGTGTGTGCCCATATGTGTGTGCATGAGTGTGAGTATATTAGTGTATATGTGTGTGTGTGCGTGCATGACACAGCTGAGTGTGTGGGTCTGGGTGCTGCTGAGAGTTTGTACCAGGAAGACATGGCAGTGGGCAGAAACAGGGGTACTTGTGGGTAGCAGTGCTCCTGCCATTTTGGGGTTCATATTATCTCTCCGTTCCCTGCATATACCCCTTTATTTATCTCAGAGCAGAGCAACTGTTGAAATGATATCGATAATTTAAATGATATCAACATTTCCCCACATACCCTGTTTTTCATTATCTCTCAAAGCAAAAAGAGAGATATATAGCACAGGGTAAACTCAGAGTTTAACAACTCAAATCAATGAGCATTTTCTGAGGACCTGTGGTGCCCAGCTCCCCGTTCATTCCTGTCTCCCTGCCCTTTTGCAAGCCGTCCTTGTGGTGCCCTTTCCTCTGGCCTGTGCCTTGTCCAATTCCTGCCCATTCTTCAAAGGCTAGCTCTGGTCCTACTGCAGCCAGGAACCATCTTCCCACAACTCAGACCACCATCTAGTGGGTCCCAAATGTTTGCTGGTCTGGGAGAGCGCTGCTCCTCATGGTCACCCAGAGGCTTTTAGGAAACACCAGTGCCCAGACCCCTGTGCTATATAATCTGATCAGTGGCTCTGGGGCGGGCCCAGGGCATCTGTATTTTTAAAACGCTCCATCAGTGATTCCAATGCTCACTTGGGGTGGGGGTATCTCCAGAGGCCAAGCAATATGCCCAGTTGCTTTTCAGTTGGCCTTGTGGTTAGGAAGCAACCTGAAGGTGGGAACTAGCTTTATGTCTCTCTGGTCTCTCCTGAAGAGCCTAGCTGAGCTGGGGACAGTTGATGTCATTAGCATTCTAGCAAATCACAGAATCACATTCACTGATGACTCGAGTTTGTGCCCCTAGCCCAGGCCTATCCTTTGGGTCCTAGTCTTACAAAACTGTGCCAATTATTAAGCTCGTGTCTCCCAGCCCCTACCCTGCCTTTCTGGACTCAGTCTCTGATGCTGAGGGTGGGGCTCTGCAGATATAGCTTTTTTTTTTTTTTTTTTTTTTTGCCAACTGGCTCCTTGTGGTTCTGCTACTAGGGGACACCAGAGGAAGACTGGATGCCTTGAAGGGGGTGAAGGCAAGGGCTCCTTTCTCTCTTGCTCCCTCTTCTGGGTGGCATCACTGCCCTTCCCAGTGATGGTCCTTCCCAGCCTGTGGCAGTTTAGCTGTTACTGTCAGTTTCCAGATCTTTTCCCCACTCTCCTAGAACTGGCCTCCTAGAACTCTCCCAGAGACACCAGCACCAGTCTGGCAGCGACCCTCGCTCAGAGATCTGGGCCCCAGCTCAGCAGGGCTCCTCCTCTGAGCCTCTGGTTCTGATAACTCCATCCTCTTCCCTTCATTTCCCCAGTCCTAGGGGTGACAGTGGCTCCTAGGGGTGATAGTTGCCACCTCTGTGTTATCCCAGTGTCCCTTTTCTGTCCTGGGTCCTCCAACATCTATTGAACCAATTCTCATATTCAGTTCTCTCTGTTAAAAGGACTGGTGTGTTTTCTGTTTTCCAGACTGAATCAGGCTGATAC
Organism: Orcinus orca; assembly: GCF_937001465.1. Lineage (NCBI taxonomy): Eukaryota > Metazoa > Chordata > Mammalia > Artiodactyla > Delphinidae > Orcinus > Orcinus orca. The sequence goes on from NC_064563.1 coordinate 28,319,514, forward strand.
AATAACCAGCTGCTGCTGTTTGATTCTGCTCACTAGTCCCTCAAGTATCTCCATCCATCCAAGGCAGAACTCTAACATTTCCCCAAACTGAAACTTGTCCATTCTTTCCTGTTTGGATCCGTCACCCACCTGGTGCTTAATCCAGAATCTTCGACACCATCCTTGATTACTCTCTCCTGCTCACTCATACACACCCCACTGGTCCGAAAGGGCTCTTGATTCCACCTCGAATCTGTCCCCTCAGCCCAGGTAACCACACTTGTGCTAACAGTCCTCCTGCCTTTTCTCTTGGCTCCCTGCAACTCACTGCCCATACAGAACCAAAAGTAACACTATTGAAATATAAATAGGGTTGTGACATTGCCTGGCTTACAGCTTCCTGAGATGCATGACCTCTGTGATGGCCCACAAGTTCTGCCAAGGCCACTTACCCATCCTTCTCTCCTCCTTGTTTCTTGCAATGCAGCCTCCGGGACTGTGTTCCTGTTTTTCTTCCTGCCACAGGACCTTGGCACCTGCTGCAGCTCTATCAAAAATGCTTTTCTACTCTGCTTGTCACATGACTGGTTCCTCTCCTTTCTTAAGGAGACAGGTTTAAATTCACCTCTTGGGAGCCCTTCACTGACAGCCTCTGTTTTAGTCCGTTTGGTTGGCTATAACAAAGTATCATAGACTGGGTGTCTTATAACAACAGAAATTTATTTCTCACAGTTTTAGGGGCTGGAAGTCCAAGATAGGGTGCCAGCATAATCAAGTTCTGGCGAGGACCCTCTTCTGGGGTGCGGATGGCTGTCTTCTCATTGTGGTGGAAAGAGAGTGAGCTAACTCTCTGGCTTCATCTTATAAAGGCACTAATCCCATTCTTGAGGGCACCACTCGTGGCCTAATTACCTCCCAAGGTAATTAGGAAACACCATCGCTTTGGGGTTAGGGTTTCAGCACATGAATTTTGGAGAACACAACATTCAGGCCATTGCACCCTCTTTAGAATTGATACCTCCCAGCTCCATGCTCCTTTCCTCCCTAGCACTTTTCATCATTTCTAGTCATCTATATACTTATAGCTTTATCTGTCTTCCTCATTAGACTATAAAATATGTGGGGCAGGGACCATGCCTGTTGAATTTCCCACTGTGTTCCTTGTACCCAAGTCTCATTACAGGTGTGTTAAATGAATGAATGAATCTAGAGTGAATATAAAAAGAAAAAGAAAAAAAGTAAGAAGAGGAGAGGTGCCAGAAAACTACCATTTTCTTAGCTATCAACTGCACTAATATACTATAAGCTCTTTTCAAGTAGGCACTGCCACTAATTGTCTGTTCCTATAGCCATACACTGTTGTCTAAAGAAAGACTGATAGAGATGCTGAAATACGTAGATATACAGAGATTATGGCTGGACACAGTGGTGTATATAGATGAATCTCTTTGTTATATTTGGCACATAAATATATATATATATATATATACATACACACATACAAACATATATGTACTACTGTGTACATTCAGAATTACAAATAACTATATTGTATGCCTGTAACTTACATAATATTGTACATTAACTATACTTCAATTAAAAAACTTTCCTCCTTAACAGTATTTTCCACTTTGTAACATGCTTTCGTGTATATTACTCATTTGAATTTGACGACAATCCGAAGAAGCAGGGAAAGAAACATTATTCTTATTTAATTAAAGATCAGCTCTAAAACACCTAATCAAACCACATCATCATATAGACAAAGAAACTGACATCCAGGGTGAGAGAGGGACTCGCTCAAGGCCATGCAACTGGTTAGTAAAGATAAAGTGCTGGTATTACACCAGATCCTTGCCTCCCTTTTTATACCACAGGAAGGGTCCTGGGAGGGTACACTCTGTGTGAATCATAACCCCAGGGAACAAATGATGTGCAAGGGTTTCTGCATCATTAAGAAATTTCATCTTGTGTTTGGAAGAACAGCTCAGCTACCACTTAAATGGGCCTCTCAGAGAATCCCACTAACTTCTTTGTTGCTGAATGCAAGTTTACACATTCTCTAGAGAGGCAAGATCAGGGTGCTGGTGCTTCTCTGATTCTGGCCATCCTACTTGGCTCTGTGAGTAGGTGTGATCATTGTAATGCAAAATTCATATCATTCTTTTTTTTTTTTTAGTTTAATTTCCTTTTAGTTTATCAGTAGTAAAATCCCTGCTGGCATGTCATTTAATTTGCTCCCCGTGCTAATGATGATTTTGAAGGCTTTTACAGAAATGATTATATGGTAATACCAAATCTGATGGTGGATTCAAGCCATCATTTATAGTAATAGGATCATAACGAAGCTCCCGCGGGTATTCCTTCTTGTAGTGCTGTTTGGGGGTGGGGCAGGAATCTGCTTGGCTTCATCTCACATTATTAGAAGATCATCACTAAGGATCCTTCACAGGGAAGGGGGCTTTTCTGGCTCTGATGCTGAGCCTCCGGGCAAAATAATGGGTTGCAAAGCCATGGTCCTCCGGGTGAAGCCAGATGTGCTGGCCACACCTGCCACGGGGCAGCTCATGAAAAGGATGGGATTAGAGGAGGTGGAGACCACTGACCACCGGTCCCTTTCCATGCCCACTCCCATGTCTGTGTGTAGACCCTCATGGTGCAAACTGACCTGTCGGGGATGAGTTCACAGGAGGGTGACTCTGTGTGCCTGCCTTCCAGCAGTAGTTCCTCTGTCCCTGGTATTAATGTGCAATGTGAGTTTCACTGAGCCAGCCACTGGGACAGAATGAATGAGATGCCATCTCTGTCCTAAAGACTGGGGACCAATGAGAGCTCCTGAGCATCACGGGCTGGAAGAGATGTCTCTGTGGGGGATGGGGTGGGGGAGGAGGGCTCGGGGTTTAGTGAGAACCCAGGAGAGGAAGGAGGTATCATCCCCACTTAGACCACCTGGAGAATCAGCAAAGACTTCACACAAGTGGTTGAGCTAGGTCTTGAGAGACTGGTGGTATTTTCTAGGCAGCAGGGGGGTGGGGTTCAGGAGTGGGTCATTCCAGGCAGATGGGGCCTTGTCAAGCTTGGGTACTTCACATTGTCTGAAGGGCCTGGCCAAGTTCAGTGAGGCTGGAGCTGACACACGACTCTGCCATTCTTTCCTGCCATGCTTCAAAGAACCATAGGAGGGTGCCTTCCACCAGGCCTTCTACTGCTCTTCCTTTGTCTGGGGATCAGAAAGAGTGAGAAGAGGGAATACTCTCCTTCTTATGGCTCTGGGGCAGACCTCAGACCATGGGGTTAAAGTTATGGGAAGGCAAGTTCAGGCTCAATAACGAGGAAGCGCATTCTAACAACGTTGGCCTTTTCATATTAAAATAGTCTGCATAGTGAGGGAATGAGCTCCCCATCAATCAGTGACTTGCCCAAACACCGACAGCTAGTTAGACCAGGGTCAACATGCATACCCAGGGAGCCTGACTTCAAAGAGAGTTCCTTTTTAATTTTTTTCAACCAACGCTACCTCATACAAAACACCACAGAATTCTGAGCCTAGGATTAGGTCCGAGCTCATGGAAACGTAGCCACTTGCTGACTTTTGTATCTTAGTTTCTATTTAATGAGCAAACAGCAAGCCATGACATCAGGCATTTCCTTTTATTAGCTCTTAGTAGACTTCTGCTGAAATGGCTCAGATGTCCCGGGAACATGGTCTACAACCTCATTGAAGAATGTGGGGAGAAAGATACATATACACACGTGTGTGTGTCTACATATGTCTATTTTGTGGTATGTCTCTGAGGTTGCTGCCTGCCCTGCGGGGGGCACTCAGAAGCGTTTCTGGAGGGCAATCCGGATATTCTTCAGCAGGCCCCACTTAGCTCGGCTCTTCCCACGCCCATCCGGTGTTACCACCTGCAATCAGAAGCAGAGAGCCATGGCACCAGCCACAAGGGAAGCAGCAGCTCCCAGGAGCCCGGCCCCGGCTGCGGGCCAGGTGCTACACACATCAGAGCATTAGCTCCTCATGTCGACAGCCACATGAGGCCGGTGCCATGGACCCCATTTTACCAATGAAAAAACGAAGGCACAGAAGAACCAGGTAGCTTTCCTGAAGTCCCGCAGCTAATATGTGGTGGGGTTGGGATTTCACAGACAAGGTCCCACTTTTTAAGGCCGTTCAAGGACTGACTGCTGATTACCGTGTTGTGGTTGTGACCCCAGGTGGGCTTCACCAGAGATTAGCCCCAGGGGTCCTCCCCCCAGTCCCTAGAAATTGCTTCTGTCACAGCTCTTATCATTTGTAAATTTCACTGAATGTGTTTAATTAATTTTCTTACCAGACGGTGAGCACCTTAAATGGGGTGTGGAGGCAATGACAGTCTTTCCTCTCTGTAATCCCAACAGTGGTTATGGTACAGAGAAGTTTCTTAGAAAAGTGAATGAAAGGTGAATAGAACCATTATTTGTACATCTGCCAACTGTTTCTCTTCGCAGCATCATACTATCTCTGATCACAGTGAATAGTCAATGCTCCCTAGAAAAGGCAGCTTACATTGGGTAGCAGAACCCTCCTAGAGGTCTCACCAACTCAGCTTAGATGTGGAGCTCCGTGCCTTACCTTGAAGGCGGTGGACTTCTCCACAACTCTGGTCTGGCACCATTCCTATTCCTTCCTAATACACATTTACTGAGAAGGCATTTAGGGAGTGAGGTTAAGATCCAGGTATGAGAGACAGCCCACAGGATCAATCAGGATTCATGGGGCAGATGGGGCTAGGGGTGCAGTTTGGATGAGGAAGAGCAATGTTTGTACAAAGTATATGCAAAGGCTTTTATGTTTGTTTTCAAAGGGAAAGGGCAAAAAATAGACACCGTTATTATTATGCTCTCTAGTTTTACAAAATTTACTTTTAGTTTTAGAGAAAACAGGGCTTCATGCAAGATAAAGATTATGTTATACCTACGATGTTAGATTATTCATTGCTGGATAAAAATGGACATAACACATAGAGATAATCCTGATAAGGGTGGTATAAATGTGTAAGATATACACACAGAGCTATCAAGGGGCAATGAGGAAGGAATAACAGTGTTATGGTGGGTTGGGAATTGACTCATAAAAATAGGGAATTGAAGTTCTGCCTTAAAGTATAGTCAGGATCTCCAGAGATAAAGACTTGAGTGGGACATGTGAATGGGGCAGTGGGGAATGAGGTGTGTCTGTGAATCAGAGGATCAGATGAAACAGGACAGAAGAAACAGAGAACAGAACTTGAGATACTAAAGAAATTGAAATGATAGTTGGCATTCCCTCCCCTGCCCAAAAGGCTCAGATGGTTTTTCAAATGAATTCTACCAAACTTTTAAGAAAGAGTTGTTCTAGAAAATAGAAAAAGAGCAATAGTTTCCTAGTTCATTTTTCAAGCTAGTAAAATATTGATTCCAGAACCAGACAAAAGAAATATAAGCAAAATATTATAGGTCTGGTTCACAAATGATGAGAGATGCAGTACTCCAAAACAAAATATGAGCTAACTAAAACCAAGTATATTAAAAAAATAATACATCATGATCACATAGGGTTTAGTCCATGAATGCAAGTAGAGTTTAACATCAGAAAAATCAGTGTCATTAATTTCATTAATGCCTAAAGGAGAAAAGTCATATGATTATCTCAAATAATACAAAAAATTCACAAAGTTGCACAAGCTCTCAGAAATTTAGAAGTAGAAACAATTTTCCTTAACTTAATAAGGTTTATATATAAAATTTACCACTGAATTATACACTTCAAAAGAGTGAATTTCTTAGTATGTGAACTATATTTTAATAAAACTTTTATAAAAAATGAAAAGTCAGAGCACTGTTAAAAAAAACTAAATAAAAAATCATCATAGCTCAATGGAGAAACATTAAGATCAGGAATAAGACAAGGATATTAACTCTCACAGCCACCATTTTCTGTAGGACCAATAGCCCTGGCCAAAGCTATAAGGAAAGAAAAAGAAATAGTGGTTCAAGACTTGTAAGGAAAGAGGTAAAACTATCATTATTTATAGACGATAGGATCATACGCCTGGAAAAACAAGCAGAATCAACAGAGAGACTCTCAGAATAATGAGATATTATTGATATTGCTGGAATCAAGATTATCCTACAAACACAGTAGTTTTTATTCTAAACCAGCAGTACATTAGAAAGTATAATCAGATATAAAAATAACATTAATAATATCAACTAAATCTGTAAAATATCTGGTTTAACCAGGAATATATAGTACCTCTATGGGAAGATTTTAAAACTCCATACTATTCTCCATAGTGGCTGTACCAATTCACATTCCCAACAGTTCAAGAGGGTTCCCTTTTCGCCACACACTCTCCAGCATTTATTGTTTATAGATTTTTTGATGATGGCCATTCTGACTGGTGTGAAATGATATCTCATTGTAGTTTTGATTTGCATTTCTCTAATGATTAATGACGTTGAGCATTCTTTCATGTGTTTGTTGGCAATCTGTATATCTTCTTTGGGGAAATGTCTATTTAGGTCTTCTGCTTATCTTTGGATTGGGCTGTTTGTTATTTTGATATTGAGCTGCATGAGCTGCTTGTAAATTTTGGAGATTAATCCTTTGTCGGTTGCTTCATTTGCAAATATTTTCTCCCATTCTGAGGGTTGTCTTTTCATCTTGTTTATGGTTTCTTTTGCTGTGCAAAAGCTTTTAAGTTTCATTAGGTCCCATTTTGTTTATTTTTGTTTTTATTTCCATTTCTCTAGGACGTAGGTCAAAAAGGATCTTGCTGTGATTTATGTCATAGAGTGTTCTACGTATGATTTCCTCTAAGAGTTTTAAAGTGTCTGGCCTTACATTTAGGTATTTAATCCATTTTGAGTTAATTTTTGTGTATGGTGGTAGGGAGTGTTCTAATTTCATTCTTTTACATGTAGCTGTCCAGTTTTCCCAGCACAACTTATTGAAGAGACTGTCTTTTCTCCATTGTATATCCTTGCCTCCTTTATCAAAGATAAGGTGTCCATATGTGTGTGGGTTTATCTCTGGGCTTTCTATCCTGTTCCATTGATCTATATTTCTGTTTTTGTGCCAGTACCATACTCTCTTGACTACTGTAGCTTTGTAGTATAGTCTGACGACAGGGAGTCTGATTCCTCCAGCTCCGTTTTTCTTTCTCAAGATTGCTTTGGCTATTTGGGGTCTTTTGTGTTTCCATACAAATTGTGAGACTTTTTGTTCTAGTTCTGTGAAAAATGCCAGTGATAGTTTGATAGGGATTGCACTGAATCTGTAGCTTGGTTTGGGTAGTATAGTCATTTTCACAATGTTGATTCTTCCAAGCCAGGGACATGGTATACCTTTCCATCTATTTGTATCATCTTTAATTTCTTTCATCAGTGTCTTATAATTTTCCACATACAGGTCTTTTGTCTCCTTAGGTAGGTTTATTCCTAGATATTTTATTCTTTTTGTTGCAATGGTAAATGGGAGTGTTTTCTTAATTTCACTTTCAGATTTTTCATCATTAGTGTATCGGAATGCAAGAGATTTCTGTGCATTAATTTTGTATCCTGCTACTTTACCAAATTCATTGATTAGCTCTAATAGTTTTCTGGTAGCATCTTTTGGATTCTCCATGTATAGTGTCATGTCATCTACAAACAGTGGCAACATTACTTCTTTTCCGACTTGGATTCCCTTCATTTCTTTTTCTTCTCTTATTGCTGTGGGTAAACTTCCAAAACTATGCTGAATAATAGTGGTGAGAGTGGGCAACCTTGTCTTGTTCCTGATCTTAGTGGAAATGGTTTCAGTTTTTCACCATTGAGGATGATGTTGGCTGTGGGTCTGTCATATATGGTCTTTATTATGTTGAGGTAAATTTCCTCTTTGCCTACTTTCTGGAGGGTTTTTATCATATATGGGTTTTGAATTTTGTCAAAAGCTTTCTCTGGATCTATTGAGATGATCATATGGTTTTTATACTTCAATTTGTTAATATGGTGTATCACATTGATTGATTTCAGTATACTGAAGAATCCTTGCATTCCTGGGATAAACCCCACTTGATCATGGTGTATGATCTTTTTAATGTGCTGTTAGATTCTGTTTGCTAGTATTTTGTTGAGGATTTTTGCATCTATGTTCATCAGTGATATTGGCCTGTAGTTTTCTTTCTTTGTGACATCTTTGTCTGGTTTTGGTATCAGGGTGATGGTGGCCTTGTAGAATGAGTTTGGGAGTGTTCCTCTCTCTGCTATATTTTGGAAGAGTTTGAGAAAGTTAGGTGTTAGCTCTTCTCTAAATGTTTGATAGAATGCACTATGAAGCCATCTGCTCCTTGGCTTTTTTTCTTGGAAGACTTTTAATCACAGTTTCAATTTCAGTGCTTGTGATTGGTCTGTTCATATTTTCTATTTCTTCCTGGTTCAGTCTCGGAAGGTTGTGCATTTCTAAGAATTTGCCCATTTCTTTCAGGTTGTCCATTTTATTGGCATATAGTTGCTTGTAGTAATCTCTTATGATCCTTTGTATTTCTGCAGTGTCAGTTGTTACTTCTCCTTTTTCATTTCTAATTCTATTGATTTGAGTCTTCTCCGTTTTTTTCTTGATGAGTCTGGCTAATGTTTTATCAATTTTGTTTATCTTCTCAAAGAACCAGCTTTTAGTTTTATTGCTCTTTGCTATCATTTCCTTCATTTCTTTTTCATTTACTTCTGATCTGATCTTTATGATTTCCTTCCTTCTGCTAACTTTGGGTTTTTTTTTTTTGTTCTTCTTTCTCTAATTGCTTTAGCTGTAAGGTTAGGTTGTTTTTTTGAGATGTTTCTTTTTTTAAGGTAAGATTGTATTGCTATAAACTTCCCTGATAAAACTGCTTTTGCTGCATCCCATAGGTTTTGGGTCATCATGTTTTCATTGTCATTTGTTTCTAGGTATTTTTTGATTTCCCTTGATTTCTTCAGTAATCTCTTGGTTATTAAGTAGTGTATTGTTTAGCCTCCATGTGTTTGTATTTTTTACAGATTTTTTCCTGTAATTGATATCTAGTCTCATAGCATTGTGGTCGGAAAAGATACTTGATATGATTTCAATTTTCTTAAATTTACCAGGGCTTGATTTATGACCCAAGATATGATCTATCCTGGAGAATGTTCCATAAGTACTTGAGAAGAAAGTGTATTCTGTTGTTTTTGGATGGAATGTCCTATAAATATCAATTAAGTCCATCTTGTTTATTGTATCATTTAAAGCTTGTGTTTCCTTATTTATTTTCATTTTGGATGATCTGTCCATTGGTGAAAGTGGAGTGTTCAAGTCCCCTACTATGATTGTGTTACTGTCGATTTCCCCTTTTATGGCTGTTAGTATTTGCCTTATGTATTGAAGGTGCTCCTATGTTGGGTGCATATATTTTACAATTGTTATATCTTCTTCTTGGATTGATCCCTTGATCATTATATAGTGTCCTTCTTTGTCTCTTGTAATAGTCTTTTTTTAAAGTCTATTTTGTCTGATATGAGAATTGCTACTCCAGCTTTCTTTTGATTTCCATCTGCATGGAATATCTTTCTCCATCCCCTCTCTTTCAGTCTGTATATGTCCCTAGGTCTGAAGTGGGTCTCTTGTAGACAGCATATATATGGGTCTTGTTTTTGTATGCATTCAGGCAGTCTATGTCTTTTGGTTGGAGCATTTAATCCATTTACATTTAAGGAAATTATCAATATGTATGCTCCTATTACCATTTTCTTAATTGTTTTGGGTTTGTTATTGTCTTTTCCTTCTCTTGTGCTTCCTGCCTAGAGAAGTTCCTTTAGCATTTACTATAAAGCTGATTTGGTGGTGCTGAATTCTCTTAGCTTTTGCTTGCCTGTAAAGGTTTTAGTTTCTCTGTCAAATCTGAATGAGATTCTTGCTGGATAGAGTGATCTTGGTTGTAGGTTTTTCTCCTTTATCACTTTAAATATGTCCTGCCACTCCCTTCTGGCTTGCAGAGTTTCTGCTGAAAGGTCAGCTTTAACCGTATGGTGATTCCCTTGTATGTTATTTGTTGTTTTTCCCTTGCTACTTTTAATATTTTTTTCTTTGTATTTAACTTTTGATAGTTTGCTTAATATGTGTCTTGGCGTGTTTCTCCTTGGATTTTCCTGTATGGGACTCTCTGTGCTTCCTGGACTTGATTAACTATTTCCTTTCCCATATTAGGGAAGTTTTCAACTATAATCTCTTCAAATATTTTCTCAGTCCCTTTCTTTTTCTCTTCTTCTTCTGGAACCCCTATAATTCGAATGTTGATGCGTTTAGTGTTGTCCCAGATGTCTCAGAGACTGTCCTCAATTCTTTTCATTTTTTTTTCTTTATTCTGCTCTGCAGTAGTTATTTCCACTATTTTATCTTCCAGGTCACTTATCAGTTCTTCTGCCTCAGTTATTATGCTATTGGTCCCTTCTAGAGAATTTTTAATTTCATTTATTGTGATGTTCATCACTGTTTGTTTGCTCTTTAGTTCTTCTAGGTCCTTGTTGAACGTTTCTTGTATTTTCTCCATTCTATTTCCAAGATGTGGGATCATCTTTACTATCATTATTCTGAATTCTTTTTCATGTAGACTGCCTATTTCCTCTTCATTTGTTAAGTCTGGTGGGTTTTTACCTTGCTCCTTCATCTGCTGTGTGTTTCTCTGTCTTCTCATTTGGTTAACTTACGGTGTTTGGGGTCTCCCTTTCATAGGCTGCAGGTTCGTAGTTCCCATTGTTTTTAGTGTCTGCCCCCAGCGGCTAAGGTTGGTTCTGTGGGTTGTGTAGGCTTCCTGGTGGAGGGGACTTGTGCCTGTGTTCTGGTGGGTGAGGCTGTATCTTGTCTTTCTGGTGGGCAGGTCCACGTCTGGTGGTATGTCTTAGAGTATTTGTGGGCTTATTATGATTTTAGGCAGCCTCTCTGTTAATGGGTGGATTGTGTTCCTGTCTTGCTAGTTGTTTGGCATAGGGTGTCCCGCACTAGAGCTTGCTGGTCGTTGAGTGGAGCTGGGTCTTGGCATTGAGATGGAGATCTCTGGGAGATTATCGCCATTTGATATTAAGTGGAGCTGGGAGGTCTCTGGTGGACCAATGTTCTGAACTTGGCTCTCCCACCTCAGAGGCACAGCCCTCACACCTGGCTGGAGCACCAAGAGCCTGTCATCCACATGGCTCAGAATAAAAGGGAGAAAAAGAAAGAATGAAAGAAAGAAAGAAAGAAAGAAAGAAGAATATAAAATAAAATAAAGTTATTAAATTAAAAATAATTATTAAAATAATTTTTTTAAAGTAATTTTAAAAAAAAAGAAAGAAAGAAAGAAAGAAGAGAGCAACCAAACCAAAACACAAATCCACCAATGAGAACAAGTGGTAAAAACTATACTAAAAAACAAAACAAAACAGAAAAACCAAATAAACAGAAAAAAGATGGGCAGACAGAACCCTAGGACAAATGGTAAAAGCAAAGCTATACAGACAAAATCACATTAAGAAGCATAAACATACACACTCACAAAAAGAGGAAAAGGGGGAAAAAAAAAGTATCGTTGCTCCCAAAGTCCACCTCCTCAATTTGGGATGATTTGTTGTCTATTCAGGTATTCCACAGATGCAGGGTACATCAAGTTGATTGTGGAGATTTAATCTGCTGCTATTGAGGCTGCTGGGAGAGATTTTCCTTTCTCTTCTTTGTTCGCACAGCTCCTGGGGTTCAGCTTTGGATTTGGACCCGCCTCTGCGTGTAGGTCGCTGGAGGGCGTCTGTTCTTTGCTCAGACAGGACGGGGTTAAAGTAGCCGCTGATTCGGGGGCTCCGGCTCACTCAGGCCGGGGGTGGGGAGGGGTACGGATGCGGGGCGAGCAGAGGCCGACGTGACATTACAGCAGCATGAGGCCCACCGTGCGTTCTCCCGGGGAAGTTGTTCCTGGATCCCGGGACCCTGGCAGTGGCGGGCTGTACAGCCTCCCTGGAAGGGAGGTGTGGAGAGTGACCTGTGCTTGCACACAGGCTTCTTGGTGGCGGCAGCAGCAGCCTGAGCGTCCCATGCCAGTCTCTGGGTCCGCGCTGATAGCTGCGCCTTGCGCCTGTCCCTGGAGCTCCTTTAAGCAGCACTCTTAATCCCCTCTCCTCGCGCACCAGCAAACAAAGAGGCAAGAAAAAGTCTCTTGCCTCTTAGGCAGGTCCAGACTTTTCCCCGGACTCCCTCCCAGCTAGCCGTGGTGCACTAACCCCCTGCAGGCTGTGTTCACGCCGCAAACCCCAGTTCTCTCCCTGTGCTCTGACCAAAGCCCGAGCCTCAGCTCCCAGCCCCGGCCGTCCCGGCGGGTGAGCAGACAAGCCTCTTGGGCTGGTGAGTGCTGGTCAGCACTGATCCTCTGTGCGGGAATCTCTCCGCTTTGCCCTCTGCACCCCTGTTGCTGCGCTCTCCTCCACACCTCTGAAGCTTCCCCCCCTCCGCCTCCCACAGTCTCCGCCCACGAAGGGGCTTCCTAGTGTGTGGAAACCTTTCCTCCTTCACAGCTCCCTCCCACAGGTGCAGGTCCGTCCCTATTCTTTTGTCTCTGTTTTTTCTTTTGCTCTACCCAGGTACGTGGGGAGTTTCTTGCCTTTTGCGAGGTCTGAAGTCTTCTGCCAGTGTTCAGCAGGTGTTCTGTAGGAGTTGTTCCACATGTAGATGTATTTCTGATGTATTTGTGGGAAGGTGATCTCCACGTCTTACTCTTCCGCCATCTTCAGAAATTCTCCATTTTAAGGATTTTTAAAACAAAACTTCAAAATGTCAAACCATGAAAAAAATAATTGATGACTTTGATAACATCAAAATTGAAGATTTCTGCTGTTTCATGACATACACGATGAACAAAGTTATAGACAAATGTCAGAATGGAGAAGATATTATCAATGTCTAAAGCCATTATCTAGAATATATAAGGTCATACTACAAATCACCTAGGAAAAGAAAAATGCAATAGGAAAATGGGCAAAAGATATTTAGCAGGCTATTTACAGAAGAGGAAATCCTGAAAACAACCATACGAAATGAAATTTTAAACAATAAGGAGATAGCACTTTATACCTATTGGGCTAGCAAAATAGTAAAAGCTGGATCATGTCAAATGTAGGTGGGGCTTAAGATATGGGGTCCTCATTCATTCCTTATGGAAGAGTACATGCGTGCAGTCCAATCAAGTATGCACACACTCTACCCCCCAGCAATTTCACTCATGGTGTACGTCTGATAAGGGCTGAATTGTGTCCTCCCAAAATTCTTGTGTTGAAGTCCTATTCCCAGTACTTCAGAATGTGACTTATTTAGAGATAGTGCCTTTAAAGAGGCGATTAAGTTAAAATGAGGTCATTATGGAGGGTCCTAATCCAATCTGACTGTTGTCCTTATAAGGAGAGGAAGTTTGGATACACAGAGACAAACCAGAGGTGCACTCACACAAGAAAGGGCCCTGTGAGGGCACAGGGAGAAGGCAGATGTCTGCAAGCCAAGGGGAGAAGCCTCAGAAGAAAACAGACCCACCAAAACCTTGACCTTAGACTCCTGGCCTCCAGAACTGTGAGAAAATACATTTCTGTTGTTTATGCCACTGAGTCTGCAGCATTTTGATGTGGCAGCCCTAGCAAACTAATACAATGTCCCAGAGAAAGTCCCACGTCCCTATCCCACCCACAAAATGTCAGGAATGAGGCTGTTTACTGCAGCATTATTGGAGGTCACCTGGGTGTCCATCCTGGCTGAATAGACAGGTAAAACTTGGTGAACAAACGCACACTGTAAAGGATGAGGCAGCATTAGGAGTTAGGGACTAAATGTGCCCAGTGACATGGATGGATCATTAAAAACACAGTGTTCAGGGGAAAACTGTAAGACACAGTAAGTTATGTAACAATACTAGCATTTGTGCAAATTAATAACACATTCAAAACAATACACGCCATGTAAGAACACATAAAGGCAGCAAGATGCACATAAAACATATTAGAATGGATATCTAGGGAGGGTCACAAAAGGAAACAAATACATAAACAAGAAAAGGGCCTTGCATGTACCGGTACTGGTAAAGGACCATGAATTGAGGTGTCTGAGTAATTCAACCTTCTGTGTATGAGGTTAAAAATGATAGGTCCAGCTTGAGCCTGAATTAGACTCATTCCAGGGTTCTAACCTATTGGCAGGGCAAGTAGGGAGGGACCAATAGGGTTCTATTTACGTGAACGATCAAGAGGCCTTTGGGAAAAGAATGAATTCTAAGGAGATGACTGCAAACCACTTTGATTTCGTTTCAGGGCATGGAGTCACGGTGAGTATGTGGGTAGGTGAGCGGGTAGTTTTGGGGTAGTTATTCCAAATGTGGACTAGTGTTGGTCACTCAAATTCCTCTAACCCCAACCCCTGAAGATGTGTGTCTCAGCCTAAGGTGGAGTGTCTGCAGTAGGGACAGAAGAAAAACCAGAGGGGGATTTCATGAAACTGAAGTAAGATGCCCAGGAAGGCCAAGCAGCCCTGCTCTGTGGCTGGAGTTCCAGCCTGAGTGTGGCCTGAGCAGGTAGGAAGCAGTACTACAGATGCTCAGTTTATCTGGCAGGACCACTTCCTGAGCACACGTGAGGCACTGTTGGGGGGTGGGATCCAGCATAGACTGAGAAGGAATTTGAGAGGATGGGTGGGGTGAAGGGTGGGTGCCTTTCCTGAAGAGCTATAGGGAAAGACCCAGAACAGTACCAGTGTGTGAGTATTCTGGGGCCTGAATATTTACCTCCAAGGCTGATGTAACCTGGGACATCTGGTCTACCTCAGATTGTGGTAGGCAGAATAATGGCCCCCCAAGTCCATGTCCTCCTCCCAGGAACCGGTGAACATTTTATGTTACATGGCAAAGGGGGATTAAGGTTGCTAGTCAGCTGGCTTGAAGATAGGGAGATTATCCTGAATCATCAGGTGGATCCAGTATGATCCCAAGAGTCCTTCAAAGTCGAAGAGGAGGCAGAATCGAACCAGAGAGATGATGGTGTGAGAAGGACTCAGCCTAGCATTATTGGCTTTGGATATGGAAGAAGAGTCCATGAGCCAAGGAATGTGGGCAGCTGCGTGAAGCCGGAAAAGGGGAGGAAATGAACTTTCCCCTAGAGCCTCCGGAAAGCACACAGCCCTGCTCACACCTTAGATTTCTGATCTCCGGAATTGTTAAGTTAATAGGTAAAATTGTATTGTGTAAGCTACTAATTTGTTACAGCGGCAACAGGAAACCAGTGCGCATGTGGAAAGTTAGATATTTCATAGGAAGACTTCCTGGAAGTTAGCAGAGATTTGCAGTCAGAGGGAGACATCAAGGTGAGGAGGCTGTTTTCAAAAATGGGGTCCATGGTCATCAGGTACACTGAGGTTTAGATGAAAAGCAGGAGGAGGAACTGAGGTCACAGGGTATGTGATTTGCCTAAAAACACATCTCCATTCCTTCAAAAAATATCAACAAGGCACTGGGGCATTAGAAGCTCTCAGCTGGGGACTTGGGAGCCAAGAGAGGTGAGGAAGGCCGGCACGATGTCCTCGCTGAGCTTGCCGCCTAGCAGACTGGGGGCTTGGACCCAGGTACACCCGCCCAAGTCCAAAGATCTTCCCAACGCATGATCTTGCCTCGCAAGAAAAATAAAAGTGCCGCTCTCACGGCTGTTGCTCTGACAACATTCTCCCAGAGAGTGGTGCCAGGTCCTTAAGGCTGAGCCCACTCTGCCTAGACTTTGCTGCATCTGATTATCTGATTATGGTACAGGGGACGAAGAGCTCCTGCCTTAGATGAGACCTAGGTTCCCACTCAACTCCTTTGAGTTACACGAGGCCAGACTCTTTTCCTCTCTGAGCCTCAGTTTCCTCATCTGTAAAATGGAGGCAATAACTCCCTGCCTTCCGAGCGGTTGGGATGATCAGTGATAATGAATATACAGTGTCTGACACAGAGTCAGCCTTCAATAAGTGAGACCTTTAAAAAGCATTAAAGTTAATTTTCATGCTTTGTCTATTAGACTACATATAAAATCCCTTAAAAAAATCAAACGACAGACTATGAAAATCAAATATAAAAGGTGTTATTTCACTTCCTTTACAAAAGGATGTATGGTGGAAATATTGCATTTTGGATAAGAAATGATTCTGCTGCCTTGTTACAGCATTTTAAATGAAACCTTTCAGGAATACCTGCTTAGAACTGATGCTGAAGGAAAAATACTTCGATTTTATAGGAAGGAGCTAAAGTCATTACTTTTATGAAGCTTTATAAATGTCATTCAAACACACCATCTTCTTTTCATTTGCTATTGAAGCCTTTACTTATGCAAATCATGACAAATGTGAAGGAAAGCCAAGCTTCCCCTGGAATGCTAATATAATCACAAAGAGGGAGGAAGAATTACTTCTGAAGGAAAAATCTATATTGCAGCTCTGTGAGTCAGATGAAAATGAAGCTTCCAGAAAACCTCATTAATTAGTGCTCTGCTCATTAAGAAATTGTGTTAAAAAGCAAAGAAACTGGAATGAGTTTCCTTCCCTTATAGGGAGCGCAAATTCATCACATAAACACAATTTCAGGGGGATTGTTATTTCTTGATTGATGGTAAAAAACACTTAACAGCTCTCAGGCATCTTATGGTACTTTGTAATTATTAATTTTATTTATTTAGACGTTCGTTCATAGATTCATTTGTTTGGTCATGTTTTCACTCATGTATTAATTCAATAACCATTAAGAACCATTAAGCTATGTGCACAGTGCTGGTAAAGCATTGTGGCAGAAGGAAAGATGAATTAGACGTGACTTTTGTTTTCAAGGGGTTCAAAATTTAAGATGGATGACAAAATATCTACCTGAGAAAGGCTGACACACTCCTGTCTCTCCACCCCCATCCTTGGCCCTAGCATCTAAAAATGACTTAAGATACACACAAAAAAATATTAGTAACAGCACCGAGTGCGCCCTTCATGAGGAATTAAAAAAAAAAATGAGAAGGCAGATGGAATTAGATTGAAGGAAAACTCCATAGTCAAAAGGACCTGCTGTCAAACATGGTAGCAACTGTGGGTGTTCCGTGCTCTGGAGAGAAGAGTATCAACAAGAATTGGTCTATGGGGCAACTGACGGACAGGGTACCTGGCTGGGGTCTAACACGAGGAGTAACCAGGCGACTTTCTCATCCCACATCCTTCCCGTGTGAGTGTCTGACCTCCGTGGAGGGGGAGGGGATGCACATGGGTGCCAGGCTCCAGAAGCAGAGCATCGGGATGGAGTAGAGAGCCCCCTCCGCCTGCCTCCAGGAGACTTGCTTCTGGTATAATGACCAAGAGCATAATCCTGCCCCACCCTACATCCTGCTTCCCTTTATCACCAGAGGTAGCAACCAATCAGATTCTCTTCTGCAAACATGTGACCAGAGCCCAAGGGCGTGAAGCTAGTCAGATTGTGTTGGTCGCACAGAGCATGGGCCAGGAACCTCCAAAACCACATGCAAGCTGCATTTAGGGGAGGAGAAACAATGGGCTAGCTGAAAATGGTGCAGATTTAGAGAGAAGCAGAGATGGAAGGAGGGGCTGTGGGCGACACAGAGGGAGGGAATAGAGAGAGAGGGATTGATTGAGAGATTGAGAATAAACTGATGGCTTTCCAGTTTTTTTGGGTATCAGATGTATGTCCTGGCTGGAAGGGGTCTCATGAGACTCCCTTCTCTCTCGGGCTTTTCAATAGCCGAAATGAATAGATTTATTCTCTTTACTTCTAAAGAATCCCTGATTAAGACTTAATCTACTCTGATTCCTAAGAACACCATCATGGCTGTACAATAAGATAGCTCTAGGCAGTCTTGACATTTTTCTTCCCTTTCTCCTTTGAATATCAATAAAATTATACCCATGAATGTATTTCCCCTGGGGATATAAAGCAGAATCAACCTTGCATCACAAAAAAGATAGGAATAATCTTGTCCCTTCCATTATTTGGAGTCCATCCTGGCTTACTCACTGGCTATTCCTTAACTTTCAGATAAACAACGAATAAATTTTTTTAGTATTATAAGTATATCCTAAATACTGCATGAGACATACTAACACTAAAAATTTATTCATTGCATGTGATATACTAACACTAAAAATTTATTCACTGCATTGTATAATTATAAATTTATAATTAAATTTAGATTAATTATAATTTATATTGCTTAAATCTGATACCCTATCCTTGCTTTGATTCACCACTGACGCTAATACTTAACTCTTTTTTTGTCCTTCTCACACCACAATTATTTGTTTGCTAGACCCTGAGCTCCGTGAAGGCAAGAATTACGTCTTATTTTCCTCGGAACTCTACATACTAACACAATACCTGGCACAAATGTTTTCTGAATCAAAGCGAACTGACGATTCTCATTTGCAAAGTTGGCTGAGGCCAGAGGCCCTCCCTGTGCCCTTGAGTTAATGAGTTTTCTGGGAGTAGAGAGGGAGGTCATATGGTGGGTTCCATGACCTCATGATCAATCCTAACAGAGCTGCATCCATAGTGGATGAAGAACTTCCAACTGAGAAATAAAGTGCCTGGTACCTTGCAGATGTCACTCCACTGCCCAGGACCGTTATCGTTGACGGCTCTCACTTTAAACAGATACTCGGTGTTGGGGGTCAGGTTGTGCAGCTCCAGGTTCTGCTGCGTTATATCCCGAATTTGTGCACAGAGCTCTGCCTGCACATTGTTAGGAGGGGAATTAATGAGTTCGTAGAATTCCATCTCAAAAGAGTCCACGTCTTCTATTGGGCATGTCCAGTAAACCTAGGAAGAAATGAACATGTCAGTGGGTTACTAGCCCACACCATTCAGCTTTCTTTCCCATGAAGATCTGTGTCGTGGACTCTCTGGGGTGAGTTTAAGCTGACTCATCCCCTCTAGCTGCTGAAGACTTTGAATTAGACCTTGTGCAACAGTCCTGAAAGGCTTCGTGATGAATCCTGACGTGAGGCTTTCAATGCGTTTCAAGAACAGAAGAATGCTCCTCTGGCTTCTGCTCCTGTCACTGTGGAGGTGAACTTGTCCTCCTGACACCACTAACCAAAGTGGCTACCATTTATTGAACACATATTATGCACCAGATTCTGTGTCAGACATTGCCTGCCTCGTTTAGTCCTCACAGTTCCCTAGGAGGGAGATTTCATTATCCCATTTTACAGTGGAGGCTCAGCAGGCTTACATTCAGCGATTCCAATGGAACCACAGACTACTAAAGTTGAACAGTGTATCTAGTTCAACTCTCTGTTTCATACACAAGGAAGTAGAGTCCCAAAGAGGTGAAGTGACTTATCCAAGTCATGGAGAATATATGTTCACACTCAAAGCATAAAATGTCACCTCTTGGGAAGAGGTATATTAACAAGTGTCAATTAGCAGAGTGTGCCTGGCATATAAATATTTTATAATAATTGCATTTTTAAGCAGATATTGCATGGTTTATTTAAATGTTAATAAATTTAAATGTTATTGTGTATAAAGTTAATTTATAATTACTCGTAAGTATATAAATTTTAAAATTTGTATTGATTTGTATAATTAATTTATAATTTTTTTATGAATTTACACTTTTAAAACTGTACATTTACGTGACTTGTTAATAAAAATTAACTTATCTTTTCTGATTATCAAAACATACTCATTTAAAATACATACCTGGAAAATACAGAAAAATTATAAGGAAAGAAAGGAAATAAACATCTCTTTTAATCCCACAATTCAGTTAATAATTCATTATATTTCTTTCCAATTTTGGAATATACACAAGCACACAAATACATATAATTTGGATTATTATTTCTCTGATTCCTGCTTTCTTTCACTTATTACATTTTATATATGTCCCTATATCATTAAAAATTCAGCAAAGCACCATTTTAATAACTGCCCTATAAGTGATTTACTCCTTCTATAGCTGAACATTTAGGTTGTTTCTAATTTTACACTCTAATAAGTAATGATGCATTGAACACTTTGGGGCATGAATCTTCATTGAATTTTTAATCACTTCCTTGGGAACGAGTTCTAGAAATAAAGTTGAGTTTTTATGAAAAAACTCTTTAGGATTTTTAAGGTACAGAGTGACAAGTATAAGGCTAACTTAAAGAATATTTCCCATGCCAAAAGAACACTGTTAGTCAACCATCACTTGAGAGAGATGCCAACACAGATTTCGTCTCCTGCATTACTGAGTACTATGATTCCTGTGTGAATTACATCCCGTGATCCTGAAATACGGATCAATGATATTTTTACATCAAATACCACTGTTTGGCAGTAGGTTTAGGTGTCCTATCTTGAGAGTCAATAACTTGACTGGATTTTTTCTGTGTAGGGTCCTTTCTTGAGCTCATCAAGGGACCATTTATAGGTGGCATAGGGTGACTGTTCTCCAAGCCCAAGTACAGAGCAGGTATCACCAGTCCTTCCCCTACAGAGCAAGATCCCGCCCACCTCCCAAGTGGTCTGAGTTGTGTGAGATGAGACCTAATGCCATCCCTGATATAATATCACATACACTGCAGGTTTTGCTGATCTATGATCATTTGGAAATGTAGGTTCAGCTGCTCCGTTGCGGGCATCTGTTATGTGAAGGGCAGAGATACTTTTGCTGTGTCTGACAGCCTATGGGAGGGTATGTTGTATATGTTCTACCTTGCAACATAAGGTCATTCTTGGGGTCAATTATAAATGCCAAGACATAGATTATAATGTCTCAGGAAAATAGAAAAGTAAGGCTTGGTCAGTGTCTGCCTTTCATTTTCTTGTTTTTAGACCCTTGATACTAAATTGTGGTCTGCAGACCGGCAGCAATGCCAACATCTGGAAGTTTGTTAGAAGCGTAGAATCTCAGGCCCCACTGAGACCCACTGAAGCATAATCTGCATTTTAACAAGATCCTCAGGTGCATATTAATGTTTGAGAACCACTAGTTTAGGATTCAAGGATGCTAAAAGTCTTTGTGAGTGTTCTCGGATCATGGAGACAAAAGATGGGCTCTGCCACATGGAAGCAGGCAGTGGGTTGGCTTGGGAGATAACCCTGTAGGACCCCAAGAGGAGGCAAGATATGCTCTGATAGAATATCTTTTTTCCTCCCTGGACTTTAATAAAACATTCTATAAACAATTCAATTTAGGTTCAGCTGGATTTGAAAGGAATGTTAAGAGATGCGCCATTTGTTCATGTTAGGCCTAGAAGGTCAAAGAACAGCCATGTCCCCTGAAGCTGGGTGATGGTAGCTGTAGAGGTCTGTGAGACATCCACACACCTCCAATGCCACCCCCCCCCCTTCCCCAAAAAGCTGAATCTCGGGAGATAAGGATTGGAATTCCATTGGGGATTATCCTTCTAATCTTTCCAAATCATGAAGAGTCTGGATAGTTTCTTTAGAAGAAGTAGCAATTTAGAGGAATCACAGCTGATAGACAACGGAGCCTGCTTTTCTAATTCCAATTTCTGTGCTCCCTCTACTGCTACACATTCTCCTCTGGAAAATATTACCCTCTCCAAGAAGTCTCTTCAAATTACTTTGTTTCCCAAATTGTGCTCTCTTTCAATAGAGAAGCTGCCTTTGAAGTGGAGTTGGGGCTTTCAGATGTACTTCTGGCTATGAGTTAAATACATTGTTTGGTTTAAAACAATCTTGGGCTACTTAAGATTTCGGGAACTTATCCCTTTTGAATGGACTGACCACAAAGTGTCTAGAGGGACAGATTTGAGTGACCGGACCCTGGAGGTCAAACAAGTAAGTGCAACCTTTCCTGACTACCCCACTCCATTCCATAGCCCACACCCTCCTATCTTCCCTACAGGGCCCAGAGCCTTTCTTACCTTGGCAGCTCTTGGATACACCAGAGTCTGGTAGATAAGAATTGGGCCTGGAGTCTTCAGGGAGCTATCATTGAACGAGTACCAGTTGTGGAAGCTGCTGCTGTCCTGCACAGGCTGGTTTTCTACCCCTGCACTCCAGTAAGTGTAGAGGCCGTCTGTGGGCTTGGCAAGTCCAGCGGACTGGGCTCGCCCGTAGGCCTCCAGACCCATCTCGGTCTTCTCACAGTTGGGGCCATTAAAGGACAATAGGGAGGAGCTCCGCTGGCATATCTGCTGGTTGCCGAAGCTGTGGGTGCTGCAAGTGACCTTCCTGGCAATCATCGTTTCTGAGTGCAGGGGGTAGGGTGATGGCAGGGAGTTCCCCGAGGAACACACCTTCTTGGGCCCTGCAGGGAAGAGTTTGTGGATGGCATTGGAGAGCTCAGCAAAGTCCAAGGGCATGCAGTTCAAGGAGTGGAACCGGAGCTGTGGGTCTGGCCTGTAGGTACTCTGGATGCCGTCCTCGATCTGGTCCACCAGAATCTTGGCCGACTGCAGGAACGCCACTTGGCCTGTCTCCTTCAGGGCTTCCTTGGAGTAGGCGATCAGGCCACCCATCTCGTTCACTTTCATGGTGGTGACGTACACATAGTGTTCAATCTCCTTCTGCCTGGACACTTCCAGGTTCTCTATCTGCTCCATGATGGTTTTCTCTTTCTCCTGGAGAATGCTACGCAGCTTGAGGAATCCATTTCTGATCTCTTTGCGCTTTACCTCCTTGTCAGCTTTGAAGCTGTTTTTTAAAATGTTGAATTCCATGAGGTCATTATCAATTTCGTATCGGACTGCAAAACAACCAAGTGAGTTACTTCGGTTAAATTTTTCATTTCTCCAGATGTCAAAGCCAGTGGCAAACTGGAGCAAACTAACTTGGGCTCCAAAGATGTGGGTGGAAAGGGAGGGAAACCACTTGTTGCTGGGCTGAAAGATGCTAGCATAGGTTTATAAAATGAATGTGGCCTCTCTCCATACACCCCTCTCTTTCTCCTTGTGTAATACTTCCCTTGGGTAGGACAGCCATCCTTCCCTGGCATACTTCTATCTAGTAATCCCTGCAGCCTTGGGTCTAAAGTTGGGAGTTCAAGGCCACCTTTGATGTTAGTTTTCACCAGACTTCACTTGTCAGCAAGTTTTACTTGAGAAGAGATGATGTCACAAAGTGATGGATTTCCCCTGTGTGAAAACTTAAGCTTTTGCAGGGGTGGGAGAAAGAACTAAATTTCTGATGACTGCTTCTAAATACTGCTTTGCCTTGTTCATCAAAACCCAGCCCTAGACAATGGTGGCAGATCAGCAAAATTCCCCTTCACTGTGTTTGCTCTTTAACATGTTCCTTTTCTCTGCTGGGGACTTTGACTCCCTTGGGTTCAGCTGAGCTCCCTCTCTTACTTACTCCCCACTTACTTTCCAGAGAGCATCTGCTGTTACACTTCAAGGAAAACCGAGTTTATCCTGCCGCCTCTCACGTGGCATTTGGATTTTAAGTTCACTCAGTCATTCAACAAACATGTGACACCTGTTCCATGTCACATGCTTTTCTAGGCTCTAGGGATACAGATATGAGTGTGAGAGGTCACTGATGTTCCAGGCACGCATAAACCCAACGATACTGCAGTGTGGAAGATGCTGGGGCAGGATGAGCATGTGGGCCACCTCTGTCTGTGAAATGGCAACTTCACAATTGCCATTTATAGGGTCTTAGGCAATAGACAGTGGTTTATAGGGTCTTTATAGGCATTAGGCAGTGATTTCAAGACACGTCAACCTTCTGTGGACTATGCTAGAGGTAAGGTCCTCCCCATGAAAGGCTGACTCTGCAGTGATTTGATGGGCTATAATCCTCTCCAAATTTTACTCAGCAGTGGGGGTGACCAAGTCATGTTTCTTAACATAGCCCTGGGTCCACAGTAAGTTGGATCTCTGTGGGTGGTGGCACAGAGATGTGCATTCCAATAAGAGAAACCCTCGGGTTCTGGCAGACCATGAGAACAGGACCACAGCTGTCTCAGTTACCACCATGACTAGGATGTATAGAAGTGCTAGAATGGTGTTTGTTGAGTGAAAGCCATTCTGTCCTGTTTTCTAACATCTTTGGGGTGAACGTCAGCAGTGTTGCTCTCTGGCCTGCTTTCTGAAGCCCCCATTTCCTCTGCTCACCTCCTCCCTCACACTGGCCCAGAAGGGATGGGGAGGCAATACAGATGGGGGCTGAACAGGAGACTGTCAGGATGTGATTGCAGTGGTGCTGAGAAATGCTCCCTGCCCTCTCCACGTGCAAGCCCTGCTGTGACTTAGGGCTCCTGAAATTCCACGTTATACATTAATTTCTTTGACTCTTCAATAGTTACTCACTGTTAGAAGAAATCTGAATAGGAAATTCCTTGCTTTATTAGGGATTAGTTAGGCTCCTTAGAGCTGAGTCTGGAGAGGTAGGATAAAAATGTCTTAGATGAGGGGGAAGATGCCCCTTACAAATAAGGCAGTTTTGCAAGAGCTGGTCTTAGAACAAAGTCAAAGCAAGGTCTCTTACAGGCACTATATTTAAAACTAGCTACTATTTTTTTTTTTTTTTTTTTTGAGGTACGTGGGCCTCTCACTGTTGCGGCCTCTCCCATTGCGGAGCACAGGCTCCGGACGCGCAGGCTCAGCGGCCATGGCTCACGGGCCCAGCCGCTCCGCGGCACGTGGGATCTCCTTGACTGGGGCACGAACCCGCGTCCCCTGCATCGGCAGGCAGACTCTCAACCACTGCACCACCAGGGAAGCCCAAAACTAGCTACTCTTTATTAAATGTTTATATAGATCCAATCCATACATTATCATGTATCACACATATGGATCATATCTATATATTATCATACATTACATATAACTTCAGAAGAGGAAGATGTTGTTTCCATTTATAGATGAAGACACTAAGGCTCAGAGAGGTTAAGTGACTGCCCAGTGTCACACAGCAAGTAACTAGAAGGACCCAGGGCCTGTCCCTAATTCTATTTGTCTAACTCCAGAGCCTATGTTCTTAATTGCTCCAGTTGCCCTTCTCAGTCTTCTGTGACATCAGAATCACCTGGGGTACTTAAAAAAGAATCCAGCCAAGCTCAGGCCACGGGTTCCGCCTTAAGAAAACCCTCTAGGAACCAATGGGGGCTTCCATTGGCCTGGCAACGCGGCTCCTGTAGGCTTTCTTTAATATAGGGGCTTCCCTGGTGCTGTTCCCAAATTGAATAAGTGTCAATTGACAAACAATGTTTCTAGGCATGGAGCAATTGAGAAACCAAGTTATTCCTGAAATATTCATGCTGGTGAGAGGCCCTGGGGGACATATTTAGCAAAGTCTGCCCCTGACCCACTTCTATGTCCAGTGGGACCTTCCTGTGCAGCTCAGCGGAAAGCTGCCTCCTTGTCGATCTGTTCAGACCTGTTTGTATGGACACTGACATTTCTGACAGGGGAGAGGCTGGGTTGATCTGGAGCATGCTGGTCATTTGACTCTAGGCCACCACGTAGGGAAACAGACCACAGGTGTGGTGGTGGTTCCCATTGTTTTTCAATCTCTTTATCTTTAGATTCTGGTCACTGTTTAGCAGAATAGGTTGTCAAATGAATGTTGTGGAATTAACATGGACTTCGGAGTCAGAGAGACCGGCTCTGCCATTTACTAGGGGACTTGTGCCAGTTCCTTCTTGGAATCCCAGTTGTCTATCCTGGGGTTGGGGTGGAATATTAGTGCCTGTACTGTAGGATTATGGAGAGGATTAGACATAAGTCCTCTAAAAGGCCCCAGTAAAGTAGGCCTCTGTTCAAGGAAGCTATTCCCAGGGGCAAAGAGCCTAAAAGGATCCCTGAGATCCTCATGTCTAACCTGGTGGTTATACACCCAGAAATTATTGGGCTCTTTGCCGAACCCTGTGAAATATCACTGTACTGGGTTCCATCACGAAAACCTGAGTCAGTTTCCCTTATAGAAACTATAACTATATTATACGTAGCCAACATAAAATAACCATGAGCAGGCGTGCAGAGGAAAAGTGAGCTGTTGACTACAACATTACTGGCTATTTCTGGGTTTTCCCATTATTATGTATTTGCTATCAGTTCCTTTACTGCGCTGCTTGCAACTTCAAGGGAAATTTAAAACTGAGGTAACTCTCAGCATCGACTTAATTCTTTTCCCCTTTAAATTGGGAAGATACTGAAGAAATCCATCCTTAGGGACAAAACACCTTAGAAAGGCTCACAGAACTTCAGGATACTACAGGATCAATCTCTTCCTTCTCCAAAGGAGGAAATGAGGCCCAAGGTCATGAAAATTATAACCAAGATTATAGAATCTTTATGTACTTATTATGGGCTAGATCGTTTGAAATGCTTCAGTTAGAGTATCTCATTTAATCCTCACAACCACCCAATGAGGAAAGAACAAATTGTTCAGGGAAGAACAAATCTGACATCGTATTAGATCTGTTCCTTTTGCTTTAACCTTTGTGCTTTGTTAACATGTGGTTAGTCCTGCAGGCTCTGCACCTTTTGTAAAAGAATGTTGCCTATAGCCTGAAATATACGGGATAGCCCATTCTCAAGGCTCTCATCTTTAAAAGTCCATTCACATAGAGATAAAAAGTTGCAGAACAGAGAATAACATTTGTCTTGTTGGAGGTTTGCAGGAACATCGTGACCTGACCTATGTGGACAGCTGCAAGAACAAAGGATACAGACACCAAGAAGCTTGCAGCAACCAACCTGACCCCTCCCTCACCTTGCTTTTAAAAGTGCCTTGCTGAACCCCCTCCCAGAGCTTGGGGTTTTGGGGGACAGGAGCCACCTGTCTCCTTGCCTGACCCTGCAATAAATCTTTCTCTGGTCCAAACTCCAACCTATTGTCAGTTTGTTTGGCCCCACTGTGTGCCGGGCACACGAACTTGCATTGGGTAACACCATTATCCCCATTTTATAGATGAGAAAACCAAGGCACAGGGAGGTTAAGTGGCTGGCGGTAGTTGCCAGATGTGGATTCCAGGCCACTGACTTGCAGCCTGGCTCAGTGTCTCCCAGGGCTTGGACTGCCCCACCAGGTGGAGGTAAGGCTCTCTCTAAACAGATCCTCCCAAATCACCTTCCCCATCAGTTCCTGAGCTAGGAGTGCTGGAGGGAGAAGAGGGGACCGGGACCTGCTTTGAACTTGGCGATGGCGCTGAAGAGCGCGGCAGCCCTCTCGGAGCAGGCATCGATGAGGCTGATGGTGTCGTGGTCATTGTGTAGGGCAGTCTTGCAGAAGCTGCAGAGCAACGCGTGGTCGTTCCGGCAGTACTCAATGACGCGGCTGGACGGGTGGTGGATGCAGATCTTCTCGTCCTGGTCCTCGGTGCTGGTGTCCACGAACACGTGGTCCTGCATGGCCACGTCCGAGTGGAAGGTCTTGAGGCACTCGTTGCACAGGTTGAGGCGGCAGGTGATGCAGCGCTTGTAGGCGATGCTCTGGCTGCGGCAGACCTGGCAGACGATAGGCCCGCTGGAGCGGTCGAAGCGCCACCTGAGGTAGCCATGCTGCTGCATGTAGCGCTTGGTGAGGCGTCCGCGCAGGTAGTTCTCGGGCAGCAGCATCTTGTGGCTGTAGGGCATGCAGTGCGAGCGGTTGCACACGGGGCAGATGAGGATGAAGAAGTTCTCGGTGACCTCGGCGTGCTTCTGCAGCTGCCGCAGGCACTTCTCGCACAGGCTGTGGTGGCAGGGTAGTATGAAGGAGTGCAGGCGCAGCTGGCTGCAGATGGGGCACAACAGGTGGCTGACCAGGTTGCTTTTCGCGGGCATCATCTTCACCTTATCCAGTTGCGTGTCGCTGCTCCCGATGCGCAGGGCCATCTTGGAGCTGCAAGGGGAAGCAAACACGGGACCTCAGGAGGAGAGCTCCGTTTCTCCACCTCGGAAGGAACCGGGGTGTCACTGAGCTGCTTTGTGGTGTGATGGGGAGGGGCATGGCTGTGCCGGGGTGGGGTGGGGAGCGGGCGGATGGTGCCTGGGTTCTAAACCCCCCTCCACCATCCTTTAGCTGGGCGACACCAGGTAAGTTAATTAACCTCTCTCTGCCTCTCTCCTCGTTATAAAATTAGTACTCGCCTGATAGAGTTTCTTGAGAAAATTAAAATTGATTTGAATACCTGCATGGCCTTAGAGCAGTCCCTGGAACACAGTAAGTGCGATACAACTGCTTGTTAATTTTTGAGCAAGAGAAAAACAGTCCAGAGGGGCTGGCACTGTCAGCTGGGTCTTGGGGTTCTGTTGGCCCTGGATAATATCACAGAACACCCACAGCAGACAAGGCCATTCTGGGACTGTGATGGAGCAAAACAGAAACAAGACCACTTCTTCATGTTTGAACTCAGACAAAAGCAAGAACATTGTCCAAACCACAAAAATGATCAAACATCCCCTGTCCTGGTTAAGGACAGTGATTGCTGCTTTTTCACCAGTTGCAGCATCAGGCTCAACTCTGTTCTTCCCACCTTCTAGGCAAGATTTATTAAGATACCTAACAGGAGATTTACCCCTGCGTCCTCACCTAACATGCGCCTAAATCCTGTAATAACTTAGTGATGCCTTCTTACGGAGACACCTCACACTTGCTCGTGGTGTATCTCTCAGTTGTTGCACTGGGCCAGTAAATCCAGTCTCCTCTGGGCACTGACATTACTATTGTGTGTGAGATGGAACATAGAAGAAGGTGGGCAAAGTGTTCTTCACAGGACACCAGGAGGTTAGTTGCCCAGCCAAGCCCAGCCCCCGTGTGTTCTGATCACCAGACCTCAACTATGACCTAAGGGGCTAGGTGTTAGGGGCGGGTTGCACATGGTGAAATGCACTGCTTTAGAGTTGCACTTTTGAGATAAGTTTCTTCACCTCTCTCACCCTCAGTAAATCAAAGCTCACAATACTACTTCCTTCATGAGGATTTTAAAGTCCCCATGAGATAATCCACGATAAGTGCTTAACTCCCTGGACATAGTAAGCATTCAATAAATGGCCACTATAGTGACTCCCCTCTGTTCCTAGCCAGCTCATGTCCACAGCAGGGGAAAACAGTGGTCAAGTCTATGAAAAATATGTGCTTGTACGGTGTGTGTGTGTGTGTTGAATCTTTCTCTAATATCTGAGGCTGATTTCATATATTGTAAGAACTATGGATGAAGTAAGTGCATACTTGTAAACTTTCAAGTGCATGTTCTAAGAAGCTACAATCAGGGCAAAAGCAGTTTATGAAAATAAATGAATTAGCCATGGGGATGGAGGTATAAAACATACTTATTTGGACCTAGAGTCTGTCATACAGCATGAAGTAAGTCAGAAAGAGGAAAACAAATACTGTATGTTAACACATATATATGGGATCTAAAAAAAAACAATGGTTCTGAAGAACCTAGGGGCAGGACAGGAATAAAGACACAGATGTAGAGAATGGACTTGAGGACATGGGGAGGGGGAAGGGTAAGCTGGGACGAAGTGAGAGAGTGGCATGGACATATATACACTACCAAATGTAAAATAGATAGCTAGTGGGAAGCAGCTTTGTAGCACAGGGAGATCAGCTCGGTGCTTTGTGACCACCTAGAGGGGTGGGATAGGGAGGGTGGGAGGGAGACGCAAGAGGGAAGGGATGTGGGGATATATGTATATGTATAGCTGATTCACTTTGTTATACAGCAGAAACTAACACACATTGTAAAGCAATTATACTCCAATAAAGATGTTTAAAAAGAAAACATACTGATTTTGTGACTATTCCTATCCCTTCTTCTCTGTTTGTATTAGCGATGTCTAGGGGTTGCGTTTGGCATTCTGCCTGTGTTCTCTTTTGCGTTCTTGTAGTCCCTATAAGCCTCTGGATCCTTCCCCATTCCTTTGGCCAGGGACCCAGGTCTCAGAGCCCAGGCAGTCAAGGGTGATACCCGAACACGTTGGAAGGGAGTGGCACCATGGGGACAGTGCCGGTTATGGAGACGCGGGCACCTGGATAGCTCATCCCTTAGAGATCTGCATGCTGGTGTCCAAGCCTGCCAGACTCAATGTTCTCAGCTCTGCTCCTTCTCTGCTTTCCCAGCCTCTCTGCTTTCTCCTGCTCCAGCTTTGGAGGGGTCATCTGGAGGGGGGAGGGCAGATGTATACATGAGAGCTGGGTGGATTTCTCTAGTTTCATAAGGTGGGGCTATGAGAATCAGTGTGTAATATAAAGGGAGACAGCACGAGAAATCAGAAAGAAGGAGGGAGAGAGGAGGGTGCTGGGGAAAGAGAAAGACAGAACAGGGAGAAGAGACAGGTGTTAATGGCCCAGGGAGTTGGGGTGAAGGTGAAAAAGGAAGTGAGAAAAAGAGATGAGTAAAGGCAAAGGGGGATGAATGAGATCAGACTGAGGCAGGATGAGGAAAATGCTGAGAAGGAAGCAGTGACGAGGAACAGGGGAGGCGGTGGGCCAGACACCAGGAGAGAGGCCAGGTGGAAGATAAGCCTCAGCGGACCCAGCACCAACCCCCTGACACTTGCAATAGCATCTCTGATCATCGTCAGAAAGCCTCAGGCTTGGACTTGGGCATTCAGTGGTCATGATTCCACGCCACAACCATCACCAAGCCCAGCAGCCTTGTCTTTTTGTTGAGATAACTGGCCTCTGCTCCTCTGTACCGTGGCAGCCTCCTCGCAAATTTAGGCCTGTTCCCCTTGTACTTGGGTTCCCATATATCACCTGGCAAGTCTCCTGGCTTCCCTTCTTTTTCCCTCCAGGCCATTCTGCACTTTAGCGCCACCTGGGGGCAGGAGAGTTTTTTAAAAATTCTGATGCCCAGGACATACCTGAAGCCAATGAAATCAGAATGTCTGGGGGTGGGGGCCAGGCATCAGTAGTTTTTAAAGATCCCCAGGTGATTCTAATGCAAAACAAGGTTTGGGAGCTACTGGTCTAAGCATCTCCAAAGCACCAGTGTCATCCTTCCCCTGTTGAAATGGGCTTGGTGACTCTTCATTGCTGATGTGCAGGAAATGGGGCAGTTGAGAGGAGAGAGGGGTGTGAGAGTTACTTTCTGCACCTTAGAACTTCTGCACTTGAATCCAGAACCCCTGGGTTCTCTGTTCGTGCAAACACCATGCGAGGTCCATGAACTGAGAGTAATTTTTATTAACCAGCTACAAAGGGCTGAACTGTGAGAGAGATCATATCCTTCCCCTGAATTCACGGAGCGTTTGCTCACAAAATTGTTTTTCCAGCCTCGAAAGGCTTCCAACCTGCCTCTCATCTTTCTGCCTCTCCAAGTGCTGTCATCTTAGAATGCTGAGTTTTGGTCTTTCCCCTCTAAGAAGTCTGCCTCTGCTATTCCAGATGCCCCTCATGTGTGACATGAAGAGACCGCCTTGGTCAGGGCAGGAAGAGGCTATGCAGTGCCTGACACAGAGGGTTAATGCCCTAAGTGAGAAATTGCAACCCTCAGTGCCATGACTTCTGGGTAGGAACAAAGAGAAGGCTGGCAGGAGCTCATGGCCACCTGGGGTACTTACACAGGCCATAGGGGTCGAAAGCGGCCTGTGGAAGTTACTCTTTTCCAATGAGTGTTGCAGATATCAAGGGTTCAGAGGAGGAAGGGCAATTTATATTTTTATATCACATAACAGATTTCAAAGCAATATTAAGCCCCTGAATCATCGCAGGTACCATACTGTCTATTTTGCAGGACAGCATTTTAATTTAAGCATACAGACTCTAGGTTCAAATTCTGACTGCATCTTACTAGTTGTGTGATCTTGGGCCACTCAACCTCTCAAATGCTCAGTTTCTTCACTGGTGTGATGGGCATGAGGTAGGGGTTACCTGGGGTCACGCACGTGGTTCCCGGCAAGTTGCTTACACACTAAGTATTAGCTATTAGTATTTTGTAGAGGTGAGAGTGCTGGGGTTCAGGAGAGCTCAGCACTCACTCACACAGCTGAGGGAGCTTGGGTTTGGAACTCAGGTCTATACTGATTAGTGACTGTTTAGGACACGTACACTTAATTGCTACAAAGTGTAGTTTTTTTTTTTTCTTGCAGTTGAGGTAAATTTTATTGCTACATTTTGAAACACAAAAAATATTTAAAATAATAGCACCATTGAATATACGTTTTTACTGTTACATCAAGTGCAAAACAGACTTTATAGTATTTTTAGCTCTTTTTTTCTTCTAGTTTTATTGAGATGTAATTGACATATAGCACTGTATAAGTTTAAGGTGTACAACATAATGATTTGATTTACAAATACCACACAGTGATTATCACAGTAAGTTTAATGAACATCTATCAACTCGTACAGATACAAAATTAAAGAAATAGAAAAAAATAAAAAATTAAAAAAATTTTTCTTGGGCTAAGAACTCAGGATTTATTCTCTTAACTTTCATATGTAACTGACAGCAGCGTTCATTATATATATCCTGTGGTACATCACATCCCTAGTAACCTATCTATCATAACTGCAAGTCTGTGCCTTTTGGCTGCCCTCATCCAATGCCCCACCCCTACCCCCTGCCTCTGGTAATCACACATCTGATCTTTTCCTATGAGTTTTTTTGTTTTTGAAGAGTAATTGACCTACAACACTATGTTAGTTCCCGTTACACAACGTGTAGTGAGTTGCTATTTCTATACATTTCAAAAAGAATATCGCGATGTCTAGTTACCAACTCTCACCATACAATGACTGTGTGATATATTTGCACCAAGACATATTGTAACGAGAGTTAATTGCTCCCAAGTTCCTGGCCTCCCTTTTTCAGATAAAGAGGTGGAATTGGGGCGGGGCTGCTGACCTGCCCTGTCCCCACAGCTAGCAGGGGCCCCCCGCCCCCAGTTTTCCTGAGCCCCGGCGGCCCGCGTCGGGCGCGCGGCACTTACAAGGTACGGATGCTGGGGAGGCGGCTCCTGCGGAACGTGATGGCGGCATAGCGGCAGCAGCGGCTCTCATAGTACTGGCACTTGCGGTTGCTGCTGGTTGTACAGCAACACTTACAGTCGGGGTCATTGGCCCAGGAGCAGCAGCAGAAGTGGCAGTTGGGGCTCTCGGAGAAGGTGCAGTGGCAGCATTGGCAGTCGCGCTCATCCTTGTAAGGGCAGGGAAAGCAGGTGCAGTTCCGCTCCGAGGTGAAGAGGAACTTGAAGCACAGACAGGAGCATAAGCGGGGACACCTCTGCCATGTGAAACATGGAGCGCAAAGACACGTGGCAGTCTCCATGGCGCCTACACGATTGCCACCCGCTCCCTGGAGCTCTTGGTGCCTCCTCTACCAGGATCCTGCTGTCCGTTCTCCCGTGGAGGGGTCCCTCCTCCCCTGGATGAGGCAGTCAGCTTGGAGGTTTCAAGAGGTTGGCTGTTGTGAGGCCTTCACAGGCGGTGTCCCTGCTAGGAATCTCACGGGCTGGCATTTACATAGATCAGTTCCAGGCCATTTGCTTATGTCACAATCCCTGTCTCCCCACCATATCTCACCACACAGGATAGGAGGGAGGGTGGGATCTGGGGGGTAGTGGCAGGTGGGCTGACAGATACTCCCTGTTTCCAGAGGACCAGCTCCAGAGGAGTGTCAATGAAGAGAGCATCCTGTCCTGTATCACACTTTGGGTTATTGGCTGGATTTCCGAAGCTATTTCTCTTTGCTTGGTCCTTTTCCTGCAACTTGGGCAAGTTGACTTCAGGGTATGTCTTCATGGGCTGAAAGCCTGGGTATGATGCATTGGAAAATACAGACTGACATGATATTCCTCTCCTTGGGCTTTTTTTTGTATTGATAGAACTCTTTATTTGATGAACAAAGTGCAGTGTTTACAAACAATAATACCACATATAAAGGGAATCACCATTTGGAGAAAGAATTAAAGGAAAAACAGATATACGTTCTTTAAAGCACTTCTGTCAGTAGTGATTGAGTTTGTCAGTTGCTGCATAGTCACTGCTGATTTTTATGAGGCTTCAGGCGTTAGTCACTGTGAATATTTCTTGGCATTTTTTGCAGCCTCATGGGGTTAGACTGAGACTCAAGCTCTGTTTCCTACGCCCCTGCACTCTTCCCCAGTTCTATCTCACTGTATCCCTTTTATTAAGAGGCTGGAACTCTACATGAGACTCTTTATCTCTTCTTTTAGTATATGCTCAGCATCTCTAGAAATGACCTTCTATTTTAGGAGAGAATTTTGCTTTCCACTTTATGCAGCTTGCAAAGATCGAAAGAGCAGAAATTTCATTATCATACCATATATATAATATGAACACTGTCTTATTTTTTCCAGAAAGAAGCAGAGGTGGGAGCTGAATTTGGCTGTAGGAATTTATTGCATAATATATTCTCTCTTCCTATGATTATCAACTTTATAATAAGAAAGAACATTCACTGAGTGCTAACTGTTCCAGCCACACTTTGATTTTAGATTCCTACAGATGAGAATTTTGGATCATAGGCTATATACTTTATTTATGTATTTATTTATAATTACTAAATTGCTTACTTAAATGAATGTGACAGTTCATACTGACAGCAGTGGTGTATGAGAGACACTTTTTCCACACATGCTTTCTCAAACAGAGTTTTATCAATATTGCTATCTGTTCTCTAGACACAGAGGTTTGAGTTTCACTCCTGAATTTATTTCATCATTGGTCTGTGTAAGACTTCCTCTTTTTAAAAGAAAAATAAAATTTTTATTAAGATATAATTCACTATTTAAAAAAAATTATTTATTTTAATTAATTAATTTTTAA
Source organism: Orcinus orca (assembly GCF_937001465.1). Classification (NCBI taxonomy): domain Eukaryota; kingdom Metazoa; phylum Chordata; class Mammalia; order Artiodactyla; family Delphinidae; genus Orcinus; species Orcinus orca. Next base: position 28,354,214 of record NC_064563.1, read on the forward strand.
AATTTTGGCTGTGTTGGGTCTTTGTTGCTGCGCGAGAGCTTTTCTCTAGTTGCAGCGAGCGGGGGTACTCTTCGTTGCGGTGCGCAGGCTTCTCATTGCGGTGGCTTCTCTTGTTGCAGAGCTTGTGGGCTTGTGGGCTTCAGTAGCTGTGGCTCTCGGGCTCTAGAGCACAGGCTCAGTAGCTGTGGCACACGGGCTTAGCTGCTCTGCGGTATGTGGGATCTTCCTGCACCAGGGCTCGAACCCGTGTCCCCTGCATTGGCAGGTGGATTCTTAACCACTGCACCACCAGGGAAGTCCCATAATTCATTGACTATTAAACCCACTGTTTTAAAGTGAACAGTTCAATGGTTTTTAATATATTATATAATATATTATAATATTGATTATAATATATTATTAATATATTATATATATTATATTTTAATATAAATATATTATATATAAAATATATTGTGAATATATTTTAATATATTCACAATTCACAAGATTGTGTAACTATCACCAAGATTTATTTCCAGAACATTTTCATCACCCCAAAAAGACACACTGTACTCATTAGCTGTCATTCTCTATACAGAGACTGTGCCCCATCCCCACAGTCTCTGGCAGATATTAATCTATTTTCTGTGTCTATAGATTTGTCTATTCTGGACATTTCATATAAATGGAATCATATAATATGTGGTCGTTTGAATCTGGTTTCTTTCATTTAACTTAATGTTTTCAAGGTTCACGCATGTATCGATATTTCCCTTTTTTATGACTGAATAATACCTTTATAATAATACATTTGGATTGTTTCCACTTTTTGGCCAATATGAATAATGTTGCTGTGAACATTTGTGTACAAGTTTTTGTATGAACATGTGTTTTCATTTCTCTTGAGTGTATACCTAGCAGTGGAATTGCTGGGTTATATGGTAACTCTATGTTTAACTTTTTGAGGAAATTCCAAACTGCTTCCAAAACAGCTGCACCATCTTACATTTTTACATTCCCACCAACAATATTATGAGGGCTACAATTCCTCTACATCCTTACCAAAACTTGTTATCATTTTTAAAAAATAATAATTATTATAGTCATCATGGTGGGTATGAAGTGGAATCTCATTGTGGTTTAGACTTGAATTTCCCTGATGACTAATGATGTTGAGAACATTTTGATGTGCTTATTGGCCATTTGTATATCTTCTTTGGAGAAATGTCTACTCAAATCCTTTGTCCATTTTATTTTATTTATTTTTTAAATTAATTAATTAATTAATTTTTGGCTGCATTGGGTCTTCGTTGTTGCACATGGGCTTTCTCTAGTTGCGGTGAGTGGGCTCTAGTTCGTTGCAGTGCGTGGGCTTCTCATTGCAGTGGCTTCTCTTGTTGTGGAGCATGGGCTCTAGGCACATGGGCTTCAGTAGTTGTGGCTCGTGGGCTCTAGGGCACAGGCTCCATAGTTGTGGTGCATGGGCTTATTTGCTCTGCGGCACGTGGGATCTTCCCTGACCAGGGCTCGAACCTGTGTCCCCTGCACAGGCAGGCAGATTCTTAACCACTTTGCCACGAGGGAAGTCCCCCTTTGCCCATTTCAAAATTGAGTTGTCTTTTTTATTGTTGAGTTGTAACAGAGTTCTTTGAATAATATAGATACTACACCATTACCAGATATATGATTTGTAAATATTTTTTTCCATTCTGTTTTTAGTCTTTTCACTTTTTTTCACAGTGTCCTTTTTAAAAATTGTTTTCTTTTTTTGCGGTACGCAGGCCTCTCACTGTTGTGGCCTCTTCTGTTGCAGAGCACAGGCTCTGGACGCGCAGGCTTGGTGGCCATGGCTCACAGGCCCAGCTGCTCCACGGCATGTGGGATCCTCCCAGACTGGGGCACGAACCCATGTCCCCTGCATTGGCAGGTGGACTCCCAACCACCGCACCACCAGGGAAGCCAAAAAAAATTTTTATTGGAGTATAGTTGATTTACAATATTGTGTTAGTTTCAGGTGTACAGCAAGTTCATAGTGTCCTTTGAAGGACAAAAGCTTTAATTTTGATGAAGTCTAATTTATCTATATTTTTGTTGTTATTGCTTGCTCTTTTGGTGTCATTTACGAAACCTTTGCCTAATGCAAGATCATGAAGATTTATACCTATGTTCTCTCTTAACACTTTATAGTTTGAGTTATTACACTTAGATCTTTGATCCATTTTGAATTAATTTTTAAATTTGATTTGAGAAAATCCATTGACCACAGATGTACAGTTTACTACTGGACTCTATTCTATTCCTTTGATCTATATGTCTATCCTTATGTTGACCACACTGTTTTGACATTGCAGCTTTGTAGTAGGTTTTAAAATTGGGAAATGTGAGCTCTCCACATTCTTTTTTCTTGTAAAGATTATCTTGGATCTTCTGAACCTCATGTATTTCAGTATAAATTTTAGGATCAGCTTTTCTATTTTTTCACAAGAGGCCATTAGAATCTTGACAGGGATTGCATTTAATCTTTAGATGACTCTGGGGAGTACTGCCATCTTAACAATATTAAGTTTTCCAATCCTTGAACACAGGATGCTCTTCCATTTATTTAGGTCTTTTAAGATTTCTGTCAACAATGTTTTTTAGTTTTCAGTGTACAAATCTGGCACTTATATGGTTAAGTTTATTCCTAAGTATCTTTTTTGGATACTACTGTAAATGAAATTGTTTCTTAATTTTATTTTTGTACCGTTCATTGTTAGTGCATAGAAATATAACTGATTTTTCTATATTGGTCTTGTATCCCGCAATGTTGATGAATTCATTATTAGCTCTAATCTTTAAAAACATTTTTTTAATTTTTTTAAACTTCATGCCATCTGTGAATAGAGATACTTTTAAATGATGTTTTTGAATATGACACCAAAAGCATAGGCAACAAAAGCACAAATAGATGAGTGGGACTACATCAAACTAAAAACTTCTGCACAGCAAAGGGAATAATCAATAGCATGAAGAGGCAACCTATGAAATGGGAGAAAATATTTGCAAACCATATATTTGATAAGGGGTTAATTTCTAAGATATATGAAGAACTCATACAACTCAAGAACAAAAAAAAGACCCAGATCGTCCAACTAAAAAGTGAGCAAAAGACCCTAATGAACGTTCTTTTTCCAAAGAAGACATACAGACAGTCAACAGGTACATAAAAAGGTGCTCAACATCACTGATCGTCAGGTAAATGCCAATTAAATCCACAATGAGATATCACCTCAGGAAGTGGAGAAAAGGGAAGCCTTGTGCACTGTTGGTGGGACTGTGAAATGTTACAGCCACTGTCGAAACAGTATGGCAGTTTCTCAAAAAATTAAAAATAGAACTAACATATGATCCAGAAATCCCACTTCTGGTTATATAGCTAAAGGAAAAGAAATCAGTATCTTGAAGAGATGTCTGCCCTCCTATGTTCATTGCAGCATTAGTCACAATAGTCAAGGTACGGAAAAAACTTAAGTGTTCACTGAAAAAAGTGGAAAAAGAAAATGTGATCCGCACACACACACTCGTACTGGAATATTCAGTCGTAAAAAAGGAAATCCTGCCATTTGTGCGACAACATGGGTGAGCCTGCGGGATATTATGCTGTGTGAAATAAGTCTGGCAGAGAAAGCCAATTATTGCATTACCTCACTTATATGTGGATTCTGAACAAAGAAGTCAGACTCATAGAAACAGAGAGTAGAATGGTGGTTTCCATGGGGGTTGGGGGATATGGACAGATGTTGGTTAGGGAGTACAACCTCCATTTATAGGTGTATAAGTTCTAGGGATCTTATGTACAGCATGGTGAATAGAGTTAATATTATAGACTTGAAATTCGCTAAAAGAGTAGATCTTAAGCATTCTCACCATACCAAAGGTTATGGATGTATTAATTAACTTGATTGTAGTAATCGTTTCACAGTTTATATGTATATCAAGTCATCAAGTTGTATACTTTAAATATATACAATTTTACCTCTTAATTATTCCTCATGTAAAGCTGGGGAAAAAAAAATCAACATAGAAAAATCAATGACCAAATGTCATGAAGAACCTAGGGGTAAGACAGGAATAAAGACACAGACTTACTGGAGGATGGACTTGAGGATGTGGGGAGGGGGAAGGGTGAGCTGTGACAAAGCGAGAGAGAGGCATGGACATATATACACTACCAAACGTAAGGTAGATAGCTAGTGGGAAGCAGCTGCATAGCACAGGGAGATCAGCTCGGTGCTTTGTGACCGCCTGGAGGGGCGGGATAGGGAGGGTGGGAGGGAGGGAGACGCAGGAGGGAAGAGATATGGGAACATATGTATATGTATAACTGATTCACTTTGTTATACAGCAGAAACTAACACACCATTGTAAAGCAATTATACCCCAATAAAGATGTTAAAAAAAAATCAATGACCTTCATATACACAAACAAAAACAGAAGATGTAAAAGGAAAAAATACCCATTTACATTCACAAACAAAACAAAAGCAAAAACCAAAGTATATAGGTATAAACTTGACCAGAAAAGTTCAAAATCTATATCAGGAAAGCTCTAAAACACCCTTGAAAGACTTAAATGTAGACTTGAGCAAATGGAAATATGTACCATATTTATGGATAGGAAAACTCAACATCTTAAAGATGTCAGTCTCCCTAAATTAACACATTCAATGCAATTCTGATAAAAATAGAATTTTTTTCTGATGCTAGAAATGTTGATTACAATGTTTACTTAAAGAACAAATAAGCAAGAATAGTCAGGAAAATTCTGATGGAGAATAGAAATAAGGGGTGTACTTGTACTAAATATTTTTTAAAAATTTAATGCCTCTATAATTAAACAGCATTGGTGTTGGTGAAGAAATAGACTGACACTGAAAGATAAATAGAAAAATACAAATAGACCAAATTGCATATGGAAATTTACTATGTATATAAAGGCAGCATCTCAGGTCAATGGGGAAAAAACAAGGTACTTAAGCTATGTGGTTAGGAGGATTAGATAGTCTTCTGTAAAAAAATAAAATTTAATCCATTCTTCACACCAAGATAAATGCTGAGTGGATAAGAGATTTAAATGTGGTGAAAAACTAAATCATACAAATAATAAAAGGAAACATGGATTAATGGCTTTGTAACTTGGGAGTGGGGAAAACCTTCCTAATTATGACAAAAATGCAAAAGCAATAAAGGAGAAGATTGATAAATTTGATTATGTAAATAAAAATATTTTAAAGGACTGAAACAAAACACAAACAAAAAAGTGAAACAAAACCCTCACAAAAGTACCCAACCCACCCACCACTAACAAAGTAGAAAGACAATGAAAAATTGAAAGCAATGTGTAAACTATGGGCAAAGATTTGATATCTTTAACATCTAAGGAGCTTCTAAATATTGTAGATGGAAAAGATCAGGTTTCCTTCAGAAAAATGAGCTAAAAATATGAAGTTTAGAGTAAAAATGTTATTAGCCTTTAATCAATATAAAGGTTCTTACCTTTGTTCATCATAAGTGAAATGCAAAATAAATCAACACTGAGATACCATTTTCCACCCATCGGATTACCAAAATGGCAAAAAATTGAGAACATACTCTCTTGGCAAAGCTCTAGATGAACAGAAGTTCTCATATATTATTGGTGAGAATTTACAAATGGCACAAACACTAGGGAGGGGAATTTGACATAATTCTCGAAATCTCATCTACCTGTTAACTCAGCAATTCCAGTTCTAAGACTTTCTCCCAAAGATATACTGACAAAAATACAGTAAAGGTTCATTCATGTGTTATTTATTACAGCACTATTTGTAATAGCTCAAGACTAGAAACAATCCAAATGTCCATCATCGAGGAATTGATAAACTGAAGTACATCCACACAGTGGTATCTAATGCAGTTATATAAAAGAATGAGAAAAGACCTCTGTTGATTGCTTGAAAATGATTTCCAAGGTATTCTTCTCAATGCAGAAAGGTGTAGAAATGTGCATATCATATCCTACCATTCATCTCAGAAAAGGTCTTAAGTCATTGGTTTATCCTGACATATGAGATAGAAGGATAAACCAGAAATTTAGATTTATGAGGGAGTGCAAGAACAAGGTTGAGGGGAAAATATATCTTAATTTATAGAATTGATTTAAAAACCACTTAAATATTTTAAATAATTATAGCACAAAATTAAACTAAAAAGAGCAATCCTAATACTAAAAGCAAAATGAAAAAATGAGCCTGTGACTTGAGTTGGTGGCATAGCCGTACAAAGAGGAATTATCTTGTTAGTTTATTTTTTTATTAAAATTTTTTTAACATCTTTATTGGAGTATAATTGCTTTACAATGGTGTGTTAGTTTCTGCTTTCTAACAAAGTGAATCAGTTATACATATACATACATCCCCGTATCTCCTCCCTCTTGCGTCTCCCTCCCTCCCACCCTTCCTATCCCTCCCCTCTTGGTGGTCACAGAGCACTGAGCTGATCTCCCTGTGCTATGCGGCTGCTTCCCTGTGCTATACTAGCTATCTATTTTACATTTGGTAGTATATATAAGTCCATGCCACTCTCTCACTTTGTCCCAGCTTATCCTTCCTCCTCCTTGTGTCCTCAAGTCCATTCTCTAAGTTAGTTTAAAACACGGTAATTTGATTGTACATTCCCAGTGGGGTTTATCCCTAAGTAGAAGCAAAACAAAGCAAAGAGAAATCTTATGTTCCTTCAGTAATCATATCGTTAATGGTAGTGTTGGTATTGTTATTCTGAAAGGGTTGTGTGTGTATTTTTCAATAAAATAAATGAGAAATTTTGTTGATGTCAATGAGAATCACAATTTTTGGCATGGGAGAAAACATACAGATGGGTGACTGCTGAAGTTAAGAAAATCAGTAGTCCTGCTTTCAATTAAAAATACCAATATCAACTCACGATGTATTTTACCTGAAAAAAAAATTTCTTAACTCTGGCCACTGAAAAGGTCAAGAAACCACAACTTATCCACTAATAATGAACCCCCTTGTGGTCTCTGAATTTCAGCAACACGAACCAGGGCTCTTTGGAGAAATGGATGATCCCAGGTCTGGGGCAGGAAATGTACAAGACAAATGTGGGTTTAGATCTACATTTTACAAAATTCCACAGGTCCCTTTTGGCACTAGTTCTTTTAGCTTTGCTAGAGAATATAGGACAAGAAGAACAGCATGCCAGCAGGGCAGGGGGAGGAGTGACAGCTCAGGTGTAAAGGAATGAGACCAAATGAGTGGGTATAGTGATGCTGTGGTGCACCGTCCAGGTATCCTTGTTAAGTCTGAGATACTCACTCCTCTTGTTGTCTGGAGTGTTGGTTGCTCGCAGCGCACACCTGAATCTTTCTCTGGAAATTGCTTTCAGTGGAGGAGAGCTGCCTTGCTAAAGATTACACCCCTATTCAGGGAGCAGTCCTGCCTAAATTGGGACCATTTTAAAGGGCCATCCCAGCTACTGAGGAAGACCTATTAGAATGGCTGAGGAGTCCAGTTGTAACTATATTACAGTTTAGCTCTTCCCGCTGCACAATCCTGTTTTCTTCACTCCCTAAGAACCCTCCCCAGTAAACCTCTTGTGTATAAATCTTCATCTAGTAGTTTGTTTCTTGGGGAACCTGGCCCAAGAGATGGGTATGGGAGCCATTCTGGCTTATAAGCCCCACCCCCATATAAGCCAATATGTTTTGTTTCCTCCCAGGGGAATAACTTCCAGGGGTCCTAGCAAGGGGCATGCACAGTTACAAGAACACATTGCATTCAGAGAAGCTCAAACTATGGATTTCCCCTAGGTATTTATTTATAGTTAATTCATAGTCCTCCAGGCAAGGTGTAGTTTACTAACTAGAAGTCATTTCATAAGCAAGGTTGCCTGGTAACATAGATGACTTCCACCTTTATTATGTTTCCAGGGGAACAGAGCTAGGAAGTTAACTCAAGGTCATTTTTTTCATAGAGAAAGAGAAAGAGTTTGTTAACCCTTCATTCACATTTAAAAACCTATGAATTCATAAAGATAACCAAAATAAAATAAAAATCCCAACGATCCTCTCTTAGAGGATACTAGGAAACTAACTTGTTACTTTGAAACCTTGTAATAAAGGGAGAGAATTTATTTAAACTCTGTTGTATGAACTATGCTTCAGGATAATGAGTTGATAAAGGGAATTTTCTCTTTATAGAAGTATCCTGGCTAATAAATGAAGAGGGATGGAATTGAATTATCATCCATTGCAACTCCTACTGAAAGATGAATCTAGACAATATCACCAGGGACTGCTAATAGATGACTATATTAAACAGTAAATGTAGGGACTTCCCTGGTGGCACAGTGGTTAAAATTCCCCCTGCCAATGCAGGGGACACGGGTTCTAGCCCTGGTTCAGGAAGATCCCACATGCCACGGAGCAACAAAGCCCGTGCGCCACAACTACCGAGCCCGTGTGTCACAGCTACTGAAGCCCACGCACCTAGAGCCCATGCTCTGCAACAAAAGGCACTGCAATGAGATGCCCGCGAAATGCAATGAAGAGTAGCCCCTGCCCGCCGCAAATAGAGAAAGCCCTCGCACAGCAACAGAGACCCAACGACCCAGGAACTACTAATAGAGCCAAACCAGAGACCACCAGACATTGTTGGGTCGTTATTTAAAAAAAAAAACCTCATTATTTAAAAAAAAAAAGACAAAAACTCTACCTGTGCATTTTTGTGTACTATGTGTATATGAGAGGGAGACCAGAGGGGTGTTGACATGGGTTCCTTGGGGTCGGGGGAGTGGGAAAGTGTTTGGGTGGATGGTGGAGAGATGAGGCTGCTGAAAAACGCTGGTAAAAATATGAGGAAGCTATGACGTGGCCCCTGTCCCTGGCAGGTGGGCTCTATAGCACGAGCATGGGTTGTGGGATCAGGCTGCGTTCCGGTTCAGCTTTGCCCCTTACCAGGGGTGTCAACGTGGAGAGTTCAACAGTGTTCATGGAGCACTTCCTGTGTGCCTGGCTGGCCTAAGAGCTGGTGATACAGCAGTAAAGATGCAGTTCCTGTCCCTTGGAAGCTGCCATGCTAATGAGGGAAGGAGAAAGGTCGACATGTATAAGTTGCACAGGGTGCAATGGGCATATTGCTTAACTTTTATGAACCTCAGTTTCCTTATCCATAAAATGAGTTACGACATCTGCTTCACAGGGTAACTATGAGGTTTAAATAGCTGCAACATGAGTCTCACTGCACCATCTTGGGCCACAGTCTTCTGCAACCTGCTGGTATTTCCTCCAGGGGCGGGAAGATGAGCACTGAGAGTGGGTAAGGTGGGGCAGGGGCTTCGGTCAGGGAAAGTCAGTCTGAGAGCTAAGACAGAAGAGTGAGGTAGAACTGTATGATGGTTTCTTGAGAACACAGAAAAAAGGAGCCAAATGAGCGCATTTATCCTTCACTTGAAAGCATTCACTTCATGCTTACTACCTTATACAGCAGTGAACACAATAGACCAAGATCTGTGCCCCTTCAGAGGTAATAATCCAAAAAGCGGAGACAGACGATAGGCATTAAAAGGAATAAATGAGTAAATTCTGTGATACATTAAAGTTCTATGGGAAAGAGGAAAAGCAGAGCAGGGGAAGTGTATTAGTTAGCTAGGGCTGCTGAACAAAATATCACAGACTGGGTGGCATAAACAGCAGAAATGTATTGTCTCACAGGTCTGGGGGCTGGAGGTCTGGGATCGAGACCAGGCTCCCCTGCAGGCTCTAGGGGAGGATTTGTACCAGGCACCTCTCCTAGCTTCTGGTAGTTCCCTGGTAGTTCCTGTGGCATCTTAACTTCAGTCTTCACGTGACATTCTCCCTCTCTGCATGTGTGTCTCAATGTCCAAATTTTACCTTTTTATAAGGAGACCAGTCATATTAGAGGCCACCCTACTCCAGTATGACCTCATCCTAACTAATTACACTGACAATGACCCTATTTCTAAATAAGATCAGATTTGGAGTTATTGGGGGTTGGGACTTTAACATGGATTTACAGAACAGGAAGGGAGATTGACGTGTCCAAGGGGTAGAGCAGCCTGCAGTGTTAAATAGGGAAACTTGTTGAGAAGGGGACACTGGAGAGAAGGTTTGCAGGAGGTAGGGAGTGAGCCATGTAGATATCTGGAGAAAAGAAGGGTGTCCCAAGTAGAGGGGACAACCAGTGCCAAGGCACCTTGGCAGGAAGGTGCTTGAGATTTTCCAGGAGCAGCAGGAAGGCAGCATGGCTGCAGCAGAGAGTATGTGGAGTGAACCAGGAGATGAAGTCAGATGGGATCAGGCCCAGATCATGCAGCCCTTGGAGGCCCGTGAAGGACTTTGGCTTTTATCAGGTATCAGTGGTTCTGGGCAGAGTGGCTATGTTGATAGGACACTGTGGATGGGTGGGGAAGTGGTTAGGAAGTCGTGGCTGTGACCCAGGTGGGAGATGACTGAGATAAGACTGGCATCCTCTACACCCACCCCACTGTTCTCCATTCCCCATCACTCATCTTAATCTCTAGCGGTTCTTTAATCCTTGAAGAATGTGAGCTGGTAGTGGCTTAAAGAAATGTTTTGAATGGTTGTCCAATGAATCCTAGGTTTTGGAGGCAGTGCCTTGGGGCCATGTGAGGGTGCAGGAAATCCTAAATGGAGGAACTCCCAGGTATTCCCACCCATTCCCCCTGCCTCTGCTTCATTGCCCATTTTATCCAGAAAATTCAATATCTATGGTTTGTATAGAGGGGCTCATTAAAGAGTTTTATTTAAAAGCAAGAAGATTCCTGCTTCTTAAAAATTACCCATTGTCTTACAGCATTTCTCCTGTCTGAGATATTTTAAAGCCCTCTAACTCCAAAGAAATGAATCTCTAACGGTGGAATTTTAGACAATGGTTCTGCTTGTTTTGCTACAAATAGAATTTTTTACTTCATCAAATAATAATGATGATGACAACGATAACTAATATTAATTGAGGGCTAAACTTGCCCGTGCTTAGGATCCTGCCTAGGATTATAAAGAATGAAGCTATTCATAGTCATAGATTCGTGAAGTCATTCATGTTGGAGCCTGGAGAGCTTGTAACAATATTCTAGTTTCAACAGTCTCATTTTATTTACAAATAACTGAGAGAAATGTTGACTTGGTCGAGGTCATCCAAGAACAGCTGGGTCTAGAATCCAAGCGACCTATATCCCAGATCCCCAATTTTCCCATTACATCCTGCCGGAAGGCAGGTGTCCTCAGACTAGGATAAGGAGTGCCATATCACAGCTGTTGAAACAAAGGGTAGACAGGAAATGAGTGCTGAAGACATTTGATGTGACATTTACCGTCCCTGGGAGTTCAGGTTTATAAGCTCCACCACATTTAAGAGCCTTTTAAAATCTCTAATTGCTCATTTATCTGATGTTACAAAAACAGTCTCCACAGATACAAACTGGTAGGTAAACAGCTTGTTGAGAATTTATTTAAAGTGATAAACTAACATAATGCATCTTCTCTTCAGAGAATTGTCAAAAGCACAGGATTGTACCACAGTTTGTAGTAATATTTCTTCTGGAATCATTATTGGCTGTGGCCTCCTAATTATCTGGGAGAATATTTCATTTCTTGATCCACGAGCTACTGCACTGTAAATAAACCTGCCAGTTCCCATGGGGACAGGCGGATCAGAGTAACCTGGTGAAGGGTAAAGAGGATAATTTGGGGGTTGGCCAGATCTGGGTGTGAGTTCTGTCTGCCCCTTAGATCTGTCTTACTTGGGGTAAGCACTTTAGTTCTCAATGCCTCATTTTTCTCTTTGGTTAAATGGGAATTATAATATCTACCTCACAGGCCGGTTGTGGGAATTAAGGGAGTAAAGGCTATAGGGCATCCTCTGCCATGCCTGGCTCTAGTAGGTGCTCAATAGTGATCCACTCTATTGGGAGGCAGAATAGAGATGTGACTTGAAGGCCAAGTGTAGTCCTTGGACCAGCAGCCTCGGCACACTCCAGTTGGGGGCTTTGGAGTCAGTCTGGTTGGGTTCAAGTTCCAGTGTGGTTACTAATTAGCTATGTGGCTTCGGATAAAATCACTTTCTCCAAGTTGCTGTTTGTTCATCTGTGAAATGGGAAGGATACCATAGGAGGACCCAATTTATGGGTCATTTTTATATATCAGTGAGATGCTGCAGAGTCTCTCGCCATGTCTGGCATGTGAGAAATCACTTTTAGGATTCTCTAGAGCCTGCCGTCCATAAGCAGCAAGGCTGTGGTAAATAAAAGTAATATGACAGTTTGGGATAAGGAAAGCTATTTCCATGCACCTGCTTCCAACCAAGGTATTAGATGTCCAGACCACAACCTACCACCTGTTTGTCTCAGTACTAAATCTTATTAGCGGTTAGCACACTTTGGGAGCAGAAGAGGGGAGGGGAGAAGAGGGCTGGCAGCTGGCTCGAGCATCTGATAAGAGGGTCATACCAGCAGGATTGGAACAGACCTGACGGTCATCTGCTCCAGCCACTGTTGATACAGCAACACTCCACCAGCAACCTCGACTCAGGCACCCTCAGCCTTTCCTCGTACTTCTCTGGTGTTGGGAAGCTTCTTCCTTCTGCCTGAGGAAGCCCATTTCAGTTCAATTTGGGAGATCTCTAGTTCTTGGGAAGCTCTTGAGTCAATATGCAGTAAGACTCAAGGAAACAGAGTCAGTTTGGAAGTGCTCTAGACTGAATACTTGTGTGTCCGCCAAAGTTCATGTGTGGAAACCTAATCTCCAGTGGGAGGGTATTTGGAAATGGGGTCTTTGGGAGGTGATTAGATCATGAGAGTGGAGCTCTCATGAGTGGGATTAGTGGCCTTAAAAAAGAGACCCAGGGCTTCCCTGGTGGCGCAGTGGTTGAGAGTCCGCCTGCCGATGCCGGGGACACGGGTTCGTGCCCCGGTCCGGGAAGATCCCACATGCCGCGGAGCGACTGGGCCCGTGAGCCATGGCCGCTGGGCCTGTGCGTCCGGAGCCTGTGCTCCGCAACGGGAGAGGCCACAACAGTGAGAGGCCCGTGTACCGCAAAAAGAGACCCAAAGATTTCTTTGCCCCTTCTGCCATGTGGGGACCCAGCAAGAAGACTTCCATCGATAAACCAGGAATGAGTCCTCACCAGATCCCAAATCTGTACCTTGATTTTGAACTTCCCAGCCTCCAGAACTGTGACAAGATAAATTTTTTTTGTTTAAGCCACTCTGCCAGTGGCAGTGTGAATGGACTAAGACAGGAGCTATATCTCAGGGTTGGGAACAAGGTTCTTCAACGTATTACTTTCTTCTTATGAAATCATTTTGGTTGATTTTTATTCATTAACCAATTTGGGGGACATTTATACTCCCAAATGGTAGACACATTTTTTTTTCTATGACATATTCACATGTTTAATTCTCAGTAAAAGATTTTTGAATTCCACAGGAAAATAAGTAGTTTCCTGATTGGATTAAGTAAACAACCTATTTAATTTGTATTAGCTCCAAGCTACATTCAAAACCTCATAGGTCTCTTGTGCTAATTATATGACAGGGAACATTAGCCTTATTATTCAGAACTCTCATTTTATGACTGCCCTGAGTTAGCTTAACAGTAACTGGTCAATATCATCTACTTGAACAATCTGAATCCTTGCCCCCCGGCGAATCCTGTCTTCACTGGGTAGAAAGGGTTCAGTAGTTGGGTTCCAGCCATCAGCACTCCCTGTAGCAACCAAATTTCCCCTCAATAGTTAGGATTAATCATCCCAGGCAGAAGAGTAATCCACTTCTTTGCTTGTTGGATCACTAGCACGCAGAGTCCAACCTGACCAGCTCTCAATCTTGACTTTCAATTCAAAGGACTTCCAGCGGCAAGTCATCCAGTGGCAAGACTTCCCTCTTGGATCTAAGACTTGTAAAACTAGTAGAGCCCAAAGGTATAGAGACAGCAAGTAAAAATTCTGCAAGTGGATTGTCAGGTGTAATCATGAGAAGGGCTACTCCTATTTTCACCTTGTGATTCTCAGACACATGGACACTAGCTCTAGGGAAAACTACCATATATTGGATACAGGTTCAAAAACATCCTTTAGGAGGGTACCCCAAGGTATTGTTTCCCAACTGGCTCTGTGCTGAGTCCTCAGAAGGCTGTTCTCTGATTCTATGAGTCCAGTTGCTTCTAGGTGATGGGGTAGGTTGTAGGACGGGTTGGAATTCCATGCGTGTGAGCCGGTGCTGTACTTCTTTTGCCGTGAAAATGAGTTATTTGGTCAGAAGCAGTGTTGTGAGGGGTAATGAGACAGTGAATAAACATTTAAGTTCACGGATGGCCGTGCGCTCAGTAGGGCTGGTCCATATTCAGTAGAAGGACCTATTTCAGTGAAGTCAGATCGTTGCTCCTCTAGGATGGAAGGGCGGCATGGTAATCACTGTACCACCAGGTGACTGGATGGCTCCCCAGGGAGTGGTGCCAGGTTGGGCTTCCAGCATTGGTCTCTGCTATTGGCAGGTCACCACTCAGCAGTGGTTAGGCAGGTTAGAATTGGTGGGGGAGGTCCATTTTGAGCTCACGTATAGTCTCCATCCCTGTCGCTACATTCAGGAGCTCGTTGAGCAAGCACTGTGGTGACTGGGGCAAGAGGTTGACTGACATCAACAGATTCTATTTTGTCCCCCTGATAATAACAACCTCCTTTGAATGAGCAATCAGAGAGATACACATATCCAGATGTTATGTCCATTTTTAGAGGTCCATCCACACACTTTCCCTCCAGACTTCCTGGTCACCAATTCTTTTCTTTCCAAACACTGACCTTATAGCCAAACCTTTAGCCACTGTCTCTGAATCAATGTAGGCTCTAACCTTCTGTGAGTTGATTCATCATGCTTCATCCTGCCCAACCTAGAGTACTTGCAGCTATCTAGATACATTAATTCTTCAGTAGATTGTCAACCTTTTTCAGTCCGAGGCATGCTGTGATCAATTATCCATTGCCCAAAGTCCCACGGAGTCGAAACTTTGATAGCGACTGTATCTAAGTTTCCCAGCATGCTGGTTATACCAGCCTTGTTCCTGGTGATTAATTTCTACCACCTGGTCTCTCTGCTATTTCCAGATCCCATTATTTTCATTAAAATAATGGAGCCATTAAAATGGCGATGGTATTGCACGTCTTATGTTAACTTTATTCCTGAAAGAATAAGTTTGTTGACTGCACTGTAACTGAAAATTTAAATTTCATTTTCCATTTGTTTTCTGCTGAACTTGATTTTAGTGTATTGAATTCGTATGCTATAAACTTGCAAATTCACTTATTAATCCTAATAATTTCATTGTAGATTTCTTAAGATTTTCTACACCATCATGTCATCTGTGCATAAATACTTTACTTTTCCCTTTCCATATTTTTTCTTACTTATTGTAATGGCTGGGAAATCCAGTTCAATGCTGAACAGAGGTGGTGATAGTGGACATGCTTGCTTTGTTCCCAATCATAGGGGAAAAGTATTCTATCTTTTACCCTTGAGAGTGATGTTAACTGTAGTTTTATTGATATTGATTGTAGTTTTAAAATTATATTCCTTTTATAAATTCCTTCTGTTCATAGTTTTAAAATTATTAATGGATGTTACTTTTTCAAATAATTTTCTGCTTTTATTGAGACAATCAAATGGTATTTTAAAAAATGTTCTTAATTCACAAATGAGACCATCTATCCTTTGAGTTTTCAATGCAGGAAATTTTTTTTTTTAATACAGATTCAATGTCTCTGATAGTTACAGGGCTATTCATATTATATATTAAGTCTTGTCAGTTTTGGTAGGTTGTGTTTCTAAAGGAACTTATCTACGTTTTTAACTTGTTGAATATATTGGCATAATATTTATAATCTCTTATTATTTAGTATTTACAAGATTTGTGGTGATGTTTGCGCTTCAATTTCTGAAATTGGCATTTTGTATTTGTTTCTATTTTTTCTTGTCATTCTTACTAGGGATTTTTAAATTTATTAATAAAAAAACCTTGGTTTTATTGATGTTACTTACTATTTGTTTTCAATTTTATTCATTTCTATTCTTATTTTTTATTGTATGGTGGTCAAGAATGTACTCTGTAAGATTTCAATTTTTTGAAATGTCTTAAGCCTTATATGATCCAACATAAGGTCTAGATTGGAGAACATCCCATGTTCATTCTTCAGTTGTCTATAAATATTAATTAGTTCAAGGCACTTGATAATGTTCTTATCATCTGGATTTTTAGTGATTTTTTTGACTAGTTCTTCTATAAATTACTCAGAGAGGTGTGTTGAAAATTTCCAACTATGATTGTGGTTTTATCTATTTATTTCTTTAGTTCTGTCAGATTTTGCTTTATTTTGGAAGCTCAGATATTAGGCACATACACATATATTAGTGCCTAATGAATTGGTTCTTTTAGCTCTCTTTTTTCTGTAATAGGTATATTTATTTATTTATTTTTATTTTTGGCTGTGTTGGGTCTTTGTTGCCGCGTGTGGGCTTTCTCTAGCTGCGCGGTGAGCGGGGGCTACTCTTTGTTGTGGTGCGCGGCCTTCTCATTGCGGTGGCTTCTCTTGCTGCTGAGCACAGGATCTAGGCACGCGAGCTTCAGTAGTTGCAACCTGTGGGCTCATTGGTTGTGGCTCACAGGCTTAGTTGCTCTGCGGCACGTGCGATCTTCCCGGACCAGGGCTCAAACCTGTGTCCCTTGCATTGGCAGGCGAATTCTTAACCAGTGCGCCACCAGGGAGGTCCCTGTAATAGGTATTTTTAAAAATATGATTCCATCATATTAATTAACCACCAATTTTTAAATGTTCAGTATTTGATGTCTTTTTCAGGTCAGTATTCAGTATTTGAGTATTTTTTTGCTTTTAACTTATTTTTCCTTTATATTTAAAGTTCATCTCATGTTGACAGCATATAGTTGGTTCTTGCTTTTCTATTCAGTCTGACAACCTCTGACTTTTTAAAAATTGAGGTATAGTTGATGTTTAATGTTATATGTTACAGGCATACAATATAGTGATTCACAATTTTAAAGGTTGTACTCCATTTATAGTTATTATAAAATATTTGCTATATTCCCTGTGCTGTACAATATATCCTTGTAGCTTATTTTATACCTAATAGTTTGTACCTCTTAATCCTCTACCCCTATATAGCCCCTCCCCCCTTCCCTTTCCCACTGGTAACCACTAGTTTGTTCTCTGTATTTTTGAGGCTGCTTCTTTTTTGTTATATTCACTAGTTTGTTGCATTTTCTTAGTCCATTTATATTTAATGCAATTATTGAAGTTGGATTTAATTATAGTATCTTATTGTTTTCTATTTGCCCCATCTGTTGTTTTTATCCTTTGTTCTCTCTTTCTTATCTTTTTTCGGGTTAATCAAATAGTTTTTAGTATTATACTTAAGTTCTTTAGTAAGATTATTATAACAGTTTTGTTCTATTTTACCCCCAGTCCTTTGTGCTATTCTTTTTTTTTTTTTTTTTTTTTTTGCGGTACGTGGGCCTCTCACTGTTGTGGCCTCTCCCGTTGTGGAGCACAGGCTCCGGATGCGCAGACTCAGCGGCCGTGGCTCACGGGCCCAGCTGCTCCGCGGCATGTGGGATCCTCCTGGACCGGGGCACAAACCCATGTCCCCTGCATCGGCAGGTGGACTCTCAACCACTCTGCCACCAGGGAAGCCCTATTCTTATATATTATATTTACATATGTTAAAAGCCTGGAAAACAGTGTTATATTTTTGGTTTTAGTCATGTGTCTTTTAAAGGAATTAAGATTTGTATAATATCTTGTATTTACACACATCTTTACTTCAGTTCTCTTCAGCCTTTCTGTGTAGATTTGAATTTCTATCTGATATCAGTTCCTTTTAGTCGGAAGAACTTCATTTAGCATTTCTTGAAGTATTATTCTTATGACAGCAAATGTTCTCAATCTTAGTTTATCTAAAAATGTCTTTATTCACTTTTATCTTGGGGGGGAATATTTTCCACAGGCTATAGAATTCTGAGTTTTTCCTTTCAGCACTTTAAAGATACCACTTTTTTGTACTTTGATCTTGGTTGTTTTTAAAGAGAACTGGCCATTATTCATATATTTTCCCCCTTAATCTAGTGTGTTGTTTTCTGTGACTGCTTTTGAGATTTTCACCTATCTTTGGAATTCAGCAGTTTGACCATGGCATGCCTAGCTCTGATTTTCTCAGTATTTGTTTTGTTTTGGTTTCTCTGAGCCTCAGGATCTATAAATTGATGTTAACCAAATTTGAAAAAAAGTTCTGCCATCATTTTTTCAAATGTCCTTTTCTTCCCCATTGTCCCTCTCCTCTCCTTCTGGGACTGCAGTTGCTTGTTATTGTCCCATAGGACACTGTGACCCTTTCATTAAAAAAAATTCCTTGTTCTCCGTGCTCTTCACATTGGAAAACTGATACTGATCTCTTTCAAGCTCAATGACTCTTTCTTCTCCTATTCTTAATTTGCCGTTAAGCCTATCCAGAAAAGTTTCATGTCAGATATTATACTTTTTAGTTTTTAATTTTCTATTTGGTTCTTTTACATAGTTTCCATTTCTCTGCAGAGGATCCTCCTCTGTCCATCTATTTTTATATTTACCTTTAAGTGTTTGAAAATATAATAATAGCTTTAAAGTCCTTCGGTACGCGGGCCTCTAACTCTTGTGGCCTCTCCTGTTGCGGAGCACAGGCTCCAGATGCGCAGGCTCAGCGGCCATGGCTCACGGGCCCAGCCGCTCCGCGGCATGTGGGATCTTCCCAGACCGGGGCACGAACCCGTGTCCCCTGCATTGGCAGGTGGACTCTCAACCACTGTGCCACCAGGGGAGCCCCTCTTTCTGCCTTTTGACGGTTGCTTTCTGCCAAGGCTCCAGGTATTTTCTTCCATGTGTGTGTAATTCACGGGTCAGCTGAGGATTTGGGTTGGCTTTACATGCAGATTGTAGGCTTTACCTCTGTAGCCCCCTGAGTCTCCAGCCACCCAGCAGCCATGTATTCCATCCTCTGAGTCCTTAAAGCTGCAGAACTGTGGATGTTTGCTTGACTTCCAGCCCCACTTTGTATGGATTGGGGAAAGCCTGCTGATGAAAATCTGCATGAACTAATATCCAGCGCTGTCCCCTTTTATCAAGCTCCTCCAGTATCTACCTGGTTTTGATTGCTCTTTAATGCTTCCAGGTAGATTAGATTTTCCCCAAGTTTGTCCAGAGTTTATAACTGATATCTGTGGGAACGTTTATCTGATATAAGCTACTCTTGTTACAGAAGCAGAATTCCTGTACCTTAAACTTTTAATTTTACCATAAAATATATACTTGCACACAAATTCACCAAGTTTTTCAGTACGGCCATGCCATTTTTCTTCGAGTATGTATCTTTTTTTGAGTACGTATGTCCACAGTTTCTAATTTGGATTTCTTCAAGAGGAGTAGAACAAGAACTTAAAGACACTTGTGAAGGACAAAGCCTGTCTTGGTGGTCTTAGGCTCAAACGGACAATTATACTCACCCGACTTCAGCAGGCACAGTTGACTTCAGCTTCAACCAGAAGGATATAGGGCAGTAAATACAGCAAGACAGCATCAGGTATACTTTTTCTGTGGTTTTCTCATAACAGTCAAAAGTCTATTTTTTAGAGCTTTGAAGGACAGCTCAGGTACTATGAAGGAGACCAGAATTGTGGGTATGAAAGTGAGACTGTATTTTCCAATTATGGACATGACAATCTCTCCCATCCTATATGCTCTCCTTAAAATGTGAAACTGTGAGTTCTTTCACCTGGTGGTAGAGAGTTTATCCCCTTTCTTTGGACCTACTTTAGAACAATTTTGAAAAAAAATGAGGATTATCTGCCCCTCAAATATTTGCTAGAATTCATTAGTAAAATCATCCGGCTATAGTATTTTGGGCAGATGTGAGATCTTGATGGGGTAGCTCTTTGACATATTTTTTAGTTTCTACCATGGTTTTCTCCTTAATTTGGCAGTTTTGGTAATTTATATTTTCTTTTAAAAATCATATATTCCAGGCTTCCCTGGTGGCGCAGTTGTTGAGAGTCCACCTGCCGATGCAGGGGACACGGTTTCGTGCCCTGGTCTGGGAGGATCCCACATGCCGTGGAGCGGCTGGGCCTGTGAGCCATGGCCGCTGAGCCTGTGCATCTGGAGCCTGTGCTCCACAACGGGAGAGGCCACAGCAGTGAGAGGCCCGCGTACCACAAAATAAATAAATAAATAAATCATATATTCCATTCATATTTTCAAAGTTACTAATACGGTGTTGGGCAAAATGTTTCTTATATATCTTTGAATTTTTCAGGCATATTTGTTTTCTTTATTCATTTATAACTTTATAACTTTGCACTTTCTTTCATTCTTGATTAGGCTACCTAATAACGTATTAGTTGTGTTGATTTTTTTCTCTAAAGAACCTGATCTTAAAATCTTTAATTCTATTAATTTTTGATCACAAGTTCATTGTTTTTCCTTGAACTTCTTTTTTTTTCTTTCCCTTTTAACTTTCTATGTTGAATGCTTATTTAATTTATATTCATTCTTGTTTATTTTTGTGTTTAAGTGTTTAAAGTTATGAATCTCCCTGTGGGTACAATTAGAATGTATCCCAGTTCTAATCTGTGATGTTATTATTTTATTTTTTAGATATTTGACAATTGCAATTTATCTATTATCTTTGACCCAATAGTTAATTGAGTGATGTTTTCCCCCTAATTTCCAAGTGTTTGGCATGTCTATGTTTCTGCTCGCTATTTATTTATTGTTTTATTGTATTGCAATCTTAGAATATAGTTTGCATTATAACAGCTTCTTGGAATTTATGCCTAAAAGATGGTAATTTTTATAAATGCACCATAGCAACTTGGAAAAACTTAAATTTAATTATATAGTTCATATATTTTATATCCTTATTTATCTTCATATACTCGATCTTTGGAGCTCTAAAGAGGTATATTAAAACCTTCTATTAGTCTTATATTTTTGTCAGTTTCTCTCTGTATTTCCTGTGGTTTTACTTTACAAATGTTGATGCTTTGTTGTTTGATTCCCAGCGGCTCATGACAGTATTATCTGCACTGTGGATTGTAGCCTTCATCATTATGGAGTGACTGCTTCTGCCCTCACACAATGCTTTTGACCTTGAATTCAACTTTGTCTAATAGCAGAGTCACAATTTCTGCCTTTTCTCCATTCAGGCTTCTGCCCCAGGTTAGGAAGCTGGTTTGGAGACAGGAGAAGTGGTGTGGCTGCCCGTCTCTCTCTGTCTGCCTGCCTGTATTGTTTCTCTCTATGGTGGAAGAACAGCCTCCCACAGAGGGCCCTGTTTCTCCTCTGGCCCACCCAAGCGCAATGTCTCCATCTCTCCTAGGTGAGAGCTCTTCAGGTCCCTCTCCCTGATCTTTTCAAGTTTCCTAAGCACTGGAGGTTCACTGGTGAATAAGACACAGACCCTGGGTCTTAAGGCCTCTCACTCCAGTGGAGACATTCAGAGGGAAAAGTCACACTAGAGAATAGCAAGGGTTACAACTGATGCAGCCTCTGCTCTATGTGGGTGGATGCTGTAGGACTCAGACACCCCAATCCAGTCCTCCTGAGGAGGTCACACAGGTGACATAGAGCCTACATAGAAGATAGCCAGGCAAATGGCAAAGAATATGTGGGCATTCAAGACAGAGAGGATGCAATGATCAAAGGCATGGAGATGGGTATTTATATACGTACATCACAAAGAAGGTGGTTGAGTTTCAAAGGAGTGAAATAATTAGCCCAAGGTAACAGTTAGTAGGTAATAGAATCAAGATTTTGAACCAGGTCTTTCTGACTCCAAAGTCGGTGCTCCGCCCACTCCCTTGTGCCACTTGCCCAAATGCCATTTTGCCCTCAGTGATGTCCCATTTCCTCATCCTCTTCATGTATTTATGTTATTAATTATCACACTTTCGGGGAATTCCCTGGCGGTCCAGTGGGTAGGACTCTGTGCTCTCACTGCCGGTTGGGAAACTAAGATCCCGCAAGAAGCGTGGCACGGCCAAAAAAAAAAAAAAGAAAAAAGACTAATTACTAATTATCATACTTTCTAGTGACAAAGTGACAAAGCTTTCACAAAGAAGAGCAAATGGCTGACAACGGTTTAAAGTCTGAGCTATTTTCTCTCCAAAGAGATCTGTATTTTAATGAGATTAAAGTCAGAAGCTAAAAGAATGCAACTCCAGCAGTGGAATTCCATTCCTTGTTTAGAGAAGGGAGTCTTTCAGAGCCTGAGAACTTTCACCTCTGGAGCTGAACCAAAGGCTGAACTCACTCTCAGCATCCCTCTTTTCTTTGGTTTTCTATTTTGTTTTCCTTTGTTCACATGAATTCCCAATTCTTTTGTACAGGGGAGTCCTAACCCATCGCTTCTGTGATTGAATCCACACAAGAGCCCTGGACCTCTGGGAGGAAAGTGCTAAGAGGAGACACAGGCTTCAGTGGGTGAGAGCCAAACTTTGCTCAGTTTACAGTTTTCTAAAGCTGTCCCGTCTTATGTATAGGTTCTTCCTTCATTTCCAGGTCTTGTGAGTACTCCTCTTTCTTGGAGTCCAGGGCCTTCTTAGTCTGAAAGGTGTTTTGAGTTGTCAAGGATGCTTAACTCACCAGTGACAGGAGGAAGCCAGCTTCTTCCTGAACCGACCTCAGGCTCTGCATGAGTTTCTTCCATAAATTCATGCTTCCCCTTTTATCCCACACCCTCACACCCCTTTGAGGTGGGAGGCACTCTGAGGCCTTGAATCTGATTGTTCCCTGCTCTAGGGGTGCATCTGCAATGGGGAGGTGGGAGTGATACCTACCAGGGTTCTTGGCTTTCAACAGAGATTGATAAGAAGCCAGATAAGAAATTCAGGCAAGTCTCTTTTGGGGCTTCTGTGGCTGCAGAAGGGAGTGAAAACAAGTAACAGGTTCCCTTGATTGATCCCCAAGCGGGGCAAGCTGTTTCCTCATATGGGTGAGGGTGGGGGTGTGTCCATGGGTTGGGCTGGAGGCGTGGCTTAGGTGGTTTGCCCACCCCTTTGGTGGTGTTGAGTGCAAGGGGCCTGGGCAGTACACTGCTTTTGCTCCTGACACCCTGTTTTTGCTTCCAGCTCTTCAGAAGTGGCAGTGGGATTTTTTGGTCTTTTTGTATCTTCTTGTCCATAATTTGTCCCAACTGTGCATGCATGCAGTTATTTTTAGTCCCTTATAGTTTCTTTGTATTTTGTTCCTCGAGGAGACATTTGTCCAGCTGCAAGCACTGCAGTAAAGGGTCCCAGGTCCCAGGTCCCAGCCTGTCTCAGGATGGGGGGGCCTTCCCTTAAGCTTTGTCTCTTCTCTCTTTAGGGACACGGGTGGCCTTGTCAAGAGTCTAGCCAGTGAGAGCCTTCTTGCTCACAGGCATGTCATTCTGTGGCTCAGCCTTTCCTGAGCTCTGCTCTTTCAACATTGATAGGCAGTTGCATATTTACACTGGAGATTCCAAATGCCAGCGGTTGCTGTTTTGAAACCCAAGGATTTCCTAACACTTGACATCAATTATTCTTGACCTTCCTTCAGTGTCCCTTCATTCAATCAGTCCAACAGACACCACACACACTATCTTGGGAAGTTAGAGTATGGCCAGGGTGTGCTAGCTACTCTAGGAAATGTAGAAATGCAGGCTGTTTGTCTCTCACTCAGTTTACACTTTTACCTTCACTGAATGTATTTTTCAAACTTAAAATCAGGGTACATGGTGGGGCACTCAGGATTTTTTGTTTGGTTTGGTTTTGAAGTAACAGAATACCCAATCAAAACCTGCTTAAGCAGAAAAGAGGAAATTTTGGCTCATTTAACTGAACCATCCAGAATTATAGATGCTTTCAGGCACAGCTGGATTTAAAGATTCAAACAGTCTTATATCAGGACTCAATTTCTCTCCACATCTCATCTGTGCCTTTCTGTCTTGGCCACATTCTCAGGTGCCATATGGTAACATGATGGTGGCAACAGGTCTCAAACTCTTTCCTCCTTACAGTTTAAATCCAGAAATGAAGACACTTGTCTCTCTCCCAGAAGCCACAGCAACATCTTATTGGCTCTGGTTGGGTCATGTGACCATGTGACCAGGGAAATGCAGTGTGCTTAGATCCAAGTTATCTGTTCACCCCTGGAGTTGGGCATGGGCTGAACCCATCAGGAGCACATGGACTGAGTGTGGGAGGGGATGGTTCCCCAGAGAAAGACAAGGAATAGTTACCAGCATGGCAAACGGATGGTAGGGAGCAAAAACTAGATATTCGCCACACCTGCTCTGGCCAAGAATTTTTGAACTTCCAGACATAAAATCAGTTTGAGAGAAGTAATATGATGCCAGTGTATTGTCATTTCTGGGACATATTTTTTGTGCAAAGACAAACTTGTCACAGAATATCAGTGATTTATGGTCACTGAACTGTTACCTCAATCCCTATGGTCTTTATAATTATTTGGTAATATCTCCCAGGGGAAACCAACAAAGAGAAAACAGTGTGTCTCACCCAGTCTAGATATTGTTGGCAGTTTTAATAGAGATCGTTTTGAAAATCTATTTATTATATGTGCCGAGAACCTATAAATTGCTCTCAACGTTTTCCAGAGAAGTGTGAAGTGCTGTGAAGGCTGCCAACAAAATGTCAAGTCGGCCAGAGAAACCTTTGGAAAAGATGTTATTGTTTCCCATTAGCTTTCATTCCATCTGAATCTGAGCAGTTGACCTAAGGAAGGAAATAGGAGAGAATAAAGGTATGAAATGCTGAGTAAGCCCTTTACTAATGATTTCAGTGGGAGAGATGCCACCTTTATCATTGTAATTATAAGGGAAACACCCATAGTTTCAAAGACATTGGAGTGTCTCTGCTTGCAGAGCAGAACATTATAGTGTGAAAAAGAGACCTCAGCACAATTTCTGGTGGGGGGCATCTTTTATAAGTAAACTCAAGCTAACCAAGTGATTCCCCAAAGTTCATCAGGTTTTCAAGAAGGCAACCAAAATTATTAATCATTGCACGTATCTTAGAATGAGCACAGAACAACGAATTTATTCCAGGATGGTGACCTCATAGTGGTGGGGACACAGAACCATGCTGCATAGACCAGAAAGCAGGGCAGTGGAGGACTGGATACAGGTGAGTGGAAGCCATTCAATTCAGGAGTCTCCCTGAGAAACTTCCATTCCACTAGAGGAATGGTCTCCCTGCCGGCGAGGGGAAGTATTTGGGCAAACTCATTAAAGACAAAACCATGGTAAGTTCCTAGAGAATAGTAGGCCCATAAACTTTGAGGGGCTTGTCTCTTGGGGCCTTGGGTGGTAAAATCACTAGGCTGGAAGGTTTTTATTTTTCATTTTGTTTTTATAAATTAAATTAACATGATGTATTACTTTTTGGAAGGATTTTGTGCCAAAAGGCCAGTGGTCTTTCCTATGGTCCTGAGGTCTTCTAAAGGATGATCTTAGGGACTTAGATGGCCAAGAAAAAAAGTTAAAAGCAGAAGATGCTAGTGGCCTTATGTAATCTAGAGCTGTAAGGCCCGATGTACTAGTTAAGTTTTATCTCTCCTTTCCCCCTTCTCTCATGTCTCATGTGCTTATATGTAAAGGTCAGCGCACCTTCTGCCTGGAAAGGGCCTCATCTAGAAAAGGCCTGGATGGTAACCTGAGAAGGTCAGCTCTACACTTGGTGTTAGAAATTCCTTTCCAGCTATTTTTGGGGTGCCTTCCTTTGAGAATACCTTTCCTCCTCTTTGGAGAGGTGAGACCTTAAAAGGAAGTATCTCAGATGGCTTGGGTTACAGCTGCCTGTCACTCAGGTAATGGAAGCCCTCTACATGGTCCAGCCTAGCTTACAGAATGGAATTTGGGGCCACAAGCTCATGGTAACACATAAGGTGTCTCTGCAGGAGGTTGTTCCTGGGATATATGACTCCTGGGATATACAAGGCAAGGAGGGGAAGCTGAGACAGATGGCCATGCAGAAATGGATCCTGAATATTTGGTGCCCTCGTTCCAGACACGCTCAGCCTCTTTGCATCATTCATAACCACCCAAGGTGGAATTTAAACCCAAGTCAGTCCGAAGCCACACCCATGCCCTTTTCCCTAAACTTTTGCTACCGAGGAGTAGGGCCATGAAGTACAGGTAAAATTTGGAAAGGCAGAGGGATGGGGAAGGAGGATCTGACAGAGGACAGAGGAGCAAGAAAAGACACAAGAATGAGAAGGCACTAGGTGTACTAGGGGTGGAAGGAGGCAGGGTGATTGACTTGAGGCCCATGGGACCTGAGGCCCATGGAGTAGTGGGAATGAAAAGTCATGGTGGAGAATTGGTGACCAGGAAGGGGCTCTATCTTTGGGAACCAGATGGAGAGTCTGGGAGGTTTGAGCAGTCATGGGACATGATGGCAGCCAAGTATCAGGGGTAGGAGCCTGCTGGCCACTGTGGTTATCAGTGGCTGAGCTCCCCAGACTCTTTTATAGACAGGAAGCCCATCCACCAGGCTCCGTTTCCATTACTGCCACAGAGAAGGCTGTGCCGTTGGCTCTTCTTGCTGCCTTGGGGACTTGTGGGCCCGTGACTGAGGAGGTGTGGCTCCCAGCCTGCCCTCGGCACTGTCAGTTAGAGGAGGCTGAGTGCCAAGGCTCTTGGTGGATGTTCCAGAGTCCCCACAAGCAAGCTATGGCTAGATTTAGACGAGTCACAAGTGTGCAAGAGATCCTGGAAGTAGAAGAAGATGGGTTTAGAAAGAAAAAAATGGCTCCTTATTAGCTGGTCTATGTCACAGATGCACAAAGACAGCTCTTGGAGGGAGGGCAGCACGCTGGGTAAAAAAATGGGGATGAGAGTCTCCAAGAAATAAGCTACCTCCACCCCGCTTCTTACTTATCTTTAGCACTTTGGAACCAGTGTGGCGGAGATGCATTTAGTTTCCAAGAAATGGGGAAAAAAAAACCCAACTGGCTTAAACAAATAATGACTTGCATGACTAAAATGCCCATCGTTAGAAATTGCCTCCTTCAGGTTCAGTCTGACCAGGACGCTGCTCCATTGCTCCAGCATTCTTTCTGCTCTGCTGTTGGTCAGCTGCATTCCCAGACTGGCTTGCCTTAGAATTCAGGATGGCTGCAGCAATGCTAGGCTTCACATCCACACACCACTCCATCCAGAGCAAGAGAGCTGCTCTTTTCTTTCTTTCTTTCTTTCTTTTTTTAACATTTTATTGGGGTATAATTGCTTTACAATGGTGTGTTAGTTTCTGCTTTATAACAAAGTGAATCAGCTATATATATGCATATATCCCCATATCTCCTCCCTCTTGCATCTCCCTCTCACCCTCCCTATCCCACCCCTCCAGGTGGTCACAAAGCACCAAGCTGATCTCCCTGTGCTATGCGGCTGCTTCCCACTAGCTATCGATTTTACATTTGGTAGTATACATTAGTCCATGCCACTGAGAACTGCTCTCATTCCTGATATTGGCTCTTTTCTAAACCATCCAAAGTCCCGAGTTTTATTTTAATTGGATCAGTTACTCTGGTGAAGAAGAGGGAGTTATGCTGATTGATGTAGGACATTTGGGGCTGATACCAGGAATGAGAGTGGTAGGTCAACCTCACTCAGACCATATGCCTGCTATACAGTGGGGTGGTGAGTGATAGACATTGTCGGGGGGAGGGGGCAACCAACAACATCCTCTCCAGGGCTTATCATTTTCTCATCAAGGCAGAGGACAAGTGCATCCATTTTGTGGTAAGTGTGTGGAAGAGAAAAATAAAAAACATTTATACCAATACAGATCTAGGACCACAGATGGGATAGGTATGCATTGCAATGGAAATGCTGTACAATTCACAGCCCATCATTCTTTTTTCGAAATTAACGAACTGCCTTATGAACATAGTAGTACTGGGAATTCATATTAAATAGTTGGTCTAAATGTGGCATTTATAAATGAGCTGCTTGCTCAAGGTAATTTATTACTTGAGTACATAATGGTGTTTGCCAGGTAACTGAATATTTAAAATGAGTCACAAAAATTTACTATGAAAATGAAGTATTTAAATAAGTAACATTTTCTTTATTCCCACAAAAATATATCATTTGCAGCAAAGGCAATGACTGTAGTCATTTGCTCTATGACATTTCCATAACGTTGTCATAGAGATAGATAGATAGATAGATAGATAGATAGATAGATAGATAGATAGATAAAATGACAGAAAAGGTGAGTTATCTCCCTTTACCATGTTTTTCCCAAATATCTTGACAGACATAGGCTTCTGGTTCCCTCTGTCTTGATGGAACACAAAAAAGTTGATGACAGCTGTTCACCCACCCAAACTAGAGCACAGCATCCCTCTACGTAAAATTAATTTGAAAACCAACATGTTTTCCTCAATCTCTATCTTTACGGTGATTTGACTCGGGTAAGGAAAGTCATTGCAACAGCCCCAGCAGAGGCAACAGAGGACACACAGGTCCCTCCCTCCTTCAGGGGATGCAGAAACTCAGGATAGACCTATCCTGTTGTAGGTGTGGCGAGGCTTGCCTTACCTGTTCAGGGGAATCAAAAGGAGAGGAGTTTGCGATGGTGCTGGATTTTTAAGCCCTTTTGGAATGTGCAAGAGTTCGTTGTTCATGATGCTGGGGTATAATTATCAACATCAGCAAAATAACACCTCTGAAGAGATAAGGCTGAGCCATGTGCTGAGACAAGAACAGTACTAACAAATCACTTAGAATATAGAGTTTGACAGTTTGTAGATTTGGGTCTAGTCAATGACACGGCTACATTTTTTCTCATCTGTGGAAGGGCTCCATGGAAGCACCTGGGATCCCAAATCTGTCCCCTACTCTTCTGGCTCAGGAGCTGAAATTTTGTTTAAAACTGAACTTTTTTTTGTCCATAAGATGCATGTCCCCAGACTTTGCTGATCATATGCTTCAGCTCAAGGCATATTATCACCCCCTGTTTAGTTTCATACCCTCTTTCATTTATTTTATTTCCATTTTTCCCCTTTATCCCCAAAACCCACTTAATTTCCCTTATTCTGTAGGAGCCCATTCTAGAATATTTTATGTACATCCATTCAATCCACCTTCCATGTGTTTATTTAGATAAGTCTGTTCTTCAAGACATATCATGCAGGGCTTCCCTGGTGGTGCAGTGGTTGAGAGTCCGCCTGCCGATGCAGGGGACACGGGTTCGTTCCCCGGTCCGGGAAGATCCCACATGCCGCGGAGCGGCTGGGCCTGTGAGCCATGGCCGCTGAGCCTGCGCATCTGGAGCCTGTGCTCCGCAACAGGAGAGGCCACAAGAGTTAGAGGCCCACGTACTGCAAAAAAAAAAAAAAAAAGATATATCATGCACAGTTTGTTTTAATTTATGTCAATGGCTCTGTACTATAGATCTCATTGTGCTGTTTACTTTTTCTACTCAATAGTGTTTTAGATTTATCGATGTTGCTGTGTTAAAAATCAAATCTATTACTCCTCCTGCATAGCATTCTATCATAGGCAAATTCCACAATTATTTATTCAGAGGGACAACTAGGTTGCTTTCTCCTCTTTGCTATCACAAACAACACAGTGATAAATATTTTTGCATGTTTCTTCTTGTACTTGGATTTGTGTGTTTCTTCCAGATAAGCATCAAGTTATGGGGCTTATCTTGTCACTTCTTGTCACTCAGACCTTTTTTTTTTTTAACATCGTTATTGGAGTATAATTGCTTTACAATGGTGTGTTAGTTTCTGCTTTATAACAAAGTGAATCAGCTATATATATGCATATATCCCCATATCTCTTCCCTCTTGCGTCTCCCTCCCTCCCACCCTTCCTATCCCACCCCTCTAGGCGGTCACAGAGCACCGAGCTGATCTCCCTGTGCTATGTGGCTGCTTCCCACTAGCTATCTATTGAGATTGCCCTCAAACACAGCAACACCAGTTACTCCTCCCAGCCAGGCACTAGATAGTAATGGTTTAATATATGTCAATAATTGGGTGTTTTATCGCAGCATCAACACTTGTGTCCCACTGAGAGGGAAGCAACCAGAAGCCTGTGGCTATTGGGCTCACTGGGTAAAACATGGTGTTTTCTTATTTTAACGTGCCATTCTCCGATTACCAGTGAGACTGAGAATTTCCTCATATACTCATCAGCAATTAGGGGTTTCCTTCTTGTGATTTTCCCACATCATTTGTCTATATATTTTTAGGTTTCCTACCTTTTTATCGCTGGTATGATAGAGAAAATAAAGGAGGAGGGTATGGGTAAACTACCATTTGTTTAATCATTGTCCTATTGATATGTGGATCATTTCCAGTTCGGGATAAAGCAACAAGTTGGTTTATTATTTGAAATCTCTCAATATAATTCACCACAGTAACAGACTGTAACAGAAAATAATTTATTCTTCTTAATAGATACAGAAAAAAACATTTGACAAAATTACAACAACACATGGAAAATTAGGAATAAAAGGAATTACCTAAACCTGATAGAGTATTTATGAAAAACCTACCGTTCATATCATACTCACTGGTGAAAGATTGAATGATTTCCCCCTAAGTTTGGGAAACAAGGGAAGCATGACCGCTCTTACCACATCGCTTTAACATTGTACTGGAAGTTGTAGCCAGTGCAGTAAGTCAGGAAAGAGAAATAAGAAGTACGTAGATCGGGAAAGAAGAAGTAAAACTGTTTTTATTCACAGATAACATAGTTATCTCCATAGAAAATCTTAATAAATCTATAAAAAGCTATTAAACTACTAAATGATTTTATAGGCTTGCAGGACAGAAAGTCAATGTACAAAAATAAATTTTATTTCTATATACTAGCAACAAACACTTCAGAATTGAAATTAAAAATCCTGTTTAAAATAACTGAAAACAGGGCTTCCCTGGTGGCGCAGTGGTTGAGAGTCCGCCTGCCGATGCAGGGGACACGGGTTCGTGCCCCCGTCCGGGAGGATCCCACATGCCACGGAGCGGCTGGGCCCGTGAGCCATGGCCGCTGGGCCTGCGCGTCTGGAGCCTGTGCTCCACAACGGGAGGGGCTGCAGCAGTGAGAGGCCCGCGTACCACAAAAATAATAATAATAATAATAATAACTGAAAACAAAATTATTTAGGGAAAATATAAAATATCTAGGGGAAAAATTTTAAAATACATACAAAATCTGTATATACTGAATATATTTTTAGTATACTGAAAAATTATTGCTGGGAAAAAATTTAGAAGACTTAAGAGTCTTCTAGTTTCTGGTTCTGCATGTAAGGACCTTAGAAGTCACCGTTCCACCCTAACAACAAATAAAATGCTGAGAAGACTGAAAAATCAACAGGTCTAATCTGTAAGAGAGGGGAGGAGACAAGGCAAACTGCTGCCCCCAAGATTGAAGAGGCAGGAGAATGCATGGGGTCATGACCTACTGGAGCAGAGATTCATGAGTGGAAACTGCTAAGGAAACCAGTGCTTGGGGTAGGAAAACCTGAACTGTAAACGACTAACTGCTGGAGGCTTACTGTGGACAAGGCTGAGAGTTAAAATCTCTAGAAGAATGTAGTCATAGGGGAAACCCCCAAATATTGTGAGATTTACCTCCAGTAGCTTGGTCAGCTTCCCACAGTAAATGCTGATATCAGAGAAAGTTCCCTTGTGCTTCCCAGAGGAGCAGGGGAAAAGGAACCATTCTGAAATCTACAGAGCGCTCTGTTCTTCCTAACAAGGCTTGCACTCAGGGAAACTTGTTAACTGGAACTTAACCTGCTGGGGTGTTTTCAGAGCCTAACTGACTTGGAGAAAGAAAAATAAGCAAATTGGGCTAGTTCTGGCCCATCCTGTCCCACCTAAGGGGGGAGAATAAAAAACTGAAAAACTTTTATGAAGTTCACAGTCCAGAGACATAGGCTCCCTAAAATACCAAGCCCTAGTTGTAGGACTTATTGAACACTTCCCCTCCCCCGCACCTTCCCACTACTTCACTAAAGGCCTATTTACTAGAGTTTCTTTTACCCTGTAAATCATGTCCAGCTATCAAGAAAAAAAAATCACAAGGCATACAAAAAGGCAAAAAACACAATTTGAAGAGACAGAGCAAGCATCAGAACCAGGCATGGCAGGAATGTTGGAATTATCAGACCAGGAATTTAAAGCAAGTATGATCAGTATGCTGAGGGCCCTATGGATAAAGTAGATAGCATTAAAGAACAATGGGCAATGTATGTAGAGAGAACTAAAAATAAACCCTAGGGATAAAAACCACTGTAACAGAAATGAAGAATGCCTTTGATGGGCTTATTAGTAGACTGGACACAACTGAGGAAAGAATCTCTGAGCTAGAGGATATAACAATAGAATCCTTGAAAACTGAGAAGCAAAGAGAACAAAGACTGGAAAAAACAGAACAGAATATCCAAGGACTGTGGGACAACTACGGAAGGATTAACATATATGTAATGAGAATACATGAAGGAGAGGAAAGGAGGGAACAAAAGAGATACTTGAAACAATAATGACTAAAATTGACCCCAATTAATGTCAGACACCAAACCACAGATCCAGGAACTCAGAGAACAAAATTACACATAGGCATATCATGTTCAAACTACAGAAAGTAAGAGATAATTTAAAAAAAAATCCTGAAAGAAGCCAGAGGGGAAAAAATGTTTTCTATAGAGGAACAAAGACAAGGAATTACTTCTGACTTCTCAGAAACCATGAAAGAAATAAGAGATTGGAGAGAAACATTTAAAGTATTGAGAGAAAAACCCCACCAAACTAGAATTTTGTACCCTGTGAAGTTAGCCTTCAAAAGTGAAGGAAGGGCTTCCTTGGTGGTGCAGTGGTTGAGAGTCTGCCTGCCGATGCAGGGGACATGGGTTCGTACCCCGGTCCAGGAAGATCCCACATGCCGTGGAGCAGCTGGGCCCGTGAGCCATGGCCGCTGAGCCTGCGCATCCGGAGCCTGTGCTCCGCAACGGGAGAGGCCACAACAGTGAGAGGCCCGCGTACCACACACACACAAAAAAAAAGTGAAGGAAAAATTAAGACAAATAAAAATTTGTTTCTCAGACAAATAAAAGTTAAGAGAATTTGTGGCCAGTAGTAGACCTACCTTGCAAGATGTTCTTTAAAGAAACAATACAGCTCAGTTAACTGGGGTCTATAAAAAGTAAGGAAGAGTACTAAAGAAGAAATGCATGAAGGTAAAATAAAAACTTTTATTTTTCTTATTCTTAATTGATTGAATAGATAACAGTTTATTTGAAATAATGCCAACAATGTATTTGATTGTGTATGCTTATGTATATAACTTATGTGTATATATATGTTTATGTATACTTTAAAAGGACATAGGAAATGGAGTAATATACTATGTTTATCAACTTGAAGACTCAATATTAAGATGTCACTTCTCCTAAATTGATCTATAGATCCAAAACAATCCCAGTTGAGATCCTAGAAATCTCTTTATAGCTTCTTTAAGAAGAGGCTACAATTTTTATAGAAATGCAAGGAACCTAGAGTAGCCAAAGCCACTTTTATAGAGTCAAGTAACAAGGGAGGACACATAGTACCTAATTTCTAGACTTACTACATAAAGCTACAGTAATCAAGTTAGCTTGGATTTGGCATAAGGATAGACATATAACTCAATGAAATAGAATGAAAAGTCCAGAAATGGACCAATGTGTATATGGTCAATTGATTTTCAACAAAGGTGCAATGATAACAATGAAGAAAAGCTAGTATTTTCAACAAATAGAGTGGAACCAATTAGACAGTCATATGGAGAAACAAATGAACCTTGATCCTAATCTCATACTATATATAAAAATTAACCCCTAATGCAACTTACTATATTATAAAAACTAAAACTATAAATTTTCTAGAAGTAAATATAGGAGAAAATGTTTATGACCTTGGCTGAAGTAAAGATTTCCCAGATAAAACACAAAAAGCAGAAACTATAAAAGACAAAATTTGATAAAT
Source organism: Orcinus orca (assembly GCF_937001465.1). Classification (NCBI taxonomy): domain Eukaryota; kingdom Metazoa; phylum Chordata; class Mammalia; order Artiodactyla; family Delphinidae; genus Orcinus; species Orcinus orca. The sequence goes on from NC_064563.1 coordinate 28,388,338, forward strand.
TGGACTTCATGAAAATTAAAACCTTTTGCCCTTTGGAAGCCCTGTTAAGGAAATTAAAATTCAAGTCTCAGACTAGGAGAAAATGTGTGTCAGCCATATATTGGATAAAGGACTTGTATCCAGAATATACAAAGAACTTTTTTTTTTTTTTTTTTTTTTTGCGTTACGTGGGCCTCTCACTGCTGTGGCCTCTCCCGTTGCGGAGCACAAGGCTCCGGACGCGCAGGCTCAGTGGCCACGGCTCACGGGTCCAGCCGCTCCACGGCATGTGGGATCTTCCCAGACAGGAGCACGAACCCGCGTCCCCTGCATCGGCAGGCGAACTCTCAACCACTGCGCCACCAGGGAAGCCCACAAAGAACTTTTAAAACTTAGTATTGAGAATCCAAAGAACCCAACTTTTAAAAAATGGACAAAGATTTGATGACTCTTTACCAAAGAAGTTAGGAATGGCAAGTAAGCCTATGAAAAGATGGAAAAAGGAAATTCAAATTAAAACCTCAACAAGATATCACTACACACAAATTAGCATAGCTGAATTTAAAAAACTGATAATACCAAGTGTCAAAGAGGATATAGAACAATTGGAACACATAAATTATGGGAGAGGAAATGGCATAGCCACTTTGGAAAATAGTTTGGTGCTTTCTTATAAAGTTAAACATATCTATCTACCATATGACCCAACCATTCCAATTCTAGATTTTTATCCTACAGGAATGAAAACATATTCCACATAGAGATTTGTACATAAAGTTCTTAACAGCTTTATTCAAAATCGACAAAAACTGAGAACAACACAAATGTCCCTTAACAGGTGAATGGATAGTGATATATGCTTGAAATGGAATTCTACTCGGCAATAAAAAGGAACCGTCTGATGATAGATGCCACAACACAGTTGAATCTTAAAAGCATTGTGTTAAATGAAAGAAGGCAGACACCCAAGAACATATACTCTATTCTTCCATTTTATGACATTCTAGAAAGAGCCAAACTATAGTGACAGGATGCAGATCATCATGGCCTGAAGCCAGGAAACTTGGGGAATGCCAAAGGGAACTTTTCGGGATAATGAAAATAGTCTATATCTTGACTATGGTGGTCATTACAAGATGGAATACTTTTGTCGAAACTCATCTCACTGCGCACTTAAAACCGGTGACTTGGGCTTCCCTAGTGGCGCAGTGGTTGAGAGTCCGCCTGCCTGATGCAGGGGACACGGGTTCGTGCCCCGGTCCGGGAAGATCCCACATGCCGCGGAGCGGCTGGGCCCGTGAGCCATGGCCGCCAAGCCTGCACGTCCGGAGCCTGTGCGCCGCAGCGGGAGAGGCCACAGCAGTGAGAGGCTTGCGTACCGCAAAACAAAAAAAACCCCCAGAAAAACAGGTGACTTTTTCAAAGTTAGATTAGACTTTAATAAATCTGATTTTCCAAATTGCTGTAGTGTTTGCTGTGTTGGTTGCAATGTTTCCATGTTGTTGGACAGTGGATCTGGCATCAGAGTGCCGGAGGGCCCAGGTTAGGGTGTGGGTGGAGTACTTTGAAGAAAGGGGATCATCCTGAGCTGCAGAGGAGTCCGCGGCTTTAGGGAAGTCACCTACTTCCCCTGGCACCGAGGGGTCGGCGTCACCTTTCTTTCTGCTGGAGCCCCCATCAGCACCCGGGGATCTACGTATGACTGCACAGCTGAAACCCCCCACTTCCATCTGGTGAAGGAGTAGTGGCCCAAGAGAAGTTTAAGGAAAAATAACAATGCTGCCCCACAGGGGAGAGAACAGTGCTCTGGGGCTCAGGCCAGGGCATCACCTGCTTCTCTGATGTGGGCTTTTCCTCTGTTGATGGACTGACTGATTCAGCAGGGCTGGCTGAGCACTTTCCTGGGCCCAGCCCTCTGTGATCCAGCAGGGCTCCATTGGGGACTCCCACTGGTCCCTCATTTCAAGGTTCTCACAGTCTAGGAGGAAAGGCAGACATGAGCATAGATAATCATGATGTATTTGGCAAGTGCAATGATAGAAAAATGTATGTATGGGAGTCCAGGGACTGGGACTCTTGTATCTCAATACTTTCACCTATTAAATGTGGGTAATAATAGCAGCCTCCCAAGGTCATTGTGGGAAATTAGCAAAATATCTAAAAACATCTTCAAATCATCCATGGCACAAGTTGTGTAATGAAGCTGCCTTTACGGCAAGTTTCTGATCTCTAGGCCCCGCTGGTGTCAGGCCCATCATTTCCAAGCGGAGTATGGCTTCTGGCTGAATAAATAAATCATAATAATAGCTACCAGGTGCTGTGCAAACATTATGCAATTTAATCCTCATAAACATCACGCGGAATCTGTACCATTAGCCCCATTTTACCCAGGAGAAAAGCAAGGTTCCTGAAAGTTATAGACCTGTCAAGTCACTTGGCCAGTGAACTTTGACTGGAGTGAAGGGGAGTTAGGAAGGTAGGACACCATGTGTTGCTTTTTTCCTCTTAGTTTTATCCTGGCTTGGTTATCCTCATTTTGTTATCAAGAATCACAAACCAAAATGCCGTTAGGAGCCAGGTAAGTAGGTGAAGTAGAAGAGAGAGAGGGCTGGGTGTCAGACTGCTTCGGGGGTGGAACTGTGGGGAACACCGCCCGTCTAGAGAGCCAGCATCTTCTCAGCTCGAGCCAAGTTCTTCCAAGCAGGGGTGCCAGCTCCATGTGACCAGCTCCCCTAGTTTTCCAAGAGAAGCAGAAATCTGAATCTCTTTAAAGTAATCTTTAAAGTGAAATATCCTATTTTTAATTTTTAGTTTGAAAATTAAGAACAATCTTGTGTGGACCTAACTAAACGTGTTGTGGGTTAGATTGAGCCCCAAAGTTTGCAACGTTTGGTCTATATAATTTTCTTTTAGCCTAAGATTACAAACCCACAAGGATTTCTGCCATATGCTATATTTAAAGATCTGGAATAGTGTATTGAATTTTTGGATGACATGCTGCTTGAAACCATCTTGGCAGGTGTATTAGTCGTAATTTGCCAGAGAAACAGAACCAATAGTATATATACATATGTATATATATATATATATATATATATATATATACACATATGTATATATATCCTATATATATGAGAGAGATTGAGAGAGATATTATATTTATTTTAAGGAATTAGTTCATGTGATTATGGAGACCCAGGAAAGAACCAAAGTTGCAGTTCCAGTTTGAAGGCCACATGCTGCAGAATTCCTTCTTGCTCAGGGGAGGTCAGTCTTTTATTCCATGCAGGCCTTCAGCTGATTGGATGAGGCCCACCCCACTAAGGAGGACATTGCGTTGTACTCAAAGTCTACTGATTAAATGTTAATCTCATCCAAAAAAACTCTCACAGAAACATACAGAATAATGTTTGGCCAAATATCTGGGTGCTGTGGCCCAGCCAAGTTGACACATAAAATTAACCATCACAGATGGTAATAGAGAGGCAATTTTGACAGGTAGGGCTGGGCTTCCTTTGGGGTCTGGAGCAGGGATCGGTCTGGGTCGTGATCAGCGGTCTTACATTTGGGCCTATGTTCCATACAAGCTGTCTCTAGAACACAACCCAGAAAAACACCCAGGAAACTAGGAAACGGGGACAGCAGCCTGTCATCCAGACTTGGCAGCCTTAATACAATAACTTTCAAGGGAAAGGCTAAAGTTGGGTGTTTGCTGCTGCCTGGAACAACTTTGTTAATCATTACAGACCTCAGGGTTAAAAGCCAGGATGTTGAAGAAATTGAAGGCTAACACTCTGGGTCAGTGAGTGAAGGTTTTAGCTGCCTGAAGGTCTGTGGGTCGTGCTTTGGCCAGTGGACAGAATGCCTTGATTCGCATGCATTATTATAAGCCAAAGAATCATTTATTTGTTAATTCAGGCTTCAAATGGAAAAAGCAGCTGCCTGGAGAGGCTGAGTGGTGTGGAAGCGCGAATCACAGGGCCAGGTTTGGACCCAACCTTTAGTGCTCAGAGTCTGAGCTGTGTCCCTGTGTACAGTGTGTAGGTGGCTCTGCAAGGTTAGGAACAGGGCCCGTGCTGAGGGGTTGGACATCTAGCTTCCAGCTCTGATCAGTTTCCTAGGTGTGAGGGACACACAGCACCTGCTCTGGCCCTCGGCATCCTCATCTCATCAATAGGAGCATTTCCTGAGTTTGTCTTGGTACATTTTTGGCTACATACTCTCTGATGGTCTTTTCATATGTCAATAATTTTGTGATATTGTTTACAGAGTAAATAAAAGATAGTTCAGTCTTTCCTCCATCATGGTTGACCCAAAATTGCTTCTTAATGTTGATTGTTTTAAAAATATTTCTTTCTGGTGAAGAATTTATTTTTGGAAACATCATGTAAATTTTTAGGGTTGTCGTCACATCTGGAAAACCTTCAAGTTTTTTTTTTTTCCAGGTATGTCTCATGTAATGATATATTTGCTTAAATACTTGTGCATAATATCACAAAAATTGGACAGTTTGGTCCTTTATGTAATTTCTATATTCTTTGAGGCATCTTTTTCTACCATGTCTTCTTTAATATTTCAAAGAATTTTACCAAAATAAATTGAATGCACTTAGAGAAATTGACTGAAGCATTCTTAAAATGCTTAAAAATAAGCAAAAGAGAAAAAATAATGAAAATGAAAAAAATGCACAGGCTACATTAAATATGAAGAACGGCACATGTGATAAATCCCTAGCTACCAAAGATGCATGTTTAGGGGAATTGCCTGTCTTGGTCAGCTGTGGCTTGCTTGATAAGGAGATGCAACATAGCTGAATAGTGCTCTGTGTTCCAGCATGAATGCTTCAAAGCCTTCAGTAGGTCAATATGGAATTGGGTTTCTGTGACTTAACACCCACCCACCCTTTGGCTTTGACACCACAGAAATGGTATTAAGGGTGGGAGCAAGAAAGAATAGGGGGTAAGATACAGGACCCTTGCAACAGGGTCCTGTATCCCTGACTTCTGTATGGAAATGCTTCTCCTTACCAACTGGTACACTTCTGTGTTATGGAAACTATGCATGTTGCACTGAAGGTATTTCTCTTTTTGTTTTGGACACTTGGAAGCTCCTATCAAACCCTATGACCTTAGTAAATAAGAAGGACTGTGTGATGTACATTTTTAGGAATTTTGGCTTCAATGCCTTATTCTAATGGTAGCTAATCAATTTTTCTCTCTCTTTTTTTGTCTGTTGTATACATATTTGAAAAGCACCACAAATCCTATTTAGAAAAGTAAAAGAGGTATGAATAAAAGAAGGGTGATGTTTTGGAGAGAGAATGGCTGACATGGAGTTGAGCAAGAGGGGCTATGAATAAAAAAGCTGAGATGGGAGGAAAATGGGTTTTGAATGTTGAAGAAATGTGGGAAATGGAACAGGGGAAGAATAGGAAGTTACAGACAGGATCGAGATTTGAGAGGGTGTTAGCAAAGACCGTGTGAAATCAGAGCAGTGAGGACAGCTCAGGAAGAGGGAGAGTCGCTCCCAGCAATACCCCAGTGCAGTTTAATTACCACATCTTATTTAGTTAGTAATCTTTTTTTTTTTTTCTGGTCTGGGTATATTAAGGATTTTTCTCTTTCTCTGTTTCACTATGATATGTCTACTTTTGGATTAGTTTGTGTTTATCCTGCTTTGCTTGTAGAGCAAATTTTAATTTGAGAACTTATGTGTCTCTTAAATCCTGGGAAGGTTCTACTTTTATCTCTCAAATATTACTTCTTCATTATCTTCCATGTCTCTTAACTGGTCTTTTTGATAATTGTCTCTATTAGGTTATCCTCTGGGTCATTTCCTCTCAGAATTCTTTTTTTTTCCTTTTTTAAATTGCAGTTGACCTACAATATTATATTAGTTTCAGGTGTGCAATATAGTGATCCAACGTTTATATACATTATGAATTGATCACCACAATAAGTCTAGTAACCATCTGTTACCATACAAAATTATTACAGTATTATTGACTATATTCTCTATGCTGTACATTCCATCCCCATGACTTATATATTTTACCTGTGAGTCAGTTCTTGTATTGTGCCCAGTGTAGCATGTACTTCCTCTCTTGAGTTTATTTCAATAACTGTATATTTAATTTTCAAGATTTCTAATAGCATTTCCATGATTTAGTAGTATTTTAATTTCTGCCTATCTCATCATTTCTGTTTTTTATTGATGATACTTCTTGTCACTGAGGATCCTAGACATAGTTATTTAAAGTCATTGTCAGACTGTCTAGAATTTTACTTTCATCTGGGGTGAATTCATGTTGGATTGTTTATTAGTTTATTTTGTTTTCTGTCTTTTATTGCGTTTGGTTTCCTCATGTGTTTTGGAAGACTCGTCATCATCAAGAGGGAGGTCTTGCTCTATCCACACATACATTTCAATTAGGATGCATTTGACTTCGTGTAAGAGGAAATCCAACCAATGCTGGTTAAACCATATGACATTTACTACTTACTTTAGAACTACAGAGACTGGGTGGTCCAGAGTTCATTGAGTGGTCCAGCCATATCAGGATTCCAGGTTGTCTCTTTTTCCTCGATAGTTACAAGATGCTGTCTCAGCTTCAGGCATCCTGTCTTTGCACAGGAACATCCCAGGTTAAATGGGAGATGTAGGCAGAAAATGGAACCTTTTTCCCACAAGTGCTTTATTTGGAAGAAAATCTTTCCTAAAAGCCCTGGGCAGTGAGCTGGTTTGGGTCCCTCACCTGGTGTTCAACACATATACTTCCTACTCAACCTGCAAGAATGAAATTTTCAGACAGCCCAGACTAATCCAGGGCTTAGCAAGACAGAAGTTCTAGCTTCTACTCACCGCTTTGGATTTCTCTTCCATTTCACATTGATAGACACAGTCATCCTGATTTTGAACTTGGCTATGATTTTAGCAGTTTCCTTTTATATTTCGTCTGTCATTACCATCTGCTCAGATTGGAGGAAAGAAAGGGGGTTTCAAATTTTGTACTTATAATGCTACATTGATCCAAGTCCCACTCTCCTTTCTGTTTTAAATTATGGGATGTGAGCACACGTTGGGTAAATGATCAAACTCACACAACTAATGGAGATAAAGTTTACTTGTTTTGAAGGATGTGGGCTGGACTGGTAAGGAGAGGTCCAGCTTGTACTGCACTTCTGGATGTGTGAGGCACAGGTGAAGCTCAGAGCAAGACATAAACAAACACCCTCCACAAGATACATACTTACCCGGAAAGGACACACCTGCTTATTCAGCTTATTAACACTTGAAGCCAGAGTTTGAGACCAGATGTACTTTCCATGTAAACCTGAACTCAAAAATCAACCACCATAGACAGAGTTTTTGTTGCTTAAACCTTGAATTAGCTATGCTACAGCAGTTGTGGAGAGTATTTCACATTAATTAATTTTCATATTAATTAACTGGAATGTCAGTTACCATTTGGAACTGATAGGGGCAGGATATCAACTTTTGACCCATAAATCCTTTTTCCCTGCCCAGAGGGTCTTTATGTCTATGCCACAAGGCCTGAGGTGGGGAGGGGTTGGCAGGTGGAGGGAATTGGAGGGTCTTTTCTGTAACTTCCTCATGGGAAGACATCTTTTCAAAAAAATTTTATTGAAGTATAGTTGATTTACAAAATTGTGTTAATTTCTGCTATACAGCAAAGTGATTCAGTTATACATATATATACACATTCTTTTTCATATTCTTTGCCATTATGGTTTATCACAGGATGTTGAATATAGTTCCCTATGCTATACAGTAGGACTTTGTTTATCCATTCTTTATTTTTTGGCCATGCGGCAATGCGGGATCTTAGCTCCCAGACCAGGGATCAAATCTGTGTCCTCTGCAGTGGAAGTGCAGAATCCTAACCACTGGACTACCAGGGAATTCCTTACCCATCCCTCTATAATAGTTTGCATCTGCTAATCCCAAACTCCCAGTCCATCCCTCCCCCACCCCCCCTCATGGGAGGACGTCTTTTACAGATCAAGTTATAACACAGCAAGCAAATAACACTTTGTTTCCCCTGCACCTATTTGTTTATTGCTGGCTTTTCTAGAGTGGCTGGACCAGTTTTGGAGCAGAGGTGGGCTGCTTCAAAGACTTTATTTCAAAGGTTTTGTTTTCAGAACTCACTTTCTTCTCTTTCTCTCAGAGGAAAAAAATGGTAGCTCTGTGTAGTTTATTTACTAGCAGCTTTTCCCAGGGAATTGAAGTTCAGCATTTCAAAGCCTTTGTTTTCAGATTTGTTTTTCTGTACACTTTTTTTTTTCAAAGATAAAAAGTTAGATCTATACAGTTTATGAAAGTAGTTTTTCTAAGGGGATTTGAGGGCAGCTTCTTAGAGGGCTGAAGTATACATTGTCAACTTCTCCCCAGCTCCCGGTCGGCTGTGTTCAAGCAGAAAGGGGCTTCGGCCTGTGACTTTGGCAGGGGGGCTGTAGCTACCATCTTATTACCCCTCCTAACAGTCTGGGGTCCAGCTTTATAGCTGCTCAGCTACTGGCTTCTCCTCAGGCCCCAACTCAACCTCTGGCCACATCCACCTTCATGTTCATGTCCATACCAGCTGCTGGTGTGGGTTAGGGCATTGGTCTTGTAAAATACATGCTTCATGCTTTTTTTTTTTTTTTTTTTGCGGTACGCGGGCCTCTCACTGTTGTGGCATCTCCCGTTGCGGAGCACAGGCTTCAGACGCGCAGGCTCAGTGGCCATGGCTCATGGGCCCAGCCGCTCCGCGGCATGTGGGATCTTCCTGGACTGGGGCACGAACCCGTGTCCCCTGCATCGGCAGGCAACCTCTCAACCACTGCGCCACCAGGGAAGCCCCTCCCTTGCCCACTTTTAAGGAGCTACTGCGTGCAGCCCTTTAGCTGCTGCCCAGGGGAAAGGATGTTAGTGCTCACTGCATGTAAATGATGGAGCTCTCACAGATGGTGGGAAAGCAAACCAACAGTTTACTTGGCTTTAAGGATGTAGGTACAACATGTAGGAAGCAGCATGTCAAGGCCATGCAAACATGGGACGGTTTTTCATAGCAGGAAGCCTGCTATGGCCTAGAGCAGGGCTTGGTGAAATATAGATCATGGACCAAAATTAGCTGGCCATCTGTTCTCATCATTGACTGGACCAGAGCCACAGTTGTTTGTTTACATATATCTGTCGCTACAGTTGGGTAGTTGCAACAGCGATCACATGATCCCCAGACCCCAAAGTATTTATTATCTGACCTTTTGCATCAAAAGTGTGCCAACCCCTGGTCTTCAGTCTGTTGAGGAGAAGAAACTTGAGGCTTCCGGCAAAGCCCTGAGAGGTTCAGGAAGGCTTTCTGAAGGCTATCCGACACCCCTTGAAGTACCTGTTTTGGCTGTGTGAGATACGAGTTATGCTAAGCCATGTACCAAGATAAATCTAAGTGAGTGTGACTTTGTGTACGACAGCCTGAGTGAGGTTCCTGGTTGACCTGGGCCCATTGACCCACTCTAAGGGATGCTATGCTCGTAGGAAAGGACAGAACCAAAAATGATATTGTAATATTAGAAACGAAAAAAATATTTGTGATTATTTGCATCTTTGTGAAGGTTTTGGGGTGTTATATTATTTGCTTGGCGACCCCTCACTAGACGTAGTGAGGCCATAAACTCTTTGACCGCTCATCCTAACCCATTTGTAGGAGTTCAAACCCACTTGCTGGCCCCAAGGTCAAGGAGCACAGCAGAGCTGTGGACTGCCACAGTCTGAGACAATCCACAAAAGCCACCACATTGTGAGAATGAGTGATGCTTTCCTCCCTGTCGAGTTTCTGCCCACTCATCCCCTGCCCCGGCTAGAACAGCTGAGGAAACACGGTGCACAAAACGTGTCATTTATTTACCCTGGGGGACCACACCTATGGGAGCATCTCCAGGTGTGCTGTACCTAAGCAGTTCCGGAGCACGCAGATTCAGGACACGGTTTTTCCTTTACAACCCAAGACTATTCTCCATAATTGTGATGTATCCTTCAAACGACTGTAAAAAAGCTTGAAAATAAGGCAAAGATGTAAGATGTTCTTTTAACGGCTAACAAGCTCAACCAAGGATTATTTAATTTTTATGAGAATGTTCCTGTGTTTGACCTTGCTATTTGCTATTTGTTAGAGTTGAGACATTGTAAAATTTCATCTTGACTTGTAATTCTGTTTGATAGAGAGTTCCCCCTCTCTCTCCCAATTATGGTTCTACTGCTCTGTAAAACAGTAACTAGTTTTACATCTGGCCCAGCAATGATCTTAAAAAAACTTTTTGTCCTTTCTTTCCCTAGCAATTTCATTTCAGCATTCTTTTTTAAAAAGCCTTTTGTTGATGAACTCTACAAACCCTATTCCTCACATACTCTTGGAAGCAGCTGTATCATTTTACTGGCATGTAGTTATGGTGAAAGGCATGCTCCAAGCCTGTAATGTCAAGCCCCTCCTCCCTTAATGAACTCTCACATCCCATCGGCCAAAGCAAATCTCCTCAAACACAAGGGCAAAGGAGGTGGGAATGAATCGTAGCTCAACAAGTATCAAATCGGTTGTGATGGTTAGTTTCAGGTGTCAACTTAACTGGCTCCTTGGGATGCCCAGAGAGCTGGTTAAACATTATTTCTGGATGTATCTGTGAGGGTGTTTCTAGACGAGATTAACATTTGAATTGGAGGCCTGAGTAAAGCAGAAGCCCCTCTCCAGTGTGTGTGGGCACCACCCAATCTGCTGAGGGCCTGAATGGAGCAAAAGGGCAGAGGAAGGGAGAATGCTCTCTGCCTGACCGCATAGCTGAGCAGCAGTCTTTGCCCTCAGCACTCCTGGTTCTCGGGCCTTCAGACTCAAACTGCAATTCTGCACCATCGGCTCTTATGCTCATGGGCCTTTGAACTACACCGTTGGTCTTCCTGGCTTCTCAAGATGGCAGATGGCAGACTGTGGGACTTCTCAGCCTCCATTATCCCATGAGCCAATATCATTTATCTATCCCTCTGTCTATCTCTATATCCATCTATCTATATCAGTATTTATATCTCTATCTGTATCTGTATCTATCTCTGTATCTCTGTACATCTTCCATTGGTTCTGTTTCTCTGGAGCACTCTAACTTAATACACCTACCACAGTGGATAAACTGGGGCGTTCCATTAGCAGGACTCACTGCAGTGCACTCATTGTCAGATTCTCAGAACAAATCAAAATGATCATGTACTATATAAAATGGAAAAGCATGCAAACTGTGCTGATTGCAAATTGCACCCCCCTGAATGTGTATCACAGACTTGGTTGAGCTGATTGGAAATAATAAGCAAATTTAACCAATTCAAACATGGTAATGCCATAATCCTGCCCTGGTATCACATACAGAGATTTTATTTTTAAAAAAAGAATGCCACTTGCACAGCTTTGTAAGTAAACAGAGCTGATATAAGCATGTTCATAATAGACTAAGGTTACACCCATTGCAAAAACATCTAGGATGGAATAGAAAATTTGAATTAGAGGTGGGAGACTACAGCCCAGGGGCCAAATCTGATTCATCGCCAGTTTTGTAAATAAAGTTTTATTGGAACACTGTCATGCGCATTCCTTTACATGTCATCTTATGGCTGCTTTTGTGCTACAAGGGCACAATTGAATATTTAAAACAGAAACACAGGGCCCACAAAAAATCTACAATATTTATTCTTCGGCCCTTTACAGAAAACATTTGCTGACCCCTGATCTAGAATAACCCAGGTCTGATTTCTGCCTATTCTTGAGCTACCTCTGGATACACCACCGTCCATAAGCAGCAAGGTTAACAGTGAGGGCAGCAGGGCAAGCATTGCTAAACCCACAGCCCCAGAGGACCAGAGCCTCCTCGGAGCTGTGGGGACCTGTTGAGAGCTTCTTCCTCCCTGCTCTTTTTCGAGCTTTCTAGAAAAAAGTCTTCTGAAGGGAAGAATGTTCCGGGCGTTACCATACCTCAGAGATTGGAAAGGTTTCCCTCTCTCATACACCTTGAGCTGAAAATAAGAGATATTTATTTGAAATGTGAAGGCTCCATTTGCAGCAGAAGTGACAGGCACATGCAGTGTCAGGCTGCTCTCTCCCCGCTGACATTGCCAGGATTAAAAATAGCCGTTCTGTTTGTCCTTCAGCCCTGTATTGAACTGGAGCCTCTGAGCCGAGTTCTCCTTAGCTTCATGCTTAATGAAGCATAATTTGTATTAATAGCAGCTATTAAATCTAGAGTGCTTAATAGGAATTTACAGAGGAGGCCCTGAGTCACCGAGCTCCTCAGAAGTGGTCCCCAGAGAGCTGAGCTCAGGCGTGGATGCTGGCGGCGATGAATCTTGGGCCTGATGAGGTGAGGCAGCTGTGGGTGAGCAGTAGAGAAGCAGGCCCCAAACCTCCCATCAGCCTCGAGTTTTCTCAGATCCCAGGTACTGCGTGGTGGTCCCTGCATCAGGTGGTGGCTACATTCCAGGGAAGGCAATGTTGGGTACTGGGGAGCAGGTGGACTTGATTATTTTACAGACCTGCATTCAGATTTGGGTTCTGCTGTGTAACCTTGCTCTGGTCTCTTAACCTCTCTGAACCTCAGTTTTTTTTTAACCTGAGAAATTGAATGGGGATGATATGATATGATAGGAATTTCTATGAAGAATAATAAAGACAGAAATGACCTTTTGATGCTGGTTCTGTACCTCTCTGTTTTCTCATCCTTCTTTAAAAGTATCACCATTTTAAAAATGTCATATGGAAAGATTTCTGTAGGAAATGATTGTGGGAAGCAAAATAATTCCTTTTTAGGCCTGCATTAGCAAACACCTCCTTACTCGCCCAGGCTTCCTGCCGTTAACACACGCTGTGTTTGTATTTCCACTGTCGTAAATTCCCTGCTAAAATGTCTGTCCCTGCCCCCATGAGCTCCTTAAAGGCAGTGGGAGAAGAAAATTGTCCTTCTCGTCTTGGACTCTCCATTGTCCTAGCACAGGGTCTGGCACTAAGTAGGTGTGCGATTGTGTGGTTGTTGTCATCACTGTCAGTGTACAATTAAGAAAACAGTGTTAAACACGTGATCTAATTGTCTTTTATAATATTACCAGCTGCTTGCACTTGGGTAAATCTCTTTGTCCATCTGGGCCTCAATTCTCACATCTGCAAAAATGGGTTAATAATAGTACAACTTCATAGGTTGTTGAGATAATTAACTATAAAAATAAAGCACTTAGGTTGGGCTTGTGACCTATGGTAGTTATTTTTACTGGAAGTGCCCTTTAGTGACTTCTACCAGGGGAGAAAAAGCTGAGGAGCCTTCAATGCACAGCCTGTAGCTTTTCCTGACAATTGCACGCTCAGTGTGAATGTCCTTTTCTGCCCTGGGCTGTGGGGTTGGTCGACATGGTGGAGGCCTGGCTCTAAGCACAGCTTCTGCTCAGCACTTGGGTAGCGGGGAGAAAGCAGCAGAATATGAACCTTCAAAGAAATGATCAAGTTGGCAGCCTCCCTTTGGAAAGTACTGTTTGAGGCAAGTCATTGCCACTATGGCCCAGGGCCATTTAAACGTGCCCAGAAGAGAACACCTTTAACAATCTACTAAAGCTCTCATAACAGCTCTTGTCTGGGACTCAGACAGCCTCCAGGAAAACAGACATGAAGACCTGGCCATATGGGAGCCTGAGCATCCTCACGGAGCAATCCTTTCCAAGGAGCCAGCATTAGTAGAGGAGGAGACTGCTTACTGTTCTGTTGTTTTAAAGAATAAGCTCGTGAGCCTGTAACTGTCCACTGAGTGGGAACACGCAACAGGGGGCTCTATTCATTTCTACGATGTTGGCTTAACCGCAACGAGCCCATCACAGTAGTGGAGCTCTTTGCTGGACCATGTACATCCAAACCAGACTTCCCAGAACTTCTGCTCATCTGTGGAGTGCAGGCGGCTTCTGCAGGGTTGATGGCCTGCCAGGAGCTGAGGCAGATCCCCCAGCTCCAGGTAACAGCCTTCGGGACAAGAAAGGACTTTGCATTTGCAGAGGAATAAACTGTGGAGTGACTTAGGGAGTCATAGGGGCAGGGCAATAATAATCAAGCCGGCTCACGACCTTTTGCCCCTTTTTCCTTCACTGAGCAAGTGCTGAGGTGCCAGGCACAAGCTGAGACAGTGGATATGAGACAGACTGGGACCTGGGACCCTTTACTGCAGTGCTTGCACCTGGACAAACGTCTCCTTGAACAATAGAACACAAAGAAACTATAAGGGACTAAAAATAACTGCATGCATGCTGCAGCGTGAGTCCCAATAAAGTCTTGCCTGAATTCCTCATCTGGCCTCTTATTTATTTCTGTTGATTAAAGAGTCCAAGGACCCAGGCCGGTAACACAGAAACTTAGAAACAGCAATTTCCCCCATCAGGGAGTGGGTCCAGCTTTTGTTTGCTCTTTACTGATCATGACTATGCAATTAGGTAAAAAGGGGCTATTTATTTAGAATAACAAAGAAATTATATCAAATTTCATATTTTTAAAAGCTGACAAAAAAAAATAATACTGTGCTTGAATTAACAGTCAGACACAGCTCTGTAATGCTTTTCACTAACATATTTTGATAGCATATACTTTGATTATCTCTTTATGTGGCAACAATTTTTTTTTTTTTTTTTTTTTTGCAGTACGCGGGCCTCTCACTGTTGTGGCCTCTCCCGTTGCGGAGCACAGGCTCCGGACGCGCAGGCTCGGCGGCCATGGCTCACGGGCCCAGCTGCTCCGCGGCATGTGGGATCTTCCCGGAACGGGGCACGAACCCGTGTGCCCTGCATCGGCAGGCGGACTCTCAACCACTGCGCCACCAGGGAAGCCCCATGTGGCAACAATTTTATGTTATTTTCTAAGGACGACAAAGATGATTCAGTCATTCCTTTTGCATAGTTTGTCAAAAATTGCTTTATATTATTGGTGGTTGAGGAAAGTTTCTTTCATCCTCATGTGTCATCAGAGTAATGGCATGTAAATGGGAGAATTGTAAATTTGGGGAAAACTAATATCTCCAGTATATGGGTTGTCTGTTCTATTTCTCTTGCTCTTTTGTTTCTTGTTTGGTAGTGCTCTGATTCTCACCATCTCTTTTATCTTTCCTGCTGTTTTGTTATCTATACATTTTATTTTATTTTTTAAAGATTTTTTTTGATGTGAACCGTTTTTAAGTCTTTATTAAATTTGTTACAGTATTGCTTCTGTTTCATATTTTGTTTTTTTGGCCCCAAGGCATGTGGGATGATCTTAGCTCCCCGACCAGGGATCGAACCCACACCCACTGCATTGGTAGGCGAAGTCTCAACCTCTCGACCACCAGGGAAGTCCCCTATACATTTTAGATATCACAGTTCCTTCCTTATCTTCCTCTGGACCACCAGCCTTTTAGTCTAGTGTGATAGAAGAGGTTTGGACGTTTTGAAGCCTTTGTTAGTCTGTCTTCCAGTTGATATTTTTGGCTTCCCCTAGGATAATTTCCTTCTGTCCTATTTTAGTTTTAAAATGTTCATTAATTCTGAAAAATTATACAAAATTGATCTGTAATTAAGAATTACACAAAGGATATTCAAATCCACTTTTTTTTTTTGCGGTATGCGGGCCTCTCACTGTTGTGGCCTCTCCCGTTGTGGAGCACAGGCTCCGGACGCGCAGGCTCAGTGGCCATGGCTCATGGGCTCAGCCGCTCCGCGGCATGTGGGATCTTCGCGGACCGGGGCACGAACCCGTGTCCGCTGCATCGGCAGGCGGACTCTCAACCACTACGCCACCAGGGAAGCCCCAAATCCACTTTTGAATGCCAATACTTTGTATTTAACTGCGTAACTGTGAAATCAACTTACTTTTATACTTCATACATTGACTGTGTAGGAGTTGGGCCAGACAAGTGTCTTCGGGTCATTTTCTTGCATCAGTGGTAATTTTTTATGCAGTTTTATCTGAAACTTCCAGACTTTTTTGGAGAAAAAATTGCATCAGCTACACTAAGCTGTACCCTGATACGTGGGGACGTTTAAGACACACTATTTTCCACATAGACATGTTCTCTGTTTGCATTATTGCTACAGGTTTGTGCCATATACCACAAGAATCGTGATAAAATTGACTGTTACCCTCCATTGAAAAGAATTTTAAAATGTGTGCCAAGTTTATAATTGTGTATACAGCATTCTTGATTGTAATCCTAAGAAGAGGGACATTCTTATCTGGGTATGGACGAGCACCGAAGCCTTTGCTTACAGTTGTTTTCTTCCTGTGAAGATAAGAGCATACATCGCTAGCTCTGGCTTCGTGCATTTTCACTGTGTTTCTTTTTCACCTGCAGGTGCTGTGGAACATGTTTATACTGCCATCCCACCTCTGGACCTTTTTACGTGATGCTGGAGGGGTCGGCACATGTGGGTGGTAAGAGTATCCCACAGAAATAACTGTGTAGCACTTTTGTAAAATGCCCCACTCAATCCAAATTAAATCTATCCCACAACCACTCCAGTGTCACCTACATGAAGGGAAGTGACGCAGGGGGGATGTCAGAGAAAGATGACAGAGTTGAGCCATTTTGTTTAAATATCTTATTTTTGACAAATCATGTGACCATGAAGACACATTGTTGGGGCCCCTGGCGGAGTCTAGGGAAGGAGCTGGTTAAGTGAGGAGTCCTGAGGCTACAACATCCTCAGCTTCATAGAGAATCTATCTCTGTCCATCCATAGAGAGGGAGGGAAGAGGAAAGATAGGCTAGTAGACAGGCCATGGCAGGATGATCTGATTGTTCCATGTCAGAGGGAAGCACAAGGGTGTGGAGAATCAGAGAGGAGGGGACCTGGGTCAGCTTGGGCGGCAGGGAAGGTATCCTTGGGGAGATGGTGTCCAAGATGAAACCTGAATGATGACCAGCACTTAGCCAGACAAACTGGATGAGAGAGACGTTTTGGGTAGGGGGCACAGCATGAGCAAGGGTCCAGAGATATGGATGTACGTGGAGTCCAGGGATGCACAAGCAGCTTGCACTGGAACTCAGAGTGTCAGGAGAGGAGGGGACAGAAAAGAGGCTCATTAAAAAAGGCAGGGGTGAAGTCACAAAGGGCCTGGAGTACCACGCTAAGGGAACTCTAACCTGGGTGATGGGGGAGGCTTTGAAAGAGGCAGATGAGATTTGCATTTAGAAAGCTCACTTAAAGCAGTGTTGAATTGAATAGGAGTGGGGTAATTAAGGCTGGGGCTGGTGCAGTAGTATGCGTAAGAGTAGCTTTGCGTGAGAAGAGAAGGCCCAGATGTTAGGAAAAAATAAGAAATATTGATAGATGGGAAAAAAGACTTTGGATGAGTGGGGATTTCCAAGGATAATGATCCAAGTGTCTGGGTTGATGTGATGTTGAGAGAGGCCAGAGGGAGAGAAGTAGGTTTGCTGGGGAAGGTTGATGAGCTGCTTGAGGTTCTTACAGGGCATCTCAGTGAAGATGCCCCGTGAAGAGGCACCAGATGCATCCGCCACGCTGGGGAGGCACCTGCCATAGCGGTGACTTTTGGAAGTCAGTGAAGCCACAAGCATGCATGAGATCTTCACAGGAGAGAGCACGGCACGGAATCGAGGACATAGCACCAAATCCTGAAACAGTAATGTTGAAGGCAAAGAAGTGAAGGAATATTCATAGGAGATTGTGAAGAAGTGGTCAAAATGTAGGAGGAAGATCAGTCTCCAGGGACGTTTTCTTGAATTTGATCCTAGAACAGGATAGGATCAGACAGAGCTTCCAAGGAGCTCTTGATGGTTGAGGAAGTCCCCCAAATGGCAAGCATGATTTCCACTTTACAATTCCAGGTCATTTTCTGTGTTGGCATCATCTGGTTATTGTACCAGCAATTTAAAGAAGAAAACAACTTCCATTTCCTTTTTCTTTTTCTTCAGGGGGACTCGAGGAAATTCAAAACCATAGGACTCTCAGTATCTGAGGCAGACATCCACGCGATTAATAGAGAACATAGACAAATACAAGATAATTGAGGTTCTGCCTAAAATTATCCTATGACTTTCTATCTCCAAGCCCTAATATGTAACCCTAGCTTTTGCATATACATGTGGATTCACCAAGGAGCTTATTTAACTCTTATTTTAGTTGTGTGTTGCATTATATTTAGATGAATATAGTCATTCATTCTTTCAGTTAATTAGCCAGAATAATGCTATGTAGCTTAACACAACCAAGGTTTATTTCCCACTCATAGTTCATATCTACCATGGGTCAGTGGGAGTTCTGCTGCACATGGTTACTCGGGATCCAGGCTGGCAGAAAGTCTACCATCTTGAAGCTATACCATCTGGAACATTTGGCTTCTGTAGTCACTTTGGTAGGGAAGAAGAGAGCTGCTTTGTCATGTCCTGGCTCTACAATGCTTTGTCGCAGAAGGTATATGAACCGCTTTGAGTCATAGCGCTTTGGCCAGGACTAGTCATGCAGCCCCATAAAACTGCACGGGGTTGAGAAATGTGGAGGAGTATATAGTGACTGTTACATGTCTGTGCCATGCTCCATATTATACAAAACAATAATAAAATACCTTACAATTAATATTAGCAAGTATTAGGAAAATGCTTTTATTGAAGATCTAAACAAACATAAATGGATATGCATCTATGTCTGGTTTCATTGGAAGCAATTTAGTTTTTAAAATCCCTACTTATTTAGATGTTGACATATTATCTGTAACATTACCACATTGACATTACATTTATATATTTTCCAATATTAATTTAATTAAGAGTAGTGATATTTTTTACTGTTGCTGCTTTTATTTGAAAAGCAGTATAGGAAATTCAGAAAGTTACAATCATAAAAATCATAGCTATTTTGCCCTTGATATAAAACCCAATCTCTGCATAATTTAAGCATATCATGATATGTTTCTATCTTTGCTTCCTGTAGTAAGTGCTCAAATACTACAGAGATAAAACACACAACCACGAAGAACTGAGCTTCGGGCTTCCCTGGTGGCGCAGTGGTTGAGGGTCCGCCTGCCGGTGCAGGGCACACGGGTTCGTGCCCCGGTCTGGGAAGATCCCACATGCCGCGGAGCGGCTGGGCCCGTGAGCCATGGACGCTGAGCCTCCGCATCTGGAGCCTCTGCTCCGCAACGGGAGAGGCCACAACAGTGAGAGGCCCGCGTACCGCAAAAAAAAAAAAAACAAAAAAAAAACCCCAAAAAATCCACAAAGAATTGAGTTTCAACAGAAACTTAATTCACCAATAGAATTTTCTTCTCATTCCAATTTATAGGGAAATCACTAGACTACAAAATGTTAAATTTCCCGGTTTTATTATCCAATACTATTTTTTATTCGGAACTAAAAGCATTCAATACAAAGTTTTCAAGTTTGGGATTCCCAGTTATTTGGAGAAAATAAAGCTCATACACAAGATTTTTTTTTTTGAAGGAAAGTCAGGGGATAGTTTCATTTCCTTTTCTTGACTCAGAAGCTACCATTTCATAGGCCAAGATAGAAAGTAATGCTTTTTCTTCATTTTTTAGAAAAGACTTTTTAGTTTTGTGTAAAGAAAAGTACTCTTCCTCTGTTTCTCCTTTGCTCAAACACTCACCATACCTCTGACCCCAGATGTGTGGGTTTTCCACACACCAAGCAACAGTCTGTGACACCAGATGGGTGTCTTGTACTTTACTTCAGTTCTGACACAATCTATCTGGAGTCAGCACCAGATCCCAGAAATTAAGGGTTCAGTCCCATGAGGCTATCCCACTTCAGACACCAATCACAAAGTCCCAGGTTGTCGCCTGTAGTTCTGACTCATCAGTTATAACCTGGGGTTCCCAGAACCCCCTCCTGGGGCTCCATAATTTGCTGGAATGGCTCACAGAACCCAGGGAAACACTGATGTTTACCAGTTTATTTTAAAGAATATAATAAAGGATATAAATGAACAGCCAGGTGGAGAGATACAAGGTCTGGAATGGTCCTGAGCACAGGCGCTCCTACCCCCATGGGGTTGCGGTGCTCCAGCCTCCTGGCATGTAGATGTGTTCACCAACCCAGAAGCTCTCTGAACTCCATACTACTGGGATTTTTTATGAAGGCTCCATCACGTAGGCATGATCAATCATTGACTATCTCCAGCCCCTGTCCGCTTCCCAGAGGATGGGAATGGGGTGGGGTTGAAAGTTCCAAGCTTCTAATCACAGATTGGCTTTTCTGGTGACTGGCCCTCATCCAGGAGCCCACCAAGAGTCACCTCATTAGAACAAATGACACTCCTATCACCGAGGAAATACTAAGGGTTTTAGGACCCCTGTGTCAGCAACCAGGGGCAGAGACCAATATATATTTTTTCTATTATTTCACACCTTGAAGAAATTTTCATGTTATTTTATGTTTATCTTAAGCTCATATTTATAACACAGAATAATTTTAGAATGTTACCAGTTTCCACAGCATGTAAGTTACTTTCTTATTGAAAGGTTATACTTAAAAGTAAAATTAGTAATTAAAATGAGTTTAATTATAATAGCATCTAATTTTTTGATTTTTAATTCAGCTTGAAATTTATAAAAGTTATAACTTGCAGCTCTTTACAGACACTTGCATACAGGTCATTTTTTTCCTGGTCAAAACATATTTATTTCTCAAGAAAACTTTTTAAAACAAGTTTTTAAAAAACAATTTTACAAATGGGGTTTTAGACTTTCAATTTACTTTTTTATATTGGACATTTAGGAGACACCCTTACTTATCAGACAATCTCTCTCTCTTTCTCTTTGAGACTTCCAGTCTCTGAATATCATTTTAAAGCTCTAAGTTACAGCACATTTGTATAAATTTGTAGAACACTAAGTTCACAGCTTTTCTTTTTAAAGAGCAAACTCTGTATTTGAAAATGAGAAGAAAGATTAATATATGGTATCAGGAATCCATTTGTTTGCAAATAACAGAAACTCAACCAACATTGGTTTAATTGGGGTGGGGAGGGGAGGTGGGGAGGGGAGGTGGGGAGGGGAGGTGGGGAGGGGAGGTGGGGAGGGGAGGTGGGGAGGGGAGGTGGGGAGGGGAGGTGGGGAGGGGAGGTGGGGAGGGGAGGAGAGGTGGGGAGGGAGGTGGGGAGGGGAGGTGGGGAGGGGAGGTGGGCGGGGTCCAGGCTGTTACTCTGGCTTAGCAAGGCCACCAGGACCCCAAGCTTCTTTACATCTCCTTGTTCGGTCCCCCTCAGCATGCGCACCTTCCGCCTTGTGTTTGGGTCACATGGTTACAAGGCGGCTGCTGCACCTTCCAGTCCTCTCATCCGTGTTCCAGGCAGGAAGAAGGAAGAAGGGGGAGGGCGAAGGCTGACTAAGCCTTGCCTTTTAATTCAGGCAAGAACATCTTCCTCAGGGTCTTTCTACGTCTTATTGGCCAGAACTGAGTGATGCGGCCATGCTTAGCTGCACGGGCACAGGGAGGCTGTATAATTTTAACTGTTCCGTTCATTAGCAGGGAAGTGGGAATGGATACCGAATTGGCAATTAGTAACGTTTGCTGAACTTACCTAAGTTAAAATAAGGGTACTTATGTAATTAAAAGCTTAACATGTACATATTTATTTAACCAGTGCATGAGTAACATTCAATGTTATCATCCCTTTAAGAGTTCCTTCTTATAAAGAGAGCCATTTAAAAATATTTCTCAGATCCATTCTTATAACCTTCTATATCTGACACCTGGGTATTTATCCCTTTTTTTCTTTTTAGATAAAAGGCTATTTTTAAAATAAAATCTGAGGAGGACTCTTTCGGTTAATCGGTGAGATAACCAGGCAGCTGTAAACAGACCTAATTAAGGAAATGCTAGAAGGCTTAACACACAAACCCAAGTGTATCGAATGATTACCAGACTACAAAATGTTACATTTCCCAGCTTTGCTCTATAACGTGTTTTAATTCATTTTGAACTTGCTCATAAAGTCCAAAGCAAGTGTTCCTGCTCAGCGGGAAGCTCTGCTTCAAGCGATCCGTCTTCTGCTTCTGCCATCGTCAACGTTGCTTCCAAGGATGCATGTTGCTCCGGATCCAGTGGCAGAAGGGAAAGAGCCGGCAGGACTGACTGTTCCCAGCAAGTTTCTAAGGGACAGGCTCGGAGTGGCTGGCATCACTTCCATACGCATGCCATTGGCTAGAACTTTATCTCAGGACCACGCTGACTGGAGCCCCGTAACAAGGAGAGGGCGCTGTGATCTTGCCTGGGAGAAGAGCAAAGGGGTTTGGGAAAGAGAGAGCTGGGTTCTGCCCCACAGCTGATTCGGCTGGTCAACAATTACCTTCTGGCAAACACTGGTTGCGTCTGGCAATTCGAGGTTGGTGGGGCTATATTTCTCTCCTCCACAATTTTGCTGCAGAAGAACAGCAGAAACACATTCCAAACTCAATTCTGATCAATGTACAAGAAGTCACCAAACAGTCACGTGAGCTCCGTTTGTAAACAGGTGAGTCCTCACTCTCTATCCTTCCTGACTGCTATGAGTACATTGAATGAAAGGTTTACTCCAGGGCCAAAGATATTTAAGACATTCCGATGGCAGAAGCAGCCAGCCATAAAGCTGGGGGGCTGGTTGGAGTGCTCTGTAAATTGGGGGCTCCCAGGGCCAGTGAGCTCTAGACGTCAGTGCTGGTGTGAGGAAGCTGCTGCTCCTTTTGTTTTTTTTCTTTTTCTTTTTTTTTTTTTTTGCGGTACGCGGGCCTCTCACTGTTTTGGCCTCTCCCGTTGCGGAGCACAGGCTCCGGACGCGCAGGCTCAGCGGCCATGGCTCACGGGCCCAGCCGCTCCGCGGCACGTGGGATCTTCCCAGACCGCGACACGAACCTGCGTCCCCTGCATCGGCAGGCGGACTCCCAACCACTGCGCCACCAGGGAAGCCCTGCTTTTGTTTTCTTACCTGTTCTTAATACAAGGACCACAAAGACCCAAGCCGTCTCTGTAGGCAACCACATATCCTGACCCACCCCACAATTTCATCAATTCAAATTATTTTGCTGTTATTATTATTTTTAGTAGTAGTACTAATTTGGACCTCAGGTGCAAAAGGGCTGACTCAGTGCACCCTTCAGCTCATGTCATGCTGTCATCATTGGTCTCTGTCCAAGGCCCTATCGCATGGGTAATCCATGTAACGTGTCAATGTATGTTCTTTTATCTGTATGTGATTTTGAAAACATGTATGGTTTGTGTGCATTTTTTTGTTAACTTATATTGATTCTGTTGAGTTAGAGATCTCATTCTGTTACTTATTTTTTTTCTTCCCTTATCACTGTTCTTACATGATGTAGCTATGTTGCTATGCGTGTTACGTTTCCCAGGAAACAGACTCTTAGATAGAGATTCGCGTGAAGGAAGTTTACTGGGAATGTTCTGTGCTTCAGGATCAACCCCTGGGAGACGGGGAGGGGAGGAGGGAGAGAAGCAGGACTGGACAGTGGGAAGAACTGACCTGTGATGCAGATGATGGGGACCTTGTGCAGAGCTCTAGAGCTGGAACTCAGGCAGAGTTGCCCTAACTTAAGGCAACGGGCCCAGTCTCAAGGCATCAACCAGTTATCGGACATGGGTGGGTAAGGCGCTTGCTCTGGTTGAGAGCAATTGTCAGATAGGGATGTGGCTAAGAGCATCCGTGGCCAGAAGCTCCAGGGGCTGGAGGAATAAAGGTTCTGTTCTGACAGAGGCCGGGGAGCACACTCTACTATCTGCTACTCCACACGTTACGTCCAGTCTGTTATTTCTGAGCCCTGCTTCACATCCCATCACGTTTACTTACATGTCTTCAGATGGCCTCAACTTCCTGGTACGGCAAATGATGTTGCAACAAACATCCCCATTTACCAGGTGGATCCGAGACAGCTTCTCTGGGGATTGTCAGGCTGGAGTCCTGGGTCCTGGGTCCTGGTGCTGGTTGCCTGTGTTCTCACCAGCGGGGCACAAGGGTGTTTGGGCTCCATCAACTTTTGACGCTACCCAGCTCTCTAATTTTTGCCAATTGGATGGGTCTGTGATGTCTGAATTTGGTTTAAATTTGCATTTCTATCATTGCTAATGAGTCTGAGAATTTCTTTATCTGCCTTTTAGCCCCTTGAGTTTCCTCTTCTTGAAATGTCTGTTCATATTCTTTGTTTATTTTCCTCTTGGGTTCTGAGAAATATTTCTGATCTCTCTTTAGCTGGTAAAAAAAACCCTCCTGTATAGATTTTAATAATGATATCCAAAGAATTTAAGCAACCCTCTCTGGAGTGTGGATTCCTGTTTAGAATATTTCAATGTTAACTAACCATTCTCTCTCTCTCTTTCTCTGCCTCACATACAATGCTGTTTATTATGAAGTATCTTTGAAGAAATTATCACTTTGATTATACAACAATTATCTAGTTAATTTTAACTGAGGATTTCTTTGGAGTGGCTGTTAGTGTGTGTGTGTGCGTGTTTGTGTGTTTAACCCTCACTGCTTTCTTTGTGCCTACTATTAATCTTTTTATATGTAAATCTACAAAAACTTACAATATTTTCTAACATTTTAGGGTTAGAACTTCCATCTTATAGTTGACTGAATCTATAAAGGAGCTGAACGAGGGTAGAAAGGCTGGTTTTCTTACTTCTCCTTCCCTCCCACCCTCTCCCCCTCTCCTCTCTCTTCTCTCTCTGGTATATTGGTCAAAATAAGAGTCTTGGGATCCCTGAGTTCTCTCATTTTGGGGATGTCTTTAAGGTGCATGGTTTTTCTCTAAAACAATATCCCGTTTGAGGGAAATATTTTTATCCCAGAAAATGTAAAGCCTTTCTAGCCCCATGATGCGCACACCCGCCAGGCCACCGTCCTGGGTGGGCACATCCTTGGACTCTTTTCATAGCTCACCTCCCACGCCGGGGAGAAACACCCTCAAGCTGGTCCACTTCAGCTTTCCTCAGGGGACGTTTATGTCGGGAGAAGAATCCATTCACACCCATCTGTCTTGGGTTGAGATTTTCATTGTGTACAGACCAAATCCTCCCAGGGTTCTTCCTGCAGAAGCCCAGGTTGCCTTCAAGATGGGCTGACAGTGCAGGCTGAGTGTCTCCCCACCCCCAGGAAAATTCAGTTTCCACTCCAGCTAGTGCACAGTTCTGAAACTGGTGCCTTAAATTAATTTTCTCAGCTAGGAGTGGCTATTCTTCAATGCACCTCTTTGATGCCACCTTTATCCTTGCGTCTGGTTGCCATGTTTCCCCTTGTATGGACAGGTTGAGGAAATCTGGCAGCACAGCTGTTGCAGGTATGTTGGACATGCACCCAGGTTGCTCATCTCTGAAAGCCTTCGCCAGAGTTTCCTGGTAGCGAGCAGTCTGTCCCACTGCCCCTCTGTCAAACCCAGTCCCAGCCGGAGGTACCTTCTAGTGAAAGAAGCATGCTTCCACTTGTGTTTGGGTCAAAAATCTGCTAGCACCAGGCTTTTGTGCTATCCTTCCGGCTGCTGTTGAGAGAGAGAGAGAGTGTGTATGTGCAGCAGAGGGTCTTTTAAATCAAAGTGATCTCCTGCCAAGTGACAGAGTTGACATATTTTTGTCAGGCAAAAAGTTAGTTTATTATTTATTAACAGAAGGAAAATACACAATGTAGTTTTCAATTTTTCAAACATGTTATGTCTGAAAAGGCTCGTGGCTGCCTATCACCGGCATTGCAGATAAATGGCTACATTTTCCAGAAAGCATCCTGCTCTTTGAGATCAATTCAGGCTCCCCAACCGCCTTACCTCATGCTTAGTTAAGTCTGATGGGCACACGGACGAGCTCTGGACTGCAGGATTCCACACGGGAAGGAGTGGCGGATGTATGTCTGTTACATGTAGGTGGTGGCCAGCTTATTAACTGTATCATCAGCCGTGCAGTGGGTTTCCCTTTATCTTGATGTTACGGAGGTCTCTTGGTAGATTTGGAGCGGGCAAGTAGCATAATCTTAATCGACAAAACCTGAGTCCATTTGGATTGGAGTAGTCCCACGCCTATTCTACACATTCACAGTCTCTCCATCAGGTGGCTCATCCTGGCTGAGGCATGGCGTTTCAGGAGATGGAATCCCAGGGAGTTTTGGAGTAAAAGTCTTAGGGGAGGAGATGGAGAGAGGAAAGCAAGATGGAAATTCTACCAGATCTGCAGCCCATATCTGAACTCAGGTCTCAGTTCATTTACGCTGGAGAAGGCACTGCTGGGAGGTGTTCCTGGAAGCTCAGATTCTCTCGTCTTCCCAATGATTCTGTTCATAAATATCTGTTGCCTTCAACTAGCTAAAGGCGACTTTCTCGTTTGCAGCTAGGAACCTTGACCGGTACGCTTCCCTTTTCTCCCTCTTCTCTCAACTTAATCACTTCCTAAGGGAATTTTAGCTTTCTGATGATGGCAATCCACCCTAGTATAGATGCCCGTAGCTCCAGAGGTGCCTCCTTTGCAGAGTTCATAAGTGCAATTATACCCTTACTTATGGGTTATTTAATAATCATTTTGTTCTCCACTCGACTGGTCATCCAGTGAATGAGGAGAGCTGGTACTCCTGGTATCCTGGTACCTGGCTCACAGGAGACACTGAGTAATGACTGTGGAACATCTTTGGGCAACAAACAGACGAATGAATGAAGACTCCCAATTGCTCTCAGGATTGTCATAGAGTCCAGGACGCAGAGGTCAACAGAGACCTCGGGGATGGCTCGCTGGCGTTACTGCTCTGGGAGAGGAGACCCATTTGTCCTTGTTTCTAAGTGTGTATTTCCACATAGTTTGCTCTCCTGTTGGCTTTTAGACTCTCTCTGGTTTACAGACTTTTTAGCACTCGCTTTATTTTTGGAACTATAGCTGTCTAACGGGGACTTCTCAGTTCTTATCTGCTGTGTGCTTGGGGACTAGTGGTAGCCCAAGGTGCTAAAAAGGAAAAGAGCATTTGTTACTGGGCTCCAGCACCTGCACACTTTGCTTTCTCAAAGGCAACATTTCACTCTTCAAGGCTGGTTATTTCTTAGCCACGTGGTCAGACGCTTGGTTCCATAGCCCAAGCACAGTGTTTAGAAAACCACATCTGTGTGGGAATCTGGGCTCTGCCACTCACCAGCTGTGTGACCTTGACAGGAGACCTAATCTCTCTGGAACCCAGTTCCTTTATATAAAATGAAAATGAAGATGATTTCCACATGGGGCCGCTGGAAGGGTTACGTTAGAAAATACCAATGGGATGTTGGTCCAAAGCAAAATACAGTGAAGTGTCTTTCCTCTTCCCCCCTTTCTGAAAACATCTATATTGAGGAGATAAGGTGGCGGCCACCCATGGAGACCCCAGAACCACTGAATGAATGAATGAGTAAAAGAATGAATGAATGAGTGAGTAGATGAAGGAAGGACTGAATGAATGAGGGTGTGGCCCACAATATCTCTGCCTAGGGGAGATCGGAGATCATAACTGTGGTGTAATTTATTGACTGAATGCCTAAAGGGTTGGACATTGTGGCAGACTCTTAATGGGAATTATCTCATTTAATTATCATGAGTCCTTTAAGAAAGGTACCATTATCACCATTTTATAAATGAGGAAATGAAAGCTCAGGGAGATTGTCACATAACAGTGGTGCCGCGACTAGTAAGTGGTTTTACTAAGGTATGAAAATGGAAGGCCCTAGATACGTACGGGTGTGCATAGGTGTATTTGCAGACATATGTACGTGCGTGTGGTGTTTAACTTCATCCCAAGAAAATGGTAGGCCCTTATGACATGACTGTGCAATTGTTGGGTGACTGTAAATGTCGGTGGTAATTAGAAGGGTAAGGGCAGATAAAGTGAAGGGTAGAACAGGAATAATGGTTTGACAATGTGGCCTTGAGGAAGGGAACTCAAGGTCAACTCACAGAGGGCTTCTGGGGCTGCGTTCCTATCTTTTAGGGAAGAGACAACTGGGCTGAAGGCCCTGAGTGAGGTCAGAGGGTGGTGCTTGTAGATCCTGGGACCCAAGGCTGGGGGCCTGTGTCCAGCTAGGGTCCTGGTGAAGTTCATAGGTACACATGGAAGTCTCTGCAATGTGATCGATGTATGTGA
Source organism: Orcinus orca (assembly GCF_937001465.1). Lineage (NCBI taxonomy): Eukaryota > Metazoa > Chordata > Mammalia > Artiodactyla > Delphinidae > Orcinus > Orcinus orca. Next base: position 28,416,448 of record NC_064563.1, read on the forward strand.
TCTTGTCCTCCTAAAGGTTTCCAAGTAGCTTTATGAATATAGAGCTCACAGAATATAGGCACCCACTCTTGGACTGATCTATGGGTTAAAAGCACCAGTTGGAGCCTGGGTGACCCTGAACTGTAGCATCCTGGCACCTCGGCTTATGCACTTGGCTTCTCTGCGCTTTGTAAATGGAGATATAAATCTAATAAAGTTTTGTGAGGTTAGAATAAAATAAGGCATATAAAGCACAGCATAGGTCCAGGCACTTAGTTCGAGCTTAATACAATTCCTATATTAATAATGATTCCCATGACAAAATGTGTTGGAATGGGAAATATTTCTAAGCCATTGTCCATTCAGCTTTATTTTAAGATTATTACAAAGGCCTGGAGAGGCTCTTTGGACGGTTTCTCCCTTGGTTTACTTTGCTAACATGTTCTGGTCCCAGTTGGGTGGGACTGATGCAGAGTGAGTTTCAGGGCAGGCTGTTAACACGGTGAACAACCAGTGGAGAGGAAGAGATTTCCCAGGGATGTCGTGTGTCGCCCATGGCACCTGGCCTTGGAAGACAACATTGGGCCCTTTACCATTTCCATTTCCCTTTGGCAGCCCAGCATCTCAGCGTGCATGACACCAGCCAGCTCCAGCCTGTAGGTTTCACCCCTCTGCTGGCCAGCACATCACTGCCGACATCACACCCCCGGTCTGGCACCCTCTATCAGCAGCAGTTTCTACCTGCTTGAGCTCCACAACTTTGCGTAGCCTTGGAAGTGCACTGATGGAACCTGAGGTCTTGCCTTCGTGAACACAATCAAGAGGATACAAACTGGAAATTTAAGGCGTGATACTAAGTGGGCTGTCAGAGCAGATAGGGCTTGAGGCAAATGGAGCAGGGTCTCAGAGGCATCGTGCCTATATATATGTATATATATAAAAGAATCTAGCTTGTTTGTCCTGAGGAACGGGGGGAACCCCTGGAGCTCCAGGGGCCTTGTATATGACGGGCGAGTTCCTGTAGCCTGTCAGCTGGGGAGGGCACCTCCCGGCAGAGCTTTGGTCTCATGCAGGCACAGAGTCAGAGAGGGAGGCCGGGAGCAGGCTGCTGTGGAGGCCGAGGGATGAGGGGATGCTTTTGAAAGAGACGGGAGGGAATAGGCACAGAGAGAGAATGAAGAGTCTATTTATCAGACAGCAAGAACATGGGTCCCATTGTTTTGGGAATAAGGGAATGGTGAGAACTGTCAGGGACCCTGTACGCTGGGCTCCAGAGAAGCCCAAGGATAGGGGTGTGTGTGTGTGTGTGTGTGTGTGTGTGTGTGTGTGTGTGTGTGTGTGTGTGTTTTGCAGGTGAAGATAGAAGGATTCCCAAACAGACAAAGTCTTCTCAGTCTTCTTGCTGCCTCTCTGAGACGTAGTTGGAAAAATATAGTTCGATGTGATAAACATGCTGTCTTAACATCAGGCAGAAGAGCTCCTCTTAGGGTGGGCACAATCTGTATTTGGGAGAAGGTCATGATGAACTTCTTGGGATAGAAAGATGGGCATGGATTTTGGCTGGAGACCAGGGTATGAACAAAAGATGATGAAGCTGCTCATCAAAGAGAAAAAGAAGGGAATTTTTTTTTTTTTTTTTACTGCAGAGAAGGATGGGGGAGATGTGAACAGGGGTAGGAAAGGAAAGGGTGGAGAGGGCAGGCAGATGGTACATGGCTGGACGAGGGTAACCAGAGGAGTTAAAAAAATGACAGCGCCTATAGGTGGTGTTTGCTGTGTCATGTGCAATGCGGATGCCTTCCACGACGCCAACACCTCCAAGAAAACTTTGTTTGAATTTTCCCTCCTTCTCTCTGGAAGCAAAAGGTAACACTTAACCCCTGGGCGGGCCCAATATGAATCAGGAGGGAGAGGCAGCTGTACCTGCGACTCCCATAAACCTAGGGAAGTGCTGTGGTTCCCCACCAGCTTTGGAGGGGGAGGCAGCGCATCTTCAGTGGGCTTCAGGGGCTAGATGGCCCTGCACGGCACCTGGGTGTAAGGGAAGGTCAGCAGGAATGGAGAGGCAGGAAGGAACAGGCTAAGAGAGAGAGAGAGAGAGCTGTGCTCAGCCCCACCTGACCTCTGCAATGCCCCCAGCTCCTCTGGGTCTCATCTTCTTCATCTTAATTAAGATTATACACATTGAGCTCCAGCGCTTTGTAGGTGCTCAGTAAACACCTTAGCTTTGGCTTTGTTTTGGTCTCCAGTAACAGTGCTGCTGAGTTCAGCTCTGAGGATAACAGGGTGCCCTGATGGAGCCCGGATAGTGGCCAATTTGCCATGTCACCACCCCTCACATCCCACGCCCCTCTCTTCCCCATGCATGGATTTAGGACAGAGCCCCGGAGAACAGTGACCCAGCTAAAGCTGTTTTTGCCGTCTTACTTCATCAAATAGTCTGAAAAATAAAAACTCTCCGACGTCATCCTTACTGTGAAATTCGAAAATCATATTTATTCACCAATTCACAGAAAGTGTCGTAATGACCACCAACATGAATCAGTTTGTAGACGTTTACAAGCCAAGGTTGAAAATAAATATCTGTCTATGTGTTAAATAGGCATTTAACAAATTACTTGGAAATGGCAAGAATCTGAATTGTTAGAAATTTAAAGTTTGTAATTCAAACATGGGTAAGATCACAGTCATGGGAAGAAGCCCAGCAGATTCCTGTGGTGGTACTTATTTCTTCCTATATCTTTATATACATACCGATTCTCAGTGCCCCTCACTCTGTGTCAGCCTGGAGTGGATCGGACAGCTCAATTAGGCAGGGAAGGGGTGCTGAGAGAGGGTAGGGGTGTGAAAGGGCATTTTCTCGTTCATTGAGCAAGTTGATAGTGTGCTCTCCTGAAATTAGATTCAAGATGCTGTAAACACACAACATCCTTCTAACGAGATAGTCCAGAGTTTGCCTTGTATGACACTCATACACACACAATAGTATATTTAGCAAATAAACACATTTTTTAAATTGAAAGAATTCACTCTGAGGCAGCTGGAAGATCTCAGAAGTCTGACACGTGTCAGGTACACACTGGCCCAGCCACGGAGATGCAGACGGCCACAGCAAGAGGCATTCTGGCCACACTGGCAGGAACTGCCCAGACTGTAACAGTGATCTAAGGTGATTCTATAAAATGATGCTACTGGTCTTTCCTCTGTCTGTAGTGTCGACACCACAGAGGTTCCAAGAAGAGAAAGCTCACTGGACCTTTTCCCCACACACTGTGGTTGGGCAGCTGGGAAGAAACAGCCATCCAAGGCATCTAAATGGTGGTGACATCTCCAGATGAGGGAGAAGGGAAGGGCAGAGAGAAGGAATTTCTAGACCTTTCAGACTGGCTGAGCCCAGAACCTTTACATTTAGTTCCAGAACTGAAGTTGGCAAAATTCAACGGAATATCATTGAGTATTTAGGAAATGGCAGAGGCTATAAGAGGGGCGCCCCCAGCCCTGTTCCCTGTAGAAACAGCTTGCTGGAAGTTATGCAGATTTGGTTTAAGTGGGATCAGCTCACTTAATGTAACATCCCATCGCTGATCACTACCAGAGAGCCAGACCCAAGACCTGCAGCTGGCGGAACGCGGCACCGAATCTGGGAATCCACAAAGGCTTCTCCGCAGCCAGTTGTGATGATCTACGAGGAGGATGTCGCCGACCCGCTTCTCTGCAGCTCATTTAACTTGGGGTATAGGGACACTACTGAGTGTCTACTGAGTGGTGACAAGCCGGACCATCAATTTCTAAATGCTTAGCAAACTCCTACTAGGTGCCAGGCGCTGTTCCAGCGCTTTGAGAGCTAGAAGTAAACAGCAATGAGAACAAGTCTAACATCCAAACCAGGGCTTCTAAGGAACTTAAAGTGTGAACCATCGACATCTTCAGTCTATATTTCCCTTATGTCTGCACTCTAGATATGCATATGACACACATATTTAGCGGTCCTTAGCTACTTGTCTCTGAGAATTTATATTTAATATATTAATTTTCCAAATGAATGTCCCACAAAAATCATTCTGACTCTTACCTTACTGACATCATGTCCATGCCAATAACATAGCAGACCCACTCTAATCCCTACAGATTTCTTTGAAAACAATTGATTTCTACATGCAATTTCTTTTCTAAACTCACCAACTGGTTTTCTTCAATCTCATTCCGAGCCTGTCCAGCTCAGTCCACCAACAACCGGTTCCGGAAGCACTGAGGTCAGGCTGGAAGCAATCAGGTGGATTGATCCATCATGACTAGTTCAACGAAGAACTGAAATCACCTTCAAACAGCTCTGACTTTGGAAGCAATGGATTTGCTGCCTCTGTGGTCATATGGCCAGACTCACCCCTACTTGACTGAAATCTGGATATGGCTTTCGATCCAGAGCAATCCTCTGGCTTCCCTGGTGAGGGGTGTCCCTGTTGCTGTCACGCCTGCACAGCCTCGCCTGTTCCCTCTCCAACTCTGAGTCACCTTTCCCCTCCATCTCTTCTCTTGCTTTTTTGGGTGATCAGCCCTGGCTACTGGTCTAGCTTACCGACCTCCAAAATGCTTCTGCTTTATTTCCACCCCTTGAAACTGACTAGTAAAGATGGGCATGACCTCTCCAGAATCCCATCTGCCAGAGGCTCCCCTGCAGCTGTGTAAGGGAGCTGGGGGGCTGGGGTGGGGGCTCCAGATCCCTGCATTCCATATGCACCAGGACGGATGTACTTTTGTCTCCAGGGGTGGACGTGCACATGATGGTCACACCTGTGACCCCCAGGCACAGGTGGAGGCCCCCAGCACAGTGCTGTTAACGGACCTTCCCAAGGGCTGATGCCTCCTCACGCTTTTCACTCCCTTTTCTACATGGGGGCTGGAGCCTGTAGCTGAGACTTGCGGTCGATTTTCTGCTTCTGCAAATAGACACAACCTGTGGGCTCATTTCTCTGATAGCTCTTTCCGCTGGGGAAAAGAACCCTCCAATTTTGTTTGTGTGTGCGTATGTGTGTGTATGTGTGTGCGTCCCATTTCTGTACTGAAATGCTCAGGAAAAAGGGTCTTGGCAGCAGAGATGCATTTTCATTTCAAGATAAAAGCAAACAGACATTAGAGGCGACGTGTTTCTCTTGCCTGTGATTAACACACACCGTCTGCATTTCGGCCCTTCTCATGTCTGTTGCCCTCTTTTCATTAGTCTGTTGGGGATTGAGCTTCATCTTGATGAATCTCCTCTGCAGTGAATCTGATAAAAGGGCCTGGAGAGCAGCACAGGGCTGGGGGCATTAACACAGTACGGCTTTCTCTCCTCGGATGCTGCCCCTGACTTTGGGGAGAAGTAAGTGGTCTCGTGGAGGCCCACCTACCCCTGCTCCGTGCCTAAGGGCTCCTGTTACAGGTTATAGCTGGGAGGGGGTCCCTCTTCAAACAACCCCACTCTCTTCTCTTTCCACTGTTGCCCTTCAGATGCAGGAGGATGCACTTCCATCCTCCACCACCTGCATTTATAAAGGACCTGAACTTGCACATGAAAAGAAGAGATGGCGGAGCCTTCCTCCACTGGAGCATCTTCATTTTTCAAACCCCATGCGCTCATGGAAGCTAAGTGATCTCTGCTCTGCCATTTACTTCAGCATGTATGGAGCACACGCGGTGGGCCAGCTGCCCTGCTAGCCACCCAGGGTGTTGCGATAGACAAGACCCTCTTCTTGCTTTGAGGAGGGGGCCTGTGACGGCAGAGGGGGCAAGAGTTGGGGAGCCATACCAGCCTCACACAACCATGTTTTCCAGTGCCCTGGTCAGGCACCCCATTAGGCATCTGGGAAATGAGGCCTGTGGTCCCTTTTCACTCAACTGAACGTTCTCATGGAGTGGGACCCTGCCTCTGGAGACATGTTAGTTCAGGGGTCCAGAGGTACCAGCTCTTCCCTGCGCCTGAGAATGGCAGGAACCAGCTGGTATTGGGACATGGTTCTCTCTAGTGTTTCTGGCAAATGTAAATGGCTGGTATGTCTTACCCAGTGGCACACCGCGTGCGTCTCACCCGTATCCAGGCTTCCCAATGAACACTCCCCCTTATTCACTCACTCTACGCGGTGTCCTGGCTGGATATGAGCCTCTCACCCTCAGTCCACAAGGTGTCCCTGGCCTGCCTGCCAACGAGAACAAAACCCACCCTGTTTCCCGAACTACCGAAGGCCTCTGTGTCCACATTCTGCCATCCCACTCTGCATCCTTTTGTCCCATAGGAGCCTTTGTGATAAGTGACTAACCTCAGGGAAACACATAACACGGCCTTAAGGTCTTGGGCCAGAAATGTTTCATGAGAAAATTCACAAAAAGAGGCCAGGCTGTCAGTGAAAACTCTTCTGCATCTCAGCGACATGAAGAAACACTATATCTTCCCCTCCTGGGTCCGGCTAGCTCTCCCCACACTCTCTCCCCAGCACACAACTGGACAGCCCTATTTGTTCTTGTTAGTACGTTCTAATTGTTAGAGATGAGTTATTCCCCATATGATCTCTGTGGTCTCAGGAGATTGAGCATTTAACCAGAAGACCTTTTCCAAGATGGGCTGGAGAAATGGAAGTGTCCTATGGGGCATTTGGGAGGACTCAGCAAGGAGACGGCTGAGAGGACCAGGGATGGGTCTTATCAGGAGGGGATTAGGGTTCACAGGAACTAAACAGCAGATGCTGGATCTCCCAGGCCATGTATCTGGGCTGTTTCCCAGCCCATTTCTCTTCTATGCCTCCACCCCAAGGCCCAGCACCCCAGCGCTGTGACTCCCAGAAATCCTTACACGAAGACAGATTCTGTCACCCACAGCTAGGTGTAAGTGACTACTAGGGCACTAACTAGTTACTTCCGAAGGTTTGTGGACCTTCACAGAGTTTCAGCCATAAATCAGAAAGTCAAATCAATAATCGGTGGACCTTAGGGATCTGGTTGATTGGGAAAAAGGGCATTGGTGGAACCTGGCACCTTTGCCAGGTCGTGGAAATTCAAGGGCCAAGACGTCTGTAGGGAAGGCTGCAGGTTCGATTTTGGGTTTTGTTTTCTAATTTCAGTAACATCCAGAGTGAGTTACTGCCCTTCCAAGAAAAGCCATTCATTCCCCATCCAATTTGGTGCCTGCATGGTGACGCTGCATGCGTCAGTCTCATTACAAACAGAGTGATGCTGCAGTCACCTGGCAGTGTCCTTAACTGACCCTGCTCCAGTCCTGCCAGGCCCTGGGCGGTTCCACCAGCATAGAGGCTGTGTGGAGACCAGTTCTCCTGGTGATGCAGGGTCATTGCTGCAGTGTGATTGTTTCCCCTTAAAATACAGCCTTGGAGGAGGTATCTCAGCTTATAGGAAGCTGGAAGGTGGCCTCTCTAGGGCTGGGTGACCTCACTACAGCTTCTCCTGGGCTGCGTCTTTCTCCAGGACGAATGGGGCCAGACCAGCAGGAAGTGGCTCATGCCCCAGGGAGGAGTGGAATTGGGACTAGACCAGGATTCTCTGAAACCACTGCTTCAGGGAGCGTGGTTTAGATCCTAGAGGGCCCGGGATGGGGGTGGGGCAGTCTGTCTGGCCCCCTCTCATCACTACACAATTCTTTTTTTATCTTGCTAACAGTCGTCTGCTCCCAATGCCAGCTTAAATCCTTCTTCTCATCCTCTACCTCCGTGGTTTTCAAACCTTAGTTCGCTTCAGAATCGGAGAGCTCTTTGAGACACAGATGCTGGACCCCACCCCCAGTTTCCGGTTCAGCGGGTCTTGGGTGGGGCCCGAGAATTTGTATTTCTCATTTGTTCCCAGGTGATGCCGCTGCTCTGGCCCAAGGATACCTTGGGAACCTGGGTTCCACAGGGTGGGGTGTGAACATGCAGCGGGTCCTCCGGAGTCAGCCCTGCTTCCCTCTCCAGCTCTGACCTGGGGCGTCCGAGGTGCTCGCTCACTCAGGCTGTCCCGTGGCTGTGGGCTTTCATGCTGGTCCCTGGATCTGGGTCACCCTTCCTAACTTCCGACGTCTGGCTGCCTGCTCTTGGTATGTAAGAACATCCTTTGAAATGTACGTCTCAGAAATAACTACATTTCCTTGTCGATTGCATTATTATGAACTTTCATCAAATCTTTAACCGTGGTCATTTTTAAGTCTTTTGTCATTTACAGACAGTTCTGGGTGTACTCTGATGCTTTTGCAAAAATGTTCCTATTAAAGGGTTTCATCTTCAAGGAATTCATGGAAAAGACTCTGACAAGTACAGGTTTCGGGTAACTGACTGTACTGCTGAACTGAATGAATAAGCATTTTCAGAACTCTAATGGAAAACTGATGAATTCATAAAAGTGCTAACAAAAGATCAAGATGAAAAAAAATTAATTACATGGGACTGAGTGAACTGATGAGGATGATTATAATTTTTGTGACTTTCTGTTCGAATATAAAAAAAAAAATCCCCCCCCCCCCAAAAAAAACAGCTTCCTTTGGTTGCTTTCACTGAATCCTAGCCCTCGGCCATGTTATTTCTGCCCCGTAGGCGGGGTGACTGGCTTCCCTCAGCAGGTGAACTGAGTCAGCCTGGGGTGGAATTAAGAAACGCATAAGGAAGCACTGCCTGCTTCCCTAGAAAGTTCTCCACTTGGCCTCAGCAACGTGTGGCAGGGCTCCCAGAATCACACCTACCACCTGACTTAGGGTGGAGAACTGGCAGAGCAAGTTATCCCCCCTCTCCCAACCCCAAACTTCTGTCCCCCCAGTCCTGACGGCTCATAGACAGCCTCCAGTTCAGCAGAGGGAACATCCCAGCAGCTTCCAAGACCAGGAGATCCTCACGGGCAGGGCCACGACTCATCCATCCTCCCTTCCCCATTCCTGGCACCGGGGGTGGCACGCCACGGGCGCTGAGCAAGGGTTTGCTGAATTACATTGAACATAGCTGCAAACACGGAATCCCATCTGTTCACTGATGGCATACAGGGGGTGTCTGATTGCTTTCTGGGGTGCCGGTGGAGGTGACATCTTCTGTCTCTTTTCGCCTCCCTGGGATAGTCAAGTTTGGCTTCTAACCCACTTCTTACCAAGTCAACTAACTCTTCTTTCTGGTTGCTGCCCAAAGGAAAACTAGGGCAAGGTCTATAAAGCAGGTACAGAATAAATGTATAAAGTAAAGCAAATAAAGGCAGGGAGATGAAGGTGCCGGAGTAGCCTTCAAAACTTGCATTACTCATTTCCTTTGCCTACAGCTGGACAACGGAAAGTGGTTCCATGAAAATTCAATTGTGCCCAGGGCTTTGGCTTGACAGCCTCGATAAATGTCTGATGCAGCTAGAGAATGGTGTAGCACCCGTAGCCTGTCAGAGTACATGGCAGGAGGCTTTGGGGACCCCCCAGAGGCCTCAGAATGATCTTCCCTGAAAAACATCTACTTTGCACTGGTAAATTTTTTCAGAGGATTAGACCAGCTCTCTCACTTTTTTGTAAAACTGATTTGGTTAATTTAAATGAGAGGACGGTTAAGGAAAAGTCCTCCTTTGGCTAAAATTGAATCATACAGCCAAGAAGAATGCTAATTTTGAAGTGTGCCGGGGCAGGCAGCCTTTCTACTGATTATGCTGTATTGATTCAAACGGTCACAAGAGTTTTAGATCATTTTTAGAGTGATGGCATGAGCAGGGCTGAATGGAAATCAGTCTGAAATAATGAACATTCCTGCTTAGAAATCATTATGGGCTGAGCCATTGGGGGAAGGCCCTGGGCCTGGGAGTTAGCCCTTAGCTCAATGGGGTTTGTACTCCGCGGTCAGCAGGTTCCTGGACCCAAGCCTTTCAGTTCTTGAGGAATGCTTGCCTGCGTTTGAGGCAACTCAACGAGCAATAAGTATTTTTTGGTTTTGGGTTTGGTTTTCCCCCGGAACATGGATTTTAAAAACAGCTTAATTAAGGACTGTGGTGTTATTTGCTGTTTATTTTGCAGGCAACGACCACTGGGTAGCTGCTGGGAGGGCGTAAGATAGGAACCTGCTTTCCCTTGGAAGCCGGAAGGCTGCTTTCCCCACACACATGGTTGAGGTGTGCAAACCACGGCCCCTGGGCAAAATCTGGCCGGCTGCTAGGTTTTGAAAGGCCAGTGGCCTCAGAAGGGTTTCTCCATTTTTAAATGCTTGAAAATAAAAATCAAAAGAGTCATAAAATTTTGTGACATGTGATGACAATATGAATTCAAATTGCCTGCTCCTTCTTAGTGTTCATAAATAAAGTTTTTTGGGAAATAGAGCCATATCCATTCATTTAAGCATATGCTACCGTAGCAGGGTCAAATACCTGCAGCAGAGACCACACGGCCTGCAAAGCCCGAAACACTTACTAACTGGATCTTTACAGGTGAAGTTTGCCAGTCCCTGTTGTATAGGAACAGAGGACATTGCTTCCCCTTCAGGAGCCCAACTCCCTGCAGGGTCCGGGTCCGCCAGGCACAGCCCTTGCTACAAGCAGAGGTGGGTGGGCTAAGCCCTGCTTGATAGCATGGCTGTGTACGTTCAAGAAAGAGGTGGTGAAAGCAGAACGCACGTTTTTGGTAGCTAGATTTGATTAAACCTACTAGAATGTACCTTTCTCGTTCTTTAAGACTGATGACCAACTAGCTGATTGCTTTACTCCACTAGGGCAACTCATTCTGTACTGGCTTCTTCACCTCAACCTCTTCTTTCACTTCCTCCCTGTCACCCGAGTCGTGTGAGAGGTTTCCGCCTATGTATTTGCAACCTCCAGAGAGCACGATCTGGTCATCCACTTGGCAAGACAAGCACTGGTCTGGCCTGTGGCCAAACTGGTCAGCTGTTCCCCCCCGGTACGAGTGTACATGTACTGCCGCTGCTGTCTGGGTGAGAAGCCACAGGGGATCTGGCCATCTGGGAGTTTTGGTTCCCAGATGCCAGCAGATGGAGCCTGGACAACGCTGGCCTTATGAATGGCATTTTCCACCCGCGGTTAGAATCCCTGCGAGAGGGCAGATCACATTACTCACCACTCACCTGGATACTCCCCAAAGCTTCTGCTACTTTTATATAGTCTCCCCTTCTTATTCTCACCAATGGCGCTGAGCAGGGTGCTGGGAACACGATAAATGCCCACTGACCCAGCAGCATCACTTCAAGGGCCTTGTCCTTGGGGCTGGCACGCAGGGTGACCTTCCACGGCAGGAGCTGATGGAAAGGGCTCAGTGGGAAACAAGGGGACTTGACCCCATTGTTTCTCTACATATGACAAGCTCCACTTTCACCTGTTCCCTCCCCGCCCCCAGCCCTGAAAAACCCACGAAATGGTTTCACATGCCCCAAGCAGCTCACCGAGCCGTGAATAAGTGATGTAGTCATAGAAGGCAGTTGGAGGGCACCAGACCACCTTCCCCACCACAGCCAAAACAAAAGCCCTAGCAGGAGAAAGCACTCTCATGAACACCGGACTTAAATGTTTTAAATCAAAATCCAATTCAAAAAGAATTGGCTTTAAACCTATAAATACAGTACTCATTTTACTGCCTTAATTTTGGAAGAATTCTGTTAGCTCCTAAATGCCTGGCTAAAAAGTCTCTTTTTATTTAACTAAGGGGTCTGTGAGGACTAAAAATCCAAGATTTTCTCCTTCTACATGTGCAGACCCTGCCTGATAGAAAAGGGCTATTTGACTGGGAAAATTCACAGAGGTGTCTATTTCCATTCAATGAATATAAAACCCCAAACTTCTGCCAGCGTCTTTTCTAAGGAGGGGAAAATCAGAGCCTGTGACTTCTCCTCTCCCTCCCTCTGCATTTGTCTCTTGTATGATTTCTATGCCTGCCTGTTTCTCCTCTGCAACTATCAAGTCCTCTGAGGGAGGAACTTCTTCCACTTTCTCCCTTTCCCACAGCTGCTGGTAGAGCGCTTGGCACGTAGTAGGTCCTCAGCAATGCCTGTTAGCTGCATGAATACAAATAGGTAGAATCAGGGTGGTAGGCACTGGGCCAAGAGTGGGGAGTCCCATCTTGTCTATGCCTCAGAATGACTCTAAGCAAGATGCTGAATCTCCGAACCTCAGTTTACTCATCATGAAAATGGGTCTAACAACAGGCGTTCCCCACTCCTTCATGGGATTATTGTGAGGCTCAAGGGAGGAAACAGATGCAAAAAACACTTTAGGCGAAGGAAAAGGCTGCCTAAGGTGGTTTCTTCAAATCAGAAGGTTGCAAAGACCTGTCACAGATCCTCACTGGGTGGAGGTCAGACTAAAAGACATTGATGGTGGTCCCCCTTCATAAGCTCTCTCTGAGTAGGAGAGTAGCTGTGTCTCTCTGACACAGGGAGTAGGATGAACAGATTCCGACCTTTCTTTTGAACCTGAATACCCTGTGCCCAGGGGCCAGCTCTGTGCCCGTGCCAGTACGGGATGGGCTGGGAATTGGGGTGGGGGAGAGAGGGGACAGATCATACATACTGAGGACAAAAAAAGCCCAAGACATTTGAAACAAAGACGTTCTTAGAGCCTCATGGAAGTCCTCTAACAGCCCTAGCTCTTGCCAGCTATACTCTCCACCAGAAAAGATCACAGACCAGTTACTATAGCAACAGTTCTCCTCCAAAAGTGTCCATGTTAAGATGGAGATGGAAAAGGTTTCCTTATTAAAACAAAGAAGAAGGAAAGAAGGAAATGGTTTTTGGATATATTTGCCCTCCACCCAAAGCATTGCTCCTTTTCTGAGAAGAAAGAAGCTGTTATTATGGCAAAGATGCTTCTAATTTCTAGCAGTTAAATCTCCAAACTCTTATTTTAGACTCGGCGCAGTTCATGCTTGTTCCAAAACATCCAGGAGGAGTGTTTCTTCTCAAGAGGCAAAACTGTGAACTAGGGGATGAGGGACCCTAAGACTGGACAGTGAGAGCCTTGTCAACCTTGGGGTCGCCCTCTGGCCCAGGAGAGCCCAGCCACCCCTGTCACCCAGCTCTGCGTCCACCGTGAAGCCCTTCCTTCTGATCCCTGGCTGTGGGCTTGTCACAGCTGTCACCCAGGGCAGTGGCTACGTGTCATGCTTCCTGGCCCTCATGGTGTCGTGTGGTGGGATCCCCCAGCAGGGCAGCACCGCGGGTCTCAGCAGCTACCAGGAAGGCAGGTTCTCAGAGAACTTTGGCTGGAACCAGGCCCTGCTGTGGCCAAGGGCCTGCTCTTGGCTTCGGACTTTTCCTATGAGCTTCTGTGGCCTCAAAAAGGACAAAGGGAAAGGCTCTCCAAAAGGGAAGAGCACGTGTGTGTGGCGGGGCGAGGGGAGCAGTGGGGACAGCCTAGGCAAACCCTTCCCTGCAAACTTAATTTGGTACGGACGTTCCTTTGAAGTGCTGAGGACTTAGACCTCGAGTGTGTGGAGTCTGACCATCCTGCTTGTAGGAAGCAGCCTGGAAAGTCAGGTGCGAAGAACCTGCTGGTTGGTGTGGAGACACCACGGAGTCAGTGCCCGCACGGGGGGTTGGAACCTCAGGGCCCTGTGAACGTGGAGCCCAGGTAGGGGAGCGACATGAAGGCTGACCTTTTCCCCTGCAGGGAAGAGCAAACACGGTACCCACGGATCCAGGCTGCTGGGTGAGCCCAGTGCAAGAGAAGTGGGGGCCACAGGACAAAGTCCCCCCTGAAGTCCCCAGTGAGGATGACGCTGGGCTTCTGGGAACCACCCCAGGGCTGGGACGCGGGGAGTACCCAAGGCATAAAGGGTGGGCTCCAGGATGCTGGGGAAGGCCTGCCGGGACCTGTCATAGAAGTCAGAGGCGACGTGATAGGCTGGGGCGTACATCGGGGTGGGGCTTCCAAAAGGGACACGTGGGCGGGTGCAGAAGGCGGGCACTAGTAGGGGAGGGTGGAGTCATCCCACTCCAGCTGCGCTTGCGCGGCTCCGCCCTGCCCGTGTCCGCCCCTGCCCACCCCATACTCCTCGTCACTGCCCTCGGAGTCGCTGCTGCTCGAGCTTAGGTCTTCCTCTTCCTCTTCCTCGGTCTCATCTTCCCCACGCCCTGGGGCTCCGTGTTTCTGGATGGCAGGGAGAGAAGGGAAACGCTCATCAGGGATCAACCAGGAGCCACGCTGTAATTTAAGTTTCTCCCTCCATTAAGGAGACGTTTAGGGCCCCTTGCAACTCCTTCCCTTGATGCTAAACCCTTGGGCTGGGAGATGGGCTTCCTGGAAGGGAAGTCCTTTGGTGAAAGACAATCGGAGGGCAGAGGACAAAGACAAGAAATGGCAAATTCCAGGACCCAAACTCAAGGTAAATCGTTGCGTTTTAAACATTGGACATTGAGGCCGATCCCATCCATCATTCAGGGAGGCTTTCGGGCCAAAGTGTCTTTTCTGGCATTTCTGAAACCTATCTACATAGGTGTCCAAGTCTTTAATGACTTGCTTCTCAATGCGAGGATAGCATTTAAACTTGTACGCCTCTTCCAGGTGGGAAAATAATGTCTCTGGGAGCAGAAGGTCTTCTACGCCGAGACTCGGCTGTGCCGCCCCTCAAAAATACTCCTTTCAGAAGGACAAAGTTCACGGTCCTCATTTTCCACGCCTGTCCCTCACCCGCGGGGTTTGTGTCCTCAAACTCTACCCCACGCTTTTCCAGTGCCCTCCCCCTCCTCCCAGCTTTTTGGCAATTCCAGTCAAATCTTATTTCTGGATTTATGTTTTGAGTTCATAAACCAGCCATAAGAGATGTGAGCCCATGCTTGGCTACATCCCATCTCTGGAGTGTTTTCTCTTCTACCTTTGCCTCCCCCAGATCCTACTCGTTCTTCAAGGCCTGGCTGAGGCTCCAAGAAGTCTTCCCTGGACAGCCCCAAAGGCTCTCCCTGCTCATGCTTCCCTGATTGCAGGCATCACCGGGTTAGCCCTTGGTGAGCACGCTCTGGCCGGGTACTCAGAGAGCTCCAGGCATAATGACCTTGCCTCCTAGGCCCAAGGCTCAGCTCTCTGAAGGTGGAAATGCTGGGGTCCCCAGAGTGGTGCGCTCAGCCCCATACCTACAGCACACGCTGGGAGCTGACTGGCATTGGCACGCTGGCTCTGAAGTTGGAGCAGGAGGCCAGGTGAGGCGGGGAAACTGGGGACCGGCTGGGATACTTTTCATTCCTCAGTGGCTCCTCCTCATGGCCACTGACTCCCTCGCTTTCTTACTCCTGCCTTTCCCCCCACCCAGCAGCCATGGGCAGACCAAAGGGCCCGACGGAAGCGGCTTTTCTTGAGTGTCCTATGTCCAGATCAGGGACATTTGGACACTCATGGGTGGATTCTGGGGGCTGATGGCCAACTGGAGAGAGAACTTTAGAATCAGACAGGCGTGAGTTTGAATACTGGTGGTGCCGTTACCAGCTCTGGGAGTTTGAGTACATTACTTTCCCTCTCTGAGTTGGTCCTACCTTGGTAAATGAGGGTGACTCCCACTTCACAGGTTGCTGGGAAGATTAAATGAGGTGGTGCGTGTTGAGGACCCCGTGCAGTGCTGGCGTGACGGGGGCTCAATAAATGGCAGGTATTACCATTGGGTTTTTGTATTAACGTATTCTGAGACTTTAAGTGAGCTCTGCAGGCAGATGGAGCAAAGCCATCTAATTTATACTGGTAGCTAATCAAAAATTCAATACCGAGTCCCTGAGAGTGAGTCAGCTCTGAGCTAAATACTACAGGGGTGGCCAGGGACAGACACTACGTGGCTGCTTGCCTTAAGAAATGTCTGCTTTTGTTTGTTGGGTGAGAGCAATTCACACGTTTTTAAGCAGTGAATGCATTTGGTGGGTAAGTGTGGCTCACGCAGGTTGAGAGGCTGGAGGAGCCCAGAGAAGGGAAGGGCCAGTGGGGCTGGGCTAGCTGGGCAGGGCTTCCGGCACAGGAAGGATGGAGCTGGGTGGAGGAGAGGCATCCCGCTCTGAACTCCCAGCCCCCGCGTGACGATTGTTACCTCCATGGGGTTGACCGTGATAGTAAGTGCCGAGTCGTCCCAATCCATCTCGGCTTCCTTGGCAGCCTCAGACTCCTGGGTGAAGTGCTGGTGGGCGATCCGGACCCGGTACATGCCCATGGCCACGACAAACACTAGCATGCACACGGATATGATGATGACCACCGTGGCGATGCTCGGGACCACTGGAAGGAGGAAGGAATTCGCAGGACGTGGTGAGCGAGGGACTAGCTCACCCTGGGGATGGAACACGATTGAAACATCCACGTGTAGGTTAAAGTCTGCCCTACGCTGCCCAGTTGGAGAGCTCTGCGTCAGAACCTTACTCTGTCTGGGCTTCACTTTTTTCATCTATATAGTAGACGTCATCATTCCTATCCCAGGGGTAGTTGTGAGGAGCACATGAAATCATCTATGTGAATTTCCACAGAGGCACATAGTAGGTGCTCAATAAGTGCACATTCTCTTTGATCTCTTGCTTTTTCCATCAAAGCATAGGGCAGCCCCCTTCCCCTCCCCCTGAGAGCTAGAAACTGTGGAGTTCAGTCGGGACAGACAGAAGTGCCTGCCAGATAGGAAGACAATATGGAAGGCACTGGAACAGAAGTAAGGGTGGGAGACTTTGCAATGTGGTGCTTACGTGTGTGTGAGCATGTGTGAGGGGCTCAGGGGAGGCTACATACAGCATGTAGCTTTGAGTTGGGTCTACAAGGACTTGCAAAATTTTACCCCAGCCCTTTGTAACGTCTGCTATTACACATTTCTTATAACTTCTTGTGTATGTGACCTGCGCCCTCCTGAGGCCGTGAGTGCCTCAGAGCCAGGCACATAGCTTCTCCACAGCCAGGCACCTCCTTCAGTTCTGGGCGCCTCTGGCGCTGCTGCACCCTAACTGTTGCGTGGACGGTCTTGAGTCACCATCAGCACCTGGTGTCCTGAGGTCCCTCCTCCCATGTGACCTACCTGAACTGCGCTGGATGCCAGTCTGGGATTCCGGGTGGTGGACAGACTGGAGGAAGGGCGGCTGCACGATGAGGTGGTTGACGTGCTCCTTGTCTGAGACCCTGACCTCATGGAGGACGCTGACCTGAGAAGAGCAGGGAGGGGTGCAGTGGGCCGGGAGTGGCAGGTGGACCAGTGGCCGCAGTTCTCCCGAATAAGCGAAATGAATGACTGGGCGGTCCGGGGCGTCCCTCACAACTGCGGGACTCACTCACCTCCAAGTTGAACTCATTGCTGGTGTAGCGCCCATTGAGTTCCGAGCACTTGAGCCTGAACCGCCGGGCCTCCAGGGCAGCTGGACGCCAGTTGCGGTAGCGGATGTGACGTAGCACCTGCTCATAGCGGCTCATGGAGCCCACACCTGTGTCAAGAGACCACACCTGTCATAAGAAGGCAGAAGAGGGGCTGGGGAGACAGGCTGCAGCTGCTGGCGGTGTGGGTCTCCTGAAGTCGGTGAGGGTAAGAGCTCAGGGTGTTTAGGGGCAGACAGTGTGCCAGTGCAGACACTCTAAGGAGCCAATTAAACCGAAGCACAGAATTTCCACATAGATTGGGCTCTGACCAGAATGTTTGGCCTCAATCTGCCAAATGTTGCTGTAATACTTGCTGAGATCAAACATGATAAGAGCAGGCACCCGCCTAGTTTCTACAGATTTCCCCAGGAGTGGAATGGGAGCCAATTCCCCCAGATACTGGAATAGCTCACCAAATGAGGGGCTAGAAGTCCACGCTCTGAGGTCAAGGGTTCCCTCCTGACCCACCTCCACAGGAGATGGAGCTGCCATCCCACTCATGACTCCCTGGACAGGGCCACTGAGAAGGGAGCACCAGGTGCAGGACTGAGCACGGCCTTACCGTAGATGGAGTAGCCGGCCGTGGAGTTGGTGGCGTCCAGGTGTCGCTGGTGGAGCTCACTGTGGTTGAGCTCCAAGCACTCCTGTTTGGGGTCCAAGTCCCCTCCCAGCACTAAAATGTCACAGAAATCTAAGTTGTGAAGCATTTCTTCAAAAACTGCTGATTTGGGGGCTGTGGGAGGACAGACACATGGAAAACACAGGAGTGAGGACAGCTCAGGTCATGGCCCTGACACACCGTCCTCCTCCTCCGTCACTGAACCCCAGGCTCAGGCTGGGTCAGGAGGAGAGGCTGGGCGATCCCAAATATCACCTCCACTGCTCAGATGATGTCCAGGCAGCCCCTGAGGCTGGGCGGCACGAATTTATGTGAAGAGCATGAACACAGCAGTCAAAAGATGTGAATTTAGGGCTTCCCTGATGGCGCAGTGGTTGGGAGTCCGCCTGCTGATGCAGGGGACACGGGTTCATGCCCCGGTCCAGGAGGATCCCACGTGCCGCGGAGCGGCTGGGCCCGTGAGCCATGGCTGCTGAGCCTGCGCGTCCGGAGCCTGTGCTCCACAACGGGAGAGGCCACAACAGTGAGAGGCCTGCGTACCGCAAAAAAAAAAAACAAAAAACCCAAAAAAAGATGTGAATTTGAATAGCAGCGCTGCTTCTGAGAAGCCGTATAGTATTAGAGAAACCACCTACCGCTCAATGTCCTTATGTGTAAAGAGGGTAAGGGCATTGAGAGGATTGAAAACAATGTGTGGCACAGAATAAATGCTCAAGAAGGATTGGTCTCCTTTGGGACCAGAGATGAGTGCCCCTCCACCAGCCTCTCATAGCTTTCCCCGTGTGGTCATGGTGTGTGTCTCTGTCTCTCCCAGCAGACTCTGAGCTTCTCAAGGGCAGAAGCACTTTGCGTGACTAACTCTTCAGTATCTGAGGGGCTGGCATGGAGCAGTATGATGACACATTGCTGAAGTGGAGCTGCACTGGTGATATAATTAAATAAGTAAATTGGTTAGTCTAGTTGACGAGCTGCTGCATCCCTTGGCAAAGTTCCTGGGGGAAGGATAGGCTGAGACACTCCATCTTCTTCTCCAGGGTGGGCAAGGTGTGGAAGTAAGTGGTGGGCTCGGGCTCCCAGACTTTCTGCCTTTGTGGCACCAACCCTACCATTTGCAGAGGACACCCCTCCCCTTGCCAGTTTATGGAAGGCTGGTCCTAGGACTGGAGACTAGCCAGTCTGGTCTCTCTTCTTCACTGCAGTGTGGCACTGACCTGGAGGTGCCGGCTCCCTACCCCCAGCCTCCAGGGGTGGCCTTTAGTGTGGAGGTGGGAGCACTTTCCCCATCACTAGAACTGTTGAATGTAATTGCCGTCTGTGGGCTTTATCCTGGCATCTGTCCCAGGCCCCGGCAACATGGCAGTCAGCAGACCCATCTTTCCAACCCTTGTTCCTGTGTTTCTGGTTCCTGGACAGCCTAGCTGTCCTTGCCTGATACTATGACCCCAAGTTTCCCAGGGGAGTGTCTGAGTATTTGAATGCTGGACAGGTTGGCAGTCCTAAATGAAAATCCTACTTTAGAATAAAAAGTGATTAGTAGTTATGGAGTCCTTGCTATATGCTAGGCACAGTGCAAAGGAAGTCCTAACAGACACTAGAGGGGGTACTGTTACTATTCCCATTTCACTGATGGGGGAGTGGACAGTCCATGGGGTGGGGTGCGGCGGATTGCCTGGGGTCACACAGACAACAGGGGAGGAGCTGGACGGCAACCATGACCTTCTGATACCACACTTTGTGAAAGTCTCAACCTCTGGGCCGGTGGTCTTCAAATATTTTTGACCTTGCGGGCTTTTATTGAAAAATTTGTGAACTAGAGATCATTTAAATAAGTATATTTACTCATTAAGCAGACTGGTGTATTTTGTGCATGATAAAAGATTTATGAAAACAAATTTTGAAAGGATTCACGAAAGATGAGAGAGCTATTTTAAATAATTATTTTATTTTGTTTAGTTTTTAAGGGATACCAGAAACATTTTTTACTCTCAACGGGTATATGTTGTTATAAATAATTTCGTACACTTACTTTTTAAATGCTTGCCAATCTCAATGGCTTCGTGTAGCATTGGCAAAATCTAAAAGCACGTTAATATACACTTAACAAAGTCTGTCATTAATAATGGTACACGTATATCTCTCTTTCAAATGGCCTGCAGTTTCTGGGTTTTCTTGGGAGCCGTACTCTTGTCAGGTCAAGTTGGGTCATCCTGGCTCCTATGACCCAACTGCTGACTGATTGCTCACCCTAGGTAGGAGGTGTGTTCACCCCACCATTTTCTCTCGTCCTCTTGCGCTTGCATATGGACAAAATCTTCCATCAGTTTCCTTGATTTCCACTGTGCTGAAGGGACTGTACTGCGCTCAGGGACTTACTGGCAAATCAATAAGTTGGGCTCTGGAGGAGATCCTTGTCTGGTTTAATAAACAGATAATCACCACTGAGGGCTCGCCAGTGTGTGTGAGAGAGAGCGCTAGTGGCTGGAAGCATACATAGTGGTTGGGCGTGTACAGTACCAGCCTGGGGTCAGGGTGGTGGGGTCTTCTGGAAGAGGGGTTGAAGGTAGAGGGTTTTGTCAGCAATAATGGGGAACGAGACAGAGAGGGACCTTCCAGGACGAGGGTAGAGAGTGAGTAGACACGTAAGCTAACACAGAGGGAGAGAGGGGTGTGATGTCATTGGTACTGAAACAGCACAAAGAGTGAGTCGCTGAGGGCAGAAGATGGTGGTGGAGAGGGTCACGGGTGGCAGACGCCATTAGCCTGCTTATTTACGGCACCCATAATAATGATTATTCTTACGACGATAAAAGTGAAATTTTAAAAGTACTAACAATAGCTCTCGGGCACTTGGCTACGCAGTCTGCATGCACCTCTCATAAACAGAAGGTGAGATGTGGACCCAGATAATTGCTTGTCCCTGCGTTGCCTATAGGCTGATGTCAGGCCTCGGGAATCCAGATACTCTCAGCTACGGCCTGCAGCCACCGCAGTCGGAGGCCCTTCCTTTTCCTGTCTGATATTAGCCACAGATGAGGGCAAGAGGGGAGATCACACGACCTAATGCACCTTGGAGAGTAACTGGGAAACAGTCCTGCCCAGACAGGTGGTATAACACCATCTATTTTTGTGAGCTAAGAAGGGCTGTCTTGCCAGGCATCCCATTTGCTGGGGACCAGCATGCTTTAAGGCAGTGGGTAGTTAGGATTATTATAGAAGCAGCCCTTCGGGAACTCAGGCCCACTGGCACTAGCACATCGTTAGCAGCTGCTCTGGGAGGGGGAGAGGGAGAGTTGAAAACATTCTTTTGGAGGAGGCAGCAAAGGACGGTTCTCAAACTCGTATTCCCCCCATAGATCTGGGCCCCAGGTTCTCCTGCCTTCCTTCCATATCCTTCCATCCCTCTCCCCCCCACCAGCCGAATATACTGTAGCTTTCAGTGCAACTCAGTGTTTCTTCCTGGCAGACAATTCAAATTACTTTTACTGAACAGCCCTCCCAACAATGAAACCGTTGGGAAGAACAACTGGAAAGTCCCCTGAGAGTTGAGAGTGATATTGCCGAAGGAGACTTTTGCGGTGTATATATTAAGATGCAGCTCTATTTTTTTCTTCATGCTTCTTTAACTTTTCTTCTCATTACCAAAATAATACACGTGTACTACAGAACATTTTGCAGTTGTAGAGAAGTGAAGGGGAGCAGAAACAAGTTGGCTGTTTTCCTGCTTCTCAGAGAATATCACTGTTAGCATTAGGTGTGTTTTCTTCTGGGCATTTTTCTACATATTTTTTTTCTTGACAGACTTGCGATCACTCTCCACGTAGCTACTCTGTAATTTGCATCTTGCTTTTTTTTTTTTTAACTTGCTGTTTGGCATAAGTGCCTTCCCTCCAACATCATACCTCTTCTATGGGGGTACCACAATTTGCTAAGCCATCCATTCCTCTCTGTTATTTATCTGCATTGTTTCCAGGCTTTTTTGTTCTGTTATCATAAATTACCCCGCTATGGTGAACAATACCTCAGTTGTCCTGAAGTGTGATTGACGAGAATCATACTTTACGTGAGAATTTAAGGTCCCACCCCCCCACACACACAACCCAGTGTGCACGTGTACCTGTGGTCTTCAAGTCACCGGGGGCCTCGGTTTTGGTGAAGGTGCTCACAATCTTGATGTCGGGGAAGAGGGTAACCCCTTTGGGGCTTTCAAACTGGGCAGTGGGTCTCCAGAAGCGGTCCGTGCCATGGAGGGTGATCTGGGGCTCGACGGCCTGCAGCACCATCACGTAGGCGTCCACGTCGGGGAGGCTGATACACACATCTTCTCCAAAGCACCTGGGAAAACAGCAGTCACGGCAACTGAAGAGCAAACCCTGGAATCATCCGGCCATGGACAAAGATACATACAGCCACCTCTAGTCCTCCACGAGACATCCTGACTGCCCGAGAGCCTCTGAGGATGTCAACAGACATTCAGATTCAAAGCCGCATTTTAGTTGAAACTACTAGCAATCTAGGGACTTGAAAAGCTTAGCTCCTGGGTGAAATAGGAATTTTCTATACCAGCAACAAGTAACCATTAGACCTTTAATTATCCTTTAACAAAGTAATCAATGGCAACATTAATTAGACAGCAACTGCTTGTCATGTGCATAAGGATTTGGTAAATAAATTGTTGTCTCCCTGGTTAGTTACAGCCATCTTACTGAGTGAGATGCCAGGGCTAAACTCTCCTGCCTGCCGGAACAGCGTATATGTTCTCTCTCTACAAGGATACCACACAAATGCGGTGCCTCTTCCAGATGTGCCAGCAGACTGCCATTGTAATCATACTCCTTTTTCCTGATACACTGCCACAAAAACATCTGGGAGCCAGAGTGGTGTGACAACAAGAGCAAAGCCCCGGAAGTGAGACAGACAAGGGTCCATGCCTGGCTCTGCCACCACTCCTGGACTGGGAGGCTCTGGGCAAGGGGCACGACTCCTGTGAACCTCAGTCTCTTCATCTATACAGTGGGGATGAATAATTAATTACCTTGTAGTAGTAAGGCTTAAATGCAGATGACATGTAGATAGGAAGCTGCCCAGGAGCCTGCATCATGGTTGGAGCTCAGTAAATGTTGACAGATCTGACAGTGTCATCAGACCTCATCAGGCATGTGTGTCACTGGCACTCTCTGCTGATCATCTAGACCAAAGACCTAAGCTAAAATGGAGAACCCCAGGGTCTAGAGAGATACTCTGGGAATGATGGGTGGACTCCAGCTGGTGGCAGCCATCAACTTGCATCCCTTGGCAAAGTTCCTGGGGAAAGGATAGGCTGAGACACTCCATCTTCTTCTCCAGGGTGGGCAAGGTGTGGAAGTAAGTGGTGGGCTCGGGCTCCCAGACTTTCTGCCTTTGTGGCACCAACCCTACCATTTGCAGAGGACACCCCTCCCCTTGCCAGTTTATGGAAGGCTGGTCCTAGGACTGGAGACTAGCCAGTCTGGTCTCTCTTCTTCACTGCAGTGTGGCGCTGACCTGGAGGTGCCGGCTCCCTACCCCCAGCCTCCAGGGGTGGCCTTTAGTGTGGAGGTGGGAGCACTTTCCCCATCACTAGAACTGTTGAATGTAATTGCCGTCTGTGGACTTTATCCTGGCATCTGTCCCAGGCCCTGGCAACATGGCAGTCAGCAGACCCGTCTTTCCAACCCTTGTTCCTGTCTTTCTGGCTCCAGGTGCCAGGTGACTCCCTTTCTGCTTCTCAGGAGTTTTTCTGGGGTCCCCTTCCTAGCTGCCCTCCCAAGCAGCTGTTTGGCTGAGAAATGATTTGATAGGCCAGTAAGGGTGTTATTTAAAGGTCACAGTGATGGTCTCATCTCCTTAATTTAACCCTGATCCCTGGGGACAAGAACCATGCCTTTTCTTTCTCTTGCATACTCATGGTATTTAGGAGCTCTGTCAAGGCTAGGTTGGTTAATTTAATTGAATTAATAAACATTTGTTGAGCATGATACTATATACAGAAAAACCCTAAAGATGCTACCCAAATCTATTAGAACTAATAAATGAATTCAGTAAGTTGCAGGATACAAAATTAATATACAGAAATCTGTTGTGTTTCTGTACACTGACAGCAACCTATCAGAAAAAGAAATTAAAAAACAATCCCATTTACAATTGCATCAAAAAGAATAAAATACCTAGGGATAAATCGATCCAAGGAGGTAGAAGACCTCTACTCAGAAAACTACAAGACGTTGATGAAAGAAATTAAAGACATTACAAACAAATGGAAAGATATACCATGCTCATGGATTGGAAGAAATAATGTTATTAATATGACCATATGACCCAAGGCAATCTACAGATTCAATTCAATCTCTATCAAAATGCCAATGGTATTTTTCACCAAACTAGAACAAATAATTCTAAAATTTGTTTAAATCCATAAAAGATCTCAAATAGCCAAAACAATCTTGAGAAAGAAGAACAAAGCTGAAGGTATCACACTCCTGACTTCAGACTATGCTACGAACCTAGAGTAATCCAAACAGTATGGTATTGGCACAAAAACAGACACATAAATCAATGGAACAGAATAGAGAGCTCAGAACTGAACCCATGCATATATGGTCAATTAATCAATGATAAGGGAGGCAAGAATATAAAATGAAGAAAAGACAGCTTCTTCAATAACTGGTGTTGGGAAAACCGGACATCTATGTGCAAAAGAATAAAACTGGACTACTTTCTCACACCATACACAAAAGTAAACTCAAAATGAGTAAGACCTGAAACCATAAAACTCCTAGAAGAAAGCATAGGCAGTATGCTCTTTGACATTGGTCTTAGCAATATTTTTTTGGATGTGTCTGCTCAGGCAACAGAGACAAAAGCAAAAATAAACCCATGGGACTACATCCAACTAAAAAGCTTTTGCACGGTGAAGGAAACTATCAACAATATAAAAAGCCAGCCTGATGAATAGGAGAAGATATTTGCAAATAATCTTATATAGTAAGGGGTTAATATCCAAAATATACAAAGAATTTATACAACTCAACAGCAAAAAACAGGTAACCCAATTAAAAGATGGGCAGAGGACCTGAATAGACATTTTTGCAAAGAAGACATACTGATGGCCAACGGACACATGAAAAGATGTTCAACATCACTAATCATCAGGGAAATGTGAATCAAAACCACAATGAGGTACCACCTCACCCCTGTCAGAATGGCTAATATCAAAAATAAATAAAAAGTGTTGGCGAGCATGTAGAGAAAAGGAAACCTCTAAACACTATTGGTGGGAATGTAAATTCGTGCTGCCACTATGGAAAACAGTATGGAGGTTCCCCTCAAAAACTAAAAATAGAGCTGTCACATAATCCAGCAATTTCACTTCTGGTTATTTACCTGAAGAAAATAAAAATGGTAATTCGATAAGATATATGCACACTAATGTTCATTGCAGCATTATTTACATTAACGAAGATATGGAAGCAACCTAACTGTCCAAGGATAGATGGATGGATAAAGAAGATGTGGTTTTATATATTTATGGTGTGTGTGTGTGTGTGTATATATATATATATATATATTTGTGTATATATATATGGTATATATTTGTAATATAGTATATATTTAACACATATATTAATACTATAATAATAAATGATGTGTGTGTATATATATATACACACACGGAATATTACTAAGTCATGAGAAAAAACAATAAAATCTTGCAATTGGCAACAACACGAATAGATCTAGAGGGTGTTATGCTAAGTGAAATAATTCAGACAGAGAACGACCGTATGGCTTCACTTACATGTGGAATCTAAAAACAAAACAAAAACAACTCATAGATTCAGAGAACAGGTGGTTGCCAGAAGGGAGGGGGTTGGGGGTGGGGTGAAATAGGTGAAGGGGATTAAGAGGTACGCACCTCCAGTTATAAAATAAAAAATCCACAGGGATGTAACATACAGCATAAGGAATATGGTCAATAACATTGTAATAACTCTGTATAGGGACCTGTGGTTACCAGACTTATCATAGTGATCATTTCATAGTGTATGTAAACATCAGATCACTAAGCAGTACACCTGAAACCAACAAAACATTGTATGTCAACTATATTTCACTTAAAAAAAACCCAACAAAAACAGAACACAGATCCATTGGGGTGTCCTCATAGGGAGAGCGGAGAAGCTGCCAATAGTTGAAGAGAGGTGAATCCTGTTTTACGAGAGAACATTCCCAGGGACCATCCCTGATGCCTTGGCCGAGCCCCAGGCTGCCCAGCGTCCACTCACTGGACCTTGGAAGAGACTTTCAGGCGCCGCACGCCCACGGTTGGGAACTGCCTGGAGTTGATGTAGGAGACCTTCTGGAGGGCACGGTTGATGTTCCCAATGTCGTCACCTTCCATCACCAGGACAGACTGCGAGGGGTTGAAATGATACTGGAAGACAGAAAGCAGTGTCACAGGAGAGAATGATCAACCATGTACCCAGTCTCACGGAGACCCTCCATCTCCATGCAAAGGCCGCTAAGGCCCGCACAGGCGTCTCCAGAGCACGTGCAAGTGCAGGAGCTGTGTGCACCGGTAACTGTTTTAACCTGTCAAGCGATCCCTGCTGCCCTCTGGTGGGCTTCGGGACCCTCCTCTGTAAGATTCCCCGTGGATTATAAACTCCTGGTGATACCACCGGGAGCCACAGGATGAATTCTGAAAGCCCAGACACAGTGCTCTTGGGGCCCAGCCTTTGGTGCGCTCATGCTCTGGGCTACTATGGGGTCCCTCCCAGAAACTTTCAGTTCTTGGACTGCCACGCCCTCAGCTCATAGCCCGGAAACCTGGGGCTTTTGTTCCTTTTGCTGTCTTGACTTTGGCCTTGAACTGCTCCCCCATTCACCCTGCACTCCACCTCCTGACCCATGTCCCATCTTTTTAGTTTCCAACCTTCAAGTTCATTTTTAAGTTAATGGCCTTCCTTCTCTCTTAGATCCGATTCTTGGTCTTGCCTTCTAGGTGCTAAACTCTGGTTTCCCATGAGTTTTAATCACCTGCTGTTTACACGCCTGCCAGCTGCCCTAGGTTTGTTATCTGTCTGTCCTATCCTGGGTCCCTGGTATCCCACGCTGGGTGAAGGCCCAGGGGCTACGATGCTCCCCACTGAGTCGCTTGGGTCCTCAAACCAGATAAAGTAGATCCAGACTTGTCTCTTCCGTGGTGTTCCCAGCAGTTTCTCTTCTTTGAATGGAGCATGGAGCATATATATTCAAATATATATATGTGCTAAGTGAAAGTGTCCATCTTATTCCTATCTCCTATCCAACCAATTTCCTCAACCTTATCCCACAGGTGATCACTGTTCCATTAATTTCTTAGTGACAAATTGCATTATTGTTCAAAATTAGTTGTTTCCCCTCCCAGTGAGATGCTTATACAAGCCTGTCAGCAGGCTTGATCATGTGATTTATGGTTCTTCCATACAGGATATACATTTTTGTCCTGTTGCGCTCAACAGTGGTCATGTGACTTGCTTGGCCAACAAAAAGTGGGCAGAGGTATTGTTTGGTTCACACCCGGGTGGTAGATTTCACAGCCAGTTAATTCGTGGTTCCATGCCCCTCTCCCTCTGCCATGAAATCTGCAAAGTTCCCTAATGGTCTATCAGCCTGGGTCTCACAGTGAGGGGGGGCAGAGCTGCAGCCAGTCTTTAATGGGCATGAAGTGCACACCATAAAAAAAAAATTGCTGTATAATTCACTGAAATTTTAGTCACTCGTTACTGCAGCATAACCTAGCGTATCCTGACAGTTATACCTAAGCATTTTATGAATATATAATCAATGAATATAGATTCCCATTTTTCTCCTTTCTTACACCAAAGGTAGCTTGTTACATACTATACTGTACTTTGCTTTTTTCACTTAGCTTTTGTCTTGGAGAGCTTTTATTTTTTTTTAAGTTGTTTGATATTATTTAATATTGAATAATTTACTTAACCAGTCTCATAATATGAACATTGGGTTATTTCCAGTCTTACACTAATAATGGCACAATGAATAATCTTATATATATAACATTTCCTAAGTGTGTAAATATATCTGTAGTATAAATCCCTACAAGGGAAATTGCTAGGTCAGAGAGTATATAGAGTTTAAATTTTGACAGATGTTGCAAATTTTCCATTGCTAGGGATTATACCAATATGCTCTCCCTCTCATAGCGTATGAGAATGTTCTTCCAAAACCTCAACAGAGCGTGCTGTCAAACTTGGGACTTTTGCCAATCTGATAGGTGATAAATACTATCTTAGTGTAGTTTTATTTTGCATTACTGTTTCCATGAAGTAGATTATGTTTTCAAGCTTTTAAGAGAAAATCTATCTATATTAGCTTTTCCCTGATATGACTCGGATGTCTTTACAAGAGTTCCTGTTCTGTGTCCAGACGCTACCAGGAGGTAGTTATCTCATGAGTACTGTGCTGCCATTGTCCCGCATAATAAGTCCCTTGCATGGTGACCTCCAGCCAACTGATAGCTCAGTCTTTGTCTCTTTCAACTATCATGTGATTGTTTCATTGTTACCTCCTCCCTGAAGCCTCCCCAGCTTCCCTCACTTAAGTCCCCACTGAACTCCTATAATGCTATGAAATGGTAGTATAATTATTATAGTGCAGTGACTAGGAGCTCACTGAGGACAGGGGCTCCGACTGTTATCCCCGAATCTCAGAACCTTGTCCTAGTGCCCCGGAAGCCCCTGTTAGATGAATGAGTGAATGGTCCCCCGCTGCCCTCACTGTTCCTCTTTCCCTATGATCCAGTTTCCTCCTGTCCTCAAAGCCCTGAGCAGGGTCTCTCTGAGCTGCGACGTCTGGTCACAAGCACTGTTCCCTATGCTGGATTCAGGAGCCCCTGGACATATGCACAGGTGATGCTACAGTCGGCCTCTTGTTGGTCTCTCTCTTGCTGGGGCTGACTCACTAGCTTAGCGTGCTCAGCCGTGGAGATGCCACATGCTGGTGAATCATCAATAGTTCTGAGTGTTTTACAGATCATCCATTTCTCATTTGAGCAGATTGAAAGTCATTCTTCTAAATATACCACTGAAGTTTCCATGTGTTTTGCACTCTCCCCGTCCCTGCCAACCCCTGCTGTAGCAGTCTTTTGGTGCTTTTGCTATCTGTCTGTGTGCCCCCCACCAGCAGACTGTGAGCACCTCGAGGGCAAGGTCCACTGACTTTTTTCAGCATCTAGAGGGTCCAGTACACGACAAGCATGAGACAAGATGATGCCCCCTGCAGAAAAGGCCAATCTCTGAGCCGTGCATGAGGGCTGAACAGGAAAATCAAGCAATTCATCCAGGAGGATGGACTGGGCAGCAGCCCGTGGCATCAGCAGAGGGCACTCCCACTGAAGCCTCCTAGGGAGAGGACAGGTTAGGGAATGTGTTGGATCTCTAGTGAATACCCAAGTCTGGCTGCCAGAGCACCCCAAGGACTGCCACAGGGCTTGAGGTGGGCACTGGCTAGCCATCAACACGGTTCTTGCAGGATCAATAAAACCCTCCACCAGAATAGGTCTTGCTTGTATGTTTGTGTTGTCTTTCGTGGCATGACTGAGGGTCGGTCTCTGGTTTTGTGAGACACAGGATGGTATTGGCATTTCCACAGGGGCAGGAGATGGCTTCCTGGGGACCTAGCAAAAGGTGACAGCACTCACTCTCCCTGGAAAGCTGGGCTGTAGCCACAGTGGTTCCTTTCTTTGAACCAAGAAGCGGTTAGACAGATGGTCTCAGCAGAATGGTCAGCGGTCCTGGAGGGTCAGGCTGGGACATCGGTGAAGTCCCTGCCGAAAGCCCTGGCCTGTTCTTTGAGGACAGGCTGGCTGTGGCCCTCCAGGCACCTCGCCTTCCCTGCCAGCTCCTCCGGGCTGGGACAGATGAAGATTCCCTGCAATAGAGGCTCTTCTGTTGCAACTGTCACCCAGGATTACTTTTCAAAAGAAGCTGGGGCATCAGCAATGCCAAGTGCAAGGTCAGCCCAGCAGGAGAAGGGAACTGTGATTTGTTGAGAGCCTAGTTATCAGGTTTTCTAGGGGAGATCTGTATCTATATCTATATGTATATCTATATCTATATATCTATATATCTCATCTGTATGTGTCTCTTTGCTATATCCGATATATAAATATATGTAAGGGTATATAAAAAATATATATGTTATTCAATTCTTACATCACTACAAAATAATACTAAGTCCATTTTACACACAAGGAAATTGGGGCTTAAAGGATTAAAGTACCTTGCCCGAGGTCACCCAGGTCATGAATATCCATACTGTGCTTTGAACCTAGGAGGGTTTTGTCCCAAAGCTCTTGCTTTTTCCCACGCTTCCACACTAGAGATGACAATTTGGCAGGGATGACGCTATGAAAACCAAAAGCGTGTATTCTTCAGGATTGTGGCGATTCCACAGTGTCTCATATGGTTACATAACAACAACCACCTCGATCATGTGATGACTCCAGACATGCTGGAGAAATAGCTGGAAATATGCGTGATCCAGGGGAAGACAAGTGAGACGAGGAACCCACGTGGGACCCTGTGAGTAGACGGGATGTTTTCTTAATCACGGCAGGCCCCCACTTTTTGGACTAGCCGGAGGGGAGGGAGGAGGCCGGGAGCCAGTAGAGAAAGTATTAGTCGTTATTCAAAAAAGAAATGAGGGACGAAGGAGGAAGGGCAGGTTGGAAGCAGTTTTAAGAATTTTCAAGAATGCCTTCTCATCTGAGTCTTGTGGCGGAAAGAGCCTAGACGTATTTTGGCCAAGTCCCTGAGCCCCAACCTCCTTATTTCTGAAATGGGGTCATAATATTTAATTTGTTGTGAGGAGTAGGGATAATGAGCTTAAAATAGCCCCCAGTGGGTGCACCGTAACATCGTGTGTGTCATCATTAACTTCTCATACCGTGAACTAGTTCTTGCCCGCCGCGCCCTAAGGATGGGAAAGGATCGTTTGCAGTGACTGGTTCTGAGCAGGTGGTATTGTAAAAAGTCAGATGAGCCCCCTCCACTCCCCACAGCTCTGGGTGCCATTTCATTTAGCGCTTCCTCTTTCACAGGCTAGGACCGCTGTGTAGGGATTGCTACGGTTCTTAATTTACAGTCCTAAGAATGCGTGGCTTGTAAGTCCAGCATCTTTGGTTTATCTGTTCTGTGGTGGTTGGAATCCTGCCCCTGTGGCCCCGTGGGATGGTCTAGAGCAGAGAAGATCACGCAGGGGCAGGAGCAAATCCAGAATCAGAGAGGGGACGGATTCTGGATCTGTTGGGGGACAGATTTCACTGGCTTGACAAAACACAGAGGGAACAATACAAACAGTAGACCAGGGATCAGACCCCAGGCTCTGCCTGTGAGGATGTCTGTATGAAATGTGCCACGAGGGGCTTGCCTGGGCCAGCTGCCATGAAATTGACAGGCGGAACGCTGGCCTTTGCAGTACAGGCGGTCTTGTGAGTTTCCTTCAGACAGGTGATTAGCTATCGAGAGCACCTGTGTGTATGCGTTTCATGCATTTTAAACAGTGTTCTGG
Source organism: Orcinus orca (assembly GCF_937001465.1). Taxonomy (NCBI): domain Eukaryota; kingdom Metazoa; phylum Chordata; class Mammalia; order Artiodactyla; family Delphinidae; genus Orcinus; species Orcinus orca. The sequence goes on from NC_064563.1 coordinate 28,447,904, forward strand.
AAGGTCATTCATGCTTTACCCTGCTTGTGTACTCCTCCCATCTTCCCCCTCTGACCAGGGCTCCAGGGTGAGCATTCTGAACCCCACGCCTGTCCAGATCATGCTGCCTTGCCTGGAGCCCTTCAATGGTTGCTTGTTGCCAACAGAAAAAAAATGTAAACACCAGACATTAACGAGGCCCCGTGACCCGGCCCCTGCCTACCTCTCTGGTCCCGCTTCCTAGCTTGCCTCCTGCAATTTGGGCACTTGTAACACTGGCTTTCTGCCTAGAGTGACCGCCCTGCCCTCTCCCTTGCCGCCCACTGCCTGCCTCTCTCCTGGTTGGTTCTTACCCGTCCTAAACAATACGCTCAGGCTTCACCTCCTCCCTGCTGTTGCTCCCGGTTCTGAAGCTCTGGAGCAGAACTGCCTGGGGTCACATTCTGGCTCTGCTCCTGACTCACTCTGGGATCCCTGGCAACTTTCCTTTCTCTTCCAGGCCTCCATTCCTCATGTGCAAAATGGGAAGATTCATGGTACATTTATCATAGGTGGTTCTGGGGCTTAAGTGAGTTAAACCCATAAAGGTTTTAGAACAGTGCCTGGTACCCAGGAGACCCTCAGTAAATGTCGGTGCTCATAATCATTGGAGCACCAGATTACAGGTGTCTGCTTGGGCCACTGAGTGCCCCAAAGACAATAATCTTGGAACATTCATTTTCGTGTCCCTCTCCGCAGCCCAGAGCCAAATTATACGGGTGTCCGCGGAATGTTTGCTGAAGTGACTGCAACGTGAAGTCGAGGCGTGATTTGCCCAGATCACTGGTCCCTCCAAGGCCAGCCCAAGTCAGAGCCCCACAAGCAGTTGGCCACTGAGAGTGTAAATGAGAGGGCCCTCTGTTGGAGTGGTGACCCCTGTCCAGGAGACGCAGGCCTGGGGTGGGGAGGCCGGGCAGCTCCATGGGCAGTGCTGAGTGGGGACGGATGGGAGGTGGTGGGAAACCTCTGTTCTGGTCACTCCCTCCTTGGGAAACCTTCACAGCCGCTGGGGCCTCATGGGGCTGTCCTGTGTCCCTGGAGACAGAGGGTGGGCTGCCCTCACTCCCAGAGAGGAGGCCAAGGGGCTGCCTGCTGTCACTGGGGTCCGCTATGATGGAGCGGGGGCTGTGATAATGTCTACCCTGCTCTTTGCTCAGGACCCCGAGGCCTGATGCGGGCAGGCGCTGCTCGGTCCAGGTGAGGCCAGATCTATCCCCGCCCATCGTGGGCGGGGAGGTCCTTGACGAGGACAGTCAGCCACATCCTGCGCCCCTCAGGAGGCGCTTTTCTCAAAATGTAGCTTGGATTCCCTTGGATCGTTCGAAGAGTTTTATGTTGTGTGGATGACGAAATTGTGAATCTGTTCATATACCCTTTGGCAGCCAGACATTGCCTGGAGCCCAATCCGGGCCTCAACTTAACAACATAAGACCCAGTGACCTCTGCATCTGCTTTCTAATTCCACCCACCCCGGGGTGACCTTCCTTTGTAATTAGTAGTTTCCATGGTCCAAACTTTTAATCCTACTTTTCTGTATTTCTGAGAGTTGTGCTTGCGTAACTGCTCCCTCAGTTCCTTTGGGCAAATAAACAACAAAGCAACCCCCCAACCCAGGAAACAATGAAATATAGCAACTCCCTCCAGGTAGACATTGAACGTGGGCCTGCTTTTATGCACTGAACTGATTGCACTCGAGGGCTTCATCTAGGAATTTCAAGAGACGGCACAGAGTCTGTTGTGCGGTTACGGTCACGGTCACCGATCTCCCTGCTGTGGCAGCACCTTTGCCATGGTACCAGCTCGGTGTGACGTGGCAGGAAATGACTCTGCGTCCAGGATTGCACTGGTGTTTAGCAGCCTCTGCCTCACAAGGCACCGTCTCACCGGGAGCGATGCTGGCTCCTTCCTTACCTTTATTCCTTGGCCCAGGCTTTCCAGGGAATTGATATCCAGCCCTTCCTTGCAGGCCTGCAGGCAGGAAACCACCTTCTGACTGTCCATTTTGCCAGGGCGGATGGTGAGACTGGCCAGGCTGCCGTGGAAGAATTGAGCAAAGCGCGGCTTGGTGACTTCTCCTCCTAAAAGATAAAGAAGCGTCGTTATTTGCCCTGCGGACATTGGGTAGGAAACGTCACTTCAAGGCGCCATCTGGCTGGGGAGCCAAGAACACAGTGGCTGCATCCCCTGAACCCGAGCTTTTCCTTCCAAGTGGTGAGCGCAGAGTTGTGAAGCCCGAGTCTCGAGAGGATGTCATTGGCCGCCAAGACCTTGGCACTCCTCCAGGTGCACCTGTTTAGGAATCTGGAATGCCTGAATTTAAAACATTTACTTTCAGAGGCGCGGGAGGTCTTAAAAGACAGGAAGGGCCTACTGAGTAAAAGTAGGAGAGGGAGAATCTACCAGTGATGAAAGACGCGCCGTGCGCCAGGCTGTGTGCTGGGGACTTCACCTGAGCGAGCCTGCAAAGAAGGGATCATTGTTTCCAACTGACGGATGAAGAACCCTGGGACTCAGAAAGGTTGAGGGACTTGCCCCAGGACACACAGCTAAATGCTGGAGCTGGTACTCTAGTGGTGTATGTGACTGCAGAGCTGGCATTTGCTCTCCTGTATTCATTCCACAGAGAGGCTGGCATGCGATTGAGGGGTCCTAGGAGCCCCATGTCCCTGGGTTCTGGCTGTCTCACAGTGAGTTGATTTCACATCAGCTCCGATCGAGGTTCTCTGGCATATAAGGGCTTCCTTGATTCTGTTCTACCTCGGACCTTCTTCTCGTCACCCAAGAGTTTTTTTTACTGTTCCCTCTACTGGTTGTGCTGAGTCCCGTCTGAGCCCAGGTTCGCTCTTCTGCGTGTGAAATTGATCAACGCGGCTTGTGTTGCAAAGGCAGCCTGGAAGCCACCTCTTGTCATTTTTCTCCCTCGTTTCCTTAAAATAAAAGCCGCGCTAAGGTCCATTGGAAGCCTCACCTCCTCCACGAAGCCCTCCCCACTGACTTCACGGAGCACAGACCCCTTCCATCCCTGGGCAGCTTATGTCAATGATCTTAGTCTGGATCTTGCATTTCTGTTTGTTCAGAGAGGTGGCTGAACGTACAGGAAAGATGGATCTGGGTGGAAAGCCAGCTTTGCTAATTCCCTGAGGAGGTTCTGTTGCCTCTCTGAGCCTCCACTTGCTTGTAGGGGACGTTGCTGGGTTTTGCCTCCTGATTCTCCTGCGCTGTCTCAGCCGTGGCCCCCATCCGTGTGCTCCATGAGAAACCTCCCTGTGGACAGCTTTCCCCAGCATCTGGAGGGCAGGTTCCTGGAAGGTTCTGCCGGAGTAACACCACAGCGATTTCTCTGCCCTTCAGTGAGCCACGCTGTGTCAGCCAAGTCTGGAGCTCTGCCTGGGTGGCAGAGGGCTCTCCACAGGGTGCTCTTTTTCAGCCCCAGGGAGGGTGGGTGTCCTGATATCTGCATTCCTATAGCCTTCAGAGTTCTCTCTACTTAGCAGCTAATCCTTCCTTATTCTAATACGCTGTTATAGTTAATAATTTTTTATATTTCCTTGTTGAAATTACTGTGTGGTTTCTCTCTCCTGGCTGGGTCCAGACTGATACACCCTCTAGGTTTGCACACATACATTTGCTCACACCCGTTCCTCTCACACTGAGAGGATCAGGCAGATCCCACTGGTTCTTCAAGGCCCCTTAGGCCCCCTGCCTACCTTGCCCTCTCCCTGCTCTGAGCCTGGAACACAATAGTTCATTTTAATGCACCCTCACAGCTCAGCATTGTTAGTTAATGTATTTGTGCTTTATGTCTTCAATAGCCTATAAGGGGTGGTTCTTGACTTCGGCTACACATTTTAATCACCTGGGGATATTTACTTATTTATTATTTTTATTTTTTGCGGTACACGGGCCTCTCACTGTTGTGGCCTCCCCCGTTGCGGAGCACAGGCTCCAGACGCGCAGGCCCGGCAGCCATGGCTCACGGGCCCAGCCGCTCCGCGGCATGTGGGATCTTCCCGGACCGGGACACGAACCCGTGTCCCCTGCATCGGCAGGCGGACTCTCAACCACTGTGCCACCAGGGAAGCCCCCACCTGGGGATATTTAAAAAGATAAACTGACCCTGGTGAGGGGTCCCACCCCCAGAGATTGTGACCTAACTGGTGTGGGGAGTTTTTTTAAAAATTGAAGTATAGTTGATTTACAACGTTGTGTTAGTTTCAATTATATGGCACAGGTTCTTTTCCCCTATAAGTTACTACAAAATATTGACCATAGTGTAGTTCCCTGTGCTATATAGTAGGTCCTTGTCGGTTATCTATTTTCTATATAGTAGTGTGCATGTGTGAATCCCAACCTTCTATTTATCCCTTAGCCCTGTTCTTTCCCCTTTGGTAACCATAAGTTTGTTTTCTATGTCTGTGAATCTCTTTCTGTTTTGTAAATAAGTTCATCTGTATCTTTTTTTTTTTTAGATTCCACACATAAGTGATTTTATAATATGATATTTGTCTTTGTCTGACTTACTTCACTTAGTATGATCATCTCTAGGTCCACTCGTGTTCCTGCAAATGGCATTGTTTCATTCTTTTTGATGGCTGAGTAATATTCCACTCTGTGTATATACCACATCTTCTCTATCCATTCCTCTGTCTCTTTCAGGTGAATCAAACATGAAGTCAAGGTTAAGAACCAGTGGGCTATACACTTCCTGAGGCCAGGCTTCTACATACTCCTTGAGTCAGCTCTCTCCTTTATGCCACCCACAGGCTTACTCTTGCCCCTCTCCATACGCTGCTGGAATTTATTGTTTTAAGTCTGTCTGCTGGATGGCAGGGAATACTCATGCAGGATTCATTGTAATGAAGACAATACTGAACAGGTATTGGGGCTGAGGGCTGCCCCAGGCACTTTGCACAAGTTGGCTCATTTATCCCTCTCAATAACATGAGCCCCTGTCCCTGTGTCATCAAACATCTTGCACCCTGCCTGGCACACAGCAGACGCTTCATAATTGTTTGCTGAATTGAAGAAGGTGGTCCAGCAGAGTTGTAGACCTGTGGTGCCTCTCCAGCATCCATCTCAATCCTGTCCTCTTGCAATGGCAGCCCTGAGGTTTGGGGGGTTGACTTGAGTTCCAGGGATGGACTCTGTTTAGTCAAAGGTTATTCCATCTCCATTGCTCCAGGGACAGAATGAGGCCTATACTTGGGCCCCCTCATACCAAGATGAAGCCAATCAGCATCAAAAAGCCATAGGAGTTGGTCTAGGGTTAATCATAAGACCGAATTTAAGCCAGTGAGCTAAGCGGGGAAATTGACTGGCAGCCTCTGGGAAAAGAGCTTCCATCTTCTCTCTAGAAAGTTTCTGGAACCTGCTCTTGCTCTCTTTCCCTGGAGATCATTATGTGAAGATAGAAGGCTGAGAGCGGCTGCAGCCATCCTGCAAGCAGACCAGGGACAACCAAGGCAATTCCTGGAGGGGGCGGAGCCAGGAGAGCAGAGAAGGCTGAGCGAACCCTGAGCAGACCTCCTCACTGCTTTACCACGGAGTGTGCTCAGCTGTGGCAGCCAATCGTCCATCTTTACAGCTTAAGCTGCTTTAACTCAGACCGTTGTTACTTGACACCCAGAGCATCTTCACATTGGAAATGAAAGGAGAAACCTCTATTGAAGTGATCAGTCCACACGTTTGGCTTTGAGGGATGACCTGAGGTGACCATGGCTTTGGGTATGGGGGAGCCAATGTGGGGTCTTTGGATTTAGGCCCTCGAAGCCCTCATAGATACGGCACTCCTCACAGCCATTAGCATGTCCCTGCCCTAGTAAAGGGACACTTCTGTTGATCTGCAGGAGGAAGGGTGTGAGCCTGGGTCTGAATGGTAGAGCGGCCCACTCCAAGGCATCCAGGTGGTCATCCCTTCCCCGCCTTGTCCCCCACTTGGAGCAGCAGATCCAACAACAACTCTCAATGACTGGCATGAACTATGTCCCCAATGCTGTTGAATCTTCATCAAACTCTTGGGAGGTAGGTACTTATTCTTTTTTATTTATTTTTTACATCTTTACTGAAGTATAATTGCTTTACAATGTTGTGTTAGTTTCTGCCGTATAACAAAGTGAATCAGCTATACGTATATATATATCCCCATATCCTCTCCCTTTTGCACCTCCCTCCTACCCTCCCTATCCCACCCCTCTAGGTGGTCACAAAGCACCGAGCTGATCTCCCTGTGCTATGCGGCTGCTTCCCACTAGCTATCTCTTTTACATTTGGTAGTGTATATATGTCCATGTCACTCTCTCACTTTGTCACAGCTTACCCTTCCCCCTCCCCATATCCTCAAGCCCATTCTCTACTAGGTTTGTATCTTTATTCCTGTCCTGTCCCTAGGTTCTTCATGACCATTTTTTTGTTTGTTTTTTAGATTCCATATATATGTCTTAGCATACGGTATTTGTTTTTCTCTTTCTGACTTACTTCACTCTGTATGACAGACTCTAGGTCCATCCATCTCACTACAAATAATTCAGTTTCGTTTCCTTTTATGGCTGAGTAATAATCCATTGTATATATGTGCCACATCTTCTTTATCCATTCATCTGTCGATGGACACTTAGGTTGCTTCCATTTCCTGGCTATTGTAAATACAGCTGCAATGAACATATTGGTACATGACTCTTTTTGAATTATGGTTTGCTCAGGGTATATGCCCAGTAGTGGGATTGCTGGGTCATATGGTAGTTCTATTTGTAGTTTTTTAAGGAACCTCCATACTGTTCTCCATAGTGGCTGTATCAATTTGCATTCCCACCAACAATGCAAGAGTGTTTCCTTTTCTCCACACCCTCTCCAGCATTTATTGTTTGTAGACTTTTTGGTGATGGCCATTCTGACCGGTGTGAGATGATATCTCATTGCAGTTTTGATTTGCATTTCTCTAATGATTAATGATGTTGAGCATTCTTTCATGTGTTTGTTGGCAATCTGTGTATCTTCTATGGAGAAATGTCTATGTAGGTCTTCTGCCCATTTTTGGATTGCGTTGTTTGTTTTTTTGTTATTGACCTGCATGAGCTGCTTGTAAATTTTGGAGATTAATCCTTTGTCAGTTGCTTCACTTGCAAATATTTTCTCCCATTCTGAGGGTTGTCTTTTGGTCTTGTTTATGGCGTCCTTTGCTGTGAAAAATCTTTTAAGTTTCATTAGGTCCCATTTGTTTATTTTTGTTTTTATTTCCATTTCTCTAGGAGGTGGGTCAAAAAGGATCTTGCTGTGATTTATGTCATAGTGTTCTGCCTATGTTTTCCTCTAAGAGTTTGATAGTTTCTGGCCTTACATTTAGGTCTTTAATCCATTTTGAGCTTATTTTTGTGTATGGTGTTAGGGAGTGTTTAAATCTCATACTTTTACATGTACCTGTCCAGTTTTCCCAGCACCACTTACTGAAGAGGCTGTCTTTTCTCCACTGTATATTCTTGCCTCCTTTATCATAGATAAGGTGACCATATGTGCGTGGGTTTGTCTCTGGGCTTTCTATCCTGTTCCATTGATCTATATTTCTGTTTTTGTGCCAGTACCATACTCTCTTGATTACTGTAGCTTTGCAGTATAGTCTGAAGTCTGGGAGCCTGATTCCTCCAGCTCTGTTCTTCGTTCTCAAGATTGCTTTGGCTATTCAGGGTCTTTCGTGTTTCCATACAAATTGTGAACTTTTTTGTTCTAGTTCTGTGAAAAATGGCATTGGTAGTTTGATAGGGATTGCATTGAATCTGTAGATTGCTTTGGGTAGTAGAGTCATTTTCACAATGTTGATTCTTCCAATCCAAGAACATGTTATATCTCTCCATCTGTTTGTATCATCTTTAATCACTTTCATCAGTGTCTCATAATTTTCTGCATACAGGTCTTCTGTCTCCTTAGGTAGGTTTATTCCTAGATATTATATTCTTTTCGTTGCAATGGTAAATGGGAGTGTTTTCTTAATTTCACTTTCAGATTATTCATCATTAGTGTATAGGAATGCAAGAGATTTCTGTGCATTAATTTTGTATCCTGCTACTTTACCAAATTCATTGATTAGCTCTAGTAGTTTTTTGGTAGCATCTTCAGGATTCTCCATGTATAGTATCATGTCATCTGCAAACAGTGACAGCTTTACTTCTTCTTTTTCAATTTGGATTCCTTTTATTTCTTTTTCTTCTCTGATTGTTGTGGGTAAAACTTCCAAAACTATGTTGAATAATAGCGGTGAGAATGGGCAACCTTGTCTTGTTCCTGATCTTAGTGGAAAAGGTTTCAGTTTTTCACCATTGAGGATGATGTTGGCGGTGGGTTTGTCATATATGGCCTTTATTATGTTGAGGTAAGTTCCCTCTATGCCTACATTCTGCAGGGTTTTTCTCATAAATGGGTGTTTAATTTTGTCAAAAGCTTTCTCTGCATCTATTGAGATGATCATATGGTTTTCCTCCTTCAACTTGTTAATATGGTTTATCACGTTGATAGATTTGCGTATATTGAAGAATCCTTGCATTCCTGGGATAAACCCCACTTGATCATGGTTTATGATCCTTTTAATGTGCTGTTGGATTCTGTTTGCTAGTATTTTGTTGAGGATTTTTGCATCTACGTTCATCAGTGATATTGGCCTGTAGTTTTCTTTCTTTGTGACATCTTTGGTTTTGGTATCAGAGTGATGGTGGCCTCGTAGAATGAGTTTGGGAGCGTTCTTCCCCCCACTGTATTTTGGAAGAGTTTGAGGATAGGTGTTAGCTCTTCTCTAAATGTTTGATAGAATTCGCCTGTGAAGCCATCTGGGCCTGGGCTTTTGTTTGTTGGAAGATTTTTAATCACAGTTTCAATTTCAGTGCTTGTGATTGTTCTGTTCATTTTTTCTATTTCTTCCTGGTTCAGTCTCGGAAGGTTGTGCATTTCTAAGAATTTGCCCATTTCTTCCAGGGTGTCTATTTTATTGGCATATAGTTGCTTGTAGTAATCCCTCATGATCCCCTGTATTTCTGCAGTGTCAGTTGTTACTTCTCCTTTTTCATTTCTAATTCTATTGATTTGAGTCTTCTCCCTTTTTTTCTTGATGAGTCTGGCTAATGTTTTATCAATTTTATCTTCTCAATGAAACAGCTTTTAGTTTTATTGATCTTTGCTATCATTTCCTTCATTTCTTTTTATTTATTTTTGATCTGATCTTTGTGATTTCTTTCCTTCTGCTACCTTTGGGGTTTTTTTGTTCTTCTTTCTCTAATTGCTTTAGGTGTAAGGTTAGGTTGTTTATTTGAGATGTTTCTTGTTTCTTAAGGTAGGATTTTATTGCTATAAACTTCCCCCTTAGAACTGCTTTTGCTGCATCCCATAGGTTTTGGGTTGTCGTGTTTTCATTGTCATTTGTTTCTAGGTATTTTCATTTCTTTTTATGGCTGAGTAATATTCCATTGTATATATGTGCCACATCTTCTTTATCCATTCATTTGTCAGTGGACACTTAGGTTGCTTCCATTTCCTGGCTATTGTAAGCAGAGCTGCAATGAATACTGTGGTACATGACTCTTTTTGAATTATGGTTTTCACAGGGTATATGCCCAGTAGTGGGATTGCTGGGTCATATAGTAATTCTATTTGTAGTGTTTTTTTTTGTTTGTTTGTTTGTTTTTTTGTGGTATGCAGGCCTCCTACTGTTGTGGCCTCTCCCGTTGCGGAGCACAGGCTCCGGACGTGCAGGCTCAGCGGCCATGGCTCACAGGCCTAGCCGCTCCGCGGCATGTGGGATCTTCCCAGACTGGGGCACGAACCCGTGTCCCCTGCATCGGCAGGTGGACTCTCAACCACTGCGCCACCAGGGAAGCCCCCTATTTTTAATTTTTTAAGGAATCTCCATACTGTTCTCTATAGTGGCTGTATCAATTTACATTCTCACCAACAGTGCAAGAGGGTTCCCTTTTCTCCACAGCCTCTCCAGCATTTATTGTTTGTAGACTTTTTCATGATGGCCATTCTGACTGGTGTGAGGTGATACCTCATTGTAGTTTTGATTTGCATTTCTCTAGTGATTAATGATGTTGATCATCCTTTCATGTGTTTGTTGGCAATCTGTATATCTTCTTTGGAGAAATGTCTATGTAGGTCCTCTGCCCATTTTTAGATTGGGTTGTTTGTTTTTTTTCATATTGAGCTGCATTAGCTGCTTGTATATTTTGGAGATTAATCCTTTGTCAGTTGCTTCGTTTGCAAATATTTTCTCCCATTCTGAGGGTTGTCATTTCATCTTGTTTATGGTTTCCTTCGCTGTGCAAAAAGCTTTGAAGTTTCATTAGGTCCCATTTGTTTATTTTTGTTTTTATTTCCATTTCTCTAGGAGGTGGCTCAAAAGGAATCTTGCTGTGATTATGTCATAGGGTGTTCTGCCTATGTTTTCCTCTAATAAGAGTTTTATAATATCTGGCTTTACATTTAGGTCTTTAATCCATTTTGAGTTTGTGTACAGTGTTAGGAAGTGTTCTAATTTCATTCTTTTACATGTAGCTCTCCGGTTTTCCCAGCACTACTTATGAAGAGGCTGTCTTTTCTCCATTGTATATCCTTGCCTCCTTTGTCAAATATAAGGTGACCATATTTTTGTGGGTTTATCTCTGGGCTCTCTATCCTGTTCCATTGATCTATATTTCTGTTTTTGTGCCAGTACCATACTGTCTTGATTACTGTAGCTTTATAGTATAGTCTGAAGTTAGGGAGCTGGATTCCTCCGGTAGGTACTTATTCTATAGTTACAGAGGAAACTTGGGGTTACAGGAGAAAGTAGCCAAGGTCACATGAGCAGGAATTGGTGAAATGTGGGCTCTAGAGAGTGAGTACATCCATCTGTGCTCAGGACTAACTGGGCAAACTAGTGGTACTGGGCAGCCCAGTCTAGAATGTGGCTTGGAGAGAGTCGCTGTGGTCTGCCATCCAGGCCCCCTCAACTTCTCAGTCAGAAGCTCCATCCTTAAAGACCACACTCTGTGACTCTCCTGGTTGCCAAGACATCTTCCTACACAGTATTTTCGTTCAGCGAAACATCCATATTTCCTATTTTTGACTCAAGAATCCCAGATCTGTGATGCACTCTATTAGTGATGCAGCTCCAGGAACGCAATTCTATTAGCATTTTGCAATAGGAGGCCAGCAAAAATTGGAAATATATTTGCACTCAGAGGTGGTTGTGATGTAGGATTTAAAAAAAATAACGGATACATTGAAAAATCGCTTTCTATTTAATATCTAGGGTGTCTGCACACACCACATGGCTCCCCTGCTAACGTTTAGACATACACATGCTCGTGAATTATTTTAAGAAAAGAAAATAACCTGATTTCTAATACAAAGAACCTTCTCTAAATATTTGCAAACACAATTTTGGATTCCTCAGGTTAGATCTGCACACATTTTTAAAGTGTTTTCTGTTTGCCTAGCCTTCTGTTTGATTCAGTTGATTATAAGATGGGACTGTGTTCCCTAGGAGCTCACATTTAGTTGGGAGAATAGACACTGGAAAAGTAAAAAAAAAATATGGGTAAATTTCCAGTACAGCAGATGTTCTAAGGCAGTGCATGATTAATTTCCAAACATGTGATTTAGACAATGTGTCCAGCAGATCAGAGGGGGAAAAAAATAACATCCATGATTTAGTATTAGGTCCCTAAAACATGGCAAATTTCTTTTATTACTATTTTATTTAATGCTTAAGTGGCAGGATAGTACTTTTGAGATCATAGCCTCTCTTCTTTATTTTTTTCTGAAGCCACAATTTTTAATAAAAGAATTCCAAAATCAAACCTGGCCTCCTGGGCCATTATGAAGAAATATTTATCAAGTGAATAAGAATATGCCTCTCTTCTTCTGATTTCTCCCATCTTACCCTCCACTTAAACGCACCTCTGCCTTGTGATCATTGCCGCAGGGAGGGTTGTGACGGGGGAAGAGAAGATGGGGCTTGAAGCCGAATCTCTTCCTCATTTTCATTTGCAGAATCCTAAACCTTTAGGAGGGTGGGGAAGATGTGGGTATCTTCAACATCTGGGGGAAAATAGAGGAAGAAAATCTGCCTTCCCCCAGTCTAGGAAATGATACCCCAGACTGGCGGGTGGCAGGGAAGGGGTGGGGGGATAAGATGAAAGAGATGCAGAGTGAGGGCACCTGAGGCCCACCACCTGGGCTGAGCCCTGGAAGGGGTGTGTGATATTGGGAGGGAATGCCAGCCTGGCATATCTGGACAGATGGACCATGGATGGTTTCACAGAGAACATGAGAAGCAGCAGAGGTATTTCTGTGCCCCTAAGTAAGGCAAGGGAATACAGAGAGCACTGATGGCCCTAAAGGACCATTAGTGACTGAGGACCAAAGAGATGGGCACTATTTCAGTGGATACCTGCATGGAAAGATGACTGGAGGCCCCTTGACACCCTAGCGCCTTCTACAATCCAGCCCCCTGACATCAGCGAGCACCCTAAGGAAATGGGAGAATTCCAAATTTGCCAAGGTTAAATCTCCTCCAGTCAGATAGAAGAGGGGCTTGAAATGAAACTAAGACGGATGTGGAAAAACTACTTTTCTTTTTGTGAATCCAGACTCTTCCCTGCTAAACATACAACTCCTTTTACAGATGATGTTTTCAAAGCTAGGTAGGTAAATGGCCTAATGCCCTACGGGCAGAAGTTAGCGAAATTCTGATTCAAACTCAGGTCTTGCTTGCCCCCAAGCCTTTGACCTCCACGCCATACAGTACATATGGCCGGGAGAGTTCGAGCAGCATTTCTTGGAGGATGTCATAATTGGGGTGCTTCAGAAAGATGGGGACAGGTTGGAACTGACACGGGGCTGGGGGAGAATGTCCAATGACACTGGGTTCTGTAGACACTGAATGGTTTCAGAAGCAGCTCTCAATGATTTGTGTCAAGTTTGCTGGGAAACACAGTTGTCCTGAAAAATAATAGTGTTTGGCAAGTGTGATTTAACGTTACCTGTGTTATTCTGGGTCGGAGTTTGCACTGGGAATGAATTCCCCCTCAACTTTCTTTCCACTGGGAGGTGAGCCCATCGACTGTTCACGTAGCTTTAGAATCAGTCATGTTCACCTTCCTCTGAGTAAAAGATCTGTGTCGTGTGACAGTACTAGGTCTCTTCCCCTTGCAAAGCGTATGCGGATGCTGTGATCTTTTTTTCTTCTTTTCCTGCTGTTATTCCCACAGCTATTTAGTCTGAGAAACCCATGGAAAGTAGTGGGGGCCGCGTTCCCTCTTGCTTGAGTTGGAGGCTGCTCTGTGCATGGTTTATTGATGGGGACACTCCTCAATGAACACAATTTCATGGATGGTTGGATATCAATTTTGAGCAATGCAAATGGTGAGACCATCTGAAATCTTGCTTTCTCTCATTTCCTCATTTCAGTGATGGAGACACACACGGAACGCAAAGACTAAGTGAAGTGTGTAATAGACCCCCATAAGCTGCGGCTTTTAAAACTGTCCGTGCAACCCCGGGGGTTGAACTGTAGTTGCAGGGACTTGTGGACAGGGACGCTCTGCCATCAGGGCTGGCCATGACGCATTCTCAGCAGGCTTTCTCTATCCTTTGGTTTTTATGTCTCCCTCCCTCCAGCCTTTCCAGCAAACATTTCCATGGCATGTTCTAAGTGAGGGAAACATACGACTTATGGGATGACCACAAAAGTCATTACTCTGGGGTTGGGGACCTAAGTTGATGGAGTTAGAAGGGCCCTCATATATCACCCAGGGTGGCCCCTCCACTCTCCAGGACCACAGAGGCAAGACATGGTCCTCAAAGGCTCAGAGCAGATAAGCAGCAGTAGCGAGGGTCTGGAATTCTCGTCTGATTCCAAACTCAACCCTCCCATTAAACCATAATGCGCGAGGGGCCTGTGGTTATCTTTGGCCTCAGCTTGATTTTGTCTGATCTGTGGGAAAAAATGCGCAGGGAGTTTGGGTAAATGGTTTGACCCCAGATTCCAGAATCCTCTGGTCTTCCTTACTTGGCTGTGAAACACCATCTGACTTTACATGTCCCTAGAAGCAGAGGTGATGTAGCAGCATAATGAAGGGTGAGGGCTCTGGGTGGCACAGACCTGGGTGCAAATCCAGGCTCTAGGTAACCTTTCCCAAGGTCCTTATGTTCTCTAAGTCTTAGTTTCCTCATCTGCAAAATGGGGATGATAATCACACCCACACCATAGGGTTGTTAAACAGAAGACAAGCCAGAGCTGAGCACAGTGCAGGAACTCAAAATTGGCCACTAGTTCTGGTGACAGCAAGAACCAAGGGACTCTGAAATGAGTCACGTGAGTTTTCTGTCTCTTTTTTCAGTGGCCTTCTCCTGTTTGTTTCTCCTCACTCTGGTGTGCCTCTCAGAGAAGTTAAAATGACACTGTTTTTACTCTAAGACCCTTGCCAAATTTTCTAATTAATATTACTTTCAGAATAAGATTCAACGTTAAAATTGTAACTCAGTTATACTGTGTTTCCACACATGAAGGCCTGAATTTTAAAGCTGATTTCATCTGTGTTGTCTTTTTTTTTTTTGCGGTACGCGGGCCTCTCACTGTTGCGGCCTCCCCCGTTGCGGAGCACAGGCTCCGGACGGGCAGGCTCAGTGGCCATGGCTCACGGGCCCAGCCGCTCCGCGGCATGAGGGATCTTCCCGGACCAGGGCACGAACCCGTGTCCCCTGCATCGGCAGGCGGACTCCCAACCACTGCGCCACCAGGGAAGCCCCTCTGTGTTGTCTTTAAACCAATATACCCTCATGTCAAATGAACTCCAGGTCCTAGAATCACCTTTTCTTGATTTTTTAGTACAGACAATGCAAAGAGACACCTTGTTAGTCATCCCTGTGTGTCAGACCATGAACCATACGCCTTTGTCAAAACAAACTCAAAAATGGGGTATAATTCAATAAACACTAATTATTGACCTTCTCCAGGACATGAAGTAGGAGGAAAGAGAAGGGGAGGAGAATCTGTGAAAGCAGATAGTCCTTACTTTCTGCAAACTCATGCCCTAGTAGTGGGTGGAGATCTGCATTAATAACTCCAATGAGATGTTTCCCAAACAGTGCTCCAAGAACACTATTCCACAAAGAGTGAGTTCCACAGTGGAATACGATTGAGAAACATAGGTTAAGTAATGTCAAACTGATTGGTTTCTTGGCAGGCTTTTGAGAGCTTTGAATAAGCAAATGTGCATTGTGACTCTTCAATGTGGTGCTGTGGGGATGGTTTACGCAGTTTCCCAAACTGGACCTTGGCCTCCTTGAGGAAACTGTGGGACCAAGCTCCATGAGCCCCTCGGGAAATGCCACTTGAATGTAAGGCGGACTGTGCTAGCACGTGCCTCTTTCTCCCAGCAGCAGAGACCCCCAGGGATGCAGAATAATTTCAACACAGACTTTATTAAGAGAATTTGTATTAAATTAGACCAAGCTTATTAAGTGACGGCATGTATTCCAAGTCTCTGCACTACTTTTAGTGTCTGGAAAAAAAAAATGACCTGAAAATGTACAGCAGAGCTCAGATCCACATGGGGCTCTAATTCCTCTCTGTCTGAGGAACAGACGCTATTGATTACTGCAACCCTCAGGGTTATTTCTGCCTTTTTAGTCCTTTTTTGGCCATTCCTATTCTTTGCCTTGACTCCTCCCCAAAGCCACAATGGGGGTTCTCTCTGTCTGTCCCTTAACAGGTTCTAATTTTTAGAACCATCCCCTTCTTTATCTCCCGCTGCTTTATTTGTTAAGTAGGGGGTAGGACTCAGCCAGACCAGGAGCTAGGGCAGAAAGCCCTCCTCATCCAAGGCCAGAGGGGTGCCACTGTCAGGAACAGGCAAAGCTAGACACTCTAGGGAGGTCAAGGTCCAGAGAGCACTGGAGGAGAGGCCCCAGCAGAGGCAGGGATGAGGTGGTCTCTGGGGACAGAGCCACAAGCAGAGAAGTGTGTGATGAGCTCCCCCAAGAGCAGATGAGACTCAGGCAGAGGGCAGGGTGGTACTTTCTGGGGTGCATGTCTAGAACTATGTTTCTTCAAACATGTTCAGCCATTTCATTAACAGAACTTTTGCCCTGATATCATACAAAATGGATAAAACAGAGCTGCTCTGGTTGTCGTGTTGGGGGAGAGGTGCCCTGGGGTGTCACCTGCTGAGGCACCTCTCTGACACCCCAGGGACTCCCTAAGGCCGTGGTCTGGCACATCAGCAGGCTTCCCGATTCACCCCCACGACAGCTGAGTTACAGGCCCTGGTTGGTTGGGCCCAGTGTAGAGGTCCAGGCACAAAGCAGATGTGATTATACAGTTTTTACCATATATGGGTAGAACTTGAAGTTTTGCTGTTAAAAATGGATGAGTAGGGGGCTTCCCTGGTGGCGCAGTGGTTGAGAGTCCGCCTGCCGATGCAGGGGACACAGGTTCGTGCCCCGGTCCGGGAAGATCCCACATGCCGCAGAGCGGCTGGGCCCGTGAGCCATGGTCGATGAGCCTGCGCGTCTGGAGCCTGTGCTCCGCAACAGGAGAGGCCACAACAGCGAGAGGCCCGTGTACCACAAAAAAAAAAAAAAAAAAAAAAAGGATGAGTAGGGACTCTAAGGAAAAGGACAAATTAATTAGTCTTTCAAAAGATCTTCTCCAATGGCGTGATCCAGAGAGAGACAGGGACCTGGTATTTGTCCAAAGGCAGCCGTTTCTGACTGATCAGACTGATCTCGGCCAGGAGAGAGGGTCTGATTCCATCCCCAGAACACTGACACGGAGCACAGAGGTGATGGTCAGGTGGCATGCAGTGGCCATGCAGAGGAAGGAGGACTTTTTTGAAAGGCGAGGTCCATCCTGACTTCAAAAGCCCTTCTCAAGAATTAAAATATGCTGCCTGCTCTAGGCCGTACTGGCAACATTTCTTAAGTGTAAATGAAGTCTCAATTTTTTTTTTAATTACTGGAAAAAATACCAATGAAAATAAAGTTCTACCAATTACTTTGGCTTTCCAATTCACGAACAGGGCACAGTAGGCTAATTGGGGCTGGAGAACACTGCCCAGCCTCAGTGCTGGAGCCAGTTCCCGGGAGCAAGAAGCTGCTAGCACGTTATTTTCTATCCTCATTGTTAAACCCCAATTGGAAATTTCACCAATGGGAACCAGTTCCCTTGCCAATCTCAAAAGTACTTGAAAAACTCCCCACGATTACAGGCCCAAAGGGGTTCATTCACACAGCGGGCTTAGAGCGTGTAGATAAGTGGACTTCGGAAGGGTTAGAAACATGCCGAGATAAAGACTGCATTACAGGCCATCAACTTCACAGTGCCATGTCCTATTGAAAGACCTTTTGGTGTCTCCTTCCAAGACGAAAAGAGAATCCAGGCTCCTAACAAGGCAAGATGGCGCACTATGGTCTGGTCTCAACTCCTTATCTCAGCCTCCTCTCAACTCATTCTGGCCCATGCACGTTCCAGTGGTAGGGCACCCTGGGCATGCTGACGTCAAGCTTCTCTGCCATGCTGTATGCTCTTGCCGTCTTTATCTTCCTAGCGAACTCTTTCTCATCCAATAAAGCCCAATTTTAAAGATTTTAAAGGATTTTTCTCCTATGCTGAAAATTCACCAATAGATTATCATTCCCCTCAGAGAAGATCAGATCTTCTCCATGCCCAGAAGCCTGGATGATCAGGTTCTCTCCTTTACCATCAGCCCCGTCTTCCAGCGCCTATAGATGGACCTGGGAGGGCAGGGTCTGAGTGTGAGCATTAATCCTGGGGAAAGGGAGAAGGTCAGTGCATGCAGGGAGCCACGGGGAAGATGGCATCACAGAGGCCAGAGTGTACCAAGGTCTTGCAGACAATCTGCCATATTGGGTTTAGGTGCAAGGAGCAGAGAAGGAGGTGGACGAGGCGACCAGCAGATGTTTTCAAATGTACACATTCATTCAACTGAAACATGCCAAGCACACTCCATGGACCCATCACCTAATCCTTATAATAAGGAGTAGGTATTACTCTAGATTAAAAAGAAAAAAGTAGGTGAGAAAGTAGGAGTTCAAGGAAGTTAGGGATTCTGCTGGATCCACACAGCTAGTAAGCGGCAGGGCTGGAATTTGACTCAAGCTCAATTTTTTATGACTCCTAAGCCTAAACTCTTTTTTCTTGTTCTGTAGAGGATCAGTTGAAGGAGTATACAGCAAGAGATTAGCAAAGAGAATACAGAGTTTCTGTGGCGTTTTGATTCCAGAGTTGTCAGATATCTCAGAAAGTAAAGGGTTTACAGCATTTGTATCAATACACATCAGTTCCTGCATTTTCCCAAACACATAATCACATCAACAAGATGACCAATCAGCAACAGTGGCAGCAAGCCACAGTGGAAGGCGAACAGGCTTTGAAGAGTTGAGGTTGGGCAGATCTGACGGGGTGACCTTGGGTAAGCTACCTCACCTCTCAGACCCTCAGTTTTTTAATCCACAAGTGGGGACTTCCTAGTGCTTTCTCAGAGGACTGTAAACATCCATGTACATAAAGGGCCTCCTTGCAACAGTGGCTCTTAGTTTCCTCCAGGAAATGACATAAGGCACTTCCACTCACATTTAATTGGCCAAAGCAAATCACATGGCCACACTTTACTCCAAGGAAGAGTGGTCCTAGCATCTATCTGGGAAGAGCACAGAAATACTCAAACACCCTAGTGACCATTCTTTCTCCCACACTCTTTTAAAGCATTTTTAAAAATCTTTATTTATTTATTTATTTATTTATTTTGGCTGCATTGGGTCTTCATTGCTGCATGTGGGCTTTTCCTTGAAAAGTTCTTTTTTTCTTTTTTAATAAATTTAATAAATTATTGTATTTATTTTTGGCTGCATTGTGTCTTTGTTGCTGTGCGCAGGCTTTCTCTAGTTGCGGTGAGCGAGGGCTACTCTTTGTTGTGGTGTGCGGGCTTCTCATTGCAGTGGCTTCTCTTGTTGTGGAGCACAGGCTCTAGGCACGTGGGCTTCAGTAGTTGTGGCACATGGGCTCAGTAGTTGTGGCACATGGGCTCTAGAGCCCAGGCTCAGTAGTTGTGGTGCACAGGCTTAGTTGCTCCGCGGCACGTGGGATCTTCCCGGACCAGGGCTCAAAACCGTGTCCTCTGTTTTGGCAGGTGGATTCTTAACTACTTTGCCACCAGGGAAGTCCCTCTCCCACATTCTTTTAAAATGAACGTACACTTTGGTTTGAAAAGCATTTTTGTGGTATAGCTTTTAAATAAATTGTCATCAGGTATAATATTAGAACTTCTATTTATGGAGTGACAATGTCATCTTCAGATGTGGCCTAGGTGGATATTGAGGAAGGAATCAACTCCCAGAGAATGGAGTCAAGGATCACAAAGAACATGTCCCACCCTAGCGCAGCGGCCCTTACAGCATCTGCCCAGAGGGATTTCAGAATTGCTATGGACCAAAGACTGCTGTGTTTCTCTAACTATTCCTCTTACATAGTGGAAATGTTTTTTGGTTATTCTGCTTCATTCCACTGTTGTATAGTGTGTGTGTGTGTGTGTGTGTGTGTGTGTGTGTGCGTGCGCGCACGTGCACGTGTGTTTGTGTGCACGTGCACGTATGGAGGGGGTGATGGCTGTGGTGGTAGCAAATACTTCTTCTTGTTAGTGTATAGGTCTCCAGAGCGAGTGGAGCCGCATCTGGGCCAGATATAGAGCCTCCTGTGCATCTCAACCCAATGGAAAGATCATCAGGAATCACTCAGAGAACCTGTACATTGAGCTTGGAGCCAGTCACAGGTGGGACTCAGAGGTTGTCTCATTTAGAGAAGGGTGGCTGTATTTTTAATGTGGGAAGGGCAGTCAAACGAACATCGCTGACTAAGTGGACAGACCATAGTGTTCATCAGTGTCGTTCGTACAATAGTTTCAGTTTTTCTTCCAGACATATTGTAGATTTCACTTCCAGGCTTTGTTGGAGTTAGGTGTGGCCATGTGACTTGCTTTGGCCAATAATGTGTGAGTAGAAATGACTGGTGTCCCTTGTAGGCAGAAGCTTTAAGGGCTTGTGCACCATCCCTCATGCTTTCTTTTTCTTCTTTCTCAGCGTGCAGCAGTGTGGCTGCTCTGTCTGCTTGGGAAAAGCAGAGAGGAGCCCCCTCTCTTCTGCAGTGGATATGAAGTGAGAATTATTTTAAATAACTGAGAACTGGGGCTTGGTTGTCACTACAGCACAACTTAGCCTATTCTAACTGATCCAAAGAGACCATCTTAATTCTTTATAAAATCACTTTCTTTTGGTGGGGCTGGTCTGCCCAGTTGGCATGTAACCGGGAAAAAGTGGTTTCAACTGGCCTTGTTAGAGTTCGGGGCAGGTTTCCATTGCAGGCTGGGGTGACAGGGATCCAGATGTGGTCCCTGAGGGCCTCTAGGGAAGAGCAGTGGTAAGGTTCATGGCGAGGACATGACTGGGGCCCCCTTATCTTATGGGCAGCATCCAAGCTATGTTCTGGAATATCCACGGGCTGACTGGGGGTGTCCAGCTGGGGCACTGAGCCATCGCTCCAGCACAGCTGTGTTTAGTGACTAATGATTCCTGTGCAACCTCTAAATTGGTGCCTTGCTATACTAATTAGTTTCATGGACTCTTGCCAGATGACACTGTCTTCCTTTCCTGTTATCCTGGGGAACTCTGCAATACTGAGGAAGCCCCTATCACATTCTACTGAAATGTCTGAGAAGCTTTCTACCATCCCGTGATGTACGTCAGACTTCAAGTAGGTGACTTCTGCTCAAAAACACACTCTCTCACTCGGGCATAAAAAAAAATGAAATAATGCCATTTGCAGCAATGTGGATGGACCTAGGGATGATCACACTAAGTGAAGTAAGCCAGACAGAGAAAGACAAATATCATATGATTGGTTTATACGTGGAATCTAAAAAGAAAAGATACAAATGAACTTATATACAAAACAGAAATAGACTCACAGACATAGAAAACAGACTTATGGTTTCCAAAGGGGAAAGTGGGGAGAGGGATAAATTAGGAGGTTGGGATTAACATATACACACTACTATATATAAAATAGATAAACAACAAGGACCTACTGTATAGCAGAGGAAACTATACTCAATAGTTTGTTATAACCTATAAGGGAAAAGAATCTGAAAAAGAATATATACACACACACATATATATCTCTGAATCACTTTGCTGTACACCTGAAACTAACCCAATATTGTAAATCAACTATACTCCAATTAAAAAATATATACTCTCTTCTGTTGCCTCATTCCTGCTTTGTTTCCTTCCCGGACTTTGTGTCTCTAGTGCTCCCAGGGCTGCACCATTTGCCCTTCGTGTCATCTTCTCTTGCATGGGGCTGCCCAGAACTCACTCTTCGTCCCAGTGCAGAGGGGCCTATGTCTCCCCTAGAGGAAGCCAGCCCTCTGAAGACTTACTCTTATACCATAACCCGCCTTTCCCCTAAGCCCCCATGGTGAATGGTCAAGGCCACCGATCTTAGTAACTTTCAAAGAATCCATCAACACGAGTTCGAGTCGTCTCCCAGTGCTAACCTGCTTATTTGGGGAGCATTTTACTTCCCCTCTGCTCTCCCATTGGTACTTCAAAACACCCCAGCTGCTAAGGGGCAAAGACAAAGATGCCAGCAAATCTGAGTGGGGAATAGAGAGGCTACCTGCATGCTCAGAGGGCTGGTTTTCCTGCTTCCAAAGAGATTAGCCTGGGTGCAGGGACTGGAGGAGAGGCAGCAGCAGAGGAAATGAGGAGGGAGCAGGGACCTTCAAGCGAGAAGGCAGCAAAGAGCCTCCATCCCTGGGGAGCAGGGAAGGGGCTCAGAGCTTAGCAGAACTTGAGGGCGGCCTCTCGTGGCTTTGAACCTATGCGCAATCCACCCGCTCCCTCCGTCCCACATATTTGTGAATTCCCGGTATAGAGGGTTGGGGTCTTGGATAATTTGATTGGGAATAAAGAGAGATCCTTGGCTCCTGACCTGTGTAGCAGTCAGCAGAGCCAACTGGCAATTTTGTTATAAGATTCCACATTCAGCCCCACACAGCCCCAGTTTGAAACCGGCTAAGGTTCCAGAACAATAAAAGGCATGAGCAACTCAGAGGCAACCTGAAATTCTCACGTTTATCTAAAATCAAAATCTGGTCTCCAGCCAAGTGCTTTATTATTATACAAGCGTAGTGCCTGGATTCATCCTTATTTTTATAAGTCCTGTTTTATTAGTAAGGGATAGAAAATTTTCCTGGCTGATTCTCATACCACTTGCTTTGCCCTTTTCTCTGTCAGTACCTTTCATGGACCGTACGCAAATGGGCCAGGAAGAAGGTCTGGACTTAGGGTTACCTTGCCAACAAGCGCCGACCGTAAGTTGCATGGCTATGTGAGACGGATGAATGGGCCAATCGTTGGTCACCAGGTATGGTTCATACGTTGCTCCATCCATGTATAAGGTAACCACAGGAAACTCCACATTGATGACATAGTAATGCCATTCTTTGTCACAAATCTAGTGGAAAGAAAGAGAAGCAACACTTAAAATTGAATAGGCAGTGAAACATCAAACAGACTGTTATTCTAATTATGAGAGAGGGAGAAGAGACCTTTAGATCAACAATGTTTATTGCAAAGAACTCAATGAACATAATGGTTGATATGCACTGAGGTTATAGAAACTCAAATCAAACGTGATGGGGCAAACCGTGGAGTAGAGGAACACCTGAGAAGCTAATCGTCAGGCAAACATTTGGCTATCGGCAGATTATCTCGGTCACATAATAACCAGCTCTCTAGGCTGGCAAGTCCTTGGTGGACAGGTGGAGGTGTCCGATAAATTTGCGCTGTATCAAATTTTTCTTAGTTTTTCAATAGAGAGAGAGTAGAATTAAAATTGTTTTTCTAAGCTCCGGGAAGGATGCTAGATTGGAAGTAGAAATGAAGAAGAAGATAGAGAAGGGGCAGAGGAAGGGAAAGAGAAAGAAGAAAATAGAAGAGGAAAAAATTAGGAGTTAGGAAGGATCAACGAGAAAGCAATGACCATGGGAAGAGGAAGAAGAATGAGTTTCAGAAGAATAGGAACCCCCCCACACCGGCAATTCCTTTGTCTCTAGATTAAGGCTTGTCTGAGGAGCTGTTGTAGTCTCACCCTCCCTTCAACCCAAGCAAAATAAATTCTGAGACAGACAGTCTGCCCAAGAGGACTCAGTTTTATCCTTCCTTGGAGTGCCTGGGGAGCTAGAGAAGAACAACAAGTGGGTCCTCCTGGCTGGACTCAGTGCACAGCACTCTTGCACTCATGTCCCCTCACAACTTTTGCACCTGTGATTTCTGGTCTTAGGCCTGGGAATGAACATCTAACCTTAATGGGTGGGTAGAGACATTGGGGGCCAGGATAAAGTCACAATTCCTGACCTCAAGATGCTCAACTCCCACAGCATCATGCAAAATAGAAACCAGTATGGCACATGTCTTGGGAAAAGCGATAGGAAGCATAAAAGGTGACAAGGCTGGGGATGGGAGCCGCCTCCCTCCGGCCCCCTAAGCAAGTGTCTTGGAAGTCGCATTAGGCTCTCTCTCCTCCCCACTCCCTCTCCCTCAAATCCCTCTGTACCCTGTGGAGTCCACCTCGGAAGTGTCTCTCATCTGTGTCCTCTTGTCTCCATTGCCCCTGCCGTCTGTGGCAACGCAGACAGATGAGTTCTGCATGAAGGTGACCCCAAGTGAGGACATCAAAGTCCTCCCTACACCCCGCTCTGGGTTAAATGTGCTGTTTCTCATGAATAGATAACACGAAAGGGATGCTAAATGATCTTTTCCCTTTCATTCTGGAATAAGATTTTTTCCCCTTAATGTTCTTTTTATACGGTTCTGTTTCATGTCTCAGAAAATTGCTTCTTTTGAAATCCATTAACCTGATAAAGCCTGATGAATATTTTAGGGGCCCTTGGAAGGTAAGCAGGAGGGGTCCAGGCAGATGTCTCCAAAATCCTGTTACACTTCACTGTGTACAGCTCAGTACCTGATACATCTCACTAGAGGTCCTAACTCTACTTACACCCACCTCTTGCTTAATGCCTGAGACCAGACACTGGGCTGGGTGCAGGGATCTTGGGGTGGGTCTCTGACCCAGGTGAGGCTGACCTAGGGGTGTAGGTGTGGCACCAAAGATCTGAAGACACAGTCTAGGGGTGATGAAAGAGTGGGGAACTAAGGAGAGTTCTGAATGAGGAAGCATCTAATCCAGGGAGACCCAATGCACACTGGACTTGGGGTTTGCAATCATGGATGGCCAGTCAGAGCATCCTGGGTAGATGGTCTCTGAGGCATCAGGAAACCTCTGACCAGTCCCAGGGTGGAGAGCGGACAGATGGCAGTGCCGTGACCCTGTCCACACCTCATGCCCTTGGAAATACAGGCAGAACCCCATCAGGCAGCACTGGGGGGCTCCCCTGCCCAGGCCACCATCACCACTCTTCCAGTGGCCTCCCTCTCGGGCCCGGCTGCCATGTTGAATCCATGCACTGGCTGACTCTACATCACTCTGCATCTGCCGTAGCTGGATGGAGGCTGGTTCTCTGGCCCGCTTTCTTTCCCAACACTCACAGCATTTTTGTAGGACAATACAAAAAAATGCCAAGGAGGAAGCAAAATAAGTCCGTAGCTTCACAGGAGTAGCAATCCCTGTCAACGTCACCATCTTCTCCTAGGCATCCCCACATCCCCCAGCTTTTCTGAAATGTGCTCCATGAACAGCAGCCCCTGTGATGTCCCACCTAAAAGCAGTGACGTCCCACCTTAAAAAACAGTGAAGCCTTGGTTTTTGTTTTTGTTTTTTCATTTCCCATGTCATTAGCCTATCCAAGCTTCCCAGCAGCCTCAAAGTATACACCTGTAACAATTTTTCAACCTTTTGGGAAAACGGAACTTTTCTATTTATAGCATTCCTGTAAGCATCCCATGAAAAAAGAGTTGGGAAAGGTCTATTTGGAACACCCTGTACATACAACTTGAAAGTTTGCTTATCTCACTTAACATCAGTATTAAAATGCCTTTACTGTCTTCATTTTACATGGCTGTATAATATGGGTGCGCTCCATGATGCCATACTATATTGTACACTTCCTTATTCCCTTATTCTCAGGTGTTCATTGCGTGCCAGCAGTTATAAATGACACCACAAGGAATTTGTTTTTGCACAGATATTTCTCTGCATTTCTGATTATATCCTTGGAAGAGATTCCTGGAATGGAATTACTGGATCAAACGTTGGAGGTATTTCTGAAGGCTCTTGACCATACATCATCCAATTTTTTCCTGCAGTAGTTTGTGCTTATTTATACCCCTGCCACACAGTGTGAGACTGCTCGTGCACTGTACCTTTACCACACTGAGGATTTAAAAAAATAGAAAATCCTGGCAATTTGGAAGGGGGATACGTTCTATCTTATTTTAATATGGCAATTTGGAAGGGGGATACGTTCTATCTTATTTTAATATGGCAATTTGGAAGGGGGATACGTTTTTATCTTATTTTAATATGGGTCACAAAAGATGGCAAGATTTATATTTTCCGAGGTCAGAAGGTAGGGCCTTCTGGGAGTGGGGAGCAGCCTGAGCTGACCTAGAGGTAGTAAAGGTTGGGAGCTTCCCCAGTGAGCTCCTAACTCGGCGTCCAAACAGAGGCTATCAGTCAGACTGGGCTTACTCCTGCAGACTTCCTGCACCACGTAATCTATGAAGGCAGCTAAAGGTAACGCCTAATTAGGGTTTCATATATGTGGATCTGTGATGAGAAAGAGACCCTCATTAACCCTCTGCAGGGAAACTGAAAAATGATCAAGCCAGGAGGCAGCAAAAATAACTGTGTCAAGGCAATGGCTCCACCATGAAAGGAGGAAATTAGGCAAAGTGACCTTTCCTGGGGGGAGAGAGGAACTTTCATTCCTGAGTGTGCATGAATCCCTGGGGAACCCAGCTGGCACCAGGCATGTCCAATGCCATCCCCAGAGACAATGCCCAAGCCCTCAGCTGGCCCAAAGACGCTTTGCCCTCTGGAAACCTGCAGGTGTGTTCCCACGGTGTCTGGCGGCCGCTGCTGTCTAGCTGGGGAGTGAATCAGAGATCGAGGCCCAGGGACAAATGCTGGATATCCGCCCAAAAGGGTTGATGGCAGGGACAACGCCAAGGAGGTCTGAGTTGGGAGCAGGCTGGTACTGCAGGGTTGAGTTGGAGACTGGGGAAGCCTCCCATGACAGGGGAGGAGATCAGGCTGCCCACAAGTTGGTCCAAATGTCCTCGAATGGGCCACACTGGAAGTTCTGAGTTGGTTTTCCTAGGGAGTCAGGTATTTTTGAACGCAGTTATTCAATGTGAGATACATTTACCTATGAACCAATGTGCGAGGGAATGTACTAAGGGCCGCTTGGGATGCAGCACTTATCAGATACATGCTTTGCCTGCAAGATTTTCAGTCTGGGGCAGGGCATGGTGGTGGTGGTTAGGTATCAAATACACAGAAGACTCAGATGCAATCGGAATTGAGATAAGTCCTACAGACAAGGTGCAAAGCACTGTGAGATCCAGACTTCTGGTTGGGAGAAGGTGGCATTTAGGGTGGCTAAAACTGTTAAGATTTCATTAGGAATAGATGGCAAGGAAAAATTCCAGGAAGATGGAGCAGAAACCTTTTATTCCCTCATTCATCTGTCCTTTCAATTGGCAAAGAAGCTAGTAGGTTTGGGGCAAATGGAGATTCACTCATTCACTCACTCCTATAGACATTTACTAACTGCATATCCTGCTTTTTGAAGAAAAGAAGGCACCTGCCCTCATGGAGCTTCCAGTTCAGACGCAGAATTGACAGAAAAGCTTGTAATAGTTGTGACTCATGTCCACAGATTTGTGCAAGGCACCAGGGTGATGCCGTGGAGGGGGCGGGTGTCTGATTGCACTGGGAGGAGGGAAGGAGCACAGACACAGAGCTTGGAGGGGTCACGTTGGTTTGGGCAAGGTGAGGAGTGGCAGATGAGGCTGCAAGGATAGCTTGGAACTGAGGCCCGAGGACTTGAACAGCTTTTCTTCTGTACGCAACAGGACTTGTGGGGGTTTGGGGGCTGCAGGAGGATGGTCGTCATAGCAACAATCAATCTTGGAACAAGCTTCTCAATGTCAAAGCAGCTTTTCCTCTCCCTTGTACTATTTAATCCTCACTGCAACCCTGTAAAGCAGGAGGACCAGTTGTGTCTTGGGCAGAAAATTATTAGAAAATACAGGGAAAGAAATGACATGGTTTCTAACCTCAAGGCGTTGCTACTGGATGTTAAGTGAACCACAACCCCATGGTGGGCTTCCCTGCTTGGCCTCTCTTCTTTCCATTCCATACACAGCCACCGGCTCAGCTTTGCATGCAGACTGCCAAATCAGGATCTTGAGCAGATACTTATCTTCTGAGCGATGGACTCACATGTCAGATTGCCCCTGAATGGTCCACTAGATGTTCCACAGGCACTTCAAACTCACCATGTCCAATATTGAGCTCTACAGCCCCGTGCTCCAGCCCTGCCTGCTCCCTGTTCTGTGTTCCCTGCCTCAGCAAATGCTCCTTCATCCAATCTGTCATCCAAGCTGGGACACTGGGCATTGCTTTCAACTTCCTCCCTCTGCCCCTCCCTCCAGCTAAGTTACTGCCAAGTTCTGATGATGCTTCTCTTGTCCACTCTCATCTCTTCACCCTCGCTCCTACTCAGAGCTTATAATAAGTACTAGAGAGGGGAAAGGCTGAGAAAGTATGTGTGGGACAGGCTGTTGCAAGATGCAAAGCATTTCAGCAGGGGAAGCGGGCCAAATGTAGCAGGGGAAGGGTGGGAAAGCTTTGGTATGAGTGGGGGGCAGACAGAGTGAGGGGCTGCCCTGGGGCTGAAGGCAGCCACAGAGTGTGGTGAGCAGGGCAGCCAAGGAGGGGGTGGGGGGTCCATGCAGGTCAAGCCTGGGGGTCACGGGTTGGGTGTCACATCTGCTTTAGGAATTTCTGGGGAATTATGTTCTGGACTTTGGGAAAATACGTAAAGCTTCCTAATCCTCAACTCCATCTGTACAGTGAGGATAATAATAGTATCTACATCGTAGGGTTACCGTGTGAAATGAGCTAAAATAAAGCACCCCCAATGCTTAGAGCATATTTTCAACCTGAACAAACCTGGAAACTCTTTTCCTTTTCCAAACACATTGAGATGCTGCACAAACTATAACAACAACAATAACAAAATAAAACAAAAATAAGAGAGTTAGAAAGGCTCAGGCTATCAGCCATGGTTTCGAAGCCCACGAAAGTGAGGAATGTCTCAGGTCCCCGTGCAAAGAAAACTCGAGTTGGCATGTCTGCATAAAGCCTGGGACTGTCTGAAGCCTGGGTCTTGGGACAACCACTGACATCAACCTAAGGATGCTGGGAGGAAGCCAGCCAACCTC
The DNA here is from genome assembly GCF_937001465.1 of Orcinus orca. Lineage (NCBI taxonomy): Eukaryota > Metazoa > Chordata > Mammalia > Artiodactyla > Delphinidae > Orcinus > Orcinus orca. The sequence goes on from NC_064563.1 coordinate 28,476,437, forward strand.
TCTGACACATGTCTCCTCTGAGATGTTACACACCCAAGCCTGCTCTAAGCATGCGCATTGGCTCCAAGTGTAAACAGCCCACATGGTGTGGAAATCCAGAACTCAGACACTATAAAAATGCATCCTTGGGAGTTCCCTGGTGTCCATTGGTTAAGAATCCGCCTTCCAATGCAAGGGACGCAGGTTGGATCCCTGGTCAGGGAATTAGGATCCCATCTGCCGTGGGGCAACTAAGCCTGCGCACCGTACCTATTGAGACCACGTGCTCTGGAGCCTGCGTGCCACAACTATAGAGAAGCCCATGTGCCACAACAAAGAGCCCTCGAGCTGCAACGAAAGATCCTGCATGCCGCAACTAAGACCCAACGCAGCCAAAAATAAAAGTAAATAAATAAATAGATATATTTTTAAAAAATGTATCCTTGAAGTCTTTAGGCCTTTATCAAAGACATACTCAAAACCTCTGGACAGACATGTGCCCACAACCTAGGGCATGAGCAGGACAATTCCTGCCAGAGATGAGCTCAGAGTAAACACTGATAAAACAAAGAGGGAACAATCCTTTGCGTGTGTGAGAAAAAGCATCAAAACTCACGTTCCAGGAACCAGAGAAAATGGAGCAATTGGAAGGGGGTTAGGGGAAGGCAGGTTTGAAAAAGAAGCAAAGAGAAATGTCAGAAATAAAAGACATAGTTGTTGAAACAAACAAACAAAAAATCGAGAAAGCTGACAAAAGAGTTAGTGAATTGGAAGAGAGATGAGATTAGAGCAAAATGAAAAATTTGATAAAGCAATAAAGAGAGATGAATTCTACGCATGATAGAAGGATACATTCCAACCAGCATCCTGTCAGATGTGTGAGGCCAGCGGTGATGCTAGTGGAGAGCAGTGCGGCTGGGATCCTGAGAAATTTGTACACCACGCTAAGGAGTGTGTTATTTTATTTTAGTGCCTTGTGTTCTAGAAAGCTTTTCTTTATTGCAACAGCCTTATCAAGTGTTAGATTCAGATGACAGTGCTATATAAGCTCCTGCAGGGTAGGTCAAAACTGAACTGGAGAGCTCCTGAAATGGAGAGCTATTGAACCAGGAGGACAGAAAGCATGCAAACTGGGTTCTCACTGAGGACCTGCAAGGCCATCTGCCCTCAGGCCACTGTTTTGGAACATTAGAAAGATGAAGTCTTAGTTAGTGCCAAGATCAACCACATGCCAGAGCAAAGACGCCACTCTTATTTGCAAATCTATTTAAGATTTCCCCAGGAGGTTGCCTGCACTTCTGAACTGGCAGGGAGAAGTTCAGTGGGTTTTCAGCAGTAAGTGTTTATGACAGCTCAGAAAGCACCCGCTGGGCCTCCTGTCAAAAAGCAATCGACAGATGAATGGATAAAGAAGATGTGGCACATATATACAATGGAATATTACTCAGCCATAAAAAGAAATGAAATTGAGCTATTTGTAATGAGGTGGATGGACCTAGAGTCTGTCATACAGAGTGAAGTAAGTCAGAAAGAGAAAAAAAATTACCGTATGCTAACACATATATATGGAATCTGAAAAAAAAAAAGGTCATGAAGAACCTAGGGGCAAGATGGGAATAAAGATGCAGACCTACTAGAGAATGGGCTTGAGGATACGGGGAGGGGAAGGGTAAGCTGGGACAAAGTGAGAGAGTGGCATGGACATATATACACTACCAAACGTAAGGTAGATAGCTAGATGGAAGCAGCCGCATAGCACAGGGAGATCAGCTCGGTGCTTTGTGACCACCTAGAGGGGTGGGATAGGGAGAGTGGGAGGGCAGGAGACGCAAGAGGGAGGAGATATGGGGATATATGTATATGTATAGATGATTCACGATGTTATAAAGCAGAAGCTAACACACAATTGTAAAGTAATTATACTCCAATAAAGATGTTAAAATAAAAAAAATTAAAAAACAACTGCTGACTCAGGGCAGCGGAGCACAGGGGAGCAGGAAACATGAAAGGTAATCTGAGTCACACAGACCACCCCCATTTGCAATTTGGTTGAGGAACGTTCGGACAAATCTTCAAAACCATCCTGAAAAACTGTCCTCGTAATTTGTGCTTGGAGAGTGTAAACCAAGAATTTCTAGCACCCTGGAGCTACCCTCATCCATGGGGAGAGACGACACACTGTTATTAGGCAACTATGATTTACGTGGGACTCTGGCACCATTCTATGATTTTTGCCTACATAACCAACTCACTGGACCAGCTGGTTTTTTCCTTCCCACCACCCCCCAGCATGACACCCTGGGAAGATCCCTTAACTTTCAGGCCTTACTAATAGGCCTCATTTCCACTTAGTGAAAAAGTGCACTTCAATTGGTCTCTCATCCAGGCCAAAGCTTCTCTTGCCCAGGCTTGGGCTAATTGGCAAATTCTGCAAAGCCCCACAGAGGTAGGGTTGCCTGAGTTGATGTGCGAGCCAGAGGTTAGAGCACAAATCCTGCTCTCAGTGAAGTGGGGACTGTGCATTCCAAGGGCTCTGTGTCCTGCAGGAGTGAGTAGGCGGGACAGGACCAGCCAATGGCTATGTGGCCCCTCACTAGCCATCACTCAGGAAAATGTTCTCTGCAGACCCTTTCAGGCTTCTTTCCCAACTGGGTTTTGTAAAACACTGTCCTGCAAGATGTACCATGAACAATGGCTTCCAGAGACAAGAATATTTTGGAAAAGTTTTACTGAACACAGTAAAACCGATTTCTTTTTGCAAGGTGACTCAGAACTGTGGTTCTCAGAGTGTGAGACCAGCAGCATCAGCATCACCTAGTGCTATGAACTGAATGTTTGTATCCCCTCAAAATGCATATGTTGAAGGCCTAACCCCCAATGTGATGATGTTTGTAGGTGAGGTCTATGGGAGATAATTAGGTTTCGATGAGGTCATGCAGGTGGGGCCCCCATGGTGGGATTAGTGCCCTTATTAGAAGAGGAAGAAAGACCAGAGTCCCCTCCTTTTCTTTCTGTCATGAGAGACAGGGAGAAGGCAGCCATCTGCAGCCCAGGGAGTGGGCCTTCACCAGCAATCATATCTGCAGGAACCTTGATCTGGGGCTTCCCAGACTCCAGAACTGTGAGAAAATAAATGTCTGTTGTCTAAACTGCTGGTCTGTGGTATTTTGTTATAGCAGCCTGAGCTAAGACGTTGAGGAACTTGCTAGACATGCAAATTCTCAGGCTCCACCCCAGACCCACTGAACAGGAACTCTGGAGGTGGGGCCTGGCAGCTTGTGTTTCAGCAGGCCCTCCAGGTGATTCAGATGGGCTAAGTTTGAGAACCTCCGCCTCAGAGAACTTAATATGCTAATGTGGCAGATAGAATAGTCAGTTTGCCGAATTTTCTGACCTCATTTATTTTATTCTCCTGTTGGGCACCTATGAACATCACCTGCAACAAAAAATCTCAGAAGACACATGGTGTGAGATTCATCCAGTTCATTCAACACAGGTTGATTGAGCGCCCACTATGTCCCAGGCACTTCTGGGCACTGGGAATGCTACAGTGAACACAACAGGAAGATTTCCGCCAGTGTTTCCCACTGTCCACCATATGCCACCGTCTCCCACCCCCCCACTGCCCGCATCCCTCCCCGCCGACCCTGAAGCTTTCCTGCCTCTGATCACTCATTTCTCCCAGCTTCCCCAGTAAGCATTAGGACTCCCTTGCCCCCCAAAACAAAAAGCCTCGCAAGCCTGCCCAGCTTTTTCACTCCTCCCTGGTTTTGGTTTCCAGGACGTGCCATGGAATTCACATGCAGACATTTTCCTCCTGAATTTCCTGAACAGCTGACACCTGTCAGGGCCCCGGGGCTCCGATCTGAGCCTCGGAGGCACGGCCTGCCTGTTGCAGTTTGTAAGCAACCGTGTACAGAGTGAGTTCAATATTTTCACAGGCCGGGAAGCACATGTCTTCAATTAGACAGTTAGGAAAGAGACTATTTCTCCTCTGCTGCTCTTTCCCTGATCGTAATCAGCTGCACAAAGACCAAGCGGATCGCTCGGCTCGAGAAAGGGGGTTGAAATGGAGTCACTTTAGGATGGGGTTGAGGTGTTTACAATCTCATCCTGTGGGTGCAACCCCCTCCCGCAAAAGACTGTGAGCTTCTCGAGGTATGGTGTAAGGGAAATGATGGCCACTTGACAGTTACCGAACGAATGAATGATTACAGTAAAAGCAACAGTGGAATTGGTTCCTCTAGAAAAGGGTGGCAACCCTAATCTTGGATTCCAGCCTCTAGAACTGTGAAAAATAAATGTTTTTTTTTAAAAAAAAAAAAAAAGAAAGAAAAGGGTGACAAGAGTCCAGCTCAGGAAGCTGGAGCATGATCATCGGGATGAGCCCATATGTGTGTCAAACACTTGGAATTGGGCCTCCCTGGTGGCGCAGTGGTTGAGAGTCCGCCTGCCGATGCAGGGGACATGGGTTCGTGCCCCGGTCTGGGAGGATCCCACATGCCGCGGAGCGGCTGGGCCCGTGAGCCATGGCCACTGAGCCTGCGCGTCTGGAGCCTGTGCTCCGCAACAGGAGAGGCCACAATGGTGAGAGGCCCGCGTATCGCCAAAAAACAAACAAACAAACACTTGGAATCCTGGCAACCTCATCAGGTTGGCAGCACAAGAGGAAGGATTGCAAAAGCTCAGCAGGCATGGAGAGCTCCGGAAGGTGGGAGCCTCATGGGGTAAAGGAAGGAGGGTAAAAGTTGTCAGATACGGGTGAGTCCCAGTATGACTCTGGCCAGGAAAGGGTCCATGCCTATTGCTCAGTCCTCCCCGCAGCCTCTGGCTTTGATGCCCATCCTGGGAGCATCAGCACATCCTCGCAGTCCCACTGAGAGGCAGTGGTTTTGGAGTGAGCCAGCTCGGAGGAAATTTCCCCTCTGCCCTCTTACCTGGACTTGGACCTGGGGCAAGTTTCTTAAACTTGCTGAGTGCCAGTTTCTTTATTTGTGCAATGGCTAGAACACCCATGTTGCAGGAAGATTTGATTATGTATTCAGTGGATATTGATTGATAGCAGTTATGGGTCAGGAATTATTCTAGGTGTGGAGTATAAAAAGTGAGGGAAAACAGACGCAGTTCCTTCCCTAAGGGAATAGGCAGAAAATAAAACGCTCGCATAAATAAATGTAACATTATATCTGAAAGAAATACTAGGAAGGGGAGGTACCAGGTGCCATATGAGCCCCTAATTGGGAGGTTTACCTAGTTATGGAGACCGGAAGTGATGGTGAAGGAAAGGAGGCAGGTGAGGGGACCAGTGGGGTAAGAATGTTCAAGACAGAGGGAACAGTGCAGGCGGTGGCCCTGTGGCTGGAGCACAGTGGGTGAAGGGACAGCTCGTGACAGGGTGGGCAGAGAACCTGGCAGTACAGGTGTCATGGGACCATCAGTCTCTGCCCTTCTCCCCCAAACTCCTTGCCCCCAGGAGCCTTCCTGTCTCCTCAGACTGGGCTCTGTGCTGCCCCAAACCTGTGGAGGTGCCCATTCCCCACAAGGTGCTCACCCCTCAGCCCGACCCTAGAGAGGGGCTGTAGCATGTTCAACGCTGACGCTCTGGAATCAGGCCTCGCGGGTTCAAATTCTCATTTGACTACTTCCTGGCTATGGGAGAGCAAAATGTGACAGGACAAGCAAGCCACACCCCCTCTCTATGCCTCAGTTTCTTCATCTATAAAATGGAAATGATGACAATAGTAACCACCTCATGAGTACTGCATTTAGATGACTTAGTACCTATAAAACACTTAGAACAGCACCTGACATAGTGAGGGCTTAAGAAAAGTAGGGGTTATGGTTGGTGTTTGCCTGCCCCTCATTACCGTCATCCACTTCCATTGTTCCTGGCATGAGCTCTCTGCCCTCCCCGCATGTGGTCCAGGACGTGCCCAGCCCTCCTGTGCTGCCTCTCTCCCCACCATGCCACCCAGGCTATTCTGTGCCAGCCCACACCATCCCCGCCCACCTCCACCCTCCCACGTCCCTCTCAACACTCAAGGCACATATGTAATCCAGCATATTCCAGTAGCTACCGTGAATTAACTTAATACTATGCTCTATTTAATCTGATACATCCATTTATCATTTCAACATGTAATCAATATTAAAACTTAGATATTGTACATCACGTTTTACTTATGAAGTCTTTGCCATCCATTGTGCATGTCACACTAACAGCACATCTCAGCTCAGACTAGCCACATTTCAAGGGTTTGACGGTCACACGTGGCTGGTGGCTATCTCATCGGTGAGGCCAGTCCTTGACTCTGAGATCCATGAGGGCAAGGACCACGTCTGTCTCCGGGTTCTTGGTAAATGTAGATCGCATGAGTGAAAGCATGAGTGGAGAGGTGAACAGCTGTCATGTTCTGCCAACCCCTCTCTGCTCTCCCCTGAGGCCTCTTCCTCTGTTACTGGGCACACGGCCTTTCAGCCATGATAGGGACCAAATCCTGGGTACCAAGTGCCCATGACCTTTCTAAAAATAAGGTGAGGGGAGCGCTTAAAAGACCTGGAATCCCAGCGAGCACTATACGGAGAGATATGCAAAGAAGGAGAGGTGGGTGGCAAAGATTCACCCTGTGTCAAGGAGGACAGACCCCATCCTAGGGAGCCCTCAGGCTCCTGCCTTCAGGTAGAGAGGGAGGAATGGATGTCTGTGAGGAGCTGCAGAAGAGCAGGTGGGAGGGTCCTCTGGAGGCTTCGACCAGCCTTCGGGCCCAGAGAATATCAGGGACTCGTTCAAGGTGAAAGAGCTTGTTAGTGGCAGGGCTGGAGCCCAGAACTCCTGTTTCCTGTCATCAGGTGCTTTTGAATGTTATCTCTTGGCAAAGATGAGAATGAATCATAGGCTCTTTGAAGGGGACCCCAGTATATTAAACAGGTTGCTGAGACGCAGCTAACTATTCAATAATGTATTTGAAGAAAATTAATTTTTCATCCTGCCAGTCAGAATATTGAGGCTGGTTGTCCAGAAATACAGAGTCTGACTTCTCCTTGCAAGTTAAAAAAAAAAAAAAGGAGGCATCTCAGTGGATACCGTTAGAGAAACATAATTATAGTTTAGTTGATATATATCTCGTTGTGAGCGAATAAAACTCCTCTGAATAATTCAAATAAGAAATTCTGCCCCTTTGGAAAATTGAGCTGATCTTGAACGGAATTGGTTAAGTGTTTCCATCTCCAAAGACACAGCACAGGACAAGTCAGCCAGCATGTCCTACCTCTCAGATCTCGCCAAGATTTCCTCAGGTATTGGCTCCGTAAACCAGGTGCCACGTGGCTAACCTGTCTCACCTTCGGCCACATGCCTGCCCGGTGTGTATCTGTCAGCTCTCTGGCAGAGTAGCTGAGACAAGTGTGCTTTCCAAACGGAGAGGATGAATCTGCAGCACAGAGGCTCCACCGTGTGGGCTTCCCACACGGATCTTGCTCTGGTGGCCTCTGGAGTGCCTGATTATAATTACAGACTGTCAGTGGGCCTTGGCTGTGAGCATCATGGTTGCTCCAGAAAAGACCCATCCCTGCCACAAGTGGATCACCTGTTCCCCCTGCAGAGAGATTTCTGTAGAGAGGCCTGTTTGCATTTCACAGCGACCTCCAGGGAAAACGTGCGAACAGGTTGCCTCAGCTCGGAATTCCACAGCAAAGAAATTGGGTTCTTTGTTTGCCATTAAGGTTGGAAGAACTTGTGGAAATCTTTAGGGAACAGTTGTGGTTTTAAATCCATTAGCACATCCAAGGTCTTAAGACCAGTCTGTTAGGGAGATTTGCCATGTGGAATTTTCACACCTGGGTTTTAGTCTCATACAAAGCTTTGGGAACAGTTTAGGATCCAGCAATATCTCTTCTCCCTCCCCACTTCCCCTGAAACCCCCCCCCCAAAAAAAAACACCCAAAGAAACATAAAATCCTGCCAGCACCAACCTTCCCTGGCTTTGGAGAGAAGTGGGGTGCTCTGACCAGCTCCAAGCCCAGGGTGGTCACTCAGCGTGGACTTCTGAGCACTGATAGGGTGCAAAGCACCTGCTGTTTCCAAGCTTGGGTCTGACTGTAGATATCAGAAAATACAAATGGGCTTCCACATTAACAGAAGTGTGGCTCATTCATCCTGGCTTCTATCCAAGCTACACTGTTCAAGGACCAGGTTTTACAAAGTCTTCAAACAAGACTGGGAAGGTCTAAGTCCACAATTCTGTGTTGGCCTTTGTATTAGGCTGCTAGGGCTGCTACAATGAAGGAGCACCCACCGGTCTTATAAGACCAAGAACTATTGGTCTTACAGTTCTGTGGGCTAGAAGTCTGAGATCAAGGTGTCGGCAGGGTTGGTCCTTCTGAGGGTTCCGAGGGAAGGTCTGCTCCATGCCTAGTGTTGGGTAGCCACAGGCCCTCCTGGGCTCACAGATACATCCCTCCAATCCTCCATCTTCACATGGCCATCTTTTGATAAGGACACCAGTCATATTGGTTTGCGGGCCCACTCTACTCCAGTATGACCTCATGTTAACCAATTCCGTTCACAACAACTTTGCAAATAAGGTCACATTCTGAGGTATTGGAGGTTAGGACTTTAGCATCTGTTTTGGAGGGACCCAGTTCAACCCCTAACAGCCTTCTCTTGTTCCTGCCATGTTCCCAAAGTGCAGGGCTGGGACGTAGAAAGTGCTCCAAGGCTATGCCCAGCATTCCATCCTACCACGCACCATGACAGAAACAGCAAAGTGGCCACATAGGTCACCACTGTGTTTTGGTTTGAGGAATGAAGATTCTTTGAATCCTGTGTAATAATGGTAAACTGTGAGATGTTATAGGTGTTCAGGAAGTACACATAAAAGGAGAATCCCTAATTAAATAATTTAATCCCATTGAAAAGTCTGCACACTATATTCATTCATCATTCATCCATTCATTCATCCATTCAATAAATACTCATGCAGCCTGCCACGTGCTAGGCGCCCTGCCTCATGTGGAAGAGGCCGAGGTCCTGCTCGGGGAGCCTGGAGCCTTGGCTCTTCCAGGCCATGCCTCTGAGGTTCCCTCTCCAGTGGTGTGGCAGAAGCAGGGGAGATGCTCAGACTTAAAACCACTTCACAGAGCATTCATTCTTATGCTTGAGTGTGAGTAAGATAATAAGATATATATGTAAATAAAATATTGGTCTCTACTTCTGGTTCCTGACCTAAAAATCCTTGTAAATAAGGGCGCTAGGAGAATCTTTTGTTCTAATGTGTAGTCTCTGACCCCAGTTCCTGACACAGAGCTCCGAAGACCTTGGCAATTTCCTAAGTGACAGGAGCATCTGACACCAAACTCCTAACCCCCTTGGAATCTCCTGTGTGATAGAAATGTCATTTGTTCTAATGAGGTGACATCTGGTGGATGGAGGACAGTCACCAAAAGGGCCAAGCCATGATGGGAAGCTTGGAATTTTCAGTCGTACCCGCTATTCTATGGTGAGGGGAGAGGGGAGGAGGAATGGAAAAAGAGTTAGTAATCTATCATGCCTACATGATGAGACCTCCATAAAAATCCCAGCGGGGTTTGGGGAACTTCCGGGGTGGTGAACACATCTATGTACTGGGAGCGGAACACACCCCAATTTCATGGGGACAGACAGTCCTGAGTTTGGGACCCTTCTAGACCTCGCCCTATGTATCTTTTCATCTGGCTGTTCATCTCTGCTCTTTATCTGTAGATTTTATTATATAAAACTTATACACATAAGTAAATGTTCCCCTGAATCCTGTGAGCTGTTCTAGCGAATGATCCACTCCAAGGAAGGGTTCGTGGGAACCCCCGATTTGTAGCTGAGCTAGACAGAAGTGGTGGGTAACCTGGGAACCTACTAGTTGAGATTGGCACCTGAAGTGGGAGCCGTCTCCTGTGACTGAGCCCTTAATCTCTGGGATCTGTGCTAACTTCAGTTAGTGTCAGAATTGAATTGAATTGTAGGACACCCAGCTGGTGTTGGACAAAATTGCTTGGTGTGGAAAAGAAAAAAAAACACATCTGGTGTCAGAAGAGTTATGAGTGTGGTATAGTGTGAGAGTTAAGGAAAAGCACACAGGAGAATTTGTCCTACATACACCGAGGCTCTAAGGGAGTTTCTGAATTTAGGAGGTAAGCGGAGGGTGGTGCTGAGGAGAGGGAGGGAAGGCCAAGGACGAGTGCTCTCCCAGGTCCTCATGGACTGCGGGCTGCCTTGCCTCTCCTGTGGCTCTTCCTAGAGATCCTGATGAAGGATGCCGTGTATGACCTTGGTCCTCAGTCCCTGTGTGAGGGGGAGGTTCTCCTTATGAACCTGCTAATATAGCTGGGTCATGAAAACTTCTTCCCTTTGTTCCAAACTCTTGAATAAACTTTTCTTTTTCTTTTTCAGGAACTTCCTTAATAAGTTGCATTTCTCACAAAAGCCTGGGAGACAGACACCCAGGATTTAAGTCACCCCCAACTGGTAGGCAGACTAATGGTCCCCAAAGATGTCTCTACCCTAATCCCTGAAATCTGTGACTATGTTCCCTTACTTGGCAAAGGGGGTCTTCAGAAGTGATTAAGTGAAGGATTTTGAGATGAGAAATTAGCCTGGATGATCTGGGTAAACCCCATGTAATCTCAAGAGTCCTTATAAGTGAGCGGGAGGCAGAAGAGTCAGAGGTGATGTGAGGAAGCAGAGGCTGGTGTGGTGTGAGTGCTGACTTTGAAGAAGGAGGAAGGGGCCATGAGCTGAAGAATGTGGGCAGCCTCCAGACGCTGGAAAGGGCAAGGAACCCCATTCTCCCCTAGGGCTCCCAGAAAGAACACAGCCCTTCCAACACCGATTTTAGTCCCGATTTCACACATCTGACCTCCAAACTGTAAGATAAATTTGTGTTGCTTGAAGCTATAAATGTGTGGCAACTTGTACAATAACAATAGGAAACAAACATACCCATCTTACCCAACTCATAATCCCTGCTTCTCCAAACACACTGTTGTCTTTTGGTTCTAGGCTCCATTCTGCACCCTACTTCCATCGCTTGACCCTCCTTCTCCTACTTCTCCCACCCTGATTGGCCCACCCAGGCCAGCTCCTACCCCTCCACACCCTACTCCCCACACTGCTCTCCACCTCTCCACCCCAGCCCCAAATCCTTCACTGATGCCAGGCGCAGTTGCTCTGACCCCTGAACGCCCTCAGTATCTTCAGGAGGGTTCCTCACTATGTGTAACCTATGGCCACTTTATATAAACAAACAAGGATCCCATCTACCTAAAGACATTTAAGTGGGTGAGGCTGGCCACACACAACGTAGCTGGAGAACTACCCAATCTCCCCAAAGCCAGGTTTCCCCACGAACTAAACGCTGTTTAATAGGGACTTGTTTTCCTAAAATGCTAACGGTCTTTGCATTCAGAGGTATGGAATTAGTTGGCCGTGGTTCCAGGCAGTGCTAAGCCTGAACGATGTGCTCTTCAAAATCTCTGAAATGTCTTCCCAGGGAAAGGCACCCTTAAGAGAAAGCTCCTACTTCGTCTTCCTGTGATCCCCACTTATCAGTGGTACAGTGAGTACTGACCTCTCTCATCTGCTCTGTGCCGCTCACTGGGCTAAGAACTTAGCACGCATTGCCTTAATCAGTTCTTCCAACAACTCTTGGAGGTGGTAGTAGTATTTTCCCCATTTTACAGATCCACAGAGGCTAAATAACTTGCCCAAGGTCTCACAGTGAGTCTGTGTCCAGAGCCTGGCTGGAAAGCCTTGCTGAGCAAAGTGTGAGCCATCCATAGGCAGCAGCACCTGATAGCAGCACAGGTGTCCCCAGGGAGCTGGTTAGAAACTACAATCTCAGGCCCCACCCCAACCCTCTGAATCAGAATCTGCATTCTAACAAGATCTCCAGGTGATGGTCTTGCACATTAAAATTGAGTGGCTCTGCTCTAAACCGCAATGTGGTGCTACCACTCCAGAAAGAAAGAACAATCTATTGTTGGATGTGAATTTGAATAGTGTGTCTGGTAAGGGTTCCTGCAGGTCAAGTGGAAGTAGGCACTGTGGGAGGCTGGAGGGCCTTGGGAGAGGAGGTGAGGCCTCTGGAAGCATTCCATTTCATCCCGAAGCATTGAGCTTCAGGGTGTCCCTCAGGCTGGGCAGGGGAGGCCCACTCCTACAGGTTTGCTGGTCTGCAAAGGGTGTTAGAGTTTCAGAGGGATGGGGACGGCTCTTGCAAACACCCCTGTCCGGACCACATCTTCAGTCCCTTAGCCTAAGGAGGAAGGGATGGCAATTCAGGGGAGCTAGCTAGTCAGAAGGAGAGAGAGAGAATAGAAGAAAGCCAGGGTGGGGAAGGAGGGATGGGTTGCTTTGGGGAGAAGGTGTCTTATTCACCAGATGTGTTGAGTGCAGGGCCAGCTTTCTCAACAGACTCACTCCATTAAGCAGGGTCGGTGGCGGGGGGGGCTCTCCCCTCTCCCCAACACTCACGTAGAAGTGAGAGGAACAAGGCTGGTACTCAATCACTATCATGACTGCCTTTAAACCCATTCATTTAGATCTCATTTATTTATTTATACCCACCTCATTCCTCATGAGATTTAGGATTAATTTGTATTAATAATAGATACTTAATAACCATAATTAATGGTGACGGCCCTCATCATCTTCCATGAATGAAATAATACCTTATTATTTTCAAAGTACCCATCATATTATCCCACATTCTCCTCAGAGTCCCTGAGAGGATGAATGGATGGGTGTTTACGCGCTCAACAAATGAGACAAGTACATGCTTGAGAAGTAAGGTGATTTCATCAGAGGCAGCTTATGGAGTGGGCAGGGGGTCTCCTGATTTCAGATGGCCTTGCTTCCTTAGTATTTTCTCCAACCCACTAAACCCACATGAAAGCCAAACCAGCAGTAACAACACAACACTAGTCCAATGCAGGCAGAAGCAGAGAGCACACCCCCTGACTCTGATTCAGGAACACTTTCCCCGGTTCGAGATGATCTGAGCGCAAGCCACATGCGAGATTCACGACTGCAGACTCCTGCTTGACTGCTTTGCTTTGGTTCCATGGTGGGATTGCCTGTATCTATTAGAAAGTTTCTCCCTCCCTCACAGATCAGAGTGTATTCCTAATTTTCAAATATGCTTTTCGTTCGTTCTTTTTCTTTTTTAATTCATGAATTTTATTTTATTCTTTTTAATAGAACAGGTCCTTATAAGTCATCAATTTTATACACATCAGTGTATACATGTCAATCCCAATTGCCCAATTCATCACACCACCATCCCCACCTCCCCACCTCCCCACCGTTTTCCCCCCTTGGTGTCCATACGTTTGTTCTCTACATCTGTATCTCAATTTCTGTCCTGCAAACCAGTTCATCTGTACCATTTTTCTAGGTTCCATATATATGTGTTAATATATGATATTTGTTTTTCTCTTTCTGACTTACTTCACTCTGTAGAAGTAAGTCTACAGTCTCTAGATCCATCCATGTCTCTACAAATGACCCAATTGCATTGATTTTTATGGCTGAGTAATATTCCATTGTATATATGTACCACATCTTCTTTATCCATTCGTCTGTCGATGGGCATTTAGGTTGCTTCCATGACCTGGCTATTGTAAATAGTGCTGCAATGAACATTGGGGTGCATGTGTCTTTTTGAGTTATGGTTTTCTCTGGGTATATGCCCAGTAGTGGGATTGCTGGGTCAATCATCCCAAATGTTCCTTTTTAAGGAACATCCATACTGTTCTCCACAGTGGCTGTATCAATTTACATTCCCACCAACAGTGCAAGAGGGTTCCCTTTTCTCCACACCCTCTCCAGCATTTATTGTTTGTAGATTTTCTGATGATGCCCATTCTAGCTGGTGTGAGGTGATACCTCATTGTAGTTTTGATTTGCATTTCTCTAATAATTAGTGATGTTGCGAAACTTTTCATGTGCTTCTTGGCCATCTGTATGTCTTCTTTGGGGAAATGTCTATTTAGGTCTTCTGCCCATTTTTGGATTGGGTTGTTCATCTTCTTAATATTGAGCTGCATGAGCTGTTTATATATTTTGGAGATTAATCCTCTGTCAGTTGCTTCATTTGCAAATAATTTCTCCCATTCTGAGGGTTGTCTTTTTGTCCTGTTTATGGTTTCCTTTGCTGTGCAAAAGCTTTTAAGTTTCATTAGGTCCCACTTGTTTATTTTTGTTTTTATTTCCGTTACTCTAGGAGGTGGATCAAAAAAGATCTTGCTGTGATTTATGTCAAAGAGTGTTCTTCCTATGTTTTCCTCTAAGAGTTTTATAGTGTCCGGTCTTACATTTAGTTCTCTAATCCATTTTGAGTTTATTTTTGCGTATGGTGTTAGGGAGTGTTCTAATTTCATTCTTTTATATGTAGCTGTCCAGTTCTCCCAGCCCCACTTATTGAAGAGACTGTCTTTTCTCCATTGTATATCCTTGCCTCCTTTGCCATAGATTAGTTGACCTTAGGTGCGTGGGTTTATCTCTTGGCTTTGTATCTTGTTCCATTGATCTATGATTCTGTTTTTGTGCCAGTACCATACTGTCTTCATTACTGTAGCTTTGTAATATAGCCTGAAGTCAGGAAGTCTGGGTCCTCCAGCTCTGTTTTTATTCCTCAAGACTGCTTTGGCTATTCGGGGTCTTTTGTGTCTTCACACAAATTTTAAGATTTTTTTGTTCTAGTTCCGTAAAAAATGCCATTGGTAGTTTGATAGGGATTGCATTGAATCTGTAGATTGCTTTAGGTAGTATAGTCATTTTCACAGTACTGATTCTTCCAATCCAAGAACATGGTATATCTCTCCATCTGTTGGTATCATCTTTAATTTCTTTCATCAGTGTCTTATAGTTTTCTGCATACAGGTCTTTTGTCTCCCTAGGTAGGTTTATTCCTAGGTATTTTATTCTTTTTGTTGCCGTGGTAAATGGGAGTGTTTCCTTAATCTCTCTTTCAGATTTTTCAACATTAGTTTATAGGAATGCAAGAGATTACTGTGCATTAATTTTGTATCCTGCAACTTTACCAAATTCATTGATTAGCTCTAGTAGTTTTCTGGTGGCATCTTTACGATTCTCTATATATAGTATCATGTCATCTGCAAACAGTAACAGTTTTACTTCTTTTTTCCAATTTGTATTCCTTTTATTTCTTTTTCTTCTCTGATTGCCGTGGCTAGGACTTCCAAAACTATGTTGAATAATAGCTGTGAGAGTGGACATCCTTGTCTTGTTCCTGATCTTAGAGGAAATCCTTTCAGTTTTTCAGCATTGAGAATGATGTTTGCTGTGGGTTTGTCGTATATGGCCTTTATCATGTTGAGGTAGGTTCCCTCTATCCCACTATCTGGAGAGTTTTTATGATAAACTGGTGTTGAATTTTGTCAAAAGCTTTTTCTGCATCTATTGAGATGATCATATATGGCTTTTATTCTTCAATTTGTTAATATGGTTTATCACATTGATTGATTTACGTATATTGAAGAATCCTTGCATCCCTGGGATAAACCCCACTTGATCATGGTGTATGATCCTTTTAAGGTGTTGTTGGATTCTGTTTCCTAGTATTTTGTTGAGGATTTTTGCATCTATATTCATCAGTGATATTGGTCTATAATTTTCTTTTTTTGTGGCATCTTTCTCTGGTTTTGGTATCAGGGTGATGGTGGCCTCATAGAATGAGTTTGGGAGTGTTCCTTTCTCTGAAATTTTTGGGAAGAGTTTGAGAAGGATGGGTGTTAGCTCTTCTCTAAATGTTTGATAGAATTCACCTGTGAAGCTATGTGATCCTGGACTTTTGTTTGTTGGAAGATTTTAAATCACAGTTTCAATTTCATTACTTGTGATTGGTCTGTTCATATTTTCTATTTCTTCCTGGTTCAGTCTTGGAAGGTTATACCTTTCTAAGACTTTGTCCATTTCTTCCAGGTTGTCCATTTTATGGGCACAGAGTTGCTTGTAGTAGTCTCTTAGGATGCTTTGTATTTCTGCAGTGTCTGTTGTAACTTCTCCTTTTTCATTTCTAATTTTATTGATTTGAGTCCTCTCCCTTTTTTTCTTGATGAGTATGGCTAATGGTTTATCAATTTTGTTTATCTTCTCAAAGAACCAGCTTTTAGTTTTATTGATCTTTACTATTGTTTTCTTTGTTTCTATATCATTTATTTCTGCTCTGATCTTTATGGTTTCTGTCCTTCTGCTAATTTTGGGTTTTGTTTGTTCTTCTTTCTCTAGTTCCTTTAGGTGTAAGGTTAGATTGTTTATTTGAGATTTTTCTTGTTCCTTGAGATAGGCTTGTATAGCTATAAACTTCCCTCTCAGAACTGCTTTTGCTGCATCCCATAAGTTTTGGATCGTCGTGTTTTCTTTGTCATTTGTCTCTAGGTATTTTTCGATTTCCTCTTTAATTTCTTCAGTGATCTCTTGGTTATTTAGTAACGTATTGTTTAGCCTCCATGTGTTCGTGTTTTTTACATTTTTCCCCTGTAATTCATTTCTAATATCACAGTGTTGTGTCAGGAAAGATGCTTGATATGATTTCAATTTTCTTAAATTTACTGTGGCTTGATTTTTGACCCAGGATGTGATGTATCCTGGAGAATGTTCCATTCACACTTGAGAAGAAAGTGTAATCTGCTGTTTCTAGATGGAATGTCCTATAAATATCAATTAAATCTATCTGGTCTATGGTGTCATTTAAAGCTTCTCTTTCCTTATTTATTTTCATTTGGGATGATCTGTCCATTGGTGTAAGTGAGGTGTTAAAGTCCCCCACTATTATTGTGTTACTGTCAATTTCCTCTTTTATACCTGTTAGCAGTTGCCTTATGTATTGAGGTGCTCCTATGTTGGGTGCATATATATTTATAATTGTTATATCTTCTTCTTGGGTTGATCCCTTGATCATTATGGAGTGTCCTTCCTTGTGTCTTGTAACATTCTTTATTTTAAAGTCTATTTTATCTGATATGAGTATTGCTACTCTAGCTTTCTTTTGATTTCCATTTGTATGGAATATCTTTTTCCATCCCCTCACTTTCAGTCTGTATGTGTCCCTAGGTCTGAAGTGGGTCTCTTGTAGACAGCATATAGATGGGTCTTGTTTTTGTATCCATTCACAAGCCTGTGTCTTTTGGTTGGAGCATTTAATCCATTCACGTTTAAGGTAATTATTGATATGTACTTTTCATGACCATTTTCTTAATTGTTTTGGGTTTGTTTTTGTAGGTCCTTTTCTTCTCTTGTGTTTCCCACTTAGAGAAGCTCCTTTAGCATTTGTTGTAGAGCTGGTTTGGTGGTGCTGAATTCTCTTAGCTTTTGCTTGTCTGTAAAGCTTTTGATTTCTCCATCAAATCTGAATGAAATCCTTGCCAGGTAGAGTAATCTTGGTTGTAGGTTCTTCCCTTTCATCACTTTAAGTATATTGTGCCACTCCCTTCTGGCTTGTAGAGTTTCTGCTGAGAAATCAGCTGTTAACCTTATGGGAGTTCCCTTGTATGTTATTTGTCATTTTTCCCTGGCTACTTTCAATAATTTTTCTTTGTCTTTAATTTTTGACAGTTTGATTACTATGTGTCTTGGCGTGTTTCTCCTTGGGTTTATCCTGTATGGGACTCACTGTGCTTCCTGGACTTGGGTGGCTATTTCCTTTCCCATGTTAGGGAAGTTTTCGACTATAATCTCTTCAAATATTTTCCCAGGTCCTTTCTCTCTCTCTTCTCTTTCTGGGACCCCTATAATGCGAATGTTGTTACGTTTAATATTGTCCCAGAGGTCTCTTAGGCTGTCTTCATTTCTTTTCATTCTTTTTTCTTTATTCTGTTCCACAGCAGTGAATTCCACCATTCAGTCTTCCAGATCACTTATCTGTTCTTTTGCCTCAGTTATTCTGCTATTGATTCCTTGTAGTGTAGTTTTCATTTCAGTTATTGTATTGTTCATCTCTGATTGTTTGTTCTTTAATTCTTCTAGGTGTTTGTTCTTTAATTCTTCTAGGTCTTTGTTAAACATTTCTTACATCTTCTCAATCTTTGTCTCCATTCTTTTTCCGAGGTCCTGGGTCATCTTCACTATCATTATTCTGAATTCTTTTTCTGGAAGGTTGCCTATCTCCACTTCATTTAGTTGTTTTTCTGGGGTTTTATCTTGTTCCTTCATCTGGTACATAGCCCTCTGCCTTTTCATCTTGTCTATCTTTCTGTGAATGTGGTTTTTTCCCCCACAGTCTGCAGGATTATAGTTCTTCTTGCTTCTGCTGTCTGCCTTCTGGTGGATGAGGCTGTCTAAGAGGTTTGTGCAAGTTCCCTCATGGGAGGGACTGGTGGTGGGTAGAGCTGACTGTTGCTGTCTTGAGCAGAGCTCAGTAAAACTTTAATCCTCTTGACTGCTGATGGGTGGGGCTGGGTTCCCTCCCTGTTGTTTGTTTGGCCTGAGGCAGCCCAACACTGGAGCCTACCTGGGCTCCTTGGTGGGGCTAATGGTGGACTCTGGGAGGACTCATGCCAAGGAGTATTTCCCAGAACTTCTGCTGCCAGTGTCCTTGTCCTCACGGTGAGCCACAGCCACTGCCCGCCTCTGCAGGAGACCCTCCAACAGTAGCAGGTATGTCTGGTTCAGTCTCCCCTGGGGTCACTGCTCCTTCCCCTGGGTCCTGATGTGCACACTACTTTGTGTGTGCGCTCCAAGAGTGGAGTCTCTGTTTCTCCCAGTCCTGTCAAAGTCCTGCAATCAAATCCCACTAGCCTTCAAAGTCTGATGCTCTAAGAATTCCTCCTCCCATTGCCGGGCCCCCAGGTTGGGAACTTGACGTGGGGCTCACAACCTTCACTCCAGTGGGTGGACTTCTGTGATATAAGTGTTCTCCAGTCTGTGAGTCACCCACCCAGCAGTTATGGGGTTTGATTTTACTGTGATTGCACCCCTCCTACTGTCTCATTGTGGCTTCTCCTTTGTCTTTGGATGTGGGGTATCTTTTTTGGTGAGTTCCAGTGTCTTTCTCTCTATGATTGTCCAGCAGCTAGTTGTGATTCTGGTGTTCTCGCAAGAGGGAGTGAGAGCACATCTTTCTACTCCGCCATCTTGGTTCCTAATCTTTTTTTTAATTGAAGTATAGTTGACTTACAATGTTGTGTTAGTTTCAGGTATACAGAAAAACGATATATGTATTTTGTGTGTATATTCTTTTTCCGATTGTTTTCCATCATAGGTTATTACAAGATATTGAATATAGTTCCCTGTGCTATACAGTAGAACCTTGTTGGTTATTCTATATATAGTAGTGTGTATATGTTAATCCCAAACTAATTTATGCCCCCTCCTTCCCCCTTTGGTAACCATAAGTTTGTTTTCTATGTCTGTGAGTCTATTTCTGTTTTGTAAATAAGTTCATTTGTATCATCAAATATGCTTTTCTTCTGTGGTCATCCATGTATGTATATAAGCTGCTTGGTTTGTTTGCTCAATTCCCAGATATTTTCTGTGTCCTTAAATAATTACCAGTAAGGCTGATTTGGGGACCAGCCTCTGATATGCAATGAGAAGAAATGCCTTCCTGTTATGCTGAGTGACTGAAGAAGTAGATATTTATGTTCAGAATCCCTGGGGATCATAAGCTAACTCTGAATTCCTGAATTCCTTCCTAGCTCCCTGTGAAATGCCCTGATACCCAACCCCTGCCCTCACCTCAATGAGAATATTTTTACAGGGGTCTTAGGTATCTGTAACCCATGCAAGGCAAGGGGTGAACTTCAGGCACCTGGCCATGCCAGATAGAGACACTCCATGAGAAATATTTAGAGATGGAGGAATTGTACCACTCACTACACCGAGGGCACTTCTGCCAGAGAGCAGAGCTGCCTGGCAAAAAGACCAGCCCCTCCATCTCTAAATGCTGCCCCAGCATCCCAGGCCTTAGGGCAGCTTGGCACCCTGCTGGGTCTTTGTTTGTGGTGATGCAGTTCTCAGGGCCTCAGCCCAGAAAAAGAAGAGAATGTCCAAGCAGAAGGTATCCTCCCATGTGCTTGGCTGACCATTTAATTACAAGGTCCAATCAAACTAATTACACTTTCGGGACCTTGAAGACATCAGGTAATTAAGGGCTGCCTCACTGCTGAGTCCCGGTAGATGGTTTTCAGTGCAGTTGGTAGATGGGCTGTGAGTCACACAGTGAAAAGGAAACCTTGAGACCAAGGCAATCAGGAGAAAGAGAAGCATCTGGAAACAGCAAACTCTCCAAGGACTCAATATTGGCTTGATATTTTCAGAGTCAGAGAGATAGTATATGAATTTTTTTCTAGCAAAATCCATCATCATAGAAATCTGATTTTTGTCATCAGATTATACGACTGAGCCACAGACGGTAGGAGCTGAGTGCTGTGAAAATTAAACAACATAAACCAGTTATAGGGCAGGGTTGGGCATATAGTAAATGCTCAATAAATGGTTATTATTATTACATAATCATTGTTAATTATTTGGGTTAGTGCAAAAACATTTATCAAGTGCTCAGCGTCGGGGACTCCAAGGAATGCTGTTCTTGCAGGTTCTTGGGGTTTCCAATAACAAATGTAACCAAGACTTAGAGGAAACACTTCAGGAAACCAAGCCTTACACTTGGGATGAGATGCAAGTTCAAGGCTACCTAGTTGTGTAGAGAAGTGGTGACAACTAGTCACCACTTGGGCCACGTGATTCGCAGCTGTGGGTAAGGCCAGCCTTCACGGATGGTGGCCCTCTCAGCCTCTCCAGGAGGCAGTCTGCTGTAGCAGAAAGAACACAGGTTTTTAGAGAGCCCAACTAAGGAGCAGTGTGGCTTAGGACCAGCCACTTCAATGTTCCGAGCTTCAGGTTTCCCATCTGAGAAATGGGGGTAATGGTTCTTCTTTGCGGACTGCTGTGCCGATTAAAAGAATGAATGCAGGCAAGGCACCTAGAGCAGATCCCAGCCCAGAAAAACTCAGTAATGTTCAGTCCTTCAACCCCCTCCTCTCTTCTGCTGAATTACAACCTGGTAATGTCATCCAGCTCCTGGTATGACAGGGCAGCACTTTTGCCGAGTATTTCTTTGTGACCCCCCCACAGAAGTTAGCTTAATGACTAGTATAAAGCAGGTATACACAGTAGATGCTGCTCACAACATACCTGACTAAAGAAGCAAACTTGTCACACTGTCCTTAGGCTCCATGACGAATGCTGCTGTTATAAGAACAGCACGACTGAGATTCTAAACAAACCCTGTAATGCATGTAAATGATGTTCCACCATCCTGAATAATAACACAGATTTAATTAAAAACACTCTAAAGACATCCGTTCAAAGCCTCGCTCCGTCCCTCTGTTCCTTTATCAGACTCTCAATTTGCTGACTGGAGTGTGATTTTTGCTGAAACCTCTGAATGGCAAATCACATTTTCATCCTAAAGTGTCAGAGATAAGGCCACGCAAGAGAATCAAATAATTAAAGGCCAAAGAGGTAAACCCAGCTAGGAGTGCAATGGGAAGACATAAGTGGGCCAGTGATGTCCATGGACTTTTTTTTTTTTTTCTTTTCTTGTGTTGATTAAACCAAAGGTCTTCGCTGTAAATTAGAGCCATGTTCTCCTGAAATATTAATCTATGTCTTAAGTAAAACAAAAAATGTCCATGGTTGATTGTAACAATTCAGACTGCCGGGGTGAGTGTCCTCGGCAGAGATGAGGAAGGTTTATCAGACTCTTTGTGGAATATTCCTTTCATGGTGGGAGGCCCCTACTTTGAATGGAAGCAGAGTTTACCTACAGACTAGTAACCTCTTCCCATCTATGTTCATCTTCACTCATCCACCCACCTGCCCATCCATCCATCCATGTATCCATCATCTACCCACCCATCCATGCATCCTTGCCTCCAGCATACACTCCCTGAGCCCCTGCTACGGGGCAGGCATTGCTTTAGTCCTGGGGGACACAGCAGGAAATAAGACAGAGGAAGTTCCTGTTCTCATGGAGATAGACTACATAATTACATTAAAAAATCGTTACAGAATATAAACGAGGGCTGTCCATATTGATATTCATTCAACCAAATTTCCTTGAGCAAAGTGCAAAAGGGCAAGACCTCCTGGTTGCCGAGGAAGCAACTGTTGTTTCCTGAGAGGGTTTAGGCCCATCTCTGATTTAGCCCTGCATTCCTAGTGCCTAGTATGAAATCCAGGACACAGTACACACTTAGGCAAAGTGCATTCAGTGAACAGAATCTACTCTGGGGCTACTCAAGGACAGGGATACTGTCTTACCTGTCTCTGCACAAAGTAGTTCAGATAGGTTTTAATTCATTCTGCTAGCATTTCCTGAGACCCATTCATTTCCCAAATATCGTCCATGTCTTTTAGTGAACATATGTATGTGTTTTTGCTGGGTGGACTGCTGGGAGAATCAGCAGGAGATACTAGGAGATACCGCCAAACAGTTTTCCAAAGTGGCCGCACCAATTTACATTCCCATAAGCGATACGCAGGAGTTGCAATGGCTCTACGTTCCTGCCAAGTCTTAGTGTTGTCTTGTTTCTTTTTTTTTTCTCTTTTTCTTAACCATTCTGGTGGATGTTCAGAACAGCTCACTGTGGATTTAATTTGCATTTCCCTGATGTCTAGTAAAGTTGAGCCTCTTTTCAAGTGTTTCCTGGCCATTCGAATAACTTCAGTGAAGTGCTTACTTGGGTGTTTTGAAGGTCCAGGATTTTTGACTGCTTTGTGCACTGTGTATCCTCAGGGTCCAGAGCAACTCCTGCCATGTACTAACTAGGTGCTCAAAGGACGTATCTGTTAAATAAATGTGCAAATTCACACACTTTTCCTACTATCATTTTAATATTTTTCCTTTAAGTCAACTCACTTTTACTTAAATAAACTGACTTAGAAAGTAGTTTAATATCATCTCATAGCTCTGAAATCACAGTTGTAATGTGCAAGTTACACTTTTTTTCTCTTACACATTAAAATAAATGGGCAACACATTTTTAAATATCCATTCGTGTATTTCTATTTTTTTTTAATATATTTATTTATTTTAGCTGTGCCGGGTCTTAGTTGTGGCATTCGAGATCTATTTAGTTGCAGCATGCGGGCTTCTTAGTTGTGGCATGCAGACTCTTAGTTGTGGCATGCATGTGGGATCTAGTTCCCCAACCAGGGATCGAACCCGGGCTCCCCTGCATTGGGAGCGTGGAGTCCTAACTACTCAATCACCAGGGTGATAGACTAATATCTCCCCAATTAAATGAGTTGATTCCCATGAAACATTTAAGTGCTCTTATAGGTTGGCTACGATTAGCTTTCCTGTATACCAGTGGTATGTGAACCACACCAGCAGACCCAGGGCAAGGGTGAAATGGGCGCTCAGGAAACACGTAGGTCAGGCAGTGGTGCTGCAGCCCCCACGATGTCTTCGGAAAAATGGCCGAAGCGAGGTAGCCAAGTGGACAAAAGTCACATGGAGACATGGAAAGACAAATTAACACTTGACTCCAGTTGTGATGTAAAGTGTGTTTTTCAAGATTTGAAGTGACCAATTGTGCTTTCCTCCCTGGAAAAAAAACCTGAAGACTATTAGGGACAGATGACTTGCAGGGGATTGAGACTGTGCTACAATCTTATTAAATGAACAGCCTTTAAATGTCCCGCCTTTCTCTCCCTAGATAGGGCGCTGTCAGATGAAATGCAAAAATGGAGCAGCCTCCAGCGATAAAGTGTAATGAGGAAGGAAGCCTTCTAGGCTTCCTTAACTGACCACATGTGAGCTTTCCCTGACGTCACTGCCAGGCAGGCATGCTGTAGGACCTTTGCAAGGTGTGGGGTCTGCCCCATGGTGACTGAGCCGATGATGGTGTCAGTGTTCAGCCCACGACACCGCCTGGTGAAACAGACTGCCCTTACCTGAAAGGTGGCAAGTCACAGAATCCTGCTCTCAGAAGCCAAGTCTGCTCAGAACATACTCCTAGGGGATGTGCCACATTCTGAAGTGGTCCAGGGCCATTCAGGCAGGGAGGATAAAAGCCTTCTCTGTGTCTCAGCCTTCAGGTTCTGGAATGAAACTCAGTGGGAGCCCCTACTCTGTGGGGCAGATGATTCCATGGTGTTGCCCATGAGCTGCTGCTTCTGAGAATGAGTGTCTAACACACAGGCACCGAGGGCCTTCACGTACAGCCTCAGTTCCAGTAGGAAGGGATCCTTCCTTCATAAGATTTAAAAGCCCCCTTCCCACCGCCGTGGAGGTGGAGACACGCACAGAGAAGAAGTGATTGGTGGACTTCCCTGGTGGTCCAGTGGTTAAGACTCCACGCTTCCAATGCAGGGGGCATGGGTTCGATCCCTGGTTGGAGACGTTCTATATGCTGTGGGGTGTGGCCATAAATAAATTAATTAATTTAAAAAAAGGGAAGTGACTGGTGTGGAGCCCATATGATCCACAGAGCAGAGACCTAGGCAGCCATGCGCCTCCACTTAAGTCTTTCATGCCTTTAGCCTGCACCGAGTCAGTTAGAACCTCTGCAATGGGAACAGGAATTGAGAAGCCCCAGGGTAGCCTGTGATGCCCACAGAAGGTTCTGGTCAGACTGGCAGGGATGCAGAAAGCCTGGAGTCAGAAAGCTATGCAAGGTGCAATGCGTTGTGTTACCACATTTAATCCTTCCAACCCTATGGGGTGTTATTTCATCCCTATTTTTTACAGAAGGGGAAACTGAGACCCAGTGAACCTACTTTCTCAAGTTTAAATATTGGCAGAGCTGGGACTCAAACCCAGAAAGTCAGGTTCAGTAATCTGTGCATTTAACCACTAAGCCAGGTTACCACCCACTACCAAGTACACCAGAGGGCACAGCTTCTTGTTTTCATAAAGCCCAGAATTCCAGAATCCTCCAGGACAGATTCAGACTGGCTATGCCAAGACTCTGCTCTCTAGTGTGGGCAAGAAAAAGTAAAAATGCGAACAAAGATAAAACAATGTAATTCATTATCATCTAGCGTGAGTCAGGTGCTTTATGCACATCTCTAATGCCTATTAACCTATTTTTAAGATGAGGACACAGGGGCTTGGAGGGGTTAAGTAATATTCTAAGTTCCCACTGCTAGAGGGCGGCCATGGTGCAATGGGAACCTGAGATTTTCTGTTCAAAAATCATGCTCTTGCTTCTATATGCTTTCGTCTGCCCTCATGAGGCTGTATATTTTCCCCAAGTATATCACACACAGCTGTCCTTCCTCTGCCACGGGCATTTGAATGGTAAAGCGTCATCTGTCACTTGCGAAAGGAGCTGCAGGCCTCAGGATGCCCCAGGCAAGCCTGGGCCAATTCCCACGTGCCCCAGCAGCGTATATGTAACATACCGTTACCGTGCTTGGTGTTCTTATTAGAACAAAAAGCTGTATTACTTTGCTGTTTTACTTGGTAAAAATAACTTTTTAACTTTTATCGTTTGTATTTTTCTGTTGCCAAGTCCATTCCCCCTCCCTGTATCCTCAAGTCCATTCTCTAGTAGGCCTGTGTCTTTATTCCCGTCTTGCCCCTAGGTTCTTCATGACCATTTTTTTTTTTTTAGGTTCCATATATATGTGTTAGCATATGGTATTTGTTTTTCTTTTTCAGACTTACTTCACTCTGTATGACAGACTCTAGGTCCATCCACCTCACTACAAATAACTCAATTTCGTTCCTTTTTATGGCTGAGTAATATTCCATTGTATATATGTGCCACATCTTCTTTTTTTTTTTTTTTTTTCACATCTTCTTTATCCATTCATCTGTCAATGGACACTTAGGTTGCTTCCATGTCCTGGCTATTGTAAATACAGCTGCAATGAACACTGTGGTACATGACTCTTTTTGAATTATGGTTTTCTCAGGCTATATGCCCAGTAGTGGGATTGCTGGGTCATATGGTAGTTCTATTTGTAGTTTTTTAAGGAACCTCCATACTGTTCTCCATAGTGGCTGTATCAATTTACATTCCCACCAACAGTGTATGAGGGTTCCCTTTTCTCCACACCCTCTCCAGCATTTATTGTTTGTAGATTTTTTTGATGATGGCCATTCTGACTGGTGTGAGATGATACCTCATTGTAGTTTTGATTTGCATTTCTCTAATGATTAGTGATGCTGAGCATTCTTTCATGTGTTTGTTGGCCATCTGTATATCTTCTTTGGAGAAAGGTCTGTTTAGGTCTTCTGCCCATTTTGGATTGGGTTGTTTGTTTTTTTGAGATTGAGCTGCATGAGCTGCTTGTAAATTTTGGAGATTAATCCTTTGTCAGTTGCTTCATTTGCAAATATTTTCTCCCATTCTGAGGGTTGTCTTTTCGTCTTGTGTATGGTTTCCTTTGCTGTGCTAAAGCTTTGAAGTTTCATTAAGTCCCATTTGTTTATTTTTGTTTTTATTTCCCTTTCTCTAGGAGGTGGGTCAAAAAGGATCTTGCTATGATTTATGTCATAGAGTGTGCTGCCCATGTTTTCCTCTCAGAGTTTGATAGTGTCTGGCCTTACATTTAGGTCTTTAATCCATTTTGAGTTTATTTTTGTGTATGGTGTTAGGGAGTGTTCTAATTTCATTCTTTTACATGTAGCTGTCCAGTTTTCCCAGCACCACTTATTGAGGAGGCTGTCTTTTCTCCATTGTATATTCTTGCCTCCTTTATCAAAGATAAGGTGACTGTATGTGCATGGGTTTATCTCTGGGCTTTCTATCCTGTTCCATTGATCTATATTTCTGTTTTTGTGCCAGTACCATACTGTCTTGATTACTGTAGCTTTGTAGTATAGTCTGAAGTCAGGGAGCCTGATTCCTCCAGCTCCATTTTTCTTTCTCAAGATTGCTTTGGCTATTCGGGACCTTTTGTGTTTCCATACAAGTTGTGAAATTTTTTGTTCTAGTTCTGTGAAAAATGCCAGTGGTAGTTTGATAGGGATTGCATTGAATCTGTAGATTGTTTTGGGTAGTATAGTCATTTTCACAATGTTGATTCTTCCAATCCAAGAACATGGTATATCTCTCCATCTATGTGTATCATCTTTAATTTCTTTCATCAGTGTCTTATAATTTTCTGCATACAGGTCTTTTGTCTCCTTAGGCAGGTTTATTCCTAGGTATTTTATTCTTTTTGTTGCACTGGTAAAACATTTTTTATTTGAGTCTAGATAATAGGTAGAATAGTTTCCCTTTGCTTTCTGCCCACATAGGTAAAGCCTTATTGTCCCCTTATATTTGTGTTGGTAATGAAACCTTTTGAGAAGGCTGTATTTGATGGAAGGGTACATGACCCTTTTAATAGAAGCAGACCACATTATGAAGCTGATGCCAAGCTCTGTTTCCAGGGCAACCTAAACAGAATGGCAAGGGGTACTTGGTTTCTAACATTTCATGTAATGTCATGAAGGCAGATATTAGACTTTCCTATTGGGAAAGGAAAGAGTTTTCTTCCCCATGAGCACACAGGAAGTTACCACCTACCCATTAAAGAGAAGAAGGCAGTGAATCCACAGGGTCAAGCACAGGGGTGGCTCCAGCACTGTCTTATCTTCATCTTGGACAATGGAGTCAGGACAGGATTAGGAAGAATAATTCATCCCCTCTGATAAAGAGGAGGGAAGGCCAAAATATGTACCTTTAATTACATTATAAGGAAATTGACTGCAGAGCCTCCATTGGGCTGTTGTTAGAGGCTGGTTTGGCTCTTTATGGCAAAAGGGCCACAAGGTCTGGAAGTGAGAGATGAGGATTTAAGGCAATGCCAAGTAAATATGGGACGGTCTTGATGCAAATGAGGGATCATTTCTGAGACCTTTGTAGATACCCTAATTTGTAAATATTTTTATAATTTTCCCTTTAACCTCTAACTTATGGCTAAAATCATTGCTTTTGCGGACCTCTTCACTTTATTCACTTTCACATCGAGCATAAACAATTTGAACAAAGAGTGGTATTTCTGCTTAAAAGAGAAAAAAGGACACTTACTCCATCCCACTATGCTGATTAGCAGATGTCACACACAGGCCTCTAGGCCCCAATGATACACAGTTTTAAAATGTACCTAAGATTTGTTTTAATCTTGTGTGGCAAGGTACACCCATGAAAGAAGTTGTTTTTATACTCATAGATCCCTACAAACAGGAGGCATGGCACACTGTGAAGGGCCACACAGGGAAGCACCAGGGTTGCTCAGGAGGCAGAGTGCATGGGAAGAATAATAGGCTGAATAATTCAAGTGGGCTCTGGGCTATAAGGGTGGTCCCTAGTTGTCCAGTACCTGGCCCTGGAATGCTTTATGGCAGGTGTATAGTGTTCTGGTCTGCAGGAGCCCAATCAAAGGAGGCAGATGGGATATGGACTCTGGATTTATTGGCTTTCATAGCAAAGGTGTGCTGGCAGACAATTCATTTACTATCTCCAGGAACCAATTAACCCTGGGAGAGGTACTTCTTTCCTGGGTCCACAGGGCCCCCAAACATCAAAGCATCAAAGTATAAGGGAAAAAAAACCCATGATTGATACACAAGGAGACAAGGTTGACACTGTTGCTTGCAGCCATGAGAGCAGCAAATTCCACCTTGCTCTCTACTCCCACATTCCTAGGTCATTTTCCAAATCCCTTAAACTTACACGTGTTGGTTCTCTTGCTTACTTTCTGAAACCCAAACCTCATAATTTTCTCTCTAGGCCCTTGACAACCCTGTTTCATGGCAAATAGACAACCCTACATTCTTAAATATTGTGCCCAATTTCAACTAAGGGTTGGGAGGGGTCAAGCACAGGGGTTGCTTGGGAAGGGTTGGGAGGTAAGATCAGGCCTTCATTCATCATTCATAGCACCTCTTGAGCACGCTCCTTAAGCATTGTCTAAAAATCCCAGGTTCAATTTCTCCATTCCTGTTGTGGCCCATGCACATCAACTGTTCTTTGCCATTGTCACCACCATTGCCCATTTATTTGTCTGTTTCAAGAAACCTACAACATCCTTAACTTGTATTTTTTCCTGATCATCCCTTTAATCTCATGGTCTTTAAAGTAGGCCTTCTTTCATACACATCTTTAGTTTATCATAGTATACTTAGAGCTAACATTATAACACTTTACATAAAATGTGAGACCCATGCAACAGTATAACTCCATTCCCCACACTCATCATTTGTTCTACTGTGTTTATGTATTTTAAATTTATATACATTATATGCTCACAACACTGTTGTAATTGTTGCAGTAAAAGTTATGGTCATTTACAGAAATTAGGAGAGAAGGAAAGATGGTCTTTTATATTCACTCACATATTTACCATTTCCAGTTCTCTTCTTTCCTTCTTATAGATTTGTTTTTCCCTCTGATACCATTTCCTTTCTATCTTGAAGACTTACTTTGTCATCCCATTGTCTTTTGGTCCCCATCATTTCCAGTAAAATGTCAGCTGTAATTCACATTACATTGTTGTTGTTCTCCCATATGAAAAATAATTTTTTTTCTTTTTCTCTGGGTGCTTTCAAAATTTCCTCTTTATTTTTGGTTTTCAACAGGTTGAGGATGATGTGCTTAGGAGTGTTCTTTGTATTTATCTAGTTTGGAACTTGCTTATCTTATTTGAACTTTAAAATGATGTTTTACACCAAGTTTGGGAAATTTTTCCACCACTACTTTTTCAGTTAATTTTTTTATGCCCCATTCACTTATTCTTGTCCTTTGGTCCTTTTAAGAATTTTCTCTTTTCTCCTCTCCTTTCTTCTCCTCTCTCCCTTCCTCCTCACTGGCTCTAGATTTTAAGAAATCTTTCTTCTCTCCCCTTCCCTCTTCATATTGTACAATTGCTTTTGATCTCTCTTCCAGTTCATTGACTCTTCTATCTCCAATCTGCTGCTAAATCCTTCTTTTCATTTTAGATATTGTATTTACCACTTTAGATTTGACATTTCTGTATAGTTTCCATTTCTTTGCTGATATTCTCTATCTGTTCATTCATTGTTAGAACATTTACTTTAAAGCTTTTTAAAACAATTTAAAATAGCTGCTTTAAAACTGCTTTCTGAAAATTCCAATATCTGTGTCATCTCAGGGTTTCTCTTGAATGATTTTACTCTGAACCTTAGGTCACATTGTTTCCTGTTTCCTCACATGTTTAATAATTTATACTTAATACTGGGGACTGTGGATTGTACATGTTAGAAACTCTGGATTCTTGTTATCTTTCTCTGAGATTGTTGATTTTTATTAAATTACTGGACGGTCACCTTGTACCTGTAGAGTTTGGTTTTATACTATATAAGGATATTACTGTTTGGCTTTACCCTTAATTTTGGACAAGCCCATAAATCCTGGCATATGAACTTTATTTCTAATATATGTCTCTTCTGTCATTTCATTGGAAAACTCTAGGTGTTTACCTAGTCCTTATAACTTGGAGGAATTCCAAAATTTGTCTAATTTCAAGTAAGCAGTAACTAAAATCTCTGATCAGGTTTTTCATCTCTCCTGCTATCAATTTTCACTGGGTTTCCAAAGTCTCCTCTGTGTGTACCCAGTTCAGGGGTCAGACAAGGATTTGCGGGAAGTTTATATTCAGAGTTTGAGTTCTCTTCCTGTATATCCCTCCTTTCTGATATTAACTCCCTAAATTTCCAGGAATTCTGGCATTGATGATCTTCATTCTATAACACTTCAAGCTCAAAGAACTGTGGCTTGCTTTCTTTGTTCCTTCTTTCTTTTCATTCTTTAATTGTTTTCATTATTATTTTTAATAACTTTATTAAATAGCTGTATAGATAAAATTTATTTTATATATCATAAAATTCACTTGTAATTGTATGATTCAATAATTTTTAATAAATTTATAGAGTTGTGCAACAACCATCACAATCTAGTTTTAGAACATTTCCATCACCCCAAAAAGTCTGTGCTCATTTACAGTTGACTTTTACTCTGACTTCGAGCCCTAGGCAACCATTGATCTATTTACCATCTCAAAATTGCCTTTTGTGGACATTTCATGTAAATGAAGTCATAGAATATCTAGTCTTTGTTGTCTAGTTTTTATCACTTAGCATAATATTTTTGAAATTCATCTATGTTGTGTAAATAGATATGCTGTATATGTTGTTCCTTTTTATTGCTAAACAGCATTCCATGTATGGATACACAATAGGTTATTTATTCATTCACCCATTAAAGAACATCTTGTTTTTGTTTTGTTTTGTTTTTGGAAGCTTTTTTCAATGTTCCTCAGATAATACCTACATAGCCAAACTGGTACTTGTAGGTCTATGGAGCAGTGTTTGGGAATCACAGTGTAGAAGATCAGATTATGACATTCAGATAAGGACTCATTTTTTAAAATTTAAGCAGCATTTATTGGACACATTTGTTTGTGTTAGACATGGTGTTAAAGGTTAAAGAGGTGAAATAAGACATGAAATCTCAGTGTAGTGGAAGAAATGAACCAACAAACAAATAGTGTAATAAAGTGTGAAAAATGTGATAAAATTCTGGGGCCTCCATGGAGTTAAGGTCAATTTTCTACAGGAGAGGGAATTACAGGAAAGTCTTTATCAAGGATGTGAGCCTTGAGTCTTGAAAGATGGTCTTGAAAGAGGAACAGGTCAGTCAGATAGTGGAAATAACTTGCCTTCCCATGACACATTCTCTTTTATTCTTAAAAGCCATGCAGGGCTTCCCTGGTGGCGCAGTGGTTAAGAATCCTCCTGCCAATGCAGGGGACATGGGTTCGAGCCCTGGTCCAGGAAGATCCCACATGCCACAGAGCAACTAAGCCCGTGCTCCAAAACTACTGAGCCTGCGTGCCTAGAGCCCATGCTCTGCAACAAGAGAAGCCACCACAATGAGAAACCCACGCACCACAGTGAATAGTAGCCCCACTCACCACAGCTAAAGAAAGCCCGCGCGCAGCAACGAAGAAGACCCAACACAGCCAATAATAAATAAATAAATAAATTTATATTTAAAAAAAAAGTCATGCAGCTAGGTGCATACATAGTGTTGTCCAATCTGTCTGTGCCTGGGAATTGTATGGAAGCAAATTATTCCTGCGAGTGTCTGCTGAGACCAATGCATGGAGAAATATGGTGAAAACTTGGCAGATACCCCATTCTGCCAAGCTATATAAATACTCCTCAACAAGATAAACACATAGTGGAAAAGAACACGGAGCTTTGGAGAATAATGGACTTGGTCCAACAGTTTAGGCAAATTACTTAATCTTTCAGAGCCTCAATTTCAGTATCTATAAAATGGAGTTAAGAAATAACTTCAAAAGTAACTGGGCAGCTTAGACTTAATGTATGCAAAACAATGAATTTAGGGATTGGCACACAATAGCCTCTCACAAAATGCTAGTTTTCCTTTTTTCCATCACAGATAACGTTATTGACTGTTTGCCATTCTTACACCTAAGGGCTACTAGAAGTTAATGCAATCACAAGGCTTATTTTGTGTTTTGATTCTGATTTCTATTGTCTCAAGAAAGCCACCATCTTCTGAGTAACCAAGAGATGCAGTAGCTGATTCATAATGAGGCCTTTCCTCCTTCTAAATATGCACTAATTGTCAAGGTGATGGAGGAGGTTCATTAGTTAAAAGCATAATGAAAGGGCACTTCCTTTAGCTAAACTGATGAGCAGAAAGTGCAGCAATATTTGCATGTTTAGACATTAAGGACGGAAACAGATGACTCAGTGAGAGGAAGCAGGGAAGGTAGGGCAAATTACTATCACTGCCCAGGGCCTCCAGGGTTATTGCTTTGCAGGACATCCTTGGAGGAGTGGTCTTCCCTGGGAAATCAGCTTCACTGGATTCTCTTGTTTTATGGGATGAACAGCCCTTTCACCCCTGTACCTCAGGAGCAAGGTGATCTTTACTTCAAAAGATGCTAAAATATGATTCCTGATAAGCTGAGCTTGGAATCTGTTTCTTGCTGGACATCCATGCCCTGTTCTAAACACTTAGGTATCAGCATGGATATTGATTCATTCTTGCCATCCTGTATATTCATTAAGGTTGTAAATTCTCCCAAGTCAATAACAGTGCCTTTTACCCTCTTGGCATATGTGTGTCTTGAGGTCATATTCAAGGTTCTTCCATTTATTAGATAAGAGATGTGGAAAGATCCCTACTATGTCTCCTATTCCTCATCCTTAACCTGGGTGTTTTGCCTAAACTGCAAGATTTTTGTTAGAATTAAAAGAAAGTGCTTGGCACGAAGTAAGAACAGAAGTAATGTTCAATGCAATTCTCCTTCTCAGTATACAGTGACTTCATGGTGATCCGTGCCTCTGCCTCGTGTCTCTTAAATGAGGGCGTTAGCACTAGAATGTGTCATTTTGTATCAGGTTTCAATTTTGCCAATTTCTTGTTTTCTATACTGTGGAAGTGACAGAGAGAAAAAATATCTTGCATATAACAAATGCAGACACTTGGGTTTGATGCCAAGGAGGAGTCTCCCTCCCCTCCCACTGGCACCTAATCCCCAAAGCAGTCTAAAAAGACAGGAGCAAGGCACAGCCAGTGTGGTGACTGAGTCAAAGCTGCCTCCGTTGGGACCACCCCAAGGCTTGAGCATCTTATTACTGAAACAGTGATTTGATTTACTAAGCATTTGTAATTGTGTTGACATTGTTTTCTTCTTTTTAACAGTAAAATGATAGTCTGTTTTTAAATATGTATTACTGGATGTCTACTGAAAAAAAATGCATTTGTTGCCTCTGGGCAGTTGTACAGGCTAAGACACAAATAATGATTTCATGGGAGCAAAAGGAATTACTGAGCAGATGCTCATCTGGGGAAAACAGACCAGAGAGGAACCAGGTCTGACAGCAAAGGGAGAAAGGTATAGGATAATTAGCATATTCGATTTGTTTAAATTTAGCAGTGGTATAGCCTTCTACTTCAAGATGGAATGAGAGAGTGGGAGAAGACAGTGAGATTGCAGCAGAGAAAAGAATTATAACCTAGCAGGACCCTATGGGACCTTCCTGGTACAGACTCCCCCCTGCCCCCAATACGCTCTGCTTGCCTCTTATATGTAGAAAATCTTTAGCCTCCTAGGCCTTCCCTGAGTTCCAAAGAATAAATTTAATCAGAGAAGTGAGAAAATGCAGAAGGAAAGGAAAACAGTTAAGCAAGACAAAACAATAGTTTAGCCATTAAACAAAGTCGAGGACTTTTAGTTCCTCCATAAGAGCCATAAATAATATTCTGAGTCATGTCCTTTGATCTGTTTTGCAAATTCTGAAACCCCCACCAGGTGGAAGAAGTGAACTCTATGTTGCCCACAAGCACGTAGATGCCAGACAGGCTGGAAACAGAAGGTTGATGATGTTGACTCCCAATTACCTCACCACCAACCAATCAGAAGAATGTCCAAAACCTGATCAAGCATGCCACAACCTTCCTGCCTCACCCTGTCTTTAAAAATCTTTCCTTGAAAGCTATTGGTTTCTTAGGCACTAGCTGCCTGGACTCCTTGCTTGACGCCCTGCAATAAATGCTGCACTTTCCTTCACCACAACTCAGTGTCAGTAGATTGGCTTTACTGCTAGTGGGCAAGCAGACCCAGGTTTGGTTCGGTAATGGAATGACATTCCTGCAGGTCTCAGTTCACCGAGAGTTTGGATTCTCCTTTAGCGTAGGCTCTTCAGAAGAAAAATGAAAGAAAATCCTTTGAGTAATAATGGAAATCCAAGAAAGCCTTGAGAAACCAGCTCTTCAAGCAAATGGCTCAGGATATATTGATGAGTAAGGCTAGGGAAGCCCTCAGTGGATTTGTGGAGACTATGTTCCCAGTACGACACAGATAGAGTTATCTATTTGTCATCAGATCTTACTGTTGGTTAGGCTCGAGATCAGCTCCACTTACGTCTGGCAGCACTCATCTTCACCTCGCTGAACTTCCCTTCCTTCCTTTTATTCACTTTACTTTTGTCTCTTGGTAGCTTCCTCCTTTTAATCATAGTTATGCCCCTGAAACTCTGAAGAAGTCCCTTTCTTTCCAATAATAATAGCAGTGGCTGTTTGCTAACTGCCCACTTGTAGATCAAAACTACCTGTGCTACCCAGATGAACCAGAGCAGGGGGTTCATTAGGGAGCTGCTTCTAGGGAGGAGGAAAGAGGAAGTGGGAGAGCGAGTCAGGGACAGAGAACAAGCCAGTACAAGAGGGCATTGTCAAGGTCATGGCTGTGGCAGGTGGGATAGGGGGCTGGCTTCCCACAGACTCCTGAGAAGAGTGCAGGGGGCTGCCCAGAAATGCTCCCCATCTCCACGCCTAGTTGCTCCTGTGCCCTCTGGGTGAGAGGTGCTCCCAGGGCAGTAAAGCTACTGCTCCTGGACTGTGCTCCTTGGAGCCAGGAGGCTCCTCTGCCTGGGAGCAAGCCCTGGGGCACAAAGCTGACAGCACAGTGGGGTGAGGTGTGAACTCGAGGGGTGACCTTCCAGTGAAGCAGGTTTCTGTGCTTCAGGGGAAGGATGGGTATTATCTAGAGGATCTCATTCATGTATCAGCTTGTCAGTTGTAAGCTTCCAGGTGAGGCTCTGTCAAGAGAAAGAGGATTTTCTGTTTGTTTTAGCATTTTCAGAACCAAGCATGAAGGTCTCAGTATTTCTTCCCTAAAGGCAGAGAGGTACCTTTAGGGAAGATGATAAGAGCCACTTATCATGGCTGGTGAGGGGGCCGGCACCTTAGGCTAGAGGAAGAATATGGTTTAGGACAGAAGGAAAGGCTAAATATGCCCCTTGGGAATCCTAATCCAGAGGCTCGTGGAGAAGCAGGCTTGGTGAAAAGCAAAGTAGGCAGTGAATGGGGGATGTTAGAGGCAGTGCCTCTTCCTTCCTCCCTCCCTCCTAGGGCCACACCTCCAAGGGGAGGGGCTCCATAGAGACAGGGGTGTGGGGGTAGGCAGAGGCACCACACACTGTGGGTACAGAAGATTCTCTGAACCTGCCTGGATAGCTGGGCCCAGGGTCACCTCAGTAAAGTGTGGGGAGGTGGGAGGTGGCCTCCCCAAGGCTCATGAACAGAGTATGCATTTCCTATTGCTGCTATGAGAAATAACCTCAACCTTTGTGTTAAAACAACTCAGATTTATTATCTTACAGTTTTGGAGGTCAGAAATCTGAAATGAGTCTCCCTGGGCTACAATCAAGGTGTCAGCAGGGCTGTGTTCCTTCTGGAGGCTGTAATGGACAATCTGTTTCTTTTTTTTCCCGGCTCGTAGGGGTGGCTGCATTCCTTGGCTCATGGCCCCATACCACTCTGACCTCTGCTTCCTGTCACATCTTTTCTGACTCTAATCCTCCTGCCTCCCTCCTATAAGGAAACTTGTGATTACATTGGATCCACTTGACTAATCTAGGATAATCTCCCTAGCTCAGGACCTTTAATTTAATCACGCCTGTAAAGACCCTTTGCCATGTAAGGTAACATATTCACAGATTTCAGGGATTAGAAGGTGGACACCTTTGGGGCCATTATTTTGTCCACCACAGGTGGCTCACTTGGGACCCCGAGGAGCCCAGGTGAGGTATTGTGGCATAGAGGTAACCAGTGCAGCAGAGATGGGGCAGGATGAAAGGCTTCCAGGAAAGGAGCTTTAAGGTGGAGAGAACACAGCTCAGGGAATGGGTTGAAGTGGTGGATTTCCAGCATATTGGTGCCCTCTCTAAAGAAAATAGAACAACTGGGCTGACCACGTCAGCAGTCACCTATCCAAAGAGCAGGAAATCCAGTCATTGCACAGTCCCAACCCAAGAGAACCTAGGGTGTCTTATGTGGGTCTGAGGACCCTTCTCCGCCAACACCATGAAGTCACAGATGCCACATCTCCCCAAATGTCTAGAAGTTCTTAGAGATGGGAAGAGGAAAGGAGAGGGACTCAGAGAAGTGGGAGTTTATCGGGGGCCCTTCTGTATTACAGAGAAATAAAGACACGAGAGCCACTGTATTTGTGGTTCTCCCCATGTCCATCATCCATTCAGAACAACCCTGCAAGTTGGCATCTTAGAAAACATCATTTGGGATTCCTACAAAAGGAGAGGCAAGAGAGATTCTGGACATTCTTCCTCCCCCTCTGTTTAGGACACATGTTCCTAAAGGAAAGCAGGTCTCACTGGAGACCAGTGTCCAGGGCAGGACAGTGAGTGGGGTGGCGTCACTGCTTTAGAGGAAACACGGCCAATGCATCCAAGAGTTAGTCTTTAAATGTGGAATTAGAGCACTGACAATGCCCAATTATTTTGCTCATTAAGATGACTGGTCTGGACTGGACTGACCATTCTCCAATTAACTCCTTGGCACTTGGCTATAATAATGATTGAACTCACTCATTTGACTCCCATTTTGGCTGTAAGAGCAGATGCAAATAAGCTGATTCTACATCATTCGAACACTCTTTTCTCACCAAGAATAAAGGATTTTGCTTCTTCCAGGGGCTTTAGATGCCTTTGCAAGTAAAATGGACCTGATGGGCAAAGGCGTTGGCCTGACAAATGTGAGTATTTGGCTCAAATCCTGGCTCTGTCATTTGTTTCTGGGGGAATTTGGTCCTGTGACGTATTCTCTCCTATATGTGGGAGGAAAGAAGATCACCTGGGTCTAAGGGACCCTGCCCCACTCACACTGGCCCCTTTTCTTTGGGTGTGGTGGGCCATTGGGGACCAGACATGCCCCCTACTCCCCCTGATACTGGGAATCCAGCATTCTTCATGAAGGGTGGGGCAAGGGGCTAGGACAGGAAGCGCTTAGAAAGGACAAGTGGGTCTCATTAAAGAAGGTTTAAACTTCTCAAATAGTCATGTTATGGTATGGTTTTCCTGTGTCCAAATGACAGTGGGGCTTTTTGGTTGTTGTTTTTTTGTTTTTGTTTTTATCAGTGACCAGAGTATAAAGGTGTACCACAGAACATTTGTTTGGTCTGATGATATGTTTTTAAATGAGAAAATATTAAAAATTGGAAGATTTTCTGTAGAAATCTGATTTCTCACTTCTGAACGACTGGAACTGCACCAGGCCTGGATTCTTGTGTGGCCTGGAGCTGTGTGGTGGTTCAGTCTGAATGAGGACCTACATTCACCCAACCAGGCATCCATACTTACTTTATCTGCTTCTCCTGTCCATGATTATTTGGGACTCTTGCAGGAGAATGCTCTCCAGGGTCTCTCAAACTGGGTATAATCTGGGCAGGGCTGTGGGCTCCCAGGACAGGATCATTCATATCCTTCTTCTCTCCCCCAGTGCCTGTTAACAAGTTCTGGCACAGAGAAGGCAATGGCCAACAGAATGTATCTCACTTCCCCTTCCTGTGCTACTTGCGATTTTTCAGAGATGCATCTTTTTCCCTTGTCTGAGCCTGGGGCACCTGTCCTCTTATTGGTCCGTTAAGGCTGTCACTCAAGCTGTGTCTTCCAATAGGTGAACAGGCTGTAAAATATCAATGGGTCTGCTTCCCAGCACCAGCAAGTCCAAAGGGAAGATCATTAGAATTCGTGATGCTGAGTCTACCATATCCAGATAACATGAAAGCCAGGAGGGGCTGCAAATTAATAAACCTTTCCCATGTGAGCTGGCAGCTGGGCCTTCTCCTCTGCTCTGGTCTGGGTTTGCACATGACTAACTGCAGGCTTGAGGGATTTGCATTAGCAGATCATAAGTAAAAATCCCATTAAAATGACAGTCTCCTCATCGTTATGATCCCTTTTCAAGAGGTACACTGGATTGCCAGGGCATTTCTTGGGGTTGCCTGGTAATGGATTTACTTGGCAGTCCATATACCCTGGCAAAGGCCTTCTGAGGTGTAGGGCAAAGGGGTGGGCTTTTTGGAAGCACTCAGCTCCTCCATGACAACTACCACACTCCCTGGGCACACAACTGAAGAGCTATGTGGAAGCCCGCCCACCTATCACGCCCTGGTTTCCATGCCGACAAGTAGCATCTGTCATGTGATTGATCTCCTGGCTGTGGAAAGAGAAGTGGAAGACCCTGATTCTATCACAACCCCTGCTACTGGCCCCACGGAATGGCCTGGCCTGAGTTACATTTGCTTAAATGTGATACATTTTATGAACATCATACTAGCATTCCTCACATTTGCATCCCTCAAATTCTTAGTCTTCTATTGAATAACAAAATGCTTTGATTGTGGTCCATTCTTTGGGGATAAATTACCAACTCAATAACATGATATAAAAAGCCTCTTGGCATTTAATTCCCACCTGCTCCTCCAAATTGGGGTCCTAACACCTGTTGAAACTGTACCCAAGCCCCTGTGTCCCTGTCTTTTGAAGTAAAAGGCTTTTGCTTTAGTCTCTCAGGCCTCCCCTGAGTCTTAAAAGAATCCCTAAGGTGGGCCAGGAATTTAAAAACACACAAAACATTAGACTGCCTTAAAAGAGTTAATGATTAGGAATGTGAAGATGTAGAAACAAAGAAGAGCTGTTGGGCCAGGAAACTGGTAACAGTTGAGACTGTAAACCACCCACATAGCAGAGTCACCAGACCCACCAGGTGAAAACTGCTGACCAAGAGTACGTAGACCCCAGACTGATTGAAACCAGAAGATTGGTGATGCTTGAAACTTCACCTTGATGCCAACCAATCTGAGAATTGTGCACGAGCTGATCATGTATGCTGAGGGCCCCTCCCTCACACTGCCTTTAAAAACTCTTCCCTGAAAGCCATCAAGTGGTTCGGGTCTTTTGAGCATGAGCTGCCCATTCTCCTTGCTTGGCACCCTGCAATAAACGCTGTGTTTTCCTTCACCAAAACCTGTGTCAGTAGATTGGCTTTACTGCATGCAGGAGAGAGGACCCAAGTCCAGGTTCCGTAACACTGTCAACACCTTCCCCTTCCACCCCGTCCTTGTGCCCTGACACACGGAAAGCTTACAGTCCCCTGAAGATGGCCCTCCTAGTCATTCCTTGCCAGCTACCTGGCTCCATACCTCTGAGCCCTCCCACCCTTCCCAGTGGCAGGTGCCCCTGGAATGGGCTCCCACAGACTCCCCCTACCTGGCCCTCTGCCTTCTGTCCCAGTACACATCACATAGGACTGTACATAGGATTGTACACTGTCTGTTTATGTGTTTGTTTGCCCCATTATCATGGATACTTCCAGAGAGCAGAGACTTTAGTTTAGCTGCAGAGCCTGGCACACAGTTTATGCTCAGAATAAATGAGGTCCCATCAGGCAGTAGAACATTTATTATGCTTTGGAATCCCTAAGGTGGGCCAGGAATTTGAATACACACAATACATTAGACTGGCTTGAGCCCTTTCTGGCCAAGGCCAGGAAGTTTTGTAATAGTTACAGAGCCACTGGTGGTAAAGTCAGTGAGATCTTTGAAATAATATATTATCAAGATCAAAGCTGAATGTTTGAGACCCAGAGAGTAAAAATGGCAAAATTTTAGAATTTTAAAGTGTTCCATAAAAATGGATCAAACAATCAATTAATCACCAGGAGGTTTTAAAAGATCTCAATTTTCCTTTTCTTCTTCCCTCTCTCCCTCCCTCACTCCATTTCTCCTTTCTTTTGATCTCAGTATCCCTTCATCGTTATGCCAACTTTTACTGGGCACCAACTGTGTGCTCAGGGCTACAGTTTGCCCTGAGAATTTGGAGAGAGTAAGACACAGTCATGCCCACCAGGATCTCAGCACCAAGTGAGCAGAGAGGAAGGACAAATGGGTCACTAGGATAGAGTAAGTATTGGGGAGTCTGGGAAGCATAGAGTCTGGGGAGCACAGAGGAGAGGCAAACTACTCACAGGGTGACCTGGGATGGCTTCCTGAGGGAGGATACTCTATCAGGTATACACAGTTTGGGCATCAAGTGATTTACTTCCAAGAAACTTCTGGTAAGTTTCTGTCTACATAGGGAGTTAAATAGGGGACAGAGAAAGCTGGGCTTGTCTGTATATACCACTGGATTGCTAGCATGAGTTTGGTGGAGGTTTCCTATATCCCACCCACTGTGGCTCCTTTCAGGACATGAGCAGCTGTTCAAGTGTGCTGGGGCTTCTGGTCATCAGTAGGCAGCCTTTACTTTTTTTTTTTTCTTTTTTTTGCTGTACGCGGGCCTCACTATTGTGGCCTCTGCCGTTGCAGAGCACAGGCTCCGGACGCGCAGGCTCAGCGGCCATGGCTCACAGGCCCAGCCGCTCCGTGGCATGTGGGATCTTCCCGGACCGGGGCACGAACCCGTGTCCCCTACATCGGCAGGCAAACTCTCAACCACTGCGCCACCAGGGAAGCCCAGCCTTTACATTTTTTAACGTTAATTTCTTTAGTAGAAGAACACTATAGACTGAATTATGTCCCTGCAAAATTCATATGTTGAAGCCCTAACCCCCAAACATAGCTGTATTTGGAGAAAGGGCCTAACCTTCATTAGGAGGTAATGAAGGTTAAATGAGGTCATACGGATGGGGCCCTAATTCAATAGGGCTCGTACCTTATAAGAAGAAGGAAATGTACCCAACCTCTCTCCACCATGTGAAGACACAGTGAGAAGGCTGCTGTCTACAGCCAGGAAGAGGGCCCTCACGGGGGGGGATGGAATTGGCTGGCACCTTGATCTTGGACTTCCCAGCCTCTAGAATTGTTTAAGCCACCCAGGCTGTGGTATTTGGTTGTGGCAGCCCAAGCTAAGACAAGGAAGACTGAGCTTGAACAAAGTGAAGATTTGACAGTTTCATAGGGTTTCATCAAGACTATAAACATTTTGCACTTTGCATAATTCCTCTCTCTAAATTAATTTTAAATTAAAAAATAAAAACATTTAAAATTTTAATTAGCAAGTACACCAAAGAGGCAGCCTAACATACGGAAAAAGCAGGTCCTAACCATGGTTTGCTGTGTGACCTTGGGCAGGTTACTGGACCGTGGTCTCCTGCCTCATATTATCCACCTGGCAGGACTGGGGCAGAGATGAGAATGAGCCACTCATGCAGCGTGCCTAGCACAGAGCGGGCACCATGAATGGTAATAAATGAGATCAGAGTAGTTTGGAAGGTATTCAGTGACTCTCAGCCCCTCCTTCAATTCGCCACTTTGGGAACAGATTTCAGAATTCCTAAATTCACTATATTTTTTATCTATAGAACCAGAATTCGTTCCTCACCTATTTTAAATTCCAAACCCTGTGACTTCATTTGCCTGTATCAGTGCTTCTCAATCCCATCTTAGGAAATGCTGCAGGGCATCTATAATGATCTCAGCCAGTATAGCAATGTTTTTTTTATTAAAACCCCTCATGATATGGAATTTATTTTAATTTATCTCAATTCATATTACGTTTTTATAAAAACATCCCATAGAAGCCAAATGGCATTTTAGAAGTTAGTTGAGAGGCTGCCGGGAAGTCAAATAAACAATGTCAAGATAGCATCATTTCTGCAAGACCCAGAATTCCTAATTCAGAGGAACATATATTAATCCAGATGCCATATTTCCAAAACCCCGGGGTACAGCAGGATGGGATTTACTGAGAATGGACTAGGCAGTTGCCACAGGGCTCTCTCAAACATCTTTTGCATCAACCTGGCATCCTTGACCTTGTCACGCTGCCTGATGTTCCACCATTGAGACATTCCCTGAGGTTAGTGAATCTCTGTCTTAAAGAGCATATGTCGGTACTTCTGTATGGAGGAAGCGGGGTAGCGATCATACCCATCTTGGTGGAAATGAGTTCCTTCTGGCATGCTTCCCAGTGACACACTCTGAGATCAGCCCCACTGGGGGTCTGAGGCTTAAGTAGAAAAGGGAGAGGGTGGGGTAGACACGGGTAATTGGGAAAGAGAAGGGAAAGGATTATGAAACGTTCAG
Organism: Orcinus orca; assembly: GCF_937001465.1. NCBI lineage: Eukaryota > Metazoa > Chordata > Mammalia > Artiodactyla > Delphinidae > Orcinus > Orcinus orca. Next base: position 28,519,299 of record NC_064563.1, read on the forward strand.
CCCTAGACAAGATGAGGCAGGTGGCACCCACAGGGGGGTTTGGAGGGAGAAAAGAAGACTGGGGGCCCCAGAAGCTCCCAGAATATGGGTTGGGCAGAAAGAAAGCAAAAACGAGATGCAGTAGAATGAGCATCATTTCATCTCCTTCATTACGCAGCATCCACTCGATGACCCTCTTCCCTGCCGACTGCCACCCTCCCTTCTGACAATGTTAAGCCATTGAACAAAAATGCATGCCCCCCACCTTCAAATCTAAGCAAAGGCCAACTCTGGGCTTGCTGCACTGACACTTCTTCAGCGGCACGGCCGCCCAGAGAAGTACCACCTCCGCAATCTCAGCGCTGCACAGCCCTCCGAAACAGACACTTCAAAGCTTTTGATTCCAACCAGACACTTCATCTGTCATTGACAAGTACGACACAGCGGCCCTTGTGATCACAAGTCAGAAGGCCCTGGAGCGAGGCAGAGATTTTCCCACTTCAGAAAAGAACATGAACTGCTCACAGGGCACTGTGTCACTGATGACTTCAAAGTCCTCAGGTCCCTGTTCTCAACCTGTGTCACCAAAAGCGAGGCTGCACCGTCTCCCAAAGAGAGCATCAAAGAGGAGACACGGAGCGTTTATGACATCAATATGCGCTAACAAAGATCAGAAACTGGGCCCGGGGATGGAGAGGATCAGCTTCCCAGGACCTCCGCGCAGAGAAAGTCGACAAGATGCACGCTGGCACCTACCGGGTGCGGGTTCTAGCCGGGAAGTGTGGCCCTCCCCACCTCCGACTGGTCTTTAAGGCAGCAGTTGCCATCCTGACTGTGTTTCCCAGAGTTGATTTTCCCCCAAATCAGCAAGTAACCAGAACCGTGAGATGCCTACCCACTGCCACCATCCCTGGACTAACCAACCATCCCCGCACGCGGCTGAGCAGGGCGCAAGCGCGCTGTGAGCGCCATACCTGTTCCAGCTTCCAGTGGAACTCCGCGGGGCGGAAGGTGTCTGCCTGGTCGAAATCCTTGCGCAAGAGGAAGACAAGGCGGCAGTTGTGCACGTACAGGGCGTAGTGGTGCCGGTTCATTTCTGAAAAGCAGAAAGAGGATTTGAGGGGTTCCAGATTCCCTGTGCTGATCTCCACTCCATCACTTAGCACACCTCAGAAAACAAAGAAACAGGCATTCCGATTTTCTCTTTTACAACTGGGTCTAATAAATAGTTCTAGAACACACATGGTGGAGCTCTCTGAAATGAAAGAGGAAGATTCAAGAAAGCTCACAGCAAAACTTCTGCTGAGAAGCCATTTGGGCTTTAAATGCCAACCTAACTTATACTCAGATACTGCATCAGATCCTGGATAAAATTACATAGGTTCACAAGCTCTTTTGTTGTTTTTTACATATACTTCTGGGAGGGTCAAAGGGCCTCTCTGACAATCACATCAGCCACTCTGGGTTCCTTTAACATAGCTGGATTCTCCCGGAGTTCTGGGCTTTTATTTTATTCCACCAGGCTTGCCAACAGCAACCACAGAGCATGTCTCCTTTTCTGCCTAATCTGTGTGCAGTGAAGGAAAGCTGCCTCACTTTTAGTTGCTGGGAGGAGGGGACATTGATTTCCCAGTGTTAGACATGGTTCCCTGAATTTCCAAAGCAATGAATAAATACTTCTTTCCCCATACACAGACAACAGATGGGACTTTCCTCTCCCCTGATAAAAAAACGTCCTTTCCCGCTTAAAAAAAAAAAAATCACACCATGGGTCCCAGCCATGATGTCCTATAGTCACAAGATAACAGCCCTGGGAGCTGTTCTTCGACCAGTACTCAGAGGACTCACACAAAGTAGCACACACAGAAATCTAATATGATGCACATGTTTCATAAATACTGGGCTAATGAGCAGGTGACCAGATACAGCAGAAAGAGCATGGGCCCTAGATTCAGAGAGACTTGGGGTGGAGCTGTATCTCTAGATGATGCTGAGAAAGTTAGTCAGCCTCTTAGAGGCTCGATTTCCTTCACTGTGTCATGACAGGGATGCTGGGCTATCCTGATGTATCATGAGAATAGGATATTGTGACTGTTTCTTGCACATCCTCTAGAAACCTTGCCCGTGGAGGTATGAGTGGGAGGAATCAACACCAGTCCCACTTCTAGGCATGGGCTTTCAGTTGGTTTCAGCCCAATAAGCTCATGAAAAGCCCCCTGCCACAGCGAGTGGTTCAGGACCCAGGCCCGTGTTCAGTAGCGCAGCCCATTCTCCTGGCCATGGGGCTTCTGTCACGAAAGTGACTCAAGTCAGGCCAGTGATTCTGGAGCTGTTCTGAGTAGTTCTGGGAAAGAACTCTCTATCTCTTAGCAGGAAGCGAATAGAAGAGACCGCCACCTCTCTCTAGAAGTTGCAGTATATAACTGGGAAGCTTGGAGCTGCTGCAGTCCTATTTGCTAACATGAAATTGATATACATATGGCAGCAGATCTGAAAAATTGCAGAGAAAAGGACCCAGCACCTTGATCACACTTTACCTGAAGCTGTTTAGCTCTGTTAGTTACAAGAACCCTACATTCCCGTTATTATTTTGATTTTTAATCATCTGATATCGGTTTGATCTGTATTTCCTGTTCCTTGTAACTGAAAGCATCTTAATTGATACAATGAGGAAATGTGTGTAAAGCATCTGCCCAGAACAGATGCTCAATGACTGTTAGTTATTACAAGGACTATGACACTGCCTCGGGACCACGATGACATAACAAAATAGTATCAGATGCCGTTTTCACAAAAGCGTTACCGTTCTTCAGGATGCAACCAAAGGATGGAAGGAAGGAGAATGTTTAGTTGCCAAGTGTTGTAGGTTTGGCCAAGGCCAATGTTCGGGTGACCACTCCACCTCTGCACTCATGAAACACCCAGGTCTGGTTATGGGGATTTTACTAAATACTTCTTGTTTCCCTCACTATTGCTTAAGCTGATATCCTATAGTTTCTGCTGATAGCTATCAGAAAGATATAGAAAGCAGATTTCTCCCCCTTAGCTTCATTTGGAGTCAGGAGAGGTTGTGGTGAAGAGGTGGAAGAAGAATGAAAGGACAGATCTCATGGGAGTAACTCCTGGCCTCCCTCCAGAGGGTCCTCCCTCCCCTGCCCTCCGTTAGCTGCGTCCCTGGGGTCACCACCCACACCAGGGTAACTGGCTCTTCACCGTGCTGGTAACATGATACACTCAGAAATCAGCTTCACTTCTTTCCCTGTCCCTGGCAACTCCCCTCCGTTTCTTTGCCCACGTCTCTGGCAGATCCTAATGTATTCTGGTCACTTTCAGATATTAAAATAGTCCGTAAGGGTTCTCTCCAAATCAAACACCAGTGTCTCATCAGTTAAAAGATCTTCGCTCCTCAGCCTTGCCCCGTGGCTTGGTGGGCGCCCGTGGGGAAAGGATGAGGAAGGTGTGTTCTTTGACTCTTCCTTCATTCCCCGAACCTCCTCCAGCTCCAGTCATGGTCAGGGGCAGGGGAAAGCAGCTAAGAAGGAAAGAAGTGGAGTCTCTTTAAACAAGCAGTGAAGTTTCTCATTTTCCCAGGGATGTCCAGTGTCCTCTGTCACGTGGGTGTCTACATATGGGCTGCTTCAGGGGTGCACTGGCTGGGTTTTGGAGAGGCTCTGCAGAGATCCCCCCATGGCCACGGAAGTGGGTTTGGGCCCCAGTGAAATATGATTTTAGCCCTCCTCTAAACCCATAAGAAAGGGCCTGTTCTAATCTTTACATAGGAATTGATCTGATAAGTGAGGCAGTCCTTCCTGGGACATTAGTGCCAGCTTCAATCCCACCTTTCTTGGCACTTACCTCTCCATTCCTGGTGTAAGTGATGTTTCCATGATTGACACCTTTCATGATTCCTCTCAGCTCCTGCCCTCCCTTGGTCACTTCTCCCTCCCGCCCACACCTCCTCCTCCTGATGGATCCCCTCGTCCTGGCATGCAGACCTCTTGGCTGTAGCTGTGACCATTTCTGGTTGCCCACTTGGTTCCCATGATTAGAACAGAAACATCTGTGTTCCGCCAAATTGTAGTAGGGCTGCCCCTCCCCCGCTGCCCCCCTCTTCTCACCCCACTGCTGAGGCAGCCCCCATCAGCCTCTTGCCTTCACACCCCCTGGGCAAGAGTCAAGTCCAGCTTTCATGTACCCTAAACTCCTGGGACACGAGTCAAACTTCCCCAGAGCTCTCCTGGGCTCTGCTCCAACACCAGCCTGGAGCAGATGTACAAGTGTTTGCAGCTCAGCCAACAGGCAGCTGGGAGTGAGATTCCCACCTCCTCTCTACCTCAGACAACCTCGGTCTCTCTGAGCGGTTTTCTGGGCATCTCTGGAAGTGTGGGAGTGTTTCTTTCCCAGCAGGCTGGGGGACCACCCCAGCACTCTCTAGCAGGCTGGCACCTCTGCCTCTGTCATCTGGTGATTGCTGGACCAGGTTGGCCCCTCTGTCTTGGAAAGCCCTGTATGAAAGTAGCTAGCACTACAGGTGGCACGTATCATTCAGATGAAACGCAGAGTTAGCAAGAGAGCTGCATGCCAGGAAGAAGGGGTCCTACAGGAGGAGCAGATGTGTGTTGGGAGAGAAGTTTCTAAGACAGGGAGGAAAGAAACTGCTCACACCAGGAATGGAAAGAAAAGGGCCAACAAAGATGGTGTTGGAGGGGGCACCAGTGCCTCATGCAGTATCCTTGCGGTAGAGCCATTGCTGGGTATTCAGCTAACCTTGTTTCCTTTGCTCCTAGACACGTAGCTTAACTCACATCACTGCTTCTCCCATGGTTAGGTGGAGCCTTGGGAACAAATTCTGGCCCAGAAAGTGTGAGTAGAAGTGAGGTACACCGCTTTCTGGTCTAGCTAATAAAACCCTTCTGTGTTCAACCCTCTATTCTAACTTTCTGTTCTGTGGTTGAAAAGGGCAGCGATAAATAATTGAAGTACCTTGAGTCCCTGAATGTCTGAGCAAAGCTAAGCGACCTCATTACCCAGCCCCACCTGGGGTTGCTGGACAATGGCAGGAGGAAAAACTGATGAAAGGCTGTTAGTCATCGAGATGCTTCTTGTTGGTGGTGAGAGTGGTTTTCTTTCTTTCTGAAAACTGCAATTAGCCCTTGGCGACTAATCAATTCTGCTATCCAACTATTAATAAATTACTTCATGATAGGCCAGCATTGGTAAGTTTTAATTAGTGGGCAAGACAGAAACGAGTGCAATTTTCACTAAGGGCGACTTGGTAATTTACGTCGATAGCCTTCCTAACATTTATATTCTTTGACTCAGTAATTCAGCTTCTGGTCAGGAAATAATGAGAAGCGTCCATACAGGTATATACAAGAATGCTTATTATATAGTACAAGAATGCCTATTACAGCATTGTTTTGTTTGCATTTAAAAGGAGACAATCTAAATGTCTAACAAAAGGGAACCAATTAAATGAAGTACAATAAAGCCTAATGACAGAAGACTGTCATGTAATTCTTATTTTTAAAGAACATTTTATCACGTAGAGAAATGATCTGGATATATGTAATGTTATTTAAGAGAAACATAACATAATGGTATCACATGTATTATAAAAATAGATGGAAAACTGTAACAACATTCTACATATACATAGAAGTAAAAATAAGATTTCATTTGGTAGTGAAATATACCAACTGTTAACAGAAAATCCCTCCAAGTATTAGAATTTTAGGTGACTTTTGTATTCTTTTATACTCTTCTGTGTTTTTTAGGCTGCCCGTTATAAACATGTGTAGCTTTTATAACTTGGACATTTTTCTGACATATAAAAGCTCTAATCGAGTTTTAATTTGTTCCTGATAGTTTTTTATTTAGGGCAAGGAGATATCTATAGGTATTTTTTTAAGGCAGAGAAATTAGAGGAAAATCTTCCGCATCTTTTCTTGTGCCAGCGTTGAACTGATTTGCAAAGGGTTACTTTATACTGAGCCCAAAGCTGAGCAGCTCCAGAACCTGTGGGTTGGAGGGGCTGACATGCCTGTTCGGGGTGCTGCTCTGATGAAAGTGAGGCATCATCATCTAATGCAGCGTTTTCAGCCATGGCTGCACAAAAGAATCGCCCAGACTCTGACTTCCTGAGCTGGGGCAGGGCCCTGGCATCTAGGTACTTTTACAAGGTCGCCAGGTTATTCTAGTGCAGAGCAGGGTTGAGAGCCGCTGGTCTAGTAGCGTGGACCTGAAATGCGGGCCGGAGGAGCTAGGGCCAAGTCTGTTCCTTTGATAATCAGTTGTGTTATCCTTGGCCAGTTGCTCAACCTTTCATATTCTAATTTCCTCCTGTGTAAGCCAGAGGTCTATATGTGTCAGGCCTGCCTCCCAGGGGTATTTGATACATTTCAGAAAGGAGTCTATGTGTGTGGGCGCTAACTCCAGCCAGGGCTACTTTGCATACATCTGTATACTCCTAAGCCATTGTCTCCTTGATGCTGGCCCTGGAACAAGGAGGGGACAGCCCACCAGACACTGCGAAGATGGGGCCACAGGGTGATTCCTGTGGTCCTGGGCTGAGCTCTGGACCCAGGCCCAAACCTCAGTGCCACCTTAAGCGTGTCTGCAGAGTCCTTCCTGTACGAAGGACCAGGAAAACAAATCCTTGGCACTGGCTCTGACACAGATTCACCATATGACTGGGAAAAGCTGGGCAACTCCCCCCGTTTCCGTTTCTGTATCTAGAAAATACACTGGCTTTTACCACAAATATTGATTGAAACAGGAAATGTGGGGTCCTGGTAGTTGTATAATGTGGAATAAAACTAGAAATAATAATGATTATGACAATAACAACATCAGGTTAATTAGTCGAGCACAGATTCTTTGTCTGGAGCTGCTAAGGGATTTCATACCTTATTTCATGTTTATTTTCCCCATTCTACATATGGGGAGACTAAGGCTCAGTGAGATTAGCAACTCCTCGATTTTCCTTAAGTAGTGGAAAAGCTGCCATGGGAACTCTGGCTGTTGAGCAGCAAAGCTGAACGGTCAGCCGTTCTTCTATCCTGTCTTCTCATTGCACTATCGGCTGTAGTGTAGTTATTTATTTGGGGTATTTTAACAAGAGGAGCATTTGAAATGGGAAAAGGTGGACTTATAATTTAAGATAGACATAACATTTTCATAAGATAGTGTGTGTGTGTGTGTGTGTGTGTGTATTTGTGTGTGTTTGCATGTGGGGTGGTGTGTGTGTGTGTGTGTGTGTGTGTGTGTTTGCATGTGGGGTGTGGTGACCAGAGCATAGCGATGGAGTTAGCTGGATCGAAGCTTACATTCCAGTTCTGATACTTACCAGCTGAATAACTTGGGACAAGTTACTTAAAGTCTCAGGGATGTTTCCTTATCCTTAAAACAGGAAACACAATAATGCTTTCGTAAAATTGTTTGTAGAGACGTGAGGCACTGTTTAGAATAGGAAGAGCTAACACAGATTAGACTTCCGGTGCGTCAGGTACTGTTCTATTGCACTATACATACATTGTCATTTAATGCTGATAAAAACCCTATGAGGTAGATAATACTATAATGCCCATTTTATAGACTGAGAAAGTGAGGCATAGAGAGGTTAACCCACTTGCCCGAGATCACACAGCCAATAAGTGGTGGAGTGTTTTTTTTTTCAGTACGCGGGCCTCTCACTGTTGTGGCCTCTCCCGTTGCGGAGCACAGGCTCCGGACGCGCAGGCTCAGCGGCCATGGCTCACGGGCCCAGCCTCTCCGCGGCATGTGGGATCTTCCCGGATCGGGGCACGAACCCGTGTCCCCTGCATCGGCAGGCGGACTCCCAACCACTGCACCACCAGGGAAGCACATGGTGGTGGAGTGTTTTTAACCACCAAGCTGTGAACTGCCTTACACAGGCTCCGCAAGATGAAAACTGCCTAGCAAAGCTTAGCTATCATCGTCATGCACAGCAGTGATTTTCAAACTGCTGTTGTAAATTAGCAGGACCCTTCCATTGAAAATAAACTTCTGGAAATCTGTCTATATATTGATATAATACCGTGAAGGTAGAGCTGCTTTGCTTGAAGTAAGGATGAAGGCTCCTCCCCCAACCCCACCTCATATAGCAGCCCTAAGTTACTTCTGGGGACACTGGGGTTCTGAAGAACCCAGTCTGAAAACCACCAATCCCAGCTTTTTGACTCTTTGTGTCTGTACCCTGCCTCCCTTTCCTGGTCCTGCTCTACCCCAAGGCGAGGAAATCATCAGCCAGAAAAACAGAGACCAGAATATTTTCCCAGGGCCCCCGTCACACTCCCGCTTTTCTCCCCCACCCTTGGTGGCCGTGGCCGTGCCGGACCAGCTGGGACAGAGGGGGCAGATGCCAGGAGGAAATGCAAGACTCACCCGTTTTATCTGAGTTGCAGAGGATGGTTTCCTTCTCAGCCCTCACACCAGGGCTGGGGCCGTGCTTCATCCACATGGTGATAGTGAACTGATCCGTCAGGTTCTTGGGTACAACCCCGTCAGGAATCTTGGCACCCTGCCTGCCGTCGAACTTGAAGATCATCTCGCTGCTGTCCACCAGCAGTCCTGCGGTCCAGTTGGTGGCGGCGCTGGGGGACGGCAAGAGGTCGATGATGCCAGAAGAGGCTCCTGCAGGGGATGGGGACAGAAAGAACAAAGGGTCATTCCTCCCAGGGTGGGTGTCCTCACGTTCTATTTTCTGCTCCTGGGTCAGAATGAACTACTCGGCGTACTTACCCAGAGCTAGGTGCTCAGCCCGAGCTAGGTGACTCGGGAAAAGAAGGGTTAAATGCCATCCTTGCCCGTGTTGCTTACCGTCGGCTTGCAGAGGCACCAGTAACTTATAGACAAAAGTATTGCATGTGGGAGGACAGAGTGCAATTAACTATTATACAAGAAAAAAGTGCTGGAGGAATTAGAGAAATGAGATTACCCTGGGGGTTTCGATAAGCAGACAAGGGTCCTGGAGAAGGCCAGGGTTGGATTCGGATCGATGGATTCATTCACGCGCTCATCCATCCGTTACCCTGTCAGCCATTTATTGGGCACCAGTCGGGTGCCAAGACCCCTGCTGGGTGCCGGCGACGTAAACGTGAATCAGCACAGTCTCTGACCTGGAGGAGCTCAGACCCAACACATCGACAGACAACTGGGATGCAGTGTGATCAGAGCTGTGACGGGGAAAGTTCAGGTCCTGACCCCGCGAGAAAGAGTATGAGTCACTTTGCACTCACCACGCTTTTTTCCAACCATTCGTTTAGGCCAAACGGTATAGCAGTTGAGAACACGGGTTTTGAAATCAGCAGAACCTGAACCTGATGCCTGGTGGCAGCCTGGCTTGCTAGCCTTGTGACTGTGACCAGTGACCTCACCTTTCCGACTCTCCACCCCCTTCTCTGCCACCTGCCCTCCCAGCTGTTGTGGGAACTGAAGAAGAGACAGCACCTGCACTTGGGGCAGCATGCTTGGCACGCGATGAGCGGAGCTCACTCCACGTTAGCTATAACCCTGTCGTTATTGTTAGAGCTGTTATTTCTGCTACCACTGTGATTCCAGGCTAAGGATATCCTGAGGCCGTGGGAGTGCCATAGACAGATTTGTGTCTTGGGAGAATCACACCAACAGCTTTGTGGAGGGGGGAGCTGAGTGAGCCTGCAAGGCTGGCCCAGAAGACAGGATGGCCCAGCTGGGAGGATAACTGGGCCGCCACGGACTTCCCACTGAAGCTCAGGTGCTGCCAGCAGTGTTCTCTGCATCCTTACATCCCACAGAGGGGCAGGGCTCAGCTACTCAGGGGAGGAGGAAGGTCAGGGGCTTCCTGATACCAGGAAACAAGAGCCAGGGAGTCCAAAGTATGCTCGGTGCAGGGGACCAAGTGTGTGTGGGCTCCCACCTGGCACAGCACTGACCCGGCAGTCGTAAATGTGTTTAATGGACAGTGGGTGTGTGTATTACCTGCCATTTGTCTGGGATCATTGGACTTCTGAATTTGGTATATCAGGGCCTCATGTCATCTAGGGGCTGCGTTTCAGAGTCAGCCACTACAAACATCTACAGTTAAAATGACACATGAAAATCCCTCAGGAAGGTGCCGTATTGGAAACCGATGTACTTCTTTGAAAATGTTTAACCTAGCCAGTTCTCCCTGCAGCCTTGGAACAGATGCCCATGGGTTTGCAGCTGAAAGCTGGCTGTGTGACCCATCTGTATCCTTAGAGCAGATGCTCTGCTTAGCCCTGTGAGGAGCTCGCCCTGGGAAAGGCCTCTGGGACCTGCAGTGACTGAGATGTGGCGGGGTGGGGGGTGGGAGTGGAGATTCCGGTTTCTTAATTTACGATCACCCTGCAGCTATGCTCATCAAGGGGAAGTGTGGGCAGCGTCGACTACATTATTAATGCGTTTTTCTTGGGGCTTTTGCCTGGTAGCTTGCCATGTTTATAACTGCCTTTTCTTCTACCCAGTGCCTCCGTGAGATGCTTCCGGGCATTACCCAATGCTCGCATGAGCCTGTTCCTCCAGCCTCTTGTTCATGCCCCCCACCTCTCATCAATATTACTTGTTCTCCTATAATCCTTGAGACTTACTTGATGTCCATTTTACTTATCTGACAAGCTAATTCACACTAATGTTTTAACGACTAACAAAGCCTTAAAGGTTATCACCCTCCATAGGTATCTGAAAGAAGAACTCTATCAAGGTGGTAGCAGGTAGAGATTTGGGGGTGGCTGGGGAATGGGAGATATGTAGTCTTTGGACCAAGTTCATCTTCCTAGAACTCCCCAGAATAATGCAACCTGGCAACAGCGGCTCTGCCCCATGAGTGAGTTGGCTCAGACACCAGGATTTGTCCAGCATGACGACAGCTGGTGACTAGGGCTCACAGGGAATGTGTTGGTTCCCAAAATTTCAGGTGGCCAGGGAGACGCAGGCTGAGCACCCAGGGCTCCTGACTTCTAGCTCAAGCCAGAGCAGCCAACGCAATCTAGCAGGGCCCAGTACGGGGCCCACACAGAGCCGCAGGCCTGAGCATTGGGGGAACCAGGGCAGGGCTGACAGGGCTCAGAACTCCACCCTTTGAGGTTCCTTTTTTTTTTGTGGTACGTGGGCCTCTCACTGTTGTGGCCTCTCCCGTTGTGGAGCACAGGCTCCGGACGCGCAGGCTCAGCGGCCATGGCTCACGGGCCCAGCCGCTCTGCGGCATGTGGGATCTTCCCGGACCGGGGCACGAACCCGTGTCCCCTGCATCGGCAGGCGGACTCTCAACCACTGCGCCACCAGGGAAGCCCCTACATGCTTTTTTATATTCTTTTCCATTATGGTTTATCACAGGGTATTGAAAATAGTTCCCTGTGCTATACAGTGGGACCTTGTTGTTTATCCTTTCTATAGGTAATAGCTCACATCTGCTAACCCCAAACTCCCACTCTATCCCTCCCCCACACCCCCCTTACTCCTTGGCCACTGCAAGTCTGTTTTCTATGTCTGTGAGTCTGTTTCTGTTTTGTAAATAAGTTCATTTGTGTCATATTTCAGATTCCACATATAAGTGATATCATATGGTATTTGTCTTTCTCTTTCGGACTTCACCTAGTACGATAATCTCTAGGTCCATCCATGTTGCTGCAAATGGCATTATTTCATTCTTTTTTATGGCTGAGTAACATTCCATTATATATACGTACCACATCTTCTTTATCCATTCATCTGTCAATGGACGTTTAGGTTGTTTCTATATCTTGGCTATTGTAAATAGTGCTATGAACATAGCGGTGCATGTATATTTTTGAATTATAATTTTGACAGACCTTTATTCTTAGTTTCCTTGGAACATTTTATTGGGCACTGAGTGAGTGTCAGACTTGAATTAAGTACTTCAATGCTTTTTCTTAGTTACTCATCAATGTGGTGAATACGATTACGAATCCAGTTTACAGATAAGAAACTTGAAGCTCAGCGAGCCTAGAATCACACCAGCTAGTAAGGGGACCCGTCATCAGGGTTTGCCAGCCCTGAAGCCCACACTCCCGCTGCACCACCCCAATCAACCTGGAGGGAGATCTTGCAACCTACTACACATTTTAAAAAATTGAAGTATAGTTGATTTATAAAATTGTGTTAGTTTCAGGTTACAGCAAAGTGATTTGGTTATACATATATTCATATGTATATATTTGTATACTTTTTTCGATGCTTTTCCATTATAGTTTATTACAGGATAGTGAATATAGTTCCCTGTGCTATACAGTAAATCGTGTTGTTTATCTATTTTATATATGGTAGTGTGCATCTGTTAATCCCATACTCCCAATATATCCCTACCCACCCCCAACCTCCTACACATCTTACAAACATGGAAACTGAGGCCCAGAGAGGGGAAATGACTTGACCAGGATCACACAGCCACTCAGCTAGCTAGAGGCAAGCCCAGCTCTCAGACCCCCAGCAATGTTCTTTCTATCACATGGCATAGTGTCCTGCCAAGCCCAGCCCAGTTTTCAGGACCCCACCTCCCTGGACAGGTGGCTGTCCACAGAGAGGCATGTGCCTTGGCAAGGCAATCGTTGTGGAGCTCTGTGTCTTTCCTGGTGAGGGGAGCAGCGTGCCACCCTCCCTGACCCACAGATGTTGCCTCCTGGGAAGCACCACACTGCATTTTACCAGATGGTGCAGGCTTTCACAGACTCAACAGATTGTATTTCATTTTTTCAGTGCACTTAAATAAACTGAGAGAGATTTTCCTTCCTCCTGAAGTTCTTGCTCCTCTCCCCAAAGGATCCCATGGAAAGCAGTGGGTAAACAGGATGCATAACTCAGAAAGGTGGAACAGCAACATCTGCACATCAGTGTGTATTTTTTTTTTTCTTTTTTTTGCAGTACCTGGGCCTCTCACTGCTGTGGCCTCTCCCGTTGCGGAGCACAGGCTCCGGACGCGCAGGCCCAGCGGCCATGGCTCACGGGCCCAGCTGCTCCACAGCATGTGGGATCTTCCCGGACTGGGGCATGAACCCGTGTCCCCTGCATCGGCAGGCGGACTCTCAACCACTGCGCCACCAGGGAAGCCCCAGTGTGTATTTAAGACACCCTTAGGAACCCTCACAGAGGTCCCTGGGACCAGCACGTTGCTGAGAGTTCACACTGGTCTGGTGCACAGCAGCTACAGCCTGAGTGCAGGAGGCTTACAACCAGAGGTGAGGTCTGATTTGAAGGCCCTGAGCCCTATCAGGGTGGGCTAATTCACACTAATGTTTTAACGACTAACAAAGCCTTAAAGGTTATCACCCTCCATAGGTATCTGAAAGAAGAACTCTATCAAGGTGGTAGCAGGTAGAGATTTGGGGGTGGCTGGGGAATGGGAGATATGTAGTCTTTGGACCAAGTTCATCTTCCTAGAACTCCCCAGAATAATGCAACCTGGCAACAGCGGCTTAGCATCTCTGAGCATCTCTGAGTCAGCAAGTAGATAAAGACAGGGGTGACTTAGGCAGATTTCAGGACACATGGTGGAGCGAGAGCCCACATGGAGCCTGGGGACAGTGGTCACCGTCTGGACTTCTTAATTGCTGGGTTTGCACGCTGCTTTGGGTGCCTTGGTGAGGGCAGAGTGTCCTTAGCATTTCACGGTAGGCCTGTGGCAAGGGTGACAGACATGGAGCCTCAGTCATGCCTCCTCATGGTCCATCATGGGGCAGGGGAAAGGATGGCAAGAAGGAGAGGGTCTCAGGGGAGAGGAACCATTGTGCTCAAGGACACAGGCCTCATTCTATAGAGTATTCTCACGATTAGCAATAGCAACTCCACGTTACTTCATTAAACGCTTATGTAATGTCTAAGTTATGTCAGGTACTGTGGTGAGAATGGAGCAACGAACCAGATAGAAATGGGCCCTACCTCTAGTCACCCAGTAGAAAGTCTTTTAGTTTTGGCGTGTGGAAGAGTTCATCGCTAGAGAGTCTCAGGGGAAGCCAGGGAGGCCCTCTTGACAAAGGCTGTACTTGAACTACATGATGATAGAAAGCATTCTGTTCTCAACATACTTTTCTGACCCACTGATAGCACTTGGCCTTGTGACTTGCTCTGACCAATGAAATGTGAGTGCAAGTGACGTGTCATCTTAGGGCAGAAGCTTTACAAGCCAGTCCATGGTTCATCACATGTTTTCTCCATCTGCCATGAGATCAACAATGTTCTAGATAGAGGCCTTTCTGTTAGCCTGGATCCCAGTGGGAAACTAACGTAGAGCAGAGCCACAGTCAACCCGAGAAGGACATGTGGTAGGAATAGAAAACAAACCTTTGTTATTTGAAGCCAATAGATTTTGGGATCACTTGTTACTGCAGCATAACCTGCCCTATCCTGACTGATACACCACATTAAGTGACTGACATCAGCGGCTACCATTTGCACTTCTCTATCTGCAGACCTTCAGGATAGATGTGGAGGACTTTCTGATGTCCTTTCCAGAGCTCACACTGTTGATCAGACTATCATTCCACCTCTGGAATCCTAGACGAGAGGGGTTCCTCAAAGGCCCTGAACTGTCCAGGTGAAGCACGCTGGGCTTTGGATGAGGGTGGTCAGCCAAGCTCTTGGGGCAGAGCCGTGGATACCCAGTTGCTGACCAGCCTGGGAAAGGCCACTGTAGGCAAAAACCTTCTCCAGGAATAGAAGGGCTGTATGGTAGCTGCGTAATTGACTGCAAAGAAGTCATATCCAAAGAGAAGCCCATTGCTCACTGTCGTCACCCGCGGGTCAGTGTGTGCACACTTGCTCATGTATGAGTAGTGACTTAATGGGACTCCCAACACGTATGCATCAGTTTTCCTTAGAGTCAGAGGCCCACTTCAGCTCTCTGAGAATGGAAACACTGGCTATGACTGGGGGGCTGGTTCTGCCCCCCCGCGGAAGCTCCAGCTGTTTAGAGGCATCTTGGAGGAACTGATGATGGCTTCCCCTGGTTGGGGTGTTTTGAAGGTATAAAAGCCTTGAACTGTGATTCTCAGTGAGGGCAAGCTCTGTTACGCTGCACGGTGTAGTAGAAAGCCATGGACTGAACTTCTTTTACTGTCTGTCTTCCCCAGGAGACTGAATTGTTAAGTGGTCTCACTAACTTCTAGATAACCTCACGAGTTAGAACATTTGGACACTGAACAAATATTTGCTGAACTAATAAATACATGAATGAATGGATTTGCTATGAAGACCTCCTGGACCCACAAGTGTATAAATCCTGTGAACAGCTCACCGACTGGTAATCTGAGCTGGTCTGACAGCTCAATCCCTTGATTTAGCAGAAGGGTCTCTCTCTGCAGCCTTGCCTTCAACAGGACCTGTCCTCGGAGCTCTTGACTACATATAGAAAGCAGCTGACCCCGAGTGTCATATGGGGAGGTGCCGGCCAGTGCCAGGAGCCTGTGCTTCCAGGGAGGAGCAGCCCTGGCCTCTGGTCTCCGAATGACATGTGTGTCACAAACTGCTTTGCTGTTTATTGTAATATGCACAGACTCAGGGGCACGGAAGTGAGCCTTTTCTTGGGCTCTGGTTAATGTCAAGTTTAATTTGGGCAAGAGTCACTGGGGCTTCATCATGAATTTCATACTCAAGGCAGTTCTGTGACACTTCACCTCGGGAAAGCCTGGGACTGAGATGGGAGATCCCTTCATCTTGAATCTCTGAACCCAGAGGAGGTGATAAGCGGCTTGTCCAACTTCCCCAAGAGGCCTGGCTTCATGTAAGCCAGTGGCAATGGGGGACCATGTCAAGCTAAGTTTGGTCCTACAAGCTGAAGGGGACACAGGTGCAGGGCCCTGTATCGTTTTTGTTTCAAGATGGAATGGAAGTGTTTCCATGCACAAACTGCAGGCAGCGATATGCCTGACGTCCAGTGTTCCCCTGGAAACAAAGAGGCCATTTCTGGTGCTACTGCACCTGTCCGGTGTTTCCCGACAGCAGCTTTGCCCAGCTGTTGTCCGACGGCCCCTTAGGCAGGATCCCATCATTGCTCGTTGTGGAGCGACCTTGCAGGAGGAAGAAGCAGGTGGGCAGCGACCAGACCTCCACAAGGCGCCTCTGGGGAGACACCCTTGCCTGGGTCACCGCACAACAAGAAATGTCACAGAAGCAACGCCAGAACTCAAAGACACCAGGAAGCGCCCCAGGACTGACCCTGGCGAGCACAGAGGGCAGGCGAATATTGACTTAAGGGAAGCGTTTGGAATGGCGAAGGAGAGAGAGATTCTAGCGGGAAGAAACATGAACAAAGGCTTAGGGATGGGAATGAACTGGGAACGGCAACAGATGGGGTACCCTGGCCAAGAAGAGGCAGGACGGCAGGGAGAAATGGGCTATAAGGACGGATCAGCAGGATGGAGGTGGGTCCTCGGGGTGTGGAGAGCCAGGCTAGAGCTAGGCATCCACACCTGGATGTTCCACAGGTCCGGTCATCACTGCCCCCTAAATCCGCCCTTGCCCTGAATTTGGTGGCTACTGGTTGGTGGCACTCTCGTCCAGTTAGATGCTCACATTAGAATCTTCTAAGATTCCTTCTTCTTCACTGCTGACAGCTAATCAGTGATTGACTCTTACCTCCTAAATCTGTCTTAAATTCATCCCTACCGCCACTCCCCCGGTTCAGAAATCATTCTCTCTTGCTTAGACTATGACGATAACATCTTAATTGGTCTCCCTGTTTCCACCCAAAGTCAATAAAGATTTGTAGAATGAAAAATGCATGAACGTCGGGGCTTGAAGTGTCATGGTGGCTTCCTGGCTGGGAAACCCCGCCAGCAACTTGTCGACCGTCCACTGAAAACACAGAGAAGCTTGTCTCCAGAACCTAAGGTGCCCCATGGGAGTCAGGAATTACAACCCAGGCTCTGCTTTAGAAGCGATCTGGCCTGCCTTTCCCTCACGGTTTGGAGAGCGTGTGGGGCCTGAGGAAGCCGACCCCAGAGCAGATGGGCATCTGTCTCACTCATTTGCTCCTGCCCTTCTTTCCTGAACTCTCCCTCCGCCGATTCAAGAGTCAGACTCCTAATCTGGAGGCAGGAGTGGCCCTGCCCGTCAGGCTCTCTCAGGGTTTCCAGAAGTGCGATGGGAGGGTGGCACTGCCGGGAAGGTCACCAGAAAGACGGGCAGACCTCTCTTAACAAATGGTCGCTCCCAGCACCAGATAAGCTCGCATCTCAGGGGAAAGTGCTTTCCTGACTGAATTAACCTGCCTTCCTGCCACGTGAGGCTGGCAGCCCAGAAGCAATGAGCTATGTTAACAACCAGATGCAATCTGGCTCTAAAGTTTCTTCGCTCAGAAAATCCTTCTCACTCTACCTATCTCCTGGTCTCCCCTTCACAACATTCAGAATCAAATCACCAGTGTGCGCCTTTGGGCCCATCTGATCTTTAATAAGCTGATTCCATCATCTCTTTCTAACCTGGAGGAGTTTAGGAAATGACCGTCACCCACGGTGGCATGGGGTGGACTTGACTTATAATTCAGGCGTGCGGGGAGCGAAATGGGATATTCATTCAAAGTAAGTTGTCAGCGGAGTTGGCTTCTCCGCTCCCGGACTGAAGGAGAGAACCAGAGGCAGCTTTCTCAATACTGCGGGCCCCTGACAGCCATTTTCACAAGAGCAGTTTGGAATATGGAGGTCGTGGTGTTTTTCCGAATCTCCTGCATCATTCTGGAAAAACGTGCCTTCCCACATGCCCTCCTTGCCGGCCTGGTGACATGACAAATAGGACGCGGTGATACCCGAGCAGGGTGTATTTCACATTCAGTTCTCAAACTGTCACTTGGTCCTTTGGGCAAGAGCTGTGTGTGTGAAGGTGTGTGTGTGTGTGTGGGGGGCGCACGCACATATGTGCATGTGTGTGCATATTTGTCTATGCATGTGTGCTGTGTGTGCCTGTATGCACTTGTGTGTGCATGTGTGTGCATGAGTGTGTGTGTCAATGTTGAGAGAGAAAAACTGCCCTGAAGAGAATAGTGGAGGGGTCCCCAGGAGGGGATGCAGGCTACGCTGTGTGTTCGGGAGTCTCCTTTTCCTTTGGTGGGGATGGAGTTACCCCCAAGTGTAGGCCCCGTCTAAGAGGAAGCTCTTTCCTAAGCTGCCCACAGCCCAGCTGGAGAGTCAGTGTGAGGGCCTGAATATTCTTGGAGAGAACAGAAATGAAGTATACGTGGTGGGGATGAAGGAGACCCATCCACCCGTGCACGGTGTGGTTTACCAAGCACAGGGCACCGTCCGCCCCGTATTGAGTATCTTATTCCACAGCTGACTTGAGCGGTTTACGTTCCAGCTCCAGAGGCCTGGCCCGGAGTCACAAACCCTGAGCCAAAGAGCCCTTCATTCCCACAAACCTACCTTCAAAGTCTGGCTCTGTCACTTTCTATCTGCATGACTTTGAGCAAGTCATTTTTCCTCTCTGGGCCTCAAATTGTCCATCTTTAAAACTGGGTGAATAAGACCCTCCTCAGTGTAGTGGGGAACTTAGGGTAGGGCATGTGAAGAGTCTAGGAGGGTGCACACGGCAGGTGCTCAATAAAGCTAAGCTTCCTTGTACAGAACCTCGAGCAGCCTGGCTCCTGGTTCCGGCCTGCTCCTATCTTGGGGCGCCATCTTTCAGCCTGTGGACAGCAAGCCCTCTGTCCCCCACACTTGGACTTTCCTGATCCCACCTCCACTCTCACCCTCGCTCTTCTCTTCTGACTTGGGCAGCCAGGCCTGGCTTCACCGGCATGTGACCTGAACAATCACACGAGGCCCCCAGCTTGCTTTAATGCTTTGCTGTTGCTGCCTTAAAATTCTTAATAATTTTGGAAAAGGGCCCTGCACTTTCACTTGCACTAAGCCCTCAAGTTCCATAGCTGGTCCTGGGGGAGGAGACCCACCTCTCCCCAAGTAGCTGACACTACCCTTCACACTGGCCCCTGGGCAGGCACCTCTCTGTAAACCAACACAGTGGAAGGGATCCCTGTTCCTTCAGGCCCTGTGCTAGGTGCTCTTAAACACATGGTGTTGGGCTTCCCTGGTGGCGCAGTGGTAGAGAATCCGCCTGCCAATGCAGGAGACAAGGGTTTGAGCCCTGGGCCGGGAAGATCCCACATGCCGCGGAGCAACTAAGCCCGTGCGCCACAACTACTGAGCCTGCGCTCTAGAGCTTGTGCTCTGCAACAAGAGAAGCTACCACAATGAGAAGCCAGCGCACTGCAACTAGAGAAAGCCCACGTGCAGCAACGAAGACCCAACGCGGCCAAAAATAAAATTAATTAAAAAAAAAAAACACATGAGGTCATGAATCCCTATTTTACTGATGAAGAATAGAGGCTTTGTCACATCACTTGCCCACAGACATACAGTTGGTCCATGGTGGGCTCTGATCAGGTGTGTCTGATGCCAAAACCTGTGCCCTCTGACCCTTTAACCATGATAAGTAAACAGTATCCATCCAGACGTTACACATACCGATGAAGTGGGGAGGGGCGATTCTTTCATAATATAATAACATATGCTTTGTATATATTGTTTAAAAAAATAATTAAAAACTAATCTCAACAGGGAAAAACCTACCGCATAATTTCTGAAGGGATTTCTCAGAGTAGGTCTCGCGGTCACAGCCCTTCCCTATGTAGTTGGTCTGCAGCTCTGTGGTGATCTGGATGGAGGACACAGCCCCGTCGCACGTCTCCAGGTGGATGCTGGGGAACAGGGGCACGCTCCCTGAGCCAGGCTGGTACTCGATCCTCTTGGTCCAATCTGAGCAAACAAGGGAAGAATGACAGTAAGTCAGGTACAGACAGTTCCGCTATAACACGTGTTTTGAAAACGTGAATTTGTTCCACCACAATTGATATATTAGGAAACAATTTGAGGATAATGGGAATTTCACATTTGCTTATGCAAGATTTCTTGCACGAGAAATATTAGGTGAATGCAGAAACCTGCACTCAGCTGAGCTGAGCCGAGCCATGTGGGAATGTCCAAAACAGGCACGTGCACAGACCTCAGACATCTACCAGCGACTCCCCTCACCATGTGTGAAAAGTCACACCGGCCTGGACCACTGTTACAACTTCCCATTCCCATCAGAAAACCCTCTTCACAGTAACGTACCAGCTGCAACCTTTCCTGTGTCCACTTCCACAAGCAAACCTCAGGTCTCTTCAAGTACTACTTATTGTAGTACTTATCTATTTCTTAACCACTTAACCTGTGTAAAAGTAACACCGTGCTAACGTTTTCCCTCTCTCTCTTTTTTATGTGTCACTGATGACATTTTCGAGTGTCAAGCCCCTTGCCCCATTTTCCCCGTTTTGCCCAGCAAGGTGAGGTTTAGGAACGTATACCTCTGGTCACAAAATAAAGGCGAGCAAGGTAATTCAGGATTACACGAGGCCACGAGGTGAGGTGCAGGGACTCTTTCCCAAACATTCAGGACTGTGACCCACTTAAGTAGGGCTGATGGTCTTATCCCTGCTTTTTAGTGGAAAAATAACTTGGAGACAATAAAATGCTGGAGAGGAACAAAATCACAATCAAAATGGTACCACACGAAACAGAGCAATCAACAAAAATACACACCAAGCATGAGTGTACACAAGAATTGATTGAAACAACCGTAGCAGCCACTGAAAGTCAGAGGCGAGTCGAGGCCACGCTCATGGGGACTGGCAACAGCGCTTGCTGAGAGCAACAGCTGCCTGAGGGGTCTGTGCCAGCCTGAACCAGACTTGTGGGTAGAAGTCTGAATCATCAAGGACCATGAGTTGTGGTACTATTAGTTTATGAATCTCAAACATCTGTCACATTGCTAGATGGTATCCTTTTGCTAAGGTAGAAATGAAAAGCCATGGACTGCCTGCCCTCACCCTTGAGAAACTCAAAAGAGTCCTGCATGTAGGGTCATTCATCAGCCACCCAGGGGTTCCCCACAAACACCCCATGGGCCACCGGCCGCCACCTTGAGGAAACCAGTGGAGTGGAAGGGCTGGGCTTATGGACTGTCAGATGGCTTCGTTCGGTAAGAAAGCATTTATTTGTTTGGGGTTCTTATGTACCTGGCTCTGCTTGTAGCATCACAGATACAGCAGTGAAGGAGTCAGGAAGGGTCCCTGCCTTGTGGAGCTGGGAGAGAGAGGCAGATAATGAATATGTCCATGCTGTCCTGTCAGGGAGGGTAAGTGCTATGAAAGGAAAAGTGGTGACAGAGAGTGACTCTTTAGATGGAGAGAGTTCCTGTCTGAGCTGAGACCTGAACGTCAAGGATGAATGCCCACAGGAAGCCTCAGAGAAGTTCATTTGAAGTGGATGCCGCAATGATCTTGGCTTGACTCAATCAGGTCAGGAGTTTCTTGGGAAGGTTAGTGAAGGTCTCCTAGCCTCAGGCACCTCATCAGTGAAGTAGGGACCACACTGGGGGGCTGAGGGCCAGGTGCAACAATGCGGGCCTGACATGCAGTAGGGCCCCAGTCCATGTTACTCCTTCCCCAGCGAGCAAAGGAGACGTGCATCCCCCCTGCACTGCAACCCTGCCACATTCCAGCTAACCAGGTAATTTGGGTTTAGCTCTGAACCCCTGCATTAACCAGCCATACTTTAAGGGGTTTCTCTGAGCCATAAGCAAAGATCGTACACCATGTTGTGGGGTTCATCACCAGAGAACTTGCCATGGGAGGATGTTTAAATGATAGCGACTACAAGTAAAAGAGAATACACCCAATTACGTGTTTTCACTCAGAGCTCCGCGGAGCTGTGTCTTCTCCTGGAGGATGAGATCACGAAGCTGCTATAGCCCACGCTCTAGAGGTCAATCTAAAGGACCAATCACTGGTAGACAGGAGGGCTTTTTCTTAGATATATCTAAAACTCACAGTGCTGTAAGCAGAGGTCCGCACATGACAAGTCTCGTCGTGTCCTAGGTACACAATGTTTCATACTATTGAGCATTCAATCATGCCATTTCTTCTGCGTGGAGTGCCCTTTCTATTCTCTTCTGTCCGTCACCGCCCCCATGTAACCTTTCAGGATTTCTCCAGTCTGGGTTGAAACCCTCCTCTGTGCTCTCACAGCATATTCGCCATTAGACTACAGTATTAGACTCCAAGCTGACGGTTACCCTGAATCCCCATCATTTTGCACAATGGCCGGCACAGAGCACATGCTCACTAGACAGTGGTAGGAAGTGTGAATGGATCCTGCAGGATATCACCTTGGAATTATCCATTCGTGTGCCTGCCTCTTCCTGTAACTAAGAACTCTTTAAAGGCAGGAATTGTGCGTTTATTTTTGATCCCTCCACACCTAGCTCTGAGCACAGGAAATGTTTGCCAGGTGGATCTGAGAAGCCTCAGAGACCTAACCTTGACTTCAGCCATGGCATCCCTTCTTGAGCCAGAGAGAGAAGCCACAGCCTGTTTGTAGCTTCTCTGGTACTGCCTCCGTCTGCCCCTACCCTCAGTCCTGCAGAGCCATCCATCCCAACAGCAGCCCATCACATGTTTGCTTTTCTCTGTCCTCAGCAAGGCAAGTGGTCCAGAACTGATAATGGAGGAATCTCTTCCCAATAATTAAACATGGTGTCAAGGAGGGGGCCTCTTTCCTTCCCTTCCTCACTCTTCTCTCCCTGGATCTTCCTTTTCTTTAGAGATACAGATTTAAAAATAATCAGGGAAATGGTTTTGTGCAGGGGGACCTTGGTATGGCCTTACATCAGTATCGATTCCCTTTATTCTGTGGGGACTGTGGGTTCTCTTTCTCATCTAGATATTTTAGTGGTTATCTCTGATGAGAAATTCCACATCAAGTCCTTTTCTGAAGGAGTGTAAATAAAGAAGCAAACAAATAACGAAGGAAAAGTCAGTGGAGGCACAGTCCTAGCAAAGTTTTAATTCTTTTTGCCGCCCCTGGGTAGAGGGGACGAGTCCCTCTCTGAAGAGAAATCAGGCACAGAAGAACTTTAGGATCATCACATCTGCCAGTTGCTTTGGTGACCTCATGAGGCTTGTTTTTGAGGGTTTATGAAGCGTAGGCAAAATTGCAACCATATAGTAAAAGAAATCAATGAAGCTTTCTGAGTGTAGCGTCCTGGAGACAGTGGGAAGCTCACACAAACATCTTTCATTTTCCAAGAAGGAGTTGGGGTGGGGATTAAGAGAGCAAAATGCAAGTCATCAAATTCAGCCTTTGTCACATGAAATATCTATTCATCTTCATTTTCCAGAGGGAAGGATGGCAGGATGGCTAAAAGTATGACCTTTAAATTCAGGGTGTCTGTGTTCAAATTCCAGGCCTCCCACTTCCTGTGTGAACTCTGGGCAAACTACTTACCCACCTTGAGTCTCAATAAAAGTCACACCTACCACCCAGGATCTGGGGGGATTAAATGCAGTTGTTTCAGCCTCAAACACAAGGGACATATTCAACAGTTATTATTGTTAAGTGATTATTTATGCAATAACATTTATTGCAGGAAATAAGAAGACATAAAATTATTAGCACCTACAAGGTGCTAAGCGCTTTTAGGTCTCTTCTTTCATTTAATCCTCCCAGCAACCCAGTGAGTGAGTGCTACTATCTTTTCTTTTTTTAAAATAAATTTATTTATTTATTAATTTTTGGGCTGCGTTGGGTCTTCATTGCTGTGCGTGGGCTTTCTCTAGTTGTGGCGAGTAGGACTACTCTTCGTTGTGGCGCGCGGGCTTCTCATTGAGGTGGCTTCTCTTGTTGCGGAGTACGGGCTCTAGGTGCGCGGGCTTCAGTAGTTGTGGCACACAGGCTCAGTAGTTGTGGCTCACGGGCTTAGAGGCTCCGCGGCATATGGGATGTTCCCGGACCAGGGCTTGAACCCATGTCTCCTGTATTGGCAGGCAGATTCTTAACCACTGTGCCACCAGGAAAGTCCATGAGTGCTACTACCTTAATTGTGCAGATGGAAAACTGTGGCTGAGAGTTGGTGTGACTTGCCCACAGTCACAGGGCCCTTTTACAATAGCTCCTCCATGATTCTGAGGATTTGCTGGAACTGAGAATGGTGAGTTTTACAGATTCATTTTTGTCTTTCAAGATTTTCAATTTTATTTATTTGTTCGGCTGTGTTGGGCCTTTGTTGCTGCGAGTGGGCTTTCTCTAGTTGTGGCAAGTGGGGGCTACTCTTCATTGCGGTGCGCGGGCTTCCCCTTGTGGTGGCTTCTCTTGTTATGGAGCGCAGGCTTCAGCAGTTGTGGCACGCAGGCTCAGTAGTTGTGACGCACGGGCTTATTTGCTCCGCGGTACGTGGGATCTTCCCGGACCAGGGCTCGAACCCGTGTCCCCTGCACTGGCAGGCGGATTCTTATCCCCTGTGTCACCAGGGAAGTCCCCAGATTCATTTTTGAACCTTCAATTTGCACTGATATATGAAAAAAAAAGACGATAATCTCTGATGCTCGTGAAGGATCAAGGAGTGTTGTCAGTTTTATCACTGCTTGACCTTAGGGGCAGTTTGTGTGGGTGAGGGGTTGCTTGGACACTGAAGACTGGAGAGATCTAGGCTTGAATCTCATCTCCTCCGAATGCGGGTCATGTGACTTTTGCAAAACAGTTGTCATCTCTGGGCCTCCGTGGCCTCATCTGTACATTCGGGATAGTTACACCTCCTCGTGGGCTCATCGTGAGCGTTGAAGGCTAAGGGCCCAACACAGCAATCTTCCTGCTGAAGCCTCATGATAGAAACATCCCACTCCTTGGTTCACAAGCTTCCTAAACTTCTCTGAGCTGTCCTGCTTGGAAACAAAATCTTTTCAATGTATAAAGGACCTAGAGATTAGTTAATGAATTGTGGTTCCACTGTTTTCTCAAATGAAGAGAAAGGAAGTAGACCACCTGTTGTTTTAATAATCAAGCTCGATGACATCATAAGTATTCCTGAAAAGGTTAGCACTGGAATGCCTTCAGGAGCTAAATTCCTTCTCGGTGCATTAAGGATTTAGAAACAGGATGATGGCATTATAACTCCTGCTGAATTGGGGGAACATACATTTTCTCATCTGGAGAATATTAACCACTTGGAATGCTCTTATTAGATGCCTGTGGGTGGAACAAAGCTAATCAGAGACTTCTGGAAAGCACAGGCTTTGAGGGCTCTTGTAATCGAAGACACTCAGGTCCATTGTTCCAATTCTGAACTCAGAAGGGACGCAGAAGGATGAGAGGGACAGACACAGGTGTGTCCGAACATTCCTTTTTCCTTTATTGTTCATGTTCAAAGGGCCTCCAGCTCTTCCTGGTCTCACCTTCTAGCAGAGGAAGAAGCATCGGGTTTTCTAGGATTCATACAAGGTAAGTGGCTGGATGTGGGGATGCCGGGAGTGGGAGGGATAGGAAAGGGGTTTTTGCTCCTGATCAGGGATTGTTCAGGCAGCTGACATTCTAACCAGTCTCTGCAGGCATCAACCACCTGGCATCTTTCAAGACTTTCTCTTAGAAATAAGTGGCTTTGGTTTGGCACCAAGGGACTTCCTTTCCCCCAGGGCAAAGCCAGGGAGGTACCCACGCTTAATAGGGAGCATCTTTGCCTCCACTGGCCGTCCAGTGCCTCTGAGTTGGGGGTGAGTAAAGAGGTAGAGATGGGCTGGAAAGGTAAGTGATCAGATGACAGATGCTGGCTAAGAGGTTTGGGTTTCATCTTAGGGCCAGTGAAGAGCCATAAATGGGTGCTTAGTGAGGCCATGAAGAATCTAGACTGTGCTTTGAAAAGATCACTCGGCAGCTGGCTTAGGGCTGGTGCTCATTTGCAGAACACTAGAACATTCCTGATTGCCACCTCTCCATCAACCCACTCAGAGAATCACCTCTGACAGTGTCACACGGTGTGGAATTAACTTCAATTCAATTTAACTAAATTCAAGAGTGTTAACTCTGCAGCTGGGCAGACTCAGGTCTGAACCATGGCTCTGCCACTTCTTGGCGGTGTGGCCTTAGGTAAATCAGTGAACCTCCCTGAGCTTCATTTTCTCATCTGTAGAATGATGACAACACAAATCTACCTTGCAGAGCTGCTTTGGGAATTGGAGAAAAGGTATGCAAAGCACCAGGAACAGAGAGCTACTGCCACCACTACCATCATCAGTCTTGTATCATTCTTATCTTTATTCTAGATGACATGTATTTACTGAGCACCTACTATGTGCCAGGCAGAGCCCCAGGCAAGGGAGGCAGAGAAGTGTGACTCATAACCCTTAACTGGATGGTGCTGACGGTCAGGGCAGAGGCAGCCACATGGCCAGCTTTCAGGCAGACAGAGGGACAGAGGGACAAAATGTGGGTCCCAGAGAACAAAGAGGAAGAGATAAGTTATCCCGACCAGGGTGATCAGAGGCAGCTTCCTGGGGGAAGTAACCTGGGCTTTGTTTTAATATAGGTGGTATTATTATTTAAGTGTGATAAGGCCAACAGATCAGGATATTATTGCCATTGATAAGAGAATTTGTTATACTCACAAGTCCCAAAGCGAGGGGGCCCACACCACTGGGGGCACATGGAGAAGCACAGGGTCAGTCAGGAGGCAGAGGGAGAGGGGAAAACCATAGGCAAGGGCCTGTACTGTGGTTTGCATGGGAAGGAAGAGGCGAGGCAGGGTAAGCAGCCTTAGGATCGCCTAGTTCGTATAATTTCAGTGGCCTCTGGGGTGTAGGGGCTGTCCCTCGATGTCTGGTACCTGGCCCTGGGGTGAGTAGGGCAGGTGAATGTTGGCTGGAGTGTGAGAGCCTGATAAAAGAGGTGGATGGGGATGTGGGTTCTGGGTCGGTTGGTTAGTGTTTGAAAAGCAAAAGGGTAAGTTGTTTGCTCTCTCTAGGAATTACCTAATTGAGAGGGGCAGTCCCTCCAGGCTCAGCAAGTCCCCAGTTGTCAATGCATCAGGATGCAGACGGTAGAAGGCATGGTTAACACAGCACTGGAGAATGAGGGGCATTCGGGGGGCAGAGAGAACTCTAGGGTGTCACCACCATGGCCTTGGGGCTGTACAATGCCAACGGGTGCCATTTAGATGGAAAACGACATGAATGGTGCCCCCTGACCAGCAGCCTGGCAGGACTCAGAAAGCATAGACAAACGTAAGGCCAGGGGTGGGCCTCTAGGAGGCCTGGTGTGAGATGGGCCGGAAAGGACCTTTGGGGCCAGGTTACAAGGGACTTAAGTGCTGGGCCAGGGAGCGGCCCTTGTTGTAAATGGGAGTGAAAAGGGCTGGCTTCTGAGACTCGCCTTCTCTCTCCTCTCCCTACAGGGCTCCTGGGGTGAATTCCTCAGTATCCCAGCCTGACTCTGGGTAGGGCCATGGTGACACTTAGGCAACAGAGTATAGAGATGAGGGGTGAGGAGGCAGACGCCTGCCTTCTCTGCTTACCAGCTAGTGCTCCTGGGGCAAGACACTCTCTACCTCAGTTTCCTCATCTGTAAAATGGGGAGAAATTACAACTACATCTCAGGGAGCTGGTGTGAAAATTAGATAAGACCATACATGTGTTAGAGCCAGTACTTGTGCCAGGCCTGCATGACTCCAAAACCCAACCCCAAAAAGGATCCCTTGCTTTTCTGAGTTCATTTTCATTTAACATTTCCTTTTCTGCTGTTGTGGGTTTATAACTGTGAGATGGGACATTCAGCCAGAAGGAGGCAGGAGGTGCTGAGGAGTCCAGTCCAGGTTCCAAGACCAGCTTCATGTGCAGAAGGGCCCCATACTTGGTGTAACATTCTGCTGTCACTTTCTTGAAGATCTTAGTAATTTTAAAGCAAAAGGCTTTTCATTCTCATTTTGAACTGGGACCCACGAATTACATAGCTTCCTTTCCAGCTGAATAACCTTGGGCATGTTCCTTAATGGTTCTGGGCCTCAGTTTCTTCATCTGTAGAATGGGAATATTAATTACCCCAAAGGGAAGAGCCCAGGCTTTGGGGTTAGACCCAGGTGTGAGTCCCAGCTCTGCCACTTGGTACCACGGACGGGGGGCCAGTCAGTTCCTTCCCTGCCTGAGTTTACTCACGCAAACACTGGTGATGTTATCACCTATTTCAGAGCTGCCGATTGGGTTTATATCAGATAACAAACGCAAACCACTTACCCTGGGCCCAACACATAAGAGGCACATCTACTTTTGAGCATTACATTATATGGCTTTCCCTTCCCCAATTAAAAACAATTACCTGCAGGCACAATTTAAAAAGAAAGAAAACACAAACTCTCTGAACTAATTACAAATATAAGGAATCCTTGCCCTTCCTTTATTACTAACCCCTTGGCATTTACTATGCTTAATCTTCACAAGAGGATTTTATTACCTTTTAGTTCTTACTAAAAAGGGAGATCTTAATTAACTACAAAGGAGAAGAAGGGAGAGAAAAAGTACCCACGGTTCAGATCAGGGAGTACAACGCAGGTCAGCCCTCCGCCTGGTGGTCAGTCCCTGGCCCCTCTGTGGCTGGCCCTTCCCTTCCTCCTGAGAATTATTTACTCTTTGTTTATCACCCAGTCATGCTCTGGAGCATGACTTATACATCACTGTGCAGGGCCTGGCACATAATAAGTGCTCAATAAATATCTATGAAATGAGTGAGTGATTAGATGTATGAAAATCTACACACACACACACACACACACACACTCTCTCTCCAATTTCGTCAAAGGCGAAGAAGGCAGTCATCTGGAATTCATAGATTCTGGACTGCCACGCATTAAAATGAAAAGGATCCAAGACGTGGCGTGTGTGTGTGTGTGTGTGTGTGTGTGTGTGTGTGTGTGCGCGCGTGTGTGTACACACATATGTACACACCTCCGCCTGAGTTTGAGTGTCTGTGGACAAGTGTGTATGATGATGAAATTGCACTTACATATGACTCCAATTTTGGAAAACTTCATGTATTTGCAATTTTTCTAATCCCCTGAGATGTCTCCATAAATGTCAAATGAAACAACTAGTAATTTGTCCTCAAATTTTGTCCTGCCTGTGAAGTTCTCTCTAGTTTCCTGATGACAGAGGGAGTCTAATTCTGTCCCAAATCATCACCATGATTACCGACTCCTTGGCCTGATAATACCCTCACATCGTCACCTGGGTGATTTCAGAGTCGGGCATGTAGGTGGACAATTTCAGGCCTTATTCTGGGAGCACCTGGGAAACTTCAGACAGCTTGCTGCCCAATAGCTTCTCGATGAAGCCCGAGGCTTCTATCGTGCCATCTTCCTTGGCCTGCCATTGTCAACCAGGAGAACCAGTGCTGAGAGGTAAGGACCATGTAAAGATGGCCTGTGATCAGACCAAGTTGGAAACATAATCCAAGTCTAAATCATTTCTGATTTTGTGGAGGGCAAGGGCAAGGGCAAGGACAGATTCTGGGGCAATGCTACTCACTGTGGTCTATAGACCGGTGTGGCCTTGGAACTGCTTGTTATAGTTCTGTCATAGAAATCCAGGGTAGCATTTAGAAATTTTATAGCAATTTGACAGAGTAATTTTACATCTGTTGAATCTAATTATACTTAAAAAATTGGCTTATATTTTGAATGCCTTTGCTATTTATTTGATTTTTCTAGAAATCTGTCTCTATTATATTTTTGTAAAATCATGCTCCATGATGATTGGGGAAAAAAACTGGTCCTTCCCCATAGATGATTTGAGAAGTGCAATAGGGAAGAACAAATCTGTTTCTTTTACTTTCACCTTTGTATTCTGTTGTTTTTGCTTCCAGTTAAGAATGTTGCCTATAGCCTGAAATATACAGGATAGCCCATTCTCAAGGCTCTGACCTTTAAGGGTATAACACTTTTCCATTTGTATGGAGATAAAAAGTTGCAGAACAGAGCATAGCATTTGTCTTGTTGGAGGTTTGACTTGACCTGCCTGGACAGCTGCAAGAAGGAAGGATTCCAGCACCAAGAAGTTTGCAACAACTAACCATGCCCCCCTCACCATGCCCTTAAAAGTGCTTTGCTGAAACCCTTGGAGGAGTTTGGGGGTTTTTTGGGCACGAGCCACCTGTCTCCTTGCATGACCCTGCCATAAACATTTCTCTGCTCCAAACTCTGACGTTTCAGTTTGGTTGGTCTCACTGTGTTTCAGGCATTTGTAGCCTATCAGACATAGAGTGTACATATGCTTTAATGATTAAAAAAGAGGGCACATCGACCAGAAGTAAACAACGTTCATGTTAAAAGTAAAGATTAAATGCCCCTCTTGGGACGCCAATGCTGATACTCCTTTGATGATAAGACTCCCATCCCAGGTGCCGAGGCCGTACTGACTCACTGCGTATGTGCCGATCTGTTCTTTTTTTTGAAAACCTGAAGAAGTATAACCCTGACTTGTTTAATATTCTTTGGTCTGACAAGATATAAAACTGTGCTGAAAACGCTGTTTCTCCAGAGCAGTTTCTGAGTCATCTGGGAAGATGGCTTCCGGGTTAGTCTTCAGTCTGGCTCAGATAAAACTCTTTTCTATTCTTATTATTGATTGTTTATTGACTATTTTCATTGACACCCTCCTCCGGTGGAAGGAGTACACATCCCTGGCCTGGCGATTTTTGGCTTGGCGATATGACTGGCTTTGACCAGTAGCCTAAACGATTCATTTATTTCTGTGATTGTTTTCCATCTGAAACTCTCACCCCCTACCCCATTCCCATCTACCATCACAAGTTCCACAAGAGCAGAGACTGTGTCTCTTTTGGTTAGATTGTAAATCTCCGGTGCTTCGTGCAGTTCCTGGAACATGGCAGGTTCTCAATAAATATCTGAAGAATGAATGACAAGGATGCTTCACGGAAGGTGTTTCTGCCCAGGTTCTGGGCTCCGGGGACAGACTTTCTTCCTGTTGCCTTCCTTCTGGATTCTCGTCTCATTCCAGTCTCTCAGAATTGAAGATACTGCTGCTGTTCTGCAAGGCTGGGTTTGGGGTCCTTTCTGTGTGCTGCTTCTCCAGGTCCACTGGATCTGCACATAGCCCTTGGGTGAGTCTGTTCTGCCTCCACGCCTGGCTCAGGCCCCCGGGACACTGCAACCCAGTCTGGTTGGCCCCTGGCTGTCCATGCGCTGTGAGGGGATCCATTCACTTCGGCATGGTTCTCTGATGTCCATGTGATCACCTTAGTTTTCCAACAAGCCTCTGAGCCTGCTGGCCCTCCCCTTTCACCCTGGCTCCACGCTGTCTGGGGCTGTCAGGGCAACAGCCGATGCTGCCATCCAAGGGAACCGTATGGTGTTCAGAAAGCAGGGTCCCCACCTAAAGCTTGGTTGCTGCTTTCTCCCCAACCTTTTCGTCCCCAAAGATCCTCATCTCACATGCTTCTCAGCTCCCAAACAGAAACACATCCAGCAGAATGGATGCTGGAAAGGTGCAGAAACCAGGCAATTTAAGAACAGCCATTCCGGAAAACAATTCTCCCAAGGGGGAAATCATTAACTCAACCAGCCAGGGTATTTTCTCTTGGATTTATAGAAACTCTTATCTCTTATGTCCAATAAACATGAGCATTTTCCAGGCAATTTTCTTATCTTGGGACAAATGCATTATTGGTGCAAGACGGAGTAGCTATTCTTCAAGAATCTTTATGTTTATAGCCCTGAAAAGCATTTACAATGCTAGAGTATGGGATTTCAGGCACACACTTTCAGTCTTTTTGTAAAGATGGCTTATGGAAACTTTTCATACTGCAGTCACGTAACTCTCTTTAATCAATAGATCTGTTGCACACGGTTGCAGAATTTATTTATTTTTTTAAATAAAAGGACCACGACTCCCCGTGATATTAGAGGACTGCAGGCAGGACTTTTCATTTCACTGAGCGACTTTCTAAAACTAGAACCAAATTATCATCTCTTCAGAAAATATGGCACAGATCTGCAGAGTCCATGAAATACACTGGCAAGCCGAGAGTCCAAGTGCACAGGGGTGGAGGGAGGTGTCCCTCACACGGCCGGGGGCAGCGGAAGTCATCGCAGACAGTTAGGAAGATGCTTGGCCAAACCTATCTCAGGCCTCAAAATGCCCAAACACTTTGCTCCAGGTAATACACGCCTGAGAAAGTAATCCAAAATGCCAAGACTTTCGCACAGGTATTCACTGATACACAGAAAAGTGGAACCAAGCTAAAGCCAGACAATCACACTGCCCCAGCTGACTTCAAGGACCCCGTCAAGCATGTGTGACCTTCTTGGAGAGAACGTCACGCAGCTGCTGAGAGCGTGGTAAGGTTTCATGACGTGGGACAATACATGTGGCACAAAGTTAAGTGGAAAAAAACCAAAGTTCAAATAACTATGTATGAAGGGAGAAAGGTATAATACTGATAACACTGCATTCACTGGATCATGGGAATTTTTTTTTTTTTTTTTTGGTACGCGGGCCTCTCACTGTTGTGGCCTCTCCCGTTGCGGAGCACAGTCTCCCGACGCGCAGGCTCAGCGGCCATGGCTCACGGGCCCAGCTGCTCCGCGGCATGTGGGATCTTCCCGGACCGGGGCACGAACCTGTGTCCCCTGCATCGGCAGGCGGACTCCCAACCACTGCGCCACCAGGGAAGCCCGGGAATTTTTATTGTAATTATTTTCCTTTAAAAATTATTTTCAAATGAGCATGAAACACTCTATAATTTAAAATATGTTTACATTAAAAAGTTGCAGTGGCTCAGTTGCTACTTATTACACAGAACCGGCAAATGTTGCCTGAAAACCATCCTTCTCCCTTGCCCACCTGGGCCGACAGACAACCTGCCTCTTCTCTTTGCCACAAAGGGCTCCTGTTGGCATGTCTGAGTGCCGCCCACATACTGGGTACGGGGTGCTTCGTCTTGCATTCAGTAATGAGGGATGTTATAAATCCACGGAGCTGAGAGCCTGAGAGCAAAAGCCTTGGAGGCTGGGAGGAGCTGACATGCTGTCACTATTTGCTTCTGGGCCTGGAGCCTGGAAAAAGGTGGGAGAGTCTGCCCAAGGGAGGGTGCCATTTGCCAAACCTCCGCGGGTGGACAGGCCCCAGCTCCTCACTGGCGGGTGCTGCCTGTGTGTCGCTGGCCGCCATCACCCAGGGATGCAGCGTCTCGGGCCAGAGACAGACACTGGTGGTGGGAGACGCAGAGGGGCTTCCGGTCTCCAGCTAACGCCTCATTGCTGAAACAAGGCAAAACAAACAACCCACTTGTCTTAAACTGGCTGAAAATGTGGTCACGTTTTACTCTACATACTAACTTCCCCCAGTCAGGTTACAGAAATTCGTCATCCTCAGAGTGTACTAGTTTCTAGAGGCCCCAGACAGGTTCCCCACATTGGCCCATGATCTGATAGGCAGCTCCAGGCCCCCCAGGCCCCCTGAGCTTCCACTTTGCCCTGGGCCCACGTGCCCGTGCCTGCTGCCCCCGTGGCGGGCCTTGCCCTGTCCTCCTGACTAGGGAAACCAGCCTCCTGGCTGAGGGTACCAACTGGGGATGCTCTGAAGGCACTCAGACCTCAGCAGCTGAGGTTGGCTGGGCTCCATGGAGAGGGAGGGAGGAGGGACCCCCTTGCTGAGCCCCACCATGTTCCTCGGGGCCAGGTGAACTCTGGCTATTACGCCCACAGCCTTACAGGAGCTCTCTGGAAAGTTCTGTCTACTTCGTTCACTGTCCGCATTGGAAATCATGCCACATCTGTCATGGAGACAAACAAGGAAACACACACTGGTTCATCCACCTCTGCAGAATTTTCTCCACACCCTTCCCTGCAACGCAAACTCTGGTCCCCCGTCAGTTAAAGAGCAAGAGATGCTGAGCGGGACGCGGGTGGAAACCGATTGCTGGAAGGTGCAGCATTTAAGCACCAAGCTCTCTGGGGGGTACTCCTCCCTGCCCGTTCTCAGCACGGCCTCCATCCCCACCCCCTCAGTGCACCTGGTGAATGGTATTGAGCCCCTCGATGCACTTCAGTGCCATCTCCTCTGGGAAGACTTTCCAAAGGCTCAGGCATGCTTGTTCTCTGCTCTCCCAGCCCCTGGGTCCCCCGTCCCTGCTCTGACCTCCCTGGATCAGAATCATCTATTCAGGATCAGGTCACCTGCTTGCCCCCACCCTCCAGCTCCAGCTCACAGCCCCAGGACTCCCCCCCCACCTGGCTCAGGGTAGGCCCTGGGGGGAAGTTCCCTGAGTTGAATGGAAGCTGTGAGAGCCTCTCTTTTGTGCTGGGACCATGGCCGTCCCCCTGCGTGGTTAGAGTGGGGTCAGTTCTCCAGGCCCCTGTCTTGGCATTTCCAGGGTCATGACACACTCCACAGTGTGAATCCAGGGCTGACTCACAGCTCTCCAGCCTGTTGCTCAACCCACCAAGAGCCATGTGATGAGGATGCAGAGAGGAGGGGGCACGATTCTGCCCACTTTAGAGATGAGGACAAGTGTGGCAAAGAGAGGCAGGTGGCTTGCTGTGGTCACATGCATATCACGGAAACCAAGTGTGTTTGACGTGCTGATGACGATATCAGTGTCTAAGCTAATGCCACCCAGTAACGTCTTGCCTGGGCCTCTTATATGTGCTATCCGTCTGCCTGGCATCCATCTGAGGAAAGAGGGCCATTTCAGTGATGGGACAACTGAGCCTGAGATGTGAAATCACCTGCCTAAGGTTACACCCCCAGCAAATGGCACCAACAGCCTGGCCTGACTCCTAAAACCACTGTAGAGGCCTCTGTTTCTTCATCTCCCTTGTGGGTCTAATGGAGCTGCTCCTGTATGCCGGGCACAGTTCTGCCTCGGGACAACCCTCTGAGACAGGTACTGTTATTAGTCTCACTTTGCAGATACCACATCCGAGGGCTCAGAGAGGTAAGTGACTTGCTTACTGTCCCTGAGCTAAGGCATGATGAAACCTGGATTTGAGCCCAGATCTTTCTGGCTTTGGAGCCAGCCTTCCTAAAGCCATACCCTCTCCTGACTCCCCGCAGGGAGAAGATTCAAGTGCCTGCAAATATTAAAAGAACTGTCAGCGGAAGAGGAAGTAGGCTGAATGTGTGTGGCTCTGGGGGAGACCCAGGTCCATGGAGAGATAGGGTGGAGTGTGGCGTTCTGAGTCAGAAGACCTATACCCGCCGTGGTTCCACCTCTCAGCATTTGGGTGTCCTTGGGCAAGCCCGTCCCCTTCTCAGAATCCAAGGGATCATCTAAGAAGGCTGAGAGATGCCCTCCTATCCTGAACAAAGGCAGGCACCAGTGACAGGCTTGTGTGGCAGGAGTGATATCTCTCCCCACTGCTACCCTGAAAGCACGGTGCCCTGCTGTCCAATGACACGTCTTCTTTATAGCACGAGGGAAGGGTTCTGACTGCAGGATTCTCTGCAAGACAGCTTTCCTCCAATGGTCTCCCAAGGGGGCCAGTGTCCTCCTTTGCTCTGAGACACTGCATCTGACTGGGCAGGAGCCCTGTGTGTGCAGGCAGAAGGGACTGGGTTTGCAGGCTGGTCCTGTCTATTACCAGCTGAGTGGCAAGACTCTCAACCTCCAAGTCCCCAGCTGCATAATGGGAAACGAACAGCTTTCAGGGTGTGGTGAAGCATGAGTACGTGAGTACCTGCATCACCCTCACACAGCACAGCACACAGGAAAGTGCGCCGGCAGTGCTGACTATTATTGGCTGAGTGTCGTTTGGGGTGATTGC
The DNA here is from genome assembly GCF_937001465.1 of Orcinus orca. Lineage (NCBI taxonomy): Eukaryota > Metazoa > Chordata > Mammalia > Artiodactyla > Delphinidae > Orcinus > Orcinus orca. Next base: position 28,554,945 of record NC_064563.1, read on the forward strand.
AGTCCACCCACACCCCTCCCTCGCAGGGCTGAGGTTATGCACCCAGAAACCTTGGGGTTCATTTCCCCCCAGGCTCACATGGAGCCACGGGGAGCCAGGCTTGCGTGTGGGTGCATTTATCCAGCAGGTCTTTTTTTTTTTGGCGGTACGCGGGCCTCTCCCGTTGTGGCCTCTCCCGTTGCGGAGCACAGGCTCCGGACGCGCAGGCTCAGCGGCCTTGGCTCACGGACCCAGCCGCTCCGCGGCATGTGGGATCTTCCCGGACCGGGGCACGAACCCGCGTCCCCTGCATCGGCAGGGGGACTCTCAACCACTGCGCCACCAGGGAAGCCCTATCCAGCAAATCTTTAAGTGCATTAAAACCCTGCCGAGTAAGAAAATTAGCATCCTTGTCAGAGCCATTTGTTGCACCTTAAGGATCTACTGTGTCAGTGCTGTCAAAACAGGTCATTATTCACGGAGGAGGAGAGCCCCACGAAGCCTCTCCCGGGGCGCGGATGCTCACCTGGCAGACGGGAGCTAACTCAAGGACCGCGGTCCTGGGGTCACGCCCACCAGAGTTAGTGGAATTCCAATGACTGGGTTTGGGGGCAAAATGTTCCATCGTGATTTAAAAAATTGAAATAAAGGGAACTAGAAAGAGCTGTTCTTCACTGAGCCCCACCACGTGTGGTTCTGAGGGCGGCGCTGTACCCGCAGACTTTCATCCCATCCTCATTAGAAGGCATTGTTGTCCCCTTTGCACCTGGGGAAGCTGAACCAGGCAGGAGTGACTTTCTCGAGGATGCAGACTGCACTGGAGCTGAGCTGAGACTGACGCCTGGGTTCTCAGCCCCCGAGACTGTGCTCTTCCCTCCCCACCCCACTGTCTCCCTTCGGTTCCGGTCTTCAGCTCCGAAATCAAGGACATGATGCTCAAGCCACACAGACGTACCCAGCTCTGTGGATTTCAGGCTGTGTGTATGTGCGTGTCTCATTTGTGTGATAGTATCTATTGTATCGGTTTTGATCATAACATTATTTGCACGGTGGTTTAAATTTTGCAAAGCATTTCCACACAGAGAGCCTCTTGTGGTCTTCTTAACAATCTTACGAAATAACTGGGCCAAGGATCATGATTCTTAATTTACAGTTGAGGAAACCGAAGCTCAGACAGGGAAGAGGTTTCAGCAAAGCCTGCGGACCAAGATGGAGCTAAATGCTGATGGAGCCCTTCTTATCCCCATCCAGCTCTGTCTTCTCTGGTTTGTTCCTGATTCCTGCAGCCCTGCGACCCCATAACCTTCCTGACTCCTGCATCCCTGCACCCCCATCACCTCCCTGACTCCTGCAGCCCAGCACCCCTGTCACCTTCTTGACTCCTGCATCCCTGCGCCCCCATCACCTTCCCCCAGTGTTGGGTTCAGGGCTACACTTGGGAAAGGTGGGTGGAGGAATCAGAGGAAGAATGGAAGGAATAAAAGGGGAGGAGAGGAAGGTGGAGAATGGGGAGACGGGGTCAGGTAGAGAATTCTGATAAAGAAGAGAGTCAGGAGGACAGGAGGAGAATACACAGAGGGTGTGTGGGACAAAGGAGCTGAGCCCCTGGGATGAACCTCAAATAAAGCCAGGTTCTGTCCTGACGAATGGAAGAGTAGATGGTGGGTAATTGTCATGCTCATGTCTCTTATAGGAGAAAAGCATCTTCCTGCTCTGGTGTGAAGAGCTGAGCTTGGCCCTGACGTCTTTGCATTTGAAGCTTAACACCCAGGTCTCAGGCTCAAGTGGGGTTTCTCTGGCCGGTGAGATCACCAGAGGCAACTTTACGTGCAGACAAATAGTCTGCAAGAGATGGACAATCTGCAAGTTTATTTTCAAATGAGCTGTAATCTCAAGGGGACAGTGTGCTGGACCAGGCTCGATCAAGGAAGTGTGAGTTGGGTGAGTCAGGGAGAGGGGAGAGAAAGAATATTGGGCACCTTTTAGATGGAACCTATATATTGCTTCATTGAACTCTAGCTGCCCTTTCAAGGTAAGTCTCCTCACCATTTTGGAGATAAGGTGAGAGGTTAAATACGTTCCCTAAGGACACACCGGTTGTGTCTTTTCTGAACAGTTTTCTGAGATGCCCTTTTATAAAGCTGGTTACACGCCTCTTTGGAAATTCCCAACCTCCTTGTTCTATCCTCCTCCTTCCTCCTCATACCTCAGTCCCTCTGCGATAGACTGACATGAATGTGAATTCCATCTCTGCCATTTACCAGCTGTGAGGTTTTGGGCAAGTCACTCAACCTCTCTTGGCTTAAGTTTTCCTCATCTGTAAAATGGGCTAGAATTGCTTATCTGTCCTCTGTGCAGTGAACCTTGCTTTGGACTTTTGTAATTCTTTGCCTCTGTCTAAATGTGTCCATTTATTGTTCCATTTTTTTCTAGGCTGTCCTAGGTACTCCAATAAACAACTTCCCACTAAGGAGTCAATGGACAATAATAGCTTGGTGCAAGTGTCAACAAACGTTTTCTGGAATGGACCATAGTAAATATTCAGGCTTCAAGGGCCATCTGGTCCCCATGTAACTACTCAGCTCTGCTGTTGTATTGCAAAAGCTGCCATGAGATAATATGTAGATGAATGAGTGTAGTGTGTGCCAAACAACTTTATTTATGGGCACTAAAATTTGAATTTCATGTAATTTTCATGTGCCACAAAATATTATTCATCTTTTGATTTTTTTTCAAGCATTTAAGATGTACAAACCATTTTGTAGCTCATGGTTTCACAGAAACAGGTTGACTAGATTTGGCTTGTGGGCTATACTTTGCTGAACCCTGGCTTAATAGTGACATTTGGCATTTGCAGTTTAAGTGGGGATTATCCTGTTAAAGAAGAAAACCACAGGCCACAAATGGCATTGCTTGTGATAAGCCCATGATATCAAACCTAGATTCAATACCTGACCTAATTGCAGTTTCAACCTTCCCAAGAAACGTAATCTTAATCGGCCAGTCTGGAATTTTATTCTCAGCACCAACCAGGTAATCTGTCATGTGCTCCCTCTCTATCCCCCAAAGAAAGAAGAGGCAATCTGCATGAGAGACCCTTGCCCTTTACCCCAAAGAAGGTGACCTGGTCTGAAGCAACTCTTTCTTTTTTCTTTAGCTTTTTCTTTCTTTCTTTCTTTTTTCTTTTTTTTTTTTTTGCTAATAGCCTCCTTGCCCACGCTTCTTCTATAAAAACCCTCCATTTTGTACGACTCCTTGGAGCACCTATTTACTAGATGAGATGCTGCCTGATTCATGAATTATTGAATTAAGCCAATTATATCTTCACATTTACTTGGCTGAATTCTGTTTTTTACCATATTTGGTGGCAGCAGTGGGATTGAAGCAAACTTCCAATGGCATTTGGGGACAACAGGGAACACAGGCATGGTGCCCCATGAATACTTTTCAGTTCACAGTCCTTCTCACCATTTCCGAGGGCCATTGGCAAATTCCTCTCAGTTTGAGCGCCATTCACTTCGCTTTCAAGCTCCCAGTATAACTGGCTTCCTTTACAGGGCAGGTCAGCTTGAGCTGGTAAATGATTCTGCCTGCAGCCAATTGAGCTGACAGATGATTCTGCCTGGAGCCAAGCCCTTAGCCTTTCAGAATGCAATTTCCAGGTTTTTGAGTGGAAAACCCCAGCCATTGATTCTGTTCCCAGATTCCACACTGGGAACTGATGAAAGTTTAGTGTGCAATTCCTCATGTGCTTGGAATCCTTCCCCAGATTCCATGTTGGGGACTGTTTGTGGCAGCTGCAGTTTTCCATTTTGTTTGGAATCAGTCCTCAGTTCCTCAATCCTTGGGGATGGCCGGTTCAGTCCTTTCCCCAAGGTTCCATGGGAATTGTTGGTGGTGCATGCAGGGCCTTCTTTTCGCCAGGACACAGAAACATCTCTTGGTTACTGCCTATATGTTAATGTGCACGTGTCTGTCTTCTTTTGTGTAGATAAAGGCTAATTGCTAATGAGATCCTTTATATCCGAAACTTGAGTGTGCCACCTCCGGCATGCCTTCTTATTTTATGTCTGAGCACTGTGATTCCAGAAGCTGTAGGTATATACAAAAATGGCAAAATCTTGCTCAGCTTGTTTTGTGTCCTGAGAGCTGGGCTTGGTAGCCACCAGCTTGAGGGTTCCAAAACATGGCTAAATAGAAATGTGAGTTATACCCCATTTATGGCTGGGCACAGCTGGATAGAAATATGGGTTAAGCTCCGTTTGTAGCCAGGGACCTACCAAACTGCTGTCAGCCCTTAGAGGAATTACAATGGCCATTATGAGGAATAGATAGATCATTTAAAAAACATACATAAAAGCAAGGGCTCCATCATACAAACAGAATGGGATACCTATTTTAATAGGTGTGCAGAAGTCTACAATGGTTTTTGAAATTCCAAAATAGCTACATTGAAAGACTTACTGCAAAAGCCCAATGAAAAAATTGAAGACATAAAAGGTACCTAAAACAAAAGCTACAACCCAATCTTTTGGGGAATTGGAAACAACTGTCTTTGTCTTGAAAATCTCTGCAGGGTCAAAGGTGTGGCTCTCTAGGAGTTCAAAGTTCACCTGCCTTACAGGGAACTATCTTCAATATCCTGTAATAAACCATAATGGAAAAGTATATGAAAGAGAATATATATTTGAATCATTTTGCTGTATACCAGAAATTAACACAACATTATAAATCAACTATACTTCAATTAAAAATAATAAAGCAAGCAAACAAAAACCACAAAGTTCACCTGCCTTTTTTTTTCTTTTTTGCCAATCCCCAAACCTCACCTATTCCTCTCAAAATGCTTACAAAAATCAGGACATTGGAAACAGAATTGTACTGCGCTTAATCTGTGCCTTTGTGATATAAATTTCCTATTCCTATCTTCTTTAGGACCAAAGAGCCATTCTTTGAGATGCAATCTTAATAGGGAAGTTTCTCACCAGAAGAAAAAGAAAAAAGAGCGAGGAGGTATTTGGAAACTGGGCTAACTAGAAATCTTACAAATCTTTTCCACTAATATTAGTAACTATAAGCTCTCTGTGTGCAGCAATATGTTTCTTTGTCTATATATGTATATGTAGATATGTTTTTCTACTTTTGGATGGTATTGCCAAAATTAACTTGTAAAAGAGCTCTAGTTGGTTTCATTTGCTTCAGAAATATAACAGAAACTAACTCAAGTATTTTTCAAGTTCACGTGATTTAGAATAATCTTTAGTAAATAAAAGCTAATTAAAACAGACATACCTTTTAAGGTTATTGACATTGAACATAATGCAGATAAACCACTTTTATTCTGCTCAGTTTCATTAGTCAGATTCATGTTTCTCTGTTGCAAAATTTGTCAGCAAAAAATAAAATAACTTAGAATGATGACTGATTTTGTCTAGTGTCCCATGAAGCTTTTGTGGGTAACTTAAACATGATTGATGACAGCAAATGTTTTAGATAGATGTAAATAGGAAAGAATTTATATATAAACTTTTCAGCAACAATTATATTTTATGGTATAGGTACTTAAAAATAGCCTTTGAAATCTCTTTTGGTAACTTGAAACTTTTGAGTTTTCTAAAGTTAAATGGTAGAAATGTATTACATATCTAGGTCTTTTATAAATAAGAAAATTGTGAAACGTTAATTACTGAACATAGGTTTATCTACTTTTGGCTTCCTAGTGCAAAGAAACTCAAGATAAATTTGGTTCTATTAGTGATAGGGATAGAGTAGGATAGTTACACAGGTAGTTGTAGAAGTCCCAGTAGGGGATTATAGAGAGGGAAACCTAGGGAACTTTGGGAGACCACTGTAAGTTAATGATAGCTCAAGAAAGCTGTCAGAATGTCGTGAAATGAAGCAGGCTTGCTTAACTATAAGGCCATAAATAAAAGCATGAGATATGCCTGAGGTCACTAAGTGAAAGAAAAAAAATGAGGCCTGCATTCTGCCAGTTGAGTTCATCAAGATAATGAACCTTAGGACCAAGGATAGGAATTTAAGGGAAAGGTGACATTCCTAAGTAGGAGACCTTCATATGGAAACCTGAGATGATTCAACATATTTTAGTATATGTTACCACCCTTCTGCTGATTTGAATAAGCGCTACAACAGTCCGAGCTTGACCTCATAGGGTCAAACACTCTCCTGCCTGATACGAAGGAGGAGGTAGTGATGTAAGCCTGACAGCTACTTGAAGAATGAGGAAGAAGGTGGTCTTCTCCCCTCCTCCACTTTCCTTTGATTATAAAAATGTAGCCTGCTTAATCTGTGGGGCAGAGCCCCCTCGCCTGCCCACTTGCTTCCCTCACAAGTGTCCTATGTTAATAAATCTACTTCTTGCCTATCACTTTGCCTCTCACTAAATTCCTTCTGTGCTGAGACACAAAGAACCTGAGCCTCAGTAAGTCCAGTCACCAGGTGAGTGACTCTAATTAAAAGACCGTGGGTTCAAGTTCCAATCAGAGGTGCACAGTTTCATTAGTAAACATGTTTTGTGTCACGCTGAAAGACTGTCCTGTGAAGAAACACATGTTTCTAGAAATTATGAAATGCATTCATAAATTTGTCAATCTAAAAAAAATGCTCGTCTGACATGTGGTTCAAAATTGCTTACTTCTGAGTTTTCACTAGAAATTAAGGTTTCTAAGAGTTAAGAATTCTAATTCATATACGTAATTAAAGCTATTCGTAATAATAAGGGACACAACTTTATATGCAAGGAAAGTGGGATGTGTTTCTTGGTTAAGAAAAGATATGAGGTATGGAAATGCATTCCTATGAAGGGAAATGAGAGTAATTTTGCCTAAACTGGAACTTCTGGTTATGAAGGACAAACTAAATTGTGTACAGAAAGTTGATGAGAGCGAGAAAAAGATGGAATTTTACCTTGTATAATCCCTCAAACTGGTTAAAATTGAGTCGATATTATAAGGGTGTTAAAACACGCTTTACTATCAGTATATGGTCAGGCCACTCAAGATGGCTGTTCTCTTGCTCTCTGTACATCCCTTGCCAGACCAGTGCCTGCTTCACCTACACCCTACACGCATGACTACATACTTACCCCAGGCCCCAGCTAGTGACAGCATATCAACGGGGTGGTGAGGGGTGTGCCCCTCTGCTGGTTTCCCTGGCAACTAATGAGCCAACCTGATGTCAATTTCCCGTATAACTGGCAATCTCCCCATCCCCTGGGGAGTGAAGACTGCCACCCTGTCCTGCCCACCATCCGCTGCTGCACGCGGTGGTGGGGTGTCCTTGCAGGACCTTGCTTCAGACGTGTAAGCTCCCCCATCCATTAAACCACTGACGTCTCTGTTGCTGATTCCGGGCTCTTTCTTTGGTCTTGAAGCTGGGCAAGCACAGGCCTTAGAGGCCTGCGGGGTGCAGCCCAACCATCAGTAATATACTTATGTGAAACTAAAACTTGGTTTTCTTTCATCTGCTAAAATGACAAAGGAGATTCTCTTTCCACATGCACTAAAAACCTGGCTGGCCCCTGGATTGAGCAGGTAAATGTGAAGCAGGAGGGAAGGAGCCAGGGCACAGCCTTTGAAAGCACGGCATAGCCTGAGGACATGACATAAACTGATTAGAACCAAATGGGTCCAAGATGGCGGACAAGTTGACTTCCACTAGACCTTGAGCCTCAGTATATGCTCATATCAGCAAGCTAAACGACACACCCACAGGCGCCATGAGAGTTCCAAGACCATAACCGATCAAAAAGTGGGCAGTGGCCCAATTCCTTGAAATCCCCGCCCCTTCCTAAAATAGCTGGAATACTCCTTCCACTCATTAGCTTATGAAATTATCCACTCCTATAAAAACGGACAACCCCACATCCTGGTGCCTCTCTCACCTTCCGAGATGGCCCACACTCTGTGGAGTGTGTTTCTAAATAAATCCACTTCTTACCTATCACTTTGTCTCTCACTGAATTCTTTCTGCGATAAGACATCAAGAACCTGAGCTTCATTAAGTCCTGAAACCAGGTGTGTGATCTCAGTTGGAAGACTGTGGGTTTTGGCTGGGCTCCAGTCCCATCCATGTGGGTTTGAGTCCCAGTCTGGGTTTTGGCCGGGTTCGAGTCCCGGCCGTGTGGGTTCAAGTCCCAACCTGAGGTGCACAGTTTCAAATGCAGGGAATAAATCCATCTCCTGGTTAGGAGTAAATACAAGTGAGATATGATCAGAAATCTCTCCTTAACACTTGGAGACATTACAAATTCTGTTGCAAAAGCACTAGCTGTCCAGCAAAGGTCTTTATACTCTCTGGTCAAGGTTTTTCTTGATACTAGAATAGCCTTTGATTACCTTTTAGCTGAACAAGGTGTCTGTGCCGTACCCAACACCACCTGCTATACCTGAGTTGACACTTTAGGGAAGTTGAAACTCAGTTACGTAGGATTACTGAACAAGCCACTTGGCCTAAGAGGGTCACTGCTTCAGTGGGGTCTTTCTTTGATTGGTTTGGGTCTTGGGGACCATGGCTCTGAAGTGCACTCCGAACATTGAGAATTATCGTGCTTATTATAATCATAATAATAACCCTGGTGTGTTGTATTCTCTCAAAACCCTTTAAATGCATGTTTGCAGTTGCTAACTACCAAGCAAATGATCTCCCTAAGACTGGAACATCAGAAAAAAAACGAAGAGAATGATCAACTTAAGCATTATGAGCCTGGAACTGTGACCTGTGAATGTCACAGGGATTAAGCAAAGACACTGTGACCTATAGATACCACACCAAGGATCAACAAAGCTGTGAGAACTACAGAGCAATAGGTGAGAGTGGTGTTATTGCCTTAACTTTTGATCATATCTCTCAGTTAGGCTGAGAGTTTGACCAAAAGGGGGGAACTGTTAAAGAAAACCACAGGCCCAAAAAGGCACTACCTGTGCTAAAGCCCATGATACCAAACATAGATTTAATACCTGACCTGACTACGGTTTTGACCTTCCCCAGGCATGTAATCCTTTCTTTCTTTCTGTTTCTTTTCCTTCCTTCTTTCCTTCCTTCCTTCCTTCCTTCCTTCCCTTCCCTTCCCTTTCCTTTCCTTTCTTTTTCCTCCCTCCCTCCCCACTTCCTTCCTTTCTTTCTTCCTTCCTTTCTTTCTTCCTTTCTTTCTTTCTTTCTTCCTTTCTTTCTTTCTTTCTTTTTTTCTTTCTTTCTTCCTTCCTTCCTTCCTTCCTTCCTTCCTTCCTTCTGAAGTATAGTTGATTTACAATATTATATTAGTTTCCAGTGTATAAGATAGTCTAGGGATGTAATCTTAATTGGACAGTCTGGAATTTTCTGGTCAATGGAGACCCTTCACATCCCACAAAGGAAGAAGAGGTAATATGAATAATAGACCCTTGCCCTTCTCCCAAAAGAAGGTGACCTGTCCAGAAAAAATTCTTTCTTTTCTTTTGCTAGTAACTTTCTCACCCCTCCCTCCTTCAATAAAAACCCTCCATTTTTACAACCCCCGTGAACACTGGATGCTGCCCAATTCATGAATTGTTGAATAAAGCCAATTAGATCTTCACATTTACTACACTGAATTTTGTTTTTTAACAATCCTTTAGAACACAATGTTGGTACCCTAATGGTAGTATCTTGGACTCCCTGGCAGGACAGTGAAGGAGGGAACGGAGGGCAAGGAGCCACCCTTTGCTCTGTCTTTCAGCCTGCAACAAGGGTGACATCACCAGAAGTCCTCCAATGGACACAGCGCCACCTTCTGAGCCTGCCTGTTTCTGTTTAAGCAAATCTGGGTACCTACATGGGCTTATCACTCTGTGATCCAGTCAATGCCTCTGAAGTAGTCAAACCTAAGTCAGCTCTTTGTGGTACTTGATCGATAATTGATCTGACCTTTGCAAGGGACAGGGTGAAGCCGACTGACCCCTGGGGCCTGGGCATTTCTCTCCTTGACAGGGTGGTAGGCAAGTGGACAGCTGCAGAAGGGACAGAATATATACTTGACAAGGCTTAGCAGTGGTTTACTCTACCCAAGGCATGCTGACTGTGTCTTGTCCCCTAGCCTATCGGGTCTCATGGGATTTGCCTGAAAATCTAACCTCCTTTGCTGCTCAGTACTTTGAATTGGTTTTGGAATAAATACGTGACTTTAGATACTTTTCCAGAAGTGCTCTGCTTAGTGCACTCAGGAAAATCATCCTTTTCAGCTGGACTCCCTGCCCCAATTTCTGCATCCCAGCCACCATCTATGTGGTTGGCCAGAAAGTCCTTCTTCTCCAAGATCACCTCTCATCACGCCAGGACATGAAAGCCTCTGGGCTCCCCACTGCCGTTGGGGTAACACAGGAGGTCTCCCTCTTGATCTGGTCCCCACTGGCCTGTCCAATGCTGTCCCCTATGCCCTGGCCACATCATGCTCCCTCCCAGCTTCCTGACATCTGCTCCCTAACCTGGAACACTCCTCTTCGCTGTGCTAAAACTATTATCCTTCAAGATTGATCCCAGGTGCCTCTGCCTCAGGGCCCCTGCAAGGTTAAATGTCTCTCCCTTGTGTCCCCAGTGCTCCCTCCAGCAGAGCTTGTGTCCCCCATATTGCCTTCTATACTATGAGTCCTGGTAGGCCTTTTTTCCTCTGTATTCTCAACCTTCAGCACACAGTGGGCCTTCCGTAAAGGGTAAATGAATTCACGTCAGAATATCTCCTACTGCGTCGTGTGTGTCAGTTTCAGTTATCTCACAATGCGAATAACTAAGGGAAAATTAATCTCAACCAGCAGCTTTCAGGCTGCTGTCTTTTCAACACAAAAATCTTAGACATACTCTAGGTGTTTAGAAATATTTTCTGCAGGACCTTCTCACTCCAAATGAAGGCCATGGACCAGGAACATGCAGATCGACCCCAGACTTACTAAATCAGAATCTGGATGTTACCCAGCCTCCCAGGTGCTCATGTGCACATTCAGATTTGAGAAGCATTCCTCTCAAAGACACCCTTCTCCTTCCTAACGAAGGCCTGGTTTGTGGAATGGTAGAAACACCGAGACAGTTTGACGCACCTGGAGAATTATTCAAGCCCAAAAGAAGAGAGAAGAAATGGTTCATTATGTGGCTGCATCTCCTTTTCTTTCTATATGAAATAAGACACCTTACTGTGAAGGTAAAAGGGGCAGGAATTGGGCCCGAGGGAGAAGCTCTAGGAACCTGCAGCGTTGGGTGAACTGATGCCGGGTGAGGTGTAATTGGTTGCCGTGGGATGGTGCCGTGGGATGAAGTCGGAAAATGAAGATGGGATTTTGCAGGGGCTGGAGTCTGGAAAGCTGATTTGATGTGGGAGCTTCAGATCCAGAATGGCAGGATGTCTGGTCAGTAACATGCCTGGGAAAGAAACGGTGAAGGGCCAGGGAGAGAGTCTATAGTGGTTCTCTTCAGAGGGGAGCTGTTTTGCATAAAGGGGACAGTGACAGACTGAACTTTGGGTCTTGGGTGGCAGGAGCAGGTAATAATAAATACAAAATCTGACTTGCAACAATAAAAGGGAAAATGTCCTAAGTAAGTGTTGTGCAGACAATGTTTTCAGCTTGAAACATGGAAGAGATGGGCCAAGGGATTATAGAGAAAAATAAAGGAAGGGAAAAAGAAGAGATGTGTTTCTCAGTATGACATTACATAACATAATGTAAACACTAAACAAACAAAACCCTCAAACCAGCAACTGAATTGCAAATGCTCCTCTAGGACACAGTCCGTGGCCCCTATGGGCAGGGGTCAGCAGTGCCATCTCTGGCTGTGTCCATTGCCGTTACTGCCCCCATCCCCCCGAGAGCCTCTCAGGGCACTGCATCCTCTGTGGTGCTCTGACCCATGGATGGATGCAGATTCTTCCCGAAGTCCTCAGGCGTGGGTATCTATAACCGCTTGGCAGAAGGGAAGCAGACACTAAGAAGACTGCAAGTCCAGATGCCTCGCATGAAAAGCACAAGCTCATCTTTAGCATGTGCGCTGCAGGCACACATTTTTTCTGGTTCCTGTTAGAATCATCCGTCTCCGTGAATAAGAGCTGCTATAGGGATACTGCGTGTTCTCAGAGCTCAGGACAAAACACAGAGGTTTAGTTCTCCCTCTCACCCACACAGGTCTAGCTGATGCTTTGAGGATGCTCTTCTGCCCTGGGCAGCTGAGAATGGGAGTGACATTTCCTTAGGCAAATCTCCACCTACCCCTGCAGAGAAAGCTGACCCTCACCATCTACTCAGAATTACACCCTCAGAATACAGCCGAGAAGACAAAACTCACGTCAGAGCAAGGCGCACATACCTGGTACCCTGGGGTCATTTTATGGATGCAAAGCCTTCCTCCCTTTGCTGCCAGCTGAGCCTCTGATAAGCCCTGCTCTGCCATTGGTGAGTGATGGTGGTAAGCAAGCTTTTAGATGATGGACAGAAAGTTCGGGGAGTGCCAGGGACCGTGAGGAATGTGGTTGTGCCCTCAGGGAGCCCATATCATTTCTGGGAGGACAATATTCACCCACAGAAAGAAGACAGAGAATGGAATACCATAGCCCGAGCAGATGATGCCGTAGCCAAGGTCTGAAAGGCAGGTGGCAGCAGAGCCAGGGGGTGGGATGTCCTTCGTGCACAGCTGGGTAAGGCCAGCATCGCCTTGGGAAAGCTGCAGCCCTGCATTCCTGGAAGGGGTTATTGTGATGGAAAAGAGGACCAATGCCCTGGGGCATCACTGGAGTCTGGGAGAAAGGGAGGGCTCTAGCTGTGAGCAGGTCCCTTGCTCCTCCAGCATAGCTAGCTCCCTGGGACAAGCTGAGCGCAGAAAGGGCTTGCGATGGCACTGACTGGAAGTGAGTGGTCCAGGGGAGACAGAAGGCTCTGAGCATGATGGATTGCTTTCACTATGCTGCAGTCCCCTCCTGCCTGGAGGGGAATGACTTAGAACAGGTACAAGAATTTGAACGGCCAACTGCGATTGCTTGGTGACTGTCATTGCTTGAGAGAAGCCAGCTCAGGGAGGAGCCTCTGTTCTGGGCAATTACGCCTGGCACACGTCCTCAGAGCCCGCACTCACAGCTGGGTCCCAGGGGCTTGGGGAGCGTCGCGGCTCCTCACCCTGGCATCTGAAATCTTGGCTACCAACCCTCCCCTCCACCGACTGCTCCAAATTCGCTCCCCATTTGCTCCCCAGTCCACACCCCCTCCGCAAGCCAGACCGGCTTCCTGACATTGTTCACTGTGCCCTGAATGGCCTCCCGTCTCTTGGTTCCTCTCTTATTTTATACAGTGCAGCCTTCACCCAACACCTGCTTCAGGAAGAACCAGCCTTTCCCCTAGGAACCCGATGGGCTCTCCCAGTGAGGAACAGCCTGCTTCATCTGTGGTTAACAAAACAAAACAAAACAAAACGAAGCAGACAAACAAAAAGCAACCCAGTAAAACATGGCTCACTCCAGTTTGCCCCACAAAGCTGGGAGAAGGGGCTGGACACGAGACACATATCTGGGACCTGTGGTCATGCTCTTCCCTGGAGAAAGGAGCACTTTGAGCTCTGAGGCTGCAGCCCTGGCCAGGAGTAGAAGAGAGAACAGCCCCGAGACGGGCTGGTCAGAAATGGCGGTTGCCCCCAGTGGAGGAGTAAAGTGGACCAGTACGGTGGTAGGACGGAAGATTGCTCTCTAGGTCTGGGGCCTGGGATAGGAATGCCAGGAAAACAATTTGACCATCACCACACATATCTGAGATCTTGGAGGACCTGTCTGTGATCTGAAAGCCTGCTGGGACAATGGCTGGGGAGACAGACGTAATGGCTGTCTACAGTGGGTGAGCTAGAGGGAGGAGGGGGGTGATGAAGAATCCAGTGTTGGCTTCTCCCACCCAAGGCTGGCAGACTTAGGCAGGGAGCCACCATCAAGTAGTTGGTCCAGACGTTACACCTGCTTACATCGCTTTGCCTGGCACGGTGAGCAGGTGCAGGGAGGCGCTGCTTCCTTCTCGTCTTTGTTCCACACAGAGGTACATTTTTCACCATTCATTCATGCATTCAGCACTTGCCAATCACCTGCCTTGTGCCTGGCCCAGTGCTGGGGCTGCAGACACACCAGTAGATGGATAGCATCCCTGCCTCCTGGACCTCCCTGTCTAGAGCTGAAAACAGCCTCATGCCCCGAGGAAGGGGCCCCACGCATTCTTCACACGCAGAATGAAACATTATCAACACGTTTCACTTTGCATACATTGAACACTGAAACAAGTACAAACTCCATTAGGAAATTACATTTAAATATATTTCAATGTGATTCCAAATCTGTAGGTGTCTCATTTATCAAAGACAGAAAAGATTGGGTTCATTCTCCAGATACGGCTTTGTGTTTTGCTTTCCTCACTTTAAATCCCATTGTGAGCTCGTTCCGAGCTTAGAAAGCTTTCTTTTCAAAAGTGAGACTTTCACTGGGGCCAGTTGTTACACGTCAAAATAAAACAAGGTGAGTTCTTCTTCACTCAGATAGCTTTGCACTCATTCATTCATTCGTTCATTCATTCAATGACTGTTTCTTGAGCACCTACCGTTGGGGCCAGACATAAGCTAAACCTGAGAAATTCCACTGTGAACAAAAGAGACAGAATCCTGCCCTCAGGGTCCTCAGGGTCAAGTGAATTACACTCAACCAGAGTTCAGGTCCCCTGAGGTCAGGGACACACAGATTCCCACTCTGGCTTGTTCCTTTTTCTCTGTCTCTTGCTTGAAATAGACAGACACAGAGAAGACTCTCCTTTGTTCTTTACCTCTCACAAGTCTTAGCTGTGTCTCCCCTACTCAGCATTTCACCTTGTCTACTTTGTTCAAAGGCAAGCAATTCCGGTTCTCTCCAGAGGTGGATTTAATTACCCCCTCCCATCTTTCTAGTTGCAAGATGAAGGAAGATAAAGTTGTGCAGGGGACGATCTGAGGGCAATGACCCTGGTGGGTCCTCAGGTGTCCTTGCTTTGCACCATGAGGTCCTGCCAGTCTGGCCTGCTGAATTGGATTAGGAATAAATGCCTGCCTAAAATGCAGCCATTCAAGGTCTGACCAGTGACCTATATGTGGTCTGGCGTCAGCCTGTCCCATAGGGACATGAACGACCAACACAGCTAATCGCACCCTCTCTTGGGGAGTTTAGAATGAAAGATACAGAGCGATAGACACAGAGAAAGAGGTAGAATGTAACAGGGGCCCTGAAGCTTTTAAGACCTATGAAGGGAAGGCAGCAGACAGAGGCACAAAGTGGATGAAACCATGGCGCGCCCTAAGTTATGTGTAAGCAGAACCCTGCGACAGCATCAACAACCAAAACGGTGGCACAGAGATAACTCCAGCATCCCTGCTCGGCCACCAGAACTACTGGTGCCACCACAAGAGCTCTTGTTATTCCATAAACCATCCAATCCTCTGTGAGCTCCAGCTCTGCAGCTGGCCTTCCCATCCTTATTCCCCCTTAGTTCATTGCTACACCTGCATCCTCAAAGGGTAACCTGAACCTTCTGTCTTTGCATCCTAAAAGATCTAAACTAGCACAGATATCCACCTCCATCGAAGGCCATTGCTTCTCCATTACCAGAGCCAACACTTCAGAAACCCCCTAACACAGAGGCTGGATTCTGTATCTCCAGCCCCTGCCTGTACGCCCTCTGTGCAAGCCCAAGGAACATGCAAACTTCCCCGGGTGCTGAGCAATTATTAAAACTTGAAATGCACCAGCTGAACTCCGAACCCTTAGGTGAAGTGAATTGGCCCTTTCTCCTGAGCACTGTGGGACAATTCCTATTGATAGGAAGAGGTCATGAGACTTGAGAAAGGGCACACTGGACAAACTGGGCACACGAGTTGGATGAGTTGGCTTGGACATTCTCAGCTGTAAAATGGGGGTACTCTATCGCCCAGGAGTTGTAAGAACAAACAGGCTACTCTTTCTCACAGCAGAGTGCCTGTGCTTTACAAATTCCTCTAGTGATTCACTGTGATGATTGGAGGGCAAGTCCAGCACCTCCTAAACACATGGCCAAGCTGCCTTCACCCAACAGTACCGACAAGAGCAGGCCCACCTTGCCAGCCAGGCTTGCAAACTGGCTTTACGTCCACCTGCACCAGGGTGTCCTGCACTGCAGGCTTCTGTCCACAGTCGTAGGCGGTCACCAGGATCTCATACTGGCGTTGCTTGTCATAGCTCAGCTTCTCCGTGTTCCTGACGTTGCCTGAAGATACAGGGACATTGAAAATCATTTCAGATCAAGTTAAACACGTTGCAGTTCTTCAAAATCCCTTCTGCCCTCTTTCAACCTTCACCAGAATAAAATGTCCCCTTTCCCTATCTCTTTGTAAAGACTAGGGTAAGTAGGGACGTGGCTTCCACGTGTGACCTGCTTGTGCCTTGGTGGCAGATTCTCAGGAACTGCCGGCTGGAGCCGCCCCAGCTGTGCAACGGAACTGCCGGGTAATTCTGCCCACACATCTGGAATCCAACTGGTTGTGTTAAGTACGGGGTCGTCAGAAGACCACCCTAAACTGCACCAAACTAACCCTACATTAGGCTGTGTCCCTAATGTAGGGCAACGTATGCTCATCTGACATGAAATCTCTGGGAAAAAGATGGAGTTCAGAAACGTCCCGACACGTATTTTTTAACATCTGGGCTCTTCGCCAGGAATGTTCATTGCCTCGTCTCACATTATTTTGCTACCAAATAGGAAGTAAAATCAATACAAGAAAACGTGTGACCTCTCTTCTGAAAGCTACACAGAATAACAGATTCCTTGCCCTGGTGGCAAAGACATTTCTCTCCTCCAAGAGAGACCAGACATTGTTTCTGAGCCATTTGTGTGTATTTGTTCCTGTGGGTTTGATATTATGGTTCAGAAATAAATCTTTGACAATTGATGAGCAAACTTTTAATTGACTATTTTTGCTGAAATACAATTTTGGTTTCAAAAAATGAATCAAGGCCTGACGTGCATTTAATACTTCTTACTTTTTTTTTTTTTTTTGCGGTACGCGGGCCTCTCACTGTTGTGGCCTCTCCTGTTGCGGAGCACAGGCTCTGGACGCGCAGGCTCAGCGGCCATGGCTCACGGGCCCAGCC
This sequence comes from Orcinus orca, assembly GCF_937001465.1. NCBI lineage: Eukaryota > Metazoa > Chordata > Mammalia > Artiodactyla > Delphinidae > Orcinus > Orcinus orca. The sequence goes on from NC_064563.1 coordinate 28,572,055, forward strand.
GCTCCGCGGCATGTGGGATCTTCCCAGACCGGGGCACGAACCCGTGTCCCCTGCATCGGCAGGCGGACTCTCAACCACTGCGCCACCAGGGAAGCCCTACTTTTTACTTTTTGATTCCCAGAGCTTAAAGTCTCCCTTTGTTGAGAATAATTTCATTCTGGCTTTTTTTTTTTCAATGGTGGAGCTGACAGCAAATTAGAATTCAAATGATATCATCATCCTTTGCCAGAAGCAAAATCAAGAGAGTGGCATGGACATATATACACTCCTAAATGTAAAACTGATGATACCTAGTGGGAAGCAGCCGCACAGCACAGGGAGATCAGCTCGGTGCTTTGTGACCACCTAGAGGGGTGGGATAGGGAGGGTGGGAGGGAGGGAGACGCAAGAGGGAAGAGATACGGGGACATATGTATATGTATAGTTGATTCACTTTGTTATAAAGCAGAAACTAACACACCATTGGAAAGCAATTATACTCCAATAAAGATGTTAAAAAAACAAAAAAAACCCAAATAAACCAACAAGCAAATACACAAACATGGAATGGCTGACTCAGGTATATATATTTCATTTTTGTGCACCTTTGTTAAAATTAAAAAAAAATTTATTGAAGTACAGTTGATTTACAATGCTGTGTTAATTTCTGCTGTACAGCAAAGTGATTCATTTATACATAGATATACATTCTTTTTCATATTCTTTTCCATTATGATTTATCACAGGATATTGAATATTCTTCCCTGTGCTATATTGTAGGACCTTGTTCGTCCACCCTATGTAATACTAGTTTGCATCTGCTAATCCCAAACAACCTCCTTGGCAACCACAAGTCTGTTGCCTATGTCTGTGTGACTCAGGTATATTTTTCTGTTTCATCAAAACTAAGGGGAAACTTTTTAATGAGTTTTCTTCCATGCCAACTGATGTATATTGTTCATGCAAATTGAGACAACAGGGACTGACCCAAGAAAGCTCAGAAAATTAGAAAAGCCACATCACGTGTTAAAGATAGGAAAAATTCATCCACCCATCACTCAATATTAGTAAGACAGTACTCAGCACGAGGTCATGAGCAGGTGCTATGAACGTGAGCATAGGTCAGGGTGTGGAGGGTCAGGGGGTACGAAGTTGCCCAAGACATTGGACCAAGAATTGGAATCATTTCTTCTGCTCTCTGCTCTGGACTGTTTCTAAAAATGCAACTGCAGCCAGTGATTGGAAGTCAAGTTTCCCTTAACAAAGCCAGTCAAGAATCTCTGAATAAAAATGTGTTTGCTGTATCTTTGGCCTTGTGGCGGATGTTCAGAATCCCTTTCCTTTTTCTCCAGATATTTGTTTCGGTCTCAGCTCGGGGTCCCAAGCACATCTGCAACAGCTCACTGTGGGGTTGGTAACATTCCCTGTGGCTTCTGTTAATAAATTAGTTCGTGGTTAGAGCCATCACAGGGGAGGACTTCTGCCAGGTGGAAGCACTGCAATAGGACCACGAGAAGTATGTTTCAGCAACATCTAATTGAACAAAAGGTTTTAACTTTCTTTAAAGTTAAATGGCTCTCAAAAGATACACCTCGTAGAAGAGGAAGGCTCAGGGTTTACTGTCCGTGTGACATTCAGCAGACCAAACACTACTGATTGCAGCAGAAAAATAAACAAACACACGAGCCCGCGATCCTTGGCTCCATTTACAGCAGCTCCCCTTCTGTAAGAAGTCTTAATGAAACTGAGAAACTACTTTACCTTCTCCACCACCACCGACTTCACGCATGGGAGAATGGGTTTCAGAGCACAGGATTTGAAGCCTCAGAGTATAACATTTTCACTGATGGTTGTAGAGGGAAGGGTCGTGTTTGGCTAAGTCACACATTTAAAAACATTTTGAAAGATCACAAACAGCCCTCCTTTTTGCTTCTGTGACAATTGTGTTATTTTCCCCACATGTGAATGATTTCTCCTAGAGGTGCCTTCTCAGGAGAACTGAGTCCACAGTTAACCCAGATGAGTTCTGATCTCTGGGCTTATTTCTCTGTTCCAGATGAACTTGGGAAGGTTAACTCTCAAAGAACTCTCCGTACCTACCACGTGTCATAGTGAAGGTATTTTTTAAAACCTCAGGTGGAGTAGGGGTTGCAATGAGACAAGCGCACTTACCTGCACCCTCCTTCTGATGGAATTTAAATCGGAGTCGCCCTGTAGGAAACTTATGCAGGCCGGTCACTTTGCAAGTGTTCATACCTTTTGGCCGTGCAATTCCACGTCTAACAACTGACTCCAGCAAAAATGATAAAAATTGCAGACAGAGGTGCAAATATGTTCATTGAAAAAGAGTAAAGAAACTGGATGCCCAATAGGAAGAGACAAGCTAAGCCTGATTCTCTGCTTAGACCGACTGCTGTTCGTGCTAAAAGTGCTAATTACGAAGCATGTTTGTGGATGGAAAAAATCCACACAATCGAATGTTAAGTGAAAAGGGGAAGCTAAAGAAAAGCAAGGAAAGCGTGGCCTTATTTTGTTCAAGAACTTCGTAGAAGAAGTGCTGGTAGAATGTCAGTAGTGGTTCTCTTTGGTGGGATAACAGGTGACTTACTTCTTCTTATACTTTTCTATGCTTCCCTTGTTTTCCACAAAGGACGTGCGTTTCTCTTCTATTCGGGTGGAAGAGAAGTGTTTTCATGTACTTGGAGAACAGACAGACTTGAGGACACACTGTGCTCTTAGGTTATCCGATGCCTGTTACTCACCAGGGCAGCCTGTGGAGGGCTCAGCAGAGGCTGCATGAGACCAACCACTGCTTGGAAGGTAGAAACGTCTGCCAAGTGGAGACCGGGTGTCACCGAGAGCCCTGATGCTCCCTTAGCCATCATTCCCATCCCTGGCTGAGTGCAGTACTTAATTCCCATGTTACAATGAGGATCTGAGGCCAGTTTTAAGCAGCTTGTCAAGGACCTCTCTCTCTCTCACACACACACACACATACACAGAGTGGTAGGCGTAGGATTAAGACACCTTTGTATTTTTGAACTTAAATACCACTGCCATGTGTTCCTGTCAAATGTCACTGAAGACAGTGATAATATCACTGGTGAAATGGCTTTGGGACCAACACTCAGGGGACCTGGCTCCAGTCCCCACTCTGCCACTGAGGTGACAGCTGCTATATGGCCAGCTCTTCATGCTTTAGGGATCAGTTTTTCCATCAGTTCAATGGAAGTGAGGAAAGAGGCCCTCCCAACCTCAGAGAGACCAGCCAAATGCTAGAAGATGGGGGCCTGGAAGCCTTCTGAAATGGATCCAGAATTTCCCAAGAGGGAGGTAATGCCACCAACTCAGTTATTGGCTCATAATTTCAGTCTGTAAATCCATGGGGAATGAATACCCTTCGTGTCCCAGTCACCCAGGTAAATATCTAATAATCATGGCGCCATGAATGGAACACTATATGCTAAGTACCTGTGAACATCATCCCCAGGCACTGCCTCTCCCTGAGGCCTCACCACCCCACAGTGGGGCGGGGACTGTTATTGCCATGAGTTTTCAGGGGAGGAATTCAAGGGAAGGGGGGCTGAAGACTTCTGGTTGGAAGAGGTTGAATCTTGCATTAAAAGAAAAAGTCCTGGGGCCTGAATGAGTGGAGTCCAACTCAATAGTACTTTTTCTTTTTTTTTTTTTAATTAATTAATTTATTTTATTTTCGGCTGCGTTGGGTCTTCGTTGCTGCGCGCGGGCTTTCTCTAGTTGCGGTGAGCCAGGGCTACTCTTTGTTGTGGTGCGCGGGCTTCTCATTGCGGTGGCTTCTCTTGTTGTGGAGCAAGGGCTGTAGATGTGCAGGCTTCAGTAGTTGTGGCGCGCGGGCTCAGTAGTTGTGGTTCGCCGGGCTTAGTTGCTCTGCGGCATGTGGGATCTTCCCGGGCCAGGGCTGGAACCATGTCGCCTGCATTGGCAGGTGGATTCTTAACCACTGCGCCACCAGGGAAGCCCAGCAGCACTTTTTCAAATGTGCATGCAAAGAACTTCTTCAAGGAGCTGGGAAGGTCACTGGGAGAAGTGATGGATAAGGGCCAACTGGGAAGCTCATTAGAATGGGAGCTGCTTCTGCGTCTGCCCTTAGGTCCTGCCTTCATTACTTGAGAAATGCTTTTGTAAACCTTGACATGGGTGGGGTGGGCGGGGAGGGGGGGGCACGCTCCCAGAGTGCCGGCTCTCCTCTTCATCTCAGGCTGTAAACCAACGCTGGAGGCAAAGGCCTGGCAAAGGACCATTACTCACTTTTAATGAGACAGCTAGGTAAATAAATTGGCATGTGTTAGTGAAATGGCTCATCAAGGTGAGTAATTATCTTCGTGACTGGGGCAGTTTAGCCTCAGGTGAAGGAACTTGCATCTCCTCTCTCCCGGGTTGTGGCTCTCCAGAACTAAGCAGGAGGCCAAGGGCAGCTTGACCACTTGTTCCAGATACCCTCCCCCATGTCCAGTCTAGCTCTTCAGCAAGGACTTGTCACTCCCCAAGTTCCACAGCTCTTGTGGACATAGACAGCACAGCTGATCATAGGGGACCAGAAACATACAAAGCAGTTGTTTCATATTTTGTAGAGTGGCGTGTGTGTGTGTGTACGTGTGTGCGTGTGTCATGTATGTCTGTGTGGTGGGGACAGGCCAGCCACTTCATAGGGCCTGTAGGAAAAGCTATCAGGAGCAGTTCTTCTAATTGAAATTACCTGCTTCTTAGTCCTGAACCAAACTTTAAAGTCCAGTATTTTCTCCTTTGCTTTCTCATGCGTTGATCTTGTGTCCTACACACTTAGCCTCTAGTGATGTCCAGGTGTATGACGCTGGCCACACGTTTGAGCATCTTTTAAGGAAACTTCCTTATTACCATTTTGTCTGTTTGATGAATATTGGTTTCATCTTCTGAGACAGATCATAAACTCCAGGAGACCAAGGATGAGGGTGTCTCCTTGGCCTCCATGCCCTGTGGAATCTGCTGCAATTCTCAGGATGCAGAAGACTCTGTCACAGGGTAAGTTTCTCCCTGGTCTCAACATCAAGAAACACGGGAAGCACTGAAGATTTGCGAGCAGGTGACTGATGGTATTTCCCTCTAAGCATGGGCTACCGGGAGGCTGAGGGCTAATTCGCTGCCTGACTCTGGTTCATGGCACGCTTTGTGCCCCACCCTCACCCTTGACTCTGCCTGACTTTCTATTTTTTATTTTGATTTTTTTTTGCTAGAGGGTAAGCTCCATGTGGGCAGGCCCACTTCTGCTTTGACTTTCCCTCTCTCTCTATTCCCAGTTCCCAGCACTGTACCTGGCACTTAATGAACATTTGTGGCGTGGACGAGCCTCAGGTTTTGCAACTTTGCCATCGCTGAGCAGTTAAATCCTATTTGAAACAGTGAGGATAATGTACGTACACCGACACACTCCTGCTAATAATGAGACAATAGACTTGATTAATATCAAGTTATTGAAAATTGCAGTTAAAGTGCGCTGAGTTGATTGGGTCTCTGGCTGTGGTGTTTACACTGCAATGAGTTTTTTAATAATGGTGATAGGGAAATACCCAAATGGCTTTCTAGGATTCTTTTCAGTTCAGTAAGCTTAGTTTGAGATTGGAGTGTGGTGGGAGGGGTCTTTCATTCCTCATTCTCGCTGGGGTGGAAGTTCTCAAAAACCCTTGGCAAGAGCTTTAAAGATTCCTGAATGGATCTATAGCTTGGACGGTGTTTCCAAAATCTCCGCCTTCCCTTTTAGCTTCTCTCTGTCTGGGAGCAGATTGTCATGGTGTGGCTAATGTCACACTTGTTATACAGGAAACTCAGATGTGGCTGAGTTGATGGCATGGCTCACATCTGGATGACGGCAGGAAAATTCTACCAGAAAACCAACCTGTCTTCAGTATCCAAATGCATGGCATTGTGAGTTCTATAGACTATTCACTGAGGAGGTTTCTGGGGTGTTTTAGACCTGGCCGGGCTGCTGATTACGTAAGGTCATCCCTTCTAGAGCAGGGCTGAGTTCTGGGTTACAGAGCCTACATCAGGGATAGCAAGGGAGGCGTCACCTGCCAAGTGCATTCAGAGCCCTCACTTGGCCTTCAAAGGGGTGGGGGGTGGAGCTGTTTCCCTGCTTCCATTCACTGGGGTCCTCTCAGGACACTCACCGTTTCTGTCGATGGCAAAAGGCACATCAGTTGTGACGATTTCATAGTTGCAAATCTGGCTGTACTGTGGGGAGCAGTCCTCGTCGACAGCCTCCACCTGCAGGATGCTGTCGTAGATCTTGCCCTCTGTCACGACAGCCTTGTAGGCCGGCTCTTTGAAGGTGGGAGCAAACTCATTGACGTCCTTCACCTGGATATGGACCACGGCCCTAGGACCACACACAGGAAGGAAGAGATGGTGGTAAAGAAAGGATCACACCATCCTCCCACACCTCCCACAGGTACTGACTCAGGTCCCAAGGTCAGGAGAGTAGAGAGACCACAAGACAGTCGGGGTGGCTGTTGTCTGAGTGTTCTGTCCTCCCTCCCATTGAGACCCCTTTACCTGTCCTTGCCCCGATCCTCTGAGATGAATCCACCCCAGAGAGGTGCCTCCCCTTCTCTGGCCTTCCTAGTTACAGAGCTTTAGGTGACGCATTTCCTCTATCTCCTCATTCCCTCCGCTATTCATTCACTCCAACCAGTAAGAATTGAACCACTCTTACTCTGGGTTAGGGGCTGAGCTAAACTCTATTTGAGAGTTACAACCCCAGATGAAAAGTGCTGTGATGGAGAGAAGCACATGGCCTGGCAGAAATCCAGGGAAACGTCCTAACGAGGTCTGCAGGGATGGGCTGGCTGACAGAAGGCTTCCCAGAGGAAGTGACATCTGAACTCAGTCCTGATGGTAAAAATAGGAGTATCTTCATGGGGAGCAGAGGGGTGGAGTATTCTAGGGGTAGAAGGAGGCCCGCGCTGATGCCTGTAGGGGCCTGGGGACCTGGCCAGCAGTCAGGCTGGCCGGAGCAGCACGGTGTGACCACTGCACATGCATATCTGAAGAGCAGCGTGTGAATGGAGATGGGAGGGCAGGGGTGGGAGGGGTCCAGGGAGATCCATCAGGTCACTCACTTGTGCGATTTCTTCCAGGCCGTCTCCTGGGGCCCCGTGCCACAGTCGTAGGCCTGGATGATGAACGTGTACTCCTTCTGCAGTTCACAGTCGATGGGGCTCCTGGCGCGGAGCCGGCCCTCTCCCGACGTCTTGTTGAGCACCACAGCCTCGAAGGGCAGCTCCTGGCCATGGATCTTGAATGCACAGATTTCCCCTGCAGGAGGATGGAAGGCAGAGAGCGGGGATCCTGAGAACGGCCACACTGAACACAGAGCTTCGACTGCACCAGATTTGCAAACCCAAAACCAGACCATTTCCTCCACACAGATACTTGTCAATGCAGAAGCGGCCTTTGGGCTTCCCTGGTGGCACAGTGGTTGAGAGTCCGCCTGCCGATGCAGGGGACGCGTGTCCCGGTCAGGGCAGATCCCACGTGCCGCGGAGCGGCTGGGCCCGTGAGCCATGGCCGCTGAGCCTGCGCGTCCGGAGCCTGTGCTCCGCAACGGGAGAGGCCGCAACAGTGAAAGGCCCGCGTACCGCAAAAAAAAAAGAAGCGGCCTTTAGAACTAAACTCAGACCAACACGTTCATGTCCTGGATGGTAAAACTGAAATGTGCCCCATCCGGTGTACCCGGCAGAAAAAGTGGGGTGTGTGGGTGCTCATCAAGCAGGGAGCTGGCTGATATCTCACTTTGCCCCTTTTCCCAGGAGGTTTCTCCTTTGCCCTCTGCCCAGTATGAGATTAAGGAACTTGCCTGCGGTCAAAAGACAAATGACTGCAGAGGAAAGGAGACAAAGGCCAAAGCTCTCAGTGTCTTTTGTTTTGTGACAACATCCTTGATTCTTCAAAGTGTGCTCTGTGAAGCAGCGGCCTGGGCATCCCTGGGGAGCTTGTTAGGAATACAGACTCCCAGGTCCCACCTGGACCTCCTGAGTCAGTATATGCATCTTTTTTTTTTTTTCTGGTGTGTCCATGATGTCTTTCTTTTTTTTTGAAGTATAGTTGATTTACAATATTGTGTAATTTTTGCTGTACAACAAAGTGATTCGATTATATATATATAATGGAAAGAATATATATAATGGAAAGAATATATATACTTTTTTTTTTTTTTTTGCGGTACGCGGGCCTCTCACTGTTGTGGCCTCTCCCGTGTCAGGCATCGAGCTTTGTACCTCCGCCCAGGTGATCTGGTTTAATCGTCACAACAACCCTGCAAGGCAGGTGTTTTATACCAATCTGTACAAATTAACAACAACAGCAAAAAGGATCAAAGGAGTTATTACTTGCTCAAGGTCACAGAGCGGAAGTTGGTGCAAACCCCAAGTATGGCTGAGTCGTAACTCCACGCCCTCTCTGCCCCACCGCGCCGTCTCCAAGCAGCCCCGTTACTTCTAAGGGGACCGCCGAGGGAATTGCTTCCAGTAACATTCTACATTCCCACTCAAGGCTCACTCAGGAGAGGAAGTCCCCACCCCATTTTACATATAGGAAGGTGCCCCGATCTCTTACTGACAATGTTTTCTGGGATGGTCAGTCAATACCAGTTTTACCTTTAGGCTTTTGTTTTTTATTATTTCGTCGATCCTCAATTTCATTATGAACACTCCACTTTCACTACATTCCCTCCTGGCCATTTCTCAAATGTAGTTGTGGAATAATGGACAAGACAGCTTGTGGGCCAGGCTCTAACAAGAAGGCTGGTTCCCATTCCATCGCTGTTGCTCAGGCCAGTTACTGCCTCTCGGACAAGGCTAGCTCTGCAGCCTTCAGGGCAGGAGAACAGGTTACATCGCATCCTCAAGTTTCATTTCTGCTCTGAATTGGCTGGGGTTGAAGGGATGGACTTCTGACATGCCTGCCTTGAGATTCTATCCCAAGATCAATGTCAATGTGGGAATATTAGCAGCGAATGAGCCCAGACTGGTTCTGGGGTGTTCTCTGGAGTGCCCAACTACAGCCATGATTCTAAGACCCATCAGACCAGACCATTTCTCTTTGAAGAGTCCAATTAAACTAAATATAAATGAGGGTCATTTTCTGTTAGAGATATCTGATCACACCTAAAGTAGTTCTCAAGGCTCAGAAATCCTGAACAAGAAGAAAGGAGAGGAAGGAGGAAAAGGCAAAGGAGGAGGGAGAAATGCAGACATAAGGGGAAGGTAAGAAAAAGTAAACCTCAGGGCAACGTAATTTCATCGAACTAATTTCAGCTCAATAGAACCAGAATTTTTTGAGGATGGAGTGAGTAAGTGCAAGGCACCATGCTGGGGCTGGAGACACATAAAAAACGACTTGTATACCTTAAGGGATAAAGATACCCGATCCTCAAGTCCTCATTACCTCCTAGAAGAGACAGTGAAGTTCACAAGGGCGATGCCATGCTCACTTAGTTTGCACCAGCTCAGACTGAGATGGGACTTAGCCCCCTTTAAACAAAAACTAGAATTCATGCCACACTCATTTATCCCACCTCTTCATCTGACCTGTGTGTTCTGGTTGCAAAAACATTCATTCGTTTATTCATCCATTCACTCACCTCATATTTATTAGGGACCGTGCACCCAGCACTGGCAAAACAGTGATGAACAAAACCCTGGCCCATAAGCTGCTGGCAGTCACGTGTGGGAGGGAAATAAGGAATCAGATAATCAGCTACTTTATGAAGGATGGCGATGGTGATACATGCATTGAAGGAGGGCTTCTTGGTGCTAAGAGATTTCTGATCTGGGCAGGTCAGGCAGGGAGGTCTAAGCTAAGGATGTGATGGCTCAGCTGAGATCACAGGAAGAGAAACAGGGAGGCACCCAGGCCACGAGGGAGGGGACTGAGTTTCAGGCAGAGGGGGCAGCACACTGTAGTGCCCTTCAGAAGGAAGGGACATGGGACTGCAGAGACCGATGTGGCCGGAGTAGAGGCAATGGGGTAGGGACAGTTTCATGGGTGTGTGACCTGAGACGCACATGAGGGCCATGTACTCAAGAGGGCCCTGAGCTTGGTTGAAATCTCTGCTGTCACCATGTTGAAATTCTTAATAATTTTATCTTTGAACTTGGGTTTTGTAAAGGAAGCCTGATGGGACAATGGAGCGTGTTCCGGGCAGTGGAGATGGGTGTAATAGGCATGCCTCCCCGTTCCTGCTCTCTCTTCATATCTAGTGATCAGGATGTACCACAAGCACAGCATTATGGTGGACCCACGATGTGGGGATGGGGGAGCGGCATTCAGGGGGACTCAGAGACAGAACAAGGTAAGCATATGACAGCTACGAGTGCATAGTCCACTAAGCAGGGAGCTGACAGCCCCAAGAGGCTACCCCTTCTGTTTGAACCAAAATTGTTTTGAACACAGAAAAAAGGCAAGCAACCGAAGAACATTGTCCTATCCTTTCTTACTATGTTACGTCCCTATAGTAGCCAATCTTATGCTGAAAATGATGACAGAGAAGAAAAGGAAAGATAAAACAATCCATTATTCCTTTCTTTTCACACCGTCCTTACTATCAGCAAGTCAAATGCAGAGAATGTTGGTAGAATATGCACATATCAAGAAGTGAAATGAAAACCATGGAGTACCATTTGTGTAGCCTTTACAATGCTCTGCTAAAGAATTAAATACATATGCATACCTGAGCTAGAACATGCAAATGCTGTAATTTTCAGAGATTCTGCACAGCAGTTAACTGCTCTTCTGTTTGCATTTGAAACAAATGGGCATTGCACAGTATGAAGATAAACTGTAAAATCTATGCTAATCATTTAAAAATTTTTCTTTACTTAGAATCACATCAAATAGCAAATTAAAAGCACAGCAAGTTGAGAGACTGTGGAAGGAATGTCCTGGGATAGAATCCTGAGGAGGAAGGATATTTAAAACTGCAGTTCCCAGTATCTGTGAATGACACATCGGGCTATCACGATCTTTTGTGAGGCCTGCCGCTAGAATTCGTTGTAACTAATAAAGAACTATAGTGGGAGGGTGATGTACTTAAAAGATCAGACCTAATGGTTTCTATATAAAAAATATTGTAACAGGGAAGAACAAAATCTGACTCCATGTTGGATCTGTTTCTTTTACTTTAACCTTTGCTCTCTGTTGCTATTTGTTACTATGATCACTAAAAGGATGTTGTCTATAGCTATTGGCATACATAATGGCCTCCCTCGGGGAACATTGCCCCTCTGCCTAAATGTTAAACTAAAGTGCTTTAGTTCAGCTCACAGGGAAACATTCTGACCCTGCCTACCTGTGAATGGCTGCAAGAAAGAAGATATTAACACATCACCTCCCCTAGGCTGGCCAAACCAGGAGATGTTTTGCAAGACTTATGGCCTTTTTACTTTACTTCCTCACCTCCTCCCCATCTCTGTCCTATAAAAGAAACTAGCATCCAGACCCTGATGGTACTCTAGGACATTAGTTTGCCAACTTCTCAGACTCCCGGCCTTCTGAATAAAGTTGCTATTCCTTTCCTCAATACCTTGTCTCCTGATTTATTGGCCTGTCATGTGGTGAGCAGAGGGAGTTTGCACGCAGTAACAATATCACTTTTAAAATCTTGCTTTCCTAGAAAAATGGTACAAATGAACTGGTTTGCAGGGCAGAAATAGAGACACAGATGTAGACACACACAAACATATGGACACCAACGGGGGAAAGCGGTGGTGGGAGGGGTGGTGGTGGGATGAATTGGGAGATTGGGATTGACATATATATACTAATATGTATAAAATGGATAACTAATAAGAACCTGCTGTATAAAAAAATAAAACACAATTCAAAAAAAAATGTTAAAAAAAAATCTTGCTTTCCAATCTGCTTTCTGAGGTGGGAGACTTAGCATGCCAGGACCTGTGTGTGGGAGTGCAACACACAGATGCACATGCATTTGGGACCAGCAACGGGTTCTGTGGGGAAATGGGGCCAGCAGCATGGGGCTATCTTGCAGTGGCTGTGGCCTAAGGTGGCTGAACTCAGCTTCACCAAGAGCCCCCTGGAGGGGCCAGACCAGAAGAGGAGCCCCTGCAGTGTCTGGGGCTGGGTGGCAGGGTTTCCATGGCTCCAGCCCCTTATCACCTACCTCTATCTCACAATTACCTTTTCCTCTGCAGTAACATGCCTCCTGATACACCAGCAGAAATTGGTGTAGTTTTCTCCTAATTCCTCCCCTAAGATTCTGGGCAAAATGAATGAATGAATGAAAGAAATTGATGAATGAATGAATGAAACTGATTTTTAGAATGTATTTTGTTCCTACTCTTGCATACCCTTGACCAAGAGATTGGGTTGATTCTATTTTCCAAGTGAGGAAACTGAGTCTCAGAGAGATTACCTGGTTCACCCAAGGTCACTTTGATAGTAAGGAGTGGCTCAAGGACCGATGTCTAGACCCTTTGAATCTAACACTTGTGCCCTCTGTTCTTTCATGTGGGTGTGATGTTCCAGAAGAGGGGTTCTCAAAGTGTAATCTGTGGACCCCTTGGATTCCCAAGGCCCTTTCTGCTATGTCCACAAAGTCAAAATCATCATCCTATGAACACTAAGACATTATTTGACTTTGTCTCTGTGTTGATATTTGCATTGTTGGTATAAAACCAGTGGTGAATAAAAGTGCTGGTGCCTTAGTAGCACCTGACCTCATTCTATGTGACATACAGTCACTGTAAAAAGAAAGAAAGAAAGAAAGAGAGAAGGCCAATTTCACTTAAGAATGGCTTTAACGATGCGGTAAAAATTACCCATTTTATTAAATCTCAATCCTTGAGTACATGTATTTTAATATTCTGTGTGACAAAATGGAAAGTACACATAAAACATCTTTGCAGAGCAAAGTACGCAGGTTTGTCTCTAGGAAAAGCATTCATGTGATTTAAGTTGAATGGGAGCTAAACTAGGACGCTTTTGTAGGGGATGCTGTTCTTACTTGAAAGAATGATTGACAGACAAACTATGTTTATTCAAACTTGAGTGTGTGGCAAACTTTCCTTTAAAGTAAGCCTGTCACTTCAAGGAAAAGAACTCATAGTAGTGGTTGCCAATGATAAAGTTGAGACTTCAATTTTGGAAAATTTGTGCCTGCCATAGAGAGTGTGACAATTTACCAATGCTTTAATACTTTTCTGATGAAGTGAGTAGTGCTATTAATGACTGACTGATAATGTATAATGAAATATGTCAACTTTAGAAAGATCTACTTAACCATAAATCACTAACTTCTAAGTGATCAATGCATACTGTTACACAGAATGTATGGGTAAAAGATTCATTCAAAGGGCAAAATAGACCAATGGATTTTAATGCAGCAGTGTATAATAAGTTCATTGATGTGATTCCAGGTACTTTATTGTATTGTAGCTAAACTTTAAGAAACCATTGCTTATGGAGTTCTGGTACAGTATCAGAGAAGAATAGTTACAATTATCTGAAAAGATTAAAATACTCCTCCCTTTTCCAACTATATATCTGGGTGAGGCCATATTTTTTTCTTCACATACTTTGACCTAAAAGGCAGATCACAACAGGTTGAAGGCAGAGAAGACATGAGGATATTCAAGGCAGACACTGAAGAGATTGCAAAAATGTACACGATGCCACTCTTCACACTAAGTTTGTTTTGGAAAATGTATTTTTTGGATCAAATTATGTTATATATGTTAACCTGGAATGTGTTTATTATTGTAATTTTTAAATAAGTTAATAAATAAGCATTTGTAAGTTTCTTAGTTTTCGTTTCTAAAACAGTAAATATCAATAGATATAACCCACATAGATAAAGGCTCTTCAGAGTCATTAGCAACGTTTAAGAGCATAAAGGGGTCATGAAACCAAAAAGCTTATAATTTATCAACCATAGTTTCCACCCAGATCATGATTCCATATCCTATTCCTGATACTTGAAACATGATCCACCACCTCTCAGAAAACTCCCAGTCTCAGAGGAACTCATTTTTCTATGTATTGCACAGCTGGGGCATTTGCAGTGAGAGTAACCAGGCAGAGCTCGATGTCTACAGAGCTCCGGGGGTGGGGAACTTCATTTCCACATCCTCATCCAAGCATGGGTGGTAAACATCTGGCTCTGGAGCCAGAGAGGCTGGGCTCGAACCCTGCCTCTATTAACTACCTGTGTGACCTTGGGCAAGTCACTTATCTCTCCGTGCCTGCTTTCTCATCTGTGAAATGGGACAATATTAGCAATAGTTACCTCATAGCGTTCTTGGTTGTTGGAAGGATTAAATGAGTTAATATATGCAAAGTGCTTAACAGTGACTGGCATGACGTATGTACCACCTAAGAGTTAGCTCTCCTCACTCTTATGTTGTAGAAAAGCCACATACTTCTGGCTAACTCCCTGTCCATGTTTGAGATCAGAAGAGGCTGAATGTGGAGCTCGTTTCACCATCAGAAATATTTTGAATGTGTGTCACATGTGTCACTAAAAATCAGTCTGGCTCCTTGAAGTACCTTACACTTATCAGTCACAGCTTTCACATCTTTATTTTCCTGAATATCGTTGGCTAATATGGTTGGCATCCTGTGAATTTGCAAAATCTCATCCAGGGCCAGTACTGCCTCATGGGGAAAGTTCATTGAGGGGGTGGGAGGTGTTGCGTGTTTGATTTAGCTCATCACAGTGACTGGGGATTGCTAATGGCCTTTATTGGTCAAGAGCCAAGGGTGCTAAATGTCCTGCCTTGAGCAGGCCGGTCTTATACCATCAAGAACCATCTCATCTGAAATGGCCATAGCATCCCCTTGAGAAACACTACACCCCCAGCATGCAGCTAGTCTGTTGGAGCAAACATGGCCAGGTTCATGACACCAGCTTTAGGGAAAATGATAGGTCCTGCAAAGGCTTCTCTTCCAGATTGGTGAGGTCCCTCCCGATGGAGGGTGGTACCATCTGCTCTCAGCTGCACACTCCCAATACACACACTTGGCAGGCAGGGAACATTGACCACACTGCCGGAGGGCTGGGCGGAAGGGTTTCTTAAAGCGTACTCTACACAGAGACATCTGTATTCGCTTTAGGTGTAATAAAATGGAAAGGACAAACGCTAATCACAACAAGAGGTACTCATGCCCAGAATATCAAATTAGGGCTGAACTGAGAAATCTACACTTTAAAAAAAAGGTTGATTTTAATCCCTCCCATTTCAGAGAAAAACTTGGATAGTTAGGGAGTTTGGGATTGACATGCACGCACTGCTATATTTCAAATGGAGGGGAGGACCTTCAAGATGGTGGAGGAGTAAGACATGGATATCATCTTCCTCCCCACAAATACATCAAAAATACATCTACATGTGAAACAACCCCTACAGAACACCTACTGAATGCTGGCAGAAGACCTCAGACCTCCCAAAAGGCAAGAAACTCCCCACGTTCCTGGGTAAGGCAAAAGAAAAAAGAATAAACAGAGACAAAAGGATAGGGACGGGACCTGCACCAGTGGGAGGGGAGCTGTGAAGGGGGAAAGGTTTCCACACACTAGAAGCCCCTTCACTGGCAGAGATGGGGGGTGGGTTGGGGGGAAGCTTCAGAGCCATGGAGGAGAGCGCAGCAACAGGTGTGCAGAGGGCAAAGTGGAGAGATTCCCGCACGGAGGATCGGTGCTGACCAGCACTCACCAGCCTGAGAGGCTTGTCTGCTCACCCGGCGGGGTGGGCGGGGGCTGGGAGCTGAGGCTCGGGCTTCGGAGGTCAGACCCCAGGGAGAGGACTGGGGTTGGCTGCATGGACACAGCCTGAAAGGGAGGGGGTCCAGGAAAAAGTCTGGAATTGCCTAAGAGGCAAGAGACCATTGTTTCAGGGTGCATGAGGAGAGGGGATTCCTTCCCTGTCTGCCCACAAAAGGCAGAGCACCGCCTAAATGAGCTCCAGAGATGGGCACGAGGCTCGGCTATGAGCTCAGATCCCAGAGACGGGCATGAAACGCTAAGGTTGCTGCTGCAACCACCAAGAAGCCTGTGTGCAAGCACAGGTCACTATCCACAACCCCCTGGGAGCCTGTGTAGCCCGCCACGGCCAGGCTCCCGTGATCCAGGGACAACTTTGCAGGGAGAACACACGGCGTGACTCAGCCTGTTGCAATGTCATGCCAGCCTCTGCCGCTGCAGGCTCGCCCTGCACTCCATACCTCTCCCTGCCCCCAGCCTGAGTGAGCCGGAGCCCACTAATCAGCCGCTCCTTTAACTTCCTCCTGTCTGGGTAAAGAACAGACACCAGCGGGTGACCTACATACAGAGGCAGGGGAAATCCAAAGCTGAAACCCAGGCACTGTGCGAACAAAGAAGAGAAAGGAAATTTCTCCATGCAGGCTCAGGAGCAGTGGATTAAACCTCCACAATCAACTTGATGTAACTTTCATCTGTGGAATACCTGAAGAGACAGCGAATCATCCCAAAACTGAGGTGGCGGACTTTGGGAGCAACTGTAGACTTGGGTTTGCTTTCTGCGTCTAATATGTTTCTAGTTTTATATTTATCTTAGTTTAGTATTTACAGTTTATTATCGCTGGTAGATTAGTTTACTGATTTGGTTTGCTCTCTTCCTTTTATATATATATATATATATATATATATATATATATATAATTTTTTCCTTTTTCTCTTTTTGTGAGTGTGCATGTGTATGCTTCTTTGTGTGATTTTGTCTATATAGGTTTGCTCTTACCATTTGTCCTAAGGTTCTGTCTGTCCGCATTTTTTAGTATAGTTTTTAGTGCTTGTTATCATTGGTGGATTTGTTTATTGGTTTGGTTGCTCTCTTCTTTTTTTAAATTACTTTTTTATTTTCATAATACTTATTTTTAAAAATTTTCTATTTTAATAACTTTGTTTTATTTTCTTTCTTTCTTTTTTATTCCCTTTCTCCCTTTTCTTCTGAGTTATGTGGCTAAGAGGGTCTTGGTGCTCTGGCCGGGTGTCAGGCCTGAGCCTCCGAGGTGGGAGAGCTGAGCTCAGGACATTGGTCCACCAGAGACCTCCTGGTCCCTTGTAATATCAATCAGGGATAGCTTTCTCAGAGATCTCCAACCATTTCAATGCTAAGACCCAGCTCCACTCAACGACCAGCAAACTCCAGTGCTGGACACCCCATGCCAAACAACTAGCAAGAGAGGAACACAACCCACCCATTAGCACAGAGGCTGCCTAAAATCATAATAAGGTCACAGACACCCCAAAACACACCATTGGGTGTGGTCCTACCCACCAGAAAGACAAGATCCAGCCTCATCCATCAGAAAACAGGCAACATTCCCCTCCACCAGGAAGTCTACACAACCCACTGAACCAACCTTAGCCAATGGGGGGGGACACCAAAACCAATGGGAACTAGGAACCTGCAGCCAGCGAAAAGGGGATCCCCAAACACAGTTAGTTAAGCAAAATGAGAAGACAGAGAAATACACAGCAGATGAAGGAGCACAGTAAAAACCCACCAGACCAAACAAATGAAGGGGAAATAGGCAGTTTACCAGAAAAAGAATTCAGAGTAATGATACTAAAGATGATCCAAAATTTTGGAAGTAGAGTGGAGAAAATACAAGAAACGTTTAACAAGGACCTAGAAGAACTAAAGAGCAAACAAACAATGATGAACAACACAATAAATGAAATTAAAAATTCTGTAGAGTAATCAATAGCAGAATAACTGAGGCAGAAGAATAGATAAGTGACCTGGAAGATAAAATAGTGGAAATAACTACCACAGAGCAGAAAAAAGATAAAAGAAGGAAAAGAACTGAGGACAGTCTCAAAGACCTCTGGGACAACATTAAATGCAACAACATTCAAATTATAGGAGTCCCAGAAGAAGAAGAGAAAAAGAAAGGGATTGAGAAAATATTTCTAGAGATTATAGTTGAAAACTTCCCTAATATGGGAAAGGAAATAGTCAGTCAAGCCCAGGAAGAGCAGAGAGTCCCATACTGGATAAATCCAGGGAGAAAGATGTCAAGACACATAGTAATCAAACTATCAAAAGTTAAATACAAAGAAAAAATATTGAAAGCAGCAAGAGAAAAACAACAAATAACATACAAGGGAATTGCCATGAGGTTAACAGCTGATCATTCAGCAGAAACTCTGCAGGCCAGAAGGGAGTGGCAGGACATATTTAAAATGATGAAAGGGAAAAACATACAACCAAAATTACTCCACCCAGAAAGGACCTCATTCAGATTCGACAGAAAAATTAAAAACTTTACAGACAAGCAAAAACTAAGAGAATTCAGCACCACCAAACCAGCTTTACAACAAATGCTAAAGGAACTTCTCTAGGCAGGAAAGACAAGAGAAGGAAAAGACCTACGACAACAAACCCAAAACAATTAAGAAAATGGTAATAAGAACATACATATCGATAATTACCTTAACTGTAAATGGATTAAATGCTCCAACGAAAAGACGTAGACTGGCTGAATGGATACAAAAACAAGACCCGTATATATTCTGTCTACAAGAGACCCACTTCAGACCTAAGGACACATACAGACTGAAAGTGAGGGGATGGAAAAAGATATTCCATGAAAATGGAAATCAAAAGAAAACTGGAGTAGCAATTCTCATATCAGACAAAACAGACTTTAAAATAAAGACTATTACAAAAGACAAAGAAGAACACTACATAATGATCAAGGGATCGATCCAAGAAGAAGATATAACAATTGTAAATATTTATGCACCCAACATAGGAGCACCTCAATATATAAGGCATATGTTATCTGCCATAAAAGGTGAAATCGACAGTAACACAATCATTGTAGGGGATTTTAACACCCCACTTTCACCAACAGACAGATCATCCAAAATGAAAATAAATAAGGAAACACAAGCTTTAAATGACACATTAAACAAGATGGACCTAATTGATATTTATAGGACATTCCATCCAAAAACAACAGAATACACTTTCTTCTGAAGTGCAAATGGAACATTCTTCAGGATAGATCATATCTTGGGTCACAAATCAAGCCTTGGCAAATTTAAGAAAATTGAAATCATATCAACTATCTTTTCCAACCATAATGCTATAAGACTAGATATCAATTACAGGAAGAAAACTGTAAAAAACGCAAACACATGGAGGCTAAACAATACACTACTAAATAACCAAGAGATCACTGAAGAAATCAAAGAGGAAATAAAAAAATATCTAGAAACAAATGACAATGAAATCACGATGACCCCAAACCTATGGGATGCAGCAAAAGCAGTTCTATCAGGGAAGTTTATAGCAATACAATTCTACCTCAGGAAACTAGAAACAGCTCAAACAAACAACCTAACCTTATACCTAAATCAATTAGAGAAAGAAGACCAAAAAACCCCAAAGTTAGCAGAAGGAAAGAAATCATAAAGATCAGAGCAGAGATAAATGAAAAAGAAATGAGGGAAACAATAGCAAAGATCAATAAAACTAAAAGCTGGTTGTTTGAGAAGATAAAAAATATTGATAAACCATTAGCCAGACTCATCCAGAAAAAAAGAGAGAAGACTCAAATCAATAGAATTAGAAATGAAAAAGGAGAAGTAACAACTGACACTGCAGAAATACAAAGGATCATGAGAGATTACTACAAGCAACTATATGCCAATAAAATGGACAACCTGGAAGAAATAGACAAATTCTTTGAAAAGCACAACCTTCCAAGACTGAACCAGGAAGAAATAGAAAATATAAACAGACCAATCACAAAAATTGAAACTGTGATTAAAAATCTTCCAACAAACAAAAGCCCAGGACCAGAAAGCTTTACAGGCAAAGTCTATCAAACATTTAGAGAAGAGCTAACACCTATCCTTCTCAAACTCTTCCAAAATATAGCAGAGGAGGGAACACTCCCAAACTCATTCTAAGAGGCCACCATCACCCTGATACCAAAACCAGACAA
Organism: Orcinus orca; assembly: GCF_937001465.1. Lineage (NCBI taxonomy): Eukaryota > Metazoa > Chordata > Mammalia > Artiodactyla > Delphinidae > Orcinus > Orcinus orca. The sequence continues at coordinate 28,592,047 of NC_064563.1, forward strand.
AGATGCCACAAAGAAAAAAACTACAGGCCAGTATCACTGATGATCATAGATGCAAAAATCCTCAACAAAATACTAGCAAACAGAATCCAACAGCACATTAAAAGGATCATACACCATGATCAAGTGGGGTTTATCCCAGGAATGCAAGGATTCTTCAATATAGGCAAATCAATCAATGTGATACACGATATTAACAAATTGAAGAATACAAACCATATGATCATCTCAATAGATGCAGAAAAAGCTTTTGACAAAATTTATACCCATTTATGATAAAAACCTGCAAGAAAGTAGGCACAGAGGGAACTTACCTCAACATAATAAATGTCATATATGAGAAAACCACAGCCAACATCATTCTCAATGGTGAAAAACTGAAACCATTTCCACTAAGATGAGAAAGAAGACAAGGTGGCCCACTCTCACCACTATTATTCAACATAGTTTTGGAAATTTAAGCCACAGAAATCAGAGAAAAAAAAGGAAATAAAAGGAATCAAAATCAGAAAAGAAGTAAAACTGTCACTGTTTGCAGATGACATGATACTATACATAGAGAATCCTAAAGATGCTACCAGAAAACTACTAGAGCTAAACAATGAATTCGGTAAAGTAGCAGGATACAAAATTAATGCACAGAAATCTCTTGCATTCCTATACACTAATGATGAAAAATCTGAAAGAGTAATTAAGGAAACACTCCCATTTACCATTGCAACAAAAAGAATAAAATACCTAGGAATAAACCTACCTAAGGAGACAAAAGACCTGTATGCAGAAAACTATAAGACACTGACGAAAGAAATTAAAGATGATACAAACTGTTGGAGATATACACCATGTTCTTGGATATGAAGAATCAACATTGTGAAAATGACTCTACTACCCAAAGCAATTTACAGATTCAATGCAATCCCTATCAAACTACCAATGGCATTTTTCACAGAACTAGAATAAAAAAATTCACAATTTGTATGGAAACACAAAAGACCCCAAATAGCCAAAGCAATCTTGGGAAAGAAAAACGGAGCTGGAGGAATCAGGCTTGTGGACTTCACACTATACTACAAAGCTACGGTAATCAAGAGAGTATGGTACTGGCACAAAAACAGAAATATAGATCAATGGAACAGGATAGAAAGCCCACAGATAAACCCACACACATAAGGTCACCTTATTTTTTATAAAGGAGGCAAGAATATACAATGGAGAAAAGACAGCCTCCTCAATAATTGGTGCTGGGAAAACTGGACAGCTACATGTAAAAGAATGAAATTAGAACATTCCCTAACACCATACACAAAAATAAAGTCAAAATGGATTAAAGACCTAAATGTAAGGCCAAACACTATAAAACTTTTAGAGGAAAACATAGGCAGAACATGCTATGACATAAATAACAGCAAGGTCCTTTTTGACCCACCTCCTAGAGAAAGGGAAATAAAAACCAAAGTAAGCAAATGGAACCTAATGAAACTTACAAGCTTTTTCACAGCAAAGGAAACCATAAACAAGATGAAAAGACAAGCTTCAGAATGGGAGAAAATATTTGCAAATGAAGCAACTGGTAAAAGATTAATCTCCAAAATATACAAGCAGGTCATGCAGCTCAATATCAAAAAAACAAACAACCCAATCCAAAAATGGGCAGAAGACATAAATAGACATTTCTGCAAAGAAGAGGTACAGCTTGCCAACAAACAGATGAAAGGATGCTTTACGTCATTAATCATTAGAGAAATGCAAATCAAAACTACAATGAGGTATCACCTCACACCAGTCAGACTGGCCATAATCAAAAAGTCTACAAACAATAAATGCTAGAGAGGGTGGGGAGAAAAGGGAACCCTCTTGCACTGTTGGTGGGAATGTAAATTGATACAGCCACTATGGAGAACTGTATGGAGGTTCCTTATAAAACTCCAAATAGAACTACCATATGACCCAGCAATCCCACTACTGGGCATATACCCTGAGCAAACCATAATTCAAAAAGACTCATGTACCACAATGTTCATTGCAGCTCTATTTACAACAGCCAGGACATGCAAACAACCTAAGCTCCAATGACAGATGAATGGATAAAGATGATGTGGCACATATATACAATGGAATATTACTCAGCCATAAAAAGGAACGAAATTGAGTTATTTGTAGTGAGGTGGATCCACCTAGAGTCTGTCATATAGAGTGAAGTAAGTCCAAAGAGAAAAACAAATACTGTATACTAACACATATATCTGGAATCTGAAAAAAAAAAAAAAAGGTTCTGACGAACCTAGGGGCAGGACAGGTATAAGACGCAGAAGTAGAGAATGGACTTGAGGACACGGGGAGGGGGAAGGGTAAGGTGGGATGAATTTAGACAGAGGCATGGACATATACACACTACCAAATGTAAAATAGATAGCTAGTGGAAGCAGCTGCATAGCACAGGGAGATCAGCTCCGTGCTTTGTGACCACCTAGAGAGGTGGGATAGGGAGGGTGGGAGGGAGACGCAAGAGGGAGGAGATATGGTGATATATGTATACATATAGCTGATTCACTTTGTAATAAAGCAGAAACTAACACACCATTGTAAAGCAATTATACTCCAATAAAGATGTTTAAAAAAATGTGTTTCACTCCAACAACAACAACAAAAAATAAAACGCAAAATGGATAACCAACAAGGACCTACTGTATAACACAGGCAACTCTGCTCAATGTTATGTGGCAGCCTGGAAGGGAGGGGAGTTTGGGGGAGAATGGGTACATGTATATGCATGGTTGAGTCGCTTTGCTCTGCACCTGAAACTATCACAACATTGTTATTCAGCTATACTCCAATACAAAATAAGAAGTTAAAAAAATTTGAAATTTCCCAAAGTAGAAAGCTTAAAAGGAAAGTTTCAGCAGAGTGTCTTTGAACTTGACTGCTCCCTCATGTGTGTGGCTGGCAGGGAGATCTCAGACAAGCCAACACAGGCAGATGGTCTTGGTCTGGGCCCCAGCTTGGCTCTTCTCAGCCGTATGACCTTGGGCGCTTCCCAAGTTCCTCTTCATCACAACTGAGGATATAGCCATGCCTAATCCTGAAAGTACAGTGAGGCTGCAATGACACCCTAAACGTGAAAAAATTTTGGAAGTATAAAGGTCTATCTACTTTTTATTATTACAATTACAATAAATCCTGCCTGAAAGCCTGCAGTAGTTAGAAGCATATTGGCAACTTACTTTGTTTCTATTAGAAACCAAAGTGTATGGGGGGCAGGGGGAATGTCACCATTATAGCCCTCTGCGTACTTAGTATTGAGTAAAAATAAAACACTTTTTTATTTAAAAACTCATTCCATTTTCCTAAAGCTTTGTGCTGAGATCAAATCCCCCTCCTTTTGGAAGATTAACACAGCACAGTTATTTTGTTAGTGAAAAACCAATGAAGTTAATGCATTTTTCCTTCTTCGGCAATGTTGTTAAAAGAATAAATGATGTAGCAACTAACGTAGATGCTGAGAGATTTGGAGAGGTCCCCAGGGCTCAACTAGTCACCACTGGGTCAGGAAGAGCTTGAAGAGCTGTCGGGCTGCCATTTGGTCTGGCTGGTGCCCATGGTCTGGAGGTGAAGGACTCCAGGTACAAAAATGTGCTGTAGTCATCATTCACTCAGCAAATCTTCCCTGGGTGTAAAAAATAGAGTAAGAAGAAAATGAACAGTAATAATTTATAAAATTCACTCTAGCTCACATTTATTGGGCATTTACAATGAGCCAGACATTTACTTAGGTTGACAGTGAAAGCAAGTGGCCTGCTTCTCTCTATGTGCTGATCTGCCCAGCCAGGGGTTGGAGGTTGATCAAAGCTGCGGACCAGCTTTGACTTTGCAGACAGGAGAAAGGAGAAGGAGGCAGATGCAAAAGGAGGTGAGTGAGATAAAGTACTGCTGAGGCTGCAGCAGGTGTCTGTTCTGGGTGTTGTGAGAACAAAAATGATGATGGATTAGTCAAATCTCTCCCTTAAAAGAAGCAGTTGTTGTGTAACCACCCCCGAGGAATTCGGTAGCTGCAAGAAGGAAATCGTCTCAGCCTAAATAACTCTGCTGAGATAAGACCCAGTTCTCTGAACACTACTGTGTCTTTCTGTTTGCAATGGTGTTTCAGCGCTGCTTTTCCCAGCAGAAGGGTAGTATAGGCCAGTGCCTAAGGGTCAAACCCTGACTCTTCACTTGTCTTCACTGAAACAGATAAAAAGTTAATCTTTCCCATACATTCATTTCCCCATTTGTGAAATGGGAATGCAGTCATCTCCCTCCTAGGGCCACCATATTATAATCAGTATAGTACTTTTTTCTTTCTAAAGCTGAGAATTTATTATGGCCTCAACCGCATTGGGTGATTTGTGGAAAGTTATAGAATGGAACTCTCACCACAGCTGCATGAGGAAGTCGGCAGAAAGTGATGGCAGGCCATATCACATGGGCTCTTTCCTAGTTCCACTGCTGTGATCTTACCAGTGTTAGTGACGTCCAGCCCTCCTGCTGACCTCACCGGTTGATCCTGAGGTGTCCACAATTTGGGTCATGTGTGGACAGATGGCAGGAGGAGGGAGGGAACAAGAAAACCGCACTGACCAGGACTGTGTTTACAGTGTCTAGATTTTTAATATTTTACGAGAGTGTTTTAAACCCTGTGTCTCAAAAATGACGGCTCTGGATGCAATTACCAGATGGGAATAAATACCTTTCTGACTGCCAAGCAGGAATGGGGACTGTCAAATAAGGGTACAGAATCTTACTTAAAAATGAAGAGATCTTATTTGCCCACAGCTATTGGGTACAGGTGAGTAAGACCCACAACCATTACCTGGAATCTTATCTGAGAAGCTAACTCCTTGTCCCTTAGAGAAAATAATGGATGTTGAAGCACCCCAGAGAGTGAAAAAGTCCCATACAGATACAATGGCCCTTTACTGCTGTCCAATTATCTCCATCGACACAATTTTGTAAGCATCTACTTCCTGCAGGGAGGGAATCTTACTAGATGCTGAGGTCTCCAGAAGACTAAGACTCTGTCCTTACCCTCATGGGGCTCACAGCTGGGTTTCAGAAATAGAAGCTATATATTGGACCGAATAATTAAAGGTGTTTGGAGTTAATGAGTGCTAGTGAATTCTCAAGATATAGGGACTGACTACCGCAGCCTCCTCAATTAACCGGAGGAAGACCTAATATTCAAATAGAGTTGGTAGAATCATGCTGACAGCTAAACTCTTTGGAATCTCTTGCTGTTCCCTTTTTCTCAGTGTCCAGACAGGAGCCTTACATATGGCCTCAAGAGTGAACCAGTCAGAGGTTCAAGCCCATTTTTTTCAAATTTATTTTTTTTCCCTCTATTCTGAGTTTTTCTCATCTACAGTGCCTTTTGGAACTTGGATAGACACAGGATGCAAGTTTCTCTTCAAAGAATGACTTGTGGAGTGCCCTGCTCTACACTTTTCAGTGCAGAGGCCACTAGCCACAATGTGGCTCTCAAACACTTGAAATGGGGCTGGTGTGGCCAAGGAACTAGATTTTTAATCTTATTTAATTTTTATCACTTTAAATGTAAATTTAAGGACAGACACTCAATACAATTACTGGGAAACTTTTAAGTATGCTTGGAGATGGATTTAAAAGTGCTTTTTAATGAAAAATAGAATGTAAAATTTCTCATTACTAATTTTCTATTTGATAACTTATAGAAATGATAATATACGATATTTTGGGTAAATTCATTTTCACCTGTTTCTTTTACTTTTTTTAGTGAGGCTATTGGAAAAATGACATTGTATAAGGGGAACATTAGTTAGAATGTCTGTGAACTGGTCACAAACCATGGAAACTAGAAGACAGAGGAACAACGTCTTTAAAAAACGAAAGAAAAATACCTATCAGTCCATAATTCTATAGCAAGCAAAAATAGTCTTCAAGAAGGAAGGTGAAATGAAGACATTTTTAGTTCATCTCCACTAGACTGGGCCTACTAGAAATGCTGAAGGAATTCTTTTCTGGCAAAAGAGAAATGATATTGGGGGAAACATGAGTCTTCAGGGATGAAGGAAGATCAATAGGAATTGTAAGTATCTGAGTAAGTCTAAAAGACTATTTTTTCCTCTTAATTTGTTTAAAATACATATTTTAAACTATTGTTTAAAGTAAAATCATAACATCGTCTCTGGGGCTTATGTATACGTACAATACACTTGATCACTGTAGCGTAAAGGATGGCAGGAGAGGGCTGGTAAATGAACCTCTATGGTTTCAGGTTTTCTGCAATTTGCACAAAATTATAAAATATAATTCTAGGAAAACTGTGAAAATTCATAGATATATATATAAAGAGCAAGTAACCACTACAAATTGAAAAAAAGATATAGCTAAGACCTCAATAGATATAGGGAAATTCTAAAGAACGTTAAAAAAATCCCAAAGAAGGCAGGAAAGGGGTAACAGAAAAACAAACATCAGAAGTTAAACAGAAGACAAATAATAAAATGGTAGATCTGACTCCAACCATATCAATAAGTACATTAACCATTCCAATAAAAAGAGGTTATCACAATGGATAAAAACGCAAGACCTAACTATAGGCATGCTGTATATAAGAGATGCACTCCAAATATGAAAACACAGATAGGTCAAAAGGGATGGGTGGGAAAGAATCCAATACAAATAGTCAGCATAGGAAGGTTGGAGCAGCTAAATTTGTATCAGATGAAGCTGACGGCAAACAGAGATTATTGCTAAAGGAGGACGTTTTATAACTGTAAAGGAAGAGATAGTGACCATAGAAGCATATGCACCTAATTATAGATCCTCAAAACATATGAAGCAAAAATGGACAGAATTAAATGGAGAAATAGTTCCACAACCACAGCAGGAGAATTTTAGTAATTGATAGAACAACAAGATAAAAAACAATAAAGTCATAGGTAGTCTAAACACTATCAACCACTTTGTCCCAGCTTATATTTATAGAACATTACATTCAACTGCAGAAAACACATTCACTTCAACCTCACATGTCATGCCCACAAAGACCATATGCTGGGCTATCACATGAACCAATCAACGAAAAAGGCTGAAATCCTAGAGTCCGTTCTCTGACCACAAAGGGATTAAAATGGAAACCATTAACATTTAACAATAAGAGATCTAGAGAAACCCCAGATATTTGGAAATTGAACAATATGCATTTAAATAGTACGTGAAACAAAGAAGAAATTGAAAGGGATATTAGTAAATAATTGGAACTAAAGATAATATAAAAACAATATATAGGGCTTCCCTGGTGGCGCAGTGGTTGAGAGTCTGCCTGCAGATGCAGGGGATACGGGTTCGTGCCCCGGTCCGGAAGATCCCACATGCCGCGGAGCGGCTGGGCCCGTGAGCCATGGCCGCTGAGCCTGCGCGTCCGGAGCCTGTGCTCCGCAACGGGAGAGGCCACAACGTGAGAGGCCCACGTACCACAAAAAAAACAAAACAAAAAAACCCAATATATCGAAATGTGTGGGGATGCAGATAAATCTGTGTTCAGAGAGAAGTTTATAGCTTTAAGTGCATATATTATTAAAAAAAATCTAATATCAAGAAGCTAGGAAAGAAAAGTTAGGTAAATCCAAAGTATATTTTAAAAACCCTCTTGATTATCATATTTAAATCATATGTTAAATAATTTGTAATTTTTATAAAAATATCTTCCAGCAAAGAAAACTCCAGGCCTGGATTGTTTCATTAATAATTTTATCATCTATCCAAAGAAGAAATAACACTAATTATACATAATTTTTCTTTTAGAAAATAGAGCAGGAGGGAACACTTTCTCTTTTTAAGAGTCTGATGTTACCCCAATACCAAAACCTGACACAGACATTAACAGACACTGTAAGTGAGGGAAATGACAGACCTCTATCTGTCATGAACATAGACACAAAAATCCTTAACAATATACTAGCAAATTTCATACAACTCTAAAAAAGGATATGACTAAGCAGAACTTCTCCTAGAAATGCAAGATTCTGTCAATGTGATTCACCGTATTAACAGGATAAAGGAGAAAAACCACATGGTAATTTCAATAGATGTGAAAAAGAATTTGCCAAAATTCAACACCCATAGGTAATACGATCTCCCAGTAAACTAGAAATAGAGGAAACTTGTTCAAACTGATAAAGGGCATCTATGATAAGCCTGCAGTTATCATCATACTAATTAATGGTAAAATAACAAATCCTTTCTTCCTAAAATCAGGAACAAGGTAGGAGGCCTGCTCTCACTACTCAGTAGTTCTTGAGTGCTTATTTTGTGCCACGTACTGTGCCAGGCACTTTAGAGTAACTCTTTGTGCAAGTAGAAATAAGAAGCCTGGAGCACAGAGAGGTTAAGAAACTTCTCCAACATCACAGAGTAATCATAAGCCAACATTTACATTCAGATCCACCCGATCTCAGAGTTCACCTCTGATCACAACTGTCTTCTCAGTAGTATAATAGTAATTATTATTATAGAATCTAGAGGTGGGGGAAAGCCCCTGTGTCTGGCTTCTTCATGCTTTCCCCTCCCACAGGCCCACAGGCAAAAATAACTGCTAACACTTGCAGACGCCGGCTAAAAGGTACATGGTTTGCAGGAGATGCTCGAGAGAGCTGCCGCCTGATTAAAACCTCTCCATCAAAGACGCCATGCTATCCATCAACAGTAATAGTCATACTGCAGTGGTATTTTGCTACTCAAAGTCAGTCTAATTTGCTCATTTTCATTATTTAGAGGCCGTTAATTAAAAACCCAGCCGATGTTTATTTTGCTCCCCTCACATCACCAGTGATTTCTTGCTGCCATGCTTTCACTGCATTACAGTTTAATGACTTGACACGGCCGGTGGTGGGGTTCTTGTGGTTGTGTCTCCCATTATTTTAATTTCAAGCAAGACATTAAACTGCTGTAAGAATTCAGCCATTGCTGGCGAAGCGTGAGGAACAACCATGGTGCTCATCTGAATGAAAGAGCAGGTGCTACTGGGTTATACACCAGGAAATGGACCCTCGTCCCTTCTACAAAGAGAATGGAGGGGTTCGGCTTTGGGGCAAGCAAAGGACTGACTGCAAGTGTTACACTGGCCGGAAACTGACAAGCTTAATCCAGGTCCCACTCAGCTATTTCATCATCACCTAATGATGGAGAAGGCATTGCTATGCCAAAAAGTAGCCCATGTCAACTGTGATGTCTCTAACAAAGCTAATGTTTTATTTCTCGAGAGTCATGCTCATTTTCAATTCACTCTATAAATTATCTAAATGTCCTTAACTATGAAATTAATGTTGTGTATCCTTGCCTCTTTGAGCAGACTTGATATTCTGAGAAAATGTGTCATGCTTATCTGGCAATTCCAAACCTGCTTGGCGAGGGCCACTTCAGGTAGAGAAGCTCTGCTCTGAAATTGCTGGTTGAAGGTTAGAATATCAGAAAGTCAAACAGCAGCTAATGCACAAGCTTTTTCATCTGGAAATCAAGAAGGAGCAAAAACCGCCTTAACAAGCAGGCTTTTGCAGATTATCTGCAAACGGGAACCTGTGGAAACAGAAAGGCTTGCAAGCTGCGCATTTGAGAGGTTACTAAGCAGCTGGTATTACCATCAGCAGCCTTTGTTCCTAAGAAAATGGGGCATCCTAGCTGCTCTTTGTCAACTAATAAAGAACTCTCCCTTATACGTATCTACTGGGAGAACTCCTACACAAGCTCCAAAACCCAGTTTTAAGCATTACCTTGTTTGGGAGCCTGGCTTCTCAAGCTGAGATGGGCACCACCTCCTTGGAGCTCCCCCATGCCCCATGCTTCCCGGCCTCCCTGCACTTTTCTTCCTGCATTGTCAATTGTTTCCACACATCTTTTTTTTTCCCTTTGGAGCTTCTGGAGGCACGAATCTATACTTATCTCCCTGACTTTACTGCCTAGCTTAAGGCCTAACTTAATAAAGGTGCTCAGGGGATGTTTATTGGCTGTCAAAGTCTCAATCAATTTAAAGGAAAAATGGTATGATGGTTAAGACCAGAGTCTTTGGAATCAGGATGACTTGGCTTCAAGTAGTAGCTCCAACATTCCTAACTCTGTGAACATGGCCAAAATGCCTGAAATTCTCTAAACCTCAGTCTTCTTATCCATACAATGGGAATAATAACAGAACCTACTATATACTGCGCTATTGTGAGGTGTAAATCAACAAGGCAAAGTGAAGAAAGCACTTTGCAGGATGCTAGCATGGAGAATGTGCACGGTAGTGTTGGCAATTGCTCACACCAGTGGTGGCACATTTGTACTGAAGCCGAAACTCACTTGCTTCTGATTTTGACCTCGCAGGAGAGAAAAAGCCTCAGAGAAGGTCACCATCTGGTGTCAGAAAGATCCCAGCAAGGCCATCACTAGGACCCCACCTCCAGGTTTCCCTTTGCCAGTTGTCAAGCCCCTTCCTCCTTCACTGGGTCATTGCTAGGTCTGTTTAGCCCCTGCTTCAGACCCCAGTTTGCTTCTGGGGCTCTGTCCCGGGAACCATCTTTGGTGGGCTGTCGTTCCAGGTGCCAGGGCTCCTCTAATGCCTGATGCTGTCCCTAAGCTTACCCTGTGGCTGGCTTCTTCTGAACTGGATACGCTGTCACATCCTTCCCAGATTCACCACCGGGCACGGGGCACCCTGCCTGCAGGGATTCTCACCCTAGCAACAGGCCCACTGCCAGCAGGTATTCACCCCATTTGACAGATGAGGCAACTAAGGCACAGAGCAACTGAATGACTTATTCAAGGTCACTATGGGATCTGACCCCACGTTTTCCTGGCTCTGGTGCTCAGACTCCAAACCAAGCTGCCTCCTTGTACGGCAAGGCCTCTGAAATTGACAAACTCCTGCAGGTATACAATACCTCATATTTTCACTTCTTGACAAGTTCTGCCCATAATCCATATCTTGTACTGAAGTTCCCAAATGTTTGGGTGGGGAACCCTAAAGGGGCAGAGGCATATTTTAAATGTTTAATTCAAGTTAAGGCAAGTGTCAGAAAAATCCATATTTCTAGCTGCAGAAGAAAGAGAAATGGCAGCCCCATCGATATTACAGAAGTATATGGACTATTTTACTGTTCTATCAATTCTTGGAGCTAATAAGTCAGCATCTCAGGGGACACCTTCATAGTTTAAAACCAAAGTTCAGAGGCTGCTGCCTGTCAGGCATGACTCCAGCTTTCATTCTGATCAAGGTGAGTGGGAGGTGAAGGACCTTCTTACACAACGACCAGACGAGCACCTCTCATCAGGACCAGGGCTGCTCAGCTGGTAACAAGCACCTCCTATGTGGCTGGCTAATTCTTCATTTCCTTGTCATCAGTAGTGCCTGCAAAGCCCACACAGAAGGCAGGCAGATTAAAATGTTAAACTCAGAAGAGAAATTTGAAAATCAATTTGAGGTTCCTGAAGAAAAGGCCAGGGAAGATAATTAAGACTCGTAACTCCCAGCTTCAGCTGCTTCATTTTCTAATTCTGGGACAAAATAAAACCATCATTTTCCAAGGAATCAGAGTGAGCAGGAATGCAATGGTAGGTCTGAGCATGCTCCCCAGGCTGAGAGCCACCATGGCCAAGGCATTCCAAGTTCATGGACAGGACGTGCACCCCAATGAGCCAGGCTTTCTGGCAAATTGACTCAAAACAACTCTCTCATTTTCTTTTCATGTACCTTTTTTTTTCTGGCCACAGAAAGCCAATGAAAATGGCAAAGGTTGGCTGCTTCCAAGTTTACAGTAAATAACTTGAAAGAGCTGTAGATTGCCCAGGACCTGGGTGTCAGGAGCTAATGCATTCTAAATGTAACCCATTTCCAGCAGAGCCAAACTCCGCTTTGACATTTTCCTTCGCTGCACACGAATATTTGTATTTTCGATGCTTTGCTCTGTCTCTGATTTGCCTATTGTGATTCACGCGGACCAGCAATGCCAATAGGATGCTTCATTTCCCCCTTGGGCCAACACAAGATAAATTACAGCTTCGTGATCCATCTCACTGTACAGTAAATACCCCTGTGCTTCTTCGTACTTTCCATGCAAAACATATGTGGATGCAGTTCACTTTTTAAGCTACCGAGAAATGGAAGGAGAGATGGAATTCCTCCTTCTCTAGGTAGGGGGTATTTGTAGAAGACCCAGAAGAATTTAATTCCCTGGCTCCCAGCAGTGAAGTTCACATAATTATACTATCTCCAGTGAGATCCAAAATTCTGCATACCCCAGTAAAATAAAATTGACGGAAGGAGTCATTTCTGCAGCTACTCAGAATTGCCTATTTTTCATCGATTAGGAAGTCTGCATTGCACATTTCTGTGCAAAATTATCAGCCCTAGTTTTTCATCCTACTCCGTTCAACGAATAGCATTTGGCCTGGAACTTCTGTGGTCAGCTTAGAGTTCAACTATTTATACCTTTTGTTACTTGTTACTCTCCCAGCCAATCACACTCATGCATGGGATATTAGGGGTAGTTAATGAGCACCTGTTATTTCCAGACACTGCAGAGGAGGCAAAAGAAATAGAACACCAAGCTGAGATCTTCTTAGGAAAAGGAGCTGGATGCACATAGCAACGTGACATTTTAGACCAAAGAGAGATTCAGAGCTTTTCTTCTAACGTTTCTCAACCTCAGTTTTCCAAGGATCACCTTCATGATTTTGGCAATAATCCACAAAGACTTATAATATTTTTACTTCACAATTTTAACTAGATTTGCTTGATTTTACTTAAATTTATTTATAGAGAAGATTTTAACTACTACTATAATTTTTTTCATTTGTCACACTTTTATTTTTTTAATTTTTTTAAATTTTATTTTAAAAATTTTATTGGAGTATAGTTGATTTACAATGTTGTGTTAGTTTCAGGTGTACAGCAAAGTGAATCAGTTATACATATACATATATCCATTCTTTTTTTAATATAATTTGAAAAACAACACAATCATTGACAAAGCGAAGGCACTATTTAGGTACAATTTCCAGTCTGACATTGTTACCCTCATAGTGAGGAAACAGATATGTGTCTACCTATTTAACATGGAGTCTGATAAGTACAACAGAGACAAGTGAGGAGGGAGCAGTTAGCCAACTGTAAGGGTAGAGGAAGGCTTCCTGGAGGAGGGGACATTTAAGTTGGGCTAGAAGGATGATTAGGAGTTCATCAGGAAGACAAGAAAACCTTCGATATTCCCTTGTGGTCTTCCTTGTGTCTCTGGCACCAGCCAAGATGTCTTGGCATTAATTTACCTGCTGTCCTCTCTGGAATCTTGCAGAGACAGTAAATTACTGACTGTCTAACATGGACATCAAAATTGATTTGCACCAGCACCTTTCAAATTGTTTAGGTAGTTGCTGTGACATGATCTGATTATTTCTTTCATGAAACAACTCTAAAATGTTGTCTGTTCTCATGCTCAGCATCTCTCATTTGTTTAGATTGTTATGATTTATTTTAAAGGCCACATTGTCAGCTACTCCCACTTTCTCCAGGTTCTGATGCTCTGCTAGGGTCAGAAGCCCAATCTCTCTAGCTTGACACAAATGTCCCAGTTTTCAAAGTGCACGAAGTTTAATGACGCCTGGTTGTGGCGACCTCCCTCCCTGAGCTGAAGAATCCATTTCCTGGCCACCTGATTGTCATATAGCGGAAAACCCCCAAAACCTTTTAGTTGGATTTCCTTCATTTCTCCTCCTTAGGGCATAGAATCATCTCATTTCTCACAGAGCCTATGCGAAGCATGCTTCAGGTTTATGCAAAGGATAACAGCCTGTGATGCTTCCTCTTTTTTGGATATCACTTCTCTATGGCAGGGAGGTTTTTAGCAGGGTTATCCCAGCAAACTGAGCCCCAAAAAGAATGAGGTACAGCACAGCCCACAGATACAAACAAAGATGGCTGCAAGGGTGCTTGCCACCTTCCGTGAAAATGAACAGACGTCCTTGGAAAATCACATTGATTAAACACCACTCAGTTGAAAGTAGAGACTACGAATCACTCATCTTCCCTCTGGACGATCAGCCTCCCTTGGTGTTACGGGGCCACGCGCTATCTGGAGGAAAGAGTGATGGTTTCCGTCTATCAGAGACCCACAAAACAGCCCCCAGCATCCACTGTGGGTGAGACCCGAGCAAGGTGTTAGGCAGCCCATGGAGAATAAACCTGGCAGCGACCCTGCAATCTGGGATCTGGCCTAATGGTGAAACTGAGTTCCCTTGAAACCGAGTTTCTCTGCTAAATTTATGATTAACATCCCTGCCCAAAACTTTACTTCCTCTTTTCTTTCCCCCACCTGTTTCCCTCAGGAATGAGGAGCATCAAATCAAAGTGGGGACTGAAACCCAGCAGGGCCCTGGAGGGCCTTCCCAGCGACAGACCCCCGGCCCCACTGCCATGTTCCCCATCTCTTGTTGGTAGAAAAGTTTTAGTCTCCCAGGGCTCCCCTGAGTCTCAAGAGACTGGCTCGGGTGTTAGTGATTGGAAGCATGTGAACATGTAGTAACAAAAGAGAGCAGTTGCGCCAGGAGAACTGGCAACAATTTAAACAATAGATCAGCCATATTGCAGAGTCACAGAATCTTTATTTCCTCCCTGAAGGACACAGATAACAGTGTCTGACATACATTCCTGAGTTGTTTTTTACAGAAATCAGACTCCCACCAGATGGAAACTGCTGACCACAAGCACGTAGACCTCAGACCAGCTGGAACCAGAAGGTTGATGATGTTGACTCTTGAAATACCACCTTGTAACCTCACCACGCACTAATCAGAGAACCGTGTACCAGCTAATCACGCGGCCCAAGACCCCCTCTGTTTTCTTACGCTTGTCTTTAAAAACCTCACACCCCAGCCAGTCAGTAAGATGGATCTGAGACAAAATGAAGTCTCCCATCTTCTTGGCTGGCACCTTCTCGTTCAATAAACTTCTTTCTGCTTTGGTTTGTCTGGTCTTACTGTGTGTCACGCCCATGAACTTGGTTCTTCAACAATTGAAAAGGCAGGTATCAAACAAATAAGTACAAGACTGAAGATGTGGTTACACATTGGGTTTAATGTTAAGATGGGAATGAACAGGAAAATAACTGGGCACAGGGGGATGGTAGGTGAGAAGAGAAGAAATTCTCTTAAATTCTCATGAAAGAATGTGAAGAAATTAGTCAGACAAATTGGGAAACTGGGAAGGAGGGTGGAGGGCAGATGCATAGTGCATCTGGGGTAGAAGAAACAAGCAGTGCAAAGGCCCTGAGGCAGAAGTGTGCAGGCCTCCCCTTATGGAACAGAAAGGGAGTCTGAATACAGTGAGGGTGGGGTCAGTGGCAGGAGAAGAATCAGAGAGGTAGGTATGGACATATCGTGTTCTCTAATTCAAGGCTTTCTGACCCAAAATTTATTCTTTAAAGACTTCTTGCTTTCTGGTATCCAGAAGGCCTTGTGGCAAAGGTGGCCTCTGTGAGGTTGCTCTAAAATGGCAAGCTCCGATTGTTCAGTCCAACAAGCTCTGGTACATCACCAGCCTTGTGTCTGGCTCTGTGCTCTTGCCTGGGGCACTTAGCCGGTCAGCCTGGAGGCTCCTGCTGGCCTGCCACCCTTGGAGCCCCCACAGTGTGGAACTAGAGCTGCAGTATCAGCCCTGCTTGGCCGGGCCAGGACTCTCCCCTGTATGGAGGAACTGTGTGGCCAGTAAGTACAGCTTGGTAACAACAATGAGAAGTCCCACCCAGGATGAGCCAGGCATCACGCTGTGTGCTTTGCACACAGAACTTCATTTAGACCTTGCAGTGATCTTGGCATTAGGTGCTTTTATACAGAGTAGAATGTGGTGGAGGTGAAAAAGGGTTGGGTGATTTCCAAGGCTACACACTTAGCGGGTGGCGGAGTCAGCCGTAGAAACTATTGAGGCTTGAATTTTGTCCCCCCAGAAAAGCATGTTGAAGTCCCAACTGCAGAATGGGACCGTATTTGTAACTAGGGTCTTTCCAG
The DNA here is from genome assembly GCF_937001465.1 of Orcinus orca. Lineage (NCBI taxonomy): Eukaryota > Metazoa > Chordata > Mammalia > Artiodactyla > Delphinidae > Orcinus > Orcinus orca. The sequence continues at coordinate 28,608,091 of NC_064563.1, forward strand.
AGGTAATCAAGTTAAAATGAGGTCATTAGGGTGGGCTCCAGTCCAATATGATGGTGTCCTTATAAAAAGGGGGAAATTTCAAGGCAGAGGCAGGCATACACAAAAGGAAGACGATGTGAACACACAGGGAGAAGACGGCCATGTGACTGGAGTGATGCATCCACAAGCCAGGGAATGCGAGGACCGCCAGCAAACGCCAGCAGCTGGAAGAGACAAAGAAGGATCCTCGCCGGAAGCCTTCAGAGTGAGCGTGCCCTGCTGACACACTTCCAGCACACAGAGCTGTGAGACAGTGTTTCTCTTGTTTTAAGCCACCCAGCTTGTAGCATTTTGCTACGGCAGCCCTTGGAAACTAATACAGAAATCAAACCTGAAGCTGATACCCTCTGCTTTCTGAGCTGCAAAGCCCACCGACACACTTTTGCTCAGCTGCCCTTCAAGTCCACTTGATCCTGTACCGGGGCCATGGGGATGCAGAAGTAGAGAAGGCCCTGGAAGGACACGCAGTCCAGCCACGGACTGTCCCGTTCAGCTACACAAGCCCCGTGTGAGCAGATGGGGATCCCGCACACAACGTGCTCAGGGTAAGCTTGTTAAATAAAGGAGGACCTGTGTGTCACAGTCAGCCACAGAGGCCCAGCCCGGGGGGGGGGGGGTGGCCCAGCCCGGGGGGTGTTTTGGGGTGGGGAGGCAGGAGGCTGGGTCAGCAGGAGAGGCCCTCCAGGGTTGGCTGAAGGTGCTTAACTAGGCTTTGTGCCTCTGACCAGATTTATCTCAAGAGGAAATGAAAATAATTCTTGTCAGTGTTTCCAAATTTTGGAGGAATTGCAGACTTAAAAAAAGAAATTATCAAGAACTTCAATAAAAGGGCTATAAATAAAACTTATTATTTCATCGTTATGTGCTGTCCCTCAAGGTGGCCGATCTGATAAGCATTCCAATTTATACCTGGCTGGACAAGGCTTAGAACTCACATGGACGTATCCTTTATTCTTCTCAAGAAATAGGGCCAGACCTCAGTAGGGGCCGTGCTTCCCCCTCCACAGGGGCTGATTCTTATGGGGTCTCCTGGCTCTGTGACAGGCACACACTCCCAAGGGCTCTTCACAAATATTTCTGGATGTTCTCAGAGCCCAGCATTGTCAGAGTGGGCCCAGTGGTCAGGCATATAGACTACTGTCAGGGCAGGGTCATTGAACAGACAAAAGGCGGCTCTCATTCCAACAAATATAGCCCTGCTGGTGCCTGAAATTCCACCAGCAGAGTCAATTTCCTTAGGCTGGTATCTCTTGGTTTTATTTTTGTTTCATTTTCAATTTTTATCGTTATGCTCAGTAGATAAAATTTAGAAATATAAAAAGGTAAAAAAAGAAAGGTAATCCTACTGTTGGGAAGCAATCATCAGTAATTTTTAGGCACATTCTTTCGGTAAACTTTTTTTAAACAGTAGATCTCATGTTTTATGTACAATTCTGTATCCTGTGTCTTTGTTTCATATTATAAGGGCATTTTCCTAGCTTATTAAAGACTCCCTGCAGGCATTAATTTTAATGGTTGCATAATGTTCCATTGTATGGATAATGGCAAACATTTTTAACCTACATTCAAATGGTTGAAATGTAGGTTGTTTCCAATTTCTTACAACCTTAAGTAGTACTGGGATAAACAGTTTAATGTGTTTTTAAAATAATGTTGGCAAAATGATGATGAATTCTAGGAAGTGGAAATACTGAGTCAAAGGGCATGAATATTTTAAAAGTTCCTGCTATGTTTCACTATTTTACTTAGAAATGCAGCCTTCCATTTCCCCTTCCCCAGTAAGAGAATGCATTTCTTTTTTTTTTTTTTTTTGCGGTACGCGGGCCTCTCACTGCCATGGCCTCTGCCCTTGCGGGGCACAGGCTCCGGATGCGCAGGCTCAGCGGCCATGGCTCACGGGCCCAGCCGCTCCGCGGCACGTGGGATCTTCCCGGACCGGGACACGAACCCTCGTCCCCTGCATCTGCAGGCAGACTCTCAACCACTGCGCCACCAGGGAAGCCCGAGAGAATGCATTTTATCACCAACATTCCACTATGCTAACATCAATCTCCTAGAAAATGGAACCAACCTTCCCATTTGTGGGGTGGACACTGGCTGAATGACTGTGTTATGACCCCCAGCAAGACTCAGCCAATGAGCTACTCTGAAGAGCCACTCTCCTCCTCTTCCCTGGGACTGGTCCCCTGGGGTACTCTGGGAGCACATTCCTCTCAATATGGTCTGGAGACTGGAGATCATCTGCTTGTTTTTTGGCCTGGCTGGTACCCGAGACTATCAGCTAGAAACAGCAGGCTCCTGCCTGCTAAATGAGATGGTCTCAGCTCCTGCTGGCAGACACCCAGCCGCAACTCAAGGGGAAGGTGATTCATCTTTGCCTCTTCATTCCCCTGGAATGTGCGGTCCTTTGGGGATTTTCAACTAGCACCTCTCCCTCCAGACAGTAGGGTGGGAATTGAATGGAAGGGAGCAGAATGTAGCTGTCGCAGGGGAAGCCCAGCTGCTAGACTAGTGCTGACAGCAAAGACTGCTGAAGGCTTCAAGCCCAAGTGTATTTCAGTGGGTAGCAGGCAGGCTTGGGCTGATTTGAGTCACACTGATTGCGATAGGAAGGGGGTGGGGGGAAGGGGGTGGGGGGAAGGGTACCGCCATCTACAACATAAGTGAGCAACTATTATACATTAAACGCTAGGTGTGACGTTTCATGCATATCAGCACACTTAATTCTGTCGAAACTCTTGAGAGTTATTTTACCAAATTTTAGAGAAAATGAAACCAGAGCTCAGAGAGGTCACACAGCCAGTAAGTGACTCTCAGGCTTCAGACATAGTTTATCTGATTCCCACGCTCATGTGCCTTCTGGGTACCTAAAGAAGCCCTTCCTGGTGGAGCCTCAAGGTCTCCCTGCTGCCTTCCTCACAGCCAGATTCAAATGGGCGATAGGGTCCGATGCCAGTGAGAAAGTCTAGGTCTCATGTCTCAGGTCTCTTATAGCCCCAATGATAGATAAACAAATTACAGTCTCCCCTTCCTTCCCTCCTTCCTTCTTTCCTTCCTTCCCTCTTTTCTTTTCTTTTCTTTCTTTCTCCTTCTTTTCTTTCTTTTGTCTTTCTCTTTCTTTCCTTCCTTCCTTTCTCTCTCTCTTTCCTTCCTTCCTTCCCTTCCTCCCTTTTTCTTTCTTTCCCTTTCTTTCTTTCTTTCAAGTGAAACAAGTAAAGTGTTTATTAGGAGGAAAAAGGGTACATGTGGATGGACACATTGGTGGGCTCAGAGAAAGAGTTGCACCCTTGTGGTAGTTTGAATCACTTTTATGGGGCATTTCTTCTGGGTTTCCTCTGGCGATTCATCTTGCTTTGCCTGGATCTGAGTTTTATTTGGTTTATCTCAGGGTCCTCCCTTGTGTGTGTGCCCATCTCTTAGCCAAGATGGATTCTGGCAAAGAGGCCTATGGGTAGGTTGACATCACCTACTATGGGGTGGCGCCCCCTCTGTTTTTGGACCCTGAGGAGCCTGCCTGTGCATGTGTAATTCGGAAGGTCTCCTTGACCTTGAGAATGAGAAATATGTGGCCTCTTTGTCTCTTGTCTGGGCAGGGCTCAGCTTCTCCTCCCTCCTCCTATTGTCTTCATCTTGGAGTGTCTGTCCACAGGGGACCAACTCCCGCTGCTCAGCCTGGGGCCCATCTATCTCCTGCCTCAAATTCCCCTAAGAGACGTAGACACCAAGAAATCTTTACTGGGAAGATGAAGGGCAAAGGTCTGTCTTCTGTAGCTTCTTCAGGCTGGTAAGGGCCTCATAGACCCTACCTAGTTGGGGCAGTCATTGCATTTCAAGCTTCACCTTTCCTAGCTCCAGCAAAGAACTCTTAGTCTTTGGAAAGACTCCATGAAGTCAGGAAGGTTGTAGGTACTAGCCTTGTACAGGCTAAGTGTGTACAGTGCCTGGAACATGATAGATAATTGATGTGTACTGATATTAGCTTCCTTTCTCCATTGGGGTCAAGTGGATTTGCAGTTCATTCATCACATATTTACTGAGCATCTACTATTTGCCATCCAGAGTAATTCCTGCGAGGGTCTGCTGCCAGGAGAAAGGAGTATGGGAGCACGCACAGCAAGACATGGTCTTTCCCTATAGTGTACCTGGCAGGAAGATGGTTCTTGTCAAGTTTTAAGACCTCATCAAGAAATGCTGATAGAAGAATTATCCCAAACCCAGCTCATGGACCTTTCATGATGCTTCCTTCCTTGGAGACTTAAGAGAATAAGACTACAAATAACATGATGGCTTACTTCAATTAAACTGAGACACTGCTCTCCTGTGGGCAAATCTTGCCAAATTTCCTGGGACTGTACAGTCAGACAAGACCCTGGATTTACAGCACAATTCTGCACAGGGACTTTTACAAAGACAGGAAAGGACAACTTTTTTCCAGCATTTACAAGCAAAATACATGTAAGCTTTACCTCTACGGAGGGGGATTTGGAATTTTGGCCAGTTGCTTACTGGATTATTCAACTAAGTACTTTGCAAGTATTTGGTTGAATACTTAGTTGAATAAAGAAGAGATAGAGGGATGATGCAGATGGAGGGGGATCTTTGCAGGGAGGTTGTGATATTTCAGTGGGATCACGTGGAAGGAGAAAAGCATCCAGCCTCTCTCCCTTCCCTGTCCATCACTGCCCCTGGCTAGGGAACCTGCCTGCTGCAGCCTAGAAAGTACAGCCTTGAGTATTACTTGCCACCATCCTGATGGCTAAGCAGGTGGAGATAAGGCAAGAGATGGAAGTTGAAAACTGAGCCAAGCTGAGCTGCCCAACCAGAGCCTCTCTCCCCAGTATTTGGAATTGATTGACAGTGACTGAGTCAGTTCGATGGTAGTAGGTTCTGGACTACATGGCATGCAGATTTGAGCTGGGTGCTTGGGCCGGGCCTTGGGAAAGCAGATCTCAACTGCTTGAAGAGGGCACATGGAACAGAGGAGCAGAGAGGGAGAAACAAGGAACCCCAGTGTGAGAGACACACGGAAAAGATAGTTGATGATAATTTTCCATTTCTAATGAGGCTTGAATATCCTTACTGCACTTTATTTCTCTGCCATTGGCCTGTATCCTTTCAATAAGTCTTCATCGTACGGAGATAGCATGAGTGGCTTGCTATTTCTGGCCACTCAAGATGTCCTTTCTGAGACACAGGACAACCCTCACAACTGGTTGCTTCACGACTTTGCCTCAAACTTGCCATTTGGTAATTAAAGAGCATACAAGACAATAAAGTAACAGTAGGCTATCAACAAAAAGATGAATCAAGGCAAAGCCCATTTAAAACAGCGTGAAAGGCAAATAACAAGGCTAAAATAAAAATGAATAACATAAAGATAAAGCTCAAAAGAAAAGTTGAATATGATGAGAGAATTAGTAGATAAAGTAGAAGGCAGGGATAAAAGTACAAAGGAGATAAAAGAAAGCCATTAACTCCTACATCAGTTGAGAACAATTAAAATACAAGAAACGAAAGAGAAAGTGAAGACAAAGAATATAACCTACAAACTATAAAGCTAGGTTAATCAGGCAATAAAACAAAATGGATAAGAAGATAGAGCTCATTTGGCCCTGGTGCAATGCCAAAGTCTTGAGTTTCCAAGAGCAAAGACCATCAGGGCCTCTCTAGCCATGTTAGTGGCAGCTGGGGCACAGGCTCCCACAACTGTGTTCCATGGTGAGGGGTCCCCAAGAAAATGGTCTCTGGCTGGAGGGCCCCAGGGTCAGAGAGCAGGACATTTGTCCTCCCCTTTTCCTTGTTCCCTCTCTCCCTTCATGTGTCCCTCCTCCCTATGCCAGCTTCTTCAATGCACAAGGGTGAAACCTGGACCAGGGCAGCTGCCCTCCATCAGTCCCTCAACTACATTTTGTGAGCAGCCTAGAACAAGGCCCATTCATACAGTCCATTAGAGAGTCCAGATGTCAAGATTCAGAACTGCCGGAGATGGGGGGAAGGGAACCCTCGCGCATTATGGCGGGAATGTCAACTGGTACAGCCACATGGAAAAAAGTATGGAGGTTCCTCAAAAATTTAAAAATAGAACTTCCACACGAGCCAGAAATTTCTCTTCTGACTATTTTTCTGAAGAAAACAAAAACACTCATTTGAAAAGATACATGCACCCCTACGTTTTTTGTAGCATTTTTAGCAACAGGCAAGATATGGAAGCAACCTAAGTGTCCATCAGTAGATGAATGGATAAAGCAGGTGTGTGTGTGTGTGTGTGTGTGTGTGTGTGTGTAACACAGAACATTACTCAGCCTTAAAAAAGAATGAAATCTTGCCATTTGCAACGATATGTTTGGACGTTATGCTAAAGGGCATTGTGCTAAGTGAAATAAGTCAGACAGAGGATGACAAACACCATATGATGCCACATATGTGGAATCTAAACAACAAAACAAACGAACAAACAAAACAGAGACAGACCCATAGACACAGAGGACAAACAGGTGGTTGCCAGAAGGGAAGGCGGTGCGGGGTGGGGTGGGGAATAAGTGAAATGGGTGAGGGAGATTAAGAAGTAAGAACTTCCCGTTGCAAAATAAATGAGTCACAGGGATGAAATGTACAGTGTGGGGAATATAGTCAATAACTTCATAATGGCTTTGTATGGTAACAGATGGTAACTAGGTTTATCATGGTGATTATTTTGTAATGTATAGAAGTATTGAATCACTGTGTTGTGCACCAGGAACTAACATAGTGTTGTAGGTCAATTATACTTCAATTTAAAAAAACAAGATTCAGAACTGCCACCCTGCTCCTAAGTGGGCAAAGGAAGCTGGAAGGCTAAAGGCCTCGTCTGTCTGAGATTCTGAAAAATGCACAAAGGCTTTGGGTTGGGCTGGTGTGGCCAGAGGAAATCATCAGAGCAAAGAGTTGTCTATGAGCAGCTGGCCTCCTTCTCCCAACCCTCTCCAGGGTACTGAGAAGCGTGGGAAGGCCAACCTCAGTGCAGTGATACTAAGGTGTATTCTGATGCTATCAAGAAGTTATCAGGGAGCACCCAGCACAGTCAAAGGGAACAGCCATCTGACTATGAAAATTATTGGTTCCATTTATTTGAGTTATAAGATCATTTAGGTTTTTCATTTCTTCTTTCATCAATTTGAAAAGCTGTATTAAAATTTTGTTTATGTCAGTTACATTTTCAAATGTATTGTCATAGTCATTTTTAATACCATTTGATTGTCATTTAACATCTGCTCTCCTCTCTTTTCATTCTTGCTCTAGGTTATGTCTTCTTTCTTTTTAACCTGATCATCCTTAGCAGAGGTTTATCAATTGTATCAGTGTTTTCAAAGAAAGAGCAAATCCAAAGAATAGAAATTAATGAAATAGCAAACAAACTTACAATACAGAGGCCCATTCGGGCAAAAAAGGATAGCTGTAAAACACAGCTAACAACGCGGAGAGAAAGGCTAATGCTACAAGAGGGTTTAGTCATGGGTCCTATCGGAGATCACTCTGAAGACACATCAGGTAGGCTGTGGAACTTCAGGAGGACTGTGAAGAATGACAGCATTTGCACAGTCTGAGAAGTGCAGGGGGAGGAAGGGGTGGGGGGAAGGCCTGAGCAAAGGCATAGAACAGACAGGTTGACGGACTTGGTTTCTCTCCTGGGATATAAGGTCACAGAGTTACACAGCAACTAAGGGCCAGATCACAAAGGGCTGTGATGCGAAAGCCAGTGGGCAGGAGTTTGTGGCCCATCCTGAAGTTAGTGGGCACTGACAGTGTCTGCCGGATGAAGGATGTAGCCCTGTAGGAGGATCTCTCTGCAGAGGAGCAGAGGGCAAAGCAGTTGGACAGGGAGACTGCTGGCAGGCTGTGGAGGCCATCCAGGCCTAGTGATGGGGTCCAGCAGTGGGAAGCCTGAGGAGAAGATGGAGAGAAGGGTCTAGAGCCCAAGCAATTGTGAAGGGAAAGAGCCGAGGACACATGAGATGTCCAGTCCTTGAATGAGGGCTCCAGAAACTTCTGGCAGGGATGAGTGACCCATTGTAGTGCTCCAGTGATGACAGGGAGCCTCAGCCTCTTTGCTCTGACCCTTTCCCTCCAGCAGATTGGGAAGACAGACCCCACCTCGCTCTTCAAAGAGATGATTACACCTCCCTGACCTTCCCACTCTTAGAGCCTCACTCGTGGCAGTGTATGTAGGTCAGAGCAATTGCTCCTATGCCCTTAAATAGAGTTCTCTCCCTCCTGAGCCAACAGTCCTGATTGCCAGCACCCTGTGCACTTAGAGAGCTCTTTCTGCTAAAGACAGTTGCACACCCTGGCTGCGCAGCCCGATGGCTCAAAACAAAAAAGGGTGGAGAGATTCCTTCTGAGTTGTTGGTCTCTGATTCTACTGCTCAACGTGACAGACAGCACATAACAGAGCACACCTCAGGATGGACCTTCTGTGGGAGTTCAGCACAGCAGACAGATGATCATTTTCTATTTGAAAATGTAGTTTTCACATTGAGCATGCTTTTATGCCTGGTGGTCACTCAAGGAGCAGTCAGGGGGAAGAGGTCGTATTTCCCTGATGGCTGAGCTGAACTTCTCCCAAGAGTAAGAAACAACAGTCCTCGAAGTTTCAATGAGATTCTCTCTCATCTTACCAATGTTAACGTAGTAGTACGATCATGTGTGCTGGAGTATACTCTGCCATTTTTAATGGATATTATACACACTCATAGTTCCTTTTATGGCTATGACCTATGTTTGGAAATTGCTGAGTTAGAACAGGTTTCTTAACTGCAAGGCTTCTTCGAGACTTTGATATGCTAATTTGTATTGAGGATTTCCAAGAGAACCAGCGTTCCCAAGATTATGCATTCTTGGAATCAGTTTTTTTGTAGAGCATCTCCTGCAACTAGATCTTCAAAAGGTACCTTTAGGGAAGATTGGATTTCATTCCGGAGACCATGAAAGCATTATGGCCTGGGACAAAAGCATGTGTGTTTAAGTGTGGAATTCCTGACAGAACAGTAGTAAACTGAGTTCCTGTCACTCCCTCCCCCCTTTGGATTTCCCAGGCTGGGGACAGCCCCACCTGCTGCATACCTTTCTCCAGATTCGTCCTATGCCTTCGCAGTTATTCCTGCTCCATCCAGACCCCCAATTACAAACCTTCTTGCCATGCAGCTGTTACTGGTTTAGTCTCTCTGGCCACCCAAGGCCCATCATGAAACATCAGCGTATTACAACAGCTCCAGGAAGGGTGAGGTGGACATCTTGGGTGTCCCTCTAGGGTTAGGGCTGGATGAGGAGAGCATGCCCACTTACTGGCAGTGCCACTGTTTAATATAAATCTCCCTGACCACAGATTTGCTGATCATGCGCTACTCAGCAATTGTACCATAACTGGTTTGATGGAGAAACCCTGAAATTAATGAATATGTGGCCCTAGGTGAATCCTATAATCTCCCCGAGTTGCAGTTACTAAGCTGAAAGTAAAGATACAATTTCCTTCTCTGGCATTCTTTAAGAAGGATTATATTGGATGATGGACGCTGAGGCTCTAGTCTGAGTTTAGACTGGACTCAATATGCCTGGGCATAGGTTGTTGGAGGGCAGACTTTGGGATGATTTACAGGAAGGTTCCAGGGAAAGCCAGTGTTGGCGAGTGTATTCATTTGTTCATGTTGTTCTACAAACTGGGTGACTTAAACAACAGAAATTTATTGTCTCGCAAATCTGGAAGCTAGAAGTCTGAGAGCAAGGTGTTGGCAGAGTTGGCTTTTTCTGAGGGCTGTGAAGGAGAATCTGTCCACGCCTCTCTCTGAGCTTTTGATGATTTGCTGGCATCACCCCAATCTCTGCCTTCATCTTTACATGGCGTTTTCCCTGTGTGCATGTTCATGTCCAAATTTCCCATTTTTATAAGGACACCAACCACATTGGACTAGGGGCCCACCCACTCCAGGATGACCTCATCTTAACTAATCATATCGGCAAAGACCCTATTCCCACATAAGGTCACATTCTGAGGTACTAGGGCTTAGGACTTCAGTGAAAGAATTTTGAAGGGACACAATTCAATCCATAACAGGGAGGAATGTGGGATAACCCAGGAAGTTCATACAAGATCTGGGAAATGCAGAACTCTGCATGGTCTGCAGCCTGCATCGTGCCCGTGTCATGAACAGCCTGAATGTTGGGATCATGTATGTTGACAGTATGTTACTAGTTACTGGTGTGGAGGTCCCATTTGCACCAAAGACTGGTGAGGCCTGGGGAAAGTAGCTTGGGTACAAAATGCTTGGCGCGTGTCTGGTCCTTAGTCTATGACAGCTCCTTGTCACCCACCCCCTAACTCCCTGTGTTCCAGCTGAGCACGTTCTCTCCTTCATCCTCTGTAGATTTTGTTTTTTGCAACCACCTTCCAGGGCCATTTCTTCCAGGTTCAGCCAACCCTGTTTTCAAAGATCAACCTACACGCTTCCTGTGGCTGAAGCCCTCTGCTTCCCAAAGCCCTGTCAGATCCCTGCCTCTAGAGGTACCTGTCGAGACTCATAGGAGGCATGCTGTATCTGACCCCCTTTATCTTTTAGCAGCCTCGGTGCCAGGGGAATTGCCAGGTGAAATATATCACCTCTGAGAAGTGAGAAAATTCCTTAACAGCAAAAGGTGTTGTTTTCACTTAGCATGTGTTTAAATTTTTACACAATGCACAAACCTGTGGAAATCACAGACTCTCAGATGGGTGTTTGATATCCAGAGTCACCATATTTTCCTCGCCAAGTCACTGGAGGTGGCGTGGTGTGTGTGTTTGGTTGGGGTGGGGTGGTACTAGGGTTCTGATGGAAGGAATATCGTGTGCTCACAGGTCCAGCATGGCGCCTGCCGGGATCTGGGCATCAGAGAAAGTCAGCTCATCTCTGAAATGTGTATTTATTCATCTGTATGCTTGAAGGATTCTCTTTTTTCAGCTATGTGTCCTTCCCATGTAAGCTTGGCTCCAGACTGCCCAGGGCAAGGGCAGGCTGAGTAAGTATATTTCTCTCAGGCTAGTGGAGTTATACTGGGGTCTCCTCCATCCTCCTTCAAACCTGACACAACAACCATGTTCTAGAACCACAGAATCAGGACCAAGCTGTGTCATAAGCTTTCCATGACAATGCCTTCTTTCCCTCTCTTTCTTCCTTCCTGGTGTAAGTATATATGGAGTATCTACCATATGCCAGGCACTGTGCTGGGTGAAGGATACAAGGTAAGCACCAAGCCATCTTGGGTTTCTGGTCTGGTGGGGCAGGCAGAGCCCCCAAACTTTCAATCCAGGACTGTCCTTCAGTCCCATGATTATTGACCGTAAGAAGGTGCTACCCATAGTGAGGCATGTGTATCCATCTCCAGCCTTGATCCGAGACAATCTGCAATTAGGGATTTCAACTCCTGGAGGTAATACAAGGCTAGGTAACAGAAGTGAGTGAAGCAGACTAGTTAAGGATGACAAGTGGGAGCTTGGCCATAGGAGAGCTGATGCCGGGTCCAAAGTGGCTGGGCTATTATTTAGCTCTGATTGTGGTCAAGCAGAAATTGAGGACCCATGCTGGAACCTTCAGATGCTTTTGCAGATTTTTATGAGAAATCTCCTGATTTTTAAATATTAAAAGCCAATCATTTAAAAAAAAAGAATATTAAAAACAAATGAGCAAAAAAACACATTGGGCAATGCAAGTCAGATATGTCAACTGATCAGATTCGATTTGCAGACCAAAAGGACGGCAAGTGCATTGACCAAGCAGGGCCCTACCCACATACAGACTTTCCGAGATGGACCATCACTGCTAGCTTCTGCTGGATCCCAGGTTTAATTGGTGACATCAGAGGCGGGAAAGCCCCATAGCGGGCGTCCCTCTGCTGCCTGCCGTGAAATGCAAGTATGAAGTTCATAAATATCCATGACATGAAAATCTCTGTCACCGACTCAGTATTGACTTATAATGGCTGCTGATGAATTTTACACAAGACAGTTAAATAGGAAGCTATAACAACTGAAGTGCCTAGAATCCAGCGGATGAATTTGTTAATTACTCTTCCTCATTTCAACGACTGGTCTCAGGCATTGCTGGGTAACAGAGCAGCGACAATCTAGCCCCAAATTCATTCGTTTCCTTAAAAACTGCTACTGAACCTCTACTTAAGGTGGGCATTGTGACCCCCAGTTGGGATGGTGAGTCCTTGCCCTAGGGGTCCGCACTCTCCTAGAGGAGTAGAGTCAACCGTCAGTCAAAATGCCTGAATTGTGCACCGGCTGTGAGGGGGGCAGGCTAACCCTGGAAATCTATACAGTAAATTACGTTCTTTTGTGGGTGAAGAGGTCGCGTATGTGGCTCACGTTTCATTGGAAGTCAATGCTGGATTTTCTGGATTCATCCCCCATGCCACAGAGATTTAATGGACAAAACCAGATCTGGTGGGAGAAATTTGCAACATTTTTGTTCTGAAGAAATATTGAATCTTAGTTAATTTGTTTTCTAGGAACTGTAATAAGCATGGAAAATTTAATATTTTAAATGCCTTGAATGTATTTAAGACTGTCCAAGTGTTTCAAAAAGGTCATATTGTATTTCACACAAAAAAAGGAGTCACCCGCCTTTCTTTCTAACTGCTTTCCAGATAGTTCTTTTCATTTAAATCTCACACAGAACACTGTAAGATCATCAATGAATGCTGAAGCTATAAAAAATAACTCTTAAATTTCCACAGTGAATGAATAGCAGGTGGTGGACACTCTGGAGAGAGAGGGCAAATTCTCTGCTCTCTGACTGTAGGCAAGACGGAGGCAGAGGGAGGGTGGAGGCGCAACTTAGAGACCTGGGTCTGCCTGGGTCCTGGCATCACTTTTTGACAGCTTCCATGGATCCTCCTGGGGGCCTTCAAGCATAGGTAGAGACAAGGACTGGTTAAGAATTAACGACAACTTGGAACCAGCAGGAAAGCTGAGACTCTGGCCCTGACCCATTGAGGAATGGGGCTCCATTCAGGCCGAAGACTGTATCCTCCAGTAGGGTCTGGATGGCTCTGGGGCCCATGTGTCCTTCCCCCAGCGCTGTCTCCTCCAGCCAGGATGGCTTCTGTCCTTCTACTGGGTTAGTCCCACATTTGAGCCTCTCCTCGTGGAATCATTGAATCAGCCTCCTCCACTGCACATGCGCCAAAGTCGTCTACCTCTGAGGCCAGCTTTAGTCCTACGGAGCCTTCTCTTCCAGGAAGCCCTTCCTATTTACTTCAGCTCCCTTCTGGAAGCTCCTGAACACAAGCATTTATTGAGTGCCTACCACATACCTGGGGTTTTATCTATAAATTAGGTTCTTTCATTCTCACCGCAACCCAGCATAGAAAGTCTCCTTCACAGATGAGAACACAGTGGGTCAAAGAAGCTCCCCACGAGGTGTGGGGCCGCCCAGCTACTAAGTGGTAGGTGTGGAGTCTGACCTCGTAGCGTTTTCCCTTTCTGGAAAGAAGTCACTCATTTTCTATATGGTGCTTCTGTACCATGTACAGAAAAAGATCTCGATTCTTTTTCAAAGCATTTTTACGGATTCATGCGTTTTGTCTTAAAACTTCCTCTCTTTAATATCTTGATAAATGGAATTACCATCTACCAAGTGTTTTGATCCAGAAATCCAGGAAGTTTCCTAGATTTTTCCCTTTCTTGTACTCCTCACACGCTACACGTAATCAATGCCTGAAATCCCACCTCCCCATTATCTCACCAATGTGCCTTTTTCTTGCCTTATAGTTTACCTGGAAAATTGCCATAGCTCCTAACTGGCTCCCCTCCGATCCAGCTTCCATAAGGTGGCCAGAAAGTTCTTTCTATAAAGCTAAGCTGATCATGCTACCGCAGTGCTTAAAATCCTTTAGTGGTTAGCATTTACCTTCAAATAAACTCCAACCACTTCAGCTTCAGCACCAAAGTCTCTCTGTATGGGGCCCCGGTTTCTTCTCCCACATATCCACCCACCAGCCTCCCATGCAGAGGCCCTTGCAGGGCCCAAGGCCAGCTTTAGTCTTTTCACATGGGGTAGGTTTCTCTTTACCTCCCTCTTCATCTCATCTCTACCTGTAACAGTCACAGTCCCAGGAGGAAAGAGGAGAGGTGGGTAAACAGACTGCTGACCAGGGTGAGGTTCAGGTGTAGAGAAACCACAGTGACTGGGGCAGGGGCCAGGGACACAGACAGCACCCCAGAGACTGGGTGGGGGTGAGGAAGCAGTCTCAGAGATCTGAAGCCAGAGGCTGTGATGACCGGGCCACCTGACAGGACATCCGGCCCTTGGTCAAGGGCACATCCGCCTGCAGTGGCCAAGCAAGGAGGGTGCCAGGGCAGTGAATAACCTGGCGTCACTCTCCTTCCTTCCCCTGAGCACCTGCCTGGCCCCACTGGCTGAACCAGCTGGAAGCCAGAGGGCAGGGCACAGAGTAAGACAGGAGACGAGGGTTCTGGAGGGGAAGAGGCCCCTGTACCGAGCACACTACTCATCCCTTGAACCAGGCCAGGCCACCTTGTCTGGGAGGCCCTCTTGACCACTCCATCCTCGGCTAACTCAGGTGTCCCTCCTCCGTGCTCCCAGTGCTTCATGACGGGCTCAGTTTGGGGGATCAGAGAAGGGGCATTGAGAACGCGCATGGACGTATCTTTTTACATTTCCCTGGTGGCCTGTCTCCCCTCCATCATGGGTAACGGGCTTCACATATTTACAGTTTTCTACCTCAGGTAGGCTTTCTCTGATTTGTTTTGCCAAAAATAATTACCTGGAAGCGTCCAAAGCCCTCCGTGGTTTAGATTTCAGGGTCTGGAGATTGTTAGATTCTGCAGGGTTTTAGATTTCCCTGTGATTCCCTTCTTCACCCCAGCAATGACACATGTAAACACAGCAGCCTCTTCCTGTGCCCAGACGAGAGTCATGAGGGCGCTGAGCACACGCTACATCTAGGCCCTGTGCTCAGAACTTCCAGGCTTACCTAAGTCATCAGAAGTCCTAGGAGGTAGTGACATAATTCCAGTTTGACAAATGAGGACGTGAAGGTTCCTGACCATACACAGTGCCACACATTTACTAAATGGTAGAACCAGGACTGGGGTAAGAAATTTAGGAGCTTCATGAACTAAAAATGCTCTGCAGGGAGACCTTCAAGATGGCAGAGGAGTAAGCCATGGAGATCGCCTTCCTCCACACAAATACATCAAAAATACATCTACACGTGGAACAACTCCTACAGGACACCTACTGAACGCTGGCAGAAGACCTCAGACTTCCCAAAAGGCAAGAAAATCCCCACGTACCTGGGTAGGGCAACAGAAAAAGGAATAAACAGAGACAAAAGAATAGGGACAGAACCTGCACCTCTGGGAGGGAGCCGTGAAGGAGGAAAGGTTTCCACACACTAGGAGCCCCTTCCCGGGAGGAGACTGCGGGTGGCGGAGCGGGGGAGCTTCGGAGCTGCGGAGGAGAGCACAGCAACAGGGGTGCGGAGGGCAAAGCGGGGAGATTCCTGCACAGAGGATCGGTGCCGACCAGCACTCACCAGCCTGAGAGGCTTGTCTGCTCACCCGCCGGGACGGGCGGGGGCTGGGAGCTGAGGCTCAGGCTTCGGAGGTCGGATCCCAGGGAGAGGACTGGAGTTGGCTGCGTGCACACAGCCTGAAGGGACTAGTGCGCCCCAGCTAGCCGGGAGGGAGTCCGGGAAAAAGTCTGGACATGCCTAAGAGGCAAGAGACCACTGTTTCGGGTGCGCGAGGAGAGGGGATTCACAGCACCACCTAAATGAGCTCCAGAGACGGGCGGGAGCCGCGGCTAAAAGCGCGGACCCCAGAGACGGGCATGAGACGCTAAGGCTGCTGCTGCCACCACCAAGAAGCCTGTGTGCGAGCACAGGTCACTCTCCACACTCCTTTTCCGGGGAGCCTGTGTGGCCCGCCACTGCCAGGGTCCCAGGATCCAGGGACAACTCCCCCAGGAGAACGCACGGCGCACCTCAGGCTGCTGCAACGTCACAACGGCCTCTGCCACCGCACGCTCGCCCCGCACTCCGTGACCCTCCCTACCCCCGGCCTGAGTGAGCCAGAGCCCCCGAATCAGCGGCTCCTTTAATCCCGTCCTGTCTGAGCGAAGAACAGACGCCCTCCGGTGACCTACACGCAGAGGCGGGGTCAAATCCAAAGCTGAGCCCCTGGGAGCTGTGAGAACAAAGAAGAGAAAGGGAAATCTCTCCCAGCAGCCTCAGGAGCAGCAGATTAAATTTCCACAATCAACTTGATGTACCCTGCATCTGTGGAATACCTGAATAGACAACGAATCATCCCAAACTGAGGAGGTGGACTTTGGGAGCAAGTGTAGACTTGGGGTTTGCTTTTGGAATCTACTTTGTTTCTGGTTTTATGTTTATCGTAGTTTAGTATTTAGAGTTTATTATCATTGGTAGATTTGTTTATTGATTTGGTTTCTCTCTTCGTTTTTCTTAATATATATATATTTTTCCTTTTTCTCTTTTTGTGAGTGTGTAAGTGTATGCTTTTTTGTGTGATTTTGTCTGTATAGCTTTGCTTTTACCATTTGTCCAGGGATCTGTCTGTTTATTTTATTTTTTTAGGTATAGTTTTTAGCGCTTGTTATCACGGGTGGATTTGTTTTTTGGTTGGGTTGCTCCCTTCCTTTATCTTCTTTTCTTTTTTCTTTTTAAAATTACTTTTAAATTTTTGATAATATCTTTTTTATTTCAATAACTTTACATTATTATATTATATTTTATTTTTTTTTTCTTTTTTTCTCCCTTTTCTTCTGAGCCATGTGGCTGACAGGGTCTTGGTGCTCTGGTCGGGTGACAGGCCTGTGCCTCTGAGGTGGGAGAGCTGAGCTCAGGACATTGGTCCACCAGAGACCTCCCGGCTCCACGTAATATCAAACGGTGAAAGCTCTCCCAGGGATCTCCATCTCAATGCTAAGACCCAGCTCCACTCAATGACCAGTAAGCTCCAGTGCTGGACCCCTATGCCCAACAAGTAGCAAGACAGGAACACAACCCCAGCCATTAGCACAGAGGCTGCCTAAAATCATACTAAGGTCACAGACACCCCAAAACACACCACCAGATGTGGTCCTGCCCACCAGAAAAACAAGAGCCAACCTCATCCATCAGAAAACAGGCAACAGTCCCCTCCACCAGGAAGCCTACACAACCCACTAAACCAGGCGTAGCCACTGGGGGCAGACACCAAAACCAGTGTGAACTACGAACCTGCAGCCTGTGAAAAGGAGACCCCCAAACACAGTAAGTTAACCAAAATGAGAAGATAGAGAAATACACAGCAGATGAAGGAGCACAGTAAAACCCCACCAGACCAAATAAATGAAGGGGAAATAGGCAGTTTACTGGAAAAAGAATTCAGAGTAATGATAGTAAAGATATCCAAAATTTTGGAAGTAGAATGGAGAAAATACAAGAAATGTTTAGCAAGGACCTAGAAGAATTAAAGAGCAACAAACAATGATGAACAACACAATAAATGAAATTAAAGTTTCTCTAGAAGTAATCAATACCAGAATAATGGAGGCAGAAGAATGGATAAGTGACCTGGAAGATAAAATAGTGGAAATAACTACCACAGGGCAGAATAAAGGAAAAAGAATGAAAAGAATTGAGGACAGTCTCAGAGACCTCGGGGACAACATTAAACACACCAACATTTGAATTATAGAGGTCCCATAAGAAGAAGAGAAAAAGAGAGGGACTGAGAAAATATTTGAAGAGATTATAGTTGAAAACTTCCCTAACATGGGAAAGGAAATAGTCAATCAAATCCAGGAAGGGCAGAGAGTCCCATACAGGATAAATCCAAGGAGAAACACCCAAAGACATATATTAATCAAACTATCAAAAATAAAATACAAAGAAAAAATATTGAAAGCAGCAAGGGAAAAGCAACAAATAACACACAAGGGAATCCCCATAAGGTTAACAGCTGATCGTTCAGCAGAAACTCTGCAAGCCAGAAGGGAGTGGCAGGAAATATTTAAAGTGACGAAAGGGAAAAAACCCACTACCCAGCAAGGATCACTTTCAGATTCAACAGAGAAATTAAAACCTTTACAGACACACAAAAGCTAAGAGAATTCAGCACCACCAAACCAGCTTTACAACAAATGCTAAAAGAAATTCTCTAGGCAGGAAACACAAGAGAAGGAAGAGACCTACGATAACAAACCTGAAACAATTAAGAAAATGGTAAAGGGAACATATATATTGAGAAGTACCTTAAATGTAAATGGATTAAATGCTCCAACCAAAAGGTATAGACTGGCTGAATGGATACAAAAACAAGACCCATATAGATGCTGTCTACAAGAGACCCACTTCAGACCTAGGGACACATACAGACTGAAAGTGAGGGGATGGAAAAAGATATTCCATGCAAATGAAAATGAAAAGAAAATTGGAGTAGCAATTTTCATATCAGACAAAATAGACTTTAAAATAAAGACTAGTACAAAAGACAAAGAAGGACACTACATAGTGATCAAGGGATCAATTGAATAAGAAGACATAACAATTGTAAATATTTATGCACCCAACATAGAAGCACCTCTATACGTAAGGCAAATGCTAACAGCCATAAAAGGGGAAATCGACAGTAAAACAATCAAAGTAGGGGACTTTAACACCCCACTTTCACCAATAGACAGATCATCCAAAAGGAAAATAAATAAGGAAACACAAGCTTTAAATGATACATTAAACAATACGAACTTAATTGATATTTATAGGACATTCCATCCAAAAACAACAGAATACACTTTCTTCTCAAGTACTCATGGAACATTCTTCAGGATAGATCATATCTTGAGTCACAAATCAAGCCTTGGTAAATTTAAGAAAATTGAAATCACATGGAGTACCTCTTCCAACCACAATGCTATGAGACTAGATATCAATTACAGAAAAAATCTGTGAAACATACAAACACATGGGGGCCAAACAATACACTACTAAGTAACCAAGAGATCACTGAAGAAATCAAAGAGGAAATTTAAAAAAATACCTAGAAACAAATGACAATGAAAACATGATGACCCAAAACCTATGGGATGCAGCAAAAGCAGTTCTAAGGGGGAAGTTTATAGCAATAGAATCCTACCCCAAGAAACAAGAAACATCTCAAAAAAACAACCTAAATTTACACCTAAAGCAATTAGAGAAAGAAGAACAAAAAAACCCCAAAGGTAGCAGAAGGAAAGCAATCATAAAGATCAGATCAGAAATAAATGAAAAAGAAATGAAGGAAATTATAGCAAAGATAAATAAAACTAAAAGCTGTTTTCTTGAGAAGATAAACAAAATTGATAAGTCATTAGACAGACTCATCAAGAAAAAGGAGAAGACTCAAATCAATAGAATTAGAAATGAAAAAGGAGAGCTAACAAATGACACTGCAGAAATACAAAGGATCATGAGAGATTACTACAAGCACCTGTATGCCAAAAAATTGGACAACCTGGAAGAAATGGACTCATTCTTAGAAATGCACAACCTTCTGAGACTGAACCAGGAAGAAAGAGAAAATATAAACAGACCAATCACAAGCACTGAAATTGTGACTGTGATTAAAAATCTTCCAAAAAACAAAAGCCCATGACCAGATGGCTTCACAGGTGAATTCTAACAAAGATTTAGAGAAGCACTAACACCTATCCTTCTCAAATTATTTGAAAATAGAGCAGAGGGAGGAACACCCCCAAACTCATTCTACAAAGCCACCATCACCCTGATACCAAAACCAGACAAAGATGTCACAAAGAAAGAAAACTACAGGCCAATATCACTGATGAACATAGATGCAAAAATCTTCAACAAAATTCTAGCAAACAGAAGCCAACTGCACTTTATTTTTTTAACATCTTTATTGGAGTATAATTGCTTTACAATGGTGTGTTAGTTTCTGCTTTATAACAAAGTGAATCAGTTATACATATACATATGTTCCCATATCTCTTCCCTCTTGCGTCTCCCTCCCTCCCACCAAACAAAAAATCTACAAACAATAAATGCTGGAGAGGGTGTGGAGAAAAGGGAACCTTCTTGCACTATTGGTGAGAATGTGAATTGGTACAGTCACTATGGAGAACAGTATGGAGGTTCCTTAAAAATCGAAAAATAGAACTACCATACGACCCAGCAATCCCACTAGTGTGCATATACCCTGGGAAAACCATAATTCAAAAAGAGTCATGTACCACAATGTTCATTGCAGCTCTATTTGCAATAGTCAGGACATGGAAGCAACCTAAGTGTCCATCCACAGATGAATGGATAAAGAAGATGTAGCACATATATACAATGGAATATTACTCAGCCATAAAGGGAAACGAATTTGAGTTATTTGTAGTGAGGTGGATGGACCCAGAGCCTGTCATACAGTGAAGTAAGTCAGAAAGAGAAAAACAAATACCATATGCTAACACATATGTATGGAATCTGAAAAAAAAAGAAAGGTTCTGAAGAACCTAGGGACAGGACAGGAATAAAGACACAGATGTAGAGAATGGACTTGAGGACATGGGGAGTGGGATGGTTAAGGTGGGACAAAGTGAGAGAGTGGCATGGACATATACACACTACCAAATGTAAAATAGATAGCTAGTGGGAAGCAGCCGCATAGCACAGGGAGATCAGCTCAGTGCTTTGTGACCATCTAGAGGGGTGGGATAGGGAGGGTGGGAGGGAGATGCAAGAGGGAGGAGATACGGAGATACATGTATATGTATAGCTGATTCAATTTGTTATAAAGCAGAAACTAACACACCATTGTAAAGCAATTATACTGCAATAAAGATATTTTAAAAAATGCTCTGCAGCCACAACTTTCCCAATTCAAAATATAAATAATAAAAAATATTGACAGAAAACCAATGCAGATGATGGAAGTAAAATACTTTCTAAGCTTTAGAATTCTAAAGTTCTGGATGCATTTCTCTGAAGCTGGACTTCTCTCCATTTTGTGTGTCCCCTTCCTTTGCTGGTGCCTAAACCACCCCTTGGTGTCCCTATTGGATCATCTGGCCCTGGGTGAGAAGCCTGGAATCTGGGTGGTGGGCTCAGCATCCATGTTCTTAACTACCAGACCCACTGCCAGGCCACCATGGCAAGCACTCCTTTGAGTGTAGAGTGGCCTAGAATATTTCTTCCCGTCTGCAGGTGGCCACTACTGCAGTCATGTGAGTTTGGCTTTGTCTTCCCTCCTGCACATGCTGCCCAGGCCCCATCCAGTGCTGCTACTGCTCTGGGTTGGTCAGTAAGAGCACCCAGGTCACTCCCAGAACTCAGATCACGGCATCTTCCACCTTTCCTAGGTGCCCACTTGTCCCAGAGGCTGGAAGGGAAAAAGCCAAATACAGCAGTCCCCAGTTATCCACGGTTTCAGTTACCTGCGGTCAACTCTGGTCTGAAAATGTTAAATGGAAAATTCCAGAAATAAACAATTCATATGTTTTAAATTGTGCACCATTTTGAGTAGCATGATGAAATCTCATGCTGTCTCGCTCTGTCTGGGATCTCCAACCATCAACATTCTCTGCTCCAGAGACCCAACCTTCGACATCATCAAGGCTCAATGATTCAGTATCACCTGAAGCAGATGATCTTCTTTTTGACATATCCTTAGAAGGTCTGTAGTAGCCAAATGCTATGTCACAGTGCCTACATCATTCACCTCACTTCATCTCATCACGTAGGCATGTTATCATGTCACAGCATCACAAGAAGGGTGAGTACAGTATAGCAAGATGTTTGGAGAGAGAGAGAGAGAGAGAGAGAGAGACCACATTCATATAACTTGAATTACAGTATATTGTTTAAAATTTTCTATTTTATTATTAGTTATTGTTGTTAATCTCTTACTATGCCTAATTTACAAATCAAACCTTATATATATTCTGTATTCAAGTCTTTTACCAAATATATGATTTACAATATTTTCTCCAAGTCTATGGCTTGTCTTTTCATATTTTTAATGGTGTCTTTTGAAGCACAAAGGTTTGCTAATTTTGATGAAGTCCAATTTATCAGTTTTTTATGGGTCATGCCTTTAGTGTCATACTAAGAATTCCTTGTCTTTAAGTTAATGAAGATTTTCTCTTGTGTTAGTCTAAAGATTTATAGTTTTATCTCTTATGTTTAAGTTAATTAATGAACCATTTTGAGTTAGTTTTGGTGTATGTTGTGAGGTGAGTCTATATTTATCATTTTGCATGAGGATATCCAACTATCCTAGCACCATTTGTTGAAAAGACTATCCTTTTCCCACTGAATTAACATGGTATCTGTGTTGAAAAATCACTTGATCAAAAATGTAAGGGCTTATTTCTAGACTCTCATTTCTGTTCCATTGACCTATATTCCTACCCTCCCACCAGTACCCCCACTGTTTTGATTACTGTAGATTTATAGTAAAGTTTTTAAATCACAAAGTCTAAGTCTTCCAACTTTGTTCTTCCTTTTCAAAATTGTTTTGGCTATTCCGGGTCCTTTGACCAGCTTGTCAATTTTTGCAAATAAAAGCCTGCTGAGATTTTTATAGGGATTGCATTGACTATATAGATCCAGTTGTGGAGAACTGTCACTGTAATAATAGTGAATCCCCCAATCCATGAACTTGGATTTATTTAGATATTTATTTAGCTATTGCTTATTTTTTTCTCATCAATTTTTTCCATAGTTTTCAGTGAACAAGTCTTGTACTTCTTTTGTTAAATTTGTTCCTGGATACATTATTATTTTTGATGCTATTTTGAATGGAATAATTTTCTTATTTTTATTTTTGTATTGTTCACTGCTAGCATA
This sequence comes from Orcinus orca, assembly GCF_937001465.1. NCBI lineage: Eukaryota > Metazoa > Chordata > Mammalia > Artiodactyla > Delphinidae > Orcinus > Orcinus orca. Next base: position 28,631,011 of record NC_064563.1, read on the forward strand.
TAAAAATACAATTGATTTTTTAATATTGATCTTGTGTCTTTGACTTGCTAAACTCATTCATTAGTTCTAGTAGAATTTTATTGATTCTGTAGGATTTTCTACATCCAGATTCGTGTTGTCTGTGAATAAGAACGATTTTTATTTCTTCCTTTCCAAACTGCATGTCTTTAATAATTTTTGTTGTTGTTGTTGTCTTATTTCACTGACTTAGAAACATCAGTTCAATGTAGAATAGAAGTGCCGAGGGTGGACATTCTTACCTTGTTCTCATTTTGTGGGGAAAGCTTCCAGTCTTTCATCATTAAATATATTAGTTGTAGTTCTTTTTTTTGGTAAATTCTCTTTATTAGGTTGAAGATGTTTCTCTATTTTTAGTTTGAGTGGACGTTGAATTTTTTCACATGCTTTTTCTGCATCTACTGAGATGATCACGTAGCTTTTGTCCTTGCCAATTTTTCCCATTCTAATAAGATGGTGTAGTATATTAATTGGTTTTTGGATGTTAATGCAGCCTTTGATTCCTGGGGAAAATTTCAGTTAGTCATGATGTATAATCCTTTTTATGTGTTGCTGGATTTGACTTGTCATATTATGAGAATTTTTGCATCTATGTTCATGAGAGATATTGGTCTGTGGTTTTCTTTTTTTTTTTATTTTTATTGGAGTATGTTTGTTTTATAGTGTTGTGTTAGCCTCCACTGCCCAACAAAATGAATCAGCCATACACATACAGATATCCCCTCCCTTTTGGACTTCCCTCCCATTTAGGTTATGGTCTGTGGTTTTCTTATGATGTCTTTGCGTGACTTTGGTATAATACTGGCCCCATAAAATGAGGTGAGAAGTGCTTCCTCCTCCTTTAGTTCCTGAAGAGTTTGTGAAGAACTGGTGTTATCTTCTTTAAACATGCGCTAGGATTCACCAGTAAAATCATCTGGGCCTGGGCTTTTCTGTGGGAACATTTTAAATTACTAATTCAATATATTTGCTTGCCAGAGGTCTATTCAGATCTTATATTTCTGTTTGAGTCAGTTATTTGTGTCTTTTTAGAAATTTTTCCATCATTGAAGTTGTCTAATTTATTGATACAAACTTGTTCATAACATTCCCTCAGTTTTTTGCATGCCTTTGGTCAATTTCCAGAGTCCAGAAATGGTTATTTATAATTTTTTTTAATTTAATTGTCCTTAAAATTTTTTTATTATCATTTTTAGTTTTTAAATTAAAAAATTTAAAATTATTTATTATTATTAGTTATTATTGTCCTTTTCGAGGAGAGTATTTGCAAAGCTCCTCACTCCACCCTCCTCTTCCGGCTCTGATACCATATCCTCATTTCTCAGTGAAGGACTTAGTGTGGATGAGTAGGTCAGACATTTGGGCTTCTATTCCAATGACAACTCCTCCGAGAGGCTTTTCTTGGTCATTCTCCTCTCAAAAGCCTCCTCTCTCTCCCCTCCCCCCAGGTACTTAGGATCACATCAGTCAGTTTTAATGTATCATACTGCTAATCACTATCTGAATTTCTTCGGTCAGCTTTTTACTTATTTATTGTCTGTTTCTTGCTCCATGCCTCCCTCAAGCCTCCCTGCCAGAATATTAGTGCCGTGAAGGTAGAGGCTGCCCTCAACTCTATCTGGAGCTGCTCACCTCAAGGGGCCTGATAAATACCTGCTGATGAATGAGGGAATGAAGGAATAAAGAAAGGAAGGGTTATAGGAGGAGTAAGGCCTTGCTTTCCAGACCAGTGGTTTTCTTTTTTTCTTTTTTTTTTTTGCGGTACGCAGGCCTCTCACTGCTGTGGCCTCTCCCATTGCAGAGCACAGGCTTCGGACGTGCAGGCTCAGCGGCCATGGCTCACGGGTCCAGCCGCTCCGCGGCACGTGGGATCCTCCCGGACCGGCGCACGAACCCGCGTCCCCTGCATCGGCAGGCGGACTCCCAACCACTGCGCCACCAGGGAAGCCCAGACCAGTGGTTTTCTTATCCTCTATTCTTCCTTCCTAAATTATAAATGTGTTCCCAGGAGCACAATGAGGGGAAAACTAATATACGTGGAGCTTTACTGCCCAAGAGAGGCAGTAGACATTTACTGCACATTTCTAAGACTCCCTTGCAGTTAGGTTGGGGCCAAGTGACTAGTTCTGGCCAGTAGAATGTAACTGGAAGTGAGCATATTATGTCTTGACTGTCCTAACTCAGCAAGATAGATATTTAAAGATGAAGCTGCTGAGGGTCAGAGCTTAAGCAAGATGACCAACCTCACCCAACTGATAAAAGGTGAAGCCAGCCTTATTTCTAAACCTAGTTCAAAAGATTTGGGATCCTTCTGCATTTTCATTATTCCAGGCAACCTACATGGGAGTAATTAAGTCATTAAGTTATTATAAACAATTAACACCATAAATGGTTTATTGTGAGTTAGGCAGAGAATCAAAAGTCCCATTTCGTTTTCCTTCTACTTCTTTAATATGAGTACACATAACGTTCAGCGTCAGCGCAGCCCTGGCTAACTATCAAAATGATTTTTACGTTGACTTAATTAAAATTTAGGACAGAAGAGCTAGTTGAGTGTGGAAATGGTTCATTATATGATGTTCAAGGTTTAAATGTAAGCCTTGTGCTTGAGCACTTCAAATGCTTTTGTTCGTTCACTTAATCACTCATTCATTTACCCACCAAACATTTTTTTCTGGTTTGATTTCCTCTCACTCCCCTCTAGGGGAGGCAGAGATGAGGACACTCAGCCCCTGCCCTGAAGAGCCGAGTCCAGAGGGAGACAGGACAACAGGCTTCTTTACCCCCACAAACACCAGCAAATAAACCACCATCTCCTGCCTCTGCACTAATTCCCAGGGCAGTGTTCCTGGAAGATATTGCCGGGGGGTCATGGGGTGACTGCAGACTTGGAGATGACATCTTTGATTGACAGAACCTTTGCTCTTGGCATAGATGCCTGCATGTCATAAGGTTTGGCTGCCATCCTGCCTGGGAGGGCCATTTGGCTGTGGTCTTTGTGCTATTTTTTTTGCCTCCTGATGACTGCCTCGGAGTGCGCCTGTGCGGGGAGCCCCACCGCCCCCGACCTCACTGCATCAGCACCTACAAAACCAAGGGCTGAACTAAACCAGCCTTTCCCTCCTCAGGTGCACATCATCTGTGGCATTTAAAAACCACCCATGCTGTTATCCCACCCCCAGACTAACAGGATCAAAATATGGAAGTTGGGGGATTGGAATGATGGAGTGGGAGATAGCAGTAGAGGATTGATACTTCTGAAAAAGCTCCCAGGGAACGGTCATGAGCTGCCAGGATTGGGAACTAGAGTAATATTAATCTAGAATAATCTCTTGGGTCCCTGCCAGCTTTGTGCGGAGGTTAGAATATGCAAGACATGATCGAAGAAATGGTCTTAGTCTCGAATCATTTCCATGGCTGAAAGGTGTTCCTAATGCCTTGTTTTTCATATTGCCTTATGTTTTCCTAAGTGCTTTCATATTCATTAAGGGAATGATCTTTAAATACTAATACTACAGCAAGATAGGTCATTTTAGGCATTTTTCGGTGAAAAATTTTATAGATGAAAAATCCCCCTCAAAAGGAGAGTTCAGTCTCTCCCAAGGTCACCAACTATTTAGCCACAGACTGGGATCAGAATCCAGCCAGGCTGTGGACCTTCAGCCCAGAGCCCCTTCCAGGAGCTCTCACTGCTCCCTAAAGCCAGGAAGGTTCTGGGAAGTTTTTGCAAGGGGATGGGGAATGGGGTTGGCCATGTCTCCCTGACACTGCGAGAGACCGGGGAGACAGGCTTCACAGAATTCTCAGCGGAGGAGACGTGTTGATGGGCCATCTCCTGACATACAGCATGGGGAGCCCCAGCCTGCCCAGTTGACACTCCACCAGCCCTCGGTCTGATGGAGGATGAAAGACGTCTTAAGCCTGATGCGGACGCGGCGAGAGCAGCCTCCCTCAGTGTCAGCCCGGCCAATGCTGTAACAGGAAGAGACGTTCTCTCTAGGGCACTTCAGACTTAACCCCTTGCTATTGGATAATGGGCTGTCAGAATCTATAAAAAAGTCTGCATTTCTGCCATACAATTCAGAAATGCATCATCCTTTCCTCAGTATTAAGTCTCCGCGGCTGGTCAGCTAGGCACTGCATTAAATGGCTCAGATGGAGAAGTCTGAATCCCTGGAGCACCCTGGCGACCCTTGGCCAGGCTGGAAATAATGGCACCCAGATTCCCCCAAACCACAGTCCTCTGTGTCCTGCATAAAATAATCGGAGTTCCAAATACCTCCTTCCCCGAATCTCGTTCTAAAGGCATGTGGAGAAAGCACAAAATGAGGTGGATCCAGTTTCCACTGAGCTCTGACCCCTGTCAGGAGCCGCCTCTTCTCTGCCCAGGCTCTGCGTCGCTGTCTGCACTTGCCTCCCTCACAGATAGGGACCATCTTGGGTCAAGGAGGCAAGTGCCGAGTGACAACAATTATAAAAATCTCTATGCTAGAGGGGCACATACCTGAGGCACCCAGCCCAGAGTGAGACCTGGAAGGCTTCCTGGAGGAGACGTCCAAGCAGCAAGAGGAACACACGGTGCTCCGTGACCACGGGCGGGGATGGGACCACTGGCAGCTGCTTGGTACCCTCCTGGCAAAGCCTCACGCTGCTCCATGAGGTGCCCATGGACGTTCCGTCCGTCTTTAGGAACTGCAGACGAGCCATCTCGTATCACAGCCAGCATCTGCAGGCGGGGCACAGGCCAGGCCTGCGTGGCACCTGTGATTCTTATACTTGAGGGAGGTAGAGTGATTTGTGCATGGGGTCTTCTGGGCCACCCTCAGGACTGGGCTTCAGGAGTCTCTGGGGCTCTGGGCTCAGACCAGATCTGCTCTCTTTTAGGCTCTTCAGGGTTTTTGCCGGGATCTGCTGAACCCTGAGATCATCCGGCTGTGTGTGGGAGGGCTGGCAAGGAACTTCCTGGCCGCATTCGTTCTTCAGCCAAGGGCTGTCCTCATTGTAAGCAGAAGGGTCCCCTGGAGGCTGCAGCCATGGTCACTGAGACGCTGGTCCACACGCTCCCAAGAGGGTTCCCTGGCTTTCCGTCTACAGCAGGACTCCTGGAAAGCTTCTCTGCTGGGGTGGGAGGAGAGGGGAGCTCTCCAGATTTGGGCAGCCTCTCCTGGCAGGCCTCTGTGGTTCTGTCCTCATATCTGTGTGTCTGGACATGAGAGTAACTGTGTCCGTGGGAAAGGGTGTCTAGAGTATGTGCTCACGGAGGTGGCTCTGATGTTGCTGGTCCAGGGCAGCATTCAGACACATGGGGTCAGTTCATCTTTCTGGTCCCTTCTGGCTGGGCAGCATTTAACTGTCTGATGTTAATATCCCTTCGAGGGTAACCACTGCTGTCACTTTAGAAGATTCATGCAACGGAGTACATTTAATTGGCAACATCATTTCAAGCAATTTAACAAAAACTAAGATCTGCTAGACACCTACTATATTCCTGCCGCTCTGCTAGGAACTTTAACATAAAATACCTCGTTTCATCTCTAGTTTCCAGATTGATGTGTAGGGAGTGACTTGCCCAGGACCGCAGAGAAATGAGCTATTACGTGGTTGATCTGAGCTCCAAGCCTGGATCTGCTTTGCCTCATACTGACCGTGTGTCCTGGGGTGTGTTCCTCTGTAAGCCTGTTTCCTCGTGGACGACACCACATGTAACGTGGCTTACAGAGTAACTGGCGCTCAGTTCGTATTCATTCCCAGTTTCCTTTCCCCTTTTCATTGTGTGAAATGATAATGTAAACATTAGTGCAAAATGTTTTAAAAGTTTTCTTTTTTTTTTTGTGGTACGCGGGCCTCTCACTGTTGCGGCCTCTCCCGTTGCGGGGCACAGGCTCCCGACGCACAGGCTCAGCGGCCATGGCTCATGGGCCCAGCCATTCTGCGGCATGTGGGATCTTCCCGGACCAGGGCATGAACCCGTGTCCCCTGCATCAGCAGGCGGACTCTCAACCACTGCGCCACCAGGGAAGCCCCTAAAAGTTTTCTTTTTAATGGAGGACAATTGCTTTCCTAGGTATTACTTAGCTCAGGTCCATAGGGAAAAGCCCTTGATCTGGCCTTAGCTCATGGGGAGTTTTGTCAGTTGCAGGAGCTTTGGGTCCAGGATATCCTCAGGGACCCGCACTGTGGATCCACTCCTGAGCTGTCCATTGGGGGTGATCTCTCTCTCTGCCGACTCCCAGCTCACTTTCTGCTTTCTACTCCCTCTAATAAGGGTCTACACCCGTATTTGTCTTCCCTTCAAATTCCCATGCTTTCCGAGCTGTGGGTCCAAGGCTCTTTGGGCTGCAGGCCACAGTCTCTTCTCTGGAGGAGCTCACAGTCAGTGGGAGAAACAAATGATCAGAATTCAATGTGGCAAGTGCTGGAGGACCAGGGACTGACAAGGGTGGCAGGGGCCCTACCTCAGCTTGCAGGACCCAGGAAGGCTTCTGAGAGGACATAAAGACGTCTGAGCTGTGTCTTCAGTGACATGCATTTCATTAGATGCTCAAAAAACATTGATGGTCATCTTTTCATTCATTCTTATTCAAAGACAAAAGCTTACATTCCTTTACAATTTTAGAAGGCGACAAACAGATGTTCACCTACCAGGAAAGAAGTGCAGCCTTGAGTGGCATAAATTTCTCCTTGTCCTGGACCTGGTCCTCCATCTCCACTCCTCCTGGGAGTAGGAGGTGTAGTGAGTGGGAGACAGGAAGCAGGGCCACCTCAGCCTGCCTTCTGTCACTTGTGCCATGCTTGGGGCCGGCCAGGCCACCTCTCATCCCCCCAACTCACAGGGTGCAGGCAGCAACTTCCTTCTCCAGGACACTTCCTGGGCTGCACCAACCCACACCGACCCTTCATCCCTGAAACATGGAGGCACGTCATGGCCACCCCAGCGTTGTCTGATAAGCCCATATTGCTGACAGTTCTCTACCTACAGACGTATTCACTCAGCACCCTCTTTGTGCCAGATGCCACACTCAATGCTAAGGGCATTTTCTCGTTTTACCCTCACGACAATCCTCTGTGATTGATATTAATAATCCCATTTTACAGACCGAGAAAGAGAGGCTCAAAGAATCAAAACAAGCATGTGAAGTAGCAGACAAATTCCCTGAGTCAAACTATTTATTCAGGAGAGTAAAGGTTCATATTTAAGTTTAAAGAAAAAAAAAATGAGGCGCCACTTTAAAATAAAAAAAAATCCATTCTAAGAAAGTAATTCTTATATCCACGCACAATTTAGTAGCAAAGCCCCTTCTTTCTGTAAAACACCTCAGACTTACACATTAGCTTATCTGCTCTTCTGATAACATAATGGAATCGGGGTGTGGCCTCTCCTTACTGATCAACTCTGAATCCTGCAAGGACGGGCTGAGATCAGTCCTGTGCATCCTCAGACACTTCGTAGAGGCGGGGCATAGGCTGGAGCACGTGATGGGGTCTAAAGAGACGTCCACGCTGAAGGGCATCTGCCAGTGAGCAGTACACCTGTGCAGTGGGCAGGGTCCCCCCTCTAGAAGAGCAGCCTAGCAAAGGTAAGTGTGAAGATGGTGAGGAAGACGTGCCAGGGGAAGCAGTGAGAAAGCAAAGTCTCTCTTCAAGTCTGTCTCGCAGAAGAAAGTGAAAAAGGGTGGCTTTCTGTACTTGATTCCCAGCAACCACAGGCCACTCCAGATTCACCCCTTATGCTTTAAAACACGACACGCCTGTAGTCACAACGCAGGCTGGGGCTGCATGCTTTGGAAGTGGACCTTCACGGTGTCTCCGGAGATGCCGGAGGGGCTGGGGTGGGGTGCGGGAGTCTGGGAGGATGTGGAACAGGTGGAAATCCTCTTTCTCTGACAGTGCCACCCAAAACGCTAGGACATTGGCCAGTGGGGGCTGATTTGGGGGCAATCACACATGGAGTGACACAGAAATGAGGCTTACATTTCACAAGGGTGGTAATGTGGTGGGTACCACTGACTGACAAAGGCTGTAAAGTTTCTTTACAATGAAAGTGCACATTTGACCACACAAAGTATGCAATTTAACCACACAAGGTGTGTAATCTCACAAAGCTAGGTGCACAAACACCCCCAGATGGAAGTCCAGAGTCCTCTCGTGGCCTCAAGCTCTGCCCTGATCCGCGCAACTAGGTGGCGCCATCTTGCGGAGGCTGGATGCTGTCGCGTGTGAGATGCTGCGTTGCCACTTTCAGGAGGGTCTTTCCTAACTGTTTCCAGCCTCACTTCCTCCACCTCTCCCCTCTTCTAGATACCAAGGCTATGTGCCCAGCTACTCTCCAAATACAAGGAGCCATTGCAAAACAAGCCAGCTCACTCCTGAGTGTTAGTGTGTGATGGATGACTTGTTGCCCAGGCTGACCATTTTCCAGTGGGCTCAGCCTTCAGACCTGCCTTAGGTCCACCCTTGTAGTTCAGAGTCTGCAGTCTGATGCAGACTCAGCACTTGGGGCTGTTCCTCTGCCCTGGATCACCAGGCAGCCTGTTAGTTGAACCCAGGCAAAGATGGACAGCACTGCATTGGCATTTGTATAATTACTCCGACAGTATTACTACTTAGAAGTTAAAAAGAACATAAATGGCCCAGAGTAAATACTTTATCATTATCATTTATTATTATTTCATTGTGGCCATCTGAGTAAGCCTTAGAGCTGTGAACAGAGAGTAGATGTTACTAGCAATCTGAGACAGAGGACGCTCTCTGAAAAGATGGGGCATGGCTGAGGATGCCGGGAGGTTGGGTGGGGAGACATGAATTCCTCTCCTATGAAGGAGAAAACTGGGCCCAGTTAGGAAAAAAAAAAAAATCCAATAATAGGTATAATTTTAAAGAGTGGCTTTGAGTAAGTGTGGGACACTGCTGACATTGCCATAAGTGAAAGGGGCTGCTATATTTCTTAGAGAATCTCTTCGGGGTTTAACGAATGGGTAGGAATCTTTTTTTTTTTCTTTTAACATCTTTATTGGAGCATAGTTGCTTTACAATGGTGCGTTAGTTTCTGCTTTATAACAAAGTGAATCAGTTATACATATACATATGTTCCCATATCACTTCCCTCTTGCTTCTCCCTCCCTCCCACCCTTAATTATCACATCCATTGTCAGAATGCAAATGCAGCTGCTAACCCAGCAGCTTTGCTCAAAGTGTGCTAAGTGTGTCCTTATTTACAAGGTAATTGCCCCCAGAGCCTTGCTGTCTATCACAAGGGGTGGGGGGTACGGGGATTCTTAATAGGAATTCCAGGAAACCCTGAGTTTCTAAGCCCAGCTGGGTATTGAAGGGAGAGATTGAGTTGGTCTTAGGACAAAGTCCCACACACCAAAGAGCAATAGGACTTTCCATTATGCCTTCATGAACCCAGCACCTACCCTTTCCAACAAACAACTGTGGATTCAACTGTAGCCCTAGGACCTCCCTTTGGCTTTGATTAATAAAAAATATTAAAGATCGTTTTATAATTAAAAGCTATCAGTTGTTGAGTCCTGGGACATGCATCATCTCTTTTAACTGTCACAGCAACACTCTGGTGGGTCCAATATTATCCTTATTTTTGAAGCAGGAAAACTGAGGTTTAGTAAGCTTCACTCAACCGTCACAGGTCACTCATTGGGATTAGACCGGGTCTGGTTCACTTTCTTGTCCAGGTGTGTTACTCAGGTACACTCTTTGCTACAGGTTAAACCATGGCTGATTTTCTCCCTAAATTATCCAGCTTTATTCCTCTTCACGTAGTTGATACACCTATATCAGTGCTCCAGGAATTTTAACTTGTTCATAGTCCCCAAGTACAATGTGTGAGCTCATGCCCTATGCCTTTGCACTTGTTGTTCCCTTTACTTGAAACCTGTTAAGAAAAAAATACCGGGCTTCCCCGGTGGTGTAGCGGTTAAGAATCCACCTGCCAATGCAGGGAACACGGGTTCGAGACCTGGTCCGGGAAGACCCCACATGCCGCGATGCAACTAAGCTCTCGTTCTAGAGTCTGAGAGCCATGACTACTGAGCCCGTGTGCCACAACTACTGAAGCCAGCGCACCTAGAGCCTGTGCTCCGCCACAAGAGAAGCCATCGCAATAAGAAGCCCGTGTGCCGCAATGAAGAGTAGCCCCTGCTCGCCACAACCAGAGAAAGCCCACGCACAGCAACGAAGACCCAACACGCCAAAAAATAAAATAATAAATAAATACATAAATACATAAATTCTAAAAAGAAAAGAAAAAAATACCAAAACTTGGAAATAAGTTAATCAACGATTAGGTGATCCTTTAATGTCATCATGCAGCAGTTTCTACAGCTTGTGGGCCAGATCTAGCTAACCACTTGTTTTTATAAATAAAGTTTTATTGAAACCTAGCCACACCCATTTATTTAACTATTGTCTAGGGCAGTTTTTGTGCTGTGATAGCAGAACTGAGTAGTTACAATACTCACGAAGTCTAAAATATTTACTATCTGGGTCTTTCTAAGTATAGTTTGCTGACCCTTGCTCTAGGGGGACTTGGCTGTGTTTTTCTTACTGCTTACTATTGATTAGGTCCCAGATATTTCATATTCTGTAAAGGTTAGAGGTTAACATATAGAAAACATACATTTTCTGGTAAGGAACAGATGCTGGTAGAAAAGAATCTCAGAAGTTATAAGTTATAGTTTCATTGCCCTGCAGAAATTACCCAGCTTTGCATCTAATTTATCTATCTCTTCTCAGAATTTCTTTTTATTTCACAGACTACATAAAATCCCAGTTCTCATATTCTCTTTTGTACTGATTTTGTCATCTTGCTGGTTTCCTCATTGACAAGTTAAATGAAACTCTGATACATTCCCTCTCTCTCCCTCTCTCTCTCGCCTCATATTGAGATATGTCTTTTGACAAGCTCTTCTATCCTCTTCTAATCATATGTCAATACTTAACCTGAGTCGTCCCCCTCTTTGGGCAATCTTCCCTCATCCCATCCTGGTTACTGGCCCCTCTCCCTGCCCCTGAAGCATCCTGAGTACCCTTCCCCCAGCACTAATTCTCTTAGGTTGGGAGTGATACAAGGGATGCTGGGCCAATAAGGACTAAGCTTTCTGTGGGGTCTGAGAGAAGAAACTGCTCAGGTGTTGGCAGGAGAGGGGGGTGGGATTGGTGTTGAGGGGTCCAGGGTTTGTGAAACACCTAATCAGCCTTCTGATAACTTTACTCAGTGACTTTCTTCATCTCAAGCAGCTAATCTCTCACTCTCTAGAACTACCGAGAACCCCAAGCTTCAGTAACCTGGAGTCCAAGGCAGAAAAATCACTGATTCCTTGGATGAAGGAAGAAACGGAAATCAGTGCCTGATTCTGTGCATACCATCTGCAGAAGGCTAACATGAACTTGAAAGCATCTTGTGAAGACATCTGGGAGGAGGGAACCCATGAAGTTTCTAGCAAGCAAGGAGTAAAGGGGTGAATGGAACAGAATCACACAGAGCACCCACTGCTATGACTTTGAGATGGCATTATGTCACTCATGTGCTCATTACTTAATGTGTCCTTCATTGGTTTACTTTTGGAAACCTAGAACATGTAGAGGAGCTCTCACAAGTCACACTCCATCCCTGCCCTGCATCTTATTTTCTGCATTAGATCTGGTCCCTCACCACGGGCCTTTCAGGGACCCAACAGCCGTGGCAAAGCTTCCTGTTGAAGGTGGAAATCTGTAGCTGGCCTTTTAGCTTGCGCATAATACCTGCATTTTTTGCAAGTTCGTTTTATGTGAGTGAAACTCCTCTAGCTGTTATTACCTTCTGAGATTAGTGTGAATTTCTGGCAGGTAGTGTTCTTGACATCGTTAAAGAAAGATCTGCTTTTCTGGGATGTGGTCCTTTCAGCTTACCAAAGTTATTCTCTTTCTTCCTAACTGCCACCGAGCCAAGAGGGAGGACATCATTTGCTGTTGCAGCCAGGTCATTTCCCCTGGGGATGGCAGGGTGCCTGTGTGTAGGAAGAGGTTCATTAGCCCCCAGCTGCTGCCTGACTCTTGGTTCTCCTTCCAGGACTTCTGGCAAAGTTTCAAAAACTATCATAGAAATGACCCTCTCAGTCTTACGGGAGATGTCAACGAGGCGAGAGAGGGGAGAGACAGAGAAGGCTTTGGAGAGAGATACTGGGATGCAGAATGCTTGTCCCCTTTTGCAAGCCAGCCTGCTCACTGCTCCCTTAACCCGTGTGTCTGTTGTCTTGTTAGAGTCTTGTTAGAGAGGGAAACGTGTGCATGGAAGGAGAGCTAGCAAAGGGTACATGGATACTTGTTGCTTCAACTTGGGGTCCTGTTGTCTTGCAAGCAGATTCAAACACCTGGGCTTTCAAATATTTGAGCAACCATTTCAAAGACATTTCAGTTTCCGAGATTTCGGGTCTGGCCATTCCTCAGTCCTCACACTACACTCCCTACTGCAGCCATAGATGGGACTCCCACCGGAACGCCATCTACTGTTTTCTTGGCGAATCTACAGGATTATATAAAAAGCAACCAACAGACATTTCTTGAAGGACTAAATGGATGATTCCTATGGCGAAAGGGTTTTCATTTTACAAAAGGGAACATGGGCTTTTTCCCCCCATGTTACGTTCCTTCAGTGCATTCTAAAAAGTAATTGGATTCAGACCCAATGGTAAAGTAGAGCATACGTTGATGGTGAGCATACACAGAGTGAGGAAAAAGCAGTCAGCCACAGTAAAGACTGATGGCTGGTCTCGGCAAAGCACTGGGACCCTATGTGTACCATAATAGGGAGGAGGAAGAGGGGACACAGGGGAGCGCTCTGGGAGAGCAGGCGGAGGGACTGGCTGGAATTCTGCTCTCCAGAGAATTTACCTGTATGCACATGCATGTGTGTGTGATTGACACAGTGGAATCTTTTTTTTTTTAATTAATTAATTTATTTATTTTTGGCTGTGTTGTGTCTTTGTTGCTGCGTGCGGGCTTTCTCTAGTTGTGGCAAGCAGGGGCAAATCTTTGTTGTGGTGCACAGGCTTCTCATTGTGGTGGCTTTTCTCGTTGCGGAGCATGGGCTCTAGGTGCACGGGCTTCAGTAGTTGTGGCCTGCGGGCTCTAGAGCGCAGGCTCAGTAGTTGTGTTGCATGGGCTTTGTTGCTCCGCAGCATGTGGGATCTTCCTGGACCGGGGCATGAACCCGTGTCCCCTGCATCGGCAGGCGGACTCTCAACCACTGAGCCACCAGGGAAGCCTGACACAGTGGAATCTTTAGAGAAGGAATTCCCTCTACTACAGGTCAAACGGCAGCAGGGCTGGCCTCATGTATTAGGCAGCTTAGGCCATTCTATATGTGGTGTGACTCGGAGCATAATATAAAGGCCTTCCTGCATGAAATTATGCCCCTATCTCCTACTGTGGCCTACCTTCCTGTAACAGGGGTCTTTCATTCCTCAGAGAAATTTCAAACTCTAATTCTCTGAGAGAAAGAAAAATAGTGAGATTCGTGCTGAGATGTAAATGACTAATAGCACATCCTTCCTTGAGAGCAGACTGGTGCTGATGCCTGTTTGGCAGGAAAAGTGCCCTGGCTGATAGGGACACAGGGACACAGGAGGGAGAATGCAAGGCAGTTGTAGACAGGCTTTGCTGATTGACCCTAAGTGGGGGAATGAATCTAAAGGTGATCAGAGAAAGAAAAAGCCCTTCTAACTTGAAAGAGATGTTTTAAAAGTTAAAAAACTTGGTTTTAGGCACCAGTGCTCCAGAAGTGAAACCACAGAATTCAGTTCAGCCTATGCAAGTCTGTGGGATTAGACTGAATGATTTAGTTTCTATCTGAGAGTTTGAAGTCAAAGAACTATAGCTACATCTCCTTTTGGTAACTCTACCATTTCAAGAGGAACTTTTCCAAGGGCCAAAGCTTTATTGGTTAACTTTGCAAGTCTAGGAGACAGACCCAATACCCAACACCTGTACCATGACTCTCCCTTTCTACCCAAGTGACAGTCAATGCGAATTCATCACAGCATCCTCTGTACTGAGTCATTATTAAGCATCAGATCCTTCTCAACTCAGCTCTCCAAGCTGCCAGATTAGTTGATTGGACTTGGCTCTTGGGTCCAAATCTAATTTTTTTTTCTCGGTCAAAAGCAATGAAGAGGTTACACATATAAATTCTTCAAAGGTTCCATCTCTATGCATTTTTTTCCCTGAAGAAGCAATTCAGGGTAGATCATCCTAGTAGATATGTAGTAGGTCTATGAGCATTTGATGAAAACTCATGTGAAAACAAGCACACACAATTGACTCCTTTAATAATAATTCCTGAGAGGCAGGCTGAAGGAAGCACTACCTGGAGATCATAAAAGTATATTTGCTATGACTGCTAACTCTCTATTGCTTTGAGAGGAGAAATGATTCATGGAGGTCTTATCTACACAGAGCTCCAGCCATGCGCAGCAAGAATGAAGTGTTGTAGTCTGTGTTTTAGTGATTAATCAGATATTTGCTTCACCAAAAAACAGAGGAACCACGATGAGATAATAAGTCCGTTCTAGGTCCATTCCACCTTTGTTCACTCTCTGGTTTAGTACTCCAGGAAAATGACTGGAGCTCACCAGTATGGTGGACTCTGCAGTACTATCTTATAAATATCCATTGAAGAAAACCACAGCAGACTCAAGATTAAGCAAAACTTCCTCGGGATCTCCAACTCCCTCAGATTCCACGTCATTGGAATGATTTAATCTCTCCTGTTCAACAAGGAAAAGTTCAATAGAAAAATATTTGTGTGTTTATTTTGTTTTTTGATCTATTAGGAGACTCCAAATAACATTTTACTAGGTGGTGTTTTGTGAGAAAAGCATCAAGAAAATGACTCTGTTCAAAATGTGTGAACAGGGTTTTTTCAGGAGAAAACAGAATCTGGGCCCCTTGAAAGAAAATAAAACAAAATTTTAGTAGAGCTGTGAAATCTCTCTCAGGAGAGAAAAGTTATAAAAAAGTAAGATTAGATAAGATATTCTTTCAGTGTTTACTATCTATGTATTAGAAGAAAATAAAAATATGGTGACCTAGGGACTAGTACAGGGAAGTCTATGATACCAGCTTAAGCAGGTTAAGTGGATTGATTGGTAGATGGAGGGTCCCAATTTTAACCATTATTTCAGATTCTGGATCATCTAGTGAGGGCCATGCACATTTCACTCTCTACCCATTACCCATAATCCTCACAGCCACATTCAAGGTTGTCATTATCTCATTTTTGCAGGTGAGTACCATGAGATGCTGAAGGATAAAGTCATTGACTAAGAGTCATTAGGGAAAGTGAGAGGCTGACTGTACAGAGAGACTCAAAGAAAGTTTTCAGCCCCAATTTTAGATAAGTAGGGATTGAAAATGGCTCACTTCAGAGTTTCTGCATATTTGACTCTTGCTACTAAACGTACTTAATTCTCATAATTCAATCCTACAGGCTTATCGAATAACTCCTACACTGTGCAATGCGCTTGTGCTAGCAGGGGGTGCTGCCCAGAAGATCTGAATGGGCAGAACTGGGAAGGTGGGCAGGCAAAGCACAGCCCAGGGCTGTGGATACATAGAGTGGTCAAATGAGAGCAACAACAGAGTGGGTTGCTGAAGACAAGACAGAGGTGCCAGCACACCCTGTACCTGTCCCATAAGTTCTTATAATAGCTCCCTGTAGGGGACTTCCCTGGTGGTCCAGTGGTAAAGAACTCGCCTTACAGTGCAGGGGATGTAGGTTCAATCCCTGGTCAGGGAGCTAAGATCCCACATGCCGCGGGGCACCTGGGCCCACACACCACAACTACTGAGCCCACGCGCCTCCACTAGAGAAGAGAAAACCCTCATGCCACAACTAGAGAGAAACCTGTGTGCCGCAAAGAAGACCCGATGCAGCCAAAAATAAGTTAAATAAATAAATAGATAATAAATAAATAAATCTTTAAAAAAAACAATAGCTCCCTGTAGCCCGTCTCTAAATGAGGATACCCAAAAGAACTTGTTTGGGCTATTATATGCAGGGTGGCTGCATGGACTTGGCTACCATGAAATTCTAAATTTGCATAAACAATGTGGTATCTTGCCTGATGAATTCTAAGGCCAGTTCAGCTGGCATGGAGAAAACACCACTGAGTTGGTGAGACTCATCTGAATGCTTGCGTGCTTAGGGGAATTGGAAATGACACAAGAAGGGGTAGAAGGGTTTGGGGCTCTGCCATTCCCTGCCATCTCTCATATTCTGTGTATTGATTTGGAAGTGCCTTTTGAATGTCTCCACTCACTTCTTTGGATGAAGACCCAGCCTGAGAAGATATGCGTGGTTTCAGAAAGCCGAGATGATGGGTTATTATATCTAAGAGTACCACACTGAACAGGCAAACACAGATAATTGAGTTACCTTCAAATTGGTCATTCACAGTGAAAGGCTTTGGAAGAAGCTGAAGTGGGTTGAAAGCAGCCTGTAAGTCTGTCCCCTCCACCCTCCTTATCGCTTCTAGAATTTTCCAGAGATGAGTGGCAGCCACACACGTTACTGCCTTTAACCACATGCACGGCCTTCTGCTCCACATTCCCAGCCCCACCCCCTTTACCAAAAAAATCAACACAGGAACACCAATGACAAACTGATGACAGATCCTGCCTAAAACAGCCCATATCTACCCAATGCCTCCTGGCCCCGAATCCTCCAAGCCTACTACTTGGGGAACAAACAGGAAGCTATTCAGACCTACTCCCTATCTAAATCAGGATAGGAGGAACAAAGTTCAAAATGGGCAAGTGAGGGTCTGACGCCCTCCAGTACAGAACCTAAGGCACACGATCTACACTGATTTCCCAGTCCCCACATGCCTCCAAAGCAGATGGCATTTGTGGGACACAGTCAGATGTGCCCAGACAGCTCGGATGGTTCATTCCAAATGGCCCTCCCACTTGGAAGTGTTGAAATCCCAGCTCTATCTGTGCTTCCCCAGAGCTGTCAGTGTAGAGAGATCTCAACCCCCTCACCCAACGCCACAAACACAGCATGCATTTGCTTTTCAAAACCTTCGAGCTTGTGCTGTATGCCGGGAAAAGAATGGTGACTCAGATGTGGTTCAACACTCATGGATGGAATGGTGGGGCTCATAGAGACCAACAGATATGTCCACTTGGTGCAGGATATGCAGAATGTTATGGGAACCCAGAGAACGGTCCAGGAACCTAAGTGTGTTATCAGGAAAGGTGTCCCAGAGGAAGCAGCGCCTGCCTGGACTCTTCAAAGATGAGTCAGGGAGTGGGATATTTTGACCTCCAAAGGAAGAGAATTTCAGGTCCAGGGGATGGCATATGAAGGTCCAGAGGCCAGAAAGAGTATGACACTTGTAGAAGAAGTACTGGGCGTGATAGATTAGATCACCACTCAGTAAATATTCAAGCACTGTCCCCCGCCCCCTAGGAGGAGTCTATTGGCATGCAACTTGACTTTGGGCTGAGAACATGACTCATTTCGGCCATTGCTATATTAGTAGACACAATGTGAGCAGAGGCTTAAAATATGCTCGCACAATCAGATTTGCTCTCTGTGCCCTTGCCTTTTGCCATGAGAACATGTCTCAGAACACTTCAGGCCCAGCCATGAGATACGTGTAGAGCAAACTTAAACCCTATCTTAATTGAACTCAGCTTAAATCAGCCAGACTCCAGATGATGACAGACAAGTAAGTAGTAAATAAGTGCTTATTTCTGTATGCCAACAAGAAGTGGGGTGGCTCGTTATGCAGCATCACCAAAAATATAGTGGACTGATACACCAGGCAAGGCAAAGAATGGGAAGAGAGAAGGCTGGAGGAGGAAGAATATGCTAATCATAACCAACTGGAAATAAACACAGCAGACAAACAAAGGAAGCAAGAAGCAGCCCTGAGACTTGAGGGCAGGGTCTGCCTTCTTTTGGATGGTCACCTATGCCTGACACTTAGCGTAAGCCTGAGCACACAGCAATTAGTAAAGACAGTTGGATGATCAAACCAGTGAGTCCTCAGCCAGGAACAAACAACGGCCTATACATACATCAGCAATACCAGACTGCTTGCAGCACTGGCTCAAAACTACCCCAGGCAAAAATTTAGCTATGGCCACAGCCTAGAAACTCAAGTTAACAGAATAATCATATGAACTTACTCAATGTAACCAGGATTTACATGAGGATTAAAGAGGAGTAAAACTTCAAATTCTATTTCTATTTTGTCTAGATCTTCCAGGTTTAAGGAAAATCTCACAAGCCTCTAATATAGACAATACTGAGTATAATAAAATGCTTGGTGACTGAGGTCAGAAACATTTATTCAGTAAACACTTGTTAAGAACCTAATGTGTGCACTGCGCGTTGGTAGACTGTGGAAGACACAAGTTCACTCTTTAAGACAGTCTCTTAAATGCAAAGATTTGTGTGAAATCTTAATTCATCAGTCCCAAAATTCTTTCTTGAGCTAACCTCACAGTAACCGATGCTGTGGTTTTGCCTTAAAATGAGCTTTTTCAAGATGAAATGGAGTTAGCTATTCTTAGGACCTCTAGAATTGAGAATCAAAAGGTTCTCAGAGCCACCGGAGATATGGAGAGGGAATAAACCAAAAAAACACGAGTGTCATCCTTTCTAGCCGACCTAGAGGGTAATTTCAACTCAACCTCTATGATTATGGGGGAGCCTCTGTGGTGGAACAAAGGAGAGCAGAGAGCCTGAGAGAAGAGAGTCAGGCGTCACGGCCCATGGGATGGGGTGAGGGAAACACTATTACAGAAAATAAAGTCGGGGAGGGAACTGGGACAGAGGCTACAATAACATACCCCACCCATGTGCTCTTCATACAATGTGACTGACACTCCTCCCATCTGGGAGTGGTTCTGACCACAGTGGAAGCTATGCCATGTGAGTTCCAAAGCCTGGTCATAAAAGGCAAGATAGTTTCTACCTGGTTGTCTTTTGAGAGTCGCCTTTGGAACCCCAAGACATCATGTAAGCATCTGAGCGCCCTGAGGCCGCCATGTTGCGAGGAAGCCCAGACCACACTGAGAGGCCACAAGTAGATGATCTGTCCACAGTCCCAGCTTAGTTCCAGATGACAGCCAGCATCAGCCGCCAGGCATAGGAGTGAAGACAGCTTTGGATGATTCTAGGTCCCAGGTGTCAAGTCCCTCCAAGCCTTCAAATCTTCCTACCGAGGCAGGGACATTGAGAACAGGGACAAATAGTTCCCTCCTAAAGTCCACAGCAACCAGAAGTGGTTGCAGCTTTATGGCACTAAGTTTGGGGTGCTTCGTTACACGGCAACAGATAACTAGAACAGGAATCTTGATGGGGACTGCCTCCCTGGTTTTAAACCTCTGCAGTTAATGGCTGGCAAGTCATTTGCCCTACACAGGCAGGAACGGCCTGTATCTCCCAGCCCTAAAGCAGAAATGCAGGCATACCTAAGGGTTGTAAATGTGTTCCTCTGCACGGGGCCTAGGCAGATACCTATCCCTTTACAATAGAGGTTCTCAACGGAGGGTGATTTCCCCTCAGGGGATATCTGGAAATGTCTGAAGACATTTTTGATTGT
This sequence comes from Orcinus orca, assembly GCF_937001465.1. NCBI lineage: Eukaryota > Metazoa > Chordata > Mammalia > Artiodactyla > Delphinidae > Orcinus > Orcinus orca. Next base: position 28,650,645 of record NC_064563.1, read on the forward strand.
CACAACTTGGGGGGAGTGGTGTTACCGTCCTCTTGTAGGTAGGAACCAGGGATACTGCTACATCCTAAATGCACAAGACGGTCCTCCACAACAAAGAATTATTCTGTCCACAATGTCAGTAGCGCCAAGATTGAGAACCTCTGCATGAGAAGACAGCGAGCACCCAGAGCTGCGAAATTTGCTGAGAATGTTCCATATTCACAGGGGAATGCTACCTGGGCCAGGAAGACAGGCCACTGCAAGGTATGATTGAAGACTCTTTTCTCCTCTTTTAGGTGTTAAATAAACAAAGTGCAGTCCACAGGCCATCCATCCGGTGCACCCAGACCCCACAATATCCTTTCTGAACCTTTCCTTCTGCACCAGGCTCCCTTTAAAGCAGAGCAATTAGACACCTGCTCTCAGACTCACTCTGGAAAACTGTTTCTTTGGCAAAACAAACAAACAAAACCCAAGGATAGTGAATTTTAGGACAGTGTGGCTGCTACAGGTGACCAGGAAACTGGTACCATATGAAAAGCTGTCCATTTTCAATGCGTCCCTCTCACTTGCTCCTTTGACAAAAAGCCAGGGATGAGAGAAGGGAGGAAACTGCTCTAATTCACTCATTCATCCCACTGAGAATTGGACACAATGTGCCCGGCCTGGGGAGGCGGGGCTGGGTGTTTTGAGTGCACGGAGGTATGGAGCAGATTGTCCTCCAAGCTGCTGGGGTGTTTTCAGGTGGATGGATATGAACTTCTCCTTCAGCAAGATTTACATCCTGTTTACCTTGGGCAGCAAGGAGAAAGTGCAGCTGAAAGTCCCTTTCGCTTTTACAGTGAGGGCAAGGCTCCCGGCTGATTTATGGAGCCGCTCAGGCGGCTCCATCGGAAGTGACGCTGCAAGATACACGCTCCACAAGGCCAGCAGCAGGGGCCAAGGTCAGGGTCACACTCAGCAGGAACTGAGGCTGCAGCCAGACCACTCCCTGCAGGGACTTCTGGAGGAGCCGTGTGCAATAGTGTGAAAATCAAGCCACAACAACACAGAAAGAAAGGATGAAGGTCTGATGAGACCCTGTGATTTTTTTTTTCCAAAATGAAAATACCTCTATTCTCCCTGATTATCAAAGTAATTATGTTCATTGAAAGAAAAAAAAAAAACTTCAGAGAATGTGGAACAATAAACAAAAGAGTATAGTATGGAAAAGGGGGGTGGGATACAACTACATTTACGGTGGAGAAACCTGATAAACATGGCCTCAGCCAGGTGACTAAGGTCAAATTTAACAGTGGCAAGTCAGGTTGACAGTATGTATCTTTGATATGATGTGATGAAAATGGCCCTGGACCTCTGTGATCTTCCTCTCCAAAGCTTAGAGCCCCAGTCTAATCACGAGAAAAACATGATACAAATCCCAATCAAGGGGCATTCTTTAAGATATCTGATCAGCCTACCTCAAAACTGTCAAGGTCATCAAAACCAAGGACAGTCTGAGAAGCCGTTTCAGCCAAGTGTAGCCTGAGGAGACAGGATGACTGAATGTAATGTGGCGTGCTGGATGGGATCCTAGAACACAATAAGGACATTAGGTAGAAAGTAAGAAAATCTGAACAAGTGTGGACTTTAGTTAATGAGAATCTATCAATACCGGTTCATTAATTGTAACAAATGTACCATAGTAATGTGCGATGTTAATAATAAGGCAAACTGAGAGCGGGGCTTATGGGAATTCTCTGTACTATCATTTGAAGATTTTCTGTAAATCTAAAGCTACTCTAAAAAATTAAGTTTATGAAAAAACAAAAAGGAAATGAGAATGCTCTATAATTGTACCCTCCAGGCAAACTACTGTTAACACTATGCTTTAAAGCCTTCTCTTTGCATATATAATCATTCTGTATGTATACCTATTTTTATTATTTTCATTTAATTTTTTTTACAAAAAATAAGACTATTCTATAAATTTTTAACCCTTTTTATTCATTCTCTGGCAATCACTTGCAAATCTAGTCAGCATAGATTATTACAATGTTCCATATGCAGGGGAAGGTGAAATTCGCGTAAGAAGTATATTAGAACACCTGAAAGTCAGGTCTGCTTCACAAGGTAGCCTGGACCAATATGCAATGCGTGCTTTAGGAAGCCATCTGCTAGGCAAGTACTAGTTTCAACAAGATCATAAAGGGACACATCCGAGCTATAGCCAGGGGAGTGGGGGAAGAATCCTGATGTTTCACATACCACTCACTTCACAACCACCATCTCTTTGAATTCTCACAGAAATCCTGCAAGGTCAACCTGTTTGTACTCATTTTCAGGAAAGGAAACTGGGGGACACTTGTACCTTGCTCAAGGCCAGACAATTAGTCAGTCGTGGAGCCAGTGTCTGAACCAAGTCCAACCCCCAAACTTGGGCTCTTTCTCCCGCATAATGCAGTGCTGTTGCTTGGACCAGGTCTGACTTTCAGAGACAAGGAAACCATGACCAGATGGGTATAGATCAACTGCAGTGCAGCTGCTGGAATAAGGACCATTCAGTAACATATGCCCCAAGCACCTGTCTTGCGTAGTTTGAATACCTGAGTGGTCTAGGGGTTCTATTCTACGTGTGGGAACCACAGAGCACATGCAGTTCAGCCACGGATGAAAACTTCCAAACTCCATTTCAAGGTCCCCATGGCTCTGAGGAAGCACAATGCCAAGCTGAATGCAAAGATTCGTGGGCCCTGGTCCCAGGGATGTCATTTAGTAGGTCTAGTTTGTAACCTCGGAGCTGGCTGTAATTCCAAAGGGTCTCTTCTGGTCTTCTTAATACATTTTCCTCGGAGAATGGGGTGGTGGTGGGGGAGAGAGAGAGAAGGAAGCAGAGAGAGAAGCATAGCAGGTCAGCACAGAACATTGGTCATGGTGCCAGGCCTCTTCTTGGGATTTTAAAAAAGCACAAATAATCCAAACGGAAAAAGCATTCTTGAGATGCTTCAATCCATCCCCTTATGGTTCAGGCAAGGTATCAACGTTCCGAGGGCCACATTCAACCTCGACTGCCCTCCTCAAACCCACAAACCACTGTCCAAGAAGCAGATGGTATGGTACGGCTGGTCATGGCCGCTGACACAGGGCAGCTTTGCCGAGAGGAAAAACCGCATAGCAGGACACATCCCCATTCCCTCCTAATGGAGCAGCACATGCGGGTCTGTGTCAGGCGGCCAGAAGCCTCATCTCTGCTCCCACCTCATTAGTTAACAAGAGCCCACAACGCCCCACTGTCTGCTCGGAAACAGCAGACAAGACAAGCGCTGTGCCCGGAAGATTAAGAGAGCAGCTGGCCAGGCTGGGGAAGGGGAGGGCCTGGCATCTGTACACTGAGAACCTTCAGGCCTGGAGGAAGGATGGTCTACACTTCCCCCGTCTTTTCTACAAGGTGCGTGCTCTCCTGGGTCTCGGGCTGGAAAAGCCCCCGAAGAACTAGTGCCAGACCTGTGCAGTAAAGGGCCCGAGTCTTTGCACAATTATTACACATCTTTCTAGGGCCCAGCAAATAAGAGCTCTCCGATGAGGTCGGGGTCACACAGTGCTGGAAATTCCGAGGGTGCGCTTACCATGAAAGCCGCCTCTGACTGCGCGCCCCCTAGGGGCCACGAGTGGAACTGGACATGTTCTGTGCATTGCCACGTTCCATCTTGGCTGCCACCCTTGTGGAAGTGATGTTACTATTTCTGCTTTATAGACGAGGCTCAGGGGGCTTAAAATACTTGCTCCATTTGCACAGCTGGGACTTAAACCCAGGCATGAGCACGAATGGCTCCCGGAAGGCCTGTGGCAGCGTTATGGACGCAGATTTTATTCTAGGAGCTACGGGGTGGCAGACAGATATGTGGCCTCAGGTTTGTATTGCAAATAGATTCTTTTGGCTGCTGTGTGGAGAAGAGAGTGGAGTGGGTGTGTATAGAGACCCATCACTACGTGCCTGAGAGGAGAGAGACAGCAGTCAGAGAAGTGGGAGGAAAACCAGGGTGCTTGCTCTGGATACCGGGAGGACTGCACCGTATCTGACAAAATCATTTCCATGGAAACAGGAGGACACTGTTTATCCGCGTGTGGACCGCGGACTCCGCGTCAGAATCACTACAGGTGCTCTTAAAATTCAGATTCCTGGCCTCTATCTCAGATTTTCTAAATCAGAAGCTCTGGGTGGGTTTGGGGGGCGGGGTGTTAAAATCTGCATGATCAAGAATTTAGAATTAAGGGCTTGGGCCCTGGAGTCAGAGTGCCTGAGTTTTCATCCCAATTCTGTCACTTCAGTGAGCCCAGGAAAGTTACTTGCTGTCTGTAGAACAGGTCTCATGCTAGTATCCACCCCCTGTGGACATTCTGAGGGTTCAATCAGCTAATATTATAAAGCCCTTAAACCAGTTCTAGGCCAAGAGTAAGAGCTCCATTAGTGTTCAGCTACCTCTGAAAAGGATAATGCAAATGGAATGAAAGCTGATAGAGGCTCAGGCGCTGTTCCCCCCTCCCCCTGCAAACAGAGACGCTTCCTTTGTGGGCTGGTCCGGAGCTCAAGATCTCGGAGTGAGGAAGATTCTATTCTTCATCTGAAATGAAGCTGTGCTACACCCTGAGTGTATCTCCACCAGCTGTGGCAGCCAACGTATCCATAACTCCAGCGCAGATTCAGACGCAAAGGCAGCATCTCGGCTGTTACGGGTTGATCGTGTCCCCTACCTCCACCAAGATGTTAAAGTCCTAACCCCCGGCACCTGTGAATGTGACCTTATTTGGAAAGAGAGTCTTCGCCCATGATCAAGTTAAAATGAGGTCATTAGGGTGGTCCCTAACCCAACGTGACCGTATCCTTAATAAAAGGGGAAATTTGGACACAGAATGAGACACGTACAGAGGGAAGGTGATGTGAAGATACAAGGAGAATGCCATCTATAAACCAAGGAACGCCCGAGGCCGCCAGAAACCGGGAGAAAGGCAGATTCTCCCACACAGCCATCAGGAGGAACCAACGTGTCAACCCCTCGATTTCAGGCTTCCAGCCTCCAGATCTGTGAGACAATACATTTCTGTTGTTTATGCCGTTTGCTTTGTGTTTGTTACAGCAGCCCTTGGACATTGATACATCTGCCAACACAGAATGGGCAGTAACTGGGCCCCAGAGTAGAGAGAGAGAGAAATGTCGGCTCCCAGGAAGGAAGCCCTCCATCCCTGAATTGGGAGCCTGGATCTGGCCAGCTGAGCCCCAGTGGGCAGCGGCCCTTTTGGAGACAGTCACATTGCTGCTGATTGGGAAGAGGTAGGTGCTGCGTGCTTCCCTCAACTGTTCATCTCCAGGGAGCCGGTGGAGGGTGAGTATTGCAAGGACCACTAGCCCCTTCCTCGCTTGTGAGGCTGTGCGATTTGGTTCACGACCATGGGGTGCACTCAGCAGACGCATCAGCCCATTGTCCAGTGAAAGCTGCCAGTTGAAGCCCCTGGTAGCTGATTTTCTGTGGCGCAGTTCACACAGAGCAGTGGCGAACGGCTCCATAAAGAAAACACAGAAGACCTCCGTCTCTTCCACCCCCTCACCTCCCGCCCCCAGGACTTCAGCTTTTAATACACGGAGAGCAGCTGGCTTTCAGCGAAATCTTGGCATGCCTACACTGGCTCTGACAGGCTGATGAAAGCTGGGGGCTGTGTACTTGGCAGACGGTCAGTTCCCAGCCCCACCTTGTTACGTGGGGCCTGGGTCGGGGACCTCTGTGCCCCAAATCCGAGTCCTGAGCAGTGGGAGAGCTCTGCCACTCCACGGGCTTGTCCGTACTTCAGGGGATGCCCGGTGCAGGCCAGTCCACAGGCAGAGCCCGGAAACTAGAAAGAAGGAAGGTTGAGCCCCCTAGAATGACACTCAAGACCCTTCATGCTCGTCTGCAACTGCAGGCCCCCCTTGTCTTCTTCCTCCCCTCACCATCAGGCTCCAGAAAGGCTGAACGAGGGATCCTTCCTGAATTCAAATCCCGTCTCCATCGCGTACCTGCTTTGCGAGCTTGAATACGGTCCCGAGCCTCCGTTTCTACCTCTGTAAAATGGGGAGACAAATATCTATTCTTTCTGGCTATTACCTGGTTATTATAAGGATTATAAGAAGTAAAATGTTCAAAGGGCCTTCACGGTGTCCAACGCACAGTCAGCACACGGGAGAAGCTATTATTGATTGTCAGTAACTCATGCATCGGTAACCTAATTGGACAGTATTCAACCTACAAATAACTCTGCTGATTGACAACACAATTACCAGAATCAAAAAAAGCAGTAATTGACTCATTGAACCTCACTCCCCTGCTGCTTCCAAAGGCCCAACCGTGACACTGGAAAGGACAAAAGAGGACTTTTCTGGTTTAACTAATTTAACTAGTTTAATCTAGTTTAATTTAGATTCTGGTGTGGCGTGGAGCCTCAGTTGTCAGGGAGGGGGAGGGGTTCTGAGAGCCGTAAAGGTCGAAGAGTAAGCCATTCTGGGCCTCCTGCCTCTCTCTTACCCACGCACACACACACACAGACACATACACACACACAGACACACACACAGACACACAGACACACACAGACCCACACAGACACACACTGACATACATACACAGACACACACACAGACACAGACACACACTGACACACACTGACATACATACACAGACACACACTGACATACATACACAGACACACACGCAGACACACACTGACATACATACACAGACACAGACACACACTGACATACATACACAGACATACACACAGACACACACACAGACACACACAGACCCACACAGACACACACAGAGACACACACAGACACACACACAGACACACACACAGACACAGACACACACAGACACACACTGACACACACTGACATACATACACAGACACACAGACACACACAGACACACACGCAGACACACACTGACATACATACACAGACACACACTGACATACATACACAGACACACACAGAGACACACACACAGAGACACACACCGGCATACATACACAGACACACACACACACACACACACTGACATACACAGACACAAAGAGACACACAGAGACACACACACAGACACATAGACACACACACACTGACATACATACACAGACACACACACAGACACAGACACACACTGACATACATACAGAGACACACACAGAGACACACACTGACATACATACACAGACACACATTGACATACATACACAGACACACAGACACACACACAGATACATAGACACACACACACTGACATACACAGACACACAGAGACACACAGAGACACACACACAGACACATAGACACACACACTGACATACATACACAGACACACACACACAGACACATAGACACACACACTGACATACATACACAGACACACACAAACACAGACACACACACAGACACACACACAGATACATACACACAGACACACACACAGACACACATAGACACCCACACGGACACTCACAGACACACACACACATACACAGATACATCACACACACGCAGCACAAAGACACACAGACACACACAGACACACACACAGAAACACACACAGATGCATCTCACAGACACACATACACAGCACAAAGACACAGACACACACACACATACACATCACACAGAAACAGACACAGGCACAGACACACATGCACAGCACAAAGACACACACACACAGACACACACCACACATGACACAAAGACACAGTGCCATATTCAAGTCTTTTGTAAGCTCGTTTTCCCCTTCCTCTTGGAGGAATTGACTTCCCGAAGCTCACGGCCTCCGAATTTTAGGTGTATGATTGAATTGATATCAGCATGGCGGGAATCGGCAGCCATCTGAAAAGATCTCTTTACATAACCGTATTCTCCCTTCTGTCTTTATTACAAATAACGGTAACCTCTTAGAAATGCAATCTCGAAGACTTCTGACCTGATTTTATCCTGTCTTTAACTCTCTTTGAGACTCTGGCTGTCTCCATCAGGGGCAACCAGACTGCAGCCTTCTGTCTTAGAGCACGGCGGGCCCGGGCCTGCAGAGGAAGAGGGGGCCTCGGCACTGGAGGATGCACAGAGCCCTCTGGCTCGTGTCAGAAGAAAAGCCACTTCAAGTCTCAACGGGGCTTTCTTTGCCTTCTTCATCTCTGAGCAAGGACACATGGCTCTGAGTTCCCTTGACAACTTCTCCCCACCTGCTGCCTGCCATAATGGATCATTTTTAAGAACTAGAAGGTGGCACTGAAGTGTATATCTCTTTAACTACTACCACCCTCATAGTATACGATCCTTTGAGTCCTCCATGCACCCTGCTCCACTTCCTGCCGTAGCCACCCAGTAAGTCACCAGGTCCAGAGGTCCTGGGCGGCCAGAGGCAGGCTTCCTATCCCACGCTTGGATTTTAAGCAAGACCAGGATGCAAGTTACTATCCACAGGGCAGGACACTTAACAATAGTCCCATCTAGAGGGGGAAGGGGCCCCAGCCTTCGAGTCTCTACAAGGCAACCTGCAGCCAAAGAAATGTCTGGTCAGGGTCAGGTGCCAGTCACTCCTTCAAGAAGCCCCCATGGCCACTCCTCTATTGACATTCGTACCCTCCTGGACGTGAGCAGCTCCCCTGGACACTCAGGCTCTGTGCCTGCCCATGAGGTAGCACCAAGTGGTAACAATGACGGTACATCCCTGAGGCTCTGGGGTCAAGGAAAGGCTGACTTCCAGGGTCCTCAGCCAGACTGCTGGCTTGGCTTTACACTTGCTTGCCGGCCGGTTCCCACACTTTCCCTCCAACTTTTGCTGTTGATGTTCAGCCCAAACTCAAGGCTCATCTCCTCTACCACCAGCTGGCTCCCCTTCCGCTTCCGTAAACGGCTTACCCACCCATCCTGTGAGACTCCTCTCAAATTCTGCATCCTCTGTGAACATTTCCAGATACCATGATGATTTAGTGATCCTTCTCCTGGCCTCCCATGGGCTATCCCTTCTTTCTGTCAGCGATCAGAACTTATTGCAATTGCTTTCTGTGGGCCTCCCCACGTGGCTTGGAGGTGCTCTAAGGCAGGACCCTGGCCTTCCATTCATACCTCCACAGCCTAGCCCGGGGCCTGGCACAGAGCAGGGTTTCAGCAAATGTTGTTGTGCACTCACTGAATGAACATGGGATAGTAAATGCACGAGTGACATAGAGCAGAAAGTTGCAGTCGGGCAGTGATGAATGAGGCCATCAGGCTGTTCTTGCATTTTAATATTTTAGGACTGCTATACTTCCTCCACTTATTCAGGTCACATCCATGAGAATGAGTCATTTCTCAGCGGTGGGGGTGCATGACTGGGTTTGCTCATTCTACGAAGCCTTATTGTAATGGGTGATAAGCAATGACTTCAGATACTGCTTGATACCTTTGGGGTAGCACTTGGTTGTTTTTCCCAATGGACCTTTGTATGCAATGTCTCAATCAGGGTGGGACACCCTCCAGAGATAAGAGCACCGTCATTTTGCAGATGAGGAAACTGAGGCCCAAGAAGTTAAGCAGCTGGACTCCAGGGCACGTGGCAAGCTAAGATAAAGCTGAAATGAGGCTTAACCCCACCTTCTTCTGTTACACTATCCACAACTCCAGTCTGCCCATCCTTGATCAAAGTGACATATCCAGACATAAAATCCATGTGTGATTCTTATCTCATCTGCTCATAACAGTCTCACCAACAGGCTGAATGTGGAGTTGCAGGGACTTTTGGGGCCAGTGTTTTGGCCCTAACAACTGTGTAGATGGCCTGGTCTAGTGAACTCACCAGCCATATATCTGCTTATAAGCTCAGGCTTTCTCTGTCTTCCCCTCAGTAATACTCATAATCAAATTTCAAATTAACTCAGAAAAAAGTAATCATTGTACATCTCCTCTCTGCCCAGTACTGTTAGTTGCTGTGATGAAACAGAATGAGTGAGGGAAAGATAGACAGTGTGATAGGGTTCCTAAGTGGTAGCAGAGAATTCCACTGGGGTGAGAAGGCAAGGGACTGGATAGCGGAAAAGAGAAAACCAAGGATGATGTGCGTAAAACTGTAGTCAGACCATGGGGCGGGGGCCCTGGCGAGAGCTTACATGCCATGCTAAGGCGTTTGAGCTTTATTTCCTAGACAGTATATAGTCATGAATCATATAATGTTAGAGCTGGGAGGATTCTCAGAAATGATCTGGTCCACTCATCCATTCCACAGATGGACATGCTGAGGCCCAGGCAGGAAATGTGACTTGCCAACAGTCACATGGTGAATTATTGGCAAATTAAGTGCACAGTCAGAGCTCTGATTCAAGAAGTCCTCACTGGTGGCAACACAGAAGTGGATTAACTCGTAGAGAGATGGATGAGTTGGACAATGCTGACACCCCTTGGCATAGAACTCATGTATTTACAGAAAGGGAGGCCGAGAGAAGTGGAAAGAGATCCCTAAAGGAGGGGAAGGTGGAGAGAGGAACAAGACGACATGTAATGAACTCCATCTGGGGTCACCCTCAGAGTCAGGCTCTGGGCTAGGCACTCTGTATTGTCTCTTAAATTGTCTGAACAGCCCAGGGAAGGACCGTGAACTCCCTTGAGAAGGAGGTCTGATGTTCAGAGAAGATTGATAACTTGCCTGAGCTTGAACCTGGCTTTGAATAAAGGTCAGTAAGACACAAAGACCTCAAGCTTTTTCTGCCCTCCCTGAATTTTACAAGGTCATGCTAAGATCTTGAGCAAATGAACAGGGATTGGACCCCTCCTCCCAGCCCACTGCCAACCCCCTGCCTGCCTCTCTTCTTGTTCCTGTCTTATGCCTCTGTCCAGAAGAAGGGCAATGAGACCCTGCCTATAGACTTTCTGACCAGAAAAGACAATGAAATTCACCTCGGAGATGGGTAGACCGGAAAACCCAGTGTCCACTCTATGAAAGGGATGGGGATCAACAGAGGTAATCAGAGTCTCTTATCTTCATGACTCAGCACCTTCCAAGTTGAGAAGACCATGTCCACATCCACAACATTTCTCATCCATTCATTACAGCCAAGTGTTCATCCCAGCCCAATGAACCCCTGCTCCACATGGCTTCCCATCCAGGAACACAGGTAGATTTGGGGGGGAAATCAACTGAATTTCTACTATTTGCAAAATATAAGCAAGAGTGAAGCCACTGCTGAGCACCTGGAGTGTCTCCCTGTTTCCTACAGGGTTGATTACTATCAGTACCTTTCTGGGCTTATCCTGCAGGACAGGGCCATGCTCACCCCCCCACCCCCACCCCAGCCAAGCCTCATCTCTCCTTTCTCTACCTCCAAGTTTCTATTCCAACAAAACGGAACAGTTAGAGCCCCCTGTGGACATTCTCGTCTCCTTGTCCTTGAACTTACTGTTCTTTCTTGGAATGTCCTCCACATCTCCCACCCTCCACCTTTACCTTGTGTGAAGACAGCTATCTGCCACTGCCTCTTCCCCAGTCTGGGAGAGGGACCCCTCGTGCTCACAGAGCCCCTGTGCATTCCTCTGTCACTGCACTGATCACCGGTCTATCTCTGTCTGCCTGTCCCTCCCCAGGACAGGGGCTGGATTGCTTCATGTCTGCAGACACAGAGCCAAGCACATTATCAGAAAACACTGAACACCTTCTTGAATAATAAACATATGAATAAATGAACAAATAGATGAATGCCAATAAGTACTACAGTGATCCAAGTGAGCTTGGAAGCTTGTTAGAATGAGCAGAGACTTGAAGACAAACACTGGAGAACATGGGAGTACATTTTGTGAGAAGAGTGAGGGAGAAAGTCAGTATTAGCCAAGGGCAGATGCAGAAATAAAATGTCATATAGGGCATGGGAGAGGGACTGCCTTGGTTACAGTGTCAGCCTTGTGGATAAAAGTAGTCAGACATAGGGCAGAACCCCAGGTGACTGAGGACCACAGCTGGCCTATAAGATGGCCTTTGTGCAAAGTGGAAAAAGGTACCTTCTTGGTACAGATGCCAACCTGAAGCCACATGGCCTGGAGAATGAGTGGTCAGTATCCTGTTAAGAAACAAATCTTTTATTCTGCCGGATGTAGCCTAGCACTTGAGGGTGTGGCCTGGTGAGCAGAACAAGTATCAAATTTCAAACTCCTGTGTTAGGTGCCCTTGTGCAATACCTGACCTGCACAACTGTGGCCTGACCTTGACGGTCTGGGTAAGATGTATAGAGAACAAGAAGCACACCTGAAGCCTAATTCTTTTCATAGATGCTGACTTTTAGAGCTATTTGGTCTTTTTGTCAGCCTCCAAGCCTCCAAGTTCACTTCTTCTTGCAGAAATCCTTCCCATATTTTGAGCCCCCCTGAAAGCAGAGCCTGAGACAAAGACTCGGACCAGGTAATTTCCTTGGGAGGTGTCTCAGGAAGGCAAAGTGAGGGGGCAAGGAAAACAAGACAAGGAAACTTGGAAAGGTGCAGAATTGAGCTAGTTATTGCTGTGGGCAAAATGGGGCTCGATCCTTCTGGGAAGCCACTGAGAATCATGTAGAATGCACATGGAGATTTTCCCTCTAAAGAACGAGCAGCTGAGATATTTATTAACCATCCCCATCCTCCACCTCCCATTTGTGGGGAGTTGTTACGGGGAACATGAACTTTCCCACACTTCTGGGCAGCGCCTGAGTGTGAAGTAGGTGCTCTGAGTGGATGTGGAGGTGCTGAGAGTATGCACTGACCTGTCCCTCGTGATTGCACTGAGACCAGAGGGGCTGAGGGGGCAGGATTTGGGACACAACAAGTAACTGACACAGTATATCCTTAGGTCAAATCAGACATTGGGAATCTTCTTTTTACTTGCAGAAGTCAGGAAGAGAAGCAGCCCCTCTGGTCCTCTCTCTCCCAGGAGAAGCCAAAAATGTTGGTTGCAGACCTGGCTCTCTGCCATTCATTCCCTGCAGCAACCAGCATGATGGGACCCTAAGAAAGGCAGCCTCTAGCCGTGAGTGATAAAGGTGCAGGCACCCACCAGTTCTTGGGGGCCAGGTGGGGCACTCAGAGCCATTCCTCCCTGAAGAGGGGAAGGGAAACGCACCAGCTTAGCTCTGGCCCTTGGGTAACATTGAATTACTCACATTTAATATTTTATGGCAGGCTTAATGATATAAGCTTCATTCTTTAGCATCTATTAGAAATGAAGGAACATTTATATTTTAGTGGCACCCAGCCATAGATTTCCCCATGCCTGCTTTTCTGGGGCCTTGCCATGAATACAGGAAGCAGATGAGAAGCCATCGATCAGAGCTTGGATCTTAACCCCATAAATATGACCCGAACTGCTTATGCCTATAAAATCAAAGGAAGAGGCTGATTTTTTATGAGGTTGGGCTGAATTTCTTTTTTAATTCAAGGTGTGTCACATGTATTTATAAGCCCAAATCACGATCCTTTCAGGGAAGGTTTGGAGATTGTTCTGTGAATACCAAGTACCCAGCACAGAAAACAGACATGGGAAGGAGGACCCAAGCAGGGTCCTGGGCAGCAGACCCCTGGACCAGCCATTTCTGACACATCAAGCAGAAAGTCACAAAGTCAAAAGAAGATGTCTCAAACACTCATTAGGATAGCCACTATTAAAAACCCAAACCCAGAAAATAACAAATGCTATGAGGACGTGGAGAAATTGAAACCCTTGTGTAATGTTGGTGGGAATGCAAAGTGGTACAGCTGCTAGTGAAAACAGTATTGTGGGTTCTCAAAAAACTAAAAATAGAAATACCATATGACCCATCAATTCCACTTCTGGGTATATACCAGAAATAATTGAAAGCTGGGAATCAAAGGGACATTTGTATATTAATGTTCATGGCAGCATTATTCACAATAGTCGAAAGGTGGAAGTAACCCAAATGTTCATCAATGGATGAATGGGTAAACAAAATGTGGTAGATACACACAATGGAATATTATTCAGCCTTAAACAAGAAGGACATTTTGACATGTGATACGATGTGGATAAACCTTAGGAATGTTACACTAAGTAAAACAAACCAGTCACAAAAGGATAAATATTTGCATTATGACACTTATATGAGGTATCTAGAGTATTCAAAATCCTAGAGTCAGCAAGTAGAATGGTGTTTGCTCAGGGCTGGGAGAAGGAGGAAATGAGGAGTAATTGTTTAATGGGCACAGAGTTTCAGTTTTGCAAGATTAAGAGTTTTGGAGATGGATGGTGTGATGGTTGCACAATGATGTGGAAGTACTTAATGCCACTGAACTGTGCACTTAAAAATTGTTAAGATGGTAAATATTATGTTATGTATATTTTACCACAGTTAAAAATTGGAAAAAGATAGATATAAGAGGGGAGATCAAGATGGCCAAGTAGGAGGTTGCAGAGGTCACCTCTCTGCATGAACACATCCAAAATACATATACATGTGGAGTAATTCTTGCTGAAAAAAAGAACTGGAAACTGGAAGAAAGTCTCTTCTACAACTAAGGCTGGGTAGTAAGGGAGGAGAAGTGATCAGGTCAGGACCCGGGGCCCCTATCAGGGGACACAGAAGAGAAGGGGGATATCACAGGCTTGGAGATCCTCCTTGGGGAGTGAGGGGTTCAAACCATATATTGGGCACCCCAGCCCTGGCGTCTGACACTAGGAAGATGAGTCCTCTTTGCTGGTGTGAAAACCAGTGGGTCTTACTGGACACCTGTAAGAAGCTAAGACTCTGCTCATAAAGAACATGCACACACTTTGGCTTATTCCTGGAAATAAGGTGGAGGAAGCAGATTGAATATGGCTTGGGGTTCTGGCCAGATTCCTGAGACTGTCCCAGCGTGCACCCCAGCCAGCACAGGGTGTCTGCTCCAGCCCTTCTTCCTTTGGTTCAGCTCTACACTAGAGAGAAGACTGCCATTGCCAAGGAGAGTGTGCACGTGGTGGGGTCAGAACTGGCTTGGACCTGGCCCTGCATCTGAATGGAGTGAGGGCAGCTGTTGCTGGCAAGCGTGTGAAGGCAGAGAATTGGAAACAGCCTAGGGCTCTGACTGGCTTGCTGGGACCATAGCAGCCAACACCTCAGCCTGCACCTGGTGCCCACTCCAGCTCCTCTTGCTCTGGCACTGCTCTCCACTACGGTGAAGGTGCCATCGCTGGGGGTGGAGGGAGAGCACACAATTAGAGGGAATGGAACCGACTTGGATCTGACCCTCAGGGCTTCTGCTCCAGCACTTTGGATGCTGCCCCTGCCCCTGATAGGGTAGTGACAATCATTGAGCATAGGAGAAGCCCCGGCTCACACCTTGCACTGGTTCTAGCCCCTCCATTTCCAGCCCTAACTTCCACCAAGGTAGTAGCTGCCAGCACACCCAGAGGAAGATCCAGGTCTCCCACCAAAACCACTGGGCATGCACAGACTGCATAGGGATGACCCCACATAAAGACACACTTTCAAGACCTAGATAGGTAACTGTTTCACCTAATTTCATAAAGACAGAGAAAGGTATAAACAAAATGAGAAGACAAGAATTTGTTTCAAATGAAAGAACAAGAAAAAACCTGAAGAAACAACTAATGATACAGAGATAAATAATTTACCAGATAAAGAATTCAAAGCATTAGTAATAAGAATGCTAACTGAACTTGGGAAAAGAATAGATGAACATAGCAAATATTTTTACAAGGAACTAGAAAATATAAAAAAGGACCTATCAGAACTGAAGAATACAATAACTGAAATGAAAACACACTAGAAGGAATTATCAGCAGACTGGCTGATAAAGCAGAATGCATAGGATATCTTCAAGATAGAATAATGGAAATCACCCACTCAGAACAGCAAAAAGAAAAACAAATTAAAAAAGAAAGAATAGTTTAAGGGACTTCCAGGACAACATCAAGCATAATAACATTTTCATTGTAGGGGTCCCAGAAGAGAGAGAAAGGGATAGAAAATGTATTTGATGAAATTATGGCTGAAAACTTCCTGAACCTGAAGAAGAAAACAGATTTCCAGATTCAGGAAGCACAGAAAGTCTCGAACAAGAGGAATCCAAGAGACTCACACCAAGACATATCATAATTAAAATGGCAAAAATTAAAGACAAAGAGGGAATTTTAAAGCAGTAAGAGCAAAACAAAGAGTCACATACAAAGGACCCCAATAAGGCTATCAGCTGATTCTTCTGGAGAAACTCTGCAGGCCAGAAAGGAGTGGATTATATATCTAAAGTGCTGAAAGGGAAAAACCTACAACCTAGTATACTCTACCCAGCAAGGTTAGCATTCAGAATTGAAGAGGACAAAAAGGACTTCTCAGACAAGCAAAAACTAAAAGAGTCCATCAATACTAAATCAACCTTAAATGTTAAAGGGTATTCTCTAAGTGGTAAAGAAAAAGCTACAACAAGAAGTAAGAATTTACAAGAATTTTCCACTAGTAAAGGCAATATATATAGGAAAGGCTATGGGTCAACCACTTAAATAGGCAAGTAAAAAGACTAAAAGGCAAAAATTGTAAAGTCAATTATAACTAAAATAAACAATTAAAGGACAGACAAGAAGATGTAAAATATGACATCAAAAACAGAAAATGAAGAGGGAGTAAAAATTTATATTTTATGTATATCTTTTAGAATGTGTTTGAACTTAAATGACTATCAGTTTAAAACAAGTAGAGACAGTTATAGGTCAACATATATGAACATCATGCTAACCACAAATCAAAAACCTACAATACATACACAAACTAGACAGAAAGGAACACAAGCATACTGCTAAAGAAAGTCATCAAACCACAAGAGAATAAACTAAAAGAAGAAGAGAAGAACTACAAAAACAACCAGGAAATAAGTAACAAAATGTAATAAGTACATTCCTATCCATAATCACCTTAAATGTCAATGGACTAAATGCTCCAACCAAAAGACATAGGGTGGCTGATTGGATTTAAAAAACCAAGACCAATGTATATACTGCCTACAACAGATTCATTTCAGATCTAAAGACACACACAGACTGAAAGTGAGGGGAAAGAAAGATATTTCATGCAAATGGAAATGAAAAGAAAGCTGAGTGGCAATACTCATATCAGATAAAGTAGACTTTAAAACAAAGTCTATAACAAAAGACAAAGAAGTGCATTATATAATGATAAAGGGATCACGACAAGGAGAGGGTGTAACACTCATTAACATATATGCATCCAATATTGGAGCACCTAAATATATAAAGCAAACATTAACAGACATAAAGGGAGAAATTGACAATAATACAATAATAGTAGGTGACTTTAACACTTACATCGATGGAAAAATGATCCATACAGAAAATCAATAAGGAAAAAGTGGTTTTAAATGACATTTTAGACCAGAAGGACTTAACAGATATCTACAGGACATTCCATCCCAGAACAGCAGAACACATATTCTTTTCAAGTGCACATGGAAAGTTCTCCAGGACTGATCAGATGCTAGGCCACAAAGCAAGTCTCAACATAATTAAGAGGATAGAAATTACATGAAGCATTTTTTCTGACCACAACAATGTGAAACTAGAAATCAATTGCCAGAAGAAAAATTGGAAAAACACAAACACTGGAGACTAAACAATATGCTACTAAAAAAAAGAAAAAAGCATCAATGAATAAATCAAGGGGGAATCAGAAAATACCATGAGACAAATGAAAATAAAAACACAACTTTCCAAGGTCTATGGGACACAGCAAAAGCAGTTTTAAGAGGAAAGTTTATACTGATACAGGTCTACTTCAAGAAATAAGAAAAATCTCAAATAACAACCTAACTTACCATCTAAAGGATTTAGAAAAAGAACAAATAAAGCCCAAAATCAGCAGAAGGAAGGAAATAATAAAGATCAGAGAGGAAATAAATAAGAGACCAAAAAAACAATAGAAAAGTTCAACGAAACCAAGATCTTTCAAGATGTCCCATGTTCATGGATTGGAAGAATTAATATTGTTAAAATGTCCATGCTACCCAAAGCAATCTGTTACATATTTAATGCACTCTCTACCAAAATACTCATGACAAAGAATCCTAAAATTTGCATGGAAACACAAAAGACCTGAATAGCCAGAGCAATCCTGAGGAAAAAGAACAAAGCTGGAGTTATCATGCTCCCTGACTTCAGACTACACTATAAAGCTACAGTCATCAAACCAGTATGGTACTGGCACAGAAACAGGCACATAGATCAATGGAACAGAATGGAGAGCCCAGAAATAAACCCACACTCATATGTTCAATTAATGTATGACAAAGAAGGCAGGAATATACAATAGGGAAAAGACAGTCTCTTCAATAAGTGGTACTGGGAAAACAGGACAGTTACATGGGAAAGAATTAAGTTAGAATACTTTCTCACACCATATACAAAAATAAACTCAAAGTGGATTAAAAGCCTCAACGTAAGACTGGAAACCATACAACTCCTAGAAGAGAACATAGGCAGAACTCTCTTTCACATAAGTTTGTAGCAATATTTTTTTTAGATCAGTCTCCTCAGACAAAGGAAACAAAAGCAAAAATAAACAAATGGGAGCTAATTAAACTTAAAATCTTTTGCACAGCAAAGGAAACCACTGAAAAATTGAAAAGACAACCTACTGAAGAGGAGAAAATATTTGCAAATGATTTGTCCTATGAATCCAAAATATATAAACAGCTCATACAATTCAGTATCAAAAATATCCAAACAACCCAATTAAAAAATAGGCAGAAGACCTGAATAGACATGTTTCCAAAGAAGACACCCAGATGGTCAACAGGCACATGAACAGATGCTCAACATTACTAATTGTCAGAGAAATGAAAATCAAAACCACAATGAGATATCTTCTCACATCTCTCAGAGTGGCTATCATCAAAATTACACAAATAACAAATGTTGCCAAGGATATGGAGAAATGGAACCCTAATACATCGTTGGTGAGAATGTATACTGGTGTAACCATTATGGAAAATGGTATGGAGGTTCCTCAAAAAGCAAAAATAGAATTACCATATGATCCAGCAATTCTACTCCTGGGTTTGTATCTAAAGAAAAAACCCCACTAACTCATAAAGATATATGCACCCCAATGTTCATAGCAGCATTATTTACAATAGCCAAGGTATGGAAGCAGCCTAAGTGTCCATAAACAGATGAATGGATCAAGAGGATGTGGTGTATATATATATATACATATACAATGGAATATTACTCGGCCATGAAAAAGAATCAAATTTTGCTATTTGCAACAACATCAATGGACCTGGAGGATATTATCCTTAGTGAAATAAGTCAGACAGAGAAAACAAATACTGTATGATATCACTTATATGTGGAATCTAAAAAATAAAAGAAATGAATAAATATAACAAAACAGAAACAGACTCATAGATATAGAGAACAAACTAGTGGTTACCAGTGGGGAGAGGGAAGGGGGAAAGGGAAAGACAGGGATATGGGATTAAGAGGTAAAAACTACTATGTATAAAATAAATGATACAAGGATATATTGTACAGCATAGGGAAAATAGCCAATGTTTTATAATAACTTTAAATGGAGTATAATCTATAAAAATATTCAATCACTATGTTGTACTCCTGAAACCAATATAATATTATAAATCAATTTCACTTTAATAAAAATACATAAATAAATACAAGATATAGATAATAGGAGGCCTTATGGATGATCTACTTCAACCCACTGATGAAACAATTGCGAGAAACAGGTCCAAAGAGCAAAGGTAACTTGATTAAAATCACACATCAAGTGGATGGAGGACCCAAAATTAGAATGTAGATCCTGACTCTCAGTCCAGTGCTCTTTCGACAATCCCATACTAACTCATTTCATTATTAAGCACTGTGCAAAGTGTCAGTAAGAAGTTTATGGAACTACATGCCAGGCACTGTTCTGAGGTCTTTACATGTACTAGCTTATTGAATACTCACAACGACCCTGTGAGTAAAGAACTACTATTATTTTAATTTTACAAATGAGAAAACTGAGGCAGGGAGAGGTTAGATAACTTGTCCCAAGCCACCCAGTGACAGAGCCAGAGTTTGAACCTAGAGTATTAGACTCCAGAGCCCACTGTCTTAATCACTCTACTGTCCCACTTTCTCATCAGAACTCCTATTATCCCATGTTTCAAGGGAGGCTTCCCAAATACAAACAATATAATGAACCGTACTGTGAGGATATGTCTCAGTTCTCTTCTACCCATTGTGTATATGCTGAGCTCCCCAGGGCTTCTAGCTTAGGCAAAATTAGGAAAAAGAGAGGAGTTGAGAACTGTGGGAAAACAGCCAAAGATGATTCCCCCTCAAATCCCAGATGTTTTACAATCCAGTGAGAAGGTCACTGAAAGAAGAGTCTGTGTGGACTGGGAAGCTCAGTGAAACTTCTCTGTTGAGTTTCCATCTGCCCTGAGATTTGAAGAGTGAACAGGACCTGGCTTAAAGGTATGGCTTGTGTGCTGAATATGTGGTGTGCAGTCCCATCCTGGGAACTGTGGGGAAGATCAAAACACAAATGTCATTTATTTACTTTGCAGGATGCCAGGAAATGTCTGTTTGCACTCATTTGGTTGGAAACAGGGTCCATCTCCTGGAACTTTCTAGTTTAGGGCTAGAGAAGACACCTAGTTTCTTTCTGAAGAAGTTAAAATAGTCACAAGGCCAGTGTAGATGAATAGAAGACACAATGAGGACCCAGAGCAATTGATAAACCATCCTCGAGAAACCTGTGGTTCCCACAGACTTCTGGGACCATCTCGGGGTACTGGGATTGAAGCACGACTGGCCTGAGGTGCTGGAACTCCAGGTCTTCCACCGCACAATTTCACTCAACAAATGGGCCTGTGACTGAATATGTCTGAAAACTATAGTAAGAAATGAACATGCTAGGGGGTTCTCTAGCGCCCACAGCTGAGATTGGCAATTCTGTGGATTGGCAAGTAAACCAACATTTATTGAGTACATGGTACTAATTTCAGTTAATCCCCACAGAAACACTAGGGAGTAGGATTTCCAGTCATGTCCACTTTACAGATTAGAAATCTGAGGTGAATGAAGGTAAAGTGACTTGCCCAAGATTGCACAGCTCTTTGTCAGTAGAGTCAGTACATGAACAGAAAGCCGTCTGACTCCAAAACCCATATTCCCTTGAGTACACCAAGCAGCATGCCCAGAGTTTTTGCTGACTCCATCTTCTAAAAATGGGGAGAAGTATGAGGGAGGTTTGCCTATGGAAGATCTATACCCCAAATTTGAGACCAGTGGTGCACTGATCCTACATGGGTTCAAGGAGGCTTTCAGGTCTTCTCCTGCATGAAGGCACCTCGTAAGTTGCACCTGTTGCCCCAGCAACAGTGGCAGGTGGTGAGTGTCTGGGGTTATCCTCCCTGTTATTGTCCCTCTGGAGGGCAGAATGATGGCTATGCTGTGAGGAGCAATAAGAGCATTTGTTACCATAGTGAACGGTAGAAAATCAGATTTTGATTGGGTACCAGTAAGCCTAGCTTCAATTCTAATGATTCTCAGTTTTCCCCATAAGACTGAGTCCTGGCTCATTCAGGGATGAGGCAAGATAAACTCATCCTCTTTGTCTGCTGTGTGCTTTCTGGCATTGCTTTAATGATACTGACCTCTTTGCCAAGAGCTATATACACAGTCTCTTTAATGAGGTGTTATTTTTTTCTGTGCAATAGATAATCTGTTTGACTGCATTTTTAGTTATTCTTCAGGGCAAACACTTTGTATTAATCTTAGCAATGACAGATAAAATGTCATGTATAAAATATTCCACATCCAGAAAGTCGACCTTTCACTCTTAAAATTGATGTCTAAAGCAAATACGGTTGTAGAGAGCACTTTGGGAAAATGTCACACCAAATTGCACAGGTCAATGAGACAGTTTTGTCTGAAGGTGCAGAGGCAAAAAGAAAGCTGCTGATTCTAACGAGGACCTAAGCTTTCATTCCTTTGGTCCTTCATAATTGGCATAAAGTCATGGCGTTCAGTACCACGGACAGCACCATGACAGGTCTTGCCTGACTAAAACTGGCAGCTGGTCAGAAAGAGTAGTAGCTTTTGGAGAATTCTGTCTCTCAGGCTCTCGAGTCCTTGCCAAAATCTGCCATGTATTAACATGCAAACTTCTAAGTTTCTTAACTAATCAGAGCTGATGTTATTCTGAAAATGAAGAAAAGCTGGGATTATGAATTTATATCGTGTATGGGAAATGCTCAACACATTCTAGGTTCCCTGTTCCTCAGTTCCATGGAAGATTTAGGTAATTCACAGAACAACCAATGAGAACATGATCTCTGGAAGCTTCAGGCACAAGACATGCAATGTTGAGAAGATCTTGCCTTTCGAGGCCTACTTCCTCCTCTTGTCTTGCCTCTCCAACTAGATGCTTTCCTTATTGATGGTCAACTACTAATCTATGAGATGCTCTAACAGTCACATAAAGCTTTATCTCCCAGAGGGAAAGCATTGTTTGGGGAATCTTAAGAAATGAGGGGCTATTCAAGGGTCAAAGAGTAAAGCAATAATGGTGGCACGTCAGGTATGATGCCAAGCAGCAGGGGAGAGTTTGGATATGAAACATGGAGGGTGGAATTCTGACACACCCAGTGTTTGTTAATGCATTAAATGGTACTTCATTCTGTAGCTTACACTTCATTGTGGGGTAGGACTGTACAGAGGAAAAGTATACATTTGACTTCTTAAAGGCTTTGATCCAGTAATAAGTTATGGACGAGGCATTTGGAGAAGGTGGAGGTCTTCATGAACAATTCACCCATCATGAGGTGAACTGCACTGTCCACTTAGACATTAAACTTGTTGTCTGGAAACCTCATCTCATGCTTTCTGATCCATTTCATCAAACTTCTTGCCTTGGAGGCAGCTTCAGCTCTTTAATCTCTTTGTAATCAAAATAAATATCTTAATAAAGATGCATGCCAATCCTCTTTAATTTGTCACGGGTATTAACTGTGGCTTCCCAAGTTTTCAGCATTTTCATGACACGTTTGCAGTCTCAGAAGCGTCTCCTAACCTGCATGTCTCTGGTCACCATCACCACAATATCACTTCTAGTTTATATAACCTGTTTTCAGGGCAAAGAGGTCCTCTCCCTCATCTGTCGCTTATTTCAACAAATCTGTTAAAAATGCATGAGATGCAGAGATTTTCCCACATAGTCTGGGCTGCCTTTTCACATTGATTTCGACAGAATAGAAAGATATAAATATACATGCAGTTCCATGCCAAGAAGGCATTCTCTGTGGTCAGGCTAAGCACCATTATTTTTTAAAATTGTTTTTTTTCCTGTTAAAAGAGTAAACAGATGAATTATAGAAATTTTGAACATTGTAGGGAAAAAAAGAAAACTAATCAATCAGGTTCCTATACCTTAGAAAAATCACTGTCAATATTTTGGTCTGATTTCTTCTAGTGGATTTTTAGAAAAATCACTGTCAATATTTTGGTCTGATTTCTTCTAGTGGATTTTTTCCTATACATACTTTTATTTTATAGATATGTTTGCTTTCCGTAGTGGAAACAATGTGGTGTATATGCATTTTTATTTTACTCACTATACATTATAGAGAATTTTTATATGTCATCTAAAATCATTTTTAATACTTCAGAATTAGGGGGGTATATTATTGATTATTAAACCATTTCTCTATTGTTAAACAATTAACTTCTTTCTTTTTCTTTCTTTTCTTTTTTTAAAATATTTAATTTAATTTTCATTGTTTTGGCTGCATTGGGTCTTTGTTGCTGCGTGCCAGCTTTCTCTAATTGTGGCAAGCGGGGGCTACTCTTCCTTGCAGTGCGTGGGCTTCTCATTGCGGTGGCTTCTCTTGTTGTGGAGCACAGGCTCTAGGCGTGTGGGCTTCAGTAGTTGTGGCACGCGGGCTCTAGGGCGCAGGCTCAGTAGTTGTGGCACAAGGGCTTAGTTGCCCCACTGCATGTGGGATCTTCCCGGACCAGGGCTGGAACCGTGTCCCCAGCATTGGCAGGCGGATTCTTATCCACTGCGCCACCAAGTAAGTCCCTCCTTTTCTTTCTTGCTTTTAGAAATTATACCACAGTTGACAGCTTTCTACATAAAGGATAAATATTGTAACATGATAGTTTTTTAATAACCGGGTGCTCCATTAACTGCTTTAAATTAGTAGCAACACTTTAGTGAAGGCCTAATGTGAGCACAGTCCTTTTCAAGGTAGTATGGGAGAGATGTGACAGTATGATAAGCCTTGAGTCTTATTCAAGGGGGTATGGCACAGGCTCTTATCTTGCTGTTCTTCAGAGATCTACTCATTTTCCTTATTGGTAGATTTCCTAGTCTATTGAGATCAGGAGGACATCCACTTCTGGGTATGACCTGTGAACACTGTTGAGTGGGGATGTGATGCTGGGAACTGTTGCAGCCATATTTGAAGAAAAGCAAGGGACCAGTCATAGGACAGAAGCCAACACTGGAATTTGGATCTTCAGTGATATCACAGAGTTGATACTCAATTCCACCTGGTGCTATCCTGACCCCCTGACTTCTTATTACATGAGAAATAGAATTTTCTCCTTCCAGTTTTTTTTTCTAGTTGAGTTGGACTTTTTATTAATTGCTGAAAGCATCCTAACTAATAAAGTCAACACGTGTCATAATAATGGCTACCATGTATAAAATTATTGTACAGACTTCATCTTTAATTGAACAGTAATTCTCTTCATTGAACAGATAAAGAGACTGAATATCAGAGAAGCTAAGCAACTTGCCCCAAATCACGGACCTGGGATTTGAATCCATATTTGTGTGAGTCTGAAGCCTTGTTGACGGGGAGATCAGAGACGTGAAGAGTGTCAAGCATATTGTTTGTGAAGGTGAAGAGGAAGCAGGTAGCTTCCTTAGCACCTGTGCTCTTCATTGAAATGTGCATGTGTGGAACTTACTGCTTTATAAAATCTTTTTTGCATCTATGAATCTATTTTAGTATCCCCCAGATATCTTGTGGAAGAGGAGACAGGTCCACAGAGGTTTAAGTGCTTTTGTCCCCAGGCACAATGCTAGCAGGCATCAGAACTGGAAGCTAAGTTCCCCGACCAGTGGTCCAGACCTCCCTCCACTAGAGCCCACTGCTGGGGAAGCCTGCTCAAGGGAAGAATCCCATCCTCCTTCCTGGTTTTCTCTCTTCAGTCCCCACCATTCAACATCCTTATTTTTTCAAGCACAGCATCTACCCTGTGGCGATGTTAACAAATATAATACATCAGAGAAAGAATTACAAATATTTATGGCTGTAATAATTTCTCACCCAAAGAGGGGGCAGGGATCAGATCATTAGAGAAAATCAACCCAGCATGAAGTGCGAATTTTATTTCTCCCTTCAATTTTAATTCAGATAATGTAAGTGATTTTCTAGAAGTGAGAAATTTTGGCTCAGGGAAACAGGACTTTGCATGACAGAGATGTTGGTTTGCAAATAGGGGACTTAGTTTATTTTTTTAATAATTTATTTATTTTTGGCTGTGTTGGGTCTGTTGCTGTGCGCGGGCTTTCTCTAGTTGTGGTGAGCGGGGGCTACTCTTCGTTGCGGTGAGCGGGCTTCTCATTGCGGTGGCTTCTCTTGTTGCGGAGCACAGGCTCTAGGCATGTGGGCTTCAGTAGCTGTGGCTTGCGGGCTCTAGAGCGCAGGCTCAGTAGTTGTGGTGCACGGGCTTTGTTGCTCTGCAGCACGTGGGATCTTCCCAGACTAGGGATCGAACCTGTGTCTCCTGCATTGGCAGGCGGATTCTTAACCACTGTGCCACCAGGGAAGTCCCGGGGACTTAAGTTTTTGATTCACTGATTCCATCAGAACTTTGTAACCCAGACATCCCTAGAGGTTTTCCACCCGGGACTTAGAGATTCCAAGAGTGATGATAGCATTCCAGTGGATGTGTGTCTGAGACACACCTTGTCTTCTCTCTCACTCACTCTGTGTCTTTCAAAACCTGCATTTGGGCAAATTTTTTGTTTATTTTTAAGGTTCAACCAGAAATAATAGAAGGGTTCATTTCAAAAGAACCATCTGCTCTAGAAAATTTCCCTGACTCCCTCCACCCTCAGGCTGGCTTGGGGTTCCTCCTCTACATTCCTGCAGTCCCTGGAGATGATCCTCACTTGGCATCTGTCACTCTCCATCCCACTGGCTGTTTTCTCATCCATCTCCCCCACTAGAATCTGAAGTTCTTTAAGC
Organism: Orcinus orca; assembly: GCF_937001465.1. Lineage (NCBI taxonomy): Eukaryota > Metazoa > Chordata > Mammalia > Artiodactyla > Delphinidae > Orcinus > Orcinus orca. Next base: position 28,676,911 of record NC_064563.1, read on the forward strand.
GGAAACTCTATTAGGCTTGTGTCTACATTGCCAGCCTTAAGCTCTCAACACATTCTTTATTCCATCACTCTTAAATGGCACGCAGAACACGACTCAGTGTGGGTTCACATCTCAGTGTTCAGGATGGGAATTTGTAGCCAGGTTATCTCAGCCTGATGGGAACCAGCAACGTAAAACGCAGTCCAGCGGAAGCCCGGTCTCTCCCCCGCATTGAATTTCTGTCCCTTTCTCTTTACTGACAAAGTCCTTGTGCTGGGAGCTTACTTACAACTAAGACTCTGCCCTGCAAACAGTCCCTGCCACCGAGCTTCCCTTCTCCTGTGCAGGGGGCTCTGCAGCCTGGAGACATAGGTCCACAGAGGGTGGTAGGAGGTGCCGGTGAGGGGCCTGGGGTCTACCCTAGAGTCAGACACTAGTTGAGCCACTCTACTCTAGGTGCTGGTCCTGTGCTGGACAAGCCTGCAGCCCTTCTCCCCTGGGACCCTGGATTCCCCAGGAAGCTGGGAGCACGGGTGGCCCCTTGACAGCCAGTTTGAATTGGACACGAAAGTAGCAGAAGTGGGAAAAATACGTATTTCTCAGGACTCCTTCCGAGGAGAACCATCTGATCATCTCTGGGGGTGGCGTGAGGCTGAAGGACCACCAGAGTCTCCTAACTACCTTCTCAGAGGGAAGCTCTGGTTATCTGAAGGCTCTGGTTATTTGAGGGCTTCGGTTTCTCAGTGGGGTGCACACCCCTCCCCCACCCCCAGCCTCACGCCTAAATAAAAGTGTGGCAACATTTTAAGGACTATCAGCTTGAAGGGGTGCTATGTCATTAGCTTCTGGGTCCCCAACGGTCTCTCTATCCCTGCTGAAGGAGGGTGGTGGACCTGAGGGGCATCCACACCTGAGCGTGGAGGAAGCAAGTGCAGAGGAGGTGGTACAGACTGGACAACGCAGACCACTGGCGGGAGCTGTGAAGATCCAAAGAGAAGTGGGGGAGGCAGGTGTGGTGCTGAGGGGGGCACATGCTCACCAACTGGCTGGGCCAGACCCCGCCTCACAGGTAATTAAGTAGGAGATTGATTTCACTGGGCAGGAAGTGTCGAAGGTATTGGCAGAGAGGAGAGGGGTGGGCCGAGGAGGCGTGAGCATGAGTCAGGGCTGACCCTGGGTCCAAGGCTACGGAGGGTCCTGAGACATGTCCTTTCTAACCTCATCTTCAAGACCCGAGGCCCCCATTCCAGGAACAAGCTGTGCTCTGCCCAAGGTATACCCATACAGCCAGGAACGCCACGCTTTTCCATAATCATTCACCATAATCACTCACCGTCAGTCACCTAGACACCCTTGCCCTTAACCCTTTGTAAGCAAGCCCATCGATTTCAGCTTCACGCCCCCCAAAGATAAGGGGGCACCCTGCATTCTCCCAGCATAACCTTTGTATGTGTCCATTGGGTGGAGCGTTGCTCTTGGCACTCAGTAGAAATGACTTCAGATACTTTTCTCTGTTGCCTCTGCTCACCTCTCATCAAACAAATAAGCATGTGTAAGCAGCCCAGTTTCTTAGGGACCGGATTTACCTTCCGTTTGTGTCTTCTCGCACATTTTCCATCTATTCTTGCATTTCTGGAGAGGCATCAGGCTACAATCCCATTCCCCCAAATGGCCTCTTCCTACTTGACACGGTTTGGAGCTCCAACGAATAATATGGTGCTCCTGAACCTGGTATAATCCGGAAGATACATAAAAATTGAGCCCCCCTCAAAGAAAAAGGGAGCATGGGCATCACCTATCTGAAGGTAGGGTCTGGTTGGCACCCAGCTCTCAGGAACTCTGCCAGCCTGACTTTGTGTGGCCAGGCCTGAGGTGTCCACTCAATGCCAACAGAGTACCCTGGAGCATGTGACACCTGCAACTAAAATCACCAAATCAAGACCATGTCTTTTATCACTCCATCATTTTCCAGCAACCCTATCACACCCTCTTTCTCTCCTTTGAGAGAAGGTGACAGAGCTGTCACTTTTAGTTTTGGACCCATGGCTGGGACTCCCTTTTCTGTGTTTCCTCTCACCTGGTTTCCCCATCCCCTACCTGGAAACTAAAAATGGGGGTGAGTTCTGACAAGGCCCCCCAGTACCAGATCTGTGATGCTGTCCAAGTGGGAGGTTGTCCCGGCAACCTTATTCCTCCGCCCATCCTCGGGATCTCCTGGCCGCCTTGCACCGTGCAGGGCTCCTGCAGGGAACCCAATAACAAGGGCTGTCAGAGCAGCTGGGCTGAGGGAAGATGCGACGCGTGGCTGCCTGTGGTCAGACCCTGGATGTACATCACGCCCCGAGATGACACTTCAGATGAGAATGCATCTCACGGCAGGACAAGGACGTTTTTTTAGGACACTAGTACACAGCGTTCAGAGACCACTGGGAATGCACTTGCAATAAAGTATAAAAGCCATAAACAGCAGCAAAGTGTTGGCAGCGAGAGTGGCCTTTTCTCTGAGGGGAAGTGGCTCAGATGCCACTTCTCCAAAGCATCAGCGCAGTGCTGTGCCTGGGGCGTGTTTCAAAAGAACAAAACGATTATTATTTGAAGCAGAGACCGAAATTCCTACAAGCGTTTGCGCCTTTGCTTATTATTAAAGTGATCTACAATCGCGCTAAGGTGCAAGCTCAGAACTTTCGACGTGATCTCTTTATCCTTCGTGACAAACCTCGGTCATGGTACTTGTGCTGGACACTGTTGTTGGCTGCCTTCCCAGTATCCATGTTCTCACCCGCTTTCCTAATTAGATCCTGATTTGACGTGCAGTCAGCCCGGCCCCAGCCTCACAGGGGCAGCCTGATTACTTAAGAAGCAAATCAGTGCATGGTGTTTCTCTGGCCATTGTAGCTTGACTTGGAGGGGACTCACAACCATGGCCCAGACAGACTGAGGATAAGAACACATGTGGTGCGGTTGGGGCACTGATTCTTTTTCTCATTCTCCCCTGGGATGAGAAGAGAGTGGCACACAGACCCAAGTGCCACTGGTGGCCACCTTGTGATCGCAGTGAACCGCGCTTAGCATGGTACCCATGCTGAGGACAGCAGAGCAGAGGGACAGAAGACCTGGGTCCCTGATACCGTCACTGAGCTTCTGGATCTATTCCCCCTGCCTCCGGGCTTCCGGTAGTAGGAAAAAGACACTTCCTTAATTCCTGATTCAGGGGAAGGTGGAATTACTCTTGCACTTGGAAAAGTCCTAACTGATCGAGGACTATTATTTTCTTCACTTTACTGATGAAGAAACTGAGGCTTAATTAGCTTTTCTAAGGTTCTACAGCTAGTAAACAGTGTAAAATCCAAGAATAATTTTACTCCAAACTCCAAACTCTTAATTACTGTTACATATAGGCTCTTATAATAATATGCAAAATTTTCACAGTTCACCTTTCTTGAAAGGAAGAAAAATACGTTAAATCAATATTGTCCCCCGAGAACTCAGAGCATATATTGTTTTGCAGGGAGGGTTGATTTTAAAAATTATTTTAAACTTCAAATCTTCCACTTTACTTTGTCTTCCATTTCCTCTTTGGCTAGGTACAGAGCAGGCACTCAATCTGTGTTTCTTAAATGACATGCCTCAGCTCCCCCAGTAGGGAATGGTGGCTCCGAGGAGGGGCCTTGGGTCCCTGGACTCTTTCTTGCATCACAGTAATTCCCTGGAACTCTAGCATGTGGAGACATTCGTGCCAGCATGAAGAAAGTAATCAGCTTCCAGTAACAGCAAAGTTTTCACAATTAATCACTAATATTTAGGTCACAGCCTGAGACTTGAGGGGCCCTCGTTACTCTCCTAGGAACCGGTGTTCCAGCGGGGCTCTTCAGTAACTGGTCTGCCCTGTTGGGTACCGTGAGTTGGCTTCTTCAGAAACCCAGCATCCTGACATCATTCTTTGCTGGAAAACAGGGATTCCTGATCTACCTGCTCTGTCTCTGCTGAACGCGACTCCGCCCTCTGCTCTCCCCAACACCCTTGGAATTCATCTCATTACCTAGCCTTCCAAGCCCTTTCTTTGCCCCTTTTTCTTGTCGAATGGCGTTGGGCGGTCACTGGCCCACCTGTCTGCCTCTGCCCAAGGCACCTGGGTTTTGCCTGGATAGCACCGTTCCTGCGAGACTTCCCAAGTGATGACGTAGCACAGGTGTTAAGAGCGTGGCCTCTGGAACCAGTCCACGAGGCTCTGTCGCTCGCGAGGTGAGTGACTTTGGAGAGGTCACTTCATTTCCCTGTGCCTAGCTGTCCTCATGTAACACAGGAGTCGAAAACAGTCCCTGCCCCATGCGGCCAATATGCACTGCCCCGCAGTCACGCTGCAATGAGCCGCACAGCTCTGGGGGCTCTGTTGTGCGCACAGCCTGCACGTCAGCACAAGGTGGCCCTGACTTGAGCGTAACAAGCAATTAATACATGCTTCATCTTAGGTATTATTATTGTTATTATTATTACTTTTATTGACTAACTTCCCTGGGATTCTCCCTGCCATCCACGCCACCCCACTTGCTATGTCCTTACAGAAGGGGACAGAGTAGGTGAGAGTCCCTCAGGGCTACGTTCGGCATGGATATTTTGTAACAGTGGGTGGGGGGTTGCAGTCTCTAGAAGGCTTGATTACAAGAGGAACAAAACTAGTGAGGCTTCCTAGGGAGCTAACAAGCCTGGCATTAAATGTGGGAGAGGGCACAGCTGCATCTTTAATGTGAATTTTGGTATTTCTCCATTCTCTAACAATTGGACATTGAGTCAGGTACCCTTAACAAGCCCGTATTTATTTATTTATTTAATTGAAGTATAGTTGATTTATAATATTGTGTTAGTTTCAGGTGTACAGCAAAGTGACTCTGATATATATATATATATATATGTGTGTGTGTGTGTGTGTATTCTTTTCCATATTCATTTCGTTTATAGTTTATAATAGGATACTGGCTACTTCTCTGTGCTATACAGTAGGTCCTTGTTGTTTATCTCTTTTATATATAGTAGTTTTATCTGCTAATCCCAAACTCCTAATGTATCCTTCTCCCACCCCCTTTCCCTTTTGGTAACCATAAGTTTGTTTTCTATGTCTGTGAGTCCGTTTCTGCTTTGTAAATAAGTTCGTTCTTAACAAGCCCTTTGAGTATTGGGAGAGTAAATTAGTACCCAAGGTGTCACCTACACCGTCTCAGTTGAGCCTCCTCGTGTCCCTGAGAGAAAATCAAAGCAGAGAGATGTCCTATTTTGCATGTGAGGAAAAGAAAAAGTCTGAAAAAGTGGTGACTCCTGACAAAGCTGGGCACTGCTGGTTCCGATACTAGAACCGGGGGTCAGAGGCCACCAGGCTGCAGGGCAGGCCTGGCTGGGAGGTTGTCAGCAGAGGTCTCTGGCCTCTGAAGCCACACCCCTTAGTTCTGGTTGCTTCAGAAAGCCACAAAGCTGCAGCTTCCATCCACCGAGGTGACTTACTAGATGTGTCCTCCCAGGAGATGCCTTAAACTGTACCACCTGCGCTTTCCAAGGATGATGCAAAAGCAACAATCCTGTTGATAATTGAGCCATCTGGTCCACTCAACGCTTCTTGGGTATAATTCATGGAGATTGTTTTCTTTGTTTGTTTGTTTATTTTTTAAAGGCTCGGCTTCATTACAAAGAAGTATTGTTCTCAGAGGATCCACTAATCGGGAAAATCACCGACACTCTCAGATGGAAATGTCTCTAATAATTCATTTATTATGACTCCAACTAGCACTGAGAACTTATTTTCTTGATTCCCTCGAGCTATCGCTAAAGTGAGACAATTTTCCCATCAACATGCTAACAGCCTACTCTGCATTATTCCACGGCAAGCTTTATTTGTATTCGCAATGAGTTTAAACCTTGGAGTAGTTTGATGAGATTAATAGGAGGTGTCTCTTCAAAAGTTGAGTGGTATAACAATTTCGCAATGCCTCCACTAACTATGTGCAATGAAATATTCACTTCAAAAATGCAGAGACAGATTAGAATATCATTCACCTCCAAGGCAATTACAGCTTCTGATCACATATCACCACCACCCCTGGGAAAGGTGTGATCTCCCCTGTTAATCGCTCCCCAGCCTGCAGTCAGTGAGCACCTGCTTTTGTCCCATGCAGCTCTGGAAGACACGAGACACAGTCCCTGGCATCAGGGAGCTGGCATACCAGCAGAACAAACCGATGATTAAAATGCCATGCGATCGAGAGGCAAAATGGGTAACACAGACTCTAAGAGATGTTGAGAAAAGAAGACAGTGTGGGTTGAAGAAGCGGATCCACAGGAACGACATTCAATAATTGTAAGAGTACAGGCACAATCTAACAAATGCTACTTGCACTAACACCAGGCTAAGCATCTGACATGGGCCATTGAATTCAGACTTGATCATAACTCCGTAAGTCTGGGGCTCCCCCAAACTCAAACAGCTGTCATTGTTGCAACTGGCATGGCCATGGTTCTCCTTTAGGATCTAGGACCTAAGATCTGGGGTCAGGAATAAGGCCAGGTGAGATCCCATTCCCTGTGCTGCCCTCTAGAAAGGGCTTCTCTCCTTGACACCACTGCTCATACCGAATGGTAGTCATATATTAATCTGCCTGTCCCCAGACCAGGCTGTGAAGCTCATAGCTGGGTTTGATTGATCATCACACCCGTGGCACCTCAGCAGAGTGCGACACACAGCTGGAACTCAGCAAATGCCCGTGGAATGAGTGAGTGAGTCTAAACACTTCCAGTTCCTCCAGAGCTGGGGTAGATAGATGAACGCTCCTTTGCAAACCCATCCTGCCTCTTTCTCCCTCAGCTCAGCTCTCCTCCTGCCTCGCCCATTGCCTCAGTGAGACGGAAATCAACTTGGAGGCAGTGATCAAACATTCTTCACTTTTTATTCCTCCTACTCTCTACTCCAGACCCCGTACCACACTAAGCCCATAACAGCCTCCAGAAACTGACTTAGGTTGTAACCTTAATGAAAGACATCAGCTCTGATTTGGGACTTTTGCTCGGACACATGTGGCAGCTGGGTCCCCTGGAAGGCAAGTTGCTAGGAGGAGCCCCTATATTCAGGGGCTCCTGCGCAGGACACTGGAACCTTTTAATTGCCCTTTCCTAATTGAAAACCAGTTTGATAACTAAAGGACTTGAGCAAGGGAACAATGGAAGGTCACACATTTGGCACATGGGGGAAGGCAAAAAAGCCACAGTAGTGAGTGGATAACAGCATCCACTCATTTGTTATGAAGAAATAAACATTTTCATAATTCGTCTACTAATTAAAATAGCAAATACAATCAAATCCAATTAACGTGGATTGGTCTGTGGGGCTTTAAATCAGAGGAGCCTGGTTGATTGCTCTGGAGTCATTAATTAAGTCTGATGTGATTTCTTCCAAGCAAATCTTCTTGGTGTACCGTCTTTCCCAATTACAGTATTTACAATCAGCTGGGAAATCACAGGTGTCATTCAGACCTGGACTTGGGCAAGGGCCTGTTTCAAGGCTTTCACTCAGTTCTGGGAAGGCTTTCCGTGTTTCTGAACCTGGTTGGTACAGGTGGCAGTTCTGGGGTCCAAGGCAGGATCAGGGAGGTGAGTGAAGGCTGACCCCCTGGGTCTTCACCCCTCCCCATATCAGCAGTGCTTTTCACTGTCCATGTCCTGCCCTCACCAGGAAGCACCCACAACCTTCCGGGCCACTGTACTATTTCCTTGGCCTAGGCTGGGAAGTGATGAAATGCTCTCACGTAACCGAGATAAATGGAAACTTAGTTCACGCTTGCGTTCCCTGAGGGTATTTTTCAGTGCTCGCCTTGTGCTAGAAGGTGGCCATGAGTGAGCAGAGGCCCTGCCCTAAGGAACACAGGTGCGTTTTCTTTGGGGAGACAGATATTTACAGTGACAGTTACTCCAATGCCCCCAGGGGCCAGGCCTGGCACAAAACCAGGAAGTGGTCCTCATGTAAGAAAAACAAGGAGGGATGGAACTAAATGGGAGACTGTAACCTCCTTCCTAACGGGGTGACCGCTACTAACTCACAATGATGGTTTCATGTCAGGGATCCATGCCCCAGTTCCTGAATGTTCTAGGTTTACTGAATGGTTAGAAATCTAGATTTTTATGCAAAAATCCGTTTTTGTTTGTTTTTCTAAATTGGCTTATTAAAAAAAAAAAACAACAACACACACTGGAACATTGAAACGTGGGCCCCTGCAGGGTATTATGGAGATAAAAAGAAGAGCACCCAACTCCCCCACGTGGGTAGTCCTGTGAGATCTCCAGGAGAACAGCCACATGGGTTAGGCTTAATAAGCAGCTCTCACCCAGATTAAGGAGGTGAGGACAGGTAGGAGGCATAAGAAAGTATACCTGCGAAGTCACGGTTCAAAGGGATAATCTGATCCCTTCCCCGTCCCAGGGGTCTTTGAAGTAAACAGCCATCCCAGGAGCAATGCCAGGGCAGCAGCTAAGGGAAGCACCATGTCAGGAAGCCTCGGGTTTTTTGTATATCGTGAAAAAGTTCTAGGCTTTGAATTAAACTCATGAGATTTCCTTTCTACCCAAATCCCTCCCTAAGAGCTTGGCTTTGAGGATAGCTATTTAATTTCTCAAACTGAAGATGGAAGCGAGAAAAAAAAAACATTTCATGGCATAGTTATGGGGATCCCATGAGACCATACTCGGGAAATCTCCAGGACCTGTCACCTGCCAATGTGTGCCCTACAGGTGACGGCGTGGTCCAAAGCACTTCCTTTCCTTGAACCAGGCTGTCTGTGCTGCGTACTCTAGTCCCTTGGTCCTGTGGCCACCCAAGGACTGGGATGGAGGTGGGTCAAAGGGCAAAGGGGGAAACCCCAGAAGGTAGGACCTGTTTCTGTTCCCACTTTGAGCTGCCCTTGACATTCCCAAACTGGCAGAGCTAACTTCCCAAAGGCCTGAGGACCAATGGCAGAGAAAGTTGCCGCTGCATTTGCTGTGATTTGGAGATGGGGGCATTGTGCTTCGTGTTGCAAAGCCATTATGATGTCTAGACTCTCTATCAATGACACACTTCACACTGTGAGTACAGAAAGAGCCCCTGAGTAGCTGATACCGATGCACTTGAAAGCTGTAAAAACCTCCCTGTCAATCTCTGAGTCGTCCCACTCCTGGAATCGTTATGCCCCTTTGCTACAACTTTATAACCCATTTGTGCTTCTTCTAAAGCGTTGACCGCAGTTGCCACCTCCTCCAGGCGTTCTTGGCTCGCCTCTGCTCTCAGCCCCTCTCAGCGGTAATTTGTCATATAATTCAAAATGACACTATGCTCCACTGCACTGCCACCTCTTCTATGGAGTTTTCTTGGGGCCCCTCCCCCGGCAGAGAGGATTTGGCCTCCACTTAGGGCACGGAGGCTACACTGAAGAGAAAAAGGAGCAATGGACTACGGCGTTAGAGAGCCCTGCATCTAGTAACCCAGGCCGACCTCTCTGGGCCTCAGTCTCCTTAGCTGTAAAAAGACCTAACAGTCCTTCATGTGCAATGAGAAATGCACAACGCACGGCATCTGACATATAAAGGGATTCAATGAAGAGCCATAAAATGATCCGTTGTGCTTGTTTTTCTGTCTCTTCTGCTAGAGGACAAGTTTCCAGATCGTGGTGACAGCTCCTGATTCATCCACCTTTATAACCCAGCACCTAGCACCAGGGATTGGCACATTATTTGATTCATTCAATGTAATTGCCTGAACTTTTCCCCCCAGAGGCCTTGCGTTGCTTCTTTCAAATGTTTTCTGTATGTTAAGGAAAAAAATTAACAAATATACCAATAACATAAAATAGAAATTGCCCAGGACTAGGGCAGAGACCTTTGGAGACAAGCTAACAAAGAATCCAATTGCCAGAAATGTCAACCCTTAAGAGGTTTTGCTCTCGATTTTTAAAACAAATGCAAATTCCCAGCGCTATTTCTCCCTTGTACCCGTTGTCAGTCTCTAAAACCAAGCCAACCAAATCGTGTTCCTCTGAGAGCCCCCCGCATTTTTTCCTTGACCCCAATTAATTACAATTTCATTGTGGTTTTGCAGAGGTCACCTCACCGCTGACTGCAACTCGCTGACCTGTCTTAGCCCTTGACAAGGCTCGTGTGAAAGAAGGAAGGACCCAGAAGATGTTCAGTTTCCATAGTTCTCATCATTTTATTTTAATTAATTTATTGCTTTAGGCCTCGCCGTGGGGCAAGTGGGCTCTCCCTTCCCCAACCAGGGGTTGAATCGGTGCCCCCTGAATCGGGAGGGCGGAGTCTTAACCACTGGACCTCCAGGGAAGTCTCAATTCTCATTATTCCAAAAGAGAGCTTAGAATTGTCTTGCCTACCCCCAAGACAAAGGGATGACTTCAAACCAGCTCACAGTTCAAAGCCGAACAAGAGTTGCAGACTAAAGCAGATAGGCTGTCAAAACAGTTTGCCTCTTTCCCTGGGGGCAACGGAAGACAAATAAAGAGGAGGAAAGTCAAACTCCTCCTGCGCAATGATGAAGGAGCGGGTCAGGGGCCCAGCGTTGGAGAGAATCACTCTGAGAATCGCTCCCCAGCCAGCCCGACGGAGGAAGGTCACAGTGCACAGAAAACGTGTCCCCGCCGGAAGGGAGGAAACCATTTATTTCTGTGTAACTGGGATCCCAATTTTTAAAGTAATGCCCACCTAGCGATCTGAAACCAACTACTTGTTAGCAAAACTCGCACAGAGCAAGCAAACAGCTACCAGGGGGAGATCTCAGATTCACGTCATAATGAAACTCTTGGCCGTCTCGCTAAAAGTAAATGTCTCCCATGCTTCTAAGCATTTGGAGAAGACAGGCACAGACTGCAGGGGAGAAAGGAAAGCCCTGTGGGTCTGGATGAACCACAGAAAGCAGAACCAGGCTTAACTGGATTACCTCTAGTTAGGTGCCTCAGATGAAAATGGAGAACATCGGATGCACGTGTAAAGAAGTAACCGGAATAATCTTCATAATTAGAGATGCAACGTTAGATAAGGCTTTTCATCCCCTGCATGGTTTGTTAGTACAGTCTCACTCCTCCATCTTCCCACCCACAGGGCCCAGGACACGGGGCCCGTGTCTGGGTAGAAATCCTGGCCCACACTCACTAGCTGTGGGACTTGGGCAAGTTCATTTTACTTCACTCTTTGTGTCTCTCTTTCCTTATCAGCGGGATGCAAATGATTAAAATAGCACTTACTTCATAGGGTTCTAGTGGGGATTATAGGGGTTATTACATATAAAGCCCTTAGGATAGTGTCTAGAACATAGTAAGTATTCATAAGCCTTAGTTGTTGCTATTATTAACGCATGTGCCCACCCATCATCTATTTATTCAAACAGTATTCATTAGGTATTTTCAATGTCCCCAGTTCTGGGCTAGTCAGGTCTGGTCACACCAGCCCTAATTCAATGGCTTCCCACTAATCTTTTTTTTTTTTATTCAAGTATAGTTGATTTGCAATGTTGTCTTAGTTTCAGGTATACAGCAAAGTTATTCATATACATATGTATATATAACTAAATATATGAATATATATATTCTTTTTCTGATTATTTTCCATTATAGGTTATTATAAGATATTGAATAGAGTTCCCTGTGCTATACAGTAGGACCTTGTTGGTTAACTATTTTATATATAGTAATGTGCATCTGTTAATCCCAAACTCCTAATTTATCCCTCCCCCGTTACCTTTCCCCTTTGGTAACCATAAATTTGTTTTCTCTGTCTCTGAGTCTATTTCTGTTTTGTACATAAGTTCATTTGTATTGTTATGTTAGATTCCACATATAAGTGATATCATATATTTGTCTTTCTCTTTATGACTTACTTCTCTTGGTATGATAATCTCTAGGTTCATCCATGTTGCTGCAAATGGTATTATTTCATTTTTTGTGTGACTGAGTACTATTCCACTGTGTGTGTGTTTGTGTGTGCGTGTATATACCATGTCTTGGCTATTGTGAATAGTGCTGCTATGAACATTAGGGTACATACATCTTCTTGAATTAGAGTTTGCATCTTTTTCAAATATATGTCTAGGAGTGGGATTGCTGGATCATATGGTCACTCTATTTTTATTTTTATTATTATTATTTTTTTGCGATACGTGGGCCTCTCACTGTTGTGGCCTCTCCCGTTGCGGAGCACAGGCTCCGGACGTGCAGCCTCAGCGGCCATGGCTCACGGGCCCAGCCACTCCGCAGCATGTGGGATCCTCCCGGACCGGGGCACGAATCCGTGTCCCCTGCATCGGCAGGCAGACTCTCAACCACTGCACCACCAGGGAAGCCCATCACTCTATTTTTAAAATGAAGATTCTGTTGACCTCCCAGCCACGTCCTGCTCACCTGTTCCTTCCCGTCTCTGCTCTGGCACCACTGGCCTCCCTCCAGGCTCTGACCAGCCCCGCTCCCCACTCCCCAGGGGTCTTTGCTCAGACCCTTCCCTCAGCCTGGGATTCTCCAGGAAGGCAGAGTCTGTATCTGTTTTTGTTTGTTCTTGAATCCACAGCAACTAACATAGAAGCTGGTTTGTACCAGGTGCTCAATTAATAGTCATGAACTAATGAATAATAAATCAATGAATTAAAGATGAAAAATAATACATAAGACAGTGCTAAGGCATGATGGTACTAGCTAACAATTATTTAATGCTTGCTCTGTGACAGGCACTGTTCTAAATGCTTTCCTTGTATTATCTCATATCCATTCCAGCTTGAATGGCATGAAGTAGACTCGTTGGAGAGCAATGCACTGGAACAGGACTGGGTAGGTAAGGAGATCCCAGCCTAAGTCGACAAGGGAGAGAGAGCTGGAAATAGACCACTGGAATCAGTGAGTTAACCCCATGGTAAGGGAGAACAGAGGGCTTGGCCGCAGCCCAGAAATGACCTCTCAGTTGTGTTTGCAGACTCTAAGAGCTCACGGAGGTGACCAAATCCTGAAATGAGGGCTGAAGGATGCATAGGGAATTCTACTTCTACAGGAAGTAGGTGGGGCCTTTTCAGAAAGAAGAACGGCAGCTACAAAAGCACGAAGGCTCACGAGAGCCTGGGAAACCAACCAGTGTATGGAACGAGGCAGTGGTAGTTCTCCAGGGAATGGTGGGAAAGGGGCTGAGGAGATGGCGGGGGGGAAGCCAGACCAGCCAGAGCCTGCGGGCCAGCCTGTGTCCACAGAGGGCTGTAGAGGAAACGACCGGATGTAGATTTCATAAATATATCTGTGGCGGCAGCACTGAGTTTAGATGGGATGGGACCAGGCAGGAGAGAGGAGAAGAATTGGGAGAGCTCTTTAGTAGCTCAGGGGACAGATGTTCGGACCGGAGAAGGCCAAGTCAGCAGGAGATGGAGATGGGGCAGGGGTGGGGGAGGAGAAACACGGAAGGTTAGAACCCCAAGGACCAGAACTTCCTTGGAGGTGACAGACAGAGGTCGGGGCAGAGAGGCCCAGAAGAGTGACCATGCCACAAACAGCAACAGTCCCAAGCATCAGTTCTGCTCCAACTGGCAGGCTTCTGTCCTGGAAGAACTGGCCATGTGTGTTCGCGTGTGCATGGTGGGAGGGGGAAGGGGGCAGAACCCAGGCCTGAGAAAGTGGGAGGACAGGGCCAGGTACCTGCAGACATTCAGGACGTTGCCCCACAGTATGGGAAGGAGCAGAGGGGCTGAGGAAGGACTTGGTGATCTGGGGGATAATTCCTGGTGGGGCACACGGGGTGATTCTTGTAGCTGCCTAGCTCTTGCAGCTGTGACCTGAAACTCCTGACTGAATGCCCCGATCACAGAGGGACCCTAGTATGCCCAAGAGGTCTGCTGGCATCCCCAGGTCCTGCGTCCTCTGGCCTGCCTCTTTTGCCACCAGGTATACCCTGCTTGGGAGAGGACCAGCCCTCCACAATACTGAGAAATCTATGGTAAGACTTGTCCCCAGAGCGTCCCCTCATGCTACTCCACCCCCAGAGCCCTCCGGGCCACTCACCTCCTCACCCAGTGCCCAGGGTCTTTCCCACCTTCTCCTGTCTCAGACAAGAGCCAATTCGACAATGCAGACCACAGTCCTGCACAGGGCCTGCCAGGCCTGCATAAACTGGGGCCACCTCTCACCAGCCTTACCTGGGACCACCCTCCTGTTGGAGCAGCAGGTGGCCCAGACATCTCCCCAGTACCCACGTGTCCCCAGCATCTTGCTGTCTCAAGCCCTTCACAGGTGTGTTCATGGCCACCTTACCTCGACCTCCTACTCAGTCTTTGGCTTGGGCCTAAATGGGCCTTCTTCAGAGAAGCCTTCCCTTGGATCCCCAGTTACGTGGTCTCGGTACCCTGTACTTCTGTTTTGCCTCTCGTCAAGATTACAATTCGAATAATCAGTTGCTTGATCATGTACTTAGTGTCTGACTCTCTCATCTGACTCTAAGTTCCATGAGGGCAGGGACCAGGACGACCTATTCACCGCTATATCCCTGGTATTCAAAATTAGAGCCAAGCACATAGCATGCACTCAATGAATATCTGTTGGATAAACAGGAATGAATCATGACTGCAACCATGGCTCAAAGGTCACACAGCCAGTACAAGTTAAATCAGGATGAGAGTCCCCTATTCTGCATAGGCCAGTCCAGTTAGGAACTAGTTTTTAGTGGAGAATTTGCCTCTATATCTATGTTAGGGCGGTGTTTAGGAAAGCAGTGGGATGGGGGAGGGAGAGAAGGGATCTGACACGCATATTGATTTTCTGAGAACGCTGTATGGCTTAGCACAAACTGGAGTGAGGACTGTGCTTCTGAAACGTTAAACACTGTTTAATAATTTGGCACCGTAAGATGAGGGGTTTCTGTCAACACAGAACACACAGCACTCCAGCTGGCTGAGAAACGAGCAGGGAGGTTTTGTAAAATTCACCGGTTCCCTTGGGGAAGGCCGACTGATCTGATTTCAACACCACACACAATGATTTCGAATTGCGTTCATTCACTGCAAAATATGCTTGCCACAATTAACCAGGTAGGCTCTCCCAGAGGAGATCCAGGATCTTCCAGCAAGACTGCATTTATCTATCAGAATGCAGCATCCATTCCGGGGGGGACTGCAAGAGATTGGCAACCATCGGGGTCATTTATGGTGAGCCTACTACGCGCCAGCCCTTCACCCGCGTTCCCTTCCTCAGTGTTGAGAAGCGCTGTCTGAGTTGAGTTGGTGATCCTTACAGCTGTGTTGTGGTGAGTGACTCGCCTGGGTCCTGACATCTAACAGGAGCAGTGCAGCCCTGGGCATCTGAAGCCCTCTGGCCCCGAAGCCTGTGCTCATCCTCCAGTTGTAGCTTGTCTGGCTCCTGGGTTGATATTGGTGTCATTAGTGTCCCAGAACTGAGGGGTCTGTAGCCTTCTATTGATGCCAAGAACCAACTCCAATGTGGACGGCCACTCCCTGGGCGCACGTTTCCAAAAGGCCCAAGATGAAGTTGACAGGCTGAAAGTTCAGCAAATGTGGGGGGATGGGGATCTATCACAGGGGTGGGGTGGAGGTCCTTTGGTCCACTTCTCACCTTCAAAAGAGCCTTGAGACTTGATGTTTGGTCTTCATGGTTACACCTGTAGATCATGTTAAAGGGACACCCCAAAAGACTTCAAAGGAAGCCTTCACCACATGACTCTAATTGTTAAATGTAATCATTTAAACGCACCATGGTATTTCTAATGGGTTTGGCATTGCTCTGTTTTTTAGTATACCAGAAGCCAGAAGTAGAAATGGCTGAGACCCTTCTGCTCCCATGAATGGTGGAGGAAAGCATAAAATTCACAAACTAGGGTCTGGCCATTTTAGGGAAGTTGATTTCAACAAGACAGAGGAAATGCTGAGAAGGATGAAGGGGCAAGACACAATGAACCAATTAAAAGAAACAAACATTCAGGTCTTCCCTGGTGGCGCAGTGGTTGAGAGTCCGCCTGCCGATGCAGGGGACGTGGGTTCGTGCCCTGGTCCGGGAAGATCCCACATGCCGCTGGGAGCAGCTGGGCCCATGAGCCATGGCCGCTGAGCCTGCACGTCCGGAGCCTGAGCTCCGCAATGGGAGAGGCCACAGCAGTGAGAGGCCCGCGTACCGCAAAACAAAAAAACAAAAAAGAAAAAACAAATATTCAGTCAGCAAATACTTAACAGGCACTCACTCCATGTCTTGCCCCAAATCAGGCATGGTCCCACGGACATGACTAAGCACGGCTGAGCACTCACTGTATACCTCACACCTTATGCCCAGTCCTGAGGGGACTGTTTAGAGATGATCAACCTCACCGTTCTGTTTGTGCATCATGGGGGAGTGAGGCATGGAGGTGGGGTTATCAGAGGCAGAGTCTATGCCCTGCTGAAGGGGTCAGGGAAACACAGGGGCCAGGAGTCCCCAGCGGGAACAGCAAGGAGGGTGGGAGGAGGGGCAGCATGGGATTCCATGGGGAAGTTGCAGTTGGCTCATTGGAGAGGATTGGGGAGGCGTTCCACAGGGCAAGGGACTCTGAGTTACTCCGTGATGCTCGTATAGAAACAACAGAAATGAAAAAATAAATTAAAAAACAAAAACAAAACCCCCCAAAGGGATCCCAGAACACCAGAAATCTGATGGGGATGCAACAAACTGCCCTGAGTCGGTAGAAAGCCACTTCGCCAGCTGAGACATAAATTTGCTGGAAAAGCCACACTCTGTGGGTGCTGAGAGCAGAGGCTGAGCAGTAACAGGATTGTGGGTCTGGAGCAGGTGAAGTGACCCGGGAAGCCCGGCTCTCTAGGTAGAGCAAGATAGCACACAGACGGGGAGGGGAACAAAAAGGTGTGAGGCAGCCGTGGTTCTCAATACATTCATTTTGTCTCACTCTCAAGTCCTGCAAATCAGATTCTGTATTTTGCTTCCAGTTGACAGAGGTAGAAACAGAGACTCAGAGTTTCAGCAATTTGCCCAAGACCGCAAAGAGGTGGAGTCAGGGTCCGTGGACGATGGAGCCAGGAGGGTTGGCCGTAAAGCCTGAACAAGCTGCCATCCTCGTAGAGGGCTGATGCTGTGGGGAAGAACTGTATCTTCTAATGGGAGAGGTCACGGTGAGTGTTTGTAACAAAGGGAAACAATTAGAACAGGAGGGATTCTCCATGGCACTTGGGTCATTGATTCAGAGTATTGATGAGCGCCGGCTGCATGCACAGAACTGGCCTAGGCACTTGGCGTTCGTCACTAACACGATGGGAGTCCCGTGAAATCACGGCGGTGCACAGAAAGAGTGCTGTGAGTCTATTTGGCAAGGGCAGTCCGGCGGAGACTGGGTCTTGGAAGATGAATAGGATGTGGATTTGTGCAGAAAGGAGGAGGCCTCTCTGAGGTGGGGAGGAACACACCATGAGCAACGGATGGGTGTGGGGATGACTGCGGTCTCCACCGCCCGCTTTTAGTCCAAGCAGAGAGATGGACACTTCAAAGCGCCATCCCCTCCCTGACTGTAAAAGTAACATATGCTCACTGCAAAGATCCTTGGAGACAGAGAAGTGTAAAGAGAAAACTAAAATGTCATCCATCAGTTTATGGTGTCTATCCTGCCAGGCTTTGTTCTGTGCGTTAAAAAACAAACAAACAAAAAAACGAATCCATGGTCAGATTGTACATATAACCCCCTGGCTTGCTTTTTTTTTACTTAACAAAATCTCGGAAGTATTTTGTTCTCCTAAAATATTTTTCAAGGATCTGGGTTTCCATGGCTGCATGGTCTTGGTTTGGGGCCTCCTGCGTTCTTCTTTGGCCCTGCGAGCGTGTTGCCTGTGCTGGCTGATGTGGACATGGCTTTCTGGAATGGTGAGGCTGGCCCACCAAGGCCTCCTTGGCCTCCTTTTGGCCTCCTCTTGGGGCACCGCCTGAGAGCCCGGTCACCTCTCCCTGTACCCTGACTGTTCTCCCCTCCCCCCTCCTCCCATGGTGTCTGGCCTGGCTTGGGGTGATATAAAGGAAACAAGAGGAAGAGTCTACTTTCCCTTAGGAGGCCAGGGCCCCGAATACCTTCACCCCACCACGCTTGCAAACAGTGACTAAAGGATTTTAGAAGGTATTCTCTAGAGACAACAGAGTTTAAAGGAATCTATTTCAGGTTTCTAGACGTATTAAGAGATGTGATTTCTAATTCAGCTCCTATTGGAAGTGAGCATGTCAGGCTACTACTATACAGATGAAGCCCCTTTTCACCCTGGCTTTTGTGGTGACAGCTTGAATCCATTTATAAGGTCCTCAGCATAGAGCGGAGAGGCTGCCCCATGTTCAGTACTGGAAATGGGGAGGGAGGGGGCATCGTGCACAGGTGTGTGTGTGTGTGTGCGTGCGCGTGCACATGTGTGACACAGCTCACCTGATTCTGCCCTTCAGGGGTAAAAAGACTCTCATGCATCGCTTACGACCTACAGACATGTGGGGCACTAGGCACTTGATAGAGATAATTTTTCTTTGGGTTTATACCAATAGGCATGGAAAGTACATTGTCAGCTTTTCTAACCTGAGGAGACAGACAGGTTAGCCTCTTGCCCACCTACGTAGATGTCACATCTACTAAGTGGTGCGGTTGGGTAGGGACTCAGATCTGCCTAGATGCAAAGCCAGCTCTCTTTCCACAACACCCCTGCCCCTGCGCTGGCTTCAGGAGGTCAGAGGGGTCCCCTGTCTCCATCACCACGGCCCCAGAGAGCCAGTGGCAGCACCCAAACCTCCAACAGGGGCTTAAGTCAGAGCCCTACCGTCAGCCAAGGACTCCGTTTGGAACTGAACCCAGCATTTGGGAAGATTATTAGGGATGAAGAGAAAAACATGAAGGGCTCTGAGGTTAGCCCCAGTTATCAGAAAATTCAAAGAAATGAAGTCTCATGTAGTTACACTCTGGAGCCATTTAATCTTCTTACTGTCAATTTCCGAGGTCACCACCCGGGTTGCTTATATCCTTTTCTGAGTTTTACATATATTGGCCATTTAAACCATACAATTCTCCTAATGAGCAAGGTTTCTGATCACCATTTCAAAGATAAAGAAGACGAGGCTCCGAGAAAGAAGTAACTCACTTAAAATTGAAGAGAAGGAGTGGCAGGCACTGCTGTGGACCTCATTTTCCCCAAGATTCTGGATTCTCACGGTGCCAAGGCCACACGCTCTGCCTTATGAAGGTGACCTTATGTAAGGCAGAGTGGGGTTCTTGGTCACGGCTGGTCTCCTCACGCATCCAGTCAGAGAGGGTTGACACTTCCCAGGACACAGGGCAGTGTTCCCTCCTTTAGAACATCCAAGTTAACGGAGCCAAGTTACAATGGCCAAGGGCCAAGCTGGGACACGAAATGGTCCCTCAGGCTCAAATTTGCTCTGACACCCTTTGTAGACATCTCTAGAGACCTACTTTGTCTGCCCCACTTGCCTTTCAACTGGATTCATCTTAAAATTTGGAAGTAAGTGTGTTTTGTAAACTGTAGAAAGCTCTATGCTGAGAGGATGTTATTATAATTACACCTGAAAAAAATCCTGGAAGAATTATTTAGACACTATCCCTCTTTTATAAATGAAAAATTGTCCAAAGGAGCTAAATGACTTGTCAAAGATGGCGAGGTTGGGAAATGGCAGAGCTGAGACCAGAGGCTGACCTTTCGTTTGGATCCAAGTCAGTGAAACACTAATTGAGCACCTACTGTGTATTCAACATCTTACCAGGCACATGGGAGAAAAAGATGCCAGTCTCTGAATGAAGGGGAGCACAGCTAATCCCCTCTCGTTCCCCAAGCCTAGTGGTAGGCTTGGCACCAAACACGCACTTAGGAAATACCTGCTGAATGAATGGCTGAACGCATACATGCTCACACTATTGTTTCCTCTTGTGAACATTTAGAACCTAAACTGCCTACCTGAGGTCTGAATTTTCCAAGAAGGCCCCAGGCTTTCCTGCCATCTCCCCCGCCCCCTCCCCGTGTTCATCTGCATCCCCAACAAGACCACATACCCTTCAAAGGTGGAGACCTTGCTCTTGCTCTAGCCTCCCCTGCTGTGTGCATTTCAGGGCTGGACAGAGTTTGGGGATTCAGTAGTGGCTGAGGAATCACAGTCCTGCACCATTTCTGGGACTGACAGCCTCGCTAAGGCAGGCACGCCCCTCGCTCACGCCAGAATGCCAGCATCCTCATTTGGAAACCTAGCCCACATGGTTCCACACTGGGCTCACACCATCCCCCCATAAGCCACCATTTGCCCCCCCACCCCACCACCCGGCCTCCCACAGGGAAACACTCCCCTGTCTGCTCTATGTACCTGCCTTGCCCCCCATTGGACGGTGCGCTAGGCACCGCCCCCCGCCGGAAGGTGGCCCGCGCTAGGTACGCTCTTTCTATAACTCCAACCTCCGCAACATCTAGATCAGAGTTTTCCACATGCCAGGTACTTGATAAGCTTGAGTGAGACACAGAAAACATTTTAGCCACACGTGTTCGGCTTGTTTTCAGTGATGGTTTGCTGGCCTTTGAGGGTAAATGCTTTGAAGACGATATTTTTCAAAGAGCTCCTATGCGAAGCCAGAATTAATAAGCATCTAAATTACAAATCTCACCATGTAGAACAAATTGGATTTCTTTTCATTAATAGCAAGGAAGCAGAAAACAAGCCCAATCCCAAGGGAGCCACATGAATACATGTGGCTGGCATTCTTTTTTTCCATCTCTAAACCCATCTTTATTCAATTATGTAGCTCATAAATATGGCCCCTGTATGTCAGCACAGCTAACAAGTGGTCTCCAAGGTCAGGGGCCTTCTGACAGCTCACCCAGCCCTGCAATAACAGTCATGGCTCCGAGTATGGGATTCTTTTTCTCTTTTTGCTTTTGGAGGAAAAAACAAAACTACGAAAGCTAGCAAAAACCAACCAAGCCTTAAATGATCACAATGTTCCAAATATTAAGATGTGGGCCTAGTGGCTTTTTAACCAAATAACTGTTAATGCTCTTCTCTATAATAGCATAGAAACTCCGTTATTGATGGAAAACGAAGGCCAGTCCATGCACAGAATATTTTTACATATGCCTTCTTAAAAATGTATTTGCTTTAAAAACAGGCCTCTTTTGCAGAAGTCTGAGCACCATAATAGCAAAGGCTCTTCTCCAAAACAATTTCTGTAAGAGTTGGAGGAGAAGTACGTTGAGTACGTTCCCCATTTGCCCTGCTGAGCAGGGGTTGGGGGTAGCCTCCAGGAAAAGCACTTGGTGCCCTGCTTGTAGAGCAGAAGCCTAATACCTAGCAAGTTAGCCAGTCATACATCCTTGACCTTCTTGTCTCCAAAACAGAGATTCTCCAAGGGCAATCCACGGACCCCTGGGGTCCCCTGTGACCCTTTGGAGGAAGAGCCCATGAACTCAAGACTAATTTCATGAAGATGTTTTTGTCTTTTTCACTTCTAGTAACTCATGAATATACAGCCAAGTTTTACAAAAGCTACGAGGTATAATATTACAACAGAGCGAATGAAAAAGCAGCCATGAGAATTCTGCTGTCTTCTATTAAGCTAGATCTTAAAAGAAATTCGCCATCAGGTAAAGCAGTGCCACTCTTCTCACTGGATTCACTTTGTTTCGAACAATATAGAACATAAAATCTTCAGCAAAGATGTTATTTATGGAGCTTCCCTGGTGGCGCAGTGGTTGAGAGTCCGCCTGCCGATGCAGGGGACATGGGTTCGTGCCCCGGTCCGGGAAGATCCCACATGCCGCGGAGCGGCTGGGCCCGTAAGCCATGGCCGCTGAGCCTGCGCGTCCGGAGGCTGTGCTCCGCAACAGGAAAGGCCACAGCAGTGAGAGGCCCGCGTACAACAACAACAAAAGATGTTATTTATGTTCACATCTAACAGGTTGATTATTGTTGAATGAATAAATATTTCTAAAATAGGTCAATTTTCATTCTAATAAGGTAAGTGTTGATAGATAGAACCTACATAAATCAGTTCTTCGTGGTCCTCAATAATTTTTAAAGAGTGTAAAGAGGTCCCAAGACCAAAGAACATGAGTGGCCCTGTCCAAGGATCCCCCTCAGCTCTGCATGGACCTACCCTGCTTCTACTCATCCTGCAGACCCATCTCCAGCACCCCTTCTCTGGAAAGCCACTTCAGAGGCCCCATTCCCCAGGTGAGCCCAGGCTGGTCTCTATAATTGCACTCATTACATACACAGGTTTCCTTGTCTGCACTGCCCAATGTCAACTCTGTAAGACAGAGCTGGGGAGTTTTCATTCCTGTATTCTTGGTACCCAGGAAGAATTTAGTAAATGCTAAAAGAAGGAAAAATGGCAGAAGGAAGGGAGGCAGGCGAGACAGTCCTTACAGGGATTTGGGTCTGAAGGTTGTTAATTAGCATCAAAGATCCAGTAAAACCCATAAAATTCTCAACTACAATGTTTCACTGAAGGGCCTAATATTGGCTCAGTCTTGTGTCAAGGTCTTCGGTTTCTATATATTATACATAAAGCTACCTTGATGTATTTACTGTAGATTTTGGGACCCTACCTCCAGAGATAAACAGCAAATCATATATAGCTGATGAAAGGTGGAGGGGTAGAGGGGGAAGGCTGCTTTCTGGGCAACAGCTCCCAGCGAGGAAGACAAAACTGTTGTTTTGTGACCAACCAGAGGAAATATCTGCAAATTGTTCACAATTTGGAAGTTCTATCAAAAGGCGAGGCTGTACACAAAACCATCATCCCATGTGGCATTCTTCCAACCACGAATAGACACCTTATTATCACAGGAGAGGATAACAGGGAGAGGAGAGAGAGAGAAAACTTCCCCTGGAAGCTTCAGCATGCAAGTTTGCATAACTCATGTCAAATTCTTGAACGGCACATGTCCATGCAAACCAAATTACAGGGAAATCACTAGTTTGATAGAACACAGCCATGATCAACAGAGACAGACGTCTCTGCAGCCCCTCCATGACACAGCGAGGTGGGATGGAGAGCCACTTGGGGTGCAGACAAGGCTCAGTGGCTGACACAGGAGACACAGTAAGAGAAGACAAAGCAGGGGATCTGGACAGGGTGTGGACTGACACATACCTCGCTATACCTAGCTAAGGACCTTGCCACTTCTCTGATGAGAAAGGACTGCAGATAATATGAGTCCAACATGACAGCTGGACTTAAACATGAATTCTTTCTGCGAATTTGTTATGCAGATAAATGCATACGTGCATGCTATGATTATAATAGCAGTTTAGTAAACAGAATTTATTACACAATGTAGTTTCATTCTCAACTAATCCTTCAAACAAACTTCCTGATTAAGCACTCCCACGGGTTTGGTTAAGGAAGAGAGATGGGAACAGGGGGTGCCCATGTAATCACTCAAGCCAGGATCTGGGGGGTGGGCGGCTGTCCAGGAGCACAACCCCTTCCAGGAACGTGGCTGCCAGAATAGGGCCTGCTCCCGTTCAGCTGGGTCATGTGCTACAGTTGATGGAAACTTTGTCCTGGAGTAGTTTGGGAGAACTTCCTGCAGGAGGAAGCATTAGGCACTGGGCTGTTAGGCAGAGTTGAGGGGAAAAAGTGTGCAGCTCAGCCTATGCAGAGTCCAGGTGAGAGTGAGGGGCTGAGGCCAAGGAGAAGGGGGAGGGTTGGAGGCCAACCTTGAATTGGGTGCTCACTGTGTCCACCACCTGGCAGGGCACTATTCTGAGAGGTTTTTTTTTTTTATCATAAAGGGGCTGCAGGTATTTCTCTTCAGCCCATGCCCAGATCTTGCATCCCCCAGCCCAGCTTTTGCTCAGGCCTGAAGTACCTTCCTCGCCTCTTCAAATCCCTTCATCCTCTTAGCCCGGCTCTGATGTCCCTAACTCTCCCCATTCTGCGCAGTTGGGTTTCTGCCCTCCTGCCTCCTCACTCCAACTGCAGGTTACCTGCATTTCCCTTTAGGTCATACCTTAAAGTGTGGTTCCTTGTGTGCTCATCCCTCCTTGAACCCCTCCCACTGCTGCCCCACTGGACAGTGCACATACAGGAAGTACATTTCCCTTTGCCTGCCTGACAAAGATTTTATGAATGAATGAATGAACAGCTGAATGAGTCTCCCTGTGTGATCCCGGGCAAGTGACCTCCTCACCCTGGGCTCCGTCTTCCCCATCTACGGAAACTGGCCATTGACTGTGGCCTCCCCAGTGCGAGGAAGGTGGGTGGCCAGTCAGAGCTTCTTGATTTCTCAGTGCTTCCTACTCCCTCTGCACAGTCTGTTCCTGGCACAAACCCTCTTCACCCCACCAGACACAGCACAAGCAGCTTCTCCCTGCTGACCTCTTTGCAGCCCCTCTGTGTCCTCAGCATTTCTTATCACATATGCTGGGCAGCTATGACTTTCTATGCCTGTCTCTTTCTCTAGACAGTGAGCTCCTTGAAGGTTCATGTAAATTACATGAAGGTTCAATGTAAATTACAGTTATTGGTATCATTACTATTGTTATTAGCGTCCATGTAATGGACACCATATTTGAGACTTTTTTTTAAAGATTTTACATAGATGATTTTCTTAAATATTTACAACAGTCCAGTGAGCTAATATCTGTATGCTACAGGTGAACTAATTATGCCCATTTTACAGATGAGAAAAACTGAGGCTCAGAGATGTTAAGTGAACTCCAAGGTCACACAGCATGTACGTGGCAGGTCTGAGTGCACGCCTGTCTAAATCAAAGCCAGAACTTTTTGTTTTTTTAATTTAAGGTTATTTTTATACAGCATGTTCTTATTAGTTATCTATTTTATACATACTGGTGTATATATGTCAGTCCCAATCTCCCAATTCATACCAGCACCACCCCCCCCAACCCTGTGTTCGCCCCTTGGTACAAAGCCAGAACTTTAAATGACTATTCTTCACATCATCACCCCACTTCTTACCATGAGGCCTAGCACATAGTAAATGCTTAGTAAATTGTTGGTAATGGATACATGTATGAATGACTGTTAGGTTGAGCCATCATTATTAAGCTTGAAAGCCCTACATATTATCGTCTATGCTCATAAAAAAAGATTCATCCAGAGTCACCTCGCTTCTTTGGGCCTCAGTTTCGTTGTCTAGTCACTGGTTATAACACTATATGTTGGGGGTCAGCAAACTGTGGCCCCAGGCCAAACTCAGCCCTATGCCCATTTTTGTACAGCCTGCAAGCTAAGAATGGTTACTGTATTTTTAAATGTAAAAAAGACAATAACATTTCCAAAAAAATGGTAGCTCAGTTTTGCTCCTTGGCCTGCAAAGCCTAAAATATTTACTACCTGGCCCTTTACAGAAAAAAAGTTTGCCGACCCCTGTTCTCTGTAGTAATTACTTCACAAGTTTATCGTGAGAATCGAGTAAATGTTTTTGGAGGAAACGTTCTGAAAAGGAAGATGCAGTAGCAAAGGCATTCCTATGAATAATAACTATGAATATTAGTTAGAGTGTCGATGCCAGAGGTGGCCGTCTTTCCCTGTTTAAAAACAGTGGGTGTGAGACTTCATCTCCTTCTACCCTCCGAGTGGCTGTGTGATTTCTCTGCAAGATTGATTCTCAGAGTCGATGCAGAGATCACTTCAAGGACTGAGCCTGGCTGACTAAATGCCAAACTGGCCAAAATACTTGGCAAACAAACAACTCAAACTGAGTCCAGATGTTTCCTAATTAGTCAAAATATTAGTAAGAAGTTAATTACTCTAAATAATGCCCAGAGAGCTCTGCATAGAGGAGCAGCTGGAGGGTCTAAATTTCACCTGAAGGAGTTGGGCACACCCTGGACATGGCTCCAGTGGTCCTGTCCTTGTCTGTCCATCCATCTGTCTGTCTGGCAGACTGGCCACTCCTGCTGGCTCCATGTCAACTTGCTGCTGCTTCTCTCCTGAACCTCAGGTTCTAAATGTGAAAATGAACTCAAGTTACCCCTCTCCCCTCTACCTAACAGGGCAGTTATGAGGAACTAATGGAAAAATGGATGTGACAGTATAGCCTTTGCTATGATCAGAAAGAATAAAACACAGTCCTCACGGGAGAGATGGTCAGAGCCGGAAGCCATAAGGAAAATCTTGGTAGATTTGACTTTATGAATTCGACATTCAACTAACATTTATTAAGCTCCTATTATGTGCCAGGCGCACATAAGAATTCACAAACTTCTATAGGGAAAACAAACTTAAATGTCAAATAAATTTAAAAAATGTGCACATTGTATATGACAGACAAAGTGTTGGTATCATTAACTTATAAGGAGCTCTTACATACCAGTAAGAAAATGATGAGCATCCCAATTAGATTACAAAAGGGTGTGAATGAGACAATCCATAAACAATAAACCAAGTGAGCCGTAAACATCTGAAAAGATGCTCAGCCTTGCTAGCAATCAAAGAAATGCAAATTGAAATGACAGTGGGATGTCATATTCCATTATAGCAGTGAGGTAGGGAGTCAAAAGTGCCTGATGTGGGCAGACCTGTGAGAGGGTGTTGAGAATGCAGGTTAGTTCAAACCTCCCAGAGGGCAACTTACCAGTACATATCAATATCTTCAATCAACATACCCTGTCTCTACCAACTTTCCGACAGGATGGTTTTTAGGGAACTGATACAGTGGTTCTAAAGATTCTAAAGATCACCTTCAAGAATAAATATGTAAGGACTGCCAGGGGGCTTCAGAACAGAAGATCTTTCCAGATACTAAGCCAGTTAAAGGTAGAAAGCTGTGGGTTTTAGGTACAAGAAAAGACAAATGGATCAAGAGAGGAGCATGGAAAATTCATAAACAAATCCAAATATAAAGGCTGCATTGGAAATCAGGGAGGGAGGGTGGCAGAGATGACTATTCATCAGGGAAGGGTTGGAGCATTTGTATAACTCTTCAGGGAAAAAAATAAAGCTAGATCTTTACATCACTTTTTAACCCAAAATAAATTTCAGATAGATCAAAGATTTATATGTAAATAACACAAGTACCTAAATATTGAACAAAAACGTGGGTAAATCCTTTTATAATTTTTTTACAAGCCTTTCTATAAACGAAAAGCTATGATAAACAGTTAAAAGATAAATTAAAAAGCTAAGGTAAATATTTTAATATATATGATGGATAAAAGGCTAAAATCCCTAAAATACAAACTGATTCCAAAGTCATAAGGAAAAGTTCAATACCCTTCCCCCCTAAGTGGACAGGGAAAACAAATAGGCAATTTACGGTAGAAATATACATAGTCGATAAACATACGCTCATCCTTGCTTATGATAAAATAAATATAAAGAAAAACAAGGTATCATTTTTTCCTAGAAAACTGGCAAAACAATATATTGGGTTGGCCAAAAAGTTTGTTCGGGGTTTTCCGTAACATCTTAACGGAAAAACCCAAATGAACTTTTTGGCTAACCCAATATATAAAGGTATGTATTGATATAAAGTTTCAGAGAGACAGAGGGAAGGAGAGAGAAAATGAATGCTCATTGATGGCAGGGTTTGATACACTCACACATCGTGGGTGGGGATGAAAATTGGTCCCCAGCCTCATGGAGTCCCTGCTTCCCCATTGGCTAAAAATGAAAATGACAATAGCTGCCTGCAAACGGCTATTTCTAGTTGAAATATATGGTACTGAAAGTACTGTATAATTTTATAAAGCACAATCGCACGCCTTATTGTGTGCAGTTCTCCCAGCAACCCTGTGAGTGATATATCGTTATTCTCACCCTCACTTGACAGATGATGAAACTGAACCTGAGAGAGGTTAAGTAACTTGCTTAATATCACTTGACTAATAAAGGTTAGAAAATGGATTTACACCCATGTAGAGTCTTTGGACTCTGCATCTTGCAGGGTTCTCTTCTCTGTGTAGCACTTATTCTAATAGGCACTCAGGAATGCTGGGATAAGTGGAGATGGATGCCGTAGCAAGTGGGTAGGGCTGTCAAAGGGTTCGTTTTTCAACAAAGATTGGTGAAGGAGTTAGCGCATGGCCAGCACGATGTGAGATGCTCGGGACACGGTTGTATTCTAGGCAGATAATGTTCCTGCACATTGTGGGACTCTATTATAGTGGGGCAGATAGAAAAGAAACTCATATCCATGGCATAGCTAACTGCAGCAGAGAAGGCTCAATTGAGGAGGAGATATTTGGGCTAAGGTGCTTGTAATGGCATGGAAGCAGCTGAGAGCCATGGGATGGACAGAGCAACAGCATACCAGGGAGGGAGCAGCAAGTGCAAAGACCCCACCTGCTGGAGGAACAGAGAGAGGCCACAGGGTCTGAGTGTCCCAAGCAAGGACAAGATCGGCAGGAGAAGAGCATGGGAGGCAGGTCTCCGAGAGGCCCTGGGGGCTTTGCAGGCCATGGGGGAGGGGATGGTTTTTATCTTCAGGACCTTGGGAGGTCTTCAAACTGAATGAAACAAGACAGAAATAAGATGTGGAATTTGCTTTAAGAAGACCCTCCAGCTTTGAATGGAGAATGTACCAGGGAGGGGCAAGAGCTGGAGCAGAGAGACCCGTGGGGAGGCTCACGGGGTCCTCCAGGTGAGGGACGATGTGGCCATGGATGTGGCCGGGCAGGGGGGACTCAGCGATGACTGTGAGTCCGAGTGGCTGGGAGCTTGTGGCTTAGAGGGTGAGGATGGAGGGATGACCATCTGTGGTGGGAGAAGGAGGCAGGGCTCTGCTTTTGACTTTGGATTCAAGGTGCCTGGGAGGCAGTGGAGCAGAGATGACCCTTGAACAGGGGAATATGCGGGCCTGGAGTTCACGGGAAGTCTGGCCTGCAGAGGGTAAAAACAGTGCATCAAAGACTCTCCAATGTTTGGCAGATGAAGAGGAGGCAGCAAAGGAGCAGGAACTTCCAGGAATACCACAGAATCCCAGAGTCCAAGGGAGAAGTGTTTCAAAAAGGAGAGAGGGCAGTGGGCATTGCTGAATGATGTGAGGGCCAAAGGGAGCAGAGAGGGGAATGTCATCTGATTGAGCTTCGCGTCATCTACTGGTGACCTTGACAAAGCAATTTCAGCTGCACATCAGGAAGGGAGGACAGATTAGAGGGGGGTGAGGGGTAATAGAGCGAGGAGGTCGGGCAATGAGTACAGGCAACTTGTTGGAGATTAATAACTGCTAACAAACAGTGAAAGCTCATGCCGGGCCCCTTCTGTGTGCTCCACACTGATTCACTGATTTAATGTTTCAACAAGCCTAGGGGACGATTATTAATGATAGCCCCTTTTTACAGATGAGGAAACCGGGGTGCAGAGAAATAAGCAGTGCTTTGTTAAGAAGGGTAGTAGAGATCTTTGGATGCAGCTGAAGGTGAAGAAAAAAGAGGGATTTAAGTTTTCCCTTTAACACCAGGTACTTGAGCCTGTTTGTATGCTGATGGGAGCAGTCCCTTAGCTGGGGGTATGAAAAAGGGTATCATTGCAGGTCAGGTGACACATCGGCCCTTAGAGGAGCAAGGACTTGCCTCCACTGAAGGGCGGGGAGGTTAGGGAGCTGTCTTCTGATGGCTTCTATTTTCACAATAAATTATGGGGTGGGGTCCTCAGCTAGAGGAGTAGAGGCTAAAGGTGGTTTGAAGGCAGAAGAGAAAGTGTGGATCAGATTCCTTATGCCTACACGTTGCATTATCCATGCCACACTCTCAAGTGGAGGGTGAACCAGGGCCCCACCAGGATCTCAACCAGGGAAGAGCCTTCCCTGTGTCCCCCATTGGCGGGGTTGGGTGTGTTTGGGTCTGTTTCCCCTGATGGACCAGGAGCTTCTCAGAAGACATGGGGATGCCCCTTTCTTCCCTTCTTCTCTTCATTTGTAACAATCTCTCACCTGTCCCTCAACCTCACCTCAAAGGCCCCCCCTCCAAGAGGACTGAACTGGTCTTCTGTAGTCCAAATCAAAGAACTCCTTCCAGATAGACGTTCTTTAGCACCTTGCAGGCTCCTCCTGCTGGATTAGCGCTCCCAGTGATAGGAAGCTCCCTGAGGGCAGGACTCCGTTCTCTTAGCCCCCTCTAAAGCTCTCTCTATTACCAGTCCCCTAAATCCCCACACAGGGCCAACTGTAGTGCCTGACTCAGGGGAATGGCTCAGTAAATGAATGCAAGATGAACTCAATCCCATGTCAAACCAGGCTCAAAAAAATTCAAAACATGGGAATTCTGAGACAATTCCAGAATACATCATTATCTTAAACATGCAGAAAGACAGTGAAAGTCTTTTCCTAAGCCTATTAGCAAAATTAGAGCACTAAAGGGATTTTGATCTTTATTTCTCCACCTTTTACATAAAGTCTGGTTTTAAAAGCCTTAAAAATGTCTGTTCAGCATCTAGTAGTCTGGTCAAAGAGGCTTCAGAGACTGTTTTACATGCCTCTCAAGCCCTGTTTCTAACCCGAAAACACAATTTCACCTGACGCAGTATGAAAATTTGTCATCATTTAGCATATATGAAATTCTGATAAAATCCTGTGTTTTGGGTCCTTAAATCTTGTCTGATGTGTAAGAAACTCATATATGAGACTACTGACAGGGTTATACTTTTAGTTCATGAGCAAGTTAGCAGGGATGTGATTTTAGAAAGGCAAAAATTGCTAAATTCTGTCCTCATACAGGTGTATCTTTTGGTGCAAGCACGTGCTCATTTCTTCATTCATTCATTTATTCATTCAACAAGTGTTAAGTCATCTATGATGTGCCAGTCATCGTCTGTTGAAGAAGGAAGGGAGTAAAGGTTTACTCAAGTGTTTGGCCTTGACTCTGAAGGCTGTGAGGAGAAGGGTTGGAAAGAGGACAGAGGCCTGGTTGGCCCAGTGCCAAAGCTGGAATTGTGCTGTGGAATTAGGCTATGGTCCCCATAGGTGCTGTTCCTTCAGCTTAAGTTTTTGGCCCGTTGCAAACAGATATTGACTAGGTACCTGAAAAAAGACCTCAACTTCTAAAAATACAACTCAGTGTACACCAACAAACTTTGAAATTGGATTCTGAACCAGTCTCTCCGGGTTTGAATCCCAGCACCTCTGTTTCCTAGCTGTATGACCCTGGACAAGTAACTGAATTGCTCTGTGCCTCAGTTTCCCCATCTATGTAACAGGCATGATACCACAACTCATCTCATAGAGTTCTGAAGATTAAGGGATGGAATCCAAGTAAAGTCCTTGGAACCATGCCTGGCACACAGTAAACACTTATACTGGCTTTCTTGGGGCTACTTTGTGTTGGGTCCTGTGGATACAAAGGGAATAACTATGGTTCCTCTCCTTAGGGAGCAACCAGTGGAGATCCCAGAGAGCTCTAGCACAGTGTGCTCAGGATAGCACTGCAAGAGCAGCAGCATTGACCCGGGTGAGGAAAAACAGGGTAGGGGAGGAGAGGTGTCTGGGGAGGCTGCCGGGGTCGAGGTAGGTGGGTATGAAGGATGCCTAGAAAGAAGCCAGTTCGTTCAGGGGGCTGTGGAGAATGCCGGGCCTGCTCAGAAGCAACTGGATTCTCCCCACGAATATCAGTAGATTAATCCATTAGTGTCCAAGTCCAGTTCACAGTCATTTTCATATAAATCCCTTGGAAGGTGCTAATGGGACCTTCTGTGGCATCAATGATGGCACTGCAAGTGATAATTAGTCAGTAGTGTTGGTGGAAGCAGGAGCTGCTAACTGCAGCATAGTGAGAAGGAAAACCAAAACAAATCGATCAGCATTTCCTCAATCCAATATTACAAACCTCAGAAATTATGTCCTGGACTGGGGAGGCTGAAAGCCATAAAAAAAACTCAGGGAATCAAAGTATCCCAATCAACTGCGCTTTTTCTCAGCCAGCACTGAAGACTCTTCCCAAAACATCCAGGAAATGGTGTTCAGTGATGTCAATAGAATCTTTTTCCAAAGACCTGGGTCTCTGAGAGGATCCTAGGGAGTTGGAGTGATCATCATTTCTTACTAACAAGGGTCTTGGGTGAGAGCGGAAGGGCCAGGAGAATGAGTTGGCCATGCACTGATCTTGACATATGTCCCAAAGTAGAGACATTTCCCTCCATCTCTTCCTTCCTTTCTATCTCCCTCTTTCCTTCTTCCTTCCTTCACCTTTCTTTCCACTCTCCTTTTGCACTTTCCTCAAATTTTCTATTTCCATGTGATATGTGTTCATAATCAAACATTCAAAGATTACAGCAGGGATATATCTGAAACTTAAGTCGCTCACACCCATCTCTGACCCTCCTGTTTCCTGTTCTACTGATTGCTTTTCACACGAAGGTTATGCCTTGTCTACTGAGAAGAGGAAGTGATTAGCAATCAGTGGTTGAGTTCAAAATTGGAGCTAAAATCACCTTAATAATCATAACGTAAGGTCCTCCCCCATCCAAAGCCATGCTGAAAGATGAGACGCCGAGTCCTCGGAGGTTTTGGAAGTGCTTTTTGACTCATCAGTCCATCCCTCTCCTCCTGAGCACTGGGGATGCTCTCAGAGGGAGAATGCAGTTTGAGAGGCACAGATAAAGTACATGACACGGTGATCTGGAGATCAGACAGACCTGTGCTGGAATTCTGGCTCCTCCCATTACTTATAAGTTGTGCGACCCTGAGTAAGTCACTGAATATCTCTGGGCCTCAGTTCAGGATTTGTGAAACGGGAATCTAACACCTACATCACTGGGCTGCTTGAGAGAATTGACATATATAAAATATTCCCTTTTGCTTAAGAAAATATACTATGTTTTCTCAACTTCCACTGTTGTTATGGATAACCTTTTTTAAAAACAACTTCAGTGAGATATAATTGAAGTGCAAGAAACTGCACACATTTAAAGTGTACATTTTGATCCGTTTTGGTATGTGTCTATACTGTGAAACCATCCCTGTAATGAAGATAACAGGCTTTTTCATCAGCTCTCCACATTTCTTCATGTCCCTTTACCATTCACCCATCTCTCTGCTGCCATCCCAGGGATTTCTGTCTTCAGAGATTAGCTTTCATTTTCTAGAATTTTCTATAAATGGAATCATACAGAATGTCCTCCTTTTTTTTTTGGCCCAGCTTCTTTGACTCAGTATATCAATGATTTTGAGATTCATCCATGTTGTTGGATCTATCAGTAATTCACCGCTTTGTATTGCTGAGTAATATTTCACTAACTGCACTCTTTCAGTTGCTAAGGCCACCTTAACAAATCACACATCATCCTGGAAAATTCAAGAAGCCAGAAAGATGTTATTGCCTCTCATTCTCAGAAACCTTTGCTTACTATTATATTCTCCTTTGATACATGATACCTACTCCTCAGCTGGGCTGTTAAGACCCTTCATTATCTGCTCCTTGGATTGAGCCAATCTCTTTCCCCTCCGCTGGCCAGTCTGATCCCTCACTCCAGCCAGGCTGGGCCCCTCCCTGTCACCCACACTTTCCAGGGTCTCTCCAGTGTCTGTGCCCTGGCTATGTTGTTCCACAGCCAAGAACAGTCTCTTATCCCCTCTCCTCTAAAAAGCCAGCTATCCTGATGGTCCAGGGCCTGCCTTACCTCCTCCAGGACCCTGCTGCTTCCCTGGCTACCATTCAGCCCCTCTTCCTGGCTGAACTCAGCACGTACAGAGGAGCAGCTTCCTCCTTCCTCCAGCAAACAGCCTCCAATTGGAAGCTCCCTGCCCGGCTCTGAGCTGAGCCCAGGAATAGGGAGACCGGCAAGACGGTCCCTGCCCTCAAGGCGCTCACAGTCTAAGGCCGGACAGGGAGGCAGACAAATGCATTGTTAGGCCCAAGGGTAGACAGAATGTAGGGTAAGAGGGAGAGGTCATGCATACATCTGTTTGTCTGCGATGGGGAATTGGGAATGGGCATCATCAAACCATTCTTTCCTCCCCAATTTGTCAGAGACATCCTAGAGCAGGGAGCAAGTTTTGTGCCTCTCCTCTTCGCCCCTGCCAACCATATCTATACAGGGCTGAACAGAGATGATATTCATATTTAATTGATTGTGAAGGAGAAATGGTCCAAAGAGTCTCTCCTTGAAAACATCACACCTAACACAGAAAGGAACCCACCACCAGGTGGGAATCAAAGGGTCCATGAAGAGCTCCCCACTAAGGTGCATTCCATAGGCCATCAGGATTGCCCCAGGAGAATTGAGACCTGCACAGGGAGGCTTGTTTCTTTACTGGGGCTGCACTTCCAGATGCTGCTCAGAGGTTGGGGATGAGATCAAACCTATTGCTCCAGAGGCCACCTGCACCCTCTACTGTTGGAGAAGCAGCTCATCTTAAAGCCCAACAATAAAATTTCCCAATAAAATTTCCCAATAAAATTTCACGCACCACCCTGATTCTCACAGGTACCCTGAGGGGCGAGCAGGGCTGGGCCTAAACTTCCCACCTGGCAAAGTCACTGAAGCCCAGGTGGCCAAAAGATGCCTCCAGAGAGGGTGATCAACCTGTTCCAGTTTTCCTGGGACTGTTCTGGTTCGAACACTGAAAGTCTCACGTTCTCAGTGCTGGGCGAACCGGTATGGTTGGTCACCTCCGCTCCCACACACATCCTCTGGCTCACCTTTAACTTGAGCCCAGGGAATCTGGAAATGTGGTCACCTGACCACTGGCATGGGCATCAAAAGCCCTCAGGCTGGCCACCACCGATCTGTTTCAACAAGCCTTCCTGGACCTCCTGATGCTCGCTCCGATCTGAGAACTACTGCTGTAGGCACATCCATGGTAAATAGCCTCACGCAGGAGTATACGTCAGCTCCTGCCTCCGCTACAACCGCCAGAGCCCCTCCTTTGCACCTGTGCCGCTCTGATGCAGCAGTGGTTGGTGCGCAGGGAGGGTACCTGCAGGAAACTCCTGCACCTACGCAGGCTGATGGTTGGGTCCTGTGAGGTATAACACCCCCTGAGGTGACAGGAGATAGAGCCACTGGGTAAATGACACCCTCTTCCATCCCTTGGGCCAGCAACTTGAAAGCACAGTCTGTACATAATCAATAATAAAAATTAATCAAAAGGAAATAAATGTAGAAAAACAGTTCCTTAATCTCACGGGCCACATTTCAGATGCCCACCGGTCACATGTGGCTAGTGGATGCAATAGTGGACAATAGGAGAAACTTCTTAGCATCAGGCATCACAGGAAGTATCCCTGGGCCCCAGTTTGCCCCAGTGGTGACCACGTGGAGGGCGTTCCTTTGTATTGGCTCTTCTCCCCTTCCCTCTCGCACTCCGCTCAGCCCCCTGTCTTGTCACCTGGAATCAGCAAGACTTTGTCCCGCTCAGCTTTCTCCAGGCAGGGTGGGAGGTGGGGGCGGCAGGCCAGGACCGGCAGCTGCGAGGACGGAGCCCATCCTGACTCCAGACCTCCGCTGGTCCCCCGCTCTGGCCATCCCCCTGTCCCCAGCGTCAGGCTGAGTCAGATGAACTGGTGGAGGATCTGCCACCAGCCCAGCAATCACAGGCTGTTGACAGAGGGGGTCTTTACACTGAGAAATGTGACCTGAAGCTAACCAGAGAGCAAAGCCTCTGGCATGAACCGTTTCAGACAGAGGTTTGCGTTGACTTCGAGAGGATGTGTGCTGCTACAGTCTTTCTTTCCACAGAAAGTGGGCACCTGAGGCAGGCGTGTCCAGGTGGGGCAGCTCGTAAGGTAGGAAACCCACAGTGGCAACACGCACTCCTGATTTGAGAACTTGATGCCCCCAATCCCCTGCAGTGTGTGAATAATGTGATTTTCTTAGGAAAAAAAAACCACTCATGTCTTCTTTAGGACTCCATCAATATTAGATATGTGGCACAGCTCTACAATTGCTGTTACCCTCAAGACTGGTTAAGTGTAATGGCGTCTTGACGTCTTTTCAATTCAGCTCGATTTGACAAGCATTTACTGAGTAATTATGGTGGGCCTAGAATGGTGTTTCTTAGCCTGACAATAACTTAGAAGCCCAATCTATTCTTTCACTTAAAAATAAAATCTAATAGCATTTAATTTAAAATATATGTAATTCTTCATTTTGACAAAAACCTACCCAGTTTTCATATGTCATTACTGCATCTTTGGTAAAGGCTTGATTTTAATAATAAATATCTTGCTGCGTTCTTTTTAAAAGAAAAAAAGCTATGTTCTTTTGGATGACAATTTTATTTGATCGATAACTCCTGCCAAAATCACACACGAGCTGCCCAAGGTGAAATTTACCAGCTTCCAATTTTTAATTAACCTGTATCTCCTTTTCATGCAGAAAATGCCAATATCAAGTTCCTATATAAGTCATAACTTAAATGCAGCCCATCCAGCTCCTGGCCCTAAGCTTTAAAGAAGGGAGCAATCAAAGAAGCTGATTGGTCAGAGAACATAATCAATTAATGAGAGAAGTCAAAAAGACTGTATTACATTAATCGGAAAGACAAATTTCAACTGAGCCTTGCTATTTTCAGTCTGTGGAGGAATGACTTTTCTGTTTGGACTCATCCACCTTTGCTTGTGACTGAGTGACCCAGAGCAAAGCAGAGACTCTGCCGTGGCTGGGAGGGGAGGGTGCCCTAGAGCAAGGCAGAGGAAACCCAGGTGCGAGTCAGGCTCTGCCATCTGGGAGACGCGTGTCCATCTCCTACCCCCTCTTGAAGTCCTTATTCCTCCTCCGAAAAGTGAGGGTAACGCAATCAGCCCACTAACCCCAAAGGCTCACTGAAGAGACCAGATAAGATCTGGGGAAGAAAGTGAAGCATGAATCACCTGCAAGGAAAAGCGGAAACCCTGTATGTGGGTGTGGGCGCATGCACATGTGTGTATATATATGGTGCACATGCGTGACTGTACGTGTGTATCAGTATCTGGGTATGCATGCGTGTAACCTAAAAAGTACGTAGACGGGGCTTCCCTGGCGGCGCAGTGGTTGGGAGTCCGCCTGCCGATGCAGGGGACGCGGGTTCATGCCCCGGTCCGGGAAGATCCCACATGCCGCGGAGCGGCTGGACCCATGAGCCATGGCCGCTGAGCCTGCGCATCCAGAACCTGTGCTCTGCAACAGGAGAGGCCACAACAGTGAGAGGCCCGCGTACCGCAAAAAAAAAAAAAAAAAAAAAAAAGTATATAGACTTTGGCTCTCAGAAAAATAGGAGGATGCATGGAAATGATAAACACCAACTTCCTGCTGATGAAATCTGGAAGATTTGGTCAGAGAGGGGCACATAGAGCTTCACCTGAACTGGTGATATTTTATTTAAGCCGGGTGGTAGGAAAACAGGGTTTAGCTATATTAGTCTTTAGAAACTTCTGTATTATGAAATCTATCTATTTATCTATCAATCATCTATCTATCCATCTCTCCATCTCCCCATCTCTCTCTCTCTCTCCCTCTATCCATCTGTCTCTCTGTCCATCTATCTAGCTATCATCTATCACCTATTTATCTAAAGAACAAGGGGATAAGCCTCCCCTTGCAATAGGAAAATCGGAGGTCTGACACCATGACTTAGGGACTGTATCTCATCCTCAGCTAAGCATCCCTGTATGTCATCTCTGGGGAAGGCAGCAGCTCCATTTTAGGGGAGAAAGTCATTCTGAGGAGTGATCATCACTTTTCCTCTGGAAACAGCAGCCCAGAGACTCTTTTGCAGTGGAACCCATCCTCAGCTTGGTGAGGATGGGTTGCAAATGATAAAAGTCGAGATGCCTGAAACTTTAAAGCAATACACACACTGTACAACAGCACAGTGAGAGAAGCGTGAATCCCTTTTAATTCAGACCTAGTTGCAGAATTCAGTTCCTCTGTCCACCAGCTCTGGGAACCTCAGCAAATCACCCCACCACTCTACAAGTTGGTTTCCTTGGTGTACACAGGATAATAATAACCCTCCAAGCAGATGGAGATCACACATGGGGAAGGA
The DNA here is from genome assembly GCF_937001465.1 of Orcinus orca. NCBI lineage: Eukaryota > Metazoa > Chordata > Mammalia > Artiodactyla > Delphinidae > Orcinus > Orcinus orca. The sequence goes on from NC_064563.1 coordinate 28,714,817, forward strand.
AATAGGGGAGAAGAAGGAATTTGTGGGGTTGTTTTAAAAATTGAATTAGGTGTCAATGTTTTAAACTTGGGAGATTTCATAAGAAGCCCGATTTCCAGCTTCTTGAAGAATCAGAAGTTCTTCCTCACCGAGTCCTCTTTCCCATGCCACAGAAGCCTGCAGTTCTATGGGCACCGCACACTCCCCAGCCCACCCAGCCCCCGCAGGCCCACGGCAGCCATGGTGCCACCTGTTTGCACCTGCGCACTTGACGGTAAGGCTCTCTCTGTGATGCTTGGGGGGATGTGTGTAAAGGACCTAGCGCAGCAGTACATCCCCACCATCCTTTGCCAACAAGGATATACAGTTTCTGGCTGGTATGCTTACTGCCTGAATAATCCCGCTGTTGAGCTTTATTTCTCTGTGGTTGGCACGACCAGTCGCCTGCCTCCTCTAGCAAACAAGCATTCCCGTCCCCACACTCCTGTCCTCTCTGGACCAGTTAGCTAATCTGATGCAGCAGCGTGTGTCTGGAGGGCCGGTGCTTGAGAAGGGTGGGTAGTTCCCCTAAGGCTGGGCTTTCATTGGTTTCATGTCCTCTTTCCTGATTGTGGTTCCCAAGCTTGTCACTGGCTGTCTCTTTGATAGTTTCTTTTCCAATTTTTTTTAAAATTAATTAATTAACTTTTAGCTGCGTTGGGTCTTCGTTGCTGTGCGCAGACTTTCTCTAGTTGTGGCGAGCGGGGGCTACTCTTTGTTGAGGTGCACGGGCTTCTCATTGTGGTGGTTTCTCTTGTTGCGGAGCACGGGCTCTAGGCGTGTGGTCTTCAGTAGTTGTGGCTCGTGGGCTCTACAGAGAGCAGGCTCAGTAGTTGTGGCACACGGGCTTAGTTGCTCCGCAGCATGTGGGATCTTCCCGGACCAGGGCTCGAACCCGTGTCCCCTGCATTGGCAGGCGGATTCTTAACCACTCCCACAAGGAAAGCCCCTCTTTTCCAATCTTAATCAGAGGGCTCCCTTTAGAATCCTCCACGACTCACCCCCAACCTCAAAACTTGTGCTCCTAATCAGTTGTGGGTTGAGGAATCAGACTGCCGAGCTTTTAAAATCAAAGACCTTTTCCCCATAAAATCTCAACGAGTGGACTGTGAATGGGGGCCTGGGAAAATTTCTCAGAGTAAATTAATTAGGTAACTGGAAGTGTCCCGCCCCATGTTTCTGGATTAAGAGATATGGGCAAAAGAGCGGTGATCACAGAACCCCAGACCAGGTCTGTCCATAGTGAGTAGCTACTGAGATACTCTGGTGAGATACTGAGATACTCAAGGTGAGCTTAATGTTTTGTGTTTGTTTTATTTTTTCATTTCTGAAAGTTCCTCAAAGTCCAGGAGCTCACTGAGGGCAGGAACAACTCTCCTTCCTGGTATCTTTCACTGTACCTGCCACCTCATAGGCACCAAATCAATATTTGTTAAAATGAAAAGAATTTGTTCCTATTATGTTCCAGTATTCGAGGTACCCATATGCATTTATATATGAATTCACTCAAAAGCGCCTACAAAGTTCCTACTCTATATGAAATGCTCTTTGAATGAGATTTTAAACAGTTAATGACACCACCTCCCAACCCCTTGTGAGGCTATATCCACCACACACATGGACTCACACTCACACTTTGACCTTGAGTTTTAAAAGAGGCCTTAGGGAAACTCTAAACCATGGCCAGTGTGCTGTCCATGGCATCCAGGACAGATACTGCTAGTCAATTACATCAGTCATGTCACCCTTTTTACTGAGCTCAGATTCTACCTCAAAACCCTTCTCCCTACACTCCCCTGGAAGACTCTACCAATTAAGCCTAACTGGCTTTTGAATGAATAGAAGTTATTTACCATCGCAGATCAAGTTCAGTGTACCAAAGCCCTTGTTTTACCAAGACTGGGGCTGAACCCAGACATGCGAGGTCACTAGCACTGATTCTCAAACTCCCCCAGACGCAGCCCTGGCTCTCCCGGCCCCCAGTGCACCTCACCTATGACCCCCAGGTGTGTCACCTCTACGCAAAGCTGCCTGCCCCCACCCCAGCCCACATTGCATCATGGCGCACTGGGAGACGCCCCAGTTCTACAACTGAACAGAAATGCAAGTCTTTCCTGAGCTGTCTCAGAAGCCATCCAAGGAGACTTCCTCCACGACGCACAGCAAAACATTCTGAACATTCTCTGTCTCTTTCTCAGTTCCTCACAGGCATGGAGGCTGCTTTCCAGTTACTTTCCTCAGCCTCCTAACTCAAAAATTCTCCTTTCACCGGCCCCCTGCCTCTGGCCGTCCCTTGTCCCTCTACGTTCCAGATATCTCCTACTCTTTCCACCAGTCACTTTATGCCTTTTTCAATGCAAATAAATCCAGCCCCTCAACTTTCCCGCTTACAAAGGTACCATGATTCTGCACAAAAAAGTCCAGGACTTGATGTGACAGTCCGCGTCCCACTTACGGGCAGGGGACGGGGAGAGAACATGGATATTGAAATGGTAATATTTCTTTCTTTTCGCACACATATTACTACATAAGATTCAGGAATCTCAGGATGTCACCAACTTTGGACATTCCTTCTTCCTTGCTAAAATTTCCCTTTATTTAAGAGAGGACATGAGTATTTTAGTTTGATGCCCACACAGTTCCTTGAACTACCTTCTCTGGCCCAGCCCTGTGCTGGGGCTACAGGCGCAGAGGTGAATAGAGCAGGGCCCTGGCTCTGGGAGCAAACAGACTGCCTGTTTGCTCCCAGACAAGCCCAAACAGGCAAGCCCAGGGCTGGGCTCACTGCCACGGGATGGCCTGCATTGCTCCAGTAAGGCCCTACTCGCCTTTGAAACAGGTTAAGAGGGCACTGACGGGCATGGACCCCCCAGGGCAGTGTGAAGAAGGAGGCCTGATCATCACCTCAAGGTGGGACTATTTGCCCATCTTTCCGCCTCCTTTGGTCACGTGGCAGCGACTTTACTGAGCACATACTGTGTAGCAGGTACCTGCCAGGTGCTAGGGACCCAGGAGCAAATAAGGCAGGCTGCTGGCCTTGAGAGGCTCATGTCCACTTTAGTCAAGCGGATGTCATCTGCTTTCCCGAATTCGCCCTGTCGGGCCTGAGCAGAGACCAAGCTGCATTGCTACAGTGGTCAGGAAGGTGGGTCGCTTCAGAGTCGGTGACTTGGTTGGCAGAGCAAATCAGGGGTTTCCTGAGAGCACAGCCACCTGCCCATATCCATCATGAAGGCTCCATCCTCCTCTGTTTATCTCTCCGCCCATCTCCTTTGAGGATGCCCTGAGCTGTCTCTTCTCGAAGAACCAGGGCCTGTGGCAGCTTCAGTCCACAGGCTGGTCACCCAGCAGTGACCTGGCCACCTTCCCCGTGCCCTGAGCCTGCAGCAGCCAGTGGGAGCTCTGTCTGCAGCCCTGGGCTTTTCTCTGTCTTCTGTAGTCAGGGGTCCCCTAGTGGGCATCGAACAGGGAAGCCCTGCAGGGGACAGGCACATAAAATACCATCAAGATGAGCCTCACAGACGTAACGTTGAGGGAAACAAGGCAGACACAAGTGTCCCTGCTGCGCGATTCTATCTGTGTAAAGACTGCGACAGGCAAAGAGGATCAATGGTGATAAAAATCACAAGAGTGGTTATACCCTGAGGGTGGAAGGCAAGAGGAGGGCTTTCCGGGCTGCTGGAAATGTCCCACACCTTTGTCTGTACAGTAGCTTGTGTAGATATGGAAAACATAATCTTTCTGTGCCTGCAAGATTAGTGAACTTTATATAAATTATACTGCGATTGGAAAGAAAAACAACCCGCCTTTGGGGGCATTGGCAAAGAGGTCATTGTAAATATGCCCAGGTAAGCTCCCTGGCACTGCTCTGTGCCACGCTCTGCTGGGGCCCCGGCAGCAATGAAGAGGGACAGGGCGGATCCTCGCAGAGTTCAGGGACTGGCCGCGAGACAGCCGTGTGCTTCTGGGAGAGGAGACAGCTGCAGGCCAGTCCTGGAGGGCAAGCAGCCACTGGCCTGTAAGCAGGAGAGGCAGGCTTCCTGGGTGAGGGGCGGCTGAGAGAAGCCCCGGAGAGCGGCGGGGGGCTGGAGTGTGGCATGAAGGCAAGGAGTGCCGGCAGGGAGGGCAGGGAGCGCAGGGCCAGACCTCAGGGTAACACCTGTGAGTGCCTGGGTCCACCACCACTTATCTCATCTCATTATTCAGGCCAAGACCCTCCAGGGGTCTAGAGGATGACTTATATGATTCAATTGAGAGCCGTCAGTCTTGAATACCAAGTAGAGGCAGGAGCTCAGAGAAGGGCCATCTCAGACCACCCAGGTCAGGCCCGCCACCTTATTTCAGCCTCTGCCTCATTTCAGCCGGCCACAGACAGGTGGCGGTGAGAGGGGGTTTCCAATGGGGCGGGCCTCAGACCTGACATCTCCCAGCACCAGGAGGGACAGCCTCAGCTGCTCCTAAAAGATGCAGGTTAATCCTTCCTCTGAAAGCACCGTTGTCACAACCAACAAAGAATTATTCCTTGCCTCCATGTATTGTTCATTTCCTCTTTCAATAAAGCCTCATGGAACACGAATATTCCTTCATTTCCATTACTATTGGTTGCCGTGTCTCTGAGGTGAATAATAAGGCTGGGCAATCAATAGTAATGATGGAACCACTGAACACAACATCTCCTCCGCCATCTCTCCCCTGGCATCTATCTGCTTTATTAAGTGGCAAAGTATACTACTTTTTAAAAAATGCACTAGTAAGGGAAACAAATCTACAAATAATTATTTTAAGAAGTTAATCGGTGGTATAATTCAATTATGCAGCATGCAATGCAGAAAAGTTCTCTTAATTACAACGGAATTGAATAGAACATTCTTCAACCTTAACCTTGTTATTTTTCAAGGTGAGCTATTACTAACTCACTTCTAGGATGGCTTTCAATAGCCTCTCTTTGCAGCAGCTGTCTGCAGAACTATTCAGAAGGGATGTGTCTCAGGCTGGATGCAGCTGGAGATGGATGGCGGATAAACAGATGACTGGAGACTGCAGGTGAAAGCAAGGCGTGTGGGCTCTGAGGCCGGACACCCCTTGCCACTGGAACAAAGCCAGTGACCTTGGGGGAAGCAACTTAGTGCCTCAGATCTACAACTGACCTCACCGCTCCTACCTTGCGGAGCTCCATACCTGAGATCACAGGTACTGGTAGCTGACCTTACTGACGGTTCCACCCACATCCTCCTGGCCCACATCTGAGTTCACCTGCAGCTCCACGACTGTTTGCTGTATGCTGATGGCTTCTTACCTCAAGAGCCTGCATCTTCCAGCTTCTCTGCCCAAGGACTTTCCCAGGGTCATATAGATTGCTCAGCTGCTTATGAGGGGCAGTCCAGGAGAGCTGATCCCCAGAGGCAACTCTCAACCAATGCGGGACTTGTGTCGACAAACACAACCTCTCCACCCTTAGGTGCACATTCTCATGATATCAGTGGTCATTGCGGTCTTCAAGGGGCTGAGGGGATTCCAGGATGCAGGACTTTCAGTGCTAACACTGGGTCAGTCTGGCAGACTGGGATGGTTCATCATCCTAATTATATGTCCGAGGGTCCCCAGGGGAGTAGAACCCGGCTGCCTGCAGCAGGAGTCTGTGCGTTTATGCTCCATTCACTGGCTTTGCTCCCTTCCATCCCATGTCCCTCACTCCTGTACTTGAGCTTCCTGGGGTCACCCCCCAGTAAACCACCTCCAGCCTTGTCTCAGGGGAAGCCCAGACTGACTTAGCACTCAGCTTCGAAGTGGTTCTCTCCCCACTCTCGCTCTTTGCTCCACTCCAGACACTTGTTCATACCTGGGCTGAGTGTGGGCTGGTGAGGTGACCAGGACCACAAAGGAAAGGCTGCCTGCTGGAAGTTAAGGGGAGTCCCAGAGCCTTCATATCGGGCATGCCAAGGGGACACACATCCCACTGCATCCTCAGTGACCTGTGAATGGTTACGGTGCTGCCAGCTGGCTCATTCTCCAGACACTAGGACCAGCTTGGACATTCCCCACTATTCCCGTGCCCATGGAGCTCACCTGGGCGAGGAAGAGAGAGGGGCATTCTTTGCCCTCCGGGTGGAATAGGAAAGGCCGGCCTCTGGTTTGTATCCAGGCTCTCTCCCCAACCCACGTTAGGGCCCAGGCAGCCGAGCCTCCCTTGTCTCTGGTCTCTGGTCCCCCAGTGCTGGCCGCTGCCTCAGCATCTTTGCTCATGTGTTCCCCTGCTCACATCCTCCTGTGGCCTTTCTAACTCCTACCCTTCAAGACTAATTGTCAGCCCATATCATCCAGGAAGCTCCCCTTGAATGATCACAGCCACCCTGACCTCCATCTTTCCACAATTACCTGCACCACTTTGCGTTCACTCGTTGCGGCTTGCGTGCTGCTCCACTGCGCCCCCTGCTGGAGGTGAGTGCCAAGGGGGTAGAATGTGAACAACAGAGGTATGAACAGTGTGGGGCGCACAGGAGGAGCTCAGAACCTGCTGGGAGGTGATGAGCCATCGTGGACATGAGTCAGACACCTCCTAAGAGGGCTCCTGAGAAGCAGACCCTGAGACACAGGTTCTTGTATAAGGGATTCATCAAGACATCCTCCCAGGGGAGACCTATAAGGAAGTGGGGTTGGCTGGCAGGAAAGGGAGGAACTCAGATGAGGAGGTGATTTCAGGTGGAGTCCCACGGAGGGGTGGCTTCACTTGGATTCTGCGAGGGTCTCTGGAGGGTAAGATACCGCTCAGAACTGTCCTGACCTGAGGCAAGGGGCCTGGACTTTCATACTTGGCTGGACAGTCACTGGTTCAGGGTGCCCTTGGGGGAGATGCATGGATCCCCAGGTACCTCCATCTCTCTATTGACAGGAAAAGCTCTATCCAGGAGGCCACAGGCAGTCCTCCAAAGACACTCAGCTGCTGGCTACTAAGAGCCAAGGCCAAGGAAGGCCCCTGCTGCCTCCTCTGGCCACCTGGGCACACAAGCCTCCACACTCTACACAAGTTGCTGCCTCATAAAGGCAAGTTAAGTATCTGAAACTTCCCCAGTTCTCAGCCTAAATTCGGACCCATCTGCCCTTGCTCATCTTACCCTCTGTTTTGTGATCCATGCCTGTCCTTTGCCCTCTGACCCCCAACAGCTTTGCCTCGCTCCTCAGATCTGATGAGACCACTGTCTCACAGGCCCAGAACTCTGACTTGCCTCCTTAAGGATAAGCACACTCCTCGCTCTGAATAAGCTACTTCCGGTAGCCCTGGGAACTGTCCACGCTGCATTCCATCCCAGGACGTGGTGCAGACATGCCTGACAAATCTGCCCTGTCTCAACTTTCCCAACATCCCGGCCATCCACGCGTTTCAGAACATGGGAACACAACTGTCTGCCTTTCTGTCCTATTACTGTGTGAAGATGTGGCCCGTGCTTGGCAATTTTACCGAGTAAGCCCTAATGGGGCCAATTTACATGAATGATTACTCTCGAGATTGACTGAATGGACAGAGCTGGGGTAACGTCAGGCAGGCTCTGGGGAGCTGCCCCGGCCTCCAGCTGTCCCAGCAGGGTCTGTGTCTAAGTTGTCCTCAGTCAGAATTTTCATTGCTCAGGAGAAGCAGGGCCGAAGCCACCATCTCCCTGACGTTCCTCATCTAGGAAAAGAGCCTTATATTAACCTGTATGACCTTTCCTTGGTGCACGTATGGCTTGTTCCCCTGTGGGAGGGGCCCAAAGGCCCCTGAGCCCCATGTGTTCAGCTCAACGTCAACCAGCAGGTGCTGGAAGGACAGAGGTCCCCGAGGTGAAGGGTACAGACCTCTCCTGCTGCCTCTGACACTGGAGCTGGGCAGGGCTGCACTGTAACCATCGCCCAACACCTGTCACCTGAGTGCGCTGCCGGCCGCATGTCCATGGCACTGTGAGTTCAACCGTTAGACATCCTTTGAGGCTTTGTGAGCTGCTCCAGCCCTGCCGCCTTTTGGAATGAATCCAGACCCCCCCAAAAGTCACAGGTGCTGACAGCGAGAGAGTGAGCTGACTAGATCATACCTACAAAACACCTTCCTAATGGAAAAGAATATGAAAAAAAATGTATGTATGTATAACTGAATCACTTTGCTGTACAGTAGAAATTAACACAACACTGTAAATCAACTATACTTCTATAAAATAAATTTAATAGTCAGCATTTCAAGGTTTGGTCAGAGCCATTGCTCTGACCCCACTGCCAGGAATCAGTAGAGCAGGTGCGTTATCCTGAGGGATTGCTTCCAGGGGCTTTCCGAGGAGGGCCTGGCTGGAGGTGCAGGGACACCAAGACTGAGCATCTGTTAGGAGCCGACTTTATACCAGGCCTGGGGCTCTGACACGACAGCTCTTGTAAATTCTCACAACAGCGTGCACAGATTTTTTCCCTCTGCACCTTGATATTGTTAGCTGTACAATTTTTATAAATTTATAAAAATGTTAACCACTTTCTATGTGATATGGGAAAAATATGAATTTGGGAATCACCCTGAGGCCACATATCCTTATGAGGCTTTGGTTTCCTCAGCCGTAACACTGCTGTGAAGGTGAGTTGAATGAACACGGGTACAGTATCTTGCAGCATCATGGGTGACCGATATTTTTAAGGAAAAGAGGGAAGTGAGTCTATTTTCCAACCAGCAGGAATTCAAAGATGGGGAATCTGATTTCAAAGACACAGCCATTGTTTAGGAAGTTTGCCCTCAAAATGTGGGCTCATTCATTCCTTCACCTCAGGTGTTTTGTCTTCATCTGAATATGTCACACATGACAGGGGAATGAGACAGGCAAGGGGGACATAGGGGTGGGGTTCAAACCCCCAGAGAGCTAAGTCCATGTGTGTAACAGCTTTTCCCTCAAGGTTTTCAAATGAACCAAGACTGAAAGGAACGTTGCCAGCCACAATCTTCCTTAAACATTCTATGACTTTCCCATCTGGTGATCAACACGATGAAACGCAAAATACTGAATATTACATTTTAAATAGTCATCCCAATGATAATAATCGTATTGATTGGCTATCATGTTCTGGTCACTGTGCACACCCTTTCCCATACAGGATCTTATTTCTTGTCACACATCCTGTGAGGTCTTAACTGCTGACCTTATACATGTCCTATGCATATTGATTAAACTGTCACTCTGCGTCTCATATCAGAGGGGAAGAAACTTTAGCCAGCGACATTAAATAAATTTCCCGAGATCTCTCAGCTAGACTCAGAGGAGTTGAGATGCGGCTGTAGATTTAACTTGTTCAAAAAAGCTCTTAAGTCTTCTTTTCCCACATCACTCCGCAGGCGTTTATGGATTGAGGTATGAGCAAAACAAAACCAGGGCAGCTGCTTTCAACGGGAACACATGTATACGTATAACTGATTCCCTTTGTTATGAAGCAGAAACTAACACACCATTGTAAAGCAATTACACTCCAATAAAAAATAAAAATAAAAAAACACCGTGCTATTATCGTGATGAGCAGGAAAAGGAGGTTGGAGAATGCCGTTAGTTGGTTTCTGTTTGTACTTTTATTCTAGAAGCTAAGTGTTCACTTAGCTGAACCACTTGTGGTTTGAGTAATCACATTTTGCCTCAGCTGGGAACCCCCACACACGTGTGTGTCTGCATCACACCAGCACACTTCATTTGAATTGCACACGCTTTCCTTCTTCTGAAATTAGTCAGGCCTAGTGAGCAGCTTCACGTACTATTAAACGGGCAGATCTTTTGATGACGTCAACAATCAGCCCAGAGGGGAGGTGGGCAGACGGCAGCACTCTGAATAACCTGACATTTGCCCTCTCCTGCCTGGACTTAGCCGGCATTTGGGCTCCTGCCCTCTTGGGTGTCTGGGGCCCTGATGAGCAGAGGTGACCTCCGAGAGATTAGGGGATAAATGATTACAGAATGCAATGGCGCTGTGAGGCATCAGTTGTTTGGTGAACCAGTACAAAGTGATTATGAGAGCACCCCGGGAAGGAGATCACCCAGGGACGCTGGTAAAGAATTATCTGGCATGAGGAGATCAGGGAGTAATTTCTCTTAAATTATGACTTGGTTGCAAGGGTGCTAAATGGAGGTCAAAGGCAGGGTGAGAGGTCAAAGGCAGATGTCTTACTGGGTCTGTCAGGGAGGAGTGATGTTGGGGAAGGCGCTGCATGCCCTCCCTTGGGACCTCTCTGGACCACAGGTTCCAGAATTCTGCTATCAGCCACAGCCAGGGGATACCGCATATGCTTTTCAAGTAAAGCGGAGCTCAACCGTTCTGTAGGCCATAATAAAACAAGCTGGAAATGCTGTGTCCCTGTGGTACTTGCCACCTCCTGGACCAGGATTTCCAGGCATAGATCCACAGCCCCACAAGGTGGACAACGTGGATCCCTACACCCTAGCATCCTTGCCCCTCCTGCACCCACATAACCTGACCTCGCAGTAGAGGATCCCGTTCTTTATGGTCCAATGCATGGATCGTTCCGGCGGGGACCCTGGGGTTGACAAGGAACTGACTGTGGGTCACACACATTCTTCCGTTCTCTGATTTTGAATTCTGTCCTCACACCCAGACCGCAGGTGCACCCCAAGCAAGGACTCTGTCTCATTTTGTCACAAGGGTGGCTGACATAGAAATTGGGTGACTGCCTTCTTCCATTCAGCCTCCTCCCTCCTGCGGACACCCCCAGGAAGAGTGGAGCCAGGTGCCTCTGGGCGCAAGTCCAGCTCCAGCATGAACTCTCACCCGTGACCTCCCTGAGTGCCATCTCCTCACCTGTGTCAGGAGGTCCCGAGTACTGCAGGTGAGGGAGCGAGGCAATGAATGAACAGCACCGAATAGAGGCCGCGGGGTTAGTCCCCTCAGTAAATGGGAGCCATCAATCCTCACTCACTAGGATATCTAAGCAGTCCTGGTATTTACTCTTTTCCAATTTCCTTGGCATGTTCATCTGTGAAGATGCACCTCATATGTTGGCTTTGAGGCTTAAACGTGCTGCTGTCTGTAAAGATGGGGCCCATTAGGGAGCATTTGCTCGAGAAACCATCCAGCATTTCCTCCCCTTTGCTTTCCATCTATCTTTACCACTTCAAACTCATCAAATCCTCACACAACCCCTCTGAGATAGGTACAATTATTATTATCGCCATTTTACAAATGAGGAAACAGAGAGGTTAGGTAACTTTCCTGGGATCACACAGCTTCTGAGTGATGGGGCTGGGATTTGAACTCGGGAGTAAGCCCCTTCTCTTAACACTACCCCAAGTCCCTTTGGGAAACACCTGGAGAAGCACCCTGATGACTCAGGTCAGGAGCTGCATGTCACCGGTCCCAATTTCCTACAACACTTGGTCTGATTCCCCATTGGTAAAAGAATTGCGCTATGCATAGAATTTAACTCAATAATAATGAAAGCTTTTCCTTCCAGAAAGGTCCACTGTTTAATTACCTCCATTTCTGTGAATGCCGTGCAGGCTTGGGCCACTCTGCCCCACAAGAGTGTCGATCATTAGATTTCCGTTAATTAATATGGAGTTTAATCTTCTTTGATTACAAACATTGGTTGTTGCTGATCTTTCAGCCATGCCTGCCAGCGTGTATGTATCTGAGTTCCAAAACACTCAGGCACCATCATGCCAGGAGAAAGGTGAAATGAAACATTAAGCTGAGTTCATGGTCAATTTAATTAATGCAAATGTGTGGCTCTGTTCATTTGTCCCAATGATGCTTTTCAATCAAGCTATTGGGAACGAACACCTCTTGACTTTATTTTCTATGTCCTCTTAAAAAAAATCCTTTCTGCAACAAATAAGCAAGGTAGGGCCTAAAGGACACTGTTAAGTTGTATGCAGTTCTACGACTCCATAGAAAACCTGCCTCTTGACTGAAACTCTGCAAAAAAAGATAAGGGTCTCTCAGCAAGGAGAGAGTAAGCCTGTGAATCGGCAGGACTGATGGTGGAAGGTAGGTGTGAGTGTCAGAGAGAGACAGAGAGAGATGGGGGGAGGGAAAGAGAGAGAAGAAAAGAGAGAAGCAAGAAGAGGTAGTAAATGTAAGGTTTATCCACTAGCAGATTTATTAAAGATTTTCCTGGTCCATAAATCAAGAGGCAGATCTCTACCAAATATTAATATTTAACATCTGTGTAGAGCCTTCCAGGGCCCAGAGCACCAGCACACACACTAACACACACACAACAATCAAGGTAGGTACCTATTACGGTTTCCATCCTACACATACAAACAATGAGACTCGGAGAGCTCAAGTGGGCTGCTTAAGGTTACACAACGTTGAAGTCAAGACACGGGCTGTGTGCTTCTAGCCCACTGCCACCGGGATGCTGTGTACAGTTGTGCAGGTTGCACACTGCACGAGAGTGCCTGGGTGCTCCCATGGTTCACAGGCTAAGTCAACACCATGGCTGGGTACAGACTCAGCCAGAAGATTGGGACTCTTCCTGATTTTCACAGCGAAGCTTCTGCCTGCCAAGCCACATACCCGTGGATGGCATCTGTCCACAAGATGTGCCATTCTCTAACGTGCCCCAAAGTGCCTCATGGAGCAGCTAGTCCAGCCTGCCCACCCCCTTGCCCATCAGATCTATCCCAGCACCTGTAACTACCATGTGCATGTGTTTCTCTACATGCATTCCCTGAACTTCCTGAGGGGTAGAACTGGGGTCATCTCTGTGACCCCAATGCCCAGCACGGGGTTTCTAAACCCCATGAAAGAAAGGTTGGTTAAAGGGCTGAGGGAATTAATGCATGAAGGCATGTCCAGCGCCCCTTTCACTGCACATTCCTGGCCCAGACCTCTGCTGGGTGATCCCTCCCTCTCTGAAGACCCAGAGCCCTCAGTTCCTCCCTGTTCGGTCTCAGGTCATTGTGCAATTACTAGATAGTAAGCTATGTGAGGGCAGCCACAGGGTATGCCAGTGACCCTTTTCACCACAGAGCTCAAAGCTTGCCATCTCACATTATTTTCCTCCCCTTTCCTCTGCCTCCAATCCATTCCGTTTCTATGTAGTCTGTTTCTCAAGGACAAATGATATGCGTACGTGACAGGAGATAATGGATGTCACTGTGGGTGTAATTTCATTTCACAGAATCAATCAGAGTCCAAGAAGAGCTACCCTTTCCAGGAATCCAGGCTTCTGGGCTGTTCTACCGAAGCCTTTATCCACACTGTTCTGTCCCTATGCTGGGGCTTCTGAGCCAAACCAGAATTCTCATGCCTTCAAAGCTCCATGCAATGTGAAGTTGAGGCATCAGAAAGATGGCAAAGCCCTTCCTCAGGCCAAACACCCTAGAAATCACTGAGGTTTCCCCTTGTACTTTCAAAGCCTTCCCTGTCTGCTGGCCCAGGGCATGGCAGACCACCTGGACTTCTGCCTGAAGGCCGCAGCACAGTGATTTTAAGCAGCTTGAACCTCGAGAATGTAGGTACGTTCCCAACTAACAAAGGATGTGTCCATGCACCTTCAGGTTCCTTAGGTAATTTTTATTGCTTGACTCGTCTGTTTCAATGAGGTTCAGCTTTTCTCCCTGACGTACAGTGTTCCCTCAATAACCATAGGCTTTCGTCTTGCTCTGAAACTCAGAAATGTGCAGCAGACCTGGGGATTGGAACCTGTGGACAGAGATGTTTAGGCCAGGGCAAAGGCATTCTACATCAGAGAACATATACAGAGGAGCAAAGTGGAGCTGGGTTTGCTACAAATCTCACTTATCTAGATTTGCTCCTTAGGCTGCATTCTCCTCATCTTCCTTGTTAAGGAAGGATCTGAGGCTTCAGAAGAGCCTTGGCAGCTTGAAAGGGGGACCCAAGTGTTGTAACGGACAGGAAGATACACAGTCTTCCCCACCTACACACTCAACTTGATGCCCTGGGAGGAACCTGGTCCATCCTCCATCCTCCTAGAATTTCCCAGTTTCCAAATGTTGCAGCTCTATTCCAGGGATGTAAAACATGGGTCTCACTTGTCCCAATTCTGTCCACCTGCACTCATGGTAGACATTGCTAATTGATCACAATGCTCTTCTATACTGAGCCAGTTTCAGCCTTGGCATTCTTTCCAACACAGTGTTCCAGACAATAACTAATAATCAGAGTTGGCACATAAAAAACCCACAGTTCTCTTCATGATCTCAATAGAGCTAAAATGGAGAACAAATCATTGGTTCACATCCACAGTCAGGGAGAACAACCAGTGGACCTAAGAATTGGGTATTTAAACTTACTGTGGAGGACGATCACTTGTTAGACTAATCAAATCCTATATGGCGACCATCAGCCCCATGCTACACTGTCAGAGCTTTAGCGCCTGGTCCAAACAAGATGGATGAAAAGAAAATTCAGCAATGGAAATCCAGACACATTTTCATTTATTCAGCCACTTCTTGAGGCAGAACAACCTACTTAAATCAAATGATGGGTTTTAGCAACCAGTACGTAAACAGAATACCAACAGATATATCTTTGAATTGTTCTCTAGTAGCTGAGAACAGGAATTGTTCTTTAGGAATGCACACGTGTGGGTGAAGCCAGGAATTTCTTACACTTAAAGTAGGAGTGCTACTTCTTGGAAGATGCTCTCTTCTTTTTATAAGAACACCCGAACTACTTTACATAAATGCACTCAGATTGGTTCAAGATGGCAGAGTGGAAGGATGTGTGCTCATTCCCTCTTGCGAGAGCAACAGAATCACAATTAACTGCTGAACAATCATCGACAGGAAGACACTGGAACTCACCAAAAAGGTACCCCACAGCCAAAGACAAAGGAGAAGCTGCAGTGATATGGTAAGAGGGGCGCAATCACAATAAAATCAAACCCCATAACTGCTGGGTGGGTGACTCACAAACTGGAGAACAATTATACCACAGAAGTCCACCTACTGGAGTGCAGGTTCTGAGCCCCACGTCAGGCTTCCCAACCTGGGGGTCTGGCAACGGGAGGAGGAATTTCCAGAGAATCAGACTTTGAAGCCTAGCGGGAATTGATTGCAGGACTTTGACAGAACTGAAGGAAACAGAGACTCACTCTTGGAGGGCACACTCAAAGTAGTGTGCACAAAGGGACCCAGGGGAAGGAGCAGTGACACCATAGGAGGCTGAACCAGACCTACCTGCTAGTGTTGGAGGGTCTCCTGCAGAGGTGGGGGTGGCTGTGGCTCACCTAGGGGACAAGGACACTGGCAGTAGAAGTTCTGGGAAGTACTCCTTGGCGTGAGCCCTCCTGGAGTCCATCATTAGCCCCACCAAAGAGCCTGTAGGCACCAGTGCTGGGTCACCTGAGGCCAAACAACCAACAGGGAGGGAACTCAGCCCCACCCATCAGCAGACAAGTGGATTAAAGTTTTATTGAGCTCTGTCCACCAGAGTAACACCCAGCTCTACCCACCACCAGTCCCTCCCATCAAGAAGCTTGCACAAGCCTCTTAGAAAACCTCATCCACCAGGGGGGAACCAGCAGAAGAAACAAGAACTACAATCTTACAGCCTTTGGAATGAAAACCACATTCACAGAAAGATAGACAAAATGAAAAGGCAGAGGGCTATGTACCAGATGAAGGAACAAGATAAAACCCCAGAAAAACAACTAAATGAAGTGGAGATAGGCAATCTTCCAGAAAAAGAATTCAAAATGATGATAGTGAAGATGATCCAGGACCTTGGAAAAAGAATGGAGGCAAAGATCGAGAAGATGCAAGAAATGTTTAACAAAGACCTAGAAGAATTAAAGAACAAACACCCAAAAGAATTAAAGAACAAACAATCAGAGATGACCAATCCAAGAACTGAAATGAAAAATACACTAGAAGGAATCAATAGCAGAATAATTGAGGGAGAAGAACGGATAAGTGACCTGGAAGACAGAACGGTGGAATTCACTGCCATGGAACAGAATAAAGAAAAAAGAATGAAAAGAAGTGAAGACAGCCTAAGAGACCTCTGGGACAACATTAAATGCATCAACATTCACATTATAGGAGTCCTGGAAGGAGAGGAGAGAGAGAAAGGACCTGAGAAAATATTTGAAGAGATTACAGTCGAAAACTTCCCTAACATGGGAAAGGAAATATCCACCCAATGTCCAGGAAGCACAGAGAGTCCCAGGCAGGATAAACCCAAGGAAAAACATGCTGAGACCTATAGTAATCAAACTGACAAGAATTAAAGACAAAGAAAAATTATTAAAAGCAACAAGGGAAAAATAACACACAAGGGAACTCTCATAAGGTTAACAGCTGATTTCTCAGCAGAAACCCTAAAGCCAGAAGGGAGTGGCAAGATATATTTAAAGTGATGAAAAGGAAAAAAATACAACTAAGATTACTCTACCCGGCAAGGATCTCATTCAGATTTGATGGAGAAATAAAAAGCTTTACAGACAAGCAAAAGCTAAGAGAATTCAGCACCACCAAACCAGCTCTACAACAAATGCTAAAGGAACTTCTCTAAGTGGGAAACACAAAAGAAGAAAAGGACCTACAAAAATAAACCCAAAACTCTTAAGAGAACTGTAATAGGAACATACATATCGATAATCACCTAAAACATGAATGGATTAAATGCTCCAACCAAAAGACACAGGGTCGCTGACTGGATACAAAAACAAGGCCCATATATATATGCTATCTACAAGAGACCCACTTAAGACCTAGGGACACATACAGACTGAAAGTGAGGGGATGGAAAAAGATATTCCATGCAAGTGGAAATCAAAAGAAATCTAGAGTAGCAATACTCATATCAGACAAAATAGACTTTGAAATAAAGACTATTAGAAGAGACAAAGAAGGACACTGCATAATGATCAAGGGATTAATCCAAGAAGAAGATATAACAATTGGAAATATTTATGCACCCAACATAGGAGCATCTCAATACGTAAGAAAAATGCTAACAGCCATAAAAGGGGAAATTGACAGTAACACAGTCATAGTAGGGGACTTTAACACCCCATTTTCACCAATGGACAGATCAACCAAAATGAAAATAAATAAGGAAACACAAACATTAAATGACACAATAGACCAGACAGATTTAGTTGATATTTATAGAACTTTCCATCCCAAAACAGCAGATTACACTTTCTTCTCAAGTGCATATGGCACATTCTCCAGGATAGATCACATCTTGGGTCACAAACCAAGCCTCAGTAAATTTAAGAAAATTGAAATCATATCTAGCATCTTTTCTGACCACAACACTATGGGATTAGAAGTAAATTACAGGGAAAACAACGTAAAAAATACAAACACATGGAGGCTAAACAATATGTTACTAAATAACCAAGAGATTACTGAAGAAATCAAAGAGGAAATCAAAAAATACTTAGAGACAAATGACAAGGAAAACACGATGATCCAAAACCTATGGGATGCAGCAAAAGAAGTTCCAAGAGGGAAGTTTAAAGCAATACAAACAATACAATCCTACCTCAGGAATCAAGAAAAACCTCAAATGAACAGTTTAACCTTACACCTAAAGGAACTAGAGAAAGAAGAAGAAACAAAACCCAAAGTTAGTAGAAGGAAAGAAATCATAAAGATCAGAGCAGAAATAAGTGAAATAGAAAAAAAGAAAAAAACAGCAAAGATCAATAAAACTAAAAGCTGGTTCTTTAAGAAGGTAAACAAAATTGATAAACTTTTAGCCAGACTAATCAAGAAAAAGAGGGAGAGGACTCAAATCAATAAAATTAGAAATGAAAAAGGAGAAGTTACAATGGACACTGCAGAAATACAAAGCATCATAAGAGACTACTACAACAACTCTATGCCAATAAAATGGAGAAGCTGGAAGTAATGGATGAATTTTTAGAAAGGTATAACCTTCCAATTCTAGCAAACATTTAGAAAAGAGCTAACACCCATCCTTCTCAAACTCTTGCAAAAAATTGCAGAGGAAGGAACAGTCCCAAACTCATTCTATGAGGCCACCATCACCCTGATACCAAAACCAGACAAAGATACTACAAAAAAAGAAAATTACAGACCAATATCACTGATGAATATGGATGCAAGAATCCTCAACAAAATACTAGCAAACAGAATCCAACAACACATTAAGAAGATCATATACCATGATCAACTGGGATTTATCCCAGGGCTACAAGGATTCTTCAATTTATGCAAATCAATCAATGAGATACACCATATTAACAAACTGAAGAATAAAAACCAAATGATCATCTCAATAGATGCAGAAAAAGCTTTTGACAAAATTCAACACCTTTTTATGATAAAAACTCTCCAGAAAGTGGGCATAGAGGGAACTTACCTCAACACAGTAAAGTCCATATATGACAAACCCATGGCCAACATCATCCTCAATGGTGAAAAACTGAAAGCATTTCCTCTAAGATCAGGAACAAGACAAGGATGTCCACCCTTGCAACTATTATTCAACATAGTTTTGGAAGTCCTAGCCATGGCAATCAGAGAAGAAAAAGAAATAAAAGGAATACAAATTGGAAAAGAAGAAGTAAAACTGTCACTGTTTGCAGATGACGTGATACTATACATAGAAAATCCTAAAGATGCCACCAGAAAACTACTAGAGCTAATCAATGAATTTGGTAAAGTTGCAGGATACAAAATTAATGCACAGAAATCTCTTGCATTCCTATACGCTAACAATGAAAGATCAGAAAGAGAAATTAAGGAAACAATCCCATTCTCCATTGCAACAAAAAGAATAAAATATCTAGGAATAAACCTACCTAAGGAGGTAAAAGACCTGTACTCAGAAAACTATAAGACACTGATGAAAGAAATCAAAGATGACACAAACAGATGGAGAGATACACCATGTTCTTGGATTGGAAG
Organism: Orcinus orca; assembly: GCF_937001465.1. Taxonomy (NCBI): domain Eukaryota; kingdom Metazoa; phylum Chordata; class Mammalia; order Artiodactyla; family Delphinidae; genus Orcinus; species Orcinus orca. Next base: position 28,733,698 of record NC_064563.1, read on the forward strand.
AATCAATATTGTGAAAATGACTATACTACTTAAAGCAATCTACAGATTCAAGGCAATCCCTATCAGATTACCAATGGCATTTTTTACAGAACTAGAACAAAACATCTTAAAATTTGTATGGAAACACAAAAGACCCCGAATAGCCAAAGCAGTCTTGAGGGAAAAAAACAGAGCTGGAGGAATCAGACTCCCTGACTTCAGACTATACTACAAAGCTACAATAATCAAGACAATATGGTACTGGCACAAAAACAGAAAGATAGATCAATGGAACAGGATAGAAAGCCCAGAGATAAACCCACACACCTGTGGTCAACTAATCTTCGACAAAGGAGTCAAGTATATACAATGGAGAAAAGACAGTCTTTTCAATAAGTGGTGCTGGGAAAACAGGACAGCTACATGTCAAAGAATGAAATTAGAACACTCCCTAACACCATAAACAAAAATGAACTCAAAATGGATTAAAGACCTAAATATAAGACCAGACACTGTAAAACTCTTAGAGGAAAACATAGGAAGAACCCTCTTTGACATAAATCACAGCAAGATCTTTTTTGACCCACCTCCTAGAATAATGGAAATAAAAACAAAAATAAACAAATGGGACCTACTGAAACTTAAAGCTTTTGCACAGCAAAGGATACTATAAACAAGATGAAAAGACAACCCTTAGAATGGGAGAAAATATTTGCAAACAAATAAACGGACAAAGGATTAATCTCCAAAATACATAAACAGTGCATGCAGCCCAATATTAAAAAAACAAACAACCCAATCCAAAAATGGGCAAAAGACCTAAATAGACATTTCTCCAAAGAAGACATATAGATGGCCAAGAGGGCCATGAAAAGGTGCCTAATTAGTATTAGTAATAATAGTAATTATTAGTATAATTATTACTAATTATTAGAGAAATGCAAATCACAAGTACAATGAGGTATCACCTCACACCGGTTAGAATGGGCATCACCAGAAAATCTACAAACAACAAATGCTGGAGAGCCTGTGGAGAAAAGGGAACCCTCTTGCACTGTTGGTGGGAATGTAAACTGATACAGCCACTATGGAGAACAGCATGGAGGTTCCTTAAAAAACTAAAAATAGAATTACCATATGATCCAGCAATCCCACTACTGGGCATATACCCAGAGAAAACCATAATTCCAAAAGACATACGCACCCAGTATTCATTGCAGCAGTATGTACAATAGCCAGGTGATAGAAGTGACCTAAATGCCCATCAACAGATGAATGGATAAAGAAGATGTGGTACATCTATACAATGGAATATTACTCAGCCATAAAAAGAAATGAAGTTAGGTCATTTGTAGAGACGTGGATGGACCTAGAGACTGTCATAAAGAGTGAGGTAAGTCAGAAAGAGAAAAACAAATATTGTATATTAGTGCATATATGTGGATTCTAGAAAAATGGTACAGATGAACCGGTTTGCAAGCAGAAATAGAGAAAGAGATGTAGAGAACAAACATATGGACAAAAGCGGGGGAGGGGTGTGGTGGTGGTGGTATGAATTGGGAGATTGGGATTGACATATATACACCAAAATGTATAAAATAGATAACTAATAAGAACGTGCTGTATAAATATAAAATAAAATAAAATTCAAAAAAAAATGCATTCAATACTTTTTCAAGTTTGCCGTGGTTGTTTTGCCTTTCACTGTTGGGGTGTGATTTCCAGTGCTATATGCTTTTCTCTCTTCCACCCATTTACACTTTTATTGGTTCTATTCACCTATAAGATTAAGAATTTAGGAGCATCTACTCAGGGAACCACATATTCTCTGCATTCCCTCTGGAGATTGAGAAAAATTAAAGGACAAAAGGTTGGGAGGGTCACCAAGCCAACACTGAGTGCAGAGAGAGGGCCCAGACAGTAGGATGATGGATTAAGTCACCCTCGGCAATCCAGCGCCCATGTTTCTGGTGTTAGGCTATTGAAGGGTGTCAGGTGCAGTACTGGAAGATTTGTTAAGAACACCCACGAGTCAAGTGGATCCGTTGTACCTAGCTGAGCAGAGGCAATGCAGTATTGCTGTCTGCACAAGCTGTGCCCACCTAGCGAGGGGCCCAAGAACCCTAGAGCCTAGTTGGCCCAGTGCAGGAGTGCTTTCTGAATGTATTGTTATAGTTCACAGGAGGGAAAACTCAGACCAGCACAGATGCCTCTATCTGTGTAATTTTTCTGGGCGTCTAGCCTTGACCATCTTTTTGATGTGTAACATTCTTGCTGACTGACACATTTTCCTTTTCAGGAGCTCTGTGTGGGAGTGGGAAGAATGAAGAAAATCTAGCCCTTACCTAAGAAAACTCAAAGCACTGCTGGTTTTATTTTTCTTCCGGATAAAACTGGCTTTTCTTTCATATCTGAAGCAGGAGAATCACTCTTAAAAGTCAATGCCGATGGAAAGTGCATTCATACTGCACTTAATCACACTCAATGGAGACAGGCTAGCATGAGTCATTGCCTTTTTTGACAAAAGCTTGTTTTCTTGCCGGCTGACCTCAAGGAGCCTCGGGTGGCCCCACACAGCTGTGGTTTAGAACTGGACCCCATGGAGACTGTGCAGTGCCCCTGAGTCTCTGAGCCCTCCCTGCTCTGTTGAGAAGCTCTTAATCCACACTTTCTCTCTCCTACTACTGTCTGAGCCTCCGGAGGTGACACCAGCCTAGGACTCCCTCAGCCCCTGTAAGCACCCCCAGCAGGGCGCACCTTTACCTGGAACTGCCTTTGTTTCCACATCCGTCCCCTAACCAGAAAGGGTAGTGTAGACCCATGATTGAGGGCCTGGGTGTCTGCAGCTTCACAGTTTGGACCCAGTTACTGGCTCTGCCATGTACTGTGTAAATTCAAGCAAGTTATCTGACCTCAGGTGCCTCCTCTAAAAAGCGACAGTAGCAATAGTACCTCCTCATAGAGTCATTGTGGAGATTAAATGGACTACACGATGGCCAGCACATGCCCCCAATACTTCATAAGCGTTGGGGGTAGAGAGGTAGGGATCAAAGACGATCAGCTCTTCCGTGGCAGGGCTCTAAGTCACCTCTGTAACCTCAGCATCTAGTCTGACACAGAGAAGGCTCTCAACAAAGGCCTGCATGTGGAAGCAGGCCTGTTCGCTTAGATCTCCCCCACTGGCCTAGTTCCCAGTTAATAGCCATTGTTCTATGAGAACTATGACCAGTTCTCACTTTCTTCTCTCTCTGTCTGGTGATCCTAGGGTACTTCCCTAACAGGCTAGAGATTATATTTTGCTGGCAGGTCAGGGGAACTAGTGCAAGGGAATTGTCCTCAAAGGGAATCATCACCAACCATAGCTGATTCTTGTTATTCTAGTTATTCACAGTATAGTTATAGTCAAGAAAGTCACCACAAACACTGAATTCATGAATACTGAATCATTGCCCTTAGGGGGAAATATAGGATTAGGTTCCTGAGATCCTCTGGTCATAACATTTTCATCAACTGATAAACATGTAAACTTGTTTTAGACCCGTTTCTGTTTAAAGACACCGTACTTAATACATATCGTTGACTCTTTAACATTGAACTCATGGCCAGAAGGACTAGAATTCACGCCTGAACGAAGCTCATCTAACACAAGTATTTTCTCCATAAGGGACACTAGACAGCATTTCAACACTATGCTTGGAGGCCATTTTAAACAGCAAAATCACCTGTCAAAAGCACAAAAATGCAAAAACCACAGCACTAAATGGACAATGAGAAGGATACTTGTTAACAAGATGAGTTGAAACACAAAGACAGAGCATCACCTTGTTCTACCTCAGCTGGAAACCGGTACATTAGGCAACTCAAGTTTTTGCCACTTTGCACGTACCCACAAATGACTGTGAAGGTATTGTGAGTATTGATATTGGGATTGCAAATCATTTTTTGCAAGTAGGTGAACTTGCAAATATGGAATCTGCGAGAGATGAGGATGGACTGTGTATGATCATGAAATATGGATACCCAGTATGGCATTCGTAATGAATGCCTGTAAACTGAGGCTTCGAATGTTCTCAGACTATCAAAGTTAGCTTTAAACTTTCCTTCGGGGACGTTTCTCCTTCTTGGAACCAGCAGCGAATAGTTAATCTGAATGTTTTATTGCTCGAATTAGAGAAGCCTCACCACTCACATGAATCTGATCACCATTTGCCTTCATCTCAGCCATCAGCCCCTCTCGCTGCCACACTGTACATTTTTCATAGTCTGCTAGATCATTTCCAACACATACACATACATACACATTTTTCATTCTCTGCTGGATCATTTTCAACTGCAAGTAAACATACACAGAAATATAGTATATACAAACACAATTATGTTGCAAAGTTTTTACTATAATCTCCATTTTCTAAATCAAGAAACCTAACCTCAGAGAGGTTAGGACACTTACTGAGGTCACACAGCTAATCAGGCAGAACAGGGCAACTATAACATCTATAATTTTTACAGCATTATCCTAATTAGCTTGGGTGTATGGTTGACCTTGAATAACTCCCAATATCAATGATAAGTAGCAGAGTAAACTCTAAAGACATTCTGATGGCTAAGATAAGCTATAAAAGATACATGGAGCTGATATACAATTACCAAAGGGACTGACCCAAATGTGAGTCAACAGTGTAATACAGACATCACATTTGTGAGGTTATCCATTTACTGCCAAGGACATGTCCACATGTAGCTTAGTACCTCCCTACATAAATAGTCATGATGTTATAGGCATATCATGATTTTCATCAATGAGAAAGCTGATATAGTGAACCAGTTTTGAAAATAAAGATAATTACACAGAAGACCCTTCTTTTTTATTAGCTTTTTTAATTTTAATTTTTTTATTGAAGTATAGTTGATTTACAATGTTGTGCCGATCTCTGCTGTACAGTGAAGTGACTCAGTTACACACATTCTTTTTTTTTTTCTGTTCTTTTCCATTATGGTCTATCACAGGATACTGAATATAGTTCCCTGTGCTATACAGCAGGACCTCATGTAAACTATTATACATAGGATGGATAAACAACAGAAGACCCTTCTCAAGCACTCCTTGTCATCAGACAGCTCCCGGTAATCACAGGGCAAATGTCAGAAGAATGGAAATTTCCAACATTTCGTTAAAACCCAAAGAGGTCTTGCACCCCATAGAAAACTCAAAGCTCAAAGATATTAAGATGGAAGTTTCCACAAAAGACATTAAAGGAAAAAAAAAAAAAAGATGAATAGGGAGGAAGTAATGGAATTTAACCGAACGTAGAAAAATTCATCCTCGCTTCAGGTTTGAAAAGAATATATATCACAGCAGCAAATGGGAAATGACAAACCTCCCATCAGAAACATGACTTTCATTCTTATTGTGTGCATTTACAGCTTTTCCAAGGATTTGACTAAAGAGAGCCAGAAGAAGAAAAAAGGAAAAGACAAATGAATTGGAAATGACCTCATCTATTATCTATGGCCATATGGAAGAAATAATGCCTTCCCAAAGCTGGGCCATGGATTAGCTGTCAAATAAAAAACCTATGTATAGGGCTTCCCTGGTGGCGCAGTGGTTGAGAGTCCGCCTGCCGATGCAGGGGACACGGGTTCGTGCCCCGGTCTGGGAAGATCCCACATGCCGCGGAGCGGCTGGGCCCATGAGCCATGGCCGCTGAGCCTGCGCGTCCGGAGCCTGTGCTCCGCAACAGGAGAGGCCGCAAGAGTGAGAGGCCCGCATACCGCAAAAACAAACAAACAAACAAAAAAAACACCTATGTATAAATACTTGACCTAAGCACAAAGCATTAAAGTAATTTCAGCTACATACGTCTGTGAGGCAGTCACCACCCAGGTGAAATTAGCAAGTGGGTAGTTAGAAGTCTCCACACTGGGCTTTCTTTTCCTAATCTCAAGGTCCATTTAAATAACTTTACTAAAGGGAGCCTAAGAGGAGGAGGCTGGGAGGAGGCTGAAAGGAGGCTGAAAGGAGGCTGAAAATCTATGAAAATGTGTAAAAGAGGAAATTAAAAATGTAATTAAGCATTGGGGAAAGGATTCAATCAATAAGAAAGAATAACAAATTAAAACAAAGATGAGATCATTTTGCAACCAACATAGGAAAAAACATATAAGAATAGTGCCCGCAGAATCTATGAAAGGCAGAACATCTGGATACGATTAGTGGGAAAATAAAATAGTGAATCTGAAAAGAATAGATGTGGAGAATCTTAGAAATGTTTATATCCTTTTGACCTAGCAATTTGTCTATTGGAACTTCATCTTAAGGAAAGAATCTGAAATGGACAGTGATATTTTGGCACAAAAGTGATGACTGTAATAGTTTTTAAAATATTTATGTTTCTATCTGCAAAGGTTTGGAAACAACCTACATGCCCAACAGTGGGAAAACTGTTAATTAAATTGTGACACATCTATATGTCAGAACAGTTTGCAGCCATTTAAAAACACATTGTGAAGACATTTTTAATGCCATGGGAATAATTAATATACACAAAAATAATTTTGTACATAGAATGTGATCTCATAGCAGACACACACACACGCACACACACAAACACACACACCGCTACACAAAGAACGCTGGAAAGAAATAGGCTGGAATACCAACAATGCTTGCCACCCCTTGCCAGTGAGACTACCACCGATTTTAATTTTCTTCTGTATAAACAACTGAGCAATTACGAATTTAAAAGACAAGAAGATACTCTCATGACACTTATGATCTGCAGTAAATCTTTTCCATCATTTCTCCAAGTAATACAAGACCTTCCTCATTACACAGGCAGACTGGGTTACTGTTGATTATGTCTCGTCCACTGGATCATAGTTTTTCTACTTATTACCTAAACACTTTCCCTTATTAAATCATTTTAATCTCCTACGTGATCCCCAGAGACTTCCACTCGCAGCATGTACCAAGGGCTATTCATGGAGCACACACTCAATTCTTGTACAGTCTTTGCTTAGTTTGAAGCATGTTTGCTTTCAAAGTTTGAAACTGATCCTCTACACCCTTCTTCAACAGTTCCAGTGAGCGCTGAATTCAGTTTCATGAATATGGTCATTTAGGAAGCACCTATGCCTTTCTACATCACACATACTTGTCTCAAAAGCTCCTGGTGCATTAAGCTTGTCACCCCAGCCAGACCTGGGAGTGTGACATCCAGCTCCCAGCACGTAGCACGGAGTTAGGCATAGAGCAAACCCATGCCTGGTGTGTGCTTGCTGGCAAAGACATCCACTTCTTACATCAGAATGCAAATTAAACACAAGAAGTGCATTACAAATGTCATGCAATGGCTCTTACGACATCTTAGTTAATGATGTGTCTTTGATTGTCTTCTTGTTGGACTGAATCAAATAGAAGTCTCAAACAATCAGAAAATTTTAACCTGAGGACAGCCAAGTTCAAAAGGGAAGCACTGCAAAGCCTTGAGAAATACTCCTTTTCTATAATGTCAGGTCCAGCATATGTTCTAGGATGTAAAGCAGGGAAGACAGAGAATGGAAATACCGACCAGAAACTCATGCTGAAGGATGTCAAAAGGCCAATGATCACTTCTTTGCTCCTACTTGGGGCCTGGCAGAGTGACGGCACGTTCTCATTTCATGTCACTCAATCTGAAATAATCCAGTGAGATTGATGTGATGATACTCTTTTTACAGGGCTCGGTATCCGACTTCCACTCACACGTTGGAACAGGTTGCAACTATTCAATACATATTTTTCTTTAGGAATTAGTCTGATTGTGAATTTTAAATGCAGCATTTTTTAAACACTGGAGTATAGTTGATTTACAAAGTTGTGTTAATTACTGCTGTACAGCAAAGTGATTCAATTATACATATACATATTATTTTTTTAATATTCTTTTCTATTATGGTTTATCACAGGATCTTGAATATAGTTCCCTGTGCTATACAGTAGGACCTTGTTTTTTATCCATTCTATACATAAAAGCTTACATCTGCTAACCCCAGCCTCCCACTCCATCCCTCCCCCGACCCCCTCCCCCGGCAACCACCAGTTTGTTCTCTATCTCCAAAAACACAGAATTCTTAAGGTTGCTTTTGGGAGAAGTGTGGTTAAAAATAAAGTTTAAGGTCCACCTTCATCAAAAGGGAGGGTAGGTTTGTAGTATAGTCTGAAGTCAGGGAGCCTGATTCCTCCAGCTCCATTTTTCGTTCTCAAGATTGCTTTGGCTATTCGGGGTCTTTTGTGTTTCCATACAAATTGTGAAATTTTGTGTTCTAGTTCTGTGAAAAATGCCAGTGGTAGTTTGATAGGGATGCATTGAATCTGTAGATTGCTTTGGGTAGTAGAGTCATTTTCACAATGTTGATTCTGCCAATCCAAGAACATGGTATATCTCTCCATCTATTTGTATCATCTTTAATTTCTTTCTTCAGTGTCTTATAATTTTCTGCATACAAGTCTTTTGTCTCCTTAGGTAGGTTTATTCCTAGATATTTTATTCTTTTTGTTGCAATGGTAAATGGGAGTGTTTTCTTAATTTCACTTTCAAATTTTTCATCATTAGTGTATAGGAATGCCAGAGATTTCTGTGCATTAATTTTGTATCCTGCTACTTTACCAAATTCATTGATTAGCTCTAGTAGGTTTCTGGTAGCATCTTTAGGATTCTCTATGTATAGTATGATGTCATCTGCAAGCAGTGACAGCTTTACTTCTTCTTTTCCGATTTGGATTCCTTTTATCTCCTTCTCTTCTCTGATTGCTGGGGCTAGAACTTCCAAAACTATGTTGAATAAGAGTGGTGAGAGTGGGCAACCTTGTCTTGTTCCTGATCTTAGTTGAAATGCATTAAGTTTTTCACCATTGAGGACGATGTTGGCTGTGGGTTTGTCATACTGGCCTTTATTATGTTGAGGTAAGTTCCCTCTATGCCCACTTTCTGCAGGGTTTTTATCATAAATGGGTGTTGAATTTTGTCAAAAGCTTTCTCTGCATCTACTGAGAGGATCATATGGTTTTTCTCCTTCAATTTGTTAATATGGTGTATCACATTGATTGATTTGCGTATATTGAAGCATCCTTGCATTCCTGGAGTAAACCCCACTTGATCATGCTGTATGATCCTTATAATGTACTGTTGGTAATCAAGACAGTATGGTACTGGCACAAAAACAGAAAGATAAATCAATGGAACAGGATAGAAAGCCCAGAGATAAACCCACACATATATGGTCACCTTATCTTTGATAAAGGAGGCAAGAATATACAGTGGAGAAATGACAGCCTCTTTAGTAAGTGGTGCTGGGAAAACTGGACAGGTACATGTAAAAGTATGAAATTAGAACACTCCTTAACACCATACACAAAAATAAGCTCAAAATGGATTAAAGACCTAAATGTAAGGCCAGATATTATAAAACTCTTAGAGGAAAACATAGTCAGAACACTCTATGACAAGAGTCTATAAATCACAGCAAGATCCTTTTTGACCCACCTCCTAGAGAAATGGAAATAAAAACAAAAGTAAACAAATGGGACCTACTGAAACTTAAACGCTTTTGCACAGCAAAGGAGACCATAAACAAGACCAAAAGACAACCCTTAGAATGGGAGAAAGTATTTGCAAATGAAGCAACTGACAAAGGATTAATCTCCAAAATTTACAAGCAGCTCATGCAGCTCAATATCAAAAAAACAAACAACCCAATCCAAAAATTGTCAGAAGACCTAAATAGACATTTCTCCATAGAAGATATACAGGTTGCCAACAAACACATGAAAGAATGCTCAACATCATTAATCATTAGAGAAATGCAAATCAAAACTACAATGAGATATCATCTCACACCAGTCAGAATGGCCATCATCAAAAAATCTAGAAACAATAAATGCTGGAGAGGGTGTAGAGAAAAGGGAACCCTCTTGCACTGTTGGTGGGAATGTAAATTGATACAGCCACTACGGAGAACAGTATGGAGGTTCCTTAAAAAACTACAAATAGAACTACCATACGAAACAGCAATCCCACTACTGGGCATATACCCTGAGAAAACCATAAATCAAAAAGAGTCATTTACCAAAATGTTCACTGCAGCTCTATTTACAATAGCCAGGACATGGAAGCAACCTAAGTGTCCATCAACAGATGAATGGATAAAGAAGATGTGGCAGATACATACAATGGAATACTACTCAACCATAAGAAGAAACGAAATTGAGTAATTTGTAGTAAGGTGGATAGACCTAGAGTCTGTCATACAGAGTGAAGTAAGTCAGAAAGAGAAAGACAAATACCGTATGCTAACACATATGTATGGAATCTAAGAAAAAAAATGTCATAAAGAACCTAGGGGTAAGACCAGAATAAAGACACAGACCTACTAGAGCATGGACTTGAGGATATGGGGAGGGGGAAGGGTAAGCTGTGACAAAGAGAGAGAGTGGCATGGACATATATACACTACCAAACATAAAATAGATAGCTAGTGGGAAGCAGCCGCATAGCACAGGGAGATCAGTTGGGTGCTTAGTGACCACCTAGAGGGCTGGGATAGGGAGTGTGGGAGGGAGGGAGACGCAAGAGGGAAGAGTTATGGGAACATATGTATATGTATAACTGATTCACTTTGTTATAAAGCAGAAGATAACACACTATTGTAAAGCAATTATACTCCAATAAAGATGTTAAAAAAAAAAAGAAATAAAAAAAAATGGTGGGTAGGCACCTGCATTTTGAAAGAAGAGTCCCAGTGCCCAGGAGAGGACTGAGGCGAGGAGGCTGTTGTGGGGGAACCTTGGGGGGAAGGTCTCTCATCTTTAGTGGTCATACCCAGAGCTAACTTTGAGCTAGAAAAAGCTTTGTCATCGCACGTGACCTCATATCAGCAAAATGTGGGAAGAGGGAATATGTGGGTTGTCAGAGATCTGACTTGAACACATGGAAGTCAGTTTTTCAGATTCAGAATTTAAGGCTCTTAAGTTTCCAAATGTCCAAATGCCCTGGGTTATTTATTTGGAGGCAATAATTTCTGTTCTTCAAGTTTGTGCTGGAGCTGAAAGAATAGGAGTTATAACTTTGGTTATGTGTCCAGTTTCCGAGAACCAACAGGCATGTGGCCAATGACCACTGAGCATTTCTATGCCTCAGTTTTCTCGCAATAAGCTAGAGAAAATGGTCCCTGCTCTGCCTCATTCGCAAGGATAACATGAGGACCACATGGGACATATCTGAAGGCTCGTCATAAAGTGGAAAAAATTTCTACATTCTTAAGCTATTTTAAATCACAGCCTTTGTAATTTTATAAATGACATGGGTCTGCTTCCCATAAAAATATACCCACCTATATAAAAATTGTACCCACAATTATTTCAGACAGTTCATGGAATTCCTGAAGCCACAATGAGTCCTAGCTTGAGAAATTCTCTTGTGAATTACTTATGGGAAATTCTCATAAACTTCCTCCCCACAGGGCCCAAGACCTCCTCACCTCTACATGGGATAATTTTTTTTCTTGCAGGAAGCCAAGAAGATTATTTCCATCTCTTATATAACGTTTGCAAGGATCTGCATCTCTTCTTAGACTTGTCATGTATTTGTAACGAGAGGTGAGAACATAGGAAGTCTGCAAATATCTTGTGAAGAATCCTTCCTTATCTATTTTATGATTTCTAGAAAAAACTGGGGAGAAATGTGCCCAAATTAAGTAAGGGACCCACAGTTTCTGCCCCAAAGATAGTTCCAAAGAAGGCAGAACACGGCTCCCTGACTGCTGCAAAAAGTTACCCAACTGCCCTCAACAAGGCCTGCCTATGGTTTTGAGAACTGATAACCCACCCTCATCACCAAGCGTGGGGTCTCCGATGCCAGGAGTGTCACTCAATCAAAGCCCCCCACATCTGTCAGGACGGTGACATGGCAACTGTCATGTCTGGAGGATGTGAGAAAAAAACAAAGACTGAAACTCTAGGTGGGTCCCTGTCTCCTGGGATCCAGAACTTCTATCTCCTTGTAATGAAAAGAATTCAGCTAAGGTCTGTCCCACGGAAGGGAGCCGTCCCTGATTCTGGCAGCTCTGCAAACAGCCTTTCCACTTCCTGTTTCTGTCTGTGTTCTCTCTTGGTGTACACACCTTTCCCTGGGAGGAAGGGCTGGTACACCCACCTGTCAGAGGCCCCTGCTCACACTTCCCCTGCCTGCACTGTGCTGTTTTGAATTTTTTAAGTGAGTTATAAAAGAGCAATTATACAAATCTGATTATGTAACATCATAAACAACTGTAGCTCCTGCCAACACTAATTAGGGGCACCATCCCCTCGGGTGCCACGTGCACGGTGCCCTTGTGCTCAGAGTGGCTGATGACAGGTGTCCTGGGTATGCCGATAGGTACCCCATGGAGGTAACTCCCATGCGCCACCCTCCCAGCCACTGAAGGACCTGGAGTGACCATGGCAGAGCTCAAGTGCTGACCATGACTAGCCCCCATCTTAGCACCTCATCTTGCCCATGACAAAGATTTGCTGACTCTGTCATTGCAACTGGAACTTTGTGATCTCGAATCTGTCTTTTTCTCTCCGTCCCTCTGCCTTGACCTTGGATAGGGCTTCCCCTGTCCCTTGCCTGGTGTACTTATACAGGGAGTCAGAAGGATCCCGGTGATCAAACTCACACACGTGTAAACACGTGTAAACAGTCTTAGGCAGGAAGGCACATTTGGCCAACAGTGAGATAGTTTAGGCTGAGGGCAGGGAAGATCCAGGGGTTGATGTTACCTTAGCACGTTGTCCTGGTCTCCCTGGCTGCCCCAGAGACACACGGGCCAGCAGATCCAGCCATCGCTGGCTTTCATGAAATGGGCTGGGTCAAGGCTGACCCTCCGTCAGCTGCCCACATATCCCTTCAAGTCTCTGAGCCTCAGCTGCTACTTCCCTGAACAACATAATCAGCTCAACGAGACGTATCTGTACACCACACTTTCCTAACTTGCTTACAGCTTACCGAGTTGCACTCTTCCTTCCCACGATCCTCTGCAGACGTGCTTTTCCAACTTTCACATAAGCCAGATGACCCAGAGAGCTTGTTCAAATGCAGAATCTGATTCAGTAGTGAGGGCTGAGGTCTCCCCAGCTGAGGCCCGTGCTGCTGGTCTGTGGACCACGCTTTGAACAGTAAGGGTCTCTGAGTGTTAGCATGGGACCTCTGACAAGGGTAGACTGCTCACATCTTTACGCAGGATGGGATTTCAAGCCTTGGGCTTCATTTTAGAATCTGCTCCCTCTTTCCCCCGCTCTGTCCACTAAACCTGCTTGCTAATCTCCTCGTCTCTGCTCGGCTCTCATCTATCCCTGCTCCCCTCAATTCTGTTTCCAAGGTCTTCTTTACAAATAAAACCCACATCTCATTGTGTCACTCCCTTGCTTAACATTCTGCAGTACCTCGCCATTGTGCTTAGAAACCAACTTCTTTGTGTGGCATCTATGGCTCGTTAGAACCTAGCCCTGTCTCCCCACTGCTGTCTTCGTATCTCAAGCTGCTGCCACAGCAAACACGCTGTGGTCGCAGGCGCGTCATAGCTGTGTGTCTCCAGGCTTTGAGTGAGATGCTCTGCACTGAAACCCCTCCTTCCCACCTCCCCCTTCTGCACCCAGGCAATTCTTACGCCTCCTCTCAGGCATGGCCCCGAGTCCACTGCCTCGGAGTACTAGACCCATGCCTTCCTGTTGTTGGTTTACTCCTTTGTTTCCCTCATGTGACCGAGCTCCATGAAGGTGGGAGCTGGGTGTCCTTTTCATCATGTACACAGGGTGCTGTTGACAGCACAGATCACAGGCTTGGCTCAGAGAAGGTTCTCAGTAGCTCAGAAGGGGGAGGGAGGGAGGGGAGAAAGAAGGATGGAAGGAAAGAAGAAGGGAAGGGAGGAAGGAAGGAAGGGGGGGGGAGGGAGCCAGCAGCTGCTCTTGGTGACTTTCTTGTCTCTCCCCTTGCCACCCTAGTCAAGGAACCAGGTGTCCATCACCAGGCTAGAGTAAAGATGTTGTCTCCAAATTTCGAAACATTTTTAGCTTTTCCTGCCAAAATTTTGAGGAAAGCAAATTAGCTCTTCAGACTCTTACTCAAAAAACATTCATTTAATAACTAGGCAAACTACCAAAGTATAGAAACAGATGCTGAATAAATAATATAGGCCAGAGAAAATTTTCATGGTAGAAGATACTCATGATTATTCTTTCTCAAAAAATTTTAGAAATGTCAAACTCAATGGCCTTGCCCCAGAGGAGATGCCAAATTTTAGTACTGAGAACGATGACGTTACCTTCCAGTAATGTCACTCATTTGTACATTTCTTCCTTCCACAGACTGTGCCTGAGTGCCTACCAGGCAGGACTCAGTGAAAGCCAGCCAGGAAGGACGTGGCACTGGCACTCACAGAGGGGACCACGCACCGACACATCCCCACACGCATGCAGCCCGTAGGGGTCACAGCCAACATATACTTGGAACAAATGTCACAGCATGGGCACCTCGGCCACACGGAGAACCAGCCGGTGGGGAAAAGGCTCTTCAGGGAAGTCGGCTGCTTAAGAAATCTTTTATAATTTCATGTTGTCAGCTCTGGATTTATTAAAGGTCACCAAAAAGCAATACTCTTTTCCACTGAAAAAGCAGGCTTTGAATTAAGGTCTGCCTAAAACCACATTTCACATTAATGGAGACTGTATGATGAAAATGGATTTTAATTTTAGTGTTTTCCTCTCAAGTTTGGGAAAAAGAGTGATTAATTAAAGAGAAGGCTTTCCTCTCTTTTCTCCCCCTGGGTGAGTTTTCACAGCCATTCAGCCTAATTATCCCTGGCCGGGACCCCGCTGCAGCTGAGCACAGCTCAGAGAAAGCTGCAGAGAAAATTCTGGCTGCAACCCCAGGGGCTGAGGACCTTACAGGGAGAGTGGCTCCCATGTTACTCCAGGGAAGTCTGGAACAAACAGCATTACATCAAATGATTATGTAAATTTGACTTCTAAAATGTAATTAAAATAGATTTTGCTCATTTCTTCCCTATGAAAACTTCATGAAGCATTAGCCCCAGCTGCCCAGAAAAGGCACAGCCAAACAGTTATGACTCTCAGCTGAAACCATCTGACATGGAAATCTTCCCTAGCTTATTCTCAAATGATGGACTAACCCTTCCACTGTCAGGGTTTGGCACATTCTTTGGAGGGCCCTGGATGAATGCGGTTTCTGGAAAGCGGAACCAGATCTGGCTGTCTCAGTGTTCCCAGATCCTGGTACGGCACCGGCACCAGTGAACTGCGCTGAGTGAATGCGTGATGGCTCAGACATGTGTGCTGCCGGCGCCGAATGTGTGGCTCTCAAATATTGTCTGTCGTCCCAGTAGGTTGTCCGCTGCTCTTGTTTTTGATATATCCCTCCACAGCACAGATTATTCCCAGGTTTCCAAGAAAAAATGAAGCAGGCTTTTTGCGTAAGCCAGCTGAGTTATCTCTGAAAATGGATTGCTATTCGCTTGATGCAGAAAACCCCACAAAAATCATGTAAATCAAGAGGTTCAAATCTTTGTGTCCACTTTACAAACACCCATGTGACTGCCCAGGCCATAAGGTTTGCATATCCAATAAGCCACCGAGGATCTGAAAGACGTCACTTTACAGGAGCAATGGGTGGCATTCTGTCCCTACAATGGTAGAGTTGGCAGATGTGTCTAGGGAAACAGTGGGGCTGGACACAGGGTTGGTGGCCCCCACAGAATGCTGTTTTTGCTGCACATGCTTAAAAATGCAAAGAGTGATGATAAACTTAAGGGTTTAGATGTAGATTCTCTGGTCACTGAGCACATCCAGGTGAACAAAGCTACTGTATCTATAGAACTCATGGTCGGATTAGCCCTACATGAGCTCCACCTGCCACATTGAGATGATTCTTATTAAAGAAGAACAGATTGTCCCTAAACTCCAAGAGGAGGCTGCATGGAAGAAGAAGATACCCCAGAAGAAACTGTAGAGACAAAAACTTATGGCTCAGGAATAAATTCAGCATAAAATAAAAGCAAAGCAAAGTTAAAAAAAAAATTAAGCAGGTACCTCTTGAAAGGGGCTCTTGCTGTTTCTTAAATTGACATGATTCCGGCTGGTGTCTGGGGTCACACTGCTGTCTTTCTGGGTTCTCCTTGGCAGTCACAGGCCATAAGCCAGGATGCATGGCTGGGTTGGTACTGCTGCTGCCGCCAGCCTGTTGCCCTGCTGGGCGAGGCTCTCTGGTGACTGTCCTAAACTTAGGCTTTTCCAAGCCCCTCCCTGAAATCTGTAACCTCCTGTACTCCCACGTTCTCTTAGCTGGGACCCATGAGTTAAAGTAGTTTCCAAGAATGGTGAGTGATGAGAATATCTAGAATTTAGCATGTAATAGAGGAAAGGAAAGAGGTTTTCATGCCAGACCACCTGGAGCACAAAGTAACTCTCCCTTTAGAAATCCCCTAAACCTTAATTTTCTCATCTGTAAAATTGAGATAATAATGCCCTCAGGTCTGGAAGACAATTAAATTAGAAAAAATCTGCAGAGTACCAATACTGTACCTGGGACATTCTAGGTACCCAACATGGAAGTCATTTGCTGTTATCCCCCTAGCCCAGGTCATGTCAGCTAGTTAGACCGGAACCCATAGCCCTTGACTCCCCCTGACCATTTCCTCCTGAGGGCTCCAGCCCCCAAAGTAGTGTGATGCCCCGTAAGCCCTCTGCACAGCATCTGCTCAACCCTCAGCTTTGTCAGACTTCTCAGACTACAGGCTGGACACATCGACTAAATGTTCTTGTGTGAGCTGCAGGGCAATTGCTCCGGCTAGAACATATGTCTGTGTCAATTTATCTTCACGTAAGCTCAGATTTTCAGCTGGACTCATTTGAACAGAGAAGTAACTTTGGAGACAGGACAGACTCTCTTGAGGTTCTGTCTGTTGAAGTGACATCTTAACAGAGGTAGGGCTTGACTTGTACAAGTTGGCTGGCATCTCAGCCCCGCTGTGGCTCCTGGAGTCATAGAGAACGTACTTAGGAGAAGCGGGGTGGTGGGAGTGGGGGACTGTGGCCGGGAACAAGGAATCAAAGACCTCATGGGCAAACCCTTCCTCAGACCCTCTCTCTCTTCCCATAGATACTGTGGTGGTTAATTTCATGTGTTATCTGATCTGGCCATGAGGTACCCAGATTAAACATTATTTCTGGGTGTGTCTGTGAGCACGCTTTGAGACGGATGGGCGTCTGAATTGGTGGAGGACCCAGTACAGTAGATTGCCTTCGCCAATGTGGGTTGGCCTCATCCAACCCTTTAGGACCTGAATAGACCAAAAGGCAGAGGAAAGATGAATTTATCCCTCTTTTGCTGCCTCACGGATTGAGCTGGGACATCTCTTCTCATCCTCTCCAACCCTTGGACTGGGATTTACACCACCAGCTCCTCTGGTTCTCAGGCCTTCAGAGCTGGACTGAATTAAACCCCCAGCTTTCCTGAGACTTCGGCTTGCAGACAGCAGATTGTAAGACTTCTCAGCCTCCACAATTACATGAACCAATTCGTTCATACACACACACACACACACAGAAGTTCTATTTCTTTGGAGAACCCTGACTAATACAGATACTGAACTAAAAAAGCATGAATTCCTAAAATGTCAGTGCTAAGCGGTCTCCTAGAAATCATCTGATCCACATCTGTCATTTCAAAATAGGCTAAACGGAGCCCCAAGGAGGGAAAGTGACTTGTCCAGGGTCACATAGTTACTTGATGGGAGTGGGAAAACCGTGGTTGAAACCTGACCTTCAAATCTGTGGAATGTAGCTCCTTCTATCTCCTCTGTGTACACGAACAATTTATCATAAACTAATCTTCAAACGTGTTAATGGAAGCCCTCAGTTGGAGAAATTCTATAAGGACTCCTTTTGTTCTTGTGAAGATCCTTTAGCGGTCGGTGTGCACAGGTGGAATTGCTGTGGCCAGACCTCAGCCCTGGAGATGGGAGATGAGCTGACGCCCGAGTGTCCCTGGTGCCTCAGCCCCTCCTTCACATCCTAGTGTTCCAGCCGTCCCTCTTCTGACTGCTGACGGATGTCTTCCACGTACTATTGCTGGAAGTTCTTAGAGTGAGTCTCACACGTGCTCCAGAGCAAGCCCACTTAATGCACCATGGCTCGGCGGAGGCCTGCTGCCCACAGCATTCCAGGAACATCCTTAGTCTCCTCCGCCTCTGCCCAAACTTGCCACCTCCCCTCCTCCGGGCTGGGGTCCGCTGCTGCTCTGCAGGAACCATGACAAGGTGCCTTGTTCCTGGCGGGTGGCACTCCCCCATGGGGCCCCTGGGCAGTACGGCTCGTGTCCTTACTTCAAAACGGCCCCTTCGGTTTACCTTTTTTTCTGTGGGATGTCAAATCAAATGCTTTGTTCTGCCCCAGGAATGGAATGGACGTCACTGCCTCTCATCTCCTCTCAGACACCCACAGCCAGGTCTTTGAAGTTTGCCTCTCACATGACCATCAGTTTGTGCCCTCAGATGCCTGGGAGGTAGCGGGTCTGAAACGTGCTGATGGCCGGAAGCCCCTACCGCTCATACATCCTGTTTGATTAGAAACGTGATCTCAGTCCTGGCAGCATGTTAGAATCACCTCAGAGAGCCTTTAAGGAATCCTGATGCCTGGCCCAATCCGGGCTCAATTAAATCAGAGTCTCTGCGGGTGTGGCCTGGAAGTCAGTGAGTTTGCCAAGCTCTGGGGAAGGCAGGGAGAGTGGGTCCTGTGTGGGACTAGCTGGGCTGGGGCGTGGGGAGCCTGTGGGGTGCTACGCCTGCTCTGTGTCGTCACTTCCTGCCACATAAGGGGGACAAAGGTTTTGTCTGGGGAGGGTTTGAGGAGCGGAGGTGTCTCACTGTCCAAGTGCCTCATGGCCCTCCACACATGAAATGCCTGCATCTCCCACTCAGATGATACCATTCAAACAAAAACAAACGAACAAAAAAGCAAGCATGCCAAAAACCATTTGCAGGGGAGAACAGCAGCAAAGGAAATAAATCACATCATTTTGTTTCACCTTAGAGACCCAGGTGTTCTGTGTTCTCGCGCTTGTTTTTTTAAATGAAAGAAATCTGTCTGATATACAGGTTTGATGTTGATTTTTTAGGCTTAGGGAAAAAGTGGCTTAACACCAATGTAGTTCTGGGCGCTATAAAGGTGCCACAGCTTTCCAAAGGTCACCTCTCGCCAGTACGGTGACAAGCAGGGGCATGAACGGTCCAGTTTGCCTGGAACTAAATAATTTCCCAGGACGAAGGACTTGTAGTGCTAAAACTGGGAAAGTCCCAAGAAAGCCTAACAAGCTGGTCATCCCACCAAGAGTGAGGTCCTCATTGCTGAGTGGCTGGGTTTTCAGCGTGGCCACAAAGGAGACGCAGGGTTAAGAATGGACCCTCGTGGGGCAGACATCACTGACAGCCAAGTCATGACCCAAGGTCTATGTGAAGGACCTCTCATGATCATCAGCTCACTTTTCTGAAAACCAACTAAAATCTCAATGGCATTCATTCCTAATTAGAAGGGAATCTTCATAAGCCTGCCATGGTGGATGTGTTCCCCACTCTACATTTTCTGGTATCATTTCATAACTACAGCCCCCAGGTATTTGGTGTCAAGAATCTTTTTTTTTTTTTTGGCACATCTGGTGGGATCTTAGTTCCCTGACCAGGGATTGAACTCATGCCCTTGGCAGTAAAAGCACCGAGTCCTAACCACTGGACCACCAGGGAAGTCCCTGGCTCCAATGATGCTTTCATCCATTATTCACAGTCCTTACAATAACTGAAAATAGCATTATTAGTCCCATTTTAATAACCGTAGGATTGGATCCCAAATCTATGTGAATCCACAGCCCGTGCCCTGCTTACTACATTTGCTGCCTCTCAGAAATAAGTGAGCGTTCCCCAGGAGATAAGGAGCCCCCATTGATGGCTTCTAAGGAGCCCAAGACCCCCTCCTGGAATTCCCCAGACCTGCCATCCCACCTGCCCAGAGGTACCCCCCTCACTCTCTGTCCATCCCTTACTTGGACTGATATATTAGTTTGAGATTTCCCATTGTCACTGAGATTTCAATATAGTAATAGTGATAATAATAATAAAATCATCATCATCATTATTATAAGAATACCACCAACAACAGTGTTAAATGCATTTACTATGTGCCAGGCATTTTGCAATGCATTTTACAACATGTTTCATGAAATCCTCATCTTGTGAGGGGGGTATCATGACCACTGTTCAGTTGAGGAAACTCAGGCTTAAAAAGACAAAATAAATCATCAAGGTGTACACAGCTACTTAGGGGTTTCAAATTCACATGTGTCTGATTCCTCCTCCTGGCTCAGACAGGCTGGGACGGGGAAAGGCATCTGGAATGATGCTTTGAACTCATGGCAGTGAAAGTTCCCCCGCTAACAACTGCCCACATAGAACAACAATTATTTAGCAGGAATATCCTCTGATTGAAGGGGCAGGAGGTACATTCAATTAACATTTCATTCAGAGTCAAAATTCATGACTCTCCTGGGGAAAAAAATAAAACGTCACCTTAATCATAATTAAAATTGATACTCAGCTTCCATCTGATAGGCATCTAAATCTATTTTAGTGTTATTAGTGTGGAAACAGATTCTCCATCAGTGTTGTTCCTGGCTCATAAATAAACTAAAGTAAAAACAAAATAAATTTTAAGTTGCAAGTATCAACGTAAATGCATTTTTACAAGTTGTCTTATTTACTGTCACAGATTCACAGTTTATTGATGGCAAGCTTAAAAAAAGCTACAGATATCTGTACTGCATAATAAGACTTTAAGAAAATAAGAATATCACAGATACACATGCCCCCAGTAGCTGCTATCAGCCACATGCTAGAGCAGGGCCCGTGCTACACAGCAGCCTCCCTCAGTCCCAGGAACACAACAATTAAGCGGGAATTCACAAAGGGCGAGGTCACTGTCCAAAGCCACCACAGATCCCTGAAGTCAGGAAGCGTGGCACCTCCCCAAATCAGAGCAAGACCATGTCACCGCAGAGCTGCACTGCCTCTAGAGAAGGAAAGAAGTATGCACTGTGACCAAGGACATCCTCAACTCCAAAACCTGCCAGTCTTACATTTTCCTTCTTGGAAGTTAATAGTCTCTGGTGCATGGCAATGTGTTTCCCCCAAGGTCTGGAAGCCCTAGACCAGTCCAGTACACTGGACCCTCTCCCTGCATTACCCTCCCCTCTCCTTGTCAACCTGGTAAACTCATGGTTTTTCTTCCCAAACCCACTTTAGTCATCACATAGGTAAAGTGTTAAATATGACTTTTCCTTTGCAACCTTCAAGCCCTGTACATCCATCATCTGTCCCGCTTATCCACAGTTGGGTGATTTCTTTATTTAAATGCCTGTCTCTCCTTCAAGCCTTTGAACTTCTCGGGGATGCAGCTGAGTTTCCTTCACGTTTATATTCACCATGCCTAGCACAGTGCCTGGCACAGAAGCAATTACCTACACATGTTCACTGCACCGGATTAGAACTAAATTGGTGGAATATGTCTTAGCCCAGGACTTATGTCTATTTGGACTTTATCACAGGTGTACTTTTCTTGAGTTATTTATTCATTCAACAGACATTCCCTAAATACCTACTGTGCTCTCAGCCTTGAGGACTAAAAGCCAAGTATAAAACACTTTGCCAGCCCTGTAACGTGTGGTTGTCAAGTTAGGAGACAAATGACATGCATAGTAGGACAACTAGATCAGCGCTTCCAAAAATGTGTTCTGAGAACACAAGACACTGTGAAGAAGAGGGTCCGTGGTGAGGTCAGCATGGGGACCCTCCCAGCGCTGCTTCCTGGGGAGTCACCCTGGATGTTAGCACAGCTCAGGTCTCAACAGTCCTGCAGCAAGATATACCACCATGTTTTTAAACTCTGACATTTCAAAATTTATTGAGATTTAGAACTTTTAAAAATATAACATAGGGCTTCCCTGGTGGTACAGTGGCCTGCCGATGTAGGGGACACGGGTTCGTGCCCTGGTCTGGGAAGATCCCACATGCTGCAGAGAGGCTGGGCCCATGAGCCATGGCCGCTGAGCCTGCGTGTCCAGAGGCTGTGCTCCGCAATGGGAGAGGCCACAACAGTGAGAGGCCCGCGTATTGCAAAAAAATATATATATATAAAATAAAATAAAAAATACATATATATATAAAACTTAAAATGAACATTCTGTAGGAGCAAATGTTACAGAGGACAAATTGCAATTTACATCAACCTAGAACTATAAGCCTAATGAAACATAAACACAAATAAAAAAGGAAACTCCCTTCCCTCTCCCAGAGTCTACAGTCCAAGTTCTTAGCACTTCCTGTAAAGGCTGAGACCATGGAACCCGTGGAGGTCCTGCAAGTATACAGTGGAGATCATTACCTGTGTGTCTCAGACACACACAGCCCAAATGGGGCACTTTCACTCTGTACTGACATGAGGAACAAATAGGTATCCACAGAGCATGCACTTCTTTGCAATCATTCACACATATGTACACATGTCCTCCATCTTCTCCACCCTGTGTTCACCAAAACCTCCTCCCATCCTTTAGTGACAGACAGATGAGAGCATCATTACCCAGGATGCCTTGGGAAATCAACACCCCTTCATGACCCACGTGTGGGAAGCACAGAACTAGCCAGTCATTTACCCATCAATGGCTTTCCTCTTAAAGTCTGGATCAAAATATTGAGTCTCATCATCAATGCCTTTATATAGTGAATAATTCCACCCTGACTTGGGAAGTGAAGGCCAAAGCACACTGCTCTTCCTGTCCACTCCCAGTGGGCTTTGTCACCTATGCCTCCCGTGTCTCTGGCACTGTGCTACACTCCAACATGATGGGGAATGGGCTGAACTATGAGACCTGAGAAGCCCTCTGCCCCTAGAGTGTGTTTTGGAAAATGGAACTGATGCAATTAGCAAACATGTGCTTCTGAGGATCAGGGAAAGAAAAAAGTGCAGTAGGCTGCAGTGACTTGGCAAGGGTTCTAGAAGAATCAGAGATTAACAATGAGTCAGGAAGAAGAGAAAGAAGTGGGCATTGATAAAAACAAGCACATAAAAAGTACAGATAACCCTGGCAGTGTATGTGTACTCCTGTATATGAGTCCAGAATGAGGGAGACATGGGTCAGCCCAGGCTCTTCATCCGGGAGGGGTGGTGTTGTTGCAGTGGTCCTCTGGGAGAGAATCACCTGGGGAAGTAGCACTTTTCCTCCACAGGCTGTTGGGCAGTGAGGACTCCATCAGGCCCTATCGCTCCTGTGAATGCCAGACATGGCAGCCTGGGGAATGGGAGTCATGTCCTCTCATAAAGCTGAGTCCCGTGATCTCTCACTGCTTATAAGTTTCCCCTCGGGAAGGTGATGGCTGAGTGTGAAAACCCCGCAGGGTCCATAAAAACCCTGTAGTGTCCAGCCACGAGGGAAGACAGTGTGGCAGAGGCTGTGTCTTTATCTCCTGTAGGGAAAAGTTAACTTCCCTGGCCTCTGGGAAGCCAGAGAACAGAGAATGGATGTTTGGAATAAGGCATGCCAGGCTCCAAAATGTAAAGTCAGTTTGAGTAAAACATACTCTCAGAAGTTGGCCCACGGTAGACCATGTCCACCTTTACCAATATTATTTTTCAAACGTTCTTAATATTTCTGTTCATATTTCTCATAGACAGATTTTCCTGGAAGATATTAAAGATGCATTTAAAAATGACAACATTTTTCTCAAGGAAACGTTCACTGATTCCTGGAATAGGCCAGGTTCCTCCATTTTTATGTATTCATAAGGTACTATACAAGTCCTCTCCTCTGTAGCACATAAGGAGAGCTGTATTTTTTTTTTTTTTTTTGGCCACACTGCATGGTATGCGGGATCTTAGTTCCCTGACCAGGGATCGAACCCAAGCCCCCTTGCAGTGGAATCGTGGAGTCTTAACCACTGGACTGCCAGGGAATTCCCAAGGGAGCTGTATGAAATAGCATATGTGCTTGTTGAAGGCCTGTCTTTCTTTCTGACAGCAGGACTCCACCTGCCTTGTTCACTGATATATATCCAGATGCTAGCACAGTTCCTGATCACAGTAAGCACCCAATCAAAATTTGTTAGAAGAATGAATGAAGGCATAGTCTAATCCCTTCTGCCAGAAGAGTCTGAGACACTAGGATCAGGGCAAGATGCCTGGGAACAGTTACAGTACATTAATATCAAGATGAGAATTAAGTGCAAGATCAATTTCCTCCTCAGTCAGCTCTTGTTTATTCTAACAAACAGATCTGAATGAGTGACCTGGACCACAGGCCAGGGTCAGTGAATTCATGGAACATTGACTCCATTCTCCTCTCTCTCATCCATGGCAGATACTAAAATTTAAGTCCTCACAGAACACTTACTTGTTGAACATGGACATGACCTGAGAATATTTTACAACAGAGCACTCCCAGCGGTCACTGCCAATTGCTTGGAGATGACGGGAGATATAAAACCTATTTAACATCCTGAGCATAGGTGACAGGGACGGGCAGGCACTATTTGACAAAATGGATATAAGTTGCACCATGAGATGATACTCTTAATATTCCTTTCTTAAAAACTACCTTGCTAAAAATATTGAGAAACAGAACACATAGAATGATAATTTACAAATCATAATTCCTACAGCTGATTTCATGCATTATCATTTTTCATGTTCTGTCACATTGTCAACAATTACAAGTTCCCATCTCCTAGGATGTCAGTGCATTACAACCTGATGATGGGGGATGCATACCACTTCCCCCACTCCTAACCTCCTAGATGATGGTCAGCATGTCATCTGGGAAGAGGAGGGTTCTCCGATAGAGAGGGTGAGTGTAGAGGCAGGGAAGCTAGTAGTGCCACAAAAAAATTTTAGCTTCCTCTTTTATCCTGGCTTCAGAACACCCCTTATCCCCTGGTCAGTCTTTATTGCTTCAATCTCTTGAAGCTGGCTCTCTAGCTCTCTATTCTGCTGCTTTTCTAGGACCAAAGTTAAGGATCATCTACCATGAGTAAAGGTCCCACCTCTTGGCCGACAGCACATGTGTCAGCACACTGGCAGTATAAGTAAGATCCATGTGTGTATAATTTTACAGCTGTACAAATGTTATCTGCCCTCTCAACAAACCTGTCAAGTTGACAATATTGCTCCATCATTTTCAGATGAGGAAATGAGGTTTAGGGAGGATATGTAACTTAGCCAAGGTCTCGTAGCTGGTAAATATTATAGCTCAGTGGGGCTCAAATCTTACCCTTTGTTTCTAAATCTCATTCTTTTCCCACAATGTCATGCAGTCTCTCATGCTGATTTTCTTTGTTTATGATAACTTGCTCTGTAAGGACTACCATAAAAAGAGCAGGATATCCAGGTGCAATTAAGGTAGAGCTATGGCTGAGGCTTGGGCCAGGCTTGTAGAAATGCCAAGGCCAGAGGTAAGTGCACAGATGGAATGTCTGTGCCCAGGAAAGGAAGAAAGGTAACCTATTCTCTGGCATGAGATCCTACAAGATAGGAAATCTTTTGTTTCTTTTATAAATGTTTCTATATCTATGTGTGTATATGTATACATACACACATACATATAAGTATACACACATGCATGTATGTATACACACAAATATATATACACATATATATCATTTCATGTCTTCTAAGATGCATTTTATTTTTCATATTTTATCAACGAATCTTACAATCAGTAAATCAATGGCATCTCACAATTTCTGGCCAGGCTGTAGTCATGCTGTAGTTTTCATTGCCAGTGTGTACACATCAAAATGTGAAGAATGACTTTTAGCACTTGGAGAAAGTTCAGGATACAATAATGAAGCACTTTTTAAAAATGCTGTATGAGCAATGCTCTAATGGCATGAAGGATAATATTGTAGGCAAAAACTTTGGCTTGGACAACTCTGAATGACAGGTGATTAGAAAATTCAGCCTCTAAATGTGAAGATAATTTGAAGGCTCCTCAACCATTTAATTTTACTTATATTATTTTAAAGTATGCATGGGAGGGATAACAGTCTACTGTTCGTTTGAATGAGTCTTTTAATAAGTATAAAATAACACTTTTTTCCTAAGTATTAGGAAAACGTGTCACAGATTAGCTGGCAACGCTTTTCCTTTCTTAGTGGTACAAATAATGGTGCATCTCACATTTGATGGCATCTTAGCATCAATAAATAGAACTCACGTACGTATTGTGTATGTATGCATATGTGAGTGTGTCTATTCTGCAACCTTGAAGAAAACTTTAGTTACAGGTCTGGCCTGAATCAAAATTGTGAAGTTATCTCATTTTGCTTTTCATGCCACCAACCACCCTGCCCCACACTCACAGCCAGTATTTGGGGAGACTGGCAGCAAAAACTGCAATTATTAAGGCCTTCCTGCAACCCCAATGTGGCAAAGATTGCTGGGATAGACTATGAGAGGCAGAGTACATTTGAGAAATGCACAGATTTGGTTTTTCACTTTGATTTCTCCCCCCAAATGGATGTCTTCAGTTCAGCTGGGTAACCTGACTTCCCTTTTAGATCCTTATCCATTGTACTTTACACCATGAATGCTGAACAAAAACTCTAGAATTCAAGTCCCTTCTTGCCTTAGTCATTCTATTACTTCAATGCATCACAAATTTCTTTGTAGCTGAACCCAAGGCTCTGAGGCATTCTTGAAATAGGCCTTTTAAAGCTGACATTTTTAAATCACCCCTAACTCAAATTAAAATGGTTTTGACATGGTGTTCTGAGAAGGCACAGTGCTTAATAGCAAACACTTCTCATGTATCAAGCAGGATTAGTCAGCCTAATTCTAAAAAGATGTCATAATGAGTATGCCGCAATAGATGTTTTAAAACTTGCGCCAAATTTGCTTCTTTTCTTTTTTTTCCTTTTAACATCTTGGAACGTGAAGGGAAAGTTCCACTTCTGAAAATGAAGAGAAATCTCTTATTACCAATTACAAAACATGATGCAAGAAAAATGGATAAGGTTCAGACTTATTATTTCTTTGTCCTAGTGGAAGTAAAATATATCAAAAATAGTTGCTTCTGGACAGTATAGATTTTCTTCCACTCTGTGCAGAAAATGTTCTTAAAATAGAACACAGAGAACTTAGCTGAAAACCATGCATAATTCAGCATAGAGAGTTAACCATAATCCCTTTACTCTGTTCAGGTAAATGGTTTGTGTTCTGAAAATAGGAATTTTCCAGATAGTGGTGAAAAGTCAGGTTATATTTTTCTTCAATACAAGAATCTGTCACAAATGGAGGCTCTGGCAATCCATCCTGTGGCCCCAAAGGGTCAAGGGAAATGTCCTCAGATCTGAGACAGGATGCAAATACAGCACTGGGATTCATGCTTGGAGAAGAACCCATGCTTAGTTCTGAGCACAGGAATCGGCAGAATGGGACTGTGCCTTTGAATGCTGGATGAGTTATGTGAAAACACACCTTAATTTCCTTCTTCTGTAATAGGGAAATACCAAATTATCACTAATACAAATTTTGACTTGATTTACAGAAATACTTTTGAGACAGTAGTGCCTCAACTTTAAGAACATGACTTCACATCTCTGGCTACTCCAGTTGTTAACCATGCAAGCTTGGGCAAATTACTCAACCTCTTTGTGCCTCAGTTTCACCGCATATCAAACAAGGATAAAAATAGTATCTAGTAGGACTTCCGCTTCCCACCATGACGGAATAATAAGAAACGACTGCCTTAAAAATCCAGGACATTGGGAAAATGTATAAAACACTGGTTTTCAGATATTGTACAACAGGTAACACAGCACAGTGATCCCGGAGAGAAGAGAAGTATGAGAAAACTACCAAGGCTGAGGGAAAAACTACTGAAAAAAAGCAGACAGAATAATCCACGGAGCTCAGTGCTAGGAATAGTTTGCGTTCCCGCCATCCAGGGAGGAAAAACCTCGTAATGCATGAGGCATGGAGTAATGCCTCAGTAATGAGGACAAATTATCCCTAGACTAACAGCTGATCTGGCCCTATTTAATGAGGCTTAAAAGCAAGGCTTGAAAAACTAAAACTGATTCCAAGAAACTTAACTGCATTCCAGAATGAAGTCCCAAAATATTTAAAGGTATAAAAAAAGTCCCACAACTCAACACCATAAAATTCACAATGTCCAGTAACTAATAAAAATTTACCTGGCATGCAAAGAAGCAGAAAAATATATTGCAATATAAGAAGAACAACCAGTTGATACAAACAGACCCAGTAGTGGCACAGCTGATAAAATTAGTAGTCAAGGACATTAAAACAACAATTATAAACATATTTCATATGTTTAACAAGTAAAAGAAAAGAAAGCACAGGCAGATAAGGAAAGATACGGCTGCTACCTCCCCTTCATATCTGTGGCTTTTCTCTAAAAAGTCCTTTTCTCAGAATTTGCTTTTCCCAAGTATTTTATTCTCCTTCATTCCCTTTCTTCCAGTAAATAAAGTGTCTTCACCTTCTTTAATTTAGCTCAGAGCAGTGATTAAACCTTGGATGAAGACAAACCTCCCATTCACTCATAGATTGGGAATACATTAGTCTCCACACTAGGAGGAGGCTTAGGAATCCCAAGGATGGTCTGGGTCTTCCCCTTGGGGCCCCTACCTCTCCCAGCTCCACTGGCAAAACAGCTCTGGAGCCTGTGGGCACAGACCAGGTAGACAGCAAGAGCTCCTCACAGACAGCAAGGGCTGCTCACCAGAGCACAGTGGAAAGGGAAGACCTGCCCCCTACCAGCCACAGCAAACTAGAAGATTAATTAAAGTCACTCGGACCAACAGGTGGATCCCCAGACCTGCACAGCACTGGACACGTTTAGGCCCTGATTTATCACTTCCACTGTGTTCACTGAGCATGCATTTAAATGTCTCTCCAAACAGACTGATCCATTTTTGCTCCCAGCAGCACTTAGGCTCTCCTCTACCACCACCCTACTTCTGGGGGGCGGGGTGGGGGGAATGTTACATGCTAACGAGGAAAGTCTTCAGGTAAGGGAGAGGGTAGAAAAAACTTGTGTGGGACTGTCAGGGCCTTCATCTGGCCCTCAGATGCCAATCACTGGGAGAAGCACTGCTATCTGGGGCAATTTACATTAATCAGTCCATGTGCCCAGCTGTATGCAGACAGCCATGGGCTAAAAGCACGGAGGACAAAAATGAATGTGTTTTGCACGTACTATGTGCAAGAAACATTTATTAAATTATATTTAATCCTCACAACAATCTTGAAAGATACATATTCCTATTTTGTAGTTGACAAAATTGAGGCTTAGAGAGGTTGAGTGAGTCACACAGCTAAATAAAGCCTGAGGAGACAAGTCTCATTTACAGAGCAGTTGTTTGTCCTAGGGCTGTATGAGCTGTGGAAAAGAGGACAGCACTGTGGTTGGGGACCGCAGTCCTGGGTGGGCTCCTGTAGGAAGTAGCACAGCTGCTGGTCTTTGAGAAACAGGCTGTGAAGCAGGATGAGAGAATTTGACCTTAAGGGAATAGCATGATAAAGCAAAAGAACAAGAATGGTCAGGTCAGTGAAGAGGCCCATTGATGGGGACAGAGGCTGAATGACATCAGAATGGATGAAACGGATGGATGCCAGTTTTGATCTCCTCACATGGGCACTGATATATATAGACGATTTTATGCAGACAAGGAAGTTTTAGGAAATCTGGCGTTCCTAGAGAGCTAAGCTATTCCTTTTGGGGAGGGAAGTCCAAAATCCAGGAGATCTCCTTGGAATGTCTTGCTATGCTACTAGAATACAACCGAATGAGATCATAACAGCTGACATTTATTAAGCATTTAAAATAAACCAAACACTGTGATAAGAGTTTTCCATGTCCCATCTACTCTCCCCTATAACATTGGTAGTTGGATATTACCTTCATTGAGCACATTTCAAAGAGGAGGAGACTGAGGCCCAGAGGCTTAAGTACCTTATTTGCTCCAGTTCACACCATTGAGCAGTGAGCCAACTGTAGGCACAGGCAGCGAGATTCCAGAGCCTATGCTCCACCTCCTTACAACTCAGAGTGCGGGCCGCAGAGCAGCTGCATGGGCCTCACCTGGGAGCAGTAATGCTTGTATATGAAGATCTTTTTCTTAATGAAGATGAAAGTACTTAGAAAAACATAAAGCGTTATTGCAGGGAAAGTATTAGGAATACCTTTCAGCCATTGGATTTAAGACCATGACCCTTTCTTGGGTTATGCCTTGCATATGTAAATCTCAGCACAGAGCTGAATGGGCCCAGATGCTCTTGAGCAAAGCTCTATAGCAGGCGTTGGCAAACTTTTTTTTTTGTGAAAGGCCAGGGAGTAAATATTCTAGGCTTTGCAGGCCACATGTTCTCTGTCATGACTACTCAATTCTGGCATGAAAGCAGTCATAAACAGCACATAAACAAACAAGGGTGGGGCTTCCCTGGTGGCTCAGTGGTTGAGAGTCCGCCTGCCGATGCAGGGGACACGGGTTCGTGCCCCAGTCCGGGAGGATCCCACATGCCGCGGAGCGGCTGGGCCCGTGAGCCATGGCCACTGAGCCTGCGCGTCCAGAACCTGTGCTCTGCAACGGGAGAGGCCACAACACTGAGAGGCCCGCGTACCACAAACAAACAAACGAACAAGCGTGGCTGAGTTCCAATAAAACTTTATTTACAAAAGCAGGTGGTGAGCTGAATTTGGCTCTCAGTTTATAGTTTGTCATCCCTATTTTAGAGCACCAAATATTACCCTCTGAAAGAAGGGCTATGGAAGAGAGGGAAGGTAAGAAAAGATACTTCAAACTGAACAGACATTCTACTAGCTACCTGGATGCAGGACATTTCAATGGGGGCAAGAAATCTTTGGATTCTGGGTGTCCGGGATGAACATTACAACTACTAACAGGGTGAAGAAGAGTATCAGACTATTTGTGACAGGGAGACTTTTTGCCCCTTCATATCCAACTCTTGTTAGATGAGCTCGATAAAGTAGAGGGAAATGTCAACTAACATCCATCAATTCTTTTTTATTCATTTTTCTTTACTGAATGACTACTATATACCATGTAGTATAAATAAACACAGGATAAATTATGCAGTGTTCCTGTTCTCAGAGAGCTCATAACCCAATGGGGAGGAAGATGTAAATAGGTAGCCTACCAGTGTGCATGCTAGCTTGGAGGTAACCACGGGGCACGGCGTGAACTTGGAGGAGGACATCTTACACAGACCAGGAGAAGGGAATCAGAGCAGCCTTCTGAAAGAAGGTAACCCTCCATTGATACTTGAAGGCTTGGAGGATACGGAATCAACTAAGTGAAGGAGGAGTGGCAGAGTAAACCATGTGCAAAGGCTAGAGGCAGGAGGAAGTGCAGGGGGCTAAAGCAATCGGAGTGCAAAACCAGAGAATTAATCTGAAAAGGGAATGGAGGGCAATGGGTGAAGGAAAACCTGTGGCCAGATTATCAAAGGTCTTTGCACCCTCTGAAGGAGGTGGGCTCAATTCTTAGGGCAATGGGGTGCATTGAAACCTTTTAAATCGGAGAGAAAAAAATGCATGGATTTCCGTTTTAAGAATCCAGAGAAATTTTACTGAGGTTTCACTATGGAAAATGGATGTACTGGGGAGGAGGGGGTGGGGTGCAATACAGAGGAGAGGCCAATCAGGAAGCTCTGGCAGTGACAGGGCTCAAAGGGAAGGGGTAGTCCTAGAAGGAAGAATTATAGAAGGAGAACTGATAGAGCTTGGTGAGTTTTGAAATGTCAGTGGTGAGAGAGAATTAAAGACACTCAAGTTTCCGGCTGAGTAACTGGGTGGGTGTTAGTGTCATTTATAGCAACATTCAATACAGAAGGAAGATCAGGTTTGGAGGAGAGGTAGTGAGATCAGCTTTTGACTCTGAGTGTCTGTGGGACAGACTAGTAAACATGCTGAGTAGGTAGGTATATGGGACTGGGTGTTACGGAGAGCTCTGGGCAGGAGGTAAGGAATTTGGAACATCAGCTTTTAGGAATCATGATCAAAGGGATGGCAGAGAGGAGACCACACAAAGAGGGTGAATAGAGTAAGAGCAAAGGGCCTCGGAGGAATCCCAGGGGAGAGATGGTCAGAGTAGGGAGACGATGAGGGAGGAGGGAAAGGGCACCCCTGATGAGGGAAGGAGGACCAGGAGAGAGTGGCATAACATCATTGCCAAGAATGGCACATGGATTATCTCCTGTAATGTTTCCAACAGCTGTATGGCTAGATCTGATTATTCTTATTTTACAGAAAAGAGAACAGAGAATCAAAGGGGAAAAGTAACTTGACTAGGTTTGCAGTGCCAGTAAGGTTTGGAGGTGGGATTGAAACATGTTTGTTTTTTAATTTGAAACCTATGTACTTCTATCCCACAAGCTACATCACAGGTTTCAATAATAAAATGAATGCCTTTTATTTGTATGTACTTTGCTCTAGACGTTGTTATAAACATTTAAAATATATCACCCATAATAATCCAATGATATATAGTACCAATAATGTAGTACCATTATTATCCTTATTTTTCAAATGAGATAACTGAGGCATAAACTTGTTTAAGACTGTGCAGTTTAAAAAAAAAAAAGGCAGATCTTGGATTTGAACACAGGAAGTCTGGCTCTCAAGTCTGTGTACCCAACCACTACACTATACAACTTAAATTGATCTGAACCCTTTCGTTCAGCAAAGGCTAATGGAGTGACTACCATATTCCAGGCATCGTGTCCAATCCTGCAATTAAAAAATGTGCTAAAACATTACAATTCCTACCCAAATAGATCTTACAGTCCAGTACCTCCTAGAACTGATTCTCAGTCATATTTAGAAAAGACAAACAATCAAGAGACAATAGGGTTGAGTGACAGAATGTGGGGGAAACTTGAAATGGGGACAGTTGAGAGAAATGCAGGCTTTTATTTAACACCTCAGTGTGGAGTACTTTTCTAGACCTGAGATGAGCTGTAATGGGCAAACTAGTTGAAAGGGCACAGTCACTTAAGGATATTTCAGACTTGTCTTGACCTGAATTTGTTTCCCCCTGTGTTTCTCAGTGGAAGGTATTTTTGTGATGGTTAATTCACTGTTCATGAGACAATCTGCACTTTTTAAAAAATCATAAAGTTTTTTCAATCTCCTTTTTATGGTGGGAATAGACTGAGACATTTAGAATTTAGAGGGCTGGGATTTGTGGAATCATGGAGTTCAGCCAGTGCTGGATGGTTGGGAGGATATTAACAACTCTGGAGGCAGGAAGGGGAAGAGTGTCTACTTCAGGTGGGAAGGACTCTTGGGTAACATCACCCAGGACAGTGGAAGCCTCCCCCCAAAGAAGCTAAGACCCTTGTTTCTTCTTAATAATGGTCTCTTCTATCTCTGGATAATAGCTCTTTTCCCAATGCTCACCATGGGATTTCATTGTTATGGAGATGAGAAAGGTCTGAATTCGGAGGAATCTACAATAGATGCTGCAATGTGGAGAAGCAGTAGTTACTTATAAAAAAAAATGAGAGAATAATTCCCCTATTTATTAAAAGCCAAGTTTGAGCTATCTCATTGCCTTCAGGAACTGCCAGGCTGACCTGCCAATGAAGTCTCCTGAGAACCTATAAGGCTTTTTGTCCTCATACTAGTATGGGAGATCCCAGGGAGACTACAATATCTAGAGGGTGGTTTGGGAAGGATTCCCTCTACAGATAACTAAAGGTCATTTCTGAAATAGGTGTATTTACTCTTTGAGACATGCTCCAGGGACTGGACTAACCAGTCATTGAGGGTATTACAGGTAAGTCTAAAATGCCCATGGGTTTGACCTATTTCTTTGAATGTAGGCTAGCTGCCTATTGGACCACACAATGCTACTATGTGTAACCTTCCCAGCAAATACATTTGCCTCATGTCAGTGCTGTCAGGATGTATTTTTCCATACATCAGAAATCAATGCCAAAACTAGCCCCTACCCCTGCTTACTGAGACCTGATATTTCATCAGTGCCCCACCCATCCATTTATCCATCCATCCCAGTCACCTAGGAAACACTGGATGACCATTTACTTTACTGAGCCTCACTCTGAGGGCAAGGAGATGAACCAGACACATCCTCCAAGCTGCTCACAGACTATTAGAGAAGAAAGATAGGAAAGCAATACTTGCAATAGAGTGAGATAGATTCTATGATAGTTGTATATCAAAAACAAAAAATAGATTGAGCTCCCATCTCACATCCTGTTCAGAGTGACAATCATGGGAGAGAGCACAAGTGTGAGAGAACTAGTCAGCAAAAGTCTCTGTCTATATCCCCAAAGGGCAGAAAGAAATTCTTCATTGTTAGAGCTTTACCTCTCACAGAGCAAGAGCTTATTTTGCCTTTGTAAGAGAGATCTTGATAAGGAGAAGGCTGGAAAGTTGGGTCTAGAGGAGCCCTGGAGGAATTTGTGGAGAAGGCAAGAGTGGATACAGTATTTCCAGGCTTTCACAGTGAGCATGGCAGCTTCCCCACTTCCTTCTTCACTTCCTTGTTTCCTTACTTCCTTAACGCCTGAAAGATTTTTAGCTCTCTTGAATAATCACATGAGGAACATCAATATATTTTTTGCTTTGTCAAAGGAAAACAACTTAGGATGCTAGGAACAAGATAGTGGAATGAGAACCCTCAGAACCTCCTTTTCCCATGAAGTTACTGATCCAGCAACAATACATGAATCAATTCCATCTGTCAGAAAAGCAGAAGCCAGTTAAAAGGATCCTGTACCCCAAGTGAGTGCAAAACCAGCTGTAATAACTATAAAATGTTTTATGTATGCCCCATGGTAACCACAAAGAAAATACCTATAGATGATACACAAAAGAAGATGAGAAAGGAACCAAAGCATGTTTGCACAAAAAGTCAACAAAATACAAAGGAAGATTGCAAGAGAGAAAAAGAGGGACAAAATTGCCATAAGATAGACAGAAAACAGTGAACAAAATGGCCATAGTAAGTCCTTCCCTATCAATAATTACTTTAAATATAAATAGTTTAAGCTCCCTAATCAACAGACATAGAGTGGCTGAATGGATTAAACAAAGCAAAACAAAACAAAGATTCAACTATATGCTGTCTACAAGAGACTCACTTTAGATTTAAGGACCATATAATGAAAATGAAAAGATGGAAAAAGATATTCCACATAAATGTCAACCAAAAGAGAGCAGGGATGGCCATACTTATATCAGATAAAATAGACTTTAAGTCAAAACTGTCACAAGAGATAAAGAAGGACATTGTATAATGACAAAAGAGTAATTCATCAAGAAGATATAACAATTATAAATATATATGAACCTAACATCAGAGCACACAAATATATGAAACAAACACTGACAGAATTGAAGGAAGAAGTAGATAGTAATACAATAATAATAGGAGACTTCAATACCTCACTTTCAGTAATGGATAGGACATCCAGACAGAAGATCAATAAAGAAAGAGCAGATTGAACAACACTATAGACCAAGTGGACTTAACAGACGTATAAAGAACATTCCCCACAACAGAAGCAGAATACTTATTCTTCTCAAGTGCACACAGATAATTCTCCAGGATATAGTGTTTTAGATCACAAAAAAGTCTTAACAAATTTAAGAAGATTAAAATCATTTTCTGACCACAATGGAATAAAACTAGAAGTCAATAGCAGAAGACTAAAAAATTCACAAATATGAGGAAATTAGACAACACACTCTTGAACAAAGAAAAAATCAAAAGGGAAATCAGAAAATACATTGAGACAAATGAAAATAAAAACACAACATATGAAAACTTAAGAGATGCAGCAAAAGCAATACTAATAGGGAAGGTTGTAGTAGTAAACACCTACATTAAAAAAGAAGAAAAATCACAAATAAACAACATAAATTTATACCTCAAGAAACTAGAAAAAGGAGAACAAACTAAGCCCAAAGTTAAGAAAAAGAAGGAAATGTTAGAGATTTGTGCAGAACTAAATGAAATAGAGAATAGAAAAGCAATAGAAAAAAATCAATAAAACTGAAAGTTGGCATTTGGAAAAGATCAACAAAATTGACAAACCTTTAGTTAGACTAACTAAAAAGAAAGGAGAAAAGACTCAAATAAATAAAATTGGAAAGAGGAGACATCTCAACTGATGTCACAGAAATAAAAAGAATTACAAGAGACTGCTATGAACAATTATACGCCAAAAAAATTGGATAGCCTAGAAGAAATGGATAAATTCATAGAAACATGTAACCTACCAAGACTGAATTATGAAGAACTAGAAAATATGAACAGACCTATGAAGAGTAAGGAGATTGAAGCAGTAATCAAAAACACCCAAATAAAGAAAAGCCCAGGACAGCTTCACTCAAGAATTCTCCCAAGCATTTAAAGAAGAATTTATGTCAATCCTTCTCAAATTTTTCCAAAAAACTGAAAAAGAGGGAATACTTCCAAAATCATTTTTTGAGGCCAGCATTATCCTGATACTAGTGCCAAAGACACTGCAAGAAAAGAAAACTACAGGACAATATCTCTGATGAATATTGATGCAAAAATCCTCAACAATATACTAGCAAATTGAATTCAACAATACATTAAAAGGATCACACACCAAGACCAAGAGGGATGTATCCCTGGGATGCAGGGATATTTCAACATATGAAAATCAATTGATGTGATATATCACTTTAACAGAATGAAGGATAAAAAAATCACATGATCATCTCAATAGATGCAGGAAAGGCATCTGAAAAAATTCAACACCTTTTCATGATAAAACACAGAACAAACTAGGAATAGAAGGAAATTACCTCAACATAATAAAGGTCATATACGAAAAGACCACAACTAACATCATAATCAAAGGCAAAAGACCTGAAAGCTTCCCCTCTAAGATCAGGAACAAGAAAAGGATGCCCACTCTCACCACTTCTATTCAACAGAGTATTGGAAGTCTCAGCCAGGGCAAATAGGCCAAAAACAACAACAACAAAACAAAAAACAAAAAAAAGGCATACACATCAGATAGGAATAAGTAAAACTGTCTCTATTTGCAGACAACATGATCTTATATGTAGAAAACCCTAATTATTATACACACACACACAAACTGTTAGAATTAATAAACAAATTCAGTAAAGTTGCAGGTTACAAAACCAACATGCAAAAATCGTTTGTGTTTCCATACACTAACAACAAACTATCTGTAAATGAAATTAGGAAAACAATCTCATTTACAATAGCACCAAAAATACTAAAACATTTAGGAATTAACTGAGGAGGTGAAAGACTAGTACACTAAAAACTACGAGAGAAGTTAAAGACATAAACAAATGGAAAGACATCCTATGTTCATGGATTGGAAGACTTAATATTAAAATGTCCCTACTATCCAAAGCAACCTATAAATTCAATGCAATCTCTATTAAAATTCCAATGTCATATTTTGCTGAACTAGAAAAAAAAACCCAAAAATTCATATGGAACCACAAAAGACCCTGAATAGCAAAAATAATCTTGAGAAAGAAGAAAAAAGCTGGAGACTTCACACTTCCTGACTTCAAAACATTATAAACATTATAAAGCTATAGAGTTATATATATATATATACATACATACACCAGTGAAACAGAATAGAGAGCCCAGAAATAATCTATGCATATACAATCAAAAGATCTTTCACAAGGGTGCCAAGACTTCACCATAGGGAAAAAAATAGTCTCTTCAACAAATGGTGCTGGGAACACTGGATATCTACATGCACAAAAATAAAATTGGACCCTTATCTAACACCATAAACAAAAATCAACTCAAAATGGATTAAAGACTTAAGCATAAGACTGAAATTTAAAAAAAATCCTAGAAGAAAATGTAGGGGAATAGCTTCATAACATTGGTCTTCACAATGATTTCTCAGATACAATACCAAAAGCACAGGCAACAAAAGAAAAAATTAGACAAGTGAGGCTCCCTCAAACTAATTAGACAAGTGGGACTATGTCAAACTAAAAATCTTCTGTGTAGCAAAGGCAACAATCATCAGAGTGAAAAGGTAACCTATGGAAATGGGAGAAAGCATTTACAAACCATATATCTGCTAAGGGGTCAATATCCAAAAAATATAAGGAATTCCAACAACTCGATAGGAAAAACCCAAATAACTTGAATAAGAAATAGGCAAAGGACTTGAATAGACATTTCTGCAAAGAAGACAAATGGCCAATAAATATGTGAAAATATGCTCAACATCACTCATCATAAGGGAAATGCAAATCAAAACCACAATAGCTATCACTTTACACCTGTTAGAATAGCCACTATCAAAAAACCCCTCAAACAAAAAATAAACAAACAAAATAATAAGTGTTAGTAAAGATGTGCAGAAATTGGAACCATTGTGTGCTGTTGATGGGAACGTAAAATGGTTCAGCTGCTATGGAAAATAGTATGGAGGATCCTCAAAATATTAAAAATAGAACTACCATATGATCCAGCAATCCCACTTCTGGGTATTTATCCAAAGAATTGAAGTCAGGATCTCCAAGAGATGTCTGCGCTCCCATGTTCACTGCAGCATTATTCACAATAGCTAAGAGGTGGAAATAACCTACTATCCTTCTTTCCCCACACCCTCCTTAATCCTGGCAACCATTAAGCTCTTCTCCATTTCAATAATTTTGCAATTCAAAAATGTTATATGAATGGAATCATGCAGCTGTAGCCGTTTGGGATTGGCTTTTTTCACTCAGCCTCCTGCTCTGGAGACTCAGGTAAGTATCAACAGTTCACTCCCAATGTGTTTTCAAAGGCATTTTCACACCTAGGGGAAGTTCTTCATGAGCTTGTGTGAATATGCCAATAAAATCCCTTGCAATGTTATAGGAGGAAACATATTCTCTAGAGTCGTTCCTTTTTTTTTGTAACATCTTTATTGGAGTATAATTGCTGTACAATGTTGTGTTAGTTTCTGCTGTATAACAAAGTGAATCAGCTATATGTATACATATATCCCCATAGGCCCTCCCTCTTGAGCCTCCCTCCCACCTTCCCTATCCCACCCCTCTAGGTGGTCACAAAGCACTGAGGTGATCTCCCTGTGTGAGACAGCTGCTTCTCACTAGCCATCTCTTTTACATTTGGTAGTGTATATGTGTCAGGGCTACTCTCTCACTTCGTCCCAGCCTTACCCTTGCCCCTACCTGTGTCCTCAAGTCCATTCTCTACATCTAAACAACCACCTTCTGGAGGTTTCGACACTGCAGTAATGGCCACAAATATTTTGAAAAGTTTCCAGTGTGATTTTTGTGCATGTGAACTTGAAAAGGGAATAAAAATGTCAGTGGCCATACTCATCTTGCATAAAATATTTGAACTTTATGCTGCACTAAAATAATAAATTGTCTCTGTAATAAGACATGGGTGATTAAGCAAGAGAAACAATTCATGTAGCTTGAGTTGAAAAGAAGCAGTGCAATTGAAGTAATGTAATCACACCCTAGGAACTCAAGGAGGGGGTGTGTGCCCAGTGGAGGTGACTGGTTTACGCTTCTTTGTATAATGTATAAGGGAAGTGTAATTTAATTTGCAAACAGCAATCTTTAGAAATCAATTAGGAGTTTATTCCAAAGAGGGCAAACACCAGTCAGTGATTTACAGACTTCTCTACAAGAGAAGGGAAGTTCAGCATTTAGTGCTCAAGTCTTGCCTTACACATCTCCGCAGGACTGACTCCGGGGGGTGGGAGGATGTGATGGGACGACAAGGAGAGGCATCTTTCTTTGCAAGTAGCCCCTTGCTTGGGCTCCTTGGTGGAAGAACAGACCCTGGTATTTCTCATTATACTGTAGACTTGCTTTTTCAGTCATCTCTAATCAGCATTTTCCTTATCATTCTCAGAACATGGAACATAGGCAGTCAGTCTAATAAGAATTAGCAAACGAAGATTTTGAGGTCATGTAAGTTTGGGGAATGCTGGTTTAGTCAAAGTTAAGGAGGCATCTTTACTGCAGGAGCGCTCAGACCCTTTGATATGAGGCTGTGCATGGGAGATCTACAGATTATTATGAGTAAGATTGTACAGTTATAATGACTGATTATAAGATTGTAATCAGGATTTTTTTTTTAACTTGTCTGACCAGGGGACCTCATTTTCTTGTGAAGATTTACCCAGACGATAAGCTGTGACAAAGCGAGAGAGTGGCATGGACATGTATACACTACCAAACGTAAGGTAGAGAGCTAGTGGGAAGCAGCCGCATAGCACAGGGAGATCAGCTCGGTGCTTTGTGACCGCCTGGAGGGGTGGGATAGGGAGGGTGGGAGGGAGGGAGACGCAAGAGGGAAGAGATATGGGAACATATGGATATATATAACTGATTCATTTTGTTGTAAAGCGGCAACTAACACACCATTGTAAAGCAATTATACTCCAATAAAGATGTTAAAAAAAAAAAAAAAGATTTACCCAGACGAAAGCACTCTGGGTCCCACTCTGAGGGGCCTTGTTTCCTGTCTGTGGGGCCTGTGTGCACAGGGACACCATAAAAACAAGAAGATATGCTCTGTGCTGGGGGGACTTTCCATTGTGTTTCTTGATGTATCACCACTCCCTAGGACAGTGCCTGGCTCATAGTAAATGCTTACTGAACACAAGTTGAACAACTAAAAGTAACTATTATTGCTTGGGGAATTGTGCTAAACTATTTTTTTTTATATATTACCTCATTTAACTCTCAAAACGATACAGAGAACTAGGTCTCATTGTTACTTGCTTCTATAGATGAGAAAACTGAGGGTTATGATAGTTCATTAGTTTTCCCAAGGTCATACAGGTAGGAAGGGGCAGGCTGGGGCTTGAATCCAGGTTATATGACTCCACAGCCCACACTGGTAACTGTTTCTCTATGCAGGAATCACTCACAGGAAGAGAACTACCCAAGTGGCCCTACTGAAACACCTCACTCCTCTGAGCTAACTCATGCTTGGACACGGCCTTCCAGAATACTCAGGGATAACACACATTTCCAGAACCCTCCTGGCTGCAGAGGCCGGCACACATGCCTGTGAGAACTGGAGTGTCCTCAAGAACCAGAGTCACCAGAATCACTTGGCTTGATCTTCATTTAGTTACGTGGGGTTCTCTTAGGAGTCCACACTGAACACTGAGGCATTTGGAATCAAACAGCCACAGAAACAGGGGTTAGGAAGTGGGGGGAGGCGGTGATGAAGGCCATGGAAGCAATTAAATAATCGCTTCCAGTCAGGAATTAGGAGTATTTATTTTAGAACAGTAGACGGAGGCTCAGGAGAGAGGGCGTCTCAACCTCTCAATGTTCCCAGTATGTCTCCATGATGCTTCTACCCCTGCTGTGGCAGACGAGAAATAACAAACTTGCCCGGGAAAGTGGACGTTGATATGGTAACAAGCCTTGTGCAGAGAGGTATTCTGAGGATCCCTCTTTGGAAACAGGAAGTTCGTCTCTCAGAAAGTGCTGAATCAGCACCCAAGCGCTCAAGGGTCTCTTGAGCTCTGGCCAAAGGCTGGCAAAAGACTCCAGAGGCCAGCTCCACCCCTGGGAGCTCACCTTTGCTTCCTCCTGTTGATGCTTTCTCCATGCATTTTGTGTTGGCTCCAGGTAAGAAGTCACCTCTGACCCAGGATGGGTAGGACGTTTAGTGGTCAACACGACTGCAACTCAGCAGAGGACAGTGGTTAAGAAGAAAAACTTTCAAGCCAGATTGTCTGGGTTTGATTCTTAACGCTTCCACTTTCTAAGTGTGTCTGCTTTGAGCCAGTTATTTTATTTCTCTGGGCCTCAGCGTCCCCATCTATGTAATTGGGATAAAAATGACAGCGTCTCTTACGATTATGACAAGGATTAAAAGATAGAAGAGACGTAAGGTATTTACACGTGAGGCTCGTCTTCTGCATGACTATGTCTTGCTGACCCTCTGGTTTTCAGATCAGCCTCGGTGTGTTTAGTGTGGCGACACAGGCTCTTGGTATTGGATCAACTCCAGGGCACTGATAAATTCTACTTTGGGGAGCTGCAGTGCCGGGGTCCCAGTCCTGGCTGCCCTGTGAGTCTTGTAGACCCTGGATCCTAGGTCTCAACACAGGTGCCAGCCAACCTTCAGCACAGTTCCACATCAACCCCCGAAGGATGGAGATGTCACTGGAATTCCCGAGGTCTGCTGGCATCAGAATGAGACGTGGAGGCTCCTAATCTAGCCTGTCCTCCTGCCTCTCAGCATTCCAGGTCTCAAGCATTTGCCCCACATTCTGATGGGATGTTTAGTTCTTAGCTGCAGACATACTCCAAGGACTGTCTAGAGTGATAATTGAGAATTAAAGTCACAGGCAAAGACTTGAGGACAGCAATTGTGCGTTTAAATTTATTGTCCTGCTGAGTATCCATCATGTTTCAAGCCGTAAGAGCCCTTAAATGATATTATTAATTCATTCTTTCAATAATAGAAAACATTTTTTCAGCAACTGGTAAAGGCCTAACATTGTAGAGATTCAAAGAATAAGACTTGGCCCTTGATTTCTGCTTTGAATGGTGGTACATTTGAAGTTAGACCCAGTACGGGACTGGGCTCATGTGTGTCCAGGGCCTGGCTAACTCCTCACCTGTCCGCCACTCCCCTCCTGCTCTCAGTGTGGTCTCCTTACAGCCCCAAATCCACAGTCCCACAGAGACAGTACCTCAATTGACTTTCTGGCTTCCTGGCCCCAGAGGCCAAATTTATTAATGTAGATAATAATATTGACCTCACCAGCTGGTTGTGAGGATACAGTGTAGGTGAACCTGCTGGGCACACAGAAGAAATATCCTCCTCCTTTCCTTCCCTGGATGGAAACGGCCTTGTCTCTGTCACAGATCAGCACAAAATGATATTGGGTCTTGTTCTGTTCTTTCTTGCCTCTGAGTTCACGCAACTGCTTTTGCTTTTGGATTTTCAATTAGATGGAATGCATTATGGAAGCAGATGCCAATTCTGCTCATGTATCCTGATGATGTATTTCTACTGAAGACATTTCTACTGAATTAAATGGAAATGGCTCTTGGAGAACTCGCCTCTGAAGGCACCCAGAATCTTCTTCTTGAGTGATGGTGTTAATAGTAATAGACAAGGGAGGGGCACTTGCTATGCTGCCCAGGCAAGGATGCTTGGTTCCAAAGCTAAACACATCTAGACCAATTTAAGGCTAAAATTGGAAACTGTCTGTAAACTAACCACGGGGTTCAGGTGGGAAGACAAGAGGCCGGATTCCACATGTGGTCCTGATAATATCCACAGCTCTATTTTCCCAGGGAACCTGCACTCCCTGCTCCCACCAGTGTTACAGGCTAGCGACCAAATACGTCATGACACTGACATAGAGCATGATGAATGTAGTGAGATGACACTTGGAAGGTGGGCCACCTCCGCCAGGGGGTGCTGTGAGCAGATTAGACCGCAGGCCTCTGAGGACTCCTGCAACAGGTGACACAGCACACTCTGTACCCCTGCGACGCTTAAAGCTGAACTGATGCATCTGATTGTTTTCATCTGGGAGTTATTTTCCTGGTAGCAGGGAAACCATGAGAGGCAGGATAGCATAGCATCTGGAGCCCGACGGCCTGGCTCTGCCACTTAGAGATGTTGACAACATACCTGAGCCCTCACGTCTTCCATCCTCCATCTAACATCTATAAAATGAGGAGAATAAAAGTGCCCACTCCCTGGGGTTGCAGTGATGCGGAATGAGTAAATATGGCCAAAGCTCTCATAACAGCATGGAGCACAAATCCCATAACCCAATCAAAAAATGGACAGAAGATCTAAATAGACTTTTCTCCAAAGAATACATACAGATGGCCAGAAAGCACATGAAAAGATGCTCAACATCACTAATCATTAGAGAAATGCAAATCAAAACCACAATGAGGTATCACTTCACACCAGTCAGAATGGCCATCATCAGAAAGTCTACAAACAGTAAATGCTGGAGAGGGTGTGGAGAAAAGGGAACCCTCCTACACTGTCTGTGCGAATGTAAACTGGTACAATCACTATGGAGAACCGTATGGAGGTTCCTTAAAAACCTAAAAATAGAGCTACCATACGATCCAGCAATCCCACTCCTGGGCATATATCCAGAGAAAACTATAATTTGAAAAGTTATATGCACCCCAATGTTCACTGCAGAACTATTTACAATAGCCAAGACATGGAAGCAACCTAAATGTCCATCGACAGAGGAGTGGATAAAGAAGATGTGGTACATATATACAATGAAATATTACTCAGCTGTAAAAAGAGAATGAAATAATGCCATTTGCGGCAACATGGATGGACCTAGAGATTATCATACTAAGTGAAGTAAGTCAGACAGAGAAAGACTTATTATATCACTTATATGTAGAATCTAAAAAAAAGATACAAATGACATTATTTACAAAACAGAAACAGACTCACAGACTTCAAAAACAAATTTATGGTTACCAACGCGAAACATAGGGGGGTGGGAGGCATAAGTTAAGAGTTTGGGATTAACATAAAC
Organism: Orcinus orca; assembly: GCF_937001465.1. Lineage (NCBI taxonomy): Eukaryota > Metazoa > Chordata > Mammalia > Artiodactyla > Delphinidae > Orcinus > Orcinus orca. Next base: position 28,778,399 of record NC_064563.1, read on the forward strand.
ACACTATTATATATAAAATAGTTAATCAACAAGGGCCTACTGTATAGCACAGGAAACTCTACTCAATATCTGTAATAACCTATATGGGAAAAGAATCTGAAAAAGAATGGATATATGTATATGTATAACTGAATCACTTTGCTATACACCTGAAACTAACACAACACTGTAAATCAACTATACCTCAATACAAAATAAAATTTAAATTAAAAAAAAAATAAAATTTCCAGAGAAAAAAAAAGAAAAAAGAAAAAACCAAAGCCGTAAGTAAGCAGCAGATACGATAGTGACAATGCTGTCTTTCAGAGACATTCCTGTCCACCTGAGACGGCATGCCCTCAGGGAGGTGTGGAGGTCAGCCAGGAAGCTTGGAAGAAGGCAGGCTTCCCAGCAGGTGCTTTACCAAGCGGATGTGCAGAAGCCCAGCTGCCCCTACGTCAGAGTTGAATCCACTGGCCAGTCTGGAAGGGCTGGGCACTGCCCCTCCCATCAAGGCACCATCAAGGTGCTCTTTCCCACTGTATTTACCAGCCTCCAGGACACCAAGATAGGACTTGCACCGAATGAAAAGTGAGCAGCATACATAAAATATTTAAAAATTCATCAAGAAAGAGAACTCTGGAAACAAGATTGCTCCTAGATAAAAAAGCCACCCTTGTTTGCGTAAGGAGCTCAAAATTCTCTGAATGAAGGAGCTGTGGTTTGAAAGGTTACCTGTGGGAAATCTGGAGCTTTTAAAGCCCTGAGCTTTAATTAAAGCTCACTCATAGGCAACTAATGTGTGAGCCCAGAGGTCCCCTGCGTGCTCTCTGGGAAGGCAGGCCAGAGAAGGGCTTTGATGAGAGGAAAAACTCCTGAGTCCTTGGCACCCATGTGAGAGCCGTATGCCCCCGTTCCCGTTCCCTCTCTTTAGGAAAAGTTGTAAACCCCACTCTTCAGAGACGAATGCACCCGGGCACCCGAATGTCCATCATTCCTGCAGTTCATGTATGACGGTTGCTATGGTGCTACCCAAATGGACCATAGCGTGGTTGGAGTTGATGCGCTGGTGGTTATTTTTTTAAATTCTGAATTATTAAAATTAAAAAAATAATAGGTCCATGCTTTTTCTACAATAATCTTGTGTGTGAACCAACACTGCCCTTGGGGTTTCCTGCTCCGCCCAGGTTGGGTTCCCCTTTTGCCACTCCACCACCTCTGCTCACGTCGTTCAGTGAGATGGTTCAGACTATTGCACCATTTAATCCTGCCTCACACGACTGTGTTTGTGAAGGCTGTTTCTATATCCTCATCCCTCTGGGGACGCCACATACTCTGTTATCAGAAGCAAACTCAAGTCGTCATTTCCCTCAACGGATTCACCCCAAACACTATCTTTGCTCCAGGTGTCATGGGTCTTGGGCTATTTTGTAAAACTGTCACCTGTCTTGAAAGGTGTCTGGGGAGAAAGCTCCTGTGGGCTAAATTTGGCCCAAAGACATGCTTGCTTGACCTGCTCAGTGTTTTAAAAAATCTGAACTACTTGCTGAAATGTAAAATTCAGGAGGTTTAGATGGATCAACTCAGATTCCCCTTGAAAATCAGGAGAGCTAGCAATCTGGGCCAACGAGGCAACAACTGCTGGGTCCTGCTTTCCCTGAGAGCAGACCTTCTCCAGCTCACCACGATCCCAGGGCTCCTCTGTCTTATACTCTGCCCCCTCACTCAAATTCACATCCTACCTGGTCCTTGGGTGGGGTCTTTCCAACCTAAAAAGTAAGAACTAAATAAGTGAGCAAAGGTTTATGAGTGGCTGGATTGTACTGAGAGCACCACCCCAGAGCCCTAACAGTTTTGCAACTAAGGGGATGCAGGATGTTGCATCTTTGCTTACATAGCATTGATGAATACAGGCAAAGAAATAGCAAGTTCAATGACTCCAGAGTTTTGCTTCCAAATCTGCCAGTATGTTGTGAGAAAGCCCCTAAACAAAGACGGTAAGAAACCTAGGACCAAAGCACCCAAGATTCAGCGTCTTGTTACTCCACGTGTTCTGCAACACAAACGTATTGCTCTGAAGAAACAGCGTACTAAGGAAAAGAAGGGGGCTTCCCTGGTGGCACAGTGGTTGAGAGTCCGCCTGCCGATGCAGGGGACATGGGTTCGTGCCCTGGTCTGGGAGGATCCCACATGCCGCGGAGCGGCTGGGCCCGTGAGCCATGGCCGCTGAGCCTGCGCGTCCGGAGCCTGTGCTCCCAACGGGAGAGGCCACAACAGTGAGAGGCCTGTGTACCGCAAAAAAAAAAAAAAAAAAAAAGAAAAATAAGGAAGAGGCTGCAGAATATACTAAACTTTTAGCCAAGAGAATGAAGGAGGCCAAAGAAAAACGTCAGGAACAGATTGCCAAGAGACGGAGGCTGTCCTCTCTGAGAGCTTCTACTTCTAAGTCTGAGTCCAGGCAAAAATGAGATGTTCTAAGAGAAATAAATAAGATCAGACACCAAAAAAAAAAAAAAAGACTGGAATCTCTTAGCTAATAGGGGTGGCCATTTTTCTGATAAGAACTGGGAAATTTCTGCTGATAGTAGCTTAGTTACATAGACATTGTGTTTTTACAAAATAATAACTGTTATATTTCTTGTCAACATTTATTTAGTTTTGTTTTTATTTCCTGAGTTCCAGCTCCATGATGAGCTCTTGAAAAATGACCACAGGCCCTATTCCTGGTCATCTTCTGCTGGAGCAGGTAGAAAATGGATCAGCTCTTCTATGCTGAGTCATTAATTAAGACTTTGGGGACGATCTGGTTCATTGCAGGGCCACAAGTGCTAATGTGCTTCAGAGCTAGAGCAGAGCATGGTTTGGTTTCTTCTTTCCCTTCTGCTTTAGAGAACTTTTAAAATTTAAAGCATCATTTCCAAGCTTCCTCGGCACTTGACACTTCTTGAATAGTTTCACTTTCTAGCCCAACAATAGTGCTCTTGCTTTCTAAGGCAAATATGGCTTATTTTTCTTTTCTCTAGAAGCAGCTGACTGGGAGAAAACCAAAGGTGAGGGAAGGCTATCTGAAGAAATATGTCATGTGCTACATACAATTTCTAGGGCCAGAACCCCTCTCTCAAGACACCAACAATTTCTATTCCTTCCAGATCTTGAAAAGGTACAGAAAATATCATAATCCTATGGTAGACCAAGATTTATTTTGCTTTTTGCATTTTCCTACCTTTAAATGTTTGTCATGTACAAAGAAATCAACAAAACTGTATTTTGATGGTGACTATTGAATGATGATCAGTTTTTCTTGGATCTCAGCAAATTGTGGAGGAGGTGCCTCTGTGGGCTGAATGAGGTTGAATTCTAACAGGAAAAGTCAGTTCTCGGGGCAAGTTACAAGTCTGCTCCACGGACAGCCATCCTGGGTCAAAGTGGCTTAGTTTAGTTTGTCAAATTATTTTTGATTGGCGAAAACATCCCCAACCTTGGTGCAGAATCGCTTTTAGAAGAGTGAAATAACAACCTGTGCTTTTTAAAATAACCTTTTCTCTGAGGATGTAGAAACCAAACTGGAACATGTAACAGACGCTCAGCTCCAGCCAGAGCCAGCTCCTGGGGAATCACGAAGTCAGCCAACTCCAACTTGAGATCCCCTCCTTTCTCTGTTACCTGGCAGTTAAGAAATTGCCCCCCTGGAGTCACATTTTTGGGATTCCAATCCTACTTACTAGCAGTGTGACCTTGAGCAAGTTATGTACCTTCTCCGGACCGTGGTTCCTCATCTGTAAAATGTAATGATAGCACCTCCTGCATGGGTTTTTGTAGGATTAAATAAGTTAGTACATATAAAGCATTTATACTAGAGCGTGGCACGTGGTAAAGTCTTAAATATGTCAGATTATCTGTGGAGCATCCTTTCACTCCACGGTCAGTTGGCTTCCCAGGTTTTCTTACCTGGTCTTGGATTCACTGTCTGGACATATCCCTCCCACTTCACTCCCATTACCATCAAAATCTAATACCTGCATGGAACTTTGAAGTTTACAAAAAGCACTCACACTCTAAACCTCACATACTCTTTAGATCAACCCCGGGCATTATTCCCCACTCTGCTCGACTGTTTTGGACAACTTAGCATCACCCTCTCTCCTCTGTGTTTTGTCCTGTATCACAGGCCTAGAGTCCTGGGAACTAGATTTCCTAGAATTCTAACCAGCAGGTAACAGATTTCTATCTTTGTAGGAGTAACAGCAGAGAGGCACATGTAGGAGAGTTTGAAGGTGGAGGAAGAGCAGAGCCCTACTGCCCCTGAAGCCATGGGGGGTGAGCAGCCCTGGGGGCTCTCCAGCAGAGAGCAGATGGATGGACTGATGCCAGGTGCACTGGGCATCCTTCTGCAAATCACCCCCACTGGTGCTGCAATTCCTGACTTCCTAAATGCTAGTGGTGGCTTTCCCTTTCCTTCACCCGACAGCTTCTCTAAAGACCTTATGTCCTCTAATCCCCTCTGTGAAATCCCTTCCTGTTGGAAACCCCTGGAGTGTTAGCCATTTCCTTGACCAAAGTCAGACTGATATACTTGCTTTATATTAAATAACACACATTGAGTATGTACTATATACAAAGCACTGTTTTAAGCTTTTCATAAATTACTTATTAAATCTAACAATAATGCAGCTTGAAATGCAGTGCTATTATCCTGATTTTTCAAATTAAAAAAATGGGGCACAGAGAGGTTATGTCACTTGTGCGTGATTATTACTAGGCTCTCCCCACTCTCTTAATTTACTGAATGTTTGTTCTATGCTTGGCATTGTGCTAAATGCCTACATGGACAAAGAGTCTCAGGTTTCCCAAGGTAACACTGGTAGTTAAGAGCCAAACAAGGATTCCCATCCCTTCCCAGCTCTGCATCCAATGTTTCTTTCTCTCCAACCTCTGATACCTCTTACATGGAGACAACTATCATGGGGATAAAGACAGATAAACTGTTATGGTTAAGGGGTGTCTGGCTAAGTACTAGTTGTCTGCCTCATGTTCTAATTGCACCTTACATTTTATGGAGGAAGCTGTTTTATTCCAAACAACGAGCCTGTAGTGGTGAGTCTTGAAGGCCGGGGAGACTTTGTGATTGTCATAGAAGGAAGAAGTGGGGGTAAACAGGGAAGGAGAGAGGAAATGAAAAGAAGAGGATGTGAATGCTGTAAGAGGGAGTGAAGAAAAGAATAAGGGAAAAGGATGAGGGCAGAGGAGGAAGACGGAGGGAGAAGGAAGTCAGAATGATGGGCAGCTTTTCTGATTATCAAACCTACCAGTGGCACAGAAGAGGGAAGAGAATCTCCCTACCTTCTATTTCTACCAGGGGATTCAGGTCCCTGTCATTGCAAAATTTAATAACTAAGTGCCTTTACTAAAATATTCATCCCTCTGCCCTAGATTTACATCATAATGCACAGCCCGTAAGTGTTAGTTATTTTAGTTGCTTGATAAAAATCTGATACATTCAGATTAACGCACATATAATAAATAGTCTAATTTTATTACGTTGTATAAAGACTTCCAAAATATATGGTATCTGTGCTTTTCCAAAGTGTAAGAAAACACATAAGGCTTCAGACAGTCAAAGAAAGATTGCTTTCATTAGATTATGCAGTTATTGAGTTTCTCCCCCTATGCTGTACTCTCCCTGGTCTCAAAGTTATCTGCCACGTGAGTAATCACTTGTGGTGGGAATTTTCCCTCGATCTCTGGATGCGATCCTTGAAAACACCATTTAAGTAATTGGGAAATTCTTTATTGAAGGGCTGCAAGCAGTGAAGATGTGTCAGAAAGAGGTCAGACGAGCTGGTAAGTGTTGTGCCAAACTATTTGGAAAAGATGCCAGTTCTGACTCTAGTCCCTGGGATACCTTGAAGCTAAAGAATATTGATCACTGACTCTGTGCTGGGCACTTTGAAAACCCTTTCAAAGTGGATAGGCATGTTCATCCCTTTTTTAAAATATATAACAGATAAGAAAGCTGAGGCTTGGATAACATTATCTAAGATAGACTTAGAATGGCTATTTTGGGGATACCTTATAGGCATGGTTCTTTATTTTAGATTAGAATGATAAACCAAACTGCCTGGCTTGGTTGAACTTTCCAGATCACCAAATCTTGAACAGATTGGCTCAAGGATGGGAATTAAATTTGGACCTTCAACCTCCTCTGGGGTCTGTGAGTTCCCTCTGCTCTCATATTCTTCCAGTAAATCCTCTTCTGCTTCAGCCAGCAGGGTGTGTTTCTGTTGTTTGCAACCAAAGCATTCTGACTGATAGAGAACAGAGCTGGATTTGAGCCTCGATCCTCATGAAGCCAATGCTAACCCTCTGTGAAGGAAATGAGACTCCTCCTCCTGCTAACCCCACCAGGGGCCCTACATTCACGTCACAAGGTCAGACCTTAGACTAGGTGAATGAGGGTAGACTAGATGTTCTCCTGGACCCAACAGGGAAGACAAGACATTGGGCACCAACTGCTACTCCCCAGGACAGTGCTTCTGCCTGGTATTCTGGGCATCTCTGGGCCTGCTTGCCTAAGCCTGGTGGGGGGGGGCAGGCTCTCCTCACTTTACTCTGATAAGAATCAATAGGCATCCCTACTTTCCTTCGAACTGGCTTCCTCCACTGCTCACGCCAATCAAAATGGTCTGGGAGAGGGATCATGCTCTCTGTCCCCTTTGCTCACTGGCACTTTCTAAGGGCACTCGGCATCATCTCGGTGACCCTTTCCCCCTGCCCAGGCCTGCGTTCCAGGAGAAGAGATCTCACCCAAGGTCATCCCAGTGCCCACTCCCAGAACAAAAGCTACTCATCCTACCTCCTCTTTCTCTGGGGCCTGAAGCTATGCAGATCCCAGGTGACATGAATACAAGTGTAATGGTGAGATGAAGGGAGAGGATAATCTCAAAGAACCCAGGGCTGGTTTGGCTTTATCTAGTGTGTTGCATTCCCTCCTAAGAGTGACACTTTGAGAGAGGATTTTCCAAACTGGGTGCATTCAGGAGGCTGCCTGATGCTCACAGGGTCTAGAAACCAAGTGGCAGAGGATTTGGCAAAAGATTAAGAAGAACTGTTAGTGGGGCGACATGCTAGTTCCCATCACGCATTCGGAGGGCAAGTGTGGCCATGAGGAGGAGGTACACTTAGTGGCTGAGGTTCCAGAGGACAGAACTAAGAAAGAAGGATGGGAATTAAAAGGGGGAAGATCTTGGTTTACTATGGGAACAAATGTTGTAATTAGGGTTGCCTTCTCTGGTACTGGGTGTTCTGTTCCTTCAAGCATCTGAGCAAAAGTAGGAGATGTCTGCCCAGGGATGCTACTGGAGGGATTCCAGGCTCTAGAAGAGAAGATCTGATCATATGATCCCTGAGTCCCTCTCTCTTGAAGATTCCAGGATTACAAGGTACTTAAACGTTGATGGACAATAGGGGAGTAACTAAATAAACCGTTCTATCCATGTTCGGAAATCTTGACAGCCTCTGAAAAGAATGAATCAGAGCTAAGGGTGCTAACACAAAACCAATTTACAACATATTGTAAATTTGAAAAAGCAAGCTGCAAAGAGATATTCCCATGTAATCCTGTACCTTTTGGAGGATATGTGGGCACACGAATACAAACATGCAAACACACACACACGTCAGGAAAATTAATACAAAATATAGTTGAAGAGCGTGGGACTGGAAATGGTAGGTAAGAGGAGTTTAGACTCATTTGCAATGTTTCTCTTCTTTTTTCTTTTTATTTGTTTAAACAAGGAGAATATATTAATGTACTACTTCTGGTATTAAAAATGAAAGGAAAGTTGCTAATGGCTATGAGGTTATAGAAATGAAAGGAAAAGTGTTGATAGCTATGAGCTATTTCTCCCAGTTAAGGGGTCTGAAGTTCCACCTTGATTGTTGGTTCATTGGTTCATTCATTCCTCAGTAGCCATTGAACGCCCCCTGTGCACCGGCAGTGTAAGGAGACAGGGCATGGTGGAAAGACAGACGGAGTTCTCTCCCTCAAGGAGCTTATGGTAGAGGAACCAGGAACTACAACAGAGTGTGGCAAGCACACAGCCCAGGCAGGAGGCATCAGGATCAGCTTCCCAGAGCCTTAGGACTGAGGCCTGGGGCAGGGGATCCTAGAGTGGGGGATAAGTATTCTGGGTATAAGCAACATTATGTGGCAAGGTCTAGAGTGAACAGAAGGGCAGCATATTTGAGAACATGAAATAAGGTTGTTATAGCTGCTGGGAGGTAAGTGGGACAGAAAAAGATGAAACTAAAGGTATAGGCAGAATGCACATACTAGAGGGACTTACGGGTCATGTTTAAGAGTTTAGACTTTAGCCTAAGTCAGCAGGGAGTCACTGAAGAATTATAAGCAGATGAGAGGTTGAGGGTGGAACTTCCGGCTCACTAAAGGCAGTTTCCAGGCCGGGTGGCTCTGGGTAGTCCTCAGAACACAGCACATAAGCTTTCTACTTACATCAGTCTGGATTTCAAAGAGGTACAACCAAATCAACTTGTAATCATCTGTATGCAGATTAATTGCTTTGTGGATAACCTGTGGCCATTGCAAAACGTTAACCCATAACTGATCTTCCATTCTTGCACAGGACAGTGACGGCTGCCTTTCTGTCATCAGTCACCAACTCCCCTAGGCCTGCAAACTCATTCTAACACTGGATGGAGCCTAACCAATCCAGAAGGAAAATCTCTGCCCAAAATGATTAAAATAATGCATAAGAAAGCCAAATGTAAATGACTGCTCATTCAAGGGAATGCCCACGGCAGGAACCCATCACGTTCCCGAGGAGTCAAATGTCCATGGTTGACTCAGCGCAGCCATGCAGGAAACAGGGGACAGGGAAGGGGCTTGGTCCTTGGTGTCACTGCACTGCTGTGCAATGGAGTCCCGGCTGCTCACTAGATCCCTGATGTTTGACAGGTCACTTAATCCCTGGGCAACAGTCTCTGCATCTGATATCTAACATGGATGATACAGGGAAAATCTATGCAGATTTAGAGTCAAAAGTCAACAGGCATGCTGAGAATTGGAAATCAAGCATAGTCAAAATTACACTTGAAAACTAAAACAACAAAACCTTACATACTCTCTGAATTGTGAACACCAGGCACTTGGAAGCCCAAAAGATTCCATATTTTTTCTTTTTCTTTTCCCATATTTTCCTGATTACTGGAGGTGAAGGTCTAGTTTGAAAGGCTGAGGGAGACATGGTGAACAGGGTGAGGGGCCGGGGATGTAGAGGTGAGATAAACGCAGGTTTCTCTTTTACAATCCACATCTGCTTTCATTCAAGTAAATTGAATGTGTACGACGATTCAGCTCCATTATACCACTGTAGCTATTACAGCTACTTAAAAGTTTTTGGTTGTGGGGATAAATAGATATATATGAATTACCCAGCATATCTTATGTGGTTTGGGACCTCTCTTTCTGTCTATTGGTCATAGATAATTGAGAACAGACCGCTCATCCCTGCAAACAAATCACTCTAGAATGGACCTTAAAGAACAGAGCTGGAAGTTTCTTCAAAATCATCTAAACTGAATTGCTGAATTTATGGAGGAGGAAACTGAGGCCAGGGAAGGGAGTGATGCACCAGAGCCACACTGCTGGTGAGTGACAGGGCTGGGACGAGGTCCCAATTCTACTGACCGTCATAACTCCGATTCTACCACGTGGAGCCCCCACAGGAGGCTGGGCTCTAACCATCCAGGGAATGAGGCAACCCTCCTCAGCCCTAAGTCTACAAAACCTTGCTTAAAAGTCATGCTCACTGTAATGTAAAGAGCAGAGTCTCTAGTTACTGTTGAAGTACTTGAGAGTAGGAGTGGGGGTATATGAATTTGGAGACTTGAAGCTTCCTAGGAAGCTGAGGGGATGCTGCAGTATCCTTGACTTCATGGATGTCTAAGTATTTTTTATAAACCCTCCTTGTCCCCACATTTCATCCCAATTATTGTAACTAGGTCCGCTCTGCAGGTTTCTATAAAAACCCTCCTCTCTCAAGCCCACTGCGTGGACAGAGCCCACAAAGATCCACTCAAGATGAAACATCCAGCCAAGGGGCATCCTCCCTGAGGAATGGGGCAAAGATTGGTCAGGACACGGGTGGCTTCACCGTGATGAGTTATCCAACCAAAAGGGAAGCAGCTTGATATCTTCTTGAGCCTCTACAACCTCAGCTCAGGCTAGTGCATGATTTCCCTGAGGATGACACGAGCAAAAGTGAACATTTCTCTCAAACTTCAAGAGTCTGTACTCCAGGTGAGAATGCCTCTTTCCTGCTGGGCGTGTGTCACGTCGGTTGACTGGTTCCTTGATGCCAAACGCCTGCCTGAAAGTGTGTAATACTTCCAGATGTTTCTTAGTATCCAGCATGCTCCAGCTACGGCTCTTTCTATCCATTTGAACACCGCAGCTCTGATTCTAGGGTCGCACCCTTGAAAACGTATTCTGATCACTCACAGGCTGTGGGGATTGGTAGATTTAGGAAGCGCGAGGGAAGGGCTCTAGTGTCAGGCAAACAGGAGGTCAAATACTGATCCTCCACTGACACAACCAGTAAGTCCCTTTGCCCCAGTTCCTCATTTGTGAAACAGGAACATGGCAGCAACCTCCCAGAGTCACTACACAGATGTGGTGATACGTGCAAGGCTCCTACTAAAAGAGGGTGACACAATCGGCACGCAGTGAAGAATGGATTTTCTCAGAAGAGACAGGAGAGGTTCCATCTTGTTCACCACCGCATCCCCAGCACTTAGCACATGGCAGGAGCTCAATAAATATGAATAAGAGAGGGAATGTATGAATACCTGAATGGCCCTGTAGGTACTTAGAAAGTCCTTGAAATCTACGTGAGAACTCAATTCATTGTCTCCAAGTTACACTTAAAAAGTTAGAACCACTTCAAAGTTGAACCACTGAAAAGCCCTCTTCCACTACCACTTGAACTGAGTCCACTGCATCTTACCATGCTGGCCTCTTCATGCCACTTGTCCTCTCCAGCTTCCAGCCCACAGGGAGGGGGGTGTACAGGGGGCCCTGTTACCTTCTCAGCCATTAAATACTGGGGTGCTCTGCTCACTCAGCCTGGGGAGCTGCAGCTTCAGACAGCAACACAGACATCGCTGCACTTCAACATGGATCTCCTGTCTAGAAGGGCCCCTCATGAGCAGCAGCTGATGCAGTCTCACCTGGTACCCCTTGGAAGTATGTACGAAGGCACAGCAAGGACCACCCCTCACAAAAGCACCCAAATCTGGCCCTGGAAGTTAACCTCCTGCCAGAATTGACAGGAAAGTGCTATCTCTCAAATGAAAATGAAAATGAAAAGGATCCATTGATGGCCACCTAAGCTCTGTGGTTGAAAGGAAGTAACCTGCTGACCCCAAAGTCCATTGAGTCCCCCACATACCCTCGATCCAGAAGTGCAAAGTCAGTACCTACCCAAAGGCTGAGCCATCTTTTTTCTACTAAATGGTTCCTGGTTTGATAAGCAGAATGCTGTCCTCCACCCAACACCCTCAACTCTCCACTCTGACTCCTGCTGACAACCACCAAGAGACACACATCATTGTTTTTACTCCCTAAGTTTCAAAAATCTGAGAGCAAGAAATGGGAATCAGTGGATGAAATCGCAGTGACATATTTTTCCTAAATAAACGGTTCTCATAAGAAGCTGCTGTGATGGTCATAAAGATATGAAGAAACTTGGGAGCAGTTCAAACTGGGAATTGTTATTTTCTATCCATTGTATGCTTGTAGAGTATAAAATAACCAGAAAGTGGTGATGGGTATTAATAATAATAGGTTAGATTAATTGCACTCTTTCTATGTGCCAGGCATGGCTACAAGCTCTTTACAAGTATTGATTCATTTTATTCTCCTAATTACCTGCTGAGAAGTAAAGAGAAGTTACACAGCTCACTTGAAGCCCCAAGGTCTTTAGTTGCAGAACTGGGTTAAAAGATAACAAATAATGTGAAAACCCAACAGAATTAATGAAAACAAGATGAGTGAAATAAGAAGGATTGCAGCAGAACCCCAAAATGCAGGACTACAATGAAAATTTCTATTGGTAACACATAAAAGCAAAATGAACACTGGAACACTATATGAGTGATGAAAAAAATAAAACAAGAAGATGTCTAAGAAGGCAGGTAAATGCCAAAGCAACACACGACAATATCAGAACACACAATACTCACAGAGGGCAGAGATTCTAAGCATCATCTGTATTCGGGGGAAACAGAATCAGTAAACAAAGATATTGTAAATTTCTCTTGGCTAAAATGAAAAAAGAGAAACAAAAAGCTAAAACAAAGCAAACAAAAAAGGTGAATCATAATCGTAAGATTAAAAGATCTTACTGTATTCCAAAGTCAGTTAAAAGAAATCTTTTCCTGGATACGGCCAGCTAAATTTACTAAATCAAGGATTAATAAGATTACTTTTAAGACAATTAGTAAAATACTTTTACTCATAAGAAATTAAGTTAGAGCCTCACCAATCCTACCTCAAAACAAATTTCAAATACAGGTATCTCTGCTTTTTGAAAGTTTGCTTTACGCCCCTTCACTGTTTTGAAAGACCTACATTAGTACCTGCTTCCACTAACTGAAAGAAATGCGAAGAGGATTTTCACTTTTGCAAAAAAAAAGGCGAAAAGCAAAAATAGCATCTAGTGTTTGTTTTTCAGGGAGCCTTTATGCACTTCGACCAGAATGACACCACCAAGCTCTTTAAAGCCCAGGGAACTATACTCAGCACCTCAACATCAAGACACCATAACTTTGAAGTGTGTCTGTGAGCATCTGTGCTTTATCTTGATTTATTTTGTGTATCTGTTAGCAAGATATGTCCTAAGATAACTGCTCTTTGCTTTATGTCATTTTGGCTTATGAAAGCCTTGAAAGAAATGCTCTACCTTCGGATAGTGGGGGAAACCTGTAGTTTAAAGAGTTAATTTAAAAATGAGCCATGTATAACCTTGGGGGAAAAACTGTATTAGTATTGTTTGGATATTTGGATGAAGAACATTTTTTCCTTTTACTTAGAGCAAAAAGTAATGGGAGGGACTTCCCTGGTGGCACAGTGGTTAAGAATCCACCTGCCAATGTAGGGGACATCGGTTCAAGTCCTGGTCTGGGAAGATCTCACATGCCGTGCAGCAACTAAGCCCGTGTGCCACAACGACTGAGCCTGCGCTCTAGGGCCCGTGAGCCACAACTACTGAGCCCACATCCCACAACTGCTGAAGCCCGTGTGCCTAGAGCCTGTGCTCCACAAGAGAAGGCACCGCAATAAGAAGCCCGCGCACCGCAATGAAGAGTAGCCTCCACTCGCCGCAACTAGAGAAAGCCTGTGTGCAGCAACGAAGATCCAACATAGCCAAAAATAAGAAAATAAATATATAAATTTGTATTAAAAAATACCATTATAAAAAAGAGTAATGGAAAAAAAATCACAAAAGAAAACATCAATGGATTTGACTAATACAGTTTAAGATTTATATCCAAAACAACCTAATCAAAATTTAAAAGCACAAAAGAGCAATATTTCTTACAAAAAGTACAGTAATAGGTTACTATTAAAAAGAAGAAATTAGAGATAGGTGTTTTTTGCATTTTAATAGGGAAGCAATAATCATTTACAAATATATGAATAAAGAACTTACAAAACAAAAAATATATATACCCATAAACATTTTGGAAATGTTCACATTCCCTAGTAATCAACAAAATGCAAAGTAAAACTGCAGATTTTCTTTTGGGGCAAAACAGAGGAGAGAGCAGTTTGTTTCTTAATTGTTAAGTGAGTTCTTTTCTGGAAGCCAGTTCTGCACTGGGTACCAAGAATACTAGCAGTGTTCACATTTGACCCACCAATTCAACTCCTAGAAATATATCCCATGCACCAATAAAACAAGTGCATCAAGGGGTATCCAGGAGGACTTCTCCAATCCCAAGATGCTCAATCTGCTCTGTTCTAGATTATTTTAAAAACTACCATCAACCTCAGTCCTCACAGGTGTTTTGACCTTCTGAATTTGTGGATCATGTTCCCAAACATCATCTTATTTAATTTTTGAAACAACTCCCTGAGGAAGGCATTATTATCATTATCCCCACTTAAAGACACTGGAAGACAAAGAGGGCAGGTCAATGTAGTCTGAGTTAAAGGTCACAGAAAGTTTTCTCTGCTGGCTGAAATCATGCCACAAAGACATGAAAATACAATGACAGAATGAAAAGCATGGATCACCTAGACCAAATCCTTTCTCTTAAAAATTCAACAATTGGCTTTCAGAGAGGGGAACGTTCTTACTGAGGTTCACGTGGTGATTCTGGAACACTCTTTCTCTTGCACTAACTCATTGGAAAGCACAAACATTCCTGGGAAGGAGGGCCTGCTCTCAAACTCTTCTCTTTTCTGTTTGTTAGATTATTAGCTAAAACACAGGCATCTTAGAAGTTGGAAATGGGACATGTGATGGGTCAGTTGTGATGGAGAAACAGGAGGTTAAGGAAGCTCTGAAAAAGGGTCTGGGAATCTCCCAACATTCCACCCTTGCACAGGAGGGCTCTGGTCACACAGTGATCCTGGGGATGGGTAAAGAAGTAGGAACAGAAGAGAGAACCAATCCCAATTGCTCACTCCACTGCTCAGGTCAGGGCAGGCTCTGATATCTCCCGGGACTAAGAATTCGTGGTTCAACTAGCTGTGTTGTAGACCTACCTCTGTCTGCCATTTCAAGCCAACCAAGTGCCTGTTGGCCCCTGAGATTTCCCTGGAAGGACCCTGGACAGCGTTCCACTAGCATTCCAAAGAGAAAAGCCCACCAGACCCTCCCTAAACAGAGATGCTAACAGGGCAAGTACAAATGTCTCCCTGGAGAGTCCATGGGGGGCTTCCCTGGGAGATTTTAAACCTGACCTCAGCCTCTCTCCTTGGCTGCTCTGAATCCCCTTGGTAGTGCATTTATCAAATCCTTCATTATTTAAAAGAAGAAGCTCTGAAGGGTTGGTTTGGGGAGCTAATCACGTCCAGAAGAGGAGTCAGGTTTGGCTTCTACTGTCGGGTGTCCTCACATTTGATAAGAGCAGATGGGTATTAATGAAGCCAGATTCCACCTGGAGCACTTCAAGCTCATTTCCTGCTGGCTGGGGCCGCAATTCCTCCATCAGTTCCTTTGGGGACACTTTGCCAAATCCCTGCCCTGCCACTCATCCTTAGCCTCCGCCTCCAAGCTGGGGAAGGCTGGCCCCAGCCATGACAGCATGCCCTTCCCTCCGGGCATCTGCCTCCTGCTGAGCCCAGGGCTCCACTCTGGAGAAGGAGAAGGTGTCCCGTGGGTTCCCTCCCTGCCTCTCTCTACTCCCCGACTCCACTGCCGGTAACCCACCCACCTACCCTCCCACCCCAGTGAACAGGCTAATTTGGAGCTGTTTACAGCTATGGGTCTCAGCAGCAGCATTTCCACAGACAGCACTTGGTTACTAATAAAAGCAAACGTTCTGAAGTTTGTGAATGATTTCCTTTCTATTTTTTTTTAAGTAGGAGTGGATTCAAGGTTATATGGATAATAAAATCTCTTACCCCTGTGGATTCTGGTGCATTTTTTTCAGGGACAGAAGATGGAACTCCCAGCCCCTAGGGGCATGGTGCACACTCCACCCACCCTCTGGGCTGACCGGCGGGCACCACTGGTTTGGGGCTTTGTGAGGCCCGGCTGTTTGCATTGATCAGGGAGTAAGAGCTCCTTAGGTCAGGGACCTTGTCTCATTGTCCTCTGCGCTCCAGCCCCAGACACGGTGCCTGCATACGGTGGGTGCTCAGTCCTCATGGAGTGGCAGAAGGCGGTGCTTTGACTGATGAGCTCGTGGACTAACGAAGACCTGCATCGTGAGCATGCGTAGAACATGGCCGTGTGGAGTCAAGTCTGAGCAGCAAGGGCACCCAAGCTTCAGTCTCCTCACGCCTCCTCTGTGGATTTCCTTGCCTCATCTGCTTTCCAACCTCAGTTTACTATGTCTCTGATACCTCACCTTTTGTGACCCAGGAGGTACCTGGAATCGCTTTTCTCTGAATCCGTTTCATGGTTTGGCTAAACTGACCATTTATCACGTGCTCAGGTGCTCCTCGAGCACATCCTGCCTTCTGAGCATTCCTCATGGCTGGGCATAATGTCCTCCGCCTTTGCATATATCCTCACCTTCCGGCGTCAAGTTGAACCACACATAGGTATAATGAAAAAGAAATGTGAAAAACATGGCATTTAAATGGGTGTCAGAGGGACCTGGGTTCAGATCCCAGCAAATCCCTTTGGATGCTGTGTGACGTTAGGCAATTTACATAACCTCTCTGACTTTCACTTTTCTCAACTTTTAAGTGCACATGATAATGTTTACCCTGTCATAGGCAGGACAGAGGCCACATCTTAAAGAAAATGTCTGCCCTTTTCTCACACGCCTCCTGACTCCCCTACTCCCCACCATATTTTGAGCCCCAAAGAATCATGAGCAGGTCAATAATGCCGTGAGGTCCACCAATGCACTGTCATTAAGTGTCACCAGCTCCTTCCAATGCCTCATAGATCCAGAACATGGGACAGGCAGGTCTGACCCATCATGAGCACTACTGCAGCCTGGCTTCCTGTGGGGCAGTGACCAGGGTAATAAGACCCCAGGCAACTGCAAGGACCTCAAGGTAGCTTATGTTGCTGCTCAGATGGGGGGAGGGGAACCCATCAGCACATCTAGCTCTTCCGGGAAAGGACATCTGGACATATCTGGAGTGATCAGCTGAGTATCACACTGTTACCCTTAGTTCCAGATCCTTCACTGCACCCCCAAGTTCTGCCCAGGTACCACGTTAAGTCAACCAACTAGCCAAGGAATGAGCCTTTTTCCAAATTAACACAAAACCACAGACACACGTGCAAATAATTCTAAGAGCGAATTCACTGAGAAGTTATGATGCGCCAGACACCATTTTCCGTGTATTCATTCATTAATAAACCCGTTAAATCTGGGGCATGGGTATTGTGATGACCTTCACTTATGGGTGAGGGGAGGGAGGCACAGGGAGGGTCAGTAACGTGTGCAAGGTTGGAGAGAAAGAACCGGATGATAACCCATCAGTTCTCCTTCTCTGGGCCATCACATCTTCTGGGAGGGTCCCAAATATCAACAGCTCCCACTTGGAGATCCCTGCTGCATGCCAGAAGCGATTTCAGGTATTACAATTTCCATATTCCAGAAGGGGAAATTGAAGATTTGAAATGACTTACTCAAGATCTCACAGAAAGAATTTAAAGTCGAGCCTTTTTCTAACATGCCACACTGCATTCCAAAGGACATTTTCCTTTGGAAAATGGAGAGCAGAAGGAAAGGGGAGATCCATGGAGATTAATCGCCAAAGGAAATATCCTCACAGGGCGGTCCTGGTTGCCTCCTACTAACGAAGACCCAGAAGAAACACCCTTCTCGCCTGTCTTTGTTCCCTCCGCCAGCATCTGCCAGTTAGGCAGAACCTGGGAGCTTCCTTCCTTCCCATGTTAAGTGCAGGTTCCATGTTAAGTACAAATCTTTACAGCATTTCCCTTTTCCTTCTCCTCCTCTGTCTTTGAGCACAACGATGTTCATTACCATCCCTGTAACCTCTCCAGGATAAGCACTGCCAGGAGAAACCATTGTCTTGTCAGAAAAGTCCATTAAGGCTGTCAGGCTCCCTAACAAATCAATCAGGCACCAGGAGGCCTTTCAAAACGATATCATTTGCTATTCAGGCGGAAACAAATAACTTTCCCAGGTGAGCGGCAGAGGCGCGGGCCACGGGCCAAATTGCGCCACGGTCTCAGGAAAGAGCTGACATTTTCCACCAACAAATGGCACAGGGTGTGCTTATCTCTCCCGTATTAAAACAAAACCACACTTTTCTTACCCCTCTTTCCCCATCAGCTAGTCCCCGGTTCTTTGTGGGTCCAGACTCACCGTCACCAATTTCTTTCCTCTTGTTTTCTATGGCGCCAACTCCAATCAGACCTTCCTTCACCCTCCCCCGAGACTGCCCTTTTCAAGGTCATCAAAGACCTCCGTGTTGCTACGTGCAACGACCGTTTCTCAGTCCTCGCTCAGCTTCCTTGACCTGGCAGCAGCAAGGGATCACTCTCTGTCTTTGTCAGAGATACTAACTGCTGTAACAGCCAATCACCAAATCTCAGTGGCTGAAAATCATAAAGGATTATTTCTCACCTGTGACATATTCTGGAGTGTGTGTGCATGTGTGTTATGTGTGTGTGTGTGTGTGTGTGTGTGTGTGTGTGTGTGTGTGTGTTCGGGGTACAACTCCAAAGAGTCATTGGGGACCAGATCCTCCCATCCACAGGCTCCACTCGCCCCTGAGGCCATGGAGAGCAGGAGATTTTGTTGGCCAGGCCTGGAGGTGGCATACCTCACCTCCACCCACATTTCACCGTCCAGGACTCAAGGCACATGGATGCACTAATTTCAAGGGAAGGTGGGAAATATAGTCTAATTCTGTGCCCAGGAAAAAGAGGAACTTGTTTGGGAGCATCTTACTAGTCTCATCCATGCTCCATCCACACTGTCTTCACTTTATTTCCAGATCCTTTACGCTCTTGCTTTTTTCCTAATAATTGGTTATTTCTGCTCAGTCTCCTTTGCTTGTCCCATCTCTTCCCTCAAACATCTGAATATCCCATGGCTTAAAGGACTAGCTGTATACCAACAATTCGCAATTTATTTCCCCAGTCAGACCTTTCTCCCAAGCCCTAAACTTGAGTATCCAATTGCTTACTTCATATCTCCACTTAAATGCTACAAGACATAGCAATGGATTATTCTAAAGTGAATGCCCAGTATTCCTTCCCAAACCCACTCCATCCACAGCCTTTCCAACTCAGGCAATCGCACCTCCATCTTTCTAGCTTGGGCCCAAAACCCTGGAGCCATCTTAGACTCCTTTATTTCTCTCACATCTCAAATGTAACATATCAAGAAATCCTGCTAGAAGACCTGAATAGACATTTCTCCAAAGAAGATATACAGATTGCCAACAAACACATGAAAGAATGCTCAACATCACTAATCGTTAGAGAAATGCAAATCACAACTACAATGAGATATCATCTCACACCGGTCAGAATGGCCATCATCAAAAAATCTAGAAGCAATAAATGCTGGAGAGGGTGTGGAGAAAAGGGAACACTCTTGCACTGTTGGTGGGAATGTAAATTGATACAGCCACTACGGAGAACAGTATGGAGGTTCCTTAAAATTCTACAAATAGAATTACCATACGACCCAGCAATCCTGCTACTGGGCATATACCCTGAGAAAACCATAATTCAAAAAGAGTCATGTACCAAAATGTTCATTGCAGCTCTATTTACAATAGCCAGGACATGGAAGCAACCTAAGTGTCCATCGACAGATGAATGGATAAAGAAGCTGTGGCACATATATACAATGGAATATTACTCAGCCATAAAAAGAAACGAAATTGAGTTATTTGTAGTGAGGTGGATGGACCTAGAGTCTGTCATACAGAGTGAAGTAAGTCAGAAAGAGAAAAACAAATACCGTATGCTAACACATATATACATGGAATCTAAGGGAAAAAAAAAAAGGTCATGAAGAACCTAGGGGTAAGATGGGAATAAAGACACAGACCTACTAGAGAATGGACTTGAGGATATGGGGAGGGGGAAGGGTAAGCTGTGACAAAGAGAGAGAGTGGCATGGCCATATATACACTACCAAATGTAAAATAGATAGCTAGTGGGAAGCAGCCGCATAGCACAGGGAGATCAGCTCAGTGGTTTGTGACCACCTAGAAGGGTGAGATAGGGAGGGTGGGAGGGAGGGAGACGCAAGAGGGAAGAGATATGGGAACATATGTATTTGTATAACTGATTCACTTTGTTATAAAGCAGAAACTAACATACCATTGTAAAGCAATTATACTCCAATAAAATGTTAAAAAAAAAAAAGAAATCCTGCTAGCTCTACCTTGAAAACCTACCCACCAAAAAATGAATAAATAAATAAATTCCACTAGTTCTCACCTCCTGTTAGATGCCACCAGCATTCCCAGCTGGATTATTGCAGTGTCCTCCTCCCTGGCTTTCTGATACTGCCTGCATCCTCCTACAATATATTCTCAATGCAGCAGCCAGAGAAGTCCTACCAGAGGTAAATCAGTTCATTCCACTCCTCTGCTCCAAACCCTGAAATGGCTCCACTTCACTCAAAAAAAAAAACAAAACAAAAAACTGAAGTTCTCACCACAGTCCACACCCATGCCTCTGTTTCAGTCCTGTCAGTGAAAAATCTTCCTGGCTGCCCACTGAGTACAAACTCCCAGGTTGGCAGAAAACGTGCTCCACATTTTTGTCCCATTGCTTTTTCTTGCTGTGGCTCCCACTTCCCCCACACATGAGGCCTGTGTGCCAGGCAAAGGGACCGACCACACCTTTTTCCCCCTGCATCTCTGCTCCTGGCTTCCCTTCTCCTTTTGAATGAAGCCTCTGGGACCCAGTCATCTTTCAATGGCCATTTCAAGAATTACCTCCCATAATAAAGGTGAACTGAGATCACATTAGTCTTTAAAGGCCGCAGTGGACTCGAGGGCATCTCTCATGTCAGCTTCCTCACTACGTAAATGTTCAGAGGGCAGGGCCTTTGTTATATTCACCTCAATCAAAAAGGATAGGGCTTTAAACTCATTTATCTCCCTTTGATTTAAGAGACATTTTACTCTGTGCAAGGATGGGGGACCTAGAGGCTAGCAGGTCACCTTCCCCGACTTCAGGGTGGTCCCTGTTGAGAGAGGAGAGAGCTGGATGAACGAGCAATTCCAAGGTCCTATTGTCAAGGTCCCATAGAGGGAAGTATTGGGTGATGGGTCAGTGGGATGGGGGAGGAGCTGGGAAGGCTTAGCAGGAGGCGGTGGCCGACCCAAGGCCTGAAGATGCGGTAGGTGTTAAAGAAGAGACAGGTGTGGGAGGAGCGGGCATTCTAGAGTAGAGATCAGTGAGGGACTCAGTAATATTTGTTCGGTTCAATCCTTGAGAAATGTTCTGTCTTTGATGCTCTTTCAAATGTTTGAATATATACATACAATGCCTTAATGAGATTGCAGAATTACTTGGATGCCTTAGAACAGGGGTCCCCAACCCCCGGGCCATGGACTGGTACCAATCCATGGCCTGTTAGGAACTGGGCCGCACAGCAGGAGGTGAGCGGTGGGCGAGCGAGCAAAGCTTCATCTGCCGCTCCCCATCGCTCCCCACCGCTCACGTTACCGCCTGAACCATACCCCCACCCCCCGCCCCCGTCACCCTGGTCCATGGAAAAATTTTCTTCCACGAAACGGGTCCCTGGTGCCAAAAAGGTTGGGGACAGCTGCCTTAGAACCAGACACACTTTAAAAAAATAATAATAATAACAGGATCTTCCATTTCAAAATAACCTTTTAAACACTTCCAGATGCTTTCATATCCATGATACATTCTGGTTTTTGTTTTTCACTACTGTTCTGTAGATATAAAGAACATGGTAATAACACTCCCATTTCACAGATTTAGAAATAAACTTGGAAATGTTGTATGGCTTGCTAACATAGACAAGCTAATTGTTTTAAACACAGGTCCCCCCTCTTTCCCTCTTAAGACTTTCTGCTACATTTGGGGGTCATTACCTGGAGTCTAAGGATGGAGTGGTTTAGGGGCTCCATGAATCCCTTAATATTTAAGCGAAATTCTCCAAGCATTTTTCAGGGCACTAAGTTCTCTATATTTCATTACATATCACGGGGACTGCGATTTTAAAATGTGTACAAACTATTGTACCGTACTACAGTCAAGGCATGATGACCTTGACCAAGGACAAACTTGGGACTGGTTCGTACAGCTTCTTCCTAGAATGAAGCTTCAGGGGAAGAAGAACAGGCTACATGTAGAATACAGACTTCTCTGAGCTGAACTGCCTTCATGCCTGCACTAACGGTCTCCCAGGAAGGACCCGGAAATAGTCACCAGCTGCTGCAATCCTAGAATAATAATGCCCTTCAGCCAGAACTCGAACTCTATTTGTGTACAGTGTTTGGTTTCAATGCCACTAAATTTAAAAGACCATTGCGATTTCTAATACCCATTGTCTGATTTGGAAGAAATGTCATTGAAGTCTAATTAAGTAATTGCTAGAGGCAAACTTTGCTGGGTCCACCTGATGGTCAGTTACTGTTTAGTTCGTTCATCCCTGTGGGTCTCTGGAGAACAACTTTGGAGTGCCTCAGATTCACCTGCAGTGCTTGTTAGCCATCTAGCTGTCCATAGCTCCTCCAAGCCCACTGACCCCATCTCTGGAAGGTCAGCTGTGAGCAAGTGTGGGGACTCTGGGATGGAAGGAGATAATTGGGAGAAAAGATGTCAGTGCGTCCCAGTCATCCCTGGTGACAATAACCAACTGGGCAGGAGCCTGAGCGGCTCCAAGTTTGAAAAGCACCCAGCTGATTGGAAGCACTGATGTATTTGGTGGTTTTCAAATCTGGCTCTGCATCAGAACTGCCTAGAAAGTCTCAAGACAATTCTGATTCTCAGGTCCACTTCAGACCTACTGAGTTGAATTCTTTAAGGAGGAAACCCACGAATGTGATTTTTAGGTCTGTAGGTGACTCTGATGTTCAGGCAAGGGCATGGATGATTAGATGAAGGGTTACTCTGATGAATTAAGCCTGGACAGCCACAAAGATCATGCAATTTGTACGTGGTAGACTGATTGTCCACTTCTGGCCCTGAGGCCCTTGTGGAAACTTGAGAGAAAGCGAGGGAGTCAGCATCTAGATGGAAGATAAGCAGGCAATAAATCATTGCACCTGTGGGGTTTGATCAGGTCTTGGCGAACCAGACCTGCGTATCAGATGAGAATCAGACCTGGGAACCAGAAACAGACCTACCCGGGAGCTGACAGAGTCAGGCAAGTAATCGAAAGCCCCCGTGTCTCTGTTTATTCATCTCTGAAGTGGGGATAATATTAACTTTGGCCTAATGAGATTGTTCAGAGCAGGGAGTGGGCATACTACCATCCATAGGCTAGATTCAGCCAGCCTGGTTTTTTAGCCCACAGGCTACGAATGGCTCTTATATATTTAAATGGTTACATTTTAAATGGTTATATTAAGTACCTACCTAATAGCTTTTTTTTGCGGTACGCGGGCCCCTCACTGTTGTGGCCTCTCCCGTTGCAGAGCACACGCTCCGGACGCTCAGGCTCAGTGGCCATGGCTCACGGGCCCAGCCGCTCCACCGCATGTGGGATCTTCCCGGACCGGGGCACGAACCCGTGTCCCCTGCATCGGCAGGCGGACTCCCAACCACTGCGCCACCAGGGAAGCCCTACCTAATAGCTTTGATGTTACCTTTTGACCTGCAAAGCCTAAAATATTTACTGTTGGGCCCTGTAAGAAAGTTTGCTGACCCCTGGTTTAGAGGGTTAAATGAAAAAATTGATGTGAAATGCCTGGCATGTATTTCATGTTATTTACAAGAACTCTCAGGATCTGAGACCTCCTCCTGGCTGGCAGCCAGCAAGAAATAAGGGACATCAGTCCTACAGCCATAGGAAGTTGCATTCTGACAACAACCAGGGAGCCTGGAGGAGAACCCCTGCTCCAGGTGAGAACGCAGCCCTGCCGACACCCGGGCTTCTGCTGGTGAGACCCTGAGAATAGGACCCAGCCACACCATGCCCACCCAGTCTTCTGACTCTCCGAAACTGAGATTGTAAGCAGATGTTTGTTTTTCTTTTTGTTTTTGGCCACTGCGTGGTTTGCAGGATCTTAGTTCCCCGACCAGGGATTGAACCCAGGCCCTCAGCAGTGAAAGCGCAGAGTCCTAACCACTGGACCACCAGGGATTTCCCAGATGTTGTTTTAAGGCACTAAATTTGTGGCACTTTGTTAAGCAGCAAGTGAAAACTCAGACAAGCCTTCAGACACCAAAAATCTGACTTTTCTCACCAGGAAAAGGCACTCTGACTTTCCTCTCACTCTCTGGAAGTCTCCTGCCTACTTTTCTCTGCCTTCTCTCTCAGGTTCCCTGGCATCCATGGAGCTCCACCGACTATCCCTCGCACTCAGGGAGTTTGCAGTCCTGGAAATGCAGGCCCTTGGGTACGCCACTCAGCTGTGCGTGCCTTCATCCGTTCCTCAGGGGTTCCCTGGACCAGGTGCAGGGGATACTGACACGAACAAGCCAGGGCTCCTGCCCTCAAGGAGTCACTAGTTCAGGTAGAGCAGGGTATGGTAACATCTTCAGTGCAGCATACGTGGAGCAGGCAAGAGAACTGTGCTGGGTCTGTTATGCCCAGCAGTGCTCACTGAGGCATCTGTGTGCCAGACACTCTGCTCAGCCCTGACGATACAGAAGTAATTCAGCCTGCAAAAGGCTCACCTACTCTTGTGACTCCGGCTCAGCCTCACAGCCTCGATGGCTCCAGCAGTGTCATTCACCTCCAATCCAGCTCTAACATGCCTCCGC
Organism: Orcinus orca; assembly: GCF_937001465.1. Taxonomy (NCBI): domain Eukaryota; kingdom Metazoa; phylum Chordata; class Mammalia; order Artiodactyla; family Delphinidae; genus Orcinus; species Orcinus orca. Next base: position 28,802,995 of record NC_064563.1, read on the forward strand.
ATCAAGACATTGCCAGGTCCTTTAAGGTAGGAACTGAATCACACCCATGCCTACATGCTATCCCATGACTCATAGACAATTGAGAATTCAATTTACCAATTCTCAAATGCCCTCTTCTCTAAACTTTAAGCAAATTCCTCCCTGTTTTTCTTCCACCGACCTTCACAAAAACATTAGCAATGCATCTTTAATACACTGAAGGTCTGTTCTCCACAATTATAAAATACTGAAGTTAAACCCTCATAAAATAAACACAAGTGAAGTGATTGCAAGGTTTAATCCTTTGCCAAATGTGTGGGTTAATCTATGTGTATGTAGGTGTATATGTGTGTAGTGTGTTGGCAAAGCAGTCAGTTTTGGCCTTCGAGTAATTTTTTCCTCAGACCTCCACTGGCCAGCTGGGCCAATCCAGGAGAACAGAGCCACGGTAAGGCTTATACGGTCTGCCCAAGCTGAGGGCTCAGCTCTTCTTGTGGTTGCCAGGGTGTGTGTGGCACAGATACCTTAGTCCCATGGTTAGCTGATCTGCCTTCCCCAAAGACACCAACGTACCATGAAATACGCAGCTGGGCCAGCCCATGGTGACACAATCATTGGTTGGTTCAGAAGGGGCAATTTAATTATGGCAAGAAGTCAAAATTTAACAGGACCATCAACTAAGACCCAAATACAGTGAGGTGAAGACATTTTTTTCTACTGCAGAATGCATAAAATGTCCACACTATAGAGTGATGCCATGCAAAAACTCTCCTTTTGCCTGAAGCCTCAGTACATTTGACAGGCATCTTCGAGACCACTTCAAGAGCCACAAATGAAATTCCCAAGTTTCTCAGGATCTGTAGGGTATGAAAGCTGGAAATACCTTAGAGATAATCCAATCTAATAGTCTATCCTCTTGATTAACATTCGAGAAAACTGAGGCTCAAAGAGAGGAAGTAAGTTTTCCAAAGTTACGTCCTGAGCTACCTGCAGAGTAGAAACTGAAACTGAAGCCTCCTGCCTTCCAGAGCAGGGTTTCTCAATCTCGACACTATTGATGCTTTAGGTCAGACAATTCTTTGGTGTGGGGAGCTGTCACGTGTATTTCAGTATGTTTTGCATCATCCTTGGTCTCTACCCACTAGATGCCACAGCAACCCTCCACCCCATTAAGAAAACGAAAAAATGTCTCCGAACGTTGTTGAGTGTCTCCTGGGGGACAAAAATCACCCCAGCAAAGAACCAGTGACCTGAACGAATGATGCCAGCTTATGTGAATTCTGACTCTGAGATGTACCTGTATGATCTCAGCAAGTCACTTAACCTTTTTGAGACTGAGTTTCCTTATCTTTAAAGTAAAAGTAGTACCAGCTTCACAAGTTCACACGATTGGTGAATGTAAATGGAATTATGTACGTAAGTCTGTCAGTAGAGTGCCAAACACACAGTAGGCAGGCAGTGGCTATTATTTTTATGAGCTGCGATAGTTTGATACCAGTCTATTTCCAGCAAGCTCTTTCTCCTGTCTGCAATTTGCTGCAAATGCCACTGAACCATCATTTCCTAGTGGAGACAGCTACCTCGGCAGCAGTAAGCTGAGGCTGGGGCCTCCCCACATTTGGAGGAAAGGGAGAGGGCTTGTGAGTCTGGCAGGATTGTATTTGCCGTGCAGGAAGACAAGCTATGTGCTTTTTTGTTTGTTTTTTTCATGTCTTTAAGCTTCCTTATCTCCAGCTGCAGGGTTCTGCAAAATTAAATTCAATTAGTATTTGTCATCCTTTTCCTGGCTGAGTAAGTCAACTTCTTTTATTGCTGAAACTCATAAAAAAAAGTGGAATTGCCAGAGAGCTCTGAAGATTTCAAGGTTTGGAGATGGAAAGGCCTGAGTATAAGAGAGGAGAAGTAATTTTTTTCATAACAAAATAACCATGGTGTCATTGTGATCACAGGTAATGTTCAGGTATGAATATAAACAGAAAGTTCAATGCTGGGGTTTTCAAACTCTGGCTTTACTACAAAATCTGTGTGTGCAGAAACACAATACTGTCCAATACATGAGGGTGGGACAGCTTTTGCTGATCCAGCTGCCTCTCTCTGGTTGCACCCCACCGTGGGTATTTATGCTGGTTGGGAGTTCAGGGGACTTGAAGAAACATAAGCATCTTCAGAGTCAGGACTGATCATCTCATACCCACCCTAATGACCAAAAGGGGTCAAAGGAATTTGTGATGGTGACTTCCTGGGTTCATCCCTGTCTCCTTTCTACCCTGGAAATGGCAAGTGGTACCCATTCCATTCCAGCCCTTGGTTTGACCAGGCAAATGCATGCGAGACAGCGGCTCTTTCCCTTCATTCCCATCTCCAGGCCCTGTCCATGCAAAGATAACTCATGCCCGAACCCTACATCCAGACGTCAGCCCTCCTATTTCCTTGGTTTTCATTAATGTGACTCTGGATTTTTTTCCCAAACCATCATGAAGATTGAGAAAGCTCTGCTATCTCTGACAATGATCAGGACAAACTGATGTAGCTAGGAGGCTCCTGTTCCCTCTCTTTTGGCTGTCATTGGAACCAGTGGAGCTGTCCCCAGGTATTCCTCTTACACAACAAGAAAGATGACTTTGGATTCTGGAGGAAATCCACTAGGATTAACCATCAGAAAGATGGTCCACCTAGGGAGCTGCCCATAGAGTCACATCTATTTCTGAAAACCTCTTCTCCATCATGATGTCCACTATAGGAGGGTGTGTTTTGTTTGCTCGTGTAAGCTCCATAGTGAGAAGTCCTTGACTGTCTCATTCACCACTGTAATTCCCATGCAGTAGACTCTCAAAATTTTCTTTTGAATGAATAAATGAACAAATGTGGGATAGGCAAACATCCCTCTTTGGCAGTGTGCAAACCTCCAAGTGTGCCAAACCCACAGTCCTTCATCCTTCGCTGCCTGGGTAGCTTAAACCAGAGGACACATGCTGGTAGCCTGGGGCGAAGTTCAGCCACCAGTGTTGTTTAATCTGTAGACTGTCTGCCCACACAGTGCTCTACAGATAAAACTGAATTATTTACTTTTTTAAAAAAATTTGGAAATTTCATACAAAATTCTGGATTTCTGGCTTCTTTTGGAAAATGACAAGACCTGGTAGACTTGGGGTTACATTTACAGAAGAAAATCATTAGACTTTTTCCTATTTACTAAGCATAATTAAAAATCCTGGAGATATATATACAGAGGAAGACTCTGAAAGTTGGAGAGAGGCAAACCAGTTAGGGAGCTTGGGAACCCAAGAAACAGCATGATGGTGGGTTCCCTGGGTTTTCTTTTTGCCTCATATATCCCAAACTTGAAGCTGAAGAAGGCTGCAACTCAGAAATGCAAATAGGCAGAGCAGAAAAACAACAAAATCCCAAGCAAAAGGTTACTTTCTCTAGCCAAAGGACCAGAAAAAGTGCTACATAGCAAAACAAATAATTTTCATACAATTGCCGCTCTATTCAGATAAATGCTACATAAAAAACTGTGACCTCATCTCTACCCACTCCATAAAAGGCTGAGTAGGGATCCTAGACCTCCAGTCTCATGATGCTGTAATGAGGTACCCCAACATCCTGGCTAAAGTTTTGTCAGGGAGGGTCAAGTAGGGTGCTGGGACTTTCATCCCCAACAGGCAGTAATGATGACCATCCTACAGTGCCAATGAAGACCATGTGGGGAGCCTGGGTGTCCACCCTCACCTGACAGTAATGAGGAGCCCTCCCTGCTCCCCACTGGGATGGTGTCAGAAGAGGCTTAGGAAAGAGTCAGGACTTTTACCGTTGCTCAGCTGTAATGAGGCTGTCTCCACTGCAGTATCACTGGAGACCACGTGGGAAGCTGGAATTCCCTCCCCAACCCAGAAGTAATGAGAAAGCCCCCTCAGGTATTAATGAAAGCCAAGTAGAGAATCTAGACTCTTACCTCCAGCTGTCAGTAAGGACATGGTGCCCACCCTTCTCTCTTGCTCAGTGTCAGAAAAAGCCAATTAAAACAGATGGTATAAATAAGATTTAGAGTCTCACAGAATAATATAAAAATTTTCAGGTTTCAACAGAAAATCACTCATTATACCAAAAATTAACAAGATCTCAAGCTGAATGAAAAACAGAACATCAATAGATGGCACTGCTGAGATAAAGGACATATGAGAATTATCTGACAAAGGTTTTAAAGCAGGCATGATAAAAACACGTGAATGGTCAATTATAAACATGCACGAATCAAAATAAAATAGAAAGCCTAAGCAAAGAATTAGAAAACCTCAGTAAAGAAATGGAAGATATAAAGAAGAACCAAATGGAAGTTTCAGAAGGGAAAAACACAATGACTTAAATAAAAAGCTCAGTGGATGGGCTTATCAGGAGAATGGAGGGAGGAATCAGTGCCCTGGAGGAGGGAAAAACAGAAATGACCAATCTGAGCAACAGAGGGAAAACAAACTAAAAAAGATGAGAGAGAGTTACAGAGCTTCAAGGACTCATGACAAAAGATTTAACATTCACATCACTGGAGTTCTGGAAGAGGAAAAAGAGAGAAATGCTGGAAAAATATTCAAAAAAAAAAAAAGTAATGGCTGAAAACTCTCTTTTGGACAAGACACACAAACCTATAGATTCAAGAAGTTGAGTGAATATCAAACAGGATAAACCCAAAGAAGTCTAAGCCAAGGTGACACAATTAACTTCTGAATATATAAGACAGAAAAAATATTGAAAGCAGCCAGTATAACACTTTATCTATAGGGGAAAAACAATCAGAATAACAGGGGATTTTTAACCAGAAACCAAGGAAGTCAGAAGGAAGAAGCACAATATTTTTCAAATGCTGAAAGAAAGTAATTGTCAACCTGGAATTCGATATCCAGCAGTAATATGATTCAGGAATGAAGAGGCGATCAAGACACTCTCAGAGGAAGGAAAACTAAGAGAATTGGTCATCAGAAGACCTATTCTGAAAGAATGGTTAAAGGAAGTTTTTGAATCAAAAAAGAAACTGTAAAAGAAGGAAACCTGGAACATCAGGAAAACAGAAAGAACATGTTAAACAAAAATATGGGTAAATTTTGGAGATTAATCCTTTGTCAGTTGCTTCATTTGCGAATATTTTCTCCCATTCTGAGGGTTGTCTTTTGATCTTGTTTATGGTTTCCTTTGCTGTGCAAAGGCTTTTAAGTTTCATTAGGTCCCACTTGTTTACTTTTGTTTTTATTTCCATTTCTCTAGGAGGTAGGTCAAAAAGGATCTTGCTGTGATTTATGTCATAGAACGTTCAGCCTATGTTTTCCTCTAAGAGTTTGATAGTATCTGACCTTACATTTAGGTCTTTAATCCATTTTGAGTTTATTTTTGTGTATGGTGTTAGGGAGTGTTCTAATTTCATACTTTTACATGTACCTGTCCAGTTTTCCCAACACCACTTATTGAAGAGGCAGTCTTTTCTCCACTGTTATTCTTACCTCCTTTATCAAAGATAAGGTGACCATATGTGCGTGGGTTTATCTCTGGGCTTTCTATCCTGTTCCATTGATCTATATTTCTGTTTTTGTGCCAGTACCATACTGTCCTGATTACTGTAGCTTTGTAGTATAGTCTGAAGTCAGGGAACCTGATTCCTCCAGCTCCATTTTTCATGCAGCTCAATAACAAAAAAACAAACAACCCAATCCAAAAATGGGCAGAAGACCTAAATAGACATTTCTTCAAAGTAGATATACAGATTGCCAACAAACACATGAAGGAATGCTCAATATTATTAATCATTAGAGAAATGCAAATCAAAACTACAATGAGATATCATCTCACACCGGTCAGAATGGCCATCATCAAAAAATCTAGAAACAATAAATGCTGGAGAGGGTGTGGAGAAAAGGGAACCCTCTTGCACTGTTGGTGGGAATGTAAATTGATACAGCCACTATGGAGAACAGTATGGAAGGTCCTTAAAAAACTCCAAACAGAACTACCATATGACCCAGCAATCCCACTACTGGGTATATACCCTGAGAAAACCATAATTCAAAAAGAGTCATACCAAAATGTTCATTGCAGCTCTATTTACAATAGCCAGGACATGGAAGCAACCTAAGTGTCCACAGACAGATGAATGGTTAAAGAAGATGTGGCACATATATACAATGGGATATTACTCAGCCATAAAAAGAAATGAAACCGAGTTATTTGTAGTGAAGTGGATGGACCTAAAGTCTGTCATACAGAGTGAAGTAAGTCAGAAAGAGAAAAACAAATACCGTATGCTAACACATATATATGGAATCTAAGAAAAAAAAAAAGGTCATGAGGTACCTAGGGGTAAGACCGGAATAAAGACACAGACCTACTAGAGAATGGACTTGAGGATATGGGGAGGGGGAAGGGTAAGCTGTGACAAAGCGAGAGAGAGGCATGGACATATATACACTACCAAACGTAAAATAGATAGCTAGTGGGAAGCAGCCGCGTAGCACAGGGAGATCAGCTCGGTGCTTTGTGACCACCTGGAGGGGTGGGATAGGGAGGGTGGGAGGGAGGGAGATGCAAGAGGTAAGAGATATGGGAACATATGTACATGTATAACTGATTCACTTTGTTATAAAGCAGAAACTAACACACCATTGTAAAGCAATTATACTCCAATAAAGATGTTTAAAAATATGGGTAAATATAATAGACTTTCTTGAGTTTGCTAAATTACATCTGACAGTTGAGGCAAAAATCATAACATTCTCTGATGTGATTCTAAATGCATGGAAAAAATATTTAAGACAATTATAAACAGGGGAGAGTAAGGGGACCTAAATGAGGTAAGGTTTCTATATGCTGTCTGAACAGACAAAATAATGACACCAGTAGACTCTGATAAATTATGTGTACATACTAGCCAGAACAACCACTAAGAAAGATACACAAAAAGATACACTCAAAAATACCACAGATAAATCAAAATGAATTCTGAAACACATTCAAGTAATTAACCGGAAGGCAGGACTAAGAAAACAGAGTTGCAAAAAGACAGAGAGCACACAGAGAAAATAATAAATAAAATGGCAGACTTAAACCCTAAAAATGTCAATAATTACATGAAATGTAAATGGTATGAATACAGCAATTAAAAGACAAAAATTGGCAGAGTAACTTAAACAAAAGATCCAACATATTGTCTATGAGAAACTTACTTCAAATATAATGAAAGAGGCAGACTCAAAGTTAAATAATAGAAAAAGATATAGCATGCAAACATTAATCACAGCAAAGCAGGCTCGCTATATTAATATCAGATAAAATAAACTTAAGAGCAAAAAAATCGGGCTTCCCTGGTAGAGCAGTGGTTAAGAATCCACCTGCCAATGCAGGGGACACGGGTTCAAGCCCTGGTCTGGGAAGATCCCACGTGCCGCGGAGCAACTAGGCCCGTGAGCCACAGTTACTGAGCCTATATGACACAACTACTGAAGCCCACGTGCCTAGCGCCCGTGCTCCGCAACAAGAGGAGCCACCGCAATGAGAAGCCTGCGTGCTGCAATGAAGAGTAGCCCCCACTCGCTGCAACTAGAGAAAACCCACGTGCAGCAATGAAGACCCAACACAGCCAAAAATAAATAAATAAAAACAATTTTTAAAAAGAGCAAACAATTGCTAGAGACAGAGAATGACACTATGTAAAGATTAAAGGGTCAACTCACCAAGAAGACATAGCAATTCTAAATGTGTATTCACTAGACAACAGAGCTGCAAAATTTGTGAGGCAAAAACTGATAAAACTGAAAGGAAAAAGATAGAATTTGAAGCTTTCAACAGCCCTATCTCAACGATCGATAGAACTGGACAGGAAATCAGTTAGGATATAGAAGAAAATCAACAACACTATCAACCAACAGGCACTTTTAGAACACTTCACCCAACAATAGCAGAATATATGTTCTTTTCAATCACCTGGAGAACTTATACAGAGATAGATCCTGAGCCATAGAACAAACCTCAAAAGATTTAAAGGAATTAAATTCATACAAAGTTTGCCCTCCGACCACAAAGGAACCAAAGTAGAAATTAACAACAGAAAGATAACAGAAAAATTTCCAAACATTTGGAAACTTAGCAAAACTCATGGCTCAAAGAGGCGGTCTCAATGTAAATAAAATTAATACATTGAAGTAAATAAAAATACATCAAAATTTGTACAGCACAGGTGAAACAGTGCTGAAAGGAAAACAGATAGCATTTAAAGCATACATTAGAAAAGAGAACCTACTAGAGAATGGACTTGAGGATATGGGGAGGGGGAAGGGTAAGCTGTGACAAAGTGAGAGAGTGGCATGGACATATATACACTACCAAACGTAAAATAGATAGCTAGTGGGAAGCAGCCGCATAGCACAGGGAGATCAGCTCAGTGCTTTGTGACCACCTAGAGGGGTGGGATAGGGAGGGTGGGAGGGAGATGCAAGAGGGAGGAGATATGGGGATATATGTATATGTATAACTGATTCACTTTGTTATAAAGCAGAAACTAACACACCATTGTAAAGCAATTATACTCCAATAAAGATGTAAAAAAAAAAAAGAGGAAACATCTAAAATCAATAATCTACACTCTTACCTCAAAAGCCTAGCTAAAGGATAGCAAAATAGGTCCAAATGAGTAGATGAAAAAAATGTTAAGATAGGAACAAAAATCAATGAAATAAAAAATAGAAAAACAATAGAGAAAAATCAGTAAAATAAGGAGTTGGTTCTTCAAAAAGATCAGTAAAATTGACAAACCTCTAGCAAATTTGACAAAGAAAAAAGAGTGAAGACAAATTTTCAATATCAAGAGTGAACTAGTATATATCATTCCAGGTTCTTGCAGACATTAAAAAGATGATAAGAGAATATTAAAAGCAATTCTACACAAATACATCTGCCAATTTATATGAGATGGGCCAATTCCTTGAAAAACATAACCTATCACCACTCACCCAATGTGAAATAGATAATTTGAATAGCCTTATAACTATTAAGGAAATTTAGTTTATAATTGTAAAACTCCCCAGAAAGCATTTTCACTGAAGGACTCTAACAAACATTTACAAAAGAATTAACACCAGTGCTACACAATCTCTTCCAGAAAATAGAAAGGGAGAAAACATTTCCCAATTCATTTTATGAAGATAGTATTACCCTGATATGAAACCAGATAATGGCATCTGGTTTCGCATCAGATGAAGAAAGATGAAGAAGATGACAGACAAATAAGGAATATGGCAGACTAATATCCCTCATGAATATGGGAGAAAAAATCCTGAATAAAATATTAGCAAATAGGGATTCCCTGGTGGCGCAGTGGTTGAGAGTCCGCCTGCCGATGCTGGGGACACAGGTTCGTGCCCCGGTCCGGGAAGATCCCACATGCCGTGGAGCGGCTGGGTCCGTGAGCCATGGCCGCTGAGCCTGCGCGTCCGGAGCCTGTGCTCCGCAACGGCAGAGGCCACAACAGTGAGAGGTCCGCGTACCGCAAAATAAATAAATAAATAAATAAAAAATTAGCAAATAAAATTCAGTAGCATGAATTTTACAAGTAGAATTATACACTATGACGAAACAGGGTTTCTTTAGGGATGCAAGGTTGGTTTGATATATGGAAATCAATCAATGTTATCACCATATTGACAAACTAAAGAAGAAAAACCACACATTCATATCAATCAATACCAGAAAAAAATAATTTGACAAAATCAAAACCCATTTATGACAAAACAAGGACAAAAAAACTCTCAGAAACCTTGGAATAGAATTCTGCCTCAACTTGATAAGGAGAATCTACAAAAACCCTATACGTTATATTATACTTATTGGTGAAAGAGTGAATGCTTTTCTCTAAGTGCTGGAACAAGGCAAGAAAATCTTCTCTCATTTCTAGTCAGTGCAGTAAGGGAATAAAAGGAAACAAAACTGTTTCTAATTGAAGATGACATGATTGTCTATGTAGGAGTTCAGCAAGGTTGCAGGACACAAAGCATAAAAATAAACATATAAAGGCAATTGCATTGGACTTCCCTGGTGGTGCAGTGGTTAAGAATCTGCCTGCCAATGCAGGGGACACGGGTTTGAGCCCTGGTCCGGGAAGATACCACATGCCGCAGAGCAACTAAGCTTGTGTGCCACAACTACTGAGCCTGTGCTCTAGAGCCCGTGAGCCACTACTGAGCCCGTGTGTCACAACTGCCAAAGCCTGCACACCTAGAGCTGGTGTTTCTCAACAAGAGAAGCCACCACAATGAGAAGCCTGTGCACCGCAACAAAGAATAGCCCCTGCTCGCCACAACTAGAGAAAGCCCGCACATAGCAACGAAGACCCAACACAGCAAAAAAAAAAAAAAAAAAGCAATTGCATTTTTATACATTAGCAGTGAATACATGAACAACAAAATTAAAAATACAATATCATTTACAGTCGAGCCTTCTTTGTAAATTAAGTTCAGACATTTAGAGTCATGTCTGATAGACTACATGTGGGCGTGAGAGGAGGGGTGAGTGGAGACACCCAGTGGAAACCAGACAGCAGGCAAGAATATCTGCGCTTGTGAGAGAAAAGAGAAACACTACAAATGAGAAAAAACTCAGATGGTAGAGGGCAGAATCAGCGGCAGAAACTTGAGTGGAAGGTTACGTACCACAGCACAGCTCTGGCCTGCATGGGAACCTATCCTACATACCTAAAGCCTGGGAGCGCCCATCCATCTCTGGGAAGGGAGGACAGAAAGAAGTGTAAACACTAGGAGTCGAAACAACATTTCTGCGGGAACCCTCAGCAAGGGTGGACCGGAAGAGGAGAAAGGCCATTTCCTCCTTGGCTGGGAGAGAGGTGGTGAGGGGAGGTGATGAAGCCCTATTACTGGGCCAATCAGCATCATGGTGGAGCCCTAAGTTCAGTGTTAGTGTAACAAGCGTCACAGGTGGGCAGTGATGGAGCACGCACTGGTGGAGGCTGAGATAGAATACACACCCAAATGGTATGGCCAGCCCAGGGCAGACACCATAGGGGACGGGAAACAGCACTGAGAAGGATGGCCCAAAGATCGCTGAGGTGGAGGGACAGCAGAGGGGCAGGCAGCGGTGGGGGAAGTTGAGTGAGTGTTATATCTGGCATCTTACCTATTTAGGACTCTAAGAGAAAGACACAAAAATGGCAAAGGGCCAAGGAGTGCTCTTGGACACTGGACTTGGGTCCAAAGAGCATCGTGTTTTTATCCTTGCAACCTTCAGCAAAACGGGCCAGGAGTGGGCTTTGCGGATATGCCCACACTTTCCAAATTGTTTTCCTTCTCTGACCTTGAAATTTTGCTATTAGTATCATTACTGTGCAGAAAGAACTCCTGCTACACTGGGATTCACCTTTTTACTAAAAAAAAAATACAAAGTATTATATTTTAATAAAGTCCCAAGCTGACCGTTGCCAGGGATGTCATTTACCATGGCACTCAGCTGGAACTTAGATAAATAATAATAATTTTTTAAGTTTGTAAATCATATTGAACTTGGCTTAATAGGCCCTCTCTCCAAACCTCTGAAAGGATGGCTCATAAAAAGCTAATTAGTTTATACAGACTGTCAAGGTTCATGGAGGACAGCTGGCCTCTGATGCCTCATCTGTGATTACAGGCAGCTACAAGATCATAAAATCGAGCTCTGAACTCACGTCAAGGTATTCAGTGATCTCACGCTGGACACTGTGCCAAAGCAGAAGAGCTGAACTATAAATGCCTGCCTGTACTCCTGTTGGAATCTCCCAACAGGCGAAGACATTTAGGACTGGCATTCATCGGCCCCTAATTCCTATTAAAGTAAAACCATTGACCTTACAAATCCATGTTCATAATTAATATTTGTGATGGGGTCCGATTGCAGGCCTATTCAATATGGCTACTGTCGTAAGCTGCAGAGATAGCTTCTAGAGAAGGGATTTGAATCAGTATTAACTTGTCTAAGTTCGGCTATTAAACAGTCCAATTATGGACAGTTGCAGCTGGTTTTCAATTATCATTGGTTTCACCATGATGATCACTGGTTACGGCTTTTTAAGAGGATTTCTTCAGTGTTTTCAAATTCCCAGTGCCTTCTTCTCTATGCTGTTCCCTTATTCTAACTTTCTTGGACTCTTCTCTCTCCTGTAGCTCAAACAATGCCTCATGCCCTTAATATAGTAAACCACATTAACAGGTGGTTTTTATTTGGCCTCTTTGGCTTTCAGAGACAGAGACATAGTCATCTCAGGGCAGAGTGGAGACACAAGTACAGAGATCAGCAGGAAACCAGGACCACTCAGGAACTGAGGCCACAGTTCCCATCAGGGCCCACTTAAGACTCTGTTCCCTCTGGTCACATCTGTTTCTCCCTGGAACCAGCTGCCTCCTCTCAGTCTGCTGACCAAGCCCTTATACTGTGATTTGCATGTGTCACAGAAGTTTTACCTGCAACCCTCACCCTCCAGTGTGGTCCCTCAGTACTCAGACAGGAAGCCAACTGGCCTACGTGGTCTTTTCTACCCAGGTAGCAGGTCACAGGCTGGAACTCGCCAACTCATCAGAGTCAGATGTCCACTCCAGGTCCAATCGCAGTCAGGCAAGGGGGCTGGGTCATGTGGCCTGGAATCTGGCCACCAGGGGCAGTGAGTGTGAAAGTACCATAAACATGCTGGCATCACACTTGTCAATAAGGCCATAGATTGGGAGTCCTTTACGCGCCGATGTCTTTGAGCTTGGAGCTGGAAGGGTGCCTGTGCCTTTTGAATTGTTTCTCCAGCAAAAGCAAAGGCTTTGTTTTTGTTTTGTATGTTTCCTGATTTGTTATATAAGGAGCTCTGGACTTTGGGCTTCAGTTGGGCCCATTGTCTTTGGCTGAGCTGGACAGAGTCAGGGACACTGACATAGAGATGAATGAAGCTAAGAGTGTCCTCAGGGACTGAGGCCAGGAACTTGACCTCAGGGGCACTGTGCCCACTCCCACTGAGTCCACCAGGCATGGGATGAAGCAGAACAAAATGATGGCAAAACAGAACAGTGGTTAACAGGGAGCAGTAGAAAACAGTGCACTGGGGAGTCCTCCTGCAGAACAGAATCACCCTCAAAATCGGGACACCTGGCAACATTTTTCTGGCAGGAATATCAGGACTGCTCCAGGAAAGTCCAGTGATTGCTGTGTGCTCCCATTTTCCTCCCTTTTGAATCAGAATTTATTGTGTTTTTCCTTTCCCTGGAAGGTGTGTAGGGGAAGATAAATTATCTTTTTAGTTCACAGTTCTCTGGATCAAGAGGAGCTGTGTCCAGACCTGAGGAGGATCACAAAATCTTGGCTTCAAGCTAGATGCCATGACTGGATACCACTTTTGGGAGTCCCAGGATGCAGTGAGCATATTTTGCCTGAAGAGGGATGTGAATAACTGTGGCCTAAGAGTAGTGATAGAATGACTGCACTGATGACCCTAACTTGTCACCTCTCTGTGCCCTTTGGTACTTTGCTCCCACTCTGGGCTTGGCCATGTGACTAGTTTACCTAGTGGGACAGTAACAAATTGTCCCAAGTAGCTGCTTGCAAAAGTCCTTGCACATTTCTGTGCTTTTAAGCTTCTCTGCAATCAGCACAGGAATATATATGCTCTGGCTAGCCTGCTGACACGCCTAAGATTACATTACTCTAGACCAGCCAGCCTACAGCCTGCCCATCAGCTGTCTGCAGACACCTGAATGAGCCCAGTTGGCATCAGCTGAGTCTGACTCAGATTAGCACAACTGCCCAATCAACAGGCAGACTCATGAGAAAGAATGAATGGCTCTTGTTCAATGATCCTAAGTTTTGCAGTGATTGTTGGACAGCAACACTTAACTGAGATGTCAACTTTACCATTTGGAATGACAACTTCTTTACTACCATGTTCTGAGCAAATTATACAATCTGACTGAACTTCAGTCTCTCCTTCTATAAAATAGGGTTAATGAGAATGCCTATTTCAGAGGATTGTTGTAAAAAGTAAATGTTGTAGTGTGTGTAAAATACCTACTACAGTGCCTGCTATGTAGTATGGGCTCAATAAATGTTAGTGAATTTTCAGTGCTGTGTGTAAGTTGTTTCCTGTATAAGGATATATGATCAAGGGGACAACTTAGGGGTTAAAATCCACCTCTTTCCCTACTTACCAAGTAACGTGCTCTGGTGCAGGACAGTGTCTGTCTGAAAGAAGGGGCAGCTGTTTCTAATTGGCACTGTTACCATATGGGCTGGCAACAGTCCTGCTATTATTATTAATTTTATTGTTCACTTTTCATCTTGTTTTAGTATACTGTCATTTACTCAGAATCCCAGGAGACTTGAAATTCCTGCATTCAAGGGCATCTCTCAAGCTCTCTCTCAGGGCCAGCACTCAAGTTTTCCACATCCCTCCTGCTGGGGTAATTAACTTGATCCAGTTTATCAGGACCTTCTCAGTTTTGGCAGTGAAAGTCCCACAGCCTAGGAATCTCTCAGTCCCAGGCAAGCCTCCCTCCTTGAATGCCCCTTACTCTTCATCCTTATTGATGGAGAACAGCCCACACTACCCACTGGTTCTCCCTTAAGCCTTAGTTTTACCTGGAGCATGACTTCACCTTCACTAGAGTCTTCTCATCGAGAAGGTCAGGGTCACTGGTGGAGAGCTTCCTACCTCCAGTCACCTACCTCCAGTGACCTCCAGTCAGCCCCTGTTGTGGGGATTTACCTGGGACCCTCTCCCTCTTCCTCCTCCTTGACTGACCACCCCTTGCTCCCAAGCTCCTTCCCCTGCACTGTGGCTCTAGTCCCTCCTCCAGCCATCCCTTGTGACCATGTGTGACCACACTCACAGGGTCTCCAGCTGCCGCCAAAGAACCCAGTCCAGCCAGGCTCCTGTGGAGAGGTCTGGGATACCAGGATTAAGCATAGAATGTGATGGAGGAGAAGTGAGCAGTAGAATCTTTATGATGAGATGGGCCATCCAAAACTCACCAAGGCTACAATGCCACATGGCCTGAGAGAAGTTAAAACCAACAACAACAAAAGGTCACGTGGCAGGGGATACACAGACAGACAGTTTCAGCAACACTGAGAGCCACTTTCGGGTGGACCAAGAAAGAGGATAATTAACAAGAAGAAAAAAGTGGAAAGATTTGTTATAGCCAAGAGAAAAAATTCAGGGCAAAGACCCCAAACTCATGGGCAGCAGAGAACCAGGGAAGCTCCTTATTCTCCCTCTGGCAGAGCAGCTCCACCCTAGAAAGTGTGGCGGCAGGAGTGCTGTGTTCTCTTCTCAGTGAGGTTAGGGCTTTGTGCTCCCAGCTCCCGGTGCCCAAGGATGACCTGATGGCTCCTGTCTACCCCCACTGGAGCTGAGGTCTGCCTCCTGAGCTGCTCAGCCCTCAGCAGACAGAAGGGAGATATAAAACGTGTGAAAGGGGAAAATTGGAGTGAATGCAGTGCCCGTGGAGGGATAACCAAGAAAGGACCCCATTATGCCCCCAACCCCACACCCATCACCGTCAAGGCTGGCAGCTGCCAAGCTGGCAGAAGAAAGAGAACCAAGGAATAGAGACGATCAACACTTCAATTCCAGAGTGATGGATACATCAGGCCTGCCTTTCTCCCAGCCTGCCTCGCGAGCCCCTCCAGCAGCAGCAGAATCAGGACCATAGGTGCGGTCCAATAAGCCTTGCTGCTTCTGGGGACTACAAAGGGAACTTTTCATTGTCACCCCCCTCCCCGTCCCCCCAGTGATCAAAAGCATCAACTTGACCAGATCTTCTGTCTTATTTACTGGTTGTTGTGCCTTCAGCCCTCAATTTTTTTCAACTTTAAAATAACTTCTGTATCGTTCTCAAATCACATCTTGCCTACAGCTGGAAACGCTTAGATCACAGTCACTGTAGTGAGGGGGAGACATTGCCATAGGGATGGAGGCCTGAAGCCTGCAGAGAAGGGGACAGGGGAGGGGACTCTGCCACAGGCTGCAGACAGGGGTGGGAGTCTCCTCCAGTCCTTACTTCCCAGTCTAATCTGAACCCCACCATCCGCTCGAAAATTGGGCAATCACAGATCATAACAGCAGAAACATTTGACAACACAATCTCAACCTGTCACTGAAAATAGGACACATCTGTTTATTTTATTTTATTTTTTACTTACTGTCTATGAACTAAACCATAAACATAAAATCCTGACTCCTATGTTTATATAAGAAAGGTATTTTAAGCAAAGTTGCCCATGGCAGTGTAATTTTTTTTAAATGGGAAAATCTTGTAAACAACTCAAATATACAAAACCCGTAGCATGATTAAGTAAACTATGATACAAGTATATGATATATAATTATGCCTACATTTAAGTAGTATGTTTTTAATCTGTTTCAATCTGCTTGGAAAATGTTCTGTGCAAAGAAAAAAATAAAAAAAGGCTCTGAACCATACATACTATATCCAAATTAATAAGACCTATGTATCTAGACATGAATAAAAACAGGCCGGCAGGGCTTTAGGAGTGTGCGTATACTGTTTGACTCTTTATTCTTTTTAGTAATTTTCACATGTATTTGAATGAATAGATGCTGGTTCCTGTTTCTGCTAGATTCCGACTCTGTGTGTGAGTTATGTGGCTACTTCCCCAAGGCAGTAGCCCACACTGTAGATTCCAGAGCTAAGTCTACACCTGATTCTCTGCAGGCCCTGCTATGCACTGACCTCTGGCTGAGGCCAAGTGAATGCTCAGAGAGCAGGGTGGGACACCACTCTCTGGCCCTCAGGAATGAGCCCCGCGGCAACCAACTTGGAACGCAAAGGCGCCTCCGTGGTGAGGCTGACACAGACGGCCCCTCTGCTTGCCAGGACCACAGGTCAGAGAGCCGTGGGGCAGGACAGACTGAAGATGGCTGTGTCCGGTGCCAGTGATCCCGAGGTTGCTGGATGGGGCAGTGAGGCCTGGATGTGACCGTTGCCTGGTATCCACGTGGTACTCAGCCAAAGACCTCTTTTATGGCTTTTTGCCACTGCCATAAATTACCTAAATACTTATTTACTTACATTTTTCTTTAAATGTCTTTAAATTTTTCTTTAAGTTTTAAAAACTTCATTGAATTTATTTAAAAAGAAAACTGAAAAGCCAGCAATATGTGCCTCAAATAGAGCGTAATCTAAATAAAATACAACAGAATGTTATTAAAATTCTAGTGCAATGCTGTTGCCTACGGAGGGCTATTGGGATAGCGCTTGCTCTTTGTCAAAAAGAGAGATTAGCAAGTGTTTGAGGGTACTGAAGACATCTTGAGCCTCCCAAATTGCACCTCTCTCCTTGACATAATCAGAAAGATTAAAAAGTTAAAAGGGAATGGATTAGCACGGGATTCAACTTTCTTTAACACTATGTCCGGGTACCATGGAAATCTTCTACTGCCAGTGACATATGCCTCAAACACCGGACAATCGGCAGAGGGGAAAGAAGGCAGCACTTGGAGTCTGAGGGTCTGGAATTGAGTGACAGGGCTGGTCTGTCCTTAGCTTGGTAACCTGGAGCAGTTACTTAATTTCTCTAAGTCCCAATGTCCTTATTTGCAAAACCGAATCATAATAGCTGACCTACTTTTTCCACAGGGTTGGTGTGAGGCTTGGATGTAATTTTGTGTGTGCAGGAGCTGGCGCACGTGTGTGTGTGTGTGTGTGTGTGTGTGTGTGTGTGTGTTTATAATAAAAGGGCACATGGTCTGCGGCAATCTGAAAGTATATCTTGCAACGAATAGGTTACTCCACAGGGATAAATGATAGCTAACGTTTACAGAGTTCTGCACAATTCACAAACGACTTTCCCCTGCATTGGTTAACTGGTTGTCCCCAGACTGCCACATAACCAAACAACACAGGCAACGTAGCTTGGTGGTGCAAGTGGGTGACGGCATCAAGCCTTCAGAACAAACTCCAAGGTTACTTTTCTTCTTTCCTTAACATCATCATCACAGATTTTAATCACACCGTTGTAATCAACCTAAAATGAATAAAACACGGCTATTGATGATAATGAGAATTATTATTACTCTGATTACTCTCACTACTACCCTTGCTAGGATCATCAGAGCTGATACACTGGACATCTCCTGGCTGCCAGCGCTCTTGCATTAGTATCTCATTTAATCCATGCATTAACCCAGGAATAGGTACTGTGTTTACCTCCATTTTAAATATAAGGAAACTGCCCCTCAGAGGAGTTCAGTACCTTATCTAAGACCATATAGCTGGTCAAAGGCAGAGGCTAACTGTGAAACCACGTGCGTCTGCTCAGAGCCTGGGACTGCTCACAACCAGGATTCCTTTTTCGCTATAAGACACCATCGCTCTACAAACCCCCAGGGAGGATCTCTGCCATTGGGCAGCTTTGGGGCCCAAAGCACAAACAAGGGCCCTGGGTGAGTCCAAAGGCAAGGAGGCAGATAGATGGGCAGATGCTGCACGGAACAGGGAGGACCCATGGAGACAACCGTGGAGGAAAAAGCACCTTCTGCTACAACCGGTTAATCAAACCAGGCCAAATCATGCCCCAGGCAATTTTCTGGGCAGCCTTCAGAGAGTCACCCAGGCTGGGAAGTCAACTGTGCCTGATCATTCTGTGTAGCCCTGTGCTCCCCAAAGATAAGTCCAGACTGGCCCAGTGTAGACAAATGAGCAGTTCTATTACTTCTGAAAGGCAATCTAATTCCCTTCAAATTTAAAAGTTTCCACGGTTTCCTAACAGGCCTCAGTGGGGCTCATGTAGAAATGAATAAGCTCACGGTGTGCCCAGCTTGCTTTCATTACCATTTTTTTTGCCAAGCAGTGGATAGAATTTGCATTATGACTCAAGGATTTTTCTGTATGTGATTCTCTAAGATCATGTCCACTGAGCTCAGACACCGGGTTGAGAACTGAGTCAGGTCTCATGGACTTGACTGAGGTCTGAGGGAGGTTTCACTGACTGAGAGAGAGCACCTCTGCTAATCAGCTGGGTCAGGAATCAAACGCAAATATCACAGGGAAAGGGAATTCACAGCAAGGATGAAAGCCCTGGGCTCCAATCCCAGCCCCACGGCTAGCCTGCTCTGGGACACTGAGTAACTTTCTTGGGCTCCCTATGAGTCAGTGATCTCCTCTATGAAAGGAGAAGAGAGAAGGATCATGAAAAGTAAACTCAAATCTACAAAACTTCTACTATATCTTGAATCTTTGCAACATGCATCCTAGACATTCTTTAAATTTAATCAACACAGCAACCCTGGGAAGCTTATACCTTTATTCCACAGATGAAAAGAGTGAGACTACTGTAATTGGTGAATCCATCTTATTGCCATGAGACCACACCATGAGAATGAGCCATACAGGGTCAGGGAATGAGAGATGTGTGTGAATGCGACCGCAAATGCACACAACTTCTCTGGAAAGCATTTTAACAGGTTTCAGAACTTAAAAATATTTGAACGATTAATTCCAATTCTGAAATCCATCCAAATGATAGAATCAGAAATGTAGACACATATTGTAATAAAAAAGACTTGAAATAGATAAACTGCCAGTCATCTGACACCAGTCTGAATGGCCATCATCAAAAAGTCTACAAGTGATAAATGCTGGAGCGGGTGTGGAGAAAAGGGAACCCTTGTGCACTGCTGGTGGGAATGTAAATTGGTACAACCATTATGGAGAACAGTATGGAGGTTCCTCAAAAAATTAAAAAAACGAACCACCATAGGATCCAGCGATCTCACTTCTGGGTATATACCCAAAGGAAATGAAATCAGGGTCTTGAAGAGATTATCTGCCTTCCCATGTTCATTGCAGCATTATTCACAATAGCCAAGATATGGAAACTTCCTGTCTGTCAATGGATGAATGAATAAAGGAGATGTATACAGACATTATTCAGCCATGAGAAAGAAGGACATCCTGCCCTTTGTGACAATATGGATGGACCTTGAGGGCAGCATGCTAAGTGAAATGTCAGACAGAGAATGATAAATACTGTATGATATCACTTATATGTGAACAGTGAAAAAGCTGAACTCATAGAAACAGACAGCAGAATGGTGGTTACCAGGGGTTGTGGTGGAGAAACGTGGAGATGTCAGTCAAAGGGTACAAACTTCAAGTTATGAGTTTGGGAGATCTAATGTTCAGCATGGTGATTAGAGTTAATAATATTATATTATATGGGCTTCCCTGGTGGCGCAGTGGTGGAGAGTCCGCCTACCAATGCAGGGGACACGGGTTTGTGCCCCGGTCCAGGAGGATCCCACATGCTGTGGAGCGGCTGGGCCCGTGAGTCATGGCCGCTGAGTCTGCACGTCTGGAGCCTGTGCTCCACAATGGGAGAGGCCACAGCAGTGAGAGGCCCGCGTACCGCAAAAAAAAATAATAATAAATAAATTTTATTATATTATATTAGATACTTGAAAATTGCTAAGAGAGTAGACCTAAAATATTGTCACCACAAAAAGAAGTGGTAATTATGTGAGGAGATGGAGGTGTTAGGTAACACTATGCAGTGGTAATCATTTTGCAGCATATAAGTGTATCAAGTCAACACGTTGTATGCCTTAAACTTACACAATGCTATATGTCAATTATATCTCAATAAAGCTGGAAAAAAATAAAAGAATGGTAAACTATAGAATATTCATTGAGTTGGAAATCATGCAGCCATTTAATGAGATGCAGAAGAGTATTTAATAAAATGGTTTATATTCATTAGTAGGAAAAATAAGTTATAATATTGAATATAAAGTGTATCACTATTTTTGGATTAAAACAGAGTAGCAAAATGACTGGAAAGAAATACACTAAAATGTTAACAGAGACTCTCTCTGGGGGTAAGAAGATTTCACATTTTCTACAATAAGCACATTGTCGTAAGCAGGAGATATATAACAAAAGCTATTTTATATCCCTGAATTTTGTATTTATCCACAAAATTCAATCATGATTTTTATTTAAATGAGTGATATTTTAGGTAGGAAATTTTTCTTAAAAAGTTTTTAAAGAGGGAAAATCTCAAGAGAAACCACACAGAGCAAAAGTGATACGGGTGGAACCATCCCCCCATGAGCTTATAGCTCATCTCACTGGCTAAGCTGGAAATAAAGACCACTGGGATGAGGGTGGAAAAACTGACACACAATACCAGAGCAGTTGATAAGGGGGGGACCAAAAGCTGCAGTTGACTTCAAGAAGTGATGGAGCTGGCAGATACGAATTTTTCAATTTTATGAGAACGATAGGGATCTGAAATAACTCTTCAGTATTTTATTTTTAAGATAAATGTTTTAAGATAAATGTTCTTTGCAGCATGCATGGCTGGTTAGTGTTTGTGTCCTGTCTCAGAGCCAATCATAAATAACACTGAGAAAAATAGCTTTGACCATTCTAAAAAGCACCTTTACTTTTTACCCATAAGAACTTGGAAGATTATATTTTGATGCATTTAGCTAGATTTTTTTTTTTAAACGTAGCTGCCAATATCAGGCGGAGTGTAGAGATTGTCTTCAGATGGAAATAACTGCTCAGGGCTTCGCTTAGAAGCAAACCTTAGTTTCAAGAGGTGTCAGAACACCTGCGGTCACATCTGATGGTGTGAATACAATTTCAAGTTTAAAAGTATTTGATGGATTTAGAATTGAAGGAAATCCTTTGGTCAATCTTCAGGTGAAATGATTAACTGTCCTTCAGGTCGACAACCGAGGAAGGTAAGTGGTTGTAATCCAAACTTTCAAATAGCAGATTTGTTTGAATTTTTTTTTCCATTTTAGTCTTTACATTAGAGTTTATAAGTTTACTGTAGAACAGCTTGTTCAACGACCTCAGTTTCCTAGTACACTACTGGATGAGAACAGGGCTACACTGAGGCGGACCCAACGAATAAACAGACACATCCCTCACTTTTAAAGTGTTAGCCTCACTACCTTACAGTGACTTAAAAGCATCTGTTTACTTCCCATTTAATATGTCATTAGTTTTTTCTCTTGTATCTTAAAGAGGGGTCACATACTTGAATGGAAAGATGAATAAAGGACCTGCACATGCTCAGTCTAATGAGGGAAGCCGCAACACAACTCTGTATTTCAGATCTAATTCGTCAAGATAAACCAGAATCCTGCAGGTTTTATGCAAACTTTCCCAACTTCTAAATGCTGTCTCTATTTCATTTTTTAAAGCACACAGTGCATGCCAGTCCAAACATTCCCATGACCCAAACATTTTTGCTAGTGTTTGTTTTAAAATCTCATTTCCATGGGGTTGGTGAGAATTGCTGATTAACCTCAGTATAGTTATGTCCAAGAAGGGGATGAGTTGGAATATTCCCAGGCTGGTAAAGAAGGTCTGGGGAAGACACCTCATCTACTGTGGAAAAGACAGCATGGGATTCACACTGCCAAGTGGCCTTTGGTTGAGCTGGGACCTCTGAGGATCGCTGGAAGATGTATGGAAATGTCCCAACTCTAAACACCATGGAAGTCACAGTTAGGTACCCTTGGTGGTTATCATTCTACATAAAATAAAGACTAAGCCTTCTTCTGAGAGTCTAGAGCATCTCCCCCATGCTCTGCGAGAATGCTTATGGGTTTGTCTTCACATAAGGCTGAATTTCCCCATTTAACTCACCCCCTCACTCCTTACTTTATAATGTTCTGTAATGAAAAACAGGACTTCACAGAGCTTATCTCTTAGAAGTGTGAAAGAGCCATTTTTTTCTGCCCAAGTAGCTCATAATGTAACAGACAAACTGTCAGAAAAACTAGACTTCATCATGGTAAAAACCTCAGCCTGGCACCCATCAATCATAAAGCAATCTTCCAGAAATCTTGAAAACCTTCATTAAATTTCCTGTCTTTCTTCTGACAGTTATAAAATGTTAACAATATCACTCATGATGTAAGCATCTTCAGAAATTCTTTGACCAACCCCTCCCCGCCCCGCCCCGCCATCACCCATCCCCTTTTCTTTGCCAAAATCTATGGAAACCTGAGACACAGGCATCTTCTTTCACACACCCCTCCTGGGATCTGGCCCTTGCAGGAGGTTAGAGGAGGAAGCAGTGGTCATCTTGATGACAATGAGAAGGCTCTCTAGCTGCAAGGGCAAATGGCACTGCCTCCAGATTCCTCCTCTAAAAGCCACACCCATTTTGAAGCTCAAGGGCACAAGTCTGTCCTACCCTGAGCAAATAACTCCCGATCCTTTTTGCTTTCCTTTTTCTCTTGTCAATCTACCAAGTTACAAGTCTTCACCTGTTCATGATATGTGGGCAGTGGGGACAGTGGGTTATACATCTTCTCGTGTCGATGAGAAGATACAGAATTTTCCCTCTTTCTAGAGGGAAAATTCCCCCACAGGCCTTGCTGACCCAGCTTTTCCAACTCCAGAGGCCACTTCAGCAATATACCATCTCTCACAACAAGAAGATATAAGGGTCTTGCATTGCAGGCAACACCAAGGAGAAAAACCATAAGGAGACACAGAATCCACACCACGAATCAGAAGAAGCACACAGCTTTGAAAGCACAAGCTGATCTGTGAGAGCCACAGGTGGTGACAAGAGCAATGAAGCCCAAGCCTGGGTTTCGTGGAGGTGTCCCGACTTGTCTCCCAAATGAGCAGAGCCCAACCATGCTAAGCTCTCATCTCACCTGCAAAAGGAACCGGTGCATCTTTATCCAGGGCGACAAGTGGTGGGTCCAAAATGACTGTGTCGTTGTTCTCTGTTATGACCCCGTGATACGAAGTCTCAATCCATGGCTTGTGCTTGTTCACTGGAAAACAATGGAAACAAAAAGATTGACTTTTAAGATCATTATTTGAATCCATAATAATATTATGAATATTGCCCAAATCCCATTATTTCTATTTCTAGATGCCCAGTATAGATATTTTAAAAAATTAATCAAAAGCTTTAATTCTTAAACGCTACTATCTATTCAGAGATGTTTCAGAGTTAAAATCCATTATCAATCAACAAACTAGCAGATTACAACTGCATGCTGGGATTTCTGACCTCAATCTTATCCAATCCATTATTAGGAGCTGTTACTAAATTTTATATACATGTATATGGATAAGTACCAACAAATGTGTAAATATACAACAAACATTTTAATATTTTCTGATCCATTAAAGACTGAGTCTATCTAAATGGTCTAAATTATATAGCATTTTAAGTTGCTCTTCAATAATTTGATCAGCTGAATGATATACTCTACAATGTACAATTAATACACTTAAAATGCATATCATATATATATTACTAGTTGAGGTGCCCCGCCCCAAAAGATGGATTGGAGTCCTAACCTCCAGTACCTTACAATGTGACTTTATTTGAAGATAGGGTCTTTACAGAGGTAATCAAGTTAAAATGAGGTTATTACGGTGGGCCCTAATCCAAAATGACTGGTGTCCTTATAAAAAGGGGAAATTTAGCCACAGAGACAGACACGCACACAGGGAGAGCGCCACGTGAAGAGTGAAGTTGTGCGGTCACAAGCCAAGGAACTACCAAAATCTACAAGAGAGACCTTCAGAGCAAACATGGTCCTGCTGACAATCTGATTTCAGACTTTTGGCCTCCAGAACTGTGAGTCAATATTCCTGCTGTTTTAAGCCACCCAGTTTGTGGTACTTTGTTATGAGCAAATGAATACAAGATAACTTAAAGTCAACCAGCACTAAGACTTGTACCAGGATTGGTGTAACAGTCCTATGTGAAAATCTTATCTGGTGAATATCCTATTTCTGCAAATTCCAGCCCCTTGATTTGTCTCTGGCCCAGCTCTCCTATGTGAATGGCTGCAATGGTCTCTTGACTTGTCTTCCAGTAAGTAGTCTTGTCCCATTCCAATCCATCCTCCACACTGACATTAAGAGTGATCTTTCTAAAGTAGTAATCTAATTCTTCAACCGGGAGCTCCTTGGTTTGTCCTTTTATTCCCCCAGAGGAATCTGGATGCAGAGTAGCTGCTTTCGAAATAAAATGACAGATTATAGGGAGCCCTAGAATAATCAAAGCTGTCCTAATGCTAATCCTCACAACCTGCTTCACAGTTTAAGAGACATTGTCACATATGTAATGCTCCCCCCAGCAACCTGAGAGGTAGGTGTGATCATTATGGAAATGACAAAGAAACTACTTTCACAAGGGGTGACTTTCCCAAGATGGCCACAGGGTTAATAACTAACAATGGTGAAAACCCAAAACTCTTTCCTACATCATGATATCCAAAAAGTGCCCCCCCACACACTCATCATAATATATGTAATACACATTACACTATATAACCCACATTATAATATATATTATACACACAATACATAGTACATATTGTTTCAATAGCCATGGCAAAGCAAAAACTTACACATAGATTTGAGAACAGATCTGTGGCAGTGGCTCTGTCCCCTTCCCACTTCATCATGCTTTGAAAGGTCAGTTAAGAGCTGTTCCAGGATTGGTGGTAGGCTCAACCTGGGCCACTGTTTTGCCCTTTGTCACCCATTCCACGGCAACCATGAACTAACCGAGGGGCAGTTTAACGGGGCATGGACATATGCGTTGCTATTCTCAGTTGTTGGCCTCTGAGACCTATTTCTGATGATTGAATCATGCCCAGGGTAGAGAGTCCGTTGCCTAGAGCAGGTCTTAATGGGGCAGCAGGCTCAGCCATGCTCACTTGTTGGCATTCAAACTAGTGCTTCATTACGGACCCTGGAAGAATTACAGCCACTCTGGGTTGTCCCCACACTCCTTTGCTCTTTTATTAGCCATCAACACAAATGCAATGTAAATAATTTGCGACTGTTGGGAAAAATAATTAACCTTTTTTTCCTTTAATTAAACCTAGGGGCCTATTCATTAGAAATGTGTACAGAAGATATACCAGGAGCTTACCCAGTGTTGCAGATTCATGCACCACTTGGCTCAGTGGCAGACAACGGAATCTAGAGTCACGGCTGCTGGGCTGTGGCCCTGGTTTAGTCACTTCAGGGCTGATTCAGTGCAAGTCAGTTGGCCACGCAGCATCTCAACTCCCTCAGCTATAAAATGGGGAAGATGACACCGCCCACAGGGTTGTCATGTCATTCAGATGTCCTCCACTGGCCACATAGCCCCTGCTCTTTCATTACCCCCCTGCTCTCTGGGCAGTGAAAGTGTCACAGGAAAGGTGCTCTGCAGACCCTGAAGTTAAGAAGTCGCGATTTCTGCATCATTAGTGGGGATTCTCCTCTCTATCACTACTATAGTTAGTTGAGTACCTACCACATATTAGGCATTTTACATTCATTCATTAATCCTCACAACAACCCCTCTAGATGAGACGTCGTATCTCATTGTACAGGTGAGGAACTGAGTCTCAGAGGGGTTTAGATATTCCCTTTTTGGTAAATAAAGAGGTTCATATTCCTAAAATTTCTTCATTTCTCTCTCACTTTCTAACTTCCTTCAGATCTATCTCAACTTTGCTTTGTCAAGGTTGATAAACATTAGCACTTTGATGAGTAACCCCAGTGAAATCTTCTTTGCTTTGTGTATAGGTCAAATCCTCAGGTTTGCAAACCAATAACTTAAATTTACATTATTTTGACTACGAGGATACCATTCATGGCTGAGCCAATTATCGTGCAAGGATTACTTTTCCTTCCTAGTGGTCCAACCATCATTCCAAGAACACCATTCCTTGTATAGAGACCAGTTGGATTCTTGATTCATTCATTCCATCAAATGGCTGGATCATCCTCCATTTTAACTTGCATTATATTTGGAACCAGCCTCCTTCATTTATTGTTTTTAACTTTTTATTTTATATTGGAGTATAGTTGATTAACAGTGTTGTGTTAGTTTCAGGTGTACAGCAAAGTGATCTAGTTATACATATACCTGTATCCATTCTTTTTCAAATTCTTTTCCCATTTAGGTTGTGTCATAGTAATACTGAGCAGAGTTCCGTGTGCTATACAGTAGGTCCTGGTCGGTTATACATTTTAAATATAGCACTGTGTGTACTTGTCAATCCCAAACTCCCTGACTATCTCTCCCCACAACCTCACCCTTCTGCCCTGGTGACCATAAGTTTGTTCTCTAAGTCTGTGAGTCTGTTTCTATTTTGTTAATAAGTTCATTTCTATCATTTTTTTTAGATTCTGCATATAAGCAATATCATATTGTTTATTTTTTGTTTTCTGAACTTAATGATTGTTTTGATTGTCTTTTTATTTCTGATGAGTAATGAAACACAGAACTACTTCCCCACATCCCAACAATATTATAGCTTTTTAATCTTTCCATCTATTACTCATTCCTCATTTGTAAAATGGAGACACTTTCTTCATGGGAATATTGTAAAAACTGCATGATCATTTAGGCAAATCTAGTACTCCTGACATGACTAAGCATTCAAATACTCTGAAGTCCCCCTAGCTCATCTCACGCTTCTGAATGGTTGAAGTATAACCTTACATTCTCAGAGGTATTTAGCCCAGCTTCATTCATTCAACAAATATCTATGGAGTACTTAAAATGTGCAAAAACAGTCTAAACATCGGTGGTAAAATGGGGGAAAATGTCCCTGAAAAAAGCATTTGACAAAATTCAATATTCATTCATAATTAAATCTATCAACAAATGAGGAATAGAAGGAAACTTCTTCACTCAGATAAAGAGCTTTTATAAAAATCTATAGCTAACATCATACTTAATGATTGAAGAGTGAATATTTTCCCACTCAAGTTGGAAATGAAAAAGTAAAATTGTCTTTATTTTCAGAGAACATGATCATCAATGAAGCAAAATCTACAAAAGTACTACTAGAGCTAATAAATGAGTTGAGGAAAGTCACAGGATAGAAAGTCAATCTATAAAAATCAATTGTATTTCTATGTACTAGAAATAAACAATTGGAAATTTAAATTTATTAATATAATAGCATCAAAAAATGAAACATTTAGGAATAACTTTCAGAAAATACATGCAAGATCTGTAAATTCTCTAAGATATTGCTGAGAGAATTTAATGAAGACCTGGAGAGGTCTTAGTGGAGAGATAGTGTTCATGATTTGGTAGACTCAATATAGTTAAGATGTAAATTTTCCCCTAACTGATCTATAAGTGTCAATGCAACCCAAGTCAAAATAATAGCAGAATTTTTAAAATGGTTAAGCTAATTCTAAAATTTATATGAAAATGAAAAAGACCTGATATAGCCAAAACAATTTTGAAAAAGAAGAGCAAAGTTGGAGGACTTACACTACTTGATTTTAAGACTTATTATAAAGCTACTGTAATCAAGACAGTGTGATACTAACATAAAGATAGACATACAGGTCAATAGAAAGAATGAAGGGTACAGAAATAGACACACATACATATGGTCAATTTCTGACAAAGGTTCCAAGATAATTCAGTGGGGGAGAAGATAGTCCTTTGATTAAATGTTACTTTGGAACTTCAATCCTACTGCTCATCATACACAAAAATGTCTCTAAATAGATCATGATCTTAAATGTAGGAGTTAAAATTACAAAACCTTTAAAAGAAAGCATAGGAAAAAACTCTGAGTGTCCTTGGATTAGGTGAAGATTTATTAGAAGGGACAAAAACAAGCATGAATCATAAGAGATAAAATTGATTCATCAAATTATAAAAATTATAAATTTCTATTCTTGGAAAACAATTTTAAGAAAATATTTTAAAGTTACAGACTATGAGAAAATATTAAATAAGCATAGCTCATAAAGGACTTGAATCCAAAATTTATAAAGAACTCTTACAACACAAAAATAAGACAAATAATGTTTTTTTAAAAGGCAAAAATTTGAACACACTTGTCACCAGAGTAAATATATGAACAGCAAATAAGAACAAGAAAAGATGTTCAACATTAATAGTTATCAAAAATGTGTAAATTAAAGCCACTATGGGATATCACCATGTCACTACTAGAGTGGTTAAAATAAGACGGACAATACCAAGTTCTGATGAAGATGTGAAGCAACTGAAAGTCATCCATTGCTGGTAAGAATGTAAAATAATACAGTCACTTCGGAAACAGTTTAGCAATTTCTTATAAAATGGCTCAGCAGTTCCATTCCTAGGATTTATCCCAGAGAAATGAAAACATAAATTACACAAAAACCCTTGTAGGTAAATGTTCATAGACTCTTTATTCAGGATAGTGCCAAAGTGGAAACTAAAATGGCCATCAGCTAGTGAATGGATAAACAAATTGCAGTATGTCCATACAATGAACACCTACTCCGCACTGAAAAGAAATCAACTGATGCGTGCGACAAAATGGATGAATCTCCAAAGGATTTCACTGGTGAAATGAAAGAAGTCAGACACAAAAGACTTCATGCTGTTTGATGCCATTCATATGACATTCTAGAAAACGCCGAAGTATAAGGATAGATAACAGATCAGTAATTGCAAGGTCTGCTTGCAAAGGGGCACAAGGGAACTTTCTGGGTTGAAGGAACTGTTCTGTATCTTGATTGTGGTGATAGTTACACCTCTATGTGTCTTTGTTGAAACTTATCAATTTGCACATTTAAAAAGAGTGAATTGTATTGTGCGTAAATTATACTTGAATAAATATGGGACAAAATCAAAGTCCTTATCCTCAAGAGACTCTCAGACTAGAAAGGGATCCACGATACCAGTGTAGCAAGAGGTAGGTAAGAAGAGGAAAAGCAGACCGCTATGGAAAAAGAGAGAAGTACTCACCCCACCATGGTAATCCAGAATTACCTCCTGGAGAAAGTAGATTCTAAGTCCTGAGCAGTAAGAATTAAGCAGGGATACAAGATATGGAGGGTCCCAGGCAGAGGAACATTGCATGGGCAAGGGCCTGATGGTAAAGGCACCCTGCTACACCATGGGAGGGAATGTGAATAGTTATATTTGGTTGGAGACCATAGCTTGAGGGGCAAGGCCAGCTAAGAGGCTGGACTGATGGATATCATCTACATCACCCAGGGCTTATTGGCTTGCACAGAATCATCCAGGAACCATTTCCAAACTCTGGCTTCAAGAGACACTGGAGAACCATCTCCTTTCCAGAAAGAAGCAATAAGTATTGATGCTGGTGGCTCAGCTGTAATTTCCTATTTAATCTCTTCCCTTCCCTGACAAACGTTTTGCCTTTTTGTTCCAATAGACTGAGGCCAGTCAGCACACGCTTTGCTCCATTTGGTTGTAACTTCAGAACTGACTTTTCATCGGTTCTTCACGAGATAATGTCCCTGTTTGCTATACAACCCCTCTTGAGGCTGAACTCTGTCATATCATGCCCCCTTAGGAACTGCTTCTTGCCTCTGTCCTGTCTCCTTTCCATGATGTTTCAGCATCTGAAAAATGCCTGTGTCTTTGCACTCATATAGAGGAAATGCCAGTGTGATATTTCTGCTCCATTTATATAGAGAAATTAGGTCTTGCCCCTCAGTGCGCCTTTAACTAGAACACAGATGCATCCGCAGAACACGCCTTGGCTCTCGTCTCTCGGCTTCCACTCAATGCACCCACTGAAAAACTGCATTAACACTCAATCCAAGCAGCAGGGCCAAGGGGCTGATGATTCACCCTTTGAGTCTTTCTACCTACATCCTTCAATTAACCCTCTGGCCATTGCTGGCTCCTCAATCCTCAGAATTCTCCCTGGGTAAAAGTGAATTGTGAGTAAAAACATACCAGACTGATTGCAAAATGCTCCAGTGAGGTTAACTACATCCTAGGAAACGGGTCACTCTAGTGACTGTCAGGCTGTTCTTCTGCCTGCCATGCCCAGTTTCCCCTTCTGACTCCATCCGCTGGTAGAATTGCCTAGACCAGGGGGCATCCGTGGGTGGAGTAGGTTGGGTCAATTGGTTGGATCTTTAAACTTTCATTTAAGAGGCCGAGAAACTATAATGTATTTGGCGATGGGCACTTGAGGTGAAAATTCATAAGGAGTTGGGGCTGGCGTTCATGCAGTGATCACCCAACCCAACATTTAGACGGAGATGGAACGCTATTAAAATCCAAGAAAGCTAATCAGTCAGGAGACAGAGGATTTGGGAGCCGACATACAGAGAGAAGAGAAGTACCCCAAGCAGCTGCAGAAGATATAGAGGCTGGCCCCCCATCCTGTTCTCCAGTCCTGGCCCCGCTCACCCTTCACTGACTCGCCAGCCTGCCGTGGCTTGTCTGAGGCTCCCAAGTGAAGCCTTTCAATAATTCTTCCCCCAACCATCATTTTTTAAGTTTGCAGTAGTTTGAGTGGGTGTCTGTTCTTGCAATAAAATGACTCCTAACTACAATAATTGTCATAGCATTTCAAAAAGTATTTTTATTCCTTGCTTCGGAGTGAGGGTGGGATGGGATCTGTGTCTAGGTGGAGGTAAGCCTGCCTAAGGGCAAATCTGGTCCTGACTTCCCTGCCTAGGATCCATCAGAAGCTCTCCTGCTTCTCAAGGTTGATAAACATTAGCACTTTGATGAGTAACCCCAGTGAAATCTTCTTTGCTTTGTGTATAGGTCAAATCCTCAGGTTTGCAAACCAATAACTTAAATTTACATTATTTTGACTACGAGGATACCATTCATGGCTGAGCCAATTATCGTGCAAGGATTACTTTTCCTTCCTAGTGGTCCAACCATCATTCCAAGAACACCATTCCTTGTATAGAGACCAGTTGGATTCTTGATTCATTCATTCCATCAAATGGCTGGATCATCCTCCATTTTAACTTGCATTATATTTGGAACCAGCCTCCTTCATTTATTGTTTTTAACTTTTTATTTTATATTGGAGTATAGTTGATTAACAGTGTTGTGTTAGTTTCAGGTGTACAGCAAAGTGATCTAGTTATACATATACCTGTATCCATTCTTTTTCAAATTCTTTTCCCATTTAGGTTGTGTCATAGTAATACTGAGCAGAGTTCCGTGTGCTATACAGTAGGTCCTGGTCGGTTATACATTTTAAATATAGCACTGTGTGTACTTGTCAATCCCAAACTCCCTGACTATCTCTCCCCACAACCTCACCCTTCTGCCCTGGTGACCATAAGTTTGTTCTCTAAGTCTGTGAGTCTGTTTCTATTTTGTTAATAAGTTCATTTCTATCATTTTTTTTAGATTCTGCATATAAGCAATATCATATTGTTTATTTTTTGTTTTCTGAACTTAATGATTGTTTTGATTGTCTTTTTATTTCTGATGAGTAATGAAACACAGAACTACTTCCCCACATCCCAACAATATTATAGCTTTTTAATCTTTCCATCTATTACTCATTCCTCATTTGTAAAATGGAGACACTTTCTTCATGGGAATATTGTAAAAACTGCATGATCATTTAGGCAAATCTAGTACTCCTGACATGACTAAGCATTCAAATACTCTGAAGTCCCCCTAGCTCATCTCACGCTTCTGAATGGTTGAAGTATAACCTTACATTCTCAGAGGTATTTAGCCCAGCTTCATTCATTCAACAAATATCTATGGAGTACTTAAAATGTGCAAAAACAGTCTAAACATCGGTGGTAAAATGGGGGAAAATGTCCCTGAAAAAAGCATTTGACAAAATTCAATATTCATTCATAATTAAATCTATCAACAAATGAGGAATAGAAGGAAACTTCTTCACTCAGATAAAGAGCTTTTATAAAAATCTATAGCTAACATCATACTTAATGATTGAAGAGTGAATATTTTCCCACTCAAGTTGGAAATGAAAAAGTAAAATTGTCTTTATTTTCAGAGAACATGATCATCAATGAAGCAAAATCTACAAAAGTACTACTAGAGCTAATAAATGAGTTGAGGAAAGTCACAGGATAGAAAGTCAATCTATAAAAATCAATTGTATTTCTATGTACTAGAAATAAACAATTGGAAATTTAAATTTATTAATATAATAGCATCAAAAAATGAAACATTTAGGAATAACTTTCAGAAAATACATGCAAGATCTGTAAATTCTCTAAGATATTGCTGAGAGAATTTAATGAAGACCTGGAGAGGTCTTAGTGGAGAGATAGTGTTCATGATTTGGTAGACTCAATATAGTTAAGATGTAAATTTTCCCCTAACTGATCTATAAGTGTCAATGCAACCCAAGTCAAAATAATAGCAGAATTTTTAAAATGGTTAAGCTAATTCTAAAATTTATATGAAAATGAAAAAGACCTGATATAGCCAAAACAATTTTGAAAAAGAAGAGCAAAGTTGGAGGACTTACACTACTTGATTTTAAGACTTATTATAAAGCTACTGTAATCAAGACAGTGTGATACTAACATAAAGATAGACATACAGGTCAATAGAAAGAATGAAGGGTACAGAAATAGACACACATACATATGGTCAATTTCTGACAAAGGTTCCAAGATAATTCAGTGGGGGAGAAGATAGTCCTTTGATTAAATGTTACTTTGGAACTTCAATCCTACTGCTCATCATACACAAAAATGTCTCTAAATAGATCATGATCTTAAATGTAGGAGTTAAAATTACAAAACCTTTAAAAGAAAGCATAGGAAAAAACTCTGAGTGTCCTTGGATTAGGTGAAGATTTATTAGAAGGGACAAAAACAAGCATGAATCATAAGAGATAAAATTGATTCATCAAATTATAAAAATTATAAATTTCTATTCTTGGAAAACAATTTTAAGAAAATATTTTAAAGTTACAGACTATGAGAAAATATTAAATAAGCATAGCTCATAAAGGACTTGAATCCAAAATTTATAAAGAACTCTTACAACACAAAAATAAGACAAATAATGTTTTTTTAAAAGGCAAAAATTTGAACACACTTGTCACCAGAGTAAATATATGAACAGCAAATAAGAACAAGAAAAGATGTTCAACATTAATAGTTATCAAAAATGTGTAAATTAAAGCCACTATGGGATATCACCATGTCACTACTAGAGTGGTTAAAATAAGACGGACAATACCAAGTTCTGATGAAGATGTGAAGCAACTGAAAGTCATCCATTGCTGGTAAGAATGTAAAATAATACAGTCACTTCGGAAACAGTTTAGCAATTTCTTATAAAATGGCTCAGCAGTTCCATTCCTAGGATTTATCCCAGAGAAATGAAAACATAAATTACACAAAAACCCTTGTAGGTAAATGTTCATAGACTCTTTATTCAGGATAGTGCCAAAGTGGAAACTAAAATGGCCATCAGCTAGTGAATGGATAAACAAATTGCAGTATGTCCATACAATGAACACCTACTCCGCACTGAAAAGAAATCAACTGATGCGTGCGACAAAATGGATGAATCTCCAAAGGATTTCACTGGTGAAATGAAAGAAGTCAGACACAAAAGACTTCATGCTGTTTGATGCCATTCATATGACATTCTAGAAAACGCCGAAGTATAAGGATAGATAACAGATCAGTAATTGCAAGGTCTGCTTGCAAAGGGGCACAAGGGAACTTTCTGGGTTGAAGGAACTGTTCTGTATCTTGATTGTGGTGATAGTTACACCTCTATGTGTCTTTGTTGAAACTTATCAATTTGCACATTTAAAAAGAGTGAATTGTATTGTGCGTAAATTATACTTGAATAAATATGGGACAAAATCAAAGTCCTTATCCTCAAGAGACTCTCAGACTAGAAAGGGATCCACGATACCAGTGTAGCAAGAGGTAGGTAAGAAGAGGAAAAGCAGACCGCTATGGAAAAAGAGAGAAGTACTCACCCCACCATGGTAATCCAGAATTACCTCCTGGAGAAAGTAGATTCTAAGTCCTGAGCAGTAAGAATTAAGCAGGGATACAAGATATGGAGGGTCCCAGGCAGAGGAACATTGCATGGGCAAGGGCCTGATGGTAAAGGCACCCTGCTACACCATGGGAGGGAATGTGAATAGTTATATTTGGTTGGAGACCATAGCTTGAGGGGCAAGGCCAGCTAAGAGGCTGGACTGATGGATATCATCTACATCACCCAGGGCTTATTGGCTTGCACAGAATCATCCAGGAACCATTTCCAAACTCTGGCTTCAAGAGACACTGGAGAACCATCTCCTTTCCAGAAAGAAGCAATAAGTATTGATGCTGGTGGCTCAGCTGTAATTTCCTATTTAATCTCTTCCCTTCCCTGACAAACGTTTTGCCTTTTTGTTCCAATAGACTGAGGCCAGTCAGCACACGCTTTGCTCCATTTGGTTGTAACTTCAGAACTGACTTTTCATCGGTTCTTCACGAGATAATGTCCCTGTTTGCTATACAACCCCTCTTGAGGCTGAACTCTGTCATATCATGCCCCCTTAGGAACTGCTTCTTGCCTCTGTCCTGTCTCCTTTCCATGATGTTTCAGCATCTGAAAAATGCCTGTGTCTTTGCACTCATATAGAGGAAATGCCAGTGTGATATTTCTGCTCCATTTATATAGAGAAATTAGGTCTTGCCCCTCAGTGCGCCTTTAACTAGAACACAGATGCATCCGCAGAACATGCCTTGGCTCTCGTCTCTCGGCTTCCACTCAATGCACCCACTGAAAAACTGCATTAACACTCAATCCAAGCAGCAGGGCCAAGGGGCTGATGATTCACCCTTTGAGTCTTTCTACCTACATCCTTCAATTAACCCTCTGGCCATTGCTGGCTCCTCAATCCTCAGAATTCTCCCTGGGTAAAAGTGAATTGTGAGTAAAAACATACCAGACTGATTGCAAAATGCTCCAGTGAGGTTAACTACATCCTAGGAAACGGGTCACTCTAGTGACTGTCAGGCTGTTCTTCTGCCTGCCATGCCCAGTTTCTCCTTCTGACTCCATCCGCTGGTAGAATTGCCTAGACCAGGGGGCATCCGTGGGTGGAGTAGGTTGGGTCAATTGGTTGGATCTTTAAACTTTCATTTAAGAGGCCGAGAAACTATAATGTATTTGGCGATGGGCACTTGAGGTGAAAATTCATAAGGAGTTGGGGCTGGCGTTCATGCAGTGATCACCCAACCCAACATTTAGACGGAGATGGAACGCTATTAAAATCCAAGAAAGCTAATCAGTCAGGAGACAGAGGATTTGGGAGCTGACATACAGAGAGAAGAGAAGTACCCCAAGCAGCTGCAGAAGATATAGAGGCTGGCCCCCCATCCTGTTCTCCAGTCCTGGCCCCGCTCACCCTTCACTGACTCGCCAGCCTGCCGTGGCTTGTCTGAGGCTCCCAAGTGAAGCCTTTCAATAATTCTTCCCCCAACCATCATTTTTTAAGTTTGCAGTAGTTTGAGTGGGTGTCTGTTCTTGCAATAAAATGACTCCTAACTACAATAATTGTCATAGCATTTCAAAAAGTATTTTTATTCCTTGCTTCGGAGTGAGGGTGGGATGGGATCTGTGTCTAGGTGGAGGTAAGCCTGCCTAAGGGCAAATCTGGTCCTGACTTCCCTGCCTAGGATCCATCAGAAGCTCTCCTGCTCTCCAACCACAAGATCAGGGAAGCCACCCAAAGACCCCTGCTCCCTCCGTGACCCATGCCTTTGCCCTCATTGTGCTGTCTACCCCTGTCCTCACACTCCTTTCTCCTGGCTCCTGCCTGTTCATCCTGCCAGAGGCAGCTCCAGCCCCCCTCCTCCAGTGGTCCTCCTCTGTACACCTTGTCACCCTGCATTGCCTGCTATTAGGCTATAGGTCCGCCGCATTGCCATTAGCTGGTTCCTTGCCCCTCCTTCCCCCTCTTCAAGGAGAGGAAGCATCCTAGTCACAATGATGTCCACAGGTCCTGACACAGTGCCTGGAACCTTGATAAATGAGGTGAGCACACCTTTGCCTTCCCAGCACCTCCTGAAGCAATTAGCAGCTCTTTGGTTCCAATGAGCAGGTATTGCGACGTCACCCAAATAGAAAGAGGGTGTGCCTCGCAAAACATAGGGTGACATTTGCCATCACTTAATTAGAGGCACTATATATCTCTTGCTAGAGGTACCAATTAGAGAGTTTTAAATGCAAATCCCATGTGTGTGACTCACATATGCAAAGATTCACAGAGGATGAGGGTTACATTATACTGTGTTAATTGGGTTGAAAAAGCATTTGAAGAAAAGATGGCTGATGGGTGCTTTCAGTGAGGGCGGACCAGTGCTTTCCTTCCCTTCCTTCCTCCTTTCCTTCTATCCATCTATCCATACATTTATCCACCTTTCCTATTTTTTTCTTCCCTCCCATCTGTCATTTTCCATCCATAAATACTCAATTGTTTAGAGTATGGGTTCTCTGAAAGTCATTAACTAAATTGCCCCAGCCTGGGGATGAACCAGATACCATTATCCCATTGGGTACTGGCACGTGGGCAAGGAGAAAGGCTAGCAAGAACTGTGCACTGGGGAATTGTGTAATCTCACAAAAGTGCGATTTTTCAGCTCTCTGCACAAGCCATCCAGATAAAGCCAATTGCCCAAAGCTTGGCCCAAGACAGACCCTGAGATTAGGTGTAAGTGGTACTGGGCTTAATGTCATAGTTCTGACACTATGTAACCAACAGGGTATTTTAGTCAAGTATCAATCTTCCCAGACCTCTGCTCACTGTCCTTTAGAAAATGGAGGTAATACCAACCCCACAGGGTTACTGGGTGGAAGATGAAATGAGACACTAAGCCAGAGCTGAGTCAGTGGTGATGAGCACATTAAATGTCCCCAGTAAAGGCCCTTTTATTCTGAATCTCAACACCCACAGCTTCGGTGAGGACCCCCATGGGACCCAGCCTGCCCCATACAGACATGCCCAAGTTACCCAATAAATCTACTGGTGGGCGGGGAAGATTAGATTAAGACTGTGAAGAAGATTCAGAGCCATTCAAGAAAAAATCTTTTAGAATAGGAAGAGGGGAGAAAAAGACTGTGACGGTTTAATGCTCCCATTCAATTACTAGAGCCAACACACTTCCACACAAAATGTCTTACCTACTGAACAACCTTATTGGACTGAAGTGTGCACTAAATTGTCATACCTATAATTCCCCAAGATTGTTATTACTTCAATATCTCATCCTTCACCGCATTTAAAATATCTCTAACCCCTAAAACCAGCCCATAACTTACTTTGGAATTGATGCTACTACACGTAATTGTCTACAACTCTTTCTGTAATCCACTGTTCAACCACGAGCACTACATGACTAACCAGGAGCGGCCACTCCGGAGGGCCTACTGTGTGCGGTCTCATGAAATCCTCCCCATCGCCCCTGTGGGAGGGTTGCATGGGCTCCACTTCATGGATGAGGTTATGGAGGTTCAGGGAGTTTAAGGAAATCATACAAGGTCATGGTCCCTAATGGAAGGACTGAGGTGCCCACCCCACTGGGTCATTCCTCCCCCAACCAGAGGTCAATGCAGCAGCATATAGTTGTTTCCATCCCCTGTGGGTCGAGCCTTGGACCAAGTGCTCTGAGGGGGCACAGAAGAGCCAAGACTGAACAGACCAGAGAACAGGCAGAGTTCTCCAGAGAAACAGAACCAATGGGAGACAGAGAGATTGAGACAGATAGAGATAGCTAGAGCTAGAGCTAGAGCTAGAGCTAGAGCTAGACAGAGATAGGAGATAGATATATATATAGATATATATAGATATATATATATATATATAGAGAGAGAGAGAGAGAGAGACACACACACACACATACATATATAGATACGTGTGTGTGTGTGTGTGTGTGTGTGTGTGTGTGTGTGTAAAGGAATTGGCCTACACAATTGCAAGGGCTGGCAAGTCTGAAATTCATGTGGCAGGCCTGCAGGCTGCAAGCTCAAGTAGGAGTTAATGCTTCAGTCTTGAGGCAGAATTTCTTCTTTAATGGGAAAACTCCATTTTTGCTCTTAAAGCCTTTCAACTGATTGGATGAGGCCCATCCACATTATTATTATTATTATTTTTTGCGGTACGCGGGCCTCTCACTGTTGTGGCCTCTCCCGTTGCGGAGCACACGCTCCGGACGCGCAGGCTCAGCGGCCATGGCTCACGGGCTCAGCCGCTCCACAGCATGTGGGATCTTCCCGGACCGGGGCACGAACCCGTGTCCCCTGCATCGGCAGGCGGACTCTCAACCATTGCGCCACCAGGGAAGCCCCCACCCACATTATTGAGGATCATCTCCTTTACTTAAAACAATTGCCTGTAGATGTTAACCACATGTCCAAAACGCCTTCACAGCAACACCTGGATGAGTGTTTCATTGAATAACTAGATACTATAGCCTAGCCAAATGGACACATAAAACTAAATATCACACTCACTGAAGAATCTTTTAAAATATTATATTCAAAATGAGTGAGAAGATTGGATGTGACAGTGCAACTTCCTTTTAACCTCAGACAGAAACACACCAAATTCTTGTTTCTTTACTGGCAAACTAATAAATAAAACCTTTGTGGCTTTTGCTATCAACTTTGTTCTAGAAGGTAGCAAATGTGAGATACATTTTTATTGCAAATTCCATTTCATGTCTTAGATCCCAAGGTGTTCAGAACAACGAATGGCAATTTTCTGGTTTACAGTCTATTCACTGCAGAATGCTCACCTGTTTCTCAGTGCTTCAGAAAGAAAGCACTGGCAGGTCAATTTCACTTCTTATTTATGCGGATTGTTATCTGCATTTCTCCAGCTCTGGCTCCTTCCTGGGAAGTTGTAGGATATCAGAGGTAGAGGATAGGCTAGAAAAGCCTGCCCTCTACCACCACCAAACACACAAAATCATCATAAAGCTGAAAGCCAAATGCCCTAGGTCACCCTCATAATCAACCCTGATCAGGGTATCAGACAAGGTGGTTCCATTTGTATTCAAGTTGAATTATCTGCACTCCCATCTGCTCAGCCCAGCTCAGCTCCGCACCACTGACTCAGGAAAGCATTCTCTGACCCTCCCCTTC
The DNA here is from genome assembly GCF_937001465.1 of Orcinus orca. Classification (NCBI taxonomy): domain Eukaryota; kingdom Metazoa; phylum Chordata; class Mammalia; order Artiodactyla; family Delphinidae; genus Orcinus; species Orcinus orca. Next base: position 28,842,898 of record NC_064563.1, read on the forward strand.
CTCTCCATCCCTAAAGACACTCCGCAGACTGAATTAGTTCTTTCCTTGTCCCACCATAGCCCCCTGCCTATCCTTAGCACATTAAGGACTAAACCGGGCTGTAAATATCCTTTTGTGTCTTTCCACTACCAGACGGTGGGTAAAGATGCTGGGTCTTTCATGCCTGTATCTCTAGCCCTAGCACAACAGTTCTCAAAGTACGGCCCAGGAACCCTGAGGGGTCCCTGAGACCCTCTGAGGGGTTCACAAGGTGAAAACTATTTTCATGAAAGTACTAAGGTTGTATTTGCTGTCTTTGTCCTCATTCTCTCTGGAGGAGTTTTCCAGAGGCTGTATAAGAGGTATCACAACAGAAACAGTTATGAGAATTCAGCTGTCTTCTAATCAGCCAGGCATTTGCAAAAATGTAAAACAAGGGCACTCTCCTCGTTATTTTACAATTTTGGATAATATAGTTATTTTTAATAAAAAGTGCTCTATTTTTATCAATATGTGATAGGTTTTTAAATTATTTTTAACTGAATTAATAAAGATATATATATATCACATTTTATTAGCTCTAATTACTAAGGAAATAAAGAGCAATAGGTAAAATCCACAAAAACCAAAGCTTGTGGGTTGTTAATGATATTTAAGAATGTTAAAATGTTCTGAGACCAAAAAGTTTGCTGTATAACCTGGCAAAGGACTTAAAACATAGTACATACTACTCATGTAGGAATAAAGAGAAAAGGTGTGAGCAGAGGAACAGGGGAGAGTGAACAAAGAGACAGAGTTGAGGGACGGAAAGAAAGGATGTCTAAAGTTGTCAAGGCCAGGCTCACATAATCAATTCTTAATTTCATCTTTGTTGGGGGAAAAGTCCATCAACATGGTGACAAGATCAGTCCTTTCTCTCGTTCTGGTTGTGAAAGAAGAGCAACTGGTTGACTTAGTTTGCACACCACTTGTGGTAATGTTGTGTAGCTAATTTTTGCCATGCTGATTTTTCTGGAAAAAAGCAAGAGGAACTTCCTCTCTTGCTGTATGAACCTGAGCGCATGCCGTCAAGAGAATAATTGTCTGAAATCACAGTCCTTATATCACTTGCAACCTGGTTGGAGACACCACCATAAAAAGACACAAACTCCATATATCATTCCTGCAAAAGGCATCAAAGGTTAAAAGCATCATGATGAATTTCTGAAATAAATCTGGACTCTGAATTTTCAGAGTGTTTGGGAGGCAACCATTGCATCTCAACAGAGAAATCATGATCTTAGCAATTTTAGAGGGTAACTCCACTGCTAAAGGTGTCAATTTCTCCTAGAGGTAAATAGAACAGGTCTTTGCAGCTGGAAGAGTCTCTCAATGCTTAAGGCATCCTTCTCAAAAGAAACTTTTGGGATCCCTGATCTGACAATTTCTAAGCGCCCTGGGGTCTGGCACGTGGCAGGTGCCCAACAAGTGTGATTAAAAGATCAATAAATGAATATGCTCTTACTGCTTTTGTCAATCATCTGCACAAAGACCCATGTAGCACTCTGCATGGAATCACTGTGCCTCACCAATTATAAATTCACTTAACCAACATATCTGGTTTGGACATATTTACTTCTGAATAACTTTGGTTGATCAAGAGAATGTTGGTTTCCACATACACCAACATTACTTCTGGGGATAACTGAACAAGGAAGAAATAAGGAAATAAAAGCAAAGAGGGTGTATGGACAGATAGGTAAAGGACATTGGCAGAAGATAAACACCAGCCTAGAACAGTTCAGCATGGAATGAGAATTCCATGGAATTCCATGGAATTGAGAAGGTCCCAGGAGGAAAGTAACTCCGAATCATGAAAAGAGATTGTCACAGGACATTTGGTGGGGAACAAGATATACGTTATTATCTGTTACAAAACACACAAATGTATGAGCAATGAACTGATTTAGGGTTGGAAAAGTCTACAAGATTCTTATGAGCACAGAATGATGCATGGAATTAATTGTGCAGAGCTCACGATAGTGAATTTCAGATGGGTATCATGTTATTGATATTGCTGCATATGAGTGAAAATGGAGATATTTATTAAAAATGTTATATGTTAATCCTAAATATCACTTTTGCATATCCTTTTTTAAAAATGAGGATTGAATTTCTCAACAGTGATGGCTGCTCCCATTGTATGTTTCCAAGAACTCAATCCACTTCACAAAGGGCACGGGCAAGACCTCCCCTGCTGCCCTGCTGGCATCTGGTAGGGTTAATATGAGCTTTGTCCTTTCTGATGTCAGCAAGGTCTACTGGTCCAGGTCCTCCAAGAAGCCAATACCAAGACCCAAGATGGGATTAAATGTGCAAGAATTTTATAAGAGAAAATGCAGATTCGATCTTGGTGCAAATGTAATCCCAGTGCAGGAAAAAGAAAGAAAAGGTTGGGTGAAAGTGTCTCATACCATCATGCAGTCTACGTGTGACTCTACAAAGCCAAAGCCCTAGGGCCCCCTCAAGCCCAAGGCAGCAGTCAGAGCAACCCCATGTCTCCCAGGAGTCTTAGCTTCCCCCAGTATCCCCACACTCCACAGGAATAGCCCATGGAAGGCATGGCCTCAGAGCCCAGGTATTTTAATTCCCAGCCCCTAATTTTGGGAGAAAGGAAGGGCAAGGATGTTCAGCTTTTGAATCCGAGTTACCTGCTCATTTCTTACAGATGAGTCCCTGACCAGGTATAATCTACCATCCCCATTCAGGTTTTCAGGAAGCCCTCCCCTCCGGCTGACACTTGGGAACAGAGGCAACTTTTGATTTCCTTCCCACACTTGCTCCTCACATAAGGGGCACCATCTCAGAAAATGGCACCTTTACTGATGCTCAAGCAAAAACCCCAGGAGGGGCTTGATTCCTACCTTTTCCTAACCAGCAATCCTCTCACCCCCACACATAGTCCATCACAGGTTCTGCCATTTCTACACCAACACAGTGGAATGTGGAAGCCCCCTTCCTTCTATTTGGCAAGATCCTATGCCCAGCCAATATTATTCCTTGCCTGAACCTCTGCAAGAACTCTCAACTTTATCTTTGTGTTTTCACTCTTCTCCCCTACAGTCCCTTTTCCACAGAGCTTCTGGAGCGACGGTTTCAAAGAGAAAACCTGATCATGAAGCAAGCCATGGCCATGTCTGCTTAGACCCTCTCAAATCTGCCCATCACATTTGAAATAAAATGCAAATTTCTTCCCATGGTCTATGAGGCCCAGTCCTGACTCATCCCGCATCACTTTTCCTCCCCCGCGATACACCAGCCACACTGGTTTCCTTTTTATTCCTCAAATTCACCAAACGGAGTCCTACCTGGGGTGCTTGCACTAGCTGTTCCCACTGTGTGGAATGCCTTTCCCCAACAGCATGACTAGCTGCTTCCCATAACTCTGCCCTCAGCTCAGACCTCAAAGAGCCCTTTCCTGAAGACCTCATCCCAACTGTCTCTCCCTGCCCCCATAACCCACTCTTTATTCATTCTATCACAGGGATCACACCTTCTGTAAGACTTGACTCTGTGATTGTCTGTCTGGCCCCTGTGGAATGGATGCCCTGTTTTGTCCATCACTGTCTCTCCAGAGTTGAGACAGTGTCTGGCCCACTATAGGCTCTGATAAATACATGCTCAGTCAGTGAATAAACGGGCACCCAGCATGACTGTCAGTGAGGTCAGGGACGTGTCTTTCTGACATGGGGCCCCCTCTTGTCGAGCACCTTCCTGGCTCAGCTCAGCTCCCTCCGGAAGCCCCATTCCCCACACGGTGCTCTCTTCCACCTCCCTGGCTGATATCACAGCCCTCTGATCGTCCTCCCCATGGCACCCCAGGCATCCACCATCATCCTCCATTGGTGGATGGTACTCAGACTCTTTCTATCTCAAGCCTCTCATTTTCACCCAAAGAGAATCTGAGAACTCCAGAGGCCTTTTAACCTCCAAAGAATGAGGCTCTCAGAGAAGGAATTCAGGGGCGAGGTGATGATTTTGAGAATGACTTCTCTGATTCACCTGTGCCATGATTTCCTTCTTTTTTTTTTTGCGGTACACGGGCCTCTCACTGTTGTGGCCTCTCCCATTGCGGAGCACAGGCTCTGGACGCGCAGGCTCAGCGGCCATGGCTCACGGGCCCAGCCGCTCCGCGGCATGTGGGATCTTCCCGGACCGGGGCACGAACCCGTGTCCCCTGCATCGGCAGGCGGACTCTCAACCACTGCGCCACCAGGGTGGCCTGTGATTTCCTTTTTAAACACGACCCCTAAATATACACAGGTACACCCAGCCCTCATAGCTCTTTCCACAGCACCCACTGCCTGAGCTGGGCAGAATGCCGAAGCTCCAAGCCAGAGCTCCAGCCACGTTCCCGCCACAGGTAGGCGGCTCCAGCCCTGAGGAGTGACATGATCACAGGCAGAGCATCCCCATGCTTTTGCATAGGGTGACGTGTTTTTAAGTGCCTGGCAGCCCCTTGTCTTCCCTGTGCCAGCGGGTGCATCTGCTCCTCCACCCCTACATCTTTTTTGTGTGTGTGTGTGGTACGCGGGCCTCTCCTTGCCGTGGCCTCTCCCGTTGCGGAGCACAGGCTCCGGACGCGCAGGCCCAGCGGCCATGGCTCACGGGCCCAGCCGCTCCGCGGCACGTGGGATCCCCCCAGACCGGGGCACGAACCCGTGTCCCCTGCATCGGCAGGCGGACTCTCAACCACTGCGCCACCAGGGAAGCCCCACCCCTACGTCTTTATAAAGCAGCCTCCACCTACACAGTCTGAGCGACAGGGTCCAGAAATGGAGCTGAGAGGGGTCATGTAGGTTACAAGGTGCCAGGATCCCCCCTCCCCTCTCAACAGTAGAGGCTGAAACCTCATCTCTTCCTCTACAGGAGTTTAGCAAAAGCCCCACATCATGCCCTGGCATGCAATTCTGAAATCCTCATAAACCAACCTCTCAGAGACGCCACATCCACCAGGAAGGCACCCAAGCTCCACAGCCCATGTGGCTCCAGTCACAGGTGGATCAGGCTTCCTTTGGGAATGTTGGAGCTGGAGTTCGTGCGTGTGGGGACACTCCTTGGCTCCAGAGCATGTCCCCAGGGTTTGTACCTACCAGGCTCTCTTTCGGTATCTGCTGGATTCATGAAGCATTTATGTCTGGGATATGTAGATTGCCTCCAACGCCACTAAGCATGGAGTGGGAGAAAATGGGATTTCCTACAGCACAAGGGAAGGGAACTAGCTATGAAGCGTAGCTTTATGATACGGGGGCTGCTTCATCCTGGGGGTTGAAAGAGAGAGTAGATTCAACCCCCTGGAAACAACTTTCAAAATGGTTTCCACCCACACATCCATCTGGACTAATGGAATGTGAACACTGATTGCCCATGTACACGGTGGAAGCCACAAGTAACAGTTTCATTCCACAAAGATTAATTTAATGAGTAACTACTGTATGTGGGAGGGACAATGGAGGTACAGCACTAAGTAAGTACATTGGTAATTAAATTGGCATCTGTGCTGAGAAGGAGAAATACAAGATCCCATGAGGATACATGTCAAGACCTTCTGAGGTTGTTGGAGGGCCCACTCTTCAAAAGGGACAGGTGAGGGCTTCCCTGGTGGCGCAGTGGTTGAGAGTCCACCTGCCAATGCAGGGGACACAGGTTCTTGCCCTGGTCCGGGAAGATCTCACATGCCACGGAGTGGCTGGGCCCGTGAGCCATGGCCGCTGAGCCTGCGCCATCTGGAGCCTGTGCTCCGCAACGGGAGAGGCCACAACGGTGAGAGGCTTAGGAACATAAGGGCAGCTTCTGCTTGGAGAAGCTCCCAATAACATAAGAAAATGAGAACAGGATTCAGAATTCTCACTGTGTGATTGGGTAGCTCAGATGTAATTTTGTAGTAACTTCAGAGGAACGGGAGGTCAATAATGACCTTCAGGAGGTGAGGGCTGGACCTCAGCTGGGTCCTGCAATGATGAGCTGGGTAGACAGAGTGGTGAGGGAAGGGGAAGACCCTGGATATCCACCTCCATGGCTCCCTTCTCTCTCATCCATGAATTCATCTTTTACCATATTTATTGTATATAACGTCCCTCACAGAAAAGTCTCCTGTGTGTCTGCTTTCCAGCCCCACTACCTCGGCCAAACCGCTACCTAGGCATCCTCCCTACTGAGGGCAGAGTGGCCTGTAAAATGCAGGTTGGACCACCCCACCCCCTGCTCCCCTCCTTCTAAGAGCCCCCGTCACCCTGTAAATAAAAGTTCACACTCGCTAGTCTGGCACACAGGCTTCTCATTCTATAATCTCCATGTGCCTCTGACCTCTGCTCACTGCCTAACCCCCTGGACACCTTGAGCTAATTCCCATTTCCTGGGTGTAGCCTGCTCTCTCTCCAGCCCTGCCTGTAGCCCAGAGCTTCTCTCCCACCAATTCCTAGGGTCTCTGGGGGATCCATCACTCTTCCTTCATGACCTTATTTCATGGACCAAGGGTATCCCCAAACCCCACACTTGCCTACTGCAACCACTCATGTATCTCTTCCCTCCTGAAGCTACTCATATCTGTAAATGATTGTCCCCTGGAAGTCTACTGCTCCATCGATCCTCTGAGGCCCAGCCGCTAAATGTGGCCCAAGCATTTACTGAGCACCTGCTGTGTTTCCAGGCCCATGTCGACCACCAAGAGAGGCACAGGGGCAGGCATGGGTCTTGCACTGATCACAATCTAATGTCAAATGACATCACCGCCAGCAAGGAAGCCCTTTCTAAGAAGGTGCAGGAGCTGCCATGTACAACTAGGTCCACGTTGTATGTTTGACTCTGCTGTTGCCATTCTTGGGTTGCTGTTGTCCATGTTTTCCATGGGTTGAGCACCTATCCTACGTGCCGGGAACGGTACCAGGCTGTGGAAGGCAGGGTTCCCTGGGAAACAGACTCTCTAAGAGCTTACTGTGAAGGATATTTCGTCAGCAGTGGCCTTGGGGTCACAGCTGTGGAAGAGAAGGGATGGAAGCAGGAATGGCAGAGGGAGAACTGATGCAGGCTCAGTGACCCACCAGCGATGCGCTAGAGCTTGAATGGCCCTTTCTGTGTTATCCGGGGTTGAGCTGAGATGGGCAGGCCTTTAGGCTCTTGCATTCATCAATCACTGGATGAGGGCCCCTGGAAGGGATTTAACTTTGGGCAATATGACTCTTCACAGCTGAGGCAGGGCCTGAAGGGGCTGACAGCTGGAAGTTGTTTCTGCCAAGCGTTCTCCCAGCAGCTGGGGCACATCATGGGGTTCACTACACAGCTGTTTTCCATATCTTACTTTGGAAAATCACAACAGCCTGAGAGGTAGATGTCATCTCCATTTCACAGATGAGAAACAGAGGCACAGAGAGAGTATCCCTCGACCAAAGTTCTACAGGTGGATTTGAACTCAGTTCTGATTTCACAGCTTATACCTGTGTCACTGTGCAATGTTCATTCCTCCCAATCAAGTGGGTAGGGGCTCAAAGTGTGCCCCCTCTCCTACATCTTGGGCTTACAATAGACCAGAAGGACCTCCTCTTCCCTGAAATAACCAGGAGGATGCAGGCAGAAGCACCACTTTCGGATCAGTCTGGGCACAAGTGGATTGGACCACTATGTCTACTCACCTGTACCTCTGTTGTTGGGACTGGGTAGCATTTAAGCCACATTCAGGACCCCAGGAGACTGTACCAAGTCTAGGACTCATGGATGAGATTAACTTAAATAAAAATACAGGAAGCCCAGTTAATTTTGAATTTCAGATAGACAACAAATGATTAATTTAGTATCAGTATGTCCATGCAATCTTTGGGACATACTTCTGCTAAAAGGTCGTTTGCTGCTTATCTGGCAATAAATTAACTGGGTGCCTGGTATTTTATCTGTCAAGCTTTCTCATGGGTGAGGTGGAAGTCGTGTTTCCTTATCCTCAAGATGATTCCAGTGACGTGAAAGTTTCCTCAGACCAAGCTCTCTCCCAGTCTGTAATCCACTTTCCTGCACCCAAAGTTTTTCACTGCACACTTAACGTGAATGCACCCCTGGGAGAGGGGACCCATGAGCTACACTTATTCACCCTCGAGGTATTACTGAGAGCAGGTTTTGGGGAATATACACAAAATAACACAGATGGGGAAGAGGGATGCCAGGACAGGGCATCACTAAGGGGTGAAGGGCTCAGGATGAAAGAAAAGTCTCATGATGTGCAGGGCAGCCTGGTGAAAAATGGGCAACCTCCATCTTTCTCAGTCTCCCTGAGGGAGGTCCCAGTCTTTCTGGAGTGCTCAGTGGGTTCCTGGGCTCTCCTCTCTCTGGCTTGGAGGAGGACACTCTTCTCACACTCCCACAATAAACCCCTGCCCACTAGCAACCAGCTGCACCCATGGCCTGCTTATGGGCCACCCGGAGTCCAGTGGCCTAGTGCCACTGCATCTGAAACAGACGCAGGTATTGCAAAACCCCCAGCTTCGCACTCAGAGTCTCCTTGTCCTGTCATTGGCCTAGAACCTGATGTTTCTGAGCAGCTCTGTGATAAGGAAACGGTGTTTAGATCATCCGAAAGGCCATCACAAATGACCTGAACATCTTCCCTTTCTCCTGACTTTCCAGACAAGCCATTCCCTCTTATTATCCAGAGATTCATAAAAATGCATAAGCGAAGGCAACGGCTTAAACAGTTTTCCTTTAGGAGTTCGGCACTAAATACACGAAACGAATTCCCTCAGCCTTTGGACAAGAAGACATTAGATATGGACTATTACTTGTGTTATCATTACATTAGAGGGTCATTATGAAAAATAAAAGTTCTAATCAGCGTGAACATTTGTAAGGTGCCATGATGGGGAATATGCCAGGCTAAGCCGTCTCAGATATCCAGAGGAACCACAGTGAGTAATGACTTTGAACACAAAGAGTTTGAACACAAAGAATCACTTGAACAAATCCCACTCAAAGTCGTTAGCAATTAAAGGCTTTAGGGAAAAGACGACGTCCACCCCACCTCTCCAGCTAAGTGAGGGTTCTCTGGGTGTTCTTTGCTGGCCTTTACCCTCCCACTCAGCCTCCATCTGGAAGAAGCAGACCTTATGTAGTCCTCGCAGGGTTGCAGGCAGCCCCGCGTCCCTCTGAGGGCCACAGCGGGGGGTCAGGAGCCGCTACGTGAGCAGTGGACTCTCCACCCCTCTTTAATTCTGTCCTTTCTCACTCATCTGTTTGTTTCTACTGTGATCCTCTTTTATGAGTTCTAGATGATTCTGGAATGAGATGCATTCACTGCCCCCTAACACAGGATGATTTCTAAATTAGGATTGACATATATACACTACCATGTGTAAAACAGATAGCTAGTGGGAACATGCTATAAAGCAAAGCTCAGGGGCTTCCCTGGTGGCGCAGTGGTTGAGAGTCCGCCTGCCGATGCAGGGGACACGGGTTCGTGCCCCGGTCCGGGAAGGTCCCACATGCCGCGGAGCGGCTGGGCCCGTGAGCCATGGCTGCTGAGACTGCACGTCTGGAGCCTGTGCTCCACAACGCGAGAGGCCACAACAGTGAGAGGCCCACGTACCGCAAAAAAAAAGCAAAACTCAGCTCGGTACTCTGTGGTGACCTAGATGGGTGGGATGGGGGGTGGGTGGGAGGGAGATGCAAGAGGGAGGGGATATACGCATACCTATAGCTGACTCACTTCATTGTACAGCAGAAACTATCACAACTGGGAGGGAGATGCAAGAGGGAGGGGATATACGCATACATATAGCTGACTCACTTCACTGTACAGCAGAAACTATCACAACATTGTAAAGCAATTATACTCCAATAAAATAAATAATAAAGTGAGCAAGTTACCCCCTCATCATGTTGCAGGGGACCCTGTCACATCCATGGGAAGTGTGGGTCAACCCCATGGGCCCGACACCAGGACAGGATTCGGTGTGTCGGTCACCCCAGAGTGGCCATAAACAGACTGAATGAGTGGGCAAGGGGCAACCCATGCAAGCAGTAGGGCCAAGGATCCAGCAGAGAAGCTGAACCATTCCTGGAGACCAAGGGCCCTCTCAAGGGGGGCCAGGGGACAGGAGGGTCGTCTTAGAAGGCTTTGCCTCAGGACTCCTTCTATCCTCCTGTGGGACACGCTCCCTGACTTCCCAGGGAGAGCAACCGCCTCCCCAGGGTGCCCACTGGGTCCTGCACAGACTCTTATCTGAGTGCACGCAAATAGTTCAGCTGAACTTCCTTGTTTCCATCTATTACACCCTGGCCTCCGCTAGTGAAAGAGAGTATCAGACGCCCTGACTCCTCCACCCATACATCTGTCCATTCATTCATTCAATCATTAATTCACTCAAAAGATTGACAATCAGCAAGTTCCTTTCACGGTGCCAAGTGCTTACCTTGTCTCTGTACATCCAGCACCGGAAACAGAGGCTGGCACAGCGTAGGTACTAAGTAAATGTTGATGAATAAATGCACAGGTGCCTGAGGACTTGTTCTGCTAAGGAGGCTGCATTCCCAGCTGGGCCTGTTGCCGGAGGGATGGAGGAGACCATCGAGGATAATATCACTGTGGGTAAAGTCTCAGATTCGAGACTGACGTAAACGTCCCAGCTGACCAGCAGTGTCTCCTTCACTGTTGCATCCCAGCACGCGAAAACTCTTCTACGCCAGCACCATCACTCTTTTGGATTAAGATATTTTCTTCTATGTGCTGCCAGTAAAATGTTTACTAGATTACTTTCGCCACTTTGTAGGTGCAACACCAATTCCTGTCGAATTTTCGTTTCCCCCAGTTGAACTTCCTCTGAATTACCTACGTGCTTTATTTAGCAAAACCTCGAGGAGCCTTTGAGGAGGAGAAGTGCTGCCCATTTGTCTCCACCACTGCCTGCTCCATGAAACGCTTTCATTTCACTTTCCTGGGTGCTGTGCTGCGGCTCACCCTCTTGCTTTGAGCTATCTCATCCTTCTGCTTTTCAGCGCTATCTTAACAACGCTCAGCTGAACTTTTGCTATTTCTGTAATACCCCTTTGCTAATAAAAACAACCTGTGTCGCACACTTAACTGCAGTTAAATCCTTCCTCCCTTATGGTGTGTTCAGCAATTTTAGGGCATCCCAGCTATTGTAAGGTATCATATGCTTAGTTGAACTTATTGAATTCCACTTGTCTCCAGTTTTGTTTATTTTCTTTTCTGTAATGGATTCTGCGCCCCTTGGCGTGTACTTTTCAACAGGCTTTCTGATCCAGCAGGGATCACAGGAAATTATACCTCACCAGGGAGCGACAGGTGGGTTCAGGGGGTCCTGGGGAAAGGTCTTCCTAGAGTCGGCACGGTGGCTCCAAGCATTCTGGCACTGCACGTCCAAGCCCCTCTAACGAATTCCCAGAAACAGAGCAGGCTTCTTGTGGAAACGCGTTTTCAAATGGCAGGCAATCTCACTCACGAGCAATGGTTTTCATCGGACAAAATGTTCTGTAACGCCATCTGTCCCACATGGGCGGGATGTGTCGGAACGATCATTCTGCCAGCTCCAGGAATGATATTCTTTGAACCCAAGAAACTTTCCTATGCTTGGAAGAGGCACTGGAATCTTCCCTGGAACTTGTTAAACTGCAGAAGGCTGAACAGAGCACGCAGATGAAGCTGGAAATGTGTTAGAATTTGCCACCGGGGCTCTTGGGCTCAGACCTGGGGCAGCCCTGGGCAGGACACTGTCTGATCATGAGCCTTGGCTAGCGGAAAGCAAAGCTGCATTTCTCATCAAACACCAGCATCTGCTCAGACCACTGAGAGAGATTTCTTCTAAGTAATCCCTTGAGAGCCTATGTACTTATTCCAGAGATTTCAGCCTTGCCAGAACCATTTGGAAAGCTTCTTTCTGAGAACTGCCTTGAGAAGCTATGATTCTTCCAGCAGACGCTTTACACAGCCTGTATGTGCCGTGCAGAGCACCTGGCCCATGCCATTGATTTCTCTTAGAAACCCCACACCTTTAGGAATCATTTTCTCTCCTATGGATCAGGAGACATTAGGCTCAGAGACACTGGGGGTTTCCCTGTGGCTTCCCCACTCCTATGGGCCAGGAAGGAAGGTGAAATTGAACCAGGAGGGAAGGGGGCAGGGCACAACCTCTAAAAGAATAACGTCGGCCTTGAGGATATGACATAAACGGACTAGAACCAACTAGGTCCAAGATGGCAGACGATTCAACTTCCAGTAGACCTTGAGCCTCATTCTACGCCCACTGTAATACATTAGCATCTAAGTGACACACCCACAGGCGCCATGACAGTTCTGAGCCCAATCATAAAAGGCCAAGAAGTGGGTGGTGGCCCAATTCCTGGAAATCCCCACCCCTTCCCCCAAATAATCGGAATAATCCTCCCACTCATTAGCCGATGAAATTACCCAGCCCGTAAACTAACCACCCCCATTTGGGGGCCTCTCACCTTCCGAGATGGCCCATGCTCTCCCTTGGCCACTCTCACTTTCTGAGACGACCCCATTCCCTAGGGCCGCTCCTGCCTTTTGAGACGGACCACATTTTGTCTATGGAATGTGAATCTCTCTAAATAAATCCACTTTGTATCTATCACTTTGTCTCTCACTGAATTCTTTCTGCAACAAGGCAGCAAGGCCCTGAGCTTCTTTAAGTCCTGAGACCAGGTGTGTGATCTTAATTAAAAGACAGTGGATTCAAGTCCCAATCAGGGTTTAGGCTGGGTTCAACTCCTGGCCCATGGGTTCAAGTTCCAGTCTGCATTGTGCAGTTTCAAAATCAGGGCTGCCTCGTTTCAGAGCTTGAACTCTTCCCACCTACCCATGCTTCTCGCCGTCTAGAGTTTTGAATAAATATCTACTGAGCTGACACCATGTAATGGATGCTCCACTGGAGGCTGGGTTACAGAGTTCTGATGAAGATCTGTCCTCTGATCTAGAAGAAATCACAGTGTGGGGAACAATGCCATAACTCAATTCTTCCAAGATGAAAAAACTGCCAAGGAACGGACATGGAGCTGCAGAGGTGCAGGGGCAGGAAATGGTCTTCTTGGGGGAAAACTGGAGTTGAGAACCTCATTCATGGAAGATAAGAGTTGAAATGACCCTTCAAAGATGACAAGGAATTATCAAGCCCCCAAAGAAAGGGAAGTTGTTACAGGAAAAAAAAAAAGTCACATGTAAAGGCCCAGAGGCAGGTGAATGTGTCGCCTGTTGGGTGAGTAAAAATGGTTTAGTGTGATGCAAGGTAGTGTGGGGCGGGGCCCAGTCCATCTTCTTTATCTACTCTTTTTCAGCCTTAAAAAGGAAGGAAATCCTGCTATTTGCAACACCACGAATGAACCTAGAGGACATTATGCTAAGTGAAATAAGCCAGTTACAGAAGGACAAATACTGACTGAGTCCACTTATATGAAGTGTCTAAATTAGTCAGACTCATAGAAGGAGAAAATAGAACGGTGGTTGCCAGGGGTTGCAGGGAGGGGGAATGGGGATTTGTTTTTCAGTGGGTGGAAAGTTTCTATTATGCACGATGAGCCATCTCTAGCACTAGAGATTAGCTGTACAACACAGTGCCAATAGTTAACAATCCTGTATCGTGCACTTTAAAACACGTTGAGATGTTGAGGATAGATCTTGAGTTAAGTGTTCTTACAAAATAAAAAGTCCACAAAAGGACATAAGGAAATTCTGGGCAGCGATAGATATATTTAGTACCTTGATTGTGGTGATGGTATCATGAGTGTGTGCATATGTCCAAACTCATCAGATGTACGCATTCAATGTGTGTGGTTTTTTTGTATATCAATTACATCTCAATAAAACTAAAAAAAAAAAAAAAAAAAAAAAAAAGAGCCCAGCATCACTAACTTCCAGAACAAGTAGCACTTTGAGCCTAATCTAGCCAACCCGAGCTGCACTACTTTGGGATCTGGGGTTGTAGGGACTCTGAAAACAACCTAAAACAAAAAGAAATGAAAAGACATTTTAAGTACTTCCAATGTAATCCGAATAAGTGCGCCATCTCCTAAGGTGACGACTTTTAACATGAAGCCTCATCTGGGGGCCTGCGCTCATGAACAGGAGTCCTCTTTGGCTCCACCCCTCATAATTTTTACCTGTTATCAGAAGACCTGGGAGGATGTCAGTTCTCCAGCAAGTCAGGCAGCAGCCCTGTTGACAAGTGTCCATCCCCTAATCTCCAATCAGACTGAGTTCCCTGCCTTTCATGTGAGTAGGGAGGCTCTTGCTAACAAGACTCTCTCTCTCTCAAGACTCAGCCTGAAAAGAGCGGTCTTGAAGGCTTCTGTTAATTTTATCTGGCGGGAGCACGCGGGAGCACGTGCAGCTCAAAAAGACATCTATTAAGTTGTCAGTCATGATATCATTCACTTTCACAGTGTTTAGTATCTACCAAGTGGAAGCTGACAGCCAGCACAAAGGCACTCTGGGAGGGAGACGGCAGACATGCCAATTAGCATAGCACCCTCCATGTACCTTCGTGGGTTAGGAAGGCTGGAATCCTAACATGTCTTTCTGCAAGCTTCCTTCAAAGATCTCAGGCAAAGAAGCCCTTGGAAGTATGCTATCAGAGCATCCTGAATTCTTACACAAATCATTAGGCTTTCTGACTGAAGCCTGTCCTGCCTTGTGGGGTGACGGGCACAGCCAGCACACAGAAACTTCTTTCCTCAAATGACAGAACAGGGTGAAATGCAGAGAGAGTGAGCCTTCGAGCTCTAGAAGATGCGCTTCATCCAGGGCCCAGGAAGGCTTAGCAAGGCTGATTCTAGATGTAAACAGAGGTACTAAGAACCATTATAGTGAAAGGGAAGGGAAGGGGTTTCCATGAAAGAATTGGGTCTACCTGGCAAAATTACCTGTATTCATATCTGTGAAGATTATAATCACTAACAGCTGCTGCCGTTTGGGGTTTGTAGACTATGTCAGGCACTTGTTAGATGCTGTACACACATTATTATAATTCATAGCAGCCCAATGGTCCTGTTGTGACGAGGGGATTATTATCTTTATCAGACAGATGAGAAGATGGAGCTCTGGGAGCTCATTGGTCACGATATTAGCAAAAAGTGGAGGTGCATTCAAGTTCAGGTTGATTGGCTGCTCTTTATACTTGTAGAGTTTAAAGTTGCCCGCAACATCCCAATGCCCTTTCAAAGGCATCATCACCTCTGACTTCCCATGAGGTGGATGGGACAGGTGTTATTCCCATCTTACAGCTAGGGAAACTGAGGCCCAAAGAGATAAGGTACTTATTACCTGAGGTCACAATGGGCTAGACCAGGATCGAGATGCTACCTCCTGCCTCTCAGGACTCCTCTCCAGGTCACACGAGGGCCCCAGAACGTTAGACCAGTCATTTCTTGAGCAAGAATGTCCAGACACAAAGACAGGATGATGATAAGACTCAACACATGAAAGGGGGTTTGAAAATAAGAAGAAAAACTATCACAGAAATTCAGGTGTATCACTTGGTCACTCATGACTCTTCCTGTAACTTATGGAAATGGAACCTGGGAGTCTCTAGCACCCGGTGTGGGTTTGTCTAGGGGGCCCAGCTCTGGACAACTCCTCGGATTTTTCCAAGGACTTCCAGCTCCCTCATACCCCTGGGGTGGAACCTTCTCACTGAGAGGTCCTCCCTGGCCTGGGCAGCCTGGACCGTCCTGTGGTCCTCCAGGCTCACCTCAGGCTGGGGGTCGTTTGTGAGCAAGCTTCATGCTCTTAGGTGTCCCTTGTCCCCAGAAACTACATCCACTGGTCCTAATGATATTCTCAACAAAACCGTGAACTCCATCCTCAGTGTACACACACGAAGTAACAGGAGCCAAGTTGAGACTTTGCAAACACACACCTGGGCCAAGATTTACTGAAGGATGTGTACTCTTTAACCTATCCATCTCCTTAGGGAAATCACAAATGACTCTATCAATCAGATGAATGAGGCAACCGAGTCCACGAAGAATGAAGTGAGGCGTCCAAAACCTCAGGGCCATCACATGCGCTTTAGAACCCAAGTCCCATGTTCTTCTACCCCCAGGGAACAGTTCTTCTGTGTTTTGGTTTCTGCCTTAATCAAGGGAGGCAAGGTTGGAAACTATTCAGGAAAAGAGCCCCTTCTAGGGATAAGCATGGCTCGTAGGGCCACAGAACTCACACCTGGGAGTCAAGAGAAGGTCCTCTGTGACAGTAGAGCTGGATGCAGCATAGAGGCTCTTCCTCACAGTCACGGGGTGTGGGTGAAGCCCCATCAGCTGTGCGAAGAGTATATGCTACGTGAGGGGCCCCTGCCAAGTCTGAGCAGGGCTAGCGGCTGGGTTTCCAGGCAGCAGAAGCTGCCAGGAGCTGACTGACCCCACTCCAGTGACCGTGCATGTGCTCTAGCCTGAAGACCACCTTCCGAGGTCCTGGGGGATTCTGTTAGCAGCTGTTTCCTGTGCTGGACAGGCCAGCAGTTCTCCCACATGTTATTACTGCCATTATTCTCCTAAGACAGGCAGCTTCCCCGAAACTCAACAATAGTGACTCGGGTCTCGAAGACCCAACATCAGCCATGCTTCCTCTAAAGCAGCCCTTATCATGAGCTTGTCCCAGTCACTCCTGCTGTGCCTTCCCCAGGGGGGCTCCAGTATGATCCCTGGCACAGTCCAGTTCTGCTGATGGCAAACAGGGCCCACCTGGTCAAAGCACAAGGCAGAGAAATACTGCACAGGACCAGGAAGGACCCCAGCACCAGGACTCCACCCAGAAGGCATGAGGCAGGATTGGGGACATAGTCCAAGGACCGGGCGTTAAAACTGGAGCAGAGACCTCACGTCCTCTGAGGCTCACCCTGTGATAAAAGCTGCAATTGAAGCAGGGCCAGAACCTAGAACACCATGTCCTTCAGGATCCACTTTACCTCCTCCTCCAAGAGCCTTTCTGGACCCCTGCAGCCCACAGCCCTCCCCAACCCTGGAGATGTTCTGTGGAAAGGAGCCATTGGACCCTGGGTCACTGGCCGTCTCCTAGCGCTACTGCTTTGCTGCATACCGGAGTGGTATCTCTGAGTTTTCTTCCTTGATGGAGACCACAGAGAGGTTTGAAGTGATTTAGGGAGGGGTCTCCTGTCACTTCCATGGTGCCTGGAACATGGTTGAGATCACTGCAGGAAGCCAATGACTGCCTATCAGGAGGCACAGTGGTAAGCAGAGAGAGGCAGATTTGGGAGTTAGGCAGCCCTGAGTGCCAATCCTGACCCTGCCACTTAAAAGAATGTTCCCCTTGGGCTTCCCTGGTGGTGCAGTGGTTGAGAGTCCGCCTGCCGATGCAGGGGACATGGGTTCGTGCCCCGGTCCGGGAAGATTCCACATGCCGTGGAGCGGCTGGGCCCGTGAGCCATGGCCGCTGAGCCTGCGTGTCCAGAGCCTGTGCTCCGCAACGGGAGAGGCCACAACGGGAGAGGCCCGCGTACCGCAAAAAAAAAAAAAAAGAATGCTCCCCTTAACAAGTTGCTTAACTCTCTAAGCTCTCTGAAATGGAGGTGGTCATGCCTACTCAGGTAGTTTTGGGAGATCAGAGATAAATAATAAAAGAACCTAGGCTGCCTAAACCAGGGGTCCCTGGACGAGCAGCGACAGCATCTCATGGGAACTTGTTAGAAATGCAGATTCTCGACCCTACTTCAAATTCACTGAATCAAAAACCCAGGGATCGTGTGTAGCATGTGTTTTAACAAGCCCCACGGGTGATCTTGATACACCTAAAGGTTTAAGAACTTTTGTATGTACTCAGTAAGTAGTCTGTCCACAGCCAGAGATGAAGGAATGATCTTCATCTGTAATGACTTTCAGATACAGAGCCAAAGGAAGGAAATGGCCAGTGGACAGACCAGTCATGACATAACGGTGATCATCTGGGACAAGTCATTGAATACAGGACGAGAGTGTGGTTCCTGTACCTACACTTACAACACGAGTCAAGAGTACATTCAACTCAATCTAATCCAATAAGAATTTGAGTGGTTGCTGTTACACAGAGTAATGAACTCACCTTAAAAGCAGGCGTTCGGGCCTCCCCTGGTGGCGCAGGGGTTAAGAGTCCGCCTGCCGATGCAGAGGACGCGGGTTCGTGCCCCGGTCCGAGAGGACCCCACATGCCGCAGAGTGGCTGGGCCCGTGGGCCATGGCCGCTGGGCCTGCGCGTCCGGAGCCTGTGCTCCGCAGCGGGAGAGGCCACAACAGTGAGAGGCCCGCGTACCGCAAAAAAAAAAAAAAAAAAAAGCAGGCACTCAATACACAGAGACGGAGTTAAAGCCAGTTAAATATGGGCTGTCACTTATATTTCTTTAGATCTGCTTCTCTGTAAAGTAGACGTTTTCATCCCTTGCTGTACATTAGAATCACATGGGGAGGGACATCTGTGGTGGCACAGTGGTTAAGAATCCGCCTGCCAATGCAGGGAACACGGGTTCGAGCCCTGGTCTGGGAAGATCCCACATGCCAGGAGCAACTAAGCCCATGCACCACAACTACTGAGCCTGTGCTCTAGAGCCTGCAAGCCACAACTACTGAGCCCTCATGCCACAACTACTGAAGCCCGTGCACCTAGAACACATACTCCACAACAAAGAGAAGCCACTGCAATGAGAAGCTGGCGCATTGCAACAAAGAGTAACCCCTGCTCCCTGCGACTAAAGAAAGCCTGTGCGCAGCAACAAAGACCCAACACAGCCAAAAATAAATTAATAAATAAATTTAAAAAAGGATCACGTGAGGAGTTTTGAAAGATCCAGATGCCCAGGCTACAGCCCAGACCACTCACATCAGCATCTCTGGGAGGGGGTGAGACCCAGGCATGAGTAGTTTTTAAAACACCCAAGGTGATTGCATTGTACAGTGCAGGGATACAAACCACTGAAGCAGGTGGGTCAGTCTGCGATGCTGGTCACCTGCAGGCCGGCAGGAAGCAGAAGCCAGCCCCTTGTCTTCATTCCCACCCCTCCACCTCTTGGTCCCCACCCTCAGCTCACAGACTCAGCCATTCTCACTGCACAGGCAGAAAGCCAGCTCATGAGTTGGAAGAAGTCACTTGGACTTCACAAAAACCTCTGGAGAAAGGAAGAGCAAATGTTATTATTTCAGTTTTATGAATAAAAACACAACATTGTTCCTGTGAGATTCTGAGACGTGTTCAGTACTTTGCCTGAGTTGTTGGGCAGTTAGAACTGATCTGAGAGAGGACCTTCAACATGGCGGAGGAGTAAGACGTAGAGATCACCTTCCTTCCCACAAATACATCAAAAACACATCTACATGTGGAGTAACTCCTACAGAACACCTATTGAATGCTGGCAGAAGATCTCAGACTTCCTAAAAGGCAAGAAACTCCCCATGTACCTTACTGTGTGGCTGACTGGGTCTTGGTGCTCCAGCCGGGTGTCAGGCCTGAGCCTTTGAGGTGGGAGAGCTGAGTTCAGGACACTGGACCACCAGAGACCTCCTGGCCCTACATAATATCAATCTGCGAGAGCTCTTCCAGAGATCTCCATCTCAAGGCTAAGACCCAGCTCCACTCAATGATGAGCAAGCTCCAGTGCTGGACGCTCCATGCAAAAAAACTAGCAAGACAGGAACACAACCCCACCCATTAGCAGAGAGGCTGCCTAAAATCATACTAAGTTCACAGACACCCCAAAACACACCACCAGATGTGGACCTGCCCACCAGAAAGACAAGACCCAGCCTCATCCACCAGAACAGGCACTAGTTCCCTCCACCAGGAAGCCTACACAACCCACTGAACCAACCTCATCCACTGGGGGCAGACACCAAAAACAACGGGAACTACGAACCTGCAGCCTGTAGAAAGGAGACCCCAAACACAGTAAGTTAAGCAAAATGAGAAGACAGAGAAACACACAGCAGATGAAAGAGGAAGGTAAAACCCACCAGACCAAACAAATGAAGAGGAAATAGGCAGTCTACCTGAAAGAGAGTTCAGAGTAATGATAGTAAAGATGATCCAAAATCTTGGAAATAGAATGGAGAAAATACAAGAAACATTTAATAAGGACCTAGACGAATGAAAGAGCAAACAAACAATAATGAACAGCACAATAAATGAAATTAAAAATTCTCTAGAAGTAATCAGTAGCAGAATAACTCTGGCAGAAAAATGGATAAGTGACCTGGAAGATAAAATAGTGGAAATAACTACTGCAGAGCAGATTAAAGAAAAAAGAATGAAAAGAATTGAGGACAGTCTCAGAGACCTCTGGGACAACATTAAATGCACCAATATTCAAATTATAAGGGTCCCAGAAGAAGAAGAGAAAAAGAAAGGGACAGAAAATATTTGAAGAGATTATAGTTGAAAACTTCCCTAACATGGGAAAGGAAATAGTCAATCAAGTCCAGGAAGCACAGAGAGTTCCATACAGGATAAATCCAAGGAGAAACATGCCAAGACATATATTAATCAAACTATCAAAAATTAAATACAAAGAAAAAATATTAAAAGCAGCAAGGGAAAAACAACAAATAACATACAAGGGAATCCCCATAAGGTTAACAGCTGATCTTCAGCAGAAACTCTGCAAGCCAGAAGGGAGTGGCAGGACATATTTAAAGTGATGAAAGGGAAAAACCTACAACCAAGATTACTCTACCCAGCAAAGATCTCATTCAGATTTGACGTAGAAATTAAAAGCTTTAAGACAAGCAAAAGCTAAGAGAATTCAGCACCACCAAACCAGCTTTACAACAAATGGTAAAGGAACTTCTCTCGGCAGGAAACACAAGAGAAGGAAAAGACCTACAATAACAAACACAAAACAATTAAGAAAATGGTAATAGGAACATACATATTGATAATTACCTTAAATGTAAATGGATTAAATGCTCCAACTAAAAGACACAGACTGGCTGAATGCATACAAAAACAAGACCCTTATATATGCTGTCTACAAGAGACCCACTGTAGACCTAGGGACACATACAGACTGAAAGTGAGGGGATGTAAAAAGATACTCCATGCAAATGGAAACCAAAAGAAAGCTGGAGTAGCAATTCTCATATCAGACAAAATAGACTTTAAAATAGAGACTATTACAAAAGACAAAGAAGGACACTACATAATGATCAAGGGATCAATCCAAGAAGAAGATATAACAATTGTAAATATTTATGCACCCAACATAGGAGCACCTCAATACATAAGGCAAATGCTAAGAGCCATAAAAGGGGAAATTGACAGTAACACAATAATAGAAGGGGACTTTAACATCCCACTTTCACCAATGGACAGATCAACCAAGATGAAAAAAAAATAAGGAAACACAAGCTTTAAATGATACATTAAACAAGATGGACTTAATTGATATTTATAGGACATTCCATCCAAAATCAGCAGAATACACTTTCTTCTCAAGTGCTCATGGAACATTCTGCAGGATAGATCACATCTTGGGTCACAAATCAAATCTTGGTAAATTTAAGAAAATTGAAATCGTATCAAGTTATCTTTTCCAACCACAATGCTATGAGACTAGATATCAATTACAGGAAAAAAATCTGTAAAAAATACAAACACATGGAGGCTAAACAACATGCTACTAAATAAAGAGATCACTGAAGAAATCAAAGAGGAAATCAAAAATCACCTAGAAACAAATGACAATGAAAAAAATGACACCACAGCCCAAAACCTATGGGATGCAGCAAATGCAGTTCTAAGAGGGAAGTTTATAGCAATACAATCCCACCTCAAGAAACAAGAAAAATCTCAAATAAACAACCTAACCTTACACCTAAGGCAATTAGAGAAAGAAGAACAAAAAATCCCCAAAGTTAGCAGAAGGAAAGAAATCATAAAGATCAGATCAGAAATAAATGAAAAAGAAATGAAGGAAACAATAGCAAAGATCAATAAAACTAAAAGCTGGTTCTTTGAGAAGGTAAACAAAATAGATAAACCATTAGCCAGACTCATCAAGAAAAAAGGGAGAAGACTCAAATCAATAGAATTAGAAATGAAAAAGGAGAAGTAACAACTGACACTGCAGAAATACAAAGGATCATGAGAGGTTACTACAAGCAACTATATGCCTATAAGATGGACAACCTGGAAGAAATGGACAAATTCTTAGAAAAGCACAACTTTCCAATACTGAACTAGGAAGAAATAGAAACAGACCAATCACAAGCACTGAAATTGAAACTGTGACTAAAAATCTTCCAACAGGGCTTCCCTGGTGGCGCAGTGGTTGAGAGTCCGCCTGCCGATGCAGGGGACACAGGTTCAGGCCCCGGTCCGGGAAGGTCCCACATGCTGCGGAGCGGCTAGGCCCGTGAGCCATGGCCACTGAGCCTGCGTGTCCGGAGCCTGTGCTCTGCAATGGGAGAGGCCGCAGCAGTGAGAGGCCCACATACCGCAAAAAAAACTCTTCCAACAAACAAAAGCCCAGGACCAGATGGCTTCACAGGCGAATTCTATCAAACATTTAGAGAAGAGCTAACACCTATCCTTCTCAAACTCTTCCAAAACGCAGCAGAGGGAGGAACACTCTCAAACTCATTCTACGAGGCCACCACCAGCCTGATACCAAAACCAGACAAAGAAGATACAAAAAAAGGAAACTACAGGCCAATATCACTGATAAACATAGATGCTCAAAAATCCTCAACAAAGTACTAGCAAACATAATCTAACCACACATTAAAAGGATCATACACCATGATCAAGTGGGGTTTATCCCAGGAATGCAAGGATTCTTATATATGTGGTATCTTAAAAAAAAAAAAAGGTTCTGAAGAACCTTGGGGCAGGACAGGAATAAAGATGCAGATGTAAAGAGTGGACTTGAGGACACAGGGAGGGGGAAAGGTAGGCTGGGACAAAGTGAGAGAGTGGCATGGACATATATACACTACCAAATGTAAAACAGATAGCTAGTGGAAGCACCTGCATAGCACAGGGAGATCAGCTTGGTGCCCTCTGACCACCTAGAACGGTGGGATAGGGAGGGTGGCAGGGAGATGCAAGAGGGAGGGGATATGGGGATATATGTATATGCATAGCTGATTCACTTTGTTATAAAGAAGAAAGAAAAGAAAGAAAGGAAGAAAGGAAGGGAGAGAGGGAGAGAGAGAAAAAGGAAAGAAAGAAAGAAAGGGAAGAAAGGGAAGAAGGAAGGAAGGAAGGAAGGAAGGAAGGGAGGGAGGGAGGGAGGGAGGGAGGGAGGGAGGGAGGAAGGAAGGAAGGAAGGAAGGAAGGAAGGAGTCTGCTCTACCGTGACATGCTCTCTCCAGCTTCTACCTAGAAAGTGTCCACACACTGAGCACCTACCATGTGGTAGGCACTTGACTCATCCCTAATCCTTAGCAACCATGCTGCCAGACAAAGTATGATGATTCATATTGTATAAAGAGAAAACCCAAGTGCAGAAAAGTAATTAACTTGCCTGATATCATACTGATAGTAAATGATGGAGCTGGGGTAGGACCTGGATCTTTTTTGTTCTTAGTGCTCTTTCCACGTCTGGGAGAGAAGACATGAGAAATGCCAACACAGCCTCTCAAAATGGACTTTGATTTGGAGCCATCACAACAAAGCAACTCAGAACCAGAAAGAGGCACGTCTATTCTTCTAATTTTGCACATTCCTCTATCTTTTCTACAAGTCCTGGAGGAACCAGGAGCAGAGGGGACCTCGGAGGGCTGTACTGACCTGGGTGAGAAGAGAGGGTAGTCCAGGGATCGAATGGTTCAAAGAGAAAGCAATTCAGAGCAAGTGTTCATGTGTTTCCGGGGCCCACCAGGATCCAGGAGAAGGTGCTGACATATCTTCCAATGCCCCACAAGGTGAATTTGTCGTTCAGCGCTGAGGTTCAGACAGAGGTCCCCATGTCTTCCTGGCTTCACTCACCCTTGATCTCAGCACACCCCAGCCGTGCTGCCTCAGGGCACCTGTACAGTGCACCTACCTCAGGTGAGTCTGACCCAGGAAGGATGCTCCTCCCTAAGCACTGGCCCAGTGGCTGCACGGGGTCCCCATTTGCTGGACAAGGGCCAGACAGGTGGTCTAACACAGCAAAGGACCCTGCCAAGCAGCACTGTGGGGACAGCAAAGCTGGTTTCCCTTTCTATCTGTCCCTGTCCCTTGTCACATAGCACTCTGTCCTCCCTTCAAGCACAGGGTCTTGGAAGAAATCTGCTATCTGCCATTTTGTGTGTTTGCAATATTCACAACCCATACCCTGTGGTATTATTATGTTAGACTCTTGTCCCTGTGGAGAGATGTCAGGTCTCAGGAAATTAGACAAAGGTAAGTAATTTAGAGGAAGGAGAGCTGCTGCCGGCTAGGAGACTCTTTATTGGAGAGTCCATCATTCGCTGCACTGGTCACTGGATTTTGCGTTTCCACGTGCATATGTCCTGTGTGTGTGTCCTTTCCTAAGAACTTCTGTTACACAAGAAAATTAACAGACAAATAAAATGGCAATAGAGAAAACAAAAGGATGTGGAACCACACAGACCTGGATTTCAATTCTAGGCCTGACGTGGCACAGCCCACACAATCAGTCCTTTCTTGATTCCTTATTTGCAGGGCAGGGGACAGGGAAGCAGGTTCTGCTCTGAAGTTGTCTGTCTCATGGTGCTGGGTGAGACTCAATGAAAAAAGACAGAGGCAGTGTTTTGTAAACTACAAAACTTTATGTAAATATTGCCATAGTTGCAATAACAGCTACCATTATTACATCTCTTTGTGACTTGCAAGTATGCTATGCCACACACATTCAAATCATATCAGTATTGCCCCTAACACGTTACAATCCCTGGGGTTAGGTACAGTCTTTGCCATCAAGAGCTTATGGTCTAGGAGGAAGAGGTTCCCAGCTAGAGGACACTGAGAGGTGGGTGCTAAAGAAGTCGGAAGGGAGCACAGGGAGGGAATTCAGGTTCCAGAGGAGGGACACCTGACCTAGACTGCAGTCCAGGAAGGCTTCATGGATGAGGTGACCCCTGAGCTTTGTCCAGGAGGATGTATAAGAGCAATGCAGGTTGGAAGCCTGGGGATGGTGGTAACTTTCTAGGCAAGCAGAGAAACAGCATGTACAATGAAACAGAAAAAAGAACAAGTATACTATGTTTGGGATGTCAGTAATTTGATATCTGCAAAGGACCCCAGCTCTTGCCTAAGTGATTTTATATCACTGGGTTCCTGAGCCCTATTGAGGTTAGGACCGGAGGAATATGAATCTCTCCTTGCCCCTGATTAGAGAGCTAGCCCTCATCAGTGATTCCTTCTTCAGAATAAATCAATGCACCCCCAGTACCTAGCCCAAATCCCTGCACATTGTTGGTTCTCAATAAGTATTTGTTGAATAAATGCATCTTCAACCTCCAATATAATCTAGAGGTAGCAGGCTATGCTTACGATAGAGTATCAAACAGTCCTACATTTTTGTAGCCATATCATTTATAAACTGACTTCAGTTATCTCTACAGTGACCTGACATATATTCTGCTACTCAATCTCCACAGTCCATATCTGACATTAAACCCAGCTACCCTGGCTCTATCCACCCACAACTCCTCCTCCAAGTGCAGAGTAAGAAGAGCAGTCATTCGTCAACCCCCTGCTCCCTGCCAGGACTGTGCTCATGGGTTTCCCTAAGTTTTCCCATCCAATTCTCCCAACAAGCCTGCAGGGCAGTTAAGAGTCACCGTGTTTTACAGATGCACAAACTAAAGCTCAGAGAGGCAAAGTGATTTTCCCAAAGTCACACAGCTGGTTAAGCAATAGAGTCACAATTCCAGCTCAAGTCCCTTTCACCCCCAAAACCTGTGTTTTTTGCCTCTGGACCAAATAATAGTAACAATAGCAACAAAACTAACAATTATATATTGAGTCTCATGTCTCTCACTGACACAGCAAGGTACTAATTGTCATCTTACTTAGTCCATATAATTCCCTTGAGATAAGCACCTTTGTTCCATTTTACAGTTGTGGATCTTGAAGTTCAGAAAGGCTGAGTAACTTTCGTTAAGACACAGCTATTAAGTTGTGGCACTAATTCTGCCTCATTCCAAAGTCTGTCCTCTTTCCACAATATCCCTTTAGTGCCAGTTACAAACACAGCAAAACTCAAGGAGGAGATCTGTCTATTTTCAGTAGGAATCCAAGATCCTATTGGGGCTTGATGACGAGGAGTGATATCTATTTTAATTACTAGAGCACTATTATCCATCCAAATCATTTCAGGGGAGCTTGGCTGGTAGCCATAATCAGCCTCGCTCTAGTTGATAAGCTCTGAAGAAACTGCTCGTTAAGAATGACAGCGACCTTTACTCTGTCTTCCTGGATCTAAAACCTTTGAATCTTCTTAAGACCAAGATAAACAATGACTTACCCATATTAATGCTCTAAGATAGAGATGTACATCTCCCAAGCGTACACCTGCATTTACCAGGCTCTCAAGGCAAAGAGCAGAAATATGACTTGGTTTGGGGTTATACGATTTTAGAGATTAGGGTTTAAGCCAGATTCCTAAAATGGAGGGGCTCCGGACAGGAAGAGACTCACACAACACATTTCTTTTATAAACTGACTTCAGCTATCCAAAAAAAAGCGACATATACTCCACCCGATAAACACGTCCATTTGTCAAAAAGCCAAATCTTATTGCTCCACGTGTGATCATGGGTGCTCCTCTATGGCTGTGCTTTTGGGGTGGGAGAAGACAGTGCC
Source organism: Orcinus orca (assembly GCF_937001465.1). Taxonomy (NCBI): domain Eukaryota; kingdom Metazoa; phylum Chordata; class Mammalia; order Artiodactyla; family Delphinidae; genus Orcinus; species Orcinus orca. The sequence goes on from NC_064563.1 coordinate 28,869,665, forward strand.
ACGGGCCGCCCATATGGCCCTGTAATATCTGCTTTCATCTTCCCCCTTCAGATGATTTTCTTTGATGTTCCTAGAAGTTTAGGTGCTCATGAATTTCTCCTACCCACTCATCTATGTTTAGAGAATGTGAGACTAGAAACACAGCAGAAAGAACACATCAGATCAACCTCATTCTCCATTCAGCTCCAGATTCCACCTCCGAGGATGGCCACAAGGATGACAAGGAGGAAAACTGTGTCGGAAACTCTCCAGGGCTTCCCAAGTGTGTGCCCCAAAAGAGGGAGGGAGTGTGATTAGGGATATCAAAAAGTTTTCAGAATCAATAAGTTTGGGAAACTCAGAATGAAACAAAATTAAACAGGTATCTTTACTACAGATCTCAGAGGATTTTATATGCAACTAAGCATTGTATAACTCCAAAGGATGCCTGTGATATCCCCAATATATCTTTTTAAAAGCATCACTTCGGACTGTTGTTATTATGAGGAACACCCCCTTGGCAATGCTGTCTAAACCTTTCTTGAACCCATTCTTGTTTGCAAAGTGATCACACCCTGGGGCAAGAAATTCCACGTGTTCTCCATTCTAAAATGTTCTTATATGCACTTCCAACCTTTTTTTTGCAACCTAGTTGGGAAACTCTTCACAAGCCATCACCTAGGGGTTTGCTGAATGTATTTATATATTTTGGAGCTTTTGACGAATATGATGTTCCCTGATGGATTAGTGGAATGACAGAGCATGCATCTTGGGCACTGAGTAACAGCTGTTCCCTCCCCCTCCCCTCCTTGCCCCAGCCCAGCTCAGCAGTGATAATCTGCATTGCACAGTGTGTTGTCTGGTGGTCTCTGTGCTGCATTGGGAGAAATCCGTAAAGACGATATTCAGCAAGTGTCAAACTATCTTCTCCTAAATTGATGCTCAAGTGATAACTCCCTCTGCCCAAAGAGACCTGATGAAATACCTAAGCTTTCTCCGTTTTAGCACAGTCCACATTTCTATGAAAACATTATTTTAAGGGGAATGTCTTGAGTCCCGACTGTTTGGATGGTCTTACGAGCCCCATGTACGGTTGCTTTTCCCAAGGAGCCAGTTGTCTGGGGGTGGGGCTGGGACTGTCCTGACTCATGGAGAAGAGCCTTCCTGTCTGATGTTGGCCAGAGAGCAGAGAGCCATCCAAACAGGAGACAGACAGACTCAGGCTGTGAGAGCTGTGCGACTCTAGTGGAATGACTTCTTCTACATCCAGAAGAGGAACACCCAGCTCAGAGGACATGCATACAAGCAAAAGGGAAAAATAAAGACATCTTCTGTGCTAAACTGAGGAAACTGAGATTCAAAGTCAGTAAAGCTATATCACAGGTAAATGATGAGGTGTGGTTCCGAGCCAAGTGGGAGCTTTAATTTCAAGTCAGTTGCTCTTTCTACTCTAACTGCAATCAGCTACCCAAGGGACATGGGTAGGGGGATATCGCATCAAAGCGCTGACCTCCTGAGGTCCAAATTGCAGCCAGAAGTGTCCTATTGCCTCCGTGGTGGGCTGTGGCTATTCTAGTAGGGAAGGATACTATTCCTGCATCTCCAGGGAGAATGCCCCAGGTTTTCTATGTGGTACCGAATGTCCTGCATGGTGTACCTGGATTCCTACCTCCCAAGTTTTTCCAGTAGTGTGTAATATGGTTGGCCTCCCAGTAACATCTGTTCATGTTCTCGAACCTGGAAATGAAGGTGGGCTCCTGGCTGCCCCACCTTTGCCCCTCTCCAGGAGTCAACCTTCAGATGCTATGGGAGTGATCTGGGCCTTTCAAAATGTAACCTTGGCCATGCTTCTACCCAGTCCCTAGTTATTGATGTACCAAGCGTCAGTTGCCCCCCAACTGTCAGGTCACTCTTGGAAATGCCTTGGCTATAAACACAGTGGGCTTAGGCATGGATCAAAACCTTGTCTATGACTCCACTGAAGAATCAGACCTCTGTGTGATTTCCAAGTCGACAGATAGATGCTGCCCCATTAAGCAAACATCTTAAGAATGTACCCCATCTCCACTTTAACATCCTTTAAAATGATGACAAAAATCTATCATTTTCCAAAGACATTGAACATTCCTTTCAATACAGTATCTTCGAAATGGGACTTCCCTGGGAAGGCCTAAGGGGTTTTGCTGTCCCCACAGGGACACAGGTGCAATTACAAGGGACTAAGCATTTTCTAGCTATTGAGTTGAGCTGCTCTTGTAAGAACTCCTTGAGACATCCTTTGCTATTAATCATGTATTTCAACTTTAAGAAATACAAAACTGGGCTTCCCTGGTGGCGCAGTGGTTGAGAGTCCGCCTGCCGATGCAGGGGATACGGGTTCGTGCCCTGGTCCAGGAAGATCCCACATGCCGCGGAGCGGCTGGGCCCGTAATCCATGGCCGCTGAGCCTGCGCGTCCGGAGCCTGTTCTCCGCAATGGGAGAGGCCACAACAGTGAGAGGCCCGTGTACGCAAAAAAAAAAAAAAAAAAAAAAAAAAAAAGAAATACAAAACTATTTTAAAAGAGCTCACTTCACTGGAGCACCTGTTTTGGGCTATACTTTCACATGTCATCTCATTCAATCCTCAGCACACCCTATTGTGCTCAACATCCGGCCAGAAAACTGAGTTTCAGACACCCTAAACAACTTCTGACCCTAGAGAGTGATAGAGCTGGGACGGGAAATCGGGTCTACAAAAGCCCAGGGTCCAGGCATCTTTCCTACCCCATGCCTCCTCTCCTCTACATTTCACAGCACAGGGGAATTATTTTCTCTTCTTTTCCTGCATGGGGAGATGAAGTTGGTTTACACGGTATTTTTTAGATGTATGCATTCTAACTGAGGTTACCTGTATTAGCTTGAAAAACTAAGAAGGAAGGGACATATGGGTCTATTTATTATTCACCTTCAAACACAGAAAAAAGAATTCTTTAAGTGCTACCGGTAAAAACCATGGAAGCCAGAGGAAGGCGTTTCCCCTTAAAGTGAGGCATCTTTTACATTCTTTCCTACTGTTAAACTTCAACCAACATGATGTGATATTTGAGCCCGCCATGCAGAATCACGATATGCATCATAATTGCAGCTCTCCGTGCGAGCTGTGTATCAGAAACGTTAATGTCATTGCCAGACTGAATCTTAATTCATCTCTGAGAGAAGCTTATCACTTTGGGGGTGTTGTATCACCTGCTTTTAAATCACACACAACTAGCGCCACAATGATCTGTTTAGTCTTCAGTGTTTTAAACGCTGCTGCCTGTGTCTACATTAATTTCCATCTGCCAGCCAGGTCAGACAAAACACTGGTCAACTGTAGGGCAAGTTTCGGGCCTTCCCTGTGCTATGTTCTTACCTCTGTCTTTTTCCTTCCAGTCCATCCTCCTCTACACAAATGTCAGAGCGAGCTTCCTAAAACACAAAACTGCCTGGGCCACACCCTGCACAAAAGGCTTGAATGACTCCCCAACATCAACAGGACACAAAAGCTCTCACCATCCAGACATCACTTGCCCCTATCCCCCCATCTCACACCTCTACCACCTTCAAGCAGAAGCAGAATTAAAGACAACACCAGAAGTAGTTAACATTGGGCTAAACATTGCCAGAGGGAGCCAGGTCTGCCTGTTGCCCCTAAGGGACTGTGGGTATTCTGGATGTGAACTGCAAACTTGACAACCTCTCTTAGAATACAGAAAGAAAGGACAAAAAGGTAAAAGTCAAGACGGAGAAAATGATAAACACAGATGACGACAATCACCAAACACATATATTACTTGTATTCCATAAGAAAACACCAGTATAGTCTACACTATAGAAGCAACAAATAGATACAAAAAAAAGAGAACATTTCCTGAGCCAAAAAATGACCTAAGAGGATCATTGCATTTACAAAGAAAAAATTCCTCCGAGAAACTCACTCTTAGTAACCTGAGAAAATTTGGATTTGAAAGGACAAAATATGGTCTAAGATGTACCTGAACAAAAATTTATGAAAAAAGTTTGCTGCCAAAGAAATAGGGTCAGGCGTCCTCAGACTTCTCCTTTGGTTCACTAACTGCAAGTCCCAGATCTATCAAGTTGTGAGGGACAGAGTTGTTGAGACCCAACAGATGAACAAGGAGTCACGTTGTCCTTCAGGTATGAAGCAAGTGGAAAGATTACCTTTGGCCCATAAAGGTTCAGAAAGCCTGCCCCTGATGTCAACTTCTTGGGGGAGACGGTATCGAAGTACATCTATGGGAATGAACTCAGTGCAATCAAATCAGTGGGAAGTAAAATTAAGAGCTCAGGCGTACGGTATAAAAGGACTGTCAGTGCTGAAAACAGTTAAACACAGGATCCAAACATCGCTTTGAATCGTGCTAAAAAATTGCAAATGCCGAAACTTCTTGAAATCAAAGATACAAAATATAAAATCGGCGCTAGAAAAGCATCGCCAGCTCCAGCCTCCTGCAGGCTGGTTCAGGACCCCTCCTCCCAGCCCCTGAGCTTCCCTCTGTCACAGCACTTAACCCCACACGTGTTTCATGTTTGTTTCTTTACTGTTAGAAAGTGAGCCCCTAAGAGCAGGGCTATTTTATTTGTGACCCCACCACTCCACCCTGCCATGTGGCATATAGTTTGTAATTATGAATGTTTGTTGAAGGGATGAATGAGGAAAAACATGGTGTCCCTTCATTATACCCCCGGGCAACCTTCCCTAAGGACTTGATCTCTGATTCTCGGAAGGACTTCAGTGAGGGTTTCGTGGCACATGCATCTGATACTTCCTCTGATCATCAGTGGAGCTTCCCTCAATGTCTCCCTAAAAAATGCCGTGGGGTGCTCCTTACATGGCGAGCCCCACCGTGGCTGTATAGAGTGCAAGTGCAGAGGCCCACGGAATGCTGTGGTTCTCTCCAGCACTCTGGAGTCTGTTGTTGCCACTCCCGAGAGGCAAAGACGGCAACTGAGGCTCCCAGGGGTTGTGTGATATTCCCAAGTGTACGTCATGAGGGATGCGTGGGAGCTGACTGTGTCTCTCTGGCTGTGAAGTCCCCGCCCTGGCCCTCGTCTGGAAACCTGTGTTAGAGACGATCACACTATGACACAGAGGACTTTTATCTCCTGAATGTCAGCAGGCCAAACCTGGCATCTGTCCCACCAGGCGCCTCGCTCAGTATGCTGGGGAACTTGTGTTCACTGTACATTAGGCAGCTGAGTTTACCAGGAGAACATGGCGTCCCCTTGATGAATGGCGTCAGGGTTGCATTTACATGAAAGCGGGCTTCCTAGGCGTGATAAGGGGCTGAGCGATGCATCACTTGCTGTGCCGGCGTGCACAAGTCAGAAGTGATGAATAGGGCTGCAAGACGAAGGGCTCGGAGCAGTGCCGAGCTTCAACACACCAGGCCCGGCTGATGGGGTGCCCGATGAGGGGTTCCAGAACGCCAACCCCCTCAAGACCCAGTCATTCATATACCCTCCTGCTTGTCAACAGGTGACTGAGCACCTTGTCTGAGCCAGTGCTTGCCAGATGCTGCAGACAGAGAAGGAAGGTGTGGTCCTTCCCTACCATCCAATAATGAGAGCATAGATTATTGAGCATTTACTGTGTACCAGACACTACACGTGCCTCGTCTCCTTGAATCTTCACCACTTCCCTGTGAGGTAGGTATAATCCTCTTTTTTTTTTTTTTATTTTATTTTTTTTTAAACATCTTTATTGGAGTATAATTGCTTTACAATGGTATGTTAGTTTCAGCTTCACAACAAAATGAATCAGTTATACATATACATATGTTCCCATATCTCTTCCCGCTTGCGTCTCCCTCCCTCCCACCCTCCCTATCCCACCCCTCCAGGCGGTCACAAAGCACCGAGCTGATCTCCCTGTGCTATGCAGCTGCTTCCCACTAGCTATCTACCTTACGTTTGGTAGTGTATATATGTCCATGCCTCTCTCTCGCTTTGTCACAGCTTACCCTTCCCCCTCCCCATAGCCTCAAGTCCATTCTCTAGTAGGTCTGTGTCTTTATTCCTGTTTCACCCCTAGGTTCTTCATGACATTTTTTTTCCTTAAATTCCATATATATGTGTTAGCATACGGTATTTGTCTCTCTCTTTCTTTTAAAGAATGGGAAAACTAAGACCAAGAAGGATTAACTAAACATCCCAAGTCAGAGCTAATTAGGAAAAAAAAACCCTGGGTTGGAACTCAGGTCCACTGACTCCAGGAGTCCTTGCTAGTAGTTATTCTGCAGAGATGCAGGCAACGGTAGCTATGGGTCATATCACACATTCTTCATGCTTTGACTATCTTTATTCTCATGACAACTTCATGAGGAAGATGTTATTTTCCCAAGTTTTCAAATGAGGAAACCAGAGTTCAAAGAAGTTAAGACATATGACCAAGGACACACAGCTTGTTAAGGGGTTGGAAACTATATGCTGGTATCACAAATTCTTCCAAGAGCCTCACAGGGCTGCCAAGGGAGTGGCCAGGAGAGGTGTTTCCCAGCCTTTGGTCTACAAAGTGGGTGAATCTGAATAAACACTCTCACCAAATGTGACCCTTATATCTTACACAGTGGTAGGGATCTGGTTTTGATAACATACTGTCACCACAGGGGAGGCTGGGGGATCTCTCTGTGCTAGGTTTACTTCTTATAAATCTGTAATTAGTTCAAAAGAAAAGTTTTTTTTAAGTGATAGGAATCAATTCAATTAGACAAACACTAAACACTCAAATTGGGATCAACTCTTTGCTGCTGTCAGGGGAAACTGTCATGGCCACTCAGTTTCTAGGATCACAAGTTTTTAGATATAAGATTCACATTTCCTAAAATGTGATGACTTCATGTTCTAACCCTTACTGTGGAAACACTATCTACTCTTCCTGTTGAGAATTTAATTATGCATTGTGTCTGCATTTCTGATTCCCACATGTGTTAGTCTCACATGATCCAGTCAGCCCATCCCCTTTTCCCGACAAGGTCCCTGGGCTGGACATCTTCCACTTCCCCTCCAGATGGACCTTCCCTTCTCTGACCAGCTGTGTGCTCCGGGAGACAATGGACCATATCAGTGAGCTCCCGTGACCGCCCACTTGTGGTTGGGTTCAGAAATCGGGGCTGCTGCAGGGATTGAGGAAGGGAGGAGAGAGGTTGGGGTATTTACTGCCCCAGCAATCTCCCCTTAGCTTCCTGCAATGTGGCCTAGTTCCTCCACTGAAAGGAAAGTCACAGCTTTTAGGAGACCCTCCCTTCCCAGCTTTATTTTCAGGTTCGTAATGAGTCCCGCCTCACGCCGGGGGGCGGGGGCGGTGGTGGTGGTGGGGGAATCGTTTGTTGTCACGTGCTCCACCATGTCTAGACCAGGGTACCACACTATCTCTTGTCGTTCACAACATCCTGCCCACACTTTTGTAAATAACCCCTTTATTAGCCTTTCTTCAAACTACCTAATTTGAATGTGCCATCTGTTTCCTGCCAGGATGCTGTCTGATGCCATCTTCGAGAGCAGAAACCATATTTAATGCATTGTTTCATTACCTATGGTATCAACCATAGAGCAGAGTCAGGCCCACAGTGGGGGGGAATTACCTGATTGGGTATCTCCTCACTCATTCAAGAGTTGGACTAGTGGCAACTTTATTTAAATTGATTTTTTTTTTTTTTTGCTAATGAAATTCTATTTTATTTGGGAGAGCTCAATGTTTCCTAATCTATTTTGGGGACACGGATCTCTTTAAAAAATCTGATGATCTATCTTCAACCTAGAAAAACATACAAATGTATGTTTTTGCAAATGTTTGCATAAATTTTCAGGCAGTCCATAAACCAGAGGCCAAGAATTCCTGCAATGTATCCGTTATTTATTAAAGCAAAGATTCTATTGCAATGTGAGTACTTGCTTCCTAATTCTGAGACACAGTCAATTCTAAATGCTTTACTATTACTACTGTGTTATTATTATTATTATTAAAATGGGGATGACACTTGGATTTACAAGTCAGTGTGGTATTCCCAGGATCTGGGATGAAGCTTGAAAATTCTAAACTCTTATAAACAACAGAAGAGAAAAATAAAAACAGAAAGACTTAGACAGCCCTTACTCTGTGCCTGGTACTGTCCTAACTGCTTTATAAATATTGACTCATTTAATGCTCACAATAACCCAATAGTCAGTCCTATTCTTATTCCCCCAGTCTTCTCAAGCCCTTGATATTAGCCTGGCTCTTTCCATTCGTAAGGGTCAGGGAAATCACTTCTTTTTTTTTTAACATTTTAATTTTATTGGAGTATAGTTGATTTACAATGTTGTGTTAGTTTCAGGTGTACAGCAAAGTGAATCAGTTATACATATACATGTATCCATTCATTTTTGGATTTTTTTCCCATACAGGCCATTACAGAATATTGAGTAGAGTTCCCTGTGCTACACAGTAAGTCCTTATTATTTACCTATAATAATGTATATATGTCAATCCCAATCTTCCAATTTATCCCTCCCCCCCCACCCCCTGGTAACCATAAGTTTATTTTCTACATTTGTAACTCTTGACTAGGAAATTAGACTCAGGTGGGATCTGAGAGCCGTGATTCCTGACAGCCCACTCATCCTACTTCCATAGACCCCTGCCCTCAGCACTGTCATTCCACTCAGCCATCTGCATTATGGTCACCTGTTTGTGCACTGCCCCTGCCATCACACCAGTGGTTTTCAACGTCTTTCCCATGGTGATGCACTTGATCTAGAACTGCAGCATGTTACTAACAATAATTAAACCTACTGTGTTTTGAAACCTTCCTATGTACAGGACTAACCCCACTGTAAGAGTTTTATAGGCATTGCACCTTAGTTAATTCTCATGACAATTCTATCATTAGGAGTGTTACTATTCCCATGTTACAGATGAGGAGACAGAGGCTTAGAGAGGTTAAGCAATTTGGACCAGGTCAAGTGACTAATAAGTCCTGGACCTGGGATCTGAACCCTGGCAGGTTTCCCCAGAGTATTACTGCCTTCTGGGTTTGAGATAATATTGGGGGGCACTCCCATATATCCCAGCCTGCTGACCCTAACATCACCCCTATTTCCCCCACTCAAGAATGCATCCTGGTATGCAACTGAAGGAGAGTGACACTATCATGAAAACCTTGAACCTGCTCTGAATTTTTTGAATTCAACAATTTGCTAATTGCATTATTTTCACCATTGCCAGGAAAATAGCACTTGCACCTCCTGACAAATGCCAGCCTACATGTGTATCTGCACAAAATGTCAGGGATCCACTACTTTGGGCAGCATCCAAATATGGCCATTTCTGTGTTCCCAGCACAGCTGAGGCCCTCATCATTTAAATGAGAGCAGGCAAGGGTGCATGAATGAATGAAGTTGGAAAAGATGACCCTCAAGTCTTAAAGGTCAAGTAATAAAAAAATTGCAAAAGGATTGGAAGGAGAAGCAAGTGATGGAGAGGCCATACTAGCCTGTTCCTCCTCTTATGCCACCTAATATCCCTTCCTGATCCTCTAACCCATCTGCCTGCCAGTCCTTGTGAAACTCAGAGAATATCGAAAGCAAACTCACCTCAATCCCTCACCCAGGGCTGAGCTTTGGAAAGTTCCTTTACCTTCTTATTCTGATGGAAACCCAGAAGTCCCTAGGGCACTCAAACAGGACTTTCTAGCGGTAGAGGCGGTAGAGGCTAATTTTTCTGCAGCTCAGAGAAGGGGGAAGGTGCCTTTTGGATCCTCACTGCCACTTCCAAACCCTGTCGCTGCCTTCCTCGTTCAAAACTGTCAGCTCTTTTGAAGCATATCATCACTCTGCTGTCATCTGCCAGATTCCCAGTCACCCTGCACCCTGCCATTCACCAATGACTTCAGACCTGCCTCCCTGTCTTCATGTGGGGGGACTTGAACATCAATGGCAATGGTCTGTCCATAACCATGACCTCTGAGTTCCTTGACCTCCCTGACCCAATCTTTTTCCTCCTCCCACCTCAGGCACCCAGTCCTAAGGTCATACATCATCACCAATCACTGAACCAACTACAAAATTTCTATTTAGCACCCATTACTGACCATCACCTCCCATCCCTCCTGCTCATTCACTCTGGCATAAATGCACTAACAATTCTTTGACATCCCCCCCTCGACAGGGCCCTGCATTGACCCCACTGACCCTGCCACTTTGTTGCTGTCAACCATGTTCCGGTGTCTTTATTTCCATCCTTATTCTGCTTAGAGTGCACTGTCCAGAAGTTTAATCCCTCTCTCACAAACCTGCCTAACTGCCTGGGCTCTCTCTCCTTCTTTCTCTCCTCCCTTACTCCAATCCCAGTTTAACCCAAGTACCCCCCTTCTCAGATTCTGCCCTATGTAAATGTGTTTAGAGAAAATCAAGTAAACAGTTCTAGCTCAGCCTATGCGTTTGAGTCCAAATTTCCAGTGAGTGGTCAGCACCATGGACAGCGCTACAACATTTTCCCCAGGAAATTCAGTCTCACTCCCCATCCGATTATTTCACACCTTCCCTTCTCTACTTAAAACTCCAACACTCTCTCTCCCCCTCCTAACTCTCAGCCATTAACTCTGCCTCATATTTCATAAAGAAAACAGGTGAAGTCAAGGAACTACCTCATGTTCCCACTCCCAACTTCTCTGGCTTACTGGCATCTGTTCTCACATACTCTGCTTTCCCTCCTATCGTGGTAGCAACTTCCCTGCTCCTAAGGTCAAGCCCTCTCTGTAGACCTCAGACATGTTCCTATTGCCCACTCAATGTCCTCTGTCTCCCAAACAGTCAACTTCATTCTCATCATAAACATGCCTTGACATTGACTCTCTGAAAACATTCCCCGCCCTACAATTCCACTCCCAGCTTCAGTCTATGCCCCATTTCCCTGTGCCTCTTCATGCAACCTTTCTCAAAAGGGTTGACAACACTCAAGGTTCTCACTTCTTCCCCCTCATCATCCCTCAACCCACTCCAGTTGGGCTCTGTCCCCACCGCTCCACTGAGGCCACTCCTCCATGGGCACAAGTCACCTCTGTCCTGCTAAATCTAATAGTCAGTTCTCGGGCCTCACCTTATCCAGCCTCAGAGATCACACTGAATCATTGTGTCCTCTAGGCCTCTGCGTCACCACATTCTCTCGGGCTTCTTCCTACCTCGTGGCTGCTGTCCCCTGTCTCCTTGGCTGGGTCCCCTCTCCTGGCCTCAGTGTTGGCCAAGGGCTTGGTCATTGGCCTTTGGGCCTCCTCTCTATGTTCACTCGCTTCCCACATGTTTTCATCCTGCAGGAAAATTTACCTCCTCCTGTATGCTGATGATGCCACCATTTCATCCCCAGCCCTGAGCTTTCCCCTGAGCTTCACACCTGAATATTCAATTGCCAACTCTGCCAGCATCTCCACTTGGATGTCTCATAGGCATCTCAACATGCTCAGAACTAGACTCCTGATTGCGTCTCCCAAACCTGTTCCTTGCCCAGTCTTCCCCAACCAGTTATTGGCACCGCTATCCACTCAATTGATCAGACCAAACACGGGGGGGTCATCCTTAACTCCTCTTTTCATGCTGCCTGCACATCTCATTCATCAGTAAGGCCTGTGGCTCTACCCTCAAAAATGTCCACAAATTCATCCCTTTCTTACCGTCTCCTACTACTTTTACCGTAGTGCACGTCACTAGCATCCCTTGCCTGGGCTACTGCAGTAGAGAGCATCTGGTCTCCCTACTTTCATCACTGTCCATATCGGTTCAGCTCCTCTGTAGCAGTCTGCTTACAACCCTGGCAGCTTTGTATGGTAATATTAAATAAAGATGAGCTGTAATGAGGCCCTCCCCGATTTGACCCTGGCTTTCCTCTCCATCTCATTGTCCAGCCATCCCCAAATATGAACAGGCTTATTTTTCAATACCCTGAACAAGTTTTTACCCAGGGTCTTTGCATGTGCTGTTCCTTCTGCCTGGGATGTTATACCCTCTGTCTTTTCACAGTTGGTATCTTAGCCTTCAATTTCCAGCTCAAGTGTCATTTCCTTAGAGAAGCCCTCCCTGACTACTCACTCCTGGCATCTCTCTTATTTATTTTCTCTATAACACTTAACAAACACTTATAATGCACTTACCATGCTCTAGGCACTGCTTTAAGTGTGTTACAAATATCAACACACTTAAACCTCATGCTAATCACATGCTATTAGTTTTATTATTATCCCCCTTTAACAGATGAAGAAACTGAAGCAGAGAAATTAAGTTACTTGCCCAAGGTCCTATCATCTGGCATATGTCAGGGCCAGGATTAGCACTCAGGTGAAGGCATTGGGGTGTATGCCTTCCAGGGGTCCTTCTTGGTGGGGGACAACGCTAAAGAGAAGTCACTAGTGTAAGAGTGAAGTGGTCCGATGTGCCCTAGGTTAGGAGTAGAAGGTGCTCTAAGACCCACTGTGTGACCTTAAGGGAGCCCACCTCTCTCAGAGTCTCCATAACCATGATTGTTTTGCCAGCCTTGACATGAATGGGTGGATGACCTGGAAGCTTACCTCAGGTGTCGTAGGTACTACTAATACCACCACCCCTGTGACTACTAACACTGCTTATAGTATGATTAGGACAATATCTGGAACTTTTGGTTGAATGTCTCCTGCTGTGGCCCTGTGCTTCATAGGCTCATAGGCTCATCTAATTCCCGCAACTGTCCTTAAAGACTATCCTCATTGGGCTTCCCTGGTGGCACAGTGGTTGAGAGTCCGCCTGCCGATGCAGGGGACATGGGTTCGTGCCCCGGTCCGGGAAGATCCCACATGCCGCGGAGCGGCTGGGCCCATGAGCCATGGCCACTGAGCCTGCACGTCCGGAGCCTGTGCTCTGCAACGGGAGAGGCCACAACAGTGAGAGGCCCGCACACCGCAAAAAAAAAAAAAAAAAAAAGAAAGAATGTGCGACAGACCTATGGGCCACCAAGGCTAAATAAAACATCTTGCCTGTTACAGAAAAAGTGCGTGGACCCCTGCACTGGGAGACCAAAGTGACTGGTGTGTGTACCTGTCCCTCTGGGGCGCTCTGGAGAGCAGGCTGTGCCCACTGCTTTGCCACTCTTCAGACAGACACTGTCCCCCCACGATCCCGAGTGGTGCACACTCTTCCTGCACCGTTAATTCTTGTTTCCACCCCATTGGGGAGATAATGTGGTACAGGGCAGCATGCTCAAGAGGGCTCTTCATGGGAATTTCCTAGGAATCCATTTCTTGGGAGTAAACGCATTCTTTATTATCTAATAAAATAGTTATATTGTGAATCAGGAGTTCATGATTCAGCTAACGTGATCCCATTAGCAGGAACGGCCACTCCTTGCCACGTGGTTTCTGATGTGGACCCAACATTCTGCCCCTCACATCCATGCACTGTGTTTTGCTGGCTTTGAAGTTAAGAGGGGCCATCCAGGCTTGCCTCCTCATACATGCCAGCCCTGCACAGCTAATAGATTCATCCTGTTAAGGATGCATTGACAAGCTCGTGCAGTGGGGAGAGGCATCCTCCGGCGGCAAAACCTGCACTGAATGCTGGTGCGCCCCCATGAAAATCACCATTATAGTCACACCTAAGCACTTCTGAGGGGTGTGTGAGAAGTGTCCTCTGCATCACGGGTCCCCAACCACCGGGATCTAAGGCCCGATGATCTGAGGTGGGGTTGATGTAATAATAATAGAAACAAAGTGCACAATAATGTAATGCTCTTGAATCATCCCCAAACCATCCTCCCCACACCCAGTCCTTGGAAGAACTGTCTTCCACGAAAACGGCCCCTGGTGCCAAAAAGGTTGGGGACCTGCTGCTCTGCAGGACAAAAGGAGAGAGAAGCACGCGGAGATGACCCATGCTCAGCTTTGCTCTGCTCCTGATTGGATCAGAACTATAATTAATGACCCCCATTACAGTTGTGTTTTTACTCCGTCTAAAGTTGGTGTTAACTTCGAACAGCAGACTTGTGTGTTTTCTCACCGCTTCATTTTCTCAGGAGGGAAGGTGAGATGAGCTGCAGGATTCCTGCGCTTGCCCCCTGGTGCCGGCAGTGCCGTCCTCACGCTTCCGGGGGTGAGCTGCAGAGCTGAGCCTTCCCCTGCTGGGGACTGTGCTCCTTCCGGAGGAATTCTCCCACTGGGAGCACTTCCAAGTCCAGAAGGGAAACCCTGAAGGCACCCATTTTAGGTACCAGCAAATCGAGGCTAGAGGAGCTTCCCTCCACGCAGCACCCAGGTGGCAGCGGAGGACTCCAAAGGCAATGCTTTCTCTGAGACACGGGGGGTTGCTGCCCACGCATTCCAGCAATCGCTGTGCTCTAACTTGCGGCTTACATGAACCCGGCATTTACTATGTGCTGGCTGGTTTACACCCACTACTTCACTGAACTGTGTCTTGTCTGCACATCTCACCCACATCTTTGGGGTAACGGGAGGGACCAAGGCTTCTCCCTCCTTCCACTCCTCAATGTCTAGCGCTAGGCATGCTCCCATCACCTCCACCACCACCACACCCCTCCGAAGCCTGCTTTTCCCCACCTGTATCACAGAGCTCCAGCAGGGAAAAGATGAAGATGTCATGAGGCCAAGTAGGCAGATCCCTTGACCTAGAGTCTGCCCACGACAACTTCCATGACTGCTAAGTCCCATGGAAAGGAGCTCATTGAAGAGGTGGTTAGGGTAGGAAGGGGCAGCAGAGACCAGTTTTCTATAAACTACAGTTATCACTGCCCCTTCTCCTTTCAGTGAAAATTTTACTATCAACCACATAGGTCCAACGCTTTTAGCTCCTCAAAGAGTTTTCACAGTCATAGATTTGTTGAGCAGAGCAGCTCTGGGACAGGAGGGGAAGGTGGGATTATGGCCATTTTACAGATGGGAAAATCAAAGAGGCAAAATGACCTGCCCAAAGTCACAAAGAGAGCTCAGGGCATGCCATGGTGCTCATTACTAATGACTGATTGACCCTGGGTTGACTTGATTATGAGATTCTGCTGAGTGGAAGCCATGAAGCCATAGCATGTCTTTTCTGCTCCCCATACAGTAGGAAGCAGTACGCAGAGATAGGCAGTGGGAAGGGGAAGGAACATGAGCATGACCTGTGGAAACTCTGAGCTGTGACACCCTCACTTCCTGAGCCAGCATCTGACCCCTTCTGGCCCTGTAACTAGCGGGGGGCTGGGTCTTCTCTCTCCCTCCCTTATGCCTTCCTTGGCTCCCACCCACATGTTCCCACCAGCCTCTGGGGCTGCTTCTCCACCTTTAGTTCCAGAACTCCTGCCCCGTGTCCTAGGAATGCAGGGGCACCACCAGAGGAATTGTTAGCAAATGAAGTGATGATAATAACAGCACCACTGCTTACAAAGCCTCTTCCCTACTCCAGACGTGACATCTATTTCTGTCTTAGGAGACAACGCATTGTCCATATTCTAAACATGAGGACCTCAGCCTCGAAGAGGTTAAGTGACTTGCCAGTGTCTGAATTCAAACCTAGGGGTATCTGAAATTGAACCAGTGTCCCCGCGTGCAAACTTCCCAACAGAACTCATTCTGAGGCTCAATACAGCCCCGTCCTTTTACCTGGCCCAACTTCCATGACAGGGCCCAGGCTGCTCCGCTGAATTATGTCCACTTTGCCTCTTCTAACCACTGTCGATTCAGAAAAAAAACCATAGCGTCCTCTCCAAACCTCAGCACTGCCAGATCCTCCGGAGCATTCAGCTTTGAAACAACCTCAGAAAGTCCTAGCAGTGATGAGTCCAAATGATGGCTTACGGCTCTTCCATGGAACTGGGAAGTTTTTCCATCATTCCCCTTGCCCAGATAGCCCATTCTTTTATTTATTTATTTTTTGTCTTTCAATTGTAGCGTATGTCTTGTATTAGTCAGCTCAGGCTGCCATAACAAGACTGGGTGGCTTAAACAACAGAAATTTGTTTTCTTATAGTTCTGGAGTCTAGAAGTCCAGGATCAAGGTGTTAGCAGGTTTGGTTTCTTCTCACGCTAATCTCCTGGGCTTGCAGATGGACATCTTTTTGCTGTATCCCCACATGGTCGTCCCTCTGTCTGTGTCCTAATCTCCTCTTCTTATAAGGACACCAGTCACATTGGATTACAGCCCACCCAGATGACCTCATTTTACCTTAATTACCAATGTAAAGGTCCAATCACCTAATACAGTCAAAGTCCGAGGTACTGGGGGTTAGGACTTCAACAGTTCAGATAGCATGGCCTAAGAAGGAAGCAGTTAGCAGCAGGACATCCCAATTACAAGGTTTCCTAGAGGCAAAGGGACCAAATGGGAGGAATATGGAACCCAGTTAGGAGAACAGAGTTCCAGGCCTGACTCTGCCCCGGGCTCCCTTTGCGACTTTGGGCAAGTTGCTTCACCTCCATGATTTTCCCATTTGTAACATGGGCAGTTCTCCACTTTCCCCTCCTGTCCCAGAGCTGCTCTGCTCATCCTATAAATCTATGACTATGAAAGCTCTTTAAGGAGCTAGAAGCATTGGACCTATGTGGTTGATAATAAAATTTCCAAAAAGGAGAGGGGCGGTGATAAGTGTGGTTTACAGAAAGCTGATCTCTGCTGCCCCTCCCTATACCCTAACCAGAGACCCAGCTCTTCAGTGAGCGCCCTTCCAGGGGAGTTAGCAGTCATGGGCAGACTCCAGGTCAAGGGATCCACCTGCTTTGCCTCATAACATCTTCATCATTTCCCTGATGCAAGTACCGCTAATTCTGTGTTACAGGTGAGGAAAGGCAGGCTTAGTGGGGAGGGATGTGTGGAGGTGGGGCAAGCATGCAGAACCTAGGCTGTCTGATTCTAGAGCCTGTGCTCTTGGCCTCCTGCTGGACTGAGCCCTGGTTACCGGCACTGAGGGCGCTGAGCTGTGTAAGACACAACTCCACCTTCAAGGATGCCCCAGGCTGCAGAGGCCACCGCGATGTAATGCCCAGTACAGAAGAATCGGATTGAGGAAGAATTACTCTTCATCATGCGGGAGCAGAGGAATACTCACCAAGGGAGCAGGGACACCTGAGCAGGGCTTGGAGGTCTGAGAAGGAAGCAGGCTGAGAAAGGCATGTCAGACACAGGAAGAGCATAATGTACTCAGGACCATCCTAGTAACACCGTTCCCCTGCCTGTGTGGGACTCTGGGGTGGGAGGAAGAAGAGGGGTCAGGAGTACAGCAGCAACGCCAGAAGACAGACTGAAAGAAAACATCACCCAGGTTCTAAAAGGGGCAAAACGGTAGATGCTGGAAAACCAGATGAAAGCACTCTGCACACTTGCCGGTGGTATATTAAATGGTGGGGGGCGGGGTTGACTGCGGACTTAGCAGAGTTCAACCACAGCTAAAAGAAAGCTGCCTGAGCACAAACACACCAACCCAAACTCTCTTCCAATAGGGCAGGCGGTTGGAAGGAGTTGGTGTTTCCCAAGGCTGCGTCTGGTCCTCCAGGGATGAACTTAAGTGGTAAGGGCACCTGGTGATGAATCAGACTGACTCACAAAGGGCTTGGATCAGAGTAGGACAAAGTGAGGGGCCCAAGGTGCAAAATTTAAGGAGGCGCCCCCTTCTGGCATTGGTGCAAGTGCACAGCCATCCCTGGGACCAAGTGCCTTCTTAATTACACGCCCAGGAGCTGCACTGACCTCACCTGACTCTTGGCCCCGCTGGAAGGGAGAAAGTCAGTCTCTTCAGTTTGGATCAAATCCTTCTGTTTGCTCTCTGTCTCTAAACCTGGCTGCCCTTTCTCTGGCTTTGAGTGGGCCTCATGCTTACAGCCTCCTGCAGGCCACAGCGTCTGGCTAGAATTTAATACTATTGCTGTGATTTCACCATATTTACTTTCACAGATATACAGCGAGTGATATTAGTTTCCATTCGTGGTCAAAATAGAAAGTTTCCTTGAAAAATAAATTTGATTAAAAAAAACTAAGTTCCTCTGAAGAAAACTATTAAGTCAATAATAGAGCAGGGCATCTGCGGATGGGGAAATCTCATGAGGTGGGGATTGTGGGACCGCAGCTGGCAAACACCAGGATTTCCCACTCAGCTGTTCCTCAGATGGAATGGGAGGCAAGGAAAGCTCACGTCCCGGTATTAAGCACCAACACACCAGACACTCAGTCCACTGAAGAAGCCATAACTGCCCAGGACAGGGGAACGCAGGTTTCCGGTCCAGCAATGACCCTGGGTTTACATCTCCCATGCAAATGATGCAGGAAGCTGGCTGCTTCCAGAACTTCTCAGCATAACCACCGGGGTCGCTCTCGGTCACGATAGCAAGCTTCTCCACGCAAAAGAATTCTGATCAAAGCTGGCAGGCTACTTTCTCTTTCCTGAAGAGTGAGAGCCTCTGAACCAGTGACTGTTCATTGAGAACAATACAATGGAAACAGCTCCTTGGTAAAGGTTTCTTTAATGTTTCAACGCATCTCTTGGGGAATGACACCCTGATGACCAAAGAGGGTATGGCTCTGGTGCCATCCCTTGAAAGAATCCCAAACACAAAAGCCTTTGTCCCAGGAGGTCCTGGCAAGGTGCAGAGATCAGAAAGGGACAAGCTGGTTCGGGGAGAAAAATCTAATCAGAAGCAGGGACTTTTTCTGCCTGCCCTTTGCGGACGACCTTCTGTTCACATTTCCCTGCTCTATCCCTGTGCCAGTGGGAGTGACGAATGAGCTCTCTTTCTAGCCTGGTGAGCAGAGGAAGGGGTGAGGTTCCAGGAAATATGTGACCCCTCAAAAGAAGCAAGGGATGAGGCTGCCCATCATTCATGACGTTATACCTTTGAATGCTGTAAACACACACACAGAGAAAAGCAATGTATGTTTTAGGGAAATGCTGTGCACCCCACTACAGAGTCCTGTAACTGGGAAGATAAAGACAGAATCAGACAGAATCACAGAAAGAAAATAAATAGTCTCAAGGACCTACTGTATA
Organism: Orcinus orca; assembly: GCF_937001465.1. Lineage (NCBI taxonomy): Eukaryota > Metazoa > Chordata > Mammalia > Artiodactyla > Delphinidae > Orcinus > Orcinus orca. The sequence continues at coordinate 28,888,651 of NC_064563.1, forward strand.
GTCCAGGGAACTCTACTAAATATTCTGTAATAACCTATATGGGAAAATAATCTGAAAAAGAATGAATATATGAATATGTAAACCTGAATCATCTTGCTATACACCTGAAACTAACACAACTTTGTAAATCAACTATACCCCAATACAAAATAAAAAATTTAAAACAAAAGAAAAGAAATAGGCTTAGGGGCTGAAGAACAGGGTGCAGCTCCCAGATCCACCTCTCGCTTGCTCAGAGCCTGTGATTTCGAATGAGCCTTGCAACTCTTGAAGCCTCAGTTTCCTCAACTGTAAAATGGGCTGGTGCTTCCTCCCTTCCGGGAACAACTGATATCATCATCAGAAAGCATACTGGAAATGAGGATGTGGTAGCCAAACCGGCCAACGCTTTTCCTTATTATAAAGAAGGAAAACAAATAGTATCCAGGCGCAGGAGTGGGTCTGGGAAAGTCAAGGTGTGAGTCCCATCAGGGCAGGAGAGGGGAGACTGCAGCTGCTCTCACCAAGAGGGTTCCAGTGATGGCTCCTGGCAAAGCGGGCATCAGGCATCAGATGTCAACCACATTAATGATGGATAAACTGCAGGCAGAGGGTGAAGGTCTTCGTGCAGCCAGGATGGTGAAAACAATGTCAACCCATTTGTTAGTCATTCATCATTTACTTTCATCCAACAAATGCTTGAGTGGCACACCTACTGTGTGCCAGGCACCAGGAATAGAAGTGATAGACGTATGATACCCTGCCTCCAAGATCCTTAGAATCCAGCCATCTGAAGGCATGAACTCACTTGAATGCACAAGCTCTGCCGTGGAAATTGGACAAACCTTATTGTAAGAGCTATTATCGCTTTGTCTAAGACCGTCCCTTTATTCTCCCAGCACAAAATATATTGAGTAGCTTGGGCTGGGGGATGTAACTTTAGAGATTAGCCTCATGCAGGTCTGTTCCCCAGAGCTTACAGGCTAGTGATGGATACAAACAGAAGAGAGAGAAGACAGGATGCTACATGATGAGGGTCATGACAGACGCAGGGGGTAGTAGGAGCACCGTGGGGCAGACCTATCCCATCCCACGGGTGAGGACAGGTCTAGAGGGGAGATTCCTTAGCAAAGAACCAACAGATGCAAAGTTCTAAAGTTGAGCAGTTCAACAGAGCTGGGGTTGGGGCAAGAGGAGTGGGGAGCACAGCCACTGGGTTGGGAACTCCTAAGGAGAGGAAGAATGACATGAGATCTGCCAGGGAGGGGATGTTTGGACCAGGCTTGTGGGCAGAGGCAAGGAATCTGGGCTTTATCCTGAAGGCCAGCAAGGAGACTTGGTTGGAGTATAGCTATCCACATCTGCTCAGAGGCAGCTGTAAGTAACTGCAGGCCATCACCGGTCCCCAGAGCATCCCATGTTCACTGGCTTGACCTTCCACAGTTATCCCATGCACCTGGTGCCTTCCTAGGATTGCAAATAACTTCCCACATTTCCTGTCACTGATTCATGCGTGATACACACACACACACACACACACACACACACACACACTCAATTGCTTCATTCATTTTATTTTTAAAATTAATCTTTTAATCTGAGTCCTGTGCTACCACCAATGAGTGGCATAATTTTGCATAATCTATCCATCCAACCACTCTCTGCCTTACGGTCCTGACCTGCAAAACAGGAATGATCACACCCAGCTTAACCTGGAGGGTTATTATGAAGGGAAATAAGATATTTTTTCAGGAAACTTTGAAAGATTTAACCCCAGGTTAATGGAGTTATGTGACTGAAACTCTTACAACCACAGCTCCATTCTCAGCTGTGTGAATGATACAGCAATGTGGGTTGGAATCAGGGCACCAGACGGCATGGCCCTGAAATGGGAGCTCGGGTGAATGCAGTGTGAGCACCCCTGGCCATGCTGACTGGGGGGCAGCTCCCACTAGCAGCTGGAGTGAAGCCCCGAGAGCCTGTATCACTGAGGGAGAGAGTCGGGGTCTGCAGGCAGTCCACAGGCTCTCTTTGGCTGGACCCCCAGGTTCACAGGGTCTCAATAGACCACTGAGAAACACAGCTGGGGTGCTGCTGGATGTTCTGAATTCGATGTCAGGTGGCCTACTGATGTGCCAGGGAGCCAGCCCTCCAGAAAACAAAAGCAAAAATCTCAATCTCTAGCATTGGCTGATTTCCACAGTGTAAAAACTCCAAACTTGGCCAATTTCAAGCCACCAGTGGTTTAAGAATTGGCTCCCCAAATTCCAGAATATTTAACAACTGGTTCCCCCATGCTGGCAGAGCTGGCTCCAGCAGAACACTGAGGCAGCCGTCAGAAGGATGGAGTTGGCATCTCAAGGCCTCTCCAGAAAATTACCATCAACAGATGATGAGCCATTTTCTGTGATAGGCATTTGCACTTCACTTGGTTTAAATGAAAATCGGCCTCAAAGGGATCTTTTATGGTATGTTTTTCTCCTGTTCTGTCTCCAAAGGCATGTTTGCAAAGAGAACTTTCTACCGTGCCTTTTCCATAGCACCAGTAAGTAGGGATCTGCCCAGAGCCCTAAAGGGGCAGACAGTCCCCTTTCTCTCACGGTGCTTCCTGAGTCAGACGTGCAATCTTAGCTCAAGTTCATCTTGCCTTTGCTTAGGACCCAGCACTTCCCCAGGTCTGTATGCATCCATGAGAAGCCAGAGGTGAGAGTGATCACAGCCCTCAGATTCATCTGTATTTGACAGAGGGATAAATCACTCTTTCCCACTTACTGAGTTTACAAAGGAAATCACGGCATTGTGTATAATATACGGTGTGTGGTTGTCTGCATCTCCGCCACTTTCTCCTTGAAATTTCCCCATGAAGATGCGCTCCTATGACTTATAAGGCTCCTTATTATTGTGGGTTTTAAAAATGTATATGTTACACCAAGAAATTTAGAGGAAAAGTAATTATTTGGAGTGTAGTGAAAAAGACACTTTTAATATTTGGTCCTCTCCCTGTTACTGCACATCATCTGTGATTTCAAAAGCAAAATAAGCTTCCAAAATACAGGTGGTCCTGAAATTGCTTAGAAGACAAGCTGTGAAAGGAATCTTTCTCTTTTCTTTACTACCCCTCATAGAACAGAAATGAAAATCCCATCAACATGGTGCTTTCTCTACTTGAGCAGGAAATCAAAGCAGATTCTATTTTAAAGAAACACTGGCTTCAACAAACTAAAGAATTCCTTCCATTTCTTTCACTGGCGTTTTGAGCTAGCCTTGCCAGTGACACTCTGCATCTTTACTCCTATGCTTTGCACACACTTTTGTATTGTGAGGATGTGGAGAAAAGGGAACCCTTGTACACTGTTGGTGAGAATGTAAATTGGTGCAGCCACTGTGGAAAACACTATGGAGGTTCCTCTAAAACACTAAAAGTACAACTACCATATGACCCAGCAACACCACTCCAGGGTATATATCTGAAAAAAACAGAAACATGAATTCAAAAAGCTACATGCACCCCAATATTCATAGCAGCACTATTTACAATAGCCAAGATATGGAAGCAACCCCATTAACAGTTAAATGGATAAAGATGTGTGTGTGTGTGTGTGTGTGTGTGTGTGTGTGTGTACATAATGGAATACTACTCAGCCATAAAAAAGAATGAAATTTTGTCATTTGCGGCAACATGGATGGACTTGGAGGGCACTATGCTAAGTGAAGTAAGTCAGACAGAGAAAGACAAATACTGTATGACACCACTTATATGTGGAATCTAAAAAGCACAACAAACTAGTGAATATAACAAAAAAGAAGTAGATTCACAGACATAGAGAACAAAGTAGCAGTGACCAGTGGGGAGAGGGAAGTGGGCAACATAGGGGTAGGGGAGTCAGAGGACAAACTATTAGGTATAAAATAAGCTATAAGTACTTTTGTAAAACACAGGGAATACAGCCAATATACTACAATAGCTATAAATGGAGTACAACCTTTAAAAATTGTGCATCACTGTATTGTACACCTGTAACATATAATATTGTACAGCTACTACACTTCAATTAAAAAAAAAGACACATTAAAAAAGGAGCACAGGCCTTGGGGTCAGACTTTGAGTTTGAAGCCCAATTTGGCATCCCATGAGCTGTGTGGCCTTGGGCAAGTCACTTGCACTCTCTAAAACTCAGTTTCCTCAGCTGTAGAGGAACGTTCCAGGGCCGTCCTAAGGATCAAATAAATGAGTCAATGCCTATAAAGCCCTTAGCACCGTGGCTGCTGGGGCAGAGCAGGCACTCCATAAATGCTGCTGCTGCTTCTGTCTAGCTGCTCTAATACATGTACCTTGTCTTTCAGCTACACTTTGACTGCTGGAAGGGATGGGCCATTTTTCTCGTCTCATAGATCCCAGGAACACACTGAGTATAGGTGCTAAGCAAGGTCTTGCAGACCGAGGTGTTGTTGAATCAGGATGTGGAGATAAGAAGAAAGAGAGCTGGGCCCAGGTAAGAAGGAAGCCCTGGGGGAGGGAAGAGGGTGTCTCCTCTGTGGACATCCCAGACCTAAGCAAGAACCCTGCTCCTTCACCATGTGGCTTCAGACTTGTCTCATGGTAGCCTCTGCTGAAGGGGCCTCCCCAGGTCCCTGGTGACTCAAGTTTCCACCAGGGAGGTCACCTCTCTGACTTGGCTAACAAAGATGGGGTCTTTCTGAGCCACATCCGTGAGCTCGTCACCATGGACTGGGGGGATCTGGCCAGAGGAGATGAACAATGAAACACAATCTCAGATGGAGAGGGCAGGGCAAGAAGACTTGATAGATGTAGCAGGACAGGGACTGTGTTTGCGGGGATGGGGGTAAGTGTAAAGCATCGAAAGGGAGATGTCCTCCCTGGGCACAGACTCCTTGAGACTGTCCACTAGAATCACTGTCCCTCCTTGAAGTAATGAGCTCAAAAAGAAAGCCCATGAGATGAGGACCATAGAGTGATACATGCTAAGCCTTGACTGTGCAGCTTCATCCCCTGAGGACAATAGGAGAACGGGGTTGAGGAACCTAGGACCCCTCTGGAGCACAGTCAGAAACTGGACAATGGTTCTGTCCAACTAGTCTGCTTTCCTTTCCTGGGATCCGATTGTAAGTCCTATCCTGGTCTGGGGGTTAACAGGGCAGCAGGAGAAGCCATCACCCAGCGCTCCAGAAGTTTACTGTCTGGCTGGGAAGCAGCGCTTGCAGGTGGGCAGCCAGAGTCAGCCTAGAGGTTGAGAAGCAGCAGAGAGAGCTTAGGACTGAGAGTTAGAAAGTCAAGCCCTTACTCCCTGAATGATTGAGGTCAATGAGCCTTGAGGAACCTTGGCTTTCCTATATCTACAATAGAAATCATCATCATCACCACCATCCCAGTGACTGCAGCAACATATTTACCTTCCAATGGAATTATTTTAGACCGTCCATAGTTAGCTTTTAAATTTTTCTCTAATAATGAAGAACAAATAAAAGTATTTGGAAGAATAGCAAAATGAAAATCCCCGACCTTAGAATCAAAGTTCTCTCTTCTCTACAGAAGTGTAAGAATTAAGTTCTTAACTCAATAACATGGTGTCCCATCGTGTTTAATGGTTACATTTCCCTTTTTCTTATTGCCAAGATATGACTGTGCAAATATGCTCTGAGGTTACTCTTGAAAAATGGCCCATTTCCCAGTCTTTTGTGTTTTCTGTATTAATGGTCAGGAGTGAGCAGCTCTTTAAGAAAGATGTTGATCATCTTAACATCCATTTGGAATTCAAGAAGTTCATCCTGATTAAGAAGCCCAAGGAAGCACAGATCCATGTACCATGCTTTTCAAAATAAAAGGATTGATAAATTCAAGGCAAAACCTGAGTACTAAGGTGGAATTATTCTGATATTTGCAGATTTTAAGATGAGTGGTGATAGTGACTTGAAATTGTCAGCCCTTTAACATAAAGAAATATTTTAGCAAATCTGGGCGTAAAATTGGCATACAGAAGTCTGAGAATCATGGTTCTGGGAAAGCCGATGAGGGTTAACATGACAATGGAGTTGGCGGGATGATTGTGATCAAATGGTCAAACTGGGAGGCAATCTAGAAAGCTTTAATGAATTCCCTTTAATTACTGCAGAGGAAAATGAGCCCCAGAGAAAAGCATGGTTTCCCTAGGTCCCTTGGGCGTTGACTACAAAGTTAGAACTGGAGCGCATGGCCTCATGATGAGTCACATGAAACCCAATTCCTCACGGTCCCTTTTGCTCTAGGCTGATTCTTCAGTTCCTGTCTCTGTGCTGCCTTGAAATTCTTCTTCTGGAAATAGAGGGTGTTTCCACCAACCCGGGAACTTCCTCGGTTCCCTCAGAATTCTCCCAGCCCCTCTGAAGAGCTGCATGGGTCCCAGTGCTTTAATAGAATAGCCACTGGGGGACCTCCCTAAAGTCCAATAGCCTTGGAAAGACCAAGGAGCAGTCTACAGAAAAGGCTCATGCCCTCACCACAACCATCGCTGGCCTCCAGAGGCAGCAGGAAGGAGCCTGTCCACCTGCCTCTACCCGAGCCACAGCCAAATATCCCCTTGGTCAGGCGGGAGCACTTCTCCCAATGAGAGCAAACCAAGGCTCTTCAGGGCACAGGTCCAACTAAGGCTTCCCCCAAGCATGAGTTCCAGATTTTCTCGGGAAGCAGTCAGAGCTGACCTGCCAGGAGGTGATGTGATCTTCCTCAGAAACACCTGGATCAGAAACACCGCTGGGGCCAGCAAGCTCACACCAGGGAAGGGGCCATGGTGCAGGTGGTCTTCTCATGTTCTATTTGGGCAAGGAAGAGACAGGAGTGATTTCCATATGTAGTGTACTGAGACCCAAGAAAGACCCACAGGCCCAGAACTAATGCCCTTAGCTATGAACCACAGTGCCTGGGATTCTACCATAGGAATTCCACCTGTCCCCATCTCTTGTGTTCAAATCTGGGCTTTTCCACTTCACAGCTGCCTGGCTTGAGCAAGTTATTGGACCCCTCTGAGGCAAACGTTCCTTACCTTTAACACGGGATCATGATTCCCAGCTCATAGAGCTGTCCCCAGGATGGGAGACTATAAGGGGAGCTCTCCCTGGCACCCAGCAGGAGAACAACGAATGTTGGTCCCTTCTTTTCCCTTTGGCTGCAGGGCTTCCCTTTCTGGGCACATCTTCTACAGTATGTCCAAAGAGGGAACATAGTGAGTGTGTTCGGATGCCTGCTCCCTGCAAGAAGAGATGGGACTCTTAGCTGCAGGGGGAGCACTGGGCCAGCAGGAGAGAGAAATGCCTGGAAAAGGGAGGCTAGAGAGAGGCGGGGTTGGGGGTGGGTGTGGCTTAGCCCCACTGCCACTGCCACTGCCCAGGTTCCATTGGCTTCAGGAATCCCTGAAGAGTTTTCTCCCTAAGGCTTGGGCAAGTATGACGGAGACTTTGATTTCTAAATAATTGCACATAATATGGTATTAAGCACCGAGATTTATAACTTTAAAGAGCAAGGATAGTTTATGCCAAACACGCTCCAATTTCCCCACGTGAGCCAAGACTGAAGGTTTGAGATGGCCCATGTCAACTCCCTGACTTGTTGATATGGTGGTTCTACCTGTATGTACATAATTCCTGGAAGAGTCAATGTTAAAATTTCAGAAGAAGATCCCATCTGGAAAATCCATTTCTATATTTTCTGGAGAGGAACGCCCAATGCCTGGTACACAACACCCTCCCGCCCTTCTCGTAGGGCTCCCTTATCTGCCCTTCACTGCACTGGCACAGCGGCTGCATGGGAACAGTGGGCTGGGCGCAGTCTGAGGTCCCCTACTGCTACTGGCTGTCTCTCCTCAGGGAAGTCCCCTAAATGTTTCGAACTTCTGTTTTCTTAGCTATCAAACTGGGAGATGGACACCTATGTCCCTGCAGTCTTGTGAGGATTAAAAGAACGAGGAGAAAAAAAAATCATGTCATTAATCCCCAGTAGAATGGTGAATCCTTTCCTCTCGGGGTAACAAGGGAGAAGCCTTAGAGAGTGTTCTCGCTCCTGCATCTTCCCTTGGGTTCCACTCCAAGGTGAAGAGGTGAGGAACCAAACCCTGCCCTGGCCTTGGACTGCAGCGATGCTGACTGAAGTGGGCGCCACTGGCTAGTGAGACAGGCAGGGAAGTTCCCTTCTGCTTGTGGGTTTACATACAGGTGTACTCAGAATGTTCTCGTCACCCTGGAGGGGTGAATATGCAGATGTCTGCTCCAAGAGTCCCTGCTTAAAGGACCGGGTGAGTCTGACATTTCAATGCCAGGGAACCCCTCTCCTGAAAACTGGCCCTACAAGACTCTTCCCTGGAGCTGTCCTTGGATGTCACAGAACAACAGGGACACCAGGAGCTCCTCCTGTCTGAAGGAGGGAGACTAGGGAAGAGCTAGGGGAAGACGGCAGATCCAGGGGATCTGCGCCTCCTTGTGTTAGAGGAAAAGGGTAGGGAAGACTCTGATAAGAGAGTGGAGAGTCAAAACGAAAGAGCCCAAAGGGCAGCCTACTTTTGGGGAGCCAGGGCAGGATGTGGGGACCCTCCGAGCAGATGCCGTCACCAAGGACCACATCGTTCTGGAAGTTCCCTGTGGGCTGCGCAGAAATTCTAGTGTGTCCTTGTCTGTCTTTTCCCAGTTGTCCTAGCACTCAGTGAAAGAATCCATCCAGACTGCTAGTCGTCTCGAAGAGAATTTTTCTCATCAATGCCCGACAGTGAGAATGTATAAAAGAGGAAAAGTTGTCACATCATTAATTGAATGATCATTTCCAAAGCGAGTTCCCACTCAAATGTTCCCCCTGTTTACAGCTTAACAAGAGTGTCGGGGAAAAATACTCAACACTTGACTTAGCATAAAATAGCACACAGGTGCAGTTATAACACCATTTTTGGTAAGCATAAGGTAAAATGAACATGCGTTTATACTTCCTAATTCTATTTTTCATGACAGTGTTCTAAAAATCTATTGTGAAATTTTGCTATCTTGCTTTTATGAAGATTCATTTTGCAAGTGGCCTTTCTTCTGTATAAATTATGTGTAAAGAACAAGGGCCTTGTGCACTGTCCACCATCATGTGTGGGTTTGGGAAGACTTAACTGACCCTCCCATCTCCTTGTGGGCCATCCTGGAGAGAGACCTTGTGTTCTAGAATTCCAGGCAGAAACTGGAATGTGGACACAGGGGAGGAGACGGAATGCTGGGACATCTGAGGCCAGGCCTCCTGCCCCTTCTCATGTGTCAGGGAAGCTGCCCTCTGGGGTGCCAGGCGGTGGGCATCCAGCCTGCAGGGCCCAGGAGGAGTACTGAGACACAATTCCGGGCTCACTTTGCCAGTGCGAAGAAAGCCCTTTCGGATCAATCTGCCCCATTCCTGGGAGAATTCCAGCAGGCTCTGGGGAGGTTTCCTGGAATTGGCTTTCTGGAAGCAGCACATTCTAGGGACGATGTGGGTCCCAGTGGGGACCTCTCTCTGGAGCAGAAATGGTCCTGGTCGTCTATCACTCAGAGAATCTATCCGTCTGCAAGCTGTGTTGCTCAGGGTTGGACCGTATTAAAAGAAAGAAAGGGTGGAGGCTCTGCAGACGGGATCCGACACGGTAAGGCAGCCTCAAATGCCTGCCCTACACATGGCCATTTGAAAAAGCAGGAACCCCACTGGTCCTCCCCAGGGGAGTGATCGTGTTCCGCAGGTGCTCTGCAGGTGACACCAGGCCGACCACCTTGGTCCCCACAGACTGAGCAGGGGGTTGGGGGCTTACACTGAAGGAGATTGGACTCAGGGACCACCACCTCTTAGGTCACCAAGTATGACCTGTGCTCCAAGGGGACCCTATGTGTGCACAGCAGCAAACGGACCCAGAGCCGCCCTTTCTCAGGGGTGGTAGTACAGATGCCAGGGAATAACGGGAAGGCAGGTCCTGTCCCAGGACACAGAGGTGCAATGCCAGGTGTCTATAAGGCCGGCTACATTGTCTAGTCTTGGGCTAGTGGGAGGCCAGGGTGCCAGGGGTCTCATCGAACAGCATCCACACTGACTGCCTTTCCTGGGGAAGGCACCTGCCTCGTGGGAGGAGCCCAGCACAGGGTAGATGCTCAGTAAATGTTTGTCTGATGAATGACTCTGTGAAATCTGCCTGGTGTAGATGCCGGGAGTCAGCAGTCAAACCCTTCACTGTTGCTCTGAGGAGGGGAGAGGATTGACGCTCAGTCGCTTGGGAGAAAAGTAATGTGTTCTCTCCTTCACTGAGGGACCCCAGGCCTCGAAGCGGAGGAACGGAGCTTACCGTCCATGACTAGCTATGACTAAAGTTACCAAAATGTGTGTCATGTGTGGGCCCTTTAAATGTCAGGGTTGAGAGAGTTTCGAGCTGTCTTAGGATGCGATGCCTTCATTCCTGGAACTCCGCTAGTTTGGGGAATGAACCTTGACAAAAACCAGATGTTCAATCAGGGTCGGTCACGGGCATGGTTATTAACAGGCACCTGAACGCACTTTGTCAGTAACTTTAGTAAAATAGCTAAGTCAGAGGGATCAAATATTTAAAGGCGATGCATCTTAAGAGGGATGAATTTAAAGAAATAAGCCTCTGAATAAACGTGGTACTTCCCTCACTCATTCTTAACCGCTATTAGTCACTGTTTAGCCTAAACCTGGAGCTATCTCAAGACCTGAATAGAACACTTCTTTCTAAGCAACCCCAAGTCCTTGCCCTGGAATGAGATTCCTTCCATGTTACCACCAGAAATTCAGGTTTTGCCTTTAGTTTTCTGTTTCAGCAATAGCTTCTTTTTTTCATCCTGGCTTTCGGTTTTTCCTGAATTATGAACAGCGACTCTTTCTGGGGTCAATCAAGGGGTATCTGGTATGAGATAGAATTATTACTCTTTGCACTGTTGCTGAGGATGTAAAGTCAGCCCAGATAACTCTGCCAACTGTGAAGTCAGCAGGCTTGGGGTGGGAAGCAAGAAAAGAGGGGGCTCCTCTCAGCTGGACATTGCTTAGTTGGCAACAAAGAAAGAATCCTGGGTCTTTTCTCACATTGTGCTGGGGACAGAATAGAAATGTCTGCTGCTGGCAGCTCTCACTTGGAGAACAATGACTTTCTAAGGGTGGGTGGTAATACTGCAGTGAGGTTCTCTCTTTCTCCCGTGCCCCTAGCTCACTGCTCTGTAAAGAAGAGGGCAGGAGGGAGGGGCTGCCTCTGGAAGAATCCAGGTTATCCTTTGAAGGGGGCCATAGAACCGGTCAGCAGGGGGAAAGATATCCTTAACAACCGCACAAGAGTGAATTGTGAAAGTTGGCAATATTCTGATGAAAGCTGTACAGTTCCTTCCATTCCGGCTAAGATGACCAGCCTTTACTGTGAACAAGTATCTCCTTGTTCTCTGATAAGAGCAAGGTGAAGATAAAGCTCTAATCAGCTTCCGCAGTTCCCGCTACCGTCTCCATCCACCATGCTCCGGTTCCCTGAAGATCAGAATACCACAGTTTTTCAAGGACTGGCAGGTATTTTGTTCTCTGTTGTTGCACAGCCCTGGTATTGTGAAGCCTTTTTTCTCGTCTTTATCTTCCCTCCCCAACTAGTTCAAACACTCCTTGAGAGCCCAACTGGGACTGAGTACACAGTAGGTGCTCTATAAAGGCCTGTCCCATTGGCTGCGATTCTCCAAGAATTTAGCAAAGCCATGGAAAACAAGAGAAAAGAATATCTCCCCCACCCCCTCCAGAATATTGCTTTGTATTTTATTTTTGACAATCTAGACATGGTTGAGCATACTTCCTGGTTCAGACTTAATTTGGCATCTTGTGACTAGGATCCTGAGACCACAGCTAACACGCTTTCTCCAAAAGGACCCTGAAAAATACATGAATGCATAACTCACTTCTCCAGGCTGCTGTTGGAAAGATAAGCGTACACTCTCTAAATGACGCTACGAAGAGCCTGTGATGATGGGATTGGAGGCACTATGGCAGGCATGGGAGGTTGAGGGAACACTGTGAATAGAGGCTTCCTGTCTCCCCTGAGAGCTCACAGTGGATGGTGTGGCTGACTCTCCCAGTCACAGCAGGCCAGCTGTGCACGTTCATTCAGTTCTGCAGCAGGGGGTGCGGCAGGCAGTGCGAAGGCAATGCAGAAATTAGCATCCCCGTGGCTTGGCTAAATGGACAGACCAGCATCTTGTCAAAAGGGGATTTCTCCAGGCGTTCCGTCCAGCTGCTACAGCTACGTGAACTGGCTCTGGCCAATGGATGACTACAAGCAAAACTGAGTGGTGTCACTTCTGGGTCAATGCAGTTAAAGCAGCTGTGCCTTTTCCGTCACTCTGCTCCCTTCCTTGGCCACATGTTCCAGATGGAACTAGCCTGAATCCCTAGGCCATCCCCCAGGAGAAAGCACACGCACGCTGGCACACTGGAATAGCTCGGCAAATGCAATGACGGCCAATATTAATGTTAATATTACTACTACTGTCTGGTGATCAACTGATAACGTGGCAACCAAGGTCAGTCTGTGGCCAGCATGAGGCAGTGAAGTCCACTGGGGAGGGTGGGAGATAGAAACTCACACCTACCCCGTGAGCGCTTACTGCATACCAGGAACACTGCCTTGTTTGATTCTTATACAAATCCTAATGATAAAGGAGATATTAGCTGCTCCATTTTCCAAAAAAAAAAAAAAACTGGCAGAAGGGCTCAAGGACACGTGACTGGTAGTGCCCAACATCAAGAGGGAAACCCAGGTTTGTCCCCTGCACATCTGCTACCCTCTTCCTAACAGGTTCCCTACAATCTTGCCTTTCCCTTTGCCCGCACGAGGGCCTGTAGTGATACATCCTGACCACAAGGGGCATCACAAAAGCTCCCGGTAAAGACTGTCTTGGCAGCCTCTCTAAGAGCACCAAGGACACAAGGTGAGAGCAGAAGGTAATTATAATTGCACTTGGGCCTTGGTGCTATCAGGAAGCATCACTTCAGGGTTTATGGTGGTCTCCCAACTCTCTACAGCAACCTAGTGGCCCAAAGATGCCTCTCCTATCTTGTTAGATTGTAAGCCTCACAGCCCACCTCTGTTGTACGTATGCAAGAAATTACCCCCAGCCCATGAATAGGACTGTGGCCGTGTCCTCATGCTCAGCCTGGACCCTCAGTGGTATATTGGGCTGTGTGGGAGGCTGCGTAATCAGAAGTACATTTATTAAAGAAAAGGAAAGGAAAACCTTCAGTGACACAGATTCCTACTTTCCTATCACAGGGTCATATATATATATATATATATTTTTTTTTTTTTTTTTTTTGCGGTACGTGGGCCTCTCACTGCTGTGGCCTCTCCCATTGCAGAGCACAGGCTCTGGACGCGCAGGCTCAGCGGCCATGGCTCACGGGCCCAGCCGCTCGAGGCAGGTGGGATCCTCCTGGACCGGGGCGCGAACCCACGTCCCCTGCATCGTCAGGCGTACTCTCAACCACTGCGCCACCAGGGAAGCCCCACAGGGTCATATTTTAAAGAGAATTTAAGAGGATCTCATAGTTTCTAGTCTTTAGAGTTTAAAAGTGAATATTGAAAGCAACATTTTAAATCATTTTCTTTTGCTTAAGAAAAAGCTGCCCACCTTGATCACTGCCGAAAGTTAATAAGTGGAGGATGAGGTGCATTGCCTTCCGGTGGCAGATGGTCATTTTAATACCTCAGTACAGTCCACAGACAGCCAAGGGCCTTGAGTGGGGAGCCACTGCCACATGACAAGAGGCGGGGGAGAGAAATAAGAGGAAAAGCCCCCATGTCAAGTCAAGAAAGGAAATGAGTTCACAGCCAAAGATGAGAGGAGTCGTTAGAGTAAATAAAGAGAGCTAGGGCTTTCCAAAAAGGAGTTCATGAAAGTTGCATGGTTTAAAAACAAAAAGAAATGCAATTTACAGAAGGTGGTGATGTGGGATTTTAGAAAGAGTTATTCGGCATGTGTATGCAACACGTGTTGCATGTGTATGTTTCTTTGGGAGACAGGAGGGAAAAACACTTTGTGTAACCTCTCAGGAGGAGGGGTAAAGTCCGACACCGCCAGTCTTTAGACAGGTCTCTGCAACATCTGATTATCAACTGTCAAAAAAATCAGCGGCAAGAGCATCATGCTACTGCCTCGGCAGCGTCTCCCCACAGGCTGGCCCAGAGTCCAACCAACAGAAACTGTCCCAGTATCCTCAATCCACCTTTTGTTCCTGTGTTCATCTTACCCCTTAACCTGAGACAGCCATTTTCTTCAGGGTTGGCAAATAGATTTCATCTACTCTGTCAGCACTAACTGAACCTGCAGCATCACACTGAGAGGAATTCATGCTAGAAATGCTTTAGACAGCTAAAAATGTACATCTCTCCCCCTCCCTTGCAGATAGGGATGGCCGTGGGACCCAGTTCTTGCCATTGAGACGGAAGCAGCAATCTGGTGGGTGTAGTGGATTGAATACATCCTCAAAGATACGTCCACATCTAGGACCCTGTGACTGTGACCTTATCTGGAAAAGGGGTCTTCGCTGATGTAACTGAGTTAAGGATCTACACATGAGACAATCCTGAATTATCCAAGTGGGCCTTACATCTAATGACAAGTGTCCTTACTAGGACACACCAAGGAGAGGCACATGGGAGAAGAGAGAGCCACGTGAAGATGGATTCAGAGATGAGCGTGATACGGCCACAAGCCAAGGAATGCCTGGAGCCTCCAGAAGCTGAAAGAGGCAAGAAAGGCTTGTCCTCTGGAGCCTGGCGGGAACCCAGCCCTATGGACACCTTGATTTCAGACTTCTAGCCTCCAGGCTGTGAGAGAACAAATCTCAGTCCTTTTAAGCCACCAAGTTCATGGTAATTTGTTACAACAGCCCTAGGAAACTAATCTAGGGGGACTTCCAGCAGAGCTCCTTAAAAGCTAGCAGTTACTCTTTCACCCTTTTGTTCATTAAAATCTGCCCAAGGGGAGAAAATTGCTATTGGATGAGATTGTCTGGGCCATGTGTGGACCAGCGGATTCTTGTGTCCTTCTCTGGACTGTGGCATCTGGCACGCCCCTCACTCGGCTAACTGTCCCAACACGTGACTCTTAACGCTTCAAGCTTGAACCTGTGGTTTAATCCTAGATTTATGATCTGGGCTGGAAAGTGTTTGCTTTTTTGGGCATGGCAGTCCAGTGAATTTCACCTTTCCCCCCTGCTCCTGAGTGGGTACTCAACTCCTAATGCTTTTGCATAATATAAAACAGTAATAATTAATAATAATACTTTCGGGAGCACAGAGTCTATAGCTCAGTAACTTAGAGCCAACAAATAAGTTGTTTGGAAGCCAGATAGGAGAAAAACAGGGGACTTCATGTCTACTATAAAACAGTGAACTAGGTCCAAAGAGGCTTACATATTTTTGAGTATTTGTGATTGCCTCCAAAGCCAGGGGAATGAATAAAATCTCCAGCAAAAAAAAAAAAAAAAAAAGTTTACTGCCTTCAAAATAGTAAGTATGCAGTGTCTGTACATTTCCAAGCAAACTTATTTTGATTAAATCATTAATGTCACTTTATAGCTCTTTCTCTCTCTCCCTCAGTCTTGCTGAAGGATTTAACATCAAGTAATTCAACAGTGACAGTTGGAGAGAAATCAGCTTTGAGATTTCTCATTAAAGGTAATGCTGTGTTAGTAGCCAAATACTCAGAAATGTGAAATGTTAAAATTTAATGGTGCGGAAAAGGCTTATTCTAACTTTGCGGATTGTACCATCTTTGTGGAAGTTGGTAGAAAATATCAGTTTGGATTTGTGGAAGCCCAGCGCAGTTGTAATAATGACAGGAGTTTGCAGAAGTCAGTATCCACCAAGCTGCAATCCTTCTGTGGTTCGCTTTGTGGAGTTCTTGAAACCTCCCTTGGCTCTCACACTTGCACAGAATAAAGTTTCCCATTGGTCTCTGCTTCTTCTCTCTACACTCTTCACCATTATTGGCCTTTAAGCTGAATAGGCAAATGTATTCAGTTTATATTATCTTCCCAATGCCATTTTCAGAAATAGTCTGCCGAATGTCTTATATCACTGCGTTGTGCTAAGCATTTAGGAAATTCATTTCTCTAAGAGGAATAGCAGGAAATAACGTTTCATTGTATTTTAGGCAGAGAACAAAAATACGAGGACTCCCATCCAATGTAATCAAAGCTGCCGTTTGCATTTGGGAGAAATAATTACATTCTTTATCTCCTGATCTTAAATCACTTCCTGAAAACCTCCAACACCTGTGACAATGAAAATGTACAACTTCGCAAATCAGTCAATGAATCCCATCTGGAAACTTTAATAACAGCACCTTCCAGCTCTGTAATTGCACGGGAATTGAGGAGAGTTGGAAGAGGAGGTATGTGTGGGCTCTCTGGCCCACCCCATCTATTTCTCTTCTAGAATTTGAAAGCACATGTGCAACGACATATCGTTCTGAATAATTTGTGTCGTTTTACCTACATATTTCATATTAGCATGCCTTATCTCCTCAACTTGACTGTAAGCTGCTTAAGGGCACATAGTAAAGGCTGAATAATATTAGCTGCTATGATCATTTTTATGATGCTAGTTATCCCAAGAGAGACAGTAGCCCCTCAGCAACGCTGGGCAAAGAAACCCCTAAGCAGGAAAGCAGAAAGTCCAGATCAGACGGTTGGTGTATCTCTCCAGTTTAAGGATGGATTGGAGAGAGGAAAGGACTGCCGGGCCTGGAGACAGGAAGTCACCCAAACCACTCTGTAATCTTGGATAAACCACCCAAACCCAAAGTCTGGAGTGGCTTTCACTGAAAGTGCAACCCCTCCGTGTAGTAAACCACCCAAACTTCCTGAGACTTGGTATCTTCATGTATAAAGTGAAGGAAATAATAAAGTTGCCATTATTACATATGTAATAATATATGTAATAGCAGAGTTGTTATTTATATTAGAAAAATATATACTTAGAGTTCCTGGTACTTTATAGGTACTCAAAAAGTGTCCATTCATTTGAGATGATAAACCTATAATATTATACCCAATATTAGGGCTGGGAGAAGTCTGAGAGCTCAGCTGGTCCAAACTCCCAGCTTATAAATGAAGAAAGCAAGGCTCAGAGAAAGGAGTTGGACCACCCAAGTTTAACCAGGAACTAGACTACGCAGGGTTAGCGATAGAACCCTTGCGTCCTGGGTCCAGATGCTGGCTCTATTTACCCCTGCCTACTGCCCCTCTTATTTCATGCTTCTTCAAACAGAACACCAAGTCCAAGAGGATTAGAACTGTCCCTTCTCTTGTTTTCCCCACGGCATAGCAGACCAGTCCAGGCAAGAGACCACAGATCCCTTGTGAGATGAAGCAACTCTGAATCAAGAGCTTGTGTCCACTGGCCAATGTCCAGCAGGGGCCATATCTATCTCTGGGCATTTTCAAAGGAGGCTTTGATGGCTCTCCACCTGTACTGAAGCACACACCGGCTAATGCCCCTAACTGATACGGTCCTGGGTCATGACTCAGAAGACTTCCCACAACCAATCATCACCAGAAGAAGCCATGGGAACGGGGGCCAGTCATTCAGCAAAAGAGCAAAATACCAGGCACCAATATCACAGTCTACCATCAGAGCTTCATCCCTTCCAGCTATGACATTTAATCTCTGGCACATCACAAAAGCTTCGGGGAGATGTAATGTCCTATAAGCCGTTAATGTCAATTGGAATATCAGAAACCTTCTACTGGGAAAGCTGGGAAACTTCTAAGTGAAACACGATCTTCATTAGATAGCACTGGCTTGAGAGGCAAAGGGGCAGGAGTTAGAAGCAGAATTAGTTATGCCCTGAGCTATTCGGGGAGCTGGAGACAGTAGGAAACCACTGGCCACCAGATGGAAAATGAGATTTTGGGAGCAGGAAGGCAGGCAGGAGGAAATATGATACGGTCTGAGAACTCTGAAACTACACTTTGGAGTCATTTGGTAAAATGAAATGACTTTCCCTTAGAATCTATTCTCTGGGAAAGGCGCTTTTGTTTTTCCAAGAAGCTGACTGAATTTCAACCAGCGTCCTTAAATTTCCTCATCTACCCATTGCGGTTTATCTCCTAGGAGAGCAGCTTGACACAACTGCACAAGCATTAGACACAAGAGCCCATCGCAGACAAATCAACGGCAACCCACTCACCCACAGTGTGGGTGCCAGCTTATAGCTCTATTACTTCCAAGTCCTAAAGCTAATTTACAGGGTTTCGAGCAGCTGTCGCTGCCCTTGGAAAACACATAGCATTAAAGAGACACAGATGTTTGTCACTGATCACTAACACACTCCCTGTCCCCCAGATGTTCTCTTCCAGCCACTCACCTTTCCTCTCCCATTTCTGCAGAAATCTGAGTATAGCATGACCAACACTCATAACCAGGAGACCAAGCAACGTGTCCAAACACTTTCTGAGAATTGAGGGTGTCTGTAGCTGAAGTGGAATACTATTAATAATCATGCCAAGGCCTGATGCTAATTATTGTGTAAGGCAGAAAATGCATGTCCCTCGCCCTCCATCAGCTGACACTTTCAGGAATGGAATAGTTGTAAACAGCCCACCGGTTCTGCCCATTCTCCGGAGTCACTGGTCTTCCACATCCATACCCACTGTCTCTGTTAGCAGGAGATTTGTAAGATTTAAAGAACTTTTCATGTTTGATATTTGGCTTGAGGGCACTGGGGAGCACAGTCAAGCATGCTGGAGCACCGAAATAAGGGACAGGGCCCCATGACAAGACAGTTTCAGAGACCGTTCTCCCTGCATGGTGGTGATTCACGGAGAAACTTCAGAACAAAATGCAATGGTGCAAGTTCTGTGTATTCCATTAATATTCTCTCCACCATGGTTGCTCCCAAACCCAAATACCCTTAATATGTGAGGAGCTATAGTCTGGTGTTGGGAGGGGGACAGAACTAATTGGAAAGGGATAGAGAAATTGAGCTCATAAAATCTTTGTGAAAGTCTCTTGTAGGGTTGAAGACACCATTTGCCACCTATAATGTGGTGGTCTCATACGGTCAATAAAATCTGCTTAAGTTTCTAGAATCTGTCTGGGTCTTAACCGAAGGTACTTCAAGGCCTCAAGAGGGCATTGATAGTCCCATGGGTCCTGGCAATGACTCTGAAGTCCTGGTTGCAGTCACATCATTGATGTATTAGAACATCATTCATGCAAAGTTAGTATGCTACACGTGAAACCTGCCACAAGGAAAAGACTGTATGCTGACGAGGACCTCAGAACATGGCCAATTTCCATATTCAAACGAAGATTCTTGACAGTATAACTTGGGGACACAGACCTTGTTGGGGGCGTAGCTTTTTTCCAATGTTTGTTGCCATTGCTGTCGCAGACTGAAGGACATAGTATTAATACTGCAAAGCACTCTAGCTGTGTAATTTTGGCACTTAATTTTGATGCTGCCTTTATAATTTAGAAAAAGAGTTTTGAGGGCTGAACAGTTCATTTGCTAATATGTTTTTCCTTTCTTCCCCACGGAAGCTCTTGCACCATTTGAAATAAAAATTCATTTCCTTGAATACATGGACTTGATGCTAATTAAAATGACTGTGAGAGTTAAAGGAACCAGCCAGCCCCAGGAAAATAGAAGGTCAATTTTATTTTCCAAAGGGCATGGGGAGAAATTAAAATACCCTTAATTCAAGTCATAGATTTCGTAGAGTTTGAAGAGACTTTACAGTTCCTCTAGGAAAGTAAGAGAAAGGGCATGGGCTCTGGAGTCAGATAGACGCGGGTTTGATGCTTGACTCTGACTCTGCCTGAGTCTGTGACCTTGGACAAGGTCGTCCGCTCCCCACCCCACTGGATTAGGAAGAGGTTTTAAGTGTGACTGTCAAGTTCATGCAGCAGGTAATTCTGCTCTATCTTGGTGCTGGGGGTTAGGACCTGGTGTCTCTCTTATACCAAGAATATTAGCGATGGAAAAGGCAGTCCAAGCTCTGTTAATTGTTTGAATTTCTCCTATGGAACAAATGGGCTGGTTTCAGAAGGAACTGTACCCTCTCAGGGGTGAAGCCATTTACTATAGATCCCCCTGGGGAGTGTCTCCAACAATTAAGCTCCTCCCAGATTCCCTTCTCGGGTTCTTGCCCTATCTGGACACTACTGGTACTTTTTTAAAAAAAATAATTAATTTATTTATGGCTGCGTTGGGTCTTTGTTGCTATGTGCGGGTTCTCATTGCAGTGGCTTCTGTTGTTGCAGAACACGTGCTCTAGGCACGCGGGCTTCAGTAGCTGTGGCTCAAAGGCTCTAGAGCGCAGGCTCAGTAGTTGTGGCGCATGGGCTTAGTTGCTCCGCGGCATGTGGGATCCTCCCGGACCAGGGCTCGAACCCGTGTCTCCTGCATTGGCAGGCGGATTCTTAACCACTGCGTCACCAGGGAAGCCCTACTGGTACTTTTATATGCTCCTTGTTCTTATTATTGACTTTGAATCAACTCATTCTAATGAGTTATCCTTGTCTTAAGATATTATTACTTCCATCTGAGAAATAGTTTGACATGTCCATTGCATGTGTTTTAATATCCAATGAAATCAGTGCAGAACTATACATCCGCCATGTTCATCCTGCACCATTCCAAATCCTTTTGCACACTGCTCGTTAGGAAATACTTCTCGAGGGGAGAGTGAGAGTGGAAGATCGCCATGGTTTCTTCCCAGCCCATCTTTAAAATGACCAATCTATGCCCCTCTACCGCACCTGTGGACGCTGAGTCAGAGCCCACCCTGCACTCTGAGGACCCTCAGTCATTGGCCTTGGGACACTGAAACTCAACACCCAAGAATATGAAATGTGCACAATCACAGGTATCGAAGGGAACGTTACTGGGCTCCATTATTTGAGGATAAGAGAGAAGGAGGCCAGAAGTGGGCCAGGGGTGCAGTGGGAGAGAGATTAAAAGACTGAAAACTGGCAAGTAGGAAGGCAGAGAGGACACCTTCAGGCCAAGGAGGGTGTGGACTGGAACTGGGCCCCCTCCTGGCTGGCTGGCCTGGCACCATTATTTATTACTTCAAATGTCACTTAGTTGACTTTATAAGTAGACTCTGGCTTAAGTAATAATAATATCTGTGAAATGACGGTTCAGGGAGCAACACAGAGGGCATTGCCCATGCTCCCCTCACCGGAGGAAGCCTGGCTGGGCCATGGTTGAAGGAGTCAGGTTGCAGAATGGGCCTGTAGCCTGGCCTTTATTCATTCTCCCTCTCTCTCTGTCTCTGTCTCGGTCTCCAGTTCTGTAGCTCCCATCTGAACACCTTGGGTAACAAAGGGCTTAAATCGTCCCAGGAGTCCATATGGTGCAGACACACCGTGGGGAAGAACTGATGGAGCTGGTGGCCTCCAGAAGGGCAGAATGGCGCCCACCCACCCGCCGTTCCTGGTCCTTGGCCCCCTGACCAGCTGGCTCAGAGAATGTCCACCCACCAGGCAGTGCCCAACTCACCCCTCCCAGGGGATGGTCAGAGACACACCATGGGGCCGAGTGGGGACGGGGGGCTAGGGGCGGCTCTCTCAGGATTATCTTTTCTCTGGTACTCAGTCCCCTCTCTGAATCCCCAAGGATGGTAAGCACGCAGTGAGCTCACGGCGAGCAGAGCTTTCACTGTCAGTGCAACCCCCTCGTGTAGTCATGAACTTGCTTGAAGCCACAGAGGCTGGATTCAGACATAGGTCATCTGACTCCCAGCCCACTGCTCTCTGCAAAGTGACCTCATCTCTGTCTCTGTCTTCCCAACCCTTCCAGCCTGGAGCACGGCAGTGCCCACAAGCACTGGCCCAGGATGAGACATCCTGCTGGGGACGGGTGGGGTTGGGCGCCCACTCTGTCTCCCAGATCTGAGACCTTAGGCAAGACCCTCGGCTTCTCGAAGACTTGATTCCCCATGACAAAAACAATGACACTTCCCTCTAAGTCTCCTGCCACAAGGACAGGAATGACGTTTGTAAACACCAAGCACATGCTAAGTGAACACCAGTTTCTTGCTAGGAGCTACTCACTACTGCCTACCCGGGGCACGGAGCAAAACACGGCATCGGTGTCATCCTTATCCTTATCAAGGTGCATGTTTTTCCTGGCAGGACTACCCAGCTTGTCCAAAAGCATGTTTCCAGGGAATGGTACTGGGAAGATTCTTCAGCGAACCGGACAGCAAGACCACTTCTCAGGTCTAAACATTTCTAAATAAGGCCAGGAGGGTTGAAGGGCACACACTGCACTCCCAAGAGCCTCAAAGTCTCATCCACGACAGGAATTCTGAATCAGTCCCCCTGAAGCCTCCGATGATCAGGGGGCAGGAGGGAAGCCCAGGATGTGCTCCCTTTAAAAGTCCCGTAAGTGATAGCGAGGCACAGCCAGGCTGGAATAATTGCACCACTATTTATTTAACCAATATTTACTGAGCACCTACCATGTGCCGGGACTGGGAACATCACGATGAATAGAGGAAATCAGACAAAGCAAACAGAAATCGCAAGATTGTGCAACGAGGCATAAAGGTGAACAGGGGCTGCTGTTCCCATTCATAATAGAACTTGAAAACACAATGGAACTTTTTGTTTTCTAACATCTCTATTGGAGTATAACTGCTTTACAATGGTGTGTTAGTTTCTGCTGTATGACAAAGTGAATGAATCAGCTATACATATACGTATATCCCCTTTTCCCCTCCCTCTTGCGTCTCCCTCCCACCCTCCCTATGCCTCCCCTCTAGGTGGTCACAAAGCACCGAGCTGATCTCCCTGTGCTATGCAGCTGCTTCCCACTAGCTATCTATTTTACATTTGGTAGTGTATATATGTCCATGCCACTCTCTCGCTTTGTCACAGCTTACCCTACCCCTCCCCGTGTCCTCAAGTCCATTCTCTATGTCTGCGTCTTTACTCCTGCCCTGCCCCTGGGTTCTTCAGAACCACACAGTGGAACTTCTAAGCACATCATCAACAGAATCTCTTGTGGGGTATTTTTCCTTTTGATATTTTCCTTTGTGCTTGGCTCCCAGGAACCACAGAAGGTCTGGAGTCGCGGATGGCCCATGTGTGTTACATTTCAATGACAAAAAGTGACGAAGATGTTTTCATTTACAGAGCGATTTAGGAAAATGATTTCATAGGGAAGTGCAGCAAGTCACCAGAAACATTTTGAAATGTCTTCAAACTGTAAACAGATTTTGGAAATGAAATGCTCTCAGTTTCTTTCTCTGATTGTCACTTACCACCCAGGCAGGGCAGGATGTTTACCAAGAATTCCATCCCCCAAGGACAGCTGGGAGCTGACACAGCCAGCAGGTGAAACTGGGGAAAACCTGTTCACTGGCACAGCTCCTGGGAAGCCAGCCTCCTGAGAGTACAGTCAAGGAGTAAATTTCCTTCTTTAATTTAAAAAAAAAATTATTTTTATTTTGTATTCAACTATAGTAGATTTACAATGTTGTGTTAGTTTCAGATGTACAGCAAAGTGATTCAGTTATATATATATATATTCTTTTCCATTATGGTTTATTGCAAGATATTGAATATAGTATACTTTTCTGTGCTATACAATAGGACTTGCTGTTTATCTATTTTATACATAGTACTGGGTTGGCCAAAACTTTCGGAAAAATCCAAATGAACGTTTTGGCCAACCCAATAGTTTGTATCTGCTAATCCAAAACTCCTAATTTATCCCTCCCTCACCCCGTTTCCCCTTTTGTAACCATAAATTTATTTTCCATATCTGTGAGTCTATTTCTGTTTTGTAAATAAATTCACTTGTACTATTTTTTAGATTCCACATACAAGTGATATCATATGGTATTTGTCTTTCTCTGTCTGACTTCACTTACTATGATGATCTCTAGGTTCATTCACGTTGCTGCAAATGGCATCATTTCATTCTTTTTTATGGCTGAGTAATATCCCATTGTATGTGTGTATACACACCACATCTTCGTTTAGATTTCCTTTTGTCTCTAGATTTTGCATCACTTTTTTCAAACTAAAGAGCTTCTGATCTGGTCATGTGATGAAGGTGCGTTCTTCAACCCGACCTGGCCATGCCCTGGGTCTGTCTGGTCCCTCGCAGGCACTCTGCACACAGCCTATCTCATGCCCAGTGTTTATGGAGCACTACCTGTTCCGCACCATGCTGTACCTGGTGTTTGTCCATAGCAATCCCCACAACTGCCTCAGGGGATCACTGTCAACAGCCCACCTTTCAAATCAAGAAACAGTGACTGGCTCTGAGTCAAAAACTTGCTCAAGGCACCACAGCTGAAAACGGAGCGCTACTCCACCCAGCCCAGCACATCACACTAGGAAGAGCCCAGCATCACGAAGATTCTTCCATCAGCTTACCGGGCCTGCATCCTTCAATGCTCCCCATTAGTTCACACTCTCAACCTGGCAAATAAGGGCCTCCAACTTCCTACCACAAAGCACTGTTCCATCCCCCCGACCAGCATCCTCTACACCCCCGCCTCCTCTCCTGTCTTTCTTACCCATATTATGTCCAGCCTGCCTCCTTTCCTGTCTTTCTTACCCATATTATGTTCAGCCTGCCTCAGAGACTGAATTTCCCCCTTCAGAACTTGCCCCTCTCCCTAGGCTAAGTTTGCTCTTTCCTTCAAGGGTCACATTCATCCAGACATCCTTCAGGAAGACTTCTCTGCTGGTCTAGCATTCTCCTCCCATGAGAATCCACTGTTCCCTACTTATGGGTCTGTGTGTTTGTGCTGTCTCTCCAGTAGGACTTAAGTTACCAGAGAAAAGGTGTCAGAACTTGGACTCACTCTTGCCTCATATCTCCTGACACTATGCTTGAGACCAGGTAGCATTTGACCTGCATTTGCTCATTCTTTGATAATGTCCCTGTTTTTTTCTCATTGACCCTGGATGGAGCAGATTTTCTTTTAACATCTTTATTGGAGTATAATTGCTTTCCAATGTTGTGTTAGTTTCTGCTGTATAACAAAGTGAATCAGCTATACGTATACATATATCCTCGTATCCCATCCCTCTTGAACCTCCCTCCCACCCTGCCTATCCCACCTCTCTAGGTGGTCACAAAGTTCAGAGCTGATCTCCCTGTGCTATGCAGCTGCTTCCCACTAGCTATCTATTTTACAATTGCTGGTGTATATATGTCAGTGCCACTCTCTCACTTTGTCCCAGCTTACCCTTCCCTCTCCCTGTGTCCTCAAGTCCATTATTTACGTCTGCGTCTTTATTCCTGTCCTGCCCCTAGGTTCTTCAGAACCATTTTCTTTTTCGGATTCCATATTTATGTGTTAGTATATGGTACGTGTTTTTCTCTTTCTGACTTACTTCACTCTGTATGATAGACTCTAGGTCCATCCACATCACTCCAAATAACTCAATTTTGTTTCTTTTTATGGTTAAGTAATATTCCATCATATAAATATGCCACATCTTCTTTATCCATTCATACGTAGATGGACACTTAGGTTGCTTCCATGTCCTGCCTACTGTAAATAGTGCTGCAGTGAACACTGCGGTACATGACTCTTTTTGAATTATGGTTTTCTCAGGGTATATGCCCAGTAGTGGAATGGTTGTGTCGTATGGTAGTTCTATTTTTAGTTTTCTAAGTAACCTCCATGCTGTTCTCCATAGTGGCTGTCTCAATTCACATTCCCACCAACAGTGCAAGAGGGTTCCCATTTCTCCACACCCTCTCCAGCATTTATTGTTTGTAGATTTTTTGATGATGGACATTCTGACTGTTGTGAGGTGCTACCTCATTGCAGTTTTGATTTCACTTCTCTAATGGTTAGTAATGTTGATCATCCTTTCACGGGTTTGTTGGCAGTCTATATACCTTCTTTGGAGAAATATCTATGTAGGTCTTCTGCCCATTTTTGCATTGGGTTGTTTTCTTTTTTTGATATTGAGCTACATGAGCTGCTTGTAAATTTTGGAGATTAATCCTTTGTCAGTTGCTTTGTTTGCAAATATTTTCTCCCATTCTGAGGGTTGTCTTTTCTTCTTGTTTATGGTTTCCTTTGATGTGCAAAAGCTTTCAAGTTTCTTTAGGTCCCATTTGTTTATTTTTGTTTTTATTTCCCTTTCTCTAGAAGGTGGGTCAAAAAGGATCTTGCTGTGATTTCTGTCATAGAGTATTCTGCCTATGTTTTCCTCTAAGAGTTTGATAGTGTCTGGCCTTACATTTAGGTCTTTAATCCATTTTGAGTTTATTTTTGTGTATGGTGATAGGCAGTGTTCTAATTTCATTCTTTTACACATAACTGTCCAGTTTTCCTGGCACCAATTATTGAAGAGGCAGTCTTTTCTCCATTATATATTCTTACCTCCATTATCAAAGATAAGGTGAGCATATGTGCATGGTTTTATCTCTGGGCGTTCTATCCTGTTCCATTGATCTATATTTCTGTTTTTGTGCCAGTGCCATACTGTCTTACTGTAGCTTTGTGGTATAGTCTGAAGTCAGGGATCCTGATTCCTCCAGCTCTGTTTTTCTTTCTCAAGATTGCTTTGGCTCTTTGGGGTCTTTTGTGTTTCCACACAAATTGTGAAATTTTTTTGTTCTAGCCCTGTAAAAAATACCAGTGGTAGTTTGATAGGGATTGCACTGAATCTGTAGATTGCTTTTGGTATTATAGTCATTTTCACAATGTTGATTCTTCTAACCCAAGAACATGGTATATCTCTCCATCTGTTTGTGTCATCTTTAATTTCTTTCATCAGTGTCTTATAGTTTTCTGCATACAGGTCTTTTGTCTCCTTAGGTAGGTTTACTCCTAGGTAATTTATTCTTTTTGTTGCAATGGTAAATGGGAGTGTTTCCTTAATTTCTCTTTCAGATTTTTCATCATTAGTGTATAGGAATGAAAGGTATTTCTGTGCATTAATTTTGTATCCTGCAACTTTACCAAATTCATCGATTAGCTCTAGTAGCTTTCTGGTAGAGTATTTAGGGTTCTCTATGTATAATATCATGTCATCTGCAAGCAGTGAGAGTTTTACTTCTTATTTTCCAATTTGGATTCCTTTTATTTCTTTTTCATCTTTGATTGCTGGGGCTAAAACTTTCAAAACTATGTTGAATATTAGTGGTGAGAGTGGGCAACCTTGTCTTGTTCATGATCTTAGTGATAATGGTTTCAGTTTTTCAACATTGAGAATGATGTTGGCTGTGGGTTTGTCATATATGGCCTTTATTATGTTGAGGAAAGTTCCCTCTATGCCTACTTTCTGGAGAGTTATTATCATAAATGGATGTTGAATTTTGTTGAAAGCTTTTTCTGCA
Source organism: Orcinus orca (assembly GCF_937001465.1). NCBI lineage: Eukaryota > Metazoa > Chordata > Mammalia > Artiodactyla > Delphinidae > Orcinus > Orcinus orca. The sequence continues at coordinate 28,915,990 of NC_064563.1, forward strand.
TCTATTGAGATGATCATGTGTTTCTTATCCTTCAGCTCGTTAACATGGTATATCGCACTGATTGATTTGTGTATATTGAAGAATCCTTGCATTCCTGGGATAAACCCCACTTGATCATGGTGTATGATCCTTCTAATGTGCTGCTGGATTCTCTTTGCTAGTATTTTGTTTAGGATTTTTGCATCTAAGTTCATCAGTGATATTGGACTGTAGTCTTCTTTTCTTGTAACATATTTGTCTGATTTTGGTATCAGGGTGATGGTGGCCTCGTAGAATGAGTTTGGGAGTGTTTCTCCCTCTGCTATATTTTGGAAGAGTTTGAGAAGGATAGGTGTTAGCTTCTCTCTAAATGTTTGATAGAATTTGCCTATGAATCCATCTGGTCCTGGGCTTTTGTTTTTGGAAGATTTTTAATCACAGTTTCAATTTCAGTGCTTGTGATTGGTCTGTGTTTCTATTTTCTATTTCTTCCTGGTTCAGTCTTGGAAGGTTGTGCTTTTCTAAGAATTTGTCCATTTCTTCCAGGTTGTCCATTTTACTGGCATATAGTTGCTTGTAGTAATTTCTCGTGATCCTTTGTATTTCTGCAGTGTCAGTTATTACTTCTCCTTTTACATTTCTAATTCTGTTGATTTGAGTCTTCTCCCTTTTTTTCTTGATGAGTCTGGCTAATGGTTAATCAATTTTGTTTACCTTCTCAGAGAACCAGCTTTTAGTTTTATTGATCTTTGCTATCGTTTCCTTCATTTCTTTTTCATTTATTTCTGCTCTTATCTTTATTTCTTTCCTTCTGCTAACTTTGGGGTTTTTTTGTTCTTCTTTCTCTAATTGCTTTAGGTGTAAGGTTAGGTTGTTTTTTTGGGACTTTTCTTGTTTCTTGAGGTAGGATTGTATTGCTATAAACTTCCCTCTTAGAACTGCGTTTGCTGCATCCCATAGGTTTTTGGCCGTGGTGTTTTCATTGTAATTTGTTTCTAGGTTTTTTTTTATTTCCTCTTTGATTTCTTCAGTGATCTCTTGGTTATTTAGTAGAGTACAGTTTAGCTTTCATGTGTTTGTATTTTTTAGTTTTTTTTTTTTTCTGTAATTGATATCTAGTCTCATAGCATTGTGGTTGGAAAAGATACTTGATGTGATTTCAATTTTCTTAAATTTACCAAGGCTTGATTTGTGACCCAAGATATGATCTATCCTGGAGAATGTTCCATGAGCACTTCAGAAGAAAGTGTATTCTGTTGCTTTTGGATGGAATGTCCTATAAATATCAGTTAAGTCCATTGTTTAATGTGTCATTTAAAGCTTGTGTTTCCTTATTTATTTTCATTTTAGTTGATCTATCCATTGGTGAAAGTGTGGTGTTAAAGTCCCCTAATATTATTGTGTTACTGTCGATTTCCCCTTTTATGGCTGTTATCATTTGCCTTATGTACTGAGGTGCTCCTATGTTGGGTGCATAAATATTTATAATTGTTATATCTTCTTCTTGGATTGATCCCTTGATCATTATGTAGTGTCCTTCTTTGTCTCTTATAATAGTCTTTATTTTAAAGTTTATTTTGATTACTACTCCACCTTTCTTTTGATTTCCATTTGCATGAAATATCTTTTTCCATCCCCGCACTTTCAGTCTGTATGTGTCCCTAGGTCTGAAGTGGGTCTTTTGTAGACAGCATATATACAAGTCTTGTTTTTATATCCATGCAGCCAGTCTCTGTGTTTTGGTTGGAGTATTTAATCTATTTACATTTAAGGTAATTACAGATGTGTATGTTCCTATTACCATTTTCTTAATTGTTTTGGGTTTGTTATTGTAGGTCTTTTCCTTCTCTTGTGTTTCCTGCCTAGAGAAGTTCCTTTAGTATTTGTTGTAAAGCTGGTTTGGTGGTGCTGAATTCTTTTAGCTTTTCCTTTTCTGTAAATGTTTTAATGTCTCTGTCGAATCTGAATGAGATCCTTGCTGGGCAGAGTAATGTTGGTTGTAGATTTTTCCCTTTCATCACTTTAAATATGTCCTGCCACTCCCTTCTGGCTTGCAGAGTTTCTGCTGAAAGATCAGCTGTTAACTTTATGGGGATTCCCTTGTATGTTATTTGTTGTTTTTCTCTTGCTGCTTTTAACATTTTTTCTTCGTATTTAATTTATGATAGTTTGATTAATATGTGTCTTGGCGTGTTTCTCCTTGGATTTATCCTGTATGGGACACTTTGAGCTTCCTGGACTTGTTTGACTATTTCCTTTCCCATATTTGGGAATTTTTCAACTATAATCTCTTCAAATATTTTCTCAGTCCCTTTCTTTTCCTCGTCTGCTTCTGGGACCCCTATAATTTGAATGTTTGTGCATTTTATGTTGTCCCAGAGGTCTCTGAGACGTCCTCAATTCTTTTCATTCTTTTTTCTTTATTCTGCTCTCTGGTAGTTATTTCCACTGTTTTATCTTCCAGGTCACTTATCTGCTATTCTGCCTCAGTGATTCTTCTACTGATTCCTTCTAGAGAATTTTTAATTTCATTTATTGTGTTGTTCATTATTGTTTGTTTGCTTTTTATTTCTTCTAGGTTGTTGTTAAACGTTTCTTGTATTTTCTCCATTCTATTTCCAAGATTTTGGATCAGCTTTACTATCATTACTCTGAATTCTTTTTCAGGTAGACTGCCTTTTCCTTCTTCACTTGTTTGGTCTGGTGGGTTTTTACCTTGCTCCTTCATCTGCTGCATATTTCTCTGTCTTCTCAGTTTGCTTAACTTACTGTGTTTGGGGTCTCCTTTTTGCAGGCTGCAGGTTCGTAGTTTCCGTTGTTTTTGGTTTCTGCCCCCAGTGGGTAAGGTTGATTCAGTGGCTTGTGTAGGCTTCCTGGTGGAGGGGACTGGTTCCTGTGTTCTAATGGATGAGGCTGGATCTTGTCTTTCTCTTAGGCAGGACCGAGTCCAGTGGTGTGTTTTGGGGTGTCTGTGAACTTAATATGATTTTAGGCAGCCTCTCTGCTAATGGGTGGGGTTGTGTTTCTGCCTTGCTAGTTGTTTCGCATGGGGTGTCCAGCACTGGAGCTTGCTGGTCATTGAGCAGAGCTGGGTGTTAGTGTTGAGACAGAGATCTCTGGGAGAGCTCTTGCTGACTGGTATTACGTGGGGCTGGGAGGTCTCTGGTGGTCCAATGACTTGAACTTGGCTCTCTCACCTGTATGGCTCAGGCTGATACTTGCCCAGAGCACCAAGACCCTGTCACCCACATGGCTCAGAATAAAGGGAAAGAAAAAAAAAGAAGAAAGAAAGAAAAGAAAATAATAAAATTATTAAAATAAAAATATTATTAAAATAAAAAAGTAATACAAATTTTAAAAAAGGAAGAGAGCAACCAAACTAATAAAGAAATCCAACAATGATAACAAGTGCTGAGAGTTAAAGTAAGTAAACATATAAATCAGAAACTAGTCAATCGCATACAGAAAACCCCAAGTCTACAGTTACTCCTAAAAGTCCACCACCTCAACTTGGGGATGATTTGTTGTCTATTCAGGTGTTCCACAGGTGTAGTATACATCAAGTTGATTGTGGAGATTTAATCTGCTGCTCCTGAGGCTGCTGGGAGAAATTTCCCTTTCTCTTCTTTTTCCACACAGCTCCTGGGGTTCAGCTTTGGATCTGGCCCCGCCTCTGCATGTAGGTTTCTCTCTGGCATCTGTTCTTCACCCAGAGAGGAGGGGGTTAAAGGAGCCGCTGATTAGGGAGCTCTGGCTCACTCAGGCCAGGGGGGATGGAGGGGTATGGAATGGGGGCTAGCCTGTGGCGGCAGAGGCCAGCGTGACGTTGCAACAGGCTGAGGTGCGCCGTGTGTTCTCCTCCTGGATGGAGCAGATTGATGGATATAAAGAAGCTGAAAAGGAAGACCACCAAAATGGGATGGCCTTGAACACCCAGGGCTTCACTTCTCTCTCAATTTCTTTGGTGTTTAGAGCCTGCTGAACAGATACATTCTATTCTCCATTGGGCACATCAGAGGGCTGTCCTGGGACAGTGCTCTCCTGCAGATGCCAGGGTTGGGGCCTAGACTTGAGGGCCTGCACTGAGGGGAACCACCTAAGTGTTTAACCAGGGCACTCAGAGACCACAAAGTCCAAGGTCAAATCTTAACCTTGGCCAAGAAAGGAAGCCAGAGGGCAACCCCAAAGAGCAGAAGGACCATGCTTGATTTCTGAAGGGTGCACGAGGCCACATGTAGGAAAACAAGCCGCCAAGTAAGACTCCAAAGAGGTCTGAGCAAGTGGAAAAGGAGGTGAGGGGGTGAGCGGGGACCAGGGCTCAGCCAGCTTGTGTAACTGAGTTCAGGCTGAGTGGTACATGAGGAGCCTTAGCCTCTATGCTGACGGGTCTCAGGAAGCCAGGACCAGACTAAGAAGGCTGAGAAAATAAGGAGAATGCATTAAGCGCCAATGAAATCCTGTTTGCGGGTCTTGCCTCAGATAACCTACTACAAGCTGTGAGGGCCTCTCCAGCAGCCCAGGAAGAGCCCCAGGGATGATATATGATGTCACCACATCCACTGTGGTGGGCCACATCTTCCTGGTATTGAAGGTCTCCCTGACACTTCAGACTCGGGTAGAAGATCTGGGGTTGGGGGAGTGATAGGAAGGGGCCAAGTGACAGCTGCCGTGGAGAGCTGGCTTCCTTTGTTTTTCTGCAGTTACAATTCTGTGAAGGTCAGTTCAAATTACCTTGAATGTCGGTGTAGACTTGGTGGACATAAATGTGAAATGGGGTGGGGTTGTGGGCTCAGCTATATTCTAGATTAAAAATATAAGATTTTCAGAAAAAATGTCTCCCCCAACAAGTTATGGCATGACCAGGTGTCACATAAAAGTCAACCTTGTTCTTAGTGTTCTGTACAAGAGTAAAGGAGACTCTGGATTATAAACTGTGTCTGGAACTCATTGTCTGGCCATTAACAGAACAAATCCCATTCTCAGATAACGGGCATCTGTTAAATCTTCCACTATTAATAGCAAATGTTGCCTGTGGGACAGAGACGTTTATGACAGCACCATCTCTTCTGTGATAAAAGTGTTATTTTAATCTTATTGTATTTGCATCTGGTGTTCTTAGGGGGAAAAGAATAACGGACCACAAAAAACCCAATGAATCCGAGATGTCAGCATAATGAAGGGCTGACGAGAAACCTGACTCTCCTACCTTCAAACTTTCATCCAAACCATAGAGATCTGTAGCTCCAAATACCTTAAAATCCAGACTTCTTAAGCTGGACTTTGAGACCCATAGGGATATGGCCTGAGTCTTGCCCCGTGGTCCTGCCATTCTTGCACCTTACACTCAAGCCATGCCAACATTTTGAAGTTTCCAAATATTTCACACATTACCATATCTCCCTGTCTTGCCACCTACGAAGGACTTACCTAACCTGTTTAATTCAAAACTCACCTTTTCTGAGAAGCCTTCAGTGACTTTCTTCTCCCATCTCTGGTTGGGTTAGGTATTTCTTTTGGGGATCCCTACAGAAATTAATGATTGTCTCTACATAAGCCTCAATTTATTGTGCAGGTGTGTTTACTTTTTTATTTTCTTTCCTTAACTTTGAAAGTACATTCCTCAAACACATGGGTCTATCTTATTCACCTTTTTATCCACAATGCAATGACCCAGCTCAGGGAAGTCTAGGATGGGTAGAAGGGTGGACTCATGCTGAGAGATCGATTCTGGCAGGTAGAAAAATGGACTCTTCCAATGCAGGACCCTAAGAGACACCTATAAAGGCAGGGGATGTTATAAATTTACCTAGGATATTAAAAATATAAATTCAATTAAAAGCATGGCCACAATTCATATTTTTAATCATTAATTGGCTTATTTGCCTGAGCCTTGACCATCCATCTACCTGGACTCTGTCTTAATCTCAATGACCTGTCCCTTGACCTACTGAGGAAACTTAATCTAATCTTAATCAGATGTTCTTTCTACCTCCTTCCCTTAAACTCAACAAAGGTAAAATGGACATATCACAACTCCTATCTGCTTGGTCTTCAATGACACTGGTTCCTGATCCAGTACTTTACCCCAGCTCCCAAATCCTGTCTCAGATATGAGCTGGGATCCTCTTCCCTCCATTTAAAAACCTTCTCCACCAGACAAAAGGTCTTCAAATCGCCTTTCACATGAGCCATTGATCTGGGTTTGAATTCAGGTTCTGCCATTTGCCAGCTGAGCAATCATGGGCAAGGTATTGGAGTTCCACAAAACATAGCTATATTTAAAAATCTCTAAGCCATTTGTGAAATGGAGACGATCACAGTTCCAACCTGAAAAGGCTGTTGTGAAGAGTAAGTGAGACAGTGAAAGAGAAGCTCTTAGAACCATGTGTGGTACACAGTGACCCCTAATATGTCGCCAGAATTTGTCAAAGACAGCTGTGCAATAACGTGGAATGAGAACAATGCCTAAAGTTCAGGCAATGGTAAAAGTCTTACTTTTTAAGAAATGAGAAAGCATGAATCCAAAACTACTTGTCATAAGATACACAGTGATGCCCAAGAAAATTGTAGAAAACATCTTAGATTATTTATAAGCTCTTAAAAAACAAAACAGTAATCCTGAGGACCCCAAATGGACTTATTAATGACAAATACATCAGGTTAACCATAATTTTTTACTGGATTGATGGTCAGGGATATGCATTAATAATTACAATAACAGCAAATACTTATGTTGCACTTACCATGTGCCCAGGAACCATCCTAAGCACTTTATATGTTTGATTCAATCCACAGGAAATCCCAGTGAGGTAGTAGGTACTATCAGTATCTTCAATTTACAGTTGAAGATACTGAGGCACAGAGGGTTTAAGTAATTTGCCTAAGATCATACAACTATAGGAAGTGTCAGAGGTAGGATCTGAACTGAAGAAGTGCAGCTCCAGAGCCCGTGTTCCATGCATTACACTAAACCCAGCAAACACACTACTACTCTGTTACCACATTCCCATAGCAGACATTGCTAATCAATCCCAGAATTCATTGTCACTGAACAGAGATACAGCCCCAACATTCTTCTCAAGAATGTTGAGAAGAGGGACCACACCTAACCTGTAGGGATAGTCACACCAGAGGAAATCCCTTTGCCATTTCTGCCATTGGCATAACATGTTCAAATGTCCACAGGGTAGTCAGCAAAGTCTATTATGATAGTCTTATGAATTAGGTGGGGGAAAAGCCCCAAGAGAGATTTGCAGTTGGCTGAACACATCTAATCATTTCATACGTCTCACTAATAGGTCAATGCTCATCTGAGGGGCTCTCCAGGAGTTACCCCAAATGAGCTGTACTTTAGCTGGCTCTATGCAACGTGATTGACCAAGGACTTGTACAAAGGGCTAAAGCACAGAATCTGGCAAATACACAACTGAGTCACAAAGGAGATCATGGTTCAAAACCTCCTCTGAAGCTATAAATCCTAGGGTGTCCACAGGGGCCAAGTTTTCAGTCTCTAGATGTAGTTCTATTAAGCCTATATCCACCCAGGCTTGTGTGAGATCCTGGGGCAGCGATGGAGGGAGGAGCACAAGAGGAAGCAGAGGCAGGATGCTGAGAGCCAGGTGTATCAAAGTGGCACCTGTGTCTCTCATCAGACAGACCCCAGCACCCAGCCACAGGTCATTGGTCACGTCCACTCTCTGGGCAGAGTAGTTGACCCCACAGGACGTGCATTCTCATGAAAGATACATACAGCCCAACTGACCCCTCCCCACTTCAAGGCCAGGGTGGCCCCAGGAGGTAGCATGGTGAGCAATGTCCCTAGTGTGTCGAATATCAGCTCATACCACAGTCCTACCTGCAGAGATATAACAAGGAAAGTAAGTGGATCTAATGCTGATCAGAAGGACTGTGCCTAGGAGACCGGGATGCTTCCCAGTTGCTGGCAGGAAAACGCTCCCTGTGCAAAGAGGGGAACAAAATGCTCTGATCCACCATTTTTCTTTCAGCACAACAATGACACCCATCTGTTCATTGATTTCTTTTATAGAAGGCAGGAAATGAGGTGTCCACAGAGACCCTGGATGAGTAACGCGTAACAGTCGCCAACAGAATCGGCCCTCAATTAACTGTACTGGTGGAGAGAGGCTGCAAGAATCCCAAATATCTGACAGTCCTAGAAATATTCTATTTCTCTTTGGAATTGTTGTGGGGAGCAAATGGTGGGAGATTCGGCCACACACACTGGAAACAAACTCATGGATTACACAAAATGTATCATCACACTCACGCTTACATATACACGCTTACATTCACATGTACAAAGAGGTTGGTTGAGTCCTAATTCAAAGAGCAACAGGGCTTCATTAGGAGGGCACTGCATTCCCTGTCATTGGAAGGGGTTAGGCAGGGAAGGAAAACACTTATTGCAGATGCTGGAGAGAGGATTCAAGGGTCTGATGGGAGGACTGCCTCTAGGCTTCCTCCAAGCCCCTAGAATCTCTGCTTCTGGAACTTGCTCAAGTTCAGCAGCAGACTGTATCCTACATGAATGTGCCCTGCACTGTGTAGTAATCAGAGAACCTTCAACTATTGTCTCCTTGAACCTGTGAATTTGGTAAAATAACCATAAGACAGCAGCATATTCTATTACAGTTGTCTGTAGGCTTGGTTTCTGACAGACGTTGGCAGAGTCTCAGCTGCTGCAGGAAATTAGATTTTGTCAGGCAGCTGGAATACGTATGAATGAATGAATATTCACCCATACACACCCCTCCTCCTCACCTCAGTGAAAACCCACGGATATTAAAGGACTTGCCAGAACTCACGCAGCTGGTTAGAGGCTTCACTGAACAGGAACTTCATCTTCCCATTCCCCGCCTGGTACTCCAGCCACTTCTTGGGCTGGTAAGAAAGGAGGATGCCCTTCTTTATTTAATATGTGATCCCATACACATACTTCTCCGTCTTTAGGTCACCAGCACAGGGTAGTATGCTGCAAACATGTGTTGGTGCCTCTCAGAAGGCAGATGGGAGATGCACATGTGCCCAGTTTGCCATAAGAAAGGCAAAGAACATAGTAGAAATGTTGACTCCTTGGGATTTGGCCTCCCATTCCTCTGGGGTTGTGTACAACATCAGGAAACATCTACAGTCCCAGACCAAGAGAACCTATTACTTCTCTTTGGTAAGAACTTTCTAAAGTTAATGAAGAATGTTTCCTACCAATCTCTAGCTTATGTGTCTCATCAAAAATATAAGTACTGAGTTCACCTTTGATGAGTACTGAATGGAGGCAGAGGACCAAAGTTCATAAGAAAGGAAGGAAGGAAGGGAGGGAGGAAGGGAGGGAGGGAGGAAGGAAGGAAGGAAGGGAGGGAGGAAGGGAGGGAGGGAGGGAGGAAGGGAGGGAGGGAGGGAGGAAGGAAGGAAGGTTGCTGAGCTTAGGACACAGATGTTGACATTCTTCCTCCTGTTCTTCACCCTGGCTGTGTCCTGCCCACAGATGTCTCTTAGGCAGTGTTACCACTAGAATTGGGTAGCATCTCTGTACTGAGTGAGGACTCCGGAGGACAGCTGGGCTAAAAACCGTACGCTGAAAACACAGACTCACCATATGCCACTCAACACAAGAACCAGGGTCTGCCCCTGGAAATACAAAGACACTCAGGATCAAGGGGTCCAAGGGTGATGAAGGATTGGAGGGATAAATCATGGTAGGAGGGTAAAGGAAGGGCAGATATCTGCCATTCAGATATCTCTGAATGGCCAGTGTTGCTGTTTGGGAAGGCCTGGTTTTATTCTTTCAATCATTCATTGATCTAACCATTCATCCATCCATCTATCTTTTCTGCCATTTATTTGATACAGATTAATCAAACAGCAACATAGTGGATTTACCACTGTGCCGGGTCCTGGGCATAGAGTAGTGAACAAATTAGATCACCTTTACCACAGAACTTGCAATCTTGAAAAGAAGACAGAAAATAGTCAAATCACCATGCAAGTAGATAAGTAAAAACTGTGATAAATGCTATGACATAAGAGTTCAATTCATGAGTGCTTATAAATATGACCCCGATCTAGTGTTCAGTGATTAAAAGGATTCCATGGGGAAGTAACATTTCAGCTAAAACCTAATGAAGTTTAGTAGTCCAAAGAAGAGGAAATAGCGTGTGCAAAGGCCCTGGGGTGTAAATGCAAATGCTGTCTATGGCTACACCGATTTGAAGAGTAAGCACATTTTCTGCATGTTCCTGATGGCAAGCCCTGTGCTTGCTACCGAGACAAACATGGGGAATGTATCAAAGGTACAGCCTGGATGTAAGTTCACTGCAACCAGGAACCATGTTCAATTCTCCCTCATATCTCCAGCACCTAACATAGCCCCTGGCAAAGGTCAAGCCCCAGAATGAGTAATAAGTAGGACTCTATGGTAGATCATGAGAAGGTTCATGGATCAATTTAAACGATTGGAAGTAGTACAGAAAAGCAACAAGAGCACCCCAGAAAGGGGATGGTAACAAGGCTTGAAAGCAGTCACGCATGTGGGGTATGAGAGGGACAAGGAAGCCACCTCTCCACTTGGAGCAGGTTGTGTAGAAGCATTAGAACTGTTGTGAGGGGCTTGGAGAAGTAAACAGAGGTCAAGTTCTGGAGGATCTTAAAATCCAAGGTGAACCTAACTCATTCTGATCCCAGAAATGAGGCAGAATAGAGACACATGCAGTTCCAGGATGCATTTCCAAGACTCTGCCTGCCACCTGCAAAGCAAAGCCTAGAAGCGTGGCCCACCGGACAGTTTCCCAACAAGTAAACCCCAGGGCAAGAAGCAACGTGCATTCCCATCATTAACCCCGCCAGTCCTCTGGATATAGCACACAGCCCTCTGAAGTCAAGGAGTAGGAGAGAAGGCAAAAAAAAAAAAGCCAGCTACAGGAGAGGAGCCTAGAGCCCTCAAATAAGGTCAGAAGAAAGATCACAGAAAAGGATTAACATTCCTGAGTAACTCCCCAACCCTTGGGCACAGAACAATGCTCACAATCCTCTCTCTGGACGCCCACCTGCTGGGAGTCTGGACTGTACTTGCTCCCCTGCAGCTGCTCCAGTTAGAGTGTTTTGTCACTGCAGCACTCCTAAGAGACTCGTTATCTACAAACAGCTGGGGGGAAATGTCCTGCCTGACACTAACTCCAGGCAGGTGGAGGGCGGTGAACAACAGAGGGGGTTACAGTTAGTTAAATGAATCAGCCAATAGGTAGTTAGATCTGCATTTTATATAAAAATAATAATAAGTAAGCTAAATCCTGAAGAGTTTAGCAGCTTGCTGAAGGCCAAACAGCTATTAAGTTGAAGAGCTTGATAACTTACCTCCAAGCTCTCTTCCATCTCTAGAGCAGAATGCTGGCTAAATTCAGTAGATCAAAATGAGCAAAGCTCTACCTCTCACCGGACAGATTCCTGGAGTCTTCCTCTCTGAAGCATTCAGAAGTGCTACTAAAGGACATAGGGGTGGCAGGATGCTGGGGCAGTGGCTAGAATTGGAGAACCGGAGTCAGGGTGAGTTCAGGGAAAGGGGACTGAGGAATTCGCCAGTATGACCTACCAGCACCTGGGGCTGCAGTGCAAAAGCCAGCAATTTCCTCTCCCCATTCCCTACTAAATAAAATGAATGTCTCTGCCTCATGTCACAGTTTGCATTTTCAATCTGATTCATGGGGAAACATTGGCAAGTAATCTTCATCCGTTTCAAGTGTTTAACTTTTCACTCAGAATGCTAATGGCAAACTTGAGAAAGGAGGAACATCAACCTTGGCACGAAGAAATTAATCTTTCAAAACAAAGGAACAAATGAAACTTGCCCAAGCTTCTAATTCTTTCGTATTGTCTATCTTTTCTTCATCGTTCATTTTTAGTAGTATCTTGACATCTGTGAGGTATCTGCCCTAAGCGGGGGGAATAAACCCAAACTGACAAATGTCACTATAGGGCAAAACTCGCCCCATTCAGTGTGTCTCTACTCGAAGAGAGCCCTCAGCTTCTCACACAGCTTCACCTCTTGTCCTATCCTGTCGTTAACAGAAGCATCTTCTTTTCTTTTGGAGATGCATTTTCCACAAAGAAATAGCATGTTTATGTCATCCCTAGAATCGCCGTGTATGTTGTAGAGTTGAGGATGTGCGAGGTCGGCCAGCCTCCATCTCCATTTCATTTCAGTGACACTCTCTTTCACACACAGCGTCCTCAGAGTGCCAGAAACAAACCTGCGCTTCGATAAACTTACTATGTAATACGTATCTTTAGCCCTATTGTAGAGATAAGGGGAAAGAGGCTAAGAGAATTAGGTGTCCCATAGCTGATAGGTGACAGAAGTAGACTGAAATCTCCCCAATTACTGAGCAGGACCCTGTGCAGCCCTCCTGGGTACAAAAGCCTTTCCTTGTCTGCCAATTATTGTTTGTAAGAAAAAGGGCTTCAGCCTCCTAGACCTTCCCTGAGTTCCAAAGGGAAGATTCAAACAGTTACTCGTTAGGCAAGTGAGGGAATGCAGAGACAAGGGAAAAGCAGTCAAGAAACAATAGTGCGGCAGTAAAGCAGAGTCTTGGTTTCTCCTCAAGGGTTATACATAACAACGTATCTTTGAGTGTTTCTACAGGAACTAAGGACCCCAGCCAGGCTGAGCACAGGATTCCTGGAACACCACCCTGTTACCTCCCCACCAACCAATCAGAAGAAAGTCACACACCTTGCAGCCCATCCCCCCAATTTTCCCTATTAAAACTCTGCCCTGAAAATCTTCAAGGAGTCTGGGTCTTTTGTGCATGAGCCGCCCATACTCCTTGCTTTGCCCTTGCAATAAACCATTCTCTGCTCCAAAACTTTGATGTTTTGGTTTATTTGGCCTCACTGTGCTTTGGGGCACGTGAACTCAAGTTCAACAACAACTGCATATATCCGTGTTACACACCTTGCAATCATCTCATTCTTATAGCAAACCTTGGATGTTGCCTCACCTGTGTGGATTCACAGAGCTCCAGTCCCTGGGAGAGCAGTGATTTGAGGGTATATTGAGCAGTGTCCTCACAGACGGGGGGATGAGCAGACACAGCCAAGAATTAGAGCTGCAGGTGGAGTTCTGGAAGCTTATGAAGGGGGCAGAACTTCAGACAGAGTGGAAACAACCAGAGGGAAGCTGGGGTTGGGGAAGCTGAGGATCCTAGGGGACCAAAGGAGTCGGGGGCTGGGAGAGCTTTTGTCTTGATGGAAAAAGACCCACAGATGAGGGAAAGAAGATGGAGTTCGGATAAGCATGAGCCCAAACAGGACCCTGAATAGATGAGGCTGAGACCCACTGTGGCTCAAAGGAAAAGACTGGAAGCCGGCCACTTGGGTACTATCTTCCAATATTCATTCATACATTTCCTAGGCACCCACGACGTGCCAGCTACTCACAGGAAGGTCCTGGAGGTTCAGAGGTGAACAGTACACAGTTTTTTGCAATTTTGGAATTCACTCTAGAGATAAAGACTAGTGAAGAGATGAGCACAGTACAGTTGAATTAAGTGGGGTTGTTGTGCAAAAGAGAGTGGGGCATGAGAGGATGGTCACATCCCAGGTCTCAGGCGAGTCCCTGGGATGGCCGCCAAGTGTGGCTTCTTGGCTTCACACAGGAAAGAATTCAAGAGTGAGCCATAGCAAAGTGAAAGAAGGTTTATTCAGGGAGATACACACTCCACAGACAGAGTGTGGCATCTCGGAAGGCAAGAGAGGCAAGAGGGTATGGGGCTGTCAGTTTTTATAGGGCTGTGTAATTTCATAGGCTAACAAGTGGGAAGAGTATTCCAGCTATTTGGGGGACGGGGTGGGGATTTCCAGGAATTAGGCCACCACCCAATTTTGGTCTGTTGTGGTCGGCCTCAGAACTGTCATGGTGCCTGTGGGTGTGTCATTTAGCATATGCATTTAGCATATGTATTACAATAAGTGTATACTGAGGCACAAAGTCTAGTGGAAGTCAATTGTCTGCCATCTTGGACCCAGTTGGTTCTAACCAGTTTATGTCGTGTCCTCAATGGCTGTCATTCTTTTTTTTTTTTTTTTTTTTTTTGGCGGTACGTGGGCTTCTCACTGTTGTGGCCTCTCCCGTTGCGGAGCACAGGCTCCGGACGCGCAGGCTCAGCGGCCATGGCTCACGGGCCCAGCCGCTCTGCGGCATGTGGGATCTTCCCAGACCGGGGCACGGACCCGTGTCCCCTGCATCGGCAGGCGGACTCTCAACCACTGCGCCACCAGGGAAGCCCGGCTGTCATTCTTTTAAAGGTTGTGTCCTGCCCCCTTCCTGTCTCAGGGTGATGGCAGAGACCCAACTGCTGTCAGAGCCTAAGGAAGGGCACCCACTGGGCCTGGGAGTGGAGGAAGGGGAAGAAGATTCAAGGATGGTTTTCCAGGTGCCCATATCCTCTCCCTTCCATGAGGCAGCAGGAGGACCGTGAGACTGGAATGTGAACCCTGGCCTCACTCTAGCAGTACAACTTTAGTCTACATTAAATATTTTATTCTCAATCTCCTCATCTGTAAGATGTGGATAAAATACGTCATGTCACTGAACTGTGAAAATAATGTATACGAATACAGCTGCTGCAAAGTAGGTATGTATTAATTCCTCCCTAGCAAATAATCAAGAATAATCAAACTTATAGGCACTGGACCATTTAAAAAGCTAAACCTGAAAACCAACATATTCTTCCTCAGAATTTTTCTAGCTTTTTAAAAATAACTATTTGAACCTCACTTTGGGGGGAAAAAAAATAGACTCATTCCTCATTTCCATCCACCCAGGTAATCTTTTCTACAGGGTTCATGGTAGCTGACCCTTCCACTTCTGCTTGGCTATTTCCAAGGCTTATTATTATCTTTTGGAGGAACTTTCTATATCTTTTAGAGATTTGAGCTTGCTCCTTAAAATTGAGACTAAAGTGATTATTGTTAATCAACAGACTTAAAAAGCCAAATACATCACACAATTCTTTCTTGGCCTGTGGCTGAGATGCCATTGAACTGTGTGACTATAACGAAATATGAATTCCAAGATGGTGATGGCATCAGCAAACCAGAGCCATGGCTTATTTACTGAGTAGCTGTTTCCTACCAGGAGCCGTGCTAAACACCTTTACAAATACGCATGATGCTACCTGAGCCTCATAACCACCCTGGCTAGGGAGATACACTTATGCTGTTTTACAGATGAAGTAACTGGCCAATGGTCATGCAACTAATAACAGGCAGAAGCAGGATGCAAAAACAGGTCTTTCTGACATCAAAGATCACACTCTTGCCCCCAGCATCCCCAGAGCTCCTCTGTCTGTACAGACATCATTTCTCAGTCCTCCTTTTCAAAGACTATGAAAACTCCAGCTTTATTTGACCCAACATGGCTGCTGTGTCTATCAGAAAGTTGGATTTTTTTTCCCGAATTCTCATTTTCTCCAACTTATAAACTAAAAGGAAAAAGTATCAAGTTCATAACTAGTTCAATAAAAACCATCCCAGAAATAAACGATTACATTTATTATCATAACTCTGCTAACACTACTGATTTTTCCCCCACACTATTTCCCTTTTCTTTGCTGTCTTTATAGGCGACCAGCAGCAGGAAAACTCACAATTAACCCCACAGACAGCACGAATAGATCACCGTGCTGTCACTCTCGCCCTCTTCTGAGATGGAGCATAATAATTCTAGGCTGTGGCACAGCTTTTCACCTACCAGTCATCAAGGGCCCCTATTGGAGACAATATACTCATTACATAGAGCTCCTCAAACTGCTGTCAGCTTGCAATCCTGGATTGAAAAGTCACCTTTAATTTTCTAATGCTCCCAGCTGTATATTGCATCACACTTGGTTCCATGTTGGTAAAAAATGGGTCAGTTCTGCCTCAACCATCTCCCCTAGACCTTCGTGACAAACACTATGCATTGGACAGCTCCAGATTCGAGTTCTCAATTCTTTAATTGAACAATCCACCAGCAGAGGTTAGTTCGGTGCTTCTGTGCTTACCACCTCATTGAGAAAAGAAGCCAAACACAGATGCGAAGTCTATCATAGGAGAGCTGGTCTGAGCATCTCCTAACATTGATCCAAAGGAGGATGGGGTCAGGGGCAGGGGGGTAGGTTCCACTTTTGTCTTCTGTCCTTCCTCTCTTCCTTTGCTACCCCAAATTAAGCTTCTTAGTTGACCCTTTGCAGGGGAATTTCTCCACCTAACCCAGCAACTTCTCATGGTTGATTCATTTCCCTCCAGTTTCAACCATTTCCCCTGAGATGGAGCTACAAGCTTTCATAATCACAATCAAATCTGGACTGGATTCCAGGAGAGTCCACACGTAAATCAGTTAAATTCCAGCAGAGGGGCAAGTCAGCCATTCCAAACGCTGGCAGCTACAGCCAGGTGGACATTTGATATTGGATGAAAGGGCACGGGATAAAGGGCTGTGTGGGCAGTGGGTCGATGAGGATTCTAGGGTTGAGTAGTTTCAAGCCATAAGATTTGAGTGTTTTTTTTCTCTCCTCTCAATGAAGGGGATGCTGAGAAAACCCTTCCCACTGCAGGCAGGATGAGGTTTTGTAGGTAGGCCCTGTCAGCAGTGCAGGGCAGGCCTCTTCTGCTCAGGACATTAGCAGGGCTTGTTTCCACTGAGCAGGGGGTGCCTCTCCCATTTCTTATATTTGCAAACTTCCGCGTGGTACCAACAGAAACACAAATAACTGGTGCAATAGAAACACTGGTAGAACTCTTAGGCTCTTTAAGAAACTTGCTTTAAATGTTTAAGCATTTAAACAATGCTTTTAACATTGACCAGGTGCTTAGGAAAAGACGGAGAACCTGACGATGTGTATGAGAGCTCTCTGATAAGAAACCAGTCAGTCAGCCCGGGATGGCCTGGAACAGATCAGAGGAGAGGACATCCTGGCAAAGAATGAAGGAAAAGTCAGCAGTTGGCAGAGAAGTGCTAGGACAGAACAGGCCCAGAACACAGCTATGACCAGAGACCCAGCTCCAGCCCTGACTGTCTAAGAGAACTTCAGGCTGACAGTGAGGATTCCTTAGGCATCACATGTAGTTGATCAGAATTCACTTTTTACTCGTTTGCTTCTAATAAGTTTGATACGCTTTCCATTTCATTGAGAGAATCTGGCCTTTCCCAGTCATCTTCGCGATAGTTGTCCTTGTAAGTTCAGAGGTGGAAAATGCAATTCAAGCATTAGTGCTGGGGAGCCAAGTGGAGAGGAGGGGTAACCAGCAGCTGTGAAGCACGGTGCCTGGCTGGGCCTGGATGGACTTGGCTGGGTGGGCAGAGCACCACCCTGTGAAGCAGCTTTGGGCAAGGCAGTGTTTGGAGCCATGAACCCACAGATGCAGAAACCATGGCCTCCATTTTCATGGTGTCCTTACCCTTCACTGTGTCCTCGGTCAAGCCGGGAAGGCTAAGAGCCGTAAAAATACAGAAAACAATTCATACTACACAAACAAAGTGTCAAATAAATCACGCGGGCATTCACTGCTGTTGAGTTCACAGGAGGCACAGGGGGTCAGGGAAGACTTCAGAGAGAAGCTGGGCCTGGAAGGGAGGAGAAACCACTGGCGGTGAGCGGGCAGTCCTGGGCCACATAGCTCAGGTCCACGAAAGCTCCACCAGAACAGGGCTGTCAATCTGTTTCTCTCACTGAGGTCTCCCTGGTGCGGAGAAGAACACCCAGCACAGAGTTGGCACTCAATAAAGATTTACTAAGTGAATGAATGAAATAATATTTACTGAGCTCCCACTAGGTACTGGGTATTGGGGTTGTAAGGATTGATGAGAACCTTTCACTCCAGTGGCTTCTAGTCCAGACAGAAGAGTAAGCAAATGATTCTCATTTAGAGTGTTAGGTGCTATTGTGAAGCTGTGCTCGGGACATGCATGACCACCAGGCCTGGGAATATTCACCTAGTTTCTCTGTTGTGTCCTGTATTGGGAATAAAAGACATAGAGAGCCCTCACGTTTGAACTATTGATACCAAGCAGGACCCTGTGGGGCTTCTGGGCACAAAAGCCTTTTCTGTGTCCCCCATTTCTTGTTTGCAGGAAATAGGCTTCATTCAGCCTCCATGACCTTTCCTGAGTTCCAACAGGCAGGTTCAAACAGTTGCTAATCAGAGAAGGGAGGGGATGGAGAGGCAGGGGAGTCACAGTTAAAAGAAACAATAGTGCGGCCTTGGGGCAGGGTCCTGGCACCCCCTCAAGGGATACACACAACAATATCTTTGAGCTGTTCTGCAGATACTGAAACCCCCTGCAGGTGGGAGAAGTAACGGTATGCTGCCCATAAGCATGTAGACCCCAGACCAGTTGGAACCAGAAGGTTGATGAGGCTGACTCTCACTTACCTCCCCACCAGCCAATCAGAAGAATGTCCACGAGCTGATCACACCCTCTTTGAACCCTTACTGTAAAACTCCTCACTACCCACTCCAGGTCGGGACACACAGTTTTGAGGGCATTAGCCTTCTGTGGCCCCCTTTGCCTGGCAAAGCAATAAAGCTATTCTTTTCTGCTTCACCCCAAACTCTGTCTCCAAAATTTAATTCGTTATTGGTGTGCAGAGGCCGGATTCGGCTTCACTATGGGAGTCAGAGCATAATGCGCGCAGTTCTAGTGCAATGCTCTTAGGCACCGCAGAGCAAAAGCGTTAGAAAGAAGGGCCCAGCACTGGACCCAACAGTTCTTCTAGGGATTTATCCCAGGGTTAGAAAGATTAAAGATGTGCCTATCGGGCTTCCCTGGTGGCGCAGTGGTTGAGAGTCCGCCTGCCGATGCAGGGGACACGAGTTCGTGCCCCGGTCCGGGAAGATCCCACATGCCGCGGAGCGGCTGGGCCCGTGAGCCATGGCCGCTGAGCCTGCGCGTCCGGAGCCTGTGCTCCGCAACAGGAGAGGCCGCAAGAGTGAGAGGCCCGCGTAGCGCAGAAAGAAAAAGAACCCAACCAAAAATATTGGTTAAATAAATTGTGGTACCTTCAGACAATGAAATACAATGCAGCCATTAACACACTATACCAGCACATTCATCAACGCAGAAATATGTCTCCAGTATATACTTACTTGAAAATGTAAGATTCAAAGAAAATGCATACTGTAAGATCCATTTTTTTACAAGTATATGTTTTCCTTAAGAAACATTTGAAAAAATGTACTCAAGAAAGTTAAAGTGATTATCTATAAATGATTAGATTATTAGGAGGGTTATCCAGAGTGAACATGCATTGCTTTTGTACAAGGAAAAAATGTTATTTTAATAAACAATGAACAGTCCTTCCTGCCCCATACACATACTAAACAACACCACAGACTAAACTGGCCATCTAGCTCATGTCAGGTGAGTGAAGATTCCACGGCATTCAGGGCCATCTTCCCTGGAGATAGCCCTGTGGCTGGGATCAGCCGCCCCAAGCCTGCCCCAGCTCCTGGCCAATTGTGAATACAGTATTTAACTCCATCATTTAAAGGCTTTTAAAGAACTAACAAACACCTAGCAGGTTAGATCCCTAACACTCAGAATATCTGGACCATATCTTCTCTGCATTTCTCTTTATAGAATTTACCCTCTCACTACTTCAAGCTCAAATGACCTCATCATAAAACAGAAGGCTCTAGAAACTCCTGAGTTTATTATTTACTGATGATCTCTGGAAAGGACCTGTGCAGAAGCAAATTCTCTCTTCAGCTGCCCTCAATAATCTGACAGCAAAGAGATTACCTCCAGGAGGGCAGAGAAAAAAAACAGGCCAGGGGGCCGGGGGACGAGACAATAATGAAAACCCATGTGCCATATAATGACCAGAGTCCTCATTTTCCTCCTAATTTTTTGCTAAGGATGAACCACCCGGATGGACTTGTTTTATGATGGGATCATAAGGGAGCCGCTTGCCGGCAGGTCTGCTCATCAGGTGGCGTGTGGGAGGCAAGCACTGACAACCACAGGCTGCTCAGATGACATGACCCTCATAGCCCAAGGCAGCTCCTTCCCTCCAAGCTATTTTTGCATTTTTAGAACTCATTTTCTGCTGCTCTGACTGTGGAAGCCTTGCTCCTTCCTGTGGGTGGCTGAAATGAGGAGAGCTGGTGATCACAACGTGAGTTTGTCAAAAGTCACCCAGGCAGTCTGGAGGGAGCACTTTAATTAGTGAAAATGAGTGCAAGGCAGGAAGTAAAAGGGTAACTGCCCGGCAGCAGACGCTGGTACCCACCCGAGTGATGATGACGTGGACCCCCCATCCCTCTGCCAACATCGAAGCCCTCACTTGTTCATGTCCCCTGTGACTGTGAACTGGAGACAAGACGGTGGCAGAGCTGAGCTTCAGAACCACGAAGAGCTTGGGTTTCACTGGACTGCCTTCCTCTCACTGCCTCCACAGTTCCAACTCACACATCATAGCTGTGTGACAGCGGGCATCTGTGGGATGGAGACACTGACACTGCCTGAGCAGGGAGGGTGTAAGGAGCTGCAATAAAGAGGGGGAAGCTCCTGCCCCAGAGTCGGGAATGATAAACGGGAGGGTGTTTCTGTTTAGATGTAAAAGTATTAGCATTTAAGGAGAAATCAATCATCAAAAGATAAACCCGAAAAATCCCCCACTTATTTGGAAGTTAAGAAACACACTTTTAAATAACCCGTGAGTCAAAAAAAAGAAATCGTGATACAAACAGAAAACATTTCAAATTCAGTGACATAAAAAATATACCCATCAAAATATGCAGGATTCAGCCCTAAGTAAAGAAAGGGCAAACATGAATATGCTAAAACATCTATCTTCCTAAACTGGAAAAAGAAGAGTAAAATGAACCCAAAGACAGTAGAAGAAAGAAAAAGAAAAGATTAAAGCCACTACTGATAAGATAATCAGCGTAATTTAGAGAGGATCAAGAAAGCCAATGGCAGGTTCTTTGAAAAGGCAAATGAGAATGATCAACTTCGGGTGTGGCTGATAAAAAAAGAAGGAGGGAATAACCAGCTTCAGGATTACTAGTGGAGGATTTTGCTAGGTGTGACTGCTGCCCCCAGAGTAGGCCTCTACCTACCATAGGTTGCTGACAGTGCAGGGGAGAGACAAGACATGTGTCCATGAAAAGTACCAGGAAGAGATCTCGGGCAAGTGAGGTCTCCAGGTAGGAGGTTCAGAGGAGAGAGAGCCCCTGACTGGGAAGCCAGAGAAGCTACTCCAACAGGGGTGAGAGCAGAACCCCTGCTGGGTCCTACAATGAGATCATTTAATGCCAAAGGGACTCAAATGATGTGAAATAAGATGGCACCTCATAGTGGCCACAAATGCAGGGAGTCAACTGGAACTGAGTTGACATCTGCAACTAACTAGCTTTGTGACCTTGTACAAACTACTTAACTGCTCTGTGCCTCTATTTCTTCATCTGTAAAATGGGAGTAATAAGAATACCTCCTTTACAGGGATAACCCTCCCAGACTTCAGACACTGCTACAAAGCTACAATAATCAAAACAGTACAGTATTGGCACAAAAACAGACATATGAATCAACGAAACAGAATACTGAGCCCAGAAATAAACCCACACACCTACAGCCAATTAATCTTCGACAAAGGAGGCAAGATTAAACAATGGGGAAAAGATAGTCTCTTCAGCAAGTGGTGTTGGGAAAGCTGGACAGCCACACATAAATCAATGAAGTTTGAACACACCTTCACACCATACACAAAAATAAACTCAAAATGGCTTAAAAACTAAAATATAAGACATGACACCTTAAAATTCCTAGAAGAGAACATAGCCAAAACATTCTGACATAAATCGTAGCAATATTTTCTTAGATCAGTCTTCCAAGCAAAAGAAATCAAAGCAAAAATAAACAAAGGAGACCTAATCAAACTTATAATGCTTTGCACAGCAAAGAAAACCATAAACAAAACTAAAAGACAGCCTATGGTACAGGAGAAAATATTTGCAATAGATGCAACCAACAAGAGATTAATTTCCAAAATATACAAACAAATCATACAGCTCAATATACAAAAAACAAACAACCCAATCAAAGAATGGGCAGAGGGCTTCCCTGGTGGTGCAGTGGTTGAGAGTCTGCCTGCTGATGCAGGGGACACGGGTTCGTGCCCCGATCCGGGAAGATCCCACATGCCACGGAGTGGCTGGGCCCGTGAGCCATGGCCACTGAGCCTGCGCGTCCGGAGCGTGTGCTCCGCAACGGGAGAGGCCACAACAGTGAGAGGATCGCGTATCGCAAAAAAAAAAAAAGAATGGGCAGAACACCTAAATAGACATGTCTCCAAAGAAGAAATGTAGATGGCCAAAAGGCACATGAAAAAATGCTCAACATCACTAATTATTAGAGAAATGCAAATCAAAACTCCAATGAGATATCACCTCACACTGGTCAGAATGGCCATCATCAAAATGTCTACCAAAAATAAATGCTGGAGAGTGTGTGGGGAAAAGGAAACCCTCTTACACAGTTTGTGGGAAGGTAAATTGGTGCAGCCACTATGGAGGTTCCTTAAAAAAATAAAAATAGAGCTACCATATGATCCAGCAATCCCACTCCTGTGCATACATCCAGAAAAGATGAAAACTCTAATTCAAAAAGATGCGTGCATCCCAATGTTCATAGCAGCACTATTTACAATAGCCAGGTCATGGAAGCCACCTAAGTGTCCATTGACAGAGGAATGGATAAAGATGTGGTATGTGTATACAATGGAATATTACCCAGTCATAAAAAAGAATGAAATAATGCCATTTGCAGCAACATGGATGGACCCAGAGATTATCATAGTAAGTGAAGTAAGTCAGACAAAGACAAATATCATATGATATCACTTATGTGTGGTAACTAAAAAAAAGATACAAATTTATTTACAAAACAGAAACAGACTCACAGACATAGAACACAAACTTATGATTACCAAAGGAGAAGAGGGGAGGAGAGAAGGATAAATTAGGAATTTGGGATTGACGAATATATACTACTATCTATAAAATAGATAAACAACAAGGACCTACTGTATAACACAGGGAACTATATGCAATATCTTGTAATAACCTATAATGGAAAGGAACCTGAACAGGATATATATATATTTAAGTTTATGTTTATAACTGAAATCACTTTGCTGCACAACTGAAACTAACACAATATTGTAAATCAACTATACTTCAATTAAAAAGAGAAGGGTACCTCCCTTACAAGGCTGTTGTGAGCATTAGAAGAGGTGGGTACAGAGGACATGCTCAGTTGCACTGAGGGTTACTATGAATATTATTATGGTTTTTACACGTCTATGAGTAGAACTCAATGTACCAATTTGGGCAGGGAGGCAGAACTGCACTTCTGTGGACAGGCCCAGATAACCGGGGACCCCTTTCCCCTCCATGCCCTCAGCAGTCACCTATGAAGCACCTCCAATGTGCCAGGAACAGTTAAGGTTTCCAGCACGTGGCCCAGGGAGGGGCAGCTTCAGTCACTGTCCAGGCCAGTGCATGCTCCCAGCTGAGCCTCCTGTGCAACACCCTCATGGGCGGGGAGTAGGCAAGATGAGGAAATCTCTCTCAGACACTAAAGGGCCAAAGAATCAAGACAAAAGTGGTTGATTATAGCCCTGAGCCGAAGTGAGCATTTTTTCGAAAATACACATTTTACTTAAGGAAAATCAAAGGTCAAATGGCAGATGGGGAAAAAAAAAAAAAAACACCCAACAGCAAGTTGTTGCGTTGACCTCCGTTTTTAGGTCAAGATCTTTGGGGCTGGTGTTCCCAATGCCCACAGTGGAGGAGGACGGCCTACCTGACCAGCCACCTCTGGCGGCATCACCAGCAATCGGGCCTCCCCTCGCAAGGGCACACAGCCTGCGCCTTCCGAGAGCCTCCAGAGAGTGGGGCGAGGCAGGCAGGAGAGGACTGAGTTCACAGCTTTTCAGGCGAGTTCTGCCAGACCCAAGGACCATAAATCCCAGAAATGGAAAACAGGAGTGAGAAATAAAACCCCTGGCTTCCAGAGAACTGCCAGCTACTTTCTTTGGGCTGTAAATAACCACAGTTAAACCAAGCACCCTTTGCACTTCTTGGCAGTGAAGTGCATGAAAACATCTGATGCAAAGGTTTTAAATGCTTAGATGCTCTCTGCCAACATCTACTTAACCGCCCAGGGCTGCATGGTCCAAATCTTTGAAGTGAGCCGGGCATACCTCTCCCTCCACTGCCCCTGACCACTGGCTTAGGGGGCCCTGACTGGTGGGATGCTGCGTGACATCGTGAGTGCGGAGCAGGGGTCAATTAAGCCTGGCAGAAGGAGCTGGGTGGCCCTGAGCGGTGGGGCCATCTGTCCCAGTGCCAGCTCTGGCACTCACCATTCCGCAAGTCCTAAATCAGTCAACTGGTAAGTGGCTGAGCCCAGATCCAAGCCCGTGTGTCCTGGCTCCAAAGCTCGGGCACGATTTCAACAGGCACGTCACAGGCTCCCAGGAAATACATCCTGGGTGGTAACTGTAACTATGATTTTGGAGCTGGGACTACTTTTTCTCCCCTCACCCCTTTCTTCCAGCTCCTTCTGGGTAATGCTCCGATTTCACCACATTACAGTGAGCCTGGTAGCCAGGAGCTCAGTCTTTGGTGATTTTGCATTTTCATTTTGATGATATCTCCTAGGTCAAGGAGTCAAAGCCATCTTTTGGACCATCTGGATAGCCATCTTTGAACCAAGAACTGCTCAAAGACATAGCCCCATTGTTTGTGTTGCAGGGTCACTGCAAATGAAGACCAAATGATATCATGGCAGTCTGTGGAAATAAAGATTTCAAAGTTAACTTGAAAAGAGAAAAGTGGTGGGGAAATTGAGTCCTCTGCGTAGAATAGGCAAAACCGGAACTCAAACAGGCTGTCCACAGCAGTCTGCGTGTGTGCACATGAACTCATTAGCAATGAGCACGGCAGTAAATAGCCCAGGAAGAATGTTTCTGGTCTCAGTTCCAGTGATAATTAGATTTATTACTGTTTAACACACATTTCAATAAGCCAGGATGCTAACCTTACTTTCAAATAAACTGGATAGCTTCACAGGATTATCAACGACCGCTCATTAAAACCGCTCATTTGAAGGTTTTGATTATTCATGGGTCTGAATAGCCTGAACTAACAAGCAAAACCTAAATGTATTTATATAATGTAAAAGCCTAGGGCTTCCCTGGTGGCGCAGTGGTTGAGAGTCTGCGTGCCGATGCAGGGGACAAGGGTTCGTGTCCCAGTCCAGGAAGATCCCACATGCCACGGAGCGGCTGGGCCCGTGAGCCATGGCCTCTGAGCCTGCGCATCTGGAGCCTGTGCTCCGCAACGGGAGAGGCCACAGAAGTGAGAAGCCCGCGTACCGGGAAAAAAAAAAAAAAATTTATTTATGTAAGCAGGCCTTCCTTTTATCGGTATTATTGAACCGAAAGTATAGATTCTATATATAAAATTGAATCCGTGTCTATACAACGCCATTGTTTAATAAGTCCATCCTTCAGTTTCAGAATACACACATCTTATAAGCTTGATAGTGTTAACTTGAATTTCATTGGTTTTGTATTTGTTTATATATGATTTATACATTTTTTAAATTTACAGGATTATTAGAACTATAAAGCTACGAGGTTTATACTTAGTTCAGTAGTTCCACATTCTAGAGAAACCTCAAAATAAAAATAATTAAATTCAATAGAACGGGTTCCTGAGAATTTCTTTTTCCCTTAAATGGAATGGATACATTACTCAGGTTTGAGAAACACTGACACAATGAAACCTTAATCATGGGTATTTAGGTCGTTTCCTGTTATTTTACTAATACAAACAATGTGCACTTAATCTTTTCCAAGTATCTTTGCGTGTTTGAGGATACCTGGAGGATAAACCTCTAAAAGCGGCAACAGGGGTCAAAGTGTAGATGAATTTACGATGCTCATCAGAGCAGTCAAATTACCCTCGAGCGAGACTGCAATTGCTCTTTCCAAACTATGTATGCAAATGTCTGTTTCCACGCACCCTTGACACTTTTTATGTCTTTGCCAAGCTCGTAATCTGACAGGTATTCAATAAACTAAGATACATCAGAGTTGTTGCAGTTTACACTTCTTCAGTGAGGGGAAGAATGAGCATTTTTCCATAGTTTATTTTATATTTTTCATTTCTTTCTTGTGTATGTATGAACTGCTTGTTGATGCTCTTTGCTGATTAGATTGTTTTATTATTTCCTCATTGATTCATTGGCCCCCTTTGCTTACAACCTCTGTCCCTCATGGTGAGGATATTCTGTTTTGCAAGTGTCTTCTGGCTTTGCTATAGTAAATTTACTGGGAAGGCTTTAAAAATTTTTTTTAAGTAAAATACATCAACTTCCTTTTGTACCATTGTTTCCTTTTAGCTTTTAGATGATTCCACTGATTATTACTAAATATTGTATTCATCTATGATTTCTTTCATATAAGGTATAAGCAAAGTACTGAGACTTTTTTCTAGATATCAGATAGTTTACTGAATAGTCCATCTATTCCTCCTGATTTTAAATGTCATCTTATCTTATACTAGATGTAAGTTCTACCAATATTTGGACCTATTTCTGTACCCTTTCATAGCACTGAACAATTTTCTATTCATGTGCCAATACCGAACTGATTTAAGTAGTGTGTATTTATCAAACATTTTGAAAATGGGTAAGGCTAGTCTGCCCATATCCATCTTTTCATGTTTACATGGATATATTCATGTGTTTAATTTTCTGGGTCAGAAATCTGCAAACTTTCTGTTAAAGAGACAGTAAATATTTTTGGCTTTTTGTGGGCCATACAGTCTCTGTATAGTGACTACTCAGCTCTGCCTTTATAGCTGGAAAGCAGCCACGGGTCATATGTAAACAAATTTTGAGTGTAGCTGTGTTCTAATAAAACTTTATCTGCAAAAACAGCGGTGGTCTGGACTTCAGCAAGCCCTAGTTTGCCAACCTCTAATGAACCCTAGTATCATTTTTGAAAGCTTTCCCACCTAAGCAGCCAAACCAGCTTTGGACTACTGGTTGGGATTGCTTAGAATTTAATGATTAAAGTGGGAGAATTTACATTTTTAAACGTTGACTCTTACCATCCAAGAACACTTTCTTTCCTTCCATTTATTCACAGCTTCATTTTTGCTCTCAATAAGACTGCGAAGTTTTCCTCCTAGCTGCTGCACATTTCTTGTTTAGTGTGAGGTATTTTATCTGTTTTTATGTTTGTTACTGAACATGAAATTATTTGTACCCACTGACTTTTGTTCAACCCACTGGTTCAACCTACTAGTTTAATGCAAGGCTTATAACCAGATCTATAGACTTTTCTGGGATTGATAGAGAAATCCCATGCGGCCTAGATACCTTCACAAATGTTGCATACTTTCCTGGGAAGAGTCTATAGCTTTCATCAGAAGCTCAAGATCACTATCCATTCTCCTGTCCCAAATTAGAGATGCCCTGCCCCAAGATGGGTAAAGACCAGGGCTTTGGTATTGAAATGGAACCCAAATATAGGTAACCAGGAACATACTGGCTGTGGAGTCAGGGAGAGTGAGAGCCACCGCCCTGCCCTGGCTCTCTGTGGGTAGGAGTGATATAGCCAGGTTTATGCAGCAGTTTCCTACTGCTGTCCATGTGGGCAGTGCTGCCTCAGGGCTGAGATATCCCAGAGGGCCTGTGGTCATCAATCTTGCCCACATCCAACTTTCCTTGACTTTCAGGCTGAGGTCTCCTCTTATTATAAACCCTCTATACCATGGCCAATCTCACCTCCTTTCTATGGAGTTTTGTTTTGTTTTGTTTTGTTTTTGCGGTACACGGGCCTCTCACTCTTGTGGCCTCTCCCGTTGCGGAGCACACGCTCCGGACACGCAGGCTCAGTGGCCACGGCTCACGGGCCCAGCCGCTCCGCAGCATGTGGGATGTGGGATGTGGGATCTTCCCGGACCGGGGCACGAACCCGCGTCCCCTGCATCGGCAGGCGGACTCCCAACCACTGCGCCACCAGGGAAGCCCACTTCCTATGGAGGTTTGCTCAGCTTAACTGCTTACTGGGATCATGAACTGTCTATTGCCAACTGCTCCCTAATGCCTTGCCAGGATCCTTTCCTGGCCCTCTTCTAGCCCTGCAGTCCTATCCTCATGGAGAAAGCCAGCACAGGAGGAGGAAGAGCACAGACTAAACGGTCCAACAAACCCAAGTTCAAATCTGGCCTTTGCCAAAGTGTGCCGTAAGGCAAGGTGTGAACTTCTCCGACCTCAGAGAAGTAGAAGGCAACCTGCATGCCTCCAAGCATGGCTGTTGAGACTGAAAGAGTTAATGCATAAGAGCTGAAAGCCACTCTTACCGTGGAGCTTCTGTTCAGCAATGGGATGGTCATAACTCACTTCTTATACAGCCAGCTGGCATCAATCAGGCTCAGCCTCTGCCTGTGAAACCTCTGGAGACTGGGAACTCTACCCTTCCCCACAGCGGGGCAGACTTTCTATGGGCTCTCAGCAGTGTATACTTAGGAGAGGTCTACCATGGCCCTGCCTCTAACCTGGTGTCTCAGTGCCATGGTGTACCCAGGATGTCCCCGCAGGTATCACTCCCAACAAGTGAGAGGCTTATGTCTTCACATTGCAAAGAGCTGGCCTGAACTGAAAATGAGTATAGGACAATTCTGAGATCCAGAATTGGATCTCAGGCAAAATTTAAGGCAAGATTTAAATTTGAGTTTTCCTCTTGGGAAAGGAAGACTCTCTCACTGTCACTTCCCAAGCCTTGGTTTCCCTGTCTGCAAGATATGGATAAAAATAAGGGCAGCTAAATATTAATGGACACCTACTATGTGGCAGGAGATAATTCCTCCTCCAAACCCTATGATAGGAGATTCTGTTATCATCACAGAGACACACAGTGGTTAAGTAATATGCTTAAAGTGGCAAAAATGACATTTGAGCCACGTAATATGATGTTCGAACCGACTCTTTTTTTTTTTTTTTTTCCGTTCTTCGCGGTACGCGGGCCTCTCACTGTCGTGGCCTCTCCCTTTGCGGAGCACAGGCTCCGGACGCGCAGGCTCAGCGGCCATGGCTCACGGGCCCAGCCGCTCCGCAGCATGTGGGATCCTCCCGGACCGGGGCACGAACCCACGTCCCCCGCATCGGCAGGCGGACTCCCAACCACTGCGCTACCAGGGAAGCCCTACAGCCGACTCTTAATTGCCGTCATCTACATGCTAATATCGTTGGAGTGCTTTAAATCACATATAATTCATACATTTCCTGCACTGGGTCAGGTCCACAGTAGATGTTCAATAAATGATAGTTGCCCTTTTATAAGGCAGAAATTGACCCTCACGCCAGGAATTGGCCTCTTACCAACTGGCTATCACATTAGAAATTGGCCAAATCTTCACTGTCCACTCCATCAGGGATTAGACATCCCATCAGAAGTGGGTCATCATCAGAAATCGGTCATTCCATCAGGATGATTTAAAGAGGTCATGTTCCAGCTAAAGCCTGCCCAGGAAGCAAAGTATCACAAGGTAGCCTTCAATTCAACAAACATGCATTGTTCTCTGGTGGAAAGAGAAATGAAGCACACTGCTACCAAATGCATCTGAAATCCAAGTACCCAGGGATTCTTAAAGTCCATCTGGATGGGAAGAAGAACAAAGAGGCATAAACTCGAGGTAAATAGTCCATATGGAACCTGAGGGCAGTCTACCATGTGCCAAGCACTGCTCCAAGAAGCTCCCGGTATCAGTTTATCCAGGCCTCAACTCTGAAAGGGTTCCTTGGGTCTATTTATAGATGAAGATTCTGAGATCCAGAGAGGTTAAGTGAATGTCTGGATTCCTGGAGCTTAAAAGAGGTAGTCAAAAGCAAATGGCCCTAGACGTTTTCTTCCAAACTTCAGGGCAACCCTCCACTTGGCTGTAATGGGTCCCCACAAAAACAGTGGCGTATGCCCAGGACAAGCCCTGCCTCTTGCTTAACTAAACCAAGGCTGGCCTTGCTCTGGAACAGACATTTGGCCTTACTTTAAATCACCTCCCAAGGAGTATTTGGTTGTACCTGTTTGCCACGGCCGTGGGCTTGGGAATCGTAGAGAGATAGAGTTGTGTCTGCAGCGCCCAGCACAGAGCCTGGAATAGAACCAAAGCCTCATACACACAGTGTCCAGACTGGACAGACACAACCTCTGCCAAGAGGGCGGGCCTTCATGTCAATCAGAGAGAAGGTAACACACATCGTTAATTCTTATCCTTTTTAGGGAGGCGGCAGGATGAGGTGAGGAGATTGGTTATTTCAAGAACTCCATTTCCTGAAGCCAGTGAGGCAAAGATACCAACTTCAAAACAACGGAAGCAGCCCCATTTCTCCCAGGAAAGGGTCCTTCCTCACATGGCCACCCACAGGGGAGCCTTTGTGATCGGGGGGATGACAGCACCTGCGATCAGGCATTTACTCGTCAGGCACACTCAAATTTACATCCCTCGTGATTATGTGTGATCACTGGGAAATCATTCAACTTTCTGGGACTCCATCTTTTCCTCTCTAAAATGAGCATAATGCCTACCTTCCTGGACTTTCTGGAGGTTCACATAAGATCATTTATGTAACATACTTGCCACAAAGAGGTTTTCAATGTGGCGGTTTCTTCCTCAGGACTGAAACAACATCATCTACCTAGGCCTTCAGAGACCCCAGGGACATTAACTGTCTGAAGCTATAGGAAGTAGATGAAGGCTGTGCCTCGCCCCATCAACAGAGCAAGAATTTGCTTAGGAGGTTGGGATTAACAGATATACACTACTATATATAAAATAGATAACCAACAGGGACCTACTGTATAGCACAGGGAACTCTACTCAATATTTTATAATAACCTATAAGGGGAAGGAATCTGAAAAAAAGTGTATATATATATATATACATATATACGTATAACTGAATCACTTTTCTATACACCTGAAACTACTTCAATAAAAGTAAATAAATTAATTAGAAAAATTTTTGATAGTTGCAGAGAATGACAGCAATCACTTCTAAAAACAAAAATTGAGAGAGGTAAGGAACCCAAGGCCATTCAGCCCGAAGAGTGTGCTGGCCCTGCACTGGCAGCTTTACTCAATGATCTTCAGAACTGCCTACGAGTAGGTGACTGTGTCCCCAGTTTAGAGAGGAGGAGGCCCCGCCTGCCGATGCAGGGGGCACGGGTTTGTGCCCCGATCCGGGAAGATCCCACATGCCGCGGAGCGGCTGGGACCGTGAGCCATGGACACTGAGCCTGCCCATCGGAGCCTGTGCTCCGCAACAGGAGAGGCCACAACAGTGGCATACCGCAAAAAAAAAAAAAAAAATTATACAGAATCTAGAGAGGAGGAGGCCGAGGCCCAGTGAGTTTGTGTAACATCACTGCCTCCCTCTCTGAGTTGGTAAGACAACTTCCTGCTACCCTACGTTACCTCATTTAATCCATCAGGGAGTCACACAGGCTGGGGGTGCAGGGAGGGTCAGGGGTCAAACCTCTTCTCCCCCAAGATTGATGAAATCCACTCCAGGCATCTCTTTCTCTGATTAAAACACATGGATGATAAATTACCAAACTCCTTGACGTGGAAATGTGAATGATAGGAGTGCCACTGACAACTGGTTCAGGGTGGTCGTCACAGAAGCGGAAAGAACTGTCACGCATAGCCTACCTCCTTGCCGTTCTTTTCTGACTCCTAAGCATCTGTGAGTGTCTGTGGGTGAAGGGAAATGAAGGTGATGCATTAGAAGGGAATCTGGAGGTCAGAGTGGTCACAGATGAACATAAATCAACAACCTACTGCTTTGGTTAATGTAACAGGAGCCTAAGTAGAGGATTCTTTCCCCCAAGGTAGCAAGGCTGTAAAATGAAAAGAGTCTGTCCTGACAATCATCAGTCTCTCCTGTTTGTGCTTATTCCTTTCTTTTTTCTTTTTTAAATTAATTTATTTTATTTTTATTTATTTATTTTTGGCTGTGTTGGGTCTTTGTTGATGCACATGGACTTTCTCTAGTTGCGGCGAGCGGGGTCTACTCTTCGTTGCGGTGCACGGGCTTCTCATTGCGGTGGCTTCCCTTGTTGTGGAGCACGGGCTGTAGGCGCGCGGGCTTCAGTAGTTGTGGCACGCAGGCTCAGTAGTTGTGGCTCGCGGGCTCTAGAGCGCATGCTCAGTAGTTGTGGCTCCCGGGCTCTAGAGCACAGGCTCAGTACTTGTGGTGCACGGGCTTAGTTGCTCCACGGCACGCGGGATCTTCCCGGACCAGGGCTTGAACCTGTGTCCCCTGCATTGGCAGGTGGATTCTTAACCACTGCACCACCAGGGAAGCCCTGTGCTTATTCCTTTCTGATGAAAGTTTTGGTGCCTTCAGCCCTATTCACTTTCCTGTCTAGCCCTTCTTCCAGGAAAGCATCTCCTAGAAATCAGCCACACTTTTATGTTAATATACATCCACTTGTCTTCTTTCAAAGGGTTATTTCCTCCCTTGGCCTTTTCTCTCATGATGGAACAAAAGTTTGGTGCCTCCAAACAATATTTCAGGCAACAGAGAAAGACTGGAGAGACAGCTTTGGAGAAACACTAGGACAGAGGCTATGTAACCTCCTTGTAGAAGCAGGAAGTGGGAGATTGCTTCTCCAGCTCCCATCTGTTCCTGCAGACAAACAGGCTGCTGAGGGGCTCCTGACAGGCACCATGGAGAACAGGGTGGAACATTTCAGAAAATTTCTGGGCTTGTGCCTACCTGAAAAATTGTAGGATGATGGAGTAGAAAAATCAGGGACCTTAGAATCAAGGTGTAAATCTCATCTCTCCCACTTTCTAGCTGAAAGACCACTGGCAAGTTATTTAATTCCTTCATTTACCCATTCTGTTGAATAGGGATAATAATATTTGCGTATCGGTTGTTGATGGTGAGCGTTACGTGGGATAGTGAATGTAAAATGGGTGGCAAATCATGGGAACTTGATAACCACTAGTTCCCGTTCTCTCTCCACCATGGTTGAGCAGATCATATAAGAGTAATTCTTCCATGGGATAGTAAAAGTAGTCAGTTAAGACCTAATATTTCCATGCAGCATTTTATCACTCATGAGTCTAGTGCCCGTCACTCCCAAGGCTGTATTTGCCAACATCGTGCTTTAAATGAATGAAGCAAAGCATGAGGATGCATTTAATGGTCCTTGGGAATTGAACCTTGAAAATCCCAACATCTTCAGACCTTCTGGTTCCAGAGAGACAATATGGAGAGTCTGGGATGCCAGTTAAATTTGGATGGTGACCCAGAGAAAAAGAAGATTTGCTTCCCGGGGCATCTCCCTCTGCCCCCAGCCTTCTTGGCATCGCCTCTCAGGATAACATATTCAAGACCATGGGAAGCACCTAAAGTCTTGAAGTTATCAACACAATGGCTTTGTAGGGATAAACTTCTTGACCATGATGAGGGCAATCCTTTCCCCCAAGTTACTGTTAAAGTTGCGTCAGTACAAGTGCTCAAGTTTTTCAAAACCCTGTCCCGTTGACAGTCACAGAACTCAAGGGTGAGTAGGTGGTGAGGGCTAGCTCCCAGGCTGACCATGAAGTTAAAGAAAGGCAGGGCCCAGGTGGCCAGGTCTGAGCCTCAAAAGTAGGAAACTGTGGATTGGTCTCTAGATCCAACCTGTCCCAGACCCTGACTCACCTGCCCTTGCCTCCCACACACTTGCCCTTGGCCTTGACCACCTGACTTCATTCTAATTTCCCTGTGCCTTTGACCATGTCCTGGTCATTGTTTTGCCCCATCTACTCACCTGCTCCAGTAAAACCCTGACTCAGTTTGTTTTGACCCTCCTCTGAAAATTCATCTATTTTGTCTTGATAATTCATTAAACACGATTTTAAATTGCTTCCATGGCTATTAGCCAAGTTAACTTTTTGAGTCAAATCTGATCATATACGATTCCTCAGGATGCCATACATTTCAGAAGCTTCCCAATATCTTAGCTTAGAGATGTAGGTTTTATGCTCTTGTAATTTAATTTAATCTATTCCAAAATCATGGTTATATTCCATTTCTCATCTTTAATCTTGGGTATTTCTGCTTTCTCCCTTATTTTCTTGATTATATCTCAGAAGAGCATGTCCATTTTATTGGTTTCTTCAAAGAATCAGCTTTTAGGTTCACTTATAAATTCTAATGTTTTTCTATTTTTCTAATACATGAATTCCTACCATATTTATGGTTTATTGCTTCCTAATTTCCTCAGATTTCTCCTTTTTAATTTCTTGTGTTGAATGCTTTATTTATTTTCATTCTTTCTCATTGATTATTAAGAATTTAAGCCTATGGACTTGCTTCTAAGTACAACTTTGGTTACATTCCATAAGTTTTGGTATACAGTGTTGCTCTATGAATAGCTTGTAATTGTGGTTTTGATTTTCTTTTGTACACAAAAGTTGTTTAAGAAAGTCCTGTTTTTTCTTTCCATGTGATTAGGTTTTATTTTGCTTTGATTTTCCTGGTAAGTACTGCAACATGATTCTCCATCAGCAGGGATGACATTCTTTTTTTTTTTTTTTTGCGGTATGCAGGCCTCTCACTGTTGTGGCCTTTCCCGTTGCGGAGCACAGGCTCCGGACGCCCAGGCTCAGCGGCCATGGCTCACGGGCCCAGCCGCTCTGCGGCATGCGCTTCCCGGACCGGGGCACGAACCCGTGTCCCCTGCATCGGCAGGCGGACTCTCAACCACTGCGCCACCAGGGGAGCCCAGGGATGACATTCTTATTCCACTTTTCAGAGAGAAGAACCTGAAGCATGGTGAGCTTAAGCAAGCAGACTGGAGCTTCTGAGATAATAAGCAATAAAACCAGAAATGAGAACCAAAACTTTTTGCATAAGAAGACAATCTCCAAGATCCTTATTCAGCAACAGGGAACGCGCACAACTATCAGTGGGCTTTTCCAGGGTTGGGGAGGGACGTGAAGAGTTTTCAGCAGCTAGAGACAAGGCCTCTAACAGGGCATGGAGGTCCTCCTTCACTGATGCTGAGAAGACACCTCCCAGAGTGCTGTGCGCTGCAGCACTGAGCAGGCTGTAAGGTGGTGAGTGGTGTTTCTCCATCTGCCGGCCTAGGTCCAGAAAGGCCCTGGAGAGTCTTAGTACACAAGTGCCCCAGATGCAAGCCTTCCAGCACCCAGAGGCCACAACTAGACTTGTCCAAACGGGGCCAGTGCCCACATCACTCCCTAACTGTGCGCTACTCCCTAACTAACTGTGCTTGTTATTTAATCCTATGGAGTAGTTCTCAGCCTCCTTCACTGATAAAGAAACCAAGGCTCAGAGAGGTTAGGGAACATATCCAGGGCAGGGTTGATGGTGCAAGATGGCAGTTCCTCAAAGGGTGACAAGACATGGCAGGAAAACATGGTGGTGGTTGAGACATTCCTATTTCAGAGCAGGCTTCTGGCAGGAGTTCAGCCAGGGTTTTGAACCTCTTTTATATAGTTAACTTTTAAATGATTTATTTCCAACAATCCTTCCCTAAGATGAGGGGGTACTTAACCCAGCCCTGGGTACTATAGGTTTAGGGTGGTACCCCGTACATGGCAGGTGCTCAGTTAACATGGGGTTGGGAGGTTCCTTCACCCCTTTCCCACTCTAGCTTGGGGCTCAAGCTGGAAGGCCATGGCCTACCTTTTGCAGAGTCTGACACCAGTAAAGTGCTAGGACTGGCAGAGCCCAGAGAGACCATGATGTCCAGGGGTTCACTACTGGGGTTCATGGGTACAATTCAGGGGGTGCCTAAAATCTGGATAGGAAACACATCTTTATCCTCCCTAATCTCACAGCAATTCAGGATTTCCTTTACTGTGTATGTAGGCAGCAGACCACAGCAGTCCTAGGACCTGGGACTTTGTGACCAACAGAAATCACAGGTGCTTGCGTGGCATGTCACAGTTATCACAGACATCTCAGAATATCATTTACATCCATCGCTACTTCAGAATTAGGATAGGTATTACACACACAACCAGGTTTTGTCACTTAATGTGTTAATAAATAAGCATATATATTGCACTATCACAATTTATAAATCTTTTGATAGCTATTTCAATATAATTAGTTCCCTTTATAATCCAATGTATTTTATTTTACTAATTAAAAAACATGACTCTGAGAAGGGGTTTATATGTTTCACCAGACTACTACAGAGGTCCATGGTCCAAAAACATGTTTAAGAACCCTGGTTATATAATTATTAGAGAAAGGCAAATCAAAGCCACAATGAAGTATCACCTCACACTGGTCAGAATGGCCATCATCAAAAAGTCTACAAACAATAAATGCTGGAGAGGGTGTGGAGGAAGGGGAAACTTCCTGCACTGTTGGTGGGAATGTAAATTGTTACAGCCACTGTGGAGACCAGTATGGAGGTTCCTTAAAGACTAAAAATAGAGCTACTCTATGATCCAGCAATCCGATTTCTGGTCATATACCCAGAAAAGATGAAAACTCTGATCCAAAAAGATATGCACCCCAATGTTCATAGCAGCACTGTTTACAACAGCCAAGACATGGAAGCAACCCAAGTGCCCATCAACACACGATTGGCTTAAGAGTCTGTGGTGTATATATACAATGGAATATTACTCAGTCATAATGAACAATGAGATATTGCAATTTGCAGCAACATGGATGGACGTAGAGAATTTTATACTAAGTGAAGTAAGTTAGACAGAGAAAGACAAATATGCGATATCACTTACATGTGGAATCTAAAAAGTAATACAAATGAATCTATGTACAAAACAGAAACAGACTCACAGACACAGAAAATAAACTTATGGTTACCAAAGGGGAAAAGGAAGGGGGAGGGATAAACTAGGAGTATGGGCTTAACAGATACAAACTACTAAACATAAAATAGATAAGCAAGAAGGATTTACTGTATAGCACAGGGAAGTATATCCAATACCTTGTAATAACCTACAATGGAAAATCTAAAAAAATTATATATATATATATATATATAATTCAGTTATATATATACATATATCTGAATCACGTCACTGTGTACCCAAAACTAACACAATATTGTAAATCACCTAAACTTGAATTAAAAAAAAAGAAGAACCCTGGTTATAGACAAGGAAATAGGCCCAGAGAGGAGAAGTGATCCACCCAAGGTCATACAGCAGAGTTGGGACCAGACTCCATCTTCCAACCCCACTAGCACAGGATGAGTTACAATAAGGGGGACATGGGGGTGTGGGTATGTGTGTCGTCATATGACACAGCTTAGTCATATGAGGACTCGTGACAGCTGTGGGAGGAAAGGCCAAGGCAGAGCAAGGGTAAAGGGAAGACTGCACCGTCTGCAGTCCTGCCTGCTCAGCCAGGGAGGCCCTCAAAGCAGCAGTTACAAGTATTTAGTATTTGTTTTCCCGAAGTCTGCTCACATTGAACCAACTAATAGATTAGATGATCTTTCGGTGGCCACACAAGAGGGTGGTAGGGCTTGATTTGTCTTTGCAGTTAAAACCCACATCACGTACATGCGTTCTTTATACTTGTATTTGAGCAGCTTAGGGAGAGGTTATAATCCCTCAATATAATACCTCACAAGGGTGGGTGTGCTTGTCTGTAGACTAGGAAGCCCTCCACTTAGAGAATGGTCCTTTACCCCATTACCTGAGACTTGCTGAGGTCAGTAACTTGGAATCAGAAAGAAGGTGCTTCTCAAAGGACAGTGTACACACGTTTAGCGGGGACTAAATCACTGCACCCAGCATTTTGCAAACTGGGTGCCTGGGACTCCTGGCACACAACCACCATTCTCCTAGTCTACTCCAAACGCCTGACTCATCTCCTCATGCTGAGCCCTCACTTGGCATTCCTTCTCTACACTTCACCACTTTTCATCATTATCACTATTATTATTACAGGGTAGCAACTGCTACAGCTCGAGGGCTGCTAGCAGGCAGGAACTGTCTGTAAGGGAGGCTGCTGCACAAACAACCATTTAAAATACTGTGTGATCAGCGTCGGGATCGGTGAGCACAAGGCTTCCGGGCACTTAGCTGAGTCCCGAAGAAGCAACATAGGCACCAAAGGAGTTTCAGGCAGAGAGAACAGCACATGCAAAGGCACTGTGGTAAGAGATAGCATGGCCCATTCAGTCCTCAGCAGGACTTCCCATCTGCCTGGTGCAGAACGCAACTGTGTCATGTCCCAGTTGGCTATAACAGTCCGGATGCGATTTATTGGACAGGTGGACTTTATCCTGGTCTCAGAGGAAAGGTGGCAAGAGTACTGTTGGAGGGGGTTCCAGCCCAGAAGAGTGGTGCAGGGGACTTCCCACCTCCAGCTCTAGGAGAACACCTGCCCCAGACCTGGAGAGAAGCTGGCTGGTGGGGATTAGAGTAAGCCAGGTTCCTGTGTGCTGTCCACAGCCATGGAACACCCGCCCACCCCCACTCAGGGCGATCTGGAGAGATCCACGACCTATAAATTCAGGAACATCCGGAAGGGAATGTGCAAATTCAGTCTCTGCAGTGAGCTTCTCATTTCCACAGGGTTACAGAGAGTGGGGGCTAAGTGGATTTGTGGACCTGTGTTAGCAGCTAACTGATGCGCCAGATAAAGGTAACTGTCCATTCACTTGCATTTATCTACATGCCTTTTAATTCCTCGCCTTTGAAGTTTTAACTACGGCACTGCTTACAAAATAGAATTTGATCCAGAAAAGCTCGCTTTGAGAAAATGATCAACGTTACTATTTCCGTGTGAATTGAGAAGGTTGGGGTCTTGGGGAAAAGCTTGGAATTCCCTCGGGGAATCTTGCTTCTTGGCCCCCAGGCAGAGAGGAAGGGGTGTCTCCTCCTGTTCGCCTCTGCTCAGGGCTTCCCTCTGCCAGAGCGCTGGGCCAGTGTCCAGTCCTGGTCTGTTTCCTCCTCTGTCCTCTCTCCAGGCTGGAAATTCACTGACGGCAGGGATTAAGGTTCATCTTTTCCAGGTTCCCTTGGCACAGACCCGACCCCAAAAGATGCTCAGAAAATGCTGAATGAGTGACAAGAATGGCACACCCATGAAACTCAGATCCAGCGCTCAGTATGTATGCCTGTGAAACTCAGATGTTACCCAGGTCAACCACAAGTCTCATTACCCCAGATCCCACAGAGGGCAGCCCACTGGTGATGGGCCCAGCCTCTAAAGGGCTTGCTCTAGCAGCCAGATGGGGAGTACTTCCTCTGGACCAGGCATCCCTGAGGCCCCATCACATCAGTCATTCCATCTGGACCTGCCATTGCGAGGCTCAGCTCACTCAGACAGTCAGGGTGTGGCAGAGCTGGGTCCCCTGAGATCCAGGGTTTCCGCATGTCTGGGAAAGCTGAGGCTGCCCTTGCCCTTGCCAAGTTCACTTCTAAGAGGACTTTGGGTATTGCATCAAGGCAGCTCCTGGTCAATTTTGCAGGTTAGCAGTGGGACAGCCTTGGTTATAGTCGTAAAAAGCCTACCTCCCCTGACCCCATTCCCCCACCTCACACACCTCTTCTCCAGTAATATCACACCTGACCTTCACTGACAAGTTTATTCTCCTGTATCTGGAGGACTAGCCTTTCAGCTTTTCCAACAGTACGTATATTACATTATTCCCTCGAAGCTAGGCTATCTGCACAAATAAGGCATAATAACAGAAGAAAGAAGGATAACAACCCTTTATTGAACTCTTCCTATATGCCAAGAACCTTGCTGAGTTATTTACACACATGGTATTTAGTTCTCCTAACAGCCGTGAAGGAGTTTCATTATCCTGATTTTATGGATGAGGAAACCGAGGCTCAGAGAGATGAAGCAGTTTGTCAAAAGCCACAGAGCTGGTCGGGCAGGGCTAGGGATTTGCTCCTGAAACAGGGATTTCAACAGGGATTTCAGTTGCTCCTGAGATCTGCCTGTGATGATGTTATGCTTAATCCCATCGTTAAGTGAAACCATTATATCCTGAATAAGCTCTTTCTGCATTACTAAGAGTCCCTAATTTTTGTTGTTTAAAATGCATACTCTCTTTGGACATTTTGTTTTCTTAGTAAGCTAAACACTTCTGTTGCAATTTGGGAAATCATAGATTGAGGATGCACGGAAGCCGCAGAGATGGGAAGACACAGGGCCAAGGAGCAGGCCCACGCGGCTGCCTCCAAGCAAGTAGCTGAAAAGGGCCAGTTCCTTCACTGCACGGGCCTCAGTCTCTCACCTGAAAAATGGGGATAATCATATCCAACCCGCCATGCTCAGAGGAGGCCACCGGGAGGACTGGACATGATGGTAAGTGTGCAACGGCTCGACACATGGGCCTGAGAAGGAGGCCAGGGTGAGGTCCTGTGTCCCCTGGCACCCTCTTGTGTAGCTTTCAATGGTGCCCTGCTCATGAGCACATGTACCTCCAGCAAGGGCAGGCCTATGTCCCAGTTCCTAGCACATCACCGTGAGTCATCTATTCAGCATTGAACATACATTTTTGGAGCCCCCATTGTGTCCCGGGCATGGTTCCAGGCCCTGGGGAGATGGCAGTGGACCAGCTCTGCCCAGGTGGAGCTGCTGCCGGCCTCCTGGGGATGAAAGCCCACACTCCTGGGGCACTCATCATGGCTGTTCCAGGTACCTGGTGCATCTCAGTCCAATTGATGCTCGCCCAGGCAACTCTGAGGGAGGAGCCAGCATTAGAGCTAAGGAAACCGAAGCACAGAAGGTTAGGTAAGTTGCCCCAAGTTGCACAGGTGGGAAGCAGCAAAGCTGGGTTTGAACTGCGTGGTCTGGCGCCAGAGCTCACACGCCATCAGCACTCTCTGCTGCCGCGTATCTCTACCTGCTTTCCCTCTGTCTCCAACCCTTTCACCTTTTCCTCCACAGCTTCTCCTGCTCTCCTTTCTGGTAGCCCCCTCCCTGTGTCCCAGGCCCTCGTCCGTCCTGGAAGCACAGCACCCTCCCTCTGGCCTTCCTGCCTCTTCTAGCCTCTGCCCAGCTCCCACGTAGCCTCTATCACCTCCATTTCATCTTGCCTCCCACCCCAGCTGAGTCCCCAGGTGTCCAGGTATAGAGCCCTGGCCTCAAGGCCCAGCACGGTCTGCTCTGACATGCATTTCTGCGTTTCTCTACCCACTCCCCAATGCTCAGTTCACAAAAACTATCCTCCGCACCAGAGAGCCTAAACTTTTGGGGGAATCGCTGGCCTTTTTGAGAAAGCTATGGACCATCCTTCCCCAGGAAAAAAACATGTATGAATACTTCCCAAAGTTAGCACGCGCCTTCTGCACTGTCACGATGCCACCATGAAGACCCCAGCAATAGACACACACATTGTTTTTTTCCTAAAGATTTTGTTTTTTTGATGTGGACCAATTTTTTAAAAGTCTTTCTTGAATTTGTTACAATATTGCTTCTGTTTTACGTTGTGGTTTTTTGGCAGCCGAGGCATGTGGGATCTTAGCTCCCCAGTCAGGGATCGAACCTGCGTCCCCTGCATTGGAAGGCGAAGTCTTAACCACTGGACCGACAGGGAAGTCCCTAGACACACAAATCTTATTACTGTTCCTCAGTTCCTTAAATGTGTGTCTTTCCATCTCCCTCTCAACATTTTCTCCCACCCCAGATGCTTCCTCCATTCCTCTCTTCCATCTAATGAAATCCTCGTGACCCATCAAAACCCAGCTCCAATGTCACTAGGCCAAACAAGAGCTCTCCCTTGATGTTTTCACCACCAGCTGCCCTCATGGGATTTCAGTGCTCCCTGCCTGGAATTTGGGACCACACCTCATTTCTACCTACTCCAATGGACCTCTTTAGGGCAAGGATGCTGGCTTAGCTGTCTCACAATCTTTCACCTCATGCAGCACAGAGCTCTGTAGACAGCAGGCATATGGTGTCCATTTTTTGAAAAAAACTGAAAACTGGAAGCAGCCATCCTTATTTCCAAATAGAAGATTCTAGGATGCTAATGAAATGGAAATGGATGTTTCATCATCTCTGTCCCACTAATAAGGCCCTGCAAAGGGTGGGCTTCTGGAAAATTTCACCAGACATAAGTCTAGGAAAATGATCTCTTGCCTTTGCCATTTGTTAACAATATAAACATTTCATACCCACTCATTACTGCAGTTCTTGAATTCCTACTTAAATTACTATTCCTTTAGTAATGGTAACCTAGTTTATGGGAATCTATGGCTTCAAAATAAGGTCAGATCCTGATAATTAGTTGTGATCCATATTTTGGATCTGATAATTAGCTTATAGCTGCAATGAAAATTGGGCCCTACATTTTCGGAAGGTGGAGTATTTTAAGAAAGCAAGGTATTCTTCATGTGCTCTGATCTCTGCTTTGTTAAAAGGTTGTTAAAGTGAGAACTATAACATAGGAGAAACATGAATATATTTGCTCTCAAGATGCAATTAAAACAGAATGCAAATATGACTAATGAGACGATTAACTTTTCTAGAAATATTATGCAAGAAAATCAATTCCTGGGATGTAACATTTCTGTGCTAAAAAATTCAGTTTGATGGCATCAGTGACCAAAGGGATCTAGGAAGAAAAGACATTGCTACTGTCAGGGAAGGCTGAGGAGGGCATGAAAAGTACCCATGTCTTTCTAGCTTGATCTGCTCAGCTAGGAAACAGCTGCTGCTGCGAACGCTCCCATGTGGCTCCTGCATGTGTGCTGCTCTGAGCAATTCTTTTCAACATGGCACCGCTAGAATGGCATTAATTCAGGAGTCAGGAACACTTGGTTCAAATCTCAGCACCACACCGGTTACAGCGAAGTGGCCTTAGATGGTCCATATCATTGCTCTGGGCCTTGATTTCCTCCCCTGTGAAATGCAGATTGTGATACCTGTCTCACGGACAGGTGAGGATTCCATGAGCCAAGGCATGTAAAGCACTTGGTATGGAGATTAGCAGGCTGATGTGTCCTGGAGAAATTGCTGTCAAAGCTGCTGAGTGGGGAGGGCACAGAAACCCCCTGTTCCAGGAAGAGGCTCTGGCATGAGGTAGGGCTTCCAGCAAGGATGACTCAAGAGTCAGGATACTGGGTCCCACCCCGCCCTTCACGTTCAAGCCAAGTGATCTTGGGCATCATTGTCATTCTTTCAACATCCATAAAACAACAGCATTTGCCTAAGTGATTTCCAAGGCACTGTTCTGGGAACCCAGCACTGTCCAATGCTACAAAATAGTTCACACTTTTTTCCAAATAGTTTGTTACAAAGTAGCCTCAATTTCCCCAAATGTGACCTATTCCACGCTTATTTGGGTTTCGGTCCACAGTTTGGTGACCAGAATTACACCGCAATTAAACAGTCCAATCTGTGGCCCTTAAGGGCCTCTAAGTTCTGCAAACTCTCTCTCTCTCTCAGTCCTCATTCAGCTGCACCCTATCTTTCCAACCATGTCTGTGGGCATTGATCCAACCCACGTGTTCCATGAGCCAGGCTGAGGATACAGAACATGGTCCTGTCCTCAGGAAGACTGGAGTCCAGTGGGGATGGCAGACCAGAGAATGACAAGGCCAACCGGGTGGGTCATGGTCTACAACAGCGCACAGGGGCGCCGCAGGCAGAGAGGGGGTTGGCAGGGTTAGGAAAGGCTTCCTGGAGGAGGTGATGCTCAAGCTGAGCCTTGGTCATCCAACCAGACATTCATCCAACAAGCAGTCTGCAACTATTTATTGAGCACCTACTGTGTATGAGGCATTTTGCTCGATGCTGAGGCTATAACACTGAATGTAACCATGTCATTTCCTACCTCAAGAATCCACAATACTGGGCATATGTCTGGAGAAAACTCTAATTCAAAAAGGTACATGCACCCCAATGTTCACAGCAGCACATTAGCACAATAACCAAGACATGGAAGCAACGTAAATGTCCATCAACAAACGAATGGATAAAGAAGATGTGGTATATATACACAATGGAGTCCTACCCAGTCATAAAAAAGAATGAAATAACGCCACTTGCAGCAACATGGATGGGCCTAGAGATTATCATACTACTGAAGTAAGTCAGAAAGAGAAAGACAAATGTCATATGATATCACCTACACGTGGAATCTAAAATATGACACAAATGAACTTATTTACGAAACAGAAACAGACTCACAGACGTAGAAAACAAATTTATTGTTACCAAAGGGGAAAGGGGGTGGAGGAAGGATAAAT
The DNA here is from genome assembly GCF_937001465.1 of Orcinus orca. Taxonomy (NCBI): domain Eukaryota; kingdom Metazoa; phylum Chordata; class Mammalia; order Artiodactyla; family Delphinidae; genus Orcinus; species Orcinus orca. The sequence continues at coordinate 28,960,273 of NC_064563.1, forward strand.
TAGGATTTGGGGATTAGCAGATACAAACTACTATATATAAAATAAAAAATAAAGCCCTACTGTATAGCACAGGGAACTGTATTCAATATCCTGTAATAAACCATAATGGAAAAGATTATGAAAAAGAATATGAATATATATGTATAACCAAATCACTCTGCTGTACACCAGAAGCTAACGCAACATTGTAAATCAACTATACTTCAATAAAAAGAAAAGAAATTTTAATAAATAAAAATTGCAAAAAAAAAAAAAAAAAGGCTCCACAATGGCTCACTCTAGCCACTCATTGCACTGCTCATTCTATACCCTTCTGCCTTACTGACAGAACCTCCCCACTGTGGCCTGGCACCCAACCCCAGCAAGCAAGCATCTTTTTTCCCAGAATGCCCCGCCATCCTAGACTCCCTCCCCGCATCCAGATTCAGCCCAAAGCCATCGGCACTCTCCAGTTCGGCCTCCTCCCAGGCCTTCTCTTTATACTGATGCCAAAGGCCCCCGTGCACATCTGCTCCTGATGGGGTCAGCATGAGAGGCACCCCAGCTATTTCACTTCCACGTATCTCACACCCCCAACTCAACTCCTTTGAACGGGGGCCCTTGTTTCCTTCTTCTTTTATACTTTATCGTGCCAAGGACAACTCTAAACGCCAGGCAGACTGGGAGACTGATGAATAGGGGGCTGAAATGAGATGTTTCCTCTACTTGCTATCACCTTCCTAAGGTTAGCACTAAACCAGGGCATGTTTTGTTTTCTTGTCTGAGGTGTCAGAAGGAAAAGGGCATCATTTACTGAATATCTACTACATGCTGGGTACCGTGCCGGATGCTTTCATTTCACCCCTTTTTAACCCCCTCCACAAGCCTGCAGGCTAGCATTTTTATTTCCTTATTGCATATACAATAAACCAAGGTTTAAAGAGGTAGGTTAGGGACTTTCCTGGTGGTCCAGTAGTTGACTCGATGCTGCAGGGGGCTCAGGTTTGATCCCCACTCGGGGAACAAAGGTCCCACATGGCGCGCGGCTCGGTCAAAAGATTTAAAAAAAAACAGAGGTAGGTTAACTTGCCCAGGGCCTCACCACTAGTCAGGGGCAAACCTGAGGTTTAAACACAGCTAGGCGATTCTGAAATCTAAGCTGTTCTTCCTCCACCAAGCTTTTTCTCAGGAACACATGCCCTTTTCGACTTCCAAAGACCTGCTTAAATTCTGCAATCTGGAAAGATACACAGAACCTGTTTGCCGTATGATTATGGTGGTTTGAAATCAGGTGAAAATCCAGGGCCTGCTCAAGGAGAGGAAAGCCCATCCGAGCCAGGGTTTAAGCAAACAAGATAAGAAGAATAAGAAAATGGTTTCTGGACACTGCCATCCATCTCTGGGAAGCCGTAGATAGGAGGCAGCAGGTGATGAAGTGGAATGAAATTCTGAGAGAAAAAAAAAGATGAAAATGGAGGTTTACACATCACTGAGCTGCCTTCCTATCTAGAGGGAAAACCGAACATTAATAAAACAGAAAACCTTCAACAAAATCAAGCCAATTTTTCCGTCAAGTTCAGAAACAACAGTCCATAAACCTACAGGCGTTTCCCAGGTGTGTTCCAGAAATAGCCAGGTTTCTGAGAAGTTGGGTGGAAATGAAATTCAGGGGGAGCTCAGTCCCTGCTAATCGCGTGAGGGAAAGCTGCCTTTGTGGCTGCAGGATGGAATAGAAGGAGTGTCTCTCGTGACATCAGCTTTAAGTTTTCCTCCTAAGTGCCCTCCTCCCCAGTCAGGGCCATCCTTGACAGGGAGTTAACAGTAGTCGACAAACGCTTAATACACAGCAGAGTGCTCAGTGAGTCAACCTCTGCTAATAAATTTGTCCATGAAGAACACTCACACACACACACGCGCACACACACACTCACACACACACACACACAGAGTGCAGGGTCTCCTACAGACAGACCCACTCGCACCCTACTTACTAGTCAAGAGGGGGCGCTTTTGTCTCCTTCCCTGGTACCAGGTAGGGGCCTCTGGCAGAGACAGGGGCATGTGGCTGTCAGTGGTGTGAGAGGAGGTTACAGCTGAGTCTGTGGGGTCGGACAGATCTAGTTTTGAAAGTCATTCCCACCACTTACTGGCTACACAGCCTTGGATTTGTGCATCTTACTTTCCTTACCCGGCCCTTGGGGTGTAATCCCTTACCTCTTGTTATCCTGATGTCTCAGCATCTGTCAAGGAGGGAAAAGCATGCCTACTTCTTGGCTTAAAGTAAGAACTTAAAAGGATAGTGTAAAGCTCTTGGCATAGGGAGGGCACTTAATAAATGCCTGGCCTCCTTACTTGGCCCGCCCTCCCCGAATCTGGCCAGTTCTTTTTTTTTTTTTCCTTTATAATTTTTTTAGAGTAGAATTGATTTACAATGTTGTGTCAGTTTCTGCTGTACAGCAAAGTGAATCAGTTATACAGATACATGTATCCACTTTTTTTTAGATTCTTTTCCCATATAGGCCATTACAGAGCATTGAGTAGAGTTCCCTGTGCTACACAGTAGGTCCTTATTAGTTACCTATTTTATATATAGCAGTGTGTATATGTCAGTCCCAATCTCCCAATTCATCCCTCCCCCCCCCTTACCCCCTGGTAACCATAAGTCTATTTTCTACATAAAGGCCCAGCTCACCCTCACTTCCTCCAGGAAGCACTCCTTGACTATATGGGTCCCCAAGGACCACTCCCTCCCATGAGCTCTGTGGTACTGTTGGTCACCACCAGCCCCTTGTGGTCACTCACCACCTTATCCTGTGTGCTGGGAATCCCCAGCCAGACTGAGCTGCCTGAGAACCAACTGTGGTCACCCACTGGGGTCAGGCCCAAGCCTCCTTCCAAGCAGACAGTTAGTAAATCTGTGCCTACAGACGAGGCATTCAATCACCCAAGAGGGGTTTCCAATGACAGAGAGGCTCCTCACGTGCACTAACCCTGACTATGCCCAAGCATTTGACAGTCATCATCTCCCTCTATCCTACCACATCCCTCTGAGACAAGGGTTACGGAGTCCATTTCACAGATGAAGAAACTGAGGCTCACAGAGGTGAGCTAATTGTTTCCCCAAAGCCGTGAGGCTCAGAGGGGCAGGAATGGAGGAAGAACCGTGAGGGAGGAAGGGAAGAAGGAGAGATGGGTGATGGAGAGTGGGGCCGACAGAGACAGAGGGTCAGCCAGGAGGGACTCCTCTTTGTTGAGCCCCTGTGGTGAGCAGCTCTGAGCTGGCCTCATACCGGCCCCTTCCCTTAAGGCCTTCCCCACCACTTGGGAGGCGTCTGGTGCTCTTGGCACTGGCCACACACTTCTGTTTATCATGCCCAGTGAAAGCTAGTGAGAGAGTCACCGTGGCCCTGACCTCTATCCCCGGCCAGCTGACCAGCCGGTTTATCTTCTGTACAGTCCAGTAACTCCGGAGAACCAGAATTGGAACTAGATTGCTTTCCTCTAATAAAATTTACGGTGTATACAAATTCAATCACATCATCGTGTGTGCCAGTGGTGGCCGAGGAGCCCAGGTCACTTACACACATCCATCACCAGGGTGCGGAGTCGGGGCATGAAACTGTCTCCCACCCAGAGCCCAGAGGACGGCAGAGGCACAGCGAGGGCACAGAGGGGCTGCCGACTGGGAGGGCCGGGCTCTTGGGCAGGGCCCATCCTCCCTGCACCCAGGGGGGACAGGGAGCCCACACGGATGCTCTGGGAGACCTGACTGCCAGCTCCACCCGTAGGAAGGGTCTGTGCTCGCTCCTGCAGACCCATGGTTGGCTATGCTTTCCTGATGGCAGCTATGTCTGTCCTTACCACACAGCCTAGGGAAGGCAGAAACGACGTACTGTGCCCACACCCGAGGCATGCTATTTAATCCTCCCCAGATCCTCGTTGTGCAGAAGTGGGGCTGTCAGAGAAGGAAAGTGAGCTCAGAGAGGTTAGGTAACGTGTCCAAGGCCACACAACCTACAAATTGACAAGCTGTGCTTGGAACCCAGATTTGTTGGGCTGCAAGCACAGGCCAAGGATTTTCCAAACAGGAGGAGAAGGCTGCACTTCAGAAGAGAAGCTCAGGGAGGCCACTGCTTCCCTTAGGGGGTATTGCCAAACCCACTTCACGGCGGTGGGAGATTCGGCTGGTTAGAAATAAATATCTTAAACAAGTGCTTTTCCCCGCCCAGCCTGGGATTCTTCTGATCTGCCAGGTCTAATAAACACAGACTTAAAAGAATAAACCTAGAATGGGGTGGGAGCACGTTTGGCTTTCTGTGATAACTTGATACCAGAAATATCTGAAGAAAATATCGGCCTTCTGCACAGGTTCAACCAGCCAGGCCTGGAGGGAGACAAACAGACTTCAGTTCTCTATCCACTGAGGGTCATTTGACCTCAAGCAAATCATTTAAACTCTCTGAGCCTCAGTTTCCACTAAGGCAGGGGTTCCAGAGTGTGGTCCCCAGACAAGCAGCATCAGCATTGCCCGGGAACTTAGGAGAAACGTTCATTTTCAGTCCCCACATCAGACCTATTTATTGCACCTGCAGCTCTGGGGCTGGGGTGCCACAATCTGTGTTTCCAAGTCCTCCTGGGGATTCTGATGCAGCTCAAGAGCCCCTCTGCTTGAAGGCCATGACCCTCATGCTGGGTACACACTGGAGTCACCTGGGGAGTTTCTACAACAGTCCCAGAACCCAGGCCACACTCCAGACCAATGACATCACCATCTCTGATGTAAATGAGGTGAGACCTGGGCCTCAGTACTATTTTGAAGCTTCCCCGGTGATGCCAGATGCCTGTTCTCTGGAGATGATCACACAGTCCTTGCAGGAAGTGGAGAGCCGGGTCTAAGAGCACAGATGGAGAAACACAAGTGTGAATGAGGCCTCCTTTTGGCCCCTGTGGCCTGCAGATGGCCCACTGCTCCGCCCTCTTCCCCTGTCTTTTGGGCAGGGCCCAGCAAGCGTGCAGGTGGGGTATGCATGAACGATGAGAGCGCTTTTAGGAAGATGCGCAGCGGCCACGCTGAGGATGGATTGTGAACGATAATGGGGCTTCATAGAAGTCTGTGATATTTCATCCAGGTCCAACTGTTTTTCATTCATCAGAAAAAGTCCTGAAGGTCTGCAAACTTGTGCAAGTTGCATAGGCCCTAAATTGATGGCTTCTCCCCACAGCCTCTCCCTGGAGCAATTTGCCATTTAAAGCTCGGTTCTACCAAAGACCTTGAAGCTGTTCACGCCATCAGCCTGGCGTGGACTTTGAGTGGGAATCAGATGCTGTGGTTCCTGCCTCTCTTGGCCTTGAATCCCAGCCAGGGAACACCAGAGGCTGCGTGGAATCCAGGACAGCCTCCGAAGGCCCCTCTGTGGGAGCTTTTCTTGTGGTTGGTCCAGTGCCGTGTTTCTTTCTTTGATGTTCCTGAACCTTTGCATCCCTCTTCACCCCTGCTTGGCCCTCAGACCCCTCAACAGCAGTAACAGTAAGGATGACAAGGAAGCAGCCACACACACCAGGCCCACTGCGGGGCCCTCATCTGAGCCAAAAGCATGGGAGCTGGTGACACCCCTCTCGCCCCTGCAGACTTATTCTCCAGCTCGCCTCCATGTCTGAGAGGCTGATGTCTACCATCTGCTTCATCCACGCTCCCTTGTTGCCTGTCTGGTTGGGTTTAACCAAAGGAAGGCACCAGGAGAAAACAGAAATGTCAGGAGGAGTGACAGGCTGGGGTGTTCGTTCCTCTGGCTCTCTCCATCGGTCCCAGTGTGGTCCCTGCTCGCCTACAGAGGGTCTCAGCTGCTGCAGACCATCCTGTCTCTACAGCCACAGGTCTGGGCAGGGCCCAGTTGCCGGTCCCACTAACCGCTCTCCCCCTGCCCCTGTGGCCTGGGCGCTAAGGGCTGCCATGTTGCCAGGCCTGGGCGCTTCAGTCTCCCTTAATAGCATCACCCCTTTAACACTGTCCACACCTTGGAACCACGTGAAACTGCTGCGTCTGTAGGTCAAAAATGGTCAAGTCACTGGCAGCTCCATATGGTTCATCTAGTAAGAGGCCCTTCCTTAACTCTCTTCAGTTAATCCCTCCAAGTGGGCCTCTGTGTCCTGCTCAACCCACACGGCAGGTGTGGGGAGATGCTGTTAGCATCCATTCACAGGTGAGAACAGAGACTCAAAGGCCTTTGCTGACTCGTCCCAGGTGAAGCGTAAGACTGCGAAAATAGTAAAGTGGAGAGTTTACCGTGTGTCAGTTGCTGCGCTAACAGTTCATACAGGTGATCTCATTTAGTCCTCAAAACTCTGAGGTACAGACTGTTATTCTCCCCATTATAGACTGTTCTTGTCCCCAGTGGGGACATCGAAGCCTGGGTAAGTTAAGAGCAGGTAACTACTTCTGGTCAAACTCAACCAGAAGCAAGAGGGAAGGAAGCTTGGAGGAAGCAGCCTCCAGAGGTTGCCCCCCACTCCCGCCCGGGCACAGGACAGAACAGAGAAGGTGGAGACGGGAGACAGGCCCGAAGGGACAGGAGCGGATTAACAAGGTCCCGTGCTTTGGGTTCAGATAAAAGGAGAGAGTGTGTGGGCCCAGCGCTGGGCTGGTGGCCTCACTGCAGACCCTTAATCACAGCCTGGTTTTTATCCCTCGAGCCCGTGTGCTGCTTCTACCGAGTTCCTTCCCACTGAACTGTATGACCTTCCACTCTCTTCATTCTGCCTGTTCCCTCCCACTGGTGGCCCCTGACATACATAGTACAAGATTCGGTACATCATACAGCTGTAGGAGGCAATGGAACCACAGGTGAGAGTGATTAAGCCTGGAGAATGCCAAGTGAGCGGCACACTGTCCCAGGGTCACCACTGTCTTGAGGTTTTGCAATGGGGCACAGCCCACCTCCCCTTCCCTCGACTCTTTTAAGTTCACGTTCAGCCCCAGGGACCCTACTGTCCTCCTCCCAAAGCGATGCAGTTGACAGGAAGCTTTGGAGCCACGGAGACCGTGCCCAGCGCCAGCATCTCCTAACTCCGTGCCCTGGATCCCTCACCTGGCCCCCCTGCACACAGCATCCTCCCCTTCAGGGAGGTAAGGCCCTCCCCTGCTCAGAGAGACTAAGAAGACAAGATAGCCAAGGTAAAACATGTAGAACCTACGAGCATTTGATAAAGGGCTGGTTCTGGTCCCTCCTTCTGGAAATAATCATTCTAGTCTGGAGATTATAATTGCTGGTTAAAAAGAGAGGCTAAAACTGTGTATCGCACTTTGATTTTATGTACCTGGGATTAGAAAACTTGCCGTAAAAGATGGTTTTCTTGGTTTTACTGTGAAATTTCAGGATTTCCTTGGCAACAGCCTTTAGGAAGACAAGTCAGTCAAAGGCCACCCAGAGAGGGGCGAGTTGAAGGCGATGTATTCCTCTTCGGGGCTGGCCCTCTGCAGGGCGCGCTGGTCACTGTGTCCTCCGTGGAGACGCCTTTCGTGCCTGGGCCAGAGTTAACTCCCTGCTCCCCGTGACGCCAGGTCCCTTTGATTGTTTCTCTGGCTCAAACTCGAGTTCCAGCCAGTGCCACCTGCCTGGGCTTCCCCAGGAGTCTGCAAGGACCACACAGTTGGGGCTCATCAGTGCCGGCCAGAGGGGTAGAGCTGGTCAGACTAGGAGGGAACTGAGACGGTGAACCAGGTGGGGCCGGAGACCAGGAGGCGAGAGAGCAGACTCTCTCTCTGGAGCCGCGGGCAGGGTCTGAGTCTGGCCTTTGCCCCTGGGTGTGGTGGGGCTGCAGGTACCTCACACAGCTGCAGGGCTATGGCCTCCGTAGGAGTGGACGCTGAGTTTGCCGGTTCCCTGTCCAGCCTACGCTGAGGCCCTGAACACAGGACCACCCCCAGAGGAGGGGCTCACACAGCCCCACCAGCTGGGGACAGAGGCACCAATGAGGCAGGGGGAAGGATCCGGAGCCCGAAGTCACCCTCCCCACGTTCACAGCCAGTTCTTCTACTCACTAGCTGTGTGACGCTAGGCAATCTGTTGATAGTTAACCTCTCTTTGCCTCGGCCGGCTGTCATTCCGGACGCTGGCCAAGTCTGGGGGCCATTCAGTGTGCAGGCAGGGTTTTTGAGGAAGTCTTCAGTCTCACCACAGATCACCCCTGGGCTCTGGGCATGATGCCTGAAATTCCACTGCAGACCACTCATTCTTGGATGTGTTCATTCATTCAATCATTTAACTAAGCTGGATTTCCCAAAGTATGTTCCAGTACAACCGTGGCATACAAGCTGACAGCAGGGGTAATTTTAATTTTAATAGCCATGTATACTTTTAATTTCCTCATATCAATATTTAAGGCAAGCTCTATCAGCTTTCCATTTAAATAAATAATGCTAAGATTTCAGATAAATGTACCTCCCTTTAGATCATGATTCTTAGCATTATTCTCCCCCCCTCCTGTCTCGCTTCAGTCATCATGGCAACAATATCCTTCTGGTCAATTTTTTATGCTTTATACTTCAATTTTAATGGCCATACTTTTCTTTATTTCCTTGTAACATTATTTAAGGCAAGCAATAATCATTTTCCATTTATAGGGGTGACATAGGTTCCTTCTTAAATTAATTTCCATACGAAGTGAGTTAGTTAAAAGAAAATATTATGTAAATGAAAAGCCCAGGTGGAATATTACATGGCTGTTAGAAAGAATGAACTACTGATCTACATATCAACAGAGAGAAGCTGAAATGAAAAGAATGTTGTAGACTCAATATGCATTTTGTGGCATCGTTTACAGAAAACTTAAAACATACCCCAAAGAGGACTACTGATATTTTTCATGACTACATGTATAGAACTGTAAAGATACGCAAAACTGACCTACAGGTTGGTGTCTCCTGTGGAAGGTAAAGGGGAAAGAGAGGAAGGAGTACGGCCAAGATTGATGATCAAAGGGGATATAAAGTATTAAGAGTTTTAAATCCTTTTTTTTTAAGGAGAGACAAAGTGACTTGAAGGAAATGTAACATGATGCTAAAATTCTGGATGGAAGCAACACGATGTTTACCAAATATTCTTGCCTTTTCCTTTATTTTATAAATCTCTCAACATAAATAACACAGAGGGTATGAAGATGTGCAAAAAATCACCCAGAAGGGATAGCTGGAGGTGGCAACACCAAGCTAGGCCAGTTGCCAAGTTCCAAGGATGCGAGAATGACAGTCGAGTCCTGGCTCTCACAGTGTCATACTCGAGTGGTAGGTGCAGAAAGGAAACCGTCCCAAATCTGTGACAGATGTGAGGCAGGAAAGGCCTTCTGGAGGAGGCGACACCAGAGCTGTCGTTAAGAATCGGGGCTGGGATCCATTGGCCGATGAACAGAAAAATAAAAGGTGATAGATCCGCACGATGGAATGTTACTTGGCAGTAAAAAGGATTGAAGTACTGAGACATCCCTCAGCACAGATGCACCTGAATGACGCTGGGCTTAAATGAAAGAAACCAGACACAAAAGGCCACAGATTGTACGATTCCATTTTTACGAAACGGCCAGAATAGGCAAGTCCATAAAGAAAGAAAGTAGGTTAGCGACTGCAGAGGGCTGGGGGAAAGGGAGGCTGGGGAAGTAACAGGGAGGCTGCTCACGGGTACGGGGTTTCTTTTTGGTTTCAAATGCATAACGAATCAAATGAACTGAACAGTGTATTGACTGCTAACAGGCATGGGGTTTTGTTGATGAAAATGTTCTAAGATTGATTGTGGTAATGGTTGCACAAGTCGGCGAATATACTAAAAATCACTTTATAACACTCTTTAAATGGGTGAATTCTATGACTTGTGAATTCTATTTCAATAAAGACGTTTAGGGCTCCCCTGGTGGCGCAGTGGTTGAGAGTCCACCTGCTGATGCAGGGGACGCGGGTTCGTGCCCCGGTCCGGGAAGATCCCACATGCCGGCCCGTGAGCCATCATGGCCCGTGAGCCATGGCTGCTGAGCCTGAGCGTCCGGAGCCTGTGCTCCGCAGTGGGAGAGGCCACAGCAGTGAGAGGCCCACGTACCGCAAAAAAAATAAAAATAAATAAATAAAATAAGGCTTTTATATTCAAGTAAAATAAAGACTCAGGACTAGGGTGTGATGGAGCTGGAGGGATCGTGACTGAAAACAGCTCAGCCCAGCTCCCTACTTCAGCAAAGCTTTCTCTCTCCCGCTCTGCACAATCTATGCTTGGGATGCTGAGACACAGTAAAGACCCAGGCAGACACGACCTGTGCCGCCGTGCAGGTTCTTGCCTGGTGAGCAGAGTGAAGCAATCACTCTGATAGTCTAAAGTGACACAGAAATGCCTTAAAAACGTTGTAGGAAATCGTCAGATCTGGAACGTGGGGAAACACCGTTCAGACAGAGGGAATGACGTGTACAAAAGTGTGGAAGCAAGAGAGACTGAGGCTTTGCAAGAAGTTTGGGCAGGATGTAAGCACTGAAAGGAGATGGCTGTAAAGAGACAGGCCAGGGGTGGAAGAGCCTTGGACACACACGTGATGAAACCTCCGACAAGACCCGGCTTCCCATCTTTCCTCCTGCACCACTTACCCCTCCCCACAATGTGTGAAAGGAAAACTCCATTTCCTCTGGGACTGTCCTCTACAAAGATCCTGTCTAAGCTGGTGCTGCATTCTTTTGTTGGCTCCCAGACAAGAGACCATAGCCTGCCTAGAATCTGCTTCTGCTGACCCCTCTGGTTTCTGGAAAATGAACTCTGCGTACATGAACTAGATGGTCCCTTGTGCAGCGTAGATGGCCATCTCAGCCAGGAGCTAGCTCTACGTGGCCAAAGTCACTCTCACAGACAGCACTTACACGGTCTTGGGAGGAGACTCTAAATAAACTTGCTTTGAGTCGGTTAATTAAAGTCACGACCACATCTTGTCTATCTCAAGATGATAAAAAATGAGCTATGATGTCTCCCCACTGCTCTCTGGATTTAACGTGATAAACATCAGGAGTAATATATCGTATGGAGAGCTCACCGAGGCACAGGGGAAAGGTATCTCCCATCTTTATTACATTGCCTCTTCTCCACGAGGGCCGCCTGATTTGGAGGGGGCTTAGTTCCTTCATTTATCACTGCTACTGGCAACAGGAGCTGGATGTCAAAGCCCCATTTTCTTCCCTCATCCCCCCGTCATGCTAGATATGACTGATTCATGGCTGGGCCGGCTAACAGCCGGATCCCACACACTCCACCTTGTAATCATGAAAAATACTCTCTCCCCTTCAACGGGACTGTCACCCTCACTGCCTTATCCACAGGCAAGACTTTATTCTTTTCCTCTTGCCACTGGGTTCAAATGAAAAGAGAAGTAAAACCACATTTCTAAAGAAGCGGTCCATTTTCTTTAATCTCTTCAAATTGCTTGTCCACTCGAACTCTCTTTTTGCCAATGGGAAGACACACCGGCACTGAATAAAACATTCAGACCCCTGGCAGCATCTGGATAAGGTCGGGTCAGGCTGCTCAGGGAGGAATACTAACACTCACAGGTAGGGAGACATTAGCCACTGGCCTTCCTCTTTCCACGTCCCGGGCACAGAAACAGCATGGAATGATACCAGCGGTGGAAATCTCCTGTGTATAACACACCTTGTAACGGTTCTGTTGAAAAAGTTGACTCTATTTAACGTATGCAAGGCACGGTCTGGCAACTTGAAAAGGTTCAGGAGGTTCCTTTCTTTGCACATTGGCACCCAAGGGTGTCGACTAAAACTTACAATGTGTTTCTATAATAAATGACACAGAGAAGTGAGGATGCACGCAGATTGAGGACTGCAGTCAGCTTCAGGGCCAGGACTGCCTCAGCCGTGCGCAGGAGGGCAATGCCTAAGAAAGACACCAAAGGGGATGAGGAAACGAAGGCGCAGCTACGGAAAACAGCTGATGTGCAAGGCACAGGAGAAACTGACCAGGTGAGCTCAAAATCTGGTAGCTTTAGCAGCTTAGTAAGCAATGGTATGAAGTATACAAGCTCACCTACAATGCCTGGCTTACAGGAGGCAAACCATGAATTTTTTTGTACAAAGGGATATTGAATGCTGGAGCTTTGATTTCTTAAAACTGCTTAAAGTAAAAGAAGGAAAGTTCCAATTTATCTAACTCAAAATAATTTAGGCAGAGTTTGACATTTTTGACACTTAGAAGTTGTTACTGTTGTTTTTTAATCTAATTCATATTGTTTATCTGTTCCTACTTATTTAATAAATTACTTTAGGGCTTCCCTGGTGGCGCAGTGGTTGAGAATCTGCCTGCTAATGCAGGGGACACGGGTTCGAGCCCTGGTCTGGGAGGATCCCACATGCCGCGGAGCAACTAGGCCCGTGAGCCACAACTACTGAGCCTGCGCGTCTGGAGCCTGTGCTCCACAACAAGAGAGGCCGCAATAGTGAGAGGCACGCGCACCGCGATGAAGAGTGGCCCCCGCTTGCCACAACTAGAGAAAGCCCTCGCACAGAAACGAAGACACAGCACAGCAAAAATAAATTAATTAAACTCCTACCGCCAACGTCTTCTTTAAAAAACAATAAAATAAAATAAATTACTTTATAAAATACATATGCATTTATTAATACTTTTATATATATATATATATATATATATATATATACACACACACACACATATAATTTACACATATCAAATGGAATTCTCCCCCAGAACTTAGAATCCCAGTCCTCAAGTTGTTTTCAGCCCCACAAATAACCTGGTGGCAGGGGAGAGATATAGAGCATTGTTGCGGAGAAAAAAATCAATAGTGTTTTTAACACAGGCTCTAAATCTGAATTAGCTACAGGAATATCATGCATGGTTATAAACTAAAAAACTCTAATTTATTTACAAATAGTTCCACATGTTTTTCATATTGTCAGTACTGATAACACAAGTATTAACGTGCAAACGATGGACATACAAACTAGAAAGATCCATGTGACTAGGAATGAAGAATTTGACCAAAAACCTAACAGTGAACAGTGAACAGTGGTGGGAGCAGGAGAGGAAAGCAAGTTGGCAAAATGCACCCAAAAGCCTTAAAAGGTCTCTACCCCTTGGCCTCAAAATTCCACATTCTAAGAGTTCATCTTAAGGGCATCATCAGAAATACACACGAAAGATTTATATTCAAATATGTTCACCGCAGACACACTTACAAAGAGAACAAATGGAATCAAAGTATTCAGGAAAAGGAAATGGATTAAATAAATTATGGTGGATGCAAGGGACAGACTTGCATCTATTACACAATGAATGAATGAATGAAGTTCCAAATCAACACTTGCCCAGAAACCCTTAAGAGAAGAAGAGAAGTATGAACTGGCCTCACCAGATATCTAGGGATAAGTGGCTCCGATTGTCAGGATCAATGAAGTAAAGACATACTCACTGGAACAGATCAGTTTGAACTCGTAATGTGTTTTCTCTAAAAACAGGTTAACCCACGTGAAATTGCCAATATCGGATCACTTTAACCAATAACATGACAATTTCATATAGCTTAGCCGAATACATTTTCCCAAGCTCTAGCTAATGAAAAGACTAGAAACAATGAAAAACCCAGCAGCAATGGCACCCCTACTACCTAAAACACATTTTTCAGTAAAAAGGAACAAAGACCCCTTAGAGAAATGGCTAATTCTAGGTCTGGGGCAGGAGATGAACAAGAGGAGCCGTGTGCAGCCTGTGTATGTTTCTGCCACGACAGGAAGCACAGATGTCATCAAAGACTACGGAATTGTGTCTCAGAGAACCCAGGCGCCGGTCTAAAGAGGCTTCCACTGACCACAGACGGGTCAATGTGAATATCGATAATAATGTTAACTGAAACATTATTATCTGAATAATTACTGAAAAGCACATCAAATGTGCTTCAATCCATGTTTTCACAGAACACAAAACACACATTAGTTACCTTCAAGTAAGGAAGATTAAGGAACCAACTGCTTAGTTTGAAATCTGCCAAACAGTTAATAAAGGGAAGTTTATCTTAATAAAAGTCTTTCAGCTAATAAGGGCAGAAGGAATGATAAACTTGGAATATCACTATTCCACAGGCCCCAGTGAAATAATTACTTAGGCAATAATCATTAGTGACTACCAATGCCACAAAAGTAAGGACAATCAGATATTACATACCATCTGATGGAAATATGCTACACCACATGAAGTCATCTTGCCAAAACTTCAAACCAGAACCTAGCAAAGTTCTAGAGCTAACTATCAATTTACCGGAAATACAGAGGAGAGAGGAACATGTTATAAAGATACCACGGGGACATAATTTCAGACTGTGGGAAAATCTACAGAAAAAGTTAACATATAAACTGCAAGAAAAAAAGTGCATGTGCACGCATGCACACGCAGGGAGACTTTTAAATTAAAACACACTTCTGAGACATACCAGCCAATTGCAGTTTATGGACTTAATTGGACCTTATTCAAACAAACCGTAAAAATCTTTTATAAGCCAACTGGGGAAATTTGAACAGTGACTGAATATTTCATGATGATAAGAAATTACTATTAATTTTTAGGTGAGATAATGACACTGTGGGTATGTATTTAATGATAAGCCCTTATCTTTTAGAGATCCAGGCTCACGTATTGATAAAAGACATGATGGTTAAGAGGTCCTTCAAAATACCTCCATGGCAGATGAATCAAAAGTGTTGAAACTTGGGCTTCCCTGGTGGCGTAGTGGTTGAGAGTCTGCCTGCCGATGCAGGGGACGCGGGTTCGTGCCCCGGTCCGGGAAGATCCCACGTGCCGCGGAGCGGCTGGGCCCGTGAGCCATGGCCGCTGAGCCTGCGCGTCCGCAGCCTGTGCTCCGCAACAGGAGAGGCCACAACAGTGAGAGGCCCGCGTACCAAAGTATTGAACCTGGGGAACTGTACATGAAGGTTTATAACAGTGGTGTGTTTCTTGTCATATCTGTTTGAAATTTTCCAGCCTGAAAAAGTTCTTTAAAAGTTTGAAAATAATCATTAAGATTGTTAAAATGTGTCAATGTATTTGTTTTCAGAAAAGGGATGTTACAAAATTGCATGTACTGTATGATTCCAAATTGGTATATAAATATATATGTATAACACAAGAGAAGAGACTAAAATTATACACTCCAAAATGCAAACTGTAATTATCTTAGGGTGCAGGGATTATGTAAGACTTTTATTTCCTTTATATTTTTATTTTCTGTAATTTGTACTTCTTTATAGTTATCACACACATCTTAATCTAAAAAGTATTACCACTCTTTACCTCTAACAGTGTACATAATGTTCAAGAATTTGATTAAATATACTCCCATCTATAAATAAATATGATCTAAAATGTAGGTCAAAATTAATGACAAAATGCTAAATGTTGGAAACATTCTGATGAGTGACAGAATGTCTTGCATTTTATCTGATGCTCAACCTCCTATAAAATCAGATCTAGCATCCTCACTGAAGGGACAAGAATAATGGGAATGGGCAGAGCATTTGATGTGATGCTGTGATTTGGACATTAATACTATGTCCACTTCATGCACAAAGGGGAAGGAAAGTAGACTCTGAACGTGAAAATCCAAACATTTCCAAATGTCTTAGTTGTGCCCAGATTTGGGCATTTTTTTAAATTAATTTTTATTGGAGTATAGTGATTTACAATGTTATGTTAGTTTCTGCCATACAGCAAAGTGAATCAGTTATACATATACATATATCCACTCTTTTTTAGATTCTTTTCCCATATAGGTCATTACAGAGTATTGAGTAGAGTTCCCCGTGCTGTACGGTAGGTTGGACTTTTTACCTACATATCTGTATTATGATATGTACCCCAGGATATCATTAATTCCCACTTACTTCAAACAGGTGTATCCACAAGGAAAGGTACAGGTGTACAATGCCATCTGAATCTTCAGGGCAAACACTTGACAAAGTCATGGGATTCTTCTAGACTTGAGCCAAGCTGTCTCAGAGCTGGTTCTAATTAAAAGCAGCATAAATCACTCTATGGATTTTGGGCTGGGCTGGAAATGTTTTAGATCAAGCATACCTCAGAGATACTGCGGGTTCGGTTCCAGACCGCTGCAATAAAGCGAATATGTCCATAAAGTGAATCATGGGAATGCTTTGGTTCCCCAGTGCCCATAAAAGTTATATTTACACTATACTGAAGTATTAAGTGTGTCTAAAAAAACAATGCACATGCCTTGATTAAAACTACTTTACTGCTAAAAAATGCTAACCATCATCTGAGCCTTCAGCAAGTCGCAGTAGTAACATCCAAGATCACCGATCACAGATTACCATACAAGTATAATAACAATGAAAAAGTTTGAAATATTGTGAGAATTACCAAAAGGCGACACAGAGACATGAAGTGAGCTAATGTTGTTGGAAAAATGGTGCCGATAGACTTGCTCGACACAGAATTGCCACAAACCTTCAATTTGTTTAAAAAAAAAAAAAAAAAAGGAGCAGTATCCGAGAAGTGCAATAAAGTGAAATGTAATAAAAAGAGGTGTGCCTGTAATGGAATGGAGGAATGGAAACCATTCTGAAAAGTGAAACAAAACACTAGTGGAATGTATGTGCTTGCCAGGGCTTCAGAAGATAAATGTTCAGCCACTCATTCACCAGATACTATCCAGCATCTAGTTGGTGTCAAATCCCAGGCCAGGCAGTGGGAAAGAAAACAGGCAAATGAAGCGGTCCCCAGCTTTGCAGAGCTCACGGTTTACCGGGAGAGACAGATTTTAATCCAATAAAAACACAAATCTATAATTACAAGTGGGCATGAACGCCCTGAGGCCAAAGAACTGGCTACTTTGTGAGCATAGGACAGGGGGCCTGGTCCAGTGCTGGTGCTCAGAGCAGGTGCCTTCCAGCTGAGATGTGAAAGATGTGAAAGCAGCACGTGGCACCCACGCAGCTGGACAGGTGAGTTGGGGAGAAGACGCACAAAGCAGAAAAGCGCTGTCTTAAGATGGTCCTTCCCAGGGATGAAGAGGAAACAAGCATGACTGGAACCCAGGGAGCTCAGAATGAGGTCGGGAAGGCAGGCAGAGGGTGGCGGATCCTCTCATTTAATCCGCATAACAGCCCTGGGATGCAGGTATTATTATTATCCAAGATGGAGCAATTTCCCACAACTAGTAGGACTTAGAGCTGGGACTCAAACCCCGACTCCAAAGTCCACCCTCTCACCATGCTCTGTTTCTTCTATGTTCACAGGGCCGCTGTGTTGGGAATGACTGAGAGTGGCAGGGTGGGGTTGGAAGACCACCCAAGAAGCTCTCAGAGTCATCTGTTTCCCATCACCCTGTATAATTCACAAAAAGCTTACAGTACACTGAGGAAAGACATTCCAACTAATGGGCCATCCTAGGTACATAGTGATTCCCTTGACAAGGTGCCACTGGGATCTCCAAGCCCTCTCCCAGTCTTGGGATGAATCAGAATTCCAAAGGAGGCAGAGCTTTGGTAAAAGTTCCTTAGCTGACATAGGCCATAGGACAAGCTAGCATCCTGGCTGGCCAGAATTTAAAACTCCCTAGGAAAATGTTGTTCTCAGAAAAATTCCAATATGTATGATTAGGCAGAAAACAATGTCCTTTGAGTGTCAATCATCCCTAAACCAGTTAAGGGTAGGTTCCCAGAAATTCCCATAAAAATTCCCCGAAAGGCCACTAAGGGCATAAGAAGGACAAGCAGGGGGGTCCCAAAGCCCACGGTGTTTGGATAGACTGTGTGTGTGGACAGATTGCTTCTTGCCCAGAATAGGATAACAATGCTTCAGTCCGAACTACCATTGAAGACCCACCAGGTACCTGGGCTTTGCTTGATTAATATACCTAATGGCCACCCTGTGAAGTAGGCATTACAATTCCCACTCTGTGGATGAGAAATGTGCATTTGGATCTAGATTTATTTGACTTCAAGTCTCTCCCCCAGAATAAATGAATTATTGAATGAAGAGGTTGCAGGAAAAAAAGTTGACTGATATCAGTGGATATCAAACTCCGAAAAATTCCCCCTGACCTTCCTCCATGCTTCTCACTCTCTTGGATCTCCAGAAGCTGGAATTCCAGCTGAAGGAGAAGTTCTGATAAAGGAGAGGAAGGCAGGGCAGGCTCCCCTAAATCTGCAAGCCCCCTGGGGTCAGCATTTGCAGGCATACTACCCACGTGGAATGCCTCATGGCAGGAAGGGGATCATTCCCAGGGAAACAGCACAGAGTACCTCTGCAGAGAGGACAAGCCCCATTTCAAACTTTGATTCCAATTTGGCATTCAAGACTCCTGTGGCCTCTGGGATTTTTATTTCCTCTTTCTCTGACAGGATGGTGACATCCTGATTCTAGGTTAATGACTAAAATATGAGAATTCTCATTAGATGCTCCCCCATAGTACCTCCCTCTCCCCTACTGCTAGAGACAACTTCTATAAAAATCATTTGCTCCTTTCCATACTGCATAGACTTGGGTTTAAGCATTAATTCAGTTGCCTCAGGCTGTCACCAAGAAAATTACTTATTAATTTCTATGCACTGCAAAGCCATCTCTAAAACAAATAGAGAGTTGACTTGAGATTATCAGCGTTAACCTCCATGTTCTGGCTTTGTACTTTCTGTCAGAGTCTCGAAATGTTTCAAATATAGCGTCCTACGCATTTGGTCACATTTACAAAATGCAAATTTACTCAACATTAATTGAAAACGTCCATCGGTGAGGTCTTGAAAGTTTGCACCCTTTCAAGCTATTAAAAGGCTAATGAGAGACATTTTCTCCCATATATTATGATACAACTAATTATTTCCACCTCCTCCTGTCTAAAAAAAAAAAAAACAACTCAGTAGATTAATAGGCTGTAACCTTTTGATCTTCAGCCCTCTAAGAATATGAAGAGTGTTATGGACCCTCTCCCTAATAAAACCCAGCGTTTCACCCAGTTATGCACATGCACACACAAAAAAAGTAATTTTGCACAGACATAAAACAGCATTTCAGTTATTTCCTGGCTCACCTAAGATCCCAGGAACCCTGAAGAATGTTCTGCCTCTCCTCTTTTTTCAGTCTACTCAACTGTTTATTAAACCGATGGCTGCCCGTTTCATCAGTAGTGTCGGTGCTGAGTGAAGGACGCTCGCAGAATGATAAGCGGCATTTGTGTTTATTTCTCTGCTCCCACACTAAATTATCAGGTGTTTTGCATGCACTTTAAGAATGTGCTCATGGCCTCTGGAGAAGACAGATAAATGCACCATTGGAATGGGGCAGGGGGTGTCATACCTGGCACCCCAGGGAAGTTACAGCAGAAGGGGAAGGCTCTTCTCTGAAGCCCAGCAGCTGGCCCAAGGTGGGTGTTCAATAAAGCTGCTTTGGGGACTTCCCCGGTGGTCCAGGGGTTGAAACTCCGCGCTTCCACTGCAGGGAGTGCGGGTTCGATCTCTGGTGGGGGAACTAAGATCCTGCATGCCATGTGGAAAGGCCAAAAAGTTAAAAATAAATAAATAATTTTAAAAAAATAAAGCTGCTTTGGTTATCATTGTGAAGTCATTACCTTTGAGAACCTGGTCCTTGATGCAGTTAGGTTGACCCTGCCACCATGCTACGTCCCTTTGGTCTACACAGGAGGTCTGTGCAGCCTCAGTGTTCTCTTAAGCTGTGTCCCAGAGCATATCATAATTTTTCTATACTATCTACTATGTGCCAGGCCTCCTATTTCTTTTCTAATATTGAAACAACTCTCTAAAGTAGGGGTCATGATTGCAATTTTACAAATAAAGAAACTGAGGCTCAGAGAGGTGAAGGGACTCATGCTGGCTTACTGGCTGATAAGTGTTGAAGCCGGATTCCACCGGACCCATCTGACTCCAGCGTCCTCGCTCTCTGTCAAGGGCCAGGCTGTCTCTCTCATCTCTACAGTCCTTTTCACTTTGCTTACACACCAACTCATCTCTCGAAAACAAACCCAGAGGAGTATTTTGTTACGTTCGATTTGGTAAATGGGGAATTTGAGGGGCAAGGAGACCAAGCGACTTGCCCAAGGTCACACAGATGGCAAAGAGCGGATGCGGGGCTGGAAGCCAGGTCTTGGGTCCTGGGCCACTGCCGACTCTGCACCATGCCTGACACCCAGCTGACAGGAAGCAGGAAGGCGTGCCCACACTTCTGCCACCCTGTACCCACTGTGGACCACCCAGAAATGGTACTTACTGGCCCTGGAACCTGGGCTTGGTGGGAGCAAAGACAGAGCAGGAGAATAAGAATAAATTTGAGGCAGACTCATAAAAAGACTACATGGGAAATATATTTTTAACGAATTAATTTTTCCCCTGAGTATATTTATGAGCCTGTTGTCCCCAGAAAGCCTGTTCATTTTGCACAGACATAATTTTCAGGACAAGCCCCATGCAATATGTCCGGGGGCAGCACCCTCCTTTTGTCTGCGGTAGGGGGAGAAGGAGGTCAAAGGGTCCTCCCACCTATTTGTGCTTTGCTCTGGGCCCAGAGCAGCGTGCCCCAGTATCCCCTAGGCTAGAGAGTGTCTGGACAGCTGAGCGGTTTGAAGGTCCTGGAGTGTAACCTCCCCATTTTACAGAGGGGTCCTGAGGTCCAGAAAGAGGAAGGACTCACCCAAGGTCCCCAGTCAATTGTGCAGCGGCTACAGGCACAGACGGTAGAGCCAGACTGCCTGATTTGAATGCCAGCTCTGTCTCTCACTAACCATGTGACTTTGGATGGATAATTCAGTCTGAGCACAGAATTACTCGAAGACATAGGAATCTTCCCCAGCACATCTCAAATCATGCAAGCTGCCAGCCACCTGATTTCTTCCCCAGGTCAGCTTTGGATAACACCACCCCGTTTCACTGTAGCAGCAGAGACCCAGCTCTAACAAACAGCTTCTGAGTCTGTGTCCTCTCCATTACACCAAGTTCCAACTCACCTATGCCGTCCTTGTTGTCAAGAGATGCCTGGAATAAGGAAACTATACAAATATCCCTTGATCTTCAAACCCATTCACTTAGATGCTTCTCCCAAATAGAGAAGCCCAGAATCAATTTGGTGCCTGAAAGTTGAGAGCAAAGCATCAAGACTTTGGATAGCAAGGGATACCTGCTCTATCTCAAAACATTTATGCAAACGATTAATCTCCTCACTCGGGACAGCAAGAGTTGCAGTAGTAAGGATGCCTCCCCGGGACCCTTCCGGGTGGTCGCCAGGACACAGACAGTCCACACCTCAACCACTCCAGGGATATGGTGGTTACGTTCACCCAACCCGTTGACAACTGTTAAGTCATTCCTCATTAGCAAATAGCCAAGAATGACCAAACAAGGCTCTGCCCATCTTCCTAGTCCAAGAATGTCTTCCCTCCACGTGCCACGTGTAAAAATCGGTTTGATTTACCACAAAATGACACAGAGGCAAAGCTTGACCACATCCCACCCCCACTGGCTTCCTAAGAATACCAGTCCTTTACCTGGATTTATTGGAGGCCCTTAAAAAAACACCAGGCGTAGCTGTTGAGTTCTTTGGCAGAAGGGCATCCTAGCCTTTTGACATGGCGCTGTCAAGATGTTCCAAGATGAATAAAAGCTAGAAGAGGCAGTGTCAAGCGACGTCTCCTCAACAGAAGGCTGACATGAGAAAGGAAGGACACGCGCCCACCATTCAACCGGGGCTCCTCTTTCTTCAGCCTAATTTATGCCACAGAGCCCTTACCCTCTTTCTCTGGCTGTAATATCATGTGCCAACGAGGGGACGTCAAGGCGGAAGATGCCATTTATCTGCCATTTGGGGTCCTTCGAGAAAATATTGTTGGGCACGCATTTTTAATGAACAATTCCAAAAGTGCATTCAGGAGTTTAGATTTCAGTTACATCATCTCCAGTGAGGGGACAAGACCATTTTTCTTGTAAAAAGACTGAAGAGGGGTAGGAAAGAACATTGGGTGTCAGGTACCTGATTAGTCCTGTGTCCTCCCACCCTGGGGCTGTTTCCTCAATGGGAGAATGTGGGGTACAAGGTCTCCACCGCGCCTCAGCCCCATGTTCTCTGAGTCTTCCGCCTGTCTGGTGAGAGGAGACCTCCCGTACGCATTAGAAGACAAGGAAACTGGAGGCTGCAAGTGTGACCCGCACTCCCCACTTCTGTCCACTTCTTAGCTCCCTGATGATACAGTTCAGCATACACCCAGCTTTAAAGAGTCAGTATCAGGGAGCAATGCAAATCAAAACTACAATGAGGTCTCACCTCACGCCAGTCAGAATGGCCATCATCAAGAAATCCATAAACAAGAAATGCTGGAGACGGTGTGGAGGAAAGAGAACCCTCCTACACTATTGGTGGGAATGTAAATTGGTACAGACACTATGGAGAACAGTATGAAGATTCCTTAACAAACTAGAAACAGAGCTACCATATGATCCAGCAATCCCACTCCTGGGCATATATCCGGAGAAAACCATAATTCGGAAGGATATATGCACCCCAATGTTCATTGCAGCACAATTTACAATAGCCAGGACATGGAAGCAGCCTAAATGTCCATCCACAGAGGAATGGATAAAGAAGATGTGGTACATGTATACAATGGAATATTACTCAGCCATAAAAAAGAACAAAATAATGTCATTCGCAGCGACATGGACGGGCCTAGAGATTGTCATACTGAATGAAGTAAGTCTGACAGAGGAAGACAAAATGTCAGATGATATCGCTTATATATGGAATCTAAAAAAATGGTACAAATGAACCTATTTACAAAACAGAAATTGAGTCACAGATGTAGAAAACAAATTTATGGTTACCGGGGGGATGGGGCCAGGGGAAGGGGGGAGGGATAAATTGGGAGATTGGGATTGACATATACACACTGCTATATATATAAAATAGATAACTAATAAGAACCTACTGTATAGCACAGGGACCTCTATTCGGTGCTCTGTAATGACCTATATGGGAATGAAGTCTAGAAGAGAGTGGATATGTGGATATGTATGGCTGATTCCCTTTGCTGTGCAGCAGAAACTAACACAACATTGTAAATCAACTATACTCCTATTAAAAAATTAATTTAAAAAAAACCCAAACAAACCAACAAAAAAAGAGAGTCAGTATCAGGGAAATAAGAAAGAGCAGGGGCTCTGTGGGCAGCCATCCTGGGGCTTGTATTCTACCTCTAACCAGAGGTCTAACACTGGAGAAGTGACCTAACTCTTCATTTCCATCCCTATAATGGGTATAATATTATCTACTTCACAAGAGGAGGATGTGGCATGGGGTATGTCAAGCAGCTAGCATGTGCCTGGCACTCAGCAAGCCCTCCAGACGGGAAAGGATGACTTCGCATCCTGCTGCCGCCCCCGGCTCTGTGGTTTTTGCCAGCACACAGCTCCTGACAGTTCTCAGTGCTGCCGCATGCCGTGATGGACAGTGTGTTTCATCACTGAACCAAAACACAGAAAAGGCAGAGCCAAGGCGAAATGCTAAGAGAACCAGCTGAAGCTCTGACCTCTCAGAAAGAGCTTTGGCTTCTCTGAACTTGGCCTTCGGGAACTCTATCCGCTGTATTCTGGCGACTTTGAAATTCACTGAGGTCTCCAACCTGAGTCTTTGGAGATCTCAGTGTTAGACTGACCAAGGTGAAGCAGAGGGATCAGGAGATGGGGAGAAGAAATAAGGAGGAATCCTAGAAGAATCAAACGATAGTGATCCCAGCACCAGATATGAAAATAACACAAACGCCAAAGCTCTGGGGCAAATTTAACTTCAAAATTTACAATATTTAGACATCTGAAATATAGCGTGTCTCATCTCTGTGTTTTGCATGTGTGCATTTCTTACATGCAGACACTCCCCAAGCCCACATTCCCTACCAAGTTCTTAATTCATTGAGTCAGATAGTTTGGGGAAGAGTATTCTAAAGGCTTGGCAATGTTTTTACAAGGATGACTTCAAATTTCGAACAATAAAGTTAAAAGTCAACATGTGGGGACTTCCCTGGTGGCGCAGTGGTTGAGAGTCCGCCTGCCGATGCAGGGGACGCGGGTTCGTGCTCCGGTCCGGGAAGATCCCACATGCCGCGGAGCGGCTGGGACCGTGAGCCATGGCCGCTGAGCCTGCGCGTCCGGAGCCTGTGCTCCACCACGGGAGAGGCCACAACAGTGAGAGGCCTGCGTACCGCACACAAAAAAAAAAAAAAAGTCAACATGTGGGGCACAGGCCTTGCACGCGTGGGCCTGACATCCTTCTCGGTGTTCTGTTTTCCCCTGGGATCCTTTACAGATCTAAATTCAACTGTGAACGCTAAGGACACACGCATTACCATATGGACACCAGACTTTGAATCACAAAACTCATTATTTCTGCCATACTTAAAATGTAAAAAGTCAGGGAAAAAAACAACAAAGGAGAGAATTCATTTCTCTTCAAAAATTGTTTCCTTCCTCCATTTACTGCAAACCACCTCCATTCTCACTCCAGACAGAGGGAGAGAAACCTCTAGAAAGCCTGAGAGAATGTGCTGGAGTCTCAGAATGAGAATGTCCCAGATCCTGGGAGTTTGGGGAAGAGGCAGAGAAAAGAGGAGATGGAAACGATTTTAAGACGTAACAGCATGAATATGGAAGTGACCCACTGAACCCATCACACAGTTTCAGAAGGAAGCCCTTGGCTTCCTGCACAGCCTGCCCCGTACAAGTCAGTGGGGCTTTTTAAATGCAATACAGAAGCTCCACGACTCGCTCTGTGGGGGCCATGCTCTTCATAGCCATAGCTTCTGGGATGGCTAATTCTGTGTGTCAGCTTGACTGGACCCTAGGGTGCCCAGAGAGCTGGCAAAACCTTATTTCTGAGTGTGTCTAGGAAGGTGTCTCCAGATGAAATTAACATTGAATCAGTGGACTGAGAAGCCGTTTGCCCACCAGTGCAAGCGGGCATCGTTCACCCCGCTGAGGGCCTGAATAGAACAAAAAAGGCAGAGGAAAGAGGGATTTGTCTCTTCCTGCCTGGTTGCTTGAGCTGGGACAGAGATCTTCTGCTCTCTGAGCTCCAGACTCGCAGGCCTTCGGACTCAGAGTCAATTACACCCCCGGCTTGTCCTGGGTCCCCAGCTTGCAAACAGAAGACCGTGGGACTTCTCAGCCTCCTTCTTTGTATGAGCCAACTTCTCAAAACAAATCTTCGTGTGTGTGTGTGTGCGCACATCCTATTGGCTCTGCTTCTCCGGAGACCCCTGACTACTACAGCTTCTGAGACAGAAAACCCAATCTGGAACATTCTCATTTCCTCAAACTCTACCCCCTTGGCTAAATCCCAGCACCCCATACACCCTCTTCAAAGAGGCAGATCCAGGAGCAACGCCTCTCCACCTGTTGAGATTCTGGGGCTGCAGGAACAAATCATCACACACTGGGTGGCCTAGAAACTTCTTCTCTCACTGTTTTAGACGCCAGAAACCCAAAAGTAAGATTCGTCAGGGCCACGTTCCTTCTGAAGGCAATAGGGAAGGGCTGTTCCTTGTCTCTTCCAGCTTCTGGGGGCCCCCGGCTTGGGGCTGCATCCCCTGCATCTCTGTGTCCTCTCCTCTTCCGATAAAGATGCCAGTGGTTGGATTTAGGCCCCACTTTAACACAGTAGAACCTCATCTTAACCAGTTACACCTGCAAAGATCCCGTTTCCAAATAAGGCCACCTTCTGAGGTTCTGTGGACACCAGTCAACCCACTAACTACGTCTAAGGCAAAGCTGTCTCTCCGGCTCCTGTACCCGACCCGCCGAGTCACGTGGGCTCTGACGAAGCCTCTGGGCTGACAACTGCAGGAGAAGGACCGACACTTACTTTTCCAGGTTCTCCTGAAATACACAGCTGAAGGGGAAGTCTCACCACCAGCCCCAAATCTACCCTGTGATGCCATTGGCAACAATCCCCAGAGCTCCGTTCAGGGCGGGGTGGAGGGAGGTGATCCCCCCAGGTGCTGCGTGATGAGGCTCTCAAGGTCACTGTCCCACCTCTGGCTCAGGAACCTGGGCTCTCAGCCAGGTGGCAGGGAGGCGCCCCAGGCACGGGCAGTGTGGAGTGGGGAGGCCTCTGTGATGGGGGTCTCCCCTCCCCTCTGTGGGCCCCTGGTACCCATCTGTAAAACGAAGAGCCAGCTCCGGCTCCCAGACGTTCCTGGCAGGGGACAGTGAGCTAACCGAGACAGGAGGGCCTCGGGGACAGAGGTCTCACACTGAGCCCACCCAGCCCCAGAGTGTCACACTGCACTGGGTGGCTCAGGGCCCTGAGGGGTCGGAACTTCGACTCCAGCCACTCGGCGCCCCCATTCTGGTGACCAATCCAACAAGAAACAAGCGGCATTCCATTCCCCAAGCCCCATAACACTCTGTGACACGGAGAGGAAGCAGAGGAAAGATGGCCCTTGAACGGGGAGGCAATTTTTTTGTTTAGTTTTTTCTGCTTTCTGAGCCTTGAGACACATTTTGCACATACCAACCCCGCACAGGACGTAAAGGGCGCGGTGATGTATCTGCAAGCACGTCCATATACTATTTATTTTACCTACTGAAATATCGTTTCTGTCAGCGAAAGATATTGGGTCTGGTCAGCTTTTACGCTCTCGGCACCTTCCCCTCCTAACAAAACCCTTCCCTATAAATCTGCGGTCCACAGCCGGACTTCGGAAAACACTTTAATAGTTCCCAACTCCAATACTTTTCCATAGTGATATATCCTCATGTCAAAAACACTGAAGTGCTGAGGCTTGAATTCATTCAAGAGAGCTCATCAACACCCCTCCAGTGGGATGAGGGACTCAATCTCCTCCCAGCCCCCTGCGGGGATGCAGGGGGTGAGGGGAGATGCTGCAGAAGAGGTAGACCCGCAAACACCACCCATCACTCCCCCTCCGGGAAGCAGGATTGGGCCACCTGGAGGGGGAGGGGGAGGGATGCCCTTCACTATTAGCGACAACAGCCATGGTCACTGCCCTCAATCCCATGTAACTCCACGCAGGGTACCTCCTCCGTTCCCGTGAGCGCCCAGCCCTGAGGCATCCAGCATTTCCTTGCATGACCTGTGAGCTGCTTCCGCGCCCATCCCACACTCAACTTTATCCTTACCCCGATAAAGCAAACCCAACCTCAGATAGGACACCCAGCAAGACGGCTGTTACTGAAGATCTCAGAGGGGGCCACATCGTACATCATACCGAACACATCTTTTAAATCTTCCTCGGACATCTCTTCGGCCTCATCGCTCTCTCCTCCTTCTCCGGCTTTGCTCATGAAGAATGATTTAACCCCTCCTCGACATCCCCCATCAACATCCATTGGGAAGCAGTGAGAGATTAGAAATAACCATCTGTAATATTAAGGATAACAAAACCCCTACATGGCTGTGCTCTTTGTTTGTTCTCACCTCTGATGGGGAAGCTGACGAGCACCTTGCCGTAGTCACACAGCCAGAGAAGGCACAGAGTCAGGAGGCAAACCGTGACCTGCGCCTTGCAAAGTAAACACCTGGAGAAAAGTGAACCCCTTTCTGCACGCGCACCATTTTTGTGAGTGTATTTTTAGGCCTACCACTGGGTGGACACGGATTTAGTTTGGGTCAGCATCCCCATGAATACAATTTTGCTCACCAAAAGTTGGAATGTACCCAAGAGAGCAAATGGAAACAAACCTACTTGGGGAACAACATTGGGGTCCCTTTCAAAGTTCCTGTTTACTGACAAATAATGTGTCAGCTGAGGGGAAAGAATTTGAGAAACAGCAAGGTTCCTGACCAGGGAGATCCGAGACAGGGGACCAACTCTGTGGGGTCCTTAATTTCTCATCTGCCAAATGCAAGCAGTTGACTACGGTTCCAGCTTAACTTCCTTAGTGTAGCTCAGATAATTTCGTAAGTGATCACTAAAGTTCATTCTAAAGGGCCAAACCCCTGGCATTGGGTATATTCGTTTAACAAAAGGGGCAACTATTACTTATTGAGCAGCAGATATGTGCCAGATGCTTTATACGTAGCATCTTGAGACTGAAAACAATCCTGCAACATAAGGGTTATCATCTCCATTTTACAGATGACAAAACTGAGGCCCGGAAAGCCCAAGTAACTGCCTCGAGGCCACGGAGCTGTGACTTGGGTCTGCGAGTATCTCTACGTGCAAAGGTTGTGCCTCCTTTACCTGCAGTATCACCATGAGACTGGAAACGAATAGTCCTATAGGGACGAGAAGGCATCACACAGACCCAGCTGTGTGAGGTGTGGGTAAGATCCAGGCCCGACGGCTGCCTGAACCACAGGGTAACTGCTAGTGACCAAACGTCCACTGGGGCCAGGCCAAGGCTGCCAGAGGGCTGCAGAAAAGTCCTTTAACCCCTCAGCGATCTCCAGGGAAAAGAAAACCTCACTTCACGGGAAAAAGGACATGCAGCTGAGGTGGGCCCTGCCTGCAGCTCAGTCCAGGTCTCCCTGGGGGAGGACGGCACACTCCCCCAGGCTGCCCACATGTGTGAGGGACGGACACAGGGGAAGACAAAGGGTGGGCACCCGGGCAGGGGGTGCCCTGTGCCGTGGGAGGCGCACATGTGGAACACTGCCACCTCCATGCTCAGACTTGACGTGTCTTATTAGTACATAGCCACAAAGTGTAATGAGCGCTAATGCTGCATCAGGAAGTGTGCTAAGAGCTTTACATGGACTCCCTCATTGAATCCTTACCTGCTACACAGTAGGTATCCATACTTATCCCCATTTTGCAGATGAGGAAACTGAGACCCAGATGGGCTATACTCTACAGTGAGTGGAGCTGGGGTTCAAACACAGGCAGTGGGACTTCAGAGGCCAAGAGTTTAACCTCTGCTGATGGCCCCCAACCCCCATCATCCCCCACGGGACCTTCCGTGCTGCTGTGGATCGGGGAGGAGGGCAGCGCCGAGTCCTGGAGCAGGAGCCAGAACCCCAGGTCTGGGGCCGGGTGAAGGCCACGCCCAGGCTCAGTGATTCCAGCCTGAGCTCTCTTCCCTTGGGACCAGACTCCTGCCAAGAAGCAGTGCCTGAGAGGAGCAGGGTAGGGGCGGTAGCAGTGAGACACACAGCACCCAGTGAGAGCTGCCTGGTAAACAAGGAGTCAGAGCTCTGAGCTCCCCTGGGGCGCCGCCACCATGGAGGCGTCCTGGCGCCCAGCTTGAGCAGCTCCCGGGGCAGCAGACTCAGCTCACGTCACTGAAAGCTGTACCAGCGTCTCCTCTGCCTTATGAAGCCAGGACTGGGACACAGGGTGCAGGACAGCACCCTCCACAGAGCTGACCTGTGCAGAGGTGCTGCATGTGGGCCCAGGACCTGCTGAGGGAATGGGGGCTTGAGGTGCCCCTAGTTGGGGAGGCCAATGCCCCAGCGTGTCAGGGACACAGAGCAGCCCCACCCTCGGAGGACCTTCCAGTCTGCTCTCCGTATTACAAACGGGGACACAGCCTCAGAGAAAGCAAGGGCAGGTCCAGGCACAAACGGCAAGTTTTCTTTCAGACTCAAGAAAACAATGCCAAGTTTCCTCTGTTTGAGAGAGTTCTACCTGCTCTCTTCAATGCATTTGCATTTCAGGAACAGAACCGGTCCTAAGCCTTGCTCTGGGCGTTCATTCCAAATTGTCAGGGTTCTCTCCAGCCTTCCCACAACCCCTGATTCCCTGCTTTGGCCATATTGACGTAGAAACTGAAGACTCACAGATCACGGGCCCCTGGGCTTCTCTGTCATTCCCAGTAGGAATTAAATCATTTTTGTGGGATCTGTGTGTGCCCCATCCCTCCCACCACTCAGTTACTCCAGAAAGGCCAGGGTGGTCTGCCATACTCACCGGTGGACCCCCAATGCCTAGCAGAGATGGCACACAGTAGGCGTCCAATAAATAGTTTTTGAATAACAGAAGACATTTTCACAACCATACCAGAAATTTATCTCACAGACTGGCGGTTCTTCAAGAGACCCCTTCTGAGATTGTGTATTTCTCCCAGTGACTCTCGGCACAGTCTGGAATTCCTCTTAGGGGCCAATTTCCTGGGCCACCCCTCCCCCCATTCATGCCACCAGCATCACAAGCCTGGGCACCAGTAACTCTCTTGTGAGGTCCCCCTCCCTGAAGGTAACTTCTACCTGCAGGACAATCTTTCTTCTTGCTGTCCTGGGCCTGATTCTCTTCCCCTGGGGGTGAGATCTGTTCAATTCTGTGTCTGCTCACTGAGCCACTGATTTTGGGCAAGTGGTGGTGTCCAGGGACCAAGAAGGGATGACCAGCATGGCAGGAGGGAGGGGCCTCCCAGGACACACATCTCCCAGTGAAGGGCAGAGGTCACCGTAGAAGACTGAATCTTTTTACTCCCAATCCTGCATCACCTTCCTCATCTACCCAGAACCTTTCCTATATTGGAGGTGTCATGATGGGCTCTTAAGGGCACAAACTCTGGGAAGGGTCCATGCAATAGAAAGGGGGCTCTTCATTTCATATGTCTTGTTCAGAGGGTCCACTTCTGCACCTGTCTGCAGAGGTCCATGACTTAGCTCGCATGGGACCAAGCATCACATTAACAACAAAATCATCTAATATTCCACAAGTCACACCCGCATTTGCCTTATTTTACAAGGGTCTGGCACTGTTGGGTAACACCTACCTGCCTCCGCCACTTCCATCCCATTCTCTACTCAGCAACACCACGTGTCCTTCTGCAATGATGTCACTCCCCTGCTTAAGCCCCTCAGCACTCCCCGTAACCTCCAGGCTGAACGTCAAGGAGTACCCTTATCAAACAGCCCTTTCCCAATTCACTGTCGGCCTCACCCCCTGACACCCTGTGTCTCCTACTGTCCATTTCAGCCTCAGAACAGCTGCACTTGCCATGCCGCCGCACCGTCCGGGCCTCTGCACACACAGCTCCCCTGGTTCTCTGCTCACCTGGCACCTCTCCTGGGTCACCTGCCTCCATCTCCAAGTAGGGCTCATCTCTCTTTCTTGTGGAGCTGCACATCACACATGGATCTGTCCTGGCACCTACTTGTGACACTGTGTTGACTCTGCCTGTCTCTCTGTCCCTCCCAACTGTCAGTCCTCTACAGGGGCAGCCTGCACCCCATTCAGCTCTGATGCGACCAGAGGGGCCAGGGCCCGAGGACAACCTGAGCTTCACAAACATGTGGGGCTTTGTAATATCTATAAAAGGCACAAGAAATCCTGTCGCATTTCTTTGATGATGCTTCTTGACTTGCCCACGTTCAATCACTTGATTTCTTAAAAAATCTTACTTAGAAATGACTCTGAGGGACTTCCCTGGCTGTCCAGTGGTTAAGACTCTGCACTTCCACTGCAGGGGGCACAGGTTCGATCCCTAGTTGGGGAGCTAAGATCCTGCATGCCGTGGGACGCCAAAAAAAGAGAGCTGACTCTGAGCCCTTTTTGCTGAGAGATCGCACATGGACCATTACATCAGTTCAGGGCAAGCAACCCAACCACCCACAAAAGCTGATCAGCCCACTGAGGTCTCCCCCACCCTTACTTGTATTTGTACAGCTAAGGAGCTGGGTAGGACTGCAAGCAGCAGGGCAGAGGAGCCCCCCTAGGAGGATGGCCTGGAGCACAGCAGGCCATGTGGACACAGTCAGGCAGACCAAGGAGCCAAAGCATCATTAATGTAGGAGGCGCCTCTCACCTGTACAGGGATGGCTCAGGCCTCTGCAGCCTCTGCTTCTCCCCACCTCACCCAGTAGGCTGCCTGGCTCCTTCTAGAGTCACCTGGGAAAGTGAGGGGCCTCCAGCACCTCTATGCTTCTCTTATCTCGGGCATCCAGGCTGCACCCCAGCCACAGGCTCTGCCCCATTGCCACTGCCTCCAAGGGTCCCCTCTACCCTGGAGTGGACCTGGAGTTCCCAGTATAATCTTCCACTTTCACCCATCAAGACAGCTTGGCATGCACCATGTTCTCTCAGCATCTCTCCAGGATACTTGTCTTCAGAAGTACAGCGCCCAGGTCCCAGCTCTGCCCACTGCCAGGCTAGGTGCACTGCACTCTCACTCTGATTCTGTGCTTCTCCCCCAGAAGTGTGTTGGATGGCTTTTTTTTCTTTTCTTTTTTATTTTATACTTGCATATAGTTGATGAACAATGTTGTGTTAGTTTCAGGTGTACAGCAAAGTGATTCAGTTATACATATATATGTATCTATATTTTTTCAAATTCTTTTCCCCTTTAGGTTATTACAGAATATTGAGCAGAGTTCCTTGTGCTATACAGTAGGTCCTTGTTGGTTATCTATTTTACATATAGCACTGTGTGTACACGTCAATCCCAAACTCCCAATCTATCCCTCCCCCCAACCCTTCCTCCCAGGTAACCATAGGTTCATTCTCTAAGTCTGTGAGCCTGATACAAATGAATTTATTTACAAAACAGAAACAGACTCACAGACTCAGAGAATGAACCTTTTTTCATGGTTAACCTTCAATGGTTCCACACTGTAATCTGAACTAATGTATTAACAAGGGAGAATGGCTCCATTCTGGACATGAATGGGGGGGGTCTTCTTGCCTTAAATCCCTAAGAAATGCACCCCTTATGGGTAGAATAGTGGGTACCGTGGCATGTGGGTAAAAGCGTTTGGACCCATAAAAAGAGGGGACTTCATGGCACCCCCTCAAATCATCCCAAAGTCGTTCCATGGACTCCCTTAGTGCTCCTGGAACATGAATTAAAAACTAGCAGTAGGATTCTTTCTTGTCTTGTCTTGTTATGGTACAATCCTGTGACTGAAGAGGATGTTTGACTTCAACATTGCCTAGGCGTGTTCTTCCCAATGTTTGCTTATGCAAGCAGGACTAACCAGGAATGTTTTGAAGAAGCCTTTTCTTCCAGCTCTACAAACACTGGCCAATGCCCCTGCATCTTCTCCTTTAGCCGAAATAGATATCACTAATGTTGCTGAGTTACCTGTAGATTTGACGAGACCAAGTGGATTAAACCCTCAGGCCAAGAATTCCCAAGATTATCAGGCCTTAACAGTTCATGACAATCTGACTATAAAAATTTGCAGTGAGATCCTACCATGTCCATATTCACCAGAAATTCGGGTCTATACGAAAGCCTTGAGTTCTTTCGAACTCAGGAGCAGTCTTGCTAAAGATCTTCTCGTTCTATTGAATGAGATTCTGGAGCAAGTAAAAGAGAGGACGTCTCTGAGAGCTTTGGAGAAAATCAAGCTTCAGTTAGAAAAAGGAAATGAAGAACATGGTGACCAAGCTGTAATGGCACAGGATGACAACACAACTACAACTGTTTTTCAAAGTGAAGATGAAAAGAATAAAGAAGTATATATAACTCCTGTCAAGGAGGTAAAAGCATCCCGAACGAAATCCACGCAGCAAAGGACCAACAGAGGACGGAGAAAAGTGATAGCTTCAGCTAGAACGAACAGGAGACGTCAGACTGTTGAGGCTGAGGTTGACTCTGAAAGTGATCATGAGGTTCCAGAGCCAGAATCAGAAATGAAGATGAGGGCTTCCCTGGTGGCGCAGTGGTTGAGAGTCCACCTGCCGATGCAGGGGACACGGGTTCGTGCCCCGGTCCGGGAAGATCCCACATGCCGCAGAGCGGCTGGGCCCGTGAGCCATGGCCGCTGAGGCTGCGCGTCCGGAGCCTGTGCTCCGCAACGGGAGAGGCCACAACAGTGAGAGGCCCGCGTACCGCAAAAAAAAAAAAAAAAAAAAGAAAGAAATGAAGATGAGACTACCAAGACGAGCCAAGACACTAACCTTGCACAATTTCTCAGCAAAGATAAAAATTAGGAGAAGATATGATGGAGGTGGAGTCCTTTGAAAAATGTTCTTTAAAATTACATTCAGTTCTTTGCTTTAATAAAGTTACCCTTGTATGAAAAAAAAAAAAAACTAGCCCCAGCATACAGAGCCACTCATGTACACACAGCCCACCCAGCCCCCATTAGAACATCAGGTACACACCCCTGACGGGGAATTTTCTAACAGAACAGGGCTTGCAGCTGTCTCAGAGCTAAGTGTAGCGTGAAACAAGCCTGGCTCCTGGCAAGGTTGCGGGTAAACCGCATCACTGAGTCACTTGCGTGGACCTGGCTCTCCTGACCTGCTTTCAGGCCATCATCAGCACACACCCACCCTTAGAATCCACTTCCTCTCAGGGCTCTGTGGTGGAGTTAAGCTCTTCTGGAAGCTTCCGATCCCTTCAACCCACAGGAGCATTAAGGAGCATGGGGGCAGTAACTCAAAGTACTTAAGAGTATGCAATAACATCGTGGCACTTAAGAGGCAGGGGACTGTCTGCATAGCTCAGAACGATGCTTCCCCCGTGGAGAGAGAACCAGGGAAACTACGGCTCCAGGAAGAACTGGGGGCATCAGATGGGAGAAGCTGGGAGCCCCACATCTTAAAAGTTATCATCTCACAGGAGAGTAGTTTTTTTCTCCACCTGGTATCTAAATACGGGGTGGAAATGAGTGCTGGGTAGAGAAGGGAGCACACGAGCACTTCAGTCATTTATAGCTTACATTTTTACGGCACAGCCGAGACCGGCATCCACTTTCCACCTGCAATTAGACGACGGAGCAGGCTGCCAAGTCTCCCTGTAAATAGTGCCTATTAAAAACGTCGACACCACGCGATGACTGATCGACACCGAGGATTTATTCACTGAGCCAACAGCGGTTTTTACTTTTGCCATTACGCGGGGTGATACGTAATAATTTAGATAATGCACCCGGCCAGAGACACTCATAACTCTGGTGTCAGAGTCCTGCCTCAGAGGCCAACCAGCCCTGGGGGAGGAGGGAGGAGGCTCCCGGTCACAGCAGAAAGCCTGGAGCCTGCTGGCCTCGGACCTGCCATCCCGGGTGGGATGTGGCCCATATGGCACCCAAGGGGAGGACTTGAGCCAGAACCACTGCCTTTCTCCTTCCCTTGCAGCACTCTGAGCCTGTCTGCAGGCCAGGACCCTCACTCTCCTCGTGTATCAATGGGGACAAGACAGCCGTCACAGGGGACAGAGCGGGGGCGGTCTGCGAAACTAAAATGAGCTACTTAGTGGCAGGTTTACGGAGATTCAATTATTCATAAACGCATGTGTGTACGTGCCTGAGGGTTCTACCTGAGGACACAAGTGTGCACACAAGGAAAGCCCCTCCCCCACTCCCTCCAGTACAGGCAAGACGCCGCCTCCCTCTAGGGTGGGGTCTCCTCGGAGACTTTTTTCATTTGTTTCACTTGTCTGGCACCAGATGGTGTTTAATGCCTTTGCTGAGTTCTGGTGGCAGGTATTGAATTTTCCCCTCAGCATTAACCCGTTCTCTGTGTTGGGCCCCTGGGTGAAGACCTAGGCTGGCAATGCCGGGCGAGGCACTCGGACAGGTTTTCCGTGGGAATGATGCTCTGGGGACAACAGGGACAAGCTCTACGCACTCCATAGGGTTTCAACCCCCCTCAAGTTTTGACATCTCCCAAATCTGTGCTCCCTGGGCATCTCCCTCAAGATAAGGGAGCACAGTTTGACATGCCCCCCAGAACACTCATCACCTGCTGCCCCAGCCCAATTCTCCTTCTCCTGTACCAACAGGCACTGGCATCCCCAGCGTACCCAGGAACCAGACCCACCCTGACTTTCCCCTTCATCCCTCATGCAATGGGCTCTGATTCCTACTAGTTCCTCTGGCTAAGTATCTCCCCACTCCAGACCTCCTCTCCATCCCCACTTCTGCCACCAAATTTGTCATTTCCTACCTGGATAAATATAATTGTCCCCCAACGCCCAGTCTCCCAACCCACCATCTGGCCCTCTTCAGCATCCTTCTAATATATAAATCCAATCATGTCCTTCTTCTAAATACTCTAAACTCTTCAGTGACTCCCACCAAAAGCAGGATGAAGCACAAACAAATAGGATGTGTGTGTGTGTGTGTGTGTGTGTGTGTGTGTGTGTGTATGGATAGATAGATAGATGGATAGATAGATATAGATAGAACTGGTTCATGACATTATATAGGCTGGCAAGTCCAAACTCTGGAGGGTAGGCTAGCAGTCTGGAGTCCCAGAAAAGAGCCAGTTCAAGTTTGAAGGCCACATGCTGCAAAATTCCTTCTTGCTCAGGGGAGGTTGCTCTTTTGTTCTATGAAGGTCTTCAACTGATTGAACGAGGCCCACCACACTAAGGAGGGCAATCTGCTTTACTCAAAGTCCACCAACTTAAATGTTAATCTCATCGAAAAACACCCTCACAGAAACATCCAGAATAATGTCAGGTTAAATATCTGGGCACTGTGGCCTCACCAAATTGAAACATAAAATTAACTATCACACAGTCTCTCTTCTATAATGATGAGTTGAGGCTTCAGGAAGCAAGCAGGACTGATCTTTCTCCTGCATGACCAGGGCAGAGTGCCCTGAGTGGCTCTACACAGAGGAAACTTTTTATTTTCCACAACCTGCACTACTATGACTCGGTCCAAACACCATCATCTCTTTCTCAGGTCACTGCAACATCCTCCTGCTGGGTCCTCTGGCTTTCCGACCTCCTCCTACTTAGTTTATTGTCACTATACCGCTGGGGAAGGTGGAACTTCTCCATGGTATTTCCACGTGTGTTGTGACAGTGTTTGTCCTGGACTATCTTTTCGAGGACGTTTATAGAAACAGATTCGGAGGATAGAGATGGTATCTCCTTCCTGGGCAGAGGGCAGATTGTCTCCTGAACAAGATGATAAAGATGCTGTCTTACTCCAGGACAAACTTGGGGCAGCTTTGCCAATAGCCCCTTATAAGACTGTGGGTTCCTAGGCCCGGGGTTCCTCAGCGGTGACACAGACCCACTGTGTGCACAGCATCCACCTGGGCTGCCCCGAATGGCCCCGGTAGAACTCAGGGAGCCAGGGGAATGGTTGTGAACGAGAGGCAGGGGCTGTGCTGCCTGGTATCCTGTGAGTAATAAAATCCTTTATCTCTGACCAGGCTTGTGTCTGCCAACATCTATGAGACTGTGACAGGTGAATTTGTTAGCTTGGAAGCGGACTCTTCACGATTTTTGACATACAGCAGTCCAATCGCTCATTTGTAATCTAAGTCAGGTCACGTTGCTCCTCTACTCAAACTCCTGCAATGACCCTCATCTCACTCAGGGGAAAACGCAAAGCCCCTACAATGGCTGCAAGGCCCTGCAGAAGCCCACCTCCCACCCCCATCAGGCCTCTGACCTCATCTCCTCTCTTCCCCCATCCTTCACTCTCCTCCAGACACAGTGGCCTCCTCACTGACCCTCAAACACACACCAGGCACATGTCCTACTGTGGACTTTATACCGCCTGTCCCATCGGCTGGATGCCCTTCCCCTCATCCACGTTGCTCCCTCCCTTCCCCACCTCCTTCACATCTTTGCTCAATGTCACCTTCTCACCGAGACCATCCTGAATGCCTATGTAAAACCGCATCCTCCCTGCCATCACAGGCCCCCAGTGCTACCTCCCTAAGCCCTGGATCCCCAAAGGGCTCCCCACCTGCACAGATGCCTCCCCAAGTGTGGCCTTCTTGGGTCACTTTCCCCAGTCTCAACATCACCCTTGCCCCAGGCAAAAGTGCCCTGGTCACAGCCCCACCCCTGACAATGCCTGATGATACAGTGGGCACCCAAGGTTCTCTCAGCTGCGGAAAGGGAAAGGTCACCTGGGACATGATAACAGAGAGAAAGAAGCAGCCCTCCACTCAGCAAAAGGGCAGCGCATTGGCTGGTCCTGGAGGCTGGTGGAGGGAGCAAGGGGTGACTGGCACTGGCTGGTATAAATGTCTGCATCCCAGGAGCTGCAGATATACTTGGGGAGGGAGACGCGGCCCAGGGTTGCGCTCCAGCCCGGCGTCCGGAAGGAGACTATAGTGATTCAGGCGTTCCAGGCGCACGTGGACCCCGCTCCCCACCTCCAGCACAGGCTGGGAGCATCTGGAAGACTCAGCTTATTCTTCCAACTGGTCCATTTTCTACAGCATCTCATACTCTTTCCAGTTACAGTTTTGAGTTTGGTGATGATGACAGGCTTGCTGTGCTATTTATGCTTCTGATTATTTTTAGTGTTTCGCGATTAAATTTTCTTAAATTACAACTTTAGACCCAGGCATCAGATTGTCTGTAACGTGCCACGGTGTGTTCATATGTGCCGTTTATATATACTTGGGTTGCAATAGCCTCAGAAAAAAAAGACATTTCAATAGTTGGCACCCAAAGCCCTTGTTTCCATATCACCCACCCGTTTCCATGCACTTCTTTTCTATTCCCACCCTCAGTGATGCCCTCCATATCCTTGTAAGCCCAAACACAGAGCTGGGCGAAGTAACTAAGCCCTCGTTCAAAGCCACCAGAACTCGTCGGCCTTTTCCCATCACCTCAGCACCTTCCCCGTGGGCTGGGTACACGGTTAGCACAGCCTGCGATTCTGCCCTCAGCCCCGGGCCCAGAGGCGCAGCCCCTTCTACTGTTTTCCCTCACCCAGAATTAGATTCATCAATTCCCAGAAAGGCTGCCTGAAGTGACGTGGTTTACCTTCTGACTCGGGGCCCACCATGCTCCCCACTGATGCTCTCCTGAGGCGGTTCCCCTCCCACAGCCGTGCCTGGACCATCCACCCACTGCACAGGCCCTCTTCCCTTGGCTCTTCCAGGATGCACTGCCCTGACAGCCCCTGGCTTTTCTCCCTCCTGTCGCCTGGACCAGGTCAGCACTCTCCCTGACGGACACATTCACCCATGGCTGTGTAGCTGTAACGGCCACCCTCCACGCCTCTGTCTCCGGCCCCACCTCCAGACCGCATTTCCAGGGCCAGCTCTGCTTCTGTGTCGATGCACCTTGGAATTTCAGGCTCACTGGCTCCCCTCTAAAGCGCCTCCCACCTCCTGACCTCCCTCGCTGGGTTAATTCAGTCTGCAGCTGCTCAGTCACCCAGGGTAAGCCCGCGGGATCAAGGGCACTGGCTGTCACTCACCGCACACCTTTTCCAACCCTTCTGACTTGCCTGCCTCACACAGAGGCAGCGAAAGCTAATGACTCGCCTTTCTTGCAGAGGGAGGTGGTCATGAGACACGATTCTGTCCAATGAGTTAGAGACAGACGTCTGCTGGGGTGTCTGAGAAAGCTTTTACTGTCCTGAAAATATGGACCCATGCAGCCGGCTACCCTTTCTCCTTTCAGCTTCCCAGTCCCCCCAAATCCCCCCAACACTGAAGTGCACCTGGAGCCGCTGCAGCAGCCCTGAGGCCCCGGGCACAGCAAGTACACGGCCGACAGCTGAAGGGGGAAAGAGACCACTGGGGACTTTGGTGGCACAGCTGAGGGACCCCTCAAGCTCTGGACAGCCTGTCTCCAGATTGCTTCTCCGAAGAGAGAAAGACATGTCTGCATTGTGTTTTCTGGCGCATCCTTACTGATCCACTTCGTTCCTTCTTATCTCTTCTCCCTCCACTCCCTGGCTTGCTTGCAGCAGACCTTCTCACTCAATTGCTCTCTCCCTCTTTTCTCTCTCTTCCTCCCTCCCGTCTCTCATCACTGTCTCTTCGGGTGCTTGCTTTCTGAGCACCCACTCTGGACAGGCTCTGTGCTTCAAAGAAGCAGGAGACAGTGGCGTCCTTAGTGCAGGGCGGTGCGTACAGGCAATGCGACAGGCTAGGTTCCCCGTGCACCTTCCGCCGTGCTGAGCCTCGTCAAGTCTCCTGTCGTGGTTCCTTCTGCCTTCTTCAGCGGCTTCCTGCACACCCCCAGCGCAAGCGGCATCTCGGATCTCCTCCTCTGATGGACTGCGATGACCCTCATCTCCCTCAGAGGCATCTCTGGCCTTACTCTCCTGACTAGGATGGTTCTGTATCCCAGAGCTGGGGTCCTCTCCCTCACAGCCCCCGCTCTCAGGCTTCCCCCACTGCGCCGGCCACCTGAGCCCTCGGCTCAGCACTTAGAACCCCCCTGTCCCCAGACACTCTCTCTTCCTGCAGGGACTCTATGAAATCCTGGTGTGAGGGCAGCAGCGGCCAGGGAAAGGGGCCCAGTGGTCCAGGGGCTTAGGAAGGACCAGGGTTACATTCTGGCACATCGTCCAGAGGCAAACGGTCCTGTGGGAGTCATCGGAAGGGCCAGGCCAGGAAGGTTATGAGCGCTGAGTAAACGTACACTCTGTGCTAAGCCCTGGGCCTGTGGCAACCATGTATTATCTCTCTTTTTTTTAATTGAAGTATAGTTGATTTACAATGTTGCGTTAGTTTCAGGCGTACAGAAGAGTGATTCAGATGAATATATATATTCTTTTTCAGATTCTTTTCCTTTATAGGTTATTACAAGGCAATGTAGTTCCCTGTGCTATACAGTAGGTCCTTGTTGCTTATCTATTTTCTATATAGTAGTGTATATCTGTTAATCCCAACTTCCTAATTTATCCCTACCCGCCTCTTTCCCTTTTGGTAACCATAGTTTGTGTTCTATGTCTATGAGTCTATTTCTGTTTTGTAAATAAGTTCATTTGTATCATTATTTTAGATTCCATACATAATTGATATATATTTGTCTTTCTCTGTCTGACTTACTTCACTTAGTATGATAATCTCTAGATGTACCCATGTTGCTGCAAATGGCATTATTTCATTCTTTTTTATGCCTAAATAATATTCAAAAAGTCTACAAATAATAAATGCTGGAGAGGGTGTGGAGAAAAGTGAACTCTCCTATGTCGGTGGGAATGTAAATTAGTGCAGCCACTATGGAGAACGGTATGGAGGTTCCTTAAAAAACTAAAAATTACCATATGAGTTACCATAAGATCCAGCAATCTCACTCTTGGGCATGTATCCGTAAAAGACAAAAACTCCAATTCAAAAAGATACATGCACCCCAATGTTTATAGCAGCACTATTTACAATTGCCAAGACATGGAAGCAACCTAAGCGTCCATCAACAGATGCATGGACAGAGAAGATGTGGTACATTATCTCATTTTTAAGTGCACAGCTGGGATCGTTGTATACAGAATGGATTCCAAGGCTCAGAGAGATTCAGCAGTGGGTCTGGAGTCACACAGCAAATAATGGGCAGATCCATGGTCTGAGGTAAAGAAAAATGGGGTTGGAGGAGCTGGTGATCTGTAGGTCAAGGTGGCAGGCAGGCATGTCCTGGAGCAGAGGATACCCTCTCCCCATGCTCTGTCACTGGCTCCTCAGCTCTGCTGAGACACCCTCCCAGAACCGGGCACCCACAGACGCCAGCAGAGTAGCTGTAACAGACATGACTCTAGCACTGCCACACCACCAGTCAAGGGTTATAGATCCTTGGCAATGTTGCACCCTAACCAGCTGCCATGTTAGCAGTGCTTGGCGCCAGCCGAGGGAGGGTCCCTGGGTCCCTGGGTCTGAGGAAGAGGGTCTGTGGAAGCAGCCTGCCCGCCAGGGCACCTCAGGTTCTGTGGGGAAATGGCCCTGGGCAGGTGGGGAGGGGTCCTGGTTCTCTGAGCGCAGACCAATCCCCCAGGTGACACGTCTGTAACCTCTGGAACACACAGGCCACTCAGCTGCACCTGTGGGGTAAAGACAACGGGATCTCCAAATCTGCACTACGAAGAGCCCCTCTTTCTCCAAATTGTTTTATAAATGCCAAAGTGCTTTCATATCCACTGTTTCATCGGGTCCTCACAACTATCAAGGCAGCATTATTGTTCTGATTTCCTACACAAACAGCATCAAAGCAAGGCCCCAAGAGGCTGGCTGTGCTGAGGACCACACAACAACTTTAGAGTGCAGCGGACGGCGGTAACCGTCAACTTTGTCACCCTGAATTTCCTTCTGGTTTCCAGTGGGACCCCGGGCCCAGAGAACCCCACCTCCTTGGGCACAGCAGGCTGTTCAGGGAAGGGCCTGAGACCCCAGTCAGGCCGCTCAGAATCCTCCACTCACATTTGATGGAGTCCTCAAGAGACAGCAAAACACACACCTAGAGCAACTGAGCACCACCACCCTCCCCAGAAGAACGCCTGCCGGAGAACGAGGCCAGGTTACAAGAAATCCAGGCCTAGAAATGGGAAGATGAATTTCTGGGAACCATCATGGAGCACACAAATCCAGCCATGTCTGAAGCCCCTCCCACCGCTGGAATTTTCATGTGTGGGTGAGTCAATATCTTCTCATCTTAGTTAGGACAGAAAAAGTCTCTTACACCAACACAAAGAATAAGACCAAGGCCTCCTAATTGGTGGCAAGGGCACAGAAATCTCCTGAAAGACAGAAGAGAAAATCAAAGAAAAGCATAAGACAACCACAGACAGGTACTTTCACTCAACCAACGAATATCTGAATTCAACAAAGCACCACGCTAATTGGCTGGAAAGACAGCCCTGTCTTCAGGGAGCTTAATAGAACAGGACAGGTACAGACACTCTGGAAGGGCTGGGGGTGGCAGCAATAATAATACAGAACTAATCTGATGGAGAGTCAGGAAAGACTTTCTGAGAATGTCACATTTAAATTGAAACTGAAGGATGATCAAACGCAAACCCCATGAAGCAAAGTCTGGGCAGGTACAAGAGCACAGGTGAAACTCCATTGCTGAGACAGCAGTTTCATTACCAGAGACTCATGCATATTGGGGCATTTTTGTGTGTGGGAGCCATGGGGATTCTACACTTTCTTTTATAATTTGGATGTGAATATATATGAAAATCTTTCCCAAATAATCAGACAAGCATGCCAAGAAATATTTACAAGAACCTTTGTTGCAGCAACGTTTATAACAACAGAAACTTACGATAACTGCAATTTTCAAATAACAGAATATACCGATATGCCCTCACAATTGAAACATATTTTAAAAGACAGTGTAGACACACATTTATTGACTTGGAAAGATGTACATGTCTAGGAGAAATAAGCGGGTCTCAGAGACTATATATAGGATGATTTCATGTATTGAGTACAAAAGAGGAATTCAATAAATACTTACTGAATGAATGGCAAATAAATACCTCTGAACAGATAAACATCAAACAAAATGTTTGCTGTCATTATTTCTGGGTGATGGGATTATTGGTGATTTTAAATTGTTTTCTAGATCTGCTTATCTGAACTAATTTTTGGTACCGTGCACATGAATTACTTGCACAAAAAAGAGGAATGAAAAGAAATCTTTCCAAAGCAATCAATGACTCAATAAGGTCAGTTTTAAGATCGAGACGTATAATTAGGACATGGGACCTTAAAACAAAACAGGAAATAGTGTGTCTGGATAAGCATAATAGATAAGAAAACGTTCCTCCTCTAAACGTGGAAGAGAAATAAACCTTTTTTCAATGTCACAGCCAGAATTTGTTTAGCAGAAGTCCATGACATATTTCATATTTATTCAGCAATCTGTAACACAGCACATTAGTTAAATTGTCATAAAGGAAAACATTTATATTGATGCAAAAATGAAGTCAACAGGCTTGTGTTTGTATGGTACCAACAAAACCATTTTTAAAAAGTCTACATATGCCAAACATTTAAATATTTGGGCAAATCTGCAAACAAATGCCCTTTGGACCAACTTCTGGGGTGACTGATCGCACCCCCCATGTTTCTCCCAGATGTTTTAGCAGAATAGAGAATATGGCCTCAGACGACCAAGCCAGTGGCTGGGTAGGATCACAGCCAGTTACACTGTCACCATCACTAATAGTATGTGCTGGGCAAATAACACCACCCACTCTCTGATGTCCTTTTGAAACCAAACTGTAATCCTCCGCTTGTTCATATCATTGGGAAAATTCTGTTAACTTTGAAACTCTGGAGGTCCTGATAGAGGCAAAGCACTGCCTCTGATCCTGGCAGATTAGAAGAAAGCCGACCGCAGGTGTTATGAAGCTCCTGACAAATGGGGGGCTCTGGGCCCTGGGGACCCCTATAAATTGCAAGAACAGCTGCCTGCTCCTCCCTTGGAACAGCGTGGAAGTTCACAGGAGCCTGAAGATGTCAGGAGAGGCATACTGCAGGAGCGGGAAGTGAGATGAGCCCTGGAACACTAACCAAAAGGAAAAGGATGCCAGGGACATGGTACCCTGAAAAGACCAGGGTTGTAGCTTCTGGGAGCTGGCCAGCTCATAGCTGCTCCCTTAAAGAAGCATGGGACACTCATGGGGCAAACTCAAGGACTTGGGAAAGAAGAAGGACCATCACCCCACAGAATCATGCCCCCAACACTACTCGCCCTGTGCTGGAATCAGCTATTTACATGTGGCCGTTCTCCGCTGGAACAGGAGCTCCTAGGAAGGTTGTCCCCTATTAGGCCTGGCATCCTTGAGGCTGGCGCAGTATCTGACCAAGAGTCTTCAACTCAGTAACTATTGGCAGTTAAATGAGTAGATGAGTGCCTAAAATAAAAATTGCATCTCCCCCAAGGCTAGGTTCTGAGTCCGCACATGCTATGAAAATCATGGGTGGTCAGGCAGGTAGGGCTCTGCGTGTGTGTCCTGGTGAGCAGAGGGTGAAAGAAGGTCTAGGAGGCTGGTAAGATCATTTGAGGCAGCCTGAGGAAATGAGTCAGAAGCTGGATTAACAGGAAATCCCTTAAATTGCCCAGACAGTGTATAGAACCAGCCAGCATCCTTCTTCCACTATTGGACAAGGTCACTGGTTCTTCTATCAAGGCCAGAGGAAGTGGTTACCGGCTCACAGAGAGTTACCATGGTGCACAGCGTCACATATGCACACAGAAGTATGCAAACACAGGGAC
Organism: Orcinus orca; assembly: GCF_937001465.1. Taxonomy (NCBI): domain Eukaryota; kingdom Metazoa; phylum Chordata; class Mammalia; order Artiodactyla; family Delphinidae; genus Orcinus; species Orcinus orca. The sequence goes on from NC_064563.1 coordinate 29,005,094, forward strand.
ACATTTGGCATTGCAAGGTTCTCACATCATGGCGGGTACTTGGGAACCTAGGCCAGCCTGAGCCTCCTGCTGCCCCCAGGCCTGCTCACTCTGCAGCCCACCTGCTTGGAGTGGGATGGTGGAATCCCTAGCATTATTTCAACTGTTCTTTTTCTCTCCTTTTCAAAATTGCTGGAAGCACAAATAAATGAAGGAATTAAATTCATAGATGATGGGACTCAACTATACTCCTGTACGTGAATTACCATAAGCTCAAAAAGAAACAGGGATGAGATGGGATGAGATAGGATGGGGAGAAGAAAAATGCTCCACCTTAGAGGACAGCCCTGGCCAGCAGCCCCGATGGGTACCACTCATGCTGTGCTAACCACGCCAGCTGCCAGAACACCTGCCTCTCCTGCTCCCCTGTGTCCCGTTTCCACACCCATCTAATCAGGCCCTGGCCTGAGCATATACTCTTAATGATTCAGTCCCAAATGAGGCCTGCGTGCTCCTGGACACACCTATGTTTTTCTGCATGCTGTTTCTTCAGCAAGCCCGGCAGCTTGGGGAAGCCATCCAGCAAGATGAACGAGCCCCCACCCCATTCCATCTTATTTTCAGATTCCCTAGTGAGTGATAGACGAAGAGGGCTTCATGGTGGGCCAAGCAGGAATAAAAGGGCAGGAACGGGCATAGATGTATAGTTACATATCACTATCAGTGCCGTGCCGAGCTGTATTGGAGACAAAAGGAAAAATCAGTAACACTGATCTTATATCTATTTTAAATTTTGACATTTTTTTCGTCATGGATTTTTGCATTAATTTTGATTTTCTAAAATGTTGCATTAAAGTAATAGTTAGCTTTATTTCTGAGGTTTTGTGTGTGTGTGTGTGTGTGTGTGTGTGTGTGTGTGCAAGCCTCCTGAAATTTCACCCGAGATGGGTACTTCACTCATCCCAGCCTAGGCCTTACTGACAGAGCTACTATTTGTTATCAGTCATATACCAGGCACTGCACTTAAAAAGTATATATAAGGACTTCCCTGGTGGTGCAGTGGTTGAGAGTCTGCCTGCCGATGCAGGGGACACGGGTTCATGCCCCGGTCCGGGAAGATCCCACATGCCGCGGAGCGGCTGGGCCCGTGAGCCGTGGCCGCTGGGCCTGCGCGTCCGGAGCCTGTGCTCCGCAACGGGAGAGGATACAACAGAGAGAGGCCCACGTACCGCAAAAAAAAAAAAAAAAAAAAATTATATATAAGCCTCACAATACTCCTATCAGTACTTAGGAACATTCCCATTTGACAAATGGGGAAAATGAGACATGAAATGTTAACAGCATAGAAAGTGTCACACACCTGGGGAGAGGTAGTGAGGACATAAATTCAGAAGGCAATCAAGTGGACCATGCTTGATTAGAAAACATCAACCTACTGTGTATCTTATTGAGGGGAAAAATGGCATGGGGCAAGCATGGTGAGGCGCTCTACAGCCAGCCAGAGAGATTTAAATGGATCCCATGGTGCCTGCCGAAGTTCCAGAGACTTGGAGATGAACCACTTCCATGAACATTTCCATATGAACTAAGGAAAGGCTTCCCAGCTAAAAGATCCACATACTGAAGAAAGCCTTGTAGGTTTTTTAAAAACCAGGCTTTGAATTTTTCATAAGATTATTTTAGATTTGTGGGAGGAAGATTCTTATAAAATCTGTGGCCAAAAGTCTTTTTCTTGAAATTTAAATTTTTCAGAAAGAAGAAAACAAAATATCTCACAAGAAAAATGTCTAACTTGATTTAAAGCCATCGGTCAGCCTTCTTTATGTGCTCATGAATACCACGTTCTCATTAAGGCCCGGGGATCCATGGAAACCCCACTGAGAAATTGTGAAACTTCCACGGGGATTGAACTGGGAGCTGCCTCTCAAAGAATGTGGATGTTATATTGAATATCAATATATCAGCTCTGGCTCCTGAACCATCGTTTTGCTAATGTTAGCAGCAGCATGAATGAACTTAGATATCGCTAACTCTAGCCTAGTTCAAATATACAATATTGCTCCGACTAAGCCGTCAACCTCAGAAGCTGTGAGCTATCACCCTCCTGGTATGTGTGGGCTGGCATCGCTACAACTCTGTTTATCATTTCATTTCTTTTACCGTAGTTGTTTGCCAGCTACCTTGCCAGTTGGTGACGACATTAGCCAAAGTCCAAACGTGGGGAGACGGGGACACACATCCCAGGTCAAGGTCTACTTCTTCTCCCACTTCACTACACTCACTTTTCTCCCATCAGATTTTCTTCAGCACTTATCAGCGCCACACCATGTAGCACATAATTAAATATAGTCCCATCTTGTTAAGAATTGAGAAACTTGTGTCTCCTCAGTAGAATGTAGTGGTTCAACGGCAGGAGTTTTGTTTTACTGATTCACACAGCACGCAGAGTGGGTGGGATCAGCACATACTAGCTATACGTTAGAGGGTTTACTGGGGCCAAAAGGAGACATAAAGGAAGGTAGGTGGGGCTCTGTGTGCGAGTCCTGTTGGGCAGAGAGTGAAAGAAGGTCTAGGAGCCTGACACGACTATTTGAACAGCCAGAGGAAATATAGCCCGAGGCTGGATTAACACCAAAGACGGGGAGGGAGGCCAAGGTCACCACAGAGTGAGAACAGACAGGAAATACCGTGAACAGGGGAACCAATAATCACAACACAAACTGGGAGGATCTGGAGTGAGGAGGGGGACAAAAACCAGCTCACGCATGTGATTTAGGACCAAGACCGTGCCTGACATGAGGGTATTGGGGGTCACCTGATAGCCGAGGAATCAAGGGACACTGTCCTCCTTAGAGCTGCCCTGCCAAGAACTACTGCATCCCCAGGCCAATGTCTGCAGGGCTTAGCTCCTCTACCTCTGGGTTCCTGGGGCCACCTTCCCCAGTTGTGGTGATATCCAGGGCTGGCCACTAGTTACCATTCTCTCTTCCCTAGCCTTCTCCAATGGCCATAGGAGATGAGGGCTACCTGATGTAATGATACTCGTTGATGAATCATAAACTTTGGTTCCAATGCACCAATAGAAGGGGCACGTTATATGGCCATATTGTGGAGAACTGAACAACAGTGCCTGCTCCAGGATGGAGAAGAGTTTTAGATTTCAATACTTTTCTCAGCACCCAATAAAATCATGGGGCCCTCACAAATAAACCCACTGGGTCTTTCACGAACTGGCCAAAGGTCACAACCAAATTATTGCAAGAAGCCCTTCACACTCAATTTTACTTGTATTACTTGGAGGGGCTAGAAAACATCTCTTCCTGCCTAGAAATTTGTTTCTTTTTCCAATTCGGACATCTTCCTCAAGTCCTCACTCCTAGATGAAGAGCTTCATCATGCTAGTGAATTACTGGAAGGTCATGAAGGCAAGAAACTTGGTCCCTGAGAGGGCCCCAGCCTTAGAGAAAGTCTCTAAAGTACGGGCTCCCAAGTAATTCTAAAGGTTCACCCTTCCTGCTGCCTCTCTGAGTGGCTTGTAGTGCTGATTGCTAGCTGGGGTTTCCCTGTTGGGATCCAGATGGCCAGAGTTGGATTTACACTGACTCTCCCCACATCCCACCTCATCAATGTCGGCCCTCTCCTGGAGGGCTCTCCAGAGGGCACCTGTCATAAATGGAAATCAGGTCAGATTAGTCAACTGTCCATTAAGAAAGCTACCTTCCAACTGATTGACTATCTCTCTTTTTGTGTTTAATTATGTGAATAAACAAGAGCACTGCATATTAATGGAGGTGCTTGTTTAATTATTTGGTGTAAGAGAAACTGCAGCTTCATCTTTACAATGAGGAAAACTGCCTGAACTATGGAAACTTCAAAGAGGCACTGAGCACTGACTGGTGTGTAATATATAAATGTATGTGTTTTATTGGATCATACTTTTCTCACCTTATCTACCTAACAGAAAGAAAGGGGAGTCCTCCCTGGCAAAAAACAATATTAGAGCTTCTATAGTTTTCTGTATTCAATGACCAGCATACAATAAAAAATTACAGGACATATGAAGAGGCAAGGAAATTTGACCAATAATCAAGGAAAGAAAGATCACAGAAACAGACCCATGTACTATCCCATTATTTGAGTTGGCAGATAAGGAGTTTAAAATAATTGTGATTGGGTTTCCCTGGTGGCGCAGTGGTTGAGAGTCCGCCTGCTGATGCAGGGGACACGGGTTCGTGCCCCGGTCCGGGAAGATCCCGCATGCTGCGGAGCGGCTGGGCCCGTGAGCCATGGCCGCTGAGCCTGCACATCCAGAGCCTGTGCTCCGCAACAGGAGAGGCCACAGCAGTGAGAGGTCCGCGTACCGAAAAAAATAATAATAATAATTGTGATTAACCTGTTGAAAATAGAAGAAAAAATGAACAAAATGAATGAAAAAATGAAGAATTGCAACAGAAATTTGAATGTGTAAGAAAGAATTTAAAAAGGTATTTTAGAACTGAAATATGCAATGTATCAAATTAAGAATTCATCAGGTATATTCAATAGCAAACTGGACAGAGCAGAAGACAAGATAAGTAGATAGCCACACTAATGTACAGAGAGATAAAAGAATAGGGGAAAAAAAGAGAAAAGAGTACAAGAGATATGTAGGAAACACATAACTGTAATTAAAGTTGTAATATGTTTTGACTTTGGACAGACCTGGGTTGAACCTCCCCCTCCTTTGAGGTTACTTACTGGGTCACTTACTGGATGAGTGAATGGTGTGCTTGGTCAGGGACTTAACTCCTTTGAGTTTCAGTTTCTGCAGGTACAAAACGGGAACAAATAAGCCAACACTGTACCTCTTTTTAAAGTAAGGCAGGAGGATATTTTGAAGTATTTATCTGTGTGCTTCTCCTAACCTTCTCTGTCCCCAAATCAAGACACATGCCAACAAGCAGAACTCTGGAATAAAGGCCTTAATACAGAACTCCAAGGCTCACAAGCCCTTGGTCAATGTGGAAGATGGAAAGAGAAGGATATAGACTCATGGAGTGGCTTCTCCTATCTCTCAGGCACAATGATAGAGCACAGGATGGGAAAAGTGAAGAAAGGAGAGATAATGTAGGTCAGGGAAGAGAAAGATGAGAAACCCAGGCGGCTCCACCAGAGCAAGCGCCATCCCTTCCCAGGACCCAGAGATCCCATGAGAACAGCTCAGCTCTTAGAGATGCTTTGCATTGCCATTATCCAGTGATGACCACTGAGATGGGACAATCTATAGACTCCAGTAGGAACAATGCTCATCTGGGCCCTGGTGCTCTGCTAAGTCTTTTTTTTTTTTTTTTGCAGAGATTTTTTTTCTAGTTTTATTGAGATATAATTGACATACAGCACTGTGTAAGTTTAAGGTAGAGAGCATGATTTACATACATCATGAAATGATTACCACAATAAGTTTGGTGAACATCCAATACACAGATATTATTTTAAAGAAATAATAAGATGTATATAAAAGAGTAAAATCCCCATTCCTTCACCCTCCTACAGTCCCCTCCCTCCCCAGACATAATCGCTATTAAGTGTGAATTCTTCTTATCTTTATCTATATATCCTAACATGTAGTTTTTTTTTTTTTACATCTTTATTAGAGTATTATTGCTTTACAATGGTGTGTTAGTTTCTGCTTTATAACAAAGTGAATCAGTTATACATATACATATGTTCCCATATCTCTTCCCTCTTGCATCTCCCTCCCACCCTCCCTATCCCACCCCTCAGGCGATCACAAAGCACTGAGTTGATCTCCCTGTGCTATGCGGCTGCTTCCCACTAGCTATCTACCTTACGTTTGGTAGTGTATATACGTCCATGCCACTCTCTCGCTTTGTCTGCCAAGTCTTTTATCTGACCCTCTCCATTTGGTCAACCCCTGTTTTATGGACTGAGACATAGATAAAATGAGGCAATAATTCCAATATTTGGTAACATTATTTGCAATTGTATTAATTAACGATCATTATGACTTACTACATATTATTTCATTTATAGCTAGCATTGAATGAATGCACACTATGTGCCAGGCACTTGTCTTAACATTTTACGTGTATATTAATTTCATTAATTCACTTATAATTAATTCTTTATATTTATTTATCACAACAACCTTCTAAGGTAAGGACTAACGAAATCTCTTCCTCAAGGTCACCCAGCTAATGAGGTTGTCAACTCTTACCTACTACCCGAGGGATGGATACTATCTGGTGATAGCATGTTAGGAACCTTTTACACTTGGGCTGGCTGAACCCAAACAGCAACATCTGGGGCTCAGCCCCTCATCTGCCATGCAGTTCGGTGGTTAACCATCGCTACCCCCGCAGCACTGCCGTGAAGTGTAAAGGAGATAATTCTATAAAGTGCCCATCAGAGCGATCAGCACATTGTCAGCACTCACTAGACATGCTGTCTCTTACCTTTCATTTGTGTGATAACAAAGAGCTCAGCAAAAAGGGAAGGCCTGGAATTTTTAAAGTTCCGTACATATAATTCGCACAGAAAATGATAGTTACAAACATCTACTTTTCTTGTTGTGCTTCTTCCTGTATTTAATGGAAGTGAAGCAAATAACAAATATGTCTGTCTCCGATTTGGTTTAGGGCTGTCAGCTACAGCATCAGACCTTACCAGGGTATATCAGAAACACCACCTTAGTAGGTCTCATCCCTGTCAGGCACATCTGAGATGCACTTCAGGCTTCCAGAACAGGTGCCCTTCTCTGACTGAGCAGATAACCACACAGGCCCCACTCAAGGCTCACATTCCTCCTTAAAGAGCTGCACATACAGAGGGAAGTAAGTCAGAAAGAGAAAGACAAATACCGTATGCTAACACATATATATGGAATCTAAGAAAAAAAATGTCATGAAGAACCTAGGGGTAAGACAGGAATAAAGACACAGACCTACTAGAGAATGGACTTGAGGATATGGGGAGGGGGAAGGGTAAGCTGGGACAAAGTGAGAGAGTGGCATGGACATATATACACTGCCAAACGTAAAATAGATAGCTAGTGGGAAGCAGCCGCATAGCACAGGGAGATCAGCTGGGTGCTTTGTGATCGCCTGGAGGGGTGGGATAGGGCAGGTGGGAGGGAGGGAGACACAAGAGGGAAGAGATATGGGAACATATGTATATGTATAACTGATAAACTTTGTTATAAAGCAGAAGCTAACACATCATTGTAAAGCAATTATACTCCAATAAAGATGTAAAAAAAAAAAAACAAAAAAGAGCTGCACAGGTGGAAGAACGGCCCTGGGGCCTGAGGCAGGCAGGTATGGGATGCAGATTTATTCCCCATCCCCAGGTTCCCCAGGAGTCAGGATCAGAAAACTTCAGGGCATCTCGGGCCATCACTGCAGAGACTGCCCCAAGTGGCTGATGCCTAGAGACATCTCCTCTCCAAAGGGCAGGCACAGCGGCATGTGTGCCCCAGGCAGGGCAGGCCATGGGGACAGGCAAACATAATGGGGCCATTGGAGGCTTCAGAACAAAAAAAATCACAAGGGGGCTTCCCTGGTGGCGCAGTGGTTGAGAGTCCGCCTGCCGATGCAGGGGATGCGGGTTCGTGCCCCGGTCTGGGAAGATCCCACATGCCGCGGAGCGGCTGGGCCCGTGAGCCATGGCCGCTGAGCCTGCGCGTCCAGAGCCTGTGCTCCACAACGGGAGAGGCCACAGCAGTGAGAGGCCCGCGTACCGCAAAAAAAAAAAAAAAATCACAAAGTCCAAGGAGAAGAGGAAAGCCAAGGCTGAGGCTCCTGGTCTTCCCATCAGAGGTAATTTCATTTTAAACTAGGCCTCAAGGTTTCCAGAAATCTATTTAGATCTTATGTAGCCTCTACGTGTGATTAGAATATAAGTCAGAACATCAGTTGAGGAAATGGGGTTGTCAGCTTCTGAGACCACTCTGGTCCAGGGCAGGGCAGGGTCAGGCAGGCGGCCTGATGGGAAGGGGGACGGCCAGTTCCTGAAGCTTAAGGGGGACGGTCAATGTCCTGGTCTGGCCGCGGTCCATCCTGCACCAAGTGCCACACACCGAACTGCGCACCTTACAGAACCTTCCCAGAGCCCTGTGTTACGGACACTACTATCCCCAGTTTCCGTAAAGGAAACTGACACTAGGAGACATGAGGTCCCTGCTCCAGGCCTCCTAGTTGGTAGGTGCAGGGATGCAGAGCCAGGTCTGCATGATTCGTAAGCTCAGGGAGCCTCATTTCCCAGCAGCACGCTCTGTTCTGATTACTGAGGTGTCGCCCTGGGCCAGACACAGCACCAGACACTCTACAAACATGGTTTCATCTAAATTCTCACAATCCCCCTGGGAGCAGGAAAGAAAACGTTTTAACCAGATGCCTATGAATGCTTTTTCTAACATAAGACCATACAAACCTCTAACTGGCAAGAAGAAAGAAGGGGGCACTATTATCTAAACACGTGCACTATTATCTAAACACGTGCACTATTATCTAAACACGTAATTCCAGGGTCCTAAGAAAACTATCATCTCCAGGCCTCTCCCTCATGGAGAGATATACCACATTCATGGAAAGGGTGTTTTCATCATTAGGGAGATGTCAGTGTTCTCCAAAATGGCCTATAAATTTGATGCAACTCCGTTCAAAAACAACACCAAGCTTTTTCAAGGGATTTGACAAACGGATTCTAAATGTATATTGAAGAGAAATAGACAAGGCACAGCCTGCACTGCTTCTGCAGAAGAAAACAGTGAAGGAACTTACCAGATACGAAGACTACACAGACTAAACATAGAGATGTGATCATTAAGACAGAAGAGTGTTGGTACAGGACTAGAAAAATGACCAATAAACCAGAGATCCCAGGAAGAGATTTTCACATACGTGGAATTTTAACATCTGAAAGAAACAGCATGATCATCACAGGGGGAAGGAAGTGGTAATTCAATCCACGGAGCTGGAAAATGTGGTTCTCTGTGTGTAAAAATTGAAACTGGCTCTGTAACTCATCATTCACAAAAATCAACTCCCTGTGTGTGTGTGTTTGTGTGTGTGTGTTTAGCTATCTTTCTGTCTTTGGAACAGGAAACGATTTCCTAAACAAGATTAAGAAAGTTCTACCAATCAAAGAAAAGATTGATACATTTGATTTCAACAAAATGAAAAACTTTTACTCATCAAAAGATGACTCAAAGAAAGAAAAAGGGCAAGCTACAACCGGAAGACGATATCTGTGGAACAGACAGACCAACAAAGGATTAGTATCAACACTCTAAAAAGCACCTACAAAGAGATAAGAAAAACACAAACAACTAATAGGAAAATTAGCAACAGACATTACCAGGCATTTTCACAGAAGCAAAAACACTTATAGCCAATAACATATGAAGAAATGCTAAGCCTTGGTAGCAGTCAAGAAATTGGAAATCAAGATCACAAGATTTTATTGTACATCCATTCAACTGCAAAAAGAAGAATGCTGACAATATTCAGTGCTGGAGAAAATTCAGTTTAATGTGGCTATTCTACACAGTGCCAGTAGGGATATAAAATGATACAAGTATTTTGAAAAGCAATCTGGCATCATTTTGCAAATTTGGCCAGTCACCCGTCCAAAGGCCCATCAGCAGCAGAATGGACAAATAAAGGGTATATATTTCACACTGAAATATTAAACAGATACACTTGAAGAGTAACATCTTCAAGTTGGCTGGACAAAAAAAGTCCCAGAAGACAATATCCAGTAAGACACTTTTTTTATAAAGTTTGAGTAAAACCAAACAATTTGGGTTTAGGTATCATGTGTGATTTTAAAAACTTTAAAAAAAATAAACAAGGGAGTAATAAACTCGACCTTCAGAATCATGGTCACCTCTCTGGAGTAAGGGAGGCATGTAGCTGGGGTGGGGGAAGAGCACATGGGTAGGTGTAAGTTATTGGTAATATACAATTCTTGGTTTGAGTTGTGAGTTCATAGTGTTTGCTATATTTTTAATAAATAAAAGAGGGCCACTGATAATACTGTGTCATGAAAAGAACTATGATTAATCCAATTCTGTATACCTAAGGTCCAATTTTAAAAATCGGGGATACGGGTGTAATGGAATATTGGCGATTGCCAAACACTGTCATCTATAAAAAGTACCTATATATCACCCACACTGCTGTAGCCAGAAGTTTTCCATCCCCCCTTTACACCTTAGCACAGATAGCAGGTATGACTACTTTTCCTTGTCATGCCCATGACAGACATCGGTAATGGATCTGCTAAGACGTCAAGCTCCTTCACACAGCTCTCCCCATACTCACTTGGGATGAAGCATGTGGAAAAGTGGCTGAGTTCTGTACAAAGAAGCCCAATCAGGATGTCAGAACCGCAGACAATTCAGAGAAGAAGAATTCAAGGGATCACAGGCGAGAGAGAGGAGAAAAGTCAGCTTATGGAGCGAGATGCAAAGTCCATAAAACTACCATGTGGCTCCCTGGTTGACAAAGCCCTAGGCACAAGCCCCTGCCTACTTGGTTCCCAAGAGGAAGGGAAAATCAGAATGGACAACAGCATATTTAACTTGACACATAGGAAATATGCTATTCTGTGAGGTGTGGAGGCTGGAAATGAAAATCAGTTTCCCAAAGAAATACCTCCGTTCATGGGTGACTGGGTCATTTGGGGTCCCAGAGGAAAAATTGGATGTTCAGAGCTCAGGAAAGAAATGTGATTCCTCTGATGCATCCTTGAATGCTCACTGCAAGCAGGACCTCGGCCTGGACAGACAGATGCCAAGGAAGACCCAGGGGCACGGCTGATATCACCAACTTTCAACTCTCCAAAGCCCCTCAAAGTCAGAGCCACAGCTCAGAACAGGCACCCAGCAAATGTCAGAGAGACAAAGGTCAAGACACCAGTAATGCATGGTGTTCTTTATGTTCAAAGGCAGTCTTTTGAGCCTGAGACCTGAGTCATTTAGGAAGGACATCAGGATTCTAAAGAAGGAAAGAAGGGGAAGAAATCATAAGGAGAGGACCATCTCTCTCTTGTAAACTCCCTAGTGGCAACAGAAACATCTCATAATTCTTATAACACCTTCACTTCCTAGCAGAGTATGGGGCAGAGTATATTCTCACTAAATGCTGTTGATTGCCTAATCAATTTCTCCCATCCAAAAGTCTCAAGTAAGCAACAAGAAATATGCAGGAAGGATGCACCTGGAGTTAATATCATATAAGCATTGAATAGGAGCGGAGGCCGGGGGACAGGGTGGTTAGCAAGGGGGAAGCAAAGGGAACCAGCCCTCTCAAGGGCACTGCACATTCTGGAAGGTGTGCTTAAAGTCCAGGATCTCAACACAGGCATAATAATATGAGACCTCACAAAAGGTGAGGTCACAAGAAATTTAAGACCTCACAAAAAAATTGTCTCCATGTAGGAATAATAAAGACAGAATGCCAGATGTGTGACTCAGAGCAATAGAGTAAGCATGAGATCAGAAATTAGGAGATCTAAAGTGAGACATCACATCTCAGTTTCCTCATCTGTCAAATAGTACGACACCTACCAAAGTGCTGTAAGGATCAGATAATATGGATGTGAAAGTATGATATGGAACATTATAGAAACACAAGGAAAGGTCACAGGCAGTTTCTAAGCCAGCTCAAAGATAGGGCTGGGTAAAGGCAAGTTGAAATTTCTGGGAGGCAAATGCACTTCAGTGTAGGAAGACACAGTGCCTAAACCTAAGACCTGCACGGTTTCAGGCATAGCACAAAAGTGCTGGGTCTGCCTGTGAGTGAGCTTTGTTCTTCACCCCTGACACTAGCAGGTATGAAGGGTAGATAGGCCATCATCCCTGGGGACTGAGCCAGGCTAAGCCAGCACTCCACTGGCAGACCTTTCTGAAATCCCGGTGAAGATTTCACCACAGGTGTCCTGGGTTGCCCAGGAAGCCCCCAGCAAGCAGCCCGTGGGGACCAGTCCTGCTGCTACAGATTCCCAGTACCAGTCACACGTCTCTTTGTGCAGCGGCCTGCATTTATCATTCACTTGTCACACACTTTTGTCAATTTCTCCCAAGCTCACTAGGTCAGTATTTTTATCCCCATTTGACAGATGAGAAAACTAAGACTCAAATTGGCTCAAAATCATATAACTGGTTTGTTGCAAAGTCAGGATTTAAACCAAGATATGCTTGTTCACAAAGTGTACAATTTTGTCCACCGTTTGGGGAATCTGTGTTAATAAATCAATCAGTGTGAATACATGAACACACAGGGAGGTGCAGGCACAGTATATGAGTTTCTTTTTGGGGGGTGGGAGAAGTGGGGACATACTCTTTGGGCAAAAGGCCCTCCAGGAGAGGGCGTGTTGGGGGTTAAGCTGAGGTTTTGGTGCCCCTTTGCTCATTATCCACAGACCCAGGATTAGCTGGGCGCTGGCATCACTCACCCCTCTTCGTCCTTGCAGGTCAGGAGAGAAGCGGCAGTAATGGGAAGCAAAGGGCCCTCCGGGGCCCCCCACTGCAGAGGTCTGTGGTACAGGCTGAGTTGGGACAGAAGCCACATGGACCTAGAACCACATGGATCTGAATCTTGGAACCAGTGTGTTCCAGAACCTCTGCAGGTAGAAACAAAAAGAGGAAGAGAGACCCCCAGGCCCAAAAGAAGGGTTTGGCTTAAATTACCCAAAAGAGGTATTCTTGGAAAAGGAGGAAAGACCAGGCTGGATCTTTCTATGGGAGCAAAAGAGAGAAAGAAGGCCCATGCCCAAACCTTTCACCAGTGGTTGCTGCCAGCCACACACACACACCAGGAACTGTCACCCAAATAAGATCTCAGGCGCTGGCCAATTAGCCCTCCTCCCTTATAGGGGAATTAAAGATGGGCTTGGGAAGAGAGGCAGGACTATAAGAAGAGAACATGAAACTATTAACTCCCTGTTCATCCCATTAGGATGCAAGAGAGAGGACCTCAAAGGGTACAAGAGCACCCTGAGACAGAGCGACGAGCAACGGGGCAAGTGGGAGAGGAGAAACAATGACTCTTCTACACCACATGTGGTCTTGAGCCCTGATAGATGCTAGTGTGCCCCTGAGTTTCCTCTCTCAGGTGCAGCTCATGTTGTTAGGGGCTACCACATGGACAGAACCTTGGAGAGTGAAGAAGAAAGCAGAGCTGAGAGATGGAGAAAGCCATGTCCTAATCACACTTCCTGAGCACCTGGATTCATCCATGCCTGAAGTCCACCATTAGGCTTTTCATTGTGTGAAACTATAAATCCTTTGTCTGTTTGTTTGAGCCAGTTTGAGTTAGGTTTTCTATTATTTGCTCCTGAAACAATTCTGGCTCGTATAAACGTCACCACTTCCCCAGGGACTTAACAGAGAATGGTACATAGTGGACATCCTATAGATAAGTTAAATCTAACAACTCTGTGGCAGCCTATTTAAATCCTGGCCTTCAAAAGTACAGCTGAACATCTCCCTGTGCCTTCTTGGGAAAAAGAAAATCACCCTGTTCTATTTTGACTTCTGATCTCATTGCGACATCACTGATTCCTTAGGAATTGCTATGGGGAGAAGCTTATTGTCTTCTAACTTTTGGAAGAGCTCTTCTAATTAAGGCAATATTAAACAGTAATAACTGTCTTATAATTTTATGGCAATGCCTATGATCACATAAATAAGCATTTTATATCCAATTAGCGTTTTATATTTATTCAATCCTAAAACAATCTAGCATTTTTATTAATCAAATAAAATAGCATTTAATAGATATGGTTGTTTTAGCTTCTGAAATTAGCCACATATGAAATAGCAGTACATCTAATTATGCAATATATTGCCCCAAAAGAACAATACAAGCTTGCCAGGATTTCCATCAACATGACACCCATATTTACCTAAACAAGCTAAAACCAACATTTTCCAAATTTCCATCATTTGCATAATACTCTCATGATTTCTGCTGTAGCCATGTGCCACCTGTCGTAGTATTTACTTAAAATATTTCTTTAAATAGACCCATATTGTTCATTTAAATAAGTTTATTTTAAAAAGGAAACTTTATATCATGAGTTTGATATGCTAGCTATGCTTTAAAGCAATATTAAAATAAAGACATAGCTATTAACATAAAAACAGTTTATCTCTATACCCAGTTAAAGCCATTCTGTGTGCCAACAATGGTCGTCAAGGTACATTTGGGGGAAATGTGAATAAACCATTCCAGTGAGACCTCCAAGGTCATCCTGTCTAGCACCTTCCTGAGCTTACCTGTGTCACACGGCATCTACCTGTTTGTCTCTAACGCATCCAGGTAGGGCCTCCACCTTGGACCTTCCTGTAGTGAGCCTTGTCCTCTTTATGAAGCATTTCATTACTTATTTATTGATAGACCAGGAACTTGGCAGTAAAAAGTTAGGATCATCTTTTACAAGGTGGGTGACCTCTTTGATTTTGCAGGACAATTTTAAGCGAAGGGTGCATTTCTGAAGATGCCAGACAATTTAAAATAGCCACATTTGCAGACCTACAGATAAATACGAAGTCAGGGGAATGAACCCTAGAAGCACATAAGTCTGTAAACACTCTTGCCTATTTTATTTTAAAGCTGCTTTTTATTTTCTCAGCATGGTCATAATATTCCACAGAGTGGTCACCCTTATGTTACCACGCAACATATTACGGCAGTGGCCTGGCCTCCTCCTGGTATATCAGACCCAAACCTATTGACATTCAGAAGCAATTTTCAGGACAAACAATGCTTCTTTTTTTTTTTTTTTTTTTTGCGGTACGCGGGCCTCTCACTGTTGTGGCCTCTCCCGCTGCGGAGCACAGGCTCCGGACGCGCAGGCTCAGCGGCCACGGTTCATGGACCCAGCCGCTCCGCGGCATGTGGGATCCTCCCAGACTGGGGCACGAACCTGTGTCCCCTGCATTGGCAGGCGAACTCCCAACCACTGCGCCTCCAGGGAAGCCCAAACAGTGCTTCTTAATAAACACATGCATGACATTTATACCCCTATAGGGTATAAAAAAAGAGGATTCCAATGATAATAACAGTGAATGTTAAAGTAACAGCACAATGGTTACCAAAAATGCCTCACAGCCTGCTAGCAACAAAAGGACCCCCAGGATATGGACGAAGAACGGGGTATTTCTGCTTACCAGTTCAAGGGTGAGTGCAGTTGTTACTTCAGCCATCTGGCTTGGAAATCATGTAATTTGTAAGGAAAAAAATATGGGCAAGCCAAACGATTTCCAAATTTGTACGTAACGTGACACTTTTAAACCTTTTATTGATATCACACTTTCAAATCTGCTAATTCCAATGCACATGGATTACACTGTTGCTGGCAGTGGAATCCTCCTTTTACGAGGGAGGAAATTGGGAAGAACCGTGGACTGCAGGGCGGGTGGGAAAAGCCTTGCCATGGTGCTTGCTCCGGGGAGAAGGAGCTTGCCCTTTGACGGCACCCCAGACGCAGTAAAGGCTCAGCGCACAGCTGCTGAATACGTGATCCCCGTTGATTCTCACACCCTCCGTTTCGGAGCTAAGAAATCAGAAAGCTCAGGGAGGTTCCGGGATGCACTCACCTGCGCAGGTTCTGAGAACTCCGGTCCCCGGAGACAGCAGCCTTTACTTCAGGCAGGGAGAAATGAGAGCAGACAGAGCAAAGGGAGACGCAGAGGGTGGACAGTGGGAGAGCTTTGTGACAGGACACATGGAGGCAAGGAGCACAAGCCTTGGGCAGAGGCATTCCGCAAGTGGAGAGCAGAAAACCATACAGGAGTGAAAACCCTCAGAAAGGCAGGGGAGAGGAAACCCGCAGCACCAGAGCATGGGAGAAAAGTGAGCAGAAGAGGAAGTGTGGGTCTACGGTGGGATGCGGAAAAGCAACCCTGCAGGGGAAAGGCGGGGCCCTTGGTGGCCGCAAAGGTGCCTCTGAGGCCCTCACCACGCCGCAGCCCAAGATGGGCAGAGGAGGAGGGGGCTGATAGGGGCTGCAACATCAGAGCTGAAACCCCAGAGAGGTCCTGGACCCAACATTTTCACCCGTGTGACATTGGCTGGCTATCGTTTTTGCCCTCAAAGGCCTCTGTGAGGAGGGACTGAATAACACAAGCCCAAGTGCTTCCCAAGTTGTAAAGCAGGTGAGAGGGCCTGTCCCAGGGTAGAGGGCTCTCCCTGCACCCGCTGAGGATGGAGTGTGGCTGGACTCCTTTCCATATTAGATGCATGAGATGGCACGTGGCTTTCACACTCTGTCCTTACACTTACCAAGGGTGACTAAGTAATCATCATGCAAATCCACCTGTGTTACAAGCCCCAGAGCCCAGATTTTTATTCATATAAAAATAGTGCAGTGCTTAAGAATCCGCCTGACAATGCAGGGGACACGGGTTCGAGCCCTGGTCTGGGAAGACCCCACATGCCGCGGAGCAACTAAGCCCATGCGCCACAACTACTGAGCCTGTGCTCTACAGCCCACGAGCCACAACTACTGAGCCCACGCGCCTAGAGCCCCTGCTCTGCAACAAGAGAAGCCACCGCAATGAGACGCCCGCGCACCGCAACAAAGACCCAACACAGTCAAAAATAATAAATAAATAAAAATAAATAAATTTATTTTTTAAAAAATCTCCAAATCCAGGCAGGCCCCCACCAACCAGCAGCAGACTTCCATTTACACAGGGATAATACTGAGCCCCCCAGTACTCAAGCCTCACCATGCTCTCTGATGACTGCTTGCAACTTTCTCTGCTCAGATATCCTCCCTGCACCTCGCCCCTACTACGGTATCACCTTGCCTCTCCAGGTAGCCAGCAGGAAGGCCAGGTTAACTGCCCCTGCCCTAGCGCTTCCACAGCTTAGTCTCCCCATGAACCACGAAATCCTTGGGGCAAGGACTACATCTTAATCACCCTTGTATCTCATGACCTAGCAGAGCAACCAGCACATAGTAGATGCTTAATAAACTTTTTTTGGAAGGTTTTTTAAAATGTTTTAATATTTTCTTTTCCATTGAAGTATAGTTGATTTACAGTGTTTCAGGTATACAACAAAGTGACTCAGTTATATATGTATTCAGTTATATATTTTTTTTCTTTCAGATTCTTTTCCATTCTAGGTTATTGCAAGATATTGAATATAGTTCCCTATGCCATACAGTAGGTTCTGTTGTTTACCTGTTTTATATATAGTAGTGTGCATCTGTGCTTAATAAACTTTTGAGAAGGGGAAACTGTCTACTGATGCCCCACAAATACTATGGAAAATGGACCAAGGAGTCACCATACTGAGGGTTCTTTTCATTATATTGCAACTTTGCTCTCAACACTGTACTTTAAGATTCCACCCAGCTGAAGCTTGCCCATCTTTGTGAAGACTAGCATGATTTGTTTTTCTTTTTTTGTTTCTTTGTTATTTGTTTTTAACTCATGACATTGAAAAGGAGAGTCTAATTGGGACCAATAAGATGAAGGGAATGTTTGACACGTCAACTCGTGGCTCTAAGTCAGCGCTTCCCTGAGAGGAAAACAGAGCAGGGAGGTAAGGGCAGGAGCTCTATCTTCTGGAGAGTCAAGTATTTTTAATAATCCAGTTAAAGCAACCTGAAAGTACAACTGCCTTTTCCTTCCACTTATACCATTTGAAAAGATCTTAAGCAATGGCCATGCCCAGGGCTGGGCCCTTAAAAACCGCTGGTGCTTTGACAGTGTGTATCAAGTTGTTCTTAAAGTGTTGATACCTCTTACTCAGAAATTAAAGCCATAGAAATGTACCCTAAGGAAAGAGCATGAGACATGGGCATAGACTTCCATTGAAAAATGGCATTATCTAATATCAGCCAACACTGGATGGCCAGTGGAACCACTAAAAACAGCCGACAAAGCTCATCATTCCCATATTTCAGCTCAACCCCCGTGTAATCCCACCTTTCTCACCATTCAGGGCTGCCCTCCAAGGGCTGCTCTGCCATTATGTCATTGGTTTGCAGCTTATGTCTTATAGATAGCTGAGGTATTACAGAAAAGGAAAAGCACTTCCTTAATACTATTTTTCTGCACGCCAGCAAACAGCACGGAGATGTCGTTGCTGGCGGTGGAATTTATCCACCTCGAGCGGTAGGTTTGCAGGTCTCCTGTCTCCAGCACTCTTTATCCACCTGGTGAGGCTTGTTGAGGCGCCAGGCACACATACACACACAAAACAAACTGCACACCTTGAGGGCAGCAGGCGAGTCACCAAACCCCTCTGAGTTCAGCCTCCGAGCTACAGGAGCTGGAATTAATTAAAGACGTGGCTTTTGATTTTGTCCTTGGAAACCTGCCTTGTGTGACAGCTGCAATTGTTCCTGAACTTGTACTGCACTAGTAGTCTACAATGTATACTTTAGTATTTACCTAAATACTTCACTCTTTTTTCTCAGATACAGAGAACGGGCCAGGTTCCAATTGAGCACGGGAAGGCTGGTGCTAGCCAGCTTCCAGCTCTTCTAGTTGTATTAACATTGTACAACTGGCACTTTTCTAAAGACATCTCGATGGGAATGCTGCTTTGGAGACCTAAAGCCTCCCTAAAGGCATCGAGCTAGACAATAGGCATGTATGGTCTATCCTGAAGTTAAGCAGTGTACATAAGAAAAACGGATGAGGACGATCAGATGTATCTCTTTGGGCAGATACCCAGCCCTCAAAGCAACTCTGTTTCTCCAACATCCCCACCGTCTTTCAAATATGGTCCAGTAACACCAGACCATAGCCAGCCCCTGAGTGTGCAACAGATGCTGCCTACAAACCCAGCTCTCTGGTGCTGTGTTCTGGTGCCAGAGCTGCGTTAATCCCGAGAGAATTACCTCTCCTTCCAGCCAGGCAAGAACGCATCAACACTGACCTACTGCTAAGGACAGAGCTGAGCGCGATCAAGCAGCACAGGGATGCACAAGTTCATAAAGAAAAGCAGGGTTGGGGAGAGCTGCCCAGAGCAACAGAGAAAGTTCAAGTTAGGCTCTGAACAGTCTGGGCTGCAAGGGAGGGTCAAGCAGAATCTTTGCTACTAGACTTGACAGAAAGCTATATGTGCTCCACAGACGGGGCATCAGGGTGGATGGAACAAACACCCTACCCATGGTATGCTGAACCCTGTGTCATGTGAAGGGGAGCAGGGACTGGGGGCTGCATACAGGAACACGGACAACGGAAGGTTAGACGCCCAGCTCTGCCACTTACACTGGGCAAGATGCGAGCCTCTATGGGCCCCATCACACTCCCTCAAAGGGCTGGGGTGAAAAGTAATGAGGTAACAGAGCATAATACCCAGGAACACAAAACCACGTAATAAAGACATGCTATTTTTAAGAATTACATAATGATGATTCACAACAAAAACCTCTATGCACGTGTGATAACTTACTTTAGAATTTTCAGTACATCCTGGAACATGCTCTATAAAAATTCAGTTCTATGTGCTTCCTCAATAATATC
Source organism: Orcinus orca (assembly GCF_937001465.1). Lineage (NCBI taxonomy): Eukaryota > Metazoa > Chordata > Mammalia > Artiodactyla > Delphinidae > Orcinus > Orcinus orca. The sequence goes on from NC_064563.1 coordinate 29,024,571, forward strand.
AGAGAGGAACACATGTCTGCTCTACCTCCCAGAGTTAGGATATGAGAGGAGAGATGTTGAGAAGTTGGAAGGGCTGAAGTGCTAGATGACACCAGGGTGATTCGTTCCTGTCCACTACACTGGACCACCAGGCTTGAGGTTGCATTGTCTAATGTGCTAACCACTAGCCACGTGTGGCTATCTTCATTTAAATTAATTACAATTAGATAAAGTTTAAAAATTCTATTCCTCGGTCTCACTTGTCACATTTCAAGTGTACATGTTGCTAGCAGCTGCCGTAGTGAATGGCACAGACGTAGAACATTCCCTTCATCACAGGAAGTCCTACTGGACGGTGGTGCAACCTGGATGACACAAACTGAAGCTCATGGCAACCAGGTCCTAAACACAGACCCCGACAAAGGAATCTCTGGGCAACCAAGATTCCACTGCCTTTTCCTCCTCAACTGTATCCCTAAGTCCCTATATTTAAATAAGCTATTTTTAGTGACAGCTATAGACATCTTTGGGAAGCTGATGAAAGTAATGGATTCTCTCTCCAGGAAAAACAATGCACATCTGAACACAAACACACACTCCTACACACACAATTTTGCAAACGATGTCAGAGTTTCAGGAGGTACACACCCATGGACCCCTGATTAGGAACCTCAATCTAGAGAACAACCCAGAAGGCCTGTTTATCAAATGGCTGACTGATATAAAGCTGGGAGGAATACCTAAGAGGTTTTACGAGAAATAAAGCTCAAAAACCTCTATTTCTGTTTCATACCACTTTATTTGGGGCGTTCCTTTCTTTGTCCTTATTTAGACCGAAATGATCAGCTCCGCAGGCTAAGCTCACTCAGTCTACTCCACTCCGCCCCTGTGAGCCTCATATGTCTCAGCTGAGTTTGGATTTTAGGCAGAATACAGTGGGCAACCACTGGAGAGTTTTAAGCAGCAATGTGACATGATCTTACTTGTCTTTAAAAAAATCTGTTGAGTGGACAATTGTCTGTGGATAATGATTGTTCAGAGAGTGTGGAAATCAGAAACAGGAGACCAGGTAACAGGTGATGTAGGCGAAGGTGGCAGACAGTAGTGACTTACACATGGTTGTGGCAGTGGAAATAGGGAGAATTGGGCAGACCTGGGACACATTTTGGACGCAGAGCTGATGGCATTGTTGCCAGTTTGGAATGTAATGGGTAAAGAAAAGTATTTTGGCTGGCAAGCGTGGGGTGCCAATATGAAAAGGAAAGGATTTGAGATTGGAGATGGAGAATAGGTGAACAAGACTTCTGTTGACTTTTGAGATATTCAACTAGGACCCCGACAGGAATATCAAGCAGAGAATTGGAAGCAGAGAATTCTGGGAAATTCTCTGGGGATTTGGGAATCCAGGGGAAACAGGAGCAGAGAAACTGACAAGATGTGTCTCTTTCTGTCTCTTTTGGTAGATGATGCTTTACTCTCTTGAAGCAGCATCTGTGATGATACTCCTTGTTTGTGACCACCTGAAGCCCCCATAGCCATGGGTCATCCAGGAGAATAGTTCCAGGGTAAGAACCTGGGCTCTTGGGTAAGCTCAGAACTTATGAGTCTCCTCAGTGGCCGTGCACTGGTACCTGCCACCCCTCATCTCCTCAGCTTCCCCAAACACGTTTCCCCACCAGGCCCCTCCTACACTCCCTGCTCAACTCCCATGACGAGCATTTTTGACCACACTGTGGTTATCAATAACCATCGCTTGGTTCACTAACGAGATGGATCAATTTATGGAATGACTCCAGTGGGTTTTACTTCTGGTTCTGAGAGAGAACCCAGAGAGGAAAAAAGGAATGTAATGAAGGGAGACCATGGGGGAGGTTGAATCAACTTACGAATGATTAAAAAATAATACTGCTTTATATATTCATTTTCAGAAGCAGTAGACTGCTGGGTTTTAATTTCATGTTATGACAAATATGCAAAGTTAATAACATGCTATTGATTGGGTGAGTTCCCCTTTAAAATGTGAAGCACTTTACACAAAAAAAGATACACAGTATCTTCTAAAAAATCTGGGAGTTGACTGTAAAATATATTAAAAATTACATACTAAATTATTACATCATTTAATACTATAGTGTAGCAAAAGAAAAGTGGCATTTTTATTCTCCAAGAAATTTCAATCACACGGGTATTTGAAGATTTAATAAAAATGAGCTCTACACATAAAATTCTATATTTTTAGAAATCCGAAGGATAACAGTCTTAGTAATATGCAGTAATTTCTCCTATCCCTCAAGTTCATAATATAATGGTATGTGGATTTTCTTGGCTGTAGGGTTAAAACAGGGGATTTCAAGGCCTTAGAATGAATATGTGAACCAAGTTATGACAGTGAATTAAGGAAAAAGCTCATTTCTCTCTTAGGAGTGCTTTCAGGCATATTTCTCCAGATGAGACCCACAGCTTAAAATCTCTTTCCTAATTAAGATTTTAATGTGGTTAGATTATATTAAACCAGATAAAAACCACCCCTCCCATCTTTTTTTCAGTCCATTCATTCTTTTTGTAAACCGATTTCCACATGAGTGGCTGCTTATGAAAGGTGAGTAACACACACATAATCAAGTTTCACTGATCAAAACATGCAGACAGAACATGCCATAACCAACCCCAAGTTCTTCCAGTAACATCAGGGGGAAAAATATCAGAGTAGGGGCAGATTTTTACATAGGAAAGAGCTCACCTCTGAGGTTTTTATTGGTTGCTTTTTTTTTTTTTAACATCTTTATTGGAGTACAATTACTTTACATTGTTGTGTTAGTTTGTGCTTTATAACAAAGTGAATCAGTTATACATGTACATATGTTCCCATATCTCTTCCCTCTTGCATAGCCCTCCCTCCCACCCTCCCTATCCCACCCCTCTAGGTGGTCACAAAGCACGGAGCTGATCTCCCTGTGCTATGTGGCTGCTTCCCACTAGCTATCTATTTTACATTTGGTAGTGTATATATGTCCATGCCACTCTCTCACTTTGTCCCAGCTTACCCTTCCCCCTCCCCGTGTCCTTAAGTCCATTCTCTACATCTGTGTCTTTATTCCTGTCCTGCCTCTAAGTTCTTCAGAACCATTTTTCTTTTTTTTAGGTTCCATATATAACACTCTTATAGGAAAACATAGGCAGGACACTCTATGACATAAATCACAGCAAGATCCTTTTGGATCCACCTCCTAGAGAAATGGAAATAAACACAAAAATAAACAAATGGGACCTCTTGGTTGCTTTTGTTTCTGAAGTGTTTGTGATGGTTTAGAGTATTGTTTATTATGGAACCCATAGAAATACATATTTTTCTTTGAACCAATATCTGGAATCTGCCTAATATCAACATTAGTCAACTTATCTCAATAGTGTGTGGTTATGTCTAGTTCCTATTAATTTTTATAGAGTCCTTAATGCTTTTTGCTCTTGTACCCTTGTTGTCCACACATTTCTTCTTCACGGGATGCAGCAAAATCTGGTTTTCAACTTTAGCCGTGATGTAAATACACCACAGGAAGATTTTAGTACCAGTTCAGTGAAACTAGAGATGGGTGTCTACTCACAAGCAGGTTGGGTTCGGATCCCATCACCCAATGGTGGGGCGGGGCTGGCAAGTCTCTTTGCCATGGTGCACAGCTTTTTCTCTGATCTATGACAGCTTGTAAGATGCCAAATAAAGAAGCCCCTCCAACCATTGTTAAAAGACCTCCTAGCATTTCTAACTATAAACAATTATCTTTCAGCAGAAGTTAAGCCTCTACAGAAGCGTTCAATACCAAGAGTATTACATTCGCTTAAGGAACCGATGAAAGTTTTATAACTAAAAAAAAAAAATTTAAGATATTTTAATATTACTGTGATACACTGTCATTCAAAAGTATAAACATATTAAAAATGAATACCAAAAGACCTCCCTAAAGTGTAACTGGAGCATGCAATAAGTTCCTTTGTCCCCTCATAATCTAAAAATAAATTGAAATAATAATAACCCCAAAATATGAAAACTCAACTAGAGACAAACACAAAAAGAGACGAGAAATTAGTAGCATATTTAGTTTGTTGATGAACACCTAATTTGGTCGGGAAAAGCTGCCCACAGTGCATTTGGCTTCTCCTTAGTAGAAAATAAATTATTATTGGCTAAATTAGCAAGTTCCTCATCACTCAGGTCTATTCTTCTTTGTTCTGCTAATAGAGAGAAGGAGATACACAAATCATGGCAACTCTCCCACCAGCCATCTTTGAATACTGAAGACAGATATTGACCAGCAAGAGACGGAGGGGGCCGGGGCACGGCAGCCTTGGAAACAGACAGAATTACCTTCTCCACTGTGAGTCCCAGCCTGGAAACCTACTTTTTCACCTGCTTACCTTGCAGCATGAGCCCAAGGGAGACATGGGCTCTCAGGGCCATTATGTGGTCCAAAGTCATCGTAGATAACTGGGAAGAATAAAGACTCTCTGAAAAGGCAACCATCTTCCTTCACAAAGCAGCCAAATGTCTTTATACAACTAATTGAAATTGATTTAACAAATGCAGGACACAATTTGGAAGCCTCAACTCGTTTTTTGTTCCTTTGATTTAGTCTGCCTAGCCTGTCTCACCATTTAATTCTAATAATTAGATATAGCCAGAAAAGTAAGCTGGTAGGAATAGTCAGTGACCATTAATTAATATCTGGTATTCCGTTCGTTGAAGAAGAAAGTCCAATTTATGGAAACTTAACATAGCCACCTTGAAGCTTAGGCAATGATAAAAGTTACATGGTAAGGGGTGAGACTATACTTTCAAAGGACACTAATACCCACATAGATGTATGCTCTTTTGCATGGGTCACTCTTGCCCCTGCAAAGAGGTTAATTCCATCCATATCCCTACTTCCTAGAACAGAGCTAGGAATACAGCAGACGCTCAAAAATATTTGTTAAATATCACTACATTTTCACAAAGAGGCCAATCTGGGAGTGAGGGCTACATCACTCCAACGCACACAGCCAAATCGTCTCAAAAAGTCCGTTGAGAGAATGACATTTTCCAGAAAGCTTGAGAGAAAAGAGATGATGTCACTGAGATACATCAGTAAGACTCCAATCTGTGCAGGTGACCCGTAGACAGAGATCCCTTTGATCTGCCCAGTGAAACACACACATGAAGGTTTCTCGAGGGCAGCGTATTCTGGGCTCCATTCTCTGCCCCACCCTCCATAATACCACACACCATTCATTCCAGACATCCAGGTGGCAGTTACACGAGGAAACTAAGAAAGCAGTACGCTACGTCCACAACTGCTGCTGGAAGTCAGTATGCGCCACTCCCCGTGGTCACATAACTCTCTGTGAGCGTGACAGATCGAATGCAGGGCACAAGTCCAATGCCTCTATATCCTATAGTCCCTGGAAGTGTTCTGATCACAGTGGGTGCAAAACTCGTTCACTGGGATAGTCAACAAATATCTACCTAGTGCCTACTGTGTGCTGGCACTGTTCCAGGGCTGTGGATATATCAGGGAACCAAGATGACAAATGCTCTCATGGAGATTACAGTCAAAGAGGAAGATAAATAAATACATGTATAATATAGAGCAGAAATGGCAAGTGCTATGAAAAATTATAATGCAGGAGAAGGCGAGAGACCATGATGTGGAGAAGGGTTGCCATTTTACACATGATAGTCATGGAAAGCCTATCTGATGAGCTGACATGGAAGCAGAGACCTATCTGAAATGAAGGCATGTGAATATCTCGGGGAAGAGTCCAGCCGAGAACTGCAAGTGCAAAGGCCCTGAGGCAGGAGCAAGTTTGAAGCGGTCAGGAACCTTAAGAAGGGTAGTGTGGCTGAAGCAGAGTGAGCTGGGGACAGAGTGACGGGCAATGAAGTAGACAGACGGGCAGGTCATGCAGAACCTTGCTAATCATCGTGAGGACTTTAGATTCCACTCTGGGCGCCCCTGGAAGGCATCTGAGTTTTAAGATTTCCTTTTTTCAGACTGTAGGTCCAAGGTGGGAGCAGGGAAACGTCTACTGCAGTAACCCAGGGGAGGGATGATGATGGCCTGGACCAGGGTGGTGACTGGACAGGTAGAGAAATGTATGGGTCATGGGTGCATTTTCAAAGCAGAACTCACAGGATTTTGCGATGGATGGGATACGGAATGAGAGAAACAGACAAGAGACAAAGATGACTAAAAGATGGCCTGGACAAGTGGGTAAGCGGAAATGCCATTGGATGGCACGATGCTGATGATGATCTAGTAGAATGAAGAGCTCATCTCGGTTCTCCAAAGTTAAAAATTGTCCTCACAAAACCGAGCAAGCAACCCACATAGGGTTGTCTGTAGGAACCTGGTCTTCAGCTACCTGCATGATGAGAAAGCATTGAACCTGTTATTTTAAGTTCTATGAACAAGGAAATGTAAATGACAAATGACAACAGAATTGCCCACATTTGCCCCGCACACCCTTAGAGAACAAGTGACAAATCTCAAGGGCTCTGCGGTGTTGGGCAGTGGGCAGTGGTCACTGCTAATGCGGCCCTCACAGAGGAGGCAAGGAGCCCTGGCGGTCACCACAGACTGGCCTGGAGCCCTGGCCATTGATCGTGGATCACAGCCCACTGCTGGACAGGCCTCAGAAGTCAGGGGACCAAGCTGCACAGCCTGCTGCCTCCGAAGCGGGTGTCCACATCCTGGGGCATGGGCAGGGGGACCCACTAGGTATTATATATCCATTTTTTAACATTTTCTTTTTAAAAAATGTGTGATTACTTTTTATCAAAGTCCTACATACACAGAGTTAAGAATCAACCTGTTCTGCAGGGCTTGCTACAACACAGCGGCTATCCCGAATCTCCCCTCTGCCCCATTTCCCACTTCCCAGAAGCAACTGCTGTTAACTACGTTAGCTGCTTCTTTCGTTATTTACCTCCATATCTCTAAATAAACGTGTTTATGTTGCTTCCTCATTTATCACCTCTAGGCATCATCTTTCCACTTCGGAAGAAGAGGATTTAGTTCTTGTTCTCTCTCCACTCCATGCAACTAAATATGGACACACACACACACACTCGCATAAACACAACATACACACACGCATGTGCACACACACATATATACGCATACACATATGCACGTACACACACATGTGTGTGCACACACCACCCCCAATCTTCCCAACGGAGATGGCTATGTTGCAGTCTGGTTAGCCCTATATTCAGGGCTTACACAATTATGATTAAGTAAATGCCATTCCCACCTAGATCATACAGATGCCTCACTTTCCCTTATCTGTACAACATTTTGTAATAACTATCGTGATTTCTGTCTTTCTTCTTTCTACGCACTTTCTCTAAGTTACCGAGCAGAATCTAAACCTGTAAACTTTAAATGTGTAAGCTCACTCTCTCTGACTCTGTGCCTCCTGCACTCGATATCGTGGAGATTTCATTGAGAAAGGAGATAGCAGCCCAAGAACAACATTTCAAAAACAAATTCGTAAGTATCCCCTGAAAAAAGAGCTTTCCCCAGGAGCGTGGGAAAGGCCTGGCTTAGCACCCAGCAACAGCGGGTGTTGGGTTTCGTTGGATTCAAGTTTTTGGAACAATTGAATGGATGAGCTCAGAGGGTCCCTTGCTTTTCTCTGCTTCCTCACTCTGTTGAGACAAAATGTCCCTTTCGGTCCTCCCTCAACTTTGCACTGGCCCTTCCTCTGGTGTTTGAACTTAGCACAGTGTTCTCCAGAAAGTGACGCTGCTTCTGTGTGAGGGTCTTCCTCAGAACCAGCCCCTCCCACTGTCAAAACGACAACTATCCGTGCCCCTGCCCCCCACGTCACCACATGTCACGGAAGCAGGCCAGCAAGGGAAACATTCGGAACACGCTGAGCAGCGAACATGGGGAAATAACCTTGATTCCAAAGCTATACCTTTCTCAGCAGGTGAAGAATAAAAAATAATGCGATTGACCCCTTCCCTGGCCAGGACACAGAAGCAACAGCAGGTCTGTTCTGTGCCAGGCAGTGGCTTTCCTACAATGCCCAGGCTGCCTGGTCGGGGGCCTGGCTCTCAGCCTCCAGGCCAAACAGACCTGGTAAAAAGTCAGCACAAGGGAAGGAGGGTCCCCGAAAGGCTGCAAAGCCTGTGAATTAGAATGATGCCCGTGGAGCCTGGTAATCCTGATATGAGGGTGCTTAATCTAGCAGGTGCCTTGGAGATTCACAGGTGAGGAAAAAAGGCACAGGGATAAAAAGCCAGACCAGTTGACACTGTTTATGGCTAACACCATCATTGTGCTCAAGGCCAACGTGGGATTCTGGAAGGAACAAGAGAAGAGAGGACAGACGGTGAGTCTCAGGTCTTGTAGTGTCTGGGGCCCAAGGATGCTCGGCGAGACTGTCTCCACGCTTGGGGTTCTCTCCGCACTGGGGAGCTGGCTTTCTCGGTGGTCCCCTCCTCCTTTGGTCCCTCTCCCATCCCTGTCCAAACCTCCAGTGCGCTTGCCCGCGGGGCTCTGAAGCACTGCCCAGCCCTTTGTTTAAGGAAACGCGGTGGGGATAAGAGATAAGTTAAGGCTGCAGGAAGACGGGAGAAAACAGCAGGCATCAAACCAACTCCCATCCTCACCTACAAATCATGGGTTAGAGCTGCAGGGCCGGTCCTGGAGGGCTGGAGGTTTTGTCCTTTCTCTCCCACAGGTTCCTATTTGCAAGTGGCTGCTGGTCCTCTCCAGGCTGGGGCCCAGGTGGTAAGTGGCTGAAGCAGGAAGAGGAGGCAGGTGGAGGAGGCGGGCCCTTCATTACTGGAGGTCTCCAAAGGAGCAGACTGCATATTTGAATTCTAGGGATTACGTCTGCTGGGGAGAGTGGTAAGTCTCCAAATCGCCGACGCACATGCGGGCACACGTATATCACATCAATAGACACAGCCGTACGCTCACACCCCCGCAGTCATCAACCCTCAGCATATTCAGCTCCCTTCTACTATAGATGTGGAAGAAGCGGCCTGGCAAGGTGAGGCGACTTGTCCATGGCAGGCTGCATGCTGGACCAGGACACAGAACCACCATCCTTTCTCCCGCCCCAGCCATCTGCCTGCTGGGTGAATCCGTCACAGGCCTGCTGGTTGGCACACGGGGGCAGGTTTGGGCAGAAAAGGCAGGGACTTAGGCTCAGACAGACTCCATTCGACTCCTGGCTCTATCACCATTGGCTGAGTGGCCTTGGACAAGTTGTTGACGCCCCCACCCCCAAGCCTCAGTTTCCCTCATCTATGCACTGAGGAGAGTATTACTTGCTCCCTGCACGGTTTCAAGGATCCTGTGAGATTCCACGTGTACAGCACCTGGCCCAGCGCCCCGAGCACGGCAGCTGTGCCCTTAAGTGGCAGCTGTTAGTAATTCTCACCTTAGTATTCAGATCTGTGGCAAATTTAGATGGCTTGGCCCATCCTGGCCGAGCCTTAAACTCTGAGTGGTCTCAGGGTAGCAGAACAGGCTCTTCCCAGGGTTTCCAGGCTGGTCTGCCAGCTCTGACTGCTCTGCAGAAGACAGTCTGGGATCAATTCTGAAACTCAATGATGTACACAGAGGGGTCATGGTACTTGGATGAGTTGTATTCCTCAGCCTTTTGATTTGAACTCGCTCCATGGCTCCATAGAAAAGTCAGCTTAATGCTACCCCAAGCTTCAGTCTCTGCACCCTAACAGTCGCCTCCTAACTGGGTCATGAGGATTATGTGCGGTCAGGTGTCCAAAGCCCTCAGCAACTGCCTGACACCCTGTAGGAGCTTCTGGTTGTGGCGGCACTTGTGCTGTTGCAATGACCATGGCCATGATTCAGCCGGGGAGCAGGGACTGCACATGTGATGCAGGGCCTTCTGATTCACTGAGGATGCACCGCCTGCAGAAAAGTGATGGGGGAATGGTCCATTCATCCACGCACTCACTGTACAAGCACTCACAGAGTCCCACTCTGTGTCAGTCTGGCCTGGATGCAGGGACCCACACATGACCAGGAGCCAGTCCCTGGTCTTCATGACCTTGTGTATTGAGAAGCCTGAAGCTCTGCACTCCTATCACTGCTTGTCTAAGGGTCAGACATCACAGGTCCTTTCTTAGAACCAAGATTTCCTGAATCTCACTTTGCAATGTCTCCATCAGTCCCTTAGTCCTGATTCAGATGAATGGCCTCTACTCAGGGTACCATTCCATATTTGCAGTTAATACTGGGAATAATAGTACCACTCTCTGGTTCATGAACACTTAACAAGCACCCACTCTGTGCTCTCCAGAGCCAGTGGGCCCTTGACAGCTGCGGTTTCTGCCCTGAGGGAGCGCACGGTCAAGCACAGCCCTCCCGTTCCATATTCCAGCACCTGCCTCCCTCTGCCTAGCAGACTTCCCGAGCCCCACCCCCGGCTCCTGCACCTCCCGCTCTTGAGGCCTTGCCTGTGCCCACACCCCCCGCCCCCTCCTCGCTCACAGCGAGCACCGAATAAGGGTGGGTTCCTTTTCCCACCAGTTATCCAACATCTCACCCGTATATAAAACTCTGCAGGAATCCTTTCTCTTTTTCAAGGTAGACTAAAAGAACAGTTGATTTCTAACAATAAAGACAGATGTGCAGACAAAATTCCTAGCAAAAAATACCAGATGGCCATTTCTGGTTTTTTTATTGATTCATCCAGTCATTCATTCATCCAGTTATTCATTCAATAAACACTACTGAGACCTAACTGAGGGCCAAGGCAGAAGAAAGCAGTGGTTCTACAATCCTCACATTCTGCCCTGGACTGAGGCAGTGGGGTCACCTCTGGCATCGCCCTCAAATTCCCCATCATGCACCCCCTGCACTGTGGGAACTGTCGTGGTGTAATGGATGTTACTGACCACAGTTTACTGAGACCTGGCAATGGGCAGTGCTTTCTGCTAAGGGCTTTCATTGATAATCTGGAATCTTCAGAAACCTTTGAGTAACTGGGATTACCCTCATTTTACTGAGGAGAATGCTAGGCTCTGAGAAGGAGCTGGGCGGCGCTGTCAGCAAGCGATGGAGCTGACTGCAGCCCACTGTCAGTATCCACAGCCTGTGCTCTTCCTTTTCCGCTAGACTTAAAACTTACAGGGAATTCAGATCCTCAGAGAGTAGTCACTTCGTTACTTCCTTCTTCATGCAGCTCCTGCCTGCAACGTGGGGGAAGAGCAGAAGACTGAAATGTTTTTAGGGGGCCTGAAAGAAGAATAAATGAGGACCTTCCAATATCCCTCAGGACCCCATTAAGCCCTTTCCTCCAGGAAGCCTCTGCAGACACAGAGTCTCTCTGACCCGCTTCAGCACCTAAGGTCAGGGATTCAGAGGCTATCAGAGGCTGTACTGGCCGAGGGTGACACTGGAGCCCAGTGGGTCTCGATGGCTGATGTCATACACAGGCAGGAAGCACAGCTGGGGCTGGGATCTATGTCTCCTGTCCTCCTGGCTCCAGTGCCTGCTGACGGAGGAGGGGCAGTACCGCCCAGGCCACTAACTGTGGGCCTGGTCTGCACTCCGCAGCTATGGGTGAGCTCAGAACCCAGAGCACCTGCCCAGCTCACCTAGATGGAGACCTCTTACCCTGCTCAACAAGTCCTTCACTGGGCAGACTCTTCCCTTCCTTCAAGTCTGGCTGAGGCCTCACCTCCTCCAGGAAGCCTGCACTGCTCTCCATCCTACACTTCTCCCCAAGAGACAGTCATCTCTCCACAGCCAGCGACTGAAGCTCCTTCCTCTACATGTCCCAGGCCCCAGCCCAGGGCCTGGGACAGAGGCGCACTTAATAAATGATTGCTGAATCAATTTTGTTGAATACACCAGAAATGATACAGTAGTCTCAGACTCAAATAGCTATTTCATTATCTGGTGAGGAATTAAAAGATGCCAATTCGTCTTTAAAATAATTGACTGCTCTTTTATGAGGCCTCTCGTCTCATTTTTCTCCAGCCCTGCAGAGCACTGAGGCTTCTCGGCACCCCTCCTAATCAGAGGTATATTTATTCTATAAGCGTTTCATTTACTGGCACTGAGATTCCAAATCTTCAGTGGTCACTGCTTTTCTCTGGCTTCAGGAAGGACTACATATAGCTATTCGGTCCCGAGAAGAGCACATGAATGCCAAGAAGAAAGCCTGATAATTCTTATCCATAATCTTCCCCTTGACTGATGTCCTCAAGGCAAAAATTCGCCATTAAAAGCAGCATTGACTACCCAGGGTTTTACAGAGACCACGGGCCCTCCATAATGTTGTGCAAAGCATCAGACACAGGGCAAGGGGCAGGTGTACAACGGATCCTGCCATCGTCCTTTTAGCTTTTCTGGAAGCCGAATCTCATCATTATGCTTAAGAGCTATTTCTAAAATGAGCATCCTCTCCCGGCCACTGACCCGTCATGACTTGGTAAAGAGAGAGGCCACAATTCCCCTTGGAAACAACAGCATGAGCACCAGTCAACTCCTGCCAAATGGGATTGCAGGAGGCAGCCTCAGGGCAGGGGTGGGGTACAAACATTGCAGTTGCCTCTGACAGGGGCAGAGGGAGGGCCCTCGAGGCCAAGTGCAGCTGCGTTCAGGATGAGCCTCGCAAGGCAGTTCACAGGCCACTGGCGACAAGTGTTGTCATGAAAATGGTCACCAGGGGTTACTGACACATCACACTGCTGTCACAAAGCACATACTGTTCTTATGTTTCATACCTTACAACTGGGCTTTGAGCACCTACCCTGTTCAGGCCAGGGTGTGAGGTGCTGCGGAGGCTACAACGTTGAATCATCATTGTAACGACCTCCATTTACTGGCACATAAGGAGAGCACCCTGCACCAGAGGCTTTACGCACGCCATAGCTTGCAGTGCCAGGAACTCTGGGCAAGAGGTGTTTTGTTGTGTTTTTTATAAATTTATTTATTTTACTTATATTTATTTTTGGCTGCGTTGGGTCTTTGCTGCTGCACGCGGGCTTCTCATTGCGGTGGCTTCTCTAGGTGTGCGGGCTTCAGTAGTTGTGGCGTGCTGGCTCAGTAGTTGGGGCGCACGGGCTCAGTTGCTCCACGGCATGTGGGATCTTCCCAGACCAGGGCTCGAACCCGTGACCCCTGCATTGGCAGGGGGATTCTTAACCACTGCGCCACCAGGAAAGCCCAAGAGGTGCTTTATCTGAGAGAAGGTTCTAACCTATCTGCTGAGGCAGGTTTAATCAGTGACTCTCAAACTGTGCTGCTCATCAGAATCATCTGAGGGCCTTTTAGTATTCTGATGCCCAGGCCACGGCCCAGCCCAAATTACTGGACAATGTCTGAGAGTGGGGTGCAGACCTCCTTTTTTGGAAGCCCTGCAGGTGACTCCAGCAATGGTCTAGTGACCGACTGAGGTTCCCACGGCTGGCTGTAGGAGGACAGGGTGACTTGGACTCAAATAGGTCTGACTCCGAAGCTGGGGTCCCATCCTAGGTCCCTGCCTTCAGGTTGCTCACAGACTCTAAAAGGGGAACTAGGCCAGTCTACAATGTTGCAGGAGAAAGTCAGTCAATGCCACGATGTGGGTGCTAAGGGTTAGAGTTCAAGGGAGGAGAGATCCTTGAATTGGGGGCAAGTGGGTGAGGATTTATTTGGGAAAGTCTCCTTTGGAAGGGGCCTAGAGGCACAGATCCATAGTGTGGTAATGGAAGACGGTACAGGTGGACTGTAGGTTATGTATGACGCAGGGAAGGAGGGGAGCAGAGCACGCAGGACACACGTAAAGACAATGACTCAGTTAGGTTGGAGCTTAGAGGCCTAAGAGAGTAGGCAGAGGCAGGGCAGAAAGACAGGTGGCTGCAGGGAGGACCTGATGACGTATGTGGTTGGCAAAAGGAAGCCCCTGAAGATTCTCCAGTGGCAATGGAGACGCTCTTAGAAGAGTCATCTGGCTGTGGCACAGGGGAGACACTCAAGGTCTACCACGGAACAAGAAAATGATTGAGAGATCAGGTGGGTTGGGATGGAGTTCAACTAGGAAGAGGATGCAGCCTCCCCAAGAATTCATAGCTGACCCGGGCTAGGGCAGTGAGACTGAAAGGAGTAAGAGCCATCTGAGGGCAGAACGGACAAGACTTGGCAGTGACTGACAACCCAGGAAGCCTTGCTTTTGGTAGCAGCCCTGACACTTACTAGTTAGATGACCTTGGGCAAGTCACTTAACCCTCCTTGCCTTGATGAACGGGAATAATCAAACCCTCTCTGCCCATCTCAAAGGCAGGCTGTGAGTCTCCCATAAGACAATGCATATGAACATGTTTGGAGAATGAAAAAGCATTATATACAAAGCCCTACACAATTTCATGATGGCCGTAATACTCTGCATGTTCTCCTCACTTTTCCAACCTCTTAAACTTGAAGGCTATGCTACCAAATGAGAAAAAAAATGCGAATAATGATCTCTTTTATAGCTCAAAGTTATGAACAAATAAAAAGAGTTTATGTCTTTTGCTGCTGCTAGAGAACAGACTTACCAACATGAATTTGAGTTAAAATGTCAATAATTTTTCATTGGAGTTTCTTAAAATATATTTAATTTCTTTTTACATCTTCCCCTTATTTTATGCAGCAATATATTCGACATATTGAGTTTCTGGAATACTTCAGATCCAAACTAAACAGAACACAGAGCCATAAAAAAGTTACAGTCTGTCTTTCGCTTAAGAAAAAGAAAAAAGAAATCTCTCAGAAGACGGCGGTCACGAGGGTCATAATGTTTATGCCAAGAGTCCTCAATCAGTTATACTTCTTGAAATTTTGGTAACATCCTACAAGGACTGAAGAAGAGGACAAGTTTGAAGGTTAATCCTCTATTATCCCCAGAATTCCATTAACGAGTGTTCCACAGTTCCAAGGGACCCAGTGCTTGCAACTGTGAATTTCTAGTTAACTCTGACCTCCAGTTTCCTTTGTGGCCTCTAGTTAATTCTTCAGTCCCCATGGCCTACAATGTGAGTACTGAATTCTCCAAAGACTTCACATGTTCAAGAAGGCATAAAATGCCATCCAAGTGGAGAGTCCCATTCGGGTTTCTCAACCTATTCTAAACCAAATAACCAATCCTTAAGTATTTGGATTATACCAAATATTTAATCATGTTTGTTGCTATACAGATACATGTGCGCGCACACACACACATATATATACACAGATATATGTCTATATGTGTGCTATATATATATAACACGCACATATACACACATCCTTATTTTATCTTCACAACAAACTAGAATTACTGTTGCCCACTTTGCAGAAGAAGAGGTTATATAACTTGCCAAGGGTCACACAGCATGGATCTCGTGTTACAAAATATTTCAGCAGACCCAACACCCTGCATTCACTCTCCCATTTCCAGAGAACCTTAATGTGAGACCATGGGACCTAAGAGGTGTGAATCATCCCATGTGGTTCTCTTCACTCCAAGAGAACCAGAAGGACCACTTGGCAAACTGACCACCTGACAAATAGGTAGTATCTGCAAGCATGTTATTATGTGTAAATATTAGTGAGATGTGTAAAAAAACACATAAAAAATAAAATAAATAAAGTTATTTGCCATAACTTCAAAATATCCAAGAGACATTCAGAGTATTTTATTCCTGGGAAAATGAGAGTTCTCATTGTTAGGCAAAGAATAAATTGGCAACCACTTTTAAATAACAAAACAGCTTTTCCTAAAGCAGGAGGGAAGATGAAAAGCATCCACAGTTTTGGAAACAAAATTATACAAAGAGGGCTTCCCTGGTGGCGCAGTGGTTGAGAGTCCGCCTGCCGATGCAGGGGACACGGGTTCGTGCCCCGGTCCGGGAAGATCCCACATGCCGCGGAGCGGCTGGGCCCGAGAGCCATGGCTGCTGAGCCTGCGCGTCCGGAGCCTGTGCTCCACAACGGGAGAGGTCACAACAGTGAGAGGCCCGTGTACCGCAAAAAAAAAAAAAAAAAAAAAAATTATACAAAGAAAGCACAGTTAGGCTCCCAGAGAATGCATGGGGTTTTGTCCTGTAGCCACCTTGAGTCCCATATGCCAAATCCCCTCGGCTTGCTCCTGAAGGACAAACGTGGGTGGCAGCCATGATCATTCTCTGGTGGTCCTTCCTTGGATACCTGGGTGTTGCTGAGTGCAGATGGAAGGTGACAGTGGCCACTGCTGACAACAGATCTGACCTCCACGCCCAGGAGCTCAGGTAGAGGCATAACCTACTGAAAAATTAATCACATCCTAATGGATATGATTTAAAAGCTTCAAAAGACAAGGCCACCTTGCAGGTTTCTGTTGGGGCAGTCACAGAAGAAGGCAGAAGAATGGCAAGAGGCCTTCCATTCACAAGATCCCTCAAAAGTAGCTCTTATTCCTCTGCTCCCAAAATCCATCCCATTCATCTGTCATTCCTGTGGTTTCCGGCCAGTGCCTGACTCCTGCCACGATCAGGCCATTACCAAGGCCATTACCAGGGATGGTGGCAATTACAAGGCTGAAGCTTAAAGAGCTGCGGGCTTCCTCCGCCCTCAATGCATTTACACATGTCTGTGACCTTACACATTTTCCTCTCCTGATTTATACTCCAGTTTCCCAGTGGAGACGGCCTGGGAGCCTGGCTGCATGTTGGGGGCTGATCCCCTGCCTCACTCTTACTAGTCACCTTTCTCCTCAATCTCCCGCCTCTGGCAGGGCCCAAGCACAAACGGACCCAAAATAAGACTGAGCCACCAGCCTGACTCTGGGCACCTTCCCTTCACTCATTCAGTCCATCGACAGACACACATGTACCTTTGAGGACTGCAGTCACTGATCTCAACAATCCCAGGCTCCAGTGGGATTTTTTTTTATTTTATTTATTTATTTTTGGCTGTGTTAGGTCTTTGTTGCTGTGCATGGGCTTTCTCTAGTTGTGGCGAGCAGGGGCTACTCTTCGTTGCAGTGCACAGGCTGCTCATTGCTGTGGCTTTTCTTATTGCAGAGCACGGGCTCTAGGCTCGCGGGCATCAGTAGTTGTAGCACGCAGGCTCAGTAGTTGCGGCTCGTGGGCTCTAGAGTGCAGGCTCAGTAGTTGTGGCTCATGGGCTTAGTTGCTCCGCGGCATGTGGGATCTTCCCAGACCAGGGCTCGAACCCGTGTCCCCTGCATTGGCAGGTGGATTCTTAACCACTGCACCACCAGGGAAGTCCCTCTAGTGGGATTTAGATTAATGAATAAATAAACCATGAGAGTGCAGTGTGGTCTGTGCTCCAAGGGACAGCAGGGTTCTGTGCAAGCTCAGAGAGAAGGCTCCAGTCCCAACCTGCAGCAGCCTGGGAGGGCTTTCTGGAGCAGGTGAGGCCTGGCCTGGTGAGTCTGAAAAGACGAACAGGAATTATCAGGCAGTTTGAAGGGGGACAGAATGGCCATCCCCCAGAGGAAACAGCATCATCCAAGCAGGAGGTAAGAGCAGTCGTGGTGTATGTGTGGGAACGACAAACACGGGGTCCAGCGTTAGGCTGGGGCTAGGTCATTAAGGACCATAGATGCAGTCAGGGAGCTTTGACTCCATCCTCGATATGATCGGAGCAGCTGAAGGGATTCAAACAAACAGCGGCATACTGGGATCTGGGCTTGACGACAATGTTTCTGGCCGCAGGGAAGATGATGGGTTACAGATTGTGGGGAGACAGCAGAGCTATGGCCTGAGTAGGAGGCTACTGCTGTCGCCCCAGGCACGGCAGTGCTGAGAATGGAAGGCGGTGTCATCCTCACTCACTACCAAGACCTACTTGGATGGCAACACTGGCCTGCAGAGCCCAGATCTTCCCAGGTCATTTGGTCACAGTGAGTTGGAGCCCAGGGCACCCTTTCCACGGGCTGGTCCATTCTCCTGGTCCTGGCCCGAGCCCTTCCAGCACCTCCCTGCCCTCCGGGGACCAGTGCTGATGAAGCACCACCGCCTTCCAGAGGTAAACAGCACAACCCTAGCTCAGTGGGCCGACCGTCGAACCACCGTCCAACAGGTTGTCAGGGCAAGCTGATCTTGAAAGAGAGCAACGAGAGAAGGGCTCTGGTTTTAGAGATGGTGAGCGGAACAGCAGGCCGCAGAACACTGCGGGGCATCCTGGGGCTTCAGGGAGACATGGGAGGTCTCTGGAGGATGCAGGAGGCTGTGGGACGGGTCTGGGCCCCCTGCCAGGGGGCGGGCAGGTCCCCGAATGGAAGAAAGCTAGGCGCTGGTGCCTTACCTGGTTCTCAAGACGGCTGGGCCAGCTCTGAGAAAGGAATGTGTTTGCTTCCCTGTCTTGATACCGTAAACCAGAGCTGGCCACCCTGCCTCACATCTGGATGGAGCAGTGCCCTTTACCCGCCCTCCTTCCCCTTCAGCGCTCACCAGAGCAGAGGCCCCAAGACCATGACCAGAAGCCCACGCCCCAGGTGTGGAAGATGCCATTCCCACCCCACAAGAGAGAAGCAGATCAGCCTGGCTTCTGCCCAGAGCTGCACAGGACCCACGGCTCACTCATAAGTCCAAATGCCCCCTTCGTTCCCCTCTGCCTCTCTTCCGGGTCACGGCGAAGGTCATGAGAGGTACCACTACAGATACCAAGGCAGAGAGGTGGGTTCAGACAGTGCTGTTGTCAAAGGATCAATGACTGCATCTCTGGCAGAACCCCTGCCCACAACTAGACTTGGGCAAATGATAGAGCCTTTCGTTCATTCTTTTAAACAGCCTTTGAACAGAACTGCAGAAAAGCTTTTTCTTTACCAAGTGACACCGTGTAAACGTGCCAGGGACCCAGAGAAGGTGGCACTAAAACCTAAAGCACGCAAAATGATATCACTGCAGAAAAGTCTCAAAGTATAAAATATCAACCGTGGTGGTGTTGTCTGAAGCCTGCCATCAAGATGAATGGAGGTGCCTAGGAGACACATCAGATGGCATTCGTCAACTCGCGGTTCTGAAGGACAAAGCAGGTCATTCCCGACAGAAGAGAAGGGAGGCGGCAGCCACAGGCCAGACACATGTAGCTGGGAGATGGAATCGAACCTCCTGGAAAGAGCAGTTTATAACAAAGGCAAAATGCATTTCTTGTTTGCTTAAATAAAATGAAGAAAGAGAGAAGACAAAGCACCCCGGGAAAGGTTTGGGGTTGCACAGCCCGCAGGATTGGGGAAAAGACACAACAGTCTGCCCTTCGGTGCATAAGCCCGTGTCTCACTCCCTCTTCAGAAAGCATCCCGGCCCGGAAATGCAGACCCTCCCTCCAACTCCACAGCCTCCAGAGCCCCTTCTGGGTGGCTTGGCCCTACGTTGCCTGCTTAAGGGCAGCAGCCCCTTCTCTCTGAATGCTTCCTCCAGCTCATGCTTTGAGCCCAGGCTCAGGTGTCATCTCCACCCGAGCGTCCTCTGGCTCTCCATGGTGGGTTAGAACATGGGCTTGCAACATGTCCCATGCCTACCTTTCTCATCCTGCAATCATGCGCTTTCTCAGATGCAGTGGGCCCTTCCCCTGCCATGCAGAACACCTGCCCTGACCCCCGGCATGGCCCAGACTGGATTATTCGAGGATCGTTCTCCCCTTAGACCAGAAAACCCTTGAGAGCACTTCTGGCAGGGCTCTAGCCCTGAGACAGAGGACACTGTGAGGTGAGCTGAAGGAGGACGGTGACGCTAGGGCCACGGTTCCCAAAGTGCGTGCCGAGGCACGCCGGGAGAGCCACCGCAACCTCACAGAGATGCCCCTGGATGTTTTAGATTTTCCGAGGGACATACAGTGACATCTGCCAGGTGCCATGCAAACGACTAGCTCGAGGTAGCTCAGTTTCAACGTTAGAGGGCTGCCTTCCTTTCATGATGCCATCTTTGTGAGCCCTAGTTTTCAGGATTCTCATGATAAAAGGCAAGAACTGTAAAAATCAATGCGGAACAAGATATGCAGATGGCACTGTCCAGTGTGGTTCCACAGTCTGAGACACCATGTGGTGCCTTGTAGGCACTAAGTTGTTAGAGCATAAATAGTTATTAAATTTGGGGGACCAATCGATTTAATAAGCAGAACTCCTTTCGGCCTAGGGGCACTGTAAAAAAAATTCCTGTGGGCTTCCCTGGTGGCGCAGTGGTTGGGGGGTCCGCCTGCCAATGCAGGGGGCGCGGGTTCGTGCCCCGGTCCGGGAGGATCCCACATGCCGCGGAGCAGCTGGGCCCGTGAGCCATGGCCGCTGAGCCTGTGCGTCCGGAGCCTGTGCTCCGCAACAGGAGAGGCCACAACGGTGAGAGGCCCGCGTACCGCAAAAAAAACAATTCCTGAGACACAGGTAAAGGGTGCTGGGAGCTGAGAAAGTTGGGGAACCTCTGCCCTGGCAATGTCATCCAAGCTGACCTGCAGTGCTATTCACTCCAATAGCCGCTGAGCTGCTACTGTGTGCCAAGCATTGCGCTCAGCATGGGCCACCCAGACGGGCTTCTCAAGGGTGAGTCCAGCTCTGGCCCCAGCCCAAGACGTTGTCCAGGAAGAGCTCCTTGACGAGCTGTGCTGAGAGACGAACCCACCACAGTCATCATCCTTCTCATAGCCCAGAATGCAAAGCAGGAAGCAAAGGCCTTCTGGATCTGACTGCAGTTCCCAGAAAAAGAAACTAACACCAAACTGATGGTTCATGGAACTCAACAGAAGTCCTTGTCAGATGCATCAGAAACTTCTCTCTTTAAGGTCAATGTGGTGAGTGGCTCCGAGAAGGCTCAGAGAAGAACGAAGACAGACTAGCACGGAGACAAACTCTGTTCGTCTTCCTGACTCCTAAGTAACCCTAGAGATGCTGGGGTGCAAGGCCCCAAGACAGGCCATGTGAGAGCTGGCATCCTTGGGCTGCCACAGTGGGCAAAGGGGATGGTCCCAGCCAGCATCTCACTACATACTGTGCTCCTGGGAAGAAGAGTGGAAGAGGGGTTCCGGCCCTTCCAGCCACAGCAACCTCCTCTGCAGAGCACAGGGGTTCATGTTTGCAGGACCAGTCGACTAAGAGTGAGTGTCTCACACCACTGAGAGGACAAAAACGATCTCACCCTTTCTCTCGCCATTTCAAGGCCCATCCCCTCCAAGAGGTACGCACTCTGTCGACTCACTCCCACTAGCTGGGACCTTGGGCAGGTTTACCCAAATCTCAGAGTCTTGGTTACTCACCATAAAATGGAGATAATTCTAGCCCACGTTTGTTATGGGTGTTCAACATCATGATGTACGGAAAGTTTCTCAAACAGGAAACAGGGTTCCTCTCCTCTACTAAACTCTCTGAAGCACACAATCTAACATTAGGTTTTATCTTGTATTGCTTTCTCATATGCACCCTATGTTTCATGAAACCTTCTCTCGTTGCCCAAAGGAAATAGGTTTGATCACTTGGTCCTCTGACTACTGTTGACGCTTACTTTTCCCCTTATGTAAATTCATGCATTTATCTGTTCAACAATTATTTATTGAATATCTCTTCCAGCCAAGGACAGCAAGCAAGAAAGGCCAGTCTGCCTTCATGGAGCTCCCAGTCGGTCCCACAATGTGGTTGCTTCCACAGGCCCATACCTGCCACCTCCAACCACCACCCCCCCCCTTAATACTAGGAAGGGTATCGATTGTAGAAGAAGAAAAGAAGGTGATGCGATTGGCACAGGACTAGGTTATTTCATCACCAAGTATTATAAAGAGAAAGTTGAATCCAAGCAGGACATTCCAATCAAAGACCAGCAGGACATGAGTCTATTCTTCTGAGGAAAAGGGATGATGAGCAGAGACAGGGCTACAGACCGGAGTGAGAAGCAGGGGTTTAGAAACCACTCTGTGCACACAGGTCACCCCCCTTAGTTACTCTCTGCTGAACATGTGAAAGAGTGACAGGAAGGGGTCTCTGTCCTCCTCACTTCCACTCCTCCCTGACCTCAACTTTGATCAGGGAACCAGCACAAGGTTCAATAAGTCAATTAAGGGCTTCCCTGGTGGCGCAGTGGTTGAGAGTCCGCCTGCCCATGCAGGGAACGCGGGTTCATGCCCCGGTCCGGGAAGATCCCACGTGCCGCGGAGCGGCTGGGCCCGTGAGCCATGGCCGCTGAGCCTGCACGTCCGGAGCCTGTGCTCCGCAACAGGAGAGGCCACAACAGTGAGAGGCCCGCGTACCGCAAAAAAAAAAGCCAATTAAAATAATTTAATAATAATAACTATTATTATCATCATCATTATAATGCATCAATGTTTTGCCCTAAGAGGTAATTACTATTAACAAAAGATACCAGTTAAACATATAACTACCATATGACTCATCCATTCCATTCCTAGGTATTCACCCAAGAGAAAGTAAAGCGTATGTTCACAAATGACTGGTACCTGAATGTTCATAGCAGCTTTCTTGGGAAGCAGCCCAGATGTCCATCAGCTGAATGGATACACTAATGTTGGTTCACCCATACAATGGAACACTAGTCAGCAATAAAAAGGGATGAACTATTAATACATGCTACAACAGATGAATCTCAAACTAATTATGCTGAGTGAAAACAGCCAGACAAAAAGAAGAGTAGATTTTGTATAATTCCATTTATATAAAGTAGAAAATGCCAACTAAACGTAGAATGATAGGAAGCAGAGCAGCGGTTGTCTGTGGGATGGGAGTGAGGTGGGAAGGGGTAGCAGGGGAGAAGTATGGGGGGCATAAGGAAAATTTTGAAGGTGATGGATTTGTTCATTATCTTGGTTGTGAGGATGGCTTCATGGGTGCACATGTATGTCAAACTTATCAGGTTGTACACTTGAAACATGTGCAGTTTACTGCATATTAATTATACCTGTTAAAAAAAAATGATAATAGAGGCTAGAGAACTAAAGGGATATAAATAGGAAGATAAACCAATGGATCCCTCTTGGAAAGCAGTTTGGCAAAATGTATCAGGGACCTTATAATGTCCTTACCCTTGGATACTTCTTCTAGAACTGTATCCTAAGGACATAAAAAGAAATACAAAATTTTCACTACAGAATTATTTAAAATGAAAAAAGGAAATAGAAGCCACTAATATATCTGACAAAATGACTGCTCAGATAAATTATGGTACACTCACATATTGAAATATTATGTAGCCATTAAAGGCAATGTTTATGAGGAGTTTTTAGTAACCTGGAAAAATACTTATGTGATAATGATAAGTGAAAAAAGTAAGATATAAATTATATATATGGTATGAATTAAATTATGTAAAAATATGCATAGAAAAATCTAGAAATACCTTGAGGATTACCTCTGAGTGACGGGAAATACAGCAATTTTTAATCTTTTAATGCAAATTTTTAAATGTTGCTACTATTTTTTATGCTTTTTATTAATTTTCTATAAAAAGAATGTATTTTTTAATTATAAAATAAAATCATATTCAAGGAAACCCTCTAGTCTTTCCTGTTCCTTGAAAAAGCAAGCCTTGCTATAAGGATAAGAACCAGATTGCATTTCTCTAATCTTTGCATCTGTGAAAATGTAGATGTGTCTTTCCTGCAAATTGCCACTCTGTAACTTGAATCCGTGTTCCGTCCTCTACTTTTAGAAAACCTAGAGAACCAACCAAAGAACACCATATGCTGTCACCTAATTTTATTCTCTATTTTGTTGAAGCTCCACTTCTATCCACATTTTGAGTGTAAGCCCTTTGAAGGCAGAGGTGGGGTCTTCTCTTTCATTTATATCTCCCCTGTCCCTCCCACCCCACTGTGCCGTAACATGGAGGAAAGAGCTGAGAGGGCAGTGAGTCAGTCACACACACACACACACACACACACACACACACACACACACCATGATGACCGTAAACGAATAATAATGTCACATCATGTTCTTATGCAGGC
The DNA here is from genome assembly GCF_937001465.1 of Orcinus orca. Classification (NCBI taxonomy): domain Eukaryota; kingdom Metazoa; phylum Chordata; class Mammalia; order Artiodactyla; family Delphinidae; genus Orcinus; species Orcinus orca. Next base: position 29,048,462 of record NC_064563.1, read on the forward strand.
AGGGGATTTGGGGAAGAGAAATAATGGCCCCTCAATGTTTAATCTTGTGATTGTATCTTCGTAGCAGTCAGGGTCTAACCAGGAAAACAATGACTACTCTAGATACTTTAAAGAGAGGAAATTTAATGCAAAGAATCAATTACCCAAGTGACAGGGTCCAAGGAAGCTAAGCAGCAAATGGCAAGACAGGAAGCCATCACCACCAAATGCTGAAGGGATAGAGGAGGCAGGGTCACCAAAGCCCAGAAGGTGGAGCCGCAGGGCAGAACCTGGAATCTCGGCAGGGCAACAGCAGGCGCAGGAGATGTGTGGCAGCGGTGATTTCCGGGGACAAGAAGCAGAGGCAGAAACACTTTGACTTCTCCTTCCCCCACTCTCCAGTCTCCACCAGGGCCTCCCATGGGTTGTACCGAGGCAGAAGCAATTGGCAAATTGCTGGGGACCACAGTGCCCTCCCTTACAAAGCCCAGGAACGGGAGGGTAGGGACAGATCTGACAGCAAACAGGCAAAGGAATGACACAGTCATTGCCCACATTTCATTGTATCTATGGCACCATCCATTAAAAGACCCATCTTGATTTCAGAGATGTTAACATTTGAAAGCACAACCGTCATCCTAGAATTGATGAAACATGGTATACCTGTGCAGACGCGGCGGGATGGCCCAATGCTTCGAGGAGTATCTATTTTCCCAGACGTATTGGGTTTCCTTTGCGTGACACCGTTGTCTAATCCTGACTCTACAGGGGCACATTCTGATCCCTTAGAAGGAGCAGGGGGTTGCCAGGTGTGTTTCTCTGCAGGTTCCTAGTGGATCTCCCTTCCCGGGTGCTCCTTCCCCCAGCCCACCAGGTAGATCATAACTCCGAGTATATCAAGGCTTCAAGTTCATCATGTCAACCTGGGCAGAATTCAGATGTATTATTTTACCCACGGATGCCCCACCACATTCTACAACGGATTTCAGTCTTTTGTACTGAAATGCATATCGTGCCAAAGGAGAAAAGGAACGACTTAGGCAGAAGAAGAGGAAATATGAACAGCAGAAGGATAAAGCTAAGAAAGAAAGAGCACACATCACTCACTCCCAAACCTCCTGAACACGTGCTGGAGGTGGGGCACATACCCCACGTGGCCAATAAGCCCTCCCAAGAGTGGGTCAGCGACATCCTCAGTCCTCATCGACAGTCCCCACCCCCAGGCTCCTAGGAGACATCACTATGGAACAAGGGTTCCGGTGGCCATTACCCTGCCCAGACTGCAAATCAGGCGGGAGCAGGTATTTGCTCTGAGCAGCCTTCCGAGTGACAGCTGTCCCCAGACGCTCCCTGTGAAGGAGTGCAAACGGCCTGGGCGCCCCGGCTAAGCCCTATTTCCGAGCAGCCCCGGCTGCCTCTGCAGTCTGGATCAACAATCAGACACGAGGTCCCCCACTGGCAGGTGGGAGAAACAGTGGCTTTCTCACAGGCAGTGACTCAGCAGGAAAAAAGAATCAGAAAAACAAGGGAAAGTGCTTGCCTTTGAAGAGTTTGACACGTGGGCTCCCGTGGTGATCCTGAGACTGTGGGCCTGAGAACGTTTCCTGTGCTCGCCCAGCCCCCCTAGCTCAGGGTGGGGAGGCTCAACATTAGAAAGGGGGTCCCCGTTCTCCGCAGGCCTTCAGATGGCAGCCCATGGAAAACAGGCTGGTCTCGGCTTCTGCCCAACATGGCACGCACTCTCTGCTGACTTCGGCTCCTTCCCTGACATCGTCTGCCCTCTCCAGAACCCTCAGAGTCCCACACTCCAAAGCATTTCATTGAATCAACAAATCATCCATGCCTTTGCCCACTCACCCAGTCAAAAGTTTGTGAGTTACCAGGTACTGGGGAACAGGGATTGAATTAAGAGATGAGCCTTGCCCCTTACCAGGCCTCACTATCTGGCAGGCAAATCCAGCTTTTCATATTAAAAAAAAAAAAAAAAAGTAAGGCTCTATTTGAGGTATGCACAGGTTAGAGTCAGGACACAACTGCGGGAGGAGAAATGCAAAATGTCACAGAAAAGTCGCCCATGAAGAGAAAATCCCTCTCCATCTTGGGGATCTGGTATGGAGGTTGTGCCTAGGGAGGAGGTGAGGGCATCCTAGGTCCTTCAGGGGGAGGGAGTGGTCCTGCCTGGAGGGGGAAACACCTGGTTCCTTCCTTGTGCTCTAAGTGCCAGACCCAGGCTGGAGATGAGGCTGGAGAGCTGGGTGGCCCCAAAGCACAGAGGGCTCCCTGCTCAGAGCAGTCATCAACCCCCGCCCCCCTGCCGTCACCTCCACCAGCCCTGACTCTCCAGCCTACTTCAACGCCCGTGTTGCCCTCCTGCCCAGAATCATCTTTGAATATTTTAATCTGTCAGCTTGTTGGTTTCCCCATCAAAATGTAGATCTTCCTGTTTCTCTCCAATCAACAACATTCACCCAAGACTTCTCTGCTCCAAACAGCCTGCTCAACCAGGAAGAGGCGTTGAAGGTGCAGGGTCGGGGATGAAGCAGACCCAGCCTTGGTGAAATGAAGTTTAGGAAGAGCAATATTCCAGCCTGAGTAGTTCCTCAGGCAAAAGGACACTTACCAGCAAAAATAAATTATGGGATTTTTTTTTTTAATTAAGATCTTGAGCTTTTCAGGAAATCTTATTACTGGTGACTGACAATGGGCATTGTGCTCAGGTTTTTGTCATGTAAACCCCACATCTATCCAGCAGCCGTAACCTGTCAGAGCCATTCACATTCTTTGGAGGGTGCCTTTTCTGTTTGCTTCATGATTATTGCTTTTAACCTGAAAACGGGGGAAAAAAGAGAGCCTGTTCCGAATGGGACATCCCTTCAGTAGACCTTCTGTGTTTCAATTTCAAAATCAATACTTCAACAATAAACGAGAACAAAATTTCCTTTGGAGACTAGGCTATGAACAACTATGCCTTCCCTGCTCTCAATCTACCGGGACCCAGCTGGTGGGGCTCACAAGACAGAGAATCGCCAGGCTGGACCCATGGAGGTGATGGCGGCCTCTCGACCTAGCCCCGGTGCTATTTTCTGAGGGACTCCCAAGCACACAGGAGGAGAATGTAAGAGGAGAAGACACACTCTTGCCCTCAGTGAGTACAGAATGGAGTCAGGGAAAAGGATGAATGCACAATAAATAGAGAACAAAATATGGAAAGGTGTCACCAAATAGGAAGCTGCCTACCAGAGCGATAGTAAGAGCACAGACTCAGAAGTCACAGATCCGGCTTCAAGTCCCGACATCATCACTTATGGACTTACTAAGAGCACTCGGAGACTTCTTCAACTATAAAGTGGGGAAGTTATATGACCTACCGCACAGAGCCCCTGTGAGGGTGAGCTGACGGGTGTAAAGTCTCTAGAACAGGGGTAACTATGCTCAAGGTCTGACCATCTCCTCATCACCCCCTTCCCTCCAGCCTTTGGGTCGCACCTCCTACAGGGACCCATCTTCCCTCCAGAGGTCCCACTGTGCATGCTGCCCCCTCATAGCATGTGCTCCCTGCCTGCTACCCAGGAAATGAGTGTCCTCCCTCCTTTCTCTCTTGGGGCATGAGAGAGTAGAGACCACTCTGGCTAAGGCCAAGGTCAAGGACATAGTCAAAGAGGAAATGCAATCCATCATCCAGTGAGAGAAAGCCCTGAGGTGAGCAGGACCTGCTTCCAGATGACTTAGGAGAGGATGCAGCTGGGTCCACAAGAGGCGGTGCAGCTTCTACTCTGTGTCCTGGTAAGAAGCACGACTATCCTTCATGCAGGCAGGAAGCTGAATCATATGCAGCCTCTGGTCAGTAGCCCCAGCTGAGCCCAATCCTTGAGTCATCCAGGCCCAGGCACCAGACACGGGAGTGAAGAAACCTCCAGATGACCCCAACCAACTCCTGATCATTCAAGACCGCAGGCATCACGGAGCAGAGACAAGCCATCCTCCCCACCCCACCCCCATTTAAATTCCCAAGCCACAGGATCTATGAGCATAAATTGGGATTAACATACACACATTACTATATAGAAAATAGATAATCAACAAGGACCTACTGTATAGCACAGGGAACTCTACTCAATATTCTGTAATAATCTATATGGGAAAAGAATCTGAAAAAGAATGGAGATATATATATATATAAGATATATATAAGACATATATATATGTAACTGAGATATATATATATATATAACTGATTCACTTTACTGTATACCATTGTACAATATTGTAAATCAACTATACTCCAATAAAAAATATTTTTTAAAAACGTTGCTGCTTTACATGGATTAGTTGGGGAGTAGTTTGTTAGGTAGCTGTAGATAACCAGAATACCAGCCTCTGCTATGCCCAGTGGTTTACATCCTAGGCCTTACTTTAGCTTTCCAACAGCATCTTGAGGTAGGATTTCATATACCCATCGTAGAGCTGAGAAATCTAACTCTCAGAGAAGTGATGCAACTTTTCCAAGATCCCATGTCTTCTAAGTTGCCTAATCAGGACCCCTACACTGAATCAGCATTCACACACCATTCACACACCAGGCATCAGTCAGCCACCTAGAACTAAAAGAACTTTTTAAATAAATCAGGGGTTGTCCTCAGTACCTGAAATCACCTATTTACATATATTTTATATGCTGAGAATAGTCACCTCTGAAATAACGTCATTTGGCTGTCAGAAACATAAAAAATACCAAATCGCATCCACTTGAGCTGGGCCATGTGACTGAAGTTAAGCGGACGGACTAATTCCCGTCAACCCGCTCAACCGGCAGTGGCTCAGGGCACTAAGTCTCTCAGAGAAAGGGCCGAATTTGTATCAATCAGATTTTTTCACTGCCTTACCTGAAATGACAGAATGACCACAGTCATTCAGACTCATGGGCAAACCGGGGTGGGTGGAGGGGAGAGATTTTCTGTTCTGCCGGCTGTTCCACGTCAGTGAAGGAAGCCTTGCAGACAGAGTTAACCGCTTTGCAAATTCACTTATAGGCGCTCTGGGAAAATGCTGAAAATAGACACTCGAGAAATCTGGCTGCGATCAGAGGCACCAGATGTTGCCCCAGATGTGTGGATGATGTGTGCTGCAGGCATCAGCCTAATTCACCTCATTTCCCCTGGGGGGCTGGGCACCCACCCTAGCCCAGATCTTGGGGAAGGAGCTGGGGCAACCTTGCCCTCAAGGGGCCTTCAGAATCCTGGGCCCCAAGGAACAGCCGCCCATCCCCCCCAGGCCCAGGGAATTTGGGCCGCAGAGCCCTGCACAGAGCTCGCTACAGGGAGACCTCCTCACCCCGGGTGGGAGTGAAGGCCAGGCTAAGTGCCACACAGGAGCGCCCCAATTCAGTGAAGGGGGACACCAGTAAGGGGTAGCAGTCCTCCAAACGCCCCACGAGACCTCACAGCCGCCAAGTGAGTCTGACTAAATGTGCAATGGAATCCCAGCATTGAGATCCTGAAGTACCAGATTTACTATAGAGAGCGAAGTCCAGAGAGCACCCAAGTGCTCTCTATAAAATACCTTCTCTTGGGCTTCCCTGGTGGCGCAGTGGTTGAGAGTCCGCCTGCCAATGCAGGGGATACGGGTTCGTGCCCTGGTCCGGGAAGATCCCACATGCCGTGGAGCGGCTGGGCCCGTGAGCCATGGCTGCTAAGCCTGCGCGTCCGGAGCCTGTGCTCCGCAACGGGAGAGCCCACAGTACCGCAAAAAAAAAAAAAAAAAAAAAACCTTCTCTTGTTTGCGCCTCTATCTGTTTGGGTTCCTTCAGGCTCAGGCTCCACCTGAGACAAGGATTTGAGTGCAGGTGGTTTATCTGGAGGTGATCTCAGGAAAGACCAGTGGGGGAGGGGAGAAATGACTCAGGAACAAAGGGTGGAAACTGGGCAAGTGGAGCCCAGACCTCGTGGGAACCCCTGGAGGACCACGTGAAAGGCTGTGATGTTCTCCCACCTCAGCGACAACGGAGCAGGGGTATTGATCCACCAACTCCTGTCAGTCACGGGTGGAGGACCATTCCTGGGGGTGTTAATTCCCTGGGACTTCTGACCTGGCCCGCACACGGGCAGAGAGGGGTCTCACGGCCAGAGACAGCACACAGGCAAAGGGCACCTAGTGCTGGAAGTTGGGCCTGAATCTATGAAAATGGCAGGAGCAGAGGGAACGTGGGCAAGGCACCCTCGATGGCCACACAAATCCCCTCCTCACACACACCCTTGAGGCTGCTGACTAGTCTCTATCCAACCTGCATCTTATTAAGTCTGTTGACAATGTACACTGGAGAAGGGGTCAAGACCTGCTGTAAGGCCAGCCGGGAGTTCACAGCCCCACTGGCGAAGAGGCCCCTAATTCTAAGCCACTGGTAGCAGGCTTCACCGAACTCAACAGCTGTTCTATTCCTCCAGCCCAGCTGGATGAGGTGGGTGGGGAAAAGACCGGGCCTGCCCCACCCTAGACTGACTGTGGGTAGAAGCGAGGGCCATCGCAGACCTGGTTTTGTGACCAGTCTCTGATGTAGGGAGGTCTCGTCCTGAGCCTCCTGGCAAAGCAAACAAACAACAACAATAAAAAAAAAAAAAAAGAGTAAATAGGCATGAGGGATCTTATCGGGGTCATAGAGATGTTTTAAAACTGATTGACGATGGTTGAGCCATTTGGTAAATTTATTTTAAAAATCATTGAAATGTACACTTGAAATAGGTGACATATAAAATTTGCTTCCACTGGTTACAAAAATAAATTTATTTTTAAAAAATTTTAAAAATAAAAACCCACGTTACTCCACAAAACCATTGCGTCCTAGGACTGCCTGAGTGTAACCCCGACCTTATTCGCTGCCTACGAGTGGCATATCGGGTTCTTGATATAATCCATTTAGGGCATTTGTTTCCTTGGAGAGTAAGCTAATGCTGAAATGAGAAACAAATGTCGAGAAGGTCTGAATCATCCTGAAACACCCAAGAGATACTAGAACACCATGCCCTAGACATTGGTTTTACTCCCCAGATTTTGTTAGAAGTACTTTTGTCTGGCTGGCAGAGCTATTTCATACAACCTCAGGCTTTTCCTGCCATGATTTTGCTTTTCCCAAGTTCAACCTTTTCAGGTGACTCAGGATGTAAATTCCCCCACGAAGTTAAAAAAGATTCCACTTTCTAAAGAATCCCTGAGGAACCAATGTAGGCAGAAAAAAAACAAAGCAGTCTTGGAGCAGGAAGCGTGTTAGTAAGTTAAGTTGGAAGAGTGCGTGTGAGAACTCTCCCTTCCCAGCTGGGTCTGGGAAGGAGCTTGCAGGGAAAACACTTTTAAATGCACAGCCCATCGTCCATTATAATTGAAAATATGGTGATGCATAAGAGATGATGTTGGTTTTAGAATCAGAATGTCAACCAGGTCTTCTCATTTCAGAAATACACATATCCCTTAGTGCCCTGAAGTTACCGTTGGGCTGAAATTTTTATAAACTCAACTCCAAGTCAAATATTACAGAACTACCAAATGTCACTGAACTCCTTATTAAGGGGATATACCATTTCCCATTAAATCAAAATATTAAAATGCACTTTCATCTCAGAGTTACTGAAACTCTCTTTGGCAATTCAGCCTCTCTCTTAGGAGCACCTTAAAGCTCATGTGAAGGAAGGGGGGGGAAATAAACAGACACCTAGGGATTAATAACAAAATAAAACCCCTCATTCCTCTAAATTATCAATGAGAACACTAAGGAAGAATTTTCCATCCAAGAAAACAATGTTTTATCTCTGAAATATCAGTATGGACCATAATAAATACTCTAGCCAGTTTGTTAGCATTTAATCCATCTGGATATAAACAGGAAAAGCTGTTATTTTTGCCCCCTACGGTGCTATCAAGCTCCTGCCTCCTACTGGATGGCAACTGCCTTAAAGAGACTCCAGCCCAATTCTGCAGCTTTTCAGTCAATTACTAAGACTCAACCCAACTCATTTTTAAACTCCTATCTGATCCACAAAGCTTCTGCTCCCCCACAAAAGGCAAGGTATTCCTAAGTCTCCTGATGGAGGGGTCGAGTGTGGTCTGCTCTCTCCTCCACCCCTCCACCCTACTCTTCTGCTTGTGGGGAAGAGAAGCAGAAGGGAAAGGGGAAGACATGTCTATACTTAAAGCAAAGTATGTTCTCCCAAATACGTGGTATTCAGTGCTACAGATGAAAGAGGGAGCCCATGACTAAGCTTTTTCGTTGATGGGAAAGTTACTTTACATTAATCATCCTGGAAGGATATACACTCTAGAAATGGCCCCCAGAATCATCAGCCTCAGAGGTCCAAGGTCCTGAGCCATCTAGATTCCCAGGCCCCAACCTGTCTCACCCCAACATGTCACCTACTCCCTGCCTGGCTCCATCTTAGGCAGAGTAGCAGTCCTCCCTTCCGCTGGTCTATCCCTTTAAATGCTGTTCCAGCACATGGTTGATGGGCTCAATGCGGTCTTCCAACATGCCCCCTGGGAAGGCTTTATTCTTCAGAAGGTCTTCTGGTGAAACGGGACAACCTCTTTCAGGTGTCCACCAGCTAGTGGCATTTTCCCCTTTGCCCCAAAAGTTCCCCAGAAAGACTACAGCTCCAGAAGTTGTCTACCCTTTAAGGCAATTTCACCTGCAAGTACATATGGGATCCAGCTTTGGTACATCTTAGAAGCAGGAACTTAGGAGTCAGTGTGTGTGTGTGTGTGTGGGGGGGGGGGGGGGGGGGGTATATCCTCCAGGCACCTCTCGGCCTGGACATCCCCCAGCACACCATCTAGAACTCCACGGTTCTCTTCCTTGTACTAATGGCACTGGAATGAGTCAGCTAAATATTCTTCGTGTTGCTTTAATAAACCCTAAGTTTCTCAGGAATACAACCATCCTATGAATTAAGGCCTGAGGATACTTTTGTCTCGTTCAGAATTTCACCGGAAGTATGTCACCATTTCTTAAAATCACATCACCCCAATATCAACCATGATTTTTTTTTTTTTTTTTTTTTGCGGTACGTGGGCCTCTCACTGTTGTGGCATCTCTCATTGCGGAGCACAGGCTCCGGACGCGCAGGCTCAGCGGCCATGGCTCACAGGCCCAGCCGCTCTGTGGCATGTGGGATCTTCCCGGACCGGGGCACGAACCTGTGTCCCCTGCATCGGCAGGCGGACTCTCAACCACTGCGCCACCAGGGAAGCCCAATCATGATATTTGACTTGCCAATACCACGCACCTGGAGCCATCTGCGTTTGCAGCTGTGGCATTCACAGCAGACATCTAATTCGCTACTCCTCTAGTTTAGGTGGGCACAAGCGTTACACACTATTTTATGATACATTATTTTCCTTTTAGTTTCTTTGTATTTCAGTTAAGGCATTATACTGATTTGTTAAATTATGTATGCAAGCAAGCAGTAATATCAGCACATTTCATTTCAGGATAATAATGGGAGGACTACAAAATATTTGTTGTAAAAAGGGGCCATTGGTTCTGAAGCAATGCAAACCAGCGGTCTGCCTTCATAATCCTTTCTGCTTATTTCCCTGTTATGCACCCTGAGCCTTTAGTCAAACCCAGTTGGGTCCAAGCTCTAGCCTTAATATCTAGAGGGAGAAGCTGTTCCCACTTGAGCCAGAGTTACAGGAAGGCGGCAGCTCAGTCCTGTCCAGGCCCCGGCCCCAGCAGCATAATCGACACAAAACTCCTGCCCCAAGGAGAAGGGCGGCTTCAGGGTCAGAGTCAGGGCTGTTAGCCACCTGCCCCATACAGCCCTGCAGAGCCACATCTCCAGGGAGCACACCCAGGAGCTTCCCCTACCAGCACCAACCTCCAAAGTCCTGGATTTGGGTGGGATGGGGATGGTGGTGTTTCCCTGTGCACAGTGTCAAAGCGTGAATGCTTAGAACTGAAGCAGCATATCCTTAAATCTAGAAGTAAATGTTTGGACTTTGAAGGATTCCCACTTGCTCTTTTTTTTTTTTTCTAGCTATGGGGGTAGCACTCCACGGGCCTCATCACATGGGGTCATCTCACTCTAACTGATGGCAAAGCTTTTCCAACTAAAACCCTTATCCTGGCCTCTCCATACACATGCATCTGATGTCACCAACTGCAAATCGCTTTTAATGGCCTGTTTGGAAAAGGAGGCGTGCTTAATACATGTAGGACTTCTACAGTCTGAGGCTTGAGAGGATGCTGACAGGAGCCAGGAGTAACCACTGAGAGACATGGAGGGCACGCTGGGCAGAGCGTAAGACCCGCAGAAGCCGATGGTTACAACTTAATTCTCATTGGCGCAGTGACAGAAGATGTTCTCCCAGATAGGTGGTATTCAGTGTTACAGATTAAAGAGGGAGCTCATGACTAAGCTTCTTCATTGATGGGAAAGTTACTTTACATTAATTATCCCAGAAGCACATACACTTGGGAAACGGCCCCCAGAATCATCAGCCTCAGAGGTCCAAGGCCCTGAGCCATCTAGCTTCCCGGTCCCCAATGTGTCTCACCTCCAGCACGTCACCTGCCCCCAGCCTGGCTCTATCTCGCCATCCTTGAACGCACCAGCTCATGCCAACGATAGCCAGCACCCAGCCCACGATGCTAACCTTCCTAACCAAATCCTCCTTCTCCACCAGCCTTACTCGGGTGGGCTTGCACTGGAAAGATGGGCACTGGGGACCCAGGGGGATGAAGGAGAAAGACAAATCAAGAGGAGCTCCACGCCAGCCCTCCATCCCCACAAGGCAACGAGCTGAGTTCTAGGGAACTCCAGACATCACTCACCCACCTACCCCGTGCTAGACCACACATGCCTGGGGGCACAGGGTGAGGACGTCACAGACACTGACCTCAGGGATAAGGCAGTTTAGTGAGGAACAGGCAGGTGGGCAGGTAGGCAAGCTGATAAGTGCCACCGTGGAGGTCCGTATGGGAGCTGTGTAAGCGAGGTGGGGGAAGAATACTCCCAGGGGATGCCCAGGGATGGATCCCAGAAGACGCACCAGGCTGCCAGACAAGGCAAAGGCAGATGGGGCAAGGGCGGGGTGTGCATCGGCGCAGAGACACAAGAAGACCCATGAGGCAGGGAACTGGGCTCTTTCTGCGGGTCAGGCTGAAGCGTGAGGACAACATATGGAGAGAAGATTCGCTCATTCACTCCTCAGCCACCGTGCAGGTGCTGGGCTCTGCTCACACGAGCTCACCTTCTAGCCCAGGAACAGCTGGGCACCCACTAAGGGCCTTTTGGGATAAGCCAAGGAAAGTGGACTTTATCCTGAAAGTGATGAAGTGACAGGGAGGGATTCTGAGCAGGGGGTGGTGGACTGGGTGTGTGTGTTTGAAAGAACTGCCAAGGGCTGCGTAGAAGTGGATTAAAGAGGAACCGGTCCATGAGCTGCAGGGATAGAGAAGTACAGTCAGGCAAGGAGAATCCAAGTTACCAAGTGCTCTCTGAGCAGTGAGGCCCCTGCCTCTTCACCCCGCACCCGCCACCATCCCTATCCTGAGCTGGCTGCAGTAGAAAGACAAGAGTCAGGGATATAGATAGCGCCTGCCACAAGACGCAAGGACCAGAGACAAGAACAGCTCAGGACACTGAAAAACACTGAGAACACCAGACGAGAAAGATCGGTGCTCTACAGACTGCTGAGCCAGGTGTGCTGGCCGCTGCTCAGGAGAAACCCTGCCCTGCCTTTAAGCAGATGCAACCGAGCTAGAGAACCAGGTGAGTCCTTGTGACTAATGAAGGGGAGACACTGGGCTTGATGCCCGTATCCAGGCAGTGCTCCTGTGGTTGGATCTGAGCACACCCCCAGTCTGCACACCTGAGGCTCTTACATCACAATGGATGGGCAACCCCTCCCTTGTCTCTTGGGGTGCCTTCTTAGGTGTTCAGGAGGGATGGCTGGGGATTGGCAGGGCTCAAGGTCCCTGGAAATCAAGGCTGCCTTGGTACTGGGGAGAGAGGATGTCCAAGTGCACGTCTTCACCCACGGCCAGAGAAGCCACCCACACCAAGTACCAGGCTATCTCCATGCCAGGACCCACGAGTGAAAAGACATCAAGACCCACCAGAGTTGGCAGTCAGCCTGGGCAGGAGCCCAGCTTTTTAAGACCTGTAGCCACCACTGCCAGATTTTAGATGACAGAAGGTGTCACATAGACTCCTCCCGGGAGGGCTTCCACAATTTGAGCACAGGAGCTAAATCACCCTAATATGGTTTGAGCACCATGACAGAGACCTATCTGCCTCACACGTCCCCCACCCCCTCCAGAGAGCCTGCCACGCTGCCCCAAACGCCACCAGTGTGCGAATGCGTAACCCTAGGGGTTGAGCAGTGTCCTCTCTTTCTAAATGCGCACATCGCCAAGTGAGATCCTGCATCATGTCCCATTGCCTTAGCTTACAGGAATGTCAGAGCGTTTCCTCTCTGATAAGATGATGAAAGGAGAGCATTAGGTCACCACGTCTAGTAGGCTTGAGACAGGGGCAGGGGCAGCTCCAAATCTCCTCTACCAGAGCCCGTTTGGTTGGAAGTATGAACCACATGACTTATTTGGAAGCTGTGGCTGCATGGTGAACACTCTGTCTTTAGTTAAAGGTTAGGTGGTTCTGATCCACAGAGGTAGCAAAGTTTTCTAAAGATGCTTCTATTCACATTTCCCATTGGATGGAGAAAACAAATTGTAAGATTAGGAGGAGGAGGATTCTCATGATTATTGGTAGTAATTTAAGAAGTGGGTGGGCTTCTCTGGTGGCACAGTGGTTGAGAGTCTGCCTGCCGATGCAGGGGACGCGGGTTCGTGCCCCGGTCCGGGAAGATCCCACATGCCGCGGAGCCGCTGGGCCAGTGAGCCATGGCCGCTGAGCCTGCGCGTCCGGAGCTTGTGCTCCGCAACGGGAGAGGCCACAACAGTGAGAGGCCCGCGTACCGCAAAAAAAAAAAAAAAGAAGTGGTTTCCAGGGAGCAGCCAAACACTACCTCCAAAAGCAGACCTTGGTACCACCAAGGTCTTGCAGAGAGAGATCCTGGAGGGACTTACGGAGTAGGAAGAGATATGGCAGGAGGGGAAGGAGCGGATGAGAAGGGTGCTGAAGGTGACCCGACAATTCCGTCCCCTCCTCCCTCGTGGGCTCTGGGACAAGAGGTGGGACACGTCTGAAAGCAAAACTCCAGGAAAACTCCGTCTTCAAGCAAAGATTCTTGGCTGGTGTCTGACTCGAGTTCCTCCAAGTAAGAGGGCTGCAATTTAAGGACTGGAAGGTTGGCGGGGAGGGGAGGCAGGGGGGTTTTCAAGAGGGAAAAGATACAAGTGCAGTTAAAAAAAAAAAAAAAAAAGGTGCTTTATTTGTGACCTCTAGTTAAAAGAAGAATAAATCACTAAAAAGACTTAAATATAATTTTAAAATTAATACACAAGATAAGCCATCTTGATATTTCTCATGATGGCGCCATAAAGCCAAAATAATTGGTTTGCTTTCGGGAAAAAAACATAAATAACCAACAAAAGGAAAGTGAAACCTAGATCTTGAAAGTGAAATTCTTTTTAACTCTGATTATAAATTATCTCAGCCTCCTTCCCTGCTCCAAATGACCACACACCCTCCTACAAAAACACACAGGAGAAGAAGAAATGAAGAGGGAGGGAGGAAGGAAGAAAGGAAGGAAGGACGGAAACTCTTAAAATACCATAAACTGCAAATTCAATATTTTCTCTCATTCCCTAGCATTTCTGTGAGTTTCCTGAGTCATGGCCTGTCTTAGTTCTTGACTCTACATCCAGATTCTTTATCCCTTCCATACGAGGTCTGGACGAGAGAATCTGGAGCATTTTGCAGCAGACAAGTGTGCCAAGAAGTGCTGGCAGAGCAGAATGACCTGAGATTCTAGGACTGGGTGGGGTTCAACTGTCCTTGCATGAGGACCAGAGCACATGATTTTCCAACTCCAGAAGCAGGGAGAAGAATCCCCGACACTCCAACTTTGTTCTCCTACATTTCATGTCTAACCATTAGTGATGCGCTAGCTCCAGGGCAGACCGTTATCTGAGACACACAGCATTTCAATGGGTTTGTGGAATAAAGTGAAAATCTGCCCCTAGGAAAGCACTTGTGGGTTTGAGAACTTGAAGGAACAGAAAGAGTTGGAAAAATAAATATTCAGAACCTCAAACCACCAAACACACCCAAACACACAGTCAATCAAGCTAGGGAAATGCTTATAGTCTCCTCCCCTGATTCTTCATAGGCTTTTATAATGCGAGCCCTGCTTCCTCTCCCCTCTGTGCAATCTCCAGTAGGCAACGACAGTAAGTCCTGCAAGTAGGCAGAGCCCCCATAGGAGAGTAGTGGTCCCAGTGACCAGCTGCTACAGAAGACCCAGGTACTCGCTCAGGAAAGTTTCTTTGAGGAGCAGGCTTTCAGCTAGATGCAGAGGGACTCCTCCTCTCTCAGGCCCTCACTCTTCATCCCAGCAGGTAAAGAGACAGCGGTCTTGGCCCCCAACTCAGGCGGGCCTGAGTAGAGACCCCCAGCTGAAGAGGTTAAGCCCATTCCCATCTCCCTGTCCCTCCTCCTTTCTTCTCCCAATAGCCTCCCAAGGTCTTGTTCACCACAGCCCAACCTCAGCACCCAGATGATCAAGGGTAGGGATGTAAAAAGGAGCAGCAGCTGGCCCAAGGGAAGATGACCCTCGGATGCCCCAGTGGGGCACTAAGTTCCCATCACCCACAGCCACTTGGGGCTGCCCTGCCCACAGCCAGACCCACTGTTGCTGGGGTGTATTTTGTGAAAGAAGGCAGAGCATTTGGCCTGAGCACCCAGCACAAGCATCTCTGGCTTCAGGTACTGAGTGATGGGCTAATTGTTTCCTGACAGCACGAGACAGCCTGAATACCACCCATGTTCTCCAGCTCCAGAAGCCCAGCATAAACGGTACTGCTGAAGAGGAAATCATAAATCTTAAGACCAGGATTTCAGTATTTTTGAAGGGTTTCATTTCTCCTCCCTTCCAACTTTGATATATGTACTTACTTAACAAGGGTCTGGTGAGGGTTCATCGAATTAATATATGTAAAGTGCTTGGAGTTTGAAGAGAATATGCAATATAAATGCAAGTGTCGCTAAAAAGGTTAATCTAATTTACATCTAACACTTTCAGTTCATGGTGTTAATGAACTATATCCTTTTAGAGCGTGATTAATTTATTGAAATGTGATCACTTTTCCTAGTGCTATATATGGGTCAGCTTCTCCTCTTATTGTATCTAACTTTACAGAAGAATTCGGCATTTTATAAACTAAAATAATAAATCAAATACCCGGTAATGGTTATATTTCATTAATTACAAGAAGACATGCATTAGATTAACATTTATCTGTTTTAATTAATTTGCTGAGATGCAGTTATCCATGCAAATTGGAAAATGACACATCAACTTGACATCATATTAACAGTTTTGACTGGTTCTTCCCTGAAAATGTATGGGCCTGCAACTGCTGGACCCCTTGCATAACCATGGTGAACGCCCGCCGTGTACCATATGCAGAATGTACATTAAAGAATTAGGAAGGGCCTTACCGCTAAATTCAGACTTCTCCTGAAAATATCATTAATTAAATTGGTAAGACAGTATAAAGACGGAAAGATGTAGGGTTTTGTTTGGAGGGCTGGAGTCCTGAAGTCTCAAAACCAATTTCTTAAATCTGATCACCTTATTTTCTTAAGCACTTTATCCTTCCAAAGGGTATTCAGAGCCACTTGCACGTGGATACTCAGAACTTTCTTGAATAGAGGAGGGCGGTGCCCTCCTGTCCTTTCTGCACAGGGAAAAGCAGACCCCAGAGGGCTGCGTGATGTGCCCTGAGCCTCACACAGATCAGTGGATGCAAGTCACGTGACTTGGAGTCACTGCCTTCTCCACAGGTGATTTCCTCGTCAGGCTTCTTTGAAGACTGCAGATTTGTTTAACTATATAATACGACACACATCACGGAAATGCAAAGTGGCAGAAATCACAAAAATGATGTGCTGTGTGTTTTGTTTTGTTTTTTTCTATCGGCAAAACTTAAGTCAAATTTCAGCCAATTAAGCATTTTTAGAAGCTACGAGTGGCATTTACACCCTTTCTCAGTGAGAATTCCAGCGGCATCTGCTGGACTTGACTCCCTTACACATCTTGGTGTGGTTAGAGTTCACTCAACTCATCTGCAGAACTGAGTGTTTTCAACCTTTACAAAGTGAATGCTGTCATTGGTTTGGAAGGAGAATCAGTTAACTAAAGGGGAGAGGCCTGAGGACTAGTTCCTACCAGTGACCAAAGGCAGGGAGTAGCCCTGACCGGGGGAAGTGTGCATGGGCAGAGTCCTCAGGGACTTGCAGCCAGTGTGGGTGGCATCACCCCGGCATATCGTCACTCCCTCAACACTCAGCATTCACTCTGGACCTCAGACTGTGCTGGGCACCAGTCACACAGAGGTGACCAGGATGCTTCCCCCTCGAGAGGGTCACAGTCTGCCTGGGGAGGCAGGGAGGTGATAGGCACTGTGATGGGAGAAACCAGAGGTGGTGAAATAAAGAGGGTCAAGGCCCCCACCCAGGAGCAGCCCTGCAACCCATGTCAAGAAATGAAGCATTCCCTGGGGAACTGTCAGCAATAGGGGTTGGCAGGGGCACTTCTCAACCTTGGCTGGGCATCACAAACAACTGAGAGCTTTAAACTAAACCCCAAGTCCTAGATCAATGACACCAGCAGCTCTGCAGGGGTGTTGCAGGCACCTCTGTTATTTTGAAACTCTCAAGTGGTTCCACTGTGCATCCAGGCTTGAGAGTCACTAACCCAATGGATAAGAGGGTAGTCTCTGAAAGTAGACTTTGTCCATTCAAATCCCAGCTCTGCTGTAGTAGCAGTAGTAGTTGGGTGAACTAGGTAAGTAGCTTAACCTTCCTGGCCTCAGTTTCCTCACCTGTAAAATGGGCATAATAAGAGCACACATCTGATTGAGTGGAGGACTGAATGAGTATTAATACCCATAAAGCACTCAGAACAGAGCCCAGCCCACAGTAAGCTCTTGAGAGAAGATAGTATTTACTATCTGGAAACTGCTGGAAACTTCACTGAGAGAAGAGAAGCCCAGATGAGAAGTGAGGGGAGAAACCATCAACGGACTTTTATGTGAGGCTGGAGAGTTTGGATCTATCTTGAGAGGACTGTGGCTTGTCTTCAGGGGTGAGGCTCTCTGTGTATCCTAGCTTCAGAGGAGGCTTGGGTTGCAAGAGCGTAGGCAGAAGATCTCTGTAGACACTCGGTCCAGGCCTTTGCTCTATGAATGCCTGAGCTCCTTGAAGGGGTGATGGTAGGGATAGGAGAGGTAGAAGGTGGGAGAAGGGCTGGTTTCCTCTAGGATGGGAACTGGTGGCCTGTTCCATCTCCTATCCCCAAGCACCCCCGGGGGCATTGGCAATGAAATGTAATAGGAGAATTGGACTTCAGGTGCTGGAACCCCTGTGGCAGCAAAGATTCTGCTGCCCATGGAAGTAGAGAGTCAGCCGGGGACATCAAGAGGCCAGGCTGTTCAGACAATGAGCGTCACAAGGGTAACCTGGGAGGGATGGAACCTTGAGGCAATTCCAAGAGTGTTACGTTATTCTCAAAGCCCTGGGACCTTAACAGACTGCAGCAGGGATGGTGAAGGATGGAATTCATGATGATTGGGATGGCACTCCTACAGGCCTGGTGGGACCGGGGTTGATGTGACCCATCCTGGCAACAGGGTGATGGATGGGATGAGGAGGGGGTGCTTTCATTCCCAAGAGATGCTAAATAAGGCAGTAGCAACGGGCATGGAGGGGAGTGGGAAGGTTCTAGGTCTTTATGGGTAGAATCAACTGAACGTGATGAAGGATGGGGTGTGATGGAAGAGGACAGATGAGGATGCTGGGGGACTCCAGGGCTCTGGCTTGGGTGAGTGTGCAGATCTTGTACCTTTGATCCAAACAGAGGCCACAGAGTAAGCAGCAGCTTCGTGGAGGGAAGATGAGAGGCTGGGTTGGCACACACATGGGGCTGGTGGTACCCCAGGGCATCCTAGAGGGGCCAGACATGGAGCAAGCCTCTGAGCAGGGCTTAAGGTGAGCTAGGAGAAGAGTTGGTCAGGGCCATCTCCGGAGGACTGATGTAAGCAGAGGACACTGAGCTGGGGACAAGCAAAGTCCTGAGAAGGTACTGGAAACAAGTGCCTGAGGATTAGAAAACCACTAAGAGGTGGGAGAAGTGGCCTTCGGGTGACATCATCCAAGATATCACCTGGCTTCCTGGTGCTGGGTTGCAACCAACTGCAATTAGTCTGACCGCTTGGTCTGATTCCTGGCTCTGCGGCTACATGCCCTGTGGTGTTCACTTACCAATCTGTAAAATGGGTATGTGTGAAAAAGACAATCGACATATATAAAATCCTGCCACAACAGCAGAATAAAAGGCAGCCTTATGAGCAGTCATGTCACCTTCTATTTCATCTATGCCATCTCTCTCCCCTCTTGCCACACTCGCCTTTCAGCAACCCCTCCTCATTCTCCCCAGAGTCCAGGCTTCAAGTACATCTAATATACTTGAAAGTGTCTGTGGTAGCTTTTCTTAACCCTGCCTGCTTAAAAAAAAAAGAGTCAGAGGAGGGCCATGTTTAACCCAAATGAACAACTGCTGGGAGGTCTTCCTGATTCAGGAGACCCCTCCAATGGACCATGCAATGCAGACAGCTGCCTTCTCTACTTGAGGCCAAGCATGACGGGAGGGGAGGAAGGCTTCCAGCTGCCGGGGCGAGAAGAGAAAGATGATGTTCGCTCCTGACGGGGAAGTCAATCAGAGAGTGAGGCTTCCAGAGAAACTGATTCTTTCAGCAATTTTGAAGACCCAAATGTTCTTGAACTGCCTCAGAATGTTCCAGGGCAGCAGAGTCTCTCTGGCCTCACTCAGAGCCTTCCTCGGGCTGAAAACACATCACTCTGCTAGGTAAGCCTGTGTGATATGGGAAATCCATGTCTGCCACACTGCTCTGGGTTCAAATCTCAGTTCTACTGTCTCTAAGCTGTGGGACCTTGGGCAAGTTACTTCCCTTCTCTGGGCCTCAGTTTCCTCCTCTGTAAAGATGGGATAGTAATTCTACCTGCATCATTGGTAGATCAAACCAACTGGGGTTAAGATAAAACCAACTGACATATATAAAGTGCTTAAAATAGTGCCTGGCACACGGTATGCATTCAATAAACATTCACTCTTTTATTAGCCTTATAAATCTGTATGCAGAAATATATTTGTCCAGGGCTGGGCTCCCTCCTTACTCCTGCCTGCGTACCAACATGGGCGTTCTTACCTTGCATCTACCTGTCCTGCCCACCTCCTATCTGCTGACCAAATGCCTACTCACCCATCAAGACCTCTTTCATTTTCTCCGTTAATCTTTGCTGGCTTCTCCTATCCTTGCCAATTTCTTCCTTTCCCACAAAACTTTTTCCAGGTGTTTCATGCACAGTCGTCTACCCTTTTCCCAGAAGCTACCAAGTTCTCCAATAGTCTGTGTCATGTGTGATGTTTGCCCTAGACAGAGCTCTTTGATATCTGATATTTGTTTTAGCTTTTCAATCCACTCATAGAGAATAACAGGAGACTGAGACATAGCTGTTGGCTGAAACAGCTAAAAGTGAGGCCCAGTGCATGTTTGGGTTGGCCTCACTCTCACCCCAAGCATCCTCCTCCAACCACTGCCGCCTCCTGTCTTCTGCCTATTGCTCCCCCAAAGCTAACAGCATGATTGGTATGGATGAATGTTTGTGTCCTCCCAAAATTCACATGTTGAAACTCTACCCTCAATGTGATAGTATTAGGAGACAGGGCCTTTTGGAGACCCTCTCCTTATAACCCAAATCCCAGTATATTAGGATTAGAAGAGGTGGGGCCCTCATGAATGGGATTAGTGTCCTTGTGAGAGTCGTTAGAGAGCCTGCTTCCTCTCTCTGCATTCCACACGGAAGGACACGGTAAGAAGTCAGCAGTCTGCAACCCAGAAGAGAACTCTCACCAGAACATAATCATTCTTGGACTTCCTTCCTTCAGAACTGTAGAAATCAATTTCTGTTGTTTCTAAGCCACCTGATCTATGTTATTTTTGCTACAGAAGCCCCAGCTGATTAAGATGGCGAACTTCTGTCCTGTTCAGTGCCAGTGTCTTCAGCTCAGCATGCTTCCCCCAGCTCAGTCCTCTCATGATTCATCTGCAAACCCACCATTCCAATTTCCACAGGGTCCAATTAGTGGTGGGCTAGATAATAAATAATAAAATAATAATCTGTCTCAAGCTGTCATTTGGCTATCACAATGTCAATTACCCCCTTCCACATAAACATGCATCATCACAGAGGTTGCCAGTGTCTTAAACAAACAAACAAAAAAGAGTGCTTCTCTGCATTCTGAGACAGCAAGGCTGGAAGGAAAGTGTTTGCTGGTCAGGGGACTTCTCTTTACAACACAAATCACACCAGTAAAGCTCTTCCTTCAGAGACCAGAATCCCACGCCTTCGGCAGTGGCACATAGAGATGTTTAGTTATTGAGATAACACACATTGCTGAGTCCTCCCTCAGAGCTGGCCCTGCGTTAAGTGCCAGGGCTTTTGAGATGAATGAGACAAGACATGGGTCCCAGCCTCAAAGGCATTCATAGACTAGTGAAAGAGGCAGGTGTTTTCACAATTCAAGCCAAATGTCTATGTGTGCATGTACTTATATATGACTATGTCCACACATATGCACATGTGGAGAGAGACAGAGAGAACAGAGTTTGAACGGAGGGAAGATATGAACGAAGCTACTGAACTGCCAAGAGGTCAGTCAGAAAGGGAGAATGTCACCAAATCTCAGATGCTAGAACCCAGTGTTTAAATGATCAGTAATTACAGTAATTACAGTCACTGTGTATTTAATGCTGTTTACATGCCATGAACTGTGCTAAGTGATTTCTAAACACTATCCTGACAACCACTTGGCAAGGTAGATCTTTGTATCCCCATTTTATAGATAAGGAAACTAAGGTTCAAAGGGATTCACTGATTTGTCCAAGATTATCTTACTGGGAAGCAGTAGGGCCAGGATTGGAACCCAGGTTTCTCTCGCTATGAAGCCCAAATTTTCCTTCCTACAGGACAGGAGAAAACAACCAAAATCTCTGTGTCATTAAACAATAGCACTGCAACTGCAAACAGGATTCACCAAGCCACTCACTACTGACTGCTCGGCTCACATCCGGAGGCCAGGCAGTGGGGTGGACTTGGAGACCAGGACAGGGAGGGAGAATCAGGACAAGATTCAAGCCCTCAGAGCTCATAGGGCAGTGCTGGAGCCAGACAAGGAGCACAGGTACACCAGAAGGAGAGCCATATCCCGGGGGACCAGCCAGGCGGACCAGTCAGGGAAGGCTCCTAGGAGAAACCATGCCCAAGCCTGGCTGTGTCTTGAGTCACAGAAGGCATTAGGCTGAGGAAGGTGACCGTCTAGCTTGAAGACATGGTCCAAAGGGTCCAGGGCAGGAATGAGCACATCCTGGTCCAGGAACCACAGGTGCTTTGGGATGACTGCAGGTCAGAGTGCACCCTCGGATGCAGTGCTGAGGACATTTTGTCGTTTGTGCTTCAGTTGTTGGGGAAATAACTACCACACCCCCAGGAGACACATGCTACTTTCCAAGAGATGATATAGGACAATTCACCATAAGAAGTCCACACCACCTTCGCCCCCACGGGAGGTTCTGCGTGTGCACTTTGGAATACGCAAGGATGGTTTCTGAATCTGTAAGAGGGAGGATGAGGCTGCTGCTTGAAGCTAGAACACAGGTTTCCATGGCTGAGAACAAGGCCCACTCCATTTATCTCCCAACAGGCCCCTTGAAACAGCAGCCCTGGACTCTCCTCCTGTGTATGCAGGGCCACAGGGGCTCTTGGGGATCTCAGAGATACAGTCAGCTTCCCTGTGGTCACTAGATCTGCCTTTAAATCCAAAGGGGAGAATATGCGATGAACAGTCAAGGGGCACTGGCCATGGTGAGCCTTCGCATTCTCACCCCAGTGTCACATCCTCCCCTGGTTGTCCTGGCAAGTCACTTGCCCTCTTTCAGACTTAGTTTCTTCCTCTGTGAAATGGGCTACCAAAACCAGCCCTGCATTTGTAAAAATGAGAGACAGCCCAGTTAAACGGATTAGCGCAGTGCCTGTAACACACTAAGGAGAAGTTCCACAAACTGCAGTTACTACAATTATACAACTACTGCTACAATTCCGCTCTGTCTCCTCCCCTCCCTATTACCAAATGCTGTGCTTGCAAGCCCTCTTCCTATCTCTATCTCCCTTGTCTGCGTCCCCATCGCATGGTACTATACTTGGCACAAACTCAACCTGCTGTCATTCTCTTAAAGTTTTCACATAAAAATCTTGTCTCCAGTCAGATCAAAGCTCTCAAAGGTAGTAGTGAGATGGGAATGGTGGTGGTGGTGGGGGGGGTGATCTTCTTATATTTGCTAAGAATCCTCCAGAGCACTGAGCCAGGCTCTGGGCACACACACAGGCGGGCACTACATCAGTTATTGCTGATGGTCTCTACTCAAGCATCGTCCTGAACAACCAATACCTGGCTGCTGAGGACTGAAAAGCGTTTGTGTACCAGATCCCTGAGACCTGAGACCACTGCTTCATCACCAAATTTGGCACAAATCTTAAGAGGTTTTTTTGTATTGCCTTTTCTTCCCTGGATAAGACACGCCTTTCTCTGCTCCAGAGGCTCCTTGGGTCCACAATGCCTTCCCAAGCTTTGCTCATGAAACATGTGCATAGGATCTGGTCTTTTCAAAGCATCCAGGAAGTGTTTGTCTTTTTTTGAATAATCAAGATACAGGAGAGAAAAGGAAGGGGTTATAATAGCTGCCTGGCCACTGTATTATTTCTGACGTCAGGAATATGTTTGTACTCAAAGTGCAGAGATTCTGCGAAAACCCCAAACGGTTCTCAGGGATTAGCTGCTCGATTCCCTACAGGAGGAAGCAAGAAACACAAAGGCAGAACAAGCTGTGTGCCACAAACACGACATCGTACACGAGCCCAAGCCAGGAGGACATACTTCCAGACAGTTGTCCAGAGGGTGCATTCAGGTCTGCCAAGCAGCTTGATGCCCCACTCCCATTTTTCCTCTGTGAATGAATTCAGAAATTGTATGGGAAAAGAAAGCTATTTTTTGGTTCAGTCTTCTTCATAGGTCTTCCTGACTTTTCTCCTTTTTAGTGATGGGGATAATAATGACATGAACCTTAGAAAAGGCAAAGTCAGTGGTGAGACACACCATATATGAAGCATACCTTCAGTATCTCAAATGTTCTTCAGAAATTATATAAAATTTAGAGACATAAAATGCACGTGCATTGTAATGAGGAGTAGTCAGCCCTGTAAATCCCAGCTAAAGTGTCATAGCAAATGTCTCTGTTTTGATCGAATATTACACATTTGTCTTTAAAAAAGAAATGAAAAGAAAAATGTAGCTAACGGTGCCCTTTGCAGCCCCCCAGTGGTTGAAAAGAGAAAGAGGAAAGAACGCGGGGGAGACAGCAACTCTAGCTCCGCAGGACCAATCAACTTTTTACTCCGGAAAGACAAATGGCTTATTTTCAACATGAAATGAATATGTTCTAAGTGGAGAAGATGCAAGGTGTTGGTTAAAATGCACATAATTATTCACATATGCGTGAATCACTGAGAGCCTGGATTTTTTTTTTTTCTTTTCAATCTTTCTCTTTTATCTCCACCAAGTTTTCCATTTTGACCTGGGAACTAGGCGATGCATAAGCATACCAGGTCTTCTTCCCAAACAAGTTTTTTTCCCTTCCTTCACTTGCTGTGAGCCCCCCTGTATGTAAACATCGGCTTAAACATACGCCATTTGCTCCGCTACAAAGTGACGAAAAAAATCGAAAACATGTAATCTGCCTATTTAACAAAGTGTCTATATTGGGGAAGGACAGCAAACGATTTGGTCGTTCTTTGTTTTTTATTCTTGCTTTCACCAAAACAAGCGTCTCTCTGAATGATCAACGACTCCTTTACCCATTCCTTTACCTTTCCTTTACCACATGTTTGAGACATTTTCATAATCAGTTTTCGTCTTCCTCCCCAAAAAACTACCTCTCAAGGATGGGGGTGGGGTAGGAATTGATGAAAAGGAACAGGATGCCTGCTTATAAAATAATGTTACAAAAAACGATGCCACCAAACTAAAAAATTACAGCATAAACAGAAACTCTCCTATTCTTCTCAACCGTCTCACTCTCAAGTTGCGGGAGAGGCATTCCCGAGGTCCTGAGAAGGCGAACTGGCTGCCTCGCGCTCTCCCCACCCTCCAAGGGTAATTAAACGTAGAATACATTCCCTCCTGAGCCACAGGTAAGCTACAGTTCAAAGCCAGTTTGCAAATCAGGTTGCCGCTAATAGGGAGCCTCTTCATCTACAAGAGCAAACTCCTCCGTCCTCTGAGGATTGTCAGTGACCACGTTCCTTCCCGTACTGGTTGCCGGGCAAATCTGGCCACAGCCTTTAAACCAATCGCACGCCCTTCTATCCTAGTCAAAACGCAGAGAATCAACAAGTTGCCACCAAGCCGGGCACTCCAGCCCAGAACTGCCACCGCCTCTCCTGCGCCCATCGCCACCCAAGCCCGCTCTGCTCCTCCCTTGCCTCTCCCACCACCGTCCAGCAAGCACGTGACCTTCCGTTTCAGTTCGCCCTCCAGACGCCCCCACTCCGGCGCTCCTCCCCGCGCTCCCAGGCAGCAAATTCCGCGGCTCGCCAGCCTACAGTCTCCCGACCGCGCCAGGCGTTCACCAGGATCTTGCTTCCTCCGGGGCGGGAGAAGCGGGGAGGTCAAGAACTCCAAGCCAATAGGGTTGCGGGGAGGGAGGTCACCGGATTCCGCGCCTCTGTGCTCGGGTGCCCAAGCACAGTCGGAGAGGCCATGGGGAAGGGTCACATCCCGCACTTCTTCCGGACTCCGCGGCCCACCCGGAGGGCGCGCGTTCCCAGGGGAGCCAGAGCCGCCCTGGGGGATCCTGAAGCCAGCCAGGGAGGCCTTCCCCGGAGCCCACAAGTTTCCACCCCATCCCCGAGCTGGGAAACGAGCTCTGCTCCCTCCTTTGACGGCGCCGCCACTGATTCCTCCCTCAGGGCTGGAGCAGACAACTGCCTGTCCGCGCCGTGCCAGCGCCCTGCTCCCGCCGCTCCCGGGCCGGAGCCCGCCACTCGGCCACTACACCCCCACTCCGACGCAGAAAGCCCACAGAGTTGTCCGGACTCCCCAGACCTGGCCTTCCCCTGGGTCCCTAGAACCTGCCCAGGGGTTGGGCCGGCGTCCGCAGGTGGAATCTCTCTGGTCCAGGGCGCTGGGCGCTCACTTTGGTCATCCCGGGCGCACGGAGGCCGGGGAAGCTGCGGCAAGGGAGGGTGTGCAAATCCAGCGGGGTCCCCGCCGCTTGCACCCTCAAGCCCGCCCTGCTTCCCTCCTCGGAGACGAAGAAACTTCCCCAGCACCCACCTTTAGAGGCGAGGAGGCGGCGCCGCCGGCTGCCCCCGCCGCCGCCGCCGCTGCCGCTCCCCACGCCCAGCACCAGCAGGAGCGGTACCCAGCACAGCCTCCCAGTCACCATCCTCGCCGCCGCCGCCGCCTACGAGCTGCCGCTGCCGCCGCCGCCGCCTACTGCCCTCGCCGGCTCTCGCCTTCCGGTGTCCGCCGGGCCTCGGGCCGCCTTGCCCTGCCGCTGTGTGCGCTTCGGGCGCCGCCGCGCTCGGCCTCCGGTGCCCGCCGCCGCGCCGCTAGCTCGCCCTCAGCAGCCGCGCTCACTGGCGCGGACCCCGAGCAGCTCCGGCGCTCACCCCAGGACGGCCCGTGACGTCACGGAGGGAGGGAGGTGGCTCCTGCATATTCATGAGACGCGGACACCGGCCGCGGCTCCTAGGCTCGCGGCTCCGCGCCCTCGCCCCCCAACTTTCCTCCACCGTCCTCGAGCTCCGGGGCGCTCCTCCTCCAGGTAGGACTCGGCTCCCAGAGGACCGGGTGGGCGGCTGCGGGGAGCCCTCCGGCCTCGCGCCCTCGCTCCGGCTCTCAAATAACTGCCTCGTGGGAGGGCTGGCTCCCTCAGAAGTGGTCCCCGGGAGCCTGAGCGTCGCCTGCGGGGGCTCAGCGCACCGTGCCCCGCCACGCCCTTGGAGCTGACATCCGTGCGGAGGGGCGGGCGGGCGGGCGTTGCTGCAGGTCCTGCCCTTGGCCGGGTCTCCGGACGTTCTGTGCCGCCTGGTCTGGGGAGGGCGCCAGGCACACGCTAGAGCTGGAAAGCGCGAGTGCTGCTCTGAGTTGCCAAGACGGGTACATCACCGCGGACCCGGAGGGCAATGGCCGCACTCCGCACCATCTTGGAGAGGCAGGAACAGCCACGGCTCTCGGAGGCTGATGGACCAGATCACAAAAGCCAATGTGGGCCGCTGGGCCTGACGAGGCTGCAGTGGGACAGACACTTCCCTGCAGTATGGTACCCAGGCAAGAAGTTACCACCTTTCTGTTTCACTCCACGCATCTTGAGACCAGGCCACCCGACGTCATGCCTTGTAACACCTCATGAGTAATTGTCAGTACCCAGAGTGCAACGGCCTTGCACTCTTGACAACTCCCCACCACCCCCAGGCCACACAAGCTTCATAGAGGTACTCCCTAAACATTAACTGATGGCTCAGAAGAAATCCTTGACCTTATTTGCATACATATATGCAGTGCCAATATCACACACAGGTCAGGGTTCATAAGGAATAGTTAAGGAAATAGAGAAATCTAGAAAAAAAAAGTTATTTATTCATTGATTCAACTCATATACTGAGCACCTAGACAGGTTATGTCACCCTGCCACTGGACGCTAAATTAGACATTAGACAGTCCAAAGGCCAAGGAGAGTTGTCCGTCCTCTCCTCAAAGCCTTTGTTCCTGTCTGAGAAGCCAAAGAGGGCAGTAAAAGGCGATTACAGTGCTTTGTAAGTGTTATGGTCCTACACATTCTTTATGTTGCCAGATATATGCCTATACAAATCAACTAACAAAATATATGTTGCAACGGTGTCTAAACAGCATCCTATAATTAATAACTGTAATTTGGGATACTCAACAAAGCCATAAAATCCATTAACAGCCCTCGTGCTGCTCAGCCGCTCTGCACCGCCCTGGCAGCTCACTCAGAGCCGCTGCAGTTGTGCAGGTCGACTCTTCTGCATTTCCAGGCACCAAAAAGCGCTTGCAGGGCAGCCATGACTCATGGCGGCTGCAGGAAGGCTCAGCCTAGGCAGGGCGCTTCACCTGCAGGTCTCCTTAAACCCACACAACCCACATCTGTGCTCTTATTCTTTCTCACATGCGCAAATGGAGGCTCGGGGAAATTAGGGAAGGAACTTCCTTGCCCAAGATCAAAGGGCTAATAAGTGCCTCAGGTCCATATCAGGCTCTTGCCTTTTTCAGACTTGATGTCAGGATCCAGAAAGGATGGCATGGAGGCAGGGAAGGTGAAGGTGACCCAGGCAAAATCAGGGAAACCAGCAGATAGAGGAGAAATATAAATTTGTCTCATTTTCTTCTGTTTGTGCTCCATCCAATTACATATCTGCCTCCCCTTCATTTTCTAATAAGTAGACTCACCTTACTAACTTACCCACACTGTCCCTTGATGTCATTCCTTTGAGTTTCTTTAAGACCAATCGGTTAGTCCCAAAATTTTTACATGAAATTTCAAATGCAGACCAAATAATGAGAAGGGGAAATACAGCTGATTGGAAAATATCCCCACCCCATGTAGTAGATCACCAAAAAGAACACAGCAGAGAAAGACACCAGGGGGCAGGCCAGTGAACAAGAGGCACAGCGTTGCTAGCCTCCATCTCCTCCTCTGGAGGTAATAACTATGCCTATTGTGAAAAATCAAGTGTACTAATCACCCCCATTTGTTCATGTCCCCCTGAATTCGTTCCCTTTGGATGTATTCTCCCACCTCAACTCAGAGCTTGGCCACATGACTTGCTTTGGCCAGTGAGACGGTAACAGGCATGTTTCCTCTTCCTCTCTTGGACCACTGCAGTAGGGCAAGAGACCACATGGAGTAGAGCTGAGCTGTCCAGCCAGCCAAGGCCATCCTAGACCGGTCAGCACCAGCTGACCCACGAGCTGAACACAGACACATGAGCAAGCCCAGCCGAGGTCAGCCAATCCTGACCCACATCAGAGCCGCCCAGCTGACTCATGAAGAGGAATAAATGGTTGTTGCATTAAGCCATTATGTTTTGGGGTGGTTGATTAAGGAGCATTATGCCTACTTCATAAGGTCATTACAAGAAGTAAATGAGAAAATATATGTGAAACACTCAATATGTTGCCTGGCACATAGTCACCATCCGATAAATGTAAAAAATGTCTCCCTTTTATCTCTACTTCCCAAGTCTCTGAAATGCCAGTCATAACCCTGATTTGTGTCTTTTGAGAGAAAGTCACCAACAACCTGGCTTAGAGGGGATGAAGGTGAGTAAGTATAGACTTGGAAATTCTTGGGCCACAAGAGCCTCAAGTCCACATCATTTGTATGGAGCTGTGCCCTCTGCCTGTGCTGGGCCATTGCAGATGCAAAAAAATGGGTAAAGCAACACAACAAATAATGTGTCCCTGTTCACTTGGTGCCAGGCTTTGCAAGGGGGGTTTTGCAACCCATGCTTACTTTAATCATTGCAACAACAGGTGTTATGTTCCCTATTGTGTTCTAACCAGGTTACTGTCTAAGAAAGTTTGAGTAACTCATCTACATTCACCTATTTGTGCAGATTGTGAATTCATGTCTGCCTAATTCCAAATTCCATCTTTTTCTCACACATCATGGTTTTGAGAGAAATATATACAATAAGTAAACAACAAAATGTAGTTTCACAGACTCATAGACATGGAGAACAGACTTGTGGTTGCCCACAAGGGGGAGGGAAGGATTGGGAGTTTGGGATTAGCAGATGCAAACTATTATACATAGAATGGATAAACAACAAGGTCCTACCGTATAGCACAGGGAACTATATTCAATATCCTGTGATAAACCATAATGGAAAAGATTATGAAAAAGAATATATATATATATATAATTGAATCACTTTGCTGTACAGCAGAAATTAACAAAACATTGTAAATCAACTATACTTCAATAAAGTAATTTTTTTTTAAAAGTAGTTTCAGATAGGAGAGACCTTCAAGATGGTGTTAAGAGTAAGAAATGGAGATCACCTTCCTCCCCACAAATACATCAGAAATACATGTACATGTGGAACAACTCCTACAGAACACGTACTGAATGTTGGCAGAAGACCTCAGACTTCCCAAAAGGCAAGAAACTCCCCACGTACCTGGGTAGGGCAAAAGAAAAAACAGAGATAAAAGAATAGGGATGGGACCTGCACCACTGGGAGGGAGCTGTGAAGGAGGAAAAGTTACCACACACTACGAAGCCCCTTCACTGGCAGAGACCGAGGCTGGCAGCAGGGAAGCTTCGGACCACGGAGGAGAGCGCAGCAACAGGGGTGCGGAGGGCAAAGCGGGGAGATTCCCGCACAGAGGATCGGTGCCGACCGGCACTCACCAGCCCGAGAGGCTTGTCTGCTTACCGACCGGGGCGGGCGGGGGTTGGGAGCTGAGGCTCAGGCTTCGGAGGTGGGATCCCAAGGAGAGGACTGGGGTTGGCTGCGTGAACACAGCCAGAAGGGGGCTAGTGCGCCCCAGCTAGCCGGGAGGGAGTCCGGGAAAAAGTCTGGACCTGCCTAAGAGGCAAGAGACCATTGTTTCGGGGTGCACGAGGAGAAAGGATTCAGAGCACCGCCTAAATGAGCTCCAGAGACGGGTGCATGCCTTGGCTATCACCACAGACCCCAGAGATTGGCATGAGACGCTAAGGCTGCTGCTGCAGCCACCAAGAAGCCTGTGTGCAAGCACAGGTCACTGGCCACATCTCCCCTCCCAGGAGCCTGTGCAGCCCGCCACTGCCAGGGTCCCGGGATTCAGGGACGACTTCCCCGGGAGAACACTCAGCGCGCCTCAGGCTGGTGCAACGTCACTTCGGCCTCTGCCCCTGAAGGCTCGGCCCGCACTCCATACCACTCCCTCCCCCCAGCCTGAGCCAGAGCCCCCTAATCTGCTGCTGCTTTAATCCCATCCTGTCTGGGCGGGGAACAGACGCGCTCAGGTGACCTACACACACAGGCAGGGCCAAACCCAAAGCTGAAACCCAGGAGCTGTGCAAACAACGAAGAGAAAGGGAAATTTCTCCCAGCAGCCTCAGGAGCAGCAGATTAAATCTCCACAATCAACTTGATGTACCCTGCATCTATGGAATACCTGAATAGACAACGAATCATCCCAAAATTGACGGTGGTGGACTTTGGGAGCAACGACATATGTAATTTTTTCCTTTTTCTCTTTTTCTGAGTATGTATTTGTATGCTTCTTTGTGTGATTTTGTCTGTATAACTTTGCTTTTACCATTTGTCCTAGGGTTATGTCTGTCCTTTCTTTTTCTTTTTAGTATAGATTTTAGTGCTTGTTATCATTGGTGGATTTTTTTTTTTTTTTGGGTTTGGTTGCTCTCTTCTTTCTTTATTTAATTCTTTTTTTTTCTTTTTTATTACTTTTTAATTATTTAACTTTTAATAATTATTTTTTATTTTAATAACATTATTGTTTCTTTCTTTTTTTCTTCCTCCCTCCCTCCCTCCCTCCCTCCCTCTCTCTCTCTCTCTCTCTCTTTCTCTCTTTCTTTCTTTCTTTCTTTCTTTCTTTCTTTCTTTCTTTCTTTCTTTCTTTTCTTTCTTTTCTCCCTTTTTCTACTGAGTCATGTGGCTGACAGGGTCTTGGTGCTCCAGCCTGGTGTCAGGCCTCTGACTCTGAGGTGGGAGAGCCAAGCTTAGGACATAGGTCTGCCAGAGACCTCCTGGCACCATGTAATATCGAATGACAAAAGCTCTTCCAGAGATCTCCATCTCAAGGCTAAGACCCAGCTCAACTCATCGACCAGCAAGCTACCATGCTGGACACCCTATGCCAACCAACTAGCAAGACAGGAACACAATGCCACCCATTAGCACAGAGGCTACCCAAAATCATAATAAGGTCACAGACACCCCAAAACACACCATCGGATGTGGTCCTGCCCACCAGAAATACAAGATCCAGCCTCACTCACCAGAACACAGGCACTAGTTTCCTCCACCAGGAAGCCTACACAACCCATTGAACCAAACTTACCCACTGGGGGCAGACACCAAAAGCAATGGGAACTACGAACCTGAGCCTGCAAAAAGGAGACAGCAAACACAGTAAGTTAAGCAAAATGAGAAGACAGAGAAACACAAAGTAGATGAAGGAACAATGTAAAAACCCACCAGACAAGACAAATGAAGAGGAAATAGGCAGTCTACCTGAAAAAGAATTTAGAGTAATGATAGTAAAGATGATCCAAAATCTTGGAAATAGAATGGAAAAAATACAAGAAACATTTAACAAGGACCTAGATGAACTAAAGAACAAACAAACAATGATGAACAACACAATAAATGAAATTAAAAATTCTCTAGAAGGAATCAATAGCAGAATAACTGAAGCAGAAGAACAGATAACAGACCTGGAAGATAAAATAGTGGAAATAACTACTGCAGAGGAGAATAAAGAGAAAAGAATGAAAAGAATTGAGGACAGTCTCAGAGACCTCTGGGACAACACTAAACACACCAACATTTGAATTATAGGGGTCCCAGAAGAAGAAGAGAAAAAGAAAGGGACTGAGAAAATGTTTGAAGAGATTATAGTTGAAAACTTCCCTAATATGGGAAAGGAAATAATCAATCAAGTCCAGGAAGTGCACAGAGAGTCCCATACAGGATAAATCCAAGGAGAAACATGCCAAGACACATATTAATCAAACTATCAAAAATTAAATACAAAGAACAAATATTAAAAGCAGCAAGCGAAAAACAAAAAGTAACACATAAGGGAATCCCCATGAGGTTAACAGTTGATCTTTCAGCAGAAACTCTGCAAGCAAGAAGGCAGTGGCAGGACATATTTAAAGTGATGCAAGAGAAAAACCTACAGCCAAGATTACTCTACCCAGCAAGGATCTCATTCAGATTTGAAAGAGAAATTAAAAGTTTTACAGACAAGCAAAAGCTAAGAGAATTCAGCACCACCAAACCAGCTTTACAACAAATGCTAAAGGAACTTCTCTAGGAAGGAAACACAAGAGAAGGAAAAGATCTACAATAATAAACCCAAAACAATTAAGAAAATGGAAATAGGAACATACATATTGATAATTACCTTAAATGTAAATGGATTAAATGCTCCAACTAAAAGACATAGACTGGCTGAATGGATACGAAAACAAGACCGTATATATATATATATATATATATATATATATATATATATATATATATATATGCTGTCTACAAGAGACCCACTTCAGACATAGGGACACAAACAGACTGAAAATGAGGGGATGGAAAAAGATATTCAGTGCAAACGGAAATCAAAAGAAAGTTGGAGTAGCAATTCTCATATCAGACAAAATAGACTTTAAAATAAAGACTATAGCAAGCGACAGAGAAGGACACTACATAATGATCAAGGGATCAATCCAAGAAGAACATATAACAATTGGAAATATTTATGCACCCAACATAGGAGCACCACAACACATAAGGCAAATGCTAACAGCCATGATAGGGGAAGTCAACAGTAACACAATCATAGTAGGGGACTTTAACACTCTACTTTCACCAATGGACAGATCATCCAAAATGAAAATAAATAAGGAAACACAAGCTTTAACTGATACATTAAAGAACATGGACTTAATTGATATTTACAGGACATTCCATCCAAAAACAACAGTATACACTTTCCTCTCAAGTGCTCATGAACATTCTCCAGGATAGCCAATATCTTGGGTCACAAATCAAGCCTTGGTAAATTTAAGAAAATTGAAATTGCATCAAGTATCTTTTCCGACCACAACACTATGACACCAGATATCAATTATAAGAAAACATCTGTAAAAAATGCAAACACATGGAGGCTAAACAATACACTACTTAATAACCAAGAGATCACAAAAGAAATCAAAGAGGAAATCAAAAAATACCTAAGAACAAATGACAATGAAAACACAATGACCCAAAACCTATGGGATGCAGCAAAAGCAGTCCTAAGAGGGAAGTTTATAGAAATACAATCCTACCTCAAAAAACATTTCAAATAAACACCCTAACCTTACACCTAAAGCAATTAGACAAAGAAGAACAAAAAACCCCAAAGTTAGCAGAAGGAAAGAAATCATAAAGATCAGATCATAAATAAATGAAAAAGAAATGAAGGAAACAATAGCAAAGATCAATAAAACTAAAAGCTGGTTCTTTGAGAAGATAAACAAAATTGATAAACCATTAAACAGACACATCAAGAAAAAAGAGGGAGAAGACTCAAATCAATAGATTTAGAAATGTAAAAGGAGAAGTAACAACTGACACTACAGAAATACAAAGGATCATGAGAGATTACTACAAGCAACCATATGCCAATAAAATGGACGACCTGGAAGAATGGACAAATTCTTAGAAAAGCACAACCTTCAGGGACTGAATCAGGAAGAAATAGAAAATATAAACCGACCAATCACAAGCACTGAAATTGAGACTGTGATTAAAAATCTTCCAACAAACAAAAGCCCAGGACCAGATGGCTTCACAGGTGAATTCTATCAAACATTTAGCGAAGAGCTAACATCTATACTTCTCAAACTCTTCCAAAATATAGCAGAGGGAGGAACACTCCCAAACTCTTTCTATGAGACCACAATCACCCTGCTACCAAAACCAGACAAAGATGTCACAAAGAAATAAAACTACAGGCCAATATCACTGATGAACATAGATGCAAAAATACTCAACAAAATACTAGCAAACAGAATCCAACAGCACATTAAAAGGATCATACACCATGATCGAGTGGGGTTTATCCCAGGAATGCAAGGATTCTTCAATATGCGCAAATCAATCAATGTGATACACAATATTAACTGATTGAAGGAGAAAAACCATATGATCATCTCAATAGATGCAGAAAAAGCTTTTGACAAAATTCAACACAGATTTATGATAAAAACTCTCCAGAAAGTAGGCATAGAGGGAACTTAGCTCAACATAATAAAGGCCTTATATGACAAACCCACAGCCAACATTGTTCTCAATGGTGAAAAACTGAAACCCTTTCCTCTAAGACCAGGAACAAGACAAGGTTGTGCACTCTCACCAATATTATTCAACATAGTTTTGGAAGTTTTAGCCACAGCAATCAGAGAAGAAAAAGAAATAAAAAGAATCCAAATCAGAAAAGAAGAAGTAAAGCTGTCACTGTTTGCAGATGACATGATACTGTACAGAGAGAATCCTAAAGACTCTAGCAGAAAACTACTAGAGCTAATCAATGAATTTGGTAAAGTAGCAGGATACAAAATTAATGCTCAGAAATCTCTTGCATTCCTGTACAGTAATGATGAAAAATCTGAAAGAGAAATTAAGGAAACACTCCCATTTACCATTGCAACAAAAAGAATAAAATACCTAGGAATAGACCTACCTAAGGAGACAAAAGATCTCTATGCAGAAAACTATAAGACACTGATGAAAGAAATTAAAGATGATACAAATAGATGGAGCGATATACCATGTTCTTGGATTGGAAGAATCAACATTGTGAAAATGACTATACTACCCAAAGCAATCTACAGATTCAGTGCAATCCCTGTCAATCTACCAATGGCATTTTTCACAGAATAAGAAAAAAAATTTCACAATTTGTGTGGAAACACAAAAGAACTCGAATAGCCAAAGCAATCTTGAGAAAGAAAAAACGAGCTAGAGGAATCAGGCTCCCTGACTTCAGACTATACTACAAAGCTACAGTAATCAAGACAGTATGGTACTGGCACAAAAACAGAAATATAGATCAATGGAACAGTATAGAAAGCCCAGAGATAAACCCATGCATATATGGTCACCTTATTTTTGATAAAGGAGGCAAGAATATGCAATGGAGAAAAGACAGCCTCTTCAATAAGTGGTGCTGGGAAAACTGGACAGCTATATGTAAGAGAATGAAATTAGAACACTCCCTAACATCATACACAAAAATAAACTCAAAATGGATTAAAGACCTAAATGTAAGGCCAGAGAGTATCAAACTCTTAGAGGAAAACATCGGCAGAACACCCTATGACAGAAATCACAGCAAGATCCTTTTTGACCCACCTCCTAGAGAAATGGAAATAAAAACAAAACTAAACAAATCGGACATACAAAAACTGAAAAGCTTTTGCACAGCAAAGGAAAACATAAACAAGATGAAAAGACAACCCTCAGAATGGGAGAAAATATTTGCAAATGAAGCAACTGACAAATGATTAATCTCCAAAATATACAGCAGTTCATGCAGCTCAATATCAAAAAAAAAAAAAAAAAACCCAATCCAAAAATGGGCAGAAAACCTAAATAGACATTTTCCAAAGAAGATATACAGATTACCAACAAACACATGAAAGAATGCTCAACATCATTAATCATTAGAGAAATGCAAATCAAAGCTACAATGAGGTATCACTTCATACCAGTCAGAATGGCCATCATCAAAAAATCTACAAACAATAAATGCTGGAGAGGGTGTGGAGAAAAGGAAACCCTCTTGCCCTGTTGGTGGGAATGTAAATTGATACTGCCACTGTGGGGAACAGCATGGAGGTTCCTTAAAAAACTAAAAATAGAACTTCCGTACGACCCAGCAATCCCACTGCTGGGCATATACCCTGAGAAAACCATAATTCAAAAAGAGTCATGTACCACAGTGTTCATTGCAGCTCTATTTACAATAGCCAGGACATGGAAGCAACCTAAGTGTCCATCGACAGATGAATGGATAAAGAAGGTGTGGTACATATATACAATGGAATATTACTCAGCCATAAAAATAAATGAAATTGAGTTATTTGTAGTGAGGTGGATGGACCTAGGGACTGTCATACAGAGTGAAGTAAGTCAGAAAGAGAAAAACAAATACCGTATGCTAACACATATATATGGAATCTAAAAAAGAAGAAAGAGAAAAAATGGTTATGAAGAACCTAGGGGCATGACAGGAATAAAGACACAGATGCAGAGAATGGACTTGAGGACACGGGGAGGGGGAAGGGTAAGCTGAGATGAAGTGAGAGTGTGGCATGGACTTAAATATACTACCAAGTGTAAAACAGATAACTAGTGGGCAGCAGCTGAGAGATCAGCTTGGTGCTTTGTGACCACCTTGAAAGGTGGGATAGGGAGTGTGGGAAGGAGATGCAAGAGGGAGGAGATATGGGGATATATGTATATGTATAGGTGATTCGCTTTTTTATAAAGCAGAAACTAACACACAATTATAAATCAGTTATACTCCAATAAAGATGTTAAAAAATAAAAATAAATTAAAACAATTAAAAACTAGTTTCAAATCAGAAGAGACAGCTTTGGGAATTCGATTTTAAAAAAAATCTTTATCCACCGTCACTTCTGAATAATGACTTTTCAAATAACTAGTTGTCACAAAAGTAGTGATATAAATCTGAATTTATTTGAGGCTCCCCCCTTTTTTCTTGACTTGCTATTGGAGCATGTTCCTTTACACATCTTGCTCAAAAAATGGTGGAAAGAATGATGTAAGGCTTTGGTCACTTTAAGCTCCAAGTCCAGGGCCCCACCTGGCAATGCAGTAATGAATCTC
This sequence comes from Orcinus orca, assembly GCF_937001465.1. Classification (NCBI taxonomy): domain Eukaryota; kingdom Metazoa; phylum Chordata; class Mammalia; order Artiodactyla; family Delphinidae; genus Orcinus; species Orcinus orca. Next base: position 29,085,410 of record NC_064563.1, read on the forward strand.
AGACAATTTATTTGGGTTAATAGTTTTTAATAAATAAATAACTCTCCTGTTTCAGGAAATAGAATCCAAAGGGAACAGGCCTGACATAAACACCGCCATTCCCTCTCATTTTCACCAGGGTCATTAATGCCTTGCCCAATTAAGCACCAAAACACAGCCCCTAAATAATTTAAACTGGATAAATGAAGAAAATAAATAAAATATACCAGCTTATGGAAACTTATTTTTAAAAAGAAAATTAAATTGCGGCTTTCTACATGACCTAAACTGAATTTAACTGAAAATACTTAACTTTAAAAGAAAGGTCAAAAACCTGACTGTTTAAGAACTGGAGTCATTTATTGCTCCCCTCCCCCATCTTGGCAGGCAAAGCTGGGTCTTCATGACCCACCAGCAACTGGACAGGTTACAGAATTTTCAACATCTCTCAGATGTTTTGGTGCTAGTGCAGACACTGCTGTTGGCAAAGGAGCTTTTTAAAGTTCAGGCATTTTTATTCACGAGAAGGCAAGACAAGCTTTTTCACTACCAAATCCAATTCATGTTCGACATTGTTTAGACATGAGTGTTCTATGCTTGGTGAGGTAGAGTGCCTGACTGAAAACAAAGATGTCATTGATGACAGCAAGAATGATTCTGGTACAGTCTCCTACACTTTCCTTGGACATTTATACCCTGTGGTGTTAAAAAAAAAAAAAAAGCCATAAAATTCAGTGACACTTCTCCCATTGACGGATGGATCTATCTTTTCTCTTTTTGAATCTGAGCAGGCTTGGGACTGCTTCTGCGGGTAGAATTTGGCAGAAGCGATGTTCTGTGACTTCCCAGATCACAAGGGCAATGAAGCTTCTGCCTTGCTCACTGGGATGCTCATTTTTGGAGCCTGGAGCCTGCATTGGCAAAGTCCAACTACCTTGAGGCCGCCATGCTGTGAGGATCCCAGGTCATGTGAAGAGGCCACATGTAGGTGCCCTGACAGCCCCAGCTGAGTCCAACCTTTAAGTCATCCCAGAACCTCCAGATAATTTCATTTCCTAGCTGCTGAGTCACCTCCAGCTGTATGGACCTTCCCAGCTAAAGTCTCGGACATCATTAAACAGAGTCAATCCATTCCCATTATACCCTGCCTGTATACTTGACCCACAGAATCCACGAGTATAACAAAATGGTTGTGAAACAGCACATAAAACATTGACCAACTTAAACTGGTTTTGCTTCCTTAAATAACTTGTTGATTAATCAAACCTTGAGTTGTTTTACAGAGACGGTGCTGTAAATGTGCAAGACAGGAACTCACGTCTCCAGGATGACCCAGAACCAAGAATCATCAGTCTGTGAAACTCAAAGAATAAAAATTTTGCCACCAGAGCCCTTTATGAAGCAAGAAGTCCTTCAGTAAGGAATACCCAGCTTCCAGCAGGCCATTAGCTTGTACAGACTAATTCAAGACTAGCCAAACAGTTTCCAAGTTTGAAATTCCCCTAACTCCTTAATTTCACCTTTGAACCCTGCATCTGGGAGACAGATTTGAGAGCCTTGTCTTTTGCCTCCTTACTGGTTGACCTCTCAATAAAGCCCTTTCTTTTCTCAAAAGCTGGCGCCATAATATTGGCTTCTATGCATGTCAGGCAGTGAGTCTTTGCTCAGTAACAGTTGTTTATGCCACTAAGTTTTGGGGTGGTTTGTAATGCCTCCAGAGTAACTGGAACATACTTCTTCCAACTTGGTCTACAACAAAGGCTGGGAAAAGAGAAATATGGTGAGGTAAGTCCTGTGTGTAATGTGTAATTAGTCCCATTCTGTAGCTCAAATGTGGAGACTTGTAAAGGCCAAGAAAAGGAACCAGTGGAGCTTAGTGGAAAGAGAATGAATCCTAGAATCGGACAAACCTAGATTCCAAACCCAGTTCTACCATTTTCTAACTAAATATGACTCAAGAAAACTGCTTATTCTGTTTGAACCTTAGTTCATCTAAAAATTGGAATACAGTATGTAACCTATTGTAACAAGGTTATTTTCAGGGTTAAATGAATTGTAAGGAGGTGAATCCTTTCTCGGCCAAATGGTAGAGATGCAGTAAATAAAGCCATCGATAGTGATAGTGGATACTCACCTAGGGCCACACCTGCTGTTGGGCACCTTTTTTCTGACTCTTAGCCCATTATTTGGTGTTGTCTATACAGAAAAAAATGTGCACACATATGTACACACATGGGCCCACACCAGCTCCAGCCCCACCAGCTGCTTTGCCAACACTGGCACAAGAAGCACCAGAACACATGCCCTGCCAGAGCAGTTCAGATGTGCTGTATCTAAATCTACCTGCTCTGTCATTTCAGGGCTTTGTTCCACTAGGGGGGATGAGAAGGAACCTGCCATTTATTGAGCACCTATTATGAGCCAGACATTATACACATTATGTCATCTAGTCCATCCTAAGGCCTGAGAACTAGAAGAACTGATGGTGTAGTTCCAGTCCAAAGGCTGGCAGCCTAGAGACCCAGGAAGATCTGATATTTCAGTTTGAATCCAAAGGCAGGAAAAAGCCAGTGTTCCAGTTCAAAGGCAGTTCATAGGGGCACCTAGAATAATGCTTAATCAGAAGTCTGGGCACCTTGTGGTCCAGTCAAGTTGACACACCAAATTGACCATCACACATGGCTATAAATGAAGGAGCTGGGATTTGAACTGAGGTCTGTCTGCTACTGGAGTCATGTTTTTCCAGCCAAAGACAATGTGTCTAGCCTCCATTGTGTCTGTAGGTGCAGGGTTTGGATGGAGACAAGGAGGGCTTCCCTGAGTCACCCTGACTGTAATCCCAGCACAAGTTTTGCACAGCAGCCTTTGCCTTTCAGCACAACTTCCCAGGATCCAGTCCTGTCTCCCTGCTGTCTAAATCACTACTGGAAGTTCTTCTGGAGGATGTTCCTCCCTCCCTTCTCTCTCTAAGGGTTTGACTCGAGTTCCATGCCCTAAACTGTCCTCTGCCCCCATCCTCTCCTACATGGTCTTCATACAACCAACTGCCTAACCATCCAGCTCTCCCCCGCTGCTGGGAGACTCTCCAAGGCTCCCCCGGACCTATAGGTGAAAGTCAAAGCTCCTTCATCAGGTTTCAGTACCCTCACGAGCCTGACCTCCACTTCCATTGATAACTTGACCTCCTGTGACTCCATTATGTGTCAACTATGCTCCAGGCTGCTACCTTCACTGTCTGAAGACACCATGGAAACCTGCTTCTGCAGCTTTGCTCACACTGTATCTTCTACTGTTATGGGTTGAACTGCATCCCCCCACCGCCCCGCAAATTCGTAGATTGAAGCCAGCACCTCGGAATGGGACTATATTCAGAGATAGAGTCTTTAAGGAGGTAATTCAGTTGAAATGAGGTCATTAGGGTGGGTCCTAACCCAATCTGACTGGTGTCCTTATAAGAAAAGGAAATTCAGACACATACGTGGAAGACCATGTAAAGACACAGGGAGAAGACAGTCATCTACAAGCGAAGGAGAGAGGCCTCAGGAGAAATGCCAACATCTTGATCTCGGACTTCTAGCCTCCAGTATTATGAGAAAATTAATTATAAGCCATTCAGTCTGTGTTGCTTTGTTGTGGCAGCCCTAGAAAACTAATATACCACCTACAGTCTCTCCCTCTTCCTCCCCACTAACCACTCAGTCCTACCTTCAGTAGATGTCTTCTCCTAATTCCCCAGCACCTGTCTATCTTAAAATCCTCAAGGGGTTTCCTATCTCGCTTAAAACAAAAGAAAAAAATCTTAGTCTAACTTACAAAGCCTTACTTGATCTGCTCCTGCCTGCTTCTCAGACTATTCTCTCCTTGTCCACTGGCCTTTTGTCCAAGCTCTTTTCTGCCTTAGGACTGAACTACTTCCTGAAATTGTACTTCCCTCTGACCATCAGGTGACATTCAGGTCTCGTCTTAAATGTCACCTCTCCAGAGAGGCCACCAAGTTACTGTCTAACATTGCTCTCTTTTAATTCTCTGCAATCACTCTTTGCCGATATTTTCTTGTGAATTTACTTGCTTATTTTCTTCTTGTCTCTTCCCAATAGAATACAAGCTTTAGGAGACGAGAGACTCATGTAGGTGGCACACAGGTGTTAAATAGTTACTTGTTTAATGAATGAATGAATGGTTTGCCTTCTTTGAACAGTATTTTTCTGCATTACTCTTTTTTGACTATTTCACCAAACATTGTACTGCAAAACCACTCTTCTTATAAAAATCTAGAGCTAATATTTTCATGTCGCATTATGCAGGAAAATTCAAAAAAATCTTATTGGTGGAGATGGTGGTAAAGGGTAAGAGAGTATCTTAATGGATAGGTGGTGAAAGTATTGTTTTCATTTTATACACGAGGTAACGGAAGCAAAGAGAGGTTACACTGTTGGCTTAAAGTCACACAGCCTGGGCTAGATTCTAGTTCTCTTGATTCCTGATCCAGAGCTTCCTCTAGACCATGCTCAGTTACATAATGGGGGTTAGTAGGTGTACAAACATCAGTGCTTTAAAATGCCTGGAGCCGACCAGACTAGGAGCCAGGAGATGGCTTCCACAACAACAGCCCAATGGAGAGGTCCCTGTGAGAGAGAAGGGAAGAGGTAAACATTTCTTTACTTTCCCGGTTCAGAGAAAGAGGCTACCCATGCTTGCTCTTTCTCTTTCATAGCCATCCAGGCTTGCTAGACTGCTCCAAGGAAATCATCTCACCCAAGTAATTTTAAAGTTTTATGTCTCTCATATTTCTCAATATTTAAGAAATTCTTTTCCAGGTTGGCATGGTAATGTGTAGTGAATCATGTGTCCAAAGGGGACAGGATATATTATAGTACCTTCACATGATGTTCTACAGCACTTGGGAATGTCAAAAAGCAGTGCCGTGTGGTGGCACATGATAAACGGTATGTATTTGCCAACAGAGGAATTGAAGGACATTAAAAACCCAATGCTTTCCCTAAATGGCAAAGTGTGGCTCCCTTCCTGCTTTTGTCCATGAGCAACTGAATATTGGAAGCTGACTTTATTGTAAAAAATACTAAGCTATTTTTTGGATTTGGAGTTTGGGGATGAAACTCTTAAATCAGACTACTAAAATCCAAAGTAAATTCATTTTCCTAAAATTGGTCTAAAGGTTGATTTAATACTGAAGCTACCTAGGAGAGAGAGAGGGAGGGAGGGAGAGAGAAAGAGTTTTTCAAAGAGCAAATGTGCAAACAGTGATTATGAAGATTTAAGTAACACGATTCATATACATGAATATGAAACTTTGTACTTTACAAACAGAGATTAGGGCTTCTTTCAGACTCTTTATAGAAACTGATCAGACGCCTGTATCTTCAAAGTGCTTAAAACATGCCTGTAATTAAAAATTCTTTAAATAGCTGAGCTGCTGTTGAGGAATAAATAAGAAACAAAGACATTTTCAGGCACCCAATGCTGGGTCACCAACAGGCCCTCATGGAAGGAAACTCTAACATGGAAGAAGGAAAACTGAACAGTAAAAACCACGTGGACACATCTAAACAAAATCTAAGCAATAAAACAAAACAAAACAAAAAAAGTTAAAATAATGAGTAATTTGAGTGGCATATAAACAAAATAGCAGCAAAATACTGGGCAAAACTAGCATGAAAACTAGAATAGAAAGCTCAGAATTAAAATATTCTTTGCTCACAAGTATGCTGGTTAAAACGTTAAGGGTAAGCAGTTAAAGATAAGATATAGATCAAATAACTTCCAAAAAATTAAGGAGAAAAGGGGATGGGAGGAAACGTGATCAGTCCAATAAATGACAGTAAAGGAATAAAAAAATATAAGCATAGAAGGCAGATTTTTTAAAACAAAATAAATCGATATGATAAATCCAAATATACCATTACTAAATATGAAAGGACTAAACATACCTATTAATAGAGATTTGAAATTACGTATTTTAAAAATGCTGCTGTAAGCTGTTTACAAGTGAAACACCTAAAAAAAGTTGAAAATTAGAGTGTGTGTATTGGAGAGTTCTCAAAAAACTAAAAATAGAACTACCATATGACCCAGCAATTCTACTCCTGGGTGTATATCCAAAAGAAACAAAAATTCACTGGAAAAGATACATGCCCCCCAATGTTCATAGCAGCATTATTTACAATTGCCAAGATATGCAAGCAACCTAAGTGTCAAACAACAGATGAATGGATAAAGAAGATGTAGTGTATATATATATATATATATATATATATATATATATATATATATATATAATGGAATACTACTCAGCCATAAAAAAAGAATGAGATGTTGCCATTTGCAGCAACATGGATGGACTTGGAGGGCATTATGCTAAATGAAATAAGTCACACAGAGAAAGATAAATACTGTATGATATAATTTATATGTGGAATCTAAAAATACAACAAACTAGTGAATAAAACAAAAAAGAACCAAACTCACAGATACAGATAACCAGTGGGGAAAGGGAATGGGGGAGAGGCAATATAGGGGTAGGGGGGTAAGAAGGGTTATTATGGGATTACATGAAATCATGTTTGTGAAACTTTTGAAAATGGTAAAGCACTATAGAATTTAAAGAAACTTTCATTCAGTTAAAAAAAGTATTACTATAAATAATGAGGATCTTTACATAAAGATAAAATGGTAAACTTGCCAGGAAGGTATAATAGTTCTAATCTTCCATGTACTTAATAACATAATCTCAAAATATATAAAGCAAAACTTTACAGAATTACAAGGAGTCATGAATTCACAATCAAAATATGCTAATGTACTTCATTTTGTAATTTATAGGTCAAACCTATAAAATTTAGTAATAGAGAAAATTTGAACAATACTATCAGAAATTCTGCTCTAATGCACAAATATAAACCCAGCAATGAACAATTAAAGAATACAGTTTAATTTTCAAACACAAGTTGGATATTTACAAAGCAAATGTTAACAAATACCAAGAAGTCTATATCGTGTAGACAATATTTTTATTACCATTATACTAAAATATAATTAATAACAAAAAATGTTTTTAAATGCTCACATCTTTAAAAATCAAGGGGAGGGCTTCCCTGGTGGCACAGCGGTTGAGAGTCCGCCTGCCGGTGCAGGGGACACGGGTTCATGCCCCGGTCCGGGAAGATCCCACATGCCGCAGAGCGGCTGGGCCCGTGAGCCATAGCTGCTGAGCCTGCGCGTCCCAGAGCCTGTGCTCCGCAACGGGAGAGGCCACAACAGTGAGAGGCCTGCGTACGGCAAAAAAAAAAAAAAAAAAAAAAAAAAAATCAAGGGGAAAAACTTTGAAATGATTAATGGATCAAGGAGAAAATCAAAATTTAAAAACATTTAGAAATTGAAAAATAGTGAAAATACTACGTATTAACACTTAGAGAATGAAGCTAATGTGATATTTAGAAAGAATAGTCATTAATGCTTACCTTGGAAAAGAAGAAAATGTGAAGATTTTTCAGTTGAGCAACCAACACAAAAAGTTAGAAAATGGACAACAGCATACTTGGGATTGTGTGAAACAATAGCCAAACAGAGAAATGGAACAGCAGAGAGAGCCTAGAAATAGACCAACACATATAAAATATGTAATATATGCTCAGAAGTCAGCGGGGGAAATGATGGACTATTCAATCGTGGCAATAAAAGAATTCCAGATGCAACAAAGACTTCATCTGAAAAATGCAAAATTATAAATTTTAAAAGAAAGTTAAGGAGAATATTTTTACAGCTTAAATGTAGGGAAGAATTTCCTCAGCACAAAACAAAAAGCACAAATCATGAAGAAAAGTATTGATGTATTCAGTACTTTGAAATTAGGAACTTTGGTTCATTAAAAGACACCATAAATAAAATGAAATGTGAAACCATGGGGGTGAAAATTGATATTTGCAATCCTTATAACTAACAAAGTATTGGTATCAGAATATATGAAGAATTTCTACAAATCAATAAAAATAAACTAAGCAATTAAGAAAACTAGGGGAAATTTATAAACTGGCAATTTATAGAAAAATAAATCTGAAAGGCAAATTAACACTCAAAAGATGCTCAATATCACAGGTCATCAGGGAAATAGAAATTAAAAATGATAAAAAGATACTGCTATGATCTGAATGTTTGTGTCCCCTGAAAATTAGTATCGAAGCCTAACCCCAAATTGATGGTTTTAGGACTTGGGGTCTTTGGGAGGTAGTTAGGTTATTATTAGGTGATTAAGCTCTGCTGTCATAATTGGGATTTGTGTCCTAAGAAAAGAGATCCCACAGAGATCCCTTGCTCCTTTGGCCATGTTGAGAATACAGTAAGAAGATGGCAACCCAGCAGAAGGCCCTCACCTGACCACGCTGGCACCCTGAACTTAGACTTCCAGACTCCAGAACTGGGAGAAAGAAATTCCTGTTGTTTAGATGCTACCCAGACGTGGTAGTTTATTATAGCAGCCCAAACGGACAAAGACACATACCATTTCACACTTATCAAATTAGAAAAGTTGTAGAAGTCTAATAAAATCATACACTGGTGAAAATGAAGAGCAATGGTAATATTCATACATTGACAGTGGGAATGTAATTGATATAAGCACATTAGAAAGCACTAGGCAGAATCTACAAAAACTAAATATGCACACATACTCTGATCCAGGTTAGTTTCATAGTACTACCACAAACTGGCTGGCTTAAAAAAAAAAAAATTATTCTGTCACAATTCTGGAGGCTAGAATCTGAAACCAAGCTGTCAGCTCTGCTCTCTTTAAAGCCGTTAGGGGAAGATCCTTCCTCAGCTCTTCCAGTTTCTGGTAGCCCCGTTCCTTGGCTGTGGCAGCATCTCTCTAATCTCTGCCTCTGTCTTCACATGGCCTCCTCCCTGTATGTCTGTGTCTTCACATGGCTGTTTACTTATGAGGACACCAGTCATACTGGATTAGAAGCCCACCCTACTCCAGTATGACTTCATCTTACCTGAACTAATTATATCTGCAAGGACTCTATTTCCAAATAAGGCCAGATTCTGAGTACTGAGAGTAAGGGGGACTTTTGGAGGGAATACGGTTCTACCCATAATACCTAGCCATCACTATTAGTTATATATTTAAAAAATATATACATGCACATGAAAACAGGTATATATATATATATTAATTGCAGTATTTTTCATAATTATGAAAACAGAAAACTATAAATATCCTTCAACAGAAAACGTGTTCATCAGTTATGATATATTCAGGCAATGGAATATTAAATAGCAGTTAAATTAAATTAAGTAGAACTCATATCAGATGGGAAAACCAAATATCATGATAAGAATAAAATACAAATTGCAAGTTTCCATTTTCAACAATATGATAGATTAGCTATTAAAGTAATAGACAAAACAGAAAGGTTTTAAATATATTGCTGAGCTGACACAAAAATAAGGATTCTGCAGAATAAAAAATTCAGTGAAACCTGAAACCCTGGGAAGTATGTGAGCAACAAAACTGGCTCTGCCCTGGGTGATTCTGCCAGTCTTGTAGACCTTGAGGTTCACTATTAATGTCTGCCTGGTATGTGATGTTCAGAACCTAAAGTCTATATTCTACTTAAAGAGGCTACACATTTACTATGAGATTCAGGAATAAACCTCACCACACAGAAAGGGACAGCAAGGACACCTGTCTGTCTAAACCCTAATGCTGAGTAAATTAAAAAATATCTCTCCTGGGCATCCATAGATATAAACCAGCCCTTTCATGGGTTTGTGGTCTTAAAAAATGTTATCTGTGCATTCCAAAACAAATTATAGCAGAACATTGAAATTAAAGTCCCAAGGTGGCAGCACCTATAGGTAGCAGAAAAAATGTATACACTGAGGAATAAAACTTTGTGTAGCCTTCAAAGAATTACTACAGGTAAAGTTTGGAGTAAGATAAACAGCACAATTTCAAAAACTACATATACATATGTGATTACAAACCAGCACACAGATAGCAAAAACAGACACACAAAAACATCAGATATTGGAATTTGGAGACATAAAAATCTAAATAAGCATGTTTAATGTACCTAAAGAAATTTTTTAAAAGGATTCAAAAGAACAGAAGGAAGAAACCATTACTGAATAACTAAGCAGATTTTAGAAAGAACAAAATACAGCTTTAGAAATAAAAATATGTGATTATTGAGATAAAAAACAAAATGAAAAAACTAATCAACAAATTATTAAGTATCTGAAGAGGAATTTGGAACTGCCAAAAAGATGCAGATAATTACTCAAAATTCAGGCCAGAGATATTATGAGTAAAAAATATAAAAGAAAGGTCAAAAGACATGAGAGATAGATGGAGATTTCCAGAAGAAGCCAAGAGAGAAAAAGGGAAGAGATAATATAAAAATAAGTAGTTTCTGAGAACATTACAGAATTGTTGAGAGTCACCAAGTCTCCAGTTCAGAAATTCTAATAAATTAACAAAAGGATAAATACTTTTAAAAAGTCCACACCAAAATACAACAAAGTAAAACCTGAGAACACTATAGACAAAGAGAGATTACCTGCAAACAAAGAGTGATTTGATGATGACCTTTCTATAGAAACAGTGGGAGTCAAGACACAAAATGCTGAAAGAAAAGTACTGTCAAAATTTTCTTTCAAGAATGAAAATGAAATAATGCCATTTTCAGACAAAAGAAATTTATCACCAAAATTACTCTCATTAACATAAATTACAAAGGAATAGGGAATTAATCCCAGATGGAAACTCTGAGTTACAAGAAGAAATGGTGTGGTAGGCAGAATAATGCCCCCAAGGATGTCCACATCCTAATCTTTGGAATCTGGAAATATATTACCTTACATGGCAAAGGAGAATTAAGGTAGCAGGTGGAATTAAGGTTGCCAATCAACTGATCTTAAAATAGGGAGATTATCCTGGATTATCTGAGTGGGCCCAATGTAATCACAGTGGTCCTTAAATGTGGAAGAGGGAGGCAGAAGAGGAGGTCAGAGAAATGACAGGATGAGAAAGACTTGGCGCAACATGCTGACATTGAACATGAAGGAAGAGAGCCACCAGCCAAGGAATGTGGGCACCTTTTAGAAGCTAGGAAGGACAAGAAAATGGATTCTCCCTAGAGCTTCCAGATAGGAATGCAGCTCTGCCAACACCATGACATGGGTCCAATGAAACACATTTTGGACTTCTGAACTACAGATCTGTAACATAATAAATTTGTATAGTTCTAAGCCACTAAGTTTGTAGAGTTTGTTACATCAGCAGCAGGTAACTAATACAAGTGGGGAGCTAAGGTATTGATAAATATCAGTTTAAATATAAACAAAAATTCTCATTGTAAAGTAACAGAGGCAATGCCAAATTTAAAGGAAATAGGATAGGATTAAAATATTGTACAATAACAGCATATATATTTTTGAGAATATATTGGTCAGCATCCTGTCAGGAGATAGAATCCCCTCTGTGATCTGAATACAGAAAATTTTAAATAAGTAATTATTAATGGGGAACTGGAGTAATATGGAATTAGCTAGTGAGTGTGAAAGAAAATTACAAAGAATACATGAATCACATATATAAGAAACAACCACTATCCTTTGGGTAAGTTAGAGTGCCCAAGGAAGAGTCACCCATGTCTTCCCTTGGACTGAGATCCAAACATCACTGGGAAGGGCAAAGCTTGGCTCACTGGATAGCAGAGAAGTCACTGAGGTACAGCACTGGTGAGACCTATGAGGATCCATCCTCTGGGGTGACAACAGAGGCCACAATCAGGTAGGTATCAAGCCTCAGAATTTGGGTGATGCTAGAGAAAGCTGCTGGCAGAAGAATATGTTCCAAATGAAGGAACAATATAAAACCTCAGAAAAAGAAGTAAAAGAAGTGGAGATAAGCAATCTAACCAATAAAGAGTTCAAGGTAATGATCATAAAAATGCCCAATGAACTCAGAAAAAGAATGAATGAACACAGTGAGAATTTCAACAGAGTTAGAACATATAAAGAGGAACCAAACAGAGTTGAAGAATAAAATAACTGAAATAAAAAAATACACTAGGAGGAATCAATGATAGATAAATGAACCAGAGGAGCAGAGCAGTAAACTGGAAGAGTAGTGGAAATCAGCCAAGCTGAACAGAAAACAGAAAAAGGAATGAGGACAGTTTAAGAGCCCCCCAGAACAACATCAAGCATACTAACATTCATATTATAGGGGTCCCAGAAGGAGAAGAGAGAGAGAAAGGGGCAGAAAACTTATTTGAAGAGATAACAGCTTAAAAAAATCTCTACCTTGGGTGAGGAAAGAGACATCCAGGCACAGGAAACACAGAGAGTTCCAAACAGGATGACTCCCAAAGAGGTCCACAAGAAGACACACTATAAATAAAACGGCAAAAGTTGAAGATAAAGAAAGAATCTTAAAAGCAAGAGAAAAGCAACTAGTTACATACAAGGGAACTGCCATAAGTCTATCAGCTGAATTTTCAGCAGAAAATTTTCAGGTCAAAGGGAGTGACACAATATGGTCAAAGTGTTGAGAGAAAAAAACCTACAACTAAGAACACTCTACCCAGCAAGGCTATCATTTAGATTTGAAGGATCGATCAAGAGCTTTACAGAGAAGCAAAAGTTAAAAGAGTTCAGCACCCCTAAACCAGCTTTACAAGAAATGTTAAAGGGACTTCTCTAAGCAAAAAAGAAAAGACCACAACTAGAAATATAAAAAATTACCAAAAATACTCAGTGGTAAAGTCAAACACACAGTAAAGGTAGGAGATCAACCACTTATAAAAGCTAGTAGGAAGGTTAAAAGACAAAAGTAATAAAATTGTTTATTATCCATAAGTAATTGAAGGATACACAAACAAAAAAATATAAAACATGATGTTAAAAACATTAAACATTGGGAGGGGGTAGTAAAAATGCAGCGTTGTTAGAATGTGTTTGAACTTAAGAGATCATCAACTTAAAATAATCATATGTATACACACACATGCACACACAAAGAGGAATATATATGTTGTTATATATGAACCTCATGATAACCAAAACTCAAAAACCTATAATAGATATACAAACAAAAAACGAGAAAGGAATCCAAACATAACACTAAAGATAGTGCTCAAATCACAAGGGAAGAGATGAAAAGAAGAAAGGAGCAAAAAAGAACTACAGATACAACTAGAAAACAATGAACAAAATGGAAGTAAGTTCATACATATCAATAATTGCTTTAAAAGTAAAAGAACTAAATGTTCCAATCAAAAGACATAGGGTGGTTGAATGGATGAAAAAAACAAAACCCATATATTTGCTGTCTACAAAAGAATAACTTCAGACCTAAAAACACTCACAGATTGAAAGTGAGGAATAGATGAAAGTGAAACAAAATAAGCATTCCATGCAAATGGAAACAAAAAGAAAGTTGGAGTAGCAATACTTATATCAGACAAAATAGACTTTATTATTTTAAATTTGTATCTCTTTTTTTTAGATTCCACATATAAGTGATATTATATATTTGTCTTTATTTCTTTTCTTTTTTTTTTTTTGGCCATTCTGTGCAGCTTCTGGGATCTTAGCTCCACAACCAGGGATTGAACCCAGGCCATGGCACTGAAAGTGCTGAGTCCTAACAACTGGACTGCCAGGGAATTCCCCAAAATAGAATTTAAAACAGACTGGACAAAGAAGGACATTATATAGTGATAAAGAGATGAATCCAATAACAGGTAACAACTGTAAATATATATGGACCAATTTAGGAGCACCTAAATACATAAAGCACATATTAACAAAGATAAAGGGAGAAATTGACAGTAACATAATAACAGTAGTAGTTTTTAACACCCCATAAACATCAATGGACAGATCAATCCAAAAAGAATATCAAGAAGGAAACACTGGCCTTAAATAATAGATTAGATCAGATTCACTTAATAGATATATACATATATATAACATTCCATACAAAATAGCGGAATACACATACTTTTTAAGTGTACATGGAACATTCTCCAAGACAGATCGCTAGTTTGTGGCTAGGCCACAAAACAAGTCTCAATAAATTTAAGATTGAAATCACATCAAGCATCTTTTTCAACCACAAAGGTGTGAGACTAGAAATCAATGACAAGAAAAAAACTGCAAAAAATAAAAACACAAACACGTGGCAGCTAAACAATATGCTACTGGACAACCAATGGGTTACTGAAGAAATCAAAGAGAAAATTAAAAAATACCTGGAGATAAATGAAAAAGAAAACACAATGATCTAAAATCTATGGGACAGGGACTTCCCTGGTGGTCCAGTGGTAAAGAATCCACCTTCCAATGCAGAGGACGCAGGTTCAATCCCTGCTCAGGGAATTCAGATCCCACATGCCACAGAGCAACTAAACCCACATGCCACAGCTACTGCCCGCATGCACCTCAACTAGAGAGCCTGCATGCTGCAAACTACAGAGCCCATGTGCTCTGGAACAACTGCGCCACAACTACAGAGCCCACGTGCCCTGGAGCCTGTGAGCCACAACTAGAGAAGAGAAAAACCCACAGGCTACAACTAGAGAGAAGCCCGTGCACCCCAATGAAAGATCCCGCATGCCTCAACGAAGATCCCGTGTGCTGAAGCTAAGACCCAACACAGCCAAAAATATATATATAATAATAAAAGAGAATCTATGGGACAGAGCAAAAGCAGTTCTAAGAGGGAAGATTATATTGATACAACACTACTTCAGGAAATAAGAAAAATCTCAGATAAACAATTTAACCTTATACCTAAAGAAACTAGAAAAAGAACAAACAAAACCAAAATCTAGTAAAAGGAAAGAGTTAATAAAGATCAGAGTGGTAATAATGAATAGAGACTGATAAAACAATAAAAAAATCAATAAAACTAAGTGCTGGTTTTTGAATAGAGAAACAAGATGATAAACCATTAACCAGACTCATGAAGAAAAAAAAGAGAGATGGTCCAAATAAATAAAATCAGAAATGAAAGAGGAGGTGTTACTACCAACACCACAGAAATACAAAGGATCATAAGAGATTACAATGAATGATGATGTACCAATAAACTTGACAACCTAGTAAAAAATGGATGAATTCCTGGAAACATATAATCTCCCAAGACTGAATCAGAAATAAATACAATATATGAACAGAACAATTACCAGTAATGAAATTGAATCAGTAATTTAAAAAAAACTCCCAACAAAAGAAGTCCAGGACCAGAGAGCTTCACAGGTGAATTCTACCAAATATTTAAAGAAGGGTTAAGACTTATTCTTCTCAAACTATTCTAAAAAAACTGAAGAGGAAGGAATGCTTCTGAATTCATTCGCCAAGACCAGCATCACCCTGATACCAAACAAGACAAAGACACCACAAAAAAAGAAAATTACAGGCCAATACCCTTGATGCACATAGGAACAAAAATTCACAACAAAATATTAGGAAACCAAATTCAACAACACATTGAAAGGATTATACAACATGATGAAATGGGATTTATCCTAGAGATGCAAGAACTGTTGAATATCTGCAAATCAATCAATGTGATATAACACATTAAACTGAAAAATAAAAATTATATGATCATCTCAATAGATGAAGAAAAAGCCTTTGATTCATTTATGATAAAACTCTCAACACAGTGGGTACAAAGGGAACAGATCTCAACATAATACAAGTCGTATATGACAAACCTATGGCCAATTTCATATGCAACTGTCAAAAGCCAAAATCATTTCTTCTAAGATCAGGAATTAGAGGATATCTGCTCTTGTTACTTTTATTCAACATAATATGGAAGTCCTAGCTACAGCCACCAGATAAGAAAAAGAGATTTAGAAATCCAAATTGGAAAGGAAGAAGTAAAACTGTCAGTTTGCAAATGACGTAATACTACATATAGAAAATCTTAACAACACCACCATAAAACTATTAGAACTAATAAATGTATTTCACTAAGTTGCAGGATAGAAAATTAATATACAGAAATCTGTTGCATTTCTTTATACTAACAACAAACTCTCAGTAAGAAAAATTAAAAAACAATCGCATTTTCAATTGCATCAAAAAGAATAAAATACCTAGGAATAAATCTGATCAAGAAGGTAAAGGACTTGTACTTGGTAAACTATAAGACATTGATTTAAAAAAATTAAAGACAACACAAACAATGGAAAGATATACCATGATCATGAACTGGAAGAATTAATATTATTAAAATGACTATATGAGCCAAGGCAATCTACAGATTCAATGCAATCTCTATCTAAATGCCAATGGCAATATTCACAAAACTAGAACAAGTAATTTTAAAACTTGTATGGAACCACAGAAGACCCCAAATAGCCAAAACAATCTTGAGAAAGAGGAACAAAGCTGGAGGTATTCGCTCCCTGTTTTCAAACTATGCTACAAAGTTACAGTAATTAAAACAATATGGTACTGGTGCAAAAACAGACAGATCATTAGAAGGGAATAGAGAGACCAGAAATAAACCACACTTATATGGTCAATTAATCTACAATAAGGAGGCAAGAATATACAATGGGGAAAAGACAGCGTGTTTTATAAATGGTGTTGGAAAAAACTGAAATGCTATATGCAAAAAAATGAACCTGGACTACTTTCTCACACCATGTACAAAAATAAACTCAAAATGAATTAGTAAGACCAAACCATAAAATTCCTAGAAGAAAACACAGGCAGTGCACTCTTTGACATTGGTCTTAGCAATATTTTTTGGGATCTGTCTCCTCAGGCAAGGAAAACAAAGCAAAAATAAACAAATGGGACCACATCAAACTAAAAAGCTTTTGCACATTGAAGGAAACTAGCAAGAAAATTAAAAAGCAGCCTACTTAATGATAGAAGATATTTGCAGATGAAATATCCATTGGGGGTTAATATTCAAAATAAACAAAGAACTCATACAACTCAATATCAAAAAAGCAAACAACGCAATTAAAATATGAGCAGAAGACCTGAACATTTTTCCAAAGACTACAGATGGCCAACAGACATATGAAAAGATGCTCAACATCACTGATCATCTAAAAAATGTAAATCAAAACCACAGTGAAATATCAGCTCATACTTGACAGAATGGCTATCGCCAAAAATACAATAAATAACAAGTGTTGGAAACGATGTGAAGAAAAGGGAGCCCTCGTGCATTTTTGGTGGAATTATAAACAAGTGCAGGCATTATGAAAAACAGTAGGGAGTTTCCTCAAAAATTAAATAGAACAGTCATATAATTCAGCAATTTCACTTCTGGGTATTTACCTGAAGAAAACAAAAACACTAATTCAAAAAGATATATGCACACCAATGTTCATTGTAGCATTATTTACAATAGTCAAGATATGGAAGCAACCTAAGTGTTCATGGATAGATGGATGAATACAAAAGATATGATATACATATACTTGTATATATATACACACAATGGAATACTACTCAGACATAAGAAAAAATGAAGCCTTGCCATTTGCCTCTAGATCCATGGATGGATCTAGAGGGCACTATGCTAAGTGAAATAAGTCAGACAGAGAAAGACAAGTATCATATGATCTCACTTATATATGGAATCTAAAAAACAAAACAAACAAACAAACAAAAAAGAAAACAGACTCATAGATAAGGAACAAATGGGTGGTTGCCAGAAGGGAGAGAGATAGAGTGGGTGAAACAGGTAAAGGGAATTAAAAGGTACAAACTTCCAGTTCTATAATAAATAACTCACAGGGATGTAATACACAGTATAAGGATCATGGTCAATAATATTGTAATAACTTTGTACAGGGACAGATTGTTACTAGACTTATTGTATGCAAATATCAAATCACTATGATGATTGGAAGGAAGGAAGAAAGAAAGGAAGGAAGGAAGGAAGAAAAGAAAGGAAGAAAGAGAAAGAAAGAAAGAAAGAAGGAAAGAAAAGAAAAAAGAAAGAAAAGAAAGAAAGAAAGAAAGACAGAAAGAGAAAGAAAGATAGAAAGAAAGAATAAAGATTGGGGAAAAAAGAAAAAAGGTATAAAGATTGGAGAAAAAAGGAAACAAACTATTACTGTTTGCAAATTATAAGATTGTAAATGTGGAATGTAAAAAACTCTATAGAAAAATCATTAGAATCAATAAAAGCATTTAGCAAGATTACGGGATACAAAAATAATATGCTCAGGGGGGTTTCCCTGGTGGCGCAGTGGTTGAGAGTCCGCCTGCCGATGCAGGGGATACGGGTTCGTACCCCGGTCCGGGAAGATCCCACATGCCGCGGAGCGGCTGGGTCCGTGCCATGGCCGCTGAGCCTGCGCGTCCGGAGCCTGTGCTCCGCAACGGGAGAGGCCACAACAGTGAGAAGCCCATGTAACACAAAAAAGAAAGAAAGAAAGAAAGAAAAATAATATGCTCAAATCATTTACCTTTCTATATACCAGGCACAAATAATAAAAATAGAAACATCAAAAAAACCCAAAAATAATTACAATAAAAGACCTCAACAGGGAATATGATAAAACATTATCAAGAAACATTAAACAGACCTAAATAAATGTCTAGAGATAAGTTATGAGATCAAGAGTATTTTTTATTTGAAAGATGTCATTTCCCTCCAAAATAACATATCAATTCAACGCAATCCCAATAAGAACTCAAAAATGCTGAATAATATATCGTTATGTATATGTACTATGTATATATATATATCTCACATTTTCCTCATCCATTCATCCACTGATGGACTCTCATGTTGCTTCCAAACAATGCTACAATGAACATGGGGGTTTAAATATCTCTTCAAGATACTGATTTCAAGTCCTTCAGATATATACCCAGGAGAGGAATTGCTGGATCATATGGTGATTCAAGTTTTAATTTTTTAAAGATGTGGTATATACTATATACAATGAAATATTACTCAGCCATGACATAAAAGGAAATCCTGACATTTGCAACAACATGGATGGACCTTAAGGGCATTATGTAAATGAGATAAGTCCGACAGAGAAGACAAATACTGTATGATCTCACTTACATGTGGAATCTAAAAAGCCACGCTCATAAAGACAGAGTAGAATGGTGATTACCAGGGACAAGGGGTGGGGGAACTGGGAAGATGTTGTTTAAGGCTATAAACTTGCACCCAGAAGGTAAATAAGTTCTGTAGATCTAATGTACAGTATAGCAGTTATAGTCAACAATACTGTATTATAAACTTCCAAGTTGCTAAGAGACTAGATTTTAATTGTTCTCACCACAAAAAAGAAATGATAGATATGTGATAGGATAGAGGTGTTAGCTAACATTATGGTGCCTTTCAGATTACAATATATAAATGTATCAAACCAACATGTTGTATACCTTAAACTTATACAGTGTTATATGTCAATTATATCTAAATTTAAAAATCCAAAAAGAGTCCTTTATCTTTTTGTTTTATGGAGCTTTACACATTAATCTAAAATATATTCATAAGTACAAAGGACCGAGAAAAACCAAGACATTTTCAGAACGAGTTGGAAGATCTTGCCTTACTTTGTGTCAAGACTTATTACAAAGCTGTAATAATTAAGATAGAAACAAACGGTCCAGTAGAGTAGAATAAAGTATAAAGAAACATACCCAAGCAAGTATGGATAAAAGATTATTGGATACCAATGAGGACATAATGCCTTTCCATCAATTGTACTGGGACACACCAACTCCAAGTGCGTTAAGAAACCTACATGAGGGAGCTCCCTAGCTGTCCAGTGGTTGGGATTTGGAGCTTTAACTGCCATGGGCCCAGGTTCAGTCCCTGGTCAGGGAACTAAGATCCTGTAAGCCACGTGGCACAACCAAAACAACCCAAAAAACAGAAAAGCAAAAAACCCTGCATGAAAGGCAAAATTATATTTAAAAGATAAGATAGGAGACTAGCCTCATGACCTTGAGGTAGAGGAGTTGTTTTTTTTTAAACAATACATAAGAAGTAGTATAACCATAAAGGAAATGATCAATAAATGTGATTACATTAAATTAAAAGTATGTATTCATCTAGTACCACAAAGAGAGTGAAAATAAGAGCCTCAACTGTGAGAAGTTATTTGTGATATACCTCAGCTACTAACGTCTAGTATTCTGAATATATGTTATTAATTATTTACGAGAATTATAACCACCAGATTGTCCAAACCTAAAAGCCTGATCATACCTAACATTGATGACAATGTGAAACAACAGGAACTATCTTATCCTGTTGGTGTGAGTGGAAAGTGTCACAATTCTTTGACAAATTGTTACATAGGAAAATTTAAGATACACATCCAGTGACCAAAGAGCACCACGCCCAGACATTTACCCTAGAGAAACTGTTGCACACCTGGACCCAGGAGACATGTATGACTGTTTATTGCCACACTGTGATCATTCCAAACTGAAAACAGCACAAATGTCAACACACAGTAGAAGGGATAAATACATTGTGCATTCAGTGGAATATGATAAGGCAATGAAAATTAATAAACTACTGCTATAGTCTCGAAAAACATGGATAAATCCCCAAAACATAATGTCAAGCAAGAAAAGCCAGCCACAAAGGACTGACTATATGTGGCATTATTACATTCCTATAAAATTTCAAACCTAGGCAAAAGGAAATTATATGTCTTATGAATGGATTCATATATTGGCAAAACTACACGCAAAGCACAGAAGTGACTGTGACAAAAACCAGGATTGGCTTTCGTTTGGAGTTTGGAGCTGTAAGTCCCCTGAGCGTCTAGCACAGGCCAGACACACACACAGTTGGCACTCAAGACATTTTTATTTTCATTAGATGCTATGGTAGCTACAATGTAAGCTATTAAAGTGTAATTGTTAAACATCCTTGTGGTCTAACCTTGTCTCCATTCCAGGCCACAGGTCGCAGACAGGACAATCACAAAACTGTCCCTGCTGGTCACGACTCCCTCAGGTAGTGTTTGCTGAAAGCTCTTTCGATGGACATAAAAAATAAAGTTTAAAAGACCCACAGCTCTTCTGCGCAAGACTCTCACATCACGAAGGGGAGGCAGGTGAGAACAGAGACAACGACAAAAGAGTGTAGGACATGAAAGCACTGTTAATGATTAAATACGTTACATTCGTTGTAAAAATGAATTGCTTGCCACAGGGGTCTTCCATCGTTTAGCCAGGCACTCCCCAAAGGAAGTTGGTGTGAGACAGTTCGCCCAGTGAGGAGGGATGAGAGGAGAGATTTGTTGGTATTCCAAACCTCACCACTTCTACTTATGTCTACTGCTCGCTGCTTACTGCCTCTAGAAGGACATGTGCTGATTTCACCTACATCACCCCACCCCCCAGGAGAGGCTGGGAACGTGTGTTGGATTTTGGTAATGAGGGTCAGGGGCCAGGAAACCTGAGAAAGGGAGTGCGGGGCATGCCCTGTGGAAGCAGATGGTTCTCTGACAAGACACTGTAGCTTGGAAGGAGGACTTGGGACTCAAAAGGGGCAGCATCCCTAGAAGAGCCTGAAATTGAGGGGTTAGGATGTGCTGGCCACAGTGATAGATGGAGATGGCCCCTGGCTATGGGGGATGGTCGGGGACACCTCTCTTGGGACCCCAGATGGATTGAGCTGCCAGTTATCGTGTGTGTTTATTTCCCTGGTCTTATCCGGGATCTTGTAGTGGAGTCTTGGTTAAGTATTCCTGCCTGTTGCCAGGTGCTGCCCACAGGGAAATCAGTGAGAAGCAGCAAATCATTAGGATTTAGAAGGGGAGTGGCACCACCTGAAGCTACCTTGGTGATGGCTGCAGTGACTCGCCAGGAGTCTCCAAGGAGAAGGTGAGCAACAGAAGGCGGAATCAGGGCTACTGAACCCAGCCTCCCCTCCCCAGTGTGCCCATGTGACAGACCCCAGTTATGTTTTATGAAGGGGGTCAGCAGGTTCTGCTTTGTCAGGGCAGCTGACTTTGGGCCAGCGCAGGGTGGCAGGGGGGCTCTCTGTTTCTCACCAGGAGTCTGCATTTCCCCAGGAAGCAGGAGGACGCTGGAGTAAGTTGCACAGTGGGTGATCACAGAGCAGGACAGTTAGGGCTTGCGAAAATCTCTCTTCCAAACATATCTCAAAGGGCATTTGAGACAACTGTTGGTGGCTCCCCAGGACACAGATGTGGAGTGCTATCTAAAAAGCCCATTGCTCACTCAGGCCTAATTTGTCACTCTCAGGTCAGGGAGCAAGTATGGGCATGTTCCTGATTTAGTCTCTGCCTTGTCACTTTCTGAGGGAGAGATTTCCCAAGTCCAGCAGATCCCCCGCATTGTGTTTTCACAGCTGTGTGCTGTGCTGCTGTCACCAGTTCATGGAAGAGAGACTTCCAGTATAGACAGGACTCCCAGATGAGCAGAGAGCACGCTGAGTTCCCGAATGAGGTTTTAGAGGCAACAACAAACAAACAACTTAGATAGGGAACCTGGGGCAGGACCACTTGCAACCCAGGCTGACCCAGAAGTGCACTTCCCTTCCAGACTCCAAGATTCCAGACGCCAGGAGCTAATGTCCTGGAATCGGTCCTAACATGTAATCAAGGCTATGAAAAAGGAGATCATTTTTGCCTGCCAGTTTTAATTGAATTGTGGGGAAATTATGATTAACTAGAGCCCAAGACAGACAGTTTCTTAAAATACCAAGGAGAGAAGCCACATGCCATTCGGAGGTAGGCTGTTCCTGCCACAGCAGAAGCAAAGGCATCTCCCATGTAGCTCCCATGTACAGATCCGAGATTCCCTCCTGCCACTTGGGTTTTCAATCCAAGGAAGTATTGGGAGGCATTCAGATTCCAGCTCTGGGTTATCCTTGCAAGCGCTGCCTCTCCAACTGCATCTCATCCAACTACAAAGTGGGGTCTTAGGAAAACAAATGGTCTCATAAATCTGGAAATAGCCAAAGCGGCACATTATTTTGAGACATGTCATTGCAGTTCTGCTGAAACCCTTAGTTTATTTCCACCTGGGAGTTTTGCACAGGGAAGTTGAGATTGGTGGGGAGTAGGTGGAAGCCTCTCTAGCTGCTGTGGAGATGGGAGAGGAATAGAATAAAGTGGGTGTTTAGAAAATCCATGAGGCAACTTGACTTATTCATGCCAAGACCTCTCCCTCCAGATCACCTCTACTCCTGGTAGAGCAGAGATGGCCCCCGCTGATGAGAAAACTCTAAATTTCACCCCTGTCCAAAGACTAAAGAGGAAAATATACTTGCATGGATGGGAAATGCACTGGAGAGAGGCACAGAATTTTCACTTTTAATAAAAATAAAACAAGACTGCCGTTGAGGGAAATGAAAATGGACTTCTGAAAAGAGATACTTTTGGTAGTTCTGAGCAATGGAACATGGTCTGCTGGGTTTCACAGACCAGGGCACATATCCTGTAAAAACTGACAACTGAAAAAAGAGATGGGGGGCTTCCCTGGTGGCGCAGTGGTTGAGAGTCCGCCAGCCGATGCAGGGGACACGGGTTCGTGCCCCGGTCTGGGAAGATCCCACATGCCGCGGAGCGGCTGGGCCCGTGAGACACGGCCGCTGAGCCTGCGCGTCCGGAGCCTGTGCTCTGCAACGGGAGAGGCCACAACAGTGAGAGGCCCGCGTACCGAAAAAAAAAAAAAAAAGAGATGGGAATCCTGGACAAGCGGTGCTCCTGTAGCCTGGACAGAGATCTGCAAATTAAACTGCTTAGTTGCTGACCATGCTTGAGAAGTGTCTGATTTGGACATGTCCACCCAAGTCCTTGGTGATAGGCAGTTTAGATTCCACACTGTGCCTCTGTCCTCACACTGTGAGGTGCTTTGCTGGCCATCGGATACCTCCATTTGCCAAGTACCTCCTGGCCTGGGCTGGCGGAGCACTCTTTGCCAATTTCTTTGCCAAGCTCTAAGGTCTCTTCCCTCCCAACTGTGGAGTCCTGCCTGCCTTTGGGTCCAGTGCTCTACCCGTGCCATTTGGCAGCTTGAAAATAAATGGAAATCCACAAATAGGCAGTGTGGGCAGCTGGCCGCTTCTTCTACCTGCAGACGAGGTTATGGCTAACGCAGTTCACTCCAAAGGAAGCCAAAGGTGACATGTATTGGGAAACTTTCCACTTCTTGGAAATGATTCCTCTTATTGCTTTTCAAAGAAAATTTAAAATTAAGGAGACTGAATTACAAGTGTCTGTTATAGGAAGTAGTAAGATGACCATCGATTAGGTCTTGAAGAGAGACTCACATCTCAGATTTTGCAGTCTTAGACTTGTACCCACAAAACCTCCAAAGAATTGTATGCTCCCAGAGAAGTTAACCCCTTTAGCCTTTAAATACTCACCATCCTCACATGCACACATACACAAACCATTTTCTCCAGGATACCCAAACCTTACAACACCTGAGATTTGATTCTCTGATATAGAAATAAACATGACTCAATCCTGCTTCTTAAAAGACTGCCACATGTGAAAATGTCTTCAATGGGAGCAATAAAGGTATTATGATGACTTTTTTCTTGTATTAATCCTCTGGGTCTCATGGGGAGTTTACCCTCCCTGGGCTCTAGGAGGCAGAGGCAATGGACATCTTATACAAATCCCCCCTTCTGGGAATGGCTGGAACATCCCCCAGCAAATCACAGGTCTCTGCTTGCAGGATGGTTTTCAATTGAACTTAGCAAGTATTTATCGAGCTCCTTGCTGTGCCCCAGGCCTGAGCTAGGCTAAGCCATGCACAGGAAGAAAGATGGAGAAGCACCTCCACCTCCTCTGCCCCTGGTCAAGGTGGACTGCTGGCTCCAGCTGGAGAGCAGGGTGAGCCAGGCTGTGGGGAGAAGCTCCCACAAGGCCAGGCTTCGGGACATGTCAGCCCTTAGGACTTGTTTCCACACTATTCACCCAGAAAGTTACATCAGAGGCAGCATGGAAGGAAAGGGCAATTCAACCCCCCCATTCACAGTCCAGAGGCAGAGGGAAGAAGAAAGGTGAGACGTGGCAGGACACGGTCTGAGGTGCAGTCAGGCTTGTAGCCTGGAAGTAAGGCAGGGGATGGGTTAAAAATGCACTTGGGGGCTTCCCTGGTGGCGCAGTGGTTGAGAGTCTGCCTGCCGATGCAGGGGACACGGGTTCGTGCCCCGGTCCGGGAGGATCCCACATGCCGCGGAGCGGCTGGACCCGTGAGCCATGGCCGCTGAGCCTGCGCGTCCGGAGCCTGTGCTCCACAACGGGAGAGGCCATAACAGCGAGAGGCCCGCGTACCGCGGAAAAAAAAAAAAAATGCACTTGGTTCCCCAGCTATTGCAAGCCAAGCAGGGAAAGCCCCTGAACCCATCCGCTTACCCATGTTTCATTTCCAGAGGGCAGCTGCTCTGCAGTGAGAGTGGCCCCTGGGACCCCAGCTCTCCTCACTGTGGTAGCGCGCGAGTCCATTTGTGATAAAGAACACAAGCTCCGGAGTATGTGTGCTTGGGATTAAATTCTGGCTCTGACACTTCAACTTCTAACCCTCCATTTCCTCACCTATAAAGGGGGATAAGAGTAATAACACCTCCCTGATAGGGATGATGTGAAGCCCAAGGAGATCACTTAAGTAAGCACAGGACCAGGCACCAGGATTCAGTAATGTTGCCTATTGTTTCACATTTCCTCAGCAAATATATATTAAGTGTCTCTTAAGACTGTGTCAAGCCTTGTTCTTTGGAGCTCCCCGAAACAAACCCAACAGAATCACTGTCCTGTGGGAGCGTATGAAGAGATGAGTGAAGAGAAAACAGTTACAGTGCAGGTGGGAAACGCCACGAGGAAGGAAGCCAGGAGGCTATTGGAACATGAGGAAAGGTGCCCTGACCCAGCCCGAGGATGAGCCAGGCTTCTTGGAGCATTCAATTCTCGGTTTGCCTTAAAAGGGAAATAGAACTCACGTGGTGCCGAGAAATATGGGGGATCAGAAGGGCATCTCAGAAAGGCATTATTGACAAGCTCCCAACGGACAGAGCCTATGGAGGCCGAATAGCTAGGAATCCTTGGCAGAAACCCAGGCCAGGGGTAATGAGGGCTGGACTGAGGGCAGTGGAGTCCAGAAATATTTAGGAAGTGAAACTGGCAGAACTCAGAGGTTGGTTGCATGTAGACTGTGGAGGGAGAAATCCAGACCAGGCTTCCAGTGTGGGAAGCTGAGAGGAGGGTTGTGCCAGTGTCCGAAACAGAGCAAGGAGGAGAAGGGCAGGTTTGGGACGGGAGGGTAAGGAGCTTGGGTCTGGGGCAGGTTGGATCAGGCTGGCTTAAATGTCCAGAGGTGGGACAATCAGGAAGTAAGGCAAGGTGACCATGACGATGGGGGCTGAAGTGGGTGGCTGGGCAGACAGAGCGCCCGAGCAGGCAGGGCTTCAGTCTGCTTCTCTCGGGACTCCAGAGGCATCCCTCGCCCTCTGCCATCCTGCACTGGCCCCAACCATGGCTGCTGCAGCAATGGAAAAGCATCATGACTCTTCCATTACTTGCAGATGGTCCACGAAAACACTGGTCCTCTCGCCTCCCGCCCCTGACCTCAGATGCACCCTCCTCCTCTCTGCCCCTGCAGACTGACCTCTCTAAAAGAATACATAAACCAGTTTACTTCCTTGCTTAATAATCTTCAATGGCTCCCCATTGCCTTCACGATTCAAGCAAATCTCTACAGCATGGAGGTTCCATAACTTTCTGTTCATATAGTGTCTACATGGTTTTCAAACAACTAACAGAAAAAGGAACAAGTGTAATCAGCTATGGATATTCTAGAACAGGTAGAGATGGTTTCAGAATCCTTCAGTATCTTCAGTCCCGCCATCATATTGGGTAATACTCCAGCCCCCAATATTGTCAGGCACCAGCGTGCCCTAGAATTTCAGAAATGGGAAGGATTTTAGACGCCAGAGAATTCCCTGCCTCATGCAAGGCCTTCATGTTGTGGCCCCTGTGGCCACTCTCCCTCCCCTCCTTCCTCTTCACACCCACTGCCGTTCCTCAGGGAATGCATAGGAGCTGCAGATTCTGGTACCATCCTTTCACATATCAGACTGCCACACATACCTTTACCAGACTAATTACTACCCATTATTTAGGACTCATCTTGAAATTCACTGCCTTCAGATCCTTCCAGAAATCTCTGCTGTCTCAGGTCAATTAGGTGTCTTGCCTCTCCACTCCTACCCCTGGGCTTCCTTCCCTCATCATATCACAGCCCACACCGTTGTCCTTGCTGTCTCCTCCTCTAGATGGTGAGTTCCTTAAGGCCAGACGTTGCATCCTGTCCATCTTTATATCACTACTCCATAGCACAGAGACTCAGCATAGAGTAGTTGACTAAAAAACAAAAAAAAAAAGCACAATCTAAAAGTTGAAAATTATGTTTTATTTGGTGGACTTTCTGAGGACTCAAGCCTGGGAGGCCACTTCTCAGATCGCTCTGAGGGACCTGCTCCCAAGAGGACAGGGGGGAGTCAGGATACACAGGAGTTTTGCAGTAAAACCAGGTAGTTGGGAACATCAAAGATTACTGTTAATTAAAGAAAACCAGACATGTCAAGTTCATGAATTTAGCGCTTTTCTATGCATGGGAAGATGCAAGGGTCTGGGCTCATTGAAATCATTCCTCTGATAGGCCTTTAACTGTCTAGGGCCGGTATCCTGCTTTTCTCCATCCTGAATGCCACCAGGGTACAGAGTTGGGGACGGCTCCGGTGGCTGCTGGCTTGATGGCTGCAACATCCTTCGTTTACTGATATGGCAGGAGACATTCTTCATCCACAGTAGGCATCCAGACTAGATTAACTGATTTCTCTAAAAACTCATGACTAAGTTTGTTCCCCTGTCATGAGGTTCATCTAGATGCCAGACACCTGCTCAGCCCTCGCCTCCTCCAAACAGTCAGCAAGACCTGCAGTAGCATCCGTTTCTAAGCATGAGGACGCATGAACACTCCGAGGGGGATGTCGCTGTAGGAAGTATTGTTTTCTACAGGGTGGCAGAAACACGATTATAAAGCGCAGCAAGTGGCCCTTGGGGAGTGGCACCATTTCGTTGTTTTATCTTGCCTTCTTCATTATTCTAAGAAGCTGGGGAGGAAAATGAATATTAGACATTCCCCAAAGAAAGTAGTTTCATCACTTTCCTTTTAGACAGTGTCTACATGGTTTCTAAACTGGATGGAAAAGTAGGAAGTAAGTCCCTTGCTCAGCTCTCTTAGAGTGGGTAGAGATGGTCTCAGACTCCTCCAGCATCTTCAGCCCTTTCATTCTGGTGGGTGACACCCTGGCCCCCTACAGCTCCATACTCCAGAGAGTCCTTCCTGACATTTTAGAACTGCAAAGGAAGCTTCGAGACCATGTAATCCTATAGCCTCATTACAACCATCAAAAGAACTAATTCCCAGGCACACTTATAAGTAAATGTGTACTCCATCCGATTAAGTGCACACCTAAAATATCAAGAAACTGTGAAGTATTCCAAGGTCAAAGGATTAAAAAAGTATTCTTTTAAGGGTTTTGAGTATGAGGTCCCTCCCTCCAGGAGCTCAAAGTCTGGTGAGTAAACAGATAATTTAAACGGGAAATCATAAGCAAAGTACAGGAACTAGTGTAAGCACTGGCAGGAAGGGGCGGTTAAACCAGAACAGGAAAATCATCCCTAGCCTCTTATAGATGGAAGTATCTGGACTGAACCCTCAGGTATGAGTTAGCCAAGTAAAGAGGGTGGGGTGGGTGGGTAGCACGGTGTCCTGGCAAAAGATAGTGCATATACAATGTGAACTCACGGCAAGTTTTGAAGACGGCAAGTGGTTCAGAAGAACTGAACCTTGGATTTGGAGACAGAGTGGGGAACAGTGAGAGAGGAAGCTGCAAAATGGGGCCAAGTACAAACTGAAGTGCCTTGTATGGTGTTCGTAATGCGTAGTGACGCTGAGCAATTTAGACCTCTTCCTAAGGCCAGTAGGGAGCAATTGAAGGGGAGTGATAGGAACAGATCAGCATTTTAAAGCCATCACTTCACTTTGGCTGCACAGGGAGAAAGGACTTGAGAAACAATAGGAAGCCACAGCCAGAAGAGAGAGGAGCTGAGAAAGGGCAGCAGGAATGGAGAAAGGCTGGGGTGGTGAGAAATGTTTAAAAAACATTTCTCGAGAGTTGACTCCCGAGTTGACTCCTGAGTTGACTCGAGAGTTGTTGGTTATTAACTGATGTGGGAGGTTAGGAATGGGAAGGAATCAAGGGTGATGTCAGGTTCTGAGTTGGGTGACTGAGTGATGCCAATTCTGTGAATGAAGAACACCCAAGAGGAGACCAGGATGAGGCCGGGACATAAGAAGAACTGTCATTTATTGAGCAATTACTATATGCCAGGCATTAAGATCAATGCTTTTCATGTTATTACCTCATTTAATCCTTATTACAACATTATCAAGTAGGTAAGAATTATTATGCAGAATTTACAATAGGATACTGAGGCACAAAGATATTGAGTATTTTTTTTTGCAATATCGCACAACTCCTAAGAAGCTGAGCTAAGATTCAGACATAGGATTGGGTAGAAATCAACAATCCTGTTCAGTTTGGAATGCTAATTAGACATACAAATGGAGCTGTGGGATAGGTAGCCAGAGTCTAGATTTCAGGAGAGAAGTCCGCCCTGGTATCCTGGAGGTCAAGAGAAAAAAGGGCTTCAAAGAAAGAGGGAGTGATTGACAGTGCAAATGCTATTAAGACATGAACACCAAGATTTAGACTGGATTATTGGATTTGGGATCTGGAGATCATGGATCTCAACAGAGTGGAATTAAGAAAGTGGTGAAGACAAAAGTTATTCCTGGTGGGCTCAAAAAATAATGGGAGGTGAGGTAGCGGAACGGTGACTATACACTCTTTCAAAGAGCTTTGCTGTGAAGCGTAGAAAAGCAATAGGGCAGTACGGGATCGAGGGACGTTTTGTTGTTAAGATGGGAGCATGCTTGTATGCTGATAAGAATGAGTCAATAGGGAAGGGAACTTTGATATTTTAAGAAAGAGAGAGTGGAAAGGTCTAGGAGAAAAATTCAGATTCAGGTGAAGTGGTTGGCTTCAGACAGCAGCAAAAGGGGTGTCTCCGTTGTCATAAGGGGAACGGCAGAGCATTGGGAAGCAAGAGGTTGGCAGAAGCAGTTTTCTTCTCATTTCTTCCATTTTATCAGTGAAAGAAGAAGCAAGATTACAAGCTGAGAGTAAGAAGATGCCGGAAGTTTGAGAAGAGCAGAAAAGTGTGAAATATTGTCTAGATCTGAGGACCTACTTGGGATCTGTGATGATAAATCCAAAAAGAAACCTGATGGGTTTTCTCCAGCCATGTTTAGCTTCTGAGATGCAACTGTAGAATGGGTGTGTTACCGAGTCCACGTGGCACGACCAGCAGACAGAGAAGACGGTAGACTAGTGTCTCCAATAAACCATCTTATCAGGGTTTGGATGCCAGTTTCTTTTATAGCACTGAGAGTGGGAGGAGATGAGGAAATAAAGTAAAAAGGCCATACGATTTGCAAATGTCCCCTGGAATGGCCAGCCTCAGGGAGGGGATGTGTTAATTTCCACAGCCATCTACACGTGGGCAGGGTGAGATTGTCTCCCTGGGAGCTGAACAGAGGCACTTTAGTTTAACATTCAGGCAGAGGGGCAGGGTTCCCTGAGGCAGGCCATTATGTATGATTATAATAACAAAAGCAAGGAAAAGCAAAGGTTATAGTCAAGGAAACAGATCAAACATGGAGTCCGATTTAGCTCTTCCCTGTTACACATGGAAAGTTGGCTTTAACCAACAGGATTCGGGTTTTTTCAGGAAAGTGCAAGGAGCGGAACAAAAAGCAAGGGTGTAGTCGAGAATAAATGGTGATGAAATTTAAATTTGAAAATAAGGGAAACAGGGGTGATGGGTAGCAAAAATGTGGCTGGGCTCAAAATTAGGATCCCGAGGAGTCAAAGAATTGCTAGAGTAAAGGCACTAAAGGATGGGAAAGTTGGCAGGGGTCAGAGTCTGCTATGCTTTAGGCTAAGACTTTGAGGTTACAGTCATTACTCACGAGAAGGTCTCTGGTGTGCCCATGGGAGGGGGTGATGAGGTAGAGTGGAGGACGATTTCGTCAGAGATGGGGCAGTTAAGCAACTGAGAGATCAAGAAGTTGGATGCCTCTTTCCATGAATGCCAAAGTCACCAAACATGACTTTGGTGCAGGAGAGAAATACAGTGAGCCAGGTATTCAAATCTTTGATGACTGACATCTGAAGAAGGGTGAGAGGACAGTATATAATTGCAACAAACAGGGCTGGACCGTGGACATTCTGATGATAGGCAAGGCGAACCGGAAGACGGAAAAAAGGATCACCAGGACACCGCAATCAGCAGCCGGGAGGACATCTACCTCAAGTCTAGGCTCTAAAGGAGGAAAGACAGCCTCCACTTGAGAAGGCTGCTGAGGAAGCCAGGTCCTTGGGGGAAAGTCAGCTGTCAGTGCAAGCAAGGAGGTGAAGGGACCAGTCAGAGAAGAGGTCTTTCCAGGGGACTCAAGAGATGGGGTTAGCCGGGGGAAGTGGGCCAAGCAGCGCTGTGTGGATGAGGAAAGAGACCCAGTGACTGGGGTCCACAGTGATGAGATTAATCCTGGCTGTCCCTTAGGACTGCTGTGTCACAAGTCCTCTTTGGGGTCTACCGAGCTTGAGGTGCCTGCAGGG
Organism: Orcinus orca; assembly: GCF_937001465.1. Classification (NCBI taxonomy): domain Eukaryota; kingdom Metazoa; phylum Chordata; class Mammalia; order Artiodactyla; family Delphinidae; genus Orcinus; species Orcinus orca. The sequence continues at coordinate 29,117,175 of NC_064563.1, forward strand.
CATCAGGACACATTGATGTCCAGTGGGTGGTGGCAGCTACAGGTCTGAGACAGAAAAGAGAGCACCAAGCTAGAGAGATACAGACTTAAGAGCTGGCCACCAGCAGATGGCTGTTGAAGCCATGGGAATGTGTGAGACCACCCAAGGGTGGGGACACTGCGAGAAGAGAAGAGGACCCAGCACAAAATGCCCAGCCACACCAACCTTAAGAGATGGCAGAGAGCAGGAAAGTCACTCAGGGGACAGAAGGAGCATCCAGAGGAGATGGAGGAAAACTCGAAAGCCACGGGGCCACGGAGGCTACCTGTGGTAAATACCGCAGAAAGGTCAGCCGAGGTAAGGAAGGAGAGAGGCAACTTTCCATTGCATTTAGCCACAGTCGCTGGTGCCCTTGGAGAGAGCCATTGAGGTGGTTTCCATGGAGGAAGAGGCTGGGCTGTCATGTGCGGGAGCGGAGTGGGAAGAGGTGAGGAAATCCCTCCTCCCTGCGTCACATCTTAGCTGTGGCACCTTGAACAACCCTCTTGGACTCTCTGAACCTCCATTTTTTAAAACCTGGAAATAGGGGTATTAATCCCATTCGTATGGGATTGTGATCAAGTAAAATTAGGTAAAATAGTGTGTTTGACAAAGAGTAGGTGTGCAATAAATGGTAATTACGGTAAACAGGACACGGATTATTGCTGTTGCTTGGTGATAAAGGATTTGAGACATACGATTGGAGCCAGAATGGCATGTGGGGTTCATAGATTTATCTTTGTTTCTTTAACTTGGAATATATTAACAGGAGCATGTTGAGAGATGGAAAATATAGCTGTAGAAAGTGAAGAAAACTGTCCCTTGTTGAAATGAACCCACAACCTTGGCTGTATTAGCTCTGATATGAGGAACAGAGCTTATTAGCAAATTCTCAGATACGTTTGGAAAAGCCGCCAGGGTTCCCAGAAAGTGTAGCTGTTCAGAAACCTCGGGAAATGCCATCCACAGCTTCAACAGGCCTTATCATTCCAGCTAGAATATGCATTCTGGAATGAAATGTTGTTGATTATACATAGCCGGGTTATGATTTTCTGATTTGTGCAACAATATCTCTCTGAGAGGAAGACAGATCGCCATGCGATCTGTTTCCTAATCCAAAACCTAATTTTGTCCACGGGACTGTAAATTTTCATGCATTACCTGTAGGGAAAACTTCTATTTCTAAAAAACAAATATTATAGAGCTTTCTATGACCCAGAGAGACTTGTGTAGCAGGCATGAGCGGCATGGCATGGATTTTTGCCAGCCGCATTCAGGTGCTGAATAGAGAAAACAGCAGATGCTGAATCTGACCAACTACCACCCTGGGTCCAGGGGCCCCTCACCTTCAACAAACTCAATTGCTTAAGGTCTGAATTAGCACCAGAAATAAATGAGGAGACGATGCTTCTCTTTAGCAAATAAAGTATAGAAGAGTTCATTATTCATGTGTCACTGCGGTATTTTTGGTCTATCTAAAGGGTCTGCAGGAGAACCATCCAAGCTTCAGTCACCTCTCCAGGCCTGGGTGAGAGGAAGGGTGGGGTCAGAAGACTACAAAGGCAGCTTAAGATGCGGTGCCAGGAAACCAACTCGATCTTAATTTTCAAACTTAACTCAGTTTACCTCCTCCAGGAAGTCCTCCCTGATATCCTTAGGTTTAGGGGGTCTGCTCTGTGTTGCCACGGTCTCCAGTGCTTAAACTCACAAAGCTCTTATTTACTGAAGGTTCCAGAATGTCTCTACAGGAATGGGTTAATGCATTTCAATCTGGTGAGCAAAGGCCACTTGGAGCTGTAGTTCCCTATCCTTTTACAGAGGACTGAGAAAATACCAGTGGTTGGGGTCAACAATTGTGGGGAGGGGCCACTGGAAGATTAAGGAAAACCTTAGCAATTGGCAGATGCCTGCATATTCTAAGTACTCAGGAAGAGTTTGTTGAAATTATTTAATTGATGGAATGTTTTGTTTGTGGCCTGAATTACTTCTTGCCCCTTGGTCCTTTGAGCTCACGCTCAGCATGTATATTTCCCTCCCAGCTGTGGTACTTTGCCCACTACTTTGAGACGCTCTGGGGGAAGAGAGAACAGGTTGAATTTGTATCAACCAGAAAAGGACTTAAAACGAAGTATGAGATTCTAAACTGGTCTCCAAGAAAAAGTTAAGATTTTTGAGAATAAAAATGAGGGGAGAGCATTGTAAATAGTAAATCAAGTCTGAGCACAACAGGGAGAGGAGGGGCACAGGAGAGGTCTGATGTGACTGCAGCACGAGGTAGGAGAGAGAATGGACGTGAAACTTGGACCATGTTCTGAGGGGTCTTGAGTGCAGCTCCAAGAACGTAAACATAATTTTAGCTGGCAATGAGAACTGCGGAAGGCTCTGGAGCAGAGAATTCTCAGAAAAACTGTTACTTACAAGACACAATTGCCCGAATTTGCATTAAAATGATAACTTTCTTAAGTATCCATTGTTTAAATACTAAGCACTTTTAGGAATAATCGCTGTTTCTTAAAATTGAGGCATGTGGTTCTCTTTCATAACTAGTATAAATAAGGTCATTTATTTGATGAATTTGTAATTTGTCATACATCACACTGCACCAGGCACTGTGAGGGTACAAAGATGTGTGGAATCAGATTCCTGCCTTCCGGAAGCTTAATGCTCAGAGGAAAGACGAGGCGACTATAATATCAGAACACAAATGTCCAGTGGAGTCAGACTCGTGTGGTCGGAAGTAGCAGAAACCTACTCACATTAGCTAGAGCTGGTTACAGACACAAGCCATGAAATAGCTCATGGTAAGGATACAGATGTGACTCAGGGACCCGGGAAAGGGCAGAGAAGCTGGGCCGACCCAAGGGCTGGCAGGAGAGACTGGAGGCAGCTCCCCCCTGCCCACCGACCCCCCACCCCAGCCTCCTCGTTCCTCTCTCGTGGCCAAATCTCTGCAGCACAGGTCACGTGGCTGCCACTGCATGCCTGGGTTCCAGCCACACTCCAAAACACTGCTTGAAATCAATGGCTTTCAGGTCCAAAGAAGGATTCCCAAAACAGAGAGCCCAGCTGGCCTGACTTGGGTCAGGTGTCTGGCCTGGTCCAATCGGCTGTGGGGTGGAGACGGGTCATGTGGTATAACCAGGACCCCCTCCCCTGTGGCAGTGGGGTGCACTCTGTCCAAAGAGGAAGCAATTGTGGGGTGGACAGACACCCCCAAACACGCCTCCCTTGTCAGTGTGCTCTCAGGAGCTCAGAGGGCAAGTGGTCTGGGGATTCAGAGGAGGATAAAATCACTCCCAGCTGAGCGGTGCTTGGAACCTTCCTGCCCTCAAGGATCAAGGACCTCCAGGAGGGGTAGAACCCATTGGAAACATAGACTGGAGAGGAGCGAACTTATACCACATCCAACGGGTGCAGCGTTACCTCTTCATGAATGACTGAAATATTGTTCTGTTCACATGAAGTCTGCTAATTTCTGCAAATAAAGTAAAATTAAAAGAGGTGGAGATTTACATATACAAAGTACCTTATATAAAGTAGAGAACTAATAAGGACCTACTTTATAGCCCAGAGAAGTTTACTCAACACTCTGTAATGGACTATATGGGAAAAGAATCTAAAAAAGAGTGGAGTTGTATATATATATATATACATATATATATGATGTATATATACATCATATATATATGTATATATATATCTCATATATATATGATTCACTTTGCTGTACATATATATGATATATATATGATTCACTTTGCTGTACACCCAAAACTAACACAATATTGTAAATCAACTACAGTCCAATCAAAATTTAAAAACAAAAGAGGTGGAAACCAGAAAATGACTACATCATTTATAGACTCAACACCAGGCTCTTTGCATCCTTGCCCTGGGAGGAAGGATAAACATCTCAAGGACAGAGTCAGTCTAGCAGGGTTCGTGGCACCAGATGACCAGCTGTGGCACGGTCCTTGGAGATGACCATGTGTGTGCCTGAGCTGCTGGGGAGGGGCTATGCTACCAGACAATTTAAATGTTAAGAGGACACTTCCAGCAGCTGTGTGCAGAATGGATGAGAGAGAGCAAAGTGAACACAGGGAGACCAGTTACGAGGCTGCTGCGGTGTCCCAGGTGAGAGAAGATGGTGTTAGATCAGGAAGGAGACCCTGGAGATGGAGAAATGTGGATGGATTAGAGACACAGATAGTGGGACAGTGCTGGGTGCTGGTCGGCTGTAGGGGCTGAGGGGAAGGGAGGAATCAGAGGTGGCTCCTAGGTTTCTGGGAAGGCAGGAAGGTGTCGTGTTCAGGAGGGAACAATTAAGAATTCCAGTTTGGAAGGGTTAGGTTTGTCATGTCTTTGAACTTTCTAGGTACAGTCACGTTTGTGCCAAACTGGAGTGCAGAGGAGAGTTCTGGGCTGAATGATGCATTTGAGGGCAGGGAGAAGCCTCTCAAGGGAGCTTACATGAAGTGGATTTGTTACGAGGATTCAGAGGATTCTCACCCAACCTGAGGGCAGGCATCCCAGGAAGCTGCAGCCAGCGAGCCCTGCAGACAGATGCCAGGAACCAGCAGTGTCTCTGCCTTTGTACCATGATGGACTCCTATGGCCTCGGCGAGCCTGGGACTCCTGTCTATCTTTCTGTCCCTCTTTCTCTATGTCTGCTGTGTGTGTCTCTGCATTTTTCTCCACGTCTCTCTCTATTTGTCTCTGTGTGTCTGTCCCTCTGACACTCTGAATGTGTGGGTGTGGGCCTCTCCCTGTGTCTTGCATCTCCAGGATTATTTCTCTCCTTTTCTCTCTTCATATGCTTCTGTCTCTGTCCATCTGTCTGTCTCTGTCTCTGTCCATCTGTCTCTCCCTCTCTCTGTCTCTTAAACTGCTTCTTTTGACTTATTTGTTTCCTTCTCTCTCTGCTTCTGTATGCAAATGACCAAACATGGCTTCCCCATGCAACGTTTACAGCACTTTCTGATTTCTTGCCCAACAGAGACTGACCACCAACTCTGAATTCCAATTCCGAATTCCTGGGGAAGAGAATCCGATTGGCCCATTTTGTCTCAAGTGTTAATTTCTGGTTCAATTCATCTGTGGCCAGGAAGGCTTGAAGCTGGGGCAGGGAAGCGTCAGGTGCTATAAAAACGCATGCTACTGATAAACAGATCATGAAGGTCCTGGCCAATGGAAAAGAGAAAGAGGAAGAAAGACTCTGAAAAAAAGATAAAATGCTCACTACTCAGAAATATTATAAACATCTAACTAGAGACACTAGTAGAATCAAAGAGTGTAGGAGAGCTGGGCAAAATTACTGTGTTAAAGGGCAACCTTCAAAATCGGTATCATTTCTTTACACCAGTGATAACCAATTAGCAAATCTAATTTTTAAAAAGATGCAGTTCACAATAGCCAAAAAGTGTAGAAAAGATGTAAGAATGAACAAGACCTAGAGGGAGTAAAATTTTCAATTCTAATAAATAAAAATACACATATATATCATCCGAATAAGTGGAGATCCATTCCAAGGTCATGGACGGGACAACTTAATATTATAAGAATATCAATTCTCCCCAAATTAGTCTATAAATTCAAGGCAGTTACAATCAATTTTCTAAATGGAGTTTTGACGGAATTTTATAAATGGACTCTATACGTTTACATGGAAACAGAAGACCTGACAGAATTCCCTCTGAGGCATCTGGACCTTCATAAGCAGTGGCTGCTGTCTGCTGGGGGTTGGCAAGAGGGTTGCAAACCCTTTGGAGCATACTGAGCCCCACCAGAGCCTCGCTGTGCGCTGCAGCAGTCTCTGTAAACTGAAGCAGGGTGACAGGGCAGAGAGAGGCCTCCTGAGGCACAGAGACAGGATGGGGGGTAGGAATGGAGGCCAACATGAATGGCCCACAGCAGAGAGAGCTCCCAGAGAGCTGACCGTTGAGTGGTAAAGTGTGGAAAGATCTCCAGAGCCTTGGGTCCTCAGATCTCTATCCCTCCTAAGGGGAAGTCTTGATTCCACCCTCAAAATATTTCAAGCCAGAGGAAATTTGAATAAAATTAAAGGTGCAAGAAAGCCCCGGACTTAGCTCTCCTAAAGGTTAGATTGACTCAGCCCCCCGCTAGCAGCCTGAGAGAAGGACCATGCCTTTTCCTGGAGGATAGAATGACTTAACCTCAGTCTCTACTGCCTTTTTTCACACCATGGCTGCCATACAATTGTTAAAATGATGAGACATAAGAACAATCAAGATAATGTGATGCATGGTCAAGAGAGGAAACAGCCAGACTCATTTATTTAAAAAAATGAAAAAAGTAGAAAACAACCAAACAAGAAAATAAGCTCTCAACAAGCTAGGAATTGAAGATGTAGTCGTTTCCTACTGCTGCTGTAACAAATGACCACAAACATCGTGGCTTAAAAACACAAATTTATTACCTTACAGTTCTGGAAGTCAGAAATGCAAAATGGAGTCTCACTGGACTAAAATCCGGGTGTTCGCAGGCTGCATTCCTTTCTGGAAGCTCTGAAGGATAATTGGTTTCCTTATATTTTCCACCTTTCAGAGGACACCCACATTCTATAGCTCAAAGCTAGAAATGTTAGATTGCTCTGATCATTTTTCTGCAGTTACATCCCCTATGACTCTCTTCTTCTGCCTCCTTCCCCCTTTCCTAAGGACCCTTGTGATTACATTTGGTCCCTCCACGTGATCCATAATAATCTGCTATCGTAAGGTCAGATGACTGGCAACTTTAACTCCATCCGGAACATGAATTCCCCCTTGCCATGTACCTGAACAGATTTGAAGGTTTCTGGAATTAGGATGTGGATGTCTTTAGGGGATCACTATTCTGCCTACCACAGAAGGGAACTTTCTTGATCAAAAGTAAGGCATCTGTGAAAAACATGCAGTTAACAATCATATTTGATGGTGAAACATTGAACAGTTTTTCCAAAGATTGGGAATAGTTCAAAGATCTCTCCTCTCACCAATTCTGTACAACATTGTACTGAAAATCCTACCTACTTCAATAAGGCAAAGAAAAAAAGCATAGAAATTGGAAAAGAAGGAAATGTGTCCTTATCTTAAACTGACAGAATTTTATATATAGAAAGCTATGGAATCTCTGAAATTCAGAAAGTGACTTTAGCCAAGGTTACAAGATGTGGGATCAATATTCAAAAATTAATTGTATTTATGTATATTAGTTATGAACAGTTGGAAAATGAAATTTTATTTTATTTTATTTACATCTTTATTGGAGTATAATTGCTTTACAATGTTGTGTTAGTTTCTGCTGTATAACAAAGTGAATCAGCTATATGTATACATATATCCCCATAGGCCCTCCCTCTTGAGCCTCCCTCCCACCCTCCCTATCCCACCCCTCTAGGTCATCACCAAGCACTGAGCTGATCTCCCTGTGCTATGCAACTGCTTCCCACTAGCTATCTATTTTACATTTGGTAGTGTATATACGTCAATGCTACTCTCTGACATTGTCCCAGCTTACCCTTCCCCCTCCCTGTGTCCTCAAGTCCATTCTCTACCTCTATATCTTTATACCTGTCCTGCCCCTAGGTTCATCAGAACCTTTTTTTTTTTTTTAGATTCCATATATATGTACTAGCATACAGCATTTGTTTTGCTGACTTACTTCACTCTGTATGACAGACTCTAGGTCCATCCACCTCACTCCAAATAACTCAATTTCGTTTCTTTTTATGGCTGAGTAATATTCCATTGTATATATGTGCCACATCTTCTTTATCCATTCATCTGATGATGGACACTTAGGTTGCTTCCATGTCCTGGCTATTGTAAATAGAGCTGCAATGAACATTTTGGTACATGACTCTTTTTGAATTATGGTTTTCTCAGGGTATATGCCCAGTAGTGGGATTGCTGGGTCATATGGTAGTTCTATTTGTAGTTTTTTAAGGGACCTCCATACTGTTCTCCATAGTGGCTGTATCAATTTACATTCCCACCAACAGTGCAAGAGGGTTCTGTTTTCTCCACATCCTCTCCAGCAGTTATTGTCTGTAGATTTTTTGATGATGGCCATTCTGACCGGTTTGAGGTTATACCTCATTGTGGTTTTGATTTGCATTTCTCTAATGATTAGTGATGTTGAGCATTCTTTCATCTGTTGGCAATCAGTATATCTTCTTTGGAGAAATATCTATTTTTGTCTTCTACCAATTTGGGATTGGATTAGTTTTTCTTTTGTCATTGAGCTGCATGAGCTGCAGCTCATATATATTTTGAACATTAATCCTTTGCCAGTTGCTTCGCTTGCAAATGTTTTCTCCCATTCTGAGGGTTGTCTTTTCATCTTGTTTATGGTTTCCTTTGCTGTGCAAAACCTTTAAAGTTTCATTAGGTCTTATTTGTTTATTTTTGTTTTTATTTCCATTTTTCTAGGAGGTGGGTCAAAAAGGCTCTTGCTGTGATTTATGTCATAGAGTGTTCTGCTTATGTTTTCTTCTAAGAGTTTTACAGTGTCTGGTCTTACATTTAGGTCTTTAATCCATTTTGAGTTTATTTTTGTGTATGATATTTGGAAGTGTTCTAATTTCATTCTTTTACATGTAACTATCCAGTGGAAAATGAAATTTTAAAATACATCTATAATAGCATCAAGTAAATGAAATACCTAGGATAAATCTAGCAAAAGATAGGCAAGACCTGTATATTGAATGTTATACAGCATTCCTGAAACTAATTAAAGAGAATGCAAATAATTGAAAAGATACACCATATTCATGGATTAGATTATTCAAGATTGATAAATTGTCCATTCTCTCAAAATTGACCTATAGATTTAATGCATCCCAATCAAAATCTCAAAAGAATTTTTTTTTAAAAAATTGAGAAGGTGATTCTAAAAATATACATGGAAGTATAAAGGATTTAGAATAGCCAAAACAATTTTAAATAATAAGAACAAAATTGGAGAATTTACACTATCTGATTTCAAAACTTATTATACAGCTAAAGTGATCAAGACAGTCTGTTATTGGCATAAAACAAGTAGGTGGATCAATGGAACAGAATAGTAAATCTAGAAATGCACCTACACATGTGTTGATTTTTGACCAAGGCACCAAAGTAGTTCGATGGTGAAAGAAAAGTCTTTTTAACAGGATGTGCTATAAGAACTTGTCATCTTTGTGAGGGGGAAAAAAATTGAACTTGATATCTATCTCAATCCATACACACAAAAAATAATTTAAGAGACATTTTAGACTTAAATGTAAAAGCTAGAAACATAAACTTTCTTGAATAAAATAAAACATATGATAATATATTTGTGACTATGAATGGGTAAAGATTTTTAAATTAGAACTCAAAAGGAACTAACCATAAAAGGAAAAAAATGTTAAATTAGGCTTCCACAAAATTAACATTTTTTGCTGATCAAAAGTAACCATTAAGAAAATGAAAAGGCAAGCCACAAACTGGAAAAATATTCATAATACATTTATCTGAAAAAGACACATATCCAACAGATTGAAGTGGGGAGGATGTGATGAGAACTCATACAAGTCAACAATGAAAAGATAATAATTTAAGAAAAAAAATGGACAAAGGGTGTGAAGAGGCACTTCACAAAAGATTAGCCAATAAGCATGTGTAAAGGTGCTCAGCATCATTAGTCATCAGGGAAATGCAAATTAAAATCACAATGAGACACATTTCATATCCACTAGTATAGCTTCTATCTAAAACTGATAACACCAAATATTAGTGAGGATGTGGGGCAACTGGAACTCTCAGACATTGTTGTGGAATGTGAAATGCTATGATGATTTTGAAAGATAGTTTGGCAATGTCTTATAAAGTTAAACATAAGCCTATGCTAAGACCCAGCAATTCTTCTCCTAGGTATCTACCAAAGAGAAATGAAAACATACATCTATGAAAAGACTTCAGCAATAATGCTTATAACAACCTCTACATAATATATAAAAATCAGGACCAATCCAAATGTCTATCAAGAGACAAGTGGAAAACAAATCTACTCAGCAATAAAAAGGAATGAAATGCAAATACTTGCAACAACAGCAATGAATAAAAACAACTACATATAAAAGAATGTGAACTAATTCCATTTATATGGAGCTCTAAATCACACAAAACTAATGGTAGTAGTAAATAGAAAATAATCATGGTTGGGGGTAGAATTAACAGAAGGGCATGGGGAAATTTTCTGGGGTGGTAAAATATTCTGTATATTAAGGTTGTCTTACCTAATTCTGGAAATTTATTCTTCCATATAAATTATTGAGATATAATATTACATGGAAAGATCCTAAGTATTCACTTAAATGAATTTTGAAAGTAATATGTAAATGCCAATGCATGCAAGTTGTATCTCAATAATTCCTATGGAAGAATAAAAACCTATAGTTAACTAGGACATCCTTAATAAAGAAGTATAGCAAGGAAAAATGTGCTTTATCAGAAAATAAAATAAACTATAAAGCCATAGTAATAAAAACAGTCTGGTATTATTCTACAAAACAGATTATGGACCAATAGAACAGAATAGAGAGCCAAGACAAAAATTATCATACCTTTTGTGTAACAAAATAACACTACAGATCAAAGAAAATATTGGTTTAATAACAATGTTGAGAAAAACTGGAACATAAGAAAAATAAAGCTGGATTCCTACTTAAATATCACTTTATTCCACATAGATAAAAGATCTAAACATCTAGAATATTGTTATGACATAGAAATAGGAAAGCAAGTCCTAAAAAATACTTCCAAAGCACAAACCACACAGCAAAAATTAGATGGATTTGATCATATCAAAATGAAGTATTTTTCAATTCAATGAAAGACATTTTGGAAAGTTAGTAGATGACAGAATGAAAGCACATATTTTTGGCATTTAATACCAAAAAAGGAATTTATTATTTAGAGTACACAAGAAACTCCTGTAAATCAAAAGGAATACAGATAGCAATTCCATATTAAAAATGCTCAAAGATATGATTTATCAATTTATAGGAAAGAAAACTCAAAATGCTCAAACTTATTATTAATCAGGGAAATGTTAATTAACAAAGAACCATCTCTTTATACTTATCAGACTGGTAAAATTGGAAAACTGGATAATGCTAAGTGCTGGAGGGTATTAGGGTATGGAAATTTCTGTGTACTGCTGATGAGAGGGGTGCAGCCATTCTGGGAAGGTCCAGTGAGTACTTAATTAAATTAGATATTGAAATACCTATGACCCAGCCACCCTGATTCTTGTATACATATCTCAAGAAATTCTCACACAGTCTAAGGTGCACAAGTATGAAGATATTGAGTTGATGAAGGGGGTTAGAAGAGTGGCTAAGCTATATCATAGTGAATGCACATCATGGCATACATACCAGTCAGCAGGTAGTAGCAATGGATCAAATATGTACATGGCAACAAGGATGCATCTGGAAAACACAGACCTCGGTAAAATAAGAATGAGAATGAAACATATGATACAACACCATTTAGGTAAATTTAAAATACATGTACACAAAAAGACGATATGCCATTTGCAAAAGGCATTACATTAAACAATTTAGAATAAATGATTGGCTGGAAGGAGAGGAGAATGGAGAATTAAGAAGAAAATCAAACAACAGCGGGACCTTGCATGGACCATGATGATCTGGGGTCACACACTGATAAAAAGAACTAACTCAAGCCTCTACACCTGCAGCTTAAAGCTAGTTGGAGGAATTCCTTCTCAGGGGAAGGACAATTATCTGGAAGGGAGAGTGAGGGTTGCAAAGTCAACGGGTTACAAATTCAACAGATTACTGAGAGCCCACAGTGAACCAAATGATTACAAAGGAAGTGTCTTCATCTTCAATTATTTTAGAAGAAGGAATTGAAGTTCAGAGAAGCTAAACAACTTGTCCAAGTTCACAGTTTGTAAAAATCAGTGCCAGATTTCAGACTCAGTGTCAAAACGGGTCATCACTTGACTATTACTGCCCTGGCCCAAGCCGACATGGTCGCTCAGCGGGACTGCTGCCCTAGCCTCCTCACGGTTCTTCCTGCTCCCACCCATGCCCCTACTGTCTACTCCGCAGAGCAGCTGGAGCGTCTCTGTAAATCCCTGTAAATGTAAGTCAGATCGTGTCACTTCTCAGCTCAGAACCCTGCGAGGCTGTCCCCATCCCACATCATTTGGAATGACATCCACAATGCCTACATGTCCTACACACCCCAGGGTGGCCTGGCCCCGGCCTCGCTTTCCAGGCTCATCTCTGACCACTCTCCATATTGACCTTCTTGCTGTTTCTTAAACACTCCCAGGACATTCCAACCTCAGGACTTGGCACTAGTCTTTTCCCTCATTCTCACATGGCATTATCCATCCCTTCACTCAGGTCTCTGCTCAAATATTACCTGCTAAGAAAGGCCTTCCCTGACCACCTTATCGTCAGTGTACCATCTTCTACTCATCATTTTTAATGCTTTACTCTGCTTTGCTTCTACCACTTATCCCTTCCTGACAGCACATTATCTATATTTTTTTTGGTTGGTTTAGCTCCCACGTTAGGATGAGGGCATCCTACTAAGATACTGCTCTGAGTCATGTGCTCTGTACAATCCCTGGCCCAGGGAAAGCCCTCATCCAATATATGTGGGTGATTGTCTGCATGTCTGAGCCTAGACCCATGTTCTTTCCACTGTACCACTCATGGCTCCCAAACAGGGCTTGGGGAAGGGAGTACAGTAAAAATAGCAACAACAGGACTTCCCTGGCAGTCCAGTGGTTAAGACTCCGTGCTTCCAATGTAGGGAGGAGGGCGAGTTCTATCCCTGGTCAGGGAACTAAGATTCCACATGCCACGCAATGCAGTCAAAAAAAAAAAATCAGGAACAACAAAGGTCAAGGTGGCCCTTTACTAGGAAGCAGGTGTGTGGGTCAGAGAGACAAAAATCCCAGAACCTGATGGGGCTGAACAAAGTGGGGGCAGGAGGAGGAACCAGCATTGAGATTTTAGGATTTTAGCCTCTCTGATCTTTCTGCTTCCAAAAAAGATGAAAACCAAACTGACCAACCAGTTCTGCGACCTTTAGCTCAATGGCTGAACTTGCTCTCATGAACCTCAGGGGAGACAGATTTCACAACTGCCCTACAAAATCCCTTCCCCAAGTCTAATGACCATCAAAATAAGAAATCCATGCCTTATTACAGGTATTAATTTCTCTTACTGCAATTTAATCCCACTTCCTCCAAGAACATACTGTGTAATTGAGAAATAAACAAGGGGGTAAACTGCTATGGAAATCTAACATCATTTACACAACTCAAGAGATTTTCCCCCGGATTGTAATTATGTGTCTCTTCTTAATCCCAGCTACCTCTCAGAAGCTAGCTCTTAGGGCTGAGCTTGGCAATCAACTTGCATAAAGATGCCACTTAGGAGGTTGTCGTGAGTCCCTCTGAGGAAGGCTGGCTTTTGGGGGCGTCTTGCGCTCGCTGAGGGGGCACCTCGGGAACAATGGCAGAAGGAGATAATTGCAGCACCAACCTGCTGGACTATCTACTATCTAGATCCATCCGTTCTGTTGGGTGTTTCCTGTTTTGTTATGTTTTTGTGCTTGGCAGACTACCGTGTTCCCATTCTAGCGCCTAGAATTTTTGGCTCCAATAAATGGACCATGAGCAACAGCAGAGATTCCATGAAATTTGCAGCAATCTCGTAAAAACTCGACGCAGAGCTGTGGGCTGGTGGAAACGCCTCTTTACGCTAAAGGAAGAAAAGCCTAAAATGTACTTCATGACCATGATCATTTCTCTTGCTGCGGTTGCTTGGGTGGGACAGCAAGTCCACAACCTCCTTCTCACCTACCTGATAGTGACTTTCTTACTCTTGCTTCATGGATTAAACCAACATGGAATCATTTCGAAGTACATTGGAATGGCCAAAAGAGAGATAAACAAGCTTCTCAAACAAAAAGAAAAGAAAAATGAATAATACATCTGCTTTATGCAGTGTGATTAATGGTGTATACATTGTCCTTGGGGACAGTGTCTGTTATGCTGTCTGGATACTAAAATGTTACAGATGTAGCTCTTTGCTGTCCCTCATTCTGCCCTTAGTTAGTAGAAATTCCGACTTGCCAAGTAAGGCTTTATGCCCAGTGTCTTCATGGGTGTGCTCTCATCCGCTGGCCTTATATGGACACAACTCATTCATCATTACCACTTGTTTTGGTTTTTCTCACCCAGGGTTAACTGAACTCTTACTTTTAAAATAATATAGTGGTGAACTTCATCCTTTAGTACAGTTAACAGTGGCCTGGGATAACTGTTCAACTTGATCTTTGCTTTAGCTGGATACAAGATAGTGGTCTGTGACTACAGGAAGCTGGTTCTACTGTCTACTTCCACAGTCTGCTTAAACAACTGTCTGGCTTCGTGAATATAGAAACCAAGTTTACCACTTCTGATGAAGAGACCAGTTAAGATTCATTCCTCATTCTGTTTCGACACTGTGGGAGAAGAATCCTCGTGGAATAAAATGAAAGTAATTCCATGGCCTAGTATGTGTTGGCTTCTCCCTTGTGCAGAATTTAGCAATTTGTTGGAAGCATTGATCCTCCCTCCCAAATGGGGAATCTGACAGGCTTAGAACTCTTGTTCCCGTGCACTTAAACTTGAAGCTAGTACATCCTTAAGTGCTTTTTAGTAGCAGGCTTACCCAAGATGGTATTTAGGATTTTTAGCATACTTTTGATTTCAGATTTTCAGCTAAATGAAACTAAAGTACATAATAGGTTAAGAGTCATGTCTACGACCTTCACTCCAAGACCAGCCAATAAAGAACAAAACTCATCCTGTGTTTAGTCAAGATTCATTTCAGTAGAAAATCCTACTAGTTTTTCAAGACCAGAATAAGCCTTCAAAGGTAAGCCTCAAGGTTCTCATTTTATGGTGTCACTGGCTGCTTTTGGTCCCCGTAGATGGAGTAGTTGAAATCTGTAGGAATGAACCTCTGAGGGCTGGAAATGTGACATATTTGGGAACAGTTCTTAAACTGATGAACTAGCTGTAATATAGTTTTGTGAATTTATTGCACTGATGCTGTAAAACCTGGACCTTGTGGTATATCTGTTCCTAAATAAGTGTTGTTTTCTCTCCTTCAATATTGCCGTAAACAGTGGCACCCATGTAGCATATGTTTGACTTTTCTTTTTTTAATGTTTCGTATACAAACTACCATAATTTACATGTGTTTCCTCATTGTAAATAAGCTTGTCTTCCTAGATTTGTGTGTGTGTGTGTGTTCTACCAATTAACTACTTCTGCAGTTTTAATCCTGTATTATTTCTTCTACTTTGTTTTGTGTAAAAGGGGAAAAATAAAGCTGGAATCCCAAAAAAAAAAAAAAAAAAAAAGATGCCACTTAGTGTATGTCTTTCCTAAGGGACACTATTGACAGAACCATTAAGAGGAGATATTCCTTGGTGGGAGGGAAGAAAATTCTTTTCTCGAACAATTCATTGCCCCTCTGCTAAAAGCACATTCACTATTCATTTTCACCATACTCAGTGATGTCCTTAGGAGCCCTGGAAGAACACTGGTCTGGCTACAAAACCCATTCTGGTCTTCAGAAAGAAAGCAGGCTATTCTCCCTCAGCACCACCTGAAATTCCATCTTCATGGGTTCATTCCTTTTCAGTTAAACATTGCCCTCTTCAGGTTCTGCATCTAAAATGTCAACAGCTGAAGATGAGAGAGACAAGTCCTTAATGTCTCAGTGTAATGGGAATGTGTGGCTTCTGCTGCATCCTTCAGCCATCCTTCTGATAGCTGCATCCATCTCATACATACATCTCAATTTTTTTGCAGTAACCATCATCAGTTGTATCAGTTAGTTTTTGCTGTAATAACGCTGCATAACAAAAAATTACAAAACCTTAGTGTTCACAGAAATAACCATTCATTGGTCATAGTCTGGAATAATGTATGTTTATCACATCTGGGCTTGCTCACATTTCTAGGGGCTACCTGGCTGTTTGCTATTTCAGGGCAATTGGAGTGATTTGACTCTGTTCCATGTGTCTCTCATATGCCTGGATATATTCTTCTGTTTATGACAGAGGTGCAGGAGGGCATGCAAAACATTCAAGGTCTCTTGAGGCCTTGGCTCAGAAGTGATACATTCTTACCAGCTATTGAATAAATGCAAACTTAAACAAATACAAGGTACTTTTTCCACTTATCAAATTGGAAAGATGAAACAAATATTGAGGCACAGGATTGGTGAAATGGAATTGAATGTTATCATACTTGGTAGAGAAAGAATCAACTGGTAAATTTCCCCATATGGTGACTTGGCAAACGTTCTGTCCCTTTGATCTGGACACAACACTTCTTGGGGTTTATCCTAAGCAAACAGAGAAGTGTACAAAGATCGGTGTACATCTAGTACAATAGGTAAAAGTTGGAAAAGTTAAATGTCCAACATTAGGAGATGGATGAAACAAAGCATAGTACTTATATGCAATGGAATACCACATACTATATATTATATATGGCATTATAAATGTCAAGAGATATTTACTCCACAGTTGGGTAAGTATCACATGTTGAATGATTGTACTTTTGTTAAGAAAACACACATATATGTAGATACATAGTCTTTGAAAAAAAAGTTTAAAGGAAGTACCAAAATGTTCATTGCAATTATCTATCTCTGGGTGGAGAATTATGAGATATTTTATTTCTTTTTGCTTGTCTATATTTTCTCATTTTTCTACAGCAGGCCTGTATTATTCACTTAATTTAAATCTTATTAAAATGTGTCTGGTTGCTCATTCTGCTGAGAGTTGCAAGCTCTCTAGCTTGCAACTTTTTCAGGAGTGTTTTGCCCACAGTGGACTCCAAACTCCCCTGTCCCCTTGACCTGGCCCTGATCACCAAAGCTGGCGTCATAACCATAACCCTCTCCAGTTTCATTATTGCAGTGGTTTTATAACCCTGTAACCATCTAATTCTGGGGTAGGAACTGCAGTGCCAGTGGCCCCTGGCTCTCTAGCACCACCTGGAGTGTGTAGCCTGGTGACTACGCTTATGCCAGGGCTATGGTTCTATTCTGGCTGCAGGAAACTAATCGGGCTCCTTTCTGCAAGAAGCAAAGTGAGGAGTGCCTTCCCAGCCCCAGAGCTGCCACTGACTATACCTTGGGAGCAGGAGCCCTGTACAGAATGCACCAAGGAGCTCATTACTCAAATATGCCCAGTGGCAAACCATTTGCAAAGCGAGCAAGCTGTTTGTAGAATTAATAATCACTCTAGCATTTGAGTTTCACTCACAAGGAATGTTAACAGCACATTGTAAACATTATTCATGTTAATATTGTTTTTTTAATCCTTCATCTTCAGAATGAAACGTTCCTTCATCTGTCCCTAATCCAAAACTTATATATACTTGAAAAAATGTATCTGGTTAGCAACTAATGTTTTTCAATTTGTATTCCAATGTCTATATTGGCTTTGATTTGGCTTAAAGACTTGGCTGAACTTCCAAGACTGTGGGGTGACAGATTCTTTCAGAAACACAACTAGGATGAGCTGAGAGCAGAGATCAAATTTGAGTCTCATATGCTCTACACTGAGATGTCCCGGGAGGTGACTGTACCTCTTTTACCCTCCCACTTCCATCTCTGTATGTTTCAATCCATTTGACTGCCATTACAAAAATACCACAGACAGGGTAGCTCAAACAATGCACATTTATTTCTCATTATTCTCAAGGTTGGGAAGTCCAAGGCCCAAGATCAAAGGCAAGGAAGGAGAGAGGAATCTTCAGGGTCTATTTCATAAGGGCATCAATCACTTTCATGAAGTCTCTGCCCTCATGACCTAATCACCTCCCAAAGGCTCCATCTCCACATATGATTGCATTGGGAATTAGGTTTCAATATATGAATATGGAGGGGACACAAACATTTAGTCTAAAGCATTGTACCTCTGTGCATGGGATTCAAGGGCCATAGAGCCCCTGACTAATTTTTGTTTTCTCCATCCATCAATTTGTGACAGCTCTGTATTAATATCTCCCACTAGGACTGGGGACAGTCTATTTCTCCTTGTAATCCTGCCTATTTTTAGGCCTTGTTATTAGGAGAGTTAAGGTCATAATTATTATATCTTGATGAATTACACCATTTGTCATGTAGCATCTTAATGCTTTCACCTTAAAATCTATTTTGTCTAATAGAACATCTCTTATTTTGGGGTTAGTATTTGCATGATATGCTATTTCCATCCCTTATTTTTAACCTTTCTATATTCATTTTATTTATGACTCTTAGAAGCAGCAGATAAATGGATTTTAAAACATTGTTTTGATTTTTAGTCAACATGATAGTCCCTGCATTTTAATAGGTTAGTTGAATATGTTCACATATTCAAACTGTTCATATTAAACAAACCTATATGTTTACATCTGCATTACTAATGTTTTAAATTGTTTACCATGGTTTTCCTGTCAATTTTTTCTCTTTTCCAAACTTCTCTTTTTCCACTGATTGTTTTACTTCTTTTAACCCCCTGCCCTTTGTTGGTTTGATGGTTACAATATCTGTTTCTATTATTTTAAAGGTTGCTCGAAAAAAATTAACTCATATCTTTAATTTTATATATTTTTTAACAAAGTCTAAAGTTTGGGGGTTTTGTACCCTACTTCCTTCCTCTAAACCACATGAAATCATCTTCATTGTTGATACTGCTTAGAATTTCACTTCTACCTCTGTTGAGGGGCTAGGAGAGAGGAAGAAAACTGGTGGTAGAGGGTAAGCCCCTGACACTAGGCATACTAATAATACTCATTCACATTTCTTTATTTTACACAATTAAAACCACTTTATGGTATATTTTATTTTTTTAGAATATATGTTTATTGTGCAATATTTTCAAACAATACAGAAAAGTAGAAGGGGAAAGTAAAAGTTACCCAAAATACCTCTACCTTGCAAGGACTACATTTGGGTAACCATTCACTCATGTATCTCTACATGCACATGTACCTTTTCATAAATGGATTTATTTATTCACTTTTTAAATCAAATGACTGGTTTCATTGAACTCTGAGTTTTGACTTACCTCTCTTTCTCTAATACACACATCTTATGTAGCCAATATATTAACAGCTTACCTACATATCCCATCCTAGCTTTTTCCTTGTTCATTTAATCACAGATTAAAAAGGTGAAAGAAAGAAAGAAAGAAAGAAAGAAAGAAAGAAAGAAAGAAAGAAAGAAAGAAAGAAAGAAAAGGAGAGAGGGAGGGAGGGAGGAAGGAAGGGAGAGGAGAAAGAAAGAGAAAGAGAAGATGGACAAGCAGATAAATATATAAAACTTCAGTCATTGTTTATTTTATAAAACTAGGATTATATTACTTACACTTCTCTGAAGTTTGCTTTTCCCACCTTATAATTCATCATGTAAATCCTCTGCAGTCAGCTCCAATAGACTTAACTCATTCTTTGTAGACTTTTATTATGGAAATTTTCATGCATACACAAAAGGAATGAGAAAAGTATAATGAACTCTCACATATCTATCACCGAGCTTCAACGATTATCAATATTTACATTTTGCCAATCTTGTTTCATTAATCCTTCCTGTGGTAGGCAGAATAATGGCCCCCCAAAGATGTTCACATTCTATCCTCTGAGAATATCTTACCTTACAAGGCAAAAGGGATTTTGCTGGTATGATTAAGTACACTGAAGTGAGGAGATTCTCCTGAATTATTTAGGTGAGCCTAACCTAATCGTGTGAATCCTTAAAATTGAGAATCTTTCTTGACTGTAGTTAGAGAAGGAGGTGTAAACAGGGATGAATGACCAGAGAAGTGCAACTTTGCTGGCTTTAAGATAGAGGCAGAGGGCCTCGAACCAGGGCCTCTAGAAGCTGGAAAAGGCAAGGAAACAGATTCTCCCCTAGAACCTCCAGAAAGAAACAGTCCTGCCAGCACCTGGACTTTAGCCTCGTGAGAACTATGTCAGACTGTTAATCTACAGAAGTGCAAGATAATAAGTGTGTGGGGATTTTTTTGGCTACTAGGTCTGTGACAATTTGTATGGCAACAATAAAAACCTGATACACCTCCCTTTTCTCTTCCTCTCTTCCTCCCTCCCTCCCTCCTTCCCTCTTTCCTTCCATTCTTCCTTTCTTTCTAGTGAGGCTTGCAGTATTTTTTAGCAAATTTCAAATATCATCATATTTTACCTCTAAAGGGTTTACCATATATTTTTAACAGATGAGGATTTAACAAAACATCACAATACCTAATCCATCTTACAAAACAAACAAGTGTTGAGTATCATCCAATAATAATCTATGTGCAGATTTTCCTGTTTGTCTTTAAAAAAAGTCTTCCTTTATACTTGGTTTGTTTAATCAGGTTCTAAAGAAGGTCCTTAAGTTACATGTCATTGATATTTCTCTTAAGTCACTTTTAATTCATAATATTTTCCTCTTCTTCCCTTTTAAACGGGCCATTTTTTGAGTAAAGAACTGACTTGCATTACTCCCACTGACATTTCATTAGTTAAAGCAAGTCATGTGACCAAGCCTTATGCTAAGGGGGTGGAGAAGTATAATGCTCTTACGAGGAAGGGGAGCAAATAATGGAGAATAATACAAACTACCACTGTCACTCTCTGATGTAACAAAGAGAGCAGCAACCTTGGTGGGTCAGTTCTGGGGTGTCCTGAGAGTTGTTCCTGGAAACTCAACCTAGACCCTGCTCCTCTAGCCCTCCCAAGGATTGTGTACCTACCTCATCTCCCACATAACTCACTTTCTCCTCAAATTAACTGTAATTGAACTCTGCAGCCACATTACAGATGCATCACGGTTTATTCATTCCACACTGATAAATAATCATTTTGTTTCCAGGTTTTTTAAAAAAAAATGCAACTAAATATAATGCTGTAACAAAATCCTTTAAAATATATACTCGAATGCTGTATCTTTACTCCTATGGGATAGCTTTTTAAGTGTGGGATTATAGAGCCAGAGAATATAGATCTTTTTCATTATAATAGCTATTTCCATATTTATTTATAAAAAAAGCTAAAATAATGATTCCAACTTTCTTCCTATATATTTACCAGGGGTATGTAATCTGACTCCATAATATTTTGCCATATGATAGGTGACAAATATTATTTCTTAGGTCCTTTAATTTGCATGTCTCTGACCACTAGGGAAGCTAGGCATTTTTCTTTTTTTACATATTTATTGAGGTGTAAATTACATACCATAACATTTACCTATTAGAAAGGTACAATTGAATGATTTTTAGTAAATTTATAGAGTTGTACCACAAACACCACAATCTAATTTTAAAACTTTTTCCTCTCTCCAAAAACTTTCCTCATGCCTGTTTGCAATTAATTTCTGCTCCTACCTAGCCCAGCTCCAGGCAACCACTGATCTGCTGTTGCTTTAGGTTTTGCCTTTGATGGTATCTTGTATAAATGGAATCATATAATGCATAGCCTTTTGTGTCTGGCTTCTTCCACTTAGCATGTACTCAAGGTTCACCTGTGTTATGGCATCCATAAACAGTATTTTCCTTTTTATTGCTAAAGACTATTCCCTTGTCTGGATATACCACATACTATTTATCCATTCACCAGCTGATGTACACTTGGATTGTTTCTACTTTGGGCTATTGTAGAAATGCTGCTATGAAAATATGTGTATAAGTCTTTGTGTGGACATATATTTGCATTTCTCTTGGTTAGATAGCTAAGTGGAATTGCAGATAGGATAAATTTATGTTTAACATTTTTAAAAGTGCCAAACTTTTCCAAAGTGGCTGTACCCATTTATTTTTCCACCAGCAATGCATGAGGGTCTGTCTCTCCACAACTTTTGATTTAGAGCCATTCCGGCGGGTGGGTAATTATATCCCATCGTGGTTTTAAATTGCACTTTCGTAATGATTAACGATGTTGAGCGCCTTTGCACATGCTCATTAGCCATTTGTATATTTCCTTTGGTGAAATGTCTACTCAAATCTTTTGCCTGTTTTTAAGTTGGGTTGCTTATCTTCTTATTATTGAGTTATAAGACTTCTTCACATATTTTAATATAAATCATTTATATGTATACACACATATATATAATTTACAAATATTTCTCCCAGCTGTGATTAAGCTCCTGGTGCTCATGCTCCATCCACCCTGGTAGAACCACTTGGGCAACCAAATTTAGATGGAGGGAAATAATGAAGAATAAGACCAGTCCCGGACAAGATGCCAGTCCCCCCTGTTCATACCTGAAGCTCAGCAGGTTTTCCACGAATAAACACTTCTCAATATGTTGTTTGCCGCTGGTCAATTTCAAGACTTCTAAAATGGTTGTTTGGGCAGTTTTTCCCAATATTTTAATTGTTTTTTGAGGAGAGGATTCACCAATCCCTTCACTCCAACCTGGACGTTACTAGGCAACCGTTTTATGTTTATGATGATTTGGAATTGTCAACAGTCCCAGCAAGTGTCAAGGCTGTGTTCTATTTTCTCAAATTGGGACTGGGTCCTGCACGGATCCCCGGACCACTCACAGTGGCCAGGGGAATGCAACGCTGTGATTGGCCAGGCCTGAGTGCCCTGCCCACCCCCAGAGTCTGGGAGGGAATGAATTCCCACAGCGCTTAGCCTGAGTGTGGAGAGGGCTGGTCCTATAAGAGTGAGTTGGGGTAATTTTTCCTTGAAAGGTGTCATGATGCTAAGTGGCAAAAACAGTCACCGTTCACTACAGGCTCCCTTCAGAGCTGTAATTCCTGGAGTGAAGCAGTTACCTCACAGGCCAGGGACCAACGCCTCCAACGTCTACCAGGTCCATAGAGACCCTGCTTGACCAGTCAGCCTTGCTGAGTTCTGAATGATCCAGACAGACATAGCCTCCCACGATTCAGGCACAGAAATCTGGCTTCGGATGAGAGCAGATTTCAGTGCCTTCTAAGCTTTCCTCCAGCCGGAAGCCTCAGAACCTAGAGTTCTAAATTTCTCTTTTGCTTTATATTGTATTTTTTCTCATGTTTCCTTGTGCTTCTTTTTTTTTGCGGTACGCGGGCCTCTCACAGCCGCGGCCTCTCCCGTTGTGGAGCACAGGCTCCAGACGCGCAGGCTCAGCGGCCATGGCTCACGGGCCCAGCCGCTCCGCGGCATGTGGGATCCTCCCGGACCGGGGCACGAACCCGTGTCCCCTGCATCGGCAGGTGGACTCTCAACCACTGCGCCACCAGGGAAGCCCCTCCTTGTGCCTTCTTTTCAACAATGTTCTATTTAAACATCCTTTACCTTTCCATCCTAAAAAACTTCCCTGTTCTCTTGTTTGTGTCTGGCGTTCTCTGCCGCTCTGCCTCGCTCTCTTTTTCCATTATCAACATCTATTTATCGAACACCCACAGCAGTCAGGTAGTGTGCACAGCAACGTGGGTGCAAAAACAAAGATCTATTAGCTACAATCCCTTGCCTCAAGTTTTACAATGTCTTTGCCCGAAAGAATCTATCATTCATGGTGAAGCTTTACGCAAAAGTATAACATGTAAGTGCACATGAGGGATGCTGTCAGTGCAGCTTCTGCATTCTCCCAAAGCTGGCCTTGCAGACAGACAGCTTAGCTGAAAGCATCTGTAACTACAAGAAGGAATCTAAGCATCAGGATACATTCCTCTTCCCAGGGTTTGAAATTCCTCCCTTCGTCTATTAACACTTCTGAAAAATGCCTGTAACTCGAGAACCACTAGGATGCTGGATGCCAGGCATTCAGAATGGAAGATGAATTCATTCCAAAAGGTAGGTTGCTTCTTAAGATGGGCAGTATCAACTTAAATACAAGACGGCAGTTTTGATGTGGTGGGGGAGGGATTCTGGAGCAGGGATCTGTATTGGGGAGGGGGGCTTGCATGGGGCTCCCCAAGGGCATTGTGTGCCTCTGATTCAGGATAAGGTGGGTACAGAGGAAGGATGAGGACCCAGAGGGGGAGGGAACCTCCAAGTGTTGATTCCACACTTCTGTGCCAAGGACCACTCAGAATTCCATCCATCTATTATCCCTTGGTTAAGTTTCTTCCTCCTTTCTTTTCCTTTCCCACTCAACTGCCAGTTGGTGGGCAGTAGTTTATATGTGATTTAGAGCTCAGTGACCTAGACAAGGCATTTTGACTTTTGTTGAAGTTTAAAAATTGCGCAATCCCTGTGATCGCTGGTTGCTAATGTCACAGGCTGGTGAGTAACTATAAAGGAAAGCAAAATCTTCCATTCCATCATGGGCTTCTTGCCATCATAGTGAATTATCACAAGAGCAATCCAAGGGCAGAAACACCCCTTTTGGAAGGGGAAAATGGAGAGGATTATTCATGCTATGGAAATTTTGAGAGACTGAAAAAATAGACCCTGGAAAAGGGGGGGGGGGAATCACACAGTAAGAAGGGAAAAAACACTATCTCACCTTTGAGTGAAAAATGAGTTTACCTTCGTTAAGACTCCAATCGCATGAAAACTATCAATATAGCATCCTGATTGTTTAAGAGAAAAACACTAATTTTCAAGTTTGTGCTATTTCTAGTGATTCCAATCTGCTGTGCAGGAAGTGTGAGTGCTGATAATTAAGGAACACTATGTTAGGCGATGATAACACACCACCTCTGGATCCCAGCTCATGGTACCTTGTAAATGTGAGAAAATCAGATTTGATACTGGTAAAATGTCAGAGCTACACGTTAGCAATTCTCTTATTTCAATACAATTCAGTGATGCTTAACTTCGCACTGCAATCCTTGTGTCAGTGTCCCTTGTCATACATAATGCGAATTCAAGATAATTATTACAAGGAAATATAAAAAAGCCACAAGCTGAAATCATTTACAGCTCACTTCTCCCCCGGCTTCTGGTCACTGACCTGCATAAATTGCACAATTCATAGTCAAGAGAATGAGGAGAGCTGATGGATCTCCTCATGGCCTTCGAGAGTGTGAAACGTCAGGAAATGAATTGTCTTCCCACCCACCCATCCCTAGACCACTCTGATGACTCCCTAGCAGACACCCAAGCCTCAACCTGGCTGTATTTCCTTATTCTTCCTCTTCTCATACCAATCTCGCTAAATCCTATCACGTTTACCTACTTCTCCAATCCCAGGTTCTGTTTCAGATCTTCCCCATCTTTTGAAGTCACCTCCTATGTCCAGGTCTGAGCCCTCCACCTGGCTGCCTGCAGGAGGCATCCAGAAAGGCAAATCTAAGTGTGCCTTGCTTGAAAACCCTGCAGTGGTCCCCTCTACCCCTAAGTTGAGGTTCTAGATCTTTGGCATGCCCAGATGGTGCTCGGTGATCTGCTCTGCCCATCCCTCTGACCAGATGTCCCCCACTCTTGCTACCTGCTCCTTGTACTTCCTGCCCAAACCAGAAATACCAAACCACGGAGGGCTCCACACACCCCCATGCTGCTCGAGCTGCACCCTCTTGTTCATGCCAGCCTTATCCACCACCTTCGCCTGGACAGCTACACTCATCCTTTAAGACTGTGCAGAAGGCATCTCCTCCAGAAAGTCTTCCCTGAGCTCACGAAGAGGAATCAATGTGCTTTCTCAGAACTTCCCATCCCTCTATCTGTCCCATCATATTGTTTACCTTTCCTTCAGCACTGACGGCTGGGAGGTCCCTCAGGACAGGGACTGGTTCTCATTCATCTTTCTACACCCAGCACAGAACAGCAGCCCAGGGATGTTGTAGGCATTTTCTGAAATTTGAATCTGATTGTGGGTTTCATTAAGCTATTGGTAAAAATTGTACAAATTCAGATTCTATAAGGAGGGGGGAATCACTTGCTTCAATGCCTGCAATTCCTGTATTAAAGGAGCGTGACTGGATTTAAGCATTTATTCAAACAGGTCATAAAATTATAAAATCATGGACTGTGTATTTATCCACCTGTAATATATATTGTTCTATGTTCTAGAACTTACATGAAAGTGTCATTCTTTGTGTTTTGAGATATATCTTTGCTTTTTTCACTCAATAATGCATTTTTTAGATTTTACATTGAAAATCTAGCTCATTCATTTTCATCGCTGTGATATATTCCATTGTATGACTATATCATGACATATATGTTCATGATTGTTATATTTTCTTGCTAGATTATTTGATCGATATGTAGGACTTCTTTTTATCTCTAATAATACTTTCTCCATTAAATTCAATTTTCTCTTATACTGGAAACGCCACATAGCTTTCTTTCCTTTGATTTGTGTTTGTAGGTATAGCTTGCCCCTCTCTTTATTTGCAAATTTTCACTATGATTTTGTATTAGCGATGTTTTGATGAAAAACAAAAAGCTTGATTTTTATTATTTGTCATCAATCCGTTGTTTTTTCTTTTGACAGGTGATTTTAAACATATGAATGCTGATATATTTAGATTTAGTTATTACCAGGTAATTTTTAAAATTTACTTGTGTCTTTCAAGTTCCTTTCTTGGCTTTCTTGCCTTCTATTAAATTAATAACATTTTCTTTATTTTTTCCTTTCTCCTCTTAACTGGTTTAAAAGCTATATACTATATTTTACTTTATTGTTGTTTACTTTTTATTTTTTTAATAAAAAATTTATTGAGATACAATTCATATACAATTCACTCATTCAAAATGTACAATTCAGTGGCTTATAATATATCCATGGAGTTGTGCAACCATCACCTTAACATCCCACTATACTTTAGGACCCCAAAAAGGAACCCATACACATTAGCAGCCACTCCCCATTTCCCCCAGACGCCTCCCTCCCAACCCCAAGCCACCCCAATCTACTTTCCTTTTTTTAAATTATTTATTTATTTATTTATATTTTTGGCTACGTTAGGTCTTCGTTGCTGTGCACGGGCTTTCTCTAGTTGTGGCGATTGTGGGCTGCTCTTCGCTGCAGTATGCGGGCTTCTCATTGCAGTGGCTTCTCTTGTTATGGAGCACAGGCTCTAGGCATGTAGGTTTCAGTAGTTGTGGCATGCAGACTCCGTTGTTGTGGCTAGCGAGCTCTAGAGCGCTGGCTCAGTAGTTGTGGTGCACGGGCTTAGTTGCTCCGCAGCATGTAGGATCTTCCTGGATCAGGGCTTGAACCCGTGTCCCCTGCAATGGCAGGCGGATTCTTAACCACTGCACCACCAGGGAAGTCCCCCGATCTACTTTCTGTCTCTATGGATTTTCCTGTCTTGGACATTTCTTATAAATGGAATCACAGAATACGTGGTCTTTTGCGACTGGCTTCTTTTCTTAGTGTAATGTTTTCAAGGTTCACTGATGCTATAGCGTGTCAACACTTCATTCCTTTTTATTGCCAGGTAATATTTCATTGTACGGATATGTCCCATTTTATTTATTCCTTGATCCAACAAATATTTGAATTGTTTCCACTTTGGGGCCATTATGAGTAATGTTGCTATAAACATTCAGGTACAAGTTATTGGGCAGACATATGCTTTTATTTCTGGGGTATTTCTAGAAGAGGAATTTCTAGATCATGTGGTAAGTCTATATTTACCCTGTTGAGGAACTGCTGGACTGTTTTCCAAAGTGGTGTTTTACATTCCCACTAACGTTGTATAAGGGCTCCAATTTTTCTGCGTTCTCACAATATGTGTTATCTGATTTTTGATTCTAGGCATCCTAGTGGTTACGAAGTGGTATCTCATTGTGGGTTTGATTTACATTTTCCTGACGGCTAACGTTGTCGAGCATCTTTTCAAGTGCTTTTGGCCACTTGTATATCTTCTTTGGACAAATGTCTATTCAGATCCTTTGCCCATTTTAACTTGGGTTATTTCTCTTTATATTATTGAATGGTAGGAGTTCATTATATACTCTAGATACAAGTCCTTTATCATATATATAATTGCCCCAAAATACTCCCCCTGTCTGTGGGTTGTCTTTTCATTTTCTTGATGGTGTCCTTTGCAGAGCAAAGGTTTTTAAGTTTGATGTTTTTCAATTTACCCATTTTTCTCTTCTGTTGCTTATGCTTTTGGTGTCATATAAGAAACTATTGCCTAATTCAAGGTCACGAAGATTGATACCTATGTTTTCTTCTTTTAATTTTTAAGATGCATACTTAATTATGCCACCATTTCCTTTATTCTTTTTATCTGAAAACCTACTTAACACACTTGAATGTCTCTTAGCTGATTTTTTAATTTTAATCTTCTTATGCTATATTCCAAATTAATTCATGTCTACTACCTTCCCATTTTTCAACTTCCAATCTAAATTTGATTCCTGTTTTAATTTTAATATTCCATGTGTCTATTTTTCCAGGATTTCAAATTGTTCTTTTTCATATCCACTGGTCCTGTTTCATTTGGCCTATTTAATTTCATAAATGTCTATTTTATTCATGGAGGTCATTTCTTTATCTCTTTGAGGATCCTAAATATGCCTTTTTAAAAGGAATTTTCACGTTGTCATTTTTATTTCATCTGGAGTCGATTCATCTCACAATTGTCCACCTTTCTTAGCATTACATTTTTCTCGTAGGTTTGGGAATTTTTATGTACAAGCTCACCTGGAGTAGGGAGGTTTATTTTTTTTCAACGTCTGTCTCTGAGCTCAAGACACATAATAATTGCTCACAGTCCCCCTCCAATGGTGATATTTTGGGTATTTCCAAACAGTCAGGCAGCAAATGTCAGCTTGGCTGGGACCTCCCTTTGCCTGCATCCCTGGGCCTCACCTCCAGTGCAAGGTAGTTTTCATCAGCCATTGCTCCAAGCAGCAGGACTTTATATATCGTTTCTTTTTTTCTAAATGACAAGAAGACCCAGGCTCAGAGACATTGTGAAGCCAACTCAAGGTCAGAAAGCTGAGAAGTTGTGAGAGTGGGATTTAAACTTAATTCTCTGACTGCAAATCCCAGTGTGCTCCGTGGCTCTGAAGGAGGGTGGGAGCAAGTCATCTTCACATAGCCCTAGGGTCCCAATCAGAGAAACACTCATGGCCCCAGGAAACAGAGGCCAGCCCCTGAGGGTGCTTTCACATAAATATTCCTTAGTTTGAATGAATCACCTACAAACTGGTTGCTACTCCCTTGAGCAGCTTGGTGTGCCCAGAAGGAGACTTTGGAGTGAGTGGGTGAGTGACACGAGTTCCAGTCCCAACTCTGCCACTTACTTTCAGGGTAACTTAGATTATGTTACATCTCTGAGCCTATGCCCTTAGCTGTGAAGTAGGGACAGTAACGCTTATCTTCAGGTCATAAGAAGGATTCTGCAAGCAGGCTCACAGAGTGGTACTCTGTCATGGTGATTCACGTTTCCCTTTCTGTGGACGTAGTCAGTTTCGCATAGGGCCCTGAGTATTGCTGGGAGCGCACTTCTTTTCCTCCTATCCCTAGAATCTGAAAAAAGCACATGCCTAGAAAATCCAAGCACAGCACATTAGACTTTAACACACTCCCTGCTATGAGATACATTCCCCTAGTCATCAGGACCATGGGGTGGGTAGGAGGGGGTAGTGAAACCACGCAGGACCCTGTGGGGCTCCTGGGCATGGAAGCCTTTCTGAGTCTCCCGTTTCTTGTTTGTAGGAAAAAGGTTTCAGCCTCCATGACCTTCCCTGAGCTCCAAAGGGCAGATTCAAACAGTTGCTAATCAGGGAAGGGAGGGGATGCAGAGACAAGGGAGGAACAGCCAAGAAACAACAGTGCAGCCTTGGGGCAGGTCCTGGTTCTGCCTCAAGGGACACACAGAACAATGTCTTTGAGCTCTTTACAGAGCAAACCCCCCCAAATGGAAGATGCAGCACTCTTCATTCCAGAGAAGACCACCTGAGGCCAAATTAAAGGCAACAGAGAAGCTCACCAAGAGATTACCTGAGGCCAACATTCAGATGCAGATGTAGAGAATGGACCTGAGGACACGGGGAGGGGAAGGGTAAGCTGGGACAAAGTGAGAGAGTGGCATGGACATATATACACTACCAAACGTAAAATAGATAGCTAGTGGGAAGCAGCTGCATAGCACAGGGAGATCAGCTCGGTGCTTTGTGACCACCTAGAGGGGTGGGATAGGGAGGGTTGGAGGGAGACGGAGATGCAAGAGGGAGGGGATATGGGGATATATGTATACAAATAGCTGGTTCACTTCGTTATACAGCAGAAACTAACACACTATTGTAAAGAATTATACTCCAATAAAGATGTTAAAAAAAAGAGAGAGAGAGATTACCTGAGGCCAGATTAAAGGAATGCAGGCCCTTCACACACCCTAATCTTATCAGCAACCCCACCCTTGAACCATTGCTATAAAACTCCTCACCAAATCCTCCCAAGTTGGGACACACACAGTTTTTGAGGCAGGAGCACTCTGTGTCCCCCTTTGCCTGGCAAAACAATAAATCTATTTTTTTCTACTTCACCCAAAACTCTGTCTCCGAGATTTGATTCGGCCCTGGTGAATTTTGGCATCAGTAGCAGAGGAAGGCAAGACCCATGAAGCCCCCATTCTAGTCCTCATGAGAGAACATTTTCCCTTGATAACCTGGAATAGAACAGAGCCTCTGGGAGGCAATAATTCTGGGTGACAACTCCACAGGCTGGTACAGACTATGAAGCAAGTCTCAAGACGATGCTTTTGTTTCCAAGAAAATAGGAGTAAATCAGAGACTTGGGATTTTCCCTGAATAATGCATTTGAGCTTCCAATTTGAACAAGCTTCAACACCAAAACCCCCTTAAAATAAGACTTATGCCTCAGGTGAGGCAAATACTTCTTAGATATCCCCAAAAGCATAGTCCATAAGAGGAAAAAAAATTAATTGGACTTCATCAAGATAAAAACTTCTGACATTGTTAATAGCATGAAAAGAAGCAAAGACTGGGAGAAAATATTTGCAAACCATGTATCTGATAAAAGACATGTATCTGTAATATATAAAGTAAGAAAATAAACAATACAACTTTTTTAAAGGGACAAAAGGTTTTAACAGGCGCTTCACAGAAAGATATACGAGTAGCTAAAAAAACACATGAAAATGAACTCAACAGCATTTGTCATTGAGGAAATGCATATAAAAAACACAATGAAATATTACCACACAACTATTAAAATGAATAAGTGAAATAGATTCACTATGGCAGGTATTGGTAAGGAACTAGAACTTTCATACACTGCTGCTGGGGATGTAAATAGAAGAATGATTCGGGAAAACATTTTGGAAAGAAGTCGGACTTAACTTACTGTGTGACCCAGCCATTGGACTCTTGGGGATTTATCCAAAAGAAAAGAAAGCATGTGCTCCTGCAATGTTCATAGTAGCTTTATTTGTAATAGCCTCAAACTAGAAATGACCCCAAAGCCCATCAACAGGTGAAGGGATAACAAATTACGGTGTATCCATACAATGGAATACCACTCAGCAATAAAATAGAATGAACTTTTGATTCATGCAATATGGAAGACTCTCAAAGTAGTTTTTGCTGAGTGCGAGAAGCCATACAAAAAAAGAGTACATACTGTGTGACTCCATTGACATAAAACTCTAGTAAATGTAAATGAATATGTAATGACAGAATGTAGACTAGTGGTTACCTGGAGCTGGGTGGGCAAGAGGGAGCAGAACAAAGCTTCTGGGGTTGATTGCGGTCGTGCTTTCATGGGTGTGTACATATGGCAAGACTTACCAATATTTTACACTTTAAATATATGCAGTTTATTGTACGTCAATTATATCTCACTAAGGCCCTTAGGGGAAGGAAAAAGGAGGAGGACAAGGAGCCTTGTGTTCAGTGATTCTCAGCTGTTGACCAGTCCTTCCAAGACACTAGCAAAAGTCCCAATATATGGGAATATTTTCTCAAATATGGAAATTCTTACTGGAAACTCAAGATCACATAGGGTCTTTCAGGATCTTTATAAGTTTTTGAAAATTGATGCTTAGAAAGTGGTTTTTTACATGGAACTGTTACCCCATCTTTTGGAGTTTTTGATGGAACTTTTTGATTCAAGTCTCCCCTCTATCTTTTTCCAGTCCTGGTCATTCTCCTAGTCACCTTGCTGCAGGCATAGTAAGTGTGGGGTCTCAGCTTCCTGGTGGCTGTCATTGCAGACATGCCCTTTCTCACTCCAGCCTGCTCCCTTCAAGCCCCTGACACTGAAATCTTGTCTCTGCCTGCCCACTAAGCTTCTGGATACATTTGGCTTTTTATCTCTATTCTATCCTCTGTCCTCTAACCCATTTAGCCTGGTCACCCATGAGGTCCTTGGCACTAGCTGTGGTCATCCAGAATTTAAACACTGACCAGATATACCTGGCACCTCTGTGTAGGGGCTGAGGGCAGAATTGTGGGGATGTCATTCAGATTCTCTTCGGCTGGATTGTTCTCTGACCTGCAGATAACATCTCAGTTTCCTTCAGCAAAGTGTAGACATTTCGCTTCCCCAGAGCATCTCCTTGGAAACTTTCCTGACCCCCACCCCAGGCTGGGTTGGGTGCCCTTCTCTCCTCTAGGATCCCATGTTTCCCTTTGTCTTTCCACTTACCTGGTTTTCTTTGTATTTTCTTGTCTTTCCCCAATTCATATCCCTTTCCCAAAATGTGAAACTCTGGAGAAAAGGAATTTGTGTCTTAAACATCTCCATGTTCTCAGAACACAGCATAGATCTAGGCACATAAGAGACAAACAGGCAAACTCTTCATTTAACTTAGAACAGCTATACGAGCAGGACCTGAGTTGATAGGTCATGGAGACTATCTGTTTGTTTCAGCTCCCATTACAAATGTGATTCCTTGACTTTCGATTTTTATCAGTGTGGTTTGAAAGGAAGCATTGACCCTGTTCTCTGATAAACTTTAAACAATGTCTAAGCCTTAAAGACATATAAACACTAAAGAAGAATCGATTTATTCTTCCCAGATGAGCTCTAACCTGCTTTCCAAATATATTACTTTTCTTAATCCTATCCAGCAACCAGAAAGCTACGTTAGTTACATTCCTTGAAAAGAGAGATGGCCAAGATTCGCATCCCAAGTCTCTGGACGATCTACTTCCCACATGTGCCCGATGGGTCCTCCAAGCAGAAGAGCAGAATGATCACACCAGGAAAGTTCACTTCTGAAAAATGCTGCTCCCTAACTACTCTTCTGCCTGGGGAGTGGGCTAGAGAGTGGGAATCATCTGGGACCCCTCCTACCCCTCTGGTTTGAGGTCTATACCAGAGGCCCAACCAATCAGCCTATTCCTGCCCTGATTCCCTCTGGTTCCTGCTTGGATAATGTCCACTGAGCAGGAGGCATTCTCAGACCTGTCTGACCAGTACCCCTAAGAGGTGGACAATGGATGTTGTCCATCTTTCCTCCCTTCCATTTCTGGTCCTAACCCCTTTATCCCACCCTACCTCCCTGGGGGAGAAGGTGATGGTCTCTGATGGCCCTTGATCTTGATGGGTTTTGCCTAGACCTCAGCTCATCAGGAACGGAGCTGGGGGCAGAGATGAGGCTAACAGTGGGAGGGTGATTACAGTTACACATAAAGCAGGGTCAGGGAGGAAAACTGAGAAATAGCAGCCCGAGCCCTTTCTATCACCACATTTTCTGCAGTGGTAACTCAGGTAGAAAGCAAAAATGACAGTTTGCATGGGAGTAGCCCTGATGCTGAAGAGGAGCCAACACATGTTTGAGGTTTCGGGTTCCAAGGGACTGGATGGTGGCCAACTTCTGTTCCGTGGGACCTGTTTCAATCACTTGGAGGATGTAGGATCCAGTGACAAGGCATCCTTTCTGGCCAAATCTGGGGTGAAGACATCTGACCACCTAGCAGGATGAACAGGCCCAAGACAATGAGCTGTGAGCTCCCAAAGGCACAAAGAGAGCAGTCACTGCTCTTAGCACTGAGAGAAAACCACAGTCCTTCACATCCTCCTCCTTACACTCCAATCCTCCCCAGATGCAAGACCCTCAGCCTGACCTGCTCATGTGCTAGAGGGACCCACGCCCACAGACATTGATGCAGAGTGAACGAGTACAAGTCAAGAGCATGAGGAGGGACCAGGAAAAAAGCTAGATCTCTTCTCTAGGAGGAGGTTTAGTGAAAGTAACAGAAGAAAAATTAAAGTTCATAGAAACTTCAGAAAGCTGTACAACTAGAAAATAAAAAAGGAATTTGGGGGAAAAAAATTTTTTTTTGGCCACGTGGCATGTGGGATCTTAGTTTCCCGACCAGGGATCAAACCCATGCCCTCTGTAGTGGAAGCGCAGAGTCTTAACCACTGGACCACCAAGGAAGTCCCTGGGTAAAATTTTTAAAAATCTGAATTGAAAAATGCACTTGTAGAACTAAGAAATAGAATTGATTAAACTGAAAACTGAATTGGTAATATGAACCATCAAGTAGAAGAACAGTCTTACTACACAAGACCAGAAAATCCAAAGAAAATCAAGTGAAAAGAATAAGAGACATGGTGGATAGATCCAGGAGACCTAAGATGCAAAATGCAGTTTCAGAAAGAGATAAATGAACAGACCTAGGAGAGGCAAAAATGTTTTTTAAAAAAGGAAAAACTCTGAGTTGAAAAAGACATAAATTTTTAAACAGGAATAATGAAAAAAAGGATATATATTTGAGAAAATTTCTAAACTTTGAGGATAAAGAGATTTGCTTACAGGCTTCCAAACATGGCAAGAAGCTTCAACTGCAAGAGAATCAGAGCACAACAGATTTCTCATCTGCAACTTTGGACACTAGAAGACAGTGGAACAATATATATTTAGTTTTTCAAGAAAAGTATTGTGATCCAAGAATCTTACACTGTTCAATAAAATATTCATACAGGAAGAGAAAGATTGTTTTTCAGCTCAAGAAGACTCATAATGAATGCCACCCAAGTATATTTCTAAGTAAATTACTTAAGGGAGTACTCTAAGTTTTTAAAAAATTAGAAAAAGATCTCAGCATAAAATATTCAAAGAGTAGGAATTAGTAAAAAAAAAAAAAAAAAAAAAAGTTAAGTCCCCATTCTGTTCCTGGATAGAGTGATGAGCAAGACACAGCCCTGTCCTTCAGAAGCTCCTATTCAGGTACTCAGTATTGTGAAGATTTGGTGGAGTGATCTGGAGGACAAGGAACTGACGTGCTGGTTCTGTTTGGCAGAGTTGGGGATGGGATTTGAGTTGAGAACTGAATGTAAGGAGGAGGCAACCTTGCATACTTATAGAAGAACAGCATTGTGAGCAGAAGAAACACAGTCTCTGTGAAGAAAATAACTATGGCATGTTCTGCTCATTCAGAAAGAATGGGTGGCTGGCCATCGGGTACATGGACCGCAAGGGAGGAAGAGAAGTTCAGGGAGGAAGTTAGCAGAGATCACCACCAACTCACTGAAATCTAGGTTCTTCTTATTCCAGGACACTCTGTTAGATCAATCCTCCAGTCTCCCGAAAAAGTGTGTGTGATCACGAGAGTTTCCAGCAAGCGCAATATGAACAGAAGTGCTATTCGATTCTGCCTCATAAAATCCACCCATATGCACTCCTCCCTGCTTTTCTCCCTCCTCCACCTAGTTAGAATGAAAATGACCCCTGGGGTGACTTTGAAAGAGAAACACAAGTTGAAGATGACAGCAGCCTGTATCCCTGAACTTTACCAACAAGTGCTGGTATTTGAGCAAGAAACAAACATCTCCATGGTTTGCGCCATTGTTGAGCATTGGATAAATTTGTTTTAGCGGTTGGCACACTGTGACCACCACAGGCATGCAGGATCTTGTGGGACCGTAGTACAGGGTTTAATCTTCTCTCCAAGTGTAATGAGAAGGCCAGAGTTATAATGGGACTGGGAAGGGGAAGAAGTTCAGTAAGGAAGTGACACAATCAAATTTAGATTCTTGGTTCTAAGGCAGGGATCAATCAAGAGGCCATTGCCATAGTTTTGGAGAGAGATCACTGTGGCTTGGAGTGGAGCTTCAGAAATTGAGATGCCATGATGTGATTCAATTAAGAGAAATTTTGGAGCTAAAGTTGATAATTTGGATGCAGGATATGTGAGAAAGAGGAATAAGGGATGATTCCTGAGTTTGAGGTAATTTACAGAGATGTGGACAATTACAGTAGAAAGAAAATTTGAGGAATGGGAAATTCAGATTTCTGTTTTTTCCTGTTAAATCTGAGATGTCTATTAGACATCCAAGTGATGTGTGAGATATATGAAACTTGCGTTTCACACAGTAAATGAGAAGCTTCAGTGTCTCTTTTTCTGAAGCCTATGACTGGGACCTCTTAGGGGAGACTTTTGGTAGAAAAGAGTCTGGCATTTAGAATTCTGGTTGGCAAGGAGGAGCTGGCAGTGAAGACTGAGGAGTGCTACTGAGGTAGGAGAAAGTCTTGCAAAGTGCAGATTCACAGGAACATGGTGAGATTTTTCCCAGCAATGTTCGGCTGCACTGGTATAAGTGAGGAATGAGCAGATCATCGGTTTTAAGCAATTCAGGCTTTTTCCAATCAAGTACTTAAGCAGAATGTATAAGTTTCCTAGGGCTGCCATAACAATACGGTGGCTTAAAGCAACAGAAATTTATTCTTTCACAGTTCCAGAGTCTAGAGGTTTGAAATCAAGGTGTGGGCAAGGTTGCATCCTTCTGGAGGCCCTGAAGGAGAATTCACTCTATGCCTCTAACCTAGCTTATGGCAGCTACCTGCAATCCTTGGCAATTCTTGGTTTTCTTTGGCTTGTAGACACATCACTCCAATTTCTACCCCCATCTCCTAACTCTGTGTCTTTCTGTGTCTGTTTCCTCTTCTCTTGTAAATGGCATCTGTCATTTGATTTAGAACCTGTCTTAATCCAGGATGATCTCATCACAAGATCCTTAATTACATCAGCAAAGATCCCTTTTTCCAAATAAGGTCACATTTAAAGATTCCAAGTGGTTGTTCCTTTGCAGGGAGCCACTGGTCAACTCACTATAAGGTGCAAAGGTCAAGTGAATTAAAAGGATTTGCAAGGGGGCTATAGGGCTGGATCATGGAATCCAAGCTGGATGAGGAGGGAAAGAAGAATAGGAGAGGGTCGTGCAGAGTAAAAGACTGGTGAGGTCAGAAAGGGAGAACCAGACAAGGGAGCTGGGGAGGTGGGGTGAAAGGGGGGGATGACATCACAATGGCAGAGAGAGCTCAGTTATTGATGATGACAGAGTCTGGGGAATGGGCACCTAAGGGACTGACTGCAGTGGCATCTGAGAACATTCCATTGGAGGAGAGGAGGGCATGGGACTCAGAGAATGTTGGCTGGGTCACCAACGTGGGTGATGAAGCCCTCAGAATGATGATGGGAGTAGAGAAGGGGGATCAGTAAGCCAGGTACCAAAAGCATCAATGAGTGAGGGACAGACAAGGGGTTAGGACAGCAACTAGGAGGACTGAGTAAGTAACAGTTATGACTAAATCAGAATAGATGAATGTAAGGGATTAAAAGATGTAGGATATTCTATCAAAATGAAAAAAACAAATCTGGGAATCAAAATTCCAAAGGATTCCAAGAAAACCCAGGAGTTGGTGGGGGGCGGGAAACAGAGACAATGATGAAGGAAACACATTCTAAGAGCTTCATTTTGATGAGGGATGTGCAGCTGGAATTGAATTGAATGCAACTACTAAAAAGTCTTCTCTTGGGAAATTGGGATGGTTAGTATATTGATAGAGAAATACAGATTTGAATATATTCTTCAAAATATATGTAAATACCCAATGAAAAATGAAACATCTAGAAAGGCATCCAAATCACCAGAAGACAAAATAGTAACTGAAAAAAAGGTGTATCAATGAGGTAAAAATTGGTTAGGGGGGAAAAAAAAAACAGGAACAAAAAATATATAATAGCACAAAAAGAACACAATACAATAAAATAAGGCCAAACATGTCCTTTTTCAATTATGGTCAGTGTATTTAATGTCCCTGTTAAAAATAGTGATAAAATATCATTAGGCAGTCATTAAAAACAATCATTGTGGTGATTATTTCATGGGTGTACAATTGTGCATTTTATATATGTATAGTTTATTGTAAATCAATTATACTTCAATAAAGCTGTTTTTTAAAAAACAACAAAAACTCTAAGATTGGGTGTACAAACAAATTCTAATTTTATGTTCTATGCATACATCTAAAAAAGGCAGAGAAATCTTGAAAAGAGGGGTGGCAAGTGTAAACAAATAGAAAATGGGGCTGGCGACGTTTACATCACATAAAGTGGATCTTGAGGCTAAAAGTATCGCAAAACAATATAGGTATATTTTAATGATAAAAGGTGAAATCCACAAAGATGGTCTACAGACAAAAAGCTTTAATGCACCAATAACATAACTTTAAAACATATAAAGCACTGACTCCCAGAAATATAATGGAGAGGCAAATCCACAATCACTTTAAGAAACTCTAATACACCTTAATACACTTCTCTCAGAACTTACAAAATCTAGTAGATAAATATGAAATAAATCTGTAGAGGACTTGAATAACAATTAACAAATGAGTGAATACACAAACAGACATGAAAATTATACTCAACAAATGGAAAATGTACATTCTTTTCAAACACCTTAGAACTTTGCTTATATATTAGGACACAAGGTAAACATCAGCTACTTACAAAACAAATAGAAATCATAAAATAAAACTAGAAGATGTCAAGAAAAACTTAGCCCATAAAAAGTAAACAAACAAAATTCCACTTGGAAATTTTGAAGCCTCTTTTCTCAATCATCTTGAATTAAAGAAGAAATCAAAACTGGAATTTTAATTAGAAAAAAATGAGAAAAATTACATGTTAAAATCTTATGGTGGGGGGCTTCCCTGGTGGCGCAGTGGTTGAGAGTCCGCCTGCCGATGCAGGGGACACGGGTTCGTGCCCCGGTCCGGGAAGATCCCACATGCCACGGAGCGGCTGGTCCCGTGAGCCATGGCCGCTGAGCCTGCGCGTCCGGAGCCTGTGCTCCGCAACGGGAGAGGCCACAACAGTGAGAGGACCGCGTACAGCAAAAAAAAAAAAAAAAAAACAACAGAAAAATATCTTATGGGAATCAGCCAAATAGTGATATTTAGTAGAAAATGTGTAACCTTAATGTTATGTTTTAGGAAACAAGGAAATTTTTAAATAATGAATTAAACACCTAATTCAAGAAAATAAAAAGAACCCAG
The DNA here is from genome assembly GCF_937001465.1 of Orcinus orca. Classification (NCBI taxonomy): domain Eukaryota; kingdom Metazoa; phylum Chordata; class Mammalia; order Artiodactyla; family Delphinidae; genus Orcinus; species Orcinus orca. The sequence continues at coordinate 29,156,417 of NC_064563.1, forward strand.
AATAAAATGAAATGAGATAGAAGGAAATAAAATTAAAAACAGAAATTGTTGAAATAGAAAACAAAAAGAAAACCCTGTGGTCAAAAATAATAAAATAAAAAGGTTGTTCTTGGGAAAAAGTTTCAGAAAATGGAGAGGTTATGCCCTTGACAACAGAAAAGGCAGTAAATCCATCAAGAATGACCAAAAAAAGATAAAATTGCAAATAAGAAGGTTTTAAAATGTTAAGACAATGCACTATAATTATTTAGAAAATCTAAAGGTGAATGATTTCTTAAGAAAATATTTTTCTTAAGAAAAATTCTTAAGAATTACCAAACCTATTCAACAAGTAGAAAACCTAAACAGTCCAAAAAAACAGAAAAAGTTGTCACCAAAGATACGTCTCTAAAAAAAAGACTTTTATACAGAAGCAGAAATATAATGTTGTACATATGAAACTTATATTAGGTTATAAATCAATGTTAACCTCAATAAAAACAAAAGCAAACCCAGAATATTTCCTGTACCGTACCAAACAAAAACCCAGCTCAGCACGTTTATAATTCACAGTGCAGTGGAGGCTGTTTATTAATCCTGGCTCTGCTACTTATTGGTTGTGTCACTTTAGTATGGTTGTCAGCTTTAGCAAACAAAACTACAGTACACCCAATTAAATTTGAATTTCAGACAAACAGCAAATAAATTTTCTGTATAAGGATTCCCATTGGTAAGTTGGAGCTTTTCCCGCTTTAGATTCTGCCACCTGTGGCCTCGTTGAGGTGACTACCCTCTTTCAGCCCGTCTCAGGTAAAACAGGCATTTAAAGAAGATAGTAAATGTATATAAGGGCCTATCATACCTCGGGGACTATTCACTTTTTCTTCCACTGAAAGCACTGCTGTGGCAGCCAAGTCTTGGGTGGTTTTGCCTGCATAGGTTTTTCCCTGGGGTGAATTTTTATGTGTGCTCTTCCCTGGTGAGAAATGATAATTAAGACAGAGAAACTTTGCCTGGTCTCTGCCTCTGTCTCCTTTGGTTGCACCATTTCCCTTGGTGGCCAGCTCTCAGAAACCAGAAGAACACTGCCTGCTCCCCTAGATCACACGCCCTCCCCTACAGGACCCTTGCCCTTTGAGCCCACCTTAGCACCTCAGCCAGGCCTTTCTCCTTCAGCTGCTCAGGTGCCCACACCTGGCCCCCTCATCTCCCTCCATTTCCAGCCTACACTGGGGTGTTTCTGCAGGAGTGGAAAGGGTCTACTTGGCCTTGTCTCAGTCTCTGGGCTGCAAAGCCATTAGGAGCTGCTCTGATGATGAAGCATCCCCACATCCTCAGCCCCCATCTGCTTCCCTGCGCACTGGCCTCTGCTTCGGCTCACTGGAGCGGCTGGTATACAATCCCAGAGCTCCACACCTTCCTCAGCTGCCTTTTGTTTACACTTTACAGGGCTGCTAAACATTAAGGACTCTACATTAGGGATCGTGGAAGGAAAGGCTTTATTTTTACATCAGCTGAGCTCCTACTATGTGCCAGACACTAGGCTAAGCCTCTTACCATTTAATTTTCAGATTATGTCATTAGAGAGGTGTCAGTATCTCCGTTTTACACATTCAAAGGCATAGGTTCAGAGAGTTTAAGCGTCTTGTCCAGGGTCATGCATAAGTCAGTGGCAGAGCTGGAATTTAAATTCAAGTCTCTTTGACTCTAAGTTTATGACTCTGTCTTTTCCATGACCTCACACTGATTGCCAGCTGTGGAAACTTTGCTTTAATAGGTGTGTGTGTCTGTGTGTGTGTAAGATTTTCAAACTTCACATAGATCTGGGTCAATTCTGTTTTCTCCAGCCTCCTGGTATCCTTCTTGCTCTCGGTTATGGGTTTGTGGCTTTGCCTTCCTATCTATTCAATCCCATGGTCAGCCAGCTCAGAAAGCAGCCCATGGACTAAGGAAAAGCGAGGTTGCCACTGCCTGTAGCTGCTGTGGTGAAACAGATCTCAGGATAAAAGCCTGAGTCTCCAGGCAGTGTCTTGCCTGAAAGCACGGACCCTTACTGAGTGGGAAGCAGCCAGGCTGGGAGGCACCTCAGACTCGCCCTCTGCTCTCTGCACACATCAGCCACCAGGGTCATGTTGGCGGGCTGACCAGACCCCGAGCCTGTCTCCTCTTTCATTTTATTTCTCTCCCCTCTCCCCCTGCCCCCACCCCACTCTTTCTCTCTAGGGCTGTCATAACAAAGTGCCACGGACTAATTGGCTTAAACAACAGAAATTAATTTTTTCACGGTTCCAGGGGCTGAAAGTCCAAGATCAAGGTGTCAGCAGGGTTGTTTCTTCTGAGGCCTCTCTCCTTGGCTTGTAGATGACTGTCTTCTCCCAGTGTCTTCACATGGTCTTCCCTTTGTGTGTCTGTGTCCCAATGTCTTCCTATAAGGTCATTAAACAAATCACATTGGGAACTGGCCCATCCCAATGACTTCATTGAACTTATTCACCTCTCTAAAGACCCTGTCTCCAAATACAGTCACATTCTTTGGTGCTGGGGGTTAGGGCTTCAACATACAAATTTTGAAGGACAAAAGGCAGCCCATAACACACACTCTCTCTCTCTCAGACACACACACAAATACACACGTATTACTACGTAAGACTGAGGCTATACCAGTCTCACTGGAGATTCCTGTCTCCCAGGTTTTCTTTGGAAGAGAAACTCAGTGCCTCAGCCACTGGCTCCTTATTACTAAGAAGGAAGAACCATGGGTGCTGGCCAAGGGCTGGGGATGGGGAAGGTTTCCATGAGTGTAGAGGGCTTGAAAGGATGCTGGAGATTTCAGGGAGGGCTGGTGGGCCTGGTGCATTTCTCACTTGTGAGTGTGCAAAGACTGAGAAGAACAAGGTAGGAGAATTGGGACCCATCGAAGAACTGGAGTCCATGGTCATGTTCATAGAGTCTTCAAATCCTCAACAAGGGTAATTTTTCAAATTTGTGTTTTCATCTGAATGATCATGTAAGAACATTAACATAAGTACATCCTGAAATATCAAGATGACCACCCAGATGCAAGGGCTGCCATTTCAGTGCCCACGTTGTGTTCATTTCTATCGTTGTGTTAGTGCCAAAGAACACTATTCTAAGTGCTCAGAGCCAAAGAGAAAAGAACATATTTGAATCTATGCATAAATATAATGTTTATGCAAAGGAAGTCCAAATAATGGCACAGCACATGATATAAAGTGGAGTTTAAGTTAATTACTTGTTAGAAGAGAAGAAGAGAATTGAATCATTACACGGCACAATTAAAAACCTGACATGCGGAGGTAGTCATATATCTTAATCCATCACTCATCATATTAAATTAACAATAATTAATGTTACTGGTTTTTAATCAATTTTAAAACTTGGTTGAATTTGTTAACCAAATTTTTTAATTGGTTTAAATTTCTTAATTTGTTTTGATTTTTGTTTGTATAGCCTATTGCTATAAGAATTTGAATGTAGCTTTATGTTTATATGCATTTAAGAAATATATTAAATTTAAGTCCAGACTTATACTTCTAGTTAAGATGAAGTAGATTGTATCAGACTAATTCTCTGGCTAAGAAAAACTGTAAGAGGACTTCCCTGGTGGCGCAGTGGATAAGAATCTGCCTGCCAATGCAGGGGACACGGACGGGTTCAAACCCTGGTCTGGGAAGATCCCACATGCCGAGGAGCAACTAAGCCCGTGCACCACAACCACTGATCCTGCGCTCTAGAGCCCCGCGAGCCACAACTACTGAAGCCCGCGCGCCTAGAACCCATGCTCCACAACAAGAGAAGCCACCACAATGAGAAGCCCATGCACCGCAACAAAGAGTAACCCCCTGCTCGCTGCAACTAGAGAAAGCCCGTGTGCAGCAATGAAGACCCAACGCAGCCAAAAATAAATAAATAAATAAATATATATATATATATAAGAAAAACTGTAAGATAACAATCCGAAAACAGCTGTTTGATGGCATCAGAGAGTAAACAAAGTACCCAAGTCTTGAGGAAAATGCTTTGTGGTGAGCCCTGCATTCAACAGGGTTTCTCTCCTTGAATCATTTATCAATTCCTGGCTGGGAGCATCGAGTCAGGAAAAAACAGAAACAGTGTTCTAAAGTATCCAGTAGTCTCACTGGGCTGGACAGACGCAATTGCAGTTCAAACTACAAGGAAACCAAGACTTGAACCCCAAGACCCTGGAAAAAGAAGAATCACAGAGAGAGAAAGCGAATATTGAACCTGAATTTTCCCTTGAGTCTTTTTGATTTCCAAGCTACGTGTTGGATAAAACACAGTGAAACCAAGTGGAAAGTAGTTGCCAAGACAGGAAAAATCTAAATATGGGCTGTTGTAGCCTCACGGGGCTGGCAAGGCCTTCAAACCAAAAGTGAAGTTTGGGGCCTGCCGTGAGCGAGGCCCTGGTAAACACTCAGGGCTTCAGGTGAGATCCTAGAAAAGTTATGTCTTAGGAGTAAGGGCAAACCAGAAGCAGAAAAGTCTCCCCTCAGTCAAGGTGATATTGTCATATCCTACCTGCTTACAAGAAGCTTTATTCTCTTTCTGGTTCTAGCCTGGCGAGAGAAAGTGGTGGCAACATGGACCTGCTACCCCATAACCTGCTGAGCTCACATGTGTGGACGGCGGGGCCCCATGGCTTCTCTCCCCACCTGCAGGCCACCAACCCTGAGGAGCTCAACCCCAGCTTTGTGGCGCATATGATACCCAAGGTGGAGTGGGCGACCTTTCTGGAGGTGGCTGATACCCTGCATCCGGCTGAGGTGTCCATAGGGCCAATCCACAGTGTGAGTAGGTTGAGAAATTTCTGAGGAAGATGCACCACCAACGACAAATGTGTTGGAGGGAACTCTGCCATGTCCAGAGCCTGGGCGTCTGTTCCCCATCCGCGGTAGGATCCTCAATATGATGCTAAGTGATGAGAAAACTGAGACTCAGCTATACCAGGCCCCGGGTTTTCATTCTGTGACCATGTGTATCTTTGTTTATATGTATCTTGTGTTCTGGTTGGATCATGTTCATCCCCAGTCCTTGACCCAGTGACACACCGAACACACATTTTCTTGAGCTCAATATCAATATATATATATATTTCTCATTAAAGGTTAAAAAAAAAAAAAAGAAGGAAGATGATGACAAATACATATTCTTCTCTGAGGAAGAAAACAGCAAGTCTCTAAAACTTTTTCAACACAATGTCCAGAATTAGATAAAGAAAATTACCAATCATGTCAGGAAACAAGACCAAATCAGTGAAATCCAAGAGAAAAATAGTATCAGTAGGCCCACAGGTGAGCTAGATATTGAAGTTACTGATAACTTTAATATGTTCAAGAATGTATATAAAATAGAATATAAATATAAGAATATATAAATATAGACCATTACACCGGGGAATTATAATCTAAAAAAAAAAGTCAAATAAGAATCCTGTACCACTAACCTCTCTAAGCCGTCGCCTAGTCTAGAAACCTAGGCCTTATTCTTGATTCCTTCATCTTCCTCAGCCTGTGAATACACCTCTGCTTCACTCTCCATTGCTACTGTCACTTCCCGGTTAAGGCCAACCTCATGTCTCACCTACATCCACACTCCATCCCACAGAATGAACTTTCTCTCTCATAAATCTGACCGTTCCTCTTCATAAACTCATTCGATGGCTCCCCTCTTGTCTTCGGAATCAACTCCAAGCCTCTTCCTGTGAGCTACCAGGCCATACATTACCTGACCGTGGCTTTCCTCTCTAGTGTGTATCTTGCTTCTTCAACACTCCAAACCCCTGCGAGCACTCGTCCTTCAACTACAGGCAATTAATTTCAATTACCAAATGCACTGTGCTTTCTCCACCTCCTGAAAAGTACATACACTGTTTCTTTTTGTGACACTTTCTTTCCCTTCACTTAGAAAATTCCTACCCACCCTTCAGAAATCTTGTCTTCCAAGGAGGCTCGCTATGGTCCCTCAGGACCTCTTTAGCCCCCTCTCCTAAAATAACATGCCCTTTATCAGAGCATTTATGACGTTGAATGGTACTTAAACATCTGCATGTGCATCTCCCCCACCAGCTTACAGATTCTTTGATGACACAACCATGGCCCTCTGAGAGTTTGCACAACAGCTCACATATTAGAGGTAAGCCTGAGGATGTCATTACCACCATCCCATCGACCAGAGAGATGGCATTGCAACCGGGGCTGCAATGAGAACAGAAGCTCAGCATATTTTAGAAAGGGATTCAGCCCACCCATGAGCCCACCCAGGATCCAAGTAATGACCTTGAGACTGTAGTTGTTTGCCTCCACCCACATGGGTCCCTGGAGTGAGATCCGTCTCCATGGAGAGCTGGTCATTACAATCAAGCCCAGAGCCTCTGGATCCCCACACCCCTTCACACCAACCCAAGGATAGCTAAACACCAGTGTTCCATTTCCAAACCCCACGAAGGTCACGAGTATAAGGAACACACTCCCCAAGGGCCTGTCTTCAAATTACGAAGAGTAAAGCTAGCTGTTTTCTGGCTGCCACTGCTTTCTAAATGGCCTATAAACGTCTATGTTCTTCCCCTAAGTGACCTTTTCTCTTAAAGCCTACGTAGGGTAATCAGCTCTGTCCTACCCACCAACTGGACTTGGGCTCAGAAAAGTCCATTCAGAGTGACTATACAAACATAAGGACAGCTAATACTCCTCCGCAGATGTTGCACAGACTCCGGAATAGATGAGGCTGTTTTCATCAATAACGAATCTGAGATGGTCTTCAAACCCCTGCTCTTAAAACCCCAGCGCACACTGATCTCTAGCATGGCCACGAGTGGTGCACATCGTCCAAGGTGGCAGCTTTAGAAACAGCTGCAACAGCAATAATACTAGTAAATAAGTGCTACTAAAATTTTTATATGGCTTTACCTTTTCACCTTCACAATGAGCCTCTAGACTGAGCCCTATTATCTCCACTTTGGAGGTAAGGAAGCCGAGACGCTCAGTACTTGTCGAAGGTCACACAGAGACATGCAGCCTGGATTCAAAGTCAGGCAGATCTGATGGAGGCACATATCTGATGACTATTTTCCCTGATGTGGAAATAACTGTTCCGGGCACAAGTTGATCCCGTTCCTCTGGGATGCTCTGGACTCCGCTAGCAAACAATGTGCCTGGGAAGAGGCAAACACAATTTTGAATTCTAAGCTTATAAACCTAAACTAAAAAAGTTGTAACATCACAATAGGTCGAGAGTCAAAGCCGTTTTAACTCTAGGATATTGTCTGCTGAACAGGAATCTGTTTCTACCCTTTTTAAGGTCTCCCTTTTCGAGAGCATCTCTGGATGACATTTGTGCCAAGCAAACTCCCTCAGGTAAGGAGCACCAGGCTCCCCCCACCTGCTGAGATCAGTCAACCAAATGGTGTGTGCCTGAAATCTCCTTCCAAGGAGCACAGGCCCTCATCCTCTGATTACACTTGATGGTAAAAGATAAAGTGAAAAAGAAAGCTTCGTAATGATGATACACTGCGTCCTGCTGCAGCCATAAGGAATGAAACACTCACTGCTGCCTAATTCACAAGACAGCCAGCAACAGCCCAAGTTCATTCCAAGGTAGAGACATTATTAACTTGTGACCCAGCCTAGGAGCCAGGCAGCTGTGAAATGTTTCAGTTAAAAAACAAAAAAGAAAAAGAAAGAAAGAAAAAAGACTCCAGAACATATTGCTGATAAAATGTTTACACTCAGTTTAACAAATTTTATAGTAATGGTGCTTTAAAAATGTGTTTCTCATGAATGGCTTTGTGATACTAAATGCAAATAAGGACATAATGAGTTTGGAATTGCAAACAGATTACCTCTGCCCTGGAGTTGATGGTATCAGCACATTTCCCACCCCAGCCAAAGCCACATGCGTGGATTTGCCGTGTGACTCCTGGCAGATCCTATAAATTTCATTTTGGCCACCTTGTCAAGTTACATGGTTACTGCTGGAAGGTTCCGTATGGCTGTAGGTGCCATGGCAACAGACCAGACACTTCTAACCAAAAAAATGACCAAACATCCTAGGGATTTGGTAGTTGGCCATGTAAGCACCATGGAAACAAGAGAAACTGAGGAAAGTGAGGAGTGCCAGTTTTGCATGGAAGCATCAGAGATGTGATTTTAACCCAGAGAAACGCAGCACAACTTCGAAGCATGATGGGGCTGGATGCTGAAGTGCGAGCCGGGGCACACATGAACCAGCCTTTCAGGCAGGACCCTGCAGACCCTAGGGAACACCTGTGTCTGCGAGGCTTTCTGTCCCCATAGACCCTGGACACAGAGAAAGGAAGAAGCTCAGTTTCATGATCTATGATAACTCACACTCAGTAGTCCCAGGCACGCACCGTTACGCTGCCTGCTCAGGCCTCAGCCGCTGGCCGGTGTGGAGGGCGAGAAGATAAAAAGGGTGACATTAGAGTGAGCAGAGAACTCTCATCAGGGTGCAGAGAACACAGCCGCTAGAACGTCAGGGCATTAGGTGGAGTGACCAACACGTCTCCGATTGCCCTGAACTTTCCCCATTTTAGCACTGAAAGTCCCCGTCCCAGGAAACCTCCCAGTCCCTGGCAAACCTTAGCACCAGGGCACCCCGTGCAGAGAGGAGCAGAAGCTGTAGCCTCAGCAGCCATTCCTGAATTAAACTCAAGGCAAATCACGCAAAGCTTGAGGGAGGGCTGCAAAGCCTCCTGAAAGGCGGTGCTCATGATGGATGTGGAGGGCTTGCAGAAACAAAACCCAACAGCTTGGCACTGAACATCTGGAAGGAGACAGTGGCCGTCCCAGTGCAGGCAGCTCTGGAGTATTCATGATTCACAGTCATGAATAGGAGGGGCTGGAGGAGGACCAGTCCAGGCTGGCACGCCGGCTCTCCAAAAATTCCTTGCAAGACTTAGAAATGACGATTGGAGCTCACCATGTATCTCTTATAATTTATGTATATGACAAGAGTATTTATTTCTCCTCTGTGTGTGTGTGGGCCGGGCTCCGTCATGTTCAATACATTTTTCTGTCCACCTCACAAAGCCCTTATTTAAAGAACCCTCTGGGATCATGACCCACGTGAGCGGGCTTGGCCTGACCATTGGAGTAACATTCTGGTTCAAATTCTGCTTTAATCTCCCTGATCTGTGCCCACCTGCACATCTCCCTTATAGAGCTGTGTCCTGACGAGGGTCCTGCAGTCTCAGTGTGTGTCCCTATTATGCAAATAGGATTTCACAGCCCAGGCGGTGATGGGGTTCAGGCAGAGGCCAGGGTGATTCATCTCATGGATTCGAGTGAGGGTTTACCCGTTATTCATTCCTGGCAGAGGCCACGATATAAAATTACCTTTAAAAAAGACTTTGAACATCATAAGACCTCATGATGTTATTATATAAGGGACGAATATAATTGTTAATGAGTATCATTGTAAGAAATTAGAGTGGAGTTTGATCCATTCTTCCTCTCACTCCTCGTGCCCTTTTAGGCCCTGGCAGACGGAGAACATACAAGAGATGCTAGCTAGGAAGGGACCTGCAGAGGTTACACTCATGGGTCAGGCAGGTGCCCACTAACCCCCAAGGCATAAGAGTCCCCTAGACAGACTGGGCTGGAGAGAATGCTTTTCTTCACTGCCCTTCTGTGACTTGAAGACCACGGACTCTGAGAATCTGAACAGAACAGTGGTCTGAGCTGGGCCTCCAGAGGCCGACCTCATCTAGTGACCCCTGCCCAAGTGGAGACTTTCAAATGCAAGTGCCCTCGAGACTGGAGGTTGGCCAGTGCAAGAACAGGAAAGGGGATGCAGGGCAGCTGTGTATGACTGTGCAGGTCGTGCACTGCACAGAGGCGCCCCCTGCCGGGGCAGGTGAGAACTGCAGTCTAGCCCCAGCTCTGCTCACCAAACATCCTGTTGAAGCAAAAGGGGTACATTTGTCTTTGCACAAACGTGTCATCTACTCACTAACCCCTGTTCCTGTTGGGCCCTTCCTGCCCAGATGGGCATCATTTTCAAATTCACAGAGAGGGGTTAGTCTGCTGTCTGTGAGCAGTACTCTGAGCCTTCCCACTCTGCTTCCTGGTCAACGTGTGTCCTTCTGAAGGTTAGAGGCGCCACTGTTGACCGAGTTAGCAGATGACAGGAGGAAGCCTCTTCTCTGTGAAAACAGGAAGCTGGCAGGATTGGGGTTCTGCCCTAACTCCACGCAGAGTTTGCCCACTTATCCAAATGGGCTACACAGCCAAGTCTACGGTCAGCCCGGGGACATCTGTCCTCGCCGGGGCGGAGGCCAGCAGAGGAGCTGTGCCCTCACAACTTCCGGCCATGCCACGCTTCTCTAACCAAGGGCCTGTGGGATGGGCAGTTCAGCTGTCGCCCCCAGAAGCCTCTAAAATGGTCAGAACAGGGTATTAAATAAAATCACTCCAAGTCTCCGTTGCACCAAGGCCAAAAATTCACCCTGATTATATTTCCCATCTCAAATGTCAAGCCACACCGTCCGATATAGCTCAGCAGAGGAAGCCCTATAACAAACACCACATGACAGCATAAAAATACCCCAAGGAGCAGTTTAAAAATACCCTGAACTTGAGCTCTGTGGCGCCCTCTCCATTATTAAATTCTAGGAGAGAAATCGAAGTTCAAAACTGGAGTTCCCATCTTTTTTGCAAATTAAAATCCCGAAAAAATGAAAGGCCTTTCCTCCCAGATTTGAATTCCCTGAGTCTTGGCCAGAGGAGCTCCCCCAGCTGGAGTATGAGTGTCTCCCCACCCCCCACCCCCTACCCCAGGAGCTGCTTTATGCCTCGTCTGTCCGGGATGGATGTGTCTCTCGACGACAAGGAGGTGGGATTTATCCAAACCGAAATCGTTGTGTGTCCCACTTTTCAAAGAATTTGAAAGTCAATAGGGCACACAGGAATATCCCAGTGCCAGCCCCGCACCCACCAAGTTTAGCCTAGCAACATGATGTTCTCAGAACCCACGTGTCTGCCGCCAGCCAGGGGCTGTAGCAGATGCTTGGGTGGCATCTGCGGGAAAGGAGTTAGAGAAAACAAACGTGAGGCATAGAAAGAAAGTATTCAGGGCCTCAGACTCACTAGAAGTGCCAGGAAGACTGGCACGTGCCGAGGTGCAGCCCCCGGCTTCCAGGTCTTCTCTGAGGTGCCATCTCCGGTGCATCCAGCCCATGTTTGTAAGACCTCCAGATTCCTGTTGCCCCTTGGAGCCTTCTGCTCCTGGCAGCCCTGGGGCCACTTCACTCCATCAGTCCCCCCTGCCCCTTCTCTCCTGTGAGGAGGAGCCTGCCCAAGCCAAGTGTGTGTAGCTCTGCTCTTCTCACACCCCGACTCCTCTCTGGGACTCTCTTCTGCATCCTGGGTATTTCCTGCCCTGCCCCGTATTCCCTGCTGCTTCTGCCTCCCTTCCAGACCTTGTAAAACCTGTCTGTTGGGGCTTTTCCTTCTCCTTTTGCCTTTTGACTCAGCTGCAGGAATGCCAGGAACCGAAGCTGCTGTTAAGGCTTCTGGAGAAGGCCATCTCTTCCTGCCGTAAGTTCCTTTCCAAAACCTCGCCTCCCCTTTCCTGTGGCAGTGGGATAGCCTCTGGGGTCTCATCTCCTTCTGGGGTTCCCTGACTCCTTTGGGGCCAAGTTTTACAATGTATAACCTGCCTGTTTGGTCTGCTCTGTTCCCTCTATACCATGGGTAAGACTAACACTGTTTCTGGGTCCTGGTGTTTTCCTTTATTTTCTGATTTCTTTGTTTTCAGGCCCAGATGTTTGTGGTCCTGGCCTTCTCCTGAATTGTCATGTTTGGCTGCACACAGCAAGAGAAAAAGCCGGAGTCAGAGGTAAAAGCATCCGTTACCCAAACATATCCTGCCTATCTTTGTCACCTCCTCTCTGAGAAGAAAAAGTCCACCAGGATGTACCTTCTCAATAGTCATTCATCCGACAGATATTTATAGAGGAACTTCTGTGTGCTAGGAACCGTCCTGGATGCTAGGACACAGCGGTGAAGAGCCCCTATCCAGGCATCACACTCAGGGGACCAGTCCAACATCTAACGTGGACCTGACTCAGCCATGGATTTCCTACGTGTCCCCCTTGGCTTCCCTTCCAACTCTAACTCTACACATTATCTGACACATTTCTTCAAAACCTGTGCCAGGCCCCCTTTCCCACTAGTGATAAGTATCTCACCTTGGAATTTGCTTTAATATGCTGGAATCATTCCTCCGGGGTCATTCTCATTTTCCCTCTCAAATCTACGCAAACTTCTTTAACCCATCCCAGTCTTCAAGCAGCGGTTCCCCAGCTGCTTAGCAAAACTTTTTCTAGCTAAAGCTTTCAATTCCTTTCTTAGGCACGAGATTTGTAATAATTCCATTTAATTTTTTGGTACCTGAATCCAAAAGAAAAAAGGCATACCCTTGTCTATCTGAATCCTTATGCCTCTTTCTCCACTCACAGATAAAAATCTTCTGTTTCTCAAAGGAAAACCCCACATTTCATGTCCCTGAATCTAGAATCCTAAGGGCCAGATGCTGGGCCAGATGCTAGGTATGTAAAGACTAATTACATCTGAGAAAGTAAGGAGTATACATATCCATTAGGGAAATAGAAACCACTCTCCATACTTCAAGAGGGAGAAATTTATTGCAGGAGATTCAATATTTATAAAACTGATACGAGATCCAGAGAAGTAATGATAATGGAAAATTGATGCTGACTTTCAGGAAATGAGGAAGTGAAAGAACGACCCAAAGCCACTATCTGCCTGTGCATGGATCTGCCATTCCTAGAAGTAAGTAATGACTTGTCTTCTTCTTTTGACTTCCAAGTCTCATGCACCAGCCTCTCATTTGAAGAATTGAAACGGGAGCTCTGCTGGCAAGGGAATCTGGGTAATGTAGTTTCCAGACTTCCAGCCCCTGTGATACAAGGACAAGCTTAGAAAGCCAGAGAGGGTGTTGCGTATCAGAGGACGATTGGTAGCTTAGTACACTGGCTGTAACTAGAAGGGTCCAGAAAAGTCTCCTGCAGAGTGACATCAGCTGAGTCTTGAAATAAGAAAAGGTGGGTCCTCCAGAGGGAGCGGCGTAAGTGAAAACACTGGTGGAACCTCCTAAGGAACGTCAAGTTAACGAGTCCAATCAGAGCAAAGGAGTGGTAGGAAATGGGGCTGGGCTGAGGCCAGGCGGTTAAGCAGACAAGATTCTGGAGGGCACAGTATGCCATGCTAGAGAGCCTGGAGTTTATCCAGCCAATAATAGAAAACCTTTGGAGGACTTTTAAGGAAGAAAGTGACAATCAGGTGAGTATGTTTAAGAGATCCCTTTGTCAGTGTTGAAGAAGGTTTCTGGAGGAACTAGGGAGACCAATGAGAAGGCTTTGCTGTCATCCAGGTGCCAGGTGATGGACTCGAGCAGTGGCCATGGGGATGAGAATCAGGGGCTGCTCTGGGAGGCGGTACAGAGGTAAGGCTAAATGATTCATGGGCTGTGGGCATGAGAGAGAGGGAAGCGTCAGTTGGTTTGGGTGATTAGAGGATGCCAGGATGGTTGACTGAAGTGGGAGCCTGGGAGAAGGGTCATGTTTAGGAGGTGGGGGAGGTGAGGACTGCTGAGATCGGTTCTGCTCAGGTTGAGTTTGAAGCGCCTGGGTGATGGAAAGGATATTAACACCAACAAGGTGTGAGCTGACATCGCATCCGAGGCCAGGCCCTCTGCTCAGTGCCAGGAGCACGTGGCAATCCCTGTCTTGGAGGAGCTCTGACTTCCCAGAGAATTCAGACAATGAATTCTTCACCCAGAGAAGCCTCGACGATGGAAATCCTTGGAGAATATTCAAACTTCACTTGAGGTAAATGTTTTCAGTTCTACAATGTCTGTAAGTAAAACTGCCCTAGAGACTTTCAAAAGCACATTGGAAATGGGTGTTCATTTGCCTTCCTCTGGGCCCCAAGGTGGGCTAGGAATCACAGGAAGGGAGGAGAAAGCTCTTCTGCCATTTGATCTCGATGAAATCCCCAGCCTCTCTGAGTTCTAGCTTATCTATCAAACAAAATGATTGGGCTTAAGACAAGAAACATTTTTAACTAGGCACAGAGTGATTTAAGGATGGATAAGACAAGGCTGGAGCCTTGGACAGCCAGTCTACTCTGTGTGGCTGGTCTGAGGGCTCACTGGGGCTGGATTAGAAGTATCAGTAAGATGCGACTGAGGCACTGGTATAGCCTAGGGTGACCCTTTGCCCCCATTTTCCTAGGTTTTAGCTCTGAAGCTCCCATGCCCTGGGAACCCTTCCACCCCAGACAACCCGGGACAGCTGGTTGCCTCCTGTGGTGACAATGTTCTTCTCCAAGCACTTGTCAACAAGGTTCCCCATAAGAATTGGGGAAGAGGCCTCAAGACATCCTTGAGCAATTTCAGCCATTCCGCCTAGACCTACCTACCAAACACCTGTCAACCAGGAGAGTAAAAAGGTACATAACACAATCTGTGTCAAGTTCACTTTCTGATGGAAAACCTGTCTGACTGTCTCATTCGTTGTGCGAATCACTCCCCCACCAACTCTTAATCTCCTTTCCCTTGCTTTATTTTTTAAATTCATTCCATGACATTTTTCCAGCTTCTGTCATACTAGGTAACGTATGTAATTATTGTGTTTATTATTTATTGTCTGCCTCACCTGCTAGTATGTAAATTCCTTGAGGGCAGAAATCATTCACGATGTTTTTTTTTTTTTTTGCGGTACACGGGCCTCTCACTGTTGTGGCCTCTCCCGTTGCGGAGCACAGGCTCCGGACGTGCAGGCTCAGCGGCCATGACTCACGGGCCCAGCCGCTCTGCAGCATGTGGGATCTTCCCGGACCGGGGCACGAACCCGTGTCCCCTGCATTGTCAGGCGGACTCTCAACCACTGTGCCACCAGGGAAGCCCCATTCACGATGTTTGATTCTCGCTGTGTCACATTTGTCTGGGACACTGTAAGCCCTCCATCTACGTTTGTGGAATGAATGAATGAGTTAAACGTGCTCTCGATGTAGAGCATTTTAGACAGAACACAAACCAATCTTGACTTTTTTTTTTAATTCAAATGAGACTAAGGAGACCTTTGCATTATTTCACATTCAAAGCCGACTGTTGACACATTTAATCTTGCTAAACTCGCCAAGTGTGGTGGCTTTCTCCTGCCTACGGGTTACATAATCTTCCAGGCACACATTTGAATCACCCAGGCTAACCTTTGCACATGGCAGCTGTGGAGTGGTAATTGCGAGGGGGTGTCTCTGAAGGGCTGGAGAAGGCAGGCCATCTGCCGCGGCGTCGGGGACAGCCAAGGGCGAGGATGCCAGGCCTCCCGCCGTGCCTCTTCTGTCAATTAGCTCTCCCCACGCTGGCTGAATGCGGGCTGCAGGCTTGGCTGGCCGGAGCCATGGATGGAACAGAAAGGTCCCTGCTTAGGGACCCATCGGCCCACCTGTGCAGGAGCCCGCACGGGATTGGGTGGATGTCAGCATCTCCTAGGGAAGCGGGCAGGAAGCTCTTTCCATATTCCCATTCCACAAGCCTGAGATGGGAAGGACTGAGATGTCCAAGGTAGCAGTCGGTCAGGCTAGCATGGGGCTGCACGGCTCCTTGACCCCACGCTGAGCCTCGTCCCTGGCCTTTGGGCCCGTTGGGATCTCAATGCCTGTGATGTTTCTCGCCCCTAGGACGGGCCCAGTGAACATGTTTCACTTGCAAATCTCTGCAAAGATCTCACCTCTTCTGTGTGATCTTTCCTGACCTGACTACCTGCCAACAGAATTAATCACTCCGTAATCTGAGCTACTTCAATAATAATAATAACAACAGCAGCAGTAGCTGCCGGCAGTAGTCACTGTGCCGTGCCTTACACGTGGCACTCTGCTTCCTCTCCCTCACGTCTCTGTCTTCACTCGGTGGCAGGGTGTCTCCCCACTGGCTCTCACTCCTCTGGGTCTCAGCTCCCAGGAGACAGGATCTGTGTTCCTTTGATTCTTCTCTATAGGCGAGGCCCTACCAGTGTTGGGCATGTCGTAGGCGCTCAGAAAGCATTTCCTGAGCTGAATAATAATATAGGTAAAGAGCTGGTACTGTGGTAGCTTGACCCAAATTGATCTCACTAATTAGGTTAATTGGGAGTATCTGGAAACTGTGATGGTCTTGAATCTGCGTCTACCGCATCAACCTGCATTTTCTTAGTTTCCTGGGACGTTATGAATCTGTGAGAAGGGCCCAGCTTCCCCAGGAGGAGGGATGCCAATGGCCACTGCAGCCCCAGCCTCCTGTGGGTCCTCAGTGTCCTGTGATGCCCAGGGCTGCGTGCAGAGTGGGAGTCAGGGGTCTGTCGGCTGCCCCCAGAAGCTGGCAGCTGGATTGTAGATGTTCGTAAATGCAGGTACCACTGAAAGAATGTCCCGGAAGGACCAGATCTGTGTGGGAGCCCAGCTCAGGGCAGTAGGGACCCAAGCAGTGAGGATGGGAGTTCATGTTACTACATCAATGGCTGTTCTCCTTTCCCCAAGTTTCCTTGTCACATGGCCTGTCCACAGGGCACCAAACCATCCAACTAAGAACCAAAGGATGTGATGAGACAGGACCCGGGTACATAAGGGGTGAAACCCAACAGTCAGCTCTGTGAGCCATTCAGTCCTTCCCCGTCAGATGCAAAGAATGCCAGAGAATCGTCCCCTCCTCTTGCTACCAAAAAATAATGCCCAGCCTGGCTCAGCATCAGTACCACAAGAGGCCTGTATCCCAGGATGCTGGGAAACACTGGAAGTGGCCTGGCGGGGAGGAGCTATCTCACCCGTGCTTACCCAGGGCTCCTTGACTCCCCTCTCTGGCAGCCAAGGTCTGGTTTCCCAGAGGAGTCAGAACAGGGGAATGCAGATAGCACTTGCTGCTCTCCTCTTGGGAGCCTACCTGCTCCCCCTGTAAGACACGCTCCCCCAGACATGCTGGAGATGGACGCCAGTGCCCAGACAATAATGACTGTGATAATAATCATATTCACGTAGCACCTACCCTGTCCCAGGTGCCGTTCTAAGCATTTTACACACAGTAACTAATTTAAACTTCCCAACAACCCCTGAACTATGTATGTATTACTATACCCATTTTATAGGTGAGGAAACTGAGGTACAGGGAGACGAAATATCCACGATGCCATCCAGGGGCCCTAGGAAGGTACTCAACTCAAAACACCTCTTCCACTAATAGCTGCTTTTACAGTTAGTACATTTCTTTGCAGAACAAAAATGAGAGCTCTTTTGCTATGAAATGTCCCTAGTAGAAAAAGCCTGGAGTAACCACTACATGGATAAAGGAAGTGGTTAATATGTTAGGCTCATGAATTTATTTCCTTTCCCACCATGCATCAGCTGTGTGACCCTGGGCAAGTTGCTGAACTTCTCTGAGCCTCAATTTCTCTTTATGGGAAATGGAGATAGAATTGAGTTGCCCCAAGGATAACATGAGACAATCCCTGTACAATGCTTAGTACACGTGAACATTCAGTAGATGTTGGCTGCTTTCATTCTTATGAATACTGGTGTTACCTTACTGAGGATTTATTTCTCTGTTCCTTTTCGCGGTGTCTCTAGCAGAAAGCAAAGTCTTGCCGAGGCGGGAGGGAGGCAGTTTTAATGAGAGGTGAGCAGGCAGAAATCATTTTGCCACGTCGGTTTCTGTCTCAGGAGGTCTAATATGAAACAGGGAATGAGAGAAGGGTCCCGTGAGGACATGGGTCCCACAGAAGTGGTACCAGAGGATCCCACAGAAGGTGGTGGGATGGTCCAGAGAGGCATGGCCAGATGAAGAGGTGTGCAGTCGCGCCTGGGCTTTCTAAGCAACGGAGGCACCTTCAGCGGCCTCCACTGCTGCCAGCTGTTTGCTCCCAGCCAAGCTGCAGATGCAGACAGAATTACCCCACCTCGGTAGCACCAGGAGCCTGAAACAGCGGCCCCGGGCAGAGAACTCTTCTCCGTTCCCACTTCCAGGCCTCAGGGGGATGTTTTCCTTTCCTTTGAGAGGAATGTACTTCCAAGAGATGGTTGGGCCATGAGGCCAGAGAGGAGGCAGAATTGCCCAGATAGCACTGTCTCTTCTGTTACCCGCCGGTTCTTATATAATGTAAGGGACTCATGACACATTTCCTCCTAGAATTATGAGGCAGGAATGGGGCACGTGCCAACCAGGCACCCTGCTTACAATAATCGCCTTCATTTTCCAGATATGAAACCTCATGCTCAAAGAAGCTAATATCTTGTCCAATGTCACACCTGGATCTTAGGCCTTTGTGTGCCTCTGAGGCCCTTTTGTCCCCTCCGATACGGAGCACCACTGCACTTCCAGAGATGTTTACTTCTGAGCTGCTTGCTTTTTTCAGGTGCAGAAAGTTAAATAAACAGATGCGCTTCCCTTTTTTCTAGTTTGAGCTAAATTTAGAGATCACTGTCTCTTATTCTGGTTGCCGGATGCAATTTCCTCCTTTCGTTCTCTGATGTACTTCCAGCAAGCTCTTTTAAAAATCTTTGTCTTAACTGCCCTAATGCTTGGGTAAGCTGCCTCAGATTCCTACTGGGAATTGGTATAGAATAAATAACAATTTTAAAATATTTACATTTAAACGTAATGTCTCCCTGGCCCCCGACACAGAAAATGTGTGTTTGGGAAATGAGATGTTCTGATTATTAGGATATTCTGACGGATGGAGAGATGGGCGTGCCCTATTCACAAGTGGATTGGGAAGCTGGCAGCTTGCCTGGTGTGATCTGAGGGGTGTGCAGGGGCTGGATATGTGGGGATTAATACTTCCTGCACTCCTGGCTGACACCTGATACGCCCCAGTGAGAGTTTCATCCTCCAGATGACCATTTTCCTTACCTGTTAAACTTGAAATCCCTCAGGAAATGTAGACGGTCGAGAGAAGGGTCCCATGCAAGCTGGTTCCAGGCATGGCCACCTTCGTGCACCCCTGTTAGTCAGATCGTCTCCCAGGGCGGGGGGCATGGTCTACGGGGGACGGGGTCACCCCGAATGGGTCACCGAGGCACCCTGCCTACACTGTGTCATCTTCCAGAACCGCCTTAGGAGCACACCTTGTCTCACTAACGCCAGCAGCGTTAGTTCTCTCCTCTTGGCCTCGCTGCCCCTCCGCCACCTCCAGCCTGCTCTCACCCTCCCAGTTTCTGACCCCATGGCTCAGGCTGTCATTCTTGCCACCATCAAGTTGGTGAGGCTTGTCCTTCCCCCTCCCATTTTCCTGATTCTGGGTCCCCTTTTCCATGCCCGCAGCTCTCCTGTCCACCGAAAGCCCTGTGCCTGACCTCAAGCTTCCCCAGGAATGTCCATCCCCTCCCCAAGCTGCTGCCCAGAGCTGTGGATCAGAGGGGTGGGAAGACTTATAGTGGCTGGGGGGTGGCACGAGGGGGTGACATCGATCATCTGTGGGACACAGGCCTGCCACTACCCCTCTTGAAGCCCCATCAGTACAAGGGTCAAGTTGGATTTAGCATCTCTGAAGCCCTCCCAACTGAGACCTTCTCTGGTTTTCTAAAGTTACTGTAGTCAGGGCTGTGGTTCAGCTTGAAACACCCTAATGGTGCCCATCTCACTCCCCCAGACCACACAGGGCTGCGTCCCACCCCACCGGTTCTGAATTCCGATGTGACAGCACACAGAAGGGGGCTCACAGGACCGTCAAAATCCAGCTTTGAAGCATTTCCGTTGCCTGGAATCCGAAGCCCAGGTCCCTGTGGCTCATTCCTCCACCAGCAGAAGAGCTAGGTAGACTGAGGTTCTAGAACCATCAGTGCAGCAGGCTCCCAGGAAGCCCGCTGCAGCAGACAGCCGGGAGCCTCATCCCCCGACTGGTACCTCCTAGGAGGGAGTCGGGGGCAGGTGGTCGGTCTGAGAAGGTGGGGAGGAAGGGGCCTCCTCTGGTCCTGCCGCTCTACGCTATCACTACCTGCATCTCCGGAGCAGCCCGCAGGCTCTGTTCCACACCTTCACCTAGCAGGTGGACATCCTCTGCCCTCAAGAGATTAATTGTAAACAGATGATTATTTCTGCTCTGCCTCTAACGGGTGGAAAACATGGAGCATGTTTCTTCTAGGGCTGCTTGCCAAGGGCTGGGTGGGTACAGAGGAAGGGGGCTTTTCTTTCCAGGTCATTGCCGCCCCCCTAGGTGTCAAGCTCCTCTCTCCTCTCTGGCCCATGGAGAGCAGAGTGTTGGCATGGGGTGGGTGGGATGGAGACTTAGCAAAGCCTCAGGGCCCAGGGGGGCATCACTCCTGCTAGTTCACCAACATTGACCTGCCGACACTGAAGGGTGATCTCTGTGGCTGCATCTTAAAGGATAGCCAGCAGGGCTCTTCAGCTGGGGCAGTGTCCTCTGTTCATTCACAAAAAGCCCCATAGCTTCCCTGGGGTCACTGATGGCCCAGCTCAGACAGGGCTCCAGGCTCGAGGGTCTTTTGCTGACTTGCGGGTAGCTTCACAGGGCTTCCCCTTCAGAATCTTCATCTAGTTTTAGGGGGTGTGTGTGTGTGTGTGTGTGTGTGTGTTGGGCTGGATAGGAAGGGGAATGAAACTTCTTGGAATCACAAAGCTTGCCTTTTTGTGTGAGCCTGAATTTTGAATTCCAAAGCCAAGAATTTGACATCTCCTGTTGTTCTCTGAGGTCCTCCTTCCCCAGGGCAATGCGATTCCAACTTGGTTGCCTGAACTGGGGAGAAAGCCTCAAGATACAAGGAAGTCAGGTTAGGGTAGAGTTCGTTAAAACAATATGTTATTTTAACACATGATCCAATCTGAAGTTAATATGCATAACTCAGTACACTACAAGGCATGACTAATTCTTACAGAAACATTTATTGAGCATATACTATATACTTTATGCCAAGTAATATGTGAAGCTCTTGGGGGAATGGGGAGAGATGGCATAAAGATAAATAAGACAATTTCTACTCTCAATCTACTAAAGGCAATGAAATATACAGACGTTACAATAATTCAAGACAGGCTATAAAGGCAATGAGATAAATTATAGAGTGTTTGGGGGGTAATAAATGCATAAAAGGGAGAACAGCTTAAATATAGTAGGGAAGACAATCTTATTCCTTACCTAGAAAACTCAGGCTAGTGCACTGAAGAGCCATAAAAACCAAGTGAGTTTGGGAAGGTGATTGGATACAAGACCATACAACAACCAGGAGCTTCCTCTACTCCAGTAATAGCGAGTTACCAAATGTCATGGGAGGAAATACCTTATTCATGTCCACAACCAAAACTGTAGTACATCTAGGAATAAATCTAACAAGAAATGTGCAAGACCTGCTTGAAGAAAGCCATAAAACTTTACCAAAGGACACGAAAAAGAATTGAGTAAATGGAGAGATATCTCAAATTGTTACATAGAAAAATTCACTCTGCAAAGATGACAGTTCTCCTCAAATTAATTTGCTATTCAGTATAGTCCAATCAAAAGTCCAATAGATTTCTTTTTGGAATTTGATGAGTAGATTTCAAGTTTATCCCAGAAAAGAAAATATGCACGAACCACCAAGAAAAATGTTAAGAAAAAGACGGAGGAAAAAGAGAAGGAGAGAGAGGGGACCTTCTTTGCCATGTATTAAAACATATAATATTATTATATTATAGCTAAATTAATTAAAGTAGCATGATACTCATGCAGGATTAGATAAATAGATTAAATTGGGGAGAAAAAAATATTCCAGAAACACACCCAATATATATTTTACATGTGATAAAGGAGGTGTTTCACTAGCGGAATGAATGGAGTACTCCAATGAATGGCATTGGCCTTGAACCCATTGTTTTTCCCTTAAGAAAGGCATTGGATACAGTGGAGACTCCTGGCTTGGGAGCCAGAAAAGCCTGGATTTGAATCCCTGCTCACCAGTTAAAGCTGTATCACATTGAACACATTTCTTCAACTCTCTGAACTTTCTTTGGAAAATAGGGAAATCAATTCCTGTCCATCTACATCACAGGATTGTGATGACAAACGAAACAATCTGTATATATAAACCGAGCTTGTGTGTTGTAATTCTCAGGATTCTAGGAATGAAGGCCCTGGGGTTAAACAAAATCAAACAAAAGCAAAACCAAAAAACCTTCATGCATCTAAAGCCTGAAATGTCACCATAAGAACATTTTTCTTTATTTCACGGTCTTGGTCCGCGTTACAGTGTAAATTCCCCGAGAGGCTGTTTAAAGAAACTATCGCCAACCATGGACATCTAGAGGAAAGAAATCCTCTGAGAGCAGGCTTAAATGAGCAAGACAGCATGAAAGAATCAGCAGAGGACAAGCCCAGGGGCAAAAAGGCTGGAAAAACTAAAGACCATCTTCATCAACTCCCAAGAACTATAGCAGGTCAACTCTTCAGCCTTCATGAAGAATGTTGGTCGTTGGCTTGTTTGCTCTAATATCCATTCCCTTCGCTTTGCCTTCTCTGCTCGGCATGTACAGAATTGCATGTCCCAGGCTCCCTTGCCAACCTACTCCCAGGTAGGTTCAGCTAATGGGAGACACTAGCAGAAGACTGGAGGCTGGGAAGAATGTCTTGCATCATCTCTGGTGGTATCTCAGCAAGGGATAGCAGCAATGGCTGCTTTTTTCCTGTGATCCCAGCTCCAGAGACACAGACTCTTCCTTTATTGTCTCATTTCTCACTGTACAAGACCTCACTAACAGCAGTTTCCTGTTGTTGCTGACCCCTGGGATTCCCCACTTTCCCATGGTTTGGCTTCTCAGCGCTTCTGTTATTTGCAAGGCCAATTCCCTGTGTTAAATTCCTGTATTTGAAAGATCTCGAGTGGTTTCTGTTTTCCTGACCGATAGGTAGCATCTTGGAGAAACTATTAGATACTTACACTACCATTAATACCAACAGTAATCTAAAATTTATTTAGTACCTACACATGCCAAGCATTGTGGCTTGAGATTGATTTATTTATTCCTCATGTCAGCTCCATGAGGTAAGCACCTTTTTACCCTGATATTCCAGATTATACAAACGGAGGCTCACATTCAAAATTGAAATCCTGTCTTTCTCTGGAAATATTTCTTATTCGGGAGTGGATAGCTGATTCTGAAATAGAAGAGATCTGAGTCAACCCATAAGATCCTATAGCCCACAACACTGTCATTCATGTTTCAGGAGGCTCTTGATGGCATCTATCCCCTTCCAAGCCCCCATGTTGCTGGGCCCACCCTAAGTTACAACCCCCCTGGAGCTTCTGTGTGTGAGTGCAGACACACTCCGGCTACCTCATCAGCTGAAGTGGACACTGGTTCTGGCCAGTTCTTCTCTAAGTAGGAAAGCATGACCATGACCAGCAGATGGTCATCTGTCCTCTTCTAACAAACGTCTGTGTGGTGGCTTTAATGAAGAGGACTTGGACTGACACCTCAGCCAATTCCAACTGCAGAATCTTTTATCACCAGCCCAGAGCCTTTGCTTAAGTTTAGGCTGGTTGGGCCTTTTCCTTCCTGAATCTTGTCTTTTATCATTTTGCACAGAAAATAGGAGGTGTTATTCATACTGTGCAGAAAAGGCTGCAAATTGCTCTTCTTGTCCTAATGTTTCTCAAAAACATGATTTTCCCCATCACTCCCCTTCCCATCTCTTCCCCCATCAGCACCACCTATTATTTTAATATCCTCCCAAGGTAATGACATTGAAAACCCACAAAGGCTGACTTCTGGGAGGTCTTCTCTCTGCCTCAGCTCTCTCCTTCCAATTCATTATTATTTTCTCATGTGCTCCTAGACACATCTCTCCTCTGTATCACATCTTGAGATCAAGAGTTCTTGGACTCAACACGCAAAAATTCATCAGACTCTTTTTCTAATACATATGCTTGTCCCCTTCTAGAGAACTCCATGCCTTACCTGCTCAGTGGAAGTACTTAATTCACTTCAGCTGATTAAACATTAAAAAATAGATGATAGATAGATAGATAGATAGATAGATAGATAGATCGATCATGTTCATGAGGACCACTTTCCCCCAGATTCCAGCTCTTGGAGAATATAAGGAATCAACAAAACAACAGCAGGGTGTGCCTGGTTTTTTAAAATTTTTATTTATTTATTTATTTGTTTGTTTATTTTTTGGCTGTGTTGGGTCTTCATTGCTGCACGCAGGCTTTCTCTAGTTGCGGCGAGCGGGACCTACTCTTTGTTGCGATGAGTGGGCTTCTCATTGCGGTGTCTGCTCTTGTTGCGGAGCATGGGGTCTAAGTGCGCGGGCTTCAGTAGCTGTGAGTCGCAGGCTCTAGAACGCAGGCTCAGTAGTTGTGGTGCACCGGCTTAGTTCCTCCATGACATGTGGGATCGTCCTGCACCAGGGATCGAACCCGTGTGCCCTGCAGTGGCAGGAGGATTCTTAACCACTGCACCACCAGGGAAACTTGGTGGGCCTGTTTTCTGTTCTGAATTTTTGTTTTGTTTTCCGAGGGAAGGAGGTCCCCAATGTGTTCTACAATTTGGTTTAATAACAAGAGACTAAGCGACCAAAAGTTTGTCTTTGGTTCAGAACAGACATCTCCTTTTTTCCATTACCCTTGGGACCAAATGGAAAGTACGTGTGGCTCTAGATAATCATTCAGCTTCTTATAAACCAGAAGTCACTCATATCTGCTTATAAGAGGATCCAGTTGGAGAACAGGCTCAGTGTTTACAGCTCTTCCCTTCTTGAGTCTTATTCTCTTTTAGAAGCAATTAAGCAGAGCAATTTGGACAGTGTAAGCAATTACTTTAAACTAATGTAAATTCTTATCATGTCAAGAGATCTATTTTGTAAAGGAGGACAGTTGCTGGTGAGAAATTGGAAATGTAAGGCCATCTCTTCACCATCAATCAATCAATCCATCTCAGAGTTCAGGTGTGAGCTTAACTTCGTGCTGGGCCCTGGGAGGGGACAGGAAGTGGCTGACCCAGCCCCTGTACTCTCTGGATTTACTGTAAATTTGGGGAGACATGGTTAGTAAGGGTCACTCCTTGATCCTAAACTGTGCTCCCTTTAAAGTAGTCAGGACGGCAGTTGGGCTGTGCTCAGCAGGGGCACGTTTACATGAGGGACCTGGAAGCCTCCTAGGAAATGCGGCAGAACACACAAGTTTGGGTGCAGGATAATGAGCTGGTCTGGTGCTAGGGGAGAGTTGGTGAGTAACTCTGAGTGTAGCCTGACTCAAGAGTCTGGTTCCTGCCGTGGAGATAACTCACTTGGAAGCCTAGGTAGAGAGGGCTAAAAAAAAGGCAAGGTGTAAATTAAAGGAGGAGTTCTACCGTGTTCATCAGGACTCTTTGGTTGTGAGTAACGGAAACTCGCTGAGGCTGCATTAAACAGAAAATGAGAATTTATTTTAAGGGTATGGGTCAGTTTACAACACGCAAAGATCAGAAGGCAACTGGAAACCAGAAATTCTATAACCAGCAATGGGAAACCAGCAGGAGTTCAAGAGTGCTGTTTCTCCATCCGTCTTCTCTGCTTCTCTCAGCTCATGGGGGACACTGTTTCTCAGAAAGCTCTCATTTAGCTACAAGAGCGTACTCTAGAAGATGGAGAAGCCGACAATGAATGAGAGTGGAAGAAAATTCTACAGAAACACTGAGTCAGAGCCCTGAGGAACTGCACCTACCAGTGGACGTTTTTACTTATGCGATGCAGGAGATCCCCTTCCTTTTATAATCCAGTTTATGTTGGCTTTTTCATTAATTGCAACCCCAAATATCCTAACTAATACGGAGCCCTGTCCCCCAGGAAATTTTATTATTTCCTTACATCTGGACAGCACCTGAAGTCAAAGAACTGATACAGCTCTTATGCCATGTGTCCTCCCAACAAGCGTCTAGAAGCAGCTTGGCGACTCTGTCTTTACCCTGTCTTGTGTTGAGGAGGAAGGATGATCGAGTTTCTTGGGTTTTTTTTTTATTGTGGGGAGGTATATATAACATGAACTTTACATTTTGACCATCTTGAAGTGGCATTAAGTACATTTGCATTGTTGTGCAACCATCACCGCCATCCGTCCCCAGAAGGCTTTCATATCTCCCAGCTGACACTGTACCCATTCAAGTAAAACTTCCCTTTGCCCTTGCCCCCAGCCTCTGGCAACCACCACTCTACTTTCCGCCTCTATGAATTTGACTACTCTAAGCACCACATATAAGTGGAATCATACGATACTTGTCCTTTTGTGACTGACTGCTTCCACTTAGCGTAATGTCTTCAAGGGCCATCAATGTTGCATCACATGTCAGAATTTCCTTCCTTTCAAAGACTGCATAACATTCCATTGTACATATATGCCACATTTGTTTATTCATTTGTTGATAGACACTTGGTTTCCACCTTTTGGCTATTTGAAAATGCTGCTATAAACATGGGTGTACAAATATCGGTTTGAGTGCCTGCTTTCAGGTCTTTTGTGTTTATACCCCTAAGTGGAGTTTCTGGGTCATAAACTAATTCTACATTTAATTTTTTGTAGAACTGCCGTACTATACTCCACAGTAGCTGTACCATTCTACATTCCCACCAACAGTGCTTGTGTTCCAATTTCTCCATATCCTCTCCAACATGCATTTTGTTTTGTTATATAATAATCAACCTAATGGGTGTGAAGTGTGTATGGCTTTTTCATCATTAATAGACCACCCCTCAGCCAGGCACATGCAACTAGGAGACGTCACGCCTTAGGTATCAATTGATGATGCTATTGGAGCACAGAGGTAGGACCCCTAACTGAGCATGGATCAAACAAATAGGAGTTGCTCAATAAATAATTGTTAAAGGGTGAGAGGGTAAGCAGTTATTTGAAGGTGACTCCCCCCAAAAAACCCCAGAAAACTCTACTGTGGGGCTGGGAAAGTAGAATGGGTGGGAGGCTAAAGGCAGGAGGTATAATGTGGGGCACCAAAGTGAGGGATGACGGTAAGAACAAAGGGTGAGGTCAAGCTCCCTGTATAAGGACATCTGGTCCTGGCACCCCAATCCCCTCTGTACCCCATTTCCCTAGTGGTTATCTTTGTCTAGGTCTAGTGCCCACCTTTAGATTTTTTAAAGCCCCTGTCTCCTGGAGTGGTACATTCTAATGAGAACATCAGTGACAGCGTGCTTTATACCAGTCATATGTGTTGTTGTGAGTACTCAGACTGGGTGTCCCTTTTCAATCCATATCCTTTCAAGCTTTAGCTGGAGAAAGGATCTGTAAGGGTCTGAATCTCAGCAAACTTACCTGAAAGCAGCTGTGGAGGTTTGTCCTTAGGACCTGAGACCAGGGTTGATTAAATCAATACTGTTTCCACTGGGAAGAGCCTGGGGGATTAAATACTGAGAAGTTTCATGGAGCATCAGGAACACTTCAAAGCATCTGGACACTTTGCCTCACCAAACCCTTAAAAGCAATCAGATACTTCTCTAAAGTTTTTCCAAACCACTTTGGTCTGGACATGAGGTTGGAAATCTCCTGAGAAGCAGCCTCTTTCTAAAGTTTGCTTTTTCTCTTTCTAGGGAGGATGAAAATAGAAAACGAACAACAGTGTGACCTTGATGATGTGATTTTCTCCCCAATAAACAGGCCATGAGGAGGTTGGAGACATTTTGTTTTCCTGTTTTCTGTGCTATGTTCTGGAATCCCTGAATGCCATTTCCCTGACATTTCACTCCTCCCACCAGTTTCTTCCCCCAGTCACTGATGAATCTTCATCCTTCTCTCTTCTCCTGCCCCCGCCCTGCACACTCTGATCTACAGCCGAGCCAGCAGCAGCTGGGGGGTCTCCCAGGGATATATGGACACCCCAGTCCATCCTCGGTGAGGGAAGAAAGGGCAAAGTGACCATGCACCCAAGGTCAAAGTATTCAAAATATCCAGGGTGTTCCTGTTTTCTAAAATATACCATTCTGACTCTATGACATAAATCACAGCAAGATCCTTTTTGACCCATCTCCTAGAGAAATGGAAATTAAAACAAAAATAAACAAATGGGACCTAATGAAACTTAAAAGCTTTTGCACAGCAAAGGAAACCATAAACAAGATGAAAAGACAACCCTCCGAATGGGAGAAAATATTTGCAAATGAAGCTACCGATAATGATTTATCTCCAAAATATACAAGCAGCTCATGTAGCTCAACATCAAAAAAACAAACAACCCAATCTAAAAATAGGCGGAAGACCTAAATAGACATTTCTCCAAAGAAGATATAGAGATTGCCAACAAACACATGAAAGGATGCTCAACATCACTAATCATTAGAGAAATGCAAGTCAAAAACCACAATGAGGTATCACCTCATACCAGTCAGAATGGCCATCATCAAAAAATCTATGAACAATAAATGCTGGAGAGGGTGTGGAGAAAAGGGAATGTAAACTGATACAACCACTATGGAGAACAATATGCAGGTTCCTTAAAAAACTAAAAATAGAACTACCATTATGACCCAGCAATCCCACTACTGGGCATATACCCTGAGAAAACCATAATTCAAAAATAGTCATGTACCACAAGGTTCATTGCAGCTCTATTTACAATAGCCAGGACATAGAAGCAACCTAAGTGTCCATCAACAGATGAATGGATAAAGAAGATGTGGCACATATATACAATGGGATATTACTTAGGCATAAAAAGAAATGAAATTGAGTTATTTGTAGTGAGGTGGATGGACACAGAGTCTGTCATACAGAGTGAAGGAAGTCAGAAAGAGAAAAACAAATACCATATGCTAACACATATATATGGAACCTAAACAAAAAATAGTTCTGATGAACCTGGGGCAGCACAGGAATAAAGACAGACATAGAGAATGGACTTGAGGACACAGGGAGGGGGAAGGGTAAGCTGGGATGAAGTGAGAGAGTAGCATTGACATATACACACTGCCAAATGTAATATACCTAGCTAGTGGGAAGCAGCTGCATAGCACAGGGAGATCAGCTTGGTGCTTTGTGACCACCTAGAGGGGTGGGATAGGGACGGTGGGAGGGAGGCGCAAGAGGGAGGGGATATGGAAATATATGTATATGTATAACTGATTCACTTTGTTATACAGTAGAAACTAACATAACATTGTAAAACAATCATACACCAATAAAGATGTCAAAAAAAAAAAAGAATGAATACAGGTTTCAGGGATGTATTATTTCAAACTGGATATTAAAAAATGGAGTAAGGAATAAAAATAAAATAAAATATACTGTTCTGGCCCAGGTGGCTTCACTGGAGAATTCTACCAGATGTTTTAGGAAGAAATAATATCAATTACACAAATTCTTCCAGAAAATAGAAATGGCAGCAATAAAAAGGAACAAACTACTGATACATGCAACAAAACAGATGCATCTGAAAAGCATTTCGCTGAGTGAAAAAAATAGGCACAAAAGGCCTCATAGTGTATTATCCAATTTATATGACATTCTGAAAAAGACAAAATTATAGGGAGAGATATAAGATCAGTGATATCCAGAGGCTGGAGGTGGGAGGAGGAAACTGGATGCACAAAGGCATGCAGGAT
This sequence comes from Orcinus orca, assembly GCF_937001465.1. Classification (NCBI taxonomy): domain Eukaryota; kingdom Metazoa; phylum Chordata; class Mammalia; order Artiodactyla; family Delphinidae; genus Orcinus; species Orcinus orca. The sequence continues at coordinate 29,186,028 of NC_064563.1, forward strand.
CTTTTTGGGGTGATGGAGTTGTTCTATATATTGATAGCAGTGGTGGTTCTGACTGTATACATTTGTCAAAATTGGGCTGTACACTTAAAATGGGTGGATTTCACTGTATTAAATTATACCTAAAAAATACTGACTTAAAAAGAAAGAAAATCCTAGCTTTCAAAGGATTAAATTTCAATTTATTGAAAACTAGTTTTAAAAAGACACATTTACATGTATTATTAAACATATATGTATGTGCATATATACACATATGTGTACATATGTATGTTCACATATACACATTTTTTTCTTCTCATGTTGCCATGTTACCATAGCATCACCAATGCCAGGAATAAGAACAGCTTCTCCCCTGGGCTCCCTGTCTCTAGCTGCCGTTACTCTCACGCATCTCCTTCGTCTCAGCCAAGTGGATCTTCCGTAAGCTCAGCTTTGTGCATAGACACAGTAACAACTTAGCCAAGGGCAGAGTTAGGTCCTGCCCTCAGGAAACTCACAGCTTGGCAAGCTCTGAAGGGAGCTATGCCATGGATAGGCAGTGGGCTTGTGAATTATGTTGTCCTTCTAAAATAGTAGGCATGATTTGAGGATTCAAGTGAGAAAATGTATGTGAAGAGCTAAGCACCTAAGAAGACCCCAATGAATATGAAAGATCAGTGGTATTTTTATCAACATGTCTACTCTTTATTTCTTATCAGGCTCCATTTGGCTTTCCTGTTGTTAGGTACCATTTGCTGGAAATAAACTAACCCTGTCCCAGTCATCTCCTCACCGGCAGACATGAGCAAGGGATGGGAGTGAATCTTACATTGTATATTGAAGCATGAGGACCCTCGAATGATAGTCAGTTAATTCTTCTGACATGGGTTCTGGCATCATCTCCACTGTGTCTAGGTCCAGGAAATGCTGGCACTAGTCTTACATGTTTCAATTATTCAAATATTTCTTGAGCATCTAAGATATGCCAAACATTCTTCCATATACTGGGGATACAGCAGTGAACAAAACTCCCTGCCCCATGGATCCTGCTTGTTCATTCTAACCCAAAGTGACCTAATATAAAAGAAACACTGTCTTCACATCAACAGTCATTCTGCTAAAAGAAGAGTTAAAGGGCTGTAGGATATCTTCTTACCTTTGACTTTAAAAGTTTTCCAATATGAGATAGAAAGGATCCTAAAAGTATAGAGGAGAAAACCTATGAGAGATGCAAAATTGGAGCAATGGGATAAAACTAAAGAATAATTTAATGAGCTAAGAGCAGTAGATGCGAGATGCTTATATATATACAACCGTCAAAATCCAACTCCAGACTTTAGGAGGGACAGAGACAAACTCTTTTAGTGTGTAAAAGAAAACAACAAACAAACAGGTAAAAGGACTCAACATAATGTCCCATGAGGAATAGATTAAGTTTAGCCCAGAACTGAAGGCTGTAGTATCTCCCCTCACGTACTTGAAGGTCCAATTGTAGAAGAGGGATGAGGCTTGTTCTATATAGCCCTAGAAAGTAGAAGCTACAGGGAGATTCTTTGGGTTCAAAATGAAAAAGAAGATTTTTACCATCACAGTAGACTTAATATGGTAAGGGATACCTCAGTTTGGAGTGAATTCCTATCCCTGGAGGTGTTGAATTAGGGGCTGTGAAATTATTTCTCAGGAAAGCTGCTTTACCTTGACTGGGAGGCTAATTAACATCAACTTATTAGTATGCAGTGTGCATCTACCATGTTCTGGGCGCATGATCCTGGCCCTCAAGGACCTCTGGGTCCAGGGAAGAAGACACACAGTTACCCAACTCTGTGAGCAGTGATCAGTGTAGTGATAAAATGGATCACAGAGCTCAGGGAGCACAGCCCTTAACTCAGCGCAGGGGTCAGGGAAAGCTCCCAGTAGGAGGTGACCTGAACTTAGTTTCAAATGATAAAAAGGAATTAAATAAACAGTGAAGGGCCAGGAAAAGAATCACCTTAAAGTAGTGGTTTTCAAGCTTGCACCCTGGACCCATAGGGCATCCACATAGACTTTTGAGGGCCTTCCTGGGGGGTAGGACCATGTGACCGGAGTTTCAGACACTTCCTCCACTTCAACAAAGGCAGGGGATTTTAATCTATTGTATATCTTGGGAACCAACTTAAGATTTTCAATCAAATATTCTGCATCTAAAAAAAATCAAAAGACATTAAACCAGCAAACCATATACCAGAGTCTGTGCCTACTAACTTGAAACAGGCTTCATGAGCTTGTGGGTTCGTACTGGAAGTACAGAGGTAGTTTATGATAGGGAGAGGTCCCATGGAGCCCCAGACTCAGCAAGGGTCTCCTTGTTTCTGCCATTCAGCCATGCTGGTGGGTTCTGGAATAATGCAGTGAGGTCAGGAGGAACTGATTTAATTTCTTTTTCCAGAGGGAAGCTGTGACTTTAGAAGAGAAATAAGGACCCAAATTATCCAAGGTGCTAAGCCATGACATGGTTTTCTGAGCCCTCCCTCACCACTCTGGGGGAAGAAAAATCAGCACCAAGGACAGTGCCAGCTCTGGGCTTCTCACCACAAGGGGAGACCCAGCAAGAGAATCCAGCTTCAACTTTCCTCAACATAATAAAGGTCATATATGACAAACTCACAACCAACATCATCCTCAATGGTGAAAACCTGAAACCATTTCCACTAAGATCAGGAACAAGACAAGGTTGCCCACTCTCACCACTATTATTCAACATAGTTTTAGAAGTTTTAGCCACAGCAATCAGAGAAGAAAAAGAAATAAAAGGAATCCAAATTGGAAAAGAAGAAGTAAAGGTGTCACTGTTTGCTGATGACACGATACTATACATAGAGAATCCTAAAGATGCTACCAGAAAACTACTAGAGCTAATCAATGAATTTGGTAAAGTAGCAGGATACAAAATTAATGCACAGAAATCTCTTGCATTCCTATACACTAATGATGAAAAGTCTGAAAGTGAAATTAAGATAACACTCCCATTTACCATTGCAACAAAAAGAATAAATTACCTAGGAATACACCTACCTAAGGAGACAAAAGACCTGTATGCAGAAAACTATGAGACACTGATGAAAGAAATTAAAGATGATACAAACAGATGGAGAGATATCCATGTTCTTGGATTAGAAGAATCAACATTGTGAAAATGACTCTACTACCCAAAGCAATCTACAGATTCAATGCAATCCCTATCAAACTACCACTGGCATTTTTCACAGAACTAGAACACAAAATTTCACAATTTTTATGGAAACACAAAAGAACCCGAATAGCCAAAGCAATCTTGAGAAAGAAAAACCAAGCTGGAGGAATCAGGCTCCCTGACTTCAGACTATACTACAAAGCTACAGTAATCAAGACAGTATGGTACTGGCACAAAAACAGAAATATAGACCAATGGAACAGGATAGCAAGCCCAGAGATAAACCCATGCACATATGGTCACTTTATCTTTGATAAAGGAGGGAAGAATATACAGTGGAGAAAAGACAGCCTCTTCAATAAGTGGTGCTGAGAAACTGGACAGCTACATGTAAAAGAATGAAATTAGAACACTCCCTACCACCATACACAAAAATAAACTCAAAATAGATTAAAGACCTAAATGTAAGGCCAGACAGTATCAAACTCTTAGAGGAAAACATAGGCAGAACACTCTGTGGCATAAATCACAGCAAGATCCTTTTTGACCCACCTCCTAGAGAAATGGAAATAAAAACAAAAATAAACAAATAGGACCTAATGACACTTAAAAGCTTTTACACAACAAGGGAAGCCATAAACAAGGCGAAAAGACAACCCTCAGAATGGGAGAAAATATTTGCAAATGAAGCAACTGACAAAGGATTAATCTCCAAAATTTACAAGCAGCTCATGCAGCTCAATCTCAAAAAAATAAACAACCCAATCCAAAAATGGGCAGAAGACCTAAATAGACCTTTCTCCAAAGAAGATATACAGATTGCCAACAAACACATGAAAGACTGCTCAACATCATTAGTCATTAGAGAAATGCAAATCAAAACTACAATGAGATATCATCTCACACCGGTCAGAATGGCCATCATCAAAAAATCTACAAACAATAAATGCTGGAGAGGGTGTGGAGAAAAGGGAACCCTCTTGCACTGTTGGTGGGAATGTAAATTGATACAGCCACTATGGAGAACAGTATGGAGGTTCCTTAAAAAACTAAAAACAGAACTACCATACGACCCAGCAATCCCACTACTGGGCATATACCCTGAGAAAACCATAATTCAAAAATAGTCATGTACCACAATGTTCATTGCAGTTCTATTTACAATAGCCAGGACATGGAAGCAACCTAAGTGTCCATCAACAGATGAATGGTTAAAGAAGATGTGGCTCATATATACAATGGAATATTACTCAGCCATAAAAAGAAACTGAGTTATTTGTAGTCAGTTGGATGGACCTAGAATCTGTCATACAGAGTGAAGTAAGTCAGAAAGAGAAAAACAAATACCGTATGCTAACACATATATATGGAATCTAAAAAAAAAAAAAAAAGGTCTTGAAGAACCTAGGGGCAAGACGGGAATAAAGCCCAGACCTACTAGAGAATGGACTTGAAGATATGAGGAAGGGTAAGGGTAAGTTGGGACAAAGTAAGAGAGTGGCATGGACATATGTACACTACCAAACGTAAAATAGATAGCTAGTGGGAAGCAGCCGCATAGCACAGGGAGATCAGCTCGGTGCTTTGTAACCACCTAGAGGGGTGGGATAGGGAGGTTGGGAGGGAGGGACACACAAGAGGGAAGAGATATGGGAATATATGTGTATGTATAACTGATTCACTTTGTTATAAAGAAACTAACACACCACCATTGTAAAGCAATTATAGTCCAATAAAGATGTTTTTAAAAAAAAAAGAATCCAGCTTCAGATCCTCTACACCTCGCACCCATGTGAGCGCTGTGTCTGCATCTTCCCAGTTGATGAAAATCCCAGGTGTACATGTAAGCTTCTTCGGGGCCCCATCTTACTAGAAAATCAGACCCCACCACACTTAAATCATTTCCCATCTAATTTGAACAATCTCCTTTGATTTAGAGGTACAATTATCCTTAATAGCATGCTAAATATAAAGGTATACCACTCACCTCCAGGAAATGACCAAAGAAAAGAGAGCTGAGGGAGGGACCCTAATATTTTCTGTGTTCTCTACTAAATGCTAATATACAGCCAATTAACCACAGCTGGGGATGATGAGTTTTTGATGGTAAGGGGGGACTTTTGCTGAAAGAATCATATCACAGGTCAAGGTGAAAGTTTACCCCCACCATGCAAGAAAGCATAGGAGGGAAAAGGACAAATTCTCCTTGGTCATAGGAGACAGGAGTAGGTGAGAGATCAGAGTCTGAGCCCTGGCTTTCCAGGACACAGGATGGTTGGCCAGAAGCAGGAGCATTGTACACCTGGCCTAACTCTTGGGGGAAGCAGGCGTCAGAGGCTTATCTTTGACAACCTTTATTTCCCCATCTCTTGAGGAGACGCTATGAAACAGTGTGATGGGCACTTGGATCTAGCCTCAAACATTCCTCAGTGTCCTAGCCACACACACTTGGCAGGTCACTTTAGTTCCCCAAACCACAGCTTTTTCCTAAGTAAAATGAACACAATATCGTCCTTCCTCCAGGATCATAGGAGGACAAAATGAGAAAACTGGTATGAAAACATCCAGCACAAGGCTAGGTGCCTAGTAGGTATCGTAAATATTACATTCTACCCTGCACACTTGGAAGGCATTGTTTCTCTGCAGAGTGGATTGATATGGTTTCTAAGTGGCTTATTGATGACTGTTCAGAAAGCATAAGCCTCTCTCTCCATCTGCTGACTTTCTGCAAAGGCGGGCACACAGGTTTGTGCCAGGTTCTCAGCTCAGTCTTATCTAAACTTGCCCTTGGCAGCATCAAGTCCATGTGCTCCAGTGAAGTCAAAAACAGGCCAGTAGGTTTTGCATAGGGGTCCAAGATATCTCTTCCAAATCACCAATTTCTCAATGACAAAGGAAATGAGCCTGAAAGATGTCTATATCTTAATCATTAAAGGTGCTTTAGCTGAGAACCAAAATCCATAGTTTTCCTCCTTTAACTAGAAAGTGACGGCTACGCATTTACTAAATTGAATATTGTGCCTAGTTCATTCTGAAATGACTTGTGTTAATTACAAACTCTGTGACAAGCATGGCTCCTACTGGCCTTGGGTCTTTGTCTGGTGGGATACCCCTTGTTCTTAGAGACTGATCTCAGGTGTCCCTTCCTCCAGGGAGCGTTCACTGCCTCAAGATGGCCTGGGTGCCCCTCTCTGTGTCCTTCTTGTCTCCCTCACCCAGCCAAACTCCCTAAGAATGGAACCTGAGCCTGACGTTTTTGTGGCTCCGGTGTCTGGCACAAAGCCTGAGGCAGAGTTCAGCTACAGGTAGTCTGTTAGATGCTGAATGAACATGCCTGAGATCTCCTAGTTTAAAAATTTCCAAAGTATATTCCACAGAATCCTGGTTCCAGGGGTTATTACTAGCTGTTATATGAAAAAAAAGGTTTTTGTGGTCCGTTAAATTTGGGAAAAGGCAATGTTGAAGAAGTTTCCTTGTTGTGGAATTCTGAGAACTATATGACATGTTTATGTGCCCTGTGAATGTCTAAGAACAAACCAGCAGCAGGGCCTCCCAGACTTGTTTAAACTTGAACACCGAGGGGGAGGTGGAGATTAAGAATGGAGAGGGGGGGAATGTCAGGCGACTAGATGTCCGTGGATCATACTTCAGAAAACACTGTCCTAGACTGGCTTGCAGGAGGTTGCATCTCGTAAATTTAAGAACCTGAAAAAGGAAGCAAAGCATGCGATCCCCTGGAAAGATGGCATTTGGGGAGCTTGAAGACATGGGCCATGTATCCCAACTATCCCTGCTCTTTTGGAATAGCAAAACACAGGCTTCTGTTACAGGAGCCTGTAACCAGGGAGTTGGGTTTCTTCTGCCTGCGAGTCTGGGGTTTCATTTGCACCAGCTTCCCTGGAAATGCAAATTGAGAGCAGCTGGCAAGTCCCCATCATCTGCCAGACAGCCTAGCTGCCCTACAGTTTCCTTATCAGGAAAACGCTTCTGGAGGCATTTAAGCCTTCTAAGAAACCTCTTTATCAGAAAAATGCATTGCTGTTCAGAGGGAATGTGTGGGAAGGGAAACTCAGGTGTGGAAGCCTGGCCATGGTGTCTCTGCTGCCATTCCTGCTATCTTGTCCATCTTTCCCACTAGACGCTGCACACCTCCCCTGTGGCTTCTCATCACTTATGGGCCAATTGCATTTGCATCCTCCAGGCAAAGCTTTGCAGGGAAGCTGCTAATGGGCTCAGCTCACAACCATCCCCGTTGTTGGGTCAGCCCATTATTTCTGGCCACCTCTGGACTCTTGGCACCCTATAAACAGATCCCTCCTGGACCAAGGGCTGATCCCTGGTCCAATCAGCAGCAGGAAGCGAAACACCACATTGCTTCTTCCACCAGGAGTAAGGCAGAGCCCCACTGGCTGAAGAAGGACTCTGGCCACGCAGGCACCAAGCTGGGCATGTCCAGGACAAATCCCCTCTGATAGCATTGCTGGCTGCACTGATGGGGCTAATGCAGGCAGAGTCACTTCACGAGTCTTTCACATCAACACAGAATGAAGCTACACACGGCAACCCTCCGTCTGAAGACATCTGTGTTTGCTCACACATGTAGAGTAGGGCTTTCTTAAGGACTTACGGACTTTGCAATGGATTGCCTGGGTTCAATTGCCAGTTGACATCCTAGACCGAAAATATACTTCAGTCTTCTCATCTGCAAAATGGGGATAACAATTAACCTGATTCAATTGATCAACCATGTGCAAAGCACTCAGAAACAGTGCCAGGCAATTAATGAACTGACTACTATCTCTACTCTCCTGGGAGGCAAATCTCCTGAGTGGAAAATCTCTGGTGTGTCCCTCACACCCAGTACTCAGCCTAAGGGGAGCAGGTGTCAGGTATTTGGAAAACACTTGGTTGGTTAAAACCAAATCCAGAAAGCAAATGTTGGCCTGCAGACACTGAGCCCTCACTTGACGAGGCTTGTGGGTGCAGCGGGGCCAGCAGGCTGCTCTCTGGAAAGGGGAGTGATCCACAGCGCTTAAGCAAGGAAGAGCAGATGTCATTCTCCACCAGGGACTTTGCTTCCAGCAGCAGCATGTCTTGGCGTATCCCAAGCAGTACGTAATGGAAACATACTGTAATCATCGTGTCCAGTTGGCTCTACCTCCAAATATACCTTCTGACGGCTTTCATCTCTCTCCGCTGCCCCACCCTTGTCGTTTCTCCAGCCTCTCTCATCTGGCTTATGGTCACCATCTCCCATTTATTCACTCGTGTCCTCCACAGTCAGCATTAGGGGGACATTGGAGGCACATTAATCAGATCAGGCCTCTCCCCGCTGAAGTCCTGTCTCGCCCCACCAAGGTCCCTGCCCCCAGGTCTGTCGTTTTCTCTCCTGATCTTTCCCCAGGCTCCCGGCCTGCTGCTGTGCAGTCCTTCACTTCATCCTCAGGTTCCTCAGCCTCGTGTAGCCCTGTACGCACTGCTCTTCCACCCAGAAGTCTCTCCCTACTCATCACCTGGGTCTCCCAGGCCTTCTCTGACCACTCTCTCAGGCTAACTCTGACGCCCACTGCATTCCTGTCTCCTACCTCTGCCTTTCGTTCTTGGCATGCATCGTGAGTTATCTTGTATTTATTAATGTGATTAGGTGTCCGTTGTGCATGCCTCCCAGTGCACTCTGAGCTCCTAAAACCATAGATCGTGTCTGTCCTATTTCCTATTGTATCTCCTGTGCTGACCTCAGCTAAATAAACATTGATTGAATGAAGAAAACCTGATATGATCTGTGAAATCAGAGGCAGCCAGCAGAAACAGCCCCCAGGGCTCCAAGCACAGCGGCCAGGACCACCCCAAAGCTCCCCAGAGAGGGTGGCGCTGGCTTGAGGGACAACCTAACTTTATAGGAGTTATCGAGCTGCTTGGCACATAATGTGGTCCAAAAGATCTTTGTGGAGGTGACATGCTGGTGGTCTGAGGACCCAGTGAAGTCCACAGACATGTTTTCTCCTGCCTGCAGTGTTAGCAACTAATTTTTTTTTTTTTTTCACTTCAGTATCCAGATTTCCAGATAGTGATGAAAATCTGGAAGATCCAGCAACGCCAAGCCCACGTTCCCACATGGCGTAGCCTACTGGACCTATATTACCTACCCTCCCCAGGTGAGTATGAGCTCCCCACTCCCACTGTTTTGTCTCACCCGCCCCCAGCAGCTGGACCCCCCTAGGCATTGGAGTTTTTGACCTAGGGGCTGTTGGCTCCGGAAACACGGAGACATCTCTGATGATGAGTGAGAAGCACAGAGGCTCTGGACAGCCTGTTCTCCAAGTTGGACCTACAGTTCCCCTGACGTCATCCGGGTGGGATGATCTCTAAACCAGGAGTCAGGAAGCCCTTGGCGGCAGTTCTGCATGTAGTGGGAGCCCAGGACCTGTTCCCTCATCAATCACTTCAGTTTCTCCATTTGATAAACAAGACTACTGCTGTCACAGGGCAATAGGGCCCCAGCCTCACCTCCATCCTTCCGTAGCACAGCACGCCACGCCACTTCCTGCTCATCACCTCCAGTTTGCTATTCTGCCTCAGCAGGCCCTCCCGTGTATCTCCATCTTGCTGTCACCCAAACGTTGCTCAGAGGAATAAGGCACTAATGGTAGGATGGCAGGCAGCAGTGTTGTCCCCATGGTCTCCATACACAGTGCTGTGGAGTGGGTTACCTTCTCCAGTCCCGAGCAGACTGGCCCGCTCTCCGTGGTGGGCTCTCTGATGCTCCCTTGATGTACTCCATTTACAGCTTGTGAATTCCAGGAAGACCCTAAGTAAGCCAGCTCAGGTTAACTGGGTAACTCTAATCAGAAGAGCCCCCTCCCCTGCCAGGTACTCCACTGCACATCCAAACACCGATTCTCCATTTCCCTGCAATAGTCTTTTAAACCTTACTGTCACCGTGGCCTCATGATGGGACAGCGTGCTTTCCCAACCCTCCACTCTGGGATGAGCTGTGTGGCTTGCTTTGGTCAAAGGAATGTTAGCAGACTTGAAGCCGGCGATGTGCTTGAGTGGTTGGTATTGTCTCGGTGTGCTTTTGTCATCACCGTGAGAAAAACAAGCCATGGCTGGCCACTGATCCAAGGAGGAGAGACACGTGACACTGACCCAGACCGTCTGCAGCCTGGAGCCAAGTCTGGCCGAGCCCCGCTAGATCAGCCAGTCTACCACCCTGCTGACCTTCAGTTATGTGAGTGAGAATTAACGTTTATTTTATAAACGAGTTTGGGGTGGTTTGTTATACACGAAAGCTAGCTGATACACATCATCCTGTCGCTGGGTTTTTGTGCACTGCTCTGTGACCCAACACTCCTCTCTTCCCTGCCTGCTCTTAAGCCTGCCCTGGGTGGGCAGTAAGTCTTGTTAAGTCACAGATGTGGAAACCAGGGATGCCCAGGAGCACTGTTGTGGTCCTGCCTGCATGGATCTACCTGCAAGCAGGAAGACTAGAAGGACCATCTGAGCCCCAATCCTGCTGGCTTTTATAAGCATCTCTAATTTTGTGCTTACATCATCTTTCTCTCTCTCTCTCTCTCTCTCTCTCTCTATCTCTTTCTCTCTCCCTCCCTCCCTCCCTCCCTCCCTCCCTTCCTTCCTTCCTTTCTCCCTTTCTTTCTTCCTTCCTTCCTTCCTTTCTCTCTCTCTTTCCTTCTTTCTTTCTCTCTTTCTTTCTTTCCCTCTTTTTTCAGAGTGCAATGCTATCGTAGAGTTTTGGGTTTTTTTTTTTTAATTGAGGTGTAATTGACATATGACATTATATTAGTTTCAGATGTACAACTTAATGATTTGATATGTTTATATGTTGCAAAAATATCACCACAATAAGTCTAGTTAACATCTGTCACCTTAGTCACAATTTCTTTTCTTGTGATAACTCTTAAGATCTACTCTCATTTCAAATATGCAGCTATGATGGGCTGTGCCAGTCACATTAAGGACTTTTACAGTACTCTGGCATTTTCTAAACAAGAGGAAATCACAATTTATTTAACACCTAAGCCTTTTTTCTAGACTCTATATTATATTGTTTGGGCTCACCACAGCAAATTCTTCAATGTTAAAACTTTTCTCTGTTTTCACATTTGAACAGTTTTTGGGGGTTCGTGGATTTTTCTTGTAGCTCTTATATACCCCTATGTATTATAGCTATATCATGAAATTTCAACTGTCAGCTACATGTTGGTAAGACACAAGCAAAGTACTACTGTAAATAATTTACTTTTTAAATTAAAAAATATTTTATGTGCCTTTGGCTAAGTATATATATACATATATATATGTATGTGTGTGTATATATATAGATATAGATATATATATATATATATAGAGAGAGAGAGAGAGAGAGAGCATATATTTCAAATATGCAATATAATGTTATTAATTGTAGTCAGTATGATGTACATTACATCCCCAGGACTTATTTATCTTCTAACTGTAAGTTTGTACCTTTTAATTCCCTTCAGCCATTTCATCCCCTTCCACACCACACCTCTGGCAAACACCAATCTGTTCTCTGCGTCTTTGAGATTGGTTTTGGGTTGGGGAGTTTGTTTGTTTGTTTTAGTCTTTTTTTCTTTTTGTTTTTAAATTCCACATATAAGTGAGGTCATGTGGTATTCATCTTTCTCTGGCTGACATTTCACTTAGCGTAATGCCCTGGAGGTCCATCCATGTTGTCAAAACGACAAGATTTCATTCTTTTCTATGGCTGAACAACAGTGTATAACACAACTTCTTTATCCATTCATCCATTGATGGACACCTAGGTTTTTTCTGTAGCTTGGCTATTATAAATAATGCTGCAATGAACATGTGGGTACACACATTTTTTCCAATTAGTGTTTTTATCTTCTTCAGATAAATCCCCAGAAGTGGAATTGCTGATTCATATGGTAGTTCTATTCTTAATTTTTTGAGGAACCTCTATATTGTTTTCCATAGTGGCTGTACCACTTTACTTTCCACTAACAGTGCACAAGTGTTCCTTTTTTTCCACATCCTCACCAACACTTGTAATTTCTTGTCTTTTTGATAATAGTTAAATGTGAAGTGATAGCTCATTATGGTTTTGGTTTGCATTTCCCTGATGATTAGTGATGCTGAGCATCTTTTCATGTACTTGTTGCCCATCTGTATGTCTTCTTTGGAAAAATGTCTATTCAGGTCCTCTGTTCATTTTTAAATCAGATTGTTTGGGGGTTTTTTTACTACTGAATTATGTAAGTTCTTTATTTTTGAAATTAACCCCTTATCAGGAATATGGTTTGCAAATATTTTCTCACATTCTCACAGGTTGCCTTTTCATTTTGTTGATGGTTTCCTTTGCTATGCAGAAGCTCTTTATTTTGATGTAGTACACTTGTTTATTTTTGCCTTTGTTGTTTTTGCTTTTGGTATCCAAATCCAAAAAAATCATCACTAAGACTGATGTTAAAGAGGTTTACTGCCTTTGTTTTCTTCTAAGAGTTTTATGGTTTCAGGTCTCATGATCAAGTCTTTAAACTATTTTGAGTTAATTTTTGTGAATGGTATAGAATAGTGGTCGTGTCATTTTTTTTTTGCATGTGGCTATCCAGTTTTCCCAAAGCCATTTATTGTCGTTTCCCCATTGTATATGTTTGGTTCCTTTGTCATAAATTAATTGACCATATACATGTGGGTTTATTTCCAGCTCTCTGTTTATTCCATTGATCTATGTGTCTGTTTTTATGCCAATACCATACTGTTTTAATTACTATAACTTTGTCATATCATTTGAAATCAGAGAGCTTAATGCCTCCAGCTTTGTTCTTTTTTCTCAAGACTGTTTTGTCTATTCGGAGGTCTTTTGTAGTTCCATATAAATTTTAGGGTTGTTTGTTCTATTTCTGTGAAAAATGCCACTGGTATTTTGATAGGGATTGCGTTGAATCTGTAGATTGTTTTGGGTAGTAGGGACATTTTAACAACGTTAATTTTTCCAATCCATCAATTGGACTAAATCTTCAATTTATTTGTATCTTCTTCAGGTTCTTTCATGAATATCTTATAGTTTTTAGTTTATAAGTCTTTCATCTCCTTGGCTAAATTTATTTATTTATTTATTTATAAAATTTATTTATTTTATTTTTGGCTGCGCTGGGTCTTTGTTGCTGTGCACGGGCTTTCTTTAGTTGTGGTGAGCGGGGGCTAATCTTTGTTGTGGTGCACAGGCTTCTCATTGCGGTGGCTCCTCTTGTTGCGGAGCACAGGCTCTAGGTGCGCAGGCTCAGTAGTTGTGCCTTGCAGGCTCTAGAGAGCAGGCTCAGTAGTTGTGGCGCATGGGTTTAGTTGCTCTGTGGCATGTGGGATCTTCCTGGATCAGGGCTCGAACCCATGTCCCCTGCATTGGCAGGCAGATTCTTAACCACTCTACCACGAGGGAAGCCCTCCTTGGTAAAATTTATTCCTTGGTATTTTATTCTGTTTGATGCAATTGTAAATGGCATTACTTTCTTATTTTCTCTTTCTGATAGCTCATTATTAGTGTATAGAAACACAACAGGTTTCTGTATATTGATTTTGTATCCTACTATTTTACTGAAGTCTGTTATTAGTTCTAACAGGTTTTTTGTTTGTCTGTTTTGTTGTTGTTGTTGTTTTCAGTGTATGTCGTCTTTCTTCACCCCTCTTTTCTGGAAGGGTGGAACCCAAGTGTCCCACACAGGCATCCAGAGCAGAGCCCAATGTTGGCTGCTCTTTAGGTCCTGGAGACCCAGCAGATCTTAGGTCTGTCTGATCCTCCCCTGACTGGTGGAGACAACTAGCCAGCATCAGTTAGGAAGACTTGTTAATCACATTGCTCATGGGGAGGTTATTCAAAATGGGTGTTCATACATCCGGAGGATGGATCAGAAAGGAAACCACTTCTTTATTTTATGTTTTAAATTTAATTTTATTTATTATTTTATACAGCAGGTCATTATTAGTCATCAATTTTATACACATCAGTGTATACATATCAATCCCAATCTCCCAATTCATCCCACCCCCATCCCCACCCCCCTGCCGCTTCCCCACCTTGGTGTCCATACATTTATTCTCTACATCTGTGTCTCAATTTCTCCCCTGCAAAGTGGTTCGTCTGTACCATTTTTCTAGGTTCCACATATATGTGTTAATACGATATTTGTTTCTCTCTTTCTGACTTACTTCACTCTGTATGAGAGTCTCTAGATCCATCCACATCTCTACAAATGACCCAATTTCGTTCCTTTTTATGGCTGAGTAATATTCCATTGTATATATGTACCTCATCTTCTTTACCCATTCGTCTGTCAATGGGCATTTAGGTTGATTCCATGAACTGGCTATTGTAAAGAGTGCTGCAGTGAATCTTGGGGTGCATGTGTCTTTTTGAATTATGGTTTTCTCTGGATATATGCCCAGTAGTGGGATTGCTGGATCATATGGTAATTTTATTTTTAGTTTTTTAGTTTCTCTATGGAGAAACTCCATACTGTTCTCCATAGTGGCTGTATCAATTTACATTCCCACCAACAGTGCAAGAGGGTTCTCTTTTCTCCACACTGAATTTGTAGATTGCTTTGGGTAGTATAGTCATTTTCACAACGTTGATTCTTCCAATCCAAGAAAATGGTATATCTCTCCATCTGTTTGTATCATTTTTAATTTCTTTCATCAGTGTCTAATAGTTTTCTGCATACAGGTCTTTTGTCTCCTTAGGTAGGTTTATCCCTAGGTATTTTATTCTTTTATGTTGCAGTGGTAAATGAGAGTGTTTCCTTAATTTCTCTTTCAGATTTTTCATCATTAGTGCATAGGAATTCAAGAGATTTCTGTGCATTAATTTTGTATCCTGCAACTTTACCAGATTCATTGATTAGCTCTAGTAGTTTTCCGGTGGCATCTTTAGGATTCTCTATGTATAGTATCATGTCATCTGCAAACAGTGACAGTTTTACTTCTTCTTTTCCAATTTGGATTCCTTTTTTTAATTTTTCTTCTCTGATCGCCGTGGCTAGGACTCCAAAACTATGTTGAATAATAGTGGTGAGAGTGGACATCCTTGTCTCGTTCCTGATCTTAGAGGAAATGCTTTCAGTTTTTCACCATTGAGAATGATGTTTGCTGTGGGTTTGTCGCATATGGCCTCTATTATGTTGAGGTAGGTTCCCTCTATGCCCACTTTCTGGAGAGTTTTTATCATAAATAGGTTTTGAATTTTGTGAAAAGCTTTTTCTGCATCTATTGAGATGATCATATGGTTTTTATTCTTCAATTTGTTAATATGGTTTATCACATTGATTGATTTCCCTATACTGAAGGATCCTTGCATCCTTGGGATAAATCCCACTTGATCATGGTGTGTGATCCTTTCAATGTGTTGTTGGATTCTGTTTGCTAGTATTCTGTTGAGGATTTTTGCATCTATATTCATCAGTGATATTGGTCTGTAATTTTCTTTTATTGTAGTATCTTTTTTATGGTTTTGGTATCAGGGTGATGATGGCCTCATAGAATGAGTTTGGGAGTGTTCCTTCCTCCACAATTTTTTGGAAGAGTTTGAGAAGGATGGGTGTTATCTCTTCTCTAAATGTTTGATAGAATTTACCCGTGAAGCCATCTGGTCCTGGACTTTTGTTTGTTGGAAGATTTTAAATCACAGTTTCAATTTCATTACTTGGGATTGGTCTGTTCTTATTTTCTGTTTCTTCCTGGTTCAGTCTTGGATGGTTATACCTTTCTAAGAATTTGGCCATTTCTTCCAGGTTGTCCATTTTATTGGAATAGAGTTGCTTGTAGTAGTCTCTTAGGATGCTTTGTATCTCTGCAGTGTCTGTTGTAACTTCTTTTTCATTTCTAATTTTATTGATTTGAGTCCTCGCCCTCTTTTTCTTGATGAATCTGGCTAATGGTTTATCAATTTTGTTTATCTCCTCAAAGAGCCAGCTTTAAGTTTTATTGATCTTTGCTATTATTTTCTTTGTTTCTATTTCATTTATTTCTGCTCTGATCTTTATGATTTCTTTCCTTCTGCTAACTTTGGATTTTGTTTGTTCTTTCTCTAGTTCCTTTAGGTGTAAGGTTAGATTTTTTGTTGGAGATTTTTCTTGTTTCTTGAGGTAGGCTTGTATAGCTATAAACTTCCCTCTTAGAACTGCTTTTGCTGCATCCCATAGGTTTTGGATCACCATGTTTTTATTGTCATTTGTCTCTAGGTATTTTTTTATTTCCTCTTTGAATTCTTCAGTGATCTCTTGGTTATTTAGTAATGTACTGTTTAGCCTCCCTGTTTTTGTGTTTTTTACTTTTTTTTCCCTGTAATTCATTTCTAATCTCATAGTGTTGTGATAGAAAAGATACTTGATATGATTTCAATTTTCTTAAATTTACTGTGGCTTGATTTGTGACCCAAGATGTGATCTATCCTCGAGAATGTTCCGTGATCACTTGAGAAGAAAGTGTGATCTGCTGTTTTTGGATGGAATGTCCTATAAATATCAAATAAATCTATCTGGTCTATTGTGTCATTTAAAGCTTCTGTTTCCTTATTTATTATCATTTTGGATGATCTGTCCATTGGTGTAAGTGAGGTGTGAAAGTCCCCCACTATTATTGTGTTACTGTCGATCTCCTCTTTTATGGCTATTAGCAGTTGCCTTATGTATTGTGGTGCTCCTATGTTGGGTGCATATTTATTTATAATTGTTATATCTTCTTCTTGGATTGATACCTTGATCATTATGGAGTGTCCTTCCTTGTGTCTTGTAACATTCTTTATTTTAAAGTCTATTTTATCTGATATGAGTATTGCTACTCCAGCTTTCTTCTGATTTCCATTTGCATGGAATATCTTTTTCCATCCCCTCACTTTCAGTCTGTATGTGTCCCTAGTTCTGAAGTGGGTTTCTTGTAGACAGCATATAGATGGGTCTTGTTCTTGTATCCATACAGCAGGCCTGTGTCTTTTGGTAGGAGCATTTAATCCATTCACGTTTAAGGTCATTATCGATCTGTATGTTCCTATGACAATTTTCTTAATTGTTTGGAGTTTGTTTTTGTAGTCCTTTTCTTCTCTTGTGTTTCCCACTTAGAGAAGTTCCTTTAGCATTTGTTGTAGAGCTGTTTGGTGGTGCTGAATTCTCTTAGCTTTTGCTTGTCTGTAAAACTTTTGATTTCTCCATCGAATCTGAATGAGATCCTGCCCGGTAGAGTAATCATGGTTGTAGGTTCTTCCTTTTCATCACTTTAAGTATATCATGCCACTCCCTTCTTGCTTGTAATGTTTCTCCTGAGAAATCAGCTGTTAACCTTATGGGGGTTCCCCTGTATGTTATTTGTCATTTTTCCCTTGCTGCTTTCAATAATTTTTCTTTGCCTTTAATTTTTCTCAGTTTCATTACTATGTGTCTCGGCATGCTTTTCTTTGGGTTTATCCTGTATGGAACTCTCTGTCCTTCCTGGACTTGGGTGGCGATTTCCTTTCCCAAGTTAGGGAAGTTTTTGACTATAATCTCTTCAAGTATTTTCTCAGTCCTTTCTCTCTCTCTTCTCCTTCTGAACACCTATAACACGAATGTCGTTGTGTTTAATGTTTTCCCAGAGGTCTCTTAGGCTGTCTTCATTTCTTTTCATTCTTTTTTCTTTATTCTGTTCCACAGGAGTGAATTCCACCATTCTGTCTTCCAGGTCACTTATCCGTTCTTCTGCCTCAGTTATTCTGCTATTGATTCCTTCTAGTGTAATTTTCATTTCAGTTATTGTATTGTTCATCTCTGTTTGTTTGTTCCTTAATTCTTCTAGGTCTTTGTTAAACATTTCTTGCATCTTCTCAATCTTTGCCTCCATCCTTTTTCCAAGGTCCTGGATCATCTTCACTATCATTATTCTGAATTCTTTTTCTGGAAGGTTGCCTATCTCCACTTCACTTAGTTGTTTTTCTGGGGTTTTATCTTGTTCCTTAATCTAGTTCATAGCCCTCTGCCTTTTCATCTTGTCTATCTTTCTGTGAATGTGGTTTTTTTTCCCACAGGCTGCAGGATTGTAGTTCTTCTTGCTTCTGCTATCTGCCCTCTGGTGGATGAGGCTATAAGAGGCTTGTGCAAGTTTCCTGATGGGAGGGACTGGTGGTGGGTAGAGCTGACTGTGTCTCTGGTGGGCAGAGCTCAGTAAAACTTTAATCTGCTTGACTGCTGATGGGTTGGGCTGGGTTCCCTCCCTGTTCTTGTTTGGCCTGAGGCAACCCAACACTGGAGCCCACCTGGGAGCCCACCTGGGACTCTGGGAGGGCTCACGCCAAGGAGAACTTCCCAGAACTTCTGCTGCCAGTGTCCCCATCCCCACGGTGAGCCACAGCCACTGCCCGTCTCTGCAGGAGACCCTCCAACACTAACAGGTAGGTCTGGTTCAGTCTCCCCTGGGGTCACTGCTCCTTCCCCTGGGTCCCGATGCGCACACTACTTTTTGTGTGCCCTCCAAGAGTGGAGTCTCTGTTTCCCCCAGTCCTGTCAATGTCTTGCAATCAAATCCCACTAGCCTTCAAAGTCTGATTCTCTAGGAATTCCTCCTCCCGTTGCCAGACCTCCAGGTTGGGAACCTGACGTCGGGCTCAGAACCTTCACTCCAGTGGATGAACTTCTGTGGTATAAGTGTTCTGCAGTCTGTGAGTCACCCACCCAGCAGTTATCAGATTTGATTTTACTGTGATTGCGCCCCTCGTACCATCTCATTGTGGCTTCTCCTTTGTATTTGGATGTGGGGTGTCTTTTTTGGTGAGTTCCGGTGTCTTCCTGTCAATGATTGTCCAGCAGCTAGTTGTGATTCTGGTGTTCTCATAAGAAGGAGTGAGAGCACGTCCTTCTACTCAACCATCTTGGTTCCTAATCCGCAAGGAAACCACTTCTTTTTGCTCCCTCCAATGGTTTCCTTTCTGCACCCCCATGGTTTGCGTCTCTGCAGCAGCCTCCTTGCTGGTCTTGGCCATTGCTCTCACACCCTGCTCTTCCCACAGCATCCAGAGGGGTGTTGTTTCTAACCTTCCAATGGCGTAGGATTGAAGCCCAAATCCCTGATCACGGGGACAGAACCACTGTAGTCTGGTTGGACTGATCTCTCCCCCCAACTCTCCTGCTCCCCATTTCTAATCACCCCTTAACACTCACCTCTGCCCAATACCCTGATAACCCCCAAACTTGTACCTCCAGCCTCCCCTCCTTCTTCGAGCTTCAGAGCCTATGTTTCTCTGTGTTCTGCCTATGTCTATTATAGTTATAACAAATTACCACAAACTTAGTGGATTAAACAATTCAATTTTTTTCTCTTACAGTTCTGGAGGTCAGAATTCCTAAATTCAAGGTGTTGTTAGGGCTACATTCCTCCCAGAGGCTCTACGGGAGAATCAGTTTCCTTGCTTTTTCTGGTTTCTAGTGGCCATGTATATCCCTTGGCTTGTGGCCCCTTCTTCTATCTTTAAAGCCAGAAGCATAGCATCTTCCAATCTCTTTCTCTCTGCTCCTGTCATCACATCACTTTTTCTGACTCTGATCTTACTGCCTCCCTCTTCTCACCCTTATGATTACATTGATCCCACCCAGATAATCCAGGATAATCTCCTCATATCAAGATCCTTAACTAAACCACGTCTGCAAAGTTCCTTTTGCAGATATAAACTAAAATATTCCCAGGTTCCAGTCATTAAGGCATGGACATTTTGAGGGACCATTTTTCTGATTCCCACACAGCCCCAGTTCAAATTCTTCCATTCTCAGGAGACATCCATCCCAATTATTTTTGGTGCAGAAAAATGACTCATTGTAATCCAAGGTCACATTTCTTCTAGAGCCTTGTATTGCTGGCATCTCATGGGCATGCTCAAACCCTATCCCCTTAAAGACAACTGCTCCTTCTATTCAGACACCTTGAGCCCATGCAATCAGAGGCAGCTGAGTACTCATTTTCCATCGGCACATTTACTGACTGCTCTGAGCTAGACCGTGTGACAACCCTGGGATACAAAGATAAAAAAGAGAGAGAGTCCCTGCTCTTGAGTGGTTTATAGTCTCCTTATTTTCCCTGTGTCTTATTCATATCTTTTTCCTGAGTCCAGCTGCTGCCTGGTGTATGGCAAGTGCTCAGTAGAGTCTGTTGAGCTGAATTGACCTGAGATGTCACTCAGCATCATCATCCTCCTATAAGTTCTCTCTGCTGCTCTCTTCCTGTTCTCATCATCCTCTGTACCATTCATGATTCATGGCAAGAAGTGCCTCCCACTAGACTGGAGCCCCAGCTGAGGGGAGGGGACCAGGGCAGTGTGTGTGTGTGTGTGTGTGTGTGTGTGTGTGTGCTCTACTTGGTGCCAGGTGTCTGATGGCTGGACATCACTCTCGATGTGATGATCCACGGTGATACTCCCGTGCTATTGTGCTATGTAATTCAGATACATAAATACTTGTTGCATAGAGCAAGTGCCTGCCTGATCATGCAGACACAGAAGGGACTCTGAATGCACTAAAGGAACATGTTTCTGCAGCTAAAGTCACATTAAATTCTTATGCCTGAGAAACTAGCATTTTTCTCCCACAGAGAAAGAAGTCAGGACCAAACTCTAGAATGGCTCTATCATGAACAACAACAAAAGTGGTACAAACAGTATCTACAGCCATGCTTTGGCAATGAAGGAGTTCAGAGAACCATTCATTTGTTCAACAAATGACTGATGGTCTGCTGTATGCCAGGCACTGTTGTAGACACCAGGGGATTGGCAGTGAACAAGGCAGTCAAAACCTCTGCCTTTCCAGAGCTTGCTTTCTGGTAATAAGTGATATTTATTGAATGGCAACTATGTGCCAGGCATTGCTCTAAGTGTTTTACCTATGTTAACTTCTCCTGGTCATCTAGGGACTATTATTTCTTGTTCTGCTTTACGAAGGGGAAACTGAGCTCAGAACAGTCAATTAACCTGCCTGAGATCACAAAGCTTCAAGGTGGATGAGTTGGGATTTGGTCCCAGGCATCCCTGTGCTGTGAATCATACACTGAACTGCTTCTTGGCTCCTTTTTCTCGTGTTAGAGGTGGAGAATTTAGGAAAGAGTCTTTTAGCCTCCCAAGAATTACAGCAGAGAGAGACAGACTCTGGGATTTGGGAATTGGGAGGAAAGAAGTTGAAAATAAGAAGGAAGAGGAAAAGGTATTAGGTCCCTACTGGCCTCCACAAAACCTGACGTCCCATCATTAAAGGTTACATTTCTCTGGACTAAACATCACCGTGGTCTTTGTTAAGTAGCCTTAGTATGAATGGAGCTAATGTCCTCTGAGCTTCTTCCAGAGGTCAAGAAGACAGCAGACACTTTGTATAATATATCTTACTTAATCTTTGTATCAACCCTTTAAGGTCAATATAACACAATTCACCAAAGGATAAAAACAGGTTAGGCTATTGGATGAGGCATGTTTCAAACCCAGGCATATGGAAAGCCCTGTCTAATCTCTTTCCAAGACCCACCCCTCCCTTTTTTGGTCTGCACCATTGATATTACTTAAAACATTCAATTCTTTTAACCCAGAAAATCTACTTCTAAAAGTCTGTTCTTAGAAAACAGTCAGATGGGAATAAGAATGTTTATTGCAGTCTTATTTACACTAGCAAATTTTAAAAGTGAGGAGAGGGAATAACACAAGCATCCAATAACAAAAAAACTAATTAAATAAATGGTGGGACTCATTTAATAAAATCCATGTAATACTTTCATTAAGGATATGTTTATCTACCCTCAGATGATAGGCTCCCAGACCTACCTTTCAAATGGGCATTCTTTTAAGACTGACTATATTTTTATGCTGAGTACAAGGCTTTTTTGGAATAAATCATTTGCTTTAGCAGGCTCTTCTCTCCATTAAATTCCTTTTCAATTTTTATTAAAATTGAGGAAAAATGCTCCTCTGAAATATAAATGCACATCAAATGTAAACTTTAATATTTGCCAGTTCATAGACTCACCAAATTTTAGAACCAGAAAGTATATTAGAAATTGTCTAGCATAGATAAGGAAACTGAAGCTCAGAGATGCTGAATTACTTCCTGAGATCACACAGTAATTAGGTGGCAAGAATGTGATAAAAAACCATGTTTGGTTTCTAGCTACATCTTGTGTTATCTCCATGATTTCCATGGTAAAAATATTTGGCTATCAGAGGCCTGAAAAACTGAAGACATTTCTAGGAAAATGATAAGAAAAGGGGTTTGTGGGTTTCAAAATTTGAAAGCTTTAAAAGTAAATGACAAATTTGCAATATAATACCATTGAGTGTATCCTTCATATATTAAGGACTTCATCAAATCAATACAAAGATAAATATGTAAATTCTAAATATCAAGCAAAACAAGACATATAAGAAGGCATTTTATAAAAGAAGAAATATAAGCGACCCATTAAAAATTAGAATGGATGAAACAGGTGAAGGGGATGAAGAGGTATAAGCTATCAGTTATAAAATAAATAAGTCACAAAGATATAATGGATAGCATAAGAAATACAGTCAATAATATTGTAATGATTTTGTATGGTGCATAATCTATAAAAATATCAAATTGGTATGTTGTACATCTGAAAATAATATAATGTAAGTCAACTTCAATGAAAAAATAAAAGAGATGATCTAATGAAAAATAAGTTAAACTTCTCTGTTAATCAAATACATGCAAATTAAAACAGTTAGATACCATTTTCCAAACTATCATATAAGTCAAGATTAAGGCGAAGATAGCCCAAACAGGGAACTGGACACCCTCATACTCTCCTTTTTTAGGAGAGCAATTTGGCAGTGCTCATCAAAAGTCTTAAACTTTTACACATTCTTTGAGCCAGAAGTTCACTCCTCAGAATTTATCTTTAGGATGTATTATGGTTGTGCCTAAATATGTCAACATATAGATGTTTATCTACCTATTGTTTTTAATATAGAGAGTGTTTGAAACAATGTCTAATAACAAGAAACTGATCAAGTGTCATTAGTGTTAATCCATGTAATTAACAAAAATGTAGTCTGCAATAAATGAGAAATAAATACTTGATATATTAAAAAAAAGATATATTTCAACATGGGAATTGTTCCAGAGATATTAGGCAAATATAATCAAGTTTTGAAATAAATATGGAGGCTTGTATGCACATATCTATATGAGGTAGAACCATTGAAACTGCCATTTTGTAAATCAAAAATGATTGGTTGAATATTGGCAATTTCATGTAGTTCAACCTAACAGGAAAAAATATCTGATGGCTATACACCAAAATGCTCACTGTGGGTGTCTTATTGGCACTTTCAAAAGGATTTTCACTGTTTGTGCTCTTTTATAGCTAAATTTCTTCCACAGTGTGCATGCATTGCTCTTGATCAGAAAAACCTATTAAAATAAATGCAAATAATTGGAAACATTAAGAGACTTTTTGACATTTATTCTTAAGGAATACGCTTGGTCTCTCAGATGTTATGATCTGAGAATAGATTTTTTTTAATGATCCAGTTCCAGTGGTTAAATTGAGAGCTTATGACAAAAAAAAAATTGAACGATGTGGGAAATTGATTTGTGAAATGACTTTTCTTTTCCTTTTGGAAACATTTGAGCTCGGGGTTATTAATCAAATTGTGTGCAACTTTTAAGGTAGTGAAATCACTGGACCATCTTAAAACTGCATGAGTTGGATCTGGCACCAGATTAAAAGCTAAACCCTTGCCTGTGAAGAATATGTAACTGGCTGAATAAACTGCACACCGGTTAATCTGGTGTGCCATAAGGATCTAAGAGTTCAAGGTTGGGATGATGAACCAATCCATGTCTCCAGCAGAAACGATCACAACACTCGGAAGTCAGAGTTTTGTATCTATTTCCATTGGGTAGGTCAGACATTTATTAGCTTAAATGAGACTTCAAACTTTGAACCACAGGAAAATGCAGGCAGAACTGGAATCTTTGCTAGGAAAGACAAGATAGCACACATTATACGATATACAGTAAACAGTAGCAATAATGATTCTAATGCAAGGGAGGGAAAGGATTCCCCTTGGCAATGGAACATCAAGGAGACCCCAATAAACAGTTTTGCTACTTTAATATTGCAAACATATGGTCTTTAGCCAGGACACTGAAACCACTCTTCTTTTTTGATTCTTCATCTCCAAGCTCCATTCCATGCTGGAGATTCCATGCTCCAGAGAACTGAGAAGGGTCCTCCAGAGCTCTGCTCTCCTCCTTGATTAGAATGGTTAGCTTTGGCTCTTAGTTTTTCTTACAGGTTTGGTGTTTTTAAAAAATATTTAGGTCCTTTCTTCTTTTGTTAATGGTGAGCCCCGCAAGGAAAGAAAACATTGTTGACACCGTTCTATGTGTGCTACATAGTCACCCATGCTCGTAGATATAATAAGATAAAATTCTGAAAACACTAAATTAATGTGCTTTTCACCTTTTCCTGCATAAAGCATGTTTCTCAGCCTCCAGCCAGCCATTATTGTGGGAGAAAGGGAGGGAGCAGAAATGGCATATGGGAAACTCCCTTTAAACAGGAACCGGAAGTAGAAATCCCATCCTTAGTGAAGAAGAGAAAGGGAAAGAGAAACAGGTAGAAGAAGCAGATGTGAGAGGCCTGTTCTGAATTTCCCCTCCTGGTGGTGGAGGATTGTACATAGGCGAAGGGGAAACTAACGTAGAGGGGCTTTTGTCCTGCTTCCTGTTCGGGGCTCAGGAAGTCCTCCAGCAAACCGGGGAGCCCACAATAAATTCCAAATAGCAGCTCAGAATGGTCACATGTGGGGAGCCTGAATTAACATTCCCAACCGTGCTCAGGGCCTGTGTGCAGAGAAGAGACCCAGCATGGCCAACGGAGGGAGTCAGACTCTATTTTCTGGGCCACAGAGGAATTGTTCCTGTGCCTGTCAGCTTCTCCCGACTGGCCTTGGTTCTCAAGCCATATCCATCCTACCTGTGGTTCTACTCACTTCTCCTCAGACTGAATCTACTCCCAGAGTACCACAAGGACACCCACTATCACCCCAGCTTTCCTGGCTATATCTACTCATTCCTGGGGATGTCTTCCCAGACAGCAGCTGCTGGCAGGAGCCAGAGGACCAATAGCTCATGCTGGCTCCCCTCTGTCACCATCTCAGGAGGCCAATGGACAGAGATCCAGCCCCACCTCCTGGGAAGTCTTTAATCCATCTCAGGTGGTCACAGGTAGTTGGCTCCTACAGCAATTACCCTGCTGGGAAGAGAAGCAAAACCATCCCATTCCCACACACGCATGACCTCTTGGTTGAGCCAGAATCAAAATCAAACATCTAACTTACCATCTCTCCAGAACTGCTGCAGGAACTGATTTTACTCTCCAAATATTTATGACTTTGGGGATGTAATACAGCTGCCCTACTTGAGCATGGCTCTGAGAGATTCAAGCCATGTCTGGTCTCAAAGCTTGTGACCAGGAAAGAAGGCGGCTCTGTCAAGAACAGGGACGGGAGCAGAATTTACACCATCTTCCTTTCAGCCCCTGACACCTCTTAGGATTCATGGCCACCCTGTGTGCATTTCATCCAACCATTCTGCAAGCATCAGATGAGCACTCCCCTCTGCCAGGCCCATGCTCATTCATGGAGGGCAGGATAGGATGCAGACCCTTCCAGTAGCTAACCATCTGTAGTGGGCTGAAGGGTGGGCCCCCAAAAAGACACATGTGTGTTGTGATCCCTGAAACCTGTTATTATTAACTTATATGGCAAAGATGTGATTAAATTAAGGGTCTCTAGAGGGGGGATTATTCTGGATTATCTAGGTGGACCCTGAATTCAATCATATGCATTCTTTTTTTATTTTTTAACATCTTTATTAGAGTATAATTGCTTTACAATGGTGTGTTAGTTTCTGCTGTATAACAAAGTGAATCAGTTATACATATGTTCCCATATCTCTTCCCTCTTGCGTCTCCCTCCCACCTTCCTTATCCCACCCCTCTAGGTGGTCGCAAAGCACCGAGCTGATCTCCCTGTGCTATGTGGCTGCTTCCCACTAGCTATCTATTTTACGTTTGGTAGTGTATATATGTCCATGCCACTCTCTCACTTTGTCACAGCTTACCCTTCCCCCTCCCTGTGTCCTCAAGTCCATTCTCTACGTCTGCATCTTTATTCCTGTCCTGCCCCTAGGTTGTTCAGAACCATTTTTTTTTTAGATTCCATATATATTTGTTAAAATAGTATGCATTCTTATAAGAGAGACACAAAAGGAAAAGACACAGAGGAGAAGCCAATGTGACCTTGGAGGCAGAGATTGGAATCATGTGGCACAAGCCAAGGAACATCTGGAGCCACCAAAAGTTAGGAAGGGCCAGGAAGGATTCTCCCCTAGAGCCCTCAGAGGAAGCGTGGCTTTGTGGCTTGATTTCAGGACCTTAAGGGGATCCTGTTTTTGTAACTTTAAACCACCTGCTTTGTGGTAATTTACTTCAGCAGTCCCAGAAACTAACACAGCACCTAATAAGGAAATGTCCCAGTTAGCTTTTCTAAGGGCAAGTGAGGAACAGGGGTCCATTCTCAGACCTTTCTCTTCAAGGAAGGACGCAGGGGTCACTCCTGGGGGCAGATGCAGGAGAGTTTATGACAAGTCTTGGTGGGTCAGATCAATCTTCTATAATATGAAAGATTCTGGAGGGAGAGAATCCTCACCCAGGCCTTGCTTTCTAAGCAGGGGCTCATAGTTTTCTCCGAAATGTAGCTATTGAGAGAAAAATCCCAGTCTTGGACACCATTTATACCGTCTTCCCAAAGAGTCACCAGCCTGTGTGTTTTCTCATCATAGAACCTCTGGTGGAGGAAGTGAGTACCCACCCATGTGGATGGACAGTCTTCAGCGTGACATCAGGTGAGTCTCGAACAAGGCTGCCTGTCTCCGGGAGGGTGCGGCTCAGAGCAGCAGGGCCCCAGTCAGCCACAACCCGGAAAAAAGGACAGAGCACTGTAGGCCCAGGCTTCATGACCTCTGAATGGGAGCTGTCCTTGTGCTGGGTCCATTTGAAGGTTGTGCTTGTCTAATTAGTTTAGACTTTGCTGATGGATAGATCCTAAGACATTTCGGCCAACCAATGAGAGAATTCCACTGGTGGAATAGACGATTTCAGTATCGTTCATAATGTTCAGGAAGTGAGATGTTACACCTCAAGGTCCAGGGCTACCATGTTGTATGTGGACTTTAGCCACTCTTTTCTTCTCCCAACATTTTTTTCCCATGTGAATGGAACTCCCTGAAGTTGGGTAAAGTGAAGGTCCTGTCTTGGACAACCAGGGCAGCTCACTAAACTGATGGAAAACCACAGAATGGTCACTCTGGGCGAGACACAGCACAGGGAAGGGCCACAGGGAGTAAGAGGGGTAAAGAGCCCTGAGGATGGCTCCCAGTCAGCCAGGAAGGTAGGGATAGATTTCTGGGAACAAGGGCACCTCTGCTGGGGCATGAAAACTGAACTGTTTGAGAGGAGGTTCTGCAGGATGTCTGGGTTCACCATCTCTTTTCTCTCTAGCTTCTGCCCTGAGTTGCTTGTGACTGCCCATGGTTTTTAAATAATGAAACTCCTACTGCTGCTCACCCAGAAGCATGCTTCATGACATTACCTGTGTGGGAAGCAGCTCAGTCACAAATCAATCTGTATACCTGAAAAGACCTACACTGGGGATTTCTTATTTGAGAGTGTATGTTGGGAACTTATGTTTGCTTTCTGGGACCACAGTGTATTAATAGACAGGCCTTGTGTCCTCCAGCTGGCAGTCCCTGGGTCTCTCCTTGTACATTATTTCAGCTGTTGTAGAGCAGTCTGCATACTGCCCTGAGGTGCCCTCCAGGACCCCCAAGGCTTTCACAGAGGCCGCATGGCCTATAATTTAAGGCAGCCCATCCCAGATGTACTCCCTAAGCTTGGTCTAAATCAAACTTACCACTTTTATGTTTTGCAATAACAGGTAAGCACAGGAAAATTTGGTTTCATTTATACAAATTCTGTCTGAGCATCAGGAACCCCCCAGGGAATAGGAGAATTTCCATCATCAGGAGGGTGTTTACCCAAGGCCACCAGACACAGCATGGTCAGCTCCAAGAGCTAGATCTGTTCTCCCAAGGACCCACCTTCAATGCCAGGGAAGGAAATGGTAGAAAGAGGAGAATGAACTTCCACATCACAGCCAAGGGTATGGGGAGGTAGAAAACAGCAGGTGTGAGAAACAGGTCGGGGCAAACTGCTCAGAACTAAAGCTATGAATGCTGAGAACGTGACTCAAGATGCCAGATGGTTCAACAAAAATACCTGAAGTGCCTAATAAAAATGTCAGTTTCAAAATATATCTGATTTAGGATGTTTATTGACAATTAACATTCCCACTTGTACTTTGCACAGCATCAGATGGCTTTTAACCATTCTCTGTTTCTCATTTTACTTAGAAAATATTAATCTAAAGAAAATAAAACAAACTGTATTAGGAAGACCCATATAACCTTCATCTATAATCAAGTTATATTTTTGCCACATAAGTGCATCACATTTACCCACTCTTTCCAATAGTTTGGCTAAATTATTTAGCTAAACTATTTAAAATAAGGCATAGAGGGAGGGTTTGAGATGGTGGCATAAGAAGATCCTGAACTCACCTCCTCTCATGGACCAAACAAACCCACTGCTACATATGGAATAAATCCCTTTGAAAGGTACCTGAAAGCTGGATGAATAGTCTCTACAACAAAGGGTAAAAGAACAGCATTAATATAGGTAGAAGAAACAGAGATACAGACTCACCAAGGGAAAGACCACACCCCAGTCGCAACAATCCACAGTCAGGAAGGAACACAAAGTTATGGCCTTTTTCCCTGAGGAGTGAGAGACATGAGCACCACATCAGGCACCCCAACTCTTATATCCTGTACAGGAGAGATGAGCCCTCAAAACAGCTGGCTTTGAAAACCAATGGGGAATATGTCCAGAAAAATTATAGAACTACAGGGAGGGAATGAAAAACCTACTCTTAAAGGGCTTGTGCACAGACTCACTCAACCTGAAAAACAGTGCAAAAACTCCAGATTGAAAGGCTCATAGACTATAGAAGGGGACCCACTTGCTAACCTTGAAGTGTCTGCCAGAGAGCAGGAACCAGTTAGGATAATTCCCGGGGACTGAGACACTGGTGGGAGCCATTTTTGCAATCTCAGGCTACCATACTAATGCAAGTGCTGGCAGGTACCATTCCAGAATTCCCTCTAACCTGTTAGTACCAGTGGGCGCACGCTGCTGAGAGCCCTGATCACCCCTGTGCCTCCACTTGGACTCACAGCTTGACAGGTGATAACTACACCCACTAGCAGCTGGCAGCAGCCATGACTGGGCCAGCAGCTGTCCAGGGACCAGCCCTGCCCACCAGCACACCACAGCAGTACACTGCAGCAGCAGTACACTGAAGCAGCGGCAGTGGCCCCCACCACAACAAGAGTGTACATGCAGCCCACATAGGGGACACCAATTGAATGCCTGGCTCCAGTGCCTGGTGGATTGTGTTTCTGAGCCCCACAAGACATCTACATAGGCCACTTCCTCAAGACTGGGAGAGGTAGCTGACTTAACTAATATATAGAAACAAGCACAGAGAATTAGGCTTAAAATAAGGAGACACGGGAATATATTCCAATCAAAAAAACAACACAAAAACCTCAGATTTAGGTAGATTGTTCAGAGATGAACAAGCTACCTAAATTACAATAATTAATTAAGAGATACATAAAATAAAAAGATGTAAAATGTGTCATCAAAGTATAAAACATGGAGAGGAGTAAAAAGATAAAACTTTGGAACATGTTCAAACTTAAGTTGCTATCAACTTAAAACAGACTGCTATTTACACAGGATGTTATATGTGAACCTCAGGGTAACCACAAGGAAAAAAACTTAGAGTAAGTACTCAAAAGAAAATGAGAAGGAAATCTAAACATAGCACTAAAGAAAACCACCAAAACACAAAAGAAAAGAGAAAAGAAGAAAGGAACAGAGAGGAGCCAGAAAATAATGAACAAAATGGCGATAATTATATACCTATCAATAACTGCTTTAAATGTAAATGGGCTAAATTCACCAATCAAAAGACATAGAGTGGCTGAATGAATTACAAAACAAGACCTAGCTACGTGCTGCCTACAAGAGAAATAAGAAATCACTTCAGAAATAAAGACACACATAGACTGAAAGTTAAGGGATAGAAAAAGATATTCCATGCATATGAAAATGGAAAAACAAAACAAAACTGGAATGCCTATACTCATATCAGACAAAACAGACTTTAAAACAAAGACTGTAATAAAAGACAAAGCAGGGCAGTACATAATGATAAAGGGGTCAATCCAGGAAGAAGATATAACAATTATAAAAGTATATACACCCAACATAAGAGCACCAAGATATATAAAGTAAATATTATTGAACTTAAAGAGAGAAATTGAAAGCAATACAATAATATTAGGGGACTTTAATGCACCACTTACATCGAATGAACTTAATTGATATATACAGAACATTCCATCCAAAAGCAGCAGAATACACATTCTTCTCAGGTGCATATAGAACATTGCCAAGGATAGATTACATGTTAGGTCACAAAGCACATCTCAGTAAATTCAAGAAGATTAAAATCATGTTAAGAATATTCTCTGAACACAATGGTATAAAACTAGAAATCAACCCCAAGGAATAAAACAACACAAAAAGATGGAGATTAAACAACATGCTACTGAATAACCAATGGGTAATCAAAGAAATCAAGGGTGAAATAAAAAAAAAATACCTAGAAACAAATGAGAACAGAATATGTCATACCAAAATCTATGGGATTCAGCAAAAGCAGTTCTGAGAGGGAATTTTACAGCAATACATTCCTACTTCAAGAAACAAGAAAAATTTCAAGTAAACAATCTAACTTTACACCTAAAGGAACAACTCCAAAATTATCAGAAGGAAGGAAATAATAAAGACCAGAACATAAATAAATGAAATAGTAAAACAATAAAAAGATCAATGGAACTAAAAGCTGGTTCTTTGAAAAGATAAACAACATTGACAAGACATTAGCTAAACTAACCAAGAAAAAAAGAGAGAGGGCTCAAATAAATAAAATCACAAACGAAAGAGGAGAAGTTACAACTGATGCCACAGAAATACAAAGGATCATAAGAGACTACTAAAACCAATTATACATCAATAAATTGGACAACCGAGAAGAAATAAATTTCTAGAAACATACAATCATCCAAAAATGAATCACAAAAAATAAAAATCTTAATAGACTAATAAAGAGACTGAAACAGTAATTTTAAAAAGCTCCCAACAAACAAAACCCCAGGACCAGATGGTTTCACTGGTGAATTCTACAAAACATTCAAAGAAGATTTAATACCTATCCTTCTCAAACTCTTCCAAAAATTGAAGAGAAGGGAAACCTTCTAAGCATATCTTACGAAGCCATCATTGATACCAAAACCAGACAAGGACACCACACACAAAAAAGAAAATTACAGGCCAGTATCTCTAATAAGCATAGCTGCAAAAATCCTCAACAAAGTATTAGCAAACCAAATTAACAATATATAAAAAGGATCATACACTACAGTCAAGTGGGATTTATTCCAGGGATGCAAAGATTGTCCAATGTCCACAAATTAATCAATGTGATACACTACATTAACAAAGGAAGGATAAAAATCACATGATCATCTCAATAGATGCAGAAAAACATTTGACAAGATTCAACATCAATTTATGATAAAAAGAAACCTCTCATCAAAGTTGGTATAGAGGGAACATATCTCAGTATAACAAAGACAATTTAGGTCAAACCCACAGCTAACATCATACTCAATGGTGAATAAATGAAAGCCTTTCCTCTAAAATCAGGAACAAGACAAGGATGCTTATTCTTGCCGCTTCTATTTAACATAGTACTAGAAGTCCTAGCCATAGCAATAGACAAGGGAAAGAAATAAAAGCATTCAAATTGGAAGGAAAGAAGTAAAACTGTCACTATTTACAGATGACATGATATGATATATAGAAAACCTTATAGGCTCCACCAAAAAACTATTAGAACTAATAATGAATTAGTAAAGTTGCTGAATACAAAATTAATATAAAGAAATCTGGTGCTTTCCTATACACTAATAATGAACTATCAGAAAGAAAAAGCAAGAAAATGATCTCATTTATAATCACATCAAAAGAATAAAATAACTAGGAATAAACTTAACCAGGGAAGTGAAAGACCTATATTCTGAAAACTATAAAACCTTGATGAAGGAAATTGAAGAGCATACAAAGAAATGGAGAGATATCTTGCGTTCATGGATTGGAAGAATTAATATTGTTAAAATGTCTGCACTACCCAAAGCAGTCTACAGATTTAATGCAATTCCTCTCAAAATACCCATGACATTTTCCACAGAACTAGAATAAGTGATTCTAAAGTTTGTATGGAACCACAAAGACCATGAATAGCCAGATCAATCTGAGGAAAACAGAACAAAGCCGGAGGTCACACTCCCTGACTTCAGAACATACTACAAATCTACAGTAAGCAAAACAGTATGGTACTGGCCCAAAACGGACACATAGATCCATGGAGCAAAAATACAGATCCCAGAAATAAACCCACACACTCAATTAATCTATGACAAAGGAGACAAAAATATACAATGGGGAAAAGACAGTCTCTTCAATAAGCTGTGCCCAGAGAATTGGACAGCTACATGTAAAAGAATTAAATTAGAACATTTTCTCATACCATATGCAAAAATAAACTCAAAATGGATTAAAGACCTAAACATAAAACCAGAAACCATAAAACTAGAAGAAAACATAAGCAGGACACTCTTTGACATAAATCTTAGCAATATTTTTTTTGATCTGTCTCCTCAGATAAGAGAAACAAAAGCAAAAATAAACAAATGGGACATAATTATATCTAAAAGCCTTTGCACAGCAAAGGAAACCATCAACAAAATGCTAAGACAACCTATGAATGGGAGAAAATATTTGCAAATGATATATCTGGTCATGGGTTAACCCAAAACACATAAACAGTTTGTACAATTCAACCTAAAATAATTTTTCTAATGGGCAGAAGACCTGAATAGATATTTCTCCAAGGAAGACATCCAGATGGCCAACAGGAACATGAAAAGATGCCCAAAGTCACTAATCATCAGGGAAATGTGAATCAAAACTACAATGAGATATCACCTCACACCTGTCAGAACAGCTATCATCAAAAAGACAACAAATAACAAATGTTGGTGAGGAAGTAAAGGGAACCCTTGTACACTGTTGGTGGGAATGTAAATTGGTGCAACCACTATGGAAAACAACATGGAGGTCCCTCAAAAAATAAAAAATAGAACTACCATATGATCCAGCAGTTCCATTCCTGGGTCTGTATCTAAAGAAAACAAAAACACTAATTTGAAAAGTTGCATGCACCCCAATGTTCATAGCAGCATTATTTACAATAACCAAGATATGGAAGCAACCTAAGTGCCCATTAATAGATGAATGGATAAAGAAGATGTGGTAAATATACACAATGGAATACTACTTAGCCATAAGAAAGAATGAAATTTTGCCCTTTGCAGAAACATGGATGGACCTGGAGGGAATTATGCTTAGTGAAATAAGCCAGAAAGAGAAAGACAAATACTGTATGTTTTCACTTGCATGTGAAATCTAAAAATAAAACAAACAAATGAATATAACCCAAAGAAAGAAAAGAATGAAATCCTGCCATTTGTGACAACGTGGATGGACCTGGAGGGCACTATGCTAAGTGAGATAAGTCAGACAGAGAAAGACAAACACCGTATGATGTCACTCATATGTGGATCTAAAAGAAAAGGAGGAGGAGGTAGAGAAGAGCAAACAAAATAAAACAAAAACAAAAACCAAACTCATAGATAAGAAGCAGATCAGTTGTTACCAGAGGGAAAGGAGGTTGTAGGTAGGCAAAATGAGTAATGGGGGTCAACTGTCTGGAGATGGATGGTAACTAGACTTGTGCTGGTGATCACTCTGTAGTGTATAGATGCTAAACTAAAATGCTGTACACCTGAAATATAAATAAATTTAAGATAATAAAGTAAGGCACAGACATTAGGACACTTCACCAACAGATACATATCTATTAATTTTTTGAAAAACTTACATTGTCTTACCAAAAGCCTATTTTCCAGGAGCATGAAACTCACTGATAGACTTCATGCTAGTTATGTTGTGTTCATCAGTGCACGGATTATTGCCTAACAACTTTCCATGCAATGCAATTTGAAACAGAACACTGAATCTTTTTACACACATTCTCTGCAGAAAGAACATACCCAAATATCTAAACTGTCAAGTCTTTAAGGGATGGGATGGGTATCAGGCGGAATCATCTCAGTCCCTCCAAGACGCAGTGGGAGAACACAGAGAAGTGGGCAGTGGAACAGGGGACAGGGCAGTGGCTAGAACCCCCCGCAACCCACCTGTCCCCTCTGTGTGGGTGATGCCATGGGGATGAGGGTGCAGTAAGTGGATTCAAGGAGAACTGATGCAGAGGCTGATTACAAAGACCAGGGAGATGAGAAAACAGAGAAGGGCTGAACAGGCATGTGACACTGAGGATGCTGTCGTATTACTAATAATTACGCTAGAATTGCTCCTTGAGTGCTTAAATCGGCCCCGGGGGCTGACTCCAGACCGTCCACAACTCCAGCTTGCTTAATCCCTGCTGCATCTCCTGGGTAGACTGTATTATCCTCATACTGAGGACAAGACAAAGTGAAGAAAATGTCCATATTCACAGTATTTGTCAGGACACTACCTGATAGAAGCTATTCTCAAACCAGTCTGTGTTGGCTCACATATCAGATGAGCAGGGGTTTGGGCCGGGCCCCACCACAGGGCCAGGCCAGGGTGTTTAATCTTGTGCTTCTCCCCTCCCCTAAAGCAGAGATGGAGACCCACCAGGGGCGCAGGCAGGAGTCAGAGGTCCAGTCTCAGGGAGGCCTTCAGTGGCTACGCCTGGGGTCAGGGAAGGAGGGGCAGAGGATCTGGGAACGTTGGTGGATCCAGGTCAGGCCCTCAGGTCATAAATATCTTCCTGCCAGGGAACCGGTCACTTTCAGGGGCCCTCTGCTAAGGCAGATGGGCAGCATCTTCTTGACTAGTGCCTCAGCCATGGAGCAAAGACCGCTGGACATGAAAAGCTTCCTAGAAGCCCCAGGGAATGTTTGAATCACTCCCTACCCCCCACCAGACCCCTGAGTCCAGCTCTGTGTTAGATAGAAATAGCCATGGCTAGGACCCCAGCCTGGGTCCTCCCCCAGCTGCCCACCACTTCCAAAGGTCACTGAGGATTAGGAAGGTGGGCTACTCCAGCCCAATCACACCATCCCTCTAGCTCGGCCCCAAGCCCTGTGCAGGCAGCCTCATGCTGGAGGATTCCTTTTGCTGGGGTTAGAGGCTGGCCTAAGCTGATCTGACACAAAGCCACCACAGCAGCTTCAGAGCCCCTTTCCCTGGGTCCACAGCCCAGTATTGACCTGCAGGGCCTTCTTACTTCCGCACCAGCTGGGGCCACTGCCCTAAACCAGGTACTGCAGGGCCCCCTGCATGAGTGACCCTTGAGTTGGTGCCTCCCTGGCTTTCCACAGGGAGGCAAAGAGAGGTGCATACTCCCAAGCAGAGGGGACCCTGGTCTCCTCTGACCCACCCAGCCAAACCAAAGAAGAGTGCCCAGGGAAGGTAGTTTCAAAAAGAGGTCTTACTGCAGCCAAGGGAAAGCCCTAGAGAGAGAGAGAGAGAGAGAGAGAGGAGAAAGAGAGAGAGAGAGATGCCTCAAGCTAAGCAGAGCTCTAAAAACCTGTGTCCATCACAGCAAAGCTCCACCCCTGGTACCTAAGTCCTTACCACCATCCTCTGGCTGGAGTGAGGGAGTGAGGGCGCCTCACTGGCCTTGACCTCTGGGGCCTGTCTGACCCTCTAAACTTTGCTCTCCTTCCCCTCTGCCTGCTCTGATCTCAGGGGATGGAGCCCCCTGTATCAGTCAGCTCCAGCTGCCATAACAAAATACCACAGGCTGGGTGCTTCAAGGGCAGAAATGTCTATTCTCACAATTCTGGAGGCTGGAGGTCCAAGATCAAGGTGTTGGCCGCTTTGGTTTCTCCTGAGGCCTCCCTCCTTGGCTCGTAGGTTACCATCTTCCCCGTGTCCTCACAGGGTCTTTCCTCCATGTGCACACACCCTGGTGTCTTTCCCTCTTATTATTAGGACACCAGTCCTGTGGGATTGGGGCCCCACTTTCACGAACCCACTCAACCTTAATTGCCCCTTCAAAGGCCCTATCTCCAAATACAGTCACACTTGAGGTTAGGGCTTCAGCATGAATTTTGAGGGAACATAATTCAGTGCTTACAGTTACATCTTTCCTGACTTACATCTTTCCCCATTCCCATCCTGCCCTGCCTTTTGATTCCAGCTGGGAGGTAATGCAGGGTTCAGATCTCTGAATGTGCATGCACACTCACTCCCCTCACCCAGCCACGTGTAAGAGAAATTGCAGCCAGACCATGTCGGAGTCTCCTCCCTCTTAGGCATTTCCATTCAAAACCTGAGGCTTCCCAAACCTGGTGTTTTGTTTTGTTTTTGGTTTTGGTTTTTTTTTTAACATCTTTATTGGGGTATAATTGCTTTACAATGGTATGTTAGTTTCTGCTATATAACAAAGTGAATCAGTTATACATATACATATGTTCCCATATCTCTTCCCTCTTGCGTCTCCCTCCCTCCCACCCTCCTTATCCCACCCCTCCAGGCGGTCACAAAGCATGGAGCCGATATCCCTGTGCCATGCGGCTGCTTCCCACTAGCTATCTACCCTACGTTTGTTATTGTATATATGTCCATGCCTCTCTCTCGCCCTGTCACAGCTCACCCTTCCCCCTCCCCATATCCTCAAGTCCGTTCTCCAGTAGGTCTGTGTCTTTATTCCTGTCTTTTTTGTTTCTCTCACCCACTTAATTAAGGAGTGAGGCAGAAGGGTGCTTTCTCAAGCATAATGACTGTTCTTAGTTAGCACCATCCAGCAATGACTTCTTAAATTGAGGACCAGAAAGCACTCAGTTTTCTGGATATCTACAGCAACACAGCTGTCACCAAGGCTGTGACTCCCAAGGCTCAGGCTGAGATGGGAGGCGGTGCCAGTCGCCTCCCAAAGGAAGATAACAATGTGTGTCGGTCTCAGGGCCTGCAAGACCATGCTGTTCTCCCAGAGCTTCCTGAGTGCATTCCAGGGGTGGCTGATCCTCCAAACACCGCCAGGCACAGCTGCCAGCTAGGAGAGCAGGGAGAAAGGCATCTGACCCCAGTGCAGAGCCCACACTCACCTCCTTCCAGTAAAACGCCCTGGATGAAGCACCACCCCTGCTCCATCCCTGTCCTGAAAAGAAGTAAAATGCTTCCTTGTAGGAGAAATCAGAGGTGGTGCGTACAAGACACAGTGTCAGGCTTTCTTCTGAGCAGGGAGGCTCTGGGTAGCGAAGAAAAGTTGAGTTCCGAAGTTAAACTGTGTACCTGCTTGGAAACCCATGTCTCGTGTCTGCATTCCTGGACAGCTGATGGGAGAGAGACAGCGAGGTTTCATGGCCTCTGCTGCTGGAGTGAGGGGCCGCCGTCACCTCCTCTAGGTTGCTTTGAATTATCTCCTTCCTCCTTTGTGTCCACAGGGCAAAAGCATTTCCTCCAGTGATGGAGAAAGAAACCCCAGAATGTCTTGGCTGTAGCCACAGCTCTGGGAGGAAAGACCTTCCACAGGTGCTCCGAGAACCCGACAGGTAGTATTCCAACCTCCAGCTGACTGGAGCCACCTCCTGCCCTGCAGGCTCCAGGGAGGCCGAGAAGATGACAGCTCACATCCCAGGAGAAGCACATCAGTGCCGTGCTGGTCTTGCACCAACAGCAAAGACCGGTGTGCCTACCCTCCACCCAGCATCCACTCCCCGTGGTCATTCTCTACTCAGAGAGCTTCTGCACCTTCCCTGGTGTGACGGCCAAGGCCGTAGGAGACGTGACGCCCACTCAGTCTACCCTAGGTACCAAGTTTTCCTCCACTGAGGCTCTCACCAGCCAGGATGCTCCAGCACCTTCAGGCCTGTGGGGCCTGCTACAAGCTCTTTCCTTTGCCTAGAAGTCCTCCCTCACCCCCTCGTCCTCTGCTGACAGGCAAGCCCTTGCTTTGGGAACCCACCATTTCAGGAACCCACTGAGAGCCCTTGAAAAGAAGCACTATTTTATTTATGTGTCTACTCCCCGACACGGTACCTGACCTTGTGCCAGCTGGCGTTCCCTTAATAATCGCTTTTTACACGGGTGAATATGGATGTATCCGTTTTCTATTGCTGCATTAACAAAGTACTACAATCTGAGCAACTTGAAGCAACACACATGCATTACCTCACGGTGTCTGTGGCTCGGGAGCCTGGGCACAGCTTCAAAGGATCCTCGGTTCAGGGACACACAGCCTGCAATCGAGGCATCAGCCTGGCTCTGTTCCCATCTGGAGCCATGGTCCTCCACTAAGCTCATGTGGTCAGGCAGAATTCACTTCCTGTCATTGTAGGACTGAGGACCTCAGCTCCTAGAGGCTGCATGCATGTCCCTGCCAGGTTAGGTAGCTAGCATCATAGAGGCTCCCATCCTCATGACCAGCAGGAGAGCATGTCTCTCTCTCTCTATCTCTCTCTCTGTCTCTCTCTGTCTCTCTCTCTCCCCAACACCCTACCAGCTAAGAAGGAGTCTCACATAACATAATGTGACCAGGGGAGGCATAACCCAACACGTTTGCTATATAATGTAACCTAACCAACCTGATGTAACCCATCACCTTTGACATATTCTACTAGTTAGAAGCAGGTGAATACTGGGGGTCACCTTGGGGAGGTCTGTCACAATCAACAACTCAAAATGACAAATCATTAAAAAAAAAAAAAGAGAGCTAACATTTATCGAGCTCTTACTATGTGCCAGGCACTGTTCTAAGGCCTCTCTAAGCATTATCCGATGAATGAATGAAGTACGGAATCCAGTGAATGGATGAAGTATAGAGAGAGCCTGGATACTGCATCTGGATACCATGATGTGGGAGAGAAGGGCAATGGGAAGGGTGAAAAAGCAATGACCACCCCCTCAAAAAAATATTCCATATCTCCCCCACTAGGTCATACAGTGACTCAGCTCCAAATCAGCTCATCATCTATCTTTGCACATGCTCAGAACCAGGCTCCCCACTATGACCAAGCCCCATGTTATGACCTAGGTCCCCTCTACCTGACCCAGACCCTCTAGTGCCAGCCTGTCTGGCGAGCAGAAGTGTGCTACCTCACTTGGGCCCCATGACCCCTTTCTCTGTAGTTGTGGACACTGGAGACCACTCCCTCCTTGGCCCTCTGTCCCCCTGATCCTGGTTCCTCCTCTCTCTCTCCTTCTCTCCAGTAGGTCCTCTCTGGCCAGTCCTAGACTCTCGCTAGTGCCCAGGGATCTGCTTCCAGCCCAGCAGTGCTCTCCTCCGAGACCCCCTCCCCTGTCCTCTACCCGCTGTGGACATAGCTGACCCCACGGCTTCAATCTCACTGCTCACCCACGACTCACACACCTGTCCCTCCACCCCAGCTTCCCCACGGAGTTTCAGGGCCACGTTTCCAGCCACAACGTGGGATAGCCCGCAGGCTTCGCAGCTCAACATGGTAAACGGAATTCACCAGCTCTTCCCCAGACTCGCTCCTCCTGGGTCCCCCTCCTGGTTACCAAGCACAGCGCTCTGGCTCTGCTTTCCCTCCCACACCCCCCTCCCCATGCCTCGTCCTGCAGATTCCACCTGTGTAACATTTCTCATCCTTCTCTCTGCCTCTGTCTCACACTGCCCTTCATGATCTGTCCCAGTCTACTCCTGAGTGGCACATCTTGCCACCCACTGTTGCCCCAGAATCGTGCCCTCTAGCTACACTGAGCCATTTTCAATTTCCTGAAGGCATGAGTTTTTCTCTCCCCTCCAGGATTTCACCCTCTGAACCCACTCCACCTGGTAAGTCTCCCTCTGTATAATCTTTGACTGATTTCAATTTGTCTTTCAGGACTCCACATAGATGCCACTTCATCCAGGAAGCCTTCTGGGATTTCTCCAGGAAGATGATGTTGCTCTCTTTGGGGCTCCCAAACCCCTTGTGCTATCTCTACCAGAGGCAGAGATACCATCATAAGGTGTTGGCATCTCCAGAGCCCCCATCACACAGTACCAGCCTCATCTGTTCCCTCATCTGGTCTGTGAATTCCTCGAAGGCAGGGTCTCTGTGTCCCCAGGGCCCAGCCAGGGCCTGGCTCACAGTAAACAGTGACAAATGTGGGCTGGCAGCGGTAACAAATGAATCACCTGCCACTCGCCAGCAGCGCCAGCTGTCACCTGTCCATTTTGCCTGCACACTCACCCCGATCAGATTTGTTTCAAGACTGTGCCCTACTATTTCCGACCTCAGCCAGGGCCCGAGGCTATAACCCCTGCTTGCCTGAGTCCATTTCAAAGATATAGACATCACTGGGCTCCAAAGGTGTCGGACATGGGGAATTTTCAGTAAGGGGCTGAATAAGCAAAGCTCTCCTTCCCCGCTCCCACTGGACACATATTCATTTCTTTTGCCTGGAATGTCCCCTCTTTTCCAGCTACGTAATCCCTATCATCTTCCAAGACTCAAGTAAGCTGTCACCTCTGCCAGGAAGTCTTCCTTGATCTCCAGGCTGGACTGGGCACCCCACCACATACCCACACAGCCCCCATGCTCCCCGCTATGGCACACTTAGCCCCCTCTATTTCAATTTCCTATTTACTCTTTGTCTCCCCCAGCATATAGCAGCTGCTCTGGGACCAGACCAGAGTGTGCAAAGCCCAGAGGGCTGGCCAGAGCAGTCTGGGTTCACCGCAAAGGGACCCCATTGAAGAAGCTGGAGCCATGGGGTAGCAAAATGAAAGAGAGATAGACCTCCTTTCTGACTGCTTCGAACAGTTCACCTTAATGGCTAAAAGAAAGATTCTCTTGATGAACTCTGGTCCTGAAGATGCTTAAAAGATAAATATTTTTGAAACAGAGAAGCTACCCTTTCTACTCTGGATTTGGAAAAATCAAAGCCTTTCTTTCAAGTCAGTTTAAAAGATTTATGAGGCCTACTCCTTGCTGTGTCTCTGGAGAGATGTTCCCTTAGAATGCATTAACGAGTAGCAGAGAAACCTCACCGCGGCCATGGTAGGTAGGGGCCACCAGAGTTCTATCTCACTGTGACCCTTGCCAGGGGCAGGGGCTGATTCCTGAGATCATCACAAAGTCGGCACCATCGAAGCTTTTGCAGAAGGCTTTGTGACCAGCATCTTGCTGTAAATAAGCCCTGAACTTGGAGTCACGGGAAGGCTGCACATGGGCCTTTGGTGTCACCATCCCTGTGGATACAAGTGTCAGGAACCCAACTCAAACTGCCTGAAGTACAAAAAGGACTTTATGGGCTCACAAAATGGCAAAATCCAGTGGTACGTCTGCCTGCAGACCCAAGCAGACTCAGGAGCTCAGCCCAGGCCTGCAGGCCCCAGGCTCCCATCCCACAGCAAAGCCTTTCTCCAAGCTGCCATTCACTCAGACTCCCTGCCAGGTGACCCCCCAAGAACCCCAAGCTTCCATCCTATGAGTCCAGCAGCCCTGGAAGATCAGAGGGGCCCTGCTCCTGAGAATTTCAGCATGAATTCCAGGACTAATTCTGACGGGCCAGTTTGGGGTCATGT
Source organism: Orcinus orca (assembly GCF_937001465.1). Taxonomy (NCBI): domain Eukaryota; kingdom Metazoa; phylum Chordata; class Mammalia; order Artiodactyla; family Delphinidae; genus Orcinus; species Orcinus orca. The sequence goes on from NC_064563.1 coordinate 29,228,108, forward strand.
GATAACCCCCAAAGCAGGAAGGTTTAATTCATAGCAATGCTACCTTATAAAAGGGGAATGGGAACTAGGCCAGCAAAAGCACCAGAAATCCATGGTGTTGGGCAGATCGTTGTGCCTCCCTGGGACTTGGTTTCCTCATCTATAACACAGGCGATTGGCCTTATCTGGGAAATCGCTAAAATCCCTTAAAAGACGCAAAGGATGACATAAGCTGAAAGCTGAAACAGATGTTTTTAAAAGTTTTAGTGACTTGGATCTGATGTTTACCTGGGTGTGTTTAGGTATCATGGAAGAGGTTAGAGAGGTCAGGAGGGACAACCATGCCCCTTCAAAATCCCCCCAGAGCCAAACACAGCCTGAATGGTGACCTCTAGGACCTAACGGTGTGTGGCTCCTTCCTCACCTACTGCCCCTGCATCCCGTGGGCTCTGCCCCCGCTTGGTACCTCTGGGCCTAGAGCAGTTGTTCTTACTGGGGATAATTTCGCTCCCCCTCCCTTACCCCAAGACCTTCAGTGATGTCTGGAGACATTTTTGATTGTCATGATACGCAAGGGAAGGGAAGGGGCTGCTGCTGGCACCTGGCAGGTAGAGGCAAAATATCTAGATATTTAGATGTTGTTAAATATCCTACAGTGCATTGGACAACCTCCCACAGCAAACAGTTACTTGGCCCTACGAGTCAATAGCACTGAGGATGAGAAACGCGGGTCTAGAGGGAAGAGTTCTGGGGTAACTGCTGTGTTCACCTTGGCTTTCAATCTGTACAGCTATGAATCAGTGCGTAGAGTTACATGGAGTTGCTGCCAAGGAAAGTCACTGGCTGCAGAGAATGGTTTGAAGATGAGACAAGAGAGCCGGGGCAGGAAGACCAGTTAGGAGGCAGTTTTCATAGCCCAGGTGAGAGCAGGGCTGGCTTCGTGGGCGTGTGGCCTGTGCAGTCACACAGGGCCCTGCACTTAGAAAGGACCACGCTTGGTTTACTGCCCTGCTGTTCCCCGTCTCAAGATTCTTAATAACGCTTGAACAAGGGGCCCTGCATTTTCATTCAGCAGTGGGTCCTGCAAGCTCTGGAGCCAGTCCTGGGGGAGAGATAGCAGGGTTTGAACCAGGGCAGTGGCCATGAGAACAGAAGGGCCACCTTTCTCTTGGGCAAAGCACTGCCCATTTTTCTCACTCCCCAAAGCCCTGGTCACCGACCAACAACAGGGGCTGGGGGAGCAGAGTTGATCATTGCAGGTCTAGTACAAAACAAGGTCACCTGAGTGAAAGCGTTCAGAGACCAAAGAAATGCACAGCCTTCCTCTAGCCAGGCTGGAACAACACTTCCAACCAAGAAGAGATGGTTCTTATCCACTTGGCCTCCTTTGGAGAGACAGAGAGAAGCAACCCGTGCAGTACCTGAAAGCAGTGAGGAGGCATTTGCAGGTCTAACGTCAAGGAATAAGAACACATTTCTCCTGTAGAGGTCACACATGGGCTGAATGCTGGGGTGCAGGGCCAGAGCTGCTACCTGAAGGCAGGCTGGAGGCCAGGACTTGGTGGGCTCAACCATCTCAGATTTTCCAAGGGAGCCCACAGGGTAGTCATTATGGGTACAGACTCCACAGTCAGGGGCATCCATGTGCCCATTCACTCCATCACTATTAGCCCTGTGACCCTGAGTCATTTACTTAACACCTCTGAGCCCACGTTTCTATCAAATGGAAAACCAGTAGCACCAGCTGCATGAAGGGCTGGGTCAATCAAATGAGATGTTGTACTTATTAAATCCTTAGCCAAGTGCCTGACCTGGAGAAAGTTATTTAACCTCCCTAAGCTTTAGTCTGCTCAGCCAGGAAGTAGGGAGATAACATAGCCCCTACACCACCATGTTGCCAGGAGGGTTAAAGCAGATGCTTCACGGGATAAGTGTCTGGTGTGTTTTGTTGTTCTTACCATTGCTTGGGCTCTGAGACTCAGAGCCATGTGACCTAAGATTGATCTCCATGATGAGGCTGTGCCCTTGGGAGGATCCCACCTCCAGGCCCAACCCCAAAGGAAGCTGTGTCCCTCCACCTATGCCTCCATATGAGGAAACACATGGTTTCCTAGTATTTCCCTCAGCGATACCCAAAGCATACCCATATTGATACTCCTCTTCATAATGCAATCAGCACTCCTGACTCCATAGCGTCCGGGAGTACGGGTGTACGTGTGTGCATGCACATGTACTTGGATTAGGGAGAGTCCTTCTTTAAATGGCCAAGGGGTAATCACACAGCTTCTCTGGAAGCTTCTGTCTCTGCAGATGACCACCAAGGGAGCACGTGCTCTCTCCTCCTCTACCACTTCCACAGTGACCAGAACGATTTCTGACCATTCCTTTTCTTACAGACATGGACCAGCTTAAATGTGTTTATGAAACTTTGTGTTAAATAGTGTGAAGTACCAAACTGTCCTCTGGCAGCTGCAGAGGTCATTGTTTAACTGAGACAGCATTTTTCAAATGTGCTTACTGACAATGATTTCAACCACAGTCATCAGTTCTGAACGCCTACTGTGTGCACTGGGTGCCATGCTGCGTCAAAATTGCCCTCGGTATACTTGATCCTGTAACAGTGCTACGGTTGAGTGAAGCAGAAAGAACACGGGCTATGGAGGTAGACAGCCTGAGTTAGAGCTCCTGCCCTGCCTTTATCACCTTGGGGAACTTAGGCAGGTCACTGGAGCCTCTGAGACTCAGTTTCCTTGCCCGTAGAACCAGGATGAAGGCACCTCCCTACCTCCCAAGGTACGCTAGAAACTGGCTCTCATAGTTTACGGGATCTGATTGTGCACCTTTCTTCCCAGCTCTCGGTTCAGTGACTACAACAAGTTGGCAGGTTGAAATTAACCACGGTGAGAAAATTTACACCACAGTAATTGGCAAACTGCACATCAAGGATTGCTTTTAGTTTATTTTTTTCACATTTTTTGGTCTTTTTTAAATTGAAGTACAGTTGATTTACAATGTTTTGTTACTTTCAGGTGTACAGCAAAGTGATTCAGTTACATATATTATATATATATATAAATCTATTATTTTTCAGATTCTTTTCCATTATAGGTTATTACAAGACATTGAGTATAGTTCCTTGTGCTATACAATAGGTTCTTGTTGGTTATCTATTTTCTATATAGTAATGTGTATATGTTAATTGCAAACTCCTAATTTACCCCTCTTCTCCCCTTTCCCCTTTGGTTACTGTAAGTTTGTTTCTGTGTCTGTTTTGTAAATGAGCTCATTTGTATCATAGTTTAGATTCCACATATAAGTGATATCATATGATATTTGTCTTTCTCTGACTGACTTACTTTACTTAGTATGATAATCTCTAGGTCCATCCATGTTGCTGCAAATGGCATTATTTCATTCCCTTTTCATGGCTGAGTAACATTGCATTGTGTATATATACCACATTTTTATCCATTCATCTGTCGATGGACACTTAGGTTGCTTCCATGTCTTGGTTATTGTATATAATGCTGCTAAGAACATTAGGGTGCATGTATCTTTTCAAGTTAGGATTTTCTCCAATACATGCCTAGGAGTGGGATTGCTGGATCATAAGGCTTGCTCTTTTTTAGACAGCCAATTGTTAATCACTTACCAGCAGGCTACTGCCCACTTCATATGCACAGAGACTTAAAAAACTAATGTCTTTCTAGCTCTCTGCACAGTGCCTGGCACATAATAAGTGCTCAAAAGTTGGTAATTATAATTATGATTCACATTTTCAAATAATGCAACTGATATCCAGAGTAGTTGTAGAACCTGCCCTTGGCCATGGAACCAATACGTGGCAGAGACTGTCAGGTTCTGTCTGGTCCCACTGCTTTTCCCACTCCTCTTTAAAGTCCCTCAGACAAGGTACAGTGATAGTGGCAGAGACTGGACAAAACCACGATGACACACTTGGTGACTCCCGGATGGAGAGGCAGGGGTGGGAGCAGGAAAAGAAGATTGGAGCAAATCTGCAAGGATAGTGGGACTCAGAGAGTTTGAGAAGCCTCTTCAGGCTGGGAATGAAGTGAGCAGAGGCATGTGGATGGAGTGGTGTGGCCCAGGGGCAGAGTGAAGGGGCCAAGAGGTCTGTCTCCCTCCTGCAGCAAGGACTCAACCCAAGCCGAACTCAGATCACTTCCCAGTTCTCTCAATGTTGACCAAGCTGTGGGGCCTGCAGCAGAGTCTGCCCTTGGACTTGCACTGCCCTCCACATAGCAACGCTGTCCTCCTCCCAGCATTACAACGGGCTCAACCTTCTCACAGTCTCTCAGACAAACAGCTCCAATTGCTCCAAACCAGTCCTCCATGATCCATATTGCATCATTTGGTTACAATGTGTTTAGAGCTCAATAAAATATTACCCAATCATATTTAAAGGTAAGTAGTGAAGTTTATTTGAAAGTCATCCTTGTCATTAGTCATAGTATCACATTTATGGAGCAGCGTTGTCCGATTGTTTAATTCTCCCTGCGAGGTTGGTATCATCATGCCCACTCGACAGATGAGGAAAATTGAGGCTCAGATTCAGTGACCTAATCAAGGCATCTCATCTGGGAGGAGGCTGTGGCAAGACTCAAACCCAAGTCTTTCTGACACCAAAGTTCCGGTCCTTCACACCCAGTCACCCGCTATTTTTCTGTGGGCTGTTTCACTCCACATTCTGCTTCCGGGTACCAGGCTCTGCCGCTGCTTTCCCCCAGGAAACCTGCAAAGAACCCAGAATGCACATTCTGATCAAGTGCTGCTCAAACAATAGCTGCTTTTGGATGGCACCCCAGGGCTGCAGCGTCTCCCTAGCTTGAGACACTGCTGACAGGAGGAGCACGTTACCTGTTCTGTGCTCACTGCTCCGGTTCACTGTGACTTAGTATCCGTGAACCCTGAGGAGTGCACTCCAAAATGCTGTCAGCTCCAAGCAGTGCCCTCGTGATTCAGAGATGCAAGCGAACAAGGCAGCCGAGCCAGGGGCAGGCGTCCCAGGCTCACTTCTGCAGAGTCACACCAGATAAACAATCCACTCCAGATAAACAATCAGAGGGCAAGGGCTGAGAGATAACGAGCAGATGCCCACAGTCTCCTCCCGTTGCCAGGCAGCTGGGCCTAATGAAAACCCACGTGCCTGGAATTGGGAGGTGGGTTCTCATCCTGACTGCTAATGCCAGGAGTGGCCTTGAGCTATGCACGTACCCACAGGTCTCAGGCTCCCCAGATGTCAAGTGGGAAGAGTAAACCCACCTGATCTATCTTGTGCAGTGGTGCTGGGCATTTTACAGAGAGCCTTTCTCAACTCTCATCTCTTTCAGGAAACATCTTCCAATTACTCCAGGCCAACGTTCTTTCCCTTCTCTGGGATGCTAAAGAAGTTGCTCAAATATGCTTCAAATATGCAAAACATGGTGTATGATCAATGTAGAAAATTTGGAAACTACGTAAAAGAAAAAACCTTAAAATTACTCATAATCCCGGGCTTCCCTGGTGGCGCAGTGGTTGAGGGTCCGCCTGCCGATGCAGGGGACATGGGTTCGTGCCCCGGTCCGGGAAGATCCCACATGCCACAGAGCGGCTGGGCCCGTGAGCCATGGCCGCTAATCCTGCGCGTCCAGAGCCTGTGCTCCGCAACGGGAGAGGCCACAACAGTGAGAGGCCCGCGTACCGCAAAAAAAAAAAAAAAAAAAAAATTACTCATAATCCCACCATGCATAAATATGTATTTTTAACATTTGTTATCTATCACATCGTACATATACGTAAATGGTGAAGGTAATTCTCTACAAACAGTTTTGCATTTTTCATTTAATGCTATGTCAAAAGAATTTCATGTCACTAACACCTTTGTAAGCATCATTTTACATTCTGTAAAATATTCCATTGTGTGAGGGGTCAATCTATTTCCCCCATTGCTGAACGTTTAGATGGCTTCCAGTGTTTCAATATTATAAACTGTATTTCACGAACATCCCCGTTCATAAAGCTTTTTCTTCTCCACTTCTGATCATTCCCTTAGACAGATTTCTAGAATTGACGCCATCTGGTCAAAAGGTAGCAACAGTTTGAAGCCTCATGCGGCATACAGAAATGTTGCAGAAATGTCGTTCATTTCCATCAGCGGAGTGGGACAGGGCCAAGCTCCCACAGCCTGTGCATCACTTCATTATTTTCCTTTTAAAAAGTCTTGCTATTCTGATCCAGACAAACAGGATTCTGCTTCATTCAGATTTTTAGAATGACTTGTTAGGTGTTTTGTTCATTTTCTGAGTGGGTTTAATTCTGCTTTGTGGATTTGTTGTTTGTTTGTGTTCCATTGCATAAACCTGTATCTTACATCTAATCTCCTAAGAGACACGGTCTCAGTCCACAGTGGTGAACGGGACTAAAATTCCTTCTCTAGCCCTTGTTTAAATGTTTCATACGTTCCTTTCACCTTCCTACCTTAGTCCGACTCTCTTGTGGCTGTGTCTGGCTTCTTCTTTCACTGACTCAGGATCTTAAAGAGGCCTCCAGGAGAGCATCACACATCAAGGTCTGGCAATCAGGATGGAGTGCTATGATGGCTTAGGAGTCTTCCTCTCCCACTAGCCTGTAAGCTCCTTGAGGGACTCTCGTATCCTTGGCCCAAAGTAGGAATTGTCCAACCCCAAACTCTGGCCAGAAGTACCACATAGACATGTATATCCCTTCTCCATTCCTAGTCACTCCTGCCAACTTGAGAGCTGGGAAAGATGGCCAAGAAGGGTTTGTGCATGTGCGTGGCTCAAGCTGTGCTCTGGGCTCTCTGGTGGGGCTGCCTGTCCTTCTGATGCCCATCCTTCTCCACAGCTGGGAGTATGAGGCTTCTCCCCTGTGGCTGGTGCCGACGTTGGCCCAGTTCGGGGGAGAAAAGGAGCAAGAAGGTCCCAAATGATCTCAGATGCAAAATAAACTCTCTCTGCCATCAGCCTCACCAACCATAAGGTCAGTGTGTATGTCCCTCTCTAACTCCTGTACAACATGTCTCGCTGCCCCAAAAGTCATCAAGAGAAGGAAAGAGAAGTCTGGGCACCCCAGATTCTGAAACACCCACAGAGGTGGTTTAGTGCCAATAAAGGCTGCACCAATAGTTTTTCCACCCTTTGCTAGAACAAGGTGAGAGGATGTTGGAATTAACAAATAATTTCTCAAATCCATGAAACTGACTTTTTCTCTTAGACCATTATTTCCCAAATCTGTTTCTAGATTCTGTGGGCTATGATTGGGGTACACATGTAGAAAAACATTCTGTGACCAGTTTCCATTAGAGAAACATTGTGAAACAAAGTAAATGGATTTGTCACCCATAGGATCTCTCAGAGCCTTTCATATACTAGAATACATTGTACCTCTTCAAGAGGAGGTTAAGGGACTTCCCTGATGGCACAGTGGTTAAGAATCCGCCTGCCAATGCAGGGGACATGGGTTCGAGCCCTGGTCCGGGAAGATCCCACATGCCGCGGAGCCACTAAGCCCGTGAGTCACAACTACTGAGCCTGCTCTCCAGAGGCTGTGAGCCACAACCACTGAGCCCGCGTGCCACACCTACTGAAGCCCATGCGCTCTAGGGCCTGTGCTTCGCAACAAAAGAAGCCACCACAATGAGAAGTATGTGCAACGCAATGCAGAGTAGCCCCCGCTCACCACTAGAGAAAGCCCGCATGCAGCAACAAAGACCCAACACAGCCAAAAGTAAATAAATAAAATTATAAAAAAAAAAAAGAGTAGGTTAAGGAATGTTTTTCTCAAACATCTTTGACCTCTAAACCTTCTGTCTGGGGGCATCTTACAGGACTAGGGGTCTGCAGAACATGCCTTGGACAACCTGAGTTCTGCAGCTTCAGGGATGCCTCTGCCAGATGTTTATGATGTTTCCCAGGAGAAGGGGCTTCTTGTCAGAAGGGAAGCTCTGGCTCAGTCTCTCCCTGAACCAATCCCCTCCCTACCCAAGTCCCAGCATGGCATCTGGTACATCTCTGCCTAGATGGTATAGGGAAGAGGTAGGCAAACTTTCTCTGTAAAGAGCTAGACCGTTTTACAGCCATATGGTATCTGTTGTGACTGCTCTCCTGTCATAGCAGGAAAGCAGCCATAGACAATATGTAAACAAATGGGCACCACCGTGTTCTAATAAAACTTTATTTACAAAACCAGGTGGTGGGCCACATAATTTTCCGACCCTTCGTGTAAGCCAACTCAGACCAGGGAAAAGGGCCTCAGGGTATTAGGTGTGAAGAAGCAAGTTGGAAAGGACAATGTCATGACAATCCCCCAGAGGGTAACCTACTCCCTGATGAGGAAGCTTCCCCCACAGTCCGCCATAGTTCAGCTGATGGAGAAACGCCGTGTGCCCTCCCAGCTCTGAGGGCATAGCCAATACCCCAGAACCCAGTGCTGCCACCGTGGGATCATAGAAAGACTCTGTAACTCAAAAGCCCCAAGGGAAGCCACGTGAGCCCTGTGTGAAGTCCTCAGCATTCCTGGAGAAGTATATTTATGTAGGTGCACTGAAGGTCAGTGGCCTCGTTTGAACCAGGATGCTTAATTGGAGAGCAGCTGCTGCAGACCCCAGGGCAGGAGAACGGGGCTGAATGTCTGCCCACATTCCATTGTGCCGTTTCTCTCCTGGGCCGGCCACTGGGGAATGCACAGGGAATCCGAGGACTGCCAGCAATTTGAACCCCAGAGCAGTGGGCCACTTGGGCTGAACTGGCTTCAGAGATACCAAAACAAGCCCCATTCTCTGTAAGCTGGGTCCTCATCCTCCAGCCCAGGATAGAAGGAACCTCAAGCCTTGTCATTCAGAATCAAGGGCTTTGCAGCAGTGTGTGGGCCTGGACAGGGAGGTATATGGCCAAGTTTAGAAGGTTTGACTCAGAAATATAGCAGTGGCTGACTACTGAGGACCTACTATACACCAGGCATCTTATTTACAACAGCACAGATTCTTATCTGCAGGGTCCATGTTACCCCATCTTAGAGTAGAAAACTGTGTCTCAGAAAATGTATGTGAGTTGTCAAAGTTTACAGAGCTAGTGAGAGGGATGGAGCTGGGATCTGGGCCCAGATCTGTGTGACCCCATTGGTTACCCCAAGATGCCAATCTTCTCTCCTTCCCTGGCCCTTTTCATCTTCTAAACCTGACTGCTCCTAGGTCTATGGTCCTGAGTTGGGTTGGGGGTGCTCCCCACCTCTATCCATTCCTACTTATACTATCTAAGACATGCCTAGCCTTGGAAAGGCCAGTAGTGATGGTCTGATATATAGTATTGAGGTTTTCCTAAGATCTGAGATTTCCATGTTCAAACCTCACATGGACCATGATAAGAAGTAGGTGGCAAACGAAGCTCCCAGAATCATCAGTGTGGCCTTTACCAAGTGGCAGCGCTGATAGTTCAACATAACTGGGTGTGCCTTATAATAATGGGAAACATCTCCTAGGTGTTTCCTGTACAATAATTTGCATACATTATCACATTTCATCTTCCCAGCTATCCACTGAGTTAGGCACTATCATCATGCCCATTTTTACAGATGAGGAAACCAAAGCTCAAAAAGGTTAAGTAACTGGCTCTGATTGCATATCTAACACAGCCTCCTTGAGGGTGGCTCCCATGCCGTCGCTACTGTCATGCTCCAAACCCACTTTTCTTCTAGCTTGTAACTTCAGTACAGGCAATCCGGTTTTAGATCCTGCAGATAGTGGGACACAAAGGACCCAGCTCCCCCAGAAATCAGCCCCATGGTCCTTCCCCCTCGAACTGGACATCCATCACTTCTTTAGGGGATGCCCACCTAAGCCCACTCATCAATGGCTTATCCATGCTAAGGAACAGAAGTCATCATGACAGCACACCCTGGATTTTCCCGGAAAGTCCAGATTCAAAACGTTCTGCTCCATTTTTACCATGAGTCCTGATTTATAACTCAGAGAATGCACAAAAGTGACCATATTGGGGGAAGTAAGTAGGGTAACCTAAGAATTTGGGAGCGAGATCCACACAGAGGAGGCTCCCTGGGAGGTTCAGTTTGGAAGACGCAGAAATATTGAACTTCCTGGATCATCTCCAGAATGAAGAGATACTATGGTACAAGTTGTCTAAAATGAGATGCTGCTGAAAGGCCCATATGTGGGTCGACAAGGCCTTTTCATTAAATCTTCCACAGACCCCAGCCCAGAACTAACAATACAGGAAGCTAACTGAATAAATCTTTTCTTTTCCCCTGATGGATGAAATTGAATCAAATTAGAATAAAATGCAAACATCATTGTTGTCTTGGCTCATGCGCCCTAGAAGCAGAGCCCCGAGATGGGGTCTTTATTGGGTTGTGCTCTCAGCAGGAGGGAGATGAGGGAAACACAAAGGGCAGGAGAAGAGCCAAGCAAGCTGTGGTCCCAGCTGGAGCCCAGCTTCAGCCTGATCCCATGGAGCAAGGCCAGTCCCTCCTTGAGTCAAGGGGGTCAGGCTTTTGTACACCCACGCCCCCAAACCAGAGTCCATCAGTCTTTGGTAGACAGTCCCTGGTGTGATCTCCTGGACAGGGTGGTTCCCTTTCAGCTGAGAGCAATTCCCTAGAGAACAGCAGCTGTGATCCATGGACAGCAAATACTTGCAGTGCTGGGGGGATGGGTTAGGGTTAGTATCTGCCTGGTGAAGGGGAGCTTGGCAGGGTACCGATAGCGTCCATCCTAACTGTCCAAGTTATAAATCAAGTTTGCAGGCCAGGACCAATTGAAGCCAAGTGCTTCACAATTAACCACAGTCAGATAAAACTAAATCAAATCAGAGGCCTTTCCACATCCTCTTCAACAGGCTTACATTAAAGATGATTAGGGTAGGAAGTTCCCCTAGGGCTAGGGAACACAGGGCAACCAGAGAACTTGTCCTTAAGGAGCTTATCTTCTATATAAGGAGTCAAGTGGTTAGATAAGAAAATGATCTATTGATAATATATCCAAATAAAAACATAACTATCACTAGACAGTATTTTATTCCTGCCCATGGGCCTGAATACAAAAGAAAAAACGAAACCAAAAAACTTCCTGAGCTGAAAGAAAGGGAAGAAGAAAGTGTTTGGGCCAAGTCTGGGAACTTTTCATGGAGAATTCTCTGTAAGCCTGAGCTGGAGGAGATCTTCAAGACCATGCACTCAAGGATATAATTATTAGACGTGAACTTCTCCATCAGCCATGGCAGCACCACTAAGCAACCATGGGATGCTTTTCCGTGGAACCCAGAAGTGTACCGCTTCAAGAAAGCACAGCCAGCCAACCGAAACGCCACAGAAAATGAAAACTGCCAGCAACAACAGAGGAGATAGCACGGCAAGTCCCGTGACGAAGGGATCACCCAGGGGGTTAATAAGAGCGCCCAGAACTCTGGAACCAGTGAGATGGGAAAGGGAAAGCCACGCTCCTAGGATGGCAAGCAGTGCTTCAAGAGGGCGGAGGAGTAAGACGTGGAGATCAACTTCCTTCCCACAAATACATCTACATGTGGAACAACTCCTACAGAACACCTACTGAATGCTGGCAGAAGACCTCAGACTTCCCCAAAGGCAAGAAACTCCCCACATACCTGGTTGTGTGGCTGACAGGGTCTTGGTGCTCCGGCCTAGTGTCAGACCTGAGCCTCTGAGGTGAGAGAGCCAAGTCCAGGACATTGGACCACAAGAGACCTCCCAGCCCCACATAATAGCAATTGGCAAGAGCTCCCCCAGAGAACTCCGTCTCAAGGCTAAGACCCAGCTCCACTCAATGGCCAGTAAGCGCCAGTGCTGGACACCCCATGACAAATGACTAGCAAGACAGGAACACAAACCCACCTATTAGCAGAGACCCTGCCTAAATTCATATTAAGTTCACAGACACCCCAAAACACACCACGGGATGAGGCCCTGCCCACCAGAAAGACAAGATCCAGCTCCACCCACCAGAACACAAGCACCAGTCCCCTCCACCAGGAAACCTACACAAGCCACTGAACCAGCCTCACTCACTGGGGGCAGACACCAAAAACAATGGGAACTGCGAACCTGCAGCCTGCAAAAAGGAGACCCTAAACACAGTAAGTTAAGCAAAATGAGAAGACAGAAAAACACACAGCAGATGAAGGAGCAAGGTAAAAACCCACCAGACCAAACAAATAAAGAGGAACTAGGCAGCCTACCTGAAAAAGAATTCAGAGTAATGATGGTAAAGATGAACCAAATCTTGGAACTAGAATGGAGAAAATACAAGAAACATTTAACAAGGACATAGACGACTAAAGAGCAAACATATAATGATGAACAACACAATAAATGAAATTAAAAGTTCTCTAGAAGTAATCAGTAGCAGAATAACTGAGGCAGAAGAATGGATAAGTGACCTGGAAGATAAAATAGTGGAAATAACTACTGCAGAACTGAATAAAGAAAAAAGAATGAAAAGAATTGCAGACAGTCTCAGAGACTTCTGGGACAACAATAAAGGCACCAACATTCAAATTATAGGGGTCCCAGAAGGAAAAGATTAAAAAAAAGGGTCTGACAAAATATTTGAAGAGATTATAGTTGAAAACTTCCCTAACATGGGAAAGGAAATAGTCACCCAACTCCAGGAAGTTCAGAGAGTCCCATACAGGATATATCGAAGGAGAAACACACCAAGATACATATTAACAAAACTATCAAAAATTAAATACAAAGAAAAAATATTAAAAGCAGCAAGAGAAAAGCAACAAATAACATACAAGGGAATCCCCATAAGGTTAACAGCTGATCTTTCAGCAGAAACTCTGCAAGCCAGAAGGGAGTGGCAGGACATATTTAAAGTGATGAAAGGGGAAAACCTACAACCAAGATTACTCTACCCAGCAAGGATCTCATTCAGATTTGATGGAGAAATTAAAACCTTTACAGACAAGCAAAAGCTAGGAGAATTCAGCACCACCAAACCAGCTTTATAAGAACTTCTCTAGGCAGGAAAAACATGAGAAGGAAAAGACCTACAATAACAAACCTAAAACAGTTAAGAAAATGGGAATAGGAACATACATATCGATAATTACCTTAAATGTAAATGGATTAAATGCTTCAACCAAAAGAAATAGACTGGCTAAATGAACACAAAAACAAGACCCGTATATATGCTGTCTACAAAACACCCACTACTGACCTAGGGACAAATACAGACTGAAAATGAGGGGATGGAAAAAGATATTCCATGTAAATGAAATTCAGAAGAAAGCTGGAGTAACAATTCTCGTATTAGACAAAATAGACTTTAAAATAAAGACTATACAGGAGACAAAGAAGGACACTAAATAATGATCAAGGGATCAATCCAAGAAGAAGATATCACAATTGTACATATTTATGCACCTAACATTGGAGCACCTCAATACATAAGGCAAATGTTAATAGCCATAAAAGGGGAAATAGACAATAACACAATCATAGTAGGGAACTTTAACACCCCACTTTCACCAATGGACAGATCATCCAAAATGAAAATAAATAAGGAAACAGAAGCTTTAAATGACACAATAGACCAGATAGATTTATTTGATATTTATAGGACATTCCATCCAAAAACAGTAGAATACACTTTCTTCTCAAGTGCTCATGAACATTCTCCAGGATAGACCATATCTTGGGTCACAAATCAAGCCTTGGTAAATTTAAGAAAATTGAAATAGCATCAAGCATCTTTTCCAACCACAACTCTATGACTCTAGATATCAATTACAGGAAAAAAAAAACAGTAAAAAATACAAATACATGGGGGCTAAACAATACGCTATTTAATAACCAAGAGATCAAAGAAAAAATCAAAGAGGAAATCAAAAAATACCTAGAAACAAATGACAATGAAAACACAATGGCCCAAAACCTATGGAATGCAGCAAAACAGTTCTAAGAGGGAAGTTTATAACAATACAATCCTACCTCAAGAAACAAGAAAAATCTCAAATAAACAACCTAAACTTATACCTAAAGCAATCAGAGAAAGAAGAACAAAAAACACTCAAAGTTAGCAGAAGGAAAGAAATCATAAACATCAGATCAGAAATAAATGAAAAAGAAATGAAGGAAATGATAGCAAAGATCAATAAAACTAAAAGCTGGTTCTTTGAGAAGATAAATAAAATTGATAAACCATTAGCCAGACTCATCAGGAAAAAAGGCAGAAGACTCAAATCAACTGAATTATAAATGAAAAAGGAGACATAACAACTGAAACTGCAGAAATACAAAGGATCATGAGAGATTACTACAAGCAATGATATGCCAATAAAATGGACAGTCTGGAAGAAAGGACAAAATCTTAGGAAAGCACAACCTTCAGAGACTGAACCAGGAAGAAATAGAAAATAAAAACAGACCACTCACAAGCACTGAAATTTAAAATGTGATTAAAAATCTTCCAACAAACAAAAACCCAGGACCAGATGGCTTCATAGGCGAATTCTAGCAAACACTTAGAGAAGAGCTAACACCTATCCTGCTCAAACTCTTCCAAAATATAACAAAGGGAGGAACACCCCCAAACTCATTCTACGAGGCCACCATCACCCTGATACCAAAACCAGACAAAGATGTCGCAAAAATGAAAACTACAGGCCAATATCACTGATGAACATAGATGCAAAAATCCTCAACAAAATACGAGCAAACAGAATCCAACAGCATATTAAAAGGGCCATATACTATGATCAAGTGGGGTTTATCCCAGGAATGCAAGGATTCTTCAGTATACACAAATCAATCAATGTGATACACCATATTAACAAAATGAAGGAGAAAAACCATATGATCATCTCAATAGATACAGAAAAAGCTTTTCACAAAATTCAACACACATTTATGATAACAACTCTCCAGAAGGTAGGTATAGAAGGAAATTACCTCAACATAATAAAGGTCATATATGACAAACCCACAGCCAGCATCATTCTCAATGGTGAAAAACTGAAACCATTTCCTCTAAGATCAGGAACAAGACAAGGTTGCCCACTCTCACCACTATTACTCAACATAGTTTTGGAAATTTAGCCACAGCAAACAGAGACTAAAAAGAAACAAAAGGAATCGAAATCAGAAAAGAAGAAGTGAAACTGTCACTGTTTGCAGATGACATGATACTATACAAAGAGAATCCTAAAGATGCTACCAGAAAACTACTAGAGCTAATCAATGAATTTGGTAAAGTAGCAGGATACAAAATTAATGCACAGAAATCTTTGGCATTCCTATACACTAATGATAAAAAATCTGAAAGAGAAATTAAGGAAACATTCCCATTTACCACTGCAACATAAAGAATAAAATACCTAGGGATAAACCTACCTAAGGAGACAAAAGACCTGTATGCAGAAAACTATAAGACACTGATGAAAGAAATTAAAGAGGATACAGACAGATGGAGAGATATACCATGTTCTTGGATTGGAAGAATCAACGTGAAAATGACTATACTACCCAAGGCAATCTACAGATTCAATGCAATCCCTATCAAACTACCAATGGCATTTTTCACAGAACTAGAGCAAAAAAATTTCACAATTTGTATGGAGACACAAAAGACCCTGAATAGCCAAATCAATCTTGAGAAAGAAAAATGGAGCTGGAGGAATCAGGTTCCCGGACTTCAGACTATACTACAAAGCTACAGTAATCAAGAGAGTATGGTACTGGCACAAAACAGAAATATCAATCAATGGAACAGGATAGAAAGCCCAGAGATAAATCCACACACATATGGTCACCTTGTCTCTGATAAAGGAGGCCAGAATATACAATGCAGAGAAGACAGCCTCTTCAATAATGGTGCTGGGAAAACTGGACAGCTACATATAAAAGAATGAAATTAGAACACTTCCTAACACCATACACAAATATAAGCTCAAAATGGATTAAAGACCTAAATGTAAGGCCAGACACTTTAAAACTCTTAGAGGAAAACATAGGGAGAACACTCTGATGTAAATCACAGCAAGATCCTTTTTGATCCACCTCCTAGAGAAATGGAAATAAAACAAAAATAAACAAATGGGACCTAATGAAACTTAAAAGTTTTGCACAGAAAAGGAAACCATAAACAAGACAAAAAGACAACCCTCAGAATAGGAGAAAATATTTGCAACTCAAGTAACTGACAAAGGATTAATCTCCAAAGTATATAAGCAGCTCATGTAGCTCAATATCAAAAAAACAAACAACCCAATCCAAAAATGAGCAGAAGACCTAAATAGACATTTCTCCAAAGAAGATATGCAGATTGCCAACAAACACATGAAAGAATGCTCAGCATCACTAATCATTAGAGAAATGCAAATCAAAGCTACAAGAGGTATCACCTCATACCAGTCAGAATGGCCATCATCAAAAAATCTACAAACAACAAATGCTGGAGAGGGTGTGGAGAAAAGGGAACCCTCTTGCACTGTTGGTGGGAATGTAAATTGATACAGCCACCATGGAGAACAATATGGAGGTCCATTAAAAAACTAAAACAGAACTACCATACAACCTAGCAATCCCGCTGCTGGGCATATACCCTGAGAAAACCATAATTCAAAAAGAGTCAAGGACATGGAAGCAGCCTAAGTGTCCATCGACAGATGAATGGATAAAGAAGATGTGGCACATATATACAGTGGAATATTACTCAGCCATAAAAGGAAAGGAAACTGAGTTATTTGGAGTGAGGTGGATGGACCTAGAGTCTGTCATACAGAGTGAAGTAAGTCAGAAAGAAAAAAACAAAAAAACAAATATCATATGCTAACACATATATAGGGAATCTAAAAAAAATGGCTCTGATGAACCTAGGGGCAGGACAGGTATAAAGACACACACGTGGAGAATGGTCTTGAGGACACGGGGAGGGGGAAGGGTAAGCTGGGCCGAAGTGAGAGAGTGGCACTGACATATATACACTACCAAACATATAATAGCTAGCTAGTGGGAAGCAGCTGCATAGCACAGGGAGATCAGCTCAGTGCTTTGTGACCACCTAGAGGGTTGGGATGGGGAGAGTGGGAGGGAGACACAAGAGGGAGGGGATATGGGGATATATGTATACATATAGCTGATTCACTTTGTTATACGGCAGAAACTAACACACCATTGTAAAGCGATTATACTCTAATAAAGATGTTAGGGGAAAAAAATGGAGGGCCCATACTAGAGCCCAAGGCCCTGTCTCCCCATCCCGGTGTTTCCCTGGCACTGGGTGGAGGCACTGGGCTCTCTTCAGTGTGTACCATGTGTTGGGAGCCCTAGGTCTCCCTGGGATGATTTACTTTCCTGCTGCACTGGAATTCTTCCTTCACAGAAACCCAGATCCTGACCTGTCCCAGGGCAGTTCTCAGAAACCACCAAGGTCCCTTCCTGAGGGATGACAGGACCACCTTGAGTGACGGTTGTGGTCCCACAAAGGAAGGGGTCCCTCCTTTCTGAGGGGATAGGAGTATGGAATATGAAAGAAAAGACGACTCCATCTGGCCCTATAATGTGGGGTTGAAATCAGCTTAGGCGGTGAGAGGATGCACCCATCCCCCGTGCGGTGAGTGTGGACAACTAATGGCTCAGGCCAACCCTCTCTGTAGAGAACTGCCCTCAGCTCAGTCCAGGAGGCTACAGCCCCACCCGCCTGGAGATGGTGCGCCACTGTCCCGTGGATGGAGTCTAAGAGGAATTAATTCACTCAATTATGTTAACTTTGCAAGCTTACGTTTATTAAATCCATGGTTCTAAAACTTGAGAGCACAGAAGAATCACCGGGGGGCAGGTCATTTTACAAATCAACTCTCAGGCCTCTTTACAAGGAGACAGGGGCTGCAGTGAGAGCAAGCAGTCCAGCCCTGCACAAGAAGGTCTCCACGACAGAACTGCTAAAGTCCCAGCTCCGAACCCCTGGCCTTCCACACCATTCCATGTACGTACGGTCCCCACTCTCTGATGGCATCCCGCCCCACTCTCTCTTCCGCTGTCTGTGTTCCAGCCACAAGGAATGGAAATGAACCGTACTTCTTCCCACCTCAGAGTCTTCACAGAAACTGCAGGAAAAACTCGGACCCCACTCGCAACCCAGTTAATTCCCACTTCATAACTCATTTCAAAAGTCCCGTCTTCGGAGCTTCCCTAACACCCCTTGCCCGTACCAGACTTGACCCACCGCGAAAAACTACACTGTGTGATGATCGCCTACTGCCCACCTTCCCCGCTGGGCTGTAAGGTGTCAATATGGTCTGTTTTTGTTCACTGTCTTAGCCCGGTGCCCGGCACAAGGCAGGAACCCGATAACAATCGTCTGGCCAGGGGCCTTGCCATTTCGCTACTGTTCTTGCATGGCTGGAGCGTTCCTCCTTCAAATGTCTGCTGTGTGCCAGGCCCAGACCAGGTTCTGGGCACAGCAGGACAGATAGGTCATCTGGCACGCACCATCCAGCTCATAGCGGGGTGTTTGTCCTGTGGGCACCAAGACCTGTGGACACGACCTCTGTGGAATTTCAAAGGTTGAAACATGTTAACATTTGAGCCTCACCCAAGGGACAGGCAAGAACTTTCATTCTAAAGCAAGGTCATGTATCCAGCCCGCCATGATATTTCCCCCCTCTCCCTGGTCATGACACAGGTGGTTTGAGCTGAGCTGTTGTTATGCTGGG
The DNA here is from genome assembly GCF_937001465.1 of Orcinus orca. NCBI lineage: Eukaryota > Metazoa > Chordata > Mammalia > Artiodactyla > Delphinidae > Orcinus > Orcinus orca. The sequence continues at coordinate 29,246,797 of NC_064563.1, forward strand.
AGGATGGTAAGTGGGGGAGAAGCAGCCAGTTTGATGAAATGCTCTCTCTCTCTCTCTCTCTCTCTGTCCCTCTCTCTCTCTCTCTCTCTCTGTCAGGTTTGGACAAGGGCTTGCTTGACACCTGTGGCCCGTCCAACACCCAGTGCTAAGAATATTTTCCAAGCTTCTTCTTGCTTCACAACAGCTCGTTCACATTTTAAGCTGCCACAGATCTCCACAACCCACAAGGTATATGTGGTATCCCATGGTGCGGCCTAGCCGAGTCATCTTACTATTGGGAGGTGTCTAAAACACGGTCCTTCTTCAGGTCACCCGTGGCTTTGGGTCACCTGGTCTAAACAGCCTCGGTTCTCTGAGAACCAGAAATGAAGCAACACAGTTAAGTCTGAAATGGAGAAACAGAGGAAGTAGCGCCTCGGTGAGGACAGGCGGCTGAGAAGGGGAGACTCGGCAGGGCCGGGGAAACTGGTGGCTATAGGTGTGTGAGCACCTCCCACCCTCCAGGATCAGTCCCTGGGAAAAGCTGGCTGCTGAGGCTGCCGGGAGATAGCTGAGGAATGTGAGAGTGCGTGGGGAGGCGGGCATCAGACCAGGCTCAGTGCCTCGGCCAAGGCTGGCCTTCTGGGAAGGCAGAAGAGGCGGGGTAGGGGTGCCATGGGGCCCCCTCTTACCAAACAACAGTCTCTCCGGCCTGCCTCAGAGCCCCAAACTGCCCTGACATGCCCCTCTGGGCTAGGGCTCCCTGGGTCCTCATTCAGACATCAGACATAATGACCGTGGGAAGCCATTATTTATTCTGGTAAAACAGTGATGCCTCGCCCTGACTGCACAGCAGAAACACCTAAGGAGTTTCTTAAAATCCAGAACCCAGACCACACCAGGCCAATTATATCAGCACCTCTGGACAGGCACTCAGGCATGAAGGTTTTAACTCCCTAGGTGTTTTCAGTGTGGGCTCAGGTGAGAACCTCTCCACCCACAGCTTGGTGGGGATTAGCTTCTCGGGTCAGCCCAGTCTGAGAGCAAGGGGACAGCACACAGCTGTGGAGGAACTGGCCAGGTGTCATAGTGATGTAGTTGAACTTCCTCTCCACCCCACACACAGGAGGGGGCATCATCACCCTCAGGTCCGCAATGAGGGGTCCAGAGCAGGAGAAGTGAAGCAGCAGGGCACACGCCAACACAGGGGGACCCCAGAGCCTTCATTCTTCTCAGGAGTCCTGCCACCGGGAAGGGCTGACAGGGGAACAGCAAGTAACTGGGGACACGTGGGGACTGTAGCGGTCCTGCTCTCAGGGTGTGGGCAGTACAGGTGTGCTGCCAGTGGGATCTGGTCAGCCTGGGCGTGGCACTTTTATGACCTAATGAACCAGGAGAGCAGCAGTGTGTTTTCTGCCTCGGAAAAGTCATGACTTGTCTGCAACCTTGTCTCTGGGGTGCCCTGTGCATTTGTCTTGGGCAACCCCTACGATCAAGACGAGCTTTTATAGGCAGAGTAGGTGACCTCCTAAACTTTGTACAAATGCACGAGGCATGAGAAAGACAGCTAAATGCCTCCCGCACCTGCCTTCCCCACCATCTGAAACCCTGCCACCAGGGCACCGGGACTTCCAGGTTAAATCCCTGGCTCCCAAGCTTTGCTGCACATTAGAAGCACCTGGGGAGTTTTAAAACTCCCAGTCCTCAGGTCACACACCTTATCAATTAAATCAGAATGTCTGGAGGTAGGAGTCAGGCATCAGTAGTTTTTAAAGGTCCCCAGGCGATTCCATCATGTGGCAAAGTTGGAGACCCACTGGGTCAGGAGTTGCTATCCGCGAGCCCCTCATACAGTGCAGAGGGCAGGGGACGCATCCCTGCCTCCCTACCCCTCCGCCCCCTCCCGGGGCCCCAGTGTGATCCAGCTGGTCAGTTCTTTTCCCTCTTGCCCAGGAAGGCTGCTCACAACAGTTTTCTCCCTCATCACTGAGCCGAGACCAGCTCTGAAAAAATGCTCACTGGGCTGACATATATGTCTCTTTCTCCCCTCTTTTCTGGAACATGGTTTTCAAACTTGAACAAACATCAGAATCCCCTGGAGGGCTTGTTAAACCCAGATTCCTGTCCCCTACCTGCTAGAGTTTCTTTTTTTAATTTTTATTGGAGTACAGTTGCTTTGCCATGTTGTGTTAGTTTCTGCTGTACAGCAAAGTGAATCAGTTATACATATACATATATCCTCTCCTTTTTAGATTTCCTTCCCATTTAGGTCACCACAGATCACTGAATAGAGTTCCCTGTGCTGAACAGTAGGTTCTCATTAGTTATTGATTTTAAACAGTTTCTGATTCAGTGTGTCTTGGACTGGGGCCTGAGAATTTGCATTTCTAAAAATTCCCAGAGGATGCTGATGCTACTGGTCATTGAGGGACCACACATGGAGGACCACTGGTCAGAGGAAAGGAAGGGAAATGGGTTCTCAAAAAAGTTCACAGAACAGTAGTTGGCGGGGGCTTGACACAGGAGACCCCCAGGGGTGCCAGAGAAATGCAAAGTGATTGTCGATGAAAAGAAACTTTATCTCTCCAGCTCCTTCAAAACCCATGAGAAGGAGAGACTGAAAGAGAGGCGCTGAGTGATGGATGGCCGGTCAGGGCAGGTCTGATTTGGCCATGGTTCACTCACGGCTCCCCATGGCATGACAGAGGGAGGGGTCCCTGTGGGATGTGAAGTTCTGAATTTTAGACCCCCTTTGTCCAGAGGAAAACATCAGTGTAACTCTGTTCTTCCAGGGAGAGGATCTGAGTGAAGCAAGCCGTTCTTTAATTTCTCCTCTGAAGGCAGAGTCTCCCTTGTACCATCAGCTTCTTTTTCTATCACTCAGAGAGGCAGCAATGAAATAGTGCTCAGAAAAATTACATTCGCAGCTATTTCAGAGCGTGCCTGGCCCCTGAAGCATGCATATAATTGCTACTTATAAAAGGTTGATAAATGAGATGCAAAATATACAGCTACTTCCTCTGAACATGGTAAGGGGCCTTAATCCGGGGGTCATTTTACATAATGCAAACCACAACTAATGAGTCTGATTAAAGGATTCATTAATGGTAGAGAATGTTTAGAAACTGAAGACAAGCATCTCGTCCTGGGAGCGTTGAGCAAAGTCACATCAACTCAAAGCCTGACGGGCCAAGGTTTCAGGGGAACTGGCTTCTGAGCTCTGCTTAGTCACCTGTGACCTTCCTGGATGACCTTGGGCAACTCCCAGACCCTTTTCCTGCCTCACTTTTCCCAGCAGGGGAGCCGAGAGTATCATACTTGCCCCTTGGTTCTCAGGCACTGGTTCTGGGCCTAGAGTTTGCTATAAAACTGGTCCCTTGGGTTGGAGCCATTAGAGAGCCTGCTGCCCAGTAGGCTGCTCAGGACCTAGGTAGTGGCAATAGGTGACTTTCCATCCAGATGTCCAATTTCTGAACACAGTGGAGAGAGTAGCAGTGGGAAAACAGAAGAGCTTCCATCTCAGATGACCATTGCAAACTTCCATAATGATGAAGAATGATATAAGTGCATGTGTATATTTGAACCTAGGTGGGAGTGTGCAAGTGTGTATATGAGTGTGTGTTTCATGAGTGTTTATGGTGAGTGTGCATGAGTTTGTGAGAGTATGGATGTGAGTGGGTGAATGTGTGTGAGTGTGTGTGTCTGTGTATACATGTATTATTAGGGATGTGAGTGTGTATATGAGCGTGAGTGTGTTCAGATGTGTGTGCGTGTGTGTGTACAAGTGTGTGAGTGTGGGCAGGTAAAGAACGTTTATGTGTGTGCACACATGAGAGAGCGTGTGTGTGCACATGAGAGAGCGTGTGTGTGCATGTGAGCATGCATGTGAATGTGTGTGCTGGGGCACGTGTATGGGTACCGGTTTTCAGGTGTCCTGCCTTTCACCCTCTCATAATGCTCTTGCCCCCTGCTGGTCTTTGCGTTATCTCCTTGGCACTGTTCTCACAGTAATCCCAAGAGGCAGTTCAATAACGCAGGCTGAAAGACATGGAAACAACCTAAATGTCCATCAACAGATGAATGGATAAAGAAGATGTGGTACATATATACAATGGAATGTTATTCAGTCATAAAAAAGAATGAAATAATGCCATTTGCAGCAACATGGATGGACCTGGAGATTATCATACTAAGTGAAGTAAGACAGAGAAAGACAAATATCATATGATATCACTTATATATGGAATCTGAAATATGATACACATGAACTTATCTACAAAACAGAAACAGACTCACAGACATAGAGAACAAATTTATGTCACCAAAGGGGAAAGGGGGTGGGGGAGGGATGGAGTGAGAGTTTGGGATTAGCAGACGCAAACTAGTATATATGGGATGGATAAACAACGAGGTCCTACTGCATAGCACAGGGAACTATATTCGATATCCTGTGATAAACGATAATGGAAAAGAATATGAAAAAGAAAGTATGTATATGTATAACTGAATCACTTTGCCGTACAGTAGAAATTAACACAACATTGTAAATCAACTATACTTCAATCAAATAAACTAAAAAAAAAAAATGCATCCTGAGGTGTGTGTGCAGCAATTTGTGACAGACTTTCAAAGCAAATTGTTTTAGGCAGAAGACTTTAGCATTTTAATGGCAGTACTATGCCTAATCCGTTCATATGTTGTCGAAAAAAGAGCAGGTTCTGCGGAGGCCAAGGCAAGCTGTGGCCCAGAACTGAAGACCCTGTCAGCTGGGAGAAGACAGAGAAGAGTTTCATACTTAGAAAAGGGCCGATTATTTCCAGGCCACAAACAGCTGTATTATTAATGCTTAACCAATAAAAGGTTTCATTTAAAAAAATGCCCAAGTATTTTATGAAGACCTGAATATAATTGACCTGTGTCCATTCAAGATTTAACTATGAGATGTAAAGATGCTTTCAGCGGGATGAACTGAGGACACATGACCGAAGGCATCCAATATTCTCCTTACATCAGAACAAGTGTTTGCAGACACTAGCAGTCCTCCCCACCTCCAGGGTTTCAACAAGCCCTTATCAAAGGAGAAATCAACATCTGAGCCTGAGACTGGACCAGTCATATAGGAATGTTTCAGGAAAATGAGGAAAGACGTCCATGGGCTCAGAGGACGAAGGGAAACCCCCTCAGTTCCAGCTTCCAACATGGTGGCTGGATGTAGCAGATGCACAAAAAGCTTTTATAAATGAAGTGACCACGTGAATAGATGAATCAATCAATCAATCAATCAAATAATGCTAAGGAAGAAAGACAATGAGCCCCTTCCTGGTTTACAGAACAATCTTTTATTAAAGTGAGTCTTGCCAAATGATGTCTTTTATCCTTAAACCTGCATGGTCCCCAGAAACAATAGGTTTTCCAGAAGAAATTCTAGTAACAAAATAATGATTTTCAAATACCAATGTCTTTGCCAGCCAAAGGGACCAAATGCTATAAGTCTGATGTGAAGAGTAAAGAACAGTAAGAACCACTTATTGTTACCGTGACTGCTCCTTGTAAAGGTATCTAAAACATTTTGAAACAATTCAACTACTTTTTATTGAGCAACAAATGTGCTGAAGGCTCAGCGGCCACCGTACCTACCAGAAAGACCAGACCCATTCCTTACTGTAGAGCTCCAGCTCCATGGGCCCTTACTCAGATCATATTAACTCTTGCTTAACACACAATCTGGGAGATCTGCACTCCAAGGCACAGACTCATCACTTTAAGGTAGAAGGTCGATTGCTAGAGACAGGCAGAGTGATACTGACAAGAAATGGTTTCATACATAAAAAGGAAGGAGGAATAAGTCCATATACTACTATGGAGAAATCTCTAGCATATGTTAAGTGCAAAAGGCAAGGTAGAGAAAATGTAGAGTATGCCTCCAATTACCTACAAAAGGAGGATTTATAAATGTGTGAAACATTGTTGGTTACATTAAAAGTAAATGAGAGATAACTTTCTTTAAATATACCTTGTGTTACAGATTTAATTTTGGAACCATGTAAATATTTTATCTAAGTATAAAATAAAATTGAATTTTAGAAAAGTAATCCCTTAAAATCAAAAGCAAAATGAAATAAGTGAATCTAACTCTGTACTCAGTTGATAGCATAACCACAGAGAGGGATTATTCCATGTGATTTTAAAACACAGCAATTTGACTTTACATCCATCCCTAGTGGAATATATCTTAAGGACAAAAAAAAAAAACTGCAAAAAATTCTTAAACTCACATTTAATGTTTAAATCATAATGTTCAAGGTGGTATTTGTATTGTTATTCTCAGACTATTGTGTATATGTTGTGCAGCAGAGCAGATGAGTAATTATCTGCTGACATTGAGAAATATTTGCAATATGATAGAAAAATAACCATGTAGACGTAAGATCAATAGGTTAAGTAAAATTCTATAGTCCTAAACCTGAATTGGTAGCAGCAGTATTGACTCCCAGTATATTTTATCTTAAATACATATACATTTTTTTTCCTTTCTCTGTCCACTAAAAAGCCCCAGAAATAGGGACTAAACTAGCAACATGGAGCACCCCTCATGCCCATTTCCCAGTAAATGAAACTAAGAATCCTTGGAGAAATGTTTGATTAAAGGTCTGGGGCAGGGATTTCATAAGATGAGTCTAGGACGTCTTGCAGGGAAACTATCAAAGTCCTGCAGGGTCAGGTCAAAAGGATTCAGGAGCACACGCAAAAAGTCTCCCACTGGCCAAGGGGAGGCAATTTGAACTTCAATAATGATAATAACTAGAATAGATTCAAAGACGTCAGATAGGTTTCAATCCACGAGTTCCTAGTCATCCCAGGAAGACACAAATGAACAACTAATTATCTTAAAAACTGGTGAGGAGAAGGGGAAAGAGTCGAGCACGAACTTGCATTTCCTAAACCAACTGTCCTTCAGGGTAACTGCAGAGTTGACGAAGAGAAGCATCCATTTATAGACAGCTCCAGCTAATAAAGCAAGACGGCATCACAGAATTGGGGTGTCGACGTTTCGCCACTGCCAACGAGTTGACGGTGTCGGCAGTGAGCATCGCCGTCACAAAGAGAGACAGACAGGCACTGTGTGCCTCCTGATGGAAATACACAGCACCACCTGTGAAGTGGTCATAAAAGCTGAGCCTGAATATATCAAGCCTCTAGATTTAACTACCAATGAACAAGAAATCCAGGCAACAGAGGAACCATTCAACTGTACCACACGAGTACAATCAGCAAAATCCACAGTGTGATAAACTTTCCAGGACAAATGACCCAGACCAGCCTCTTCTAACAAAGAAATCGCAAGGGAAAAAGTATAAGGAAAACTGTAAACGAAAAGAGACGTAGGAGTTATATCGGACCATCACAATGTACGTACCTTATTTATACCACGATTCAAATAAACTATTAAAAATATGTATGAAGCATTCAGGGAAATCTGAGCACAGATTGGTTATTTGATGTTAAGAAATTATTCCTGATTTTTTTGATGTGATAATGGTATTGTGTCTATGATTGTTTGAAGAGTCCTTATCTTACAGAGATATAACCTGAAATAGTTAGCAATGAAATGATACAATAGTTGGAATTCACTCTACAATAACCTGGAGTGGGGTGGGAAGGACGTAGAGAGTATAAAGGAAAAAAGACTAGCTATGAATTGATGCCGATTGAAGCTGGATGATGGATAAATGGGAGCTCATTATACTATGTTCTCTACTTTTGCATATGTTTGAAATTTTCCATAATGAGAAATACAAGAAAAAAAGCAACTGACAGCCTTATAGTGAAGAGAAACAAAAAGATAAATAAAACGACAAAAAAGCAACAACTAGCAGGCAGTGTCTAAGAAGACAGAGGCATGGAATAGACTGTAAAGAGTCTTCTCAATAAAAGAAGGGACCAGAAAACCCACAGAAGTTCCACCTATCTGAAAAATTTCATTTGGGGAAGACTTTACCCCTGAACAACTTCCATAAATGGAGCTTTACCAAATTTTTATTTATTATAAAAATGCCATATATATGTATGTATATATATACACATACATGTATATATACATCACTCCCTAGGTCTTGAGTGACTTCTCCACACATTCTCTAATTTTATGTTCCCAACATCTCTATGAAGACATCATCGTTCCTCTTATTTCACAGATGAGAATGCTGAGTTTCAGAGATGTTAAATGACATCCAAGGCCACATAGCTGGTCAGGGCGGGAACTGGGATCACAGACCAGGGCTCACCTCCCCTGCAGAGAGGTTGGGTTTCCCCCTCTCCACGCTGGCTCCTCTCTGGGAAGGACACCAGAGGCCTTTGATGGACCCAGCAGGTCTCTCCCTTGGAGAGGTGACACCCTGCTCTCCAAAATGACACATCCTGCCTGAAGCAAGCAAACCTCCCACAGTCTGTTGACTCTCCCATTCCCAGGACACCCCCTTTTACATTCAGCATGCCATCGCTGTGCAATTTCATCTAATCTCACTATTAATGTTGAAGGATGTTTTCATTAGTGTTTGAGGCTTCATGTGCTCGTTAGATAGAATACTTACTTGCAGGTGGCAGCTGTCAGCTCCTAAGGAGGCTTGTTGCAGCTCAACACACTGAACGCAGTGCCGTGGGGTCTCGTTTCTGTGGTGGCCGGTGTGAGATGCCACGTGCCCTGAGTTAGAATCCCTCCTCTGGCCTTCACTCCATGGAAGGAAAGGCTTCCCTTAGTTTAGTGGACATTGGAGCTGAAGAATTTGCAGCAAAGGCAGCCAAACTGACTCAGCTCCTGATGCAGAGTGAAAAGCAAGGTTGGTGATTCTGTGTCACCCTCCCTGCCCAGTGATGTGACACAGAGCTACCATCAGGGCAGGAGTTAGGAGGTTTGTGTGGCACTCACAGTCAGTCCCTTCCTCCTGCAGACCTCACAGTCCGCATCTCAAAGACGAGGGTGATAATCCCCCCCAAACCTAGGGCTGTGGGAGCAGAGAAACCCATCCGAGCGTGTGTCCTGGGATCGCTGATGTCACCGCAAAACCGTGATCTCTCGGGTCAGCCCGCTCTCGGACCAAGGACCCTGGTAACAACAACCAGCATTCAGCAAGTCCGGCTGCATGCTGGGCATGGGCTTCATGGAAGGGAAGTAAATTGTCCAGTCACCCAACGAGTGGGTGGCAGAGCTACAGATAGACCCCAGTGTCACTGATGCTAACGCCATGCCCTTAACCTCTTGCTACCCTGCCTTTGTACCTTTGAATCCTAAAACAGAGGTAGCACATGCTAAATACCCAATCAACATTTTAAGAAAATAAATGAATAAATAAATGAAAGAATGAATAATTAGTACCCCCCAGCCCCAGAGAGAATGATGTCCATGCTGGTGGGGAAGTGATAGTTCAGTCCAGTGCACTGAAATTGTGTCTCGTGTACTGTTGTGTTAGAGATGCCCAGGGTTTTGTAAATAGCATTTTTCTGCTTAAATGATAATAATAATACATGCTCGCAGTAGAAAATTAGGGAAGCACAGACAAGTGTAGAGAAGGAAATAAAACTCATTCATAATCCACCCCTGGAAAGGTAGGTGCTGCTGACATTTGGGCATAATTCACCCCAGGAAAAGAGAAAATCTTAAATAGTCCAAGGCCTTAGGCAGCCCTCGCTGTCTCCACACGTGTCCTGATACACCCAAGTCAAGGGGTTCGGCAGAATTCCAATGCCCACCCCACCAACAACAATAATAATTATAAGCATTTCTATAGCACTTAACATGCTGCAGATATTATGGTAAACACTTCACATATTAACTCATTTAACAGCAGGAGAAAGAGCCATTTTATAGGGTAAATTTCAAGATTTTACAGTATCATAAAATTCAGCCAATAATCTTAAACTCTCCTCTCTTTCCTTCCGCTGCCACTCACAAGGAAAAAAAAAATCTTTTATGGCTAACACATGAGCAATGACTTCTTAAGCACCTACTTTTACCAAAAGAGCACTAGGCAATGCTCCTTGTAAAAAGGGTCCCTTCCCCCCATAGGCTCTTACTGGGTCATAAAGGAAATGGCATGGGCCCAATGAGCAGTAATGATCACTTTAGACCAGAAGCGTTAGCAGTATCTGGGAACTTGTTAGAAATGCAAATTCTTCAGCCCCGTGTCAGACCTACTGAATCAGAATCGTTGGGTTGGGGGCCCAGCAGGCTGTGGTTCAACACGCCCTCCGGGAGATGTGACACGCACCAAGTTTGGGAACCTCTGCTCTAAGATATCCTAGTCCTGGCATTAAAGGGTTGATGCCAAGCGCACCTGATGTCTGACTTGAGCGGAAAAAGCCACTGTGGGCTAGAGAAGTCAAGGAAGCCTTTCTGGAGGAGGTGATCTTTACCTAGAGCTCAAAAATGTTCCCTTTGGAAGGAGGAGAAATGGGGGATGAGGGAACGCTAGCTGAGCTTTTGCACTCAGACAAGAGATGGACACCTGGCCTTGCTGTATCTGGGGCAGCACAGACAGACATAAGGAAATTGCTCACTCCCTCACCTTCAGATTTCAGCCCTATCATCACCAGTTAATAGCTATCAATGGTGATTACTGTGAAGAGGCAGGGAAATGCCAACTGGGCAAAAGGGAGTGAGGGGTGTGGGCAGTGGGGAGTCCGGAGGTGGTGGGGAGGTGATGCCTGGAGCCCACAAGTGGGCCCTCATTGATCGTCCTGTCCCTGGGGTCATGCTCCATGTCCTCTGTTACCACCAGCCTCCAGGACCCCCAAAGATGACACCCAAGGACCAGAGCACGAGTCAGTATACCCATCACTCCACGGCAGCGTATCCATGGAGGACCTGTCATATGAACAGCCTTGGACTGGGGTGGGCGGTGGTCACAAAACAGGCCCACGCTGGTCTTGCTGGTCCTGGGACTGGTTTCCCCCAGGTCCATTACTTCCGCGACTCTGCTTTGCAGGACAGAGGGGTCGACCCCTTGAGGCTGTTATTTCCCAAGCTCCAAGATCGGCTCGCTTCCACCTGGCTCAGCCAATGAGGAAGAGGGGGAAGAGAGAAGCCGGCGTGTTTATCCCCCGCTCTCTCTGCTTCGGGGGCACGGCCAGCCATAGTCTCTGTGGTTCCAGCACCCATGCAGCCCTATCACGCGCTGGCAAGCCTCTTCCCTTTGTCCCCACCCCTACCTCACCAGCACCTGCAGCTGCCACTGCTGCCAGTGGTGTAACCGTATCCAGTTTGCTCCACCGAACTGCGTGGTGTGACCTCGCTTTCCCCGTCAGACTGTCTGACCTACTGTGCACCCACCTTGGCCACTTCTGCCAGCCCATCCTCTGATGTGCTGAGCCCTCCTGAGGCTCTCAGTTCTCACAAAGACCCAGGCTCCTTGGCAGGTCCCAGACCCCCACTCTCCCTCCAGCTTCCTCTCCTGCCCTCCTCTGGCCAAAGAGAAAGCCTTCTCAGTCTTAACTGACATCTTGTGCCCCAGGCCTTGTCCTTCCGGGTGCCTTATCCTGGCCACTTCAGCTTAGCAGTATTGACCTATCAGAACCATCTCCTTCTTTTAGAACTCAGCTTGAATGCCCCCTCCTTCAGGAAGCCTCCCTGCTTGCACAGCCTCTCTCTCTACTCTGATCCTGGAGGTCTCTTCTGCCCCCTGCCCTGGCCTATCTCACCTACAACATTAGAACATGTACTAGGGATTTGCCCAGGCCTGGTCCCCAGCTCCATAAGGGCAGGACCAAGATATTCCCAGCCTCTTTCCCTACAGCTCCTGGCACAGAACCTTCCACAGAATATAGTCCTAACTGATAGCCTCCAGACTCATCACCTCTCCCATCCAGCGGTCTTTCTAAAATTATCAGTTTACCTGCCTGGCCCTTCTGTAAACCCTGCAACAGCCCTCCTGTCCCCAGGATGGAGTCTTCACTCCTCAGCGTGCCCTAGAGGCCCTCCTTGATGTAACTGGGGCCGTGGTGGGTGCCCCAGACCGTCTACTGACTGGGCCTTCTTCTCCTTCTGTCCTGGTCCCTGCCCTACCCATCCCCCATCCCTGCTCAGCATTGGGCACTTAGGTGGCAGATGGCAAATCTGTAATAAACAAAATGTGACTCTTTGATGGACTTGCCAACCTGACCAAGTAAGTCCCATGGATTCCAGCAGTGCTTTAAGTCCTTTTCCATTTGCTGCTGGTTTTTAAGAACATGAGAGAGAGATTGAGGCTGACCCAGGCTTGAATCCAGGCTCCATCACTCACCAGCCCTCACTTCTCCAAGCTCCATCTCCCCCTTTCCTGCACTACATGGGTGCCTCCCTCGAAGGGCAGCAAAATGATCAGTAAGGGCGTTCCTAGCACACACTGCCGGTGCCCGGGAAGCACCGGGTAATGCCTTTTCACTGACCAAGATACCCGTCCCACCTGAATCTCTCTGCCCTTAGGGGAGTTTGGGGTCTATCCTTCCTGCAGGAAAACAGGTCCTTACCCCTGCATACTGCTGTGTTGGGGTTAGAGTCTCTGCTGCTCTCTGTCTCCCCACTTTAAACCCTCCTGCTTTCTTTCTCCCCAAACGGCTAGAAGATAGTCAGCCCCGCCCCCAGTCCCACAACTCAGCGATAGGCTCATACCCTGTAGATTAGAGCACGGAGAGCAAAAAATGTAGTCATGGTGGAGCAACTCAGGCATTTTAGAAGCATCTGTGCTTTGGGAAAATTGCCCACATCTTGACCCTCGGGGGTTCAGGTGTCCTCACTCCATCTCCCCCTGGCCACTTAGCTCTGAGGGCAGAGGTCCCGGAGCGCAGAATAGAAGCTCCACGGTTTCTGTGAACCAAGTGATGACGGAAATGAAGAGGCGTGTGGGATTCACCCCTTAGGAGGTCAGAAGTGTCTCTTCGGCAGAAACCTCAATTCAGATTGACAAATATTTAGGGAGTGGCTACCATACGCCAGGAACTAGGGGAGCAAAGACTGTGGGATTTTGAGAACAATATCTTTTCAACTCTGCGTCCTCTGGTCCTTGCATAGCGTCTGTGCCTGCAAAGGCTCGGGGAAGTAAAGGGGAAAGAAAGGAAAAGAAAGGAGGAAGCAGAGTTCCTTGTGTGTGCCAGGATCTGGGATCCAGAGACGGGTAGGGAGTGGTCCCTGGCCCTGCAGGACCTGGAGCATCCTGATGGCTCAGACATGAGGGCCTTTGAGATGGTCTGTCTCCCACCTCATGGCTCAGCTCTCTGAGGGCAGGCCCTCCCATCAGTTCTTCTCAGAGTGGGGCCATGAGTGTCCTCGGAGTCAGGAGGCCACCTAAGAGAGACCCAAGGGACTAGGAAAGCAGCCCAGTGTGAGGCCTTGTCAGCCGGCGCTCTTGCACCCCCAGGTGGCAGGGAAGGTACTCACACGGTAGATACAGCAACAGCGACATCCCAGGTGGCTTCCTGGAGGAGGAAGGCATGGAACAGAGCCTTAAAGGATAAGGTTTATCTGAATGGAAAGGAAGGAACAGGAGCATATGAGCAAGAGGACAGGGCAGGAATACACATGGGTGCATCAGGGAACACAGAGTGGGAAGTTAGTCAACAAATACACCAAGTGGAGGTTCCCTATAGAAGAGTATGTGTGTGTGTGTGTGTGTGTGTGTGTGTATAAAATAGATAACCAACAAGGACTTACTGTAAGCTCAGAGAACTGTACTCAATGTCTTGTAATAACCTATAATGGAGAAGAATCTGAAAAAGAATATGTATAACTGAATCACTGTGCTGTACACCTGAAACTAACATGACATTGTAAATCAACTATACTTCAATGAAATTAAAAAATAATAATAAAATTAAATTAAGTTTTTTAAAATAGAAAAAAAGAGAAGTGTTACTAAGTGCCAATACAGCTATCAGCACACACTGACAGCGCTTAGATGTTTATCACCTGCTCTCACATGCACGGCTTCCTTCAATTGTCCCATTGATCCTCTTAGCCACCCCTGATCAATGGCTTCTCATACTCAACTCGTCAGTCATTCCACACCCTTCCCTTATTCTTTAAGTTCCTACCATCTCCTCATGCCCTTTGCTCTCAGCACATGACCTGTGTGTCCTGCTTCACACAGAAATGGAGACTTCCTAGGAAGCTTCCTTTGTAGCCTCGCAAGCCGAGTTAGACATTCACTGCTGGCTGCCGTGAAAAGCATGAACACCTGCTTATGTGGCTGCCTTTCCTGCTAGACTGGGTATTCCTTGAGGGCCTGTCTTCCTTATCCCCCATCTCCTGGGCCCAGCCCATAATCTGGACAAGAGTAAGTGCTGAAAGAGTGAGTGACTCATACTTACTTGTCAGGTGGGTATTATTTTTTCCGTTTAGTTAAGGGAAATTGGGTCAGAGAAATTAATTGAACTGTCCAAGGTTCCCCTTCCAGTGAAAGGCAGAACCCACAACTCCTGATCCCAGGGTTGGCACTCTTCAGACCCTAAGATTGCCAAGAGAGAAGCCAACAGGTGTCCCCAGAATGGGTCAGCCTTCCCACCTGGCCAAGAGGCTGCCATGTGCACCACCGCCCAAGGACGCCCAGACAGCAGAGGTGGAGCCCCTGTGAAGGCAGTTGCTGTAGAGTTGACACGCCTGCTCGTTTCTGGTGCATATATGTGCTTCCCTGCCAGTCATCCGCGGACGGCACTGGATGAGCGGTCGGCTTCTGGAGAAGCTGCGTGGGTGGAGCGTGGCCAACATATGGCTCCCATGCCTTCCTGTTTATGCATGTTGATGTTTCCCCACGCTGTGTGCTGAGTCCGTATCTTCTGTTTGTTTTGAAGTTAGTACAATTAGTGAACTGGGCTTGACTTCTCTCTCTGTGCCAGCTCCTGGCTCACTTCTAACTGAATGGTTCCATTAGAGGCTTTTCCTGGGATGTGCATCAATGCTATGATACCATTTGCCCTTCCAGGGATGTGCCGACCAACGTACCACCCAGAGCGGGGGATGCCAAGTCAACAGCAGCAGAGAGGACAAGATATCGCGCTTTCCCTCACTTCAGCCTCTCTCCACAATCACAGTTGCCAGGACACAGGGTCCCCAAAAGGATGTTTTTAGGGGCCTTTCAGCACACACAGGTGGCAGTGCTTCATGTGACTCTGCCACTCCTTTGTTTAAAACCCCTCAAAGAGCCCTCTGTCCTGCAGGGTCCTTCAGAAGCACCCTTCATCCAGATCCATTGCCTTCCAGCCCTGCCCTAAACTCACCTCCACACCCAGCTCCCCCGCGATCCTGGAGCACTGGCTGTTGCGGTACTGCCCACTGGTGCTCTTGCTTCTTCCCAAACCTGGAGTGCCTTTCCTGCTCTGCCCCATATGGGATCGTCTGTGATACCACATATTGAGAACTGTTGTTATATTCCTGCCAAGTATGGTTTATTGTACCCATTCTACAGATGAAGACACTGAGGTACAGAAACGTTGAGTGACTTGTCCATGGTTACTCAGCTAGCAAGTAACAGAACTAGGATTTTGACCTAAGACCTCTTTCACCACAAACTCTATGATTTTAAAAACTTGATGCTTCTATACCACACTCTCATCTCTCAGGATTCAGTTCCCCTCCTCTCCGAGGCCCTGACTCCCGTTTACCCTGCCAGAAGATTCTCTGTCTCCCTCCCCACCACCTCTCCAGGCAGACACCGAGCTGAGCACCTGAAATGCGGCACAGCCCTTTGTCTCTGTCGCCCCACTGGACCAGGAGCTCTGCAGGTGGGGAAGAGCTCACAGTTTGCCAGTGTCCCTGGCACTTGTAAGATGCACAGACACACCTGTAGGTGATCACTGTACTGTTTCATTTCTTATTTTTATTTTTTAACTTTAATTTTTTGTTTAATTTTTATACAATGTTTAAAGGCTACTTCCCCTTTACAGTTATTACAAAATATTGGCTCTATTCCCCGTGTTGTGCAGTACATCTCTGAGCTCATCTTAATAGTTTGTGCCTCTACATTGTTTTAAAATGAACTAACTAGTGGGTGACAAAGGCTATAAGTGCAAAGGGCAGCAAGAACTACAACATGTTTTCCCCAGAGTGACACATCCCTTTCTCCTCGTTACAATACCTGACATGCTCTTGGAGTTTCCAGACTTTCTACTCAAAAGGCTATCTGCTTCCTCTTGAACAGTGTTCCTGTGCTACAGCTCTGCTCACCTCGCGTGGCGTGCGCGTCCCTGGTGGAGGCTGGCAGATGGCTGCCCTGGGCACATGGCTGGCCCGTGTCTCCCACCCTCTCTTGAGGAGACGTGTGGCCACGTGACTGACACGTGGCCATGATGTGGACCCTTCCTAGGCTGCAAACACTCGTAAATTCTGACCCTTGTGGAGCGACTTTTACAGAAAATAGGATGGAGTTCCCTGCCTTGCTCATCAATGCCGGTCTGCACAAGCTCAGCCTTCATGGGAGGAGGTCCATAAGCCTCCTCTGTCCCGGCCCTTGTGCAGCTCCTTCACCGGCAAGCCAAACTCCCTGTACTTCCTCCACCTCCACATGGAGACATGGATTGGCACCCACACTGAAGGGGATGGAGGACACTTGCAAGTCCCCACTGGATATGCTGTGACGCTGCAGCTTCCCCTTGACCCACCCTGAGATGCTGTGGGGCACTCACCCATCTGAGCCTCCCTGTGGCCGCATCCAGGCCCATCTGGGGGGCAAAGGGTGACAGCACATCACGGGACTCCTCCGAGCAATGCAAGCTGGTCGCCACCCTGAGCAGGGCAGGGGTGGGAAGAGGAGGCCAGGCAGGGCCTGGGACACTAGGAGGAAAGGAGCAGGCGGCTGAAGGCCTGTCCCAGTGAAGCAAGGAGGCAGCAGGAGGTGGGACCATGAATGAGCTGAGGGTCAGCCTTGGCTCCAAGCTTCATTGTCCCTTGTACCCATGTGCTTCACTTACAGAACACAAGTTCAAAGGTCGATTATTATGAATTTCAAGACAGCGACCACAGAGCATTAAACCCCAGGTGTGGGACCCTTCTAAATGCAGGGCCCTGTGTGACTGCACTGGCTGTGCACCCATGAAGCTGGTCCTGGGTTAGATGGAGGGTCAGTAACCATGGGGTCTCTAGAGAGTCAAGAAAAGAAGAGCAGGGGGGGAAATGGGTTATCAGGATGAACACCAGGAGGAGGGGAAACCTGGGGAGACGTGACCAGGCAGAGGGGAGGAGAGGGGCTATCACAGCCCATCCCATGCTGGACACAGGAGAGGAAGAGCCCGCCCTTTGTTCTGTACCCATGGTTCTCACAGTGTGGTCCCCAGCCAAGCAGTATCAGCATCACCTGGGAACTTGTTAGAAATGGACACGCTCAGGTCTCACCACAGGTTCAGTGAATCAGAAACTCGAGGGTGGGACCCAGCAATCCGCACTGCAATGAGCCCTCAAGGTGATGGCAGAAGCTCTGGTCTAGCTAGCAGTGTGTGTAGACCACGAACTCTCACAGTGATCCCAGAGAACAGGAAACCCACAACAGAAGCAGTGAGACCCATCTCTGTTACTTGCCTAGCTGTGTGACCTTGGGTGACTCAGTTAACCTCTCTGTACCTCCACTCCCATCTGTAAGACGATAAGGATCCCACCTCATAGGGTTGTCCTGATGATGGAATGACTTGAGACATGTAAGAGTACCTAGCACATAATAAGTGTTTGTTAAATAAAATAATGATGGAAGTTCATATTGATCAAACACGCATTATATACTTGGCACTGGGCTCTGCTTATGGTGATGATTTCATTTGATTCTTACATAGGTTGTTGCTTTTCTTCTCATCCTCTTTTGCAATAAAGGAAGCTTGGGGAGTGAGTCCCCGAGGCCAACAGAAACTGCATTCTGGGTCTACTGCTTACTGGCCACACGGTATTGAGCCTTACTTTGGTCCTCTCTGAAGAGGAAATGAAAGCCTCTGCCTAATTTGGTTGCAATGAGGATGAAATAAAGTCCTGAAATGAACCTGGTACATAGTAGTCCCTTATCACATGCTGGCTCTTTCACAGTAACGTGTATTCTGTGACATTCTGTGGGTCCTGCTCACCCCCAGCTGCGATGTTCTTTGCCAGATGAGGTTTCTCTACCGTTTCTCCCTGGCTCTTAATTGCCGCATCTCTCTTGAAGCCCCGCTAATAAGAGAAAAAACTCCCTCCCATCATTTCCAGACCTTGCCATTTGAAGCAGCTGGGGATGGCAGCCTGGGCTTTCCCTTTGTCTTGGCCATTTGTCCTGTTTTCCTCTTCGAAGAAGGTATATAAATATTCAGAGAACACTGGCATTTAGATGCCCTACAATTTAGGGATCTACTTAAAATTAAGCGTGCTGAATAAAAGTCCATTATGAGTTGCTCTAAACCCCTGTAACATACCATCGCCAACACCCCGGAGAGCAGGTTCTTTGCAACTTCATAAACAGGGTGAGTTGTGGGTGTCTCAGCTGCACCTGGCTCTACCTCGGTTCCTTCTCGTAAATGTGGATCAGACCCTTGAAACGCTGTGTGTATGAGCCTGGCAGAGGGCACCAAGCCCGGCCTAGGATTGAGGATCCATTAAAGAATTATGTCCTGGTGCAACCTCCGTGTAATCTCTGAACGGAGGTGAAGAGCAAACTGAGAGTTTAGGAAAACCAGCACATAAATCTCAAGGTCTGAAATGTCCTTCCTCCTTTTACACCTGCATATCTGCTTGTCTGGACGATCTGGAAGCTTCCTCACACTCCCCCTGCAGGGGCCTCCTGTGGATGTGATGGGCTGAGGCACCTTACCCCAGCGCCTATGACGGGGCCTTTGGACTATCTCCAATGAAGCCTTTCCCACTCCTTTCTCTGGTAAAATAAACTTACAGTTCAAAGGAAGAACTACACACACACACACACACACACACACACACACACACACACACATTGTACCAATGTCTTTTTCTTGGTTTTTATATTATACTACTATGACATAAAATGTAGCTATTGGGAGAAATTGAGTGAAGGGGATGCAGGACCTCTCTGGACTGCTTTCCTTTCAATCTGTGATTATTAAGTTAAAAAAAATTCAAAGGGAGACACTGAGTTTTTTGCACAGGCTCCGGACACGCAGGCTCAGCGGCCGTGGCTCACGGGCCCAGCTGCTCCGCGGCATGACCGGGGAACGAACCGTGTCCTCTGGATCGGCAGGCGGACTCTCAACCACTGCGCCACCAGGGAAGCCCGACACTAAGTTTTGAAGAGTGCATTCTAGGCTGCTTGGTGAATGGCACGTGATGTGAAGGGGCTGTCACCACTTGCCCTAGGAAACAGTTTCCTGAAAGGGTTTGAGTGATCTAGGATTTTTTGTAAACTGATCCTTTTGATTTAAACTCCAGGAAGGAAATTTGATTCACTAGACATTTGCAAAACTATCTACTAAGTACCCTGCTCTATGCTAGACTGTTGGGTTTGAAATTTATTGATTATAATTAGAGTAAACACCAATGTTACATTATAGAGTACTATGCTTTATACTACACTGAGACCAATAAGTCTTCACACAGGCTAGTGCCTTAGTCAGCACATAAAATTTTCATTGACTGGTTGGCTGATTCCATGTTGTTTTCCTGTCTAAGTCTTGACTAATTTCAATTCAATAAACGATTCCACGAATGCCTATTGAGCACCTATGATGTAAAGTCTGGGACTCAACAAATACCAATTAAACCAATTATGTGCTCAGTGCAGTGGGATTCAAGTAGGTGATGCTAATCTGGCCAAACTCTACTGATCTTAGCAATGGCAGTCACAGGGCGCTCTGCATGTTGTTTGTTGCAACCACTCTGTGTGGTAGGTAGTATCATCATCATCATCATTATCCTCTGCATCATCAGCACCGTTGTGCTCATTTCATAAATAAAGTAGAGAAGTGGAATAACTCACCCGAGTTCACCCAGCTAGTGAGTAGTAGAGTTGGAATTCAAACCTATAGTATGATTGGAGAGTCTAAGATTTTGACCTTACACTGCACTGCCTCTTTCTAAGAGACAGAACCAAAAAGTGTACAAAGGGCTATGGGATCACCTAGGCAGGAGAGATTCACTCTAGGATAAAGGATGAAAGAGCTCCCAGAGGAGATGACATCAGAGCTGAGTTCTGAAGAGTAAAAGGTCGGTCAGCAGAGCTGGAGGTCAGAGAAAGTGAATCACCAGACTGAGCAGTCACTCTGGTATCCTCCTTAGCTCTGTGCACCAAGCCCTGTTTCCTTTATCACTGCCTGGTGATGCCTGTATTTCAAAGCCCTAGGAACTCAAGTCCTGTGGGACCAGATATGTCCACCATCCATGCAACCTGTCCCTTGCTTTGTGAGCTCTCCAGGAGAACTCGCTCTCACTATCTGAAGGTGCAGGTTTGTCTTCTGGAGCTATCTTAGTTGTCTCTCCTGGTTCTCTGGGTTGCAATGGCTTTTTGGTACCCAAACGTGGCAAGGATATCTTTAAGTGCTCAGATAAGAATTTTTTACTGTGGAAAAAAGCCGCACATAACATGAAATCTACCTTCTTAATCAATTTTTAAGTGTACAATACAGTATTGGTCACTATAGGCACATTGTACAGCAGATCTTTAGAAATTTTTAATCTACCATGACTGAAATTCGGGTATGAATTTGAAGACAGGGACTTGAAACCCAAGCAGTGGTTTGGGCACTGTCCAAGGTCCTAAAATACTAATACCAGAGCAGTAGTGTCTCTGTGAATCATCAGAAAATGCTAGAACAGACAAAGACCCTTAGCCACTATTTTATTCAACTATCTTATCAGTGTTGAAGATGAGATAGAAATCAAAGAGATAAAGGCAGAAAGTGAAAGATTTTCCTTAAATAAAATAAGCTAGAAAAAAACATACACGAGACTGCTTTGGAAATTGCAGAGTTCAAAAGGCAGGTCATTTTTCCTAAGAGGACACTGTGGCCCCAGTCTAATGTGCACCGGATGGGGAGTTCACTGAACTCTAGTCCAAATCCCAGATCTGCTCCTCAGATAGTGATACCTTCCATTCCAACCTCACAATGATCAAAAATAAAAATGAGATACTGCAGGAGAAAGCACTTTGGTATCACGGAAGCAATAACACATAAGATATTGTTATTACTAGTAGAGTAATAAATAGTGAAGCACGCAGTGCCATGTTAGACAGATTTATTCCTGCCAAATAAAAATCTCTTAGGTTCTGATTCTCTCACAAATGCTAGAGTAAAGCTCTAAGTCCTCTTTTTATGGAATCAGCCAAGCCTGTTAATAAAAAGAAGGCAGCTCCCTTTGGAAGAACACTCATCCCTGATGTATCTCAAGTGATAAGGCAGGACATCTGACAATGACCTAATGACAGGAGGAAATTCACCTTCTCTGGGACAGATAATGAGGGGTCAGAACAAGCAGAGGGGTTGTAGTTCTGAGCCTGTTAATCTGAACAACAAGGCCCAGAGGTGAAGCTGGGCAGGAGGTTATGCTACCCAACCCCAGGCTAAGAACACAGTCACATCACATCCAAGAGACTCAAAACATGTTTATTCATTCCACAAACACTGTGGACTCCCTGCATTCCGTGGTCTCTACCATCCAGTAACTCTCTGGAAAAGGTGGCAGAAGTAATGTTATGATGTATCTTGAGCTTTCCACCAAGGACTTTAAATATCATCCTTAAAATTTGCCTGAAACAGTTAAATAGAAGAATAGAAAGATCAGTCTTGGTTTTTTGAAAGATAGTGGGGCTCCCATGGAGACAGAAAGAGCAATTAAGGGCAGGTATCTCAGCAAAAGGGAATAAATTCTAAACTAATGGGAAAAGAGATGGAGAGGAAGGTGCAGTTTCCAGAAGTAATTTGATGGGAGACTCTTGTCTGATAGGCTTAGGGAAGGGAGGGGAATTCTAGAATGTTATCTAGATTCCTGGATTGGCATCTCGAGCTGACATTGGTGCCATTTATAAGACTATTGAATACAGAAGGAGAAGGAACGAGCTTGGGGAGGTGGGATGGTGAAGATGATGAATTCTGTTGGGCATATGGTAAGTTTGGAGGCCCTGGGGGCAGGAGCAGTCCTTGGTGGAGATAGGTTTGGGATGCAGGCAGAGTTCTTGGCCGGACTGAGAGTTGTCAGCAAGTGGATGGTAGTTAAAATCAAGGGGTGGGAGCTTGGCCGGGCAGCAGGTTGACAGTGAAGACGTCACAGATCCAAGGCCAGAAACTTGGGGAAGCCAGCCTACAATGAAGCAGAGAGGGTCTCATGGGAGACCAAGAAGGACCAACCAAAGAAGTGGGAGGAGACCCAGGACAGAGTGATGTCAGGTGTGCCAGAATCCCCAGAAGTAGGATTTCAGTTAAATTTGCCCAGAATGAACAACACCAGCTCTTCAAGTTCTAAACTTCCCAAAGAAGTATAGAGTGGAATGTTCCCTGAGTACCAGGC
Source organism: Orcinus orca (assembly GCF_937001465.1). NCBI lineage: Eukaryota > Metazoa > Chordata > Mammalia > Artiodactyla > Delphinidae > Orcinus > Orcinus orca. Next base: position 29,269,223 of record NC_064563.1, read on the forward strand.
TTTTCTGGAAAGTCTGCTGAGGAACCAGAGAATCAAAAGACACAACTCCTGCCCTCAAAGTACCTCGATCTAGGGTATGGACCCTGAGGGATGTGAGGAGTCAGAGAAGGTTCAGGGAACATGGCAGTACTTAGGAAGGCTTTGTGGAGAGGGGACTTGACGCTAGCAAGGTGGAAAAGTGTTGGAACTAGACTGGGGAACCACAAAATAGAAACAAAGAACAGAATGGAAAGGAACAAGGTCCCTGTGGAATGCACCTTGCCTGGAATTCTCACTCTGCCTTGCAGCCAAATTAAACGACATGAATTCCTCTAAAACTCTAAGCTCTTTGCACGTGCTGTGTCCGCTACCTGGGCTGCCTTACACTCCTTCTACAAATGCACATCCTGCTCCAGACTGATCAACAGACTGTGAACTCCCTGAGGGCAGAAACTGTATCTGATCTATATATCCCTAGCTCAAACTTAATGCTATTAAATCCACACTATCACATTTGTTAAACTAAATAACTGAATGCTAAAAGCAGCTTGCGTAGGCTGGAAGAGGCAGGGAAGATGCTCTGAGAAGCCATGTGGTTTTTAAGTGATTCACCAGGTGTTTGAGTTTATAAATTTGCTTTACATTATTCCAGTGTGAGACCAACTGGCAGATCAATAGATTTTATAGTGGCAGTGTGAGGTTTAAATTAGATTTGGGGAGAAGCAAACGTCATCTCCAGATTGAGAAGTTTTTTTTTTTTTTTTAGCCTATCAACATTTTAACTACAAAAAGCATTTTAATCCAAAGCAGCCTGGGTAATCGCTTCTGAAATATTGCAACGTACCAGTAACAGATCCCTGGGAGCCTGGGAGCTCAGCTTTATGGAAAGATAAATGTTTCTCTCTTTGACTTTTTAATATTCAGAGAGTTCTTGACTTGGGAGAATTGCGGTTGACCAGTTACTACATCGTACTGTGCTGGGCTGAGCCCATCCAGCTATCCAGCCCCATTCCAAGAACGCCGATAGGGCATGACTTCCTGGAGGCACCAGGCTCAGCACGATTTCTCCAGTTTCATATTTGATAAGGCCGAATTTGCTCATTAAACATTTTATTGTCTTAAAAAATAAATTCCTCCTAGCTGGAATCACTCCTCTATCCCCCTCTCAACCCACCTCACTGCAGTGAATGCAGGCTCTGCAGCCAGACTGCTTGGGTCCAAAACCTGTTTTCTACCCTTTCTAGCTGAAGGATCCTGGAGAAGTCGCTTAACTTTCCTGAGACTCAGTTTCCTCACTTATAAAGTGGAGATTATAATTCACCTACCTCACAGGGCAATTGTTCTCAGCTGGGAGCAATTTTGCCTCCAGGGGACATTTGAGTGTCTGGAGACATTTTTGATTGTCAGGATTGGTGGCGAGTGCTATCGGTATCTAGAAGATAGAGGCCAGATGCTGCTAAACATCCTACAGGACATCCCACAGGACAGCTTCCATAACAGAGAATTATCCAGCCCGAACTGTCGACAGCACAGAGATTGAGAAACCCTGCTCACAGGGTTATTATGAAGCACTTGATACATGTCACCCTCTCCCCACCTCATTATCAAAATCCCATCAATTCCTTGTCCTCTAGCTCCCTTGTTCAAAATCCTCCCCTCATCTGTTCTTCACCCCATAACTGCCACAAAGATCCTGATGAAATCTCACATCTCTTCCCACCTGAGACCTTCGTCTATCCCTAATTTATCTTCCTCGGTTCCCACCCCAGAGCAAACTGTGGGTCCCTCACTGCCAGGGCTTGGTATTTTCCTCTATGTGTCTTCAGTATCAATTGCAATGCCTGGCACATGGTGGGTGCCAAATGAATGTTTGTTGGACCAGCTTGAAATCCACACCTTGCTGAACTATCAGATCATCCATTCCAATACTCTCACAGGCACTAACCCCCAAAGATTGCTCAAAGATAAAATCTCAGCCATCTCTCCCAAAGTCCCAACCTCCACTTGTAACTTAATTTCCCACCACCCTACATGAACTTTTCTTTCAAACCACACTGTCATGTTCATTGTCTACAAAGCACATCTTAGCTAGTCTCGTTTCTGTACATTTGCTCAATCCATGTCCCCTACCTTGGTTCCTCCTCCCTTCTTTTCACATAACCAAATTCTCTCCATCCTTCAAACCCAAACCCAAACCTACCTCCTCCCAAAAGCTTTCCTGATGACTCCAATCCATCAGCCACTGTCTATTTCTCTTTCTCTGCACATGGTCACTTTGGGCAGAATGCTTCTCTTTCTGAGACTCAGTTCCCTCATCTGTGAGGCAGGCATTGATGGAGTCTTTTATGCAGCCCCAAATTCACCAACTTTCTCCAATCAAGTATTAAAACTATGGAGAAATAGGGCAAAGTTTGAGAAATAACTCTGCAGTCTATATCCATAGACGTTCTTAATATTATTTGAGTAGATCTCCTAGCTTTCTCTTGATTTAAATTGTCTAATTCTTCCTATTAAAGTAAGAAGGAGAGATCATTTTATTTAATTATTTGGGGAAGGGGAGATCAGAAAAAACCAAATAGTTTTTAAAATCCCAGTCCCTTGTCTCTCTGTGCTCCTTAGCCCCAGGCTCTCAGAGTGGAAGGTTGACCGTATGTTCCAATAAGCTTCACCCTCAGAAGTTTTAGCTTCCATTAATAAATGTAATTGAGAGCAATGAAACATTTGGATCTCACTTTAATAAGTCAACACAACGTAAATGAAGACAGTGGTTGACAGGAGCCTGTTGTCCTGGAAATGGAGACATCTCTTCCCACTGCAGCCTGCTGTTTGGGGGAGGGGCTCAGGATGGAGGATGAGACTGCTGGGCGTATGTATAGAGAGCTACCTGCAGATGAGGTTTGAAGGGTCCTGAGAAGCCCCCATCCCCCTTGCATCTCTGCCGTTCATCTGATACAGCTCCTGAAATCCCACTAGTAGGGGCTCAATTCATGCCTACCCACATCTGGCTCCTCTCTCAAGGTTCACTCCTAGCCCTACCTTTGAAACTAATCCTGTTCTTACTCTGGGAGAATTTAAGAAGGTTGAGTGGGGAGTAGAAAAATTTCCAGGAATTTTTGCATTCTTTGGAGAACCTAATGAATTGGTCTGTTTTAGGTGGTACTAATTCAATAATTAATTTACAGTCACACACTCATTCAGAAACCCTAGCCTCAAACTGTCACAGCTGAAATGTAATGGATGAAGATGAAAAAAGAGGTTCCTGTCCTTAGATCTTCTTATCTAATCTGGGAAGCAACCCCACAAGGGTAAAGCCATCAGGGAGAAGGGAAGGAACAGCCTTGGTGCCTGGCGGCTGACAGCTGCCACAACAACCTATCCAATGTCTGACCAAGGGGAGTGGTTCTTTCACTCACACATTTGGCAGACACGGTGTGTCAAGATGTCCCCTAAATTCTCTGGGGTTTGTCCACTGGTTTTGCATTATGGAGGGCAGATGCGTACACCCTTGACGTAACAACCCCACTTCTAGATATTTATCATACAGATACACTTACATGTGTGCAAGGTGGTACATAGGCAGGCATATTTGTGCAACATTGTGGTAGCAAATAATTGGAAACAACCTACACGTACATCAAAAGAGGATGGTTAAATAGATTATAGTACAGCTGCGAAATAAAAGGCATGATGGATACCTAAATCAAAAGCAATCCAGTATGCTTTGTTAAATTAAGAAAGCAAGATGCACGGCAAAGTGTGTGTGTGGGAATATTATTCAGAATATCTGTCTGTGTTTGTAAATGCACAGTCCCCAGAAGAACACACACGGAGCTGGTAATGGTGATCAGATCTGGGACAAAAACTGCGTGGAAGAGGAGGTAAAAGGATGGCTTACTCTTTTTTGTGTTTCCTATTTGTATCCTTTTGAATGTGTGCCAAATGCGTATTTGCAAAGAATAAGTAACTTTACAAAAGGAAAGAAAAGCAGGGGTTTTGTATGAGGGTGTGAGTCTCAGCCCTTCTACCTACAAGCTGTATACCTGGGGTGGGCTGTTCAACCTCGCTGAGCTTTCGTTTCCTCAGTTTCTAGGCATGGATAATGTTATCTTCCACATCAGATTATCATGAGGACTAGAGGAGACAGTGGTCCATGCTAGAGGCTCAGTAAGTGGTACTCACAGACACCAGCATCCCGGTTACCGACATCACAGCAAGTGAAGAGCACCGAGTGTCAAAAAGGCAAGTGTCAGCCTAAAGGCTGCCTAGTGGCTGCATCAGAAGATGGTCTTTTTCTCTCCTTGGTCACAGGCTGATTCCTAACACTGACCAAGACTGACCCTGACCTTGAACTCACTGTACTCCTAAATCCTGTCCAAGTAACTCCCTAGTTATGGCTCTAGTCATGAGCAGGGCAGGGTGTTGGCCTAAGTGTAGATTGCAGGAGAAACAGAAAAACAGTAGAGAGCCAAGCTAGAGGTGTGGCTGTGACAATCTTGGTTTAAAAGCTCTCCAGTAAAACTGCCCTCACTGCAAGAGTGTGAATTGGTCCAACACTTTACAGAACCGTTAGGCAGTATTGACTGGAGATAAACATGAACACACCCTATAATCAGCAATTCCATTTCTCAATATATACCCAACAGAAATGATTGCATATGTCCACACAAAGACTTGCACATGAATGTATGTTCATAGCAGCTTTATTTATGTCAAAAAATGATAACCACAAAAATGTCCATCATTAGAAGAATGGGTAACAAATCATGGTATATTCATGCAATGGAATACCACCCGGAATTAAGAAAGAATAAACTGCTTGTGCCCCAGGGAGATCAGCTCGGTGCTTTGTGACCACCTGGAGGGGTGGGATGTGGAGGGTGGGAGGGAGGGATACACAAGAGGGAAGAGATACGGGAACATATGTATATCTATAACTGATTCACTTTGTTATAAAGCAGAAACTAACATACCATTGTAAAGCAATTATACTCCAATAAAGATGTAAAAAAAAAATAATTAAAAAAAACAACTACTTGTGCCCAACACAACATGGGCAAATCACACAGATGTCAGTCATATTGGATTTTTAAAAAGTTCAGACACAAAAGTAAATATACTGTATGTATTCAGCAACTGGCAAAATTTATCAATAGTGACAGAAGTCAAAGTACTCCTTACCGTGGGAGGGTAGGTACTGAGTGGGAAGGGGCACAAAGGAAACTTCTTGGGTGCTCGAAGTGTTCAATACCCTCATCTGGATGGTGTCACGTGGGCGTCTACGTAGGCAACAAATCAAGCTGTGCCCTCAAGATTAGTGCATTCGGGCTTCCCTGGTGGCGCAGTGGTTGAGAGTCCTCCTGCCGATGCAGGGGACGCGGGTTCGTGCCCCGGTCCGGAAAGATCCCACATGCCGCGGAGCGGCTGCGCCCGTGAGCCATGGCCGCTGAGCCTGCGCGTCCGGAGCCTGTGCTCCGCAACGGGAGAGGCCACAACGGTGAGAGGCCCGCGTATCGCAAAAAAAAAAAAAAAAAAGATTAGTGCATTCAATCCATTTTATGATGTGTATATTATAATACAATACATCTCAACTAAAAAAGAAAAAAAGATGTAATAACAAAACAAATAAACCTCTCATAAAGTTTTCCCAACTTGCCCCTGCTCTGACCCACCCTCGTTGGCCAGGAAGTCCATCCTGTTATCTAAGTTGTCATCCTTCCCACGCAGGGCTAAGCCTCCCCCTTCTGGCTCTGTTCAAATTGGTCCAGGAAAACATATCTACTGGAATGGCCACTTTCCTAAGAGGCCACCTTGTCACTTGGCGTCTGGTCATGTCAGCCATGTCCCTCCACTGTGGGGACAACGGGTCCCACGCCTCACGATTCCACGCACGCGCGCTTGGGCGGGACTCACTAGCGTGGAGCAAGGGAGCGGGCTGCTCTCCTTCAGGCCGTCCAGCTCCCTCCTGGGAAGCCGGTGCCCAAAGTGGGACGGCGCCTCTGATCAGCAGAGGAACAGAAATCCACCTGCAACTTCAAGGAGGGGTCCTTTGTTATGTGTTTGGTGTCAAAACAAGAGAGAAACAGATGGAAATCAGAAGGGCTGATGCTCCGGTCTGAGGTCTTTGGAGGCTGCTGGCTTCCTCTCTAAGCTCCCTCTGCTGGTTCTTTGGAAAATACATCTGCTTGGCCAGGATCTATGCTCAGGACTGAACTGGCCGCAGCCAGGGTACTCCATGCTAGAAAGCTCCTTTCACGTGTCATCCTCCTTTCCCATCTTTTCCCTGGAGTCCGCGGAGGGCCTATCACGGATCTCCCAACCAGCTTCATGGCAGGAAAGCCAGGACGCCAAGGGAAGAGGGACTGTGACCTTCAGCCAGGTGATCATTTTGTCATCCTCTCTGTCCCCCAACACACACACACACACACATTCACACACACACGCACACACACGTTTCTTTTTTTTTATTTTTGACATCTTTATTGGAGTATAATTGCTTTACAATGGTGTGTTAGTTTCTGCTTTATAACAAAGTGAATCAGTTATACATATACATATGTTCCCATATCTCTTCCCTCTTGCGTCTCCCTTCCTCCCACCCTCCCCATCCCACCCCTCTAGGTGGTCACAAAGCACCGAGCTGATCTCCCTGTGCTATGGGGCTGCTTCCCACTAGCTATCTATTTTACATTTGGTAGTGTATATATGTCCATGCCACTCTCTCACTTTGTCACAGCTTACCCTTCCCCCTCCCCATATCCTCAAGTCCATTCTCTAGTAGGTCTGTGTCTTTATTCCTGTCTTACCCCTAGGTTCTTCATGACGTTTTTTTTTTCTTAGATTCCATATATATGTGTTAGGAAATGGTAATTGTCTTTCTCTTTCTGACTTACTTCACTCTGTATGACAGACTCTAGGTCCATCCACCTCACTACAAATAACTCAATTTCGTTTCTTTTTACAGCTGAGTAATATTCCATTGTATATATGTGCCACATCTTCTTTATCCATTCATCTGTCAATGGACACTTAGGTTGCTTCCATGTCCTGGCTATTGTAAATAGAGCTGCAATGAGCATTTTGGTACATGACTCTTTTTGAATTATGGTTTTCTCAGGGTATATGCCCAGTAGTGGGATTGCTGGGTCATATGGTAGTTCTATTTGTAGTTTTTTAAGGAACCTCCATACTGTTCTCCACAGTGGCTGTATCAATTTACATTCCCACCAACAGTGCAAGAGGGTTCCCTTTTCTCCACACCCTCTCCAGCATTTGTTGTTTCTAGATTTTTTTGATGATGGCCATTCTGACTGGTGTGAGATGATATCTCATTGTAGTTTTGATTTGCATTTCTCTAATGATTCATGATGTTGAGCATTCTTTCATGTGTTTGTTGGCAATCTGTATATCTTCTTTGAAGAAATGTCTATTTAGGTCTTCTGCCCATTTTTGGATTGGGTTGTTTGTTTTTTTGTTATTGAGCTGCATGAGCTGCTTGTAAATTTTGGAGATTAATCCTTTGTCAGTTGCTTCATTTGCAAATATTTTCTCCCATTCTGAGGGTTGTCTTTTGGTCTTGTTTATGGTGTCCTTTGCTGTGCAAAAGCTTTGAAGTTTCATTAGGTCCCATTTGTTTATTTTTGTTTTTATTTCCATTTCTCTAGGAGGTGGGTCAAAAAGGATCTTGCTGTGATTTATGACATAGAGTGTTCTGCCTATGTTTTCCTCTAAGAGTTTGATAGTTTCTGACCTTACATTTAGGTCTTTAATCGATTTTGAGTTTATTTTTGTGTATGGTGTTAGGGAGTGTTCTAATCTAATATTTTTACATATACCTGTCCAGGTTTCCCAGCACCACTTATTGAAGAGGCTGTCCTTTCTCCACTGTACATTCCTGCCTCCTTTATCAAAGATAAGTTGACCATTTGTGTGTGGGTTTATCTCTGGGCTTTCTATTCCATTGATCTATCTTTCTGTTTTTGTGCCAGTACCATATTGTCTTGATTACTGTAGCTTTGTAGTATAGTCTGAAGTCAGGGAGCCTGATTCCTCCAGCTCCGTGTTTTGTTCTCAAGATTGCTTTGGCTATTTGGAGTCTTTTGTGTTTCCATACAAATTGTGAAATTTTGTGTTCTAGTTCTGTGAAAAATGCCATTGGTAGTTTGATAGGGATTGCATTGAATCTGTAGATTGCTTTGGGTAGTAGAGTCATTTTCACAATGTTGATTCTTCCAATCCAAGAACATGGTATATCTCTCCATCTATTTGTATCATCTTTAATTTCTTTCATCAGTGTCTTATAATTTTCTGCATACAGGTCTTTTGTCTCCTTAGGTAGGTTTATTCCTAGATATTTTATTCTTTTGGTTGCAATGGTAAGTGGGAGTGTTTTCTTAAATTCACTTTCAGATTTTTCATCATTAGTGTATAGGAATGCCAGAGATTCCTGTGTATTAATTTTGTATCCTGTTACTTTACCAAATTCATTGATTAGCTCCAGTAGTTTTCTGGTACCATCGTTAGGATTCTCTATGTATAGTATGATGTCATCTGCAAGCAGTGACAGCTTTACTTCTTCTTTTCCGATTTCGATTCGTTTTATTTCCTTTTCTTCTCTGATTGCTGCAGCTAAAACTTCCAAAACTATGTTGAATAAGAGTGGTGAGTGGGCAACCTTGTCTTATTCCTGATCTTAGTGGAAATGGTTTCAGTTTTTGATGATTGAGGACGATGTTGGCTGTGGGTTTGTCATATATGGCCTTTATTATGTTGAGGTAAGTTCCCTCTATGCCTACTTTCTGCAGGGTTTTTATCATAAATGGGTGTTGAATTTTGTTGAAAGCTTTCTCTGCATCTGTTGAGAGGATCATATGGTTTTTCTCCTTCAATTTGTTAATATGGTGTATCATGTTGATTGATTTGCATATGTTGAAAAATCCTTGCATTCCTGGAATAAGCCCCACTTGATCATGGTGTATGATCCTTTTAATGTGCTGTTGGATTCTGTTTGCTAGTATTTTGTTGAGGATTTTTTGCATCTATGTTCATCAGTGATATTGGCCTGTAGTTTTCTTTCTTTGTGACATCTTTGTCTGGTTTTGGTATCAGGGTGATGGTGGCCTCGTAGAATGAGTTTGGGAGTGTTCCTCCTTCTGCTATATTTAGGAAGAGTTTGAGCAGGATGGGTGTTAGCTCTTCTCTAAATGTTTGATAAAATTCGCCTGTGAAGCCATCTGGTCCTGGGCTTTTGTTTGTTGGAAGATTTTTAATCAGTTTCAATTTCAGTGCTTGTGATTGGTCTGTTTATATTTTCTATTTCTTCCTGATTCAGTCTTGGCAGGTTGTGCATTTCTATGAATTTGTCCATTTCTTCCAGGTTGTCCATTTTATTGGCATAGAGTTGCTTGTAGTAATCTCTCATGATCTTTTGTATTTCTGCAGTGTCACTTGTTGCTTCTCCTTTTTCATTTCTAATTCTATTGATTTGAGTCTTCTCCCTTTTTTTCTTGATGAGTCTGGCTAATGGTTTATCAATTTTGTTTATCTTCTCAAAGAACCAGCTTTTAGTTTTATTGATCTTTGCTATTGTTTCCTTCATTTCTTTTTCATGTATTTCTGATCTGATTTTTATGATTTCTTTCCTTCTGCTAACTTTGGGGTTCTTTGCTCTTCTTTCTCTAATTGCTTTAGGTGCAAGGTTAGGTTGTTTATTCGAGATGTTTCCTTTTTCTTAAGGTAGGATTCTATTGCTATAAACTTCCCTCTTAGAACTGCTTTTTCTGCATCCCATAGGTTTTGGGTCATCGTGTCTCCATTGTCATTTGTTTCTGGGTAGTTTTTGATTTCCTCTTTGATTTCTTCAGTGATCACTTCGTTATTAAGTAGTGTATTGTTTAGCCTCCATGTGTTTGAACATTTTACAGATCTTTTCCTGTAATTGATATCTAGTCTCATAGTGTTGTGGTTGGAAAAGATACTTGATACAATTTCAATTTTCTTAAATTTACCAAGGCTTGATTTGTGACCCAAGATGTGATCTATCCTGGAGAATGTTCCATGAGCACTTGAGAAAAATGTGTATTCTGTTGTTTTTGGATGGAATGTCCTATAAATATTAATTAAGTCCATCTTGTTTAATGTATCATTTAAAGCTTGTGTTTCCTTATTTATTTTCATTTTGGATGATCTGTCCATTGGTGAAAGTGGGGTGTTAAAGTCCCCTACTATGAATGTGTTATTGTCAATTTCCCCTTTTATGGCTGTTAGTATTTGCCTTGTGTATTGAGGTGCTCCTATGTTGGGTGCATAAATATTTACAATTGTTATATCTTCTTCTTGGATCGATCCCTTGATCATTATGTAATTTCCTTCTTTGTCTCTTCTAATAGTCTTTATTTTAAAGTCTATTTTGTCTGATATGAGAATTGCTACTCCAGCTTTCTTTTGGTTTCCATTTGCATGGAATATCTTTTTCCATCCCCTCACTTTCAGTCTGTATGTGTCCCTAGTTCTGAAGTGGGTCTCTTGTAGACAGCATATATATGGGTCTTGTTTTTGTATCCATTCAGCCAGTCTGTGTCTTTTGGTGGGAGCATTTAATCCATTTACATTTAAGGTAATTATCGATATGTATGTTCCTATACCCATTTTCTTAATTGTTTTGGGTTTGTTATTGTAGGTCTTTTCCTTCTCTTGTGTTTCTTGCCTAGAGAAGGTCCTTTAGCATTTGTTGTAAAGCTAGTTTGGTGGTGCTGAACTCTCTCAGCTTTTGCTTGTCTGTAAAGGTTTTAATTTCTCCATCAAATCTGAATGAGATCCTTGCTGAGTAGGGTAATCTTGGTTGTAGGTTTTTCTCCTTCATCACTTTAAATATGTCCTGCCAGTCCCTTCTGGCTTGCAGAGTTTCTGCTGAAAGATCAGCTGTTAACCTTATGGGGATTCCCTTGTGTGTTATTTGTTGTTTTTCCCTTGCTGCTTTTTTTTTTTTTTTTTTTTTTTTTTTTTTGCTGTATGCAGGCCTCTCACTGTTGTGGCCTCTCCTGTTGCAGAGCACAGGCTCTGGACACGCAGGCTCAGCGGCCATGGCTCACGAGCCTAGCTGCTCCACGGCATGTGGGATTTTCCCGGACCGGGGAACGAACCCATGTCCCCTACATCGGCAGGCGGACTCTCAACCACTGCGCCACCAGGGAAGCCCTCCCTTGCTGCTCTTAATATGTTTTCTTTGTATTTAATTTTTGATAGTTTGATTAATATGTGTCTTGGCATGTTTTTCCTTGGAGTTATCCTGTATGGGACCCTCTGTGCTTCCTGGACTTGATTAGCTATTTCTTTTCCCATATTAAGGAAGTTTTCAACTATAATCTTTTCAAATATTTTCTCAGTCCGTTTTTTTTTCTCTTCTTCCTCTGGGACCCGTATAATTCGAATGTTGGTGCATTTAATGTTGTCCCAGAGGTCTCTGAGACTGTCCTCAGTTCTTTTCATTATTTTTTTTTATTCTGCTCTGCAGTAGTTATTTCCACTATTTTATCTTCCAAGTCACTTATCCATTCTTCTGTCTCAGTTATTCTGCTATTGATCCCATCTAGAGTATTTTTAATTTCATTTATTGTGTTGTTTATTGTTGCTTGTTTCCTCTTTCATTCTTCTAGGTCCTTTTTAAATGTTTCTTGCATTTTCTCTATTCTATTTCCAAGATTTTGGATCATCTTTACTATCATTATTCTGAATTCTTTTTCAGGTTGACTGCCTATTTCCTCTTCATTTGTGAGGTCTGGTGGGTTTTTATCTTGCTCTTCATCTGCTGTGTGTTTTTCTGTCTTCTTATTTTGCTTATCTTACTGTGTTTGGGGTTTCCTTTTTGCAGGCTGCAGGTTCGTAGTTCCTGTTGTTTTTGGTGTCTGTCCCCAGTGGCTTAAGTTGGTTTAGTGGGTTGTGTAGGCTTCCTGGTGGAGGGGACTAGTGCCTGTGTTCTGGTGGATGAGGCTGGATCTTGTCTTCCTGGTGGGCAGGCCCACATCTGGTGGTGTGTTTTGGGGTGTCTGTGGCTTTATTATGATTTTAGGCAGCCTCTCTGCTAATGGGTGGGGTTGTGTTCCTATCTTGCTAGTTGTTTGGCATAGGGTGTCCAGCACTATAGCTTACTGGTCGTTGAGTGAAGCTGGGTTTTGGTGTTGAGATGGAGATCTCTGGGAGATTTTCCCCATTTGATATTACATTGAGCTGGGAGGTCTTCTGTGGACCAGTGTCCTGAAGCTGACTCTCCCACCTCAGAGGCACAGCACTGACTCCTGGCTGCAGCACCAAGAGCCTTTCATCCACATGACTCAGAATAAAGGGAGAAAAGAAAAGAAAGAAAGAAAGAAAGAAAGAAAGAAAGAAAGAAAGAAAGAAAGAAAGAAAGAAAGAAAGAAAGAAAGAAAGAAAGAAAGGGAGGGAATAAAAGAAAACAAAAGAAAGTTATTAAAATAAAAAATAATTATTAAGAAAAAAAAATTTTAAGTAAAAAAACCCAAAAAACGGACGGACAGAACCCTAGGACAAATGGTGAAAGCAAAGCTATACTGACAAAATGTCACACAGACGCAAACACATACACAGTCACAAAAAGAGGAAATGGGGAAAATATAATATATCTTGCTCTCAAAGTCCACCTCCTCAATTTGGGAGGATTCGTTGTCTCTTCAGGTATTCCACAGATACAGGGTACATCAAGTTGATTGTGGAGATTTAATCCACTGCTCCTGAGGCTGCTGGGAGAGATTTCCCTTTCTCTTCTTTGTTCGCACAGCTCCCGGGGTTCAGCTTTGGATTTGACCCCGCCTCTGCGTGTAGGTCCCCTGAGGGCGTCTGTTCTTCGCTCAGACAGGACGGGGTTAAAGGAGCAGCTGATTCGGGGGCTCTGGCTCACTCAGGCCGGGGGGAGGGAGGGGTATGGTGCGAGCGTGCGGCGGCAGAGGCCGGCGTGATGTTGCACCAGCCTGAGGCGCGCCGTGCGTTCTCCCGGGGAAGTTGTCCCTGGATCACGGGACCCTGGCAGTGGCGGGCTGCACAGGCTCCCGGGAGGGGAGGACACACGTGTTTCTGATGACACTGGTTCCTCAGGGAGAGACTGGGAATTTCGCTCACAGAATAGTTTTCCCCAAGAGTATGGAAAACCATCCAAATTCCACTGTCTTCCAAGCCCTAATTTACCCAGACTTGAAGCGTAGAGAAGAGGTGGCCTTGGAGGCCAAGATTACAAGCTGCTTAAAATAAATGCATCTATTTCTATCTCTGGGCCCACTCCAGGGAATCTTGCCCCTCAGGAATTCTGAGGACATAGGGCTTCAGAATTCCCTCCGGTGTCATTAGAACCACTTGAAGTGTAATTATAGCTCTTTTGGCCACTGACCCCTGGGAGCGGGGGGCACAGAGGCGAGAAACAGAATGCACTCATTTTAGACTCTTCAGCTCTATTCCAGTAACAACTATTTAAAGCCCTGTCAAGCTAACCAATTGCTGCAATCTTGTCAGAAGGACGTCTGTCTTTTTATTTCCATCTTTCCAATTCCAAGATTGGATTTAGGTAAAACTTAGCTTTAAAGTCCTTAATGGATGTTTGGAATGATGAAGAACGTAGGAGCATCAATTCACAGTGCAGAGCTTGCCTCTGCTCTGATTTCTGTCTGGGCCAGCTTTTCCAGCACCTTCAGTATTAAAGAACCTATTTGTTCAGATCCACAGAACCTGGTAGGACAAAGTGTAAACATCGTAATAGCCTGGACTCTGAGGCAATAGATTTGGAAACATCTGGTTGATTGTTTACAATGTTATCCGAGTAATAATCCCTATCATTTGCTAAAGAAGCTGGGCTTCCTATTGTATGCACTTGGACCACATGATGGCTGAGAGTCACGTGAGTGCCACATTCCCAGGGGCTTCCCTGGACCTTGCATGATTCCCTTCCAGACTCCACTGCAAGCCATTGCCATCGTCACCACTCAAGGAAGCATCTTGCTGTGCAAGGGAGTGAGCATGATGCTGTTATGAGGATTAGCAAGAAATCTGCTCAAAAGTGAGTCTTTCACAAATAATGATTGTTAGGGACAGACTGTTGAATCTTGAGCAGCAGGAACCCACCAGCCAAGTTCCTCCGGGGTCCCTTCCCACACGTCATCCACCAGGTCTGCCCTTCAGCTTGAGGTTAGTACTGCTCACCTCTGGCCCTTTCTGCATGCTGGTGGTAGCTGGGAAAAGAGCATGGTAGGCTCAACATTCAGGGTAGAAGCTATGGCCCCAGGGCAGGGCAGGAACTGGCAAGAGGAGGCAGAGGAGGAAGGAACTGCTGTCCGGAAGGTGGGCACTCCAGGAAGGGGACTAAGCAGGAGAGTGGATGTGGTCACCAGGTTGTCAATAGTTGCTATGCCCAGGAGAAAGAAGGTTTCAGTGACCAAAGAAGTTTGGGAAATGTTTGATCAAAATTAAATGGGTTGGGCTTCCCTGGTGGCGCAGTGGTTGGGGGTCTGCCTGCCGATGCAGGGGACACGGGTTCGTGCCCCGGTCCAGGAAGATCCCACATGCCGCGGAGCGGCTGGGCCCATGAGCCATGGCCGCTGAGCCTGTGCGTCCGGAGCCTGTGCTCCACAACAGGAGAGGCCACAGCAGTGAAAGGCCCGCATACCGCAAAAAAAAAAAAAAAAAAATTAAATGGGTTTCTTTTCAGTGAGACTTCTAAGAAGACCCTTTAATGTGCAAATGATGAGGATTGTACTTTGTGGTGCTTCTATAGCCTGTTAGATCTCAGATTCCCTTTCTTTTATTTCCAGGGCATCTCAAAGGGTTAATTCTTTGGTCAACTGGGTCAAGTTGGAAGCTATGTTTCACAGAATCTCCTCCTCTCTAGGGTCCCAAGTTCAAGTTGGCTAAAAGTAGAACTTGAATGAGATCTGAAAAGTAGAAATGAAGCAGTAACCATTTCCTTCTGAAGGTTTCTGAGGTCAGAGGAGGTGACAGACAGACAGAGAGGAGCCTGATGGATTCCGACTTGCTGTTTTCTATCACTCTGAGCCTAGCTCTTCTTCCCGGTTTGTAGTCCTAATCACCAAGAGTGGTCACTGGTTTACCACTAGATTCTTGGCAACCACAGAGATGGCAGCTGTGCAGCAGCTTCCCATAGACCTCTCCATGGGTTCCCCCTTCCCATTTCCATGTCTGCAGCCCCGACCTGCCTGGATTCTCAGATCTTCCCTGAGAGAGCCAACTTTCCATCCACATCAGATCTGTAGGAAGATGCGTAGTGATTATTCATGATCCTTTAGCTTCCCCTTCCAGAGTGTATTAGTTTGCTTGGGCTGCTGTAACCAAGTACCGCAAGCTGGATGACTTATCAGGAATTTATCATCTCACAGTTCTAGAAATTGGAAATCTAAGTTCAACGTGTCAACCAGTCTGGTTTCTTCTGAGGCCTCTCTCCTTGGCGTGTAGATGGTGACTTTCCTCTTTGTCCTCATATGGTCTTCCCCTGTGTATGTCTGTATCCTAATCTCCTCTTCGTATAAGGACACCAGTTATATTGGATCAGGGCCCACTCTAGTGGCCTCATTTAATTTTAATTATCTCCTTAAAGACCCTATCTCCAAACTCAGTCATAGTTTGAGGTAGTAGGCGTAGGGCTTCAACATATGCATTTGGGGCAAAGGACGTAAGTTCAGCCCATAACATAGACCATCTCTTCCCTGCTCCTCCCACAATTGTGGGAAGTCTCTTTCTTGTCATAAACCCCTTATTCTATGGCACAGTGGCTCCACTTCCCTAAGCCCTAATACAGAAATTGGTAGTAGAAGTGGGATGATGCTGTAAAAGAAAATGAAAACAAGAGGTATTGGCTTTGGAAGTGGATGGCAGTAGCTAAAGAAGTAGTGGGATCAAGGGGTGTCCCAACATGCAACCTGACTCCAGCCTGTAGAAAGACAGCAGAGGCCTCTAGACGGGAGTGGGCTGGAGTCCCTCAGAGTCAGGGATTCAGGGATTACACCGGACCAAGACTTCCAGAGCCTCCCTGCCAGCCCAGCCGTGACTCCCTGTGCCAGTGGCTGAACCCAGAATCTGAAGAGGAAGCCCGTGTCAGTGGTGTCCAGCCTCGTCCTGCTGCCAAACAGAGCACCAGACAGGAGCCCCCAACCGCAAGGAAACAGTCCTCTTCTCCAGATGACCAGACACACGTGCAAAGCAATTAGAGAACCACGGAAGAACAGCTATAATTGTCTATGTGTATGTTGCAGACAAGCACGTCCCTCCTCTCCCCTACATTATGCTCCAGCCAAACGAAACCACTTATAGCTTCCTGAAATGTCAGGCTATTTCACACCTCGGGGGCTCCGTGCTGACGCTCTCTCCCAGCCAGAAGCCCTGCCAGCGTGGCTGCCCAGCAAACATCTACTCATCTTTCAAGCATCACCTTTTCTATGAAGCTTTTTCTCTTGGTCCCACTGGGTGGCTGTCATTTATTAAGACTTGCCATGTGCCAGTAAATGTGCAAGGTAGCTCAGTTCATCTTCTGTGAACTACCATGAAATAGGTATTCTTAGCCACCCCTTGACAGGTGATAAAACTAAGGTTCAGAGAAATGAAGTGATTTGCCAAGTTCACCCAGCTTACAGGAGATGCACCTGGGCTTCAAACTCAAACCATTGTGATCTAAGTCCAGCTCTACACACACTCATACATGTAGTATAGATTGCTCCTCTGAGGCCAGGTTTGAGCCAGAGACTAAGGCCATCCTGGGATCCTTATTAGCATCCTGCTGTGTATTACAACAGTCTGGAGGTCAGCAATCCTTTGAGCAACTCTTCCTAAGCATGGCATCCATCAGTGTCCAGATCCCTCCTGAATGCCCTGGACGGGACACAAAAATGCCTGTCAGCATCAGGAAGGGCACCCTCCACAAAGGGAAAGCTCCTGCCGTGTATATATCAGAATTTTACAGATGATCTAGGTGGTACCACAGACAATGGGAGAAGGAAAGATTGTTTAGTCAGTGGTGTTTGGAAACTGGCTTGTCATGAGGAAAAAAAGAAAGCCACGTTGTCACTTTATGCCGAAGATTCTGGGTAGAATAAACACATAAGCGTCGAAAGTAGAACTATAAACTTCACAGAAGAAAATATAGATGGATATCTATTATCAAATACCCCAAAGCACAAACCATAAGGCTAAAAAAACAAAAATAGGTAGATATCAAAACTTGTAGTCGTGGGGTTTAACAAGAGCACCATAGACAAAATTAACAGATCAATGACAGACTGGAAGAAGCTATTGCAATGTCTAATGCCAATAATGGATTAGTATCTACTCTAGACTCTACTGGGAACTTCAGGTCATCAAGGAAAAGGACAGGAAATCCAATTATTTTTTAAGGGGCAAGGATAAGAATCAAGGATGTAAATAGATGAATTGAACAGAAAATGAATAACAAGTTGATGTTCTCTCTCTCTAGTAATCAAAGATATGCAAATTAAATCACAAATGAAACAGTGTTGCACAGCCATCAGACTAGCAGAAATTAGAAAAGTGGGTAATTCAGGTCCAGGCGAAGAAGTGAGGAGATAGGAACACTTGTGCCCTGCTTGCTGGGAGTTTTAAGTCGGTACAGCTGTTTTGGAAAGCAATTTAACAGAATTTAGTACAATTATGGGTATTTATGTCCTATGAACTGGCAATTCCGCTCTTGTTTGTACAACCCGGAGATTTTCCCACAGATCTAATATGAGAACCAGTACGAGGATGTTTGTCAATCGTGTTGTTATTTCTGATAGCGAGAAGTTAAACTTGGGCCATCACTAGAGGGATAATTAAGTGAAATGTGCTGGAGAATAAAATACCAGGCAGCAGTGAGGAGTTGTGGACTTCTAGAAGCACATAAATCAACATGGATAGATCTTAAAAGCATATATTTGAATGGGAAAAGTCAGAACCAGGATGGTTTTAAGGCACAATACTCTTTAAATCAATTAAAGTTAAGCGCGCATAAAACGACTTCAGATATTTTACAAGGTGACATGCATCTTTAAGATTTTTACATAAAACACGTTAGAGTAAGAGCTTATGGGGAGTTAGGGGAGATGGGGGTGGATATCAGAGATGGGGGAAATAAACGAATAGACAGTAAACAAACAAATAGCTCTGGAGAGGGGCCGCGCATGGATGGATGGTGATGGTGAGGCATGAGCCAAAGGGTATGAGGAGCTGCCGAGGCCCAAGCAGAGGAAGAAAGAACATGGGAGAGAAAGCACAGGAGCAAGAGAACCGTTTCCCCAGCAATGGCCCTGGAGTAAACTGCCTGGCTTCTCATCCTGGTTCCACTACTTGATAGACTTGGCCTGGAGCTAGTTATTTCCCCGGACTCTGCCTCTGTCTCTTCAGCTGTAAGATGGAAATGCTTTCAGTACCTGCATCAAAGGATCTTTTGAACGAATGGTTAGGCGGCATCCATGCCCAGCACCCATAAGTAGTGCAGGCTGTGTGGACAGTAGCCATGTTTGTTTCTACATCAATTCTGCCGTGTACTTTAAAAGCCTAAGGTGACATGACAATGAGGACATGCACAGGGTCTTTTAATCAGCCATTGCACGGATCGTTTCGTTTTACTGGCAGGCTGTTCGTTCTACCCCGGACATTGTCACAGCTACCCTAGAAACCTCAGTGACCTCCACTATGTCTTTTGTATCAGACAAGACCTGGGCAATGCTGCTGAGAGCTGGACAGGAGAATAGGAAGGGAATGGCTCTGGGGTCAGAGACCTACCTGGTTTCCTGTCCTGGATCTGCACTCACCACCTTCCTTAAGCTCTCTGTCTTACTGTCTTCATCCACAAATACAGATAAAAATAGCATCCCCACGAAGTTGTTGTGAGCGTGAAATGTGCTAACGAGCAGAAATCTCCTAGCACATAAAAAGTGCTTTGTAAATAATTGGTACTATTACTTGTGCCAGTGGGGGAAAGAGGGGACCTTCTTCTGTATTAGGTGAGAACGCCCTAGCAAAGACCAAAAGAGGAGGGAATAGTGTGTGTAACGCCAACAAGGAGCCACTTGTTCCACTCTAGTTACTAGCTACGGGTGTGTGGTGGGCTTCCAGTGCTGAAAGACCCCAGAACTTAAAGGAGGGGGTCTGTTAGCCAAGCAGATCGCTGGGAATCAGCACCTGCTTCATAGCTGAACATGCTGGAAAGTAGGCACTGTCAGATCTCAAAAATGATTGTATTATTCTTATAAATGACTATTTGGCTTCCCTTGGGAACTCAAGAGGAGCTCATAAGAGAGAAACTCAGCTTCCCAATGAAGGGGCTGTTTTCAAACCAGAGTTGGCATTTGCTGAGGGGGAGCAATTCTTTTCTCCCACTCCAGTATGATGGAGTGGGATAAAAGAGTTTGGTTTCTTGCACGAGAGGGAACTATGTCTGAAACTTCAGCCTTGGAGAAAAGATGAAGGGTTGCTGGCTCCGCCAGTGTGCTGGGAATGATGACTGTGATGAGAAACACGGTATGGGGCTGATGGGGTCCAGCAGGACACAGTCAGCTGGTGACTTTCACAACAGGGCAAGTTCCCATCCATTTTGGCTTTTAATTGATTTAGAGTTTGTTCTGGTTCTGCTGATTTGTCCTGCCAGTGCCCCCTCCAACCCGCCCCCCATCACAGATATGAGAAATCTTCCCAGGGCTCTTGTCCTGCATTTGATGGTCCCTGACCTAGACACCTGCAGTGTCCCCCAGGGTCACTTTAGATTTCCAAAACTCTTCCCTGTCTGCAGCCTACTTGTCCAAGAGTAACTGTTTGGTTGAATGTTATTCCTACCTTGCCTTCAAGACCCTCCACGATCTTGCCTTTTTGACCAGGACCCCCTCTGCACCACGGACGCAAGGACCCTCTGCAGACCTCCCCTTTCATCCCCACAGACACACTTTTGCCCATCCTGAGATGCCCTCTCACTCCTTGCCCCCTCTCATCAGCAACTCCATTCAGCCCTAGTTCATTAAGCTCCTGGCCCGGGACCAGGCCAGAGAGGACAAAGGCAGAGCTTCTGCTCTCAGAGCTAGTGAGGGGAGAGACGAGTCACAGAGACTAGGAACTAACTCAGAGTGGTCGGCAAAATAGTAAGAGACAGCACATGGCTCAGTGGGGACCCCAATGGGGGACTGGTCAGAGGAGGCCCAGGAAGCCCCCTTTCAAGTGCCAAACCTGACTCCATCTACCACCTCCAGGAAGCCTCCTCTGACCCTGCCAGCATCATCTAAGCATCTGAGAGGCAGTCAGTGCAGGGGTTGGGAGCCCAGACTTTGAAGCCTGGCTGCCTGAGTTTTGAATCCCAGCACTATCATGTACTAGCTGTGTGACCTTGGGCTAGTTACTTAACCTCTCTGAGACTTTGTTTCCTTATCTGTAAAACGGAGGTAATATTGTGTGATTAAATGATATAAATATGTAAAGTACTACTTAAAACAGTGTCTGGCTCAGTATTAGTGCTGCAGAATGTTTGCTGTTATTGTCTGGGGTCTTCATACTACACTGCCTGTGGGGCTTCTCTCCCATGCCAGAGCTGCTCTAGAAACACTGTTGCAAGGTGGCATTCAGCAAGAGATTGACGTTCCTCTACACAGATACATATATATTAGCAGAACACTCTGCCTTTATCTCCATAATGACAATTCTTCTGTTGATCATAATCTCCCTCATTGGCTCACACAGTATCCACGGACTCCCAAAGAGTGTTAATAACATTGCATTTTGATTGGCATTTTTAAGAATAATAGTAATAAAAGAAACTTCTGTCTTGAATGTCCAAGAATAGATTCTGCATAAGTCTTGCAGCTTCAGGCTTGGGACAGAATTGGAAGAGGAAGTGATCATTTGTCATCTTTCTTTATAGGCTGCATTTCTGGCATCACTTCAATGTTAAATGGGACTTTTAAAAATAGTCTTAACAAGCATTTTGACAGACTCCATTCTGGATACCAGAGAATGTAACCATGGAGAGTCAGCATGTGTGAAATCTGACCTGTCCTCGGCCAAATGGCCAGTGACTAGAGTCCCCTCCCGGGGTGGGAAGGGGGAATGTGTCTGGTGGCAGCAGGGACACTGACTTAAGAGGACCACTTGGGAATATGGTACTGGTTGGACACTAAAGCCCTAGATGTCTCCCTCCTGAAGCTGACACATTCCCAGGAGCTCAAGGCAGATTCAGTCAATGAGAGGTTGCTCCTCCCGCAAAGGTCACCCCTCTGCTGGAAGCAGTGAAGGAGACCCTGGGTGTGACCCATCGGGGACACAACCCAGGCCCATTCTTTCTGGAGCCTTGTCACTTCAGGACCAAGTCCAGGTCAAACTCAAAATGTCAGTGGATATAGGCTGAGTGCCTTCGTACACAAGTGGTGGGTCTGGTGGGAGGAAGGGGTTGTGCAAAGAGGGAAGAGCCCAGACCCTGTCACTGCAGCGCAGCTTCGCGGGGTGGAAGCATCGGGTTCTGCAGAGGCAGAGGCTCCTGGGCGCTGTCCTAGTCTCTGTGCACTTTGGTTCCCCATCTGTAAAGTGGAGATCATAATAATTACCTCTTAGGGAGAAGGTAAGTAATTGCAGGGCTTGATGCGGAAAATATGGTAGTGATTGCTGTTATTATGGTATCAGCAGGAGATGAGACCTGTAGGGGTGGGGTAAGTGGGTGCACACAAAACCATTCTAGGGAGAATGACAGGGACCTGCTTGCAGCCAGGATCCCAGAGTAGTCACTGCCTACTGCCGTGACACCAACCCAAAGGGCTCCAAGGGTAGCTGACTGAGATCCACAACCTTATGCTTGTTATTGCCCCTGACTCTCCTCGAATGCCTCATCAGATGCTGCTGCAAATTCCAGACACTCTGCTCTACGCCTCTCTTCCCCTGGCCACTGGGGCTTTCTCTTCCTCCTCCCTTTTCCCCTCCCCTTCCTCCTTTTCCTCCACATCGCCCTCCTCTCACATCCCCTTCCTCCGACTCCTCTGTATGCTCTAATCACACTGCCCTGTCTTTTTGTCTTTTCTTCTTTTGTCCAGAGAGAAAGTGAAAACTCAAATTGGGATTGGGGAGACAGAAAAGAGCCACCCCTGGGCATCCTCGACTCAAGCACGTGTGACCACCACCAGAACAAGTGCCCAAGGATGTGACCTAGGGGCTCCCACGTGGAGGCGCACTGATGCAAGAAGGCAATGAGTCCTCAGAACCCAACCCAAATTAGTACACGTGGGAAACTGATAGCCTGGAGAGGGAATGCGATTTAAACCCTTGAAACCTTGTGGCAGAGCTAATATTCCAGACCCCAATCAGGATCTTTCCCCTAGACTTAATCACATGGTGTTCAGGCCCCAAGGCATCTCTGAGACCGAAACTCCAGCCCCTTCTTTCACAGGTGGGCAGCTGAGTCCCAGAACCCACGCCGCAGGTCAGGTATTAGCTGAGCTGGAATGAAAATGCATGTCCTTCCATTCTTCACAGCCCACTTCTCCCTCCCCATCCACTCGCCTATCAGCTTTACAAGGACTGGAGAGGTATGAACAGCTCCCACCCAAACACCCAAACATTCTCTCTTTCTCTCTCTCTCTCTTTCTCTCTCTCTCTCTCTCTCTCAGACTGTGGCCCCCAGTCATGCACCCACCCACCTATTCCCTAACCCCACACAGTCACCCAGCTAGCCTGAAGGAGGTCAGTGATGTACCCAAGCACAGATCACAGACTGTGTCCTGTTCACCGTGATACGCCTCCTCTGAGCATGTACCATGTGCCCGGTTCTGGACCGGGCATCACAGCCTTCAGCAAAGCGTTCCCTGACCTTATTTCATCACACTCTGGTGGGGAAAGAGGCAGTTTCTGTGCCGCGTGATCCACACTTTTATTGAGTGAGGTTTAGGAACACAGAGAGAGGACTTGGCTCAACCTGGATGTCCTGGGAGGCTTCCTCGAACATTAAATCTTAATGATTTAATAGAAGTCATTCAGGAATCCCTGGCTCAGGACACAGCCAGTCTAATACCCCAGAAGGAGCGAAAATTGCTATGACTGCAAGTTCAAGCTTATTTGATCGATAATGCTCAGAGTAAGTGAACGTCTGTACTCTTGATATTTTTTCTTCATTTGTTTGTAAATTTAATAAATCTTGGTCAAAGAAAAAGGACAAAATCCCTATCTACAAGAAATCCAATTACAAGCACTTTCTTTGCCTTCTCTGAATTCCATCGCATCCAACTCCAAATTTCAACAGATGTGCTTTATGTTCACAGATGGACTATAGCTTTCTCAGAAGCAGGGACCATTTAGGAGGGACAAGACAGAAACCTCCCAGAGGCCAGACGCTGCATCTTTTCTATCTGTGTCTGAATCCCCTGCTCTGAGAGCAGAGCGTGACGCAAAGAAAGGGAACTATTAGCCCTGGAAGCTGCAGGACAGCTTCTAGGCTGAGCTGAGCAGGGCAAGCCTGGGCCCAGGGTCATGGATTCTTTAAGGGCAGGGCTGGGTGTTACTCATCTGGGGGTCCCTCCAATACTCATTTCAGGGTCCCACCCACACAGAGCCTTGCACAGTGCCTGTATACAATTGACATTCAATGCATGGCTATTGAATGCAGCTGAAATATTTTGAAAAATCAAATACAACCATACCATTTTGACAGAATGATGGCCTTCTTTTTAGATGATTTTGGGGCAGAAACTAAGAATGCTCTGGAGAGGCTCTGTCTCTCCAAAATGGGCAGCCATCTGAGGCCTCCTTCCTGCCCCTACCCTGAGTTCTGGGCTGAGCTCTGCCAACTGAGAGGGGGCATCTAAGGTGCCAATTGAGCTCTCCCCTGAAACAAGGGTTTCCGCTCCTCAGGGGTACTGGCCCAACAGCTGTGACGGTTGTCTAGGCTGAGGGAGCTGTCTTTCTGTCAAGGTGCCTTGCAGGACTGAAACTTAGGCACAGAGGCAGGTGAGAGAAGGTGGACAGATTTTTTTTTTAACATATTAGCACTAGGGCTCTTGGCCAAACAAGCACAAAGCTTTATGAGACAATTCACTTTAAAACTTCTCAAATGGAAGAGGGAGCACGAAGCAATTCAAGGAGGTGAGCAAGTATCCATGTGCACAAATTGGTTCGGTCTCCACGGCACCAGGTAAAGCCAAGTAGAAATGGTTTAACTCAAGTGACATCATTCGTTGGGTTTTAGCAATGTGTTCATTCTTTTTCTTTTTTTAATGCATATAAAATAATACAATGCGTGGAATCAAGCAATAAACAATGCTGTAAAGTTTACGATGACGAAGCATCATCTCCTGACTTCAGAGGTCACCGCACCCTGAAGCGATTGATGCTCGATCTCCAGAGTCCCTCGTTCTGACAAACCCCTCCTAAATCTTTGCCCCTAATTGTGTATTTGTCATTCTTTGTCTGAGAGGTTCCCCAAATTGTGTAAGTTTCAGGCACCACAACACCTGGATCTGTCCCCAATCTGACCTCCTCGACATCACTTATACCTCAGTCTTGCTTCTCAGAGGAAAAACATTCCAACTCATCTGCGTGTTTTTCTCTGGTATGTATCTTCATCTTGCTAAATAAGACACTTATGAGGCCAGTCCTTGCTCTGTTTTAGGCATTGTCCATCATCTTCTATTATAAAAGGTAAGGAGGGAGCCCTCTCCCCCTCCCACCATCCCTCCCTTTCCCCTGCCATCCCACAACCTTTCCTCCCCATCCGCCCAATTGCATCACATCACAATTTTCGGAAGGATTACTGTAGAGTGTATATTCCTAGAACCATATAAATATGGTTCACGACTGAGCCAAATAGTGTACTGTAACTACAGTTATTTTCTTCTACTTGTTTTCATTTTTCCTGAAGTTGAAATTGCCTTACATTTTCGCTTGCTTGTTTTCTGGGCATCAGTCACTAATTCATGCTAAACTTGGACTCAGTTGTAAAACAACTCTCATGACAGTTAAATATATGAGATAATCTCTACATTCCACTTTTTGTTTCTCTGGTGACACCACTTCTGGGCCCCTCCACCCTCTTGCTCCAGTCTGAAGAGTCGTTGTCTAGAGCTGCCGCACAGCTGTCATCCTTTGTCATCAGCTGGAAAATCCCTTCACCTCTCCCTGTGCTGGTTCCTCCATCTCCTAGATTCCTTGGGTCTTGTTTTGTTCTGTTTTTGTGGACTCCTTTTTTGTGGAGCACATCCTTCTACAAACTGTGTGCACGAGAGGTTATTGTTTTATTCTTGACAGTTTGGCCATGCAGAGAATTCTAGACTAGAAAACATTTCCCCTAAGAATTTTGAAGAATTGCTCTTTATCTGCCAGCATCCTGGGTTGCTGTTAAGAAGTCTGATGCCGTTTTGAGTCCCACTTATTTTTGTATGATTCTTTCTCTCTCTCTCTCCCTCCCTCCCTCCCTTCCTCTCTCTCTCTCTGAACATTTTTAGGATCTTTGCTCCATCTCTGGTACTCTGGCCTTGGTGCAAGTCATTTTTCACCCACTGTGCTGGGCATGTGACAGGACTTTTGTCTCTGAAACTCAAGTCCTTCAGTCTGAGAAATGCACTTTTATGATGTCTTCGATAATTTCCTCCACCAGACTTTTCTGCTCTCCCTTTATAGAATGCCTATTAGTTAGATTTAGATCTTGTAGATGGAATCCATAATTTTCTTTTTCTTTCTTTTCTTTCTTTTTCTTTCTTTCTTCCTTCCTTCCTTCCCTCCTTCCCTCCCTTCTTCCTTCCTTCCTTCTTTTTTTTCCTTCTTTCTCTCTTTCTTTCTTTCCTCCACCCTGGAATATTTTTCCTGACTTCTGCATGTGGATGATAAGATTCCCCCATCCCCCATCACCAGCTAAAGAAGAGGAGGTCTGGGGGTCTACCCGCTCCTTCCACAGACTCCTGTCTGCCTGTCTCGAGTCTTACCCTTGTGTTCAGAGCTACGCGGGCCTCCCCATCCCTGAACCTTCTGGCTCTGGGTGGGAATCGTCAGGTTCTCAGAGGCGTCCCTGCTGCAGCCCCATGCATTGAAGCATCACCACAACCAGCACCCCATCTTCCCAACCCCGTTGCTCTCTCTTCCCCACTGTCTTCTTTGCTCCTAATCTCTTCTTCTTGGCAGATTTATACCATTTTCTTTCCTTTTTTCTACCATTGTATTAGTGTCTCAAGGGGGAGTAGGGATAAATGCATGTGTGCAAACTATCCTGTTTAACTCCAAGTCTCTACTTTTATTTCTTCTTCTGTTTCAAAAATCACAATTTTATATTGTTTCCTACCAAACAGAACTGTGATTTGTGTTTCACAATTTAAATTGCAAAATTTCTTAATTTTGACAGTTCTAACATATTTTCAAGAGCCTTAAAAACTTCTGGGAATTTCAAGAAATGCTATATCCGCCCCAGTTCGAACTCTGTATGCTCTACTTAGGATCCAGTCATCAAGTAGTCAGTGGGAGTTGACTGAATTATTATTCCATTATTAAAGTAGAGACTCAGGTCCCTGCAAGATCTAGGGGTGGTGTCAGTGAGCACAGAAGGACAGGTTCCAGACAAGAGGGGAAGGAAGACATCTTGGGGCAGCCTGGACAGGAGGTGGGATAGAGAAAGGAGAGGGAGGGTCAAGAGGGACGTAAGGATTCCATCCTTCTGCTGACACCCTAATTTCACTGTGCCGTTGGACCATTGGGTGGTCCAGCCACACCTATGGGACACAAGTGAGGCATCGAGTGGTGTTGAACTTGGCCTCTCCACCTGGACAGTGCAGGGAGGAAGTGGGCCTTCACTTTTCAGAAAGATATTGAAGGAATGAAATGAGATGGTAAATTTGAAAGCTCTTGGAAAATAAAAGGACTATATAAATGCACAGTGTCATTCCTGGATCTAGTGTGGCTCAGACAAGTCTGGTACTAATTCATTGTAACGTTATAGGGCAAGTACATTACAATAATCTACGGTGCAGATAGAAATGTCCTTTGCCCATGGCAAATGTCTAGAGTGCCTGTGAAGAAATGCAGCATTCAACCAGGAAACTAAAGTCCAGGGCATCCAAGGTTGATGCAGGAAGAGACCTCCCTTCCTGAGATCTCAGGACATGCGTGAACATGGTGGCATCCCCAAATGGCGGGAGTCGGGGGCCTGAGTCACCAGGTGGAGGCTAGCCCTCACTGACCCGTATAGACTTTATCTAAGTGAGGAATGAACTCCTGTGCTAAGCCACTGAGATTTGGGGATTTATCTGTTACCACAGTATAGCCTAACCTGCCCTGACTGAGAAGCTTGAACTAAGAAGGGCTGCGGCTCCTACATGGGTGTCCAGGGAGGTATATGGTGATGAGGTGGTGAGAGACGGCTGCTCAGATACAAAGGCCCTTCCCTCGAGCCTGGAGGGAGAGCTGAGACCAGAAATGGGCCGCTGGGTCAGGCTTCATCAAGCATTCTGGGGAGAGTCAACAAGGGGCAGGATTGGAAATACTGAGAGTTCACCTCACCAGATGTTACTGTCTTATCTTCTACGTGGAGTCAGCCCCAGGGTGTCTTCCTCTGTCTCCTGTGCCTGCCATGAGGACGCCCCACGGTGCATCTCTCAGCCTGCCGTCTGTCGGACCCAGTCTCATGGGGGCACATTCCCGCCTCACCTGTCTCAAGGGGACACATTAGCCACGGTCTCCCTGACTACAGAGACCCCACCCCTCCTCAGAGGCATGGGTCTCCCCTTCACGTGGGACCTCCTTTTAGGACTTCCTTAGAGAACTGCACATCACCCAACCTCACCAGCCTTTGGTCTCTGCCAAAACAGGTGCAGGAAGGATGGCCTCGTCTTACCAACCTTCCCAATTCATGTTGAAACACAAGCACACCTCAGTTACAACTAAAAGCACAAACTTTGAGAATGCAAAGTCCCTTAGACATCCTATATTTCAATAGCTCTTAATATTGGGGAGGGGGTCATGTGACCCTGTTGAGGATCTGATGCAATCAGAAAAACACACATAGTAGTAACAAAACGTTGAGTGTGGATTTTCCCAGTGGATTCAGGATTGTCTGCAAAGCCCCACACTGGGGGAAGAGAGTCACGTGTACACTACATGCTAAAGTGAGCCCAAAGCAATTAGAGCCAGATGCCCCCTCCCCAGGGCTTGGGGGAAATGGCAGAACAAGGCCTGCTACCTCCGGCCCCCGGCCACCCTGCCCTTTGCCAGTCTATCTATGCTTTTTTTGAATCGAGTTTTATTAATAACATCACAGGCCTGAGTTTGATGAGTGGAGAGAGTTTGCCGGGCAGGCCCACCCTGCAGATAGAGGGACCCCTTGGCTGCAGGGGCTCCTTGGTGTGCCCTAAGAAAAGGGGGATACATCCTTATGCAGGTTGCAGGGATCAGGGGCAGGGCAGACTCAGGCCAGCACCAGCTTGACTCTAGGGGCCAGTTGCCCAGGAGGAGCATCCCAAGGAGAATGGAGGTCAGCAGAGAAGAGGGTCACATGCCATTGCAGAAGGCAGGCACACGAGGCTCCAAGAGATGACCGAGGAGCCTGCAAGAGAGCCCCTCAGGAGAGCTGGCCTCACGCACCCCTGAGTGGCTTGGTAGGCATGGTCCTCACAGGCCCCTCTAGTGTGATGCTGGATGGAGGGAAGGCTGGTGATGAATTTGGGGGAAAGCTCGACATGTGTTCCCTGTAGTTTAAGGTATATATTTAAACTGAGGTTACAGCCTGCTTCTCTGCTAGAAATTTCTGAAGGCGGGAGGCTGGCAGCCCACACCAGCAGAGTAAGTCAGGATTATGGTGTCAATAGCCCACCACCACCATCTGTGAACGGGAGACCTGTGGCTGGTGCAGGAGAGGACCTCTTCTCCCCTTGACCCCCAAGAGGAGCGCTGAGGTTAGAGGAGCACACAGAAGCTTTAGGCTCTCCAGGTGGCCTACGTGAGACCATGATCCATGTCTCACGTGGAAAGCGGCATTAGAAAAACGGACTATGGATAAAATAAAGGAAATACTGTTTCTCCCTTTCTGGAGAAGTCCTCAGCTATGGGGAAGCTGAGCCCTGCCCCCGAAGCCCATGATCACCGTTGATATGGGGACCCTCCACATCAGCCTCCAGACAGAGCTGCCTCCGCACCAAACCTCAGCGAGGCCAGCAACACCTGCTTCCCTCCACTGGCCAGTTATCAGGGGTGAGGGAAGACTTCTGCTCCCTCTTTTTCTCCTCTTTGCCCTGGACCCTAGATCCAAGGATGGAGAAGAGCAGGTGTCTACATGACAAACTCCACAACCCCCAACTCTAAGGTGTCAGGCAGGGGAGCAAACCATACCTCCCTCCTTTCTGCAAGTCCTGGAGTCCCAGTGTCTTTGTCCGTCTAGGCTGCTACAACAGAGTACCACTGACTGGGTAGCTTATACACAACAGGAGTTTATTTTTCACAGCTCTGGAGGCCAGAAGTGTGAGATCGCAGGGCTGGTCGTGTGAGGGCTCTCTTCTGGTTGCAGACTTGTTGTATCCTCACATGGTGGAAGGGGTGAGAGAGCTCCGTGGGGTCTCTTTTATAAGGAACTAATTCCATCCATGAAAGCTTCACCCTCATGATGTCAGCACCTGCCAAAGCCCAACCTCCTAATACCATCACTTTTGGGGGTTAGGACTTCAGCATATGAACTGGGGGGTGGGGCGTGAGTATCCAAACCATAGCACATGGGTAATGTCTTCCCTGGGGGAGGAGAGGGGAGGAGCTCTAAATGGAGTTTCAGATTGAAACTTTAAACTGAACTCAACTTCTGATAGTGGAAAGTGACAGAAAAGTGACAGAATCTGCCCACAGTGTTGCTAGAGAGAGAAAAGAGTCAACATACCCAGTGGAAGGCAATGATTAGAGAAAGATGAAATCATCTCATGTTTCTACCCCAAGTTAGATAAGACTATTCAGTGAACCATCCCATGCATCCAAAAGTTGGCATCTGATTTCAATGTGTATATGAGCAACCAAAGATTTCTTTAAGTCATCCCACCCATTTTACAGATGAGTAAATCCAGAGAGGGGAGGTGGTGTGTTCAAAGACATAGAGTTGGCAGCAGAACCTAGAGAACCTGGCAGCACTGACTCCTGACCGTGTTAAAGGAAGTGCCTGTGTCTGGTTTCGTCCTTAATCATCAGGCTTGGGCTACAAGGGCAGCGCTCTGGATCCAAAGCACTGAATAGCCTCTCGTGTCCCAGGACGGCCTGAGGCAGTGTGGAAGGCAGCCTAGATGGAAGAGAAGAGCTCTTAGACGGTGCGTCTCATCCATTTGAGAATTTGATATCCAGGATGCAGGGTAGGAAGGCACACCGCACAATTCACTATTTTGCTTGAAGCCCTGTGCGTTTCAGAACACACACATCCCTATTCACTTGTAAGTGGAATAAAGGACAAAACAAACCCAAAATGCAAAGACTGTTGGATGGTAAACCACTTTGGAATACCCACCCTCACTCATCCCCTCCAGAACCGCTGACTGTTGAGTTTTAACAGTTGACTGCCATGAGGTCTAATTAAAGGGAGAAATGGAAGAAAATGTGAATAATAAACACAAATCTCACACACACCTCTGAGGAAAGATGTGTGTTCTCAATTTTACCTTAAATGACACTGAACTGTTTCATTTTTCGAAAACTAGAAGCCAGCCTTCCTTTCCTGTTAAAGATTGTGCAAACATGACACATCTTCAGCATGCCTTGCTAACCACAGATTCCATTATGTGTTTAATCATTGACTATTCAATAGAGCATTGATGCATTTTTGTCTGGAACTAATTCACCTTTGTCTGTGCCTTGTCACGAATGTTCGGTGAATCACAGATGGGATCGTAGAAGCGCTTCGAGTGCCGCTGCCCAACACAGAGCCACATCCTTGGGATTATTCCTGTCAGGCCCTGTGCTCACAAATGTTCTAGCATGCTAAAGCCACCTGAAAATGTGATTTATGAAAGCCACCAAGTGCGGGACTACACCTCTTCCCTTCTAATGAGGACTAACAAATTACAGTCTGCAGGCCGCTTAAACCGGGGAAGAGAGTGTCGTCTGCGAAATTAACGAAAATGAAGGCCCTTACAGCCCATTAAGGCCAGGGAGCTACCCAGTTGGAAATCGGGCTGAGACGTGTTCGTTGTGGAAGCAAAGTCTTAGCAAATGTATACGTCCGGACTTCTCTGTAGTGGAAAGAAAATCCCTGCTCGCTCCTAGAGAATTTCTGCCTTGCTTTTATGGATTGGGATTTATGAATTTGACCAGCATCACAAACAGCACAGGGTGTAATTCTGTGATGAAATGGGCACACCATCCTGCAGGGCTCTTTCCCGGGAAGGACCAGCTCTGTGTCTGGGCTCAGACACTGATCGGGGTTGGCAGGGCATGAATGCCAGAGATTTAAAAGGAGGAGGGGAACTTATCCCAAAACTGTTCTTATCCATTGCAATTATCTCGGCTATTTTTGTACCAGAAGCAGAACACTGGCTGAAGTGCAAGTGCCCTCCAGCAAGAGAAGGCCTGGTTGCTTCTGCTCAGCCGTGAAATGGTATTCTAGTATAGGAGAAATATTTCTTTTTAGTCTTTTGTGAAAGCTGGGTATATGATGTGACAGCTAGCATATTGTTTCATAAAATTATCCATTTATTTAAAAAAACCCATCCACAGCCTTTGATGTTAGGATTGCATTCTTGTTGTAGCTTGCTTTAATCCATGGAATTTCCATTGCTTGGGCATGTGAGATCTATTTTTTTTTTTTTTAGTGGTTGTCCTAAAGTAATGGACGGTTAAATTTATATATTCCATTAAGGGACTCTACTCTTCTGTTAATCTCAGGGGAGGAAAAATATTGCCTGACTTTCTCTACCATCCTCATTGCTTCAGCTTGTTCTATTTTGTTGACTTCAGGGCAGGCCTGTGCACCAGCATGGCCCAGGGTTCTGAGGACAACCTGGGCTCCCTGAGGCAGTCAAAGCCTGTGATTTAAGCTGCAGTTAGAGTCAAGTCTGAACCTGGGCCAAGACTGGAAAAGTTTGGCCTGCTGATCAATTCTTTTTTTCATTAATCAGCAGAGTTGTTAAAATACCCTCAAAACCATTGCCCAGACCTCAAAGCCTCTTGAATGAACAGGACCCATCTACTGTTTTCCCTTTATTATCCTTTTCCAGAATAGTCTGGCTAGAGAATGAGCCCCTAATATTTTTAGCTATAGTAACAACTTAAACTTATAGAGTGCTTACTCAAATGCAGGCTCTGTTGTGTTTGTACCTTTTAACTTATTTAATTACCATAATCATATAAGGTAATTATCTCAAAATTACAAATATTATCTCAAAATTACAATAATCATATAAGGTAATTATCTCAAAATTACAAAAAATTACAAATTACAAATATGGAAACTGAGGCACAGAGAGGTTAACAATTTGCTGAAAGTCGCACAGCCAGTAGTGGAACCAAGCTCAGTACACAGGCCATCTGGTGACATAGTCTATGCACTAAATCACTGTGTTTACTGCCTCGCATGAAATAAAAATGCAACATGTGATTGTATCATTAATGACCAAAGTCTTTTGATCTTTCTTGCCATGAATTCCTTCATTCAGACTCTAGAATGTGCATAGCATTGTGATCAAACTTAAAGAAATAATAAAATATAACTATAGAGTCCTTTCCTCCCACAATCCAAATGGAATAGAAAGCTGAGTATTGTATTATGGTGCAGAGAGGAGGCGTGGAGAAGCAGGACTGCCAGCTGTGTCTCCTGGTGGCTGTGGGAACTTGGCAGCTTAACTTAGCCTCTCAGAGGCCATTTGCCCACGTGTATAATGGGGCCGGCAAGCATTGCCTCATGGCACCCCACCACCTTGCAGGAAGGGTGTGCTCACACAGGTGACTTAGGTGGTTGAGGTGGGATGATGGAGGGCCAAGGTCTGGGGCAGGGACATGCTCTGATATAGCTTTGGTCTGCAGTTCTGACTTCTAGATTACACAAAGTCCCAGTGTAAGTGTGGTCCGGAAACCATGCTGTTAAAAAGTGGGAAAGAAGACAGTATGGTCCTGGCACAAAAAAACAGAAATATAGATCAATGGAACAAGATAGAAAGCCCAGAGATAAACCCTCCCACCTATGGTCACCTAATCTATGTCAAAGGAGGCAAGGATAAACAATGGAGAAAAGACAGTCTCTTCAATAAGTGGTGCTGGGAAAACTGGACAGCTACCTGTAAAGGAATGAAATTAGAACACTCCCTAACACCATACACAGAAATAAACTCAAAATGTACTAAAGACCGAAATGTAAGACCGGACACTATAAAACTCTTAGAGGAAAACATAGGCAGAACACTCTATGACATAAATCATGCAACATCTTTTTTGACCCACCTCCTAGAGCAATGGAAATTAAAACAAAAGTAAATGAATGGGACCTAATGAAACTTAAAAGCTTTTGCACAGCAAAGGAGACCATAAACAAGATGAAAAGACAACTCTCAGAACGGGAGAAAATATTTGCAAACGAAGCAACTGACAAAGGAGTAATCTCCAAAATATACAAGCAGCTCATGCAGCTCAATATCAAAAAAACAAACAACCCAATCCAGAAATGGGCAGAAGACCTAAATAGACATTTCTCCATAGAAGACATACAGACGGCCAACAAACACATGAAAGGATGCTCAACATCACTAATTATTAGAGAAATGCAAATCAAAACTACAATGAGGTATCATCTCATACTGGTCAGAATGGCCACCATCAAAAAATCTACAAGCAATACATGCTGGAGAGGGTGTGGAGAAAAGGGAACCCTCCTGCACTGTTGGTGGGAAAGTAAACTGATACAGCCACTATGGAGAACAGTATGGAGGTTCTTTACAAAACTAAAAATAGAACTACCATAGGACCCAGCAATCCCACTACTGAGCACATACCCTGAGAAAACCATAATTCTAAAAAACACATGCACCTCAGTGTTCATAGCAGCACTATTTACAGTAGCCAGGACATGGAAGCAACCTAAGTGTCCATCAACAGATGAGTGGATAAAGAAGATGTTGTACATATATACAATGGAATATTACTCAGCCATAAAATGGAATGAAATTGTGTCGTTTGTAGAGACATGGATGGACCTAGAGTCTGTCATACAGAGTGAGGTAAGTCAGAAAGAGAAAAGCAAATATCGTATAAAAATGCATATATGTGGAATCTAGAAAAAAGGTATAGATGATCTTATTTGCAAAGCAGAAATAGAGACATAGAGGTAGAGAACAAATGTATGGATACCAAGGGGGAAAAGGGTGAGGAGGGAGGAATTAGGAGACTGGGATTGACACACATACATTATTGATACTATGTATAAAGCAGACAACTGATGGGAACATACTGTATAGCACAGGGAACTCTACCTAATGCACTGTGGTAACCTAAATGGGAGGGAAGTCCAAAAGGGAGGGGATATCTGTATGTGTATGGCTGATTCATTTTGTTATGAAGTGGAGGCTAACACAACATTGTAAAGCAACTATACTCCAATAAAAATTAAAGAAAAAAAAAAGTGGGAAAGAGGCCCAGGGCAGTCTTCCTGAAGAGGAAGTGGAACTGGTTGGAAGCATCAAAGTAAAGATGGTTTTTAGACATTAGGAGCCATAGCTGTATGATGTGACCTCTGATGGCTCTAGGAAGCCCCATCCTACCACCTGTCTGTCCCGGGTCTCAGTGGTATAACAAGATGCTGCCCAGAGCATGGAAAGGGGCCCTTCCCAGAAGATGGAACAAACTCCTACACACTTGGCCAAGCCTGTCATCTTCTGTGGGTACAGATGGAAGTAGGGCATTGAAGGGCAAGGGGAAACCTCCTTCCCAGGATAACTTCCCTGGATCCCATGACCTGGGGCTTCCTGCAGTACCGAGTGGGGCAGGCATGACTGGGGGGCGGAGGGAGAGTAAAGGAGGTGAAGCAGAGAGCTTGTGCATTCATTCAACAAACATGTACTGGGCTTTGTGCCAGGTCCTGCTGGATGCTGTAGTGCACTCCCGTTTGCCTCTTCAAAGATCTTCTGCTCTAGTAAGAGGATACAAAGAAAACCCACATACGTTCACTCAGCCTGTAAGCATCCATTCTACCTAAGGCAAGGCCCTCAACCACGTGGCACACACACCCATTAGCTGATGACTGTCACTGCCCCCAGGCTGCACGAACACAGAGGAGCTACCCTGCAACCTCACACCCCAACAGAGAGGCTAGAACCTGGAGCCCACCAACAGACTCTGGGTTCTAGGGTTCTGGCTACAGTATGAGTTTCAAGGGGCTTGGTAATAGGTGACTCTACCAGAGAGGAAAGGGTTACCTGCCAGACCCTGGCCTGTCTGGTTTCCTGCCACATATTCTCTCTAATCCCCACACTTGGGGAAAAGAATAAGGTACCATCTGCTGACTGTCCAGATGGGCCAGACACTGACTTGGAGATCTACCCCTATGAGGTAGGTGTTAGAATTCCCATTTACATAGATGAAAAACTGCCCTGAGCATGAGAAATTGGCCCATAGCTATACTAGTTGCTAAATGGCAGAATTAGGATTTGAGACCATCAGACATACCACGGGTCCGTCTGATTCACTCTTCTCGCTGCAGCCCGGCTTATAGGATGCTTCGTGCCCAGCCTGCCTCTCCAGCCTCACCTCCATTCTTGCTCTCCCTGAATTATTTGTGTCCCCCAAGTGCCCCTGGGCCAGTGCCAGGCTCTTCTAAGTTCCACCTTAGTCTCTCCAACACTCCTCAAAGCTCAGTTCAGATGCCGTTTCTTCTGGAAGAATACACCCTGGATACCCCCAATCCCCCTACCCCATCACCAAGGCTGAGCTCGCTCTGGAGTCCCATGGCACCTGTGCTTACCTCTTTCGTGGCTGACCCGTCAGTGTCATTGTCCTGGACTTCTGTGTCCTTGAGGCCAAAGCTGGGTCAGATTCATTCTCTGGCTCAGAGCCTAGACCATGACCTGGCTCAACTGGGACTCAAGAATTATTTGTGGGAGGGAAGGAAGGAAGGAAGGGGGGGAAGGAAGGAATCCTGGCCCCCACAGGTCTGTCATACCTCCCTTCCAGCCCTACCTGGTCTGACCTCCCAATACCACCTGACTCTCAGATCCAACGAAGTCACTGATTTCTCTGTCCCCAGATCAGGGGACATATTCCCAGGATGGGGCAATGTTTAGTCTTCCCAAAGGGCACGATTTGTTGTCTGGTGATCCGCAGTGAGTTTTTAATCACAGATCAGCCACTCCCCCTCCCCCTCCCCCTGCCCCTACAAGTCTCAGTGCTGCGTGTGC
This sequence comes from Orcinus orca, assembly GCF_937001465.1. Lineage (NCBI taxonomy): Eukaryota > Metazoa > Chordata > Mammalia > Artiodactyla > Delphinidae > Orcinus > Orcinus orca. Next base: position 29,305,546 of record NC_064563.1, read on the forward strand.
TGAGGGACCGGGGACTCTGTTTGCCAAGGATCTGCAGCGAAACTAATCAGGAAGGAGGATTGTTGCTTAAGCCTCTGCACTGGCTGCTGAGCCTCCTGCAAACAACTTTGTATGGTAACTGTTCCCTCAGTTCCAGGGATAGTTCAGAGCTGAGAGCGCTGAGTTGTAGGCATAGTTTTCTCATACTGGGTTATCAGGGCCATTATTATCAGGAAGGGCATGGAAGTTAGTGAAATAAATTTGTAACAGGGGCCAGTGTGGAGCTAGGCTTCCCAAGTTATAAAGTCTTTCGTGTGTGTGTGACCTCATTGAACCTTTACAACAACATAGGAGGAGAGATCATTAAACCTATTATTTTGCTGGATGCTTACAAGATGTGTAAGCCAGGCCCCTGCACACACTTGCTTTAAAAGCACTACCTCATTTATGTCCTCAGCATTAGGAGCCAGGTTCTGTTAGGGTTCTTATATTACAGATGGAACCCAGGAACGTTAAGTTTCTTTCCTAAAGTCATACAGCTGTGAGATGGGAGGTCTGGAGCTTGAATTCAGGTCTGTCTGATAACAAAGGCCATGCTTGACCGCTTTCACGAGCAGCGTGCCCATTTTGCAGATGAATAATTAGTACCCAGTAGAACCAGGACAGGATCTGAGCAAAGCTGCAGAGAAATGAGCCTAGGCTCTGGAGTCAGATAGAATGGGATCGATGTCTTGGTTCCGCCACTTACAAGATGTGTGTGGCCTTGGGCAAGTTGCTGAGCCTCCGTCTTCTCAAGTGTAAAACGGCACCTGTCTTGCAAGATTGCTCGCTGCAAAACTCCTCAAAATGCTGCTTTGAGAAAATCAAAAGATTTCCACTTGGGCCATCTTCTAGACTCCCGGAGCAGTAAGTCTTCTAAAGGCGGTGAGTCATCACCGGCTCAGGCTCTCTCTGTGTTAAATGTTCATTCACTCAACGGCCACAGGCTAAAAGGAATCAGTACTATTGTTGGGTCCCGACTGCGATTCAGGCACTGTGCTAGGCACTTTCACATGCTCGCCACAGGCCTGCAAGGCAGGGTTTTTAGGCATCTTACAGGTGATGAAATTGAGGCACAGAGATGCGAGGCGAGGGTCTCAAGATCTGGTCTGGGGCAGGGGCCAGGTCGCCTGGCTCCAGCACCCTCGCTGCCTCATGCTGCCTGTGATTGTCACAGCTGTCAGTCACCTCCAGGAAACCACCTTTCTTTGTTCGGGACACCTGCCCTTAGATGAAGAAATAAGACCAAGTCTTAGACACCACAGCTCTACTAGGTTAAGAACTTAATTATTTGGCCTTTTATTTTTTACCCTTCAAAATAAAATGCATTCATCACGTGGGGGAAGAGCTTTTTCCTCCTGTTTGCAAATAATATTATTTAGTCTTCTTGGTACCAAAGGGAATTCATTTAGAAGGAAAAAAAAGAGGGAAGAGAGAGAAAAAGAAAGGTGGGCTTCTCTGGTGGTGCAGTGGTTGAGAGTCCGCCTGCTGATGCACGGGACACGGGTTCGTGCCCCGGTCCGGGAAGATCCCACATGCTATGGAGCGGCTGGGCCCGTGAGCCATGGCCGCTGAGCCTGCGCGTCCGGAGCCTGTGCTCCGCAACGGGAGAGGCCACAACAGTGAGAGGCCCACATACTGGAAGAAAAAAAAAAAAGGAAGAAATTACTGTGAATAGAAGACCTAGGGGACATAATTACAGAAATACTGCAGGCTCTGCATTAGCTGGAAAATTACAGCCATTTCATTGTGGGAGTAAATCTATTTTCTTTTATTTTAAAGTGGATCCTTCACCTTCCAAAGGGCTAATTATGGTGCTGCCTACATGTTGTGCTCATAAGCTCTAATTTCATCTTTTCAGTAACCACAATGGCAAATAACAAAATTGTGTGTGCGCTCAGGAAGCATCTTCGTGACGGCTCCCATAACAGGCGGGAGGGACATGGCAATCATTCATCTCGTGACTCAGGCCATGTTTTCCATAACTGAGCCCACCACGGACGCTGTCAGAGGCACCTCCTCTAGCTCAGCCAAGAAGAATTCACAAAACAAAGCAGGTGGACAGCAGGTGGACAGCAGGAGTTGGGAGGAGGTCCAGGGAGGGTGAGCAAAAGGGAGGGCAACACAATAGCTGTTAAAAAGTGAATGCCAACAAACACATGAAAGAATGCTCAACATCATTAATCATTAGAGAAATGCAAATCAAAACTACAATGAGATATCATCTCACACTGGTCAGAATGGCCATCATCAAAAAATCTACAAACAATAAATGCTGGAAAGGGTGTGGAGAAAAGGGAACCCTCTTGCACTGTTGGTAGGAATGTAAATTGATACAGCCACTATGGAGAACAGTATGGAGGTTCCTTAAAAAACTACAAATAGAACTACCATATGACCCAGCAATCCCACTACTGGGCATATACCCTGAGAAAACCATAATTCAGAAAGAGTCATGTACCAAAATGTTCACTGCAGCTCTATTTACAATAGCCCTGAGATGGAAACAACCTAAGTGCCCATCAACAGATGAATGGATAAAGAAGATGTGGCACATATATACAATGGAATATTACTCAGCCATAAAAAGTAATGAAATTGAACTATTTGTAATGAGGTGGATGGACCTAGAGTCTGTCATACAGAGTGAAGTAAGTCAGAAAGAGAAAAACAAATACCGTATGCTAACACATATATATGGAATCTAAGAAAAAAAAACGTCATGAAGAACCTAGGGGTAAGATGGGAATAAAGACACAGACCTACTAGAGAATGGACTTGAGGATATGGGGAGGGGGAAGGGTAAGCTGTGACAAAGTGAGAGAGCGGCATGGACATATATACACTACCAAACGTAAGGTAGATAGCTAGTGGGAAGCAGCCGCATAGCACAGGGAGATCAGCTCGGTGCTTTGTGTCCACTTAGAGGGATGGGATAGGGAGGGTGGGAGGGAGACACAAGAGGGAGGAGATGTGGGGATATATGTATATCTATGGCTGATTTACTTTGTTATAAAGCAGAAACTAACACACCATTGTAAAGCAATTATACTCCAATAAAGATGTTAAAAAAAAAAGTGAATGCCTTAAAATAATGTTTATGGAGAGTTTTTAATGACGTGGGAGACTGTTTGAAATATGATGCTTAGGAGAAAAAGCAGGATATACAATACGTGGACAGTATGATTTCAACTATGTGAAATATCTATATCTCAATATGTAGCTATCTTTATGATATTTGACAATATTTGATATTTAATACATGCCAATCACCAGATTCTTTTAATATCCAAATATAACTCAATCCCACAGAAAGGCAGTGATCCAAAGCCTCCTCCTTGAGATGTCAAGGATCTCCTGAGAAAGGGGGGGCTTCATTTTTTTAGGGGTTGCCCTTCACCCGCTATTGCAAACCCTCCTCTGGCTCCGTTGTCAATCCCCTCGAGGGGTCTCAGCACGGTTCCACTGGACCCTGCTCCTCTCCCTAAGCCCCTTCATCCCTCTCAGGACAAGGACACATCGTCTGTGTTCCCTAAGGCACCAGCAGCATCACGTTGTTTTGTGAAACAGACCTTTACTCCAAAAGTTGAGGATGGGGCAGTGGCAGGTGCGGGCTTGGGGGTGGAATGCTGTACGGCAGAGGGCGGGAAGATGCTGAGAGCTAAAAATGGCTTTAGTCTCTGAAGTTCACTGGATGTGCTGGGCCCCGACCAAACAAAATCAGCTTGGCTTCTTGTCTGACAGAGCAGGCTGATGCTGGTGTCACTGGGTTTCACGTTCTGCCAGTGTGTGTGTATTCCTGTTCCTCTCTGGTTTTCTGTGTGTCCCCCTCTGTGTCTTCTGCATCCCCTGTTCTTCTTTCCATCCCTCGTTGTCTTTCTCTCTCTCTGGGTGTCCCTCACTTTCTCCCTACGTGTATCTCTGTCTCAGATAACCTCATAGGTTTCTGACCTGTTCACATCCTTTCTTTCCAGAGCCCCCCAAACGGAACCCCTTCCTCTCTGCTTTCAAGAGAGGATGAAAAGACTTCTGTCTGATTAACATGCAGAGCATTCAGAAAACTTTTCTTTCAATGTTTCCCATCCAGACTAGCCAGGGAGGACAAGGGAGGGAAACTAAAAAGCCCATTGAGGTGTCTTCCCAAACAAATGTCTTCCTTGCCCTTCTGCCCAAACGCAAAAACAGCGTCAGCTTTAAAAATACCTTGCTTTCATCTTTTGAAGGAAATATGCCAAAAATTTAACACTGGCTGTCTTTGAGTAGCAAGAAATGCTTTAGTGTTATTTATTTCTTCCTATTTTTTCTGAGTTTTCCAACTTGTCCAAGACCAGCCTGAACTACTTTAACATGATAAAATCTCCCATGTATTATGCACCTGCCAGATACCTGATTTAATCTTCACAACAGCCTTAATAAGTGGATGTTAATATGCCCGTTTAGAGGTTCAGAAAGGTCAGGCAATTTGCTCAAGGTCACACAAGCAGAGGTGGATATCCATCTAGACGTTAGGCCCTCAGCCACTAAATCGTGCTGCTTGGAGAGGCCCATCCTCTGCTTCACCTGCAGGTGCAGGCTTTCCCACACCTGAAATCTCACTAGATCATCTGAGCTGCCTTGCTCGAGTCCTCACTGTAAATGCAAGTGGTTCTGTACGTTATGATTCAAACTATTAGCCTTCCCCGGGGGGAGGAGTCTACTTTCCCACATCAGGCCTGCGACCTGTGGGAGGACTGTACATCCTGAGCCTGTTGAACTTGAAAGTGGCATATGACCTGCTCAGGTTAATAAAACATGAATGGAAAGGCCATGTCACTTCTGCACCAAAGCAGTAAGAGCCAGCGTATGGTTCTCTGTGTCTTTCTCCCCTCTGCCCCAAGGCAACATCCCCAGGAATGTCCGTGTGTAAACACAGAGCAGAGCTGTAGTTGACCCATGATGGACATGTAGACAGAACAAGAAATAGATGGTTGTTTTTGTAAGCCATTGAGATGTGGGTGTTTGTTACCACAGCACAGCTTAGCCTAAAGCTGACTAACTCCGTATATGCAAAACTTCAAATGCGTAGGGGGTCACTAATATGTTTCATGCTTCCTCCTCTTGGAAGCTAAAAATAGGGGGAGTCTTTCCCAAAGCATTAGTGTAAAGTTCCACTTGTCCTTTTCAAAAATGATCTTGGGAAAATAATCTCCTCCCCTAGGGTGTATTTCTTCAGCACATCCTCCTGATGGGGACAGACTGTCAGAATTAGTCCCAATTACAGGCTCTGAAACTGCCCAAGCAGACCCAGGCCAATTAGCGCATGGCTCTAAGTCTTAGGGGACCACGTGGACGTGGAAGGCAGCATTCTGCCCACCCTTCTCCCTTCGAGGAGAACTGAGTGTCCACTGACTGCAGCCGCAACCGGAGGCTTGAGGCTCAGGTGCCATCTGGGCAAACAGGGAGCAATAAAGATGGACGGAGGGAAGGCTCGGGGTGGTGCACTCAATGATCACTTTTGGTCTGAGATACGAGAGCACACAGCCTTCACTGGCAACCTGTTCTCCATGACTTTAGCAAAGCTGCCTTGGAGGGAAGAATGGAGACTTAATCCAAAAGCTGAAGGTTCAGAGGAGAAAGAATTGCTGTCATTGCTGAGGAACAGGCAGGAGAGAGAGAAGACACTACTGCTGCCCCAGGATGAAGCAGTCAACTGATTTTTCAAAGAATCCCTGGGGGGATGGAGGTGATCATCTCACCCCTAAGTGACTCAGTTGGTAGTTTTGTTGCTGAAGTATCTTTACTCAATTTGTTCTTCTCTCTGGCTGTTTCATCATTCCTGCATTCTTTTATCTGAACCATCATTCTTTCCTTCCTCGTGTCATAATTCATTCACTCTTTCATTCATTCATTCAGCCAGGGAGACCTCTGAGTACGGCACTGCTCCAGACGTTAGCAGCCTGACCGGTGGACAGAGGAGGTGCGGGCAGGGTCCAGCAGGGGAGGGAAGGACGCAGAGCCAAGATTCACAGCTGAGCTTTTGTTCCTCAGGTACAAGAACTCAGTGGGGAGGATTTCAGTTTGAGCTATTATTTCAGAGTCTGAGATAGGAATAAAACCTCTCTCTCGCTACAGACACAGCCCTAACCCCTGCCTCACTGTGCCACAGAGCCGTGAACTGTGTGGGGACCTAGACCAGTCCATGAGCTCCCGTAGACAAAGACTGGTTGGTGGAAGGTGGGACAGACACGGAGATCCATTGCCCAGATCCGCCTTCAGAAAAGATTGGCTTCCCTAGTGGGAGGGGCGTGGCTTCCTGACAGCCTCCCGCTGGTGGCCCCAGTTTTCAAGACAAGGTCGAGTTACTCTCAGGGCAAACACTAGCCAATGACTAAGTGGGGGTTCAGGGGTCTGTACCCAAACAGGTCACCTCTAGTGGGCGATCTGAGCTCCAGAGCTCCACCAGCAGGCAAAGATTGTTGGGTCTGCATCGTGGTCTGCCGACTGCCCCTGCCAATCCACCTCCTGCCTCTTCTCTTTCACAGGTGTCATTCTCCTGTAAAACTTTTGCACCTTTAACTCCATCTCAGTGTCTGCTTTGTGGAAAACCACACTGGCACAGAAGAGGAAACATGGAAGGGAGGGAAGAAAGCACGGGTTCCTCTCACACCAGGAGCTCTCTGGTCTGAGACCGCGCAGCGTTTCTTGCCAGCTCCTTCTCAGAAGACAGATCAAAGTTGAGAGTTGACACTCCATAAGGAGCCCTGTCATCTCTTTCTAAAGCTGTCACCATTTAGGAGACACTAGGTTAGTGGGGAAGGCCAGGACTTAGCCCTGTGGCCCTACAGACCAGCTGGGCACACTGGCACTGGACAGACTACTCTGAATGTGAGTGTTAGCGTTGACTGTGAAAGGGCCGCAGAGCACTCCAGGCTCTCGGGGACCACTGGAGGTCAGGGCCTTGCTGAGGCAGTAAAGTGGAAAGAGCAACATGGTTTGACTGCCAGGGCACGGATCATGGAGGGCTGCATGGAGGAGGAGGAATATTTGATCTGAGCCTTAAAGAGCAAGCTTCCTGAGGACACAGGTACAAACCAGGGCCCATGGCCTGTTCTGCACACATGTGTTTAGAAATCAGAGCAAGAGCAGGGTATCACTCAGGCCTCTTTGGCTGCCAGCAACAGAAATTGACACTGGATAATGTAAAGGATTTGCAGGGAGGCCACAGGAGAGCTAAAGAACCAGGCAGGAGGCAGAAAGAAACCTGGCAGCTCTAGGGTCCCATATAGCATGAGCTCTTCAGCAATTCTACCAGGGCACTGCTGTGAAAATGGAAGAATGCCACCATTTTTAGTTGTCTTAGTTTCTCTGCTCGCTATTCAGTTTCTAGGGAGAGGCAGAGTATCCTCCCTGTAGCTAAGGTATGATCTGATGCCTTGATCAGTAGGCCTGGCAAGGCAGGATGCACCATCCAAGAGGTAAGAAGAGATCCAGGAGAACGTGAGCTCACAGAGCCAAGGGAGAAGTTTCTACAAAGGCGGTGGTGAACATTATCAAAGGCAGCACACAGGGCCAGTCCAAAGAGGACAAAGGTTTACCCACAGGAATTAGCAATCAGCAGAATGGTTTCAGTGTGGAGGCAGGGACAGAAGCTGGATGCTCTGGGTTGAGGATTCAATGGGAGGAGAGAAGTTGTGGACAGACCACTCTTTTGAGAAGTTTGGATAAGAAGAGAAGGCGACAGATTGTTTGTTAGAGAGGCCATTGGGTAAACGGTGGATTCTTTTTAGGACAGGAGAGACCTGAGGCTCTTATAAGCTAAGACAAAGGAGCAGAGAGGAGGCAAAGGTGAAAAGACAGAAAAGCATGGCAGTAATCAGAGCCCTGTGGGGCAGGAGGGTGGCACGAGGACATGGGCAGAAGGGCTGGCCTTTGAACTCTGTCTTTGCCATTGTTATCTGTTCCTCACTGCTCAGAGTATATTATACATCACAGGTCTTGCTGTCTACTTGCTTAAGAGGATTATTATTATTTTTTTTTCGGTACGCGGACCTCTCACTGCCGTGGCCTCTCCCGTTGCGGAGCACAGGCTCCGGACGCGCAGGTTCAGCGGCCATGGCTCACGGGCCCAGCCGCTCCGCGGCGTGTGGGATCTTCCCGGACCGGGGCACGAACCCGTGTACCCTGCATCGGCAGGCGGACTCTCAACCACTGCGCCACCAGGGAAGCCCAAGAGGATTATTTTAATCTCAATTTGGCCATCAGCTTCTTGAACGCAGGAATTGTGTCTCTGTAAGTAGAACAGGAAAGGTGCCGCATAAGGAATGGAGAGACCAGAGTTCTGGGACCAATTTTTATTATCAGATTGGGCAAAGCTGTGTGTTTCTGATACCCAGCTATAGTGGGCTGGCCAAATAGGTTTTTAATTTTCTTACAAAGAAGAAGTCTGCAGGTAGGCAGTTCAGAGCTGGTGTAGCAGCCTCATGGTGTATTTTTACATATCAGACTCCTATTCGTCTCCTCGGCCAGTGGCTAAATAGTCTTAGCAAGTGACTTTGGACGTCATGCTTGTCACCTCATAGACGCAAGCTGGCTGCTTGGCCTCCAGGCTCATATTCACATTCTAAGACAGAAGAAGGAAGGAGGACAGGGGCGAGGAGCTCCTGTGGTTGGAAAGCAAAACCTTCCTACTAATCCCACGCAAACTCCTGTTTGCTTCTCATGGCCGTTCCTAGCTGCACAGAAGTCTCCCACTTTAAACTAAATCCATGTTTCATTGTATCCTGGCTTCCCTGCATCCCTGGCTTCCTCCTAACACCATCTCTGGGGGGTCCTTTGAGGGATTTGCCTCTCTCCACCATGAGAGGCTTAGCGGAGAAGTAAATTCAGGTGTCTTACTCTCAGTGACCAAAGTGGAAGGGGTTTGCCAGCACGACCTCAGAATGTCAGGGGAGTGTGTCCTAATCTTGGCCAATGAGAGGGTCCCTCCCAGAACCTTGGCTCCTGCATGAGTGAAAGAGAGAAAAAGTGGCTAAAATTTACTCATCTATCCCTGCAATGACATCCTCACTAGACCATTTCTGCTAAGAGATCATTCCTAGGGTTTTCACTTTCTAGGTTTTCAGAACGGCTTTCTTCCTGCCCCTTTCTAAGCCTGGATTTTCAACCTTCCTATAAATTCTGAAGGCGCGATCCTACCAATAAACTCCCTTCTACTCAGCAGAGACTGTTTCTGTTGCTTGTTTAACAACAGCAACAACAATTTCTGACTGATACCCTGACCCCATCTCTGACCAGCTACATGTGATCTTGAAAAAACCACCTAACCTCTTTGGGTCCTCTCTCCTCATCAAAAAACAATGGGTCATTACTAAAGTGCTTTCCGACGTGAACGATGAATTGTGACTTTGACCTCTTTCAGAAGGCCTGCTTTGTATCAAGTGGGCCCCGATGGACAGCAGGATTAGAGTTTTAGCAACAAGGGTAGAATATAAAAGCTCCATCAGGAAAGCTAATTTACAGCACTGAGGTGCTGCAACTGGAACATTCCTTAGACAATTAAGCCTAGGTAGGTGCTCACCAAAACCACTCCACTGCTAGTGGCACCAGTGTGCAATGTTTTCATTAGCAAACAGGCACCATTTGGTATCATCTTGCCATGTTGTCAAGGACCCACTTACCAATTGTATGGTTTCAACTGTTCTTGATTCCAAGAGTGCTTCACTGCACCACTGTAAAACCTGTTTTTCAGGGAGTCTTTGTTTGCACCTTAAAGTCCTTTCTGCAGCAGACATGCATCTGCCTTACAAAACTTCAGGACATAGGACAGAGGACTCTGTAAAATCGTAGTCCGTACATTCAAGGAAAAATTACTTTGTTAGAACAGTGGCCCGAGTTTGGCCTTATGTTCTAGCAAAAGCTCATTGCTTAGCTGCATTTAATAATCCATGAAACATTTCTGTGTGAATTGTGTGGCTGCAAAATGGGTAAAAAAAAAAAAAAAAGTGGGAAGCAGGCATAAAAAATTGGCAGAAAATAAAAATTAGTGAGATCTTAAATATTTGATCAAGGCCTCTATTTCCAGGTAAGCAGTTACCATCTTGGGCCCTCAGATGCCAGCAGAAGCCACAGAGCACCATTCTGAATTATTAAAGTAACCAGGGGAAACTTTTTTCTTCTTAGTCCTTTTAAATGAGCATGTAGCCTTTCAAGCTAACCTTTGCGTAAATATTTACACAGGATTGGGTGAAATGTAAAAGAACCAAAGTTCTCAGTCTAATACTCATCTGTAATTATGAATCAGATTAGATGATGCATCTCAACCACTTCACTTTATTTTTTCTCTCTCTGCACCCACAATTCTTCCCAACTTGAGAGGAATCCAATCTGGATGAGTTGAAAGTCTGCATTCTAAAATATTTTCAAACTGTATGTTTACTGATTTTGTTTCTATTTTGCATTGGTTCAATGCATTCATTCATTTGACAAATATTTCTTGACTACCTACTAAGTGCTAGGCATCGTTCTAAGCGTGGGGATAGGGTGGTCCTTGACAGTCCAGTGGTTGGGACTCCGTGCTGTTTCCACTGCAGGGGGCACGGGTTCCATCCCTGGTCGGGTAACTAAGATCCTGCATACCACATGGTACAGCCAAAGGAAAAAAAATGTGGGGATATATCAAGGAACAAAATATATAAAGACTCAGCCCTTTGGGGACCTTGCACTTAAGTGAGGGAGACCAATAAGAAAGAGATAAAGATTCCAATGACAGATAATAAGTGCTATGAACAGGGTGGTATGGGAGTGCTAGTTGTTTATGTCTGAGGTAGGTGGCCTGTTAGAAAGCTAAGGAATTGGGCAAATTACCTTGGGAGCTGGGCGAGTATACCATTTCCGTCAGCGAGAACAGCAGTGCAGTGGCTCTGTGGTGCAAACAGGCCCAGTGTGTTCAAGGGACAGCAGCAAAGCCAAGGAGACTGGAGGTGAGGAGTGGTCACTGTCAGAAGACGTCATGGAGAGCTTGTCACAGCAGATCTTGTGAGGGCCTTGGAGGCCACTGGGGAGAACTTGGTGTTTTATGCTAATTGTGGTGGAAGCGGCTGAGGACTTCTGAGCAGGGGAGTGCTGTGGACTGATTCATATTTCAAAAGGATCACTTGAACTCAGTAGTAACTCTGGCCAGTGGAGCCAGGTTGACCGAATGGTGGTTTCTCGTGGAGGCCTGCTTCAACGGCCGAGTAGGAAAGACTTCACATTGGCATTATCTGTTCATTGCCTACGAGAAAACATCACCTTTTGAAGTCCTTAAAGGGATTGGAAAGGTTGTCCTCTCTGATCGTTTTAAAAGTCCACCCGTCTCCTTTTTTTTACATTTTACTTTCACCAGCCAAAACCTGACCTTTCTGAGAGCTCAGAAGGCAAGGTTATGGTCTCATCCAACCACAGAGGCTGACCCAGCCTGCAGTCCCATCATGATCTGTCCAAAAGCAAGTCTTCCAGAATGTCCTCAGGTCACACTTGTAGGCCTGAGACAGTATGCAGAAGGCGCTTCATCAGGACACCATTAGGTGACAGAAGGAAGCTGCAGAATAGTTATAGCTTGATCTCCTTTGGTTACCACATTTATATGCCTAGAACTAATTTGTAAAATGTTCAAAATGAGCTAACCTGTCAGTTCCAGTTTTTCCCTTTAGAGACCTCCCTCCTTCAGCTCTTTCTTGGGTTGCATAATTCTGAGCCACGTTCTTTACATGTTCTTTGCTTTCTAGAATTTTCCTGCAGGATCAAGCTCCAATTATTTGTAACAGTAGCTGCCTTAGTAATGCATCTTTTATTGGACTCCCAAATAAAACACTTGCACTTGAATCCTTGTCTCAGGCTCTGCTTGAAAGGGACCCAAACTGAGATGTAAAATCCTCCTCCCTCCTGAGGCAGCATTACCTGGCCACTTCCTTGACTCTAATGGCAGATAAGATTCAGGAGAAATAAAACTTACCCATATAAAAAAGGTAAAAAAAAATTATCCCTGTTATACCCATGATCCAGTAGCCCTGTGTGCCCTCAAGCAAAGGGCATGACTCTCATGTAGATAGTCCCTTATCTAGAGTATTAGGAGCTAGCTGTCTCCCCTGAATGGATTTCTCAACCACAGCATTTTGCCCCTCCTTGATTTGGGATAAGTGAAGTTATTATGGTTATTATGTGAAGTTCTTACCTCCCACCACTAGGAGACACCACTTCACACCCGGGAAGCTAGGCTTCCTCCTAAACCAAGCCTTAATCTTCACTATCCCAGGGAAAGAAGCATCCCTTGCATGGAGAAGTCATTGCCCATCCCCCTCTTGCTCTCTGTGTCCAGCCTCTCCTTCCCTGGGTCAGGGCCCTGACTCAGAATGATTTAGTCCTTGATTTGAACCCAACCTGTGGTACCAATGCTACACACAGATTTTAAGTCCCTTACCTTTTTCACAAGTCTCCCACCCTGCTGGGAGACAAACCGTGTTATCAATAAGAGACCATCCAAAGATCATTATCCTTGAATTTTTTAAAATCTCAGAGTAGGAATGGCCTTTCTAAGTATGATACAAAATCCAGAAGCAATAATAAGAAAAGAGCAATAAATTTGACCACTGTTTAAAATTTCTGAGTTGTTAAAAAAAAAAATAGGGCTGTAAAAAAGGAAAAAAAAAAAATCTTCATGCGTATACCTATGAAGCCACTTAATCCTCCCCCAAAAGTTGTTGCCTCCAATTTCGCAGAAGGATCCTGAGGCTTTGGAGAGGTAAAGTGACTTTGCCCAAGGTCACCTTGTTAAGGCACATTTCACACTGTAAGGGAGTCACTTCTGATTATTGGGAGCTGGACAAGGGAGGAAGGAGAGGAAGCAGGAGAGACGCGGGGCAGAGCGGAGGAAGGGGAAGGACTGAACTCTCAGGAGAGAAGGGGTGTCAGGGAGGGTGTGGACACCACTTCTTGAGTCTGAGTAAGCAGAGGTGGACCAGCCCCTTCACCTGTGCACTTATTGGATGCTAGCTGTGTGTCCCCTGTGCTGATTCAGGAGGGGACAAGGAAGGGCCCTCCTAAAAGTAGAGACGGTATGCCTGTCCAGCCAAGGTCATGGGAGCACTGTGAGAATCTGGTGATCCTGCAGGGGCCCAGAGCCAGCTTTACAAAACACTCCGTACTAAGAACCTGTCACGGATGCTAGGAAAAGCTGGGAATGAGGTGTGCAGCAGTCACAAAACCTTGACATCACCCTTGACATCTCTTTTTTTTTGCACACTTCAGTTCACTCCATTAGGAAATCCTATTGGCAGAAACTGATGCATCTTTACCTTCACCGCCCCTGTAAGGACTGGAAGTTATGGAGGGTTCTGGGTGGGCAGAGGAGGCCAGGCCACACTGGGGAAGCAAATTCAGGAAATAAATTACCTGCGAAGATCTCAGAGGATACGGACCTGAATCTCCAAGGCCCCAGCATTTTGTTGTGATTGCATTTTCCCATTCTAAATAAATTTTCATTTGCAAGGCTTGATTCTGTAGGGCTTTCTAAAACAGCCCTCCTACTCCCCTCCCCCCACAATTGTATACGCTTCAGGCCCCAGAAAGCCTTCATCCACTCCTGATTTGAGGTCTCAGAGCTCACCAGGGCAGGACTTGAGAACAGAGGTGTAAACTTGTCAGGAGAGGGAAGGCAGGGCCGCAGGAAGAGAGTAAATCCTCATCGAACATGGCAGAAAGTCAACAGATAACTCAAGAAATCTCTATGTAAGCTTATTTTTTAGCGACAAGCAGGTAACCACTAGCTGAACTCAACGGGGTAAGTGTTATAAAGGCCTCCGTGGTGGGGCGCAAGGGAGAGGGCTCTGTTGCTTCCATTATAAGAACATGTAGGTAACTGTATTTTCTAAAAAGTGCTCATGCATTACTTATATTTTTTAATTTGCTCTTTAAAAAGAAGTAAAAATAAAAATAAGAAATAAAGCGGAACGCAAAACATAGAAAAATAAAATGCAAAGGCGCACACAAGCCAGGGAGTGGGAGCAGAGGCGGGGGTGGGGGAGTGGGCGGGGCCTGGCCAAAGGGGCGGGGCGTGGGACGCGGTCTCTTTAGGGCCCGCCCCCGGCGAGGAAGTCGGGCGCCGCGGTTTCTCTCTGACTCCGGCCGCCTCGGGGGAGCCGTTGCAGTGCAGAGTCTAGTTCGCCTTAGGCCCTCTCCCCACCGCGGGGATAGGAAGGGCAGGTGACTGACTGCCCCACCGTAAAGGGCGGTGCGTGCGGAGGCCTGGAGCGGTCCTCACCTGGCCTTGGGTGCGGGGCCAAGCGCGGGCGAAGAGCCCCGGTTTGGCGCCGCCGGGCCTACAGTCCCCTACAGTCCCCAGAGGCTCGCCGAGTGCCTCTGCGGAGCCGCGCGACGCGCAGGTAAGCGCAGCCAAGGCCGGGCCTGTTCAGCCCGCCTTTGCCCTGGTGGGCGCCCGCCGAGACCTGGCCCGCACCGCACCGGGGAGACAGGTGGCGGCGGGGTGCGGAGCTCGGTAACCCGTCTGGGTCGGATGAACCCCAGAACTCCTGCTGTCTACAGCCGGCGCCACCCATTCTCGCCACAGCGTTATCGACCTAACCGCAGCACCCCTGTGGCTCAGACCCGAGCCCATCTTCAGCACTCGAGCCCTCAACAAATGCAAATAAGGGTCCACCAAATCCTGCATGCCGTTGAGTGCCCGCCACTGGGCTCAGTGCTGGGGGGTACAGTGCGGTCCAACGAACGTAGTGCCCACCCCCCGTGGAGCTCGCAGTCTGGTAAGAGAGACCCACAGCAAATAGGTAATCTCCACATGTGAGTGTAAAAGTTAAAACTGAAAGATCTGTGAAGATAGGAAGTGCAGGGTGCTGGGAGAGCATTTAGCCGGTGGTCCCCATCTATAAAGGATGCTGGAGCTCACACTTCAGTATGAATGGCAGGGTCCCAAGGTGGAGAACGATGGAGTAAACACACTTGTTGGGAGAGAGTGTGGCTTGTTTGAGAAAAGGAAGGTCCTGCCCACTGAAAGCAGGGAGCAAAGCAAGTTTCCTAACTTCCTCCTCTGTACAATGGGACTGTTCCTCCCCATTGACGATTGAGACTTTGCATGTAAATGACTTAGTGGTGTTCCAAGGGTGCAGTAAGTGAAGTGAAGGTGGAGATTTCTGTGGATGGATCAGGTTGTAATCTGGGCCGAACGCAGGGTGCTGCCTCTGGGCACTCACTCACTTCCCCTCTCCTGGAGTCCTGTCTCCTTGTCTGAGTAGAATCTCTCAAACAGCTTGTTCTCTAAAATGATGCCTGCTTTAGTCATTCATTCTTAAAATATTTAACTGGTGCCCACTTTACACTGGCCTTGCCCTCATGGAGCTCATGCAGGGTGGGCCAGGTGAAGTACACTGGTAGTCCCAGCCGTGGTGTTCTGGAGCCCAGAGAGAGCCTGATCCAATGGCCTTGCCGGAGAAAGCCTCCTGCTTCCGTCAGGGCCAGGTATACATTTCCCAGAAAGGCTCACCTGTTAGTGCCAACACCGTGAATCCCCTGAGAACATAAGGCTCACACTCCTCCGCTGAGCATGTTACTTCCTTATTTTTATTGGTGGCATCACCCCCCAAAACTGGCCAGAAAACTCCCAAGAGGCAGCAACCCTACTTGTCCCTTGCTGAGGACCCCCAGGGATTTAGGAGAGGTTTGGAAGCTTCAGAAAACACCTGGCTGGTGACTGCTTGTATATTGTATTGACTCGGTTTATACTGTTGGTGGAAACTGAGGATTTGCTCCATGAAAACAGGCCGGGAGGCCCAGAGAGTGGAGAACACAGTTGAGAGAAGAGTCTGGCACTGTTTGTGAGTAGGGGTTAAAAAAAAAAAAAAAAGCAGAGGACAGGTGTTAACAGAAGGGTGCTGGGGGGAGAGGGCAGGCTTTGTGCAGCCACTCTGTTTCCCCTCGCAGACCGTGGCAATGCCACCTGCGGAGAGCAAAAGGCGAGCGATGGGTTAGGCAGTCACAGACCTGGGTTCAGGTTCTTATTTGTTACTTCCCAGCTCTGTGCCTGACCCTGGGCAGGTCACGTATTATCTGATTGTGCAAGCTTAAGACAGTGCTTGGCATCTAGCTGGCCCTGAAGAAATGTAACCTCCCTCCCTCTTCCCCTAAATGAACTAAAATAGGAGTAACAATAGTGCCTACCGAAGAGGGTTATTATGGGGATTTAATGAGTTAATGTACCTAAGATACATAGAGCAGTGCCTGACATGTAGAAGTTACTGCTGCTGTTGCTATTGTTATTATTCCTTATTCTGGGTAAAAATTGGTGAAACAAGGCAGGCAGAAGATAGGAGGTGGGGATGAGAGGTTGGTTCTGAGGAACTGTGCGGGGTGATTAGTGGGGGAGTTGTGTTATCTGTTGGCAGTGGTTTTACCGGAAAGCATCAGCCCTGGCAGGAAAAAGCGGTGTTCTGGGTGATAAAGGGCCTCTTGGGCTGCCAGGCTGTCAGAAGGCCTGAAGACTCAGGCCAAAGAAAACACAGCAAAAGCGTGGGGGAAAAACTAGGGTTGAAAAAGATCCAACGTTGTCTTGTTTGGGTTGTCCCTAACCCACAGCTGGGTGTGGGTCCCCGGTGAGGAGCTGCCCCTGCGCCATGCTGACCCCTGCCCTCCTATGGATATGGTAATTGCCTGAGACCGGTCCAGGAGCTGTGGAATCCAATTCTGTAAGCCCTGTACCTAGCAGAATACTGGGCCCATAATGAATGCATGAAAGAATGAATGAATGAATGAACAAATGAACAAAGGAACCTAAACCCACAGATCAAATTTCTCAATGTGTAAGTGTGCTGTTAAAAGAAGGGAGTATGGGGCTCCCCTGGTGGCGCAGTGGTTGAGAGTCCGCCTGCCGATGCAGGGGACACGGGTTCGTGCCCCGGTCCGGGAAGATCCCACACGCCGCGGAGCGGCTGGGCCTGTGAGCCATGGCCGCTGAGCCTGCGCGTCCGGAGCCTGTACTCCGCAATGGGAGAGGCTGCAGCAGTGAGCCACAAAAAAAAAAAAAAAAAAAAAGAATGAAGATAGGGAGAGAGAACTAATGTTTTTAGGCCCTTGCTAAGGGCCAAGCATTTTCATGTATGTTGTAGCTTAGTGATGAACACTGCAGCTTTGGAGTCAGATGAAACTGCCTGTGTGACCTCACATGCATGACAGAAGCTCTCTGAAGTATAATTTTGCATCTGTAACCTGGGACTCATTGTCCCTCATTTGTAGGGCTGTTATGAGCAGTCAGTAATGCTCATATATAAGTGTGTGGTGTGCCGTCCTCAATGCACAGCACAAGGTCTGGGAAGTACTCAGTCAATAATAGCTGCTGCTCTTATTATTATATTGATGAATCTTCCCAGTGCTGTCCACTGTGATGAGGGAACGGAAGACCACAGACACAGATGGGTGGCGTTGATTCTGAGCTCTGTCCCATCTGGAAGCAGAGGTTCTCTGCAGACGCTAACCAGACAGCTTTACGTGCATTTCATGCATTACTTAAAACACTTGACTATGTGAAATCTTAAAAGGAAAAAAACTGCAGAATTATAATTTATGTGTCTTTCAAGTTCAGGTATTTTATCATCTAGATAAATCTTCCGTGCATCTATGTTAAACCACTTTGGGCTGTCGAAGCTTTTAAATAAAGTGGCTCATCCTGACCAGTGTCTGTCTTTGCTCGTTTATCATAGTTCCCTTGTATAGACAGACAGCTCCCATTTTGCAGGGCAGGCCTCAGGACGGCAGCTCCTGCCCCACCGTTTTAGCTGTGTGGTTCTGCTAAATCACAGTGGACTTGTGATTCCCTCATCATTGTCTCTCTCATGTACACATAGACCCACAGCACCAATCTTGGAACTAGGAATAGAAAGACGTTCTGTGGCTAGTGTGAATCTGGGGAAATCAACTCTGGGGAAATCACAGGTTCTCAGTGATGGGTTTGGGGGGTGAAGACGCCTTGGATGAAGGTGGCAGCGTCTTCTAGAAGTCAGGGCTGTCTGCCCTTTCCACCCAGGAGTGCCATCTCTGGGTCTGGCCTCCCACCCAGTAAAGGTCTGATCTGCATCCCTGTGCCTTCCTGCTGTCCCTGTCTCTGGCCGCATCTGCCCCGAAAGCTGGAACCCCTGCAGCACCTGCAGGGGCACAGCCTATTGCAGGGAAGCCTTTCCGAAACAATCCTGCATTCCCATGGTCCCACTGGGCACCTCTGCTGGGCATGACTTTTCCAGCTGCCCTGGCATTACCTCCTCTGTGGGCTGTGAGCGCTTCCACAGCTATTGGATTGAGCACCCCTGGTATCCAGCACCATGTCTTGTTCATTATCCTCCCTCCTTCTCTCCCTTTCTTCCTTCTGTACATTCTCAGGCAGTGTCCTGGGGATTAGAATGCTGAGACAAAGTGACACAGTCTCCACCCTCCTGCGGCTCAAAGACATCATGAGACAGATTATTGATAAAGACAGAATTAAGCACATGACCACACACACAACGTCAAGTTATAAACCAGATTAACTGCCATGAATGAGAAGCCTGGCATGCCAGGAGAACGCATAAAGGTGGGGTAGATATAGAGATTTTGTCAGTGTTGATATAGATAGAGGGGGCCCGGAAGTGTTGGTTGGAGGCTTATACTGAATTATTTATGTACCTTTGAAGACTGTTGGATAGTATTTTTCTATGAATTGTGGCAAACAATATTTTATGCAGCCAAAGTAATCTTATGAGAATGTGTACTTTAAAAATCACTGAGCTTTGGCTTCAAAATGGGAAAATAATGCTAATGCTTCAGTTTCCTTAACCCTTTAGAGGTACAGAGCCCCTCCTTGGATGTTGTCTCACTGGTGTGCTAGCTCTCAGAATCTCTCATACTGGCTGGCGGCAACATACAGGTGTCCAGCTCACCTGGGGCAGATTGGGCATGGTGGGCATTGAGACCCCCTCCCTTCAGAGTAACAGGGAACCACCAAGAGCTTATATTTTTTCTCCTTCTTTGATATCTCTGGGCACATCAGGCTGAGGTTCTGGCATAGATGTTATGACATTGTATCTAGAGACCTGTCATTTGAGGGGAAAGAAGGGCAAAGCTGACTGTTCTTGTCCGGGTGTGTGGAGGACACCTGTCTGCACGCAGCTGAGGGAGGGCGGGATAGCTGGCAGCGACCTACCCCTTCAGAGCCCCGCCATCCCAGCATGGTCCCTCGTCAGGAGCCAGCGTCCTCCGGAGGCACACCACGCCTACCTTCAAGCCCAGTCAGTTCCTCTGAGAACAAAGAGAAAATCACACTCAAAGTCCAGTTTTAAATAAGACATGATCCAAACAGCCCCAGGAAGCATTCTCTCTCCATGACTAAATATTATTAGAGAGTTATTTTATTTATTTGGCCAGCGCTGATGACAAAATACATCTTCGATCCCCACCTGTCTCAGAGGTAGACCTTATTACAAGAGGTGAGCTGCCGTCTGCCCTGAAGCAAAGGAAGGAAAGTCGCATCGCTGTGCAGAAATTGAGCAGGCCTCCGCGCCAGTCTTGGTGGGGTTGGGCTTGACCACAGTATTCTCAGGGTACAGGTCTAATAGGCTTGTAATCGTGTGGCTCTGAGCCATGGAGAAAAGAAGTGGCTCTGGAAATCTGCCTTCCATAAGGCTGACACACAGTGACGGTATTTACTGCCTCTAGGAAGTGCATGTTAAGGGGTAGGTATTTATGAAAAGGGTTCTAAGGAGTAAATGTGCCCATCAGTCAGCCAGGAACTTTTTAGAGCTCCTAAGATGGTTTTAAATTAGAGCCAGTCTTCCTTCCTGCCTTCCGCCTTCCGTCAGCTTCCTGTTGTAAAAATGAACTGTCAAGGCAGGACACAGCCCAGGTAGGAGTGTGGGAACTCTCTTGACTTGCAGAGTTCACGTATTCAAGGCAGATGTGTGAGGGTTAGTGCCTTGATTCCGGTCCTTCCCACCTAGTTACCGCACTGGGAAGACAGGAGTGTGGAGCAAGGCTGAGCAACAAGGTCAACCTAATTGCCCCTAACCACGGCCACCAGCTGCTCTGCTCTCAGCCAGTCTGCTCGCCAAAAAGGGTGGGCAACTGGGGGGGGGGGGGCGGGGGGAAGAATGATGAAAACAAGTGATGGAAACTAAGCTCAACTGGGGCCCAGTAAGTGGCATATGGGAGAGAATGAATGTCAGTGTCAGGGAATCCCACCAGGCCAGGTAAAGAGCAGGCTTTAAAAGGCTAGAAGTTTCTCTGTGAGCAGTTGATCATTAGAACAGAATGCTTGTTACACGAATTAGTGTGTAGGAGTCTAACTTGAAATTATGATTGACCTTCAACTGTTCATTTTAAAGATCAGAAATTGGTGTTTATTGCACGAACCCTAGACTTAGTATCAAAGACTGCTTTGCTTTTTAATTCTCCCATCGGGCCTTCTTCTATGTGACTTTTTTTTAAATTTAATTTTTTTTAATACAGCAGGTTCTTATTAGTTATCTGTTTTATACATATGAGTGTATACATGTCAATCCCAATCTCCCAATTCATCCCACCACCCCCCGCCCCCGCTTTCCCTCCTTGGTGTCCGTATGTTTATTCTCTATATCTGTGTCTCTATCTCTGCCTTGCAAACTGGTTCATCTGTACCATTTTTCTAGATTCCACATATATGCGTTAATATATGATATTTGTTTTTCTCCTTCTGACTTCACTCTGTCTGACACTCTCTAGGTCCATTCACGTCTCTACAAATGACCCAATTTCGTTCCTTTTTATGGCTGAGTAATATTCCATTGTATATATTACTACATTTCTTTATCCATTTGTCTGTCGATGGACACTTAGGTTGCTTCCATGTCCTGGCTATTGTAAATAGTGCTGCAAAGAACATTAGGGTGCATGTGTCTTTTTGAGTTATGGTTTCCTCTGGGTGTATTCCCAGTAGTGGGATTGCTGGGTTGTATGCTAGTTCTATTTTTAGTTTTTTAAGGAACCTCCATACTGTTCTCCATAGTGGCTGTATCAATTTACATTCCCACCAACAGTCCAAGAGGGTTCCCTTTTCTCCACACCCTCTCCAGCATTTGTTGTTTGTAGATATTTTGATGATGGCCATTCTGACCAGTGTGAGGTGATACCTCATTGTAGTTTTGATTTGTATTTCTCTAATGATTAGTGATGTTGAGCAGCTTTTCATGTGTTTCTTGGCCATCTGTATGTCTTCTTTGGAGAAATGTTTATTTAGGTCTTCTGCACATTTTTGGATTGGGTTGTTTGTTTTTTTTAATATTGAGCTGCATGAGCTGTTTATATATTTTGGAGATTAATCCTTTGTTGATTCGTTTGCAAATATTTTCTCCCATTCTAAGGGTTGTCTCTTCGTCTTGCTTATAGTTTCCTTTGCTGTGCAAAAGTTTTTAAGTTTCATTAGGTCCCATTTGTTTATTTTTGTTTTTATTTCCATTTCTCTAGGAGGTGGGTTGAAAAAGATCTTGCTGTGATTTATGTGAAAGAGTGTTCTTCCTATGTTTTCCTCTAAGAGTTTTATAGTGTCCGGTCTTACATTTAGGTCTTTAATCCATTTTGAGTTTATTTTTGTGTATGGTGTTAGGGAGTGTTCTAATATCATTCTTTTACATGTAACTGTCCAGTTTTCCCAGCACCACTTCTGTGTAACTTTTATGATGCTATTGGTCAACCTCGTCTTAATATTTTTTGTGTGTGAGAAAGAGGATGCCAGTTTCTGTTACCCGGTTTATATTTTATGACTAATCCAAGGACTGTAGATGATGAAAGTAGGGGGGCTTCCTGTTTCAGATGTCACTGAATTGCTACCTTTTGCTTCTGGAATTCTATCTTAAGAAAATAATTTGAACATTGGAAAATGCCACTGTATGAAGATGTGTCATTATTTATAATGGTGAAAACTTAGAAGTGACCTGAATATCCAGTATAGGAGGGTAGTCAAGTTACAGAACACCAGGTTGGTTGAATATTTAAAAATAGGAGGATTAGTAATGAGAGAAGTCATTACCCGCTCAGTGAACAGAATACTGTTACATGAAAGATGTGTTCAGGAAAATGGTCTATGAGGGTTGCCTCAAGGGGACAAGAATTGCATTTGAACAGTGGAACAATGGATAACTTTCTTCCATATTTTAAACTTTCTATACTGTTTTATTACTCCTGTAAAATCTTTTTTTAATTCTAAAGCAAGCCAAGTTCAATAATGATCTTTATGCTGTTTGCAATTTTAAGATCACTGCATTCGTGGCCTTATCCTGATTAAATCTTTTACTCAGCAGTTTCTGAGCCCAGGCTTCGCTCCCTGCCTCAGTGTCTCTGGTCGAGGGACATCCTCTGGGTCCACTGGCTGAGTGGCCAGGAGATGTGCTCCCTCTGGCTGTGTAGACTTAGAGTCTCAGGGTCTTATAAGTTGGAGGAGGCTACTGCCCCTCCCTGCCCTGCAGCCTCATACCCTTCTGCCAGTCTCTCTCATCCCTGTTCCCCACCTAGTCCCCAGTGGTGGGGTAGGGATGGGGGATTTGGGTTTGCAACCTTTGGGGGCTTCATTGGTAAAGTTTCAGCAAACTCTGCCCCCCCGGCCCCAAACACACACTCACTCCCTAAGTCAGCAGTTGCCTGGGGCGGCCCTACATCACTCTGGCTCCTTGTCCTGCTTAGGCCTTGGCACTCCCGTACCTCAAGGGCCTGGGTTTTACATTCCTGATGCCAGCTCTCCCAGTGTCGGCCCTGTCCCCCTCCATCCTCTGCTGCCCAGTGCTGGCAGGGGCCTAGTGCTTGGCCAATGGTACGTCCTAAAGCAGCAGTTCTCATACTCAGCTGGTCATACATTGGGAAATCATGGTATGTGTCCTTATTTGAGACAAGGATTTGAGTCTGTGTGGTTTATTTGGAAGGAAATCCCAAATAAAGAAGGGGAATAAGGAAGTAGGGAAATGAGCCAGAGAGGCACACCATCGAGCAGGTCACCAGCGTGGACCACTGGAGTTTAAACCTGCTGGGAGTTTCCGGCAGCCAGTGTGTAGAGCACCCATTCCAGAACTGGCCTCTCCTGGGGATTGGCGGCTGGGTATATACACACCCTTGCGATCTGTCATTGGTTGAGCAAGGCTCCTTAGGGGAAGCGAATTCTCTGCGACTTCCGGCAGCTTCCAGCCACCAGGTAAAGCACCAGGGCAAAGGGATGCATGTGCTGACTCACAGAAGACGCTGGCTTGCTCTAAAACAATGAGTCCTGAGAGCTCAGGGCATAGCACGGACAGCGTCTGCTGTGCCGTTCTTCCCTAAACACCATGAACGTGATCAGTGCACCAAACTGAAAATAACCAAATCCATAATTCTGTTCTGAATCAGACCTGTTTATACTCAGTTGAAGACTACCTTAAGAGTAGCCAACCCTCAAAGTTTATGAAAACTCATGGGAAGAAAACCTTAGATAAGAAGAATATTACCACTTTTTCCCCTGTGAGTTGGGCTAGACTACCAATATTTGATTTAAGTGGCAGAACACTAGTATTCTGCAGCCATGCACTTTGAGACCCAACACTTTAAAAGACAGCCTGAGTATATAATAAGAGTTATCTTTATTTTGGCAATGTTTCCCCCTCTCTTGTAGCTTGATTTTTTTTGTTATTTTTCAAGTGTAATACATTAAGATGAACTTAAAAGAAAAATTCATTGGGAGAAAACATTGAACCTCATTTGTATCAACCCATAATTGTGTCTCCAGTGCCGTGTTTTAATATTAATGCTGGATTCACCGTACTGACACTGATACCAGAGGATGGGAGAGAATGTCTGTAGTTATGGCTTTAGACACTGTGATAAATGTGTAGATGATTAATGATAAATGTTTTGTAGTCATTGCCTTTATATAGAAACACTCCATCTCCAATTAAAGATTTAGTAAGCACTTCATCAAAGTATCTGTTAACAATTGAGGAGTATAATATGGTTGTGCTGACATTTCAACTTAATTCACTCTGTAGTTTGAGTCCCAATCCATTTTATATGCCTGTTTTTTTCTATGCATGGAGGAGGAATAATGGCAGAAATTTGGAGGCATATTGCAGATTCTAGAAGCATTACCATGTATTTATTATTATTGTCTGTTGGCATATTTGTCACTACAAATGAAGGCCTTACTCCAAGAGAAGATTTAAAATTGTTCATGTAGCAAGCTCAATAGGATTTAGTGGCTAAGTCTCATATGCTTTGAGTTATGGGCATTTTAATATTTGCAGAGAAGGGCATTCATTCAAGATCCCGGCATTTTAGAGAAATGAGGCCATTTCCCTTTAAGGCATGGTTAAATGTGCGTTCCATAAAGACCGGGATGGCGGATGCTTGGTGCTAGTGCCCTATTCCTGTGTCCTGTGCACACAGCAGACGTCACTCCCTGATACCCAAGCCTGCATCCTCCTCTACAAAGTGTTCCCTGCAGCCACTGCAGCTCATCAGTACTGGCTGACTAGATGAAGCCTATGGACGCCCCCACCTTTTTACTTGGTCTTGCCGTTACTGTGCATGGTTAACAAAACAAAGGAATCTTTCACAGTCTCTCTCTAAAAAAAAAAAAAAAAAAAAGGACCAACTCAAGAGGTAGTTTTTCCTCACCTTGTGCTCTTCAGTCGCCTCTTTGTTGTGCAGACAGTATCTACTCAATTTGTTAATGTTTGTCTCCCTTGTTTCGTTCTATTATATGCATTTTGATTTTTCCCTGTCTGCCTTTTCCCCTCTAATGTTGCTCAGAAGATACAGCAGGGAGCCCCCAATTATTTGCTGTTTGGTCTCATCAAGTTTGGTTGCAGTGATTTATATTGATGGGAATGCATTGAGATTTTCCCTTTTTTCCCACCACTTCAGGAAGACTACTCTCCTGTAGAGAGGTCACCAGTGACCTCTGCATTGCCAAATCTTCCAGAGCTTTCTCTGTATCTTCGGGGTAACATTTGACACCTCTGACCACGCCCAGCTCTTGAACTCTTCTTTCTTGCATTTTCCTCCTTCTTCCCTGATGATGATTCTTTGACGTCTACCTGCTCCTTTTCCTCTGCTGGCATTTTCAGTGGGGCATCCCCAGAGGTCTTCTTCTCTTGTTTGTGCGCTCCACCTGGATGATTTCATTCCCAGCCTTGGTTTTTAATGACCACCTTTACCTAGACGCCTCCTGCATCCTCAGCTCCATCACATCCCCTCTCTGGAGCCCAGACCTTGGTACCCAGCAGCCTGCTGAATGGTCCCCATGGGCATCCAGAGTCATATGTTTCATTTGTTTAGACTATTCCTACTTTCATAGGGCCAACTAAATAGTTGCCCCCAGGGTGGTTTCTGCTACCCCCTTGGGCTTATAGGTAAGCTGTTCTAAGTGTGTCAGAAAGCTTCCATCTTGGAAAATCAAGTGTAAGACAGAGGCACAAACCAAGAACTGCTCCTCAAAACTTAAGGGATTGAAAGAAAACAGTTATTTGGTTCTTGTCGCTACAGTTCTGGGGGGTGACTGGACTCAGTGAAGCAGGTCCCACCCTGGGGCTCTCATCTAGTGGCAGTTAGTTGGCCATCTCAGTGCCCCCCCTCACTCAGGGCCTAGTGGCTGGGACCTGGGCCGGGCCGGGCTGCTGGCCTCGGTTCCTCCCTGCAGGACAACTGGGTTCTTAGAACAAGCATCCCAAGAGGACCAGGTGGAAGTTCCGTCACCGCTCATGGCACACCCTCAGATGTCTCAGAGTGTCATTTCTGCCATATTTACCTGCCTGCCCAGCTACAGAGGGACAGGACATAGACCTGCTTCTCAACAGAAGGCACATCAGCATCACGTTGTAGCTGTGTTGGAAATGCACCTAAGCCACAGTCCCCAAACGTGTCTAACTATCCCTTTGAGAACTACCCTAAATGCCACAGAAGCTTTACCTTTTATTTAAAATGTTTTTGGAATAGGTAACATATTTACATGATTGGAAAGTTAAAAAAAAATGTAAATGTATTCAACGAAAATGGTCTTTCTCATCCCATATCCCATACCCTTACCACCCCATAGACAACCACTGTTCTGTTTCTTTATAATTCTTTGCGAGTTTATACGTCTTTTTTATATTTCACCCTTATACAAAACGCAGTATTCTATACTCACCATTTTGCATTTTGCTTTTTTTTTTTGCTTAACAATATGTCTGGGAGAGATTTCCATATCAGTACATAAAGCATTCTCTCCTTCCCTCTCTCCCTCCCTCTCCATCTCCCTCCCTCACAGATGCACAGTATTCCACTGAGCCGCTTTACCCCAGTTTACTTAACCAGTTCTCTGTGGGTGGGCCCCGGGCTGTTTGCAGTCTTTCTCTATGACAGATGCTGCTGCAGTGCGTAACATACATATGCCATCCTTCATGCGAGACAATAAACTAGGAAATCTTCCTCAAGGGCCCCAGCCTGTTATGTGCATCCTCTTCCCATAATGCCTTGCAGCTCCTTCCATCGTGCACTTACCTGCCTCCTCTCACTGGACTGTGGGCTCCCACGGGTCATGGGCTGTCCGTTGTAGCTCATTTCCACACTGCCTGGCACAGGGAGCTCTGTGTCCACAGTGTGCAGAGGAAGCCTGTGGCGAGGAGGGGGAAGAAGGAAGAGTAGGGAAGGGTGACTGAGTACAGGTTTCTGGGTGGCCTGTGATCCACCTCCTCTAATTTCATTTGGAGGCTTATCTCTTAGTGACAGGTACCACTTGAGGCCTAAGTGGGTCCTCCCTCAGTCACTGAAACTGGAACCTGGTCCCACCCTATCCTGCCTAGCTTCATGGCTGTACCCCAGGAGGCATGGGCCCAAAGCCCAGTTTTTGTGCAGTCTCCTTGTTCAACCCAGGACCACTCTCTGACAGCTTGTCCTTTCCTGCTTGAGGAAGTATCCTTAAATCACATATTTTCACTCTTCTCTGCTAGGAAATGTATTCCCTAAGGAATATAGATTCTTTTTGTTAAATTAAGGAGGCTAATCTCTAACTCCCACAGGAAAAAAGTACAGTTATGCTAGTTGTTTTAAAGAAGGCTTTCTGGGGATGTTCAAGATTCTGTTACAAGGAATAGAAACCTCACTCAAACTAAGTCAAGCAAAACTAGGAATATGGCTATTAGAATAAAAAAGTTTCGGGGTATCAGGCACAGCTGGATCCAGGTGCTCAGATCATGGCACCAGGAAGTACCCCTTCTCTATCTTTCAGTAGTTCCACTATGAACACCACGGTGTTGGCTTCACTCTCTAAGGTAGGGAGAATGGCAGCTCCAGGCTTATGTGGAGTTTACAGCTCCTGATTTCAGAAGAAGATACTCTTTTGTCCAGTGTTCATATTGAAAAGGGGCTCTGATTTGTCCTATAGTTAAGGTTTTCCGGCCATCTTGATTGACAGACCTTCCAGAATCATAAGGAGTGGTAGCAGAGCAGTTTCCAAATCAAAGGGACGCAGGACCAACACATGGAGTGGACCACTGCAGATGGTGATTCAAAGTTCAAATTTCAGACTGTGAGAAGTACCTGAATTGGAGGTGGTAGGCCTGGGAGTGAGTTAAAACAAATTCTGTGCTCATCTCTCTATTTTTGTATGTGTTTAAAATTTTCTGTAATAAAAAGTGTTTTTTTAAAAAATGCATTATAAAAAAGAAAAGAAGAGGAGCTTTTTTCTGCCTTGGTTTGGGAACTCTCAACAAAAAAGCCTGCTCATCCCTGTATGTTTACTGTCTGATTTTCTCACTCTCTTATTTTCTTTTCATTGTGTAAAGAAACCTTAATCCTTACTCTCCTCTAAGCTGGGGATTGGGAGGAAAACACATAATAGTTGACTTAAGATTTGTGTGGTGTGCTGGGAGGGGCACGGGGGTAAGGCAGTCAGATGTCCGTAAGTCCATATCTCCATGGTTCCCAGGACAAAAGGCTTGGAATATTCCAGGTAGGGGAAAGAAGGAAGTCGATGCTGGCTCCCTCTAATGGTCAGTACTGGAGCCTCAGTTAGTGTGGACAAGACGAGGTGAGAGTTTCATGGGGTCCTGGGCTTTCTCACATGTGTTATTAGGAGAAGGTCAGGATCCTCAGACCGTCACAGACTGGCTGCTAGGAGATACTTTAGAGTGCTTAGATAGCCTTTTCATTTTGTAAGTGAGGAAACTGAGGCCAGAAGGGTTGAGTGACTTGCCCAAGGTCACAAAGCGAAGTAGCAGGAGCAGAGCTAGATTGGAGTCCCCATAATCTGACATCTGAGTCTGGTACCACTTAATAGCTGTGTGACCTTGAGTAAGCCCCATTACCTCTCTGAGTTTCAGTCTCTCTCTGGTGGACAGAATAATGGCCCACATCCCAATCCCTGGAACCTGTGAATAGGTTTGGTTACATGGCGTGAGGGAGTTAAGGTTGCAGACGAAATTAAGGTTGCTAATCAGCTGACTCTAAAATTATCTTGGATCATCCACATGGGCTCGATGTAATCACAAGAGTCCTTACAAATGAAAGAGGAAGGCTGGAGAGGCGGTCAGAGTGATACAGTGTGAGAAAGACTGGGCTGGCCATCGCTGGCTGGGAGGATGGAACGGGGCACGAGCCAAGGAATAGGGCGGCCTCTGGAAGCTGGAAAAGGCAAGAAATGGATTCTCCCTTAGAGCCTCCAGAAAGGAATGCAGCCTTTCGACACCTTGGTTTTAATCGAGTGAGACCTCTTTTGGACTTTTGACCTCCAGAAGTGTGAGATAATAAAATGTATATTGTTTTAAGTCACTGAGTAAAGGAGGGTAATCATGTCTTTCTTGAAAGATTGGAGTGTGGAGTCAGGGAGATATTGTCCAAAAATTACACAGCAAACTCCTGGAATGTAGCAGGTGCTTAATAAACAGTAGTGTTGATGGTGGGCAGCGGTGGTGGTGGACAGTGGTTGTCATTAACACAGAGTAAAGGAGGAGGAGCTGATGGCAGGTGGTTTTGAAGAACCAGGGTTGGTGCCTTGAGGTGAGGTTCAGGGCTAGCGGCAGGCCAGTAGGAGACACCAGATGGCCCAGGTGGGCGGCCAGAGGCCCCGTGCAGGGAACGCTTCTGCTCTGATGGTCCAACGGCCTTCCTCCCCCTACTCGTCAGCACTTCCATCTGGCAGCACCGTCCTGCATGGAGGACACGGGAGCTGGGAAGGGCCCGCCCTAGGACCTCTTGCATCAGGCAAGCCCTACCTTAGAGATCTGCAGGGTGCGGGCCTCTCTCTGCCTGGCCTTCGCTCAGTCTCATGCCTTCGGCTGCCCTTATGGCCTTAAAGGGGATCACTGCCACCCCCAGTGGCAGCAGCAGAACTTCAGTGAGCTCGTTACTGCCCAGGCCGTGTGCTAGGCACTCCACGACAGAGCCTGTGTCACTGTCTCCTTCAATCTTCATGACTGCCCTTTGAGGCAGGCCTTATCTCCCGCATTACAGAGGAGCACACGGAGGCTCCCAGAGCTCAGGCGACCTGCTCAAGGCAAGCTTGTCGCTGGCAGAGCTGGGCCTACAGGTGGGTTCGTCTGATCAGATCCAGCCTCCTGGACAAGACTGGTCACCGAGTGGGAGACGGCTGACTGGAGGGGCCTGGGAGCGCTCTGTTTGGATGTGGTGGCACTGTCGGGGCGAGGTCCCCCAAATCTCCAGAAGGGGACCCCACTTGAGGGAATGCCGCTCCACCTTCTCGCACCTCTGGCAATGATGGAGCCCCCAGGTGGGACAGAGGTGAGCACATTTGCCTCCTGGGGACCTAGCAGGGGCATTCACATCTGCTCTGTCTCTCCTGGGGTTGCCCAAACTGTATTGATATTTTATTTCCTCAAAAGATATACGCTGATATGTGGACCTGTCTTCTATGATATTGAGGAATTTTTGTTAATTGTTGTTAATTTTGTCAAGTGTGATCATGGTATTATGAATAAGTAAGAAAGTGGCCTTGCTTTAGAAAGTGTCCTTTATTTTTGGAGTATTCAGAGGTGAAATGTCATGGTGTTTATAATGTGCGTACTTACACTTCCAGCAGAAAAAAGGTGAAGTAAACTTGGAAACACGTTAATGAACATTTGGAGATGGCTGTGTTGCAGTCCATCACACTATTTCCTCTACTTTTCTGTATGATGTAATTTTTTATAATAAATAGTTGTTTGTTTGTTCTTTAAGTCATCTGCTGAGGCCTCAGGATGTACTTTGTCTTGGTCTGAATTAGACACAGCTCTGCACTCTGGAGACCCACAAATAAATGCTGGCAGTGGTGGACGGAGCTTGGGAGCAGAGGCAGAGGGGGTGTAGGGCGTGGGTGCGGCAGCCCTTGGAGGGGCGGGCTTCTAGGGGGAGTCACTTAGTGGGACCAGATTCTGGCTCTCCCAGTTGTGGTTGCTGTCCTAGAGCTGTTTGTAGTCAGTCCAGAGTCAGGTAACTACGAGACAGCTGGCCTAGTCTTTTTTGATGCCTGATCACAGAGAGAGTCCCTGCAGTGTTCGACCATCCTTCCCAAGGCTGCCTGATTTGTCTTTCGTGGTGGCATTCCGCCTTTGCTGTGTTAGGCTAAGAGAAAAGGACCATGGTGTTTTGTCCAACATCTTCTCATGGTACGTACACTTAAGACAAATTCCACTTGTTGCTGCCGATCCCGCAGCACATTTTCTTTGGCAAATTCTGTAATCTTTTGAGCTGTACATGAGAGTTCATTTTTCAGACTTAGCATTGGAAGAGATAATCAGATTCCGTGAGCTCCTGTTAGCCTCCTCTTTCTTTGCATTTTTCCTTATCAAAATAGCCAGCCAGGGCTTCCCTGGTGGCGCAGTAGTTGAGCGTCCGCCTGCCGATGCAGGGGACGCGGTTTCGTGCCCCGGTCCGGGAAGATCCCACATGCCGCGGAGCGGCTGGGCCCGTGAGCCATGGCCGCTGAGCCTGCGCGTCCGGAGCCTGTGCTCAGCAATGGGAGAGGCCACAGCAGTGAGAGGCCCACATACCGCAAAAAAAAAAAAAAAAAAAAAAAAAAAAAAAAAGCCAGCCGGTGAAGAAAAGCAGCCCTCAGAGTGTTTGTTCTTATCTTCTCAATATTTCCAAGGACTTTGACAAATCTGTAGAACTGTGTTGAGCATCTTTTAATACAGACGTTACTGCCAGCCAAGAGGCCAGACTCGGCCAAGTACTGGTTTAGCTCTCTAAATACCGTGCTATTCTTCCACTAACACTCTATTTCTTCCCTATTAAGCCTTTGGACATAGGAACACATAATAGGTGACCTCTGAGTGGTAATTTCATATACTCTGGGTGAAATGAATTGTATCAGATCGATATATCCGTAGACTCATCACATTTTCCGGGCTGCGAGGGACTCTGAGATGAATCTGGTACAGCTCTGTTAGTAGAGGAAACATTCATTTTAACTGCATAGTCAATTCTCCATTAACAAGGGTAATGGAGTGGAAAGAGGTCAGTGATAATCAAAAATCACAGTGAAAATAAAATTGTAGTCAACAGTGGATTTTCTGAGGGCTGATTAACTGGTTTGTGAATTAATTGAGGTTGAGACACGGTGGACACCAGGTTGTCATCACCTTGGTAATTCTCACCACCTGATCTCCACCTACCCTCTCTGTCCCAGGCAGGAGAAGGGCTTCCCAGGGGCTGGCTCAGGCAGAGCCAGCTGACCTTGGCCCGACTGGTCCCATGAAGGCTGCCTTTAGGGTTTGTTGCCCATGCCCCTTGAGAAGTGGTTCTCAAACTTGAGCTGCATCAGGCCCACCCGGAGGGCTTGTGGAGCCCCAGATTGCTGGGCCCCATCCCCAGTTTCTGATTCAGTAGTTCCGGAGTGGCGGCTGAGAATTTGCATGCCGAAGAAGTGCCCAGGTGATGTGATATGTGCCGGCCCAGGAGCCACACTTGGAGAACCGTGGCTTTCCAAACCATTCTCGTCATCCCAGCTGCACATTAGAATCACCTGGGGAGCTTTTTAAACCTACTGACGCCCGGATACACCTTGGCCAATTATATGAGAGGCTCTGGAGGTAGGACCCAGGCACCGGTGATTTTAAAGCTCCAGGTGATTTGAATGTTCATCCAGGGTTGATGACGGCTGCTCTAGGGAATGTTTCCCAACACCACAGTCATCTGCATACAATTCTCATGATTTTTTTCCCTATCTTTACTCCCTGTGTATTTGTTTAATATTTCTTTAAGCTTTTTATGTAAATAAACTTATTTTAAAAGCAAACTAGGGATTTCCCTGGCCGTCCAGTGGTGAAGACCCCGAGCTTCCAATGCAGGGGGCACAGGTTCGATCCCTGGTCGGGGAACTAAGATCCCACATGCTGAGAGGTGAAGCCCAAAAAAAAACCCACCAAAAAGCAAACTATATATCCCTTTCAAGTAGGAAAACTAGTTTCACAGGCCAGGTATAGGACATACTTGTAACAATAAACATATTAAAGTTCTGGCCTAGAATCATCTTGCATCCCATCACACTTTGAGTGTCTCTACTCTAGAACTGTGATTTTCACTCTTTTTTCACAAAGGTGACGGAATATACTATTTCTGCCCTTCGTCCCCTCCCATGGGTCAGGCAGGGCTATGCTAACTCTGAGCACACCTGGTCTTCTCCCCACAAGAGGGACAGGTTAGAATGCAAGCGTGACTTCATTACAGAACAACCTTGATGAGGCAATAATCTTTACTTTTAAGAAAGGAATTCACCAATGGGAAAATTATCTAGGTAAACTGTGGTACAGCCAGAGAATGGAATACTACGTGCCGATGAAAAGGAGGAACTACTGATGGACACACCCCCTGGGAAGCCAGACACAGAGACTATACACTGTAATTTAGAACAGTGGTTGCTTGGGGGGAGGGGGACTGGGAGATTGAGCTGGAAGGGGCGTGAGAGGACTTTCTGGGGCAATAGGATGTTCTGTGTCTTGATAGGGGTTGGAGTTGCATGGGTGCGTGCATTTGTCAAAATTCGCTGAAGGGCTCCCTCAAGATTTGTGCATTTCACTCTATGTTCAGAAAATGGGGAAAAGAATGCTAAACCAATACAGAACTCCAGTCAGTGATATGCTTGCCAAAGTGTTCAGGGAGAAGGGTATTGCTGTCTGCAGCTTACTATGAAAGGCATCCAAAAAATAAGCTGGATTGACGAATGGATGGAGGGATAGATATATTACACAACAAACATAATAAAATAGGAATGGTAGAGTCTAGGTGGGGGATAGCCAGGTGTTCATTTTTAAATTCTTTCAACTTGGCAGGATGTTTGAAAATCTTTCCTATTAAAGATTGAGGAAAATTTGACATATACATTCAAAACAACAAACAAGTGCTTTCCCCGCATGCCTGAGCTCTCCGGCATCTGCCACTCCAGCAGCTCCCTCGGAAGATGAGCCGGAGGGTCAGAGGGGTGAGCCAGGTGTGGGCGGGCGGGGCCCTTGAAAGAGGCTGCTGCTCTGGGAGAGAAGCCTGTGGCTCCCTGTGCTGGGCCCCCTGCAAGAGGAGAAAGCCAAGGGCACTGCCTCCCTTCACCTATGCTGTGTCCTGGGTGTCCCCTGGGAGGGGCTGTGCAGAGGCGATGTCAGATGTGACCTGCAAAGACCACCTGGACCCTGTCCCAGAAAGGCAGGTGTGAGCGGCTGAGGAAGGGAGGGGCTTCCCAGGCCCCTCCAGCCGGCAGAATTCCAGAACATGCCACCCCAGTGTCTCCCTGGGGGAGCGTGAGGGTGCTGAGGCATGAGCTTCCCATCACAGGTATCAGGCAGGTGCAGTGGGCAAGAGCGGCCTTTTCAGGCCTGGTAGTCGCGGGCTGTCCGGGGTCCCCCACGGCTGTGATGGGGACCTGAGGTGCCTCTCTGGACTGCAGGGTCCTTCCCGCCCTCCACGCACCCCCACGGCACACCCCCGTGATATACCACAGCAGACCGGTAACCTACCTCCGCAGCACAACCCCGCAAGGCATCTGCCAGCTTAGAACAAAACGCACAACGTGAGAGCTGCGAGTTGTTTGCTCAGTGTCCTGCCGAGGACCGTAGCCCGGGGGACAGCCTATCAGTAGCTCTGAGGATCTGTTCCAAAGAGGTAAGGGAGGAGGTTAGCATACATGTGATCTTGGTGAAAGGTAGGTGTAATCAAGCACACATCACAGGGGAAGGTTGCTGCTAGTCACGAGCATCGGGCACCTTAGTTCATGGTTTTAGTGCCTTTCTGTGTATGGAAAGATGCGAGAATTGGGGTGGTGTGGTCAGGCCACTCAAGATGGCTGTTCTCTTGCTCTCCAGACATCCCATGCTCAACTAGTGCCTGCTTCACCTACACCCTACGCACATGACTGAGCTTCCTACCTACTAGTCCCCGCCCCAGCTAGTGACTGTTCTCATCTAAAGGGGTGGTGAGGGGTGTGCCCCTCTGCTGGTTTCCGTGGTAACTGATGAGCCCACCTGAAGTACCTCCCCCTATAACTGGCAACCTCCCCCTGCCCCGAGGAGCAAAGACGGCCTCCACGTCCTGCCCACAGGTGCGGTGTCGCTCCAAGGACTCTGCTCCAGACGTGTAAGCTCCCCCATCCTTTGAATCATTGATGTCTCTGTCACCGACTCCAGGCTCTTCCTTGGTCTTGAGGCTGAGCAAGCCCAGTGCTTGTAGGCCTGCGGGGTGCAGCCCAGCGGGGGTTCATAAAAATTTCTCCTGCGGATATCTAACTCTCTGAAGGCCTGTTCTGCAAGCTTTTCCCAGAGCACAGAGTGCCTTATTCCTGATCTCCACCCTGAACTCCTCCCCGGGTGTGCTGAAGGTCAGCCTCTACGGTGGCTAAGGACTTCATTCTCATAGAACCAGGTGGCGAGCGACATTCTTTAGTTGGCATATCCCAGCTGCAACCCTGCAGCACCCTCCATGTCACCCCCCAACAGCAAAGCCTCCAGAGCACACCCAGGGGGCCCACCCCCATGATACACCCCACGGCACACCCCTCGTGAGATGTCCCCTGCATTGTGGTTTCCACCACACGCAGCCCAGCCCAGCCCCTGTCACCTGCCCTTGACCTCCCCACATCCACTGCACGCCTCCCCATGAGACAGCCCATAGACCCACCCTCCATCAAACCCCTCCATGACACCCCTTGCGACACACACACACACACACACACACACACACACACACAGACACTCTGCTGAACTTTGAAGAGAGGCCCCCTTGCCGTTGCTGTTGAGGGTAGAGTGTGTGCGTTAACCTGCTCTCACCTCTCCTTACTTGTGCAAGGATCTTGAGATATGCAGGATGGAGGACAGTTTACTCTTGAGGGAAGGATTTGTGACTGACGTCTAAAAGATGGTTGATATGCTTATTACATCTAGTGTTTCCTGCAAAAATGAAGGAGCCCATCTTGAATACCAAAGAGCCTGGGGCCTGGGTGGAGGGGGAGTCTGGGGCCCCTCTTGGTTTCTGCACCTTCAAAGCAGTGCGGAGTGAAGTGACCCAGCCTTTGTGATCAGACGGGAGCTCGTCCTCGCTCCGCGTTTCCTGGTACCGCATCTTTGGATGAGCCCTGGGCTTCAAAGGACCATCAGAGACAAGATGATAATACGTCCGTCTCTGCATCGTGTTTGCAAAGATTAAAGATAACGCAAAAGACAGGGTAATAACAGGCTTGGTATAGGTGCTGTCGAAATATGAGTTAGACCTAGAAAGTGCCTGGTCCACAGTACACTGAATACCTTTTAGCCGTTGTCACTGTTCCTATTGATTATTGATTTAGTATGACTGAGATTTATTGTCATCCACAAGGGTTGAAAATGTGAAGAGGGCGGCATTTAGAACTTCCCCAGCTTTGATGATACGAGCTTTTGCTTTGACCACACATGGCGTTTTGAACATTTAAGAAGCTGCTTGTCGTTTTTTCCATGTCTGACCCCCGCTCGGGAGTAGGGACTGGGTCCCCTGTACCCTGGTCCCCAGGACCGAGCACAGTCCCACGTGGAAGATGTTAGGAATTTGGTGGTTGGCGTGGTTTCTTGATGAGTAAGTCATCCCAATAATGAAACTGTGTAGCTCATCAGAGCTGGGCTTTGGAAACAAAACTGCCAACAGCACCTTTTAAAGCCACAAAGCCACAGTCGTATTTTCATTTACATACTACTCTGTCAATTAACGTTACATGCCAATTAAATGGGACGTTAAGCTGCCAGTAGGCATGCGCCTCTGCACGCTAGCGTCCTCTCCACTTCACTTAGTGAGCTGAATTCCTCGCCTCCCATCCTTCCCCAAGGCTCTTCCTCACCCACATTCCAGCCCTCACCGGGACAGGAAGACCACCAGACATTTCTCTGGCTGGCTCTCCTTTGGGAGAGGGGTTCGCAACACCAATGAGTGTGGCTGCTTCCCTGCGGCATTCCAATCAGGATTTGACCAAATGTTCCAGTTGCTTGGATGCATCTGAGTTAGTGACAATCCCATCTTTAAAAATCCCTCCTAGAAGCAGAAAATGCAGGAGTTAGTGCCTAAAAGTGCAAGGGGCCTACCTGCTACCTAAAGCAGCTGGTTTTCAGGGAGCCGTTTTAAGAGCTCTCATAGCAGCAGTTCTGCTGCCAGCCCAGCCCTTCCTGGTTTTAGGTAAACTGATTATGGTGAGCAGGTGCACCTGTGAGATGTCCAGAGACATGTCCAGAGAGCCTGGTCATCTGACCCGGCCCACGACCTTGCATTTCATTTTTCAAACCCTTGCTTTTATATTTCTATTGGCAAAAGATGCTTAATTATTCCCTGCCTTTGTGGCTCGGGCACATTCGTAATTTAAAAGCGCTTCTTGTCCTCCTTCATCTAGAGAAGTAAAAGTATCATAGAAAATGGGTAATTTACAGCTACGGTGCCAGGCTGATGATCAAAAACTTGTAAACGGAAACGATCATATGCTTATTGCTTCTCGAAGTTAGAACGCAATTGAAAGTAGCTGTGGCCTCAGAGAGAGGGATTATGGAAGGGAACGCAGGCTGACTTGTTCATTGGAGATCTGTCTGCTAACGAGGCTTGTAAGTTGTTGTTCCCTCAGGAGCGGTGAATAAAGGAAGGTGTCCCTGGAGGCTGCTTTGCCGGTCAGGAGACCCTCAGCTGGTCACTTTCGGATTGATCATCCCCTGTGTAACCATGCAGAGGCTCACCAGCCACCACCATCACAATCAAGTTCAATCTTGCCAACATAGAACACAGGCCCTGGAGAACGCTGTCATCTCCCCCCTCCCGTCACCACCCCATACCCCTCCACCAACCTTAGCTACTCTGTTGACCCTCTTGCATCCCTGAACCTGACATGCCCCGTGGCCTCCCACTTCCCCAGGTTTGCAAACACTCTTTTCCCAACTCATTGCCTCCTGCCTAATTCCTATTCATCCTTCAAAACCTCAAACACCTGCTACTTCCTCTTGGAACCCTTCTGTACCCCTTTTGCACACTCTCAGCCTGGCTGGGCTGGGAGCCCTCTTCTGTGCCCTCAGGCTCCCTGTTTCCATTTATGCCAGTTCCAATATGTGTTGTGAACATCAGGTAGCCTGTCTGCCCCCCACCAGCACAGTCAGGAGAGCCCTGCAGGCAGGAATGTGGCTTACCCTTCTGTCTCCCTGGTTCCTGGCATACTTCCTGACACATAGTAGATGCTGATTGATGTTTGCTAAGTGAAGGGATTATTAATGGCAGTGAAGGAGTTTGAAACAATTTTAAGTTCGTCTTTAAAACATAGAGATCCCATTGATCAAATAAATCCATGATGCATTCTACAGCCCGCTGAGAGATTTGTGTCTTTGGTGTCCACGTTCATTTTTGTGATGAACCAACGGGTGGATCATGAGATAGGCCTGCCCAGTTTTCAAGTCAAAAGCAAAATTGGCCTGAGAGACATCATGGTTTTGCTTCTGTCTTCAGTTCTACCTGCCTCTGTACCATAATCAGTACAGCAATGTGCTTACAGCTTGGCATCTTATTTTTGTGATTTTATTGGAAGTATGGAAGGGCACACAAATGCTCTCAGCGTGAAAAGGAGGTCAGTCTTATTAATGAAGAGTTTCTGAGCCCAGAATCAAGTTTATCTCTATTTATGCTCTTCCTCTGTAACCCAGAGTCCAGCTGTCTCTGCCTGCCGCTGAGTAGACACGTCCGCCAGTGGTTGGCTTTCTCATCACTGCGCTTATTCTCAGCTTGTTCCAGGCTCATGGGCAGTAGGGGTACAACGTTTACGTTGAAATCAGCCCCCTGGTTTGAAGTTGATTTTCTTTTTATCTGCAGGTTAACTTGCTGGAGGCTCGCTTTCCCGCTAATCAGTTACCTCTCATGCCCCAAGCCACGGGGAGGAAGGGAGGAAGGTGTGATTCCTGCCCAAAGGGTCTCACCTGTAAGAC
Organism: Orcinus orca; assembly: GCF_937001465.1. Classification (NCBI taxonomy): domain Eukaryota; kingdom Metazoa; phylum Chordata; class Mammalia; order Artiodactyla; family Delphinidae; genus Orcinus; species Orcinus orca. The sequence continues at coordinate 29,343,972 of NC_064563.1, forward strand.
ACTCCCGTAGAGTGGGGATGTTCCGGAGCCATCCTCGGCCCGGGGCTGTGCCGTCTCAGGACTCTGTAGGTGCTGTGTGCTCTGCCAGCTGCTGGGACCCAGGGACGAGAGAGGAGAGGAGTCCAGGCAGGGAGGTGGGAGGCACCACGTGCCCCAACCGCATCCCTTAGCTTGTCTCCGTCTTCCTGACCTGTGGGCCATGCATCTGCACTAGCCAGGATCTCTGGTCCCTCGTACCTGCATCCGGCTCTGAGATGCAGTCCCGCCCTGGGTCTGAGTTAGAACGTGTTGTCCACTGCGTGACTCTGGCAGTGAGTGAGTCCAAGTAGGGAGGGGAGGGGCTGCCTGGATTTGCCAGAGGAGGTTCTGGAGTTGGGGTAGGGCTGGTCTGTGGGGAGCCTCGTTTCTCCCTTCAGCCAGCATTTCCTAAGCCCAGATTATGTTCCAGTCCTGCGTCAGACACAGAGATCCTAAAGGCAGTGAGTGGAGCCAGGCTCTTCTGGTCTGGGGCGCATAATCCAGTGGGGGAGGCAGGCCACGCCCACACACCGTCCCCCACCCCCCAGGCCTGGCCGAGCCCTCTGCCTGCCTTCTCCTGCCCCACCTTGTGCTTGCGGCACTTACCAGTCAGTTGCGTTTGTTTCCAAATGTGTTGGTGCCCATTGTACTTGTAATGAATCACATAATGCTATTAAATGTTACATAAACTGATGGATTATGAGTACAAAAGGAAAGGGTAGGCTTTTTTGGAGGAATGAATCGAATGCTTTGAAAAGACTCAAAATAGTGAGAGTGGCTCGCCTCCCCTCACCCCCCGGGTGTTGGTGAACGAACTGGACTATAACAGCTGGTGGAGGTGGGGATGGGTGCAGATCAGAAGAATCAAGACAGATCCTTCCCCTCAGGCTCTTCTGGGGCGTCCTTAGGTGCACTCTCCCCCTAAAGGGAGCTGGCATGGGGAAGGGGGCTGGATGGGGTTTGTGAAAGCTCCAAGCCCTGCTCCCAAAACAGAGCCCTGGCCCTGCGTCAGACCGCTCCCTTGTATGGTTTACTTTAAAGCGAAAGTTCACCTAGACTTCCTGGGAATGATTCCCTGCTTTGGCCATTTGTTGCTGCTTTACCAGCCAGAAACGAGGGTAAGAGGGCTTCTGCGGCAGCTGGCGTGGGGCTGAGAGCTGCCTGCTGGGAGCTGAGACTTACGGGGCCATGGCATAGGGACCACCTCTCTGCCTTGTCAGCAAGCTTGGGCTCCATCCTGAGGACGGAGGGGAGGGACGGGCTCAGTGTGTATTAAGGAAGGGCTGGACAGGGGAGTGTGGAGCGGGGGAGCGTGTGGTGGCCCTATGGACGCAAGGAAGGCTGGGGCCAGGCATTACGGGGTGAGGGAGAAGCAAGGAGATCAGAGGGGGATCTAGGACGTGGAGCGTACAGGACTCGGTGACGGACGGATTGAGAGGAGGGTGGTGTGGGAAAAGAGAGGGGCCCAGAATCCCTCCCACACGGCTGCCTGGATGATGGTGCTGTTCGTTTACGGGACATTGGAGAAGGTGGTACAGATAAACTGAGGGGAGAGGGCAGTCCAGGTGGAGAGAAGAGCTCCAAGGAAAGGCAGGAAGCAAGAGGCTCCTGGCCAGGTGCCTGCATCTTTTATTCAGGGAGCACTTATTAAACACCATCTGTGTATCAGGTTGAAGGCCAGGAATGCTAGGAACAAGCATGTTGGTCTCAGACACAGAGGAGGAAGGGCCAGCCTGTGAGAGGTGCTTGGCAGCCGGGTGGGCAGCGACGCCTGGGGTTTTTCACCCCACAGTGCCATCCCCAGGGCTAATGATGTGGGATGAGGGGAAACAGTGAGTCATGACCAGTTGAGTTCTGGGAGGTGGTAAAGGGTAGGGGTGTTCCAGACAGAGGCCAGAAGCTCACCTTAGGAAGTAGAGGCAGAGGAGCAGAGGGAGAGGTCAGCATTTTATAGTGTTCTACTATTTTTTAATTAAACCAGTTTTTTTCTTTAAAAAAAAAAACCTTTTAATGGGGTTTTTAACAATACCATTTACCTTTGGCATCATTCAATGACACATTGAGAGGTGTGAGGTTTTCTGCATCAGAATATTTTTAAAAACCATCTCTGAGTCTGGTTTTATTTGCAGAATGACCTTTTAGGAACCTTTTAATCCAAGCATAAGTATTTTTATAAACTGGAAATGACAGACTAACTCCAGTAAGGTGGACATTTATGAAGCAGAGATTCCTTAAACTGGAACGTCTTGCATTTTTTTCTCCCTGTATCTGTTCCTTTAACATTTTAGTTCCATTATTTCAATAAAATAGGGGTAGGATGCTTGTTGCGAAACCCAATTTGTACTTTGAATGGTTTTAATCTTGTCTTGAGTGGATGTACATCTCCTTGGTTAAGGGCCTCAAGCTCAGGGTTTTCTTCTCTTGCCTTTGCTTATGTCCTTTGCTTATGGACTTCTAGAGTTACAGCCAACACTATTCACTCTTGGAGAAGCAGAGCTGCATTTGGTTCTACAGTGATTCCCGGTTCCTCTCAGCGGAGAGAAGGGATGGTGCTTTACTGGTTCTCCATCCCTCTCCTAGGGAAAGAGACTGTGGGGCATCTGTTCGCTCTTGCTTCCAAAATTAAAGTGAACTGAATTTAGTTTTGAGGGTTTTGCAGTTCCTCTTAAACATTATGCTGTTGGGGACCTGGGAATCCAGGCTGTGAAGTACCCCCAAGTGTGTGCTCACAGGTCCACGCTGTTGTCATCTGGTTCACAGGTCTTGGGAGACAGCTGGAGAGCCCGCGGTGTGGGGTCAGATCCCAGCTCACTCTTCCTCCCTTTGTAACCTTGAACAAAGTAGTTCACTTCTCTGAGCCCCAGTTTCCTCGTCTGCAAAGGGGGAATGTTAGCATCTATGTGGAAGCAGTTAGCAGCAGCGCCCCGTGAATAGTAATGACACGATCCAGCTCAGGTGCAGTTAGCTACAGCTTTCCTCAGCTCATCCACTCAGAGCCACTTAGCCTCGTTTCTGGGCCCGCTTGCATTTTGTGGGTACCTGGACTTAATTGGATTATAGCTGTTGACTCATGGGCCTCTTCCACCAGCCATGAGCCGCCTCCGGGCTGAGATGCGGCTGAATCTCCTCTGGGAGCCCGGAGCCCACACCTGGCCTGGGCGCTGGCTGGCTCAGGGCAGACCCCAGAGTGCAAGTCTTCCCCGGGCACCTGTCCTCCCAGCATCTCCTCCAGCCTGGGCTCCCTCTCAGGCCTGAAGCTGGGTGGAAGATGAGGGCCAGACACAGATCAAGCAGTGGGTGCCAGATATCCCACCAGTGGATGGGAGGTTCCTGAACGCCTGGGGGAGGAGAGGGGGGCATTCAGAGAAATCCTTGCTTTGGAACAACAGAGGAGTAACGGCTGGAACAGGAGCCCTGAGTCATGGCTACAGAAGCTCTGATGGGTCACGGGAGGGGGATGGTTGGGGTGGGGGGAAAATTGAAGAAGGTCCTTGTTTCACACCCTTGCCCAGGACCCTTAGACCAAGACTCTGGTGTTTGCTCTGTCCTCAGACCTGCCAGCCCCTCTCACAGGTGCTGTGAGTGGCCTGCACTGTGCCACTGGCCTGGACCGCCTTAACTCCAGCAGCTGCCTTTGAGATGCACCCCTGAATTCTCAGGAGCCCGGCATCTCATCATCTGACGGAAAAGCAGTTCAAAGCCGTTGGCGGTGGGTCAGCGGTATCGTCTTAGATAAGTGCCACACATTATTAGCTTCCTCTCTCTTAATATCACGGATGTTAGGCAGACTGCCTTCTCTCAGAACCACCTCTGGCTTTCAACTCATTTGGCGTGAATATATGTGGAATCATTGGTGGAGTTTTTAATCAAACTTTTTTCCCCTTCAGATTACTTAGAAATGTACTTTCTCCAGCTAAGGCCCACTACAAAAACTGCTTTGCAAAAAATGGGGACTTCATACGAAACTTAGAGAGAAAAATCATACAGTGGGAGCCGCTGTATAGTTTCGAACTCAGGAGTTTTCATGTTGCAAGTGTTTCATGCTCTGCAGTTCTCTCTGTATTAACCTCTCTGTCAAAGTTCTTTGTATAGTCAGGCCCTAGTGAGTCTCCTACATTCTTACAGATTCTTACAGAAATCATAGTTAAGGTGTCACAACAACTCTGTACTCCTTATTTTCCAAAATGTTTTCCTTTTACAGTAGAAATGTCCATATTGGATTAAACTAGGAGGTGATTTTAAATAATCACTTCTGAGGTATCGGGTGAGGAAGATTTTATATTTTTATGTAAAAGACTATGTGTTGGTTTTTTCTGCTTATTTCTTGGATCCTATTGTTGAGAGCAAATCAGATATTCCTTTTTTTTTTTGGCGGTACGCGGGCCTCTCACTGTTGTGGCCTCTCCTGTTGCGGAGCACAGGCTCCAGACGCGCAGGCCCAGCGGCCATGGCTCACGGGCCCAGCCGCTCCGCGGCATGTGGGATCCTCCTGGACCGGGGCACGAACCCGTGTCCCCTGCATCGGCAGGCGGACTCTCAACCACTGCGCCACCAGGGAAGCCCCAGATATTCCTTTTTGTAAGTAAAGTGACAAAATCTTCCCTGAAGGGTTTTAGAAATAAAATAGCTCCTTCTCCCCTGGAATGATGTCTGCGACTTCTGCCTTCAGGAAAGGAAATGGAGTAGAGAATCCCTCCAGGTCCTTTCCAACCTCGTATTTCTCTGAATTTATTACCTGCGCAAAAGGGGTCTTCTGCATCCCCTGCTTTTGTTCCAGACTGCCGGTCTCATTAGGCCTAGTGATGAGGATTATATGTCATGATGCAGTCCTTGGATAAAACTTTAAAATCTCCATAACCAAAGAGCTTGGCTTGGAAGGCAACATCGCAGTGTGATACAAGTCTCAGCCCAACTTCTGATTCTAGCTCTGTTATTACCTTACTGTGTGACCTTAAATCAGCAACTTCACCTCTCTGGTCCTCAGTTTTCTCAACTATAAAACAGGGGGTTTGGACCAGATGCTAGGATTCTGCGAATGGAAGTACAAAACCAACAGCGTTCAATATTTTGATTAAGCATAAGCCTTCTAGATACAGCTGTCCCTCTGCTTAAGTACAGATCCAGCTCCCAGTCTTTGTTTTTGCAACAATTCCTTTAAAGAAGATGAAAGTCTTTTTTGAAATTTGTAATAAGGAATCATAAAATGTCACGACCTTTTATGATTTGCAGCAAATCTCGGAGGAACATACTTGGAAAAATAAACACTTCATATTTTATAGGGGAGAGAGGAATGGTTCCTTTCCTTCCACAAAAAGCAGTAATTTCACTGAGAGCCATCACTGCAGAAGTGTTTGCAGAAATCTGTTACCTTCAAAGCCCTGCGCTCACGTGGCACGTGTTTGAGATGGAAATGACCCACGCCCCTGCTTTTATCCGAAGGGGAATTGCGCTTCATGGTTTTTCATCCTCCAGAAATCTCATCTTTGCTTTGACGTCCCGAGACACCCTCCCATCACATCTCTAGCGCCCCTGAATTGAACGGTGGGAGGTCAGTGCATATTTCCCCCAGCTGTATTAACGCCTTTTTGGTGCACAGTTGATAAGCCTGATTGTACATTAATCCAAAAGAACACTTCCAGTGGGCAAGTAACCTGTGTGGTGGAGCGTGTTTGGGGTGCACTTTGGGGTGTACTCCAAGGAGGGAGACTGGGGGGTCCTTTTCCAAGGCATAGGCTCCTGTCCTGCCGGGCAGCTCACCAACAGGAGGAAGGCTGTGCTCAGACAGTTCCGCTCACCAGCGAGGAAACAAGCCTTCCAGGGGGCAAAACAACCTTTCGAAACATCCTCACGTAGGATTACTCTGGAAGTGCTCCAAAGACAGATTCCCCTTGGCTTTCATGCAAAATGGAGGAGCCGGTGACTAGTGGCTTTGCCTCACTCTGTGAAGAGACAGTAGACACACTTGCCTGGGACTTTGATCTCCTGACTGTGCCAGTTTTTCTTTTATAAATAAAAACATCGCCCCACTAGGGAGCCTGGTGTAAAAGCCAGCATTTTTGCCTCCAGCCCTGTGACACTGGCAGGCCTGCAGGCGGCCTCAAGAAGCCACAGCCAGTCTCTGCGGACCACCGGCCCTTCCTCAGGCCACACCGTGCTTGGCATCTACTAGACAAGGTTCTCACAGCTTGTCTTTACTGCGTGTTCATTTTTTCCTCCTTAAAACTACAAAAAGAGTACACACTTAAAGGAAAAAGCACCTTCATGTAAAGTAAGAAGTCCAAGTCCGTCCCCCCAACAACCCTCCCCTTTCCTTAGGGGTAATGACTTAACATTTGATGAGCACCCATCCAGTGGATCTATATACATATATAGGTGTATATATTATGGATTATTCCTATATATTACAACATAGATGGCTTCATTCAACCAAAATGAGATAATACTATAAGACTGTAACATGCTTCTTTTCCCTCAACATTTACTAATTAGTAACCTCCCATGTCAGTATATGCATAGAAACATGTTGCTTTTTTATAGCTGAATGGTATAATATGGGGTTTAACCATTCCCCCGTTGGTAGACATTTGGGTCTCTAATATTTCACACACACGCGCGCGCAATGCAGCCCTAACTGAGCTATGAGGTTAATTTATGGGACGTTTCTTAAATCCTTGGTACCCCCTTCACACTTACCTATTCAGATATTTGCTTTAAGAACTAGACATGTTTTCTTCATGCACTCAGCCGCCTGCTTCAGGAGGGGAATTGCCCAGAGCTGTTCCCAAGGACCCGGGAGTGTGGCTGCCTGCTTTTCTCACCCTTGTACTACATGGACCTGGCTGCCCTACATTCAGCCCTCTCACTTTCCACTTGCTTGGAGGCAGGAAGTTGACTTCTGCCAAATACCATCAAAGGAACCATAGAGTGCTTGGGATGGTTTTGTACAAACTGAAACCTTCCCCTGCAGCACCTCTAGGGGTGTGTTAGTTTCCTAGGGCTGCTGTAACAAAATATCACAAACTTCGTGGTTTAAAACAACAGAAATGTATTCTCTCAGGGTTCTGGAGGCCACAAGCCTGAAATTAGTGTCACTGAGCCAAAATCAGGGTGTCAGCAGGCCCACGTGCCTTTCGGAGGTTCTGGGAGCATATGTGAGGGGGAGGGAGTCTGTTTCTTGCCTCCTCCAGCTTCTGGTAGCCGCTGGCATTCCTTGGCCTGTGGCTGTATCGCTCCAGTCTTCAAGGCCAGCACTTCCAAATTTCTCTTTATTCTGTCTTCACATGGCCTTCATTCGCCGTGTGTGTGTCAAATCTCCCTTTGTCTCCTCCTTACAAGGATTCATGTGACTGCATTGAGGGCCTTCTGAGTAATCCAGGATCACCTCCTCACATCAAGAGCCTTAACTTAATCACATCTGCAAAGACCCTTTTGCCAAATAAGTTCACATTGACAGGTTCCAGGGATTAAGACCTGATAGGTCTGGGGACATCATTCGGCCTGCTACTGTGGGATTTTCCAACCTCTTTCCCAGCATACTTTAACTTACTGCTGGGGCACACTTGATATTTCCTTTGAACTTGGGAAGAATGTATTTTCATTCATAAGGAAGACAGAAAGAGATGTTATTTCTCTCTGTGCGTTGAAAAATGGGCTAGAAAGTCCAGGTCAGACAGAAAATCTCTGGCTGACAAGTTCTTTCAACTGGAGGCTACATGGCATGAACCTCATGTACAGCTGCTGAGTTAAATTACAAACTTGTCTGTCTTCCCTTTTTAATTTGGAAATACTTAGCCATATAATATCATGGATGCCCTTGCTGGAAGGAGTTGAGAAGCCATCTGTTCTACCTTACCTCCTGCAGATTGAACCACATTCCAGCCATGAAATTCAACTTTTAAACCTGCCCAGAGGATGTACATACAAATGTTTTACTGTTGTGAAAACAATGGGGGGGCGTTGGGCAACAATAAGGGCATAAGGCCAGGAGCAGCACATACCTCCCAGGTGGTTGGTGGCATTCAAATAAAAGGATGAGGTTCGTGAGCACACATTTAACTGACAAGAGCGTCAGCTCCTTCAAACTCGCCCCTGTGAAATAAATGCCTATTATAGTTTTGGACCTGGCCCTGCCCTTGCCATGCGAATGCTAATGTCTTGTGCTTCCATTTCCCAATTTCACAGCAGACCTACATACTCATAAATTAAACTGCATCGCTCAGCGTTATCGGGTGCATTCTAGGATTTAGTCCAAAATGGCCCAAACTACTGCCGATTTCAGCAGAACTCCCTTTGGCCACCGCACGTTAATACGTTATAGAGATATTAGGACAGTGATTTGGGAGTGCAGACCAGGCAGGCAGCAAACACAGTTCCCTGCACAGAGGTCCGCCAGCAGACAGGAGTGACCCGGGGGGATGACACTGGCTGCTGCTGCTGCCGCCTTTCAGGTGGGGCCTGGGCGGACCTACCCTACCAGAAACACAAGAGGGGGTGTGTCGGCCAGTCTGTCTTCTCATAAAGAACCTTGAACGCCTAGAATTTAAAAAATAAGAAATCAATTGAAAGAAGTGAAATAAAGAAAGCCCTGAATAGGGCTGGTTTATGTCATTTTCTAAGCCAGTGAGGGGAACTAAAAAACGTACTAGAAGGCCCACCACTGAACCAGGTTGTCAAGGGTAAAGGAAATAGAGGGATGCTTGGCTTCCCAATATAATAAACACCGATACATTTGTAATCAAAATAATGCAACCACTTCAGAAGGGCTTTTTAATAAAAAGTTACAGCTTCATGCCTACCTCCTTGCCTACCTCCCAAAGGTAGCCTCTTTAGTCTTTTTAAATTATTTGGGGGATTAAATGCACAACTCTAAATTGTACCCTGATAAGATAGCCACAGAGTCCCATTAAGAAGGATTGATTTAATTCGCTTATACTCTGCACCCTACCCTTCCTTCTTCCTCTCATTTTTGATGGCTCTGTTATTTTTTACTATCTTATTGGTTACCTTTTTACTTTAAAGAATATACTTTTATTTCTTGAGACACAAATGATGAATTGCTTTCCCAATATCTATCTCCCCTTCTTTCTTACAAACAAACCCAGGTTTGTTGAAAGCAGCAATGTGCCATCTAAAAAAACTACACTTCCCAGTTTTCCTTGTGATAGGGACAGTCATGTCACTGTGTTCTGGCCACTGTGATATAAGCAGCTGTTGGATGGGGCTTCAGGAAAGCTCTTTATAAGGGGAATGACTCAGCAGGTTGGCCTCTTTTGCCCTTCCTCCCACTTCCTTCTTACTTGGAACACAGGTATGATGGCTAGAGCTGTAGCAGCCATCTTGTGACCATGAGACCAGATGAGGCACATTCTAACAATGACAGAGAAATCTAGAGGGATCCTGGGATACTGGTGCTATCAGAGCTGCTGCACTATCCCTGAGCCACCTACCTTCCAGCTTCATTTTATGGGAGAGAAGTTTATGCCCTGTCTTATTTAAAGCGCTACTTTCCCCTTATCTATTATTCACAATCAAATCTCTGTTTCTTATTCCTAAACTGTAATCAGTATCTAGACTCTCTGTGAGGTAAGAGGAAAATACTGGAACTTCTCTTCTTGGTCCCATTTTTCTTTCCCTAACCATTTCCCTTCTGGTGGCTGTATTCTTACATTACCAAGGGTGTTAACATTATCTTTCTATAATGTATTCACAATTAAGCCTTCTGTGCCTTTCATTAAATTGACTCTAAAAGTTGAACACCATTAAATAGCATTTAAGTCATTTTGACTACATGAATGTTCACTCCAGGGTCAAGTAGCCCTGGACCACTCAAATGGAAATATCAGTCAAATGAATTTTCTTTTCTCCTATTCCATCAGGGCTTAAAATTGTGTCACAATGTAATTTACATTATATTATTAGGTAGCTTTCTGTTTTATTCGGATTGTTTTTCTGGTTACAGTTGAGAGAGAAAGCTTTCACGGTAACCTCAGTGTACCTGGCCTCTCAGCATGCACCTGTTACTTAGAGGCCCATCTTTTCCTCTTCTGCCCTGGGCCATGCTCTACAGCCTGCACAGCTCTCATCCTAGCTTCACCAGCCTCCTAGGTTGGATCCCTTTCTTTCTACTTTATTAGTTTTTCTTCCTCGTTTTGCTGGAACACACTCTCAATGAACTTAAGAAAGAGTGCCTCAGAGGTAAACTTTGAGTCCATTCATGTCTAAAAATGTATTTACTCTGTCTTTATACTGAAATGAGAGTCTAGCCGGATAGAGAATTCCAGATTCAAAGTCATCTTCTCTCAGAAGTATGCAGCCATTGCTCATTATCTTTGGCATCTAATGTTGTAAAGGAGAGGTCAGATGCCAGGCTTATTTTCATTCCTTTGTCTATGAACTTTCTTATTCCCTAGAAATCCTTAGCATCTTTTCTTTATCCTTAGTGCTGCAATATTTCAGATCAAGTGTATTAGCAATTAGGTTGATTTTGGTTGCAAGTCCCAGGACACCAACTCAAAGCTGCTTAATGGTTAAAAATTTACTGGCTCACACAAACTCATGAAAGGATGCTCAACATCACTAATCATTAGAGAAATGCAAATCAAAACTACAATGAGGTATCACCTCACACCAGTCAGAATGGCCATCATCAAAAAATCTACAAACAATAAATGCTGGAGAGGGTGTGGAGAAAAGGGAACCCTCTTGCACTGTCGGTGGGAATGTAAATTCATAGAGCCACTATGGAGAACAGTATGAAGGTTCCTTAAAAAACTAAAAATAGAACTACCATATGACCCAGCAATCCCACTACTGGGCATATACCCTGAGAAAACCATAATTCAAAAAAAGTCATGTATGACAATGTTCATTGCAGCACTGTTTACAAAAACCAGGACATGGAAGCAACCTAAGTGTCCATCGACAGATGAATGGATAAAGAGGATGTGGCACATATATACAATGGAATATTACTCAGCCATAAAAAGAAACGAAATTGAGTTATTTGGAGTGAGGTGGATGGACCTAGAGACTGTCATACAGAGTGAAGTAAGTCAGAAAGAGAGAAACAAATACCGTATGCTAACACATATGTATGGAATCTAAAAAAAAAAAGAAAGAAAATGGTTCTCATGAACCTAGGGGCAGGACAAGAATAAAGACACAGATGTAGAGAATGACTTGAGGACACGGGGAGGGGTAAGGGTAAGCTGGGATGAAGTGAGAGAGTGGCATGGACATATATACACTACCGAATGTAAAATAGATAGCTAGTGGGAAGCAGCCGCATAGCACAGGGAGATCAGCTCAGTGCTTTGTGACCACCTAGAGGGGTGGAATAGGGAGAGTGGGAGGGAGATGCAAGAGGGAGGGGATATGGGGATATATGTATACATATAGCTGATTCACTTTGTTATAGAGCAGAAACTAACACAACATTGTAAAGCAATTATACTCCAATAATGATGTTAAAAAAGAATGTACTGGCTCACATAATTGAGATGCCTAGTTAGGATTGACTTTAGGAGCAGTTCAATAAGGGCTCTGGCTCTATTTCTCTGTGATGCTCTTGGTTTAGGCATCTGGGTAGGTCTCAAAACAATCCTGATAGAACAGAAAACAAGGAAGCAAGGCAGAGGTTAATGAGCAACCAGTGCAGTCAGACCCTGGCATCAGAGAAGGCTCACCAAAGGAGACCTTTTATTTTTAGATTTTAATTGGGGTAAAATACACATAATATAAAATTTATCATCTTAACCATTTCTAAGTATACAGTTCAATAGTGTTAAGTACAGTCACACCGTTGTATAACCAAACCAAACCAAACTGTAACATCTTGCAAAACTGAAAGTACACAACTGCCCGTTCCCTCCTCCAACCAGCCCCTGGCAAACACCATTCTATCCCCCATCGCTGTAAGTTTGACTGCTCTAAGTACCTCATGTAAATGGAATCATACAGCATTTGTCTTTTTCTGAAGCTTGTTTCAGTCAGCAGTGTCCTCAAGTTTCACACATACTGAAGCACGTTTTAGAAGTTCCTTTTTTGAAGGCCAAATAATAGTCCAGTGTATGTAAATACCACATATTGCTTATCTCTTTATCCATCAATGAACCCTCGGTTTGCTTCCACATTTTAGCTACTGTGAATATTACTGCTCTGAACGTGGGTGTACAAATATCCCTGTGAGACTTTGCCTCCAATACTTTTGGGTATATACCCAGAAGTGGAATGGATGAATCATATAGAAATTATATTTTTAATTTTTTGAGGAACCCCCATACTGTTTTCCACAGTAGCTGCACCGTTGTACATTCCTACCAATAGTGCACAAGGGTTCCAGTTTTTCCACATCCTAATCAACACTTGTTGCTTTCTGTATTTTTGATAGTAGCCACTACCAAAGATGGGTATGAGGTAGAATCTTATTGTGGTTTCGATTTGCATTCCCTGATGATTAGTGATGTTGAGCATCTTTTCATGAGCTTGTTGGCCATTTGTATATCTTTGGAGAAATGTATATTCAAGTCCTTTTTTAATTGGGTTATTTGTTTCTGTCGTTGTTAAGGAGACCTTTTATGTTGCCCTAATATATGCTGAGTGCTAGGGGAGCAAAGTTAAATAGGTACAAATGGGTAGAAAGGGCATTCTAGGCAGAGGGGCCAGCAGGAGCAAAGGCATAGATGACGGTGCGGATGTGTTGAGGCTTCCTCAAGTCACCAGGCTGTGGGCCAAAGGCACAGACAGGCAGGCAGCTGGCACTGAAGCAGGAAAGACGCAGCTGTCCCTGCCTGTGGAGAGGTGGAGCGAGGTGTATGTCCGCCCAGCGAGCCATCGAAGATGCGAAGACGGTCCCACCAGATACGGAGCTGCCCTCAGAGAGGTCCCTGCGGGGACATGGGGACAGTGAATGCAGTTGAGACGCGTCTGTTAAGAGGCTCAGGAGGCAGTTTCCCCCGAGATTAGGTTCTGAGGGCCCAGCGTCAACCAAAAATCATGTTTGTTCAAAATAGTCCCTGGAAAATTCCCACTACAGTGGCCACATTGGGGTCTAACATACCACCCCTCCCTGGGTCCCACACAGCAGGATGCCCTCAAGCACAGGCGCAGTGTCTCTCTCCAGCTCGCAACCCAGAGGGAGTGGCTGCTTTGACTTTAGGGACCATGTCATGCAGAAGGTCCCTGTCTTTTCACGCTGGGGTCGCACTTGGCCTGTAGAATTGCACACACTGTGAGGCACAGCCAGAACCAAGGCCTCCTGAGGTATATCTGTTTGGATGCTTCGAGCCACAAGTAACCGAATACCTGACCAGCAGTAGCTGTAGCAGTAAAGGTATTTTAGCAGCTCAGTAATAAAATCTAGAGAGAGGCAGTACTGGGTTAAATCAGTGACTTGATGAGACCACATCTCTGGGTGGTCCTTCACCGCTGCAGCTCTCTAGGGCTTCCCTTTGTGGTGACAGGGGCCCGTGGCAACCCCGGTGGCACATCTTACACCACAGTGTCCAGGGCGGGGGGGGGCAGAGAAAGGGCCTCCCCGTCGCTGCTCTTTCAGCGGGTAGGAATGTCTTTCCCAGAGACCTCCAGGCTCCTCCTGTTAAATATCATTAGCTGGCACTGAGTCACATGCCCACACCCGACCAATCACAGCAAAGGGGACAGACTGCCATGGCGGACGTGGTGCCGTGGTTCCTGTCTGGATCTGTGCCCCTTGTCCCTGAACAAAACCGGGCTTGATAACAAGGAGAAGAGGACCAGCAGAACCTCTGCCACATCACACTCCCTCTGGAACATCTGCTCGTGGAAGACAGTGAGCTTAAGTCATTTCATTTTGGCTACCTTTTCTCTTACACTTAAGTTATTATTTTGTTGATCTAGCGAGGCCAGCACATGCAGGAGAATTCACAAGAGCCAGAGGCTGGTGGATGAAGCTTCCCTGTCTTAATTTTGGAGCTGATACCTCCAGATGTCTATGTCTGGCTTTACCCCAGTCTCTGGGCATAAGGTGCTCTGTAATTCTTACGGCCTTACTGGATTCTAGCTCTACCCGTTGACCTTGAGGCCCCGGGATCTGCCTGTTCCCCGGGAGCCAGGATCCTCCTTGCCTGGGCCTCTGGGCAGCCTCTCTGCTCCAACTCCCAGGAACCCTGTGCTCGTGCGTGCGCACTCATGGATTACCATGTATCACAATGTCCTGTAAGAAATGCCAGCAGCCAATGGCTACCAGATAAATACATTTGGTTCTTCAGCAATCATAGGAGCAAATTAACGTCTTTGCTGGCTTTTTAATTCATGCATAGTAAAGAAAGTCACCAATTCCTGACTTTGTGGGAGGGAACCTGGTGCAGGTCAGCTGGAGTGTTGTGCATGACCTACTGGTAGATATGTGGGGCCTCTTTGATTCTCCCAGCCCAGACCCAAATCGGCTGGAACACTGGCTTCATTAAATCCTTGATTTTGTGCATGTGGAGCTCATGCCCTGAGATAAACAGTGGCCTCGTTTGGCCTGCTCTGGCAGGAACAGGTTGAATCTGTCATGGACAGTGGTGTCTTTACACGGGGGTGGCACACATGAATCCTGCTTCCTAACTTTGTAATGGAAGGCTTCCTCCTCTTCTCAAAGCCATGTAGGAGATGTAGTCCTTACGTGTCTCTTTTGTTCATGTTCACGGCACCCCCGTGGATGGATGTTGGGATATCCTCATCTTAAAGAGAATTGGAGGGCTTGTTCAAAGTCATAAAGCTTGGGACAAAAAGCCAAGCATTTTCCATTCCAGGTGCAAGTGCAGGCAGCCTCAGTTCAAGGCCAGGAGAAGTGCCCCATGGGCTTCACTGTTTGAGTGTCCTTGTACGCATGAGCTTCGCTGGGGACGTGGGCAGGGCCTGAGCTGCCTGTCCTGCTAATGGCTTCTGAAGCAGTAACTGAGGGAAGAAACAAGATAAGCTTTGTCTGTTAAAGACTCATAGAGACTGCAGTCGTTCCTGTGAACTGCCCACCATTCAGGCCTCATCTCTGGCCAACACAAAAGTGATTACGCATAACATTAAATATACGTTGGATGAACTTGGTTAAAATTTTTAATTAATTACCGCCCCAGACCTGGCTCAGGTTTGATCTGACTTCATAGATCACTGCACAGATTTGCGGTTCTCTGCTCATGACCATCTCATTCTGCTTATAACTCAATAAAGAAGGGAAGATGGGCTGCTTGGCTTATAATTTCTGGAGGAAATTATATCACATGAGATGGGAAAGGATTGCTCTGGACCTGGTTATGTTGTGCCCCGTGAAATTCTCAAGTGAACACCTATCTTTTAGCAGTAGGGCTTGCCCGCATCTCCCCGGCTGTGGTTCACTGGGCGTCCACTGGCCTGGCCTGCCTTCATGGAGGGCCCAGCCAGCTCAGCATCTTTATAGGTATTTCAGGAGCTCCCTCTCATCATCCTGATGCCTGGGGGAACTTGACAGCAGTGGCAACTTGTTTTCTTTTTTAGTGAATGAATGAACAAGCAAGGTAAACAAAGTTGCCTTCTTTGTTAGAATGTTTACATTTGATTTTAAGGCTGGTCCTAAAGTTCAAGGCAAGGGGACTTGGGATAGAATAGAAAGCAGTGTGATGGAGCAGACACAGGGAGGGGTTGGAAGGTAAGTGATGAAGCTGGTGAAACAGGTCATGACTAGGTTATAAGGGCCTATGGATGGAGTTTCAACATTATCCAGAATGTGGGTGGTCGGCAGGGGATTAAGCATGTTACAAGATCCCTTGGGCAACTGAGCCGAAGATGGATCAGAGGTGAGACTGGAGGCAGGAGACCAGGTTAAGAGTGCACTCAGGTCCAACTGAGAAATAATGAGCCCCAATCCAAGGCAGCGACCGTGGAATTTGAGAGAGGGCTGGATCATAACGATGTTACAGAGGTAGAACTGACAGGCTGTCAAGACCAGGGAGGGGGAAGAGCCCACTGCCGGTTCTGTGGTTTGGGCACTAGAAGGGCCCTGGTTCCATCCCCTGCTATCATCATGAACAGTTCTGCATTTTGCTGACAAATAGGGAAGCCCCTAGGGCTGTAGAGGGTGTGGGACTGCTTTCCCAACACTAACTGTGGCTCATTGCCCCCTGCTGGACTGGAGCGGGACCCTGGGCATGCACCCTGGACAAGGCATGGACAGAGACACAGAGAGGATAGAGTCGTCAAATGATGCCTTTGAGGGGCAATCAGGAATCAGGATCCTGGATGGGGCCCAGCCAAGGCAGCAGACACGATTCATGGGGTGAGAACAATATTCGAGTCTGGAAGGGAGCTGACACCCCAGATGGAGGGACAGAAGTCTGCCTGGGGTAAAATAAAGCAAACTGGAGACTAGGAAGAATTGGTTGTTGGAAGCACGGGGGAGGGTGGACAAAGCTGGGGCTCTGCTATTCTGGTTTGAGGGATGTTTCCTCCTCAGTTGCTTCTTCCTGCTTCAGCCTAGACCATGCCCTGAAGTGCCCGGTGCTCCCTGGCTCTCATTTCGATCTACTTTTCACTTGTACCTTGTCCCCCAATGAATGAGGTGAATATTCCTTATTTGCCTTCCACTCTGCATTAGAACCCCTGGGATCCCTGCCCTTAGGGATTTGCAGCCTGCTAGGCTAGAAAAGTGCGGGGACTCAACCATATAGACAGAGTGTCACCTTGAAGAGGTCAGAGGACGGATCACTGACTTCCAGGTGGGCTACCAGGAGGAGCTCTGTGGGAGGGTTGGTCCGGAAGAGATTCTAGCTCTAGGAAGTGGCAATAAACAGAGATCCCAGAAGCAGAAAGACTCAGAAGACACGTCAGAGCATGGCAGGTGGTCCCAGCTTGGTGAGGAGATGGAGAACACATAGGGAACAGAGAGGGCAGTCGGGGGACAATTAGGAGAGGTAGAATGAGGCCAGAATCTCCAAAGTTCCGACGCCAGATGAAGGACATGACCTAGCACTTAAATGCCAATGGAGAACACATTACCGAAGACTTTATCACGGGCGTGGCATAAAGGCCCAGGTTTTATACAGTGCTTGGTGCATAGTAGACACTCAATAGTTTGTCACATTCGTCTGAGTGATTGAACCCAAACTTTAGAACTAGTTAATCTGCTCAGCATATTGAGAAGAGATTGGATTGAGGCCAAATTGGTGGTGGGGAGGTGATTCCAGAGTGTCTCTTACCTTACCAAGTGTGGACGCCCACACTGGGGGCAGGGGTGAGACTGTCCAGTCCACATCAACTGCCCCTCTCTGGGAACAGCATTGTACACTGGTGTGAGCCCCAGTGACCATGTCTATACCACAGGATCCCATCCAGGCTGGGACCGTGACACTGCCCTGGCCCCTGTCCACCCTGAGATCTCATGTTCAGCTCTTCCTTTATTCTGTGTGATGGCCTGGTGGCCTTCTGATCATTCCATGCTCCTTCACTGCTTTGCCTTTGGTGGGGAGGGGAACCAAGATAACCAGAGCTTCCTTCTCTTGTTTGCATTTTCCCTAATTGATACAAGAAAGTAATGACATCCTATAGTAGGGCAGGTCTCAGTCGTGATGGAAGGTGACCTTATGCAGAGAACATTGGACACACTCGGAGGCTAATTGTATTGAGGGGACATGAGGAAGGATGGGGAGGTGTCATAGCTAACTGGCAGGTTTTGATCGTGGGTGACTGGAAACACAGATAAGAGGTACGGGCAGCCAGAAGCAGGTATGGGAGGTGATGAATTCTGTTTTGGACACACGGAAAAGTTAGAGTTCTGGAGAGCCTCTTATGGGCCAGGCACTATTCTGAGTACCCTACATGGTCAACAGCAATTATCTTCATGACAATCTGAGGAGGTAGGTGTAATTATCTCCATTTTCCCTATGGGTCACTGAGGCTCAGAGTGGTTAATTAGCTGATAACTGCAGGGCTATTCACCAAATATTTCTGGCTCTCTAACTTTGGGACACAGAGTCAGATTGCATTTTCTAACTTGTTGAACTTGGGTGCTGTTGTTGGAAGTGACATGTGCCCATTTGAGGCCAAGTGACCTTCCAGAGGCTTCTTTTTCTCTGCTACAGTGATTGACTATATTCCAGGTAGTGACTCCTCCATTGACTTGAGTCCTGGATTGAGGGACAAAGATGAGGCAGAGCAGAGCCCCCAGTAGGCATGGACTGGGCATGTATAGGAACATGAAATAAACCTTCATTGTTTTAAGCTACTGAGGTTTGGGGGTTGTTTGTTAATGTGCCTCACCTGGCCTCTGCTGACTGATACACTCAAGGTCATGCCGTTAGGAAGTGCTTGTTGGTTTTGAATCCAAGTCTGTCTGGCTTGCTATCAGGCCAGTGCGTGGCCACCCATGGACCTGTAGGGGCCCATAAGCAAGATCAGGACTAGGACAATAGATTTGGGTGTCATCTCTACACATGGGTTAGGGAGTGGAGAGGAAGAGATAGGGTGTTAGTCTGTGAACTTTGGCATGAGGCTTCTCTCTCTCCCTCATGTTCTTTCTATCCCCAGGGTTTGTGGTCGGCTCCACATGCCTGCTAAGTAGGACATCACTGCTGCCTGCCGGGTCTGGTGGTTCAGAGACGTTGGCTTGAGTTTGTCAACAGCTGCACACTCATAACATTGCTAAAAACTTCACAAACTCTGAAGCCTGGAAATAGCCCAAGTGGTTTGAGGTTTTGCTCACTTGTAAATGTTTGAGTATTGTGTCCACAAATTGCAAATTGAGTAACTCAATTTTGAGGCACAGCTGTTATTTGGAAAAGACCCATCTAGGAATGCAAACTCCTTGCAAAATGATTGTGCTTCATTTTTGTCAAGTATCAGAAAACCATTAAACTGCCAAGCCATATGGCAAATGCCCACTCGAAGCAGAGTGTGACAGCACACCATAATGAATCTGTCTTGGGGGTAAGGAGATACGACAGAGTCTGGCTTTTGTGATCTACAGAAAAGCCAATTCATTGCTGCACATTTCAGCCTTCTAGAGTCCTGAGTAAGGACTTTTCCTCCCATGAAAAATTCATAGAAAAAATTAAGTGATGGGGCTTCCCTGGTGGCACAGTGGTTGAGAGTCCGCCTGCCGATGCAGGGGACGCAGGTTCATGCCCCGGTCCGGGAAGATCCCACATGCCGCGGAGCGGCTGGGCCCGTGAGCCATGGCCGCTGAGCCTGCGTGTCCGGAGCCTGTGCTCCACAACGGGAGAGGCCACAACAGTGAGAGGCCCGCATACCGCAAAAAAAAAAAAATTAAGTGATGGTAGAATTTTTTTTTCTTAGATGTATTTTCCCTTTCAAACAATATCTATTTGAGTTTCTGGATATAAAATAGGTTTAACTGGGGCAATAGGAGCTTCTAAAAGTTTATACACTTTTCATTCCTTTATATCCAAATTCCATAAACATTCATTAGGTATCAGTATATCAGTTTGAATTAGGTTTAGCTGCATATAACAGAAAATAGAAAATAATAGTGGCTTAGGAGGTTATTTCTCTCCCCAGTAAAAAAAATACCTGGAGGTCGGCAGTCCAGGTCCTCAGGGTCCTGGCCTTCTCTTGGCTTATTCTCTGCCAGACCTAGAGTTGATCCTCAGGGTCCAATCTAGCTGCCATACCCCAGCCATCACATTCTAGACAGGAGGAAGGGAGAAGAGGAGAAAGGCATGCCTTTCCCTTTTAAAAAGAGTTCCTGGAAGTCCCACGCAACACTTCTATTCGTACAGATCTCTGGCCAGGCCTTAGTCACATGGCCTCACTGGGAATGTAGCATCATGCCCAGCCAGGAGAGTGGATGCTGGGAGCTCACCAGCAGACTCTGCCCCAGCTGGTGTCCTCGATATCCATTCTTCCTGAAAGATTGGGAGGGAGAGGCCAGATTTCATTTATCCCTGTACCTCCAAGGCACTAGCACCATAGCTGGCATGTTCATCTGCTACTCTGCACTCCTCATCGCAGACCCCAGGCACCTCTTCTCACCTTCTGCCTCCTCTTAGATCTTCTTTGTTTAAAGTTGGCAAGTTGGTTGCGATTTGGGGCACGTTTCTTCTTCATTTTCAGATGTTTTTCCTACCTGAATGACATTCAACTATTCATTCCTCTGTTTCTCAGTATCAACTCTCAACTCGATTCCAGGGATAAGTGATGCTTTGAGTTGATTGTTATGGTTGGAGCTAGACAGAAACCACAGCAGTGGTATGTGGGAGTGGCCTTTTTGGGGAGCATTCTTCTCTGGTGACAACTCAAGCTGGTCTGACGGAGCCGCCTGTCGGGCGGGGGATGCTGACGTGTTCCTAAAGCCTGCCAGGTTTTGATCAGTGGGTGACTACAAAATGGTAGGCTCTTTTTCAAACAAGGTGAATAGGTATATGGAAGCAGATGTGGGGATAATGACTTCCGTTTTCAGTATAATGAAAGAGGAAGGAGCTAATATTTCTGGAGAACCCCCTATGGGCCAGGTACTGTGCTAACCCTCAAGACAGCCCCAGAAGGTATGTGTAATTATCTCCATCTTCCATGTGACTGAGGCTCGGAGAAGTTGATGAGACTCTTTACCAGAACGCAAGCACCAACCCTTCCCTTCCAGGCGTGTTGAAAGAATCAGCGCCAATGTGTATAAGGTTTTCTGCCCAATGCCTAGCCTGTCACTCAATAAACCCAGTAGCTGTTACTCAGTTCCTCCCTCCTATGAGAGTCGAAATCAGTCCCAGTTCCTGAGTGTGGGATTGCAAGAGAGCTCATTCCATTCCTTGGGCTCCTCCAAATCTTTTGAAAGTCTCAAAACTGAAGATCCAGGCTGCCTGCTTTCCTGCGACTCTCATAATTAGGACGAGCGTTTAATTGGCATGTTTGTTTCCTCCAAGGGGTGGCTGGCAGAGGATCCTCACACGACGGAGCAGGCTGGCTCCGCTTTTGTTCTTAGCAGCACTGTGTGCCCATAGCAACAGCGAGTGAATCCGGCAAAGTTGAAAAGAAAAAGTGCCCGGAGTTTACTTGAAGGTTGATTGCCCTGGAAAAGTTGATACTCTTGCGCAGATGGAAATGATCTCCCCGGGTCCTGAAAAATGTGCTCATCAACCCCACAAATCCAAACCGTGCCTCTTGTTTTCTTTAAGACGAGGAGTCCGGTCAAGAGGTCTGTGTAATGAAAGATGTTTGTAGAATCCATTTCCATTCTGCCCAAGTCCATCTGCTTTATGTCTATAATAAACGGATGTTTTCGGCCACTTTCCCGGGCCAGGTCCCGTTAGAGGCACTCACCACGGGGAAAGGTAAACCGCCTCCCAGTTGATGAGCATTAGCGCGTTACGTCCGCAGTGGTGGCACTTAACCTTCCCGGCTTGCCTTTCCTTTCTGTGTCTCTGCAACGGCCTGTGACAAGTGGGCCAAGGGGCACACACTTAGTTAGAGTTTAGTACGCGTGGGGCACTGGCCAGCATCACATTACCCGCTGACTGAGGAGAAGTGTAGGCAGCAGGAAAGGCCATCCTCTGGGAAGCTGGGGACTGCCTGACCTTTGCCAGGCAGACGGGTCCCGGGGGTAGCCATCCTGGGGCTCGCTTCCTGACACACCATCCTGGGAGCACTTGAGAGCTCTTAAAATCCTTCAGAGGTTCCTCATTGCCTATGGGATGAAATCTAGACTCCCCCTTGGGGGACTGCGTGATCCTTGCACCCTCTGCACCCCTGTCTTGGGCCACCCACTCATCAGCGTGCACCACACACAGCCACATCTATGTGCTGTTAGTCCATCGCCCACCTTCAGTGGTGGTTTCTGAACCTTCGCAATGCTGGTCCCTGTGCCCGACACACCTTTCCATATCCTCCTTATCGGCTCAATCCCTGTGCCCTTCCTGCCCCAGGCTGAAGGCCACTTCAGAGCGCCTGCCCCGAATAGGTGAGTGTATGAGTTCCTTATGGCTGCTGTAACAAATCGCTACAAAGTATTGGCTTAAAACAACACAGTTTTATTTTCTTATGATTCTGGAGGTCAGGAGTCTGAAATCAAGGTGTCAACAGGGCTGCCGTCCTTCTGGAGACTCTAGGGGAGAATCTGTTTCCTTGCTGATTCCTCTCGCCCTGCTGGGTCCTGGCCCTCCCTCCATCTTCAAAGTTAGCAGCAGAGCATCTTCCTGCCTTCTGATCGCTGCTTTGGCCCTTATGTCTTCCTCTTTGTGACCCTCCTGCTCCCTTTTATTAGTACCCTAATCATGTTAAAATTGGCCCACCCGGATAATCCAGGATAACCTCTGCATTTCTGATCCTTAATTTAATCGTGCCTTCAAAGTCCCTTCACCTGGCAAAGCCACAGCTGATGACCTCCAGGGTGGAGGAATGACCTTGGTGTCAGCGTGCAGGAGGCTGGTATATCCCTATTGATGGGCTCCTGGCATCGAAGATGACACAACAAGGCAGGAATATGTTGTTTGCTTTCAGTCTGAGTTGGGTGGAGTGGGGTCTTGGGGAGGGGCCTTAGGTGCCCCTGGGAAGCCAGAAAGGTCAGCTTATATCCCTGAAAGGCCCAATCCATTGACTACTTGGGACAGAAACAAAGAGAGGAGGTCGCCATCTGAAAAGGAGGATGCTTGGTCAGGGAGAGTCCCTCATTCTCTCGTTTGTGCCACATTCCTGAGTACCTGTGTGCCAGGCCCCCCGTAGGAGTTGAGGGGCCTAGATGAACAAGAAACCTCCCTGGAGGAGTTCACCTTCTACTTGGGGAAGAGAGACGCGGAAACAACGCAGTGACAGGTCTGTGGTCCGTGAAAGGAGAAAGTGGTAAAGTAGCAGGTACAGTGAGCGTGGTGGGGGTGTGAGGAGGCATGGGCCTCCAAGGAGAACACCTTGAAGGCAGGAGCGAGGAGGGCGTTCGTTTCAGGTGGTCGGAAGAGCATTTGCACCAGCAGGAGGAAGGAGCTGCGTGTTGTATTTGAGGAGCTGGATGAAATGCTATGGGGATGACTGTGAAGTGGGAGGCGGTAAACTGGAGAGGGGGCGGGATCCGGATGTGGAATCTGTTTGCCTTGCCTCCAGTTTAATGATAAATTCCAAGAAGACCGTATGCCACCTTCTCAACTTGTTAAATCCCTCAGCTGCAATTGCTGTGCACTCGGTGGACCTCTGTTAAATGCTTATTGGTGAGAAGCCTTTCCCAGTAGCAAAAGTCCCCCACACTTGCTTCATCTCGCCAGATACTATGACATGATAGGGCAGATGAGTCACTTTTATGGCATGCATCCGACCTTCGAGACGCACTCAAATTGGAGCCTGGTGTATTCTCTGCTGAACCCCCGGAGGGAGTCCCTTTCAGCCCTATCATTGTATTTCTCTGGGTTTGGGCTTGGGAGGGTGTTTAGTTGAAGCACATTGGCGTAAACAGACGACGCAGGTGCACTGACCTCGTTCCTGACCCTGGGAATGTGCACCCACTGCGACCTCCAGCCCGAGGTGTGGCTCAGACAGAGTCAGTCGCTGTCAGAGCGGCGTGGCTCAGTGTGACCACGCAAGGAAAGAAAAGACAGACACACACTTCCTATATATCATTTGTTCTCCTCCCCATCGTCGCACTGCATCGCATTGATGCCACCATTCAAACTAATGTTCTAATTTACAGTTTTGGGGAACTTTGGAGAAAATGGATCAAAACCCCAGGTTACCTGAGATGCTGCAGTTACATGTTTTAAGGGCTCTAAAAAAAAATACTATTTTGTCAGAACGAAGTAGAATTTTGAAAGGCTTCCTAACAGTTGTAGAAAATGGCCAGCCTCTTCGGATACACTCATTTCAAGGCTGCTCTTGTGACTAGCTCAGCACACTCTGCAAATACTATCTCATTAAAGATCCGCCCTCCAGGGCCAGTAGCGGTCACGCGGGCTGCTTTCTTCTCACGCAGCAGGGGGTGTCCCTGCTGCCTCAAAGGAAGTGGGAAGAAACCACGGCCCACCTATGTTCAGAGTTTTTTATCCTCACACCACCATAGCTCAGAACACTGCCAGAACAACTTCTCTATGTACCCAAGGAGGTGCTTAAGCCTTCCCAGTACCAGGAGGCAGGTCCACTCCCAGCTGGCCGCTGCCCTTTCAGTCTCCACCCAGCCCTCCTCTGGGCCCACCCTCTTGTCTCCTTACCCTGTAGCTTTCAGCACCTGGGTGAGGTTAGAGTAAAGCAGAAAACAGCCTGGGCTCCAGGGCAGGTTGGCTGATAGGGGCTCTCCTGCCACTGAGGCACTGCCTCCTGGAATGTTCATGAAGAGCTTCACTGGAGTTAGGCCTTGGTTTGACTCCTAGTTCTACCTCTTACTGGCTGTGTGACCTAGGGCAAATGATAGTCCCTCTCTGAGCCTCAGTTTCCTCATATGCAAGATGAGGATAATATTACTTACACTTATAAGGTTGTTGTGAGGATAAATGAACTATGTATGGAGAGTGTCTGGGCCTGACCCTCTCAAAAAATGCTTGGGCCCCAGATAAAGACAGTGAGTGACATCAGAAAAGACCTGTAGATTAGATTATAGTCCTGTAGCAATGTTAATTTTCTGATTTTAATCGTTGTTCTGCAGTTATATAAGAAAATGTCTTTGCTCTTAGAAAACACATACTGAAGTATTTAAAGAGGTATTATGTCTACAACTTATTCTCAAACATTTCAGAAAAAAAATTATAGGTATTTACAGATATGTGTGCGTATATGGAGAGGGAGAATGAATGTAGCAAGTGTGGTAAAATGTTAACCTTTGGGGACTCTGTGTAAAGGGTATATAGGAATTCTTTGTACAAATTTTGCAACTTTTTTGGTAAGTCTGAAATTATTTTAAAGTAAGTTTTTAACAAGTTCCGCTCTGCTCTGAGGCCTGTGACTTTATTTGGACTCTCAGAGATGACATTTTGGGCATCTTACATACGCCTTTTGACCAAGGGGATCCATCAGAGCACAGGGAGGATGTAGAGGTTATGGGCAAAACATGGTCTTTGGGCCAGGCTGCCTGGGTTCCAGTCCTGGCCTTGCAGCTTCTAAGGTCCCTGAGCTGTATAAGTAACCACTCAGGGTTGAGTTGAAAGCATTTGGTAAGATAAGAGCTGTACCGTGGTGTGGGGCTTGGCACAGTTCCTGGCCCATGGTGAACCTCCCGTAAATGTTGTTACTGTTATTCTTGCCTCCTCAGTCATCTTACAAGTGAGAAGTAATGGCCTGTGTCTGGCTTAGAGACGCTGATCTTGACACTTGTCTTGGTGCCAACTCCCTGACATGAGTTTTTGTCCCAATGAAGGCAGGGTGGCTGCTGCAGCAGGTGTGAATGTGCCTGACAAGATGAAGAGCCGAATCCCCGTGGTGCTCCTGGCCTGTGGCTCCTTCAACCCCATCACCAACATGCACCTGCGCTTGTTTGAGGTGGCCAGAGACCACCTTCACCAAACAGGTCAGTCCCGGGGCCCAGGTCCAATGGAAGAACTGGTGGGTTGGGCCTCTTGGGGCTTTGCTGGCTGCTGTCATCATCCCCATTATTAAAACTGTTCAATTGATTCATTCACAGCATAACTGGTGACATACATTTCCTCCATCATATTCAGAGGGCAAACACTCCTCAGCCGTGTGACATGTGTACAAGTCATATCCCTGGCCATAGAGTTGAAATGCTTCTCAGGATCCACTACCTCCCTGTCCACTTCACATTGACCGTTAATGCTAAAAAGACAACTGGGCACGTTATAGAACCTGTGTCTCAATCAGGGCGTCCTTCCTGGGGCTCCAGGAAGCATTACCCACACAGCCAGATGAATAGGTAGCATGTACCTTTGAGAACTCCTGCTACTCTTCAGTGGGTAAACAAACGTTCTGTAATGGGGATTCCGACACGTTCTCCTTTGAAAGAATAGATCTTAGACAATTACAAATTAACAAACTTGTATATAGGGCATTTCTAATACAGATGGCATGGCTTTGCCAGAAATATTTAATCAGCTGGAAATATTTAATCTGGAAATGTTCCATCTCCTTGACTTTCCATTTCATTATTAAGAGAGTAAAGTGACATTTGTAATCTGCATGATTATTTCTAAAGAATATAAGTCATTTATTTGTCAATGTCAGATACATATGAAAGTTTTATTCATTACATATTTATGTATATCTTATGTATCCATGTATGTATTTTGTATTTTTGCATTGCTCAAAAATGTTTACTGTTTTTAAACCAAAATCAATTTCTATTTACTTTTAACATAGAAAAAAATGTTTGAGTAACATGTAAGTCATTTCTTCAAAGAAATTACTTACAAATATTAATTTATTTTAAAGAAATGTCTTTGTTTACAAAACATTTTTTAATTTCTCAAAAAGTTAAGTATTTATTTTTAGTAAATAAATAGCTCTGACATAGGAATAAAAAATCCAAACAGTTAACTTAAAACTGGTCAGTGAGCATTAGTAAGCCATATACCAAAGAAGAAATATAAATGGACAGTAAACTTGAGAAAAGCTGCTCAACGTCACTAATAATCAATGAAAATGCAAATAAAAACATAAACACCACAAGGTAATAAGCACCATGAGGGCAGCTACTGTGACTGCTTGAACACCACAGAATTGCCACCGTCTGTCACTAGGCTTATAGCTGGTGCTCAATAAATATCCGTTGTGGTAGTAAATAGTTCTAGCCAATGAGATAGGCAAAGATTAAAGATTGTCAAAATTCAGTGCTGGCAGGATAGGGAGGGAAACAAACACTCATGTATTGGTAGTGATGGGAAATGATAAAACATTTTTGGAGGGCAACTTGGTTTTCCATAGAAAAAAAGAATTGAAGTCTATATACACATCCGTAATGAGGAGAAAAATCAATCAATGGAAGTCGAACCAGAACTGATGCAGATGTTAGAATTAGCAGACTAGGACATTAAAGATTACAATAGTTATGTGACATATGTTCAAAAATTAAGTAGAGACATGGAACATATTAAAAGGACTCAAATATCTAGATGTGAAAACTACAGTAGGTGAGATGAAAAATAAACTGGATAGGATTAACAACAGATTAGACACTGCAGAAGAAAAGGTTAGTGAACTGGAAGCTATAACAGTCTATCCAAACTGAAATAATCCAAAATGAAACATAAAGAGAAAAAAGAATTTTTAAAAATAAAGAAAAGAATATTGGTGAGATATGAGATAATTTAAATCATCTTAATATACTTGTAACTGAACTCCTGGAAGGAAAAGAAACAAAGAACAGAAAAAATATTTGAAGAAGTAATCACTGAAATGTTTTCAAATTTGGTGAAAATTTGATTTAATCAAGTAGCTCAACAAACCCCACGCACAAGAAACAGGAAGAAAACAACGCCAAGGTATATGATAATAAGGTTTCTCAAAACCAATAATAAAGAGAAAATCTTAAAGGCAGCTACAGAAGAACAAATAAAGAAGATAGCAGATTTCCTGTTTCTTAATTCAGCAAAAGGGAATTCAGTGGTACAGATCTTTAAAGTACTGAAAGAAAAAAACGTGTCAATCTAGGATTCTATATCTGGCAAAAATATCTTTCAAAAACAAAGGCAAAGTAAAGACATTTGCAGATCTACAAAAGCTGAATGGTTTCACCACCAGCAAACCTGCACCACAAGAAATACCAGATTCCTTTAGGCAGAAGGCAGATGATACCAAATGGAGAAATGTATCTACACAAAGGAATACAGGGCATTGATAACCACATGGGCAATTATATATGTTTTTTATTATTTAAATTTCTTTAAAAGATAATTGACATTTAAACAAAAATAACAATATATTTTGGGGTTTATAACATATGTGGAAGTAAAATATATGACAGCAGTATCAAAAAGACTGGGAGGGGAAATAGAAGAATACTATTGTAAGGTTTTTATGCTATACATGAAGTTTTATAATATCACTTAAAGGTAGACTGTGATAAGTTAAAGATATATATTATAAACCCTAATGCAACCACTAAAATAAAAAAGCAAGCAGTTATAACTCATAAGCTTTCAATGGAGATAAAATAGCATGAGAATATACTCAGTTAATCTAAGAAGGAAGAAGAAGGGGAATGAGGGACCAAAGAATAGATGGGACAAATAGAAAGCAAATAACAAAATGATAGACTTAAACCTAATCATATCAATAATCACTTTAAATATAAATAGTCTAACAACTTCTGCTAAAAGGCAGGCATTGTCAGATTGGATAAAATAAGCAGGACCCAACTACAATTATTTGATGCCTACAAGAAACATACCAAATATAAAGACACAATTAGGTTCAAAGTAAATGAATAGACAACTCTCCCATGCAAACACTAATTAAAAGAAAGCTGAAATAGCTCTAGTGTCAGAGAAAGGAGATTTCAGAGGTAAGAATATTAACAGGAATAAAGGAAGTCATTTCATAATTATAAAGAGGTCAATTCTTTGAGAGGAAATAATAATCCTAAACCTTTTTAAAATGTAATAATAGAATATCAAAATACATAAGAATAAAAACATATAGAACAGCAAGGAGAAACAGACAAATCCACAATTACAGTCTGATATTTTAAGCTCTTCTCACTAATTGATAGAATAAATATGCAGAAAATTATTAAGGATATAGAAGACTTGAACAAGACTATCAACCAATTCAACTTAGTTGACTTTCATAGAACACTAACCAAACATCAACAGAATACACTTTCCTTTCAAGGGCACAGAGAACATTTACCAAGATAGACTATATTCTGGGCCATAAAAGAAGCTTCAATAAATGTATAAGGCTTGAAATCCTACAAAATGTGTTCTCTGACCACAATGGAATTACATGAGAAATCAATAATAGAAAGATTTCTGGAAGATTCCCCAAATATCAAAATGGAATAACACACTTCTAAAAAACCCATGTGTCACAAAGGAAATCAAGATGGAAATGAGAAAATATTTTGAACTGAATGAAAATTAAAGTCGAATATATTCAAAAATTTGGGTATGTCACTAAAGCAATACTTAGGGGGAATTGTAGCACTAACTAAACACTATATTAGAAAAAAAGAAAGGTTTTAAATCAACGACTTCAGCTATATTAAGAAATTAGGAATAGAGGAACAAATGAAAAACAAAATAAGCATAAGAAAGGAAATAATGAAGAACAGAGCAGACATCAATTAAAGAGAAAACAGAAACACTTTACAGAAAATCAGTTGAACCAATAGTTGTTTCTTTGAGAAAATCAATAAAAGTTATAAACCTCTAGCCATGCTAACAGTAAAATAAAGAGGAAAGACATAAATTACTATTATCAGGAATGAGAGAGGTGACATAACTATAGATTTTGAAAACTTATGTAGAAAATATAAGGGAATATTATAAACAACTTTATGCCTACAAATTTGATCATTTTAAAAATTGGAATAGACAAATCCCTCAAAAGACACGCTACCAAAGCTCATTCAAAAATAGATTTTTTTTAAATGAGTAGAAACAAGTAACCTAAATAGCTTTATACCAACGAAAGAGGTTTAATTTGTGATTTAAAAAACATTCCACAAAGGTTCCTGGGAAGATGGCAGAGTAGGAAGCCACAGGAGTCTGTCTCCCCACCTAAACAATAATTGCACCAACAGAATCTGTCTGATGTAACCATTTTGGAATACTGAAAAGTCTGTTGAAGACGGACTACATCCAGGGGAAGACATGGACAGATAAAGTGTAGTTAAGTTTAGTCAACTTCAGCTCTTAGCCCTGTAAGAGCTACCCCTCCTCCACCCCCAGCCACATGGCAGGCAGCTGTGCCCATGTTCCTGGAACAGCCTGCACACAGCTTGTGGGAGCCAGTGTGGGGAAAAGGGCCTCTGTCTTCCGAATATTAGGGATCTGTGCTCTGATCTCTGGTTACTGCCTCTGATCACTGATGTGCAGACGAAGGTGGCCAGCCATTGTTGCAAGCCCCTCCCTCTCCAGCTGAAGTAACTTCCAGGGGATTTAAACAATCAGCACGCTTTCCCCTCCCCTCCTTTTTCTCTTTTTCCCCTTTTTGGGAGCCAGACATTAAAGACTAGGACATTCAAAATTAACTGCATATATGGGAAAAATTAAAAAGTGACCACACATGCCTAGGGAAAGTCTGAAAAAAGACTGAGAAGACTTTAACTTTATACTTTGGGCTGATCCTCAGCACAAAGACAGCCTACAACTGTCAAAAAACAATAAGTAATAACAACAACCAAAAATATCAAACCCTGGGGAAGGAAAATCATCTGATTTCCAGAGTTACCACATCATTAGAGTCAAATGTTGTTTTCAACCAAAAAAATCAGAAGGCATATAAAGAAACAGGAATGTATGGCCCATTCAAAGGAAAAATAAATAAATAAACAAAAATCACCGTTGAAAAAGGCCTGATGGCAGATCTACTAGACAAAGACTTTAAAACAGCTGTCTTAAAGATACTCAGATAACTAAAGGAAGATGTGGAGAAAGTCAAGAAACCATCTATGAATGAAATGGAGGTATCAATAAAGGGATAGAAAACCTAAAAAGAAACCAAAAAGGAATTCTGGAGATGAAAAATATAAGAATGGAAATGAAAAGTTCACTAGAGAGATTCAAAGGCATATTTGAGCAGGCAGAAAAAAAGAATTAGCAAAAGTGAAGATAGGACAATGGAAATTATCAAGTCTGAGGAACAGAAAGAAAAAAGATTAAAGAAAAGTGAACAGAGCCTAAGTGACCTATGGGACACCATAAGGTGGACGTTTTGAGAGTCCAAGAAGGAAAAGAGAAAAAAAGGGTCAGAGAGAATATTTGAAGAAATAATGGCTGAAACTTCCCAAATTTGATGAAAGATATAAATACAAACATCCAAGAAGTCCAACCAACTTCAAGTAAGATGAACTCAAAGAGATCCACACTAAGACACATTATAATCAAACTTTCAAAAACCAAAGACAAAGATAATTCTTGAAAACAGCAAGAGAAGCAAATTGTCACGTACAAGGGATCCTCAATAAGATTTTCAGCAGATTTCTCATCAGAATCTTTGGAGGCCAGAAAGCAGTGTACTGATATATTCAAAGGGCTGGAAGAAAGCTGTCAACTAAGAATCCCATATCTGGGGAATTCCCCAGTGATCCAGCGGTTAGGACTCTGCTCTTCCACTGCCAAGGATGCGGATTCAATCCCTGGTCAGGCGATTAAGATCCCACAAGCTGCACACTGTGGCCAAAAAAAAACAAGGAATCCCATATCTTGCAAAACTATCCTTCAAAA
The DNA here is from genome assembly GCF_937001465.1 of Orcinus orca. Classification (NCBI taxonomy): domain Eukaryota; kingdom Metazoa; phylum Chordata; class Mammalia; order Artiodactyla; family Delphinidae; genus Orcinus; species Orcinus orca. The sequence goes on from NC_064563.1 coordinate 29,375,240, forward strand.
GTGAGAGGAAAATTAAGACATTCCTGGATAAAAAAAGCTGAGGGAATTTGTTACCACTACACCTGCAAGAAATGCTCAGGGAGTCCTGCAGGTGAAATGAAGGGACCCAAGACAGTAACTCAAATTTGTACGGAGAAATAAAGATCTCAATAAAGGTAAATACATGGGAAATTGTAAAAGCTAGTAACAATGGTTTGTAACTGTACTTTTTATTTTCTACACAATTTAAGAGATTAATACACTTAAAGAAAAAAAAAACTTGGTCTAAAACAAGCCAGTATTATTGTAACTTTGGTTTGTAACTTCAAGTCTGGCTTTCTACATAATTTAAGAGATTAATTCATTTAAAAGAATTAACAGTTTGGGGCACACAACGTATGAAGATGTAATTTTGTGACATCAACCACCAAAAGGGGTGGGGACAGAGTGTTAAAAGAGCAGAGATTTTGTATGTCATTGAAGTTAAGCAGGTATAAATTCAAATTAGAGTGTTATAACTTTTGGATGTTAAATGTAATCCATGGTAACCAGAAATAAAATAGCTATAGAATACACAAGAGAAAATGAGAAAGGAATTTAAACGTTTCACTACTAAAAAATCAACTAAAAGACAGTAATGCAGGAAATGAGGGACAAAAATATATAAGGCATATAGAAAACAAATAGCACTATGACAGAAGTAAGTCCCTCCTTATCAGTAATTACCCTAACTGTAAATGTATTAAACTCTCCAATCAGAAGATGAGGAACAAAATAAGGATGTCCATTCTTATTACTTCTATTCAACATTGTACTGGAGGTTCTAGCCAAAACAATAGGCAAGAAAAAGAAATAAAAGTCATCTAGACTGGAATAGGAAAAAAAATGTTGATGACATAATCATCTATGGAGAAAATACATAGAAATCTACAAAAAAGCTCCTAGAACTCATAGGTGAGTTTCATAATGTTGCTAGATATGAGACAAATACATAAAAATCATTGCATTTCTGTATACAAGCAGCAAAGAATCATAAATTAAAATTTTAAAATAATACCATTTACAATAGCATAAAAAAAGAAATAGGGATAAATCTGGCAAAAGTGTGCAAAGATCCATATGCTAAAAACTACAAAATATTGTTGCGATAAATTTAATACAACCTAGTTAAAATGGAGAGATATGCCTTGTTTTGTGGGTTGGAAGACTCAACAGTGTTAAGATTTCATTTCTCTCCAAATTTACTTATAGGTTCAATTCAACCCCAATAAGCTTTTTGGTAAAAATTGATAAGCTAATTCTAAAATTCATATGGAAATGCAAATGACCCAGGATAGCCAAAGTAATTTTGAAAAAAATGGAACAAAGTTGGAAGATTGACACTATCTGATTTCAAGACTAATTATAAAGTTACAGTACTTGTTACAGTGTGGTATTGGTGTGAAAATAGTTAAATAGATCAATGGAACAGAATAGTGAGCACGAAATTTGATCCCCCCCCTTACATAGATAACTGAGTTTTGACAAAGTTGCAAAGGGCAATTCAGAAGAGAAAGGATACTCTTTTCAAAAAATGGTATGGAACAATTGAATATCCATATATTCCCCCCTACCCCCCCCAAAAAATAACATTCAACCCGAAGCTTGCACCATATATAAAAACTAACTCAAAATAGATCATAAACTTTAATGTAAAGCATAAAACTATGAAATTTCTAGAAGAAAACAGGAGAAAATCTTTGTGACCTTAGGTTACAGATTTCTTAAATAAGACACTACCAAAAGCGTGATTCAAAACAGGAAAAAAAAAAAAAGACAAATTAGATTTCATCAAAATTAAAAGCTTCTCCTCTTCAAAAGACACTAAGAGAATAAAAGACAAGCCATAGCCTGGGAGAAAGGATTTGCAAAGCATAAATCTGTTAAAGGACTTTTATCCAGAATATATAAGAACATCTCAATACAGTAATTTTTAAAAAAACCAAATAACGCAGTAAAAATTGGAGGAACTATTTGAACAGACTCTTCACCAAAGAAGTTATGTAGATGGCAAATAAGCACACAGAAAGATGCTTAACTGCATACAGAAAATGCAGAATAAGATCACAATGAGATACCCCTGCACCCCTATTAGAACAGCCAAAATTAAAAAGACCAGTCATACCAACTATGGGCAAAGATGTGGAGTAATTGGACTTCTCATACACTACAGGAAGGAATGTGGATAGTTCAATGGCTGTGGAAAACAGCTTGTCAATCTCTTACAAGTCAAAAATAAAATGTCCTTATCTCTTAGGAAAAAAAAAGTATATATCCATAGTCTAGCAATTCCACTTCACAAAATTTATCCTAAGGCAAGTATGTCGGGGAAACAAAGAATATTTCTATTTGGGAGAAAGTAGGAATGTATTCCCTATATGTCTTAAACTAGTTTGTGGAATCATGTTCTTTTCAGGGTGTATAGCATCTACTTTGCTTGGAATAAACATCCGCTTGACTCTTAGCCACTAAGCGGCTTTTCCCAGCAACCCTGACTCATCAGAAATGCCCTTGTTGTCTTTGCTCTGAGGTTTTTCAGGGCAGGGCCTGTACTCTGCCTTGTGCAATGTGCTGCTTCCCGGGCAGGTACATCTGTACACTGTATTGGGGACTTTGGATACTTCATGTACTTGCAGACTCTCATTTAGCACATGGTCAGGCTCTAGCATGGCTCAGCGAGGTGTCAGAGAATATTCCTCATCCTTAAAGCTCACGATAACCACAGAATGCATGAATAATTAATCATATGGATACAATATATTTTTATATTGCATATGATTTCTGTAACTTAAAGTATTAATAGGTAGAGAGGCCTCACATATGACCTCGAGCATCTTCTTGCCTTTATTCTCAGTCATTCTTGCATAGAAAGTACCTGGTCATTTTTGAAAGTCCAGAATGGATTCTGCCGCCTGTGTCTTTGTGTGTTATACAGCGGGGCTGACATCTTTCAACGTTCCACAGATACCTACTGCATCTTCTTCATGCCAGGCACTGTTGCTGGAAATAGAATCGATTAAGTTGTATCTCCTGCCCAAGAGGGATGCACAATGTAGATGATGAGAGACATATGGTAGCAAGTGATTGTGGCACTAGATGCAAAAGAGAGACATCTCTCACCTGGCGGTTGGGGAAAGCTTTTCGGAAGAGATGACACCCAAGGCTTGAAGAACATGAAAGACTTAGCCAAGCATAGTTTAGAGGGCATTATGGGCAGAGAAAGCAGCACTGGTAAAACACAGAGGTGGAAGAGAATCACGTTCCAGCACATGGGAGAGAAATGAGGCTGGAGGTAGGGAGAACCAGGTCATGGAGAGGGGTGCATGGTGAGAATTTCCCTTCTCTGCACAGCTGGGCTTCCTCTCCCCCTACCCACAGCCCCAGTGGCTGGCTGTAGCCTCCCACAGTCAGCAGAGCTGTGTATCAAGCCATCACCCGACGCCTTATTTCTCCGGGGACAAGTATTTAAACAGGGCCTTTTCTCTCAATCAGAATCAGCTCACAGTTAAGGCTGGATGAAAATCTGGCCTCACAGCTGACTTTCTCTTTTCATAAAGAAAATGAAATCTCCCTTCTGTTGGTGTATTTTCACTAAAACAACTCACAATTTTCATTCGATATTACACTCATATAAATTGAACTAAACAAGCTGAAGCAATTTGTGTAGTACGTTTGAGGAGAAATTAATAGTTCACTCCTAGTTTGCTGCAGTAGCTCTAATTACTTTGTTGTTTTGAGCCCTTTCCCCTTTGCCAAGCACCCCTTCTTCAAACTGCAACTGTCCTTCCTTCCTTTTTCTCCTGAAGCAACAGCAAAACCTTAAAAACTGACAGAGGCACTATAATATATCACAACTTTTTACTGTCTTTAGTCCTGTGATAACACACCCCTTTATAGTAAGAAACAATTATACATTGGATGAAAACTTAGGTCTGAAGATTTTCGTTGTTAATACCCTGACAAAAAGTCATACATGCTCAAAGGATGAAATGTTGAGCCAGCTATTCTTTTATACTCCTTTACTTGAAAGAATGTTGGGGAATATGATAAGGGCTGGTAGGAATGTGTGATGTCTGTGGATTTTCTGTATTTTATAGTGTTGTCCTCTAATCATAGGTGCACTGTGTGCTGTGTGGGGAACTCTCAAAGAAGATTCTCAAAGCCTTGATGGATGAATTCGTGTAGTGGGCGTGGGTGGTTTTTAAAAGTTCATTTGGGAGTTTTATCTTGGTTTGCTGATTTTTGACAGAAATGACTCAGCCCAGCATATGACGAATCAGTAGCCTCCGTCATACCTAAAGCTTTCTTTGGATTAAGAATTTGAGCCGGCATTTCTCTTAAGATGTTGGATGTATTCCCAGTTGTAAGTAGTTGTTTTCCCAACATGTAGTCACAAACTTACTAACGAAGGTTGAATTAAATTTAAATCCTGCTTTCTGTTACGTAGACAGTTTGTTATTTCTAGTCAGCATGACTTGGCCATTGGCCTATATTTCAACAACGAGCCACTTGTGTTCCTTTTTTAAAATCAGGTTTTCTGTCAGCTTCATTAATACTTCTTCATTTAATGACTATTTAGCATCTGTTCATTTTACATATTTAACAAACACAGACCATCCTTACTATTTGTCAGGTAGTGTTCTGAGTACATTACATTTAAACAAAGGTCATTGAATCTTCCTAACAGCCTTATGAGGTGGATGTTGTCACTCTCCCTATTTTACACATGGGGAAGCTGAAGCTCAGAGAAGTTGAGTGACTTGCCTGACATCACACACAGGGTAGAGACAGTCTGCCCTGCAGTCTGTGCTTGTAGCCACCATGCCATCCGTGTTGCCTCCATTCACTCAACAAACTTCTTGTTGAGCACCTGTCTGTGCTGGAAACTGTGCTAGAAGCAGAGGCAACAAAAGTGAGCCCTGTGCCCCTGGGAGAGTGCCTTCGTCAGTTTAGGCTGCTATAAGCAAAAATGCCATAGACTGGGTGGCTTGTAAGCAAAAGAAATTTATTTCTTACAGTCTGGAGGCTGGAAGTCTGAGATCAGGGTGCCAGCATCGTTAGTTTGTGGCAAGAGCACTCTTCAGAGTTGCAGTCTCTGACTTCTCATCATGTCCTCACATGGAGGAGAGCAGAGAGAGGGAGCAAGCTCTCTCGTGACTCTTATAAGGTCACGAATCCTATTCATGAGGGCCCCACCCTCATGACCCTGACTAATCCCAATTACCTCCCAAAGGCCCCATCTCCTAATACCATCACATCAGGGAGTACGGTCTCAACATATGAATTTGGGGGGGACACAAGTATTCAGTTTGTAACAAGGAAGCAGACGTTAATCAGATCCCACAGAGGCAAAATTACTCGGGCGACAAATGCCTCTGAGGGGAGTTCCTGATGCTATCAGGGTGAACAGTGAGGCAACTTGACAGAGGCAGGAATCCAGGGCAAGTGTTTCTGAAAATGTGAGGACTGAGCTGGAGAAGAATAGTGAGGCACATTTTAGGTTGAAAGTGAGGTTGGCCTGGGTCAGGGGATGCAGGGAAAGAGCACTCTTGGACCAGGAAAGTGCGTGTACAAAGGCTCCTTGTGGGAAGAGGACAGAGCCGCTGAGGGATGACCGGGAAGCAGGAACAGAGGGGAGTGTTACAGGAGGTGAGGAAAGGGTTGGGGAGCAGACTGTGAGGGCCTTGCCGGCCATTGTTAAGGAGTCTGTTTTTCATCCTAAGAGCTGTGGGAAGATCTGCCTTTCCCTCCCTCCTCTTTGTATCTGCCCCCGCCATCCTAGCACTAAAGAGCGGGCGGAGGGAAGCCAGTTAAGAGGCAATTTAAGCAATACTTTTGATGAGAGGGTGACATGTCAATGAAAAGAAGTTGGTGGATGGGGAAGATCATTAGAGGGTGAAGCTGGCCTGATAGTGGATTGGGTCTGAGTCAGACTACGTTTCCCGACTTTCGCTCTGGTTGGAATTCAGCTTCCCAAAGTATATTTTCCAGATTTTATTCTCTGTGCTTTGTTTATAATTGATTCAATAGATGCCCCCAGAAAGCAGAGCATTGGTCTTCTAGATGCTTGCAGCAGAAGTGGGCACAGAGCTGCTCTCAGCCACATCTCTGTCCTGGCTTAGGCAGAATCCAGGAGGCCGTGCCTCTGCCTGCTCACAGGCCCCAACTGGCCCTGGCTGCTCCCCAGCCACACTCGGCTCTGACTTGATGTTGCTCCCGAGATTCTCATCTCTTTTCCTGCTTTCCCTTGGATGCCACAACCTACAGGAGAAAGAACGCAGAATGGTGAACCATAGAAAGGACGTGCTCCCTTCCCTATGACCATGGGGTCACAGAGAGAACACTGACTTTGAAGGCAGCCTTAGCATCAAATCCGCCTTCTAGTGCATGACCTTGAACAATTTACTTGACCCCTCCGACATGTGTTTCCTCAACTGCAACATGGGAAAAATATCTCTTAACTTTAAAGGTTATTTATTATAAGGGCTCAACGAGATGATGTATGAAGGGTCTAACCTACTCGACAAATCCAATACATGTTTGGTCTCTCCACTTGCATCCTGAGCAGGCCCCCCGCAGTGCGGGCTCAGAGTAGCTCCCGGTCCTGTGGCCACCACCAGACAGGTTAACATAATATTCTCACATCTACGCATGGAAGTGAGAAAACCGCAGAATCGTTTCTTCTGTTTTCTTTAGCACTTTCTTGATACTTTATGATATTATTGCCTAACAATCCTGCCCCACACATTTGTGGCATCCCAGATTAAATCGCATCGTAAAGATAACAACCTGATTGAAAGCCTTGTCCTTTTCTTCCCTTTGGACAACCTTGAAGAGGGGAAAGGTATTTTATGGCTCCCAGGAGTTCCTCTCAGTGACTTGCATTTTAAATTGGAGCATAGTTATTACAATATCATTTACACCAGCAGTTTTCTTTTTTTTTTCCTTTTATTTAGCTCAGGGAAAGTACTTTATTTTCTGTTATTTTTATAACATTTGTGAGAAAGGACCATATAATATGCCTCAAAGAAAATTTAACTAAATTTCCCAAGCGAAAAATTGTAGAGATCACTTTATCAAACCTCAGTGCAAAAAACCTGGAACTAAATAACTGAAATGTAATTTTTTTTTTTACATCTTTTTTGGAGTATAATTGCTTTACAATGGTGTGTTAGTTTCTGCTTTATAACAAAGTGAATCAGTTATACATATGTTCCCATATCTCTTCCCTCCTGCGTCTCCCTCCCTCCCACCCTCCCTATCCCACCCCTTTAGGTGGTCACAAAGCACCGAGCTGATCTCCCTGTGCTATGCGGCTGCTTCCCACTAGCTATCTACCCTACGTTTGGTAGTGTATATATGTCCATGCCTCTCTCTCGCTTTGTCACAGCTTACCCTTCCCCCTCCCCATATCCTCAAGTCCATTCTCTAGTAGGCCTGTGTCTTTATTCCTGTCTTACCCCTAGGTTCTTCATGACATTTTTTTTCTTAAATTCCATATACACGTGTTAGGAAACGGTAATTGTCTTTCTCTTTCTGACTCACTTCACTCTGTATGACAGACTCTAGGTCCATCCACCTCATTACAAATAGCTCAATTTCGTCTCTTTTCATGGCTGAGTAATATTCCATTGTATATATGTGCCACATCTTCTTTATCCATTCATCTGATGATGGACACTTAGGTTGTTTCCATTTCCGGGCTATTGTAAATAGAGCTGCAATGAACATTTTGGTACATGACTCTTTTTGAATTATGGTTTTCTCAGGGTATATGCCCAGTAGTGGGATTGCTACACCAGCAGTTTTCTGTGTTAAATAAAAATGTCTGGTCAGTGTCCAGTGTGATGCACGTTACTTTTGCTACCCCTGTGACTTTAATTTTGATCCTTTGTTACACAGTGAATATTGAGAGAATTAAATGCACCATGATATGGTGGTGCAGTACAGTCTGAGGTAAGGGGGAAAATTAAGCTATAATAATTCTATTTAAGGCAGTGACAGCCCCAGTTCTGGGTCTTCTGGGCTTCCGGAGATATCATCAGAGCATGAGTAAATATTATATAAGCTCAGCGTGTTACTTTAATCTTGGGCTCACACGGACATTTATTAATCAGAGTGATTTTAATATATATTCATGGGCATTACCCCAGCCTGGTCTGAAAAACTGTTCATTTTCACGTTTCTAATTTAAGAGATCTTTCTGGAGAAGGTAGATTTAAGAATGTTGAATTACTCCAGCAATTGTTTGGAACCAAGACAATTTGTTCCTCATCTTCTGAGGCTTTAAGGGTTTGAGGCTGCACCAATGTTACCCTCCAAATTCCTTCAAGAGGAGGTGCTGTTCTGATTTAATAACAAATCAGCATTTTCCTTATCCTTCTATCTCTACTTTGGGATGTAGCCTGAAGGGAAACAGATCCTGGCAGGGTCTCTGAGGGGGGCAGTTTCCACGGTATGTACTCTCACACCAGACTCGGCTGTGCCAGGTTAGGGGGTGAACAGAACCTCACCTGTGAGTGTGCCTTGTATCAAGGCCCTCAGACACTTCCCGAGCACCCTGCACACCCCCGTATTCTGGTTTGCATCTGCCTCACTGCAGCTCACGTGCACGTGCTGTGAAAGATGGGAGCCATTGCTTGAGTCCTCATAAACCATACGATGCTTCCCACCTTTTCTCCTCGTTTCTCACCCTCTTCTCCTTTCCCCCAACCAGGTAGAAAGCTAAAAGAAATCAATGTTTTTTGTTTAATTTTTTGCTGTTTTATTCTTCAAAAAGAGTTGAAATAGCAAAACACGTATCCAGCAAAAAACTGGAGTCCCGAATACATAAAGAATCTCACCCTCATACCCTGTTGGTGGGAATGTTGGTGCAGCCACTATGGAAAACAGTATGGAGGTTTCTCAGAAAGTTAAAAATAGAGCTACCATATGATCCAGCTATCCCACTTCTGGGTATTTACCCAAAGAATATGAAAACACTGATTCGAAAAGATACACGCACCCCTATGTTCATTGCAACATTATTTACAATAGTCAAGATATGGATACAAAGTGCCCATCAACAGATGAATGGATAAAGAAGATATGGTCTATATATATATATATATATATATACACACACACAATGGAATACTACTCAGTCGTTAAAAACAAAAAGGAAATCTTGCCATCTGCGACAACATGGATGGACTTAGAAGGTATTAAGCTAAGTGAAATAAGTCAGAGAGAGAAAGACAGACACCGTATGATGTCACTCATATGTGCAACCTAAAAAACAAAACAAACGAACAGAAAAAACGAAAACAAACTCATAGATACAGAGAGCCGATTAGTGGTTACCAGAGGGGAAGGGGTTTGGCAGGGGTGCTAAATGGGGACGGGGGTCAACTGTATGGTGATGGATGGTAACTAGACTTATCATGGTGATCATTTGTAGTGTATACAAATATCGACTTAGGTTGTACACCTGAATCTAATAAAATGTTATATACCAATTTTACCTCACTTAAAATAAATAATTCTCAAAATGTAATAAAAATACAAACAGTCCAATAAGGAAACGGGCAAAGACACATTTCACTGAAGAGGATACAGATGGCAAATAAACACATGAAAATGTATTTGACAACATTAGTCATTAGGGAAATGCAACTTTAAAAACATAACAGGGTATTACCATACACCTATTAAAATGGCTAAACTAAAAAATAATGATGACACTAAGTGCTTGAAAGGATGGAGAGAAAAAGGACCATTCGTAATTTCTGGTGGGAACGGAAAATGGCTCAACCTCTCTGGAAAACAGCTTGGCAGTTTTCTGTAAAACTAAAAGTGCAACTACCATATAACCCAGCAGTTACACACATGGGCATATATCCCAGACAAATGAAAACTTAGGCTCACACGAGACCTGTACTCAAATGTTCATTACAGCTTCATTTATAATAATTAAAAACTGGAGACAGTCCAGGTATCCTTCAGGGGGGGAACAATTAAACTGGGATACATCCATACCATAGAATAGGCTCAGTATAATAAGAAACAAACTATACACACAACAACTTTGATGACTCTCCAGGGAGTATTGCTGTGTGAAAAAAGCCAATCCTAAAAGGTTATGTATTAAATGATTCCATTTATATAACGGTCTTGAGATGACAAAACTCTATAAATAAGAATAGACTCGTGATTGCCAGGGGTTAGGATGAGGGCTTGGGAGCAATGGGAGGGAAGTGGGTGTGGTTATAAAAGGACAACACGAGGGTTCCTGGTGGTGAGGGAACTATCATGTAGTTTGCTGTTGCTGGTGGATACATGAAACCTATAGATGAAACGAAATTTCATAGAACTAAACACACACACTCAAATGAGCAAGTGAGTGCATGTGGAACTGGTGAAAGCCGAATAAGATCGGTGGATTTGATCAGTCTCAGTCCTGGGTGTGATATCAAGTATCATGCTGGAAGATGTTACCACTGGGGAAAACGGGGTGAAGGGCACATGGGATTGTCCTGCATTATTCCTTACAACTGCTTTTAAATCAACAATTATCTCAAAAACTTAATTTAAAGAAACAAGAAAGATTGAAGCAGCATATTTTATGAATGTAAGGATGAAAGGGTGAAGTGAGGAAGTGACACTGTCTTTTCAGTGGACCTCTTCCACACCAGGGGTTTTTAAATAGAATCATGTCATCCTCAAAACAGTGCTGTGAGTATTAATATTCCCAGTTTACAGGTGTAAGTAAACTTGAGGCCTGGAGAGGTGACACATTTTGCATGAGATCTCCCCAGCAAGTAAAAGACAAAGCCCCAGTCTCTTAGAATGCAAAGCCAGTGCTCTTGTCATCTCTCCATGCGGGTCCCCATCTCCTGAGCAAACCATGCTGTCTCTACCTGCTGCTCCTGCCACCATACCAGCCAGTCAGGTTGAACTTTCAACTCCCTGAGGAGACAGCTGCCGAGTGAATATGCCAGGACCTGCAACCATCTTGGTCTTCCAAATGGGAAGCAAAGCTGATTCAGAATCAGGCACCAGCATTTGCCTGCTTTTCTAAGCAGGTCATAAAGAAAACTCATGCAAGAGCATTCAGAAAACCCAAGCCAACATCAGATAAAACAGCGAAGTAACACTCCCAACAGCACAAAGGGCATTAATTAAAACGCATTGAAAAGATGTGTCTGTATAAATACTTCCAGAGATGAGGTTGTTGAGAGAGGGTTCGACCTTGGGGAGATTGATGAGTTACTGATCATTATAGGGAAGATAAATCTTAAGAGGACAAAATCATTTAAGAATGGATTTTATAAGCTAATGAGATTGGTTCCTTCAAGTGGGTGAATGGGAACAGAGTGAAAAGAATTCAGGATGGGAATGGGGTAGAAACTAGGAAGAGGGAGGAGAGAGCCTTCTCTGAGCATACCACTGTTTTCAGTCTGTCTCTTAGAACCACAGAATCTCACACCCCAAAAAACTACCTGTATAATTAAGGTCAACCAGGCTGTGAGGAGAACCCAAGCGGTAATACAGACAGTAACAAATGAGCCTATCTCTACTATAAATGAATACATTACCACACCGGAGCCAATGGGAAAGGAAAGAACCAACTTCAGTAACTTGGAAAGCATCATTGTGACCGGATACTGCAAGGCTAAAGCCAAGAAAAAAAAGTGCATAAATACTGTTCTCTAGTTAGAAAATGTATTTTCCACGGGAGTGTAGGTAAGCAATTTTGAAACTACTCTGTGTAAATCATAGTAGGATCAAGCAAATGAGTAAATTATTGTGGGTGACAGAGCCAGGTATCTCAGTGTTAAAAAAAGGAGGTACAAATAAGGAAAGGAGGGGAAGGCTAGAATGAACTCTGTGGTGTTGGATTAGAATCGGAAGTTTCAGTATGAACTCATGGTTTTTAATAGATATCCAGATGGATAGTTACAGAAATAAATACAGCAAGGTGTGTGTACACATGTGTGAGTATATATGTATATATAATTTCTAGTTCTGTCTTCTAAGAGGTGCCTAGAAACCACAAAATTCCAGAAGCAATGAGCACAACTAGCCCTCTTGGTCTCTAATAAAAGAAACCCAAGTTTCTTAGAAAAATGATTAATTCCAGAGCAGGGGCAGAGAAAGTACAGGATGAGCATGAATGTCTTGTGGTTCCAGAAAGCAAGGGAATACTTAATAAATGATGGGAGCATGTCAAAAAAACAAAGGAGGCAACTTAAAGGAGCTTCCATTGGGTAAATCTGGGATCATCTGAGGAACAAAATAATGATCATGGATTCCACCCCACAGAATAAAATAAATATTCATGAGTCCATATTGACATAAATAAGTGATTTAATGAATAAGTGCAGGAAAGGCAACATTTCTTCCTTGCAGTAGAATTGTAATTAATACTGTAGAAAGAATGTTGGAAATAGAAAATCACCATTTGGCCAACATCATAGTAATGATTGTTGCACACCAGAATCCTCAATGGATGCTAAAATTAGTGGGTGAAAGTATGATATTTGCATAGTCTCAAAGCCCTTTCCCATAAGATCCTTGTTCATTACAAATACCCAGGAGAAAATAGTGACTTCACAATAGAGAAATCTGGCAGACACAACCTCAACAAAGTGTTAAAGGTAATATCACCAGAATCAAAACAGATCAACATCACGTGCCCCGATGTGGTGCACCGAGACAGACACGACGTCATCTCTGAGATATTCTTGCCTAAGGTACATAACCTCAATCTACTCATGAGAAAACATCAGACTGACCAAACTGAGGGATGTTCTACAAAATAACTGGCACCTCCTTTTCTAAAGGTTATGAGAGCCTGAGAAGCTGTCCCTGATTAGAGGAAACCAAGGAGATAGGACAGTCACATGTGATGTGACTGGGAATCCTGGATCAGACCCTACATTAGAAAAAAAGCCATTGTGGACAAAATAGGGGAAGTATGAACGAGGTCTATAGATTAGTGAATGGTGTTAATGTTAATTTCCTGGTTTAGATCACTGTATCATGCTTATATAAGATGTTAACATTAGCAGAAGTCTAGTGAAGAATATGTGGAAAGTCTTTGTACTATCTTCATTGAAGTCTAAAACTATTCTGAAATAAAAAGCTAAAAGATGTACAACTACAAAGGAAACCAATAATTATATTGAAACCATTATCCAGATAAATAAGCAACTTCGCTGTATAGTAAAAATAATTTTATTACTTGAAACCAAAATAATAGTAATAATATTACATTTGAATGGCTCCTCGCATATTACAAAATGTTTTTACATACATTCTGATATTTAATCCCCCCCAAACAAGCCCATGAGGTAGCATTGTTTTCCTCCCACTTTAGAGGTGAAGAATCTTTTTTTTTTTTTTTTTTTTTTTTTGTGGTACGCGGGCCTCTCACTGTTGTGGCCTCTCCCGTTGCAGAGGACAGGCTCCGGACGCGCAGGCTCAGCGGCCATGGTTCACGGGCCCAGCTGCTCTGCGGCATGTGGGATCTTCCCCGACCGGGGCACGAACCCATGTCCCCTGCATCGGCAGGCGGACTCTCAACCACTGCGCCACCAGGGAAGCCCAGAGGTGAAGAATCTTAATCTAAGAGTTACTTGGTATTGTTAAAACAAGCACAGATCATGTCAAGAAGCAAAACTTCAGAGCCAGACGAATGGACCTGGGACCTTTCAAATCCCAGCGCTGCCATTTCCATCCTATTGCAACCTTGGCCAAGCCAGTTATGAAATCTTCGGGGATTCTGAGATTATTGTGAGAATCTACAGGAGTCAGAGCATCCCTGACAATGGTCCTGGCCACACTGTAGACACTCAGAGCAGGACACAGCTTAACGATATTTGAAGGAGTCCATCTCTTTTTTTAAAAACTCTATATGTCTGCGTATGTGTAGCATATACACATAAGTCTGCATATATTTGTGTATTTTTAAGAGTTAACAATAGGTACATTTGCGAAGTGACCATTTCTCGTATCAAGATGTGTAAGGAATGAACTAGGGTGAGGAGGAAGAATGGCGATCCCCTGGCAGGCAGCCCCTGCACTGCTCTCTGAATCATCCCCCATCTGTCTGTAGTGCTGCTGCCATCTGTGGAAGTGCTTGGAAAACTTTGAAGCTATTTGAACCCAGGATATCTTTTCCTGAGCCTGCTGAGGTCTTCAACACACACAAGCTATAGAATAAGAAGCAGGAGGCTGGCATTGCCTTGCCCAGTGCCCTGCACACCGCTGCCCCCTCATCGTGTGCTTATTACATGAATTTATGAGAACTTTGCCTGGAGAGTAGTTGTCTCTCCACCTTCATGTTTTGCACCGAATTGCTTTGCACTTGGTGGTCTTTCATGTCTCTTCTACCTCTTGGAATGTAGTGGATTTACATCTCCTCTGAGACTAGGCTCAAAAATTAGCACGTGAGACAAATCGCATATAATCAATAATACCTTTGAACATACCTTGAATCGCTCCATGCAGGATGACGTGTGTACAGCTCAGTGTAGAGTTTCAGTTAAGAGTGTCCCTGGAACCAGACTACCTAGGTTCACACTCCAGTGCTACAATGAATTCACTTTGTGACCTGGGGCACTTAACCTGTCTTCAATTTTTGCGGTATGTGGGCCTCTCACTGTTGTGGCCTCTCCCGTTGCAGAGCACAGGCTCCGGACGCGCAGGTTCAACAGCCATGGCTCACGGCATGTGGGATCTTCCCAGACCGGGGCACGAACCCATGTCCCCTGCATCGGCAGGCGGACTCTCAACCACTGCGCCACCAGGGAAGCCCTTAACCTCTCTTCTTTTTGTAAAAGAGTATGAGGATTAAAGAGATGGTATATGTAAAGCCTTTAGCACAGTTCCCAATACTTTGTTGGCACTCAGTATATGCCACTCATTACAGATCTTCCTCCACTGATGATGGGATTACATCCGGATCAACCCATCGTAAGTTGCGAACACTGAAATTCGAAAATGCCTTTACTACATCTGACCTCCCAAACATCATAGCTTAGCCTCGCCTACATTAAATGTGCTCAGAACATTTACATTTAGCTGGGCAAAATTCTTTAACACAAAGCCTATCTTATAATAAAGGGTGGACTGTCTCATATAATTCATTGAATACTGTTCTGAAAGTGAAAAACAGAATGGTTGTATGAGTACAGAATGGTTGTAGGTATAGCGGTTGTTTACCCTGGTGATCGCGTGGCTGACTAGGAACTGTGGCTGCTACCGCTGCCCCAGCATCACAAGAGAGTATGTACTGCATATCACTAGCCTGGGAAAGGTCAAAATTAAAACTTCAAAGTATGGTTTCTACTGAGTGCATATCACTTTTGCACCATCAAAAAGTCAAGGACTGTCTGTATTATTATTATACATTTATATATGTACAATAAATGCAGTGCACACATAAAATATAACTTTAAAATAATTTAATTACATAAACTAGAGCATATAGCTGAGTAAGTTAAGTCCTTTTCTGCTGTGATCCCCCAGGACTAGCTCCTTAAGCAGTAACAAGCTGCATTTTGAGCTGGGTTCAAAGCCCCTTATGGTTGCCACATGGCTAGCACCAGGGTCTCTCCCCAACAACTCGCTGAGGTCCAGCTTCCACATTTCTGAAAGCAGATTGGGGCTGAATTTTCCCATCAGATAAACTGGCATGGCAGCCCTGTGTGGCATTTTTTACTCTTGTCACAGAGGTAACTGAGGGACTCATGCCTTGGATCAGAGATTCTACTGAGACTCTAGATCCCAGGATTCTACCGGGACACCATGTCTGGTTCCACTTGGTGGTTATTGGTACCTAGGGATAAATATGTGCAATTATATCTCGTCTTCCAACCTTTGAATGCGACCTGGAATAATAACACTGTGTTTTTAATCTCCAGACCGGACATAAGAAAGATGGTGGCAACAGGGGAGCAGTGGTGGTGACTTGCTCTGACAGCAGTTGTCGTGGCTACAGTGCGGGGGATGGTTGCAGTAGTGGCAGTGGCAGTAGTGTGGGTCACGGGGTAATAATAGCAGTGGTGTTGGTTGCTCAGTGTGGTGGTAATGGTGGTGGTGGTGGTAGTGATGGCTAGGTCATGGTGATGGTGATGGTCATGGCAGTGGTCTTGTTGGTCATTGTATGATGATGGTGGCACTATCAGTGGTAGGGATTGTAGTATTAGTCAGAAATGCTGGTCATGATTTGAGGATGGTGGGAGCGAGAGTTGGTGATGGTCAAGTAGACTGTGATTCCCATTATTTTGATCAGTGCTTGAACTTGGATGTCGAGAGTGGGAGGTTTGTGTTTGAGGGAGCTCCCCATGTGATCTAATGTGCACCCCCAGTTGTGAAACATTTTCCTAGGCCTGGGTCTTGAGGGCAGGGCATCTAAGTGAAAGCAGCCTGATCCCCCTGATAGAGTTTGCCGGTGGGTTAAACTGAGTATTTGACAAACTGTGGTCCTCTGAATGTTCATCCAGTGGAATGTTCCATGAAACTAAATGAGCTTGGCAAACCCTGAGATTTCCATCCCTTTCTTGTAGAGTTACTGTGCACATCCACATGTTAGGGGCTCTCAGAGGATCTGTAATCTGCAGTAAAAACCTGTTTCACTTTGTCTACCCCAGTGTTTCCCAAGCCTACTAGATCACTGAACTCTTTTTCTTTGGGGGAGCTGGTAGGTACCTATTAACCATTACACAGAACAGCTACAGAAGCACTAATCTAAACAACACTTGAAAAGTAAAAACTTTTAAGAAAAATGGTCCCCCAAAGGGACTAATATTTTAGTGCTTGGTGAGAATAGTTAGCTTTAGGTTACTTTTGCAACTCTAGATTATGTCCTATATTGCAAGTGAACAAGACCATCTACAATTTACATAAATCAGAATTGACAGATGCATATATTAGACATGTAAATTAAGGGTATTATTAGAAACCAACTTCAAAAATGAAATTGCATTAAACTCTATAAAACATTTACAACCTAAGAAATTCATATCCTTTTTTTTTTTTTTTTTTTTTTGCGGTACGCGGGCCTCTCACTGTTGTGGCCTCTCCCGTTGCGGAGCACAGGCTCCGGACGCGCAGGCTCAGCGGCCATGGCTCACGGGCCCAGCCATTCCGCAGCATGTGGGATCTTCCCGGACCGGGGCACGAACGCGTGTCCCCTGCATAGGCAGGCAGACTCTCAACCATTGTGCCACCAGGGAAGCCCCATATCCTTTTTTTTTTTAAACATTTTTTGAGATATAATGACTTTATCCTTTTATTCCATACTCATAAAATTGGCCATTTGGTCATAATAGCAAAGTGGTCCTTGTTTACCTTAGAGCTCGGTTACCTTAGAGCTAGGTTAATCAAAGAACCTTGGATGACTGAAAGGAAGTAGTCCCTCTACAGTCAGTGCTGACCCACGGCTCTCCACTCACGTGTAAGAATCACCTAGGATGCTTGGGAAAAAATGGAAGTTCTTAAGCCTCACTGCCAGAGAGCACATCTAGGTGCAGCTTGGAATATGCATTTTTAATAATGACATCAATGCAGACCTCACTTTGAAAAGTACCAGAAAAGTACTGATGTTAAAACACGGTCATCCCTCTCATTCCTCCCAAGGTTGATCTTGGGAAAAATTCCAGTTTCAGGCTCCTTGCCCCTGCAGCAGTTTCAGGAGCAGCCCCAGTGGTAGAGGTGGGCTAGTGGGCTGCTTGGGTCTCTTCCCCAATGCAAGGTCTGTTAACCTCAAGGGCAAAGTCCATAACCTCACCAGATGTGCTTAAAGAATAGGAAAATGGCCTCCTGATTCCTACAGCGATCTCTTCCCATTCACTGATCAGTCGTTAGTCTTAACACGAATAATGAAAAAGGGCAGCTAAGCAATTTAAATTTTATCCATAAAATGAAGCCCTTGATTTCACCACAGCGTTTAACTCCATGACCTATTTTATTGAATCCCTTAGCAGATCTTGGACAGTTTCCTTGAGTATAAATTACCATGAAGGTAAATTGAAAACGTATCAAGAAATGGGCAAGGATATTCGTGCAGAATCAAGGAGTCATCAAGCTTCAGTTGTTCTGAAGATTTTTTTAAAAAGTCTCTTTCGGGCTTCCCTGGTGGCGCAGTGGTTGAGAGTCCGCTGCCAATGCAGGGGACACGGGTTTGTGCCCCGGTCCAGGAAGATGCAATATGCCGCGGAGCGGCTGGGCCCGTGAGCCATGGCCGCTGAGCCTGCGCGTCCGGAGCCTGTGCTCCGCAACAGGAGAGGCGACAGCAGTGAGAGGCCCGCGTACCGCCAAAAAAAAAAAAAAAAAAAAGTCTCTTTCAATACAGTTAAAGTAGAAAGAATTGATTTGATTAACAAGACTTTACCTTTCATAGGTCACCATCTGTCTTCAGCAATCGTACATGACTCAGTTTAGCTGTCCCCCCTCCAGAAAACCTGCTCTACCTGTTCAGAGCCTCTTCAGTGCTCCCTGTGTACCCTCTGCCCCATGTTGACCACCTTGTGGTGACTATTCGTCTCCCCAGGACTGAACCCCCATGAGGGCAGAGCTCCCACCATATTTATTTCAGAATTCACAGTGCTGGTACATTACCCGACTTAAAGTGCCTGCCAAGCCGGCGCCTCTTGTCTTAAGAAGAGAAATGGTGTTTGTAGTGAAAACAAAGGATAAGGAGGGGAAAATTCAGATTCAACTGATATTTCTAGCATGTTCTCCATCCATGTGTCTGCCCTGAACTGGTGTCTGTCTCCTGCGTGAGCTCACTTGATGCAGGTGGAGAGAATGGGGGACTGAGAGGTTAAGTAATTTGCCCCAGGTCACACAGCTCAGCAGCTGCAGAGCTGAGTCTCACGCTCAGGTGTGTCTCTGCCTGCTCGCCCTCAAGTTCCTGCCACTATAAAGCCTGTCTGGAGAGGACAGTTGAAGGGACTGATTGCCCAGGCCCAGTTATTCATTCATGGAAAACGAGGCTGCTTTGCATAGATTCCAGGCACAGAGGCTGCCCCGGGGCGGTGTTCGGGCAGCTTTCCCTTGACCCCGTCAGCAGACTACACACCAAGCCAGAACTGCCCGATTGCAACCTACCCCGCCACTGCCTTCCTTCCTGTATTTTTCCTGCCGGATCTAAGGCCTTCAATGAGATGGTAACGAGTTTCTGAGGCGCCACGAGACCCTAGCATTTGGGATTCTGCTGAGTTCTTTTTAAAACCTATCTTCTCTGAAAGGACAGTCATTCCGTTCAGCAGACAGAGATGCAGCGCCAGGAGTTAAAATAATGAAAAATAGAGACGCACGAAAGAAAAAGAATTTCTGATACACTGAAAGCACATAGGACCCCACGGAGCCAGCCACCCCCTGGAGGCTTTGTCAGTGCTCAGACAGTTGCAGGACCTGCCAGCAGCCCAGTGCCAAGTGCCTGAGACTCGGGGGATGATTGCAGAGAGTGGGACGGGAGAGAGAGGAAACCAAGAAGTCCTTTTTCTCCAAGACCAGAAGGAAGTGTAAACCCTATGAAATATCGCCACCTTGTTGTTTACTCTGTGAAGCTTTTAAGAAATGACAAACACAAAACAGGACATTTGGCAATGAAAGAAAGAAGCCTCAGACTGACCAGCTCAGGCATGGAAAGACTCAGACCAGAGGGGGCTTTGTCGTGTGCAGGAAGAGTTTGCCGGTTGAAAGAAAGACTGTTCGCACAGAAAGAGGTGAGGGAAGTGGAGGGTAGACAAGGAGAGGAGCGTACACCAAGGGCACTGAGGAGGGAGGAAGGGTGGTTACACTTCCAGGAACGGCCCGCTCAGTCCCAGCTGGCCCACTGTGCTTCCGGAGGGCTGCCACTCTACTTGGGATGCTGGGAATGCTGGATCTGGTCTCCTCCCTGCTGCCACCCAGGCCCACAGTGGACATCAAAATAGATGGGTGCTCCTGGCCAGTAGTGCCCAGAGCAGAGCAGTCTCAAGTTCATTTGGACCACGAGAGCTAAGAGCATTCCAGCTGAAGAAACAAACATACACATGAAGAAAAGAGCAAAACTTGTTCAATAAGCTTGAGCGCCGATAAAAAAGATGCCAAAACGGCCTCAAAGCCTCAGCGGCCTCAGCCTGATCCTGTTCGTTAGACTTCGTGTAACTGAACACAGGTTCGGCCGCTCACCGCTCAACAGCCGATAAATCGAGGGCTAGGCTTCAGCAGAAAAGAAAAGTCCTTTATTCAGAAAAGCCAGCAATCTGGGGCGATGGACTTAGGTCCAGAGACCGACTCCAGTGATTCTGCTCAGACGTGACAACTTTTAAAGGGAAAAGGGGGAAAGAATCTCAGGTGATCATTGGGCAGGGGGTCAGATTCTTCATCATCTTTCCATTGCGCACAGACCTGCTGACTTCCCGCATCTTCCTTGGGACCCCGTCTGGCTCACGAGGTCCTTCTGCAGTTGGATGTTCTCTTGCCCACGTGGTCTGCCTGCGCCAGAGAGGTCCACCCGCAGATTTACTAAGGAGAAGCTAGGGGTAGAGGGTCAGTCATTCTTTAACTCCTTAATTCTTCCTTCTTACTCCTCCTCATGCAGGAAAGGAATCAACAGCGTGGGTACGGTGTTGGGTATATGTAGTGAAGCAGAAATCTGGAGCTAAGTTAACTGTTGCCTGATGACCTCATCTTTATGATGAAGGTCTAAAGAAAACAGGGGTGATCAAACAGAGAAGAGGCAAAGGAGCTGCTTACATTAGCTTGGAGGCCCAGGTAATCACAGCTGCTTTTTGAAAGCAGGTAGATCCATGTAGTTGAGAACCTGGCCGTTTTTGTTTATTTTTCAACCTGCTTATCATCCCTCCGGCTTCTTTTCCTTGTTTCCTTGGTTCCTAACAGCTCTGGCAACAGTTGCTCTTGATATTTCTTAAAGCGTTCCTGCCCTTCAAGGCCTCATTTCCAAGGGTGCTTTTCAGCAATAACAAAAGAAAGAAGAACATGGACAACAGGGTCCACGAAGTGGGTCAGGGTGGGACTGTGTGTGTGCTCAGAACACTGAGCTTCTCCCGGCAAAAGCCCCAGAACTGGAGGCTGCCAAATGCCTCCTAGCGTCACCTAACACCTCTCTCCGCTGTTTTGACAAGTGTAGTTTTGTTTTAAATATGTATGGTAATTCTTAATAAAATGCTGATAAATGTGCCAGAGCATACGCTCCATGGAAATAATGAAGTCCTTACCGTGTGGAATGCTATTAAGTCTTTGCTTCATGGTTCGTGAGCCTGCTTAGCATTTGAAGCAGCAGTAACATTTTACCGAAGCCCGTCCTGTTGGGGGAGATGGTCTCATTTGTCCAGGTCAGCTCTAGAGGGGGCAGAATCTCTGTCATATGCCTGAGAGGCCTGCTTTGGGGATGTACAAGGCAAGGTGGGGCTACCTAGTGGTACCCTTCTGAGGCCTGGCTGCCTTATGTCTCCCCAAAGCTCACTAGTCGTCATCAGTACAGCGCAACAGAAAAAGTACAGGCAGACCTGCGTTCAGATCACAGTCCTGCCATTTCCTGGTAGTATTACCGTGGGAAAAATCACATAACCTTTCTGAATCTCTCTTCCTGTTCTAGTTATTATTGCTAGTAACAAACCAGCACAGACTTGTAGGTGTAAATTGACTGTTTTGTTATGCTCAGAGCACAGTGAGGATGGCTTGTCTCCACTCCATGATGTTTGAGGCCTCAGCTGAGAAGACTCAAAATATTGGGAGTCGGGCTTCCCTGGTGGCGCAGTGGTTGAGAGTCCGCCTGCCGGTGCAGGGGACACGGGTTCGTGCCCCGGTCTGGGAAGATCCCACATGCCGCGGAGCAGCTGGGCCCGTGAGCCACGGCCTCTGGGCCTGCGCGTCCAGAGCCTGTGCTCCGCAACGGGAGAGGCCACAACAGTGAGAGGCCCGCGTACCGCAAAAAAAAAAAAAGAAAAAGAAAAGAAAAAGACTGGGAGTGAGTGGACAGCAGGGAACAGACGTCATCTGGACACCTCTTCACTCACATGGCTGGCAGCTGCTGCTGCATGCCGGCAGAGCGCCAGCTAGGACGTTGACGTTGACCCTAACCGTACTCCTGGCTGCGCTAGGGGGACTCTGCATAGGCTGGTTGGGGTTTTCACGGCCTGGTAGCTGGGTTCTAAGACCGAGCGTCTGCAGATCACAAGGTGGAAGCACGTGGCATTTTTATGACCCCATCTCAGAAGTCACACATTCTCACTTCTGCCCCAAACAAAGGCGCCCACCCAGGTCCAAGGGGACCTCTGGATGGAGGAATGGCCGGATCTAGAAGAGCACGCAGGCTGGGAGATCATGATGGGACCATCTCTGTAAAATACAGTCTGCCACAGTTCCCTCCTCTGCTGACCGGCCAGGCCAGGGCGTAGAGCGAGTCACGATGGCTGAGCGCCAGCCACGCACCACAAACTGTTCATATGTTATCAGATTCTTACTAGTGTAAAGCATTTAAATAACCCTGGGGGCTAGGAGAACACAAGGGGTCGTAGCTACCTCGTGTATTCTCTCACAGGGATGGCGCAAGCACAGGATGGCCACCTAGCAAGCAAGTTTTAAGTTTCTGTTCATGTCACATCTGCTAATATCCCATTAGCCAAAGCCCAAAATCAAGGGGCGGGGAAGTATGTTCTGCCTTAGAGAGGCAGTGGCAGAGGTGTGGGTGTGCGATATTATAATAGCAGAGTGAGGAATTAGGACCGATAATCCAATCTACCATCACCATTCTCTAGAACAAAGAAAATTGGATAAGGATATTGTGGCAGTATAGCTAGTGTTTGACAGTATAATCTTGGATGCAAAATACCCATATAAATTAGTAGGTTATCAAATTACTACTAAAAGAATAATTCAACATGACCAGGTAGCATGCATCCCAGTATTCAAGGACAGTATAACATAAAGAAATCTATTAATATATTGCATTACTAAGGTAATATATTTTTATGAAACTTAAATCATCATCTCAATACACACTTAAAAGCCATTCAATAAAAATCCAGCACTTACTCAGGGATTTTTTTTTTAAAGCTCTTAGTAAAGTAGAACTAGTATACTTGTCTAGCATGATAGATTAATGGCATAACACTTCAGAAGCATTCACACAGAAGCAGGGAAATAGAAAAGAATGCTTACTCACCACTATTATTTTCTGATGGCATCAATCAAATATAGTTACAGAAAGGAGACTCAGTTTTCATTATTGCAGGCGGTGTTACTGTATCCCTAGAAAATCCAGGAGAGGCATTTGAAAAGCTGTTAGAACTAATAAGTTCAGTAACATAGCCCAGACTCAAAATAAACAAACCGAAGTACAGTTTTCTATATGACAGTTGTAATACAATGTAATGAAAAAACTACATATATATATATTAAAATATGAGGGAAAAAAGATCTATTCACAAGAGAAACAGCTAAGGACATCTGCCCCCAAGGCTAACCTGAACCCGAAACGTGAAGGATACTGAGGGCAGTGGCTCTGTCCTCTGCTGAGAGACTTGACCAAATGAAATATGACCAGCTCCTCACTGGAATGGGCATTCACTGATTGGCTTTTCAGTGAGAAAGCCAATGGGTATTTTTCTTTATTTAACGTGAGAAAGGTATCCCAAGTTTCTCCTAGAAGACTGACCATGTGCTCAGACAGCTCTCTAAGACATTAAAATGTAATTTTTAAAAAATATCTTTTTAAATGTATTTATTTGGTTGCACTGGGTCTTAGTTGCAGCAGGTGGGCTCCTTAGTTGCGTCTTTCCAGCTCCTTAGTTGTGGCATGCGAACTCTTAGTTGTGGCATGCATGCGGGATCTAGCTCCCTGACCAGGGATCGAACCCGGGTCCCCTGCATTGGGAGCGTGGAGTCTTAACCACTGCACCACTAGGGAAGTCCCTAAAATGTAATTTTAAAAAGAGATTAAACGAGTGTGATAGGGACTCAAGACAGCACAATGGAACATAAAGTCTATGTGAAAGAAAATATACAGTAAGGGAAAAACAAAAAAAACAGTGATGGGGGGGTACAGATTATTTAATTAAAGGAAACAGGACAGTCACCTACATACTTGAAGAAAAAAATCGATATTTTCCTACCTTAGATAGCTCAGTCAGTGAAATACTACAGATAAACCTTAGGAGTGAAGAATTCCCTTCAATTGCTGTTTCCTTTTACCTGCAGCTCCCTGCTTGAAATATTTCTAATATACAAAGAAACATTACAGTAAGCTTAAATGTTGCCTTTATCCTTTAACTGTGAACAAAGTAATTAAGCAAGGACCTACACAGACTCTGACAGGGCCGCCCAGCCTTCCACACTGGACAGATAGACCTTTCTGGAGGCAGCTGTCTGGTCAGAGAGAGGTCACAGTTCATATGAAAAAGGAACTGCATTTCCAAAGAAGGCCCCATCCTCCAGGTTTAGGCCACGTGGCTCTCCACTTAACGAAGATAAAATTTTAAAACCTCTGGTTCTCATGAGATTCAAGAGGAGAATGTGATAAAGCGAAAGAGCAGCCCACCTGAGGACAGGGAAGGGCTTTTGGAATGAAAAACGTCATCGCCACGTCAGTGCTCAGTGGAGACAGGCAGGAGGGAGGCTATTTCTTGTAACTAAATAGAGAATTAGGTCACCAGTGCAAGGAATTCTTCCAGAACACAAGAAAACAATAAGGATATGAAAACTGTGAGATGAGACAGATTATTTATGCAAGAGACTAGAGCAGAGGAGCAGCGACACACACGAAACGACAGATGAAAGTACAGACGGACCCCGACTTACAATGGTTTGACTTACAGTTTTTCGACTTTATGATAGTGCAAAAGAGATGCGTATATAGTAGAAACTGTACTTCAAATTTTGAACTTGGATGTTTTCCTGGGCTAGTGATGTGTGGTACGCTCCTCTCGTGATGCTGGGGCAGCGGCAGTAGCTGCAGCTCCCATCAGCCATGCAATCACGAGGGTAAACGATTGATACACTTACAACCATTCTGTACCCATCCAACCATTCTGCAGTACAGTATCCAAGAAATTCCAGGAGCTATCCAGCCCTTTATTATAAACTTGGCTTTCTGTTAGAGGGTCTTGCCCAACTGTAGGCTAATGTAAGTGTTCGGAGCATGTTTAAGGTAGGCAAGGCTAAGCTAGGATGTTCAGTAGGTTAGGTGTATTAAGTGCATTTTTGACTAAATGATATTTTCAATTTATGATGGTTTATTTTCCACTTATGATGGGACTAATCCTGTCGTAAATCAAGGAAGAGCTGTAACCCTGAGATGAACACTGGCTTTGTTGCACATGGACGTGGGGAGTTTTAGTTGGATGAATACCTGGGCCTAATTCCTAGCAGCCAGACAGGAGCTGGGGAAGGTCCATGATTTGGAGGAGAATCCTCTCTATATGTTTGCCAACAGATCCAACAGGCAAACACTTCACATACTTGTTTAAAAGTATTCATACACATCAATAGACAAATGAGTAACAAATAAGAGCAGAAGGTTCACAAAAGGAGGTATAGAAATATCTAATAAATAATACAAATCACACAAGTCATTTTAAAAGCAAAATTTAAACCACAAGCAATTCCTACAAACTGGCAGGTGTTTTTAAATTGAGTAGTCCCAGTACTGACCAGTGTGGGGAGAGATGAACTCTCTCATACTGTGCTGCAGTCTCTCTCCCTTTGCTCAAAATTTCTGAAAAGAAGTTTAGCAAGATGTGGCAAAATCACCCAAAACGTTGAAGCCGGTAGTTTTCCTTTCTAATAATTTATCTTAAAAATGTATCCAAAACTTGAAACCAAGATCTACAAAGATGGTCACAATATATTGATTCCAGCATAAATTTTTTTAAACCTCTATTACTATAGAGCCATTACAAATGGTGTTTTCAGAGTCCTAATGGCCAAGAAAAATGCTTATGATATAATCTAAATAAAGAAGATACAAAATTGAATTTACACCATATGAAGAAATAGAAGAAAAAGACGAATAAAGCTAACCAAAATATAAACAGTATTAACCTCTTTGTTAATTTTTCATTCTTTACACTTTCAGTATACTGAAGTATTTCTACAAAATACATTAATTTTTCAATTTATTTTATAAATATACAAACATATTTATAATAAAAGTTATTATAAGGCTTATAGTAGTGTTTGTTCCACTCTTTCCCACCACTGATTCCTGGTTCCCAGGGCAATCACTTTTGACTTCTTTAGCTGTTTTCTCTGGTATTTGACTCCCTGTTTCTAAATAATAAGCTTATACTGCTGTTTCTTGAATTTTCAGATTCAGACATTATCTGTTGGCTTCCAATTATGCAAAAGGAGAATTTAGCATTCACAACTCCACCCTCACACTTATACTTCATCTCCACCATATGCTCCCAAATTGATTAGCTCACAGCTTTGGGTTAAATTAATATTTATTGTTTACATTTATGTCTGCTAAATCATTTTAACTAAACCGTGTATTACACTAAGATTTTATTGCCTCTCATATAAACTTTGGTTTTTCCTAGAGTTAATAATTGCTGCATTTATCTGTTTCCTTGGGTTCCTTATACCTATCACTAATTTAGTTCCAAATTCCCCCCCCCCAAAATTCTCTCAAACTCTTCTTAGTACAAACAAATTCATGGTAATCTGTCTATTCCATTTTGTTTCTGCTCATATCCTTCCTGGAGCCCTCAAGGTCCTATCTGGACAGCTAGCTCTCTATGCCTGCTACACCAGTGTCAACTGGGATTTCCCAACGCTGTTTTCCTGGGGATTCCCTTTGCCTGTCTCCCGATTTGGAACCCTAGTTTCTTAGATCCGATGCCTTCTGCTATTTTTGGTTTACTCTCTTGTCTTGGTGGAGTGCATCCTCTAGCATCTTTCTGAGAAAGAATCTATGGGAGATCAACTTTCTGAGACCTTACATATATGAACACAAGTTTATGCCACACTCCAATGCACAGATCAGTAGACTACAGCCCATGGGCCAAATCTGGCCTATAGCTTGTTTTCATGCTTTCTGTGAGCTAAGAATGATATTTTTACATTATAAAAGGTTGTTTAAAAAGAGGAATATGCCAGAACTTCCCTGGTGGTCCAGTGGTTAAGACTCTGCACTTCCAATGCAAGGAGCACGGGTTCGATCCCTGGTCACAGAACTAAGATCCCACATGCCCTGTGGTGCAGCAAAAAAAAAAAAAAGAGGAATATGCCACCAAGAGTATACGCAGCCCACAAAGCCTACACTGTTTAATATCTGTTCCTTAATAGAAAAAGTTTGCCAACGCCATCCTAATTAATTGGTTGTTTGGCCAAATATACTATTCCAGGCTGGAAATAATTTTCCTCTAATGTTTGAAGACTTGCTTCACTGTCTCCTGGATCCCAGAATTGCTGTTGAGAAGTCCAACGCTGTCCCAGTCCTGTGTATACAATCTCTTATTTTCTCTCTGGGAACTTTTAGAATCTTCTCTTTAAAACTGGTGGTCTGAAGTTTTACAGTGGTTTGCCAGTGTGTTCTTTTATTCAGGGTGCTGGGCACACAGAGGGTCTTTGACTGTGAAAACTTAGGTCCTTCTAGTCTGGGAAGATATTTGTGTTACTTCTTTGATGTTTTCCTCCCTCTGTTCTCTCTTTCAGGGATGTCTATTAGTCAGATGCTTCACCTCCCAGATCAATCTTCTAAGTTTATCTCCTTTTTAGCATATGATTTCCTCAAATGTATCTTCCAGTTCTTCTCCTAACTTATTTTGTTGCTGCTGTCATCCACCAGAGTATAAGCTCCTTGAGGAAAAGAATTGGTCTGCCTCATCCCCACTGTGTTTCGCCAGCACCCAGCACAGCACCTGGCATGTGAGAGTCAGTTGGTGAATATTGTCAACTGAGCGAATATTTTTCTAATTTCTAAGAACTTTGTCCTGTTTTCTGATTTTTTTTTTTAATTAAAAAAAAGCCATTCATGGGGCTTCCCTGGTGGCGCGGTGGTTGAGAGTCCGCCTGCCGATGCAGGGGACGCAGGTTCATGACCCGGTCCGGGAGGATTCCACATGCCGCGGAGCGGCTGGGCCCGTGAGCCATGGCCGCTGGGCCTGCGCGTCTGCAGCCTGTGCTCCGCAACGGGGGAGGCCACAACAGTGAGAGGCCCGCGTACCACAAAAAAAAAAAAAAAAAAAAAAAGCCATTCTTGGATGGGATATCCAAGAATGGATATCGATGGGATATCGATACCCTATCGATGGATGGGATATCGTCTCTTGTCTTCTGAAAATATTATTTGGAGATTTTTGAAGCTTCCTTTTGCTTTCTGCCTTACCTTTGTGTCCCCCTAGTTCCTTTTCTCTGGATGGCTGTTTTGGTCTCTGTCTTTCATGGTCAGCACCTTTCTAAAACTGGTGTCTTCCTGAGCTGTCCACTCCCATCTGCAGATCAGGCCGTAAGTGTCATCCAGAAACTCTGGGTGTGTGGGTGAAGTTGGTGGGCCTGATGGCATATGTCCAGCTCCTGGGTCCAAGACCCCTGACTGTGTCTGTACGTGTCCAGAGAGATGGCTCCAATCTGGTATTCTGGAAGCCAGACTTGACCCTCCTGTCTTAGGGATAGTAATCCCACATCCCCTCAGCTATGCCTGGGAGTCAAGGGTCTCTGGTCCAACCTTGGCAGAAAGCAGAAATCTGGCCTTCTGCCAGGATGGGAGAACAAGGGCTCCTTAGACAAACCCTCAGCTAGTCCTCCTGTGTTCGGGCCCTCTGGCACCCACCCCCACTGGGAGGCTGTTGGCTCCTCTGGGCTTCTGCCATGCGTGGCAGCTTGACCCTTACCGCCTTCCCTGCCTGCAGCTCTGCTGGCTCTGGTACCGTTGTTCATCAGCTCTCCAGCTTCCAAAATTGTGTTGACCTTTCCCACCTACTGTTGTCTCCTTTCCCACTCTCTTTGCCCTTGTGATTTCATACTTATTTTATTCCTTTACTGCCATTTTGTTAGAATTTCTGGAGGGGTAGAGATAAACGAAAAAGGAATTCTATCAACCATGTTAAACACATAGCCACGTATTACTATGATAACTCCAAGGGAAGGATGAGATAGCTTCATGTGAAGTGAAGTGCTGGCCATGTTATCCAGAATGAAAAGACAGGTTTGCATCCTTAAGGAGCTCTCAGCCTCACGAGAACGACAAAGGCAAACAGATCATTACCATACAAGTGCTGTAATGGAGGTGTGTGTGGGCTGCATTGGGTCACCGGAGAAGTACCTCCATGTAGCAAGAGGGAGAGGGGGTCGCATGAGGCAACACTGGGATTGTAGCATTGTGGAGAACAAAAGAGGCTTAAACTCATGACCATTTAGAGGGCAAGAAGGAGTTTTAGCTCAAACTGTTATTTTTATTGACTCTCCTCTCCTGGGAGCTATAACAAAGCATTGATTTCTCAGTGTACAACCTGCCCCGTCAAAATGAGCTAAACCATCGCAGGTGACACCTGAGTATCCAAGATGCTCAGCAGAGCTGCCTGGAGGAGCCCCTGGCCCCCCACCCCTGTAAAACAGAGATTAAGGTGAAGGTTAAATGTATGTAAATGACCCAAGAGAGTCAGCACCCAACAGAAGTTAGTTCTCCTGACCCCCATTTCTCTTAAAGAGGAAAAGAGAAAGAACTAACGTCTTCCATGTCTAACATGAGACTCAGATGTGCAGAAGAATAGCTTCCTTTGCTTTCTACAACACTTGACTTGCTCTTAAGCCACCATTTCCATGAACGGTGAAAAGAAAATTGCTACTTCAAGGTAACTACCTTCTGATTTTAAGCTTATTCTCTTATAGGTCACTTTGCGATCAAGTTTCTCTTTTCCGCCTGTTTTCCCAAGAGTAAGTTAAGCATCCGAGGTGGCTTATCATCCTGGCCTCTGAAAAGGGGCATCTGGCCCTCAATGTCCTTCAGCCTTGGGGTCTGCCCTTGACCTTGGGCATTGGCCTCTATTCTCTCTGCCTCCACTATTGAGACCTCCTCAGCTTCTCTTGGCTCAGGCACAACTGCTGCTATCTGGGCCCATGCTGGACTCTCCCTGGCACTGCCAACACCATGGCCTCTGGCTTTGGGCTGCACACCCTGTACCCTGTACCCCCGCCCAGTAGCCCTACTGACCGTTAATTCTCAGCCTCCCTCACTGCTCCTCTCGAGGAACCTTGAGAATTTTTACTGGTTTCTACCATGCCCTGCTGGAGCTGAGGGGGACTTGGAAGGCACGGGAGGGGGTGTTTTCTGAAGCTCTCTCTGCCTGTACTTGACACACTGCCATTTCCACTGTGTGGATGCTGTTCTGTGTTGGCACAGGGCAATGGGAGATGGTCTCCTCCTAGAATTCCAGGTGGGAATCAAAATACAAGTCCGTCTGCTCTGCAGTTTCCAAACCCAACTGGACCTCTTCACTATGGCCTCTTGCACCCAACATACACCAGGTTTTGTCTCTGAAGGGTAGGAGGGTGTAGGGAGCAGGCCTCAACTCAGGTCTAAATGCTCCATCACACAAACCTTTCCTACCAAGCTCTTCTCTGCTCTGCTGCTCATTTCTCCACCCACCCCACCCTCAGCCCAGAAAGGGCCTTCCATTTCCATCTTCATAGTCTCTCCTTCTTACCGCTCTGTGGATTTTAGTAAAACTGTGTCCTCGGACTCCCTGGGCTCTGGTTCTTGACTTTTTTAAGGGTAACTTTTGCAACTTAAATCAATCTTTCTCTCTCAACGCCTGGATCTTCCAAATGAAAGCTTTGACCTTCACAAGCACTCCTCTGAAATGAATTTCAGGAGCCAGTTCTGGAAGTCAAAAGCTGAATGTCCTCTCCTTAGTCTCAGCTGGTTCTGCCACCCCCCTGAGCAGTGGGAGCCTCAGCCTCCATGATGGAGGACCCTAGGGCAGCCAGGTTTCCCAGAGACGGAAAAATGCATCAGAGAACTTCCACCTTCCAGGGGACAGGCTGCACTCTTTGGATCAACTCTCCCACTAAAGCAACAAGAAATGGTGGATAGAACATTTTTCAGACTTCACTTTTAAAATGGAAAAGACAGAGGGGATGTCTCAGACCAGCTAAGAGATAAACACCTGTAACCAGGGAGGTAAGTATGCCACCGGGACCCCTGGTGGGCACTTGACAGTACTGCTCACAAAGGTTTGACTCAGTGGCCATATAAGGCAAGAGGGAAAGAATACAAAGTTGGAGCCCTCCCAAGCTGGGAGCCTATGGGTGACTTCTCCCACATGAAGCTAGATTCTCAGGAGCTGCACCCTCAGGACCAGGATGAACTAGATCTTAACCCACTTTCCTCCCGCAATCCTAGAGGACTTCAGAAAAGCCTTGGTGCCTTGACACTAAGGCAAGCGGAAGCAAAAGGAAAGCATAAAATATTGCTAGGAAGAAATGGCCACACGCCAGCCCTCTGCCTGGATTAGTCAAAGAAGCTCAAGTTGAGAACTTGACTTAAGGTCATCCATGACTTTTAATAACTCCAGCCAGGTACCTGGTGAAAGCAAACATGAAGCCTCTCTGGAGGAAGGCATATCTGTCTTAGGCCTTGGGGAGCCCCCCAGATAACTAGTTAGTGGCATTGACCAGCACACAGTCAAAATCAGCTAAGTGAAAAAGAAACAGAACAATATGAATAGAAGTAGCAGAATCAACAGCAAAAATAACCTGTAGAGACTTTGAAATTGGCATTGTCAGATACAGATTATTTATTTATTTATTTTTCTGCTTTTTGAAGTATAGTTGGTTTACAATATTGTGTTAGTTACAGGTGTATAGCAAAGTGATTCAGCAGTATATATATATATATATATATTCTTTTTTCAATACTTTTCCATTATAGTTTATTACAAGATATTGAATATAGTTCCCTGTGCTATACAGTAAATCCTAGTTGCTTATCTATTTTATATATAGTAGTGTGTATCTGTTAATCCCATACTCCCAATTTATCCCTCCCCCCTTCCCCTTTGATAACCATAAGTTTGTTTTCTATGTCTGTGAGTCTGTTTCTGTTTTATAAATTAATTTGTACTATTTTTTAGATTCCATATATAAGTGATATCATATAATATTTGTCTTTCTCTGACTTACTTCACTAAGTGTGATAATCTCTAGGTCCATCCATGTTGCTACAAATGGCATTAGTTCGTGCTTTTTATGGCTGAGTAATATTCCATTGTATATATGTACCACATCTTCTTTATCCATTCATCTGTCGATGGATACTTAGGTTGCTTTCATGTCTTACCTATTGTAAATAGTACCACTATGAACATTGTTGTGCACAGATACAGATTTTTCAAGTTACGCTTATGTTTTTTATAAAAAGGACTTATCAGATTTGTTGAAGAATAAATCAGCACTTCTAGAAATGACATCTAAAATAAATGAAATTAAAAGTTCAATAAAGGTCAGCTAAGAACACATAATAATCCTAAATGTGTGCACACCAAAAACCAGAGTCTCAAAATACATGAAGCAAAAACTGGTAAGAGCTGAAAAGCAAAATAGGCAGGTTCACAGTCACAGGTGGGACTTCAACACTCCACTTGCAGCAATTGACAGAACTGCTAGACAGAAAATCAGCAAGGATATAGAAAAACTGAAAACACCATCAACCAACAGGATCTAATTCATGTGTGTATAATTCTCCACCAACAACAGCAGAATACACATTTTTTTTCAAACACCCATGGAACATTCACTAAAATGGGCCATATTCTGAGCCATAAAACAAACTTCAACAAGTTTTAAAGAACTGAACTCATACAGATTATGGTTTCTGACCATAATGGAACCAAACTGAAATCAATAAAAGGAAAACAACAGGAAAATATTAAAACACTTGGAAATTAAACAGCATACTGCTAAATAATCCATGGGTCAAAGAGAAAGTCTCAAAATAAAATTTTTTAAATACATGGAACTGAATGAAAGTAAAAAAGCGACATATTAAAATGTAGCAAATAATGTGGCAGCTAAAGCAGAAGAGAGAAGGAAGTTTCTAACACTAAATGCTTACTTTAGGGAAAAAAAGGAAAGACCTCAAATCAAGAAATAAAAGGCGAGAGATTGGTTCAAGATGTTGGAGTAGAAGAACAAGCTCTCACTCCCTATTTCAAAAACACCAGAATCACAACTAACTGTTGAACGATCATT
Source organism: Orcinus orca (assembly GCF_937001465.1). NCBI lineage: Eukaryota > Metazoa > Chordata > Mammalia > Artiodactyla > Delphinidae > Orcinus > Orcinus orca. The sequence goes on from NC_064563.1 coordinate 29,408,450, forward strand.
GACAGGAAGACACTGGAACTCACCAAAAAAGATACCCCCGCGTGCAAAGACAAAGGAGAAGCCACAATGAGATGGTAGGAGGGGCGTAATCACAATAAAATCAAATCCCATTACTGCTGGGTGGGTGACTCACAAACTGGAGGACACTTATACCACAGAAGTTCACCTACTGGAGTGAAGGTTCTGAGCCCCATGTCAGGCTTCCAAACCTGGGGGCCCGGCAACGGGAGGAGGAATTCCTAGAGAATCAGACTTTGAAGGCTAGCAGGATTTGATTGCAGGACTTTGACAAGACTGGGGGAAACAGAGAATCCACTCTTGGAGGGCACACACAAAGTAGTGTGTGCACTGGGACCCAGGGGAAGGAGCAGTGACCCCATAAGAGACTGAACCAGACCTACCTGCCAGTTTTGGAGGGTCTCCTGCAGAGGTTGGGGGTGGCTGTGCCTCACCATGAGGACGAGGACACTGGCATCAGGAGTTCTAGGAAGTACTCCTTGGCATGAGCCCTCCCAGAGTCCGCCATTAGCCCCACCAACGAGCCCAGCTAGGCTCCAGTGTTGGGTTGCCTCAGGCCAAACAATCAACAGGGAGGGAACCCAGCCCCACCCATCAGCAGACAAGCGGATTAAAGTTTTACTGAGCTCTGCCCACCAGAGCAACAGCCAGCTCTACCCACCACCAGTCCCTCCCATCAGGAAACTTCCACAAGCCTCATAGATAGCTTCATCCACCAGAGGGCAGATAGCAGAAGCAAGAAGAACTACAATCCTGCAGCCTGTAGAAGAAAAACCACATTCACAGAAAGACAAAATGAAAAGGCAGAGGGCTATGTACCAGATGAAGGAACAAGATAAAACCCCAGAAAAACAACTAAATGAAATGGAGATAAGCAATCTTCCAGAAAAAGAATTCAGAATAATGATAGTGAAGAATGACCTCATAAAAAGAATGGAGGCAAAGATTGAGAAGATGCAAGAAATATTTAACAAAGGTCCAGAAGAATTAAAGAACAAACAGATGACAATATAATAACTGAAATGAAAACTACACTAGAAGGAATCAATAGCAGAGTAACTGAGGCAGAAGAACGGATAAGTGACCTGGAAGACAGGATGGTGGAAATCACTGCCACAGAACAGAATAAAGAAAAAAGAATGAAAAGAAATGAAGACAGGCTTAGAGACCTCTGGGACAACATTAAACACAACAACATTCACATTATAGGAGTCACAGAAGGAGAAGAGAGAGAGAAAGGACCCAAGAAAATATTTGAAGAGATTATAGTTGAAAATTTCCCTAACATGGGAAAGGAAATAGCCACCCAAGTCCAGGAAGCGCAGAGAGTCCCATACAGGATAAACCCAAGGAGAAACATACCTAGACACATAGTAATCAAATTGGCAAAAATTAAAAACAAAGAAAAATTATTGAAAGCAGCAAGGGAAAAATGACAAATAACATACAAGGGAACTCCCATAAGGTTAACAGCTGATTTCTCACCAGAAACTCTACAAGCCAGAAGGGAGTGGCATGATATACTTAAAGTGATGAAAGGGAAGAGCTTACAACCAAGATTACTCTACCCAGCAAGGATCTCATTCAGATTCCATAGAGAAATCAAAAGCTTTACAGGCAAGCAAAAGCTAAGAGAATTCAGCACCTCCAAACCAGCTCTACAACAAATGCTAAAGGAACTTCTCTAAGTGAGAAACACAAGAGAAGAAAAAGACCTACAAAAACAAACCCAAAGCAATTAAGAAAATGGTGATAGGAACATACATATCGATAATTACCTAAACATGAATGGATTAAATGCTCCTACCAAAAGACACAGGCTTGCTGAAAGGATACAAAAACAGGAACCATATATATGCAGTCTACAAGAGACCCACTTCAGACCTAGGACACATACAGACTGAAAGTGAGGGGATGGAAAAAGCTATTCCATGCAAATGGAAATCAAAAGGAAGCTGGAGTAGCAATACTCATATCAGATAAAATAGACTTTAAAATAAAGAAGGTTACAAGAGACAAGGAAGGACACTCCATAATGATCAAGGGATCAATCCAAGAAGAAGATATAACAATTAGAAATATATATGCACCCAACATAGGAGCACCTCAATACATAAGGCAACTGCTAACAGCTCTAAAACAGGAGATCGACAGTAACACAATAATAGTGGGGGACTTTAACACCTCACTTACACCAATGGACAGATCATCCAAACAGAAAATTAATAAGGAAACACAAGCTTTAAATGACACAATAGACCAGATAGATTTAATTGATATTTATAGGACATTCCATCCAAAAACAGCAGATTATACTCTCTTCTCAAACGCGCATGGAACATTCTCCAGGATAGATCATATCTTGGGCCACAAATCAAGCCTCAGTAAATTTAAGAAAATTAAAATCATATCAAGCATTTTTCTGACCACAACGCTATGAGATTAGAAATGAACTACAAGGAAAAAAACGTAAAAAACACAAACACATGGAGGCTAAACAATACGTTACTAAATAACCAAGATATCACTGAAGAAATCAAAGAGGAGATCAAAAAATACCTAGAGACAAATGACAATGAAAACACAACGATCCAAAACCTATGGGATGCAACAAAAGCAGTTCTAAGAGGGAAGTTTATAGCTATACAACCCTACCTAAAGAAATAAGAAAATTCTCAAATAAACAATCTAACCTTACACCTAAAGGAACTAGTGAAGGAAGAACAAACAAAACCCAAAGTTAGCAGAAGAAAAGAAATCATCAATATCAGAGCAGAAATAAATGAAATAGAAACAGAGAAAACAATAGCAAAGATCAATAAAACTAAAAGCTGGTTCTTTGAGAAGATAAACAAAATTGATAAACCATTAGCCAGACTCATCAAGAAAAAGAGAGCGAGGACTCAAATCAATAAAATTAGAAATGAAACAGGAGAAGTTACAACAGACACCACAGAAATACAAAGTATCCTAAGTGACTACTACAAGTAACTCTATGCCAATAAAATGGACAACCTGGAAGAAATGGGCAAATTCTTAGAAAGGTATAACCATCCAAGACTGAACCAGGAAGAAATAGAAGATAAGAACAGACAAAGCACAAGTAATGAAATTGAAACTGTGTTTAAAAATCTTCCAACAAACAAAATTCCAGGACCAGATGGCTTCACAGGTGAATTCTATCCAACATTTAGAGAAAAGCTAACACCCATCCTTCTCAAACTCTTCCAAAAAATTGCAGAGGAAGGAACACTCACAAACTCATTCTATGAGGCCACCATCACCCTGATACCAAAACCAGACAAAGATGCCACAAAAAAAGAAAATTACAGACTAATATCACTGATGAATATAGATGCAAAAATCCTAACAAAATACTAGCAAACTGAATCCCACAACACATTAAAAGGATCATATACCATGATCAAGTGGGATTTATCCCAGAGATGCAAGGATTCTTCAATGTACACAAATCAATCAATGTGATACACCATATTAACAAATTGAAGAATAAAAACCATATGATCATCTCAATAGATTCAGAAAAAGCTTTTGACAAAATTCAACACCCATTTATGATAAAAAAAAAAAAAGTCACCAGAAAGTGGGCATAGAGGGAAACGACTTCAACATAAAAAAGGCCATATACTGGGCTTCATTGGTGGCACAGTGGTTGAGAGTCCTCCTGCTGATGCAGGGGATGTGGGTTCGTGCCCCGGTCCAGGAGGATCCCACATGCTGCGGAGCAGCTGGGCCCGTGAGCCATGGCCGCTGAGCCTGCACGTCCGGAGCCTGTACTCCACAATGGGAGAGGCCACAGAAGTGAGGCCCGTGTACAGCAAGAAAAATTTTTTTAAAAAAGGCCATATACGACAAACCCACAGCAAACATTGTTCTCAATGGTGAAAAACTTAAAGCGTTTCCTCTAAGATCAGGAAAAAGACAAGGATGTCCACTCTCACCACTATTATTCAACATAGATTTGGAAGTCCTAGCAATGGCAATCAGAGAAGAAAAAGAAATAAAAAGAATCCAAATTGGAAAAGAAGTAAAACTGTCACTGTTTGCAGATGACATGATACTATACATAGAGAATACTAAAGATGCCACCAGAAAACTGCTAGAACTAATCAATGAATTTGGTAAAGTTGCATGATACAAAATTAATGCACAGAAATCTCTTGCATTCCTATACACTAGTGATGAAAAATCTGAAAGAGAAATTAAAGAAACACTCCCATTTACCATTGCAACAAAAAGAATAAAATACCTAGGAATAAACCTACCTAGGGAGACAAAAGACCTGTATGCCAAAAACTATAAGACACTGATGAAAGAAATTAAAGATGACACCAACAGATGGAGAGATATACCATTGTCTTGGACTGGAAGAATCAATATTGTGAAAATGGCTATACTACCCAAAGCAATCTACAGATTCAGTGCAATCCCTATCAAATTACCAATGGCATTTTTTACAGAACTAGAACAAAAAATCTTAAAATTTGCATGGAGACACAAAAGACCCTGAATAGCCAAAGCAGCCTTGAGGAAAAAAAAACAGAGCTGGAGGAATCAGACTCCCTGACTTCAGACTATACTACAAAGCTACAGTAATCAAGACAATATGGTACTGACACAAAAGCAGAGATATAGATCAATGGAACAGGATCGAAAGCCCAGAGGTAAACCCACACACCTATGGTCAACTAATCTATGACAAAGAAGGCAAGGATATACAATGGAGAAAAGACAGTCTCTTCAATTAAGTGGTGCTGGGAAAACTGGACAGCTACATGTAAAAGAATAAAATTAGAACACTCCCTAACACCATACACAAAAATAAACTCAAAATGGATTAAAGACCAGACACTATAAAACTCTTAGAGGAAAACATAGGCAGAACACTCTATGACATAAATCACAGCAAGATCTTTTTTGATCCACCTCCTAGAGAAATGGAAACAAAAATAAATAAATGGGACCTAATGAAACTTAAAAGCTTTTGCACAGCAAAGGAAACCATAAACAAGATGAAAAGGCAACCCTCAGAATGGATGAAAATATTTGCAAGCAAATCATTAAAGGATTAATCTCCAAAATATATAAACAGCTCATGCAGCTCAATATTAAAAAAAACAAACAACCCAATCCAAAAATGGGCAGAAGACCTAAATAGACATTTCTCCAAAGACATACAGATGGCCAAAAAGACATGAAATGCTGCTCAACATCACTAATTATTAGAGAAATGCAAATCAAACCTACAATGAGGTATCACCTCACACCAGTTAAAATGGGCATCATCAGAAAATCTACAAAAAACAAATACTGGAGAGGGTGTGGAGAAAAGGGAACCCTCTTGCACTGTTGGTGGGAATGTAAATGGATACAACCACTATGGAGAACAGTATGGAGGTTCCTTAAAAAACGAAAAATAGAATTACCATATGACCCAGCAATCCCACTACTGGGCATATACCCAGAGAAAACCATAATTGAAAAAGACACATGCACCCCGATGTTCATTGCAGCAGTATTTAAAATAGCCAGGTCGTGGAAGCAACCTAAGTGCCCATCGACAGATGAATGGATAAAGAAGATGTGGTACATATATACAATGGAATATTACTCAACCATGAAAAGGAACGAAATTGGGTCATTTGTAGAGACGTGGATGCATCTAGAGATTGTCGTACAGAGTGAAGTCAGAAAGAGAAAAACAAATATCGTATATTAACGCATATATGTGGAACCTAGAAAATGGTACAGATGAACTGGTTTGCAGAGCAGAATTTGAGACAGAGAAGTAGAGAAAAAACCTATGGACACCAAGGTGGGGAAAGCAGCAGGAGGTTGGGGGTGGTGGTGTGATGAATTGGGAGGTTGGGATTGACATGTATACACTGATGTGTATAAAATGGATGACTAATAAGAACCTGCTGTATAAAAAAATAAATTAAAAAAAGAAATAAAAGGCATACATGTAGGAAAAGAAGAAATAAAACTTTCTCTATTTGCATGTGATATGGTTGTCTATGTACACAATGCCAAGGAATTTGGTTTTTTTAGATCTCTTAGAATAAGTGAGATAAAAATCAACAAACAAAAATCAGTCTTGTTTATGTATATTAATAACAAACATGTGAACCAAAATTAAAAACATAATACCATTTACAATTGCTCTAAATAAAATGAAATACTTAGGTACAAATCAACAAAATATTTATATAATTTTCAAAAATACTGAGAAAGAAATCAAAGAAGACCTAGACAAATGGAGATATTTACATGTTTTTAGATTAAAAGACTTTAAAAAAAATTTCAGTGAATAATTTGGAATCAGACTATAGATAGAAAAATACAAACTTAGTGAACTGGAATATAGATCAAATGAAATTATGAAGAGTGGAGGAGAGAGAGAAAAAGATTTGTTTTTAATTTCAGAAGAAAGGGTAGGCGACATGGTGGCTATATATACACAATCAGAGAGCTAGAAGAAGAGGGCAGAGTACAGGGGCAGAGGCATTTTCTGAGGAGATAATAACTAAGAATTTTCCATGTCTAATAAAAGCGTGAGGGTAATATCTTGAAAATGTCTTTCAAGCATGAAGTCACTAACTTAAGGAAATTCTATGGGATATATTCTGTCAGAAGGAGAGTGATTCCTGGAAAGCATGTCTGATATGCAAAGAGAAATGGAGTGCAAAGAAAATGGCAAATACATGGGTAAATTTAAGTCAGCATTGGTTGTATAAAACAGAATGATAAGGTCTAATAGGGTTAGGGGAAACAATAGTCTTAAAATATGTACAAGACTAGCATGGACAGAGCTCTCTAGTCCCCATGTTGTTGAGGAAGAGGGGAAAGGTCTTCATTTACTTTGGATGTGAGACTATATATAATTCCAATCCGAGAGAAAAAAAAAATGAAATAAAGCCCAAACACAGGCAGGACAAGAGGAAAAAATAACATAGATTTGTGTGGGAAGAAAGAAAATACTCTATAAGTTGGTAGCTTTAAACTTAAATCTGTTAGCATTCACGTTAAATGTAAGTGAACTTAACATTCCAATTAAGAGTCAATAACTGTCAAATTTGACCCCCCAAATTTTTTAATCCAGCTTTAGGCTATTTACAAAAGACTTTCCTAAAACAAAAGTATAGAAAGATTGAAAGTAAAAGGGTGAAAAATATATGATGTGCATATACTAATCAAAATAAAACTGTTGAGACTATAGTACTATCAGGCATATAGACTTTAAGTAAAAACTATTACTAGAGAGAAAGAGACTTGATTCACAGATATGTAAGAATCATAAATATATAGGAACTTTATATTTTAATAACATTAAAATATATGAAACAAAAGTTGAAAGAACTAAAAAGAAAAATAGAAAATTTCACAATCATAGTGGGAGATTTTAACATGCCTCTCAATAAGTAATACACAGGCAGACAAAAAAATCAGTAAGAACATAGATTTAAACAAAACAATTAACAATATTAAGTAAATGGACAGAACATTGCACCCAACAATCATAGAATACACATTTTTTTAAGTACACATGGAACATTTACCAAAACTGATCATATCCTAGGACATAAAGCAAGTATCAACATATTTCAAGAGATTGAAATCAATAGAGTATGTTCTCTGACTACAGTGAACTAAGCTAGAAATCAGTAACAAAAAGATTACCAAAAATCTCAATATGTTGGGTAATTAGGAAAAACACTTCTAAATAGTTCATGGATCAAAAAGTCATAATAATAAAAATTAGCAAGTATTTTGAACTGAATGATCATGAAAACACTACATATCAAAAAGTAAATGCAAGTAAAGTCATGCTTAGAGGAAATTTTTATAGCCAGAACTGTGTTTATTAGAAAATAAGATAAATGGCAAATTAGCTGAGTATCCATCACCAGGAGTTAGAAAAAGAAGAGCAAAATAGCACCAAGAAAGGAGGAGGATAGAATTAATAAAAATAGAACAGAGATTGATGAAATAGAAAACAAACATTCAGTAGAGAAGAGCAATAAAGCCAAAAGTTGGTTCTTTGAAAAGACTAATAAGAGTACAAACCTCTAGCAAGATTGAGCAAGGAAAAAGAATGGAAACACAACCAACATTAGAAATGAAAAGAACATCCCTACAGATGGTGTCAACAACTAAACAGATAAGAGAATATTGGAAACAACCTTATGCCAGTACATTTCAAAATGTAGATATAATGAAAAGAATCCTAGAAAAAATGCAAGTTGCCAAAAATTATAATGAAGAAATAAAAATCTGAATCATTTTACAACCATTAAAGAAATTAAATCATTAGTCAAAAAATTTCACACAAATTAGACTCCAGCCTCATGAAGACTTCACTGATGGGTTCTAGAAAACACTTAACAGAAAAAATGTTTTTTCAATCCTACACAAGCTATTTCAGAGCATAGGAAAAGGAGGGGACTCCCAACACTTTTTATGAGGCTAGCATGACCTTGATACCAAAACCTGATTAGAACATTAAGAGAAAATAAAATTATAGACTTCTCTTGCTCCCTAAAAATATATTAGCAGAGTGAATCCATCAACACATTAAAAAGATAATATATCTTGACCAAACCGAGTTTATCTCAGGAATGCAATGATAAAGATTAGAAGGTTAATCAATGCAATGCACTGTATTAACTGACTAAAGGAGAAATATCACACAGTCATTTCAAGAGTTTCAGAGAATTCATTTACGACAAAAGCTCAAACTGACTAGCTGGGAATGTCTCTTTTTTATTTTATAAAGGTAACATTTATATATAACATTATGTAAGTTTCACGTGTACAATATTTCTACTTTTGTATACCCTCAAAGTGCTCACCATCAAAGATTTAGTTTCCGTCTGTCACCATACGGGAGACATGTATGGTAAAGGAGACTCATCTCCTTTACCCATTTCACCCTCCCTCCACCCCTCCCCCTCTGGTAACCACTACTCTGTTCTTTATATCTATGGGTTTGTGTTGGTTTTTGTTTGGTTTGCTTTGTTCGTTATTTGGTTTTTTTTAGTTTATTAGTTTTTTATATTCCACATATGAGTGAAATTATACAGTATTTGTCTTTCTTCATCTGACTTATTTCACTTAGCCTAATACCCTCAAGGTCCATCCATGTTCTAACAAATGGCAAGTTTTTTATCTTTTTTCTGGCTGAGTAGTATTCCATTGTGTATGTATGTGTGCGTGTGTGTGTGTGTATATATATATATGCATATATATATATATATATATATATATATATATATATATATATATACACACACACACACACCACAACTCCTTTATCCATTCATCTGTTGATGGGTGCTTAGGTTGCTTCCATGTCTTGGCTATTGTAAATAATGCTGCAGGGAACATAGGAGTATGTATATATTTTCAGATTAGTATTTTTGTATTCTTTGGAAAAATATACAGAAGTGGGATAGCTGGATTGTATGGTAGTTCTATTCTTAATTTTTTGAGGACTCTCCATACTGTCTTCTGCAGTGGCTGCACCAATTTACATTCCTACCAACAATGCAAGAAAGTTCCCTTTTCTCCACATCCTCACCAACACATATTTCTTGTCTTTTTTGATAATAGCCATTCTAACAGGTGTGAGGTGATATCTCATTGTGGTTTTGATGTGCATTTCCATGATGTTTAGTGATGTTGAGCATCTTTTCATGTGCCTGTTGGTCATCTGTATGTCTTCTTTGGAAAAATGTCCATCAGCTCCTCTGCCCATTTTCAAATTGCTTTTTTTTATTGTTGAGTTGTATGTGTTCTTTATATATTTTGGATATTAAATGTCTCTTTTAAAATAACATATTTGGGGCTTCCCTGGTGGCACAGTGATTGAGAGTCCGCCTGCCGATGCAGGGGACACGGGTTCGTGCCCCGGTCCGGGAGGATCCCGCGTGCCGCGGGGTGGCTGGGCCCCTGAGCCATGGCCTCTGAGCCTGCGCATCTGGATCCTGCGTGTCCGGAGCCTGTGCTGCGCAGCGGGAGAGGCCACAACAGTGAGAGGCCCGCGTACCACAAAAAAAATAATAATAAATAAAATAAAACAACGTATTTGTTAGGATAGACCAGGCTAAGTTGCAGTAACAAATCCGCCAAGTTGAGGAGCTTAACACATTAAATAAAGTTTCTCTCTCATCAGATAAATCCTTTGTAGGTTCAGAAGATCTACAGGGCAGTTCCCTTCCAAGCTGTGTCTCAGGTATCCTGGTAGTCCCCATATGCTTTTCTATCCTAATCACAGCTTTCAGATTTACTATGAAGAGCTAGAGCATCATGTAAGAGTTTTTATGGCCAGGTCTACATGGGGCATACATCACTTCCACCCACATCCAAATGACTATAACTCATTCAAATCACAAAAACACAACCTAATTTCAAGAGGAACAGAAATATTAGCTTCCTATATGCCCAGAAAGAGGAAAAATAAAAATGGCTTAATGAACACATGGCATGGTCTCTGCCACAACTGAAAAAGGATATCTACAGAAAACTTGCAGCAAACATCATACGTAATAATGAAACTTGAAAGTTTTTCCTCTGATAGTGGGAATAACACAAGGATGCCTGCTAACACCATCTCTATACAGCAGTATTCTAGAGGTCTTAAACAATGCAACAAGAAAAATAAAATGTAAAAGGATTGGAAATGAAACAGCAAAATTGTCAGTATTTTCAGATGGTATTATTTTGGACATAGAAGATTCAAAAGATTCTGCAGATGAACTATTAGAATTAATGAGAGAGTTTAGCAAATTTACTAGATACACATTCAAGATACCTAAATCAATTATATTTCTACATATCAACAGCAGGAAAAACAGTACTTTAAAAATGCCATTTATAGTGACATCAAAAAGATCAAGAATCTAGGAATAAATCTTACAAAAGATGTGTTAAGTGCGCTACAAGAAAAATTGTAAAATTTTATTTAGAAACATTTAAGAAAACCTAAACAAATGGAAAGATATACCATGCTCGTGGATTGGAAGACTCATTATTGTAAAAATGTCAGTTCTCCCTAAATTGAATTATAGATTTGATTCAATTCCTATCAAATTTCAGCAGGGTTTTTGGGGGGCTGGGGAGCTGTTACATCTTTGTGGAACTTGACAACTGCTTTCTAAAATTTATGTGGAAAATGCAAAAAGTCAAGAATTGCGAAGACACTCTTGAAGAACAGGCGGGAGGATTTACTTAACCAGATATCAAGATGTGGACTAAAGCTCTATTAAACAAGGCAGTGTGACGTTGTACAAGGATGGCAAATACAGCCACATAACAGAATAGAGAGCGGAGAAACAGGCCCATGCACAGATGGACACTAGGAGTTCCACACAGGTGACAATGCACAGCAGCGGGGCAGAAGAGGTCTTTTTGGTAAATGATGCTGGAATAATTGACTATCCAAATGGAAAATAATGTAATAGGATACACATCATGCACAGAGACACAAATGTGCAAAACAAAACTATAGAGCTTTTATGAGATAATTAGGAAAAGTCCTCATAACACAAAATGCACTAGCCATAAAGGAGAAAAACTAACAACCCAACTACATAAAAATTAAGAACGTTTGTTTTCACAGGATTCCATAAAAAGGATAAGACAAGCCGTCAAGTGAGAGAAGGTATTTATGACACATATAACCAACAAGCAAAGGGCTAATACTCGGAATAGATGAAGAACTTTACAAATCAATGATAAAAAGGCAGACAACAGAAAATATGGGCAAAAGATTTGAACAGGCACTTCACGAAAAAATTAAGCTCAAGGGCTTCCCTGGTGGCGCAGTGGTTGAGAGTCCGCCTGCCGATGCAGGGGACGCGGGTTCGTGCCCCGGTCTGGGAAGATCCCACATGCCGCGGAGCGGCTGGGCCCGTGAGCCATGGCCGCTGAGCCTGCGCGTCCGGAGCCTGTGCTCCGCAAGGGGAGAGAGGCCACAGCAGTGAGAGGCCCGCGTACCGCAAAAAAAAAAAAAAAAAAAAAATTAAGCTAAAAAATCTAATAATATATATGAAAAAATGCTCAGGCTCATCGGTAAGCAGGAAAAGGAACATTAAAACCATAATGAGGGGCTTCCCTGGTGGCGCAGTGGTTGGGGGTCCGCCTGCCGATGCAGGGGACAAGGGTTCGTGCCCCGGTCCGGGAAGATCCCACATGTCGCGGAGCGGCTGGGCCCGTGAGCCATGGCCGCTGAGCCTGCGCGTCCGGAGCCTGTGCTCCGCAACGGGAGAGGCCACAACAGTGAGAGGCCCACGCACAGCAAAAAAAAAAAAAAAAAAAAAAAACCATAATGAGATATAACTACACATCTATCAGATGGGAAAATCCTGACAATAACCCTGTATGGTTATTTGCTCGATGGTGTGAAGCAAGTGAACGCTCATACACCGCTGGTTGGAGAGTAAATATCTATAACCATTTTAGAAAATTTTTTAGCATTATCTAGTAAAGCTGCAAATACATCTACCCAATGACTTAGCAGTTCCACTCGTAGATACATATCCTAAGAAAGATATGCTTGTGCACACAGGGAGACTTGCGCAAGCATTTTCATAGCAGCATTGTTGGTAACTGTCTAAGGCCAGAATCAAACCAAATCCATCAACAGTAAGATAGATCAATTCTTTGGTATGTAATCATGCAAAAGAATATTATGCAGCAATAAAACTGGTGGGACTACATGAATTTTATTAAATAGGATTTACTCTTCTTTTTTTCTTAATTAATTAATTTATTTATTTAGGGTGGTGTTGGGTCTTCGTTTCTGTGCGAGGGTTTTTAGGGTGGTGTTGGGTCTTCGTTTCTGTGCGAGGGTTTCTCTAGTTGTGGCAAGCGGGGGCCACTCTTCATCGTGTTACGCGGGCCTCTCACTATCATGGCCTCTCTTGTTGAGGAACACAGGCTCCAGACACGCAGGCTCAGTAGTTGTGGCTCACGGGCCTAGTTGCTCCGTGGCATGTGGGATCCTCCCAGACCAGGGCTCCAACCCGTGTCCCCTGCATTAGCAGGCAGATTCTCAACCACTGCACCACCAGGGAAGCCCCGGACTACATGAATTTTATCAAAGTGAAAAAGGCTTAATGAAAGAATACATTGAGTATGACTCCATATTTAAAAGTTTCAAAAGCAGGCAAAATCAACCTGTGTTTTTTAAGGATGCATAAATACATGGTAAAGCTATAAAGGAAAGCAAGAGAATTAGTATTATAAAAGTAAGAATAGTGATGAGCTTCTATCAGAGTGTGGAGGCTGTGATAGGGAACTTCTGTTCCTTAACCTAGGTGAGGATTAGAACAGGATATACTTTATAACTCTTTGTCAAACTCTATGCCCTTTAATACGCATATGATATTTTATAACACAGTTTTTTTAAATGTATCATATACGAAGTCAAAATATTATCTCCCCTCATAAACATTATCTAATTTCGTCCTTACCACAAGGTCCTGCCAAGCAGGCATTATCCCATTTTACAGGTAGGAAAACTGAAGTTCAAATGGCTACGTGTTTTATTTTTGCAAATAGCTTGGTAATTTGCCTAAGACATCCTAGTGAGTGATAGAACTAGAGCTTCACCCAAGTCCCAGCCACAGTCTCTCTGAGACCCATTCATACTCTTTCCATGGTGGTTCTCTGTAGCTTCTACAATTCACTGCAGCTCTAAACCTATAATGCCCCATTCTTCAGTCACCGAGCCATGCAACATCTCTCATAAGACAGCTTACATCTTTTCCAAAGTAGGCCTTCCCATTCCCTTAACAGCAGAGTCCTCCAAAGCCAATGGTGGGCCTGTGCAGTGAGCCTACATCCCGTCACCCACCCACCTGGTTCAGGCTAAATGTCACGCTTTCCTCTTTGATCCACAAAATCCCCTACTTGAGCTAAGAAACCATGTGTAACTGTTGTCCCAAACATGATTAGAGGACAGTAGTGCCCCTGTAAGTCCCAGGCAGGGGGAGTCATCGTGTTCCTCCAACATATTCTGACCCTAACCGTCCACATTGCTATCTGGGAGCCTTGCCTCAGCTCCACCCTCACGGCATGCTCTCAGCTACTCCAGGGTGTAGAAGCCTCTGGAGGAGAGGCACGTGGTTCCTGAGGTAGCACCTTTACCTGGCCCAAGGGAGCTGGCCCGCCCAGCAGAGAATGCTAGGGTCTGATCCCACTCAGGACGAGACCCCAAGATTTTTAGCACCTGCCTGAATTCCAGCTGCCAGGTGACAAAGTCCTGTACCAGCAACACCACTGCTCTCTGCTGCCTAGGCAGGTACCAGGTGATCGGGGGTATCATCTCTCCTGTCAATGACAACTACGGAAAGAAGGACCTCGTGGCTGCCCGGCACCGGGTGGCCATGGCCCGGCTGGCCCTGCAGACGTCCGACTGGATCCAGGTGGACCCCTGGGAGAGTGAGCAGGTGCAGTGGATGGAGACAGTCAAGGTGCTGAGGTAACGGTGGGCATATGCCCTTGGGATGAGCAGGGGCCACGGTCACGTCTGCAGAGTCCACAGGGTGACAGGCAGGGATGGAGTGTTGAGTGGGGCTTCAGTCAGCCCCTCTCACCCAAATCCTGCAAGTGTTTCTCCTTAGAGGGAGAGAGACCAACAGATTCACATTCTCAGAGAGGTCCTAAGTGAAAAAATCACAAATCACTGCCCTTCAGGATACACTTTGTGGGAAAGCCCCGTCTTGTTTCAGAGGGTTGTAGCATCTCGGCTCCAGGGCCGCCACTCAGTAGCTGTGTGACATTAGGCACATGACATTTCTCTGGGACACATTTCTTACTTGCAAAACGGGGACAGCATAACCCAATGAGCATTATGTGAAAATGTAAATCACTTTTCTGACCCGGAACCACATAATCACACTCAGTAAGTGAGACCCTTTATTATTGTCATCACTGACTAGGTTGAAAACTGCATCTACATAATAGGTCATCTTTTCCGAGTGTACAAATCCTAGGTTCTATAAATCTAGACTTTAAGAAAAAACTATGAATCTAGAAATAATTACACAGGATTTTTTTTTTCTTTTAGAACTGCTATTAGCATTCAGCATAAGTAATGCAGCCGTTTAAAAGCCCTGTATCTTAGGACAGTGGGTCTCTGACTTTTGTCTGGGAAGCTTTCCTGGGAGATTGCTAGAGAAGCAAGAAGTCCCACTTGTCCTGCCTGTCAGAGGGGATTGTGAGGTGGGCCTGCCTGTCACTAATGACAGCCGGCTCTGCTGGAAGGGATTGCAAACTGTGGGCTGTGTCTTGATCTATGTGGAAGCACTAGGACTGTCAGAGAATAGGAGACACAAGGGACCAGGATGAATGATTGACAGCCCTGTCCATAATTTGGATTGGTTTTTATTTTTTACTAATGTTCAAAGTCACTTGGGAGAAAAATGTTTGCCTTTTTAAGCAAAGGTAAACATTTAGTTTCCACATCCTGGTTCTTATTACTTACCCTTTACTGGGGAAAGAACCAGCTAGAAGCATTCAGCAGTTACAGTGCTACTGCAAAATCTGTTGTCAAGTTGAAGGAGAGCAAATATGAAATAATTGTTAGATATATGCTTCTCTTTTTTTTTTTAACTTAAGTAATAAATTTACACCTAGATCACCCTTTTCGAATAAACAGTGTAGTCAGCTCTCATTTATCTAGGCTAACAGAGGGGAGTAGAAACAAATCAGAGAACCCAACAAATCATTTAGCTTTAATATGTAGTCAGAAACAAAGAGACGCTCTCCTTTTCCACCCTGCGCGGGGCAGTGTGGCCTCGGGCCCAGATCTTGGAGGCAAATTTACTATCGAAATGACTTGGTGTAAATGAGTTAGCCTCTCTGAGCCTCAATTCCTCACCTACTAAGATGGGGATGACACCACCTACTTCACTGGGATACTGTATGAACTACGTGAGATGATGGAGGAAAACACCTGGTTTATAGTAGGTGCTTAATAATGTTAGCTACCTTCCCTGCATCCCTAACGGGCCCATAATGTCTCCTCGTAACAGATAAGCCATTCACAGGTAAGTAGGATTTGACTGCAGTACCACGTAATTAATAACCTGCTGCAAAATGCAGACCTAAGATTTTACAGGACACATTCTTTTTCTTTTTTTTAACTGTACCCTTTAGACAAGTGCTTCTCAGCCCCGGCTGCAACTTGAATCACCTAGGGAGCTTTCAAAAGTACGGAAGCCTGAGTCTTACCCCAGAGACTGAGATGGCATTGGTCTAGGACGGGGCCTTAGGATTTTTAAGAGCTCCCTGGTGATTCTAATGTGAGGCCAGGGTTGAGATCCACAGCCTGAGTCACCAAGTGTGTGAATCATCCCTATGCTTAGCGCCGGGATGAGTCCAAACCAGTGGTCTCAGTCCTGGCTGTAGGAATCACCTGGGAAGCTATTTCTAAACGCTCACCCTCCCCTACCTGAGATTTGGATTTTTCTGGGGCAGGGTCTAGGCATGGGTACTTTTAAAGGCCCCCAAATGATTTATTTTGTGCAGCCAAGGTTGAGAACCCACTGATATAGTCAACACTGTTTTATGAGATAGCTGATTAAGACTTTTTGTCAGTATTTGGGGTGGGCTTCATTCGAAAATTTGTTTAATTACTAATGTTTTCCTAAAATTACCAAAAGCATTTTTTTTTAAGATTGAAAATCTGGTTAAAATTGTCAAGTTAGGTGATTCTAGAAGCATTGTAGAAATCCACCCCACCCTTTGCTCCATTTAGTGTCCTCTTGGTGGACTCAGCAGTGAATCTACGTCATGGTGACAGTGACATATGTCACTATGAAGTCAAGTCACTGTAGGGCTTAGTGAGTGTTCTTTTTCTCCTTATTAGGTTTTTTATTTTTACTCTAATTTTTTAAAAAATCTGGGCCAGCTTTCATGCTTTTAGGGCACTTGATAACTGATTTCACTTGCCCTTTCCCCATGATGGGGGAGGGCCTCGGTCACGATGCCATTTGATGTGGTCCAGCAGCAGCTCACGTGCCCCTTGGCAAGCATGCTCTTATGTCGTCCTCATTTTACAGATGAGTAAACTGAGGCTCAGAGAGGCTAAGTTAACCACAGTCGCACAACAAATAAGCAAGTGGTGGAGCCCTATTCTGTTGAACTCTGAAGCCATGCTCATGGCCATCTTCAAAACCAGTGATCTACGGGTGGGACCACGATGTGGCTGACTCTGCTTCTGCCACAGTGGCCTTCTGGTTGGTATTGTTGGAGACCAGGGGCTGCTGAGGACACAGAGAACATGCTGCCAGGGGCAGTCGTCAGGTCCAAGGCTGGGCACACCAGGGTAACCCTCAGGCAGGCAACAAAAGGAAGCAATGGCCTCCCACCCAACACAGGCGGAGTGGAGGTCTGTGAGGACGATGCATTTGGCGTTAAAGATAATCATTTGCACACCAGAGTTCAGAGTTCCAGCTGGCATTCAAAGTAGGGCCAACTTGAACCAGGAGCGTCAAGGAAGTAAAATAAAATAATACCAGCTTTCACTGATCACCTACTATGTGTGCCAGGTATACAATATCTAGTCAGCTCAGCAACTCTGAGAAGTAGGTGAGTTTGGCCTCATTTCACAGCTGAGGAAACAGAGGTTCTGAAAGGGTCAGCAACATACTCAAAGTCCTACAGCGAGAAAGTGGAGGTGAGACCCAAACCTACTTCAGTCTGATGCGAGATTCCACACTAACCCGGGAGTGAATCCTCAGAGGTGAAGCTTTCTAAAACCAAAGCAATAAGACAGTAATGCAAACACAGACGAGTCCAGCGAGGTCCTGAGAAGACTCAGCTGAGTCTCTGAGACCATCAGGAGGGAATCTGGACCTGAATTAAATGTATGTATTTATCCCCCATCCATCCTTCGTGAATTCAGCTGACTTTACTAAGCAGTTCCCTAGGTACCAAGAATATAAGGATGCATTAAATGAGCTCCTTGTTCACAATCTGGTGGGGAAGACAGACTGAGAGTAAGGATACTAATAACAGCTAACGTTGATTGGGCACTTTTCTGTGGATGGACTGTGCTAAGCTCTTTAATTCAACCTCACAACAGCTCTCTCAGGCGGGTACTGTCATTGTCTGCCATTCTACAGATGAGGAAAGTGGAGGCAGATTGCTTAAGGCACCCACCAAGATTCCACAGCTCCTAGCTGGAACCAGTATTCCAACCCAGGCAATCTCACCCACTCCAAATAATACTCAGCATTCAGCCACTTCCCCAGCCGGGGAGAAGCCTTTGGCCTTCACGGCCTTGTGATACTCAGGGTAGACAAGGCCGGCATTAACTTTCCTGAGCAATTAACAGAGGTCAGTGAGGCCCTGAGGGTGTTTGTGACTCACCCAGGCTCGTACAAGCAGGAGAGCCTAAACTTGAACCCAGCCACTCTGGCTACAAACACATGCTTCTCCCACCAGGCACTTCTCCTTCCCAGACACAGCTCTAGTTAATACGGGAGGTGGAAGATGGAAGATCAAACTGATACAAGACATAGTGATTACCTGTGCTCTGTTAAAAAGAAGGCGGCACAGGTATCTCTTGATTTGCAGAAAATAGATTGCTTAATGAGCCGGGCCTGCCATATGGGTGTAAGTCTAATCATATCTGAACTGCTAACATGTAATGAGGTTCGCTCTGTGCTGCACACCACTTGGTGGGCTTTGCATGTATAACTCCTTTCATCTTCATAACCATCCATGGGAGGCCGGCACTGTCATCATTCCTCGTTTTGCAGGTGCCGAGACTGGAAACCGCCCACGCGGGGTCCCACCGCTGGCCGGCGGGGGAGCTGGGATTCAACCCAGGCAGTCTGGCTCCAAGCCAGGCTCTGAGCATCACCCTGTCAAATTCTAAAGTACTAGCTCAGGATCCGAGAGAGCCTCTATCTTGAGAGGCAGCTGTGGGCCATGCACTGTGCCAGTGCTTACTGTGTGTTAGCTCATTTACCTCCACAAAAGTCTAAAAAGTAGGTGTATTATCCCAGCTTTACAACTGAAAATTTGTATTTTGAACTCAGGTCTGATTCTAATAGCCCAGGTCTGTAATCCCTATTCAGTTTTTTTTGTAAAAAGTGAGGTATTGAAAGAAAATACTAAAAGAGTAGAACTCTGCTCATTTCCTCCTTTCAGTCGGGGCTCACAGAAGGCTGTGAGCTGCCTTGGACGCGGGGGTCTGTGAGGACCCAGACGCATCACCTGGCACAGGGCCTGGCACGTAGTAGGCCTTCAGCAAATATTTATGGAATGAGTTACCTAAAATGGACAAAAGCAGGTTGAGACTTAAAATCAGAGACCCCCCCCTGGGTGGTTTGGGGGGACTGTAGGCCACATGGATGCCTCCTGAACCCATATGCTTACAACACAGGCATCATCACAGCGAACTGCTCAGATCTCTGCCCTGGAAGGAAGGCCTGGACCAAGGCAAGGTTGACTCTCCAGCCCCCGCAGGTGGGTGCTGACCCTCTCCTCTGTGGGAGGGTGAGATGTCAGGGCTTCGGGAGTCACAGCCCTCTGGGCACAGATAAGAGCTTTCGAAGCCTGCTAGGGGTGACACTTCCCACGTTGAAAGGTCAACTAACCATCCCTTGTAAATCGTTATGCTAAATTGGGATTTTCTGCCCCAAAGGAGTTTACCTACACTTGTGACTTGGGCTCGTGACCTGGATTACAGTCAGGGATACACAGAGATCAACTTCCGGGTGCTGCTGGGCCACTTTTGAAAGCCTTAGTCTTTTTGAAAACAAAATGTGCCATTATATCCCTTAAAATAATACTTTATAGCAGTGTTACTCGGTGTTTTACTTGGAAGAGGAAAAACCTATTTTTTAAGGCATGTAAAGTCGATTTGGATTAGCCTTTTAATTTGTAGCCCTGGGTTTCTACCCTGTTGTCAACTCCTGGTGTTTGATGGAATCTTGTCAGCCGTGATTTCAGAGTACCTCCCATGGCAGCCCTGGTACCGGGGGTCAAATGCATAGCCCCTCAGGCACATAAGCAGCAGCGACAGTGATGGGGGGGGCAGGATGTGCCATGAGCAGGGAATCGCTGGTCCCACTGGGCCAACACTCCAGCGGCTCTCCCAACTTTAGTTGGTGAGACACTATTTACCTATTAGAAGGACTCCAGAATGTCACGGTGAAGCAAACTTAAAGTGGTGTCTTTACTGCAGGACTTTTCAGAGCCTTTACTATGTTCATGCGCGTTGTGACTCTGAAAGAAAGGAAAGAGGCTCGTGGCCGTGCTTAGCACTTTTTAATCATGGGACTCTTTTTAATGCATATTAGTGTTTCTCAGAACCGGTGCTCCCCAGAACACAGACTGGGCAACACTCTTCTAAAAGGACTTGAAGGGTGGGTGGGGACACATTAGGAGTTTGGGATTAACATATACACACTACTATATATATAAAATAGGTAAACAACAAGGACCTACCCTATAGCACAGGGAACTATACTGAATATCTTGTAATAACCTATAATGGAAAAACATCTGAAAAAGAATATATATATGTTTATAATTAATTAATCAATTAATTAAAAGGACTTGAAAATGCCCTAAAGGTTTCCTGCAGCAGTTCCTGAATGCTGGCCAAAGGCTCACTCACAGCAGCATCACCTGTGAGGCTTGTTAGAAATGCTAATTCCCAGGCCACGCCTCAGACCTGCTGAGGGGGAATGGGGCCTGGGACTCTGGATATTTAATAGGCCCGCTGGGGAGCTGCTTCACCGCCAGTTTGGGGAACTGTGCACTACAGTGGGAATCCAAGAAAGAAGGAGCTACAGAGTCTCCTATATGATCAGCTTCTACAATGTTTATTACACTCCCCTGGTCTCCCTGTCTGCCCCCCTCCATTGCCAGCATGGGCACCTCATCTGTCCCCCAGTCCCGAGCACAGCACACAGTGTGCATTCTCAGCCCTCTGCCTTCTTTCTGAATCACCTCTGGCTCAGCAGTCACTCCTAATAGGGTTCTAGAGATGCTGGCTGAGAACAGAGACCGGTGCCCAGCCCCTGCCCTGAGCTGGAGACAGGCTGTGAATGGCAGTGAGTCCAGACATGGATTAGGGGGACTGGAGGAGGTGACGCCTGCACCAGGACTCAGGATCAGCAGGTTATCTGGGGCTGGGGATGTTTTGGGGACAGAGGGGCGGCTGAGTAAGGCACACAGGCAGGAAGTGCTGGGCACTCCATGCCACTCAGGATGCTGGAGCCCACAGTGAAGGAAGCGAGTAGCTTCCAGTGAGGTAGGAGGAAGGCCATGCTTAGGCTCCCAGCTTCTCAGCTCTCTGCAGATGCTTCCAGAATCCCTGTCTCTGCCTGGTGTGCCCCCCTCCCCCTTCCCTTCTTGGCTTCCCTTGTCTGTCCTGTGAGGCCCAGATTGGAACCCACTTCCCTGTGGTGAAACCAGTCCTTCCCTCCCCCAAAGCTCACCCTGCATTCTTTTTGGATTTATCTTTCCAGGGGGCTACTAGTCTGCTCTGTTTGGCCCTATGATGTTGGGAGTTTGTTCCTTATCCCCTTTCTCTCTGTTCAAACCCTAAATCCTACTCATCTTGTTCTCTTCCAAAGTAACAGTTAAAAAAGGAAGTTTGGGGCTTCCCTGGTGGTGCAGTGGTTGGGGGTCCGCCTGCCGATGCAGGGGACACGGGTTCGTGCCCCGGTCCGGGAAGATCCCACATGCCGCGGAGCGGCTGGGCCTGTGAGCCATGGCCGCTGAGCCTGCGCGTCCGGAGCCTGTGCTCCGCAACGGGAGAGGCCACAACAGTGACAGGCCCGCGTACGGCAAAAAAAAAAAAGGAAGTTTGCATTGAATGAAAAGTGAGCTTTTCAATTTACCAGAATATAGCAGGGGCCTTAAAAATGTGTGTGCCCTTTGCTTGATACATTCCCCTTCTAGGAATCTGGCTGAGGAGATACTTAGAAATTGGGATGAAGACATGCAGAAGGATGTTTATCGTGGCAATTTTTATAATGGCAGGAAATAAAAGCAACCTTAGTGTTTAAATGTAAGGGAACGTATAAGTAAGTTACACTGTATATATAGGATGTAGATAGGATGTTCTGTATATATAGGATGAAGAATCCACACAAAAGGTTTTCATGATATGGAGAAACACTTAGGAGGGGAATGGGAAAAAATCAGGATACGATACTGTGTAATCTCAAGTATACAAAAATATGTAAATATACTGTCACATCTATTTGCATGTTTAAATAGAGAAGACTGAAGAAATACACCAAAATATCGAGTTTTTTGTAGAAAGAATTATTGTTGCTGTTATTTTCTACTTTAAATACTTATGTGTTTTCCATACGTCCCATAATTGACATAGATTTCATGTTTGTCATCAGAAAAAAAGAACTAGAGCAATTTCAAAAAGGCAGGTGATTTTTTCTCACCGTAAGTTTGGCTTTTGATGAGGTCGCTTGTATGTTACTGGTGACACGTTTTTAAAGGACCATTTTGTGTGCCGTGTATTTTGTCACGCGCTGTTCTCCTCTGGGGCTGAGCTCAGCGTTTTCTGGCCGCCGGAGCCCTGCTTTGCCCATCACTCCTGTGATTTGCAGTCCTCCTTGGACTCACCCAGAGGCGTGTGAATTGCCTTGTCCCGGGCTGCTTGGGTGTCACGCTTTGGGGTGGATGATGCCTCAGTCCTTTAACAGGCCGCCTCTGTCGCTTGTGAATGTGGTCCCTGCCTTGGCTGATGGGGCCCGAGCACAGCTCAGCCCCCTTCTCCTTTCATACAACCAGAGCAGACGCTTCATCTGGTTCCATTTCACACTGACTGTTCCAAGGTTAATTTGGGTGCCACCCTTCAGTTGCCAATACCTGGCTGCATCTTGGGTGTCCTGTCTAGACCCAGAAGTCCTGTGCTCCGGACACCACCCTCGGTGCCTGCACTAAGCAGGAGATTTCCATTGCATTCTCTCCATCACTCAACTTCCATAACTCCCGAAGGAGGCTTTATTATCCCTACTACAGCTGAGGAAACAGGCCCACCAGCTATAACCATCCCAGGCTCCTCGCAGATCTGAAATTAGAACCCAGGGCTGACTGGCCTCAGGGTTGGTGCTTTTGATGTCAAAGAGTTAGGGCAACTGGACATTCACAGGGAAAGGTCCTGGTGGTGCTTCTCCCACTTTCTGTGTTAATCTCTACTTCCTCTGCTTTCCAAAGCCTGTGGCCATTCAAAAAGCACACTGCCCCCAAATGCCCACGGACATCTATTTATGTCACTATATCACTGTTAGGACAAATCAAATTGGCAGTATTTATTCAAAACCTCAGACTTACAGACTTTGGACTTAGACAGTCAGAGTCACTCGGTCTGCAGATTTTGTAAGAGTGATGTGAATGGATTTGAAAGGGAGATGTGAATGCCTCTGGGGGGCCTGATGACAGGACTGCCCAGAGTTGGGATCTGAGACGCGTATGGCCATCACACCAGTCCCGCAGACATGCCTTTGACTTGGGGGACGGGGCAGGTGTGGGTACTTGTCTCTTCTGGGCAAGGGCTCAGAGTGAATCATATTCCACACTGTCACTGTTAATGAATTCAAACAATATCTAATATCGAAGTGGATATGTGGAAATCGTTCCCACGGAAATCCACAGGACGAGAATCCCTGACCTGTGGGAACAGGGTGGTGTGCCTCAGACCCCAGAAGACCCAGGAATTCAGTGCACATCATTTAACCTCCCCCATAGGAAGACCACAGAACAGCAACCCAATTGCTTGAAAGGTCGAACGGTGGTCTCTTGCTACATTACGATGGTCAAATAAATAAGAAATTAGAGTAAAATCTCACAGGTGCAGAGCAGTTTGGATCCACATACATGTTGTAAGCAAGGGGACCAGCCCAAATGAGTGTAAAAGGTCTAAGTTATTGAATAATTTTTAAATGCAGTTTTATTGATTTTAAAAGGCCAGGTACGTAGGAGATATTCCATAAGTGCTGAATGGATGTGCTGATGAATGGATTGGTGGATAACTAGGTAAAGATGGATGGATGGATAGACGGATGGACAGTAGTTAACATATGTCACACTCTGTTCCAAGCACTGTTCTAAGTGCTTTACATTTCTAAGCTCATTCAATTCTAAGATAATCCTATGAGATAAGTACTGTTAATATCCCCATTTTAAACTTGAGGTCACACAGCTGTCAAACCGCAGAGCCAGGATTTGAATCTAAGAAGTCTGGCACTAGAGTCCTAGTTATGCTGCTAAAGTGTCTGAAGTGTGTTTTCTGTAATTACATCTGCTGCTTTAAAATGAGTA
This sequence comes from Orcinus orca, assembly GCF_937001465.1. Lineage (NCBI taxonomy): Eukaryota > Metazoa > Chordata > Mammalia > Artiodactyla > Delphinidae > Orcinus > Orcinus orca. Next base: position 29,432,807 of record NC_064563.1, read on the forward strand.
AACAAGTCCAGTGCCACCATTTCATGGATGGGAAACTGAGGCCCAGGGAAGGATCTCAGCTCCAGCCCCACAGCAGCCGGTGCCCGACAGGCCGGAACTCTGACCTGTCCGTGACATCTCTAGTTCCTCACTTTGCAGTGCACGGCTGGTCTGGTGCTCGTTTGTAAACTCATCTCTCTGGTCCACGTCCGGATCCCTTCGAAGGTTTCACAATAGAGGAGCCTAAACCAACCATTTACATCAGGTTTTCCCCAGCAGCTGGTATCCCTGAAGCCTCTCCCAGCTGAGATTTCAGGGTGACTGAGAGATGCCCGTGACCTAGAAGCCCAGCCTTTGCCGTTCACTGAAGCTAGAACCGGCTTCCAGAAGGACTAGAGGTCCTGCTGGTTGCTTCTAGCATGGACTTGGTTTTTCCTTTTCCGATTAGCCCATTCAAAGGGGACCTGAACAGGAATGGTGCCAGGAATATCCAGGCAGGGTGACGCATGTACAATTCCTGCCAGCAGGCGGAGGCAGAGTCCAGCGGTTTCAAATGCCCCAGCTGGAGGCTGGCTGTGTGCATTTAAATCCTGACTCCTCTGCTTAAATGAGTCATGCACCTCTCTGTGCCTCAGTTTCCCCCTCCGCAAAGTGGGCACGACAATAACACCTCCCTTCTGAGGTTGTTCTGAGGCTCAAATGCGATTAAACACATAAAGCGCTTAGCAATAGTGCCCACAGTAAACAACCAATACATGTTAAGTATTCTTCAATCATCATAATCATCATTCTCTGGTAGCACAAATGCCAAAGGATTAGCCACGTTGATCAGTTGTTCTAGAGCTTTGTTTTATTGAAAACAGATGAAAAGGTCACCAGCTGGGGTCTTAGAGACCTTTTAGTTACCCACAGATCCTTTATAATTAACCTTTAGGATGAGATTGTACTTCTAAAAATACCAGGTGTTAAGACTGAAATAGATTTTGAGAAAGGCAGTGACTTGTTAGTCCTAGGACTTTAAGAACCTCACCTTCTATCAGAAGACGGGGTTCTAGGTACAGCACAGCCGCCTTTGGACTCTGCTATGGGGTCCGGCAACCACAGACAGCCTTGTGGTATAACACTGACAAAAAAAAAAAAAAATCCATTTTGTATTACTTGGCATTTTGCCAATGTTAAAAGATTTATTGATTAAAATATTACAACTGTACGTCCCTGAAGTAGCTTCGGATTCATTTACATGCTTTTTCTTTTTAAGTCATGAACACGGAGATGTTGAATTCCCCCATACATTCCAAGAAAAGCATTTTTGGAAAATTTCAAACAATATGATGTTATCGTTCCTGGCCATGACCCTTCTGTAACTTTCTTGGGATCCACCCTTGTTTCTCCAGCTGTGCCTGAGCTGAAGCTCCTGTGCGGGGCAGATGTCCTGAAGACCTTCCAGACCCCCAACCTCTGGAAAGACACGCACATCCAAGAAATAGTGGAGAAGTTCGGCTTGGTGTGCGTGGACCGGGCAGGGCACGACCCAAAGGGGTACATCTTGGGCTCGCCCATCCTGCAGAGGTACCAGGACAACATCCACCTGGCCAGGGAGCCAGTGCAGAACGAGATCAGTGCCACATACATCAGGCGGGCCCTGGGCCAAGGGCAGAGCGTGAAGTACCTGCTCCCCGATGCCGTCATTGCCTACATCAAGGAGCACGACCTCTACGCCAGCCCCGGAGGGAATGAAGGGTAGCCGAGCTGGGGAGGGCCACCTCCTCCTCCACTGGTCTCGTCCTGAGGACAGGGCGCTTACAGTCTTTGTTTTCCAGAGTTTTTCCATGTTTCATTTGGTTTGTTTCAACAATGATTTTGTTTGTGAGGCATCTTCTGTCCCAGGAAGAGATACCTTCCTCGGGGAGGAGCAAATGTTTGCATCACAAGGATGGACATTTATCACAGAAGTTAAAGTGGTGTGGCAGGTCATTAGGTTTAGACGGAAGCTCTCAGAACCTCTGGATGAAGAGGCTTCTTATTTTGTAACTGGTAGTTATGGCTGCGCACTGAAGGCAGTTCTGCACGTGGCAGGGGGCCCCTGAGGGTCAGATCAGAATTGCCCACAAAACGTGTTTTAACTAGGACCAGGTGCAGCTTGCGGGTCTTGATTGGAGAGACTTGACAGGATGCTAATTACCAAACAGTGGGCTTTGTCAATGCCTTGTTTCCACAAAGTAATGCTCATGGAGGAGTCCAAAATTTGGAAGCAACACTTTGCTGATTGACATTGAGTCTTCCTTTACAAACCGTAGTCTGCCTGCCTACTGGCCATTGATAAAATTTAAACTAAAATCTTTCTAGGTAGTGATCCTCAAACTATATATATATATATATAATTTTTTTTTTTTTTTTTTTTTTGCGGTACGCGGGCCTCTCACTGCTGTGGCCTCTCCCGTTGCGGACCACAGTCTCCGGACGCGCAGGCTCAGCGGCCATGGCTCACGGGCCCAGCCGCTCCGCGGCATGTGGGATCCTTCCGGACCGGGGCACGAACCCGTGTCCCCTGCATCGGCAGGCGGACTCTCAACCACTGCGCCACCAGGGAAGCCCCTCAAACAATATTTTTGATACAATACATATATATATATTATTTTTTAAAACACAGCTATTCTATAAATGCCAGGGCTCCTGATTTCCAGGTTTCTAAAAAGGAACGGAGGTAAAACAGATGCCTTGACTGTTTTAGAAGATCGTTTTGAATGTTTTATGACTGCCTGCCTGTTTGAATATTGGTGAAGGGATAAATAATAAATTGACATCAAAAAGCACTAATGAAAAGTTTCTCTTTTTTCTTTCTTTGTTATATTATTAATGCCTGATGTACCAGCTGTTGCTTTTCTTTTTAGCTACTCCATGAAATTTGCTACTGTTCCAATCGAACTGGCATGAATTTAAAAGTTTCCATTCCCGGGTACCAGCTGTGGAGGAAGCAATTGCTTTTCAACACCAAGCAAATGGTTCTCTAAGCTCTGGGTTGATGGCTATGTTCTGCTGAGCCCCGAAAGGTGCCCACAGGAGCTGGTGTGTGTGTTCAGGATTTTTCCTTCCACTCCCGATTAGGAAGAGGTTTTGACTAGCCGAACTCTGTTTGAGTTTACTCTTTCCACTTGCTGACCAAATGACTGAACTCATTTAGAATTTACTTCCCCAGGATTTTACCCTGGTTTATCTTTGCTACAAATTTAATCGTGCAGAAACGCCAAGGGTCAGTGAGAAGAATCTAGTATCTCCCCAAATATATCCCAGTGTCTGCAGGTGTGTCAGGATGGACATGAGTGAAGTAGGAAATCAGGGTTTCCTGCATGGAGGGTAGTGGGGCCATCCCGTGGGAGTCTCCAGACTTCCACGCCTGCAACCTCTAAAGCTGCTGGCCATCCCCCCACCCTGATGAGCTCTGCCCTCAAGAACTTCCTAAGGACCCTGATAATTCAGGGGAATAGGAATCAAACAGCCCTGCCCAAAAGCTGGCACAGCAAGCTGGGTGATGTTAACTAGCTCCCTTCCCCACTGTGAGCCTCAGTTTCCCAATCTCTAAAATGGGGAGGTTTGATTAGACATCCTCTAAATTCTCTTCCAGCTGATTTTCTAAGACTCCGAGTGCCTCTGACTTCAGCCTCTCCACCCTTCTTTGGGTCCAGTACACTTTCTAGCCCAACTGGAAGCTCCCCAAGGGCAGGAGTCTTTGTTTTCTTTGCTGCTGTATCCTAAGTGCCAAGAAATTTGCTACTCCAAGTGTGCTCCCAGGCCCAGTGTTTTCATCCTGGGATGAAATGCAGATTCTCAGGCTGCGAGCTGGTTAGAAATGCAGACTCTCACGTTCCACCCCAGACCTACTGACTCAGTATTTGTATTTGAATAAGATTTGCAAGCCATTCAATGCATCGGCCTAGAATAGCCCTTCTTATAATAAATATTCATTTTGTTTTGAATAGACTGAACCTATGGCTGAAATTCCATCACATTTACTCTGGTGAATAGCTTTCCAACATTGCCCCCACTGTTCTGTGTGGAGTACAGAAGGCAAAGGATGGGGAAAAAAAGGAAGGGCTTCCCTGGTGGTGCAGTAGTTGAGAGTCCGCCTGCCGATGCAGGGGACACGGGTTCGTGCCCCGGTCCGGGAAGATCCCACATGCTGCAGAGCAGCTGGGCCCGTGAGCCATGGCCGCTGAGCCTGCACGTCTGGAGCCTGTGCTCCGCAACGGGAGAGGCCACAACAGCGAGAGGCCCGCGTACCACAAAAGAAAAAAAAAAAAATGGAAAACAGCAAACAGCTATAAATGTCCAGGAAAAGTGATGGAGAGGGAGCCTGTGGGTTTGAGGCAGGGCTTCTCACCCTGGGTACTAGTGACATTCTGGGCCACAGAATTCTTTGCTGGGAGGGGCTGTCGTGTGCCTTGTAGGCTGCCTAGCAATATCCCTGGCCTCTGTTCATTAGCTGGTAATAACACCTGCCCATTGTAACCACAAAAAGTGCCCCCAGGCATTGCCAGATGTCCCCTGGGCACAAAATAATCACCAGGCCCACTAGTTTAAGAGTATGGCTGGGCAGGGGGGATATGTATATGAGGAAGGAGTTTCTGTTTCCCAAGAGGGAAAATTAGGAAGCCACAGCTTGTTCTTCCAAAGGACTAGTTTGGGGGCAGGGGGGATCCCTACCACTCGTGAAGTCATGTTTATTCTGGGCGACACAGTGCTGCAGACAGTAGGAATTAGATGCTACATCCTTGACTCAGAGGCACCCCAGCCTCAGCCTCCCTGTACTCCCAGTGTTCAGAGTGCTTTTCTCTTCCATGTTTCACAGGCTGAGGCTTCCAACCTACCCCCTGCCCCCCGTACCCTCGGTCCTCATGGTCAGGGCCTGACAAGTGTAGACTCCTGAGGAGTGGGAGCCAGTAGTACTGTGATTATAATTATGGTTCAGAATTCAGGATTCATTCACTCAAATCCTTTTACTGAGGACCTCTCCTATGCCAGCCACTAGACTAAACAGTAGGAAAACGAACAATGGTGAGCAAAATGGACGCGGTCTCTCCCCTCAAGAAGCTTACAGTCCAGGGTGGAGATGGCTAGGAATCAACTATTCACGCCACTAAACATGATTGCAAAGCGTGTTGAGGGCTCTGTTGGGCAAACACACCACGTGATATGCCAGCCAGAGACAGCAGGTTCCCTGTGACGTAGGGAAGCTTAAGCTCTAGCCCCTAGCCCAGGCCCTTCTCAACACTCTGGAGGGACCTTAATTATTTAGGTATGTAATTTCACATTCATAATTGTTATTCCTTTTCTGGAAAGGGGCCTTCAAGACTGTACAAAGTTTAGGCTCCGTAAGGCATCAGGGATTCACCCTGATGACAGAGTATAGACAGCAGGGAAGAAAGGATAGATTTGAGACCTGCAAGATGAATCCACAAGACTTGGGGATGGATGGAGGCAACTGGCTTTCAGGCAGAATGAACAGCAGGTACAAAGGCCTTGTGGCAGGAGAGGGCAAAATAGCATGACCAGCTAGATTCCTCATCACCTCCTTAAGGAGGGGTTGACCATTACCGTGTGCACCCGATAGCAGGCATCTTGGCACACCACCATCTATCTCCCTGTCCAGCCTTTCCACGGGCTCAGGGAACCAGGCCCAGCTAGGCTGGAGGAGATGCCTTCATCTGTCTGATTCATGGCTGTACCTTGTGGCTCCCACCGGGCAAAACATTCATTTCTTAGCCTTCACATACATTGTCCCCTAAAATAAAACAGCACAAAAAAACCCTATCACGTGTGTGTGTGTGTGTGTGTGTATATTTATTTATTTATATTTATACATATATATAAATTTTTATACTCTCGTTTTGTCCCATTGATTCTTGTAACCTCCCTTTTTTTGGTATCAGAAGAGAAAATATGTATCACTGCTGTGCTCTTGATTTATTGCATTGACACCGACCTGCGTACCTGATTTCACATTCTTCTGCATTCCCTCGGGCCTTCTTTGCATCTAGTTTGCCAGGGTGTTTTGTCTATTTTGCAAGAACAGATAAAACAGTGGTTTGGGCTCCTGGGTAAATAGAATCTCCAACCTTAAATAAAGGTTCTCCTGTGATAGCACACGCTGCACGAATGAGCGGAGCTCTGGATCCCGGCCTGAGGAAAGGATTTTTCATGTACAGTACTGTCTGTATCACTTGGGACAGAATGCTGTGAAATCCCATGTTACACAGATAGTGCTCTGGATTTGCAAGGCACATGTGGTAACTGAGTTAATACATGAATATGAATTTCTTCTCCCCGTCCTCACACTTCCTGTGCTAACAGTATTTCTACCTTCACTTTTTACAAGGGTCTCCGGGCATAGACTGTGCTCCATTTCAGTCATGAAGTTATTTTCTTGGACCAAAGCTCAACATGTTAGATACACGTGTGTGTGTAACTCTTAATCCATCATAATGCACCTAGGCACACACCTCAGAATATTTTAGAATTGTTAAAATCATCCCCAAAAGACTTGCTCATGGCACTATAAGGGACCCTAAAGTTCATGTGGTTGGTCCCACCTTTCCCAAATTATCAGAACACTAAAATCCCACAAAGATATGGAAATATCGCTATTAGAAACAATAGTATTGTGTTCTGCAGTTAAGTTTAGGGAGCCCTACCTAACTTTCTTCCTCCTGTTGGAAATTCACAATGAGTGTTTGCATGCCTTGTCAGTCTTACCTTCTGTACATCCCTCATATGCGGCCTCTTTTCTCCATCCACCCTGTCCCCTCCCAATGTAGACCCCCATCATCTCTTACCTGGACCACTGTGATGGCCTCTCTAATCCACTCCCGGCCCCTGAGATCTGTTCTCCACATCAGACCCAGAGCAGTTATGTGTGTGTGCAAATCTGGGCATATCCCTCCCCTGCCCACACTCCTTCCAAGGGACACCAGGGGACTCCAATGGAAGCCACAGACTGAAGAACACATTTCCAAAATGTGTATCTAATAAATGACTCGTGTCCAGAATATGTAAAGGACTCTCTTAAAAATAAGCCTAAAAACCCAATTAAAAACAATCCAAAGATTTGACTGAAGATGTGCAGGAGAGGGTTAACCTAGCAGGCCTGACGCTGCTCGATAGAAGGCCGGCCCTTGGCTGGCATCTGAGACATTGGCTTTTGGAATATCGCCTACGTGTCTAACTGATAAGGCTGTTTTGTCTGCTTGGGGCACTGAATCTGGGTACACCAGCTTGCCTAGACTGTTTGTACAAGCAATGTGATTTGTAGTGAACATCTGCCTTCTTTCTAGGAGTTTGGAATGTCGGTAATCACAGCAGGTCGTGCAGGCAGAATGCTACATCACCAGCCCACGATAAAAACCCTGGATTCTGAGTCTCAGGCAGGCTCCCCTGGAGAGAAACAATGCGCACTGTTGCGGCATTTCACTGCTGGAGGAAGAGGCGTGTTCTGTGTGTGTTCTCTCTCCGAGGGAGAACTTGGGAAGCCTTCACCTGGGCTCCTCCAGACTCCACCCCATGTGTCTTCTCCCCTGGCCAGCCCTGCCGTGTGTCCCCTCACTGCAATGACTCATTGCCAAGACAGGTAACTGCCTCTGAGTCCTACGAATCCTTCAAGCAAGTCACCAAACATGGAATCCTGGAAACAAGACACTTTGCCAAAGGCGACACAGGAATGACAAATAAGCCCAGAAGAGATGCTCAGCCCTGTTAGTCTTTAGAGAACCACAGTGAGCTACCATTCCCCACCCACTGGAATGGTTAGAATCAATGCAGCAACCCCACTCCTAGGTATCCGCCCAAGAGAGAGGAAATCATTTATCTATGCAGACTTGAATGTGAATGTTTGTAGCAGCGTTATTCACTGTAGCTAAAAACTGGGGAAATTCAAAGGTCCATCAACTGGTAAATGGATTAAGAAGTGTGTTTTGTCCATACAATGGAATATGATTCAGCAATTAAAAGGAAGAGCTGGTGATGGATGGATACCTGCAACACAGTGGATAAATCTCGAAGACGTGCCAAGTGGAAGGAGTCAGGCATATAGGACGACATATTATATGATTCCATTAGTAAGAAATTTCTAGAAAAGGCAAAACTATAGAGGCAGAAAGCAGACCAGTGGTTGCCTGAGGGTAGGAGTGGGGATTGGCCGCAAGTGGGCACAAGGGAACTTGTGGGGGTGTTAGGAGTGTTCTAGAACTAGATGGTGGTGATGGTTGCTCATTTATATAAATTTACAAAGCTCATCAAGCTACACACATAACACAGATAGATTTTGTGGGATTTAAATTACACCTCAGTAAAGGTGTCTTAACAGAAAGGGCTTCCCTGGTGGCGCAGTGGTTGAGAGTCCGCCTGCCGATGCAGGGGACACGGGTTCGTGCCCCGGTCCGGGAAGATCCCACATGCCGCAGAGCGGCTGGGCCCGTGAGCCACGGCCGCTGAGCCTGCGCGTCCGGAGCCTGTGCTCCGCAACGGGAGAGGCCACAACAGTGAGAGGCCCGCGTACCGCAAAAAAAAAAAAAAAAAATCCTCCTGAGCTTCCTTTGCATGCTTTCAGAGTGAAGACCTGGCTTCTCCTGGGGTTGGCCTGCTCCCCGCCCACCCCCCGCCACCGTCCTTGCCCTACCCACCCCAGGCCCGCAGCCCTTTCACTCTCTGCTCCAGCCCAGGGCATTTTTCAGTGTCTCACACTCCCTTCCCGGGCCCATCAGTGCTTCTGCATATACCCTTCCCTCTGCCCACAAGTTGTCTCATCCTCTTCTTTGGGCTAATTCCCATTTCTTCTTCAGTTCTCAGCCTCAAGTCGCTTCTTCCAGGAAGCCCTCTCTGAGTCCTGATTAAGTTAGACTTGCCCACAGTACTCCCAGCTCCCTGCTCTCTTTTGTGAGAGAATTTCATCACTCGTGAAATGACTGATTCGATGGTGACACCAAGTTCCCTGAAAGCAAGAATTTGTCTCGATCATTGTTCTTTTTCCCCAGCACAACTCCTGGATCATAGTAGGGGCTCAATAAATATTTCATAAAGTAATATCCAAATAAGAATCTTATGAGCTCGGAGAAGCCCGTGATAAACACACCTGTTTGACTTTATATAAATCAGTGTTTCTGAAGCATGTTTGCACTTGGAATCCTTTTTATACACACACGCTTGAGGAACACAGCCTCTACATGACGCTGTGTATCTGTATGAGGAACACAGATCTCAAAGGAGCAGTTTACAAAGTTCTTATCTAAAGTTTTCTATCAGTTTTTTGCTACAATAGACTCCCTTATACATAAGCCCTTTAAGCTAGTGCGTTTGTGGGATAGATTCCAGGAGTGGTACTGCTGGGTCAAATGGTATGTGTACTTTTTATTCTAATCAGTGTTACCAGATTGATTTTTTTTAAGTAAATTGAATTTTTTTAGAAAACAGAATCTCATGGAGCGGCTGAAAATTTCATTTCCGTATTCCTTTGCTGGGAGTCACCTTCATTGCCTTTCATACAAGCCACTGCAATATCTGTCTCCTTATTCCAACAGAGAGTCTGTGTGGAAGAGTTTCAGGGGCTCATTCGCCTTAGAGAGACACAGCAGTTTGCAGGCAAACCTTGTTCCTAGTGTTTGCTGGGCGCCTCAGTCGAGGATTCTCTTTTCTTTTTGGTGCACAGGAACTCCTCAAAGTCACCCAGATAACAGAGGTGGGAGCACAGGTGTCACACAGAGGTCAGGAATGGGAGGGCCCAAGGACAGAACATGTATATGGGGTTCTGGAGAGAAAGAAGAAATTGGCGTTCCCTCCCCCGCTCCCTTCCCCTCTCTCCTTCCTCCTCCTCTCACTCTCTCTCTCCCTCCCTCCTGCTCTGCCCCATCCCCAGACTATCTCTGCTCCGCAGCCCCTGTTCATCATCCAGCAGCTGGCACACCTGTGCCCACGTGACCCTCCACCTTAACCCCTGTCTCAGTGTCACAATTCTAGATTCCCCAAGAGATTCACTGGCCCTGGATGGACTTGTCCACCTGGTCCATGTGGCAGTGACGTCTCTGCAAGGGGGGAGGGGGGGCAGGAAAGAAGTGATGGACACTTCCCGCACTGGGGTAAGCACCCACAAAATCGCACAGTAACCCAGCCATCTGTACACGCCTCTTACTCCTGTTCCATTGCGGGTGGTGCTATAGGAAAGGATGCTGGTGGAAGATGCACGTTCCTGGAGGGAGAAAGGGAAGGGAGAGTAGAACGACAGCCAGGTGTCAACCTCTCCTCCCTCCACTGTGGGCAGACGGACCGGGGCCCAGGGCGGGTTGGGCAGAAACTAGAGGGAGTCCCCCAGGGCCCACAGGCCTGTGCTTGAGTAGCCGTGGGTCTTGGAGAGCCTGGCCTCCCAGGGGAGGGCAGAGTACATGGGCTGCAGCTGGACCAGCGAGCCGGTCCCCTCAGCCGGGTCCTGCAGGGGATGCAGCAGCAAGCGTAGAACAAGAAGTGTCAAGCCAGGGGCAGGGCGGGTTCCACTCCTCGGCAGCAGCCCAGAGCCTCGTCTGGACCTCGCAACCTCCCTGGGCATCCTAACTCGGCCAAAATTCAACTGGCGCCTTGGCGGGACAGCAAGTTCGTACATGGACGTTTGTGAGGTGAGTGTGGACTTCCCGGGCGTCTCAAGATGTGATGTCATCCAGAGACCTGTCTTTCCCAATTTCTGCCCTGACCTCCCTCTCTCTCCTCTGGGAAGAGCCTCTCCTTGGCGATCCTAGGGCCCCTGCTTGTCCCCGTCCTGGCCCCAGCCACCCTGGGTGCCCCTGTTTCCGTGGCTGTCTCCCTGACCTGACTGCACCCAGAGAGTGTTACTGAGTCCAAGCTCGTACCGCTTGCCACATGACGGGCCAGTAAATTGAGAGATGAGTCTTTGGGGCAAGGAATAGCGACTTTATTCAGAAAGCCAGCAGACCAAGAAGATGGAGGACTAGTGTCCCAAAGCACCATCTTCCCTGAGTTAGTGTTCAGGCTTCTTTCATACTAAAAGAGGAGGGGGTAAAGTCCTGGTTTGGGGATGTATTAATTTCTTCCTTCCTGCAGCCAGGTGGGCCTAGTCAGGGGGTTTTCTGTGAGCTAAACCAAGGTGTTTTAGCTTAACACTCATTACATGGGAGGCAGGGTTCCCAGAGATGGACCATTATTTATAATTTAAGCTTACAGGCAACATCCCTTTAGTGACAAACTTGTAGCAAAAGCAATAGAATACACAGGTTAAAGTAAAAGAAACATCCAATATGGTGTCAGCTTTGTTCTTCCTTATTACAAGAGGAAGGGGCTCAATGTCTCACAGTGCCCGGACCAAGTGCCCCACGGGGTGAACACCCAGATGGTCTTGTGAAGGCCTAGCACCCACTCTCCTTCCTAACAGCACCCTGAGTTCCTTTTAAGGACTCCTCTTCCTCACTGGATTCAGTCTGGCAGGGCACACCCAGATGCTCATTCCCCGGAATTTAAATCTAGAACACATCGACCACTAAAAATGTCTGGAGTCGGTCTGCCCTGGTGGCCATGTCCTGACAGTTCCCAATAGAGGGTCCCATTTGTTTTTCCTCTTTCCCTCCCCAAATTCATTGTGCCTTTGGTAATCCTTCTAGTAAATTTCCTCATTTCTTAAATTCTCCAGAATTTGTTTCTGTTGCTTGTAACTACGGGGGGAGTTGGGGGAGAGGAAGAATAGGAAGGAAGGAAGGAGAAAGGGAGGGAGGAAAGCTAACTCAAACATGCGGTGAGTGAGTGACTGAGACCAGACCGCAGTCCGGTTGGAAAGCCTGCCATCAGCAGGGCAGCGGTGGACGGGGTGATGGTGGGCGTGAGGAGCAGTATTGTCTTCCTGGAACAGCCAGGCCAAGCCCATACACTCACATCTATGTTAATCCTGGACCAGCCACGGAGATGGTTTCAGACAATTCTCTCAGCGCTCACAAATGCCGTCAGGCTCAGGGTATCCTCCCGTCATGGTACTGACTAACAGACACCTACCAAGCTCCTGCTAGTAGAGGCAGGAAAGCCCAGGCCTCCACCCTCCGGTCGCTCCCAGCCTCATGGGAGAACCCTACAACCAGTGTACACCCGGCATCCTCTAGTGCTGAGTCAGGGTGCAGGGAAGGGGCCAGGACAGCCAAGCAGTAAAGATGCCAGGAGTCAGGCCTTCAAAGTGCCGGGTGCATAAGCATCATCTGGAGAGCCTGGTAAAAGGGCCCTTTTCTGTGCTCACCCAGACTGTGATTCAATGAGCTGGAGTGGACCCAGAGATCCAAGTTTTAACAAAACCCCAGGAGCCTGAGGCAAGCGGACTCTCTCTGGAAGACGCTATCTAAGAGTCGGGAGAAGGAAGAAGAAATTCAGAGAGGTGTGTCCTGTTCAGCAAGCAGCATGGCCGATCCTCTGTAGAGCTTTTAGAAGATGGAGCGCATCTGTCCTCCACCCCCTCCCAAGGCAATTCCTGCTAAACTATCTTTACATTGTGCTGCTGTCACTCTGGTGTCAGAAACATTCAACATCCTTCCTCACCTCATGGGAAAAGCCCAACTTCTCAGTCAGCATTTGAGCCTCCAAGTCTGGTCACTCTCTTTTTTTTTTTTTTTTTTTGCCGTACGCGGGCCTCTCACTGTTGCAGCCTCTCCCGTTGTGGAGCACAGGCTCCGGACGCGCAGGCTCAGTGGCCATGGCTCACGGGCCCAGCCGCTCCGCGGCATGTGGGATCTTCCCGGACCAGGGCACGAACCCGTGTCCCCTGCATCGGCAGGCGGACTCTCAACCACTGCGCCACCAGGGAAGCCCTGGTCACTCTTTTTTTGCTCCTGCCTGTTCTCTGAATGGTCATCCAGGAACCCTCTCCTCTGGACAGCTTGAGATCATGTCTGTAACCAACCATGGTTTCCCGCTTCCCACTGTTTGTGTGAGCCTTTTCTCTAAGCTGGGACACCCTTCCTGCTTCTCTAAGCCTCTCTCAACACCACTCATTCCTTGGGACCCTCTCAGGCTCCACCTTCCAGAAAGCCCTCCCTCCCCACTCTGGTCCCCGGGGACCTCTCCTCCTCCAAACCCATGTTGGGATCGCTTTGTATCAGGTGACTGAGGCTGACAAAGGGTTTCCCGTCCCTCTGAGTCAGAGGAAGGTCAAAGGGTCAATGAGGAGAACTCCATTGAAACTGCCTGACCTGGAAAGACTGGAATGGACTGGGGTGCTGCTGTGCATGAGTGAGTGGTTTGATGGGTGAATGGGTAGGTGCTGGATGCATTCTGTGTGCTAGAGGGTGGATAAATGGAGGTTGTTTGGGTGGATGGTGGATTTGTGGATGGTGGACAGAAGGCTTTCACATCCTACTCTCATCCCTAGAGTCCAGGGGCATGGTCCCAAAGGAACAAGACAGGTGTGCTTGCCATCGTGCAGCCCTTGCAATCTCCTGGCGGGCAAATGAGTCACCTCCCTGCCTACTGCACTCCACCAGATGTTCTGTTCCTTCTGGGCTGGCCGGCTTGCACAGAGGCTCATGCCCAAGGCCTGTTGCCATGACTGCGTGTCTCTCCCTTCCCTCACGGTGATACTCCTGTACTTAAACTTTTCAGTGGCCGCCCTTTTCCCTCAGGACAGAGGCCAAGTACCTTGCTGCAGCATCTAAGGGTCCCCATGGCCTGGCTCCACCTGTCCCTCCAACATTTTCTTCCACGGTGTCGGACCGTGCCATCCCTCCCGTCCCCCCAGAACTCCCCCTTAGCCATGCTGCAGCCACACGTGACCCCCCACTTTCCCTGAAGACACCAGGCTTTCCTACACCTCTCTGATGTGGCACGTACTGTTCCCTCTTGGGAATACCGTCTCCCCCCTCAGTCAGGCAAACTCCTACTTGTCCTCCAAGATTTCATTCCTGTGCTCAACCACCATCTTGTCCTTGAAGCACCTCGTACAAGCCTCCACTTGTTACATTTCTCTCTTCCACTAGACTTAACTTCCTTGGGGTCATGTCTCGCTCATGGCCGTGTCCTCAGCCTCCAGCCCAGCTCCAGGCGCCTGGAAGGCGCCTGGTAAGTGTTTGTTGAAAGCACCCATCACTTGCAGCTTTGACACGTCCCCCCTGTTCTCTCGGCGTGTGTCCACTGTGTGCCCAGCTCCTGACCTGGTGCTGGGAGACACAGTCACTGGCCACAAAGCGTTGACAGTCTCATTGAGGAAGCGGAAGCAGGCGTGTGCACACATGATTCCCTGGAAATCAAAGCTCTGTCTGCTTGAGGCAGTGAGCAACAGGAACGTGTTGGGAGACGTCAGGCGCTCAGAACTCGGGGAAGAGATCACAGCGAAACTGGAACATGAGGACTTTGATGGATGCGGAGGAGAAGAATGCTTTTGGGACCAGGGACCTGCAGGAGTGAGGCTGGGCTGTGAGGATACAGAAGACAAAGTCACCAGAGGGTGACTCAAGGGAAAGAAGAGTATAGGGCTGGGAAAAGACGCTGAGATCAGACAATGAAGGGCCTCGGATGACAAGGACGAGAAGGAAGCTAGAATTTATTGAGGATGTGTGGGCCAGGTGCCTCAAAACTACCCTATGAGATGATGGTTCAGAGACGTTAAGCAACTTACCCAAGATCACACAGCTAGGAAATGGTAGGCCTGGGGTTCAAAACCAGTCTGACTCTAATGCCCAGCTCTTCATTCCACTGGACTCTAATCCAGAGGCAGAGGGCAGGATGCAGCAGGAAGGGAGGTTACAGATGAGAAGAGTCTTTACAAAGATTACGGTAACGCTATTTGAACTGTGTTCTCTGCCCCTGTATCAACGAGCTCCTGGCTTATTTCTTCCCTTGTTGGAAACACAAACCCTCCATGAACCACCTAAACAACGTGTTTACCTCCGCTGCTTCTGAGGAGACAGGACAGAGACCGAGGCCTTGAGGCTAGCCCTGGACCGAACAGGTGACCTTGGCCCGTCCTACCCCAGCGAGCCTCCCCTCCGAGGCCTCCCCTCGTCCCGGTCAGCACAGCCAGCTCTGTGTTCCATCTCAGGGAAGTCCTCAGAGGACAGGTCACGTGCTGCCCAGAAATCAATGTGTGTTTGACCAGCTGCTTCCCTTTCATCTCTTCATTGTATAATTCTTCCCCCAGAAAGCAAAAACATTGGTCTGGCAAGATTTGTTCTTTTTAAATCTGGCCGGAGCCTCACTAAGGCCATTAATCTTTAACTCTTTATAGATTTTTCCGCTTAGAATATATGCCCTGTGCTTACATTTCACGTGGGGATTCAAGTTCTGCTTCCATATTGATGACAACTTGGGAGACTTATGTTCTCTCTGGGGTTTTCTTCCGTGGGCTGATTCATCAGAGCCAGAACACCAAGATCCCCGTACATCTTTGCCTCATTCAGGAGATGATCCGCAAGGTCAGGAGACCTGGGGCTTGGGGTCACGCAAATCCAGTCCCCAGCCCTGCCACTCCACCCATGGGACCTCGAGCGATTCGCAACCTCTCTATGGCTCATTGTCCTCTGAAAATGAAGACCCAAGGCAGTCATATCTCACCCGAGGTTGTATAATCAGCACAAAGCCCATACACAGTCATAACAATTACTTTTGAAAAGTCCTTGACGCTGCAAGGACTCCCGTCTCCTCAGCCCCATTCCTCACCTTTGTCCAGCCTCCCCTTTTCTTCTAAGAGTAGCTGCCTGCTCTTTCTCTGTCCACTAAGTCAACTTTTGGGGGCCACTTCGAATCCTCCCTTCCACCCAGCACCTCTCACTAGCCCTGGAAGAAGGCCTGGGGTGAAGTACACAAAGCCACAATCCTCCATAAAAGGCAGGGAGGTGGGTGAAGTTGGGAATATGTACGATGCATTTTGTTTTTCAAATTCATTACTGGCCAAAAATATATTTTAAGAGTATCATTATGTGTGTATACACACACACACACACACATACACACACACATATATATGTGTGTGTGTGTGTGTATATATATATGTATAACTGAATCACTTTGATGTATAGCAGAAATTAACATTGTAAATCAACTATACTTCAATTAAAAAAAGAGTATCATCAAAGTGAAAACACAAAATTTATAAATCTTTTGTTAAATCTCAAACCCTCAAGGCCAAGCACACCAAGTACTTGAGAAAGGCTGCTCAAGGAAAGTGATTTAAAAAAAAAATGCAAAACTTGGCCACCTTTACCCAGCCACTAGCCCAATGGACCTACTGAAACTAGAGCAAACACCACGTGGGTCAAGAATCTGCCTACACCTATTTTCTATCTAATAGTTGACAAGGGCTGCTCTTAGTTGCCTAGCTTCTCAGATAAGCTATGCCACCTCCCACTTTAGTCCTTTTGTGGGCATGTCCCGGGGAGGTAGGGTGACTGGCCACCAGCAGGCAGATAAATGATGTGGACCCTTTTCCCATCTTTTAGTGACCCTGGTATAACCCAATTGCTAATGACATCTCACTTAAAAATTCCTCTGCTTTGCTTTTGACCAAAAACCCTTCCCACATCATTGTCATGACATGGCAAGGCATGGAATCGTGACATCTCCCATCTTTCCGTCCACTGTATCATTTGATCCATTTCATTGGATGAAATGGCCACTTAAAGACCGAAATTAGACAGGAACTCAAAGACTGACTTCTGATTTCCTACCAGCTATGCCACTATACAAGATCTCTCAGCTGAACCAGTGCCCTGGGGAACCTTCCTGTCAGACATCTGTAACTCCACCCAAATCCTCCTGGTCCTGTCATCTGGGTTGGTGAGCCTCTATTCCATAAAGTCTCCATCCCACTCTAGGGCTGTCAGGTCAGGAGACATCCAGCACAGTTGCCTCCCTGGCACAGCTTTGGAACTCACGTGGCGGGGGGGGCTTACACCAACTGCCGATGAAAAATGTTGCCTGCCGAATCAGTAAGCAAAGGATGATCACATTACAGCCGCCCCTACGGTGAGCCCCGAGGGCACTCAGGATGGACACAGAATGCCGGCCATCTAGCAGTCAGTTGCTGCAGCTGCCCTTGACAGTACAGCCTGAGGAGACTCAGGATGAGAAACACAGGATACTGGCCCCAGATAGCTGAGGTACCTATCAAAGGAATGATTTTAGCAAGCCCAGACCCTTGCATCTTCCCATATGTAGGAAAGCGCTAAATTCATGAACTTGAGATTTCTGGTTTTCTTTAATTAACAGTAATCTTTTGATGTTCCAACTCCCTGGTCTTTGTTGCAAAACCCCCTGTGTATCCCGGCTCCGCCCTGCCCTCTTTGGAGCGGTCCCTTAGAGCCATCTGAGAGGCTGTGTCCCAGGCTTAAGTCCTCAGTTTTGTCTGCCGAATAAAACGTAATTCTCAACTTGTGCATTTTTTCAGTCGACAGAGCTTATGGGTAATCCCCCTACCTACCTGACATCTATGCCTGCCCCACAGAAATCAGAGGATTCCACAGGACCCAGGCTTCATTTTCCAGGAGGCAATTGCAGATATATGTCTGTGAGGCCACAGGATTGGAAAGTTGGGACCCAGGTATCTTTGCAGGATGTTAGGCTGGGGAGGTGGACTGGAGTAGATAAAGTAAAGGGTGCTCTGGTCTTCACAAAACTACCACTACCAAAAATGTCTCTCCATTGAGTGTCCTTGGATCTGCCTCTGCCTTCTTTCACATCCTACTCTCATCCCTAGAGCCCAGGGGCATGGTCCCAAAGGAACAAGACAGGTGTGCTTGCCATCGTGCAGCCCTTGCAATCTCCTGGCGGGCAAATGAGTCACCTCCCTGCCTACTGCACTCCACCAGATGTTCTGTTCCTTCTGGGCTGGCCGGCTTGCACAGAGGCTCATGCCCAAGACCTGTTACCATGACTGCGTAATGTACGAAACTTGTTTGGATCCTGATTCAAACGAACAAACTGAAACAAAAAATTATACGTAAGCTCTTTCTGGATATGTGATGATATTAAGGAATTAATATTACTGGTTTTTAGTTGTGATAATGGTGTTGTGTTATTTTTGTTAAATGAGTCTTTATCTTTTAGAGATACTTCTTGAAATGTTTCCAGATGAAAGGATGTGATATCTGGTATTTGACTCAAAATAATTTTGGAAAATGAGGCATGGGTGGGGATATAGTTGAAACCAGATTGGCCATGGGTTAATAATTGTTGAAGCTGGTGAGGTTGAAACCATGGGAGGTCAGTGTACAATTAATTCTCTCTCTGTTTATGGAGGTTTAAATGTTTCCATAATAAAGTAGTTAAGAAAGCAAAAAACAGTGAGAGGAAAGAAAGAGAGAGAGAGAGAGGAGGGAGGGAGGGCGAAAGGAAGGAAGGAAGGAAGGGAGGGAGGGAAAGAAAGGAAGAAAGAAAGAACGAAAGAGAAACACAGGGGTTTATAAACACGCAGGGTTTATCACAGTCTGTAGAAACAATTGTCATGTGTCAATGAAAGGTAACTAACCCACTCTGCAGAACCATTTTCTATACAGAAATAAATCCCCAGTCCACCTCCCCAAAGTGGGTTTAAGATTCTGGGACTTGAAGACCTGGTGTTTCATTTGCATATTTGCATATTCATAAACGCATCAAAGACAAGCGTCCCGTGTAGACCTTGGTGCCCCTCAGCCCCTGTGGCCTCTCACAAGCCCTCTCACCCCCGAACATGGTGGACACAGGGAGGCAGCTTTGCCGGGTCACCCTCGTACTTTCAGGCATTAGCTTCTCAGATGGCACGGCAACGGCTCAGGGACTGGAGGGGGGTTGTTCTCCACAACACAATTCCAGACACATATTTGAACACAGGGAAAGAGAAGAGTTTACCAGTCTCTAAAGTAAAAAGAACTCTTGAGAAGAGAAACGTGGATGAGGAAGGTTTTCTTTATCAGCATGAGGCAGGAGTATGAGGCCACCTGTCCCCGGCTAGGACGCTTGAGTCTCAGGGAGTTGGAGACCCAGCAAAGAGGGTAGGCACTGGAAGGCATGCTCCTGCCCAGCTTCTTGTAAGGAGCATCTCTGGGGGAGGGATGGAGCCTCGGGGTCTGTCCCAGGGCTCTCTGCTCCAACCCCACTGCCCTCGGGAAGCTCTGCTGCCCCACCAGCTAGGGACACAAAGGGCAAGCTGTTTGACCACTCAGTGATACGGGAATAGGACTGCCCGCCTCACACAGAGCTAGTCAGGATCATGGGAAATCAAGGTATCCTTGCATGGAGATGGTTCCCTGAGCTCTGACTTATCCCCAGGGAGCAGACTGCTAACGAATGCAACGGCACATTTCCTCCCCAGCTCCTCTGAGCAATCCTCTCCCCCAGGCGACCACCTTGGGGGCCCTTGGCTGTCTCCTGTCCTCCCTGCACCCAACCCAGAATTGCTCACAGGCCTCACACATACAGCCTCAGGGTGGTTCCCCACTGGCCTGGTTCCTTCGTGGTCCTGCTGGCTCTCTGGGACTGGTCATGGATCTCTGGATCTCCACTGCTCTTCTCTGAGGCTAGTGAATGACAGAAGTCTGGTTAGGATGTCCTAGAGTGTTTACAAATCTCTCAGCCAGGAACAAGTCTGCCCCTTCCTCAGCACCCCCTCGTTCACCTCTCTCCCTCCTCCCCTAGCTTTTGCGTTCCCCCCCTCCCCTACCTCTCTGATCCCGGCCATCCCCAACACCCAGCTGGAGCCTCACCCCCTCCAGGGAGCCCTCACTGCCTGCCAGCCCCTCACGGGTCCCCTCTCTCTTCTTCACACTCTGTCCTCAGATTCTCTCCTTGCTTTACACATCCCAAGAGATATCACCCCAGATAGAAAGGAGCACCCCAAAATCCTGATGAATGGAGTAAATCAAGCATGATGGAGTGGGCTGAGGAAGGACAAGCGTGATGATATTTAAAGCTCCTGCAACACGTCCACAGAGCACTTTCACTCAACTCACTGGATTGATCTTAAGGCCCCAGAAGCAGGGGGCACAGGCCAGCACCTCTTCTCTCCCTTGCCTTTTCCCTCACTCCTCTGGCTCAAACAGCCGTGTATCTGGAGCAGTACTCTGTGCCAGGCCCTGTGTATCCCTTATCTCCTTTGCTCCTCACCACCTGAAAAGGTAGGTAGTCAGAGCATCCCCATTTTACAGATGTGGAAACTGAGGCGCAGAAGGGATAAGCAACTTAACCAAGATCACTCAACTACACAGTGACACAGCCAGCTTCAAACCAAGTGTTCTGCCTCTAAAGCCTTCCCTCACAACCAGCCCCCAGCTGCAGGTAACAGCACAGCCAGCAGAGGCTACACCTGGGAGAGCCCTCCTGGGAGGAAACCCAGCAGGGCAGGAGTATACGTAGCCACTGGGAGACTAGACCAAGGCAGACAGGAACCGGGCAAAAGCAGGCTGAACTAAGTGCCCTGGGCCAGCTCAGAAGACCGAGGGTGGGTGAGCAGATGACCGAAGTTGCCGGGGCGGTGCGGGGGAGCGGCCAGACCTTGGCTTCTTGGCATGAACAAAGGAGAACTGACTAGAGAGGTGGGGAAGGGGCGAGCCTCTACCTAGTGCACGAGGGGACCCACTGGGCATGGCAGAGAGCCAGCCCTGACAGCCCTTGCTGGGCACCTTCAGACTGGGCGGGGCAGGGATAGGCTGCCCCGCTCTCCCACTGAGATGAGCCCTGGGCTGGCCAGGGAAGGCTGCAGAGCCAAGGCCTGTGTGAATGACTGATGGTGTGAGCGTGAGATGAGATGGGAAACAGGCCTGATGAGGGGTACAGCTGTCCACAGCCGTGGCCCTCAACCAGGGGTGATTTTGACCCCCCTGGCCCCCGGCCTGGGGCATTTGGCAATGTCTGGAGACATCTTTGTGGGAGGTGCCAACTGATATCTGGCACGTAGAAGCCAGGGATGCTGCTAAACCTCCTACATGACGTAGGACAGACCCCTCCCCACCGACAAAAAATTACGTGGTCCAAACTGGAGACAGTGCCAAGGTTAAGAAACCCTGGTGTGGAGCAGGGCAGGTGAGAGAGGCTGAAATCCAAGCCACTCCCTGGGATGAAGCTGCCCCTACTCTGATGAAGAGGTATCTTTTCCTAACTCAGCCAGATGTAGTGTGAGGACTCACAAGAGCCTGGGGAGGGTGGGCGGGGAGGGGGTGGGGTTGGAGCCATTGTAGAGCTAGAGTGGGAGGAGAATGGACCTGCTGTCGTCTAGGCTGTGAGTTGTGCAAACAGCAATTTAAAAGAGTTGTTTAGTCTTTAATAGAGGTCAAAAAGTCAACCCACATGATTATGTCATCTCCTTGCTGGCAAAGACAGAGGTTTTAAAACACCATGACATACCCACCAGGTGAGAAATGAGATGCGCTCAAAGATCTTCTTGCAGTACTGCTTCTTATAGCAAAAGATGGGAAAATAATATACACATAAATGTCCAGCAGTGGGGGGCAAGCTGGATACACGATGGAATATCCTGCAAAAGAATGAGGTCTCCAGAACAGAGTAAGTGAGAAAAGCTAAGTGCACAACACTGTGGAGTGTTGTACTGCCACTAGGTGAAAGCGGAGGGGAAAGTCAACAGTGTATTGATAATTGCTTACATTTGCATAAAGCAGCGGATCTCAAACTTCACTCTGCAGAGGGCCTTTTTTTAACCATACTTACTTCAAGCAACATCAGCCTTGCTTATTTTTATTTTTTAATTAATTAATTTTTTAATTTTACTTTTTGTTTTTGGCTGTCTTGGGTCTTCGTTGCTGTGTGCGGGCTTTCTCTAGTTGCGGCGAGCAGGGGCTACCCTTCGTTGAGGTGCGTGGGCTTCTCATTGTGGTGGCTTCTCTTGTTGCAGAACACAGGCTCTAGGCACGTGGGCTTCAGTAGTTGGGGCACGCGAGCTCTAGAGCGCAGGCTCAGTAGTTACGGCGCACGGGCTTAGCTGCTCCGCGGTAAGTGGGATCTTCCCGGACCAGGGATGGAACATGTGTCCCCTGCATTGGCAGGCGGATTCTTAACCACTGTGCCACCAGGGAAGTCCCCCGGCCTTGCTTTATTTGGGGGGAGGGATGTGGGGAGTGCCCCACTTTTCTTTCCCGGAGTTGAACTGCCCAGCTTTCTGGATCCCCACCGGCCACCCGCGCTGTAAGCCTGTAAGTGGTCTCTTTCCCTAATTACTCCAGCAAACGCAGGAGAATGTTTCCCCACCCTCAAGTGGCCGCTGAATGTGAGAAGTTCAAGGCGTTTGAAGGAATCCCGCAGGTACCGAAAAGTTGGAAACAATAAAACACCCCTCACCTCCACCGCCATCTCCTTTTCCTTCCTAGGAAAGGAAACTGAAGGTCTGAACTAGGCGGAGGCGGGCCTGGGACAACCTGGCCCTCCGACATCCCGGCCCCGCCCCTCTGAGGGGGGAGGAGCGACAGCTACGGTGGATCCTCCCGCTGGCTTTGTGCGCGCTTGCAATCCAGCTGTCGCCGCCCCACGAGCCCCTACCCCCCGAGGGCGCACATTTCCGGGCCGCCCACCAGCCGGATCGCGCCGCGAGCCCAGATCTGCTCCCACCCGCTCAGTCCCGGTCCGGCCCAAGTCGCCCCCTGAAATGCCGGTCGACTTTACCGGGTACTGGAAGATGCTGGCCAACGAGAATTTCGAGGAGTACCTGCGCGCGCTGGGTAAGCGCTGCCCGCCGCGCTCTGCCCGGGGCGCCCGGCCGGGCAGCTGGGGGTGGGATCCCGGCGCCCTCCCGAGCCGGCCGCCCACCCGCCTGCCTCCGCCGGCCAAGCCGCCGTCCTGAGCACCCCGACCGGGGAAGGGGCGTCTCCAGGGGTACAGCAAGTGCGAATTGGAGGACGGGGGTTATTAGGGTTCATGGTGGTCAATGTCTGATGGTTGGCTCTCGAAGTGGATAATTTCATTAGGAAAGCTGGGCTTGGCTGGCTAGCTTCAGTTTTCAAAAGGTTAGCATAAGGGTAGAAAACTTTGTTGTAAACAAAAAAACAAAACAAAACAAAGAAAAAAAGAAAGAAAGAGACACAGACCAGCTAGCTGCACGCAGAGGCCTTGCTAATCGAGCAGAGGACCCCGATGGTTTTCTTAGGGGAGTGGGGGTGGGAGAAGCGGGCTCCTAGGGCCCGCTACCTTGGCAACAGTTCTCTGCATTTGCCAGTCAACTCTCTGCTCCTTTCTGCCCCGGCACTCCCTGCAGATGTCAATGTGGCCTTGCGCAAAATCGCCAACTTGCTGAAGCCAGACAAAGAGATCGTGCAGGACGGCGACCACATGATCATCCGGACGCTGAGCACTTTTAGGAACTACATCATGGACTTCCAGGTCGGGGAGGAGTTTGAGGAGGATCTGACGGGCATAGACGACCGCAAGTGCATGGTGAGGCTTCAAGTACACCTGGGCATCTGTTGCCCAGGGGTCCTGACCGCAGGCAGGGCTAGTTCATCTGAGAGGGGAGCAAGCGCCTTTGTGTTCTTAGGGGTCCAAGATCTTCACATTCCCAGCCCCCAAGGTAGGCAGCTCTCGACTTATCAAGCGTACCCTCCGAAATGAAAGCTGTGGTTTGTTGAGTCTCTGCTGTGTCCCGGCATGGGTGCTCTATACACTTGCCTTCGTCTAATCCTCATAACAACCTCTGAAGGAGGTCTCAGTACGCCCATTTTACAGATGAAGAAACAGTCTCAAAGAGACGAAGCAACATGCTCAGAGTAACCCAGCTAGGGAGGGGCTGGGCAGGAATTCCAGGCAAATCTGTTGACTCTCTTCTCTGGCTGAACTGTAGGCTGGGGGAGGAAGGAAAGAAGGGAGGAAAGCAAGATGAAACACAGGCAACCCTTCTGAAGTGTAAACTTCCTACAGGACCTAGCAGGAAGCCACTCTAGGAAGCAGGGGGCACCGTGACCCTGCCTTCTGACCTGCCCCTCTTCATCCCCAAAGTGGGGTGTGGCTCCTGGCCACCCCCTTCCCTACCCTGTCCTCCACTGCCCCGAGCTTCCTTTGAAGCTTGCAGCCAACAACCTACTCAGTAGGTCAGTGCCGCAGCAGCCCAGGCCAGAGGAGGCAACAGTGGGGGAAGGGAGTGAGCCCCCTGCCCCCAAGAGTGGGAAGCTGGTGACCCGGAGACCCCAATTAGCGCCACCACAGCAGCCTCCGGAAGGTCAGCCCGGGGCCTCCGTCAACATTCTTGGGGTCGCTGGGAGGTCAGGGTGCTCCGGGTCTCCCTTTCCCAGTCTTGGGTCCAGAGCTAGCTCACTCCCACCCGCAGGGAGCTGCTCTGCTTACTGATAAGCTTCTCCCCGACGCCTCTTCCCCTCCCCCTCCTACCCCTTACTGAGAGTCTGCTCCGTGCCCTGCACTGTGCCAGCTGTTTTCCACCACAGCCCCGTGAGGGAGGGGTTAGTAATCCCATATTTTACAATGACTGAGGCTCCCAGAGGAGATTCCGGAGACTGCACTTTGAGGCCCACACTCCCGCTCGGGGCCAGGCTCCTCTGTGGCTACCCTTTGCAGAAGCCAGGTGTCTGGGGTTTGTCAGGGCTGTGGTTGAAGGAGTGCCGGTGTCTGGGGATGAGGAACCCCGGGCCAGGATGACTCACCCCCTACTTGTTGATTCATCTGAAGGGGATCTGAGTTAGTGTCTGAGTCTGCGCTCGGAATGGTGGCGGAAGAGGGGGTGGCCGCCAGGGAGGATCCTTGCAGAGGCCACCGCGGGGACAAAACACTACTGTTGTAGGGAAATGTCAGGTTGTGCCAGCCCACTCTTGAGGTACTTGCAGGGCACAGCAAACATCTCTATGTATTTTGGGTCACTGCCACCTGTGGAATGTGCTGGCTTATACTTACTTGGCTAATTGCCTTCGCTGTTTCATTCCCACCCTCATCCATTACTGTATGAAACATTTATTGATCACCTAGGAACACTAGTTAATATAGGCAGATCTCGGAGATATTGCAGGTTCAGCCCCAGACCCCCGCAATAAAACGAACATCCCAATAAAGCAAGTGACACGAAGTTTTCTGTTTCCCAGTGCATATCAAACTTACGGTTACACTATACTGTGGTCTATTAAGTGTGCAGTGGTATTCTGTGTAAACAGCAGTGTATATACCTTAGTTAAAAACTACTTTAGGGACTTCCCTGGCGGTCCAGTAGTTTATACCCCACACCTCTAAACCAGGAGGCACGGGTTCGAGCCCTGTTCAGGGAACTAAGATCCCACAGGTGGCGCGGCCAAAAAAAAAGAAAAGAAAAACTACTTTATAGCTAAAAAAATGCTCACCATCATCTGAGCCTTTGGCAAGTCGTAATCTTTTTGCAATAGTAATGTCAAAGATCACTGATCACAGATCACCGTAACAAATAACGAAAAAGTTTGAAATACTGCGGGAATTACCAAAATGTGACACAGAGACCCAAAGTGAGCAAATGCTGTTGGGAAGATGGTACCAACAGACTTGCTTGATGAAAGTTGCCACAAACCTTTAATTTGTAAAAAACACAATATCTTTGAAGTGCAGTAAAACGAGGTATGCCTGTACTCTTCAAGTGCTGAAGTACCTTTCCCATTTTATTTTAACTCAGTGAACCTTCACAATGCTGGTTTCAACCCCATTTTACAGATAAGAAAACCAAGGCAGGATTTCTTGTTGGGTGACCTTGGGAGGTTAAGGAAGTGGCAGAGGGAGGATTTGAATGCAGTCTGACCCAGCGGAACATGTCACGATCTCTGATGTCCAGGAACTCACAGTCTTTGTGGTAGAGACAGACGCACACACAGTGAGAACACAGTGTGATCAGTGGTGACAAAGGGAAGCTCCAGAGGAGGGCATCTTGGAAGGAATTCTGGAGGTGGTGACTTCTCCACTTACTTGTAACAAAAAAGAGGTGGGGGGCTTCCCTGGTGGCGCAGTGGTTGAGAGTCCACCTGCCGATGCAGGGGACACGGGTTCGTGCCCTGGTCCGGGAAGATCCCACATGCCACGGAGCGGCTGGGCCTGTGAGCCATGGCCGCTGAGCCTGCACATCCGGAGCCTGTGCTCCGCAACGGGAGAGGCCACAACAGTGAGAGACCCGCATACCACAAAAAAAAAAAAAAAAAAGAAAAGGGGTGGAAGGGATGGGTTTGGACACAAAGGAAGGGGCACACGGCCCCCCTCTTTTTTTGGCCATTAAGCATTAGGACAGTGGTTGGTGAACAGATCAGGGAGCCCAGCAGCTGGGCAAACTCAATGACATTGTATGAGGACTCGTGGTCACCTTTGCTGTCCCAGGACTCAGGGCAGCCCCCTCCCAAGTATTATAGATGGCATGAGCTAACCGTGCTGTTGCCTGTTGGGAGGATGGACGGCCCTCTGCTCTGGCCTTCCCTTGGCCCTTGCACTGCAGAGAAGCCCTTCTCCCCTGCTGCCCAGCTGGAGGGGGGACACAGGGAAGAGCACGGCTGGGGGAGAGCCTAGGATAATAATAGAATGATGGCAACTGTCCAGCCTCGTGCTTGTGAATGAAGGGGAGCTGCCTGCAATAGACCACATGGCCAAGGCCTGGAGGGTCCTTGGGGACCCCCCTCGGGGGGTCCTGGGCAAGGTGGTTGGCAAAGAGAGTGCACCACTACCCCTTCTGCTCCCCGTGCTCTGCAGCCGCCAGCCGGGAGCAGTGGCCGGAGGAAGCCAGCTCTCAGCATCAGGTTGGCCTCATTCTAACATGTACTTCCCAGCACATTACAAGGATCTCATTGCTCACCTGTTGTGTTCATTCCTTTCTTGGTCCTATAAGCATTTTGTGGTGCTCACTCTGTCTTTGCGGCCCTTGCGTTACTAAGATGAATCGCACAAGAGTCCCGCCCTCGTGGAGTTCAGTGTAGTGGGGGCAGCAGACCAAAGCAGTCACTCATACTGAGATGGTGTGTTGATGGGGAAGGACAGGCAGAGAAGGGCCCCCCGGGTCTGGGAGGTCAGGGACTGTTCCCACAGGAAGTAGAGTCTGAGCAGTGGCTTGACGGATAGGCAGGAATTAGGCAAACAGAAAGGGGACGAGAGGAAGGCCAAGGCCAAGAGAACAGCACTTGGTAGGTGCTATTTCAGACCTGTCCCACACCAGCCCTGGGCTCAAGCCCGGGGTCACAGAGGCAGCAAGGCCTCCTGGAGCACCCAGGCCAGTGGAGGAGACAGACACAGCCTCAGGCCATTACAGCCCAGTGCAGTGATGGAAGCACAGCAGGCTAGGAGGGCAGGGATGGGGGAATGGGGGAGAGGCAGTGGTCAGGGAGGGCTCCCGGGAGGAGGTGACGGCTGAGGGGGCCTTGAAGGACAAGTAAGAATTAGGGCGGATGTGGAGCGCATTTCAGGTGAAGGGAACCACGTGCACAAAGGCCCAGAGGTCAGAAAAGGCCTGGCTGGGAGGGGTTTCATCCGGGACAGAGGTGCAGTCTGCAAAGACTTCATGTGGCCAGAGTGCAGGGTGTGGCTGGGGAAGAGGGCAGTGCTGAGGACCCAGTGGGGAGCCTGGATGTGGCCCCGACAGGCCCCAGGGAGCCTTCTGGGAGAGGTGTGGTCAGGCTGCCATCCTCCGCAAAGGGCCCGGAGGCTCAGAGAGCTCTGCTCCTGCCTCTTTCCGTGGGAACCTCATCTGTCTTCTGGAACAGCAGCCAGAGGGTGAAATCTGGCCTGCAGATGTGTTTTGTTTGGCTCACGCAATGTTTGACAAATTTAAGAGCCAGTTGCCAATGATTGCCAAAGATTGTAAGATGTCATAGAAAAATCCGTATTTCCGGCTGTTTGTACCCCAGTAAAATCAAGACTGCTGAAAATGCTGGGTGCCCTTTTATTCCTGCACCCTGTGGATGCCCAGGACACTGTCGCAGCTCCTTCTTTAAGATGGGACCTTCTCCACTCTTCCACAGCCCTCCCCCCACCCTGGTACCTAAAGTCAAGGATCAAACAGCCATACGTCATTGTTTGCACCGTGTGTTCCTTAGAGCAGTGGTTCCCGAAGCTGAGACTGGCGGCGGCAGCAGCAGCAGCGTGAGAACTTGTTAGAAACACAGATTCTCCAGCCAGACCCCTGGTGGATCAGAAACTCTGGGAGCGGGGCCAGCAATCTGGGTTTCAATAAGCCCGCCAGGTGGTTCTGGTGCAACTAAACCTTGAGAACCACCGCTTTGGAGAAAAGAAACCTCTCTGTACCTGTGTCTCTGTAAAAAGTGGACAACACTCGTGATGTTTCTTAGGTACTCAGGTGTAGAGGGCCCCATGCTGGCTTAGTCCGTCGCTGGACCCCTGTGGACATGGTAGTCCATGCCCAGAACCACCTGAAATGGCTCTGCGGTCTCTCCCCAGGCTGATGGGTGGAGGGGCTCAGATCTGTGTAGCCGGGATCGCTCAGCTCCCATTTGCAGTCTTTTCTCTTCAGATCTTTACATGACCACAAGTAGCCGGGGCTGTGGTTTTGGTAGAAGTGTATCAAGACTGGACTCAGCTTTTCTCCACCGCCTCCTGCACGCCTTTATCCATTAAAGTGAAATCTCAGGCCCAGTTTGAAACCAGTATTATGTATCGAATCTAGCAGATGGAGGCTTTGGCAGGGTGGGGACCTTCCAAGAGGGAGATGCTCCTTCGCTTCAAATACCGTTCCCCATGCCAGGGCCAGGGAGCCCTTCGGCACAAGGAATGATCGGGTTCCTGGTTCCCAGCTCCCCCAGCACAAGCAGCTTTTGTGGGAGAAGACGAGCCTCCGCAGGAATCCCAGCCGGGAGCCTGGCTCTGCATGGTGGGGGCAGAAGGGCCATTTGTCGTCCCTGTGGACACCAGGTCAGGTTTTCCCTGGGGGAGGCAGCTACGTTCACTCAGCAGCCAGCACCTCCTCCCAGGCTGAGGCCTTGGCTTCATCTCCAGCCTTGAACTCAGGATGACCCCTTCCACAGAGCCTGCCTTCCACTTCCAGCCCTCTGTTGCTTTCTTTGTTTTCACTGTAAAAGGAAAAAAAGAATTCAAATGGCACAGGAGAAAGTGGACTGAAAAGGAAAGGACCCTTTCCCTTACTTGGCCTCATTCCCACCCCCCAGAGGTTATCACTGTTACTGTTTCTGGTGGATCTGTGCAGAAATCTTCCTCGAATATAGAAGCCATCCAGCCATGTAGTTATTGAGAAGGTGATTTGTCAATATTTGTATCTAAAGCCGAAAAAGACAGAAAGAGGGAGAGACAGAGAGAGAGAAAGAAGAAAGGGAGGAAGGAAGGAAGGAAGAAAGAAAAAAAAAATCTACTTCTTAGCACATTGTTTTCTCACTCGATGATATTTCTTAGGCATCTTTCCATATCAGCACTTACATGTTTCCTTCCCTTCCCTCCCTGACTTACTTTCCTCCATCCATCCATTCATCTAAGTATGGTAATACATGATATCTACCAAACTGCTGTTAATGCTTTGGTTTAAATTCTTTTGCCAGCTTTCTTCTGATCCTATTCTCGATTCATTAAAGAATTTTTTTTTTGGTTCTTATTTAAAAAAACACGATGCCAAAGGCAGAATTCACTCCGTGGGCTGCAGAGCTGAGAATGCCATTGGATTTGGAAGCCTTCTGAGAGCCGCCCCTGCTCAGATCAGGCCCCCAGCATTTGGCAGGGTCTTTTCCAGGAAGGAAACACGGAGTCTCTTTCATGTCTTAGCTAAAGTTCTTCGACCTTTGAAATCGGTGTCAGCAGCATACTTTTGAGGATTACAAAGGGAAGAATTAAAGCAACCCAAATAAAATTCACAAAGTAACTTTCAAGAATCACACTTGTTTGTTAGGTTTTGTTTTTCGTTAGGCAGGAACAAAGGAAAATAACGCGCTAAATCCTGACTGAGTGCCATGCCTGTCCCAGATGATTTCAGCACTTTTTCTCTTTTGGTCCCCACAGCAAATGCTGTTCAGTGAGTATCATTATGCCCATTTTACAGATGGGAATCTGAGGCTCCGAGTTGAGGAACCTTTTCAGCCCAAGGTCATCCAGCCAGCTGGTGGCAGAGGAAGGGTTCTAACTAGTTTATTTATAAAGCTATTACGAGGTCTCCTATGGAGCTCTGCTGAGTTCCTTACTGTGAGGCTCATCGCAACCTGGAGGTGAGCACAGACAGTACTGACTAGGCTTGGGGGTGTGGAGAAGGAGTGCTGGTAGTGGAGTCAGACATCTGGTTTTAAATCCTCCTCTATTACTTAGTTAACAAAGTGACCTTAAATGACTGGACCCGCTGCCTCTGTTTTCACATCTGCAAAATGGGCACCATGATTGCTGCTTCACCTGGCTCACAGCAAATTCTGAGGACCATGGTGACAGCACAGAAGACAGGGCCTGGTGAAGCCACAGTACTATGTGTAATAAGTGGGCAAAGCCCTTCTGATACCCTAGACTGCAGGCAAAGCAAACTTGTGTTGGCCAGATGTTTACTGGAGGATTACAGCTGTTTGTTTTTCTGACCGTCATTGCTCCCCTTATTTGGTGGGAATGACCCCTACTTACCTGTGGGTTCTGGTGAAGCTGCAAATCCCAGTACATTGTGTCTCCTGGGATGAGCACCTTAAACCAGGGCCATGACAGTATCCCGTGGCCTGTCCCATGATTGTGCGTTTGACCTGCACTGGGCCAGTCGTACGTTTCCTGCCACCCTCCATGGCTGCATGCAGAAATCCAACAGAAGGAAAAAATAAGATGTGCCCGGTAGATAAGCAGAAATGAGAGAGAGAGAGAGAGAAACCTCAGCATCGGAGGGTTGCTGGAACTCCTGACACTTAATGCCATTCTGAGACTTTTCGTCTGTACTTGAACCAGCAAGTACATGCCCTTTCTTTCCCCTGAAACTATTTGAACTGGTTTCCTGTCACTTGCACCTAGAAACATCCTATGACATACAGAGCCCACAGATCATAGGTTAAAAACCACGTAAGTAGTTAAAGCAGTAGTTCTCAGACTTGAACTTGCCCCACATCCAGAGTTTCTGATTCAGAAGGTCTAGAGTAGGGACCAAGAACTTTTCTAACAAGTTCCTGACTGATGCCGATGCCGTGGGTTCAAAGATCGTGCTTGTGATAACTACTAAGAAAGAGAAATGAGGAAGTGGGCTGGCCCACACCCGGGTTCCAGTGATATTCTCGTCATGATTCAGTGTAATAAGCCTGTGCTGGGGTTAAGGGTGCCCAGTTATGGGGGATGAATGAGAGTGGAGGGATGCAGTCCCTGTGGATGGAGTCTGCCTGGGGACACCAAACTTGCAGCAGCCCATGATGGTTTGCAACTGAGGGTCCGAGTAAGTGATACCAGTAGTGTGTTCAGCTGGACAAGCATGGGATACAGCAGAGCAACGGGGAGCCTTGGCTTTGAGATGAACCTGGATTTGAATCCTGTGTCCACTCTCCAACTGTGTTTCCTTGGGGAAGGTACCCTATCCCTCTGGACTTCAGTGTCCTCATTTGTGAAAAGGAGCCAAAGGTAGCACCACTGATGGGATGTTGTGAAAATTAAATGTGGTGATGAATTATTTCAAATTTCTATTGCTATGTAACAAACCACTTCAAAACTTAGTGCTCCGAAACTCCGAAACAATAACAGTTGTTTATTTTCTTCATGAATCTGCAGTGAGGGCAGGGCTCAAAGGGGATGACTTGTCCCTGTGGCATGCCATGTCCATGAGGCATTGGAGGGTCCACTTTCCAGGTGGCTCACTCATACTCACTCTCTACTGGCTGATTGAGCTTCCTTACAACATGGCAGCCGGGTTCTAAGAACGAGAGGGCCAAGAGAACAAGGCAGAGTGTATGACATTCTTATAATCTACTTGGCCTCTGAAGTCATATAGCAAGGATTTTGCCGTACTCTGTTGGTTGAAGCAGTCACAAAGGCCCACCCGTCTTCCCAAGGAAGGGGACATGGACTCCACATCTCAGTGGGGGAGCACGTCGGGTGGAAGATACTTTAGAAAAGTTCAGTGTGCTCTATGCAAACTAAGCTGTGACCACAGTGCCTGATGTCCAGTGAGTACACAGTGGGAGTTGGAATATTATTCTCTGGCTGAAGTTTGCAGGTCTGTCAGGGCTGGGCTCTCGTTTCTGGCTGGTCTCAAGTAGCAGCAGAGCCCACAAGGACTCCATGGGGGTGGGAGAAGGTATGTGGTGCCTGGAGCTGGGCCTCTGCAGGCAGGGTGGGAACTCCACCTCCCTGGGCTGCCTGCCACCCAAGGCAGGCCCTGCATGGGAGGCTGGCGTGTGAGTTGAAGGAGGAAAGGATGGCCTCAGAGTGTTGGGAGTGGCGCAGGCCTTCACCTTCAACCCTGCACCCACCTCCAAAAGTACTTGATATATGTTATGTATTCAAGCCTCCAACAATCCTAGCACAGAGGGGCTACTCTCCCGTTTAACAGACAGGGACCTGAGGTCCTGCCAGGGTCGCACTCCCAGTTAACTACAGCCCAGGGACTGAACTTCAGATCTCTCTGACTCCCAGCTTTGTGTGGTTTACAGAACAGGCTGCCTTCTGCTGGTGCCCAGGAACCACAGGCCGTTAGAGTGACTGTGGGTTTTTAATTCCGTAGACCACTAGGTAGCCATGAAAGTGATCGCTGTGAAGATAAATGGAAAGTGTTTATGGGCAATCAGTCCACAAGTTCCGTAGATTCTGCTTCTTAATCTCTCTCTCCCCTTTCCCCATCTTCTGAATATCTCTTGCCTGTAATAATAATAACAGTTAATGTCTCTCATGCTTACTATGTGCCAGGCTTGGCGCTGCTGGCCGAGACCTGCGGCTTCCGGGCTGAGGGCAGCTGTTCCTGGCCCTCCTCTAAGCTCTTACTTGTTCACAGCCCATCTCCCTCTGAGGCAAGACCTGGCAGTCCGGCTGTGTCATAACCGGTTCAGTCCATGAACCAGACTGTCATCTTTGGAATCCTATCTCCGCCACTTACAAACTGGGTGGTATTAAGCAAGTTACTTCACCTCCCCGTGCCTTCACTTGTCTGTGAAATGGGAGTTATTATCAAGTAAGGGATCTGCTTCACAAGCTACTTCACCATGAGGATTAGACGCAAGAAAGCCTGCAGTCAACTGCTCCATCAATCCGAGCTGTTATTAGTAATTCTCTCGCCTTGTAAACTGTGAGCTCCAGAAGACAAATTCTGGAGGTGGCGATGTGTGAAGGGACAGCTGGCCATCCAGAGAAGAGCTAGCGGGGTTACATGTGCAGAGGCTGGCCTGAAAGGGCACTTGCCTCTCCTCCCTGATGGAGGACGGTGCGGGGCAGTGGGGTGGGCCGCAAGGCCAAGAGCAGAGCGGAAACCAGTGCTTACTGAGAGTCCAGAGCTGCAACAGGTCCTTGCAACCCCTTGTTTCATTTCATCCTGGTGGCTCTGTTCTGTGGCGGGACCCATTAGCCCCATTTTGCAGATGAAAAAATGGAGGCTCATAAGGTAAATTGCTGGGGTCACCCAGCTAGAAAGAGGTGGGGATGGATTGGAGCTCAGGCCCGCCTCTATCCAAGGCCATCTTCAGGTCCCTCCTGAACGCCCAGCTCAGTCAGGCAAGCTGCTGTCTGCTGACCAGACGAGCCCCACAGCCTGCCAGGTTCAATGGCAATGGCGTCCATGGCAGCAAGATGTTCATGTGGGAGCAGTAGGCAGGACATGGATTCAGAGCTGGGGAGAAGGGGGTTGAAACCATGACTCATGCTCTTCCTGGCATGATGACTAAGCACTCCAGGCCTCAGAAACTCGGGGCCAATGTCACTCCAGTGGTTAACTTGTGTATATAAGACTAAGCTATGGAAGAAGAAACATACGCCTGGGATATTTTGTCATTTAAAAAAAGGTGTAAATTACAAGAGTACCCCTAGAATGTTTTCTGCCACTCATTCATTCTGTTGATTCAACAAGTGGTAATGTGCATTTTCTCTGCCACAGATTCTAAGGTAGGGGCTGGTATCCTACGGTGAATAAAAGGATTCCAGAGCCCAGAGAACTCTTGGTCAAGAGATCCTGACCTGCTCACTCTTCCCTGGTTACTGAGCTACCATCTTTTATCTTCTGGGAACTGTTTGTTTCTGTTCGCCCTGAAAGATAAAAGATAGGGGCCAGAGGCTCTCGTGGAAGAGATGAGGCCTTGGGTGGGCTCTGCCCTCCTGAGCCCCTCTGGGCACCTTCTGGCAGCACGGCCCCTCCTTTATTCCACCCCCACTGCAGGTGAACCTGAGAATAGGCCGATTTCTTACACTTGCCCAAGCAGCAAAGCCAGCTCCGCCCGCCAGCTGAGCAAATATTTGGATTTTCCATTGTACCAGGTTTGGCCGGTTGGAGCCACATAGGTGTGAAGTGAGGAAGAAGAGATGCTGGTAACTTCTAGGGTCAGAGGTGCAGGATCACACTCCCTGGGGAGTGTCCAGCCTGGCAAAGCCCATTCAGAAGCCTCACTCATGCAGCCCCTGACCTCCCTGCATCTGTGCAGGCTGTCCCCTCTGCCTGGGATTCCCTCGTTCCTCTTTTCCAGTTTCTACTTCTTCACGTAACTCTCTTGATGTGTTTTGGTGTCGGTTCCAGCATTACCGCCTCCGGGAAGGCTTCCCTGATGGACCTCTGTCTCTACTTCAGAGGCGGACGAGGTGCCTTCCCACTTCCAAAATCACCATCATCTGCCTCTACCCAGCACTTGCCGTTTTGCTGGAATTCTCTGTCTGCTTGTCTTCAATAGTCTGTGAGCTCTTGAGAACAGAATCCTCACCTTCCCTGCCTCTCTTTCTAGCACACGAGGCTGGTGTGCAGGTGTGGCACCCGCATTTGCTGAATGATGCTTCCTTACACAGAACCATGATGCAAAGTCTTACTGCTCATTCAAGGGTCAGCTTAGACCAGGGAACCGCAGAGCCCAGTAGCCAAGAGCATGGGCTGTAGAGTCAAACCTCATCTCTGTACTTCATGGCTGGGTGACCTTAAAGCCTCAGTCTCCACATCTGTAAAATGGGGAGAAGCATAACTGCTCCAGGAGGTTTAAAGAATCAACTTGATATGACCCACGCTTTAATACCCTGCCCAGCACATAGTATTAAATAGATGATTTTAGGGTGATGACGGTGATGGTGATAGTGACAGTGCTGTTATTACTTACACCGGGAAGTACCCAGCACACAACACACAGGTGCTGTTGATGCCAGTTTACATGCATGTCTTCCCTCCAGCCTGAGCTGCTCCACGGCAGAGCTTGGGTCCAGCCCAGCCTTAGGGCCACCCTCAGTGCTGGGCCCCCACAATGACTGAGCCCAGTCCCACAGGATCCCTGTGACCTTCTCCAGCCTCACTTCCCCCCCACCCCCCGCATCCAGAACCTTGGCCTCATGGGGCCTTGAGCTCTCTGACGGTTTGTTGTTTTAAAATTAAGCCTGGACACTTTCTGGAATGTTTAAGGAATTTAAAATATTTCATGTCAACATGAGTCTTAACATTTTATCATTTAGTTTGTCCTAAGAATCGTGTTATCATTTGCTGTCCGCTTCTTCATGGTGTTGGAATCATATTTGCCCATGCGCACGAAGGCCTGCTGTGGCTTTACTGGTCTGTAGCTGTTGCTTGTAATGGCTTTTATGTGCCTAGTTACTCGTTCGTGTTTTAAGGCCTTATTAATCTAGTTTTAATATGCTTACAGAATGAATCGGCTTTTCCCCCGAATGTGCTGATTTTAGGTCATTGCCATTCCCCTGGGAAAGGATCAGAGGCTCACCCAACCTGACCTCCCAGGCAGGGCAGCTCATGGACTCAGCCAGAAAGAACTGGGTTCAAATGATGGCTCAAGCCCTAACCCCAAGGAGGCTTGGGCTGGTTACTTAACAAGCCTAATTTTGATTGGCTCTAAATCCTGAGGTGGAAAGCCCCCAGCACCATACCCGGCACTTGGCAGGTCCTCAGTTACCTTCCCTGCCCTTCCCACCCACCCACGTATTTCACAGGCACCGGAGACTGAGAACCTTCTCGTTATTCCAGAAACCCTCAAAGGGTGAAGCACACTGTAACATCAGACTCCAGGAAGAATGGCCAGTTTGTATCTTTTAGTGATTCACGTCATGCTAGAAAGTGTCTAGTCACTGTCTGGTTTTTCAATTTTCCCCTTAAATTTAAAGAACACAGGCTTGGGAGTCAGACCTGGGTCAGTCCTGGCTCTGCCCTTTGCAAGGAGCAACACCATGGACAAGACCTCCCCTCTGAGGACCTGGCTCTGGAACCACAGAGACAGTAAGGTCCAGTCCCAGCCCTCTGGGAAGCAGCTCTGTAAGCAGAGGGCCTCCCAGAGCTGGGCGGGCGAGTTGTGGGGACCGCTGATCCATTTTCCCCCTGCTCATGAGAGTGGATGTTTGGGGCACGTGGGAGCTTTAAGGAACGTCACAAATTCTTGGCAGCCAAGTTGAATCCCACTATTTGTTGTTCATGCCAGGTCACTGCCAAGAGATGGGTCCATTTAGTGGGAATGGTCTGTCACTCCCAGTATAGGTCACTCATACAGGGTGAGGGGCCTCGAGGCTTCCCTGGAGCCAGCTTCCCCAGGCTGCCTGCGGGAGCTGAGTTTTCTATGTCACCCCAGGGCCAGCTCGGGTTTCTAAGTGGTCAGGGGAGCTGGATAACGGCTTTTGAAGTGACAGTCCCCTGTCAGAGTAATACAAAGCTGTCTTCACTCACCTTTTGGTGCATGTATCTCCGGGAGAGCTGCTGACAAGGCCAAAGTGTTGGAGGTTATTAGTTTTTAATAGAAAAGTGAGACCGGCTTTGCTTTAGAACCAGCTGCCCTGGGCACCAGCTCTTTTGCAGACTTCGGATGGTCTAGGCGGTGAGAATGACCGTTGGGAGGGGAGTTGAAGGTGGCCATACTTTCCCCTTGTTCTTGGGTTTGTCTGGGCTTCATTTCCAAGATGGAGTTCCCAGAAGTGGGGCGCTGGGCAGCTCTGCCTATCCCCATGGTTGGTACCACACCCACCTCAGCCCGCACTGGCATCTGCCTTCCTGTGTCACTTGAAAAGCACCAGAAACATCTTCTTGCCTGAAACTCCCCCACTAGACCCTGATTAAATGGATTAAGCAATGGTGAGTGTCCAAGCTGGGCAACTGAATTGAATGACCTCTTAAGGACCCTTTCAGATCTGCACTCACAGGGCAAGCTGAGCCTCGTCCCAGACTTTGCCTGGTGTGGCAGAGGTGGCCACTCACCACAGAGGGAGGTCACAGAAGGAGTCCTCGTTATCAGAAGCTATGTTTTGTGTCACAAGAAAACAAGTGACCCTTGTTTGCTACATCCCCCTCCCAACGTTCTTTCTTTTGCTTCTTTCCTCTCATTTGTTTGTAGGTGATGGTCCTCCTCCCTGACTCCCCGCCCCCCTTTTCTGTTCTTAGGACAAATCTGGTCCTCTGGGACATGGCTGGCTTATTCCCACAGGGTACAAAGCTTAGAAAGGAAAATCCATGCCCACCCCATGTGAACGTGGAACAGCAACGTGGGAGAACTAAATCGCATTTTCAGAGCCATCGCGGCTGTCAGTGGGGAGTCTCCAAATAGATCTTCTGCTTAAACAAAGACTAATTAAATTTTAGGGGAAGCGGACA
This sequence comes from Orcinus orca, assembly GCF_937001465.1. Classification (NCBI taxonomy): domain Eukaryota; kingdom Metazoa; phylum Chordata; class Mammalia; order Artiodactyla; family Delphinidae; genus Orcinus; species Orcinus orca. Next base: position 29,470,371 of record NC_064563.1, read on the forward strand.
TCGCAGGGCTCCTGGGCACCCGGCTCAGCGGGCAGCCCCTGCAGGGTCTCCTCTTGGATCCAAGTCTCCCGGAAAAGAAGGAGCTCCTGAAACATTTAGCCATGGTGAATGGCTTGTCCGTCACTGCTTCACAAATCTCCGACTTAGAAAAGAAAGGCTCAAGTTATTGTTCAGCTTCTACAGGCAAATCCCCCCCCCCCGCCTTATCTAAGCTCTGGACATCGTGATTACCATGACCTCGGGCCCCCTGTGCCAGCCCTATGCATTTCATGTCTGTTTTCTCTCATCCTCCGCATACACTGGTAAAGTAGGTCTTGCAGTTATCCAAAGCCACATAACAAACCACCGCAAAACGTGATACGTTAAAACAGCCACCACGCGCTCTCAGGATGCTGTAGGTTGATTCAGTGTCCACGGCTCCGTGTGACTACCTTCAGCTAAAGGCTCGGTTGGGGCGACCAACAGACTGTCACAGCCTCTGGCAGTGACTGCTTTCTCATCGTCTGGGGCTTATCATGTGGGCTTTCACTCTAATAGAATAGCCTTCACTTCCTTAAAGCACAGCAGCTCGGTTCCCAGAGGCGAGGGTCCCGAGAGGACAAGCCCCCAGCGCACAAGGGCTTTTGAAGGCGCCTGTTACCCCACGCTGGCTGCTGTCCTGTTGGCCAGAGCGAGTCGCGAAGCCAAGGCCAGAATCAGCGTGGGCGGGGCCTCACAAGGGCGTGAATGGCATGTGACCCATTGGGAGCCCCGATGGAACAGTCGGCCATAGCAGGTACCACGAATCCCCCTTTTGTAGATGATGGCACTGAGGCTCAGAGAGGTTCATCCTATTGCCCAAGGTCATTCCACACAGTTAGGGACAGAGGACCCAGGTCTGTTGACGATGCTGTCAACACTGGGTCAACCTGATACAGGGTGGGAGGGCGGCAGGTACCTGAAGCCCAGGGTAAATTACAGCTGAGCTTCCCAAAGGACAGCCCAGCAGACTCCCTGGCCCACCGGGGAGTGTTCCACCCAGCAGATCAGAGCCACGGGGCTATGTGAGGGCGCAGGCAGCATTGGGGGGCATTGAAAACATGGTCCAGGCCACAGTCCCAGTTATAGTCTGGCGCTATGACTCTGTCTACCCCCCAGCCTCGTACTTGCCCCTCCTTCAGCACTGATCTGCTTGTCGTTATTCACTCTGTCTGGGATGCCTTCCCACTTTAAAAACCTAGCTGTGTTTCCTCTGAGAATGAGGGGCCCTCCTGGGCACTGCAGCCCCTGTGCTTCCCCTGATGGCAGCACCTACCACACTGAGCCGTAACTGCCTGGCAATTCTCTGTCTGCCCGTCTCTTCGGTGATCTCTTAGCCCAGGGGCCTTCAGGACTCTGGCTCCCAGCACCCCACACCCAGCAATGGTTGGGCTAAACTGAAGTGTGTTCCTCCCGGGGCTGCTCAGTCTTAGCATAATGCCCATGTTTTCTCTGCACCCCCCAAAAACTGAGCAGACATCGGTTGGGTGCATAGCCTGGCCTGGGAAACAAGGGGGCACTGAGTCACGCAAGGCCCATGTTCCAGCCCAAATTGTTTTCCTCATTAGCTGGGTGACACCGAGAAAGTCACCTAACCTCTCTGAGCTCAGCCTCCTCTGTATATCCAATACAGACGAGAATAGTCTCTTTTCTGTCCCACTCACTCTGGGTCAAGGGTCAGCGGGAACTCGGGGCTTGAGAAAGCGCCTGCTCTGGACACTGACATAGCATTTGTGCATTAAGGATCCCTCTCTTTGAGGGTCTGATCTGTAGGGCTCTAAGAAAGGTTTCTCTACGCTCAAAGAGCCTTCTGCTCCCTGAATCCCTCGATCTATCATGAAGCCTGAAATTGCACCATCCATCATTCTTTTGGTAAGGTATTTTTATTATCTATATCCAAACGGTCCTTGTTAAAAGATGCCAAATGAATCCGAAAGTGTAACATGTTAGCACAGGAGCAAAGCCTGCTTTACTGGTTTTTTTTTTAATTTAATTTAATTGTTTTTATATACAGCAGGTTCTTATTAGTTATCTATTTTATACATGTAAGTGTATATATGTCAATCCCAATCTCCCTAGCCTGCCTTACTATTTTTTTTTTTAGATTTTTTTTTTTTAATTTATTTTTGTCTGTGTTGGGTCTTCGTTGCTGCACGCGGGCTTCTATTGCTGCGGTGAGTGGGGGCTACTCTTCGTTGCAGTAAGCAGGCTTTTCGTTGTGATGGCTTCTCTTGTTGCAGAGCACAGGCTCTAGGTGCACAGGCTTCAGTAGTTGTGGCACGTGGGCTCAGTAGTTGTGGCTCCTGGCGTCTAGAGTGTGGGCTCAGTAGTTGTGGTGCACGGACTTAGCTGCTCCACGGCATGTGAGATCTTACCAGACCAGGGCTCGAACCCATGTCCCCTGCATCGGCAGGCAGATTCTTAACCACTGCACCACCAGGGAAGCACCTAACCTGCTTTACTATTAATGAACATCTCTTTCATGCTCATTCTCTGACATTGACATTGGAAGGGAAGCAGGTGTGAGCCTTTTGGAGATCAAGGTGGTGATCCTTATCAAAAGCCTTAAAAATACGCTCACTCTTTCATGCGACAATTTTTCCTCCGGAAATTTATTCTAAAGAAACGTTGTGCTCAAAACTGTATACAAGGAAGTCTTCTTTGTAGTAGCACAGAATTATAAATAACCTAAGAGTCCAAGAATGGGTAATGGGCTAAATAAGTATGTATGTACAATGAAATACTACCAGGATTGTCCTCATGGGCCTGTGACCACTGCAGTCCCAGAGGCTTCTGTGCCCAGAAGGGCCCCTCACTTGGTTTAATGCTCTGCTGTCACTGTCTTAAAATTCTTAATCGTTTTTTAAAAAGGAGGCTTCATTTTCATTTTGTGCTAGGTGGGCACTACAAATTACATAGCCATTTCCTAAATATTATATAACAATTAAAATAATGCTTATGAAGAATATCTGTTGAAGTGGAAAATTGCTTCTATTAAGTGAAGAAACTAGAGTGCAAAACCATAAATGATGCAATCCGAACTTTTTAAAAACAAAAATATATGTGTGCATGTGTGTATACACACACACACACACACACACACACACACACACACACATATAAAGACTGGACAGAAATACACCAAAATCTAATTATCTCTGAAGAAACAAGATTTTAGGTATTCTTGTTACTACTCTATTCTTTTTTGAGCATTTCTCGAGTTTTCCAGGACAGAGGGGATGAATATGCTCATAGACTCTAATATTTCCGGTAAAGACAGAAGTGTATCTATTATAACTGAGCACCAGTGAGTCTCTCTTGGCCTCTGATACCGTCTGGAGCCCTCAGTGTGCAGGGTAGACTTCTGGATAAACTCATGATGAGAAGCTCAGTTGATGAGGAGGCCAAGTGTTCTTACGAGCTCCTTGAAGTTGAGGGCCGTCTGATTTCAGTCCCCACTTCCCTTCACAGTCTGGGCATGGACAAGGCACCCAGTGAATGGGCATCTTGTCGGTGGCCTGAGGTCGTTAGTGGCCTTTACCCTCGACCCACCTCGTCAGACATTCACTTCATTCTGTCCTGACTTGGAGGTGGGACCTTCTTTCCGGCTTGGGGCTGGACATGTGCCCCGAGTGATCTGTGCACCAGGGAGAGGAACCGCCTGCCCCCCACCAGGTCCTCCTGTGCCCCTCTCCCTCTGGGCTCCAGGAGCAGAGGGCAGATTGATGCCTGTGCAGAGCTGGGGGCACATTGGCTCCACCTGTCCCCCTTGTGCCCGCCTCTCATTGCATTCTTCATCCCAACAGTAGAGGGCGGTAGAGATCCACAAGCTCAGGCGTGAGACTGGGGGTTGGGGAGGAAGGGGGAGGTGGTGCTCCCTAGGGAGAGGCCCACTCACTCCACACCCATTTCCCAGATTCCTCTTTCTCTCCTAAATCTTTATCAGGCTCTAGCTGCCTGTTCTCTCAGCTGAGCATGGCAGGAACAGAAGAATCCTAGAACCTTACCTCTGTAAAGCCAAGGCCTCTGAGTTCATGGCCTCTGACACCTCACATGACAGATGGGTGGGGGGGGGCCAGAGAAGTGATGGACTTGCTCAGAGCCACACAGTGAAGGGGCAAATGGGGTTCTAACCTCTACAGGGGGAGGCAGGGCCCATGTGGATGGGAGGTGGGTAGCTGCAGATACGGGAGATGCCCACTGCACACAGGTCCCAGTCTAGACCTGTGTGAGCTCCTGGACCATCTCCCCTCTACATTCCAGCACTTCGAGCCCTGTATTTCTGGGTGGGTCCATGTGCACAGGCTGGGCCTCCTCCTGCTGTCTGTCTGCCCTTCAGCACGCCCAGTACTTGGCGGGGCACGCGGGGCTCAGGGAAGATGTGAGCGCTCAAAGGTGGGGCGGAGGCAGGGGCGGAGGCTAGACGGGCGGGCAGACCGGGGGCTTCCTCCTCTTTCCCCCACGGTCCCCTGGAATGTGGAACCTGCCTGAGGAGCTTCCTGAGCACGCCCCGCGCTGTTCAGTCTCTGTGCCTTCGTCTGGTCGTGGTCCGCGGAGAAACGTTCTCTTCCCGCGCCTGCTTGTCTCTGCTTCCGCTTCGCTCTCCTGTCTTTCAAAGCCCAGCCTGGTGCCTTCTCCTGCCAGCGCCTCCCTTCCCTGAGTCTCCTCTGGGCTCCCGCAGCCTCTGGTCTGTAACTCTGGTGACGCTGGGCACCTAGGGAGGCAGCGTAGTCCAGTGGGGAGGGGGACCTCTGAACGTCACAGATCCGTGTTCTGATCTGGCTCTGCCATTGACACCTGGGGGGACTTGGCAAGTACCGTAGCCTGATCTGTAGAGCAGAGATGCTAGCCCATGCTCCACGTGGACAGTCATGAGGATCCAGTGAGCGCCGAGAGTGCCTGGAAGAGCTGCCGTTTGTACCCGCAGAGGGTGATGTATATCTAAGGTCATTCTCCAGGCAGTGAAAAGATGTTTGAGGCGGGTGGGGGGCCTCTTTTTTGGTGTCCCAAGACCTTGCAAAGGTTGAAACAGTGAATGAATGAATGAATGTCTGGGGATGAGTAGGATATTCTAAGAAGTCTACCTCTCACCACCGAGATGCAGGCCAGCAGCCGTCACGCACCCCCAAACCCCGTGTGCGCTCAACCCTCAGAAACCCCTCCTCCCTTCCCAGCCCCATTCTCAGCCTTTGCACTGACAGCTCCCGCCCCAGTGACTTTTTCTCCCCTAATTATCCATTTAAATGAAATTTATGAAGGTTTTTGTGAATTTTAAAACCGATTTGCGGGCTTCTCTGGTGGCACAGTGGTTGAGAGTCCGCCTGCCGATGCAGGGGACACGGGTTCGTGTCCCGGTCCGGGAAGATCTCACATGCCGCGGAGCGGCTGGGCCCGTGAGCCATGGCCGCTGAGCCTGCGCGTCCGGAGCCTGTGCTCCGCAACGGGAGAGGCCACAGCAGTGAGAGGCCCGCGTACCGGAAAAAAAAAAAAAAAAAAAAACCGATTTGCCTGCTTTAATAAGAGCACGTGATGGACAAGGAGTATGAGGCTGCAGATTTTCTGAAATGAAATTGACTTGAGCGCACCCTGGATTCTCAAGGTTGGGGCTGCCCCTCCCCCAGCGCCCAGGGGCTGCTGGCTCCAGACTGACAACTGTGGTTTTTGGCTCCGCAGACCACGGTGAGCTGGGACGGGGACAAGCTCGAGTGTGTGCAGAAGGGCGAGAAGGAGGGACGTGGCTGGACCCAGTGGATTGAGGGTGACGAGCTGCACCTGGTAGGTTCCAGGGGTACGGGGGTAGGTAAGCCAAGCTGGGCCCCAGAGGCCCTGGTCATGTTGGGGTCTGGATGGACTTTGGAAGTATGCGCCATGGGTGGACCTTGGTTCTGCTCTGAAGCTTCACTTCCAAGGCCCTGGGGAAGATGCTTGAGTGACTTTAAAAACTGAGCAATGTGTTTTCAAGGTCTAGGCTGACCCACTTGTCCAATCAGAGGGAGGAGGTGAGGAGATGCATCTGCTAAGCATGAGATGTGGAGCATTCTGTATCTCTTTCCATTGTCTCAGCATCCCAATGGGCCAGGTACTGTTAAGGTTCTTATTTTGGAGATGAGGACACAGAGGCTCACATCCAAGTAACACAGCCAGAAGGTAGCAGAATTTACATTTGCTCCCAAATGATACCTGTTTTCACCATGTCAAATTGTGGCTAGCCAGAGCCAGGCGAGTTCTCTAAGCTTCTCAAGACATGATATTGTTACCTGAAAATTGGGTTCATCTCTTGGTGGGTGTCGAGCCAAAAGATACAACCAAGCCAGCCATCCGGAGAAGGAAGGGTTTATTACCTGGATCAAGTGAGGAGAACACCGGGGACCTTTCCCAAAGCTGTGTCTCCCTGAACAGTAAAATTGGGGAAGTTTTAAACCAAGGGCACATGTGTATTCATGAAGGGGCTTGAGCAGAGGAGAATTCAGCATTGAAATGGGGCAAAGGTCAACAGAGTCCAAGCTTTTTTTTTTTTTTTTTTTTTTTTTTTGCGGTATGCGGGCCTCTCACTGCTGTGGCCTCTCCCGTGGCGCAGCACAGGCTCCGGACGCGCAGGCTCAGCGGCCATGGCTCACGGACCCAGCCGCTCCGCGGCATGTGGGATCCTCCCGGACCGGGGCACGAACCCGTGTCCCCTGCATCGGCAGGCGGACTCTCAACCACTGCGCCACCAGGGAAGCCCCAAGCTTTAATTGATTGAAGTCATGGGGGTCAGAAAAGGTCCACATCACAATCCCATCCTCCCCCTGGGTGGAGGCCTTAGTTCCCGAGGAACTCAAAGCTGGTTCTGTGTATTCCTTGAGGAAGAACGAAGCCTCTGTTTTATCACTGAACTGTGATAAACTGTGATAAACAAGTCCCTGAACTTGACTGCTTTTCCTTGGTTCCTGCATTTCTTCACTTCCCTTAAGATCAGTAATTACTGAGACCTGTTCAAGGGCAAGCACTGTAGCCAGGCTTAGATCACAAAATGGCTCAGGCCAAAAATGGCTTCTTTATGTCCGGGCACTCCCTACCCTATCTGCTTACCATCTCTACAATCTAGGTTGGAGGAGGAGAATCCTTTCTCGGCTCAAGTGTGGGCCCCACTCACCCTGTCCTCCAGCCTTGGGATCACTCGTCAAAGCCACTTCTACTCTATCCATTGTCTGGGAAAAGCATATCCAAATCCAGAGTAGGGGGCTTAGCCTCTGGCGGGCTAAAAATAACACCTGCCGTCTGAGCAGAGACCCCCTGTCATTCCTTCTGCCGCCTTGGAACTCCCCAGCTACTTTCCTTCTGAGAAAGGAGCCTCGTCCAGGTGACCTGGGGTCTATTCTGACTCACCGCGTACTTTTGGGGAGGTGCCTTCCTTCCCTCAACCTCATCTGCAAAACGCCATCCTAGTCCATAGGGCTCCTGCCAAGGTCAGGGTCTGCAGGAGCTTTGGGACATGTGAGTGCTGAGAGGAGACACATCATATTCAGAGGCAGCGTCGGCTCGTGTAGAGCCTGGGCTGCAATGTCTGACCTTGAGCCTTTCTCCCTCCTGGGCCTCTGTTTCCTCAACTGCAGAGCAATGAGGGTAGGTTATGTGATCTCCACTGGCCCTGTCAGCTCAGTAGTTCTGTGGCTTTTTGCCAGAGGTTGCAAAGTGCAGGCCACAGGCCTCTTTTATTTGGCCATCCGTGGGCTTCAAATTTCTTCAGCCAGTAATTTAAAAATTGGGAGATGTCACATAAATATTCAGATTTCTAGACTCCTACCAAAACAAACAAACAAACAAAAAGCTTCGCAGGTGTGGCGACACTGTGCTGTCATTCTTGCTGGCAACACTCAGCAGGGGTTGCCCTGGAGGCAGAGCATGGACTTTCTTAGCTGCATTTAGCACTACCCTGGAGCTTTTAAAAATAGCAATTCCAGGACCTCACCCTCTGAGATACTGATACCAGTCTAGCCTAGAACCCAGGCATTTCTCAAACTCCCCCAGTAACTCTAATCTGCAGCTGAAGCTTGGAACCACCACGCTGGTTTGCAACCCTGGTCTGCAGTGACGCCTTTGGGGGTTGAGCCTTGTGTCTGGCCCTGATTTCTTGCAGCCCTGCACACAGACTCTGACCTGGGCTCAGGCCTGACGTTCTTAAAGCCTTTGGCTTGTCGAGGGTAGTAGACGGAGGGAGGCATCTGAGAGCCCTGTCAGTCAGCTCTGAGCCGCATCTGCCTCCAGCCAGCTCTGTCTATAGTGCATAGCCAAGACCGATGTCCACTGATCCAGTTCAACTGACTCGCCAAGGAATTGTCTAGTTCAGACCAACTCTTGGGGAGAAATAGCAGTCACGGAGTATTTTCCAAGTCCCTGCCCCTGGATCCGCTGAGCCCCAAGTGTGACCTTGCTTTGGCCAATAACAAGAATCTGTTTTTGTTTCAGGAGATGAGAGTGCAGGGTGTGGTCTGCAAGCAAGTATTCAAAAAGGTGAACTGAAGCCTGAACATACCTTAGTCTCGAGGAATGAGTGGCATGGAAGGGGGTGCAGAGTCCCCCTCTCTGCTCAGCATGGGGCAGAGAGCCAGCCTGCATCTGTTAGCAGAGTCTGTCTCTCCTGGCTTTGTCTCTTTCCCTTTTCTTCAAACGAAGCCATCCCAATAAAAGTGGTCTCTGCTCGATATGTCTATTTTGGAAAAGCTTTGAAACCCCACTGTGCTCACATTTTCTCTGAAGGCTTCTGAAGCTGTGCTCTTGACGCCAGCCCTGAGCAGATGGGAGAGATTCAGCCCCACGCCTGCAGATTTGGTCCTGATGTTACACCTGTACGGTCTCTCTCCAGGGCACAGGCCTGGGTCCCGGGTCTGTGGCCTGACATTCAGTCATCTGTGTTTTAAGTACCTACCGTATCATATGTCCAGTCAGGGCCCAGGTGTAGTGAGTGCCGGAAGCAGGCCAGGATGCCCTCTACCTCGGAACTTAGAGCCTTGTTAAGGTCAGACCAGCAGTGACTTCATGACTGCACTTACGAATGTACAAGAGATGCTCCAAAAATTGTTTGTAAGCGAAATGGAACTGGATAGAATTTTAAACTCAAAGCTGGAATGAGGTGAACATTAATGAAAGACAATTGCCAATTGGATTTAATTTCAGAGATGTCATGAATACACACCTCATCACCCCAAAACCATCCGCACCCCATCTATGGGCTTATGTAAAGCCTTCCTCTTCACTGTTACGGATGAGGCATAACTTGCCAATCCCCCTGGAAGAAGAAAAGCAGCCTCATGTTCTCACTAAAGTGTAAATGACTGCTAGCTGTGCCTTTGCCTAAAGAAATGGGGACACTGAGTGAGGAGGGGGGACACCATGGGTAGGAAGAACCCCTGGGAAAGGAAAGACTCACATTGAGGACCCTGAACACCAAACCTGCCCAGGCTGGGCCCTGCCCTTTGGGAAGAGCGCTGGGTTAGGAGTCAGATGTGCTGGGATGGAATCCCAACACCACCACTCACAGGGCTACCACACCGCTCTGGACCTCACGTCTCTAGTCAGAAACTCACAGTAATAATCCCGCTCCCTTCCTACACAGATAGGTTCGTGAGGTTTGTCATGCGTATAAAACTTGTAGGCTGCCCAGTGCTAAATCAGTGGCTCTCAGACTTAGCTAAATCTTAGAACTACCTGGGGAGCTTTTAAAATTCCGTGGACCCAGGCCGCTACCCAGGACCAATTACATCAGAATGTCTCGAGGTGGGACCCAGGTATCAGTTTTTTTTTTTCCAAGCTCCCCAGGTGATTCTAGTATGCCAGTGGAGTTGAGAATCACTGCCCTAGACCAGTGTTTCTAACCTGGGGGTAATCCAGCCCCCGCCCAGGGGCATTTGGCAAAGTCTGGCAATATCCTTGATTTCACACCTTGGGCTGGGGGGTGGCGCTCCTGGCATCTAGTTGGGTAGCGGCCAGGGATGCAGCTAAATAGCCTTCAATGCCCAGGACAGCTCCCACCACAAAGAATCATCCAGCCCAGTATGTCAAGGTTGAGAAACCCTGCCCTAGACAAACATAAGAGATGTTTAAACTTTTTGACTACCGAGGTCATGTCCCTAGCCTACACCAAGGAGATGAAATCCCAGAATGGCCTAAGATCCTGGAGACCCCCTTCACGTTTGTGGCCTTGGTCTTTTTGTCCCTGAGGGTAGAGAACTCAAAGGCAACGATTCGTGTAAAGACCGTTCGTTCATTCACCACACAAATGTCTAATGAAGGCCTACTGTGTGCCGGGCACTGACTGAACACCACACCTGTTGGGGATCCAGGCGTTCCCATCCCATCCCAGGTACTGAGACCCCATCAGACTTCCACTCCCAATACATAAAGGCCTCAACCCAACAGTCAGGTTCTGATGGGGGTCTCAGTGGTGTGGCCCTGCTGGTGTGAGTGTGCATGTGATGTAGGGGTCCTGACCCCACCCTTGGGAGCCTCTGGTACCCAGGGGAGACTCCTCACTCTGATTGAATACTAGGACCTATTTCAGTGGGCAGTGGGAGCCACAGGAGGTTTTTGAGCGGGAGAGTGACATGACCCACCTTTCAGCAGAACTAATCTGGTGGCTGTTCTCTCCATAGTAAGAAAAGGTGAGGAGTCCAGTTGGAGTTTAGCACAGGGCAGTCACATTTAATTGAAATTCACTTCATATGAGATTAATCTTCTCAGAGAAGTACAGGTCAAATGGAAGGGATGCTTCTTTTTGTACATAAATCTGTAACCAGGGAAGCAGGCTTTGGGCTTTTAACCGCTGCTTTCCATTTTCTCAGCTCATTTCCAATGGCTTGGAAAAGGCTTCTCCTAAATTGGCAGCTGTATGTACCGTGGTACTTGTTCAGCCCTCTTTGAGGCATTTTAGCACTTCTGACTTCCAGCGCAAAGCTATTGACGTTGGCTCCATTTCGGGAACACTACCGCAAGCTCCGCCACTTAACTAACACTTGGATACCATTGTTACAGGTTATAAAAAAGATTTTCAGTTCTAACCACAGTGACTGATCACATAACTGGGCACTAGGAATGGATTCACTTACTGAATTTCCAAAGCATGGCAAAAATACTGTGATGCCCACAGGATGACAAATGATGGAGTTTGCCTAGTTACCAGCTCACCTGGTGCCACGAGGCTGTGGAAATTGTGTCACTCCATCTTGCAAATCCCTGGACCTGCCAACTTGGAAATTTTTGCTGTTTTTTTCACATTTTTCAAATGGAAGGGTTACATTATTTCAAAATACACCTGAAGTGAGACCTTATTAAAGTATTTACATCACATAATTTCAAATATTCAAAACCTAAGGGGACTTCCCTAATTGTCCAGTGGTTAAGACTCCATCCTTCCACCGCAGGGGGCGCGGGTTCGATCCCTGGTCAGGGAACTATGATCCCTCATGCTGCATGGTGTGGCCAAAAAATTTAAAAAATAAAAGAATTTAAAAAACCCCAAAAAACCAGGACTGCCATGTGCAGCAACTCAGGTGGGAGGGCTGAGGCTGGGCTTCGGGCAATGGAAGGCCCTTACTGGGAACTCGGGGTGAAGTGGCTGAGTGGCTAAGCTCTGGCCACGTGGCCCGGGTTCAAGTCCCATCTCTGCTACTTCCTAGCTCTGTGAGATTAAGGCAAGTCATGCAACCTCTCTGTGCCTCAGTTTGCTCATCTGTAAATTGGGACTAATAATTCCTCATAGACTTTTTGTAAGGATTAAATTAATCTATGTAAGCAACTTAGAGCAGATGTATATTTTATCTGCAAAGAGATTTGAACAGTGCCTGTTGTATAACAAGCCAATTTATGTATGGGTAAAAAAAAAAAAATCAGGGGCTTCCCTGGTGGCGCAGTGGTTGAGAGTCCGCCTAATGATGCAGGGGACACGGGTTTGTGCCCCGGTTCCGGGAAGATCCCACATGCCGCGGAGCGGCTGCGCCCGTGAGCCATGGCCGCTGAGCCGGCGCGTCCGGAGCCTGTACTCCGCAACGGGAGAGGCCACAACAGTGAGAGGCCCGCGTACCGCAAAAAAAAAAAAAAAAAAAAAAAAAAAAAAAAAAAAATCAGAGCTCTGAGAGGCACTTCAGAGTAGAAGCAACATAACTTCACTGCAGACACGACAACACAACACGGTGTGGGTGACAGAAGAGCGGGAGAAGCCAAGGTCAGGGCAGCCGGGAAGCAGTTAACAGAAATCAGGAGGGGTGGGTTTCTAGGGAAGGAAGCCCCCAGGCTGCCTCAGTGGTGGGGGTGGTGGAGGAGGCTCGTGCAGAGCCTCTCTCCGACCTCCTGGGGGTGCAGACCCCAGTGCAGGTTGTCTGCCACCACACCCCCAAAGGATACTGACAGGGACCCCAGAGCTTCTGATGCAGACACAGTGACCCTCCATCACAGGGCTGGCAGGAGGATGGACTTCTGACATGAAACCCCCAAGGCCCCTAAAATGTCATTCTCTGGGCAGCTTCCCAAACCTTCCCACAAGAAAACTCTAACATGTGAACCCCAAGGACCTCTCTGGACGCCCAAATATATAACCTCTGTCTCGGTTAATTAGGACACCACTACCGTTCCTTTCAGGTGCAAATTAAACAGCTCTATGCTGCATTGCAATTCAACTCTGCTTAATTCTCTGAAATATCCCTTATCCACGCTACCCGACCCCACCTGCAGAACTGAGTCTCCAGGGCCTTCACCCACTCACCCCCAGCCCCACATCCCGCCCTGAGCTGGAGACCTGCAGACCTGCAGAACTGAGTCAACAGAGGTGGCGGGGACCTGCTAATCACCCACGTCACAGGAATGGGTTTCCTCTCAGGCAGAGTTGGGACAAGGAAAGGGATGGCTGTCTCTTTGGAAAAAAGGACTTGTTTTGCTCTGGGAAGGATACTTACCAATCATGACTTCTCCCATTTCCCCTCCAATAACCAAAACCCAGCCCATCCTTCAGAGACAATTTTGGGGTCCTCTTTTCCTTTCTCCACAGCCCACAACCCCTGCTTCTTTGAGTTCTCATCCTCTCAAGGGTGATCCTGGCCATTTCCCCTTTTTGAGATGATCTCAATAAAGAAATACCAGATCAGAATGACAAAATTGTTGTTTATTTTATTTTATTTTTTTCTGTACGCGGGCCTCTCACTGTTGTGGCCTCTCCCGTTGTGGAGCACAGGCTCCGGACGCGCAGGCTCAGCAGCCATGGCTCACGGGCCCAGGCGCTCCACGGCATGTGGGAATCTTCCCGGACCGGGGCACGAACCCGTGTCCCCTGCATCGGCAGGCGGACTCTCAACCACTGCGCCACCAGGGAAGCCCTGTTGTTTATTTTAAATGGTTGCATGTAACCAATAGTTTAGCAGACAAAAATACAGTGTAATATAATTATGCTGTGCTAATTCCAAGATCATTACACAATTTGTAAAATTAGTGAATTCATAGTGTCCCTGAGGCAGTCTGGTCCAATAATTGTTCACAAGTTTAAAGGTGGAGAATGAACTTCACTACTGTCTCTCTGTGACCTTCATGTGTAACTTCCTTTGGTGATAATGTCAAAAGTTGAAGAGCCCCTCATGAATGTGATGTCTGGGCCAATGGGTCCCTTTCCCCAATACCGCAGGCTCCCACTGGAGGCCCTATTTGAACTCCTAGCACTTAACTCTCAGTCCTACCATTGTTTCAGACACCCTAGTGGACATTTGTCACATTTATGGCTGTCTGCCATCTTGTGAGCAATTCGCCCATGTTTAAGGAGCTTTCTTCATTAGGAATTCCATCTCTTCAGGGTATTAATAGAAGGGAGAACTAGCTTTCCCAGCCTACCTGCACCCAGGCTCCAGGTGTAAGACCGAGGTGCCCTCACTTATATGCCCCCAACAGAAAAGATTTGGAAAAAGAACTACGTGAGGTGGATAATGCTGATTGGATCCTTTGGGAATCCACAGGGATTGGCTTTGGGATGGCACCAGTGGCAGAGCTTATGGTTCCTGGTGTCCAGTGTCATGGTTGCTATCTACACTGGCAGTGGATGCAAAAGAGAGAGGCCACCAGACCTATGTGCGTCCTACACACACCACCTCTGAGTGGTCTCTCCAAAAATTCAACTTTGAATCTGGTCAAGTCTCCAATCTAACTACATATTTACAAGCAACACAGGGGCAGAAGGACATGTTAAAGGCCATTTCAGGAATTCGATCAGCAATGAGAAACTAGAGGACAAACAACTTGGTTTCTTCAACAAATGAATTGCAAGGGACAAAAAAAGATGCAGACAGGGAACCTATAGACTAAAAGAGACTCAGGAGACATATCAACTAATCATACTATTTAGCCTTTATTTGAATCCTAATTCACACAAATGAACTACAAAAACAAAAACTAAAACGAATCACAAAGGACAGGAGATAAACAGTGAAATTTGTACACTGGCAACGTTTGATAATATTACCAGAAATACTGTTCAATTTTTAGGTGTGATAATGGCATTATGGTCATGTATTTTAAGAGTTCTTATCTTTTAGAGATAACACACTGAAATATTTATGGCATACTGTCTGGGATTTGTTTCAAGATAATTATGGAGGGGAAGAGCAGAAGGAATAGAGATGAAATATCACTGGCCATGACTTTATAAATGTCAGAGCTAGATGATGGGTGTATGGAATTCATTAAACTATCTTGTCTGCTTGTGTAGATGTTTGAAATATTCCACGATAAAAACGTTTTTAAAAACCAGTGAAAATAAATAAAATTTAAAATAAATAGATGATTCTGCATTCAATCGAACTCCATCTGGCTTAACTATGAACACCCTTACAGAACTGATGGGCTGGGTCAGCCAGGCACTCTCGTTTTAGATCAAAGCATGGGAAGCAATTTCTTCTCTCCTTGGGGAGATGGAGGGTGGAGCTACTTGGATATGGAGGCTGAGAATCTGTAGTACACTCTGGCCACCTGGTCTCCCTCAGCTCATATATGCTCCGATTTCCGGGGCTGCAATGGGAACTGTGGCGCCCAGCTCCATGGCTACCATGCATCTCTACTCCATCCCAGCTAGCTAACTGTCACCCAACTGCAGCCAGCTTTCTCTGCCATAAACCATCCATATGGACCTCTGTAGCCGAGGGGACATTGGAAAGTGTATGGAGGTGATGGAACTCTCAGAGCCAGATTCTGGTTTAGGTGCTCTGAGAGAGCTGGAGTGGGGTCAGTGAAGTGGTCCTCCAACAATGGTCCAGGAGAGTGGCAGTGAGAGGCCATAGCAAGGCAGTGGGATGGAGAGGAGGGGCGGTTGCAAGCAACAAACCTAACAGAGAATCCATTGACTTATCAAATGATTAAATTTGGAGAGAGAGGAAAAGAGAAGAATCTAGAAAACAACATTCCCCATAAAGTGCCAGGCAGTTTATTCCCTTTATCTCCTTCAACCTTCACCCTCAGGGTAGTAGACCACTGACAGTTTGCGTGTTCCAAGTCTGGTCCCCTTTCTTCTGGTCCATGTGGTTCAAACAGGACTTAACTCCCTTGCCCCCAGCCAGTTCCAGGGTTGGACACACAACACCAGCCTGGCTAATCAGACCCAGGGTCACTGGCTCTGGCACATAATCTTGGGTTTTTAGTTTAAACCACTGGGAAAGAGATACTCTCTATCATTTGGGGATGCTGAAAGGGTAGAATGTCAGCTTGGGACTGCTGAGAGCCATCACGTGGAGAGAGCCTTATTAGACTGAAGTCTTCACGGAGGAAAGCAGAGGCAAGAGATGAAGGGATGCTTCATTATTTAAGCATCAGGATCCAGCCCTGCCTGACGCCAACCCTAACGCTGGGCAGTTGACTTATGAGCCAATTAGCTCCTTTGCTTTTCCTTAACTAGTGTGAGTCAGAGTTCCATTACCTGTGACTAAAATAGTCCTAATATATCAATCTTGTGTGATAAATCTTACCATCCCCCACCTCCTGATGAAAAAACGGAATCTCTGACAAGTCAGTGAAATTGCTTAAAATTACGCACTTTCATGTGTCAAATAGGATGTTTTCTTCCCCCAGCCCCTTTCTGTCTGTCCTCTCCTTTTATTGAGAAGGTTCTTTGGTATACAGAACAGGAAGAGATTTTTGTGAGCAAATGCAGCACCCCATCAGCACCACACACATATACACCCCACTCTGGCAGAGACCCTGGACCCTGGGGCTCTGGGAGAGAAGGTGGAGATGAGCAGAATAGTAATTAGACCAAGCAGCTGAAGACAGAGTAGAAGAAGGGTGGAGACCTAGTGCAGGAGAGAGCTGTGGTGTTTTTAAAATATTTTGGCCAATTCTTTGACATGCCTTCTTTCGAAAGGTGAAACCTCACTGTCCCTGGACCCACCTCCCCTCCCAGCCCTTGAACGTGGACTGATGGCAGAAGTAATGGTGCGTGACTTCCAAGGCCAGGTCGTGGAAGGATACAACTTCCTCCTTGCTCACTCTACAATCATTCAGTCTGAGGGAAGCTAGTCACCACGTCATGAGGACACTTGAGCAGCCCTTGTCCACAGGGAGAGCAGTGGAGGCCTCTCACCAACAACCTGTGAGCCACCTTCCAGAGCAGATCCTCCAGTCCAGCTAAGCTGTTCTCAAACTCCTGACCCCCACAGAAACTACGAGATAATAAATGTTTATGTTGTTTTAAGCCGCTAAGTTTTGGGGGTAATTTGTTACACAGCAATTAATAACTAATACAGAAACTGTCTGATACACAGTCAGGGTGGCCTCTGTGTGGACTGACAGTATCTCAGTGGAAACCATAACCGACAGCTATGCCTTGTCCTCTGAACCCCATGAGTACGACATATCCGCCAATGGCAAGACTTCCTTTCTTCTCTGTAGGGCTTTCTAGGCAGAACCCAGAGGCAGCGCTGGGGTTGGCACCTGGGTCTTTCTGATGCCAAAGACTGTGCCTTCCCATAGGGCCATATTTCAGAGTCTGGATGTCAAGGAGCTGGAAGAGCAGAAAAGAAGAGCTGAGAAACCTCAGGTTGTTCCTTTGAATCTGACAGAGGCCAAGAATTAGAGGACAGAATAAGATGGTGCTTCTCTTATATTAATTAATTAATTAATTAATTAATTTATATTTTTGGCTGTGTTGAGTCTTCGTTGCTGCGCACGGGCTTCCTCTAGTTGCTGCGAGCGGGGGCTACTCTTCGTTGCGGTGCGCAGGCTCCTCATTGTGATGGCTTCTCTTGTTGCAGAGCACGGGTTCTAGGTGCGCGGGCTTCAGTAGTTGTGGCTCACGGGCTCAGTAGTTGTGGCTTGCGGGCTCTAGAGCACAGGCTCAGTAGTTGTGGCACACGGGCTTAGTTGCTCCGTGGCCTGTGGGATCTTCCCAGACCAGGGCTCGAATCCGTGTCCCCTGCATCAGTAGGTGGATTCTTTTTTTATTTTTTTTATTTACTTATTTTTTGCGGTACGCGGGCCTCTTACTGTCATGGCCTCTCCCATTGCGGAGCACAGGCTCTGGACGTGCAGGCTCAGCGGCCATGGCTCACGGGCCCAGCCGCCCCGCGACATGTGGGATCTTCCCGGACCGGGGCACGAACCTGTGTCCCCTGCATCGGCAGGCGGACTCTCAACCACTGCGCCACAAGGGAAGTCCCGGTGCTTCTCTTATTAATTTAATTATTTAAAACCCAGTGGAGATGTGATTAGGGTAGAGATCAAGATGAAAGCATATTGGATTGGGGGGGCCCTAAAATCTAACAAGTCTATCCTTATAGGGGACAGAAAGGGACACACAGAGAAGAGGTCAATTTGAATATAGAGGCAGAAATTGGAGTGATGTGTCTACACACCAAAGCATGCCATGATTGCTAGTAACCACTAGAAGTGAGGAGAGAGGCACTCAGCTGATTCTTGCTCAGAAACTCCAAAAGGAACCAACCCTGTCAGTAACTGGATTTTGGACTTCTGGCTTCCCAAAGTGAGAGACTAAATTTCTGTTATTTTAAGCCAAACAAAAACAAACCCAAAAAAATCCAAAATCAAAACCCCTGCCAATGATATTAAATAAATAGTGGGGCAATAACAGATACCAGTTTCAAAATGGCCTTACTGGATTGGGATGTCCCCTGATGTCTTTCATTCCTCTGTAAATGTACACTGATCACCTGATCAGTGCCAGGGCCATGTCTGGAGCGTTCACATTGGAAACTTTACATCAGGGCCAGGGGCCAAATGAACTCCTCAGACGGACCGTGCTATAGGAGCTCGCTGGCATATAGAGAGCAGGGTGGAGTACAGGATCTAGAATGACGCCCCCTGCAGGGGGTGGACTGAGCAAGTTGGGTAGATATTTGGAAAGGTGAGAGGCAGGAAATTTCTAGCAGGCACAGAGATGCAGCCCCAGGTGATGCACTCTGGGCTGGTCCATCATGTGGGTGGAAAACCAGAGGGACAAGGGGCATATTAACTCCTGCACTATAGCACCTGTCTCCTCATTCTGATGTTCACGGCCCCCTTCAGAAGTCCCTCCCCTGAAGCTCCCTCTCTGTTTGAGCCAGGCTTGTCTCCTGAAGTGATGTGACGGTTCCTGCCCCACACTAGTGTTCTTCTTGTTCCCCCTGAAAAATGCCTAGTTCTTCCCTTTCTAGAAAATTCTTATGAATTTGCTCAAAAAGTCTCTCCTCCTGTGGAGAAAAGGGAACCCTCCTACACTGTTGGTGGGAATGTAAACTGGTGCAACCACTATGGAAAACAGTATGGAGGTTCCTTAAAAAACCAAAAATAAAGTTACACATGATTCAGCAATTCCACTCCTGGGCATATATCCAGAGAAAACTCTTATTCAAAAAGATATATGCACCCCAATGTTCATTGGAGCACTATTTACAATAACCAAGACATGGAAGCAACCTAAATGTCCATTGACAGATGAATGGATAAAGGAGATGTGGTATATATACACAGTAGAATACTACTCAGCCATAAAAAAGAATGAAATATTGCCATTTGCAGGAACATGGATGGACCTACAGATTATCATACTAAGTGAAGTAAGTCAGGCAGAGACAAATATCATACGATACCACTTATATGGGGAATCTAAAAAAATGATACAAATGAACTTATTTACAAAACAGAAACAAACTCACAGACATAGGAAACAAACTTTTCCTATGTTTCCTAAATGGTTACCAAAAGGGAAAGGTGGGGGGAAGGATTAAATTAAGAGTTTGGAATTAGCAGATACACACTACTTCCCTGGAGTCCAGTGGTTAAGACTCTACGCTTCCACTGCTGGAGGCACGTGTTCGACCCCTGGTCAAGGAACTAAGATCCCACATGTCATGAGGCGTGGCCAAAAAAACAAAAGCAAAAAGCAAACTATGGGGCTTCCCTGGTGGCGCAGTGGTTGAGAGTCCGCCTGCCGATGCAGGGGATACGGGTTCGTGCCCCGGTCCGGGAAGATCCCACATGCCGCGGAGCGGCTGGGCCCGTGAGCCATGGCTGCTGAGCCTGCGCGTCCAGAGCCTGTGCTCTGCAACGGGAGAGGCCACAACAGTGAGAGGCCTGCGTACCACAAAAAAAAAAAAAAGAAAAAAAAAAGCAAACTATATATAAAATAGATAAACAACAAGGACCTACTGTGTAGCACAGGGAACTATATTCAATATCTTGTAATTAACTATAATGGAAAAGAATCTGAAATGAATCAGACATATATATATGTATGAATCACTTTGCTGTACACCTGAACCTAATACAACATTGTAAATATATTAACTATACTTCAATTTAAAAAAAAGTCCCTCCCTCTCCAAGAAGACTTCTTTTACTGACTCCTAAAAATCCCACTCAGTTTTGATTGGTTTGGTGCTGCTGTGACCTTGGCAGAGAAGGGACAGCCAGGCTTCCCATCTAGGAGCTCTCTCTTGTTGATCCCTGCATGACCTCCATCAGGCTTTCTCCAGCCAGGCAGGACCTGGTCTCCTGCCATTCTGCTCTCCCTCATCACTTTGCCCTCTGTTCTCTGAACGACTGGACTGTGCAAGTAAGTTAATGAATAGACCGAACTTCATACACTGTGGTTATCAGCCCAACCTTGGCCACACTTTCATTTATGGCCCTTCTAAGGAGACCTCCAGACCATGTTAAGAAATCTTCCTGCCACGCAGCAGTAGGTGGGGACCTTTGGTCCACAAAAAAGGCCACGTCTGAGGGGGTGCTGCTCTTCAGATGAGGTGAGCATTGCATCACCTAATCTGGCGTATCAAGATAATGCCTGGGGATGTCTTAAGAAAAAGTCTCTGCTATTTTGTACTTTGGGACTCTTACCACTTTATAGCCCCTAATTGATAACTTTCAAGGTTGCTGTAATCACTACAGACTTTTTCCCCAAGCCTTACTTATTCTTCAAGACTCAGATAAAGGCCCTGCCTAAGCAAGACACATTTCCCATCAGCCCTGGATGACCCCTCTCTACACCCACATTGTATTATTATTAAGTTCCATTCTTATTTGTGGCCCATTAACTCACTTAAGAAAATTTTGGATCAAAGAGTAAATCAAAACTGAAATTGAAAAATAGTTAGAAATTAATCATAAAAAGACTACATGGGAGAAAATATTTGAAAATCACATATCTGGCAAAGGACACATATATGAAATATGTAAAGAACGCTATAAATTTAACAGTAAGAAAACAAAGAATCCAGTTAAAAAATGGGTGAAAGACCAGATTAGATACTTCTTCAATGAAAATATAAGGATAGCAAGTAAAAAGGTTAAAAGATGTTCATTAATCATTATCATTGGATAAATGCAAATTAAATCACAATACATACCTTGATGCACTTGTTAGAATGGCTAATTTATTTATTTATATTTTTTAATTGAAGTATAGTTGGTTTGCAATGTTGTGTTAGTTACAGCACAGTGATTCAGTCATATATGTGTGTGTGTGTGTGTATGTGTATATATATATACACATTGTTTTTCAGATTCTTTTCCTTTATAAGTTATTACAAAATACTGATTATAGTACCCTGTGCTATACAGTAGGTCTTTGCTGGTTATCTATTTTATATATAGTAGTGTGTATATGTTACTCCCAAACTCCTAATTTATCCCTCCCCCAACCACCTTTCCCCTTTGGTAACCATAAATTTGTTTTCTGTGTCTGTGAGTCTGTTTCTGTTTTGTAAATAAGTTCTTTTGTATCCTTTTTTTTTTAAGATTCCGCATGTAAGTGATATATGATATTTGTCTTTCTCTGTCTGACTTACTTCACTTAGTATGATAATCTCTAAATCCATTCATGTTGCTGCAGATAGCATTATTTTGTTCTTTTTTATGGCTGAGTAATATTCCATTGTATATATGTACCACATCTTCTTCATCCATTCATCTATCAATGGACATTTAGGTTGCTTCCATGTCTTGGTTATTGTAAATAGTGCTGCAATGAACATTGGGCTGCATGTATCTTTCCAAATTATAGTTTTCTCTGTATATATGCCCAGGAGTGGGATACCTGGATCATATGATAACTCTATTTTTATTTTTTTAAGGAACCTCCATACTGTTTCCCATAGTGGCTGTACCAATTTACAGTCTCACCAATAATGCAGGAGGGTTCCTTTTTCTCCACACCCTCTCTGGCGTTTATCATTTGTAGATTTTTTGTTGGTGGCCATTCTGACTGGTGTGAGGTGATACCTCATTGTAGTTTTAATTTGCATTTCTCTAGTAACTAACAATGTTGATAATTTTTTACGCGCCTGTTGGCCATCTGTATGCCTTCCTTGGAGAAATGTCTATTTAGATATTCTGCCCATCGTTTGATTGAGTTGTTTGTTTTTTTGATATTGAGTTGTATGAGCTGTCTATATATTTTGAAAATTAATCCCTTGTCAGTCACATCATTTGCAAATATTTTCTGCCATAGAATGGCTACATTTAAAATCTGATAATACCAAGTATTAGCAAGGCTGCAGAGATACTAGCTCATTCATACATTTTTTATGGGAATATAAAACGGTAGGGACACCCTGGAAATGAGTCTGGCAGTTTCTTTAAAAAATTAAATGTACACTTATCATACAACCCAGCAATCACACTCCCGGCTATTTTCCCCAGAGAAATGAAACCTTATATTCACACCAAAACCTATGTGTAGATGTTCATAGCTGCTTTATGTGTAATAGCCAAAGTCTAAAAAAAATCCAGATGTCCTAATGAGTTTACACATCATTTCACATGTTTGTTAGAATTTTGAGTTTTCTCTTCTGTACCGGTACTAGTGCTAGTATGTGTCCTTTGATAATTTTTTAAAAATTAGGATTGCTGTCTTTTTTTCATCGATTTGCAGGAATTCCTTGAATATTCTAGATATTATTTACTTGTTGGTTTTAGATATTGCAACTGTCTTCTTCCATCCTGTTGTAAATTAAACTTGTCAATGGTATCTGTTGAATAAAAATCCTCATTTTATAGGTAATAAATGTAATCATTGTTTTGCCGTATGGTTTGTGCTTCTGAAATCGTAAGAAGTCTTTCCTTGCCCTTAGGCCCATAAACAGTCCCCTACATTTTCTTCCAAAAATGTTATAGTTTTACCATTTGCACTGAGGTCTTTAATTCGTTTAGAACACACGTTTGCATGGGGAATCAGGGAGATATATGGTTTTGTTTTTCTCTGTATAATGAATCAGTTTGCTCACTCTCTGTCCCTTTCCCATTGATTTGTGGTGTCACTTCTATTATACATTAACTTCCCATACACAGAGGGGTCTGTCTCTGAGTTCTCTATTCTGCTCCTTTGGCCTATCTGTCCCTACTTGTGTTAATACCATAGTGTATTTATTACTTGGGCATTGTAGTATATCTTAATATTGTTAAGACAAATCCCCACACTTCAATCTTTTAAACTAAGCTATTCATGGACCTTTATTCCTCCATATAAATTTCAGAGCAATTTTATCATGTTCCCCCACTAAAAATTTCTACCTAGAATTTTGTTTGGGAATATATTGAATTTATAGATGAATTTGTGGGGAATAGAAGCCTTCAGAATGTTAAATTATCTAATCCAAGAGTATAGCACATCTCTTCTTTTATTCAATCATCTTATGTGTCCTTTAATACAGGTTTCAAGATTTCTCCAGAGAGATTGTGTATGTTTTCACTTTTGTTAATTCCTATACTCTTTGTAGATTTCCTGCCCTTGTGAAAATTTTCTTCTTTTCTATTATATTTTCTAGTAAGTTATGGCTGGCATAAGGCAATGCTATTGATTTTTGTAGTTTGCTCTTACACCTGGCAGTTTCTGAAATCTCTTATCAGTTCTAACAAATTGTGTGTTGATTCTGATTTTTCCTAGGTAAATGATTATATCAGCTCAAATAATGACAGTTTTAAGTCTTCCAATCCCTACACTGCTTATATAAAGCAGTCAAGAGCAGAGAGAAAAAGAAGAAAAGCTTCCAAATTCGTTTTACAAACTAGTGCAGTATTTATACCCAAAGCAGACAAGATAGTCTAAACAAAGAAAACTACATATTAACCTAATTCATAAATATCTATGTAAACATCCTAAATAAAAATAATAAAAAAGTACATTAAAAGAACAATTCACCCAGAAAAATGGTGTTAATTCCTAGAAAGTAAAGTAGGTTTGATGTAATTCATCACATTAATATGTCAAAGGAGAAAATTATATGATCATCTCCTTAGATGATGAACATCCAATTCTGACTAACTTAAAAATAAAAGCTTAGTAAAACAGACATAGATGACTGACTTCTTAACAAGATATATTAGACTAAAAACTAATCAGTCCTATTAGCAAGACATTAAAAGCATTTCTACTGAAGTCAAGAATAAGCTATAGATACCACTAATATTTTTGTGGAAGGATTAAACATTGCTGCTGGACAATCGAAAGGAGTAAAAGTATAAAAATTGGAAATAAGGAAGCAAAACTATCATTATTTGTAGATGATATTATATTCATGAAAATACAAGAATACAAGCAAATCAACTAAAAAACTATTACAGATAATAAGAAAATTCCTAAAGGTAATTGGTCACAAAATATGCTCATGTCAGTCAGTAGCTTTTCTAATACAAACAAGAAGCAATTAGAAAATAGAGTGGGAGAAAATATTCCATTTATAGTGGTAACAACTGACAAAATCTTTAGAAATAACTAATAAAAAATATGAAAGATATAGTCACAAAAAGCTTTAAACTCAAGTCTTCATATAAAATAAGATTTGGATTAATGGAACACTCTACCCTGTTCTTGTATAGGAGAACTCAACCTTATAAAAATGTCCTTTCTTCCTAAATTAATATATAAATTGAATATGAAAATTACCACATTTTCATAACAAAATGGAATTTTACATTAGTGAGGAAATGATTTGAAATGGTGCTAGATAATCAATCACACATTTGGGGAAATAAACTGAACCAAAGTTTATAAGCTAAAAATGAAAGTGTAAAGGTTCTAGAAGTAAACGAGAGGTTTTTGTTTGTATTTTTAAAATTAATCTTAAGGTAGGGAAGGCTAGTCTAAAACACAAACTTCAGAACAAGTGAAGTAAGTTTGATATCTTTAAGTACTTATAAATTAAAATGTCTGCACAGAACTTTCAGTTTAAAAATGTGGATTGAATACATGAATTTATCACTGCTCTTTCCCCAAATTTCACTAAAATGACAAAGTGTTGAAGAAAAAAATTTTTTAAAGAAGATGAAATCATGACCCTCATACAAACATATACACTTGACAACGATTTTATTTAACTTATTAATTAATGAGGGAACCGGAAAGATGTTACAATTCTTACAAAGGAAGCTTTGGCTTACAGATTTCTATTCCCCACCTAACAGAATCTGTTCACATTGCCCTGTTCAGGAGTCCTTTGCATAGCTGTAGACTGGAAGCATTTTCATTATTACTAGTCCTACAAGTTAATTTCTATCCCTGCAGAGTTGGAAAACAGCCTAGTCAAAGACAACCAAGGATAACTTGAATGGGTAGGCTAGACAGGACACTCATTAACATTTTTTGCCCATTTCAAAATCTTTTGCAATTTTCCTGATAGTCTCCCCCACTTGTAATCATAATAATCTCAAGAAAGATTATTCTTGGTGACAAAATAACACTCTTCTCATAAGGTTTGGCCTGATTATTTACATAGGTGCAAGGGGAGTGTTCATACAGGTCTCTTCAAATTTGCTTTGTGATACCAACGGCAAAACAAGTTTGAACAATTACAAAATTAACTTCCACCTGAAAATCTTCATAAGGCATCTCACTGAACTTTTAAAAAGTCTATCGGGGGCTTCCCTGGTGGCTCAGTGGTTGAGAGTCCGCCTGCTGATGCAGGGGACACGGGTTCGAAGATCCCACATGCCGCGGAGCGGCCGGGCCCGTGAGCCAGGGCCGCTAGAGCCTGCGCATCCGGAGCCTGTGGTCCGCAACGAAAGAGGCCACAACAATGAGAGGCCCGCGTACCGCAAAAAACAAAAACAAAAACAAAAGTCTATTGGGACTTCCCTGGTGGCGCAGTGGTTAAGAATCCGCCTGCCAATGCAGGGGACACAGGTTCGAGCCCTGGTCTGGGAAGATCCCACATGCTGTGGAGCAACTAAGCCCGCAAGCCACAACTACTGAGCCCACACGCCTAGAGCCCGTGTTCCACAACAAGAGAAGCCACCGCAATGAGAAGCCTGCACACCACAATGAAGAGTAGCCCCTGCTCTCCACAACTAGAGAGAAAAAGCCTGCATGCAGCAACGAAGACCCAACGCAGCCAATAAATAAATAAATAAGTAAAATAAAAACGTCTATTATTTGTCATCCCAAGGCTAAGAAATAAGCCCAAGAAACTTTCTCTACCAGATTCTACTTGCAAAGTTCGATGAATTCTTCTTTTCTCAAGGTTCCCAAAATAACTTAGGTCTCTTGGCCCACCAGGAAGTGACCTCCCTTACTACCTGTGAGACTGGACCCTGTAAACGAGGCACCCAGGCCAGTTGTCCTGGGAGGTCATAATACGCAATGTCTCTTTAAGTACTACCAGACTTTGTTCCTTAAGTGTGACTTGTCAAGCCTGATTAAAAGAGCATCGTACTCAAATATGATACTGCAGGAAGGCCCTGGATGTTTAATCAGTTCGTTTAATTATGTTCTGGTAGAAAGACAGATTCTTATTCAACTTATGCAAATAATTATATTGCCATGAAAAGGAGACTCAGAGTTTCTGAACTCTAGGGAGTTGGTACAACTAGATATCACTTTTAAATGTTTCACTTTAGCTTAAAAAAGCAGAGTCCACCAAATTGCTATGGGTTACAGAGAGCATGAGAAGAAACAGAAAGGGCTTCCTTATAGATCTAGAAAATAGTACATTAAAACAACATTAGCAATATTCCAAATAAATAACCACGATAAAATTTTGCTCATTGATTCATTCAGTTCTATATAATTAATTCTTGTTCCACTGGATCTTGCGTTAGTAGTCTCATGAAGCCATCTGTTTCTCAACTAAAAAGAGTTCTGGAAATCCTAAATCAGTCCACTGATATGGTCTGAAAGTTGCCTAAGTGATTCCAGCTCAGATACTTCTATCCAAGGCTTGATTCTTTGAAAGGTCAATATTTTGAAGTACCTCTTTCCACAAGGCTCTGAAATTTTCCTTCTTTTTGAAGACACAAACTCTGGCTTGCTGTTGCTAAGAGAGACCTCAGCAGGCATTAGAGTAAAACACAAACTATTTATAAATGACAAAGCAGTGGTTATTTTATTACTGAAAAATTTCAAGTGTGGAAGGACTGATGAGAGTTTATAATAAATATAATGCAAGAATAATACAACTGACAAGGATATATGGGTGTTTGGTTGGTGACATGCAAAACAAAGATAATAAACCCATTCTCCAAGAAAAAATTTTAAACAAATGTCTCTTAGCTCAATGATGAAGTCTACTTTCTAAGAAGCCAGTGAATGCTGCATCTGATTTATAAAGTTGGATTTTATAGAGGAAAAGAATCTTGAGATATAACATGATAATCCTTTGATGTGATATGTATATAATATACCTAGACTATTGAGTAAAGAGAATCAATAAATCTGAAGTAGGGCCTAGATATCTGTATTGCTGTAAAACTTCATGATTAGGTCTGATATGCATTGAGAACCACTGGCCTAAAAATGACTTGGTTCAAAGTCTTTTAAAAAAGAAAAAAGAGTGGCAATCAACATTTTAAATAATAATTGAAATATATTGTTGCTCAATATCATCAGGTAAAACACTACCAGGGCTCAGATAAATAGGGGGAAATTCAACAGAACAATTTTATAAGACTTTCAATGTGTTTTCCTTGAAATTAAAACATATACAGAAAGTGAGGCATTGAAAAATCTCCAGGGGCTTCCCATAAAGCATAAAGTTTCTGAAATGTTTTTATTAATAACATCTTACCTATACAAATTTAACCTATGGAAGGGTGAGCATCTCTTCTGATTTGACAACTCTTCCCATGCAACTCACCAAACCTGATTACTTCTAGCATCCCTTTTTGTAAGGTAAAAAGACACATTTTCCTGATTTTTTTCCAGGAACCCTATGGGAAATCTCTAAGACTATTTTAGGTGTATAAGATGTCTGGCAAGTTTTATTTTCTTCTATTTTGCAGACCTGATTTTTGGAAGGCAAAAATCAAAAGTGTTGTCAGAGGAGATTTGGACACTTGATTAAGACAGGCTCATGAGTACCTGTGAAACAATACTTGGTTACTTATTGAATCAAAGGGAGAATAAAACATTTAAAAATAAACAAGAACCTTAATATTTTCATAAACAAGGAATCTTTTTCCTCCTCTTTTTCCTCCTCCTCCTTGTCTTTTTTATAATTAAGAGTGTAAAATCAACATACAGCATGCAAAATTATTCGGGTAAATCACAGAATCTTTGCTTTGTAGGCAGATTACACAGAGAGTAAATAAGGTAACCATCCACTTGGTTCCCCCAAGACTCTCCTGGTTTTAGACTGAAAATTCCACATCCCCGGAAACCCCATAGTCCCAGGCCAATCAGAAAGGTGGATCACCCTAGAAAGAGTAACCATTCACACTGTAGCTGAAGACATTAATCAGAAAACCAAGGGAACAAGTCCATCAAGATTGAGAACTTTGCAAAAATTTTAACACATTTTGTAGCTTGTGAGATTTAGTATTATAAACTAAGACAAGTAAAATTCACTTGTTTGACTCAGGACAAATCCAAGTTTTATCCTTTATTATGCTCTTTTATACTCTGGTGACACTTTTATTCTAACACAGATCTCAAGGGGTCCACATGTTCAACTCTAATTTCATAATAGTATTTAGATGCTATTTCCATTAGCATGCTATGCATTCATCATGGCCATCTTCAAATGGATAAATGAATATTCTAAGTATTTCTTAGTTTTGATTTTTAATAGAGTAAACACAAATAGTTGTAACCACATAAATAAAAGCTCTTTGTGTCCCTCGATACGTGCGAAGTAGTTTGAAGAACAAAAATCCCAAGAACCACTGCTTATGGAAAAGCAAAAGCATATTCTCAGTTGTATTTCTCTGATTATTGCAGTTGCAACCACTCACATTAATTATAACTTTTCACTAAAGTAATTAACTTCTATTTCACAGAGAAAACTAGAGAGCAGATCACTGAGAACTTTCTGTCACACTGAAGCATTTTAGCAGATTAGCGAAGTTTATAATACAATTTTTTACAGTCACACACATTCCTGTGTGGCAAAAATGAGCACATTCACTAACATGACTTGTGGTTATTACTTATAGCACATACAAATAAGAAAAATTAGGCTTAGTAATCAATGTGTCAGTGTTCCAGGCTACTTAGAAAGTGCCTAGATATCCACTGATTACATGATTAATTTAATTTAATATCAGCTTAAAATTTTAACTTACCAAGAGATCTTGCAAATGATCTTCAAGCTAACATACTACAAAACACAATTACTGTTGAAATTAAGTTTGTCAGAATCATGATTCGATTGAGTCAGACATAAATTTACATTTTTCATCATCTTAAACATTATGGAGGAGTAAAGCGAGCTAATTCAATCAGCAAACCTGTTATAATGTTTGGGGAAAATATACCCAATTAGAAAAAACTGTTTGCTTATATTACAGTTGACCCTTGAACAACAGGAAGGTTAGGAGCACCAAGCCTCCACACAACTGAAAATCCCCATAGAACTTTACAATCAGCTCTTCCTGTCCACAGTTCAGCATCTGTGGCGTCAACCAATTGTGGATTGTGTAACGAAAAAAATTATTTAGTGAAAACATCTGTGTATAAGTGGACCCACACAATTCAAACCTGTGTTGTTCAAGGATCAGCTGTATACTTCACAGTGATAAATTAGAGGAAGACAAAGTTGTTTTCGTTAAACCCACATTAGTAAACTGGTCTTGTTTGCCGAACATTTACTTTAATTATGTGAATTTGGATTCTTAAAATGTTTCTGAGTGAGCTGCACAAAGAACAATTCTGGGCACATTTTTATAGCACATTTAAAGTATTAGAAGTTTACTTATCTTATTTTTCAGGATTTTATGTTGGCACTTATTTATTCCATAAACCAATCAGGACATAGCTCCTTTAATTTAAAAGACTTTGTAATTTAATTCATTTACACCCTCCAGAGATAGGAAAATACACACACACACATTGAAAGGTAAAGGCCTTTCCAGACTTCCCTGGTGGCTCAGTGGTTAAGAATCCATCTGCCGGTTCAGGGGACACGGGTTCGACCCCTGGTCCAGGAAGATCCCACGTGCCGCGGAGCAACTAAGCCCGTGTGCCACAACTACTGAGCCTGCGCTCTAGAGCCCGTGAGCCACAACTACTGAGCCCACGTGCCACAACTACAGAAGCCTGCGTGCCTAGAGCCTGTGCTCCGCAACAAGAGAAGCTGCTGCAATGAGAAGCCCACGCACCGCAATGAAATGTAGCCCCTGCTCGCAACAACTAGAGAAAAGCCCGCAGGCAGCAGCAAAGACCCAATGCAGCCAAATAAATAAATAATAAATATTTTTTTAAAAAAGAAGAAAGGTAAGGCCTTTCCAAATTACAGACAGAGAGCTTACAGCTTTAATTTTAGTCAAAAAAATTTTTTTTACCATTTCATATATCCAAAAGAACTGTTCTCTTTCCTAGTGGGCGTGAATTTTTTAACTAATTTGTAGTCAAACACATAAGCAAACATAAATAAATAGCCAGGTCCTCTGTTATCGCTCACCCAGCAGAGAATAGATACCTATCATTCGTCTACAGAAATCCCCAAACGGTCAGACCGTTAATCCAAATTCCCAGTCATTGCTGTCACCAATGAGGTATAACTTATGGGCTCTAAGTAAACCAAAACCAACACAGAAAATTAATTGAGAGTTGGAAAAAACCCAGAGAATATAGAGTTGGCGAAGTTAAAGTTCTATTGACACCTGGGACTCATCTCTAGGAGCCAAGAAAAAAATATGCTCTGGCTTCAGCTGTTCATGAAGGATTCTCTGGGCACAGAGACTACCTGACTCTGTCAAGGTGAATGTATTGTGCATCTCAGCAAGAACTCCAAAACTGTTAAAAGATGATTTTTTAAAAAGATGAAATCATAACTCTCATGCAAACATAAAATGAACACTTAGCAAAGATTTTAAATTAACTCATTAATTAATGAGGCAAACAGTAAGATGTTGCAACTGGTTCAAATGAGGATTTGACTTACAGAGATTTATATTCTCTACTGGACTATATATATATATATATATATATAAAAGAGACAGAGCAAATAGAGGACATAAATGTATATGTGGGAAGGGAAGGAGGAGCTGGTGTGAGTGCTACATCTTCAACATCCATTGACAGAAGTCAATAGAAAATGTTTAAAATTGTTATAATTTTTAAAGTGATGTAATTTTCTTTAGAAATGCACAGGCAAGGGCCAGCAAAACAACTAAAAGTGGTAAAAGGGTTGCTTCTAGGAAGTAGGAAGTTAGTGAGTAGGGATGGGATAAAAGACTTCTATGTTTAAAAAAATTTTTTTTATTGAGGTATAGATGATGTACAATATTATATAACTTTCAGGTGTACAACACAGTGATTCACAATTTTTAAAGTTATACTTCATTTATAGTTATTATAATATATTGACTATATTCTCTGTGCTGTATACCATATCATTGTAGCTTATTTTATACACAGTAGTTTATATCTCAATGCCCTACTGCTATCTTGCCCCTCTCCCTTTCCTCTCCCCACTGGTAACCACTAGCTTGTTCTCTACATCTTCAAGTCTGTTTCTTTTCTGTTATGTTCACTAGTCTGCTTTATTTTTTAGATTCCACATATAAGTGATATCATACATAATTTTCTTTCTCTGTCTGACTTACTTCACTAAGCATAATACACTGTAAGTCCATCCATGTTGCTGCAAATAGCAAAATTTCATTCTTTTTGATGGCTGAGTAATATTCCATTATATATATATATACCACATCTTCTTTATTCATTCATTTGTTGATGGACACTTATGTTGCTTCCATATCTTGGCAATTGAAAATAATGAGGCTATGAACATTAGGATGCATGTATCTTTCTGAATTAGTGATTTTGGTTTTTTTGGACATATACCCAGGAGTGGAATTACTGAGTCATATGAAAAACTTCTCCATTTATTATAAGCCTTGTACTAGTTTGATTTTTGTAATATCTGCATGCACTGTTTTGAGAAAAGTAGAAAATAAAAAAAACGGTGCAACAAAGGTAAAAGCAACTGAGAGAAATAATTGTAACAGTTATATAATAAGATTAATTTCATTAATATACAAAAAACTCTTTAAATCAATAAAAAAGACTAACAACCAAATTTAAAATGAACAAAGGACATGAAAAGGCAGCTCATAGAAAAAGAAAAAAGGTTCACAAATATTTGAAAATACGTTCAACTGTACTTATAATAAAGAGTCTATTTTTTCTTTTTTTTTCTGCGGTACGTGGGCCTCTCACTGTTGTGGCGTCTCCCGTTGCAGAGCACAGGCTCCGGACGCGCAGGCTCAGCGGCCATGGCTCACGGGCCCAGCCGCTCCGTGGCCTGTGGGATCTTCCCGGACCGGGGCGCGAACCCATGTCCCCAGCATCGGCAGGCGGACTCTCAACCACTGCTCCACTGGGGAAGCCCAAGAATCTATTTTAAAACAACAAAATACATTTTTAAAAACCTATCTGAATGACAAAGTTTTTTAAAATTATTTGCTCATACACTGGGTTGCCAAGAATGTGATGAAATAAGAACTCTCATACACTGGGACAACCTACTTGAAAACCACTTTGACATTTTCTATAATTTGCACAAAAACATATGTACACGATAGATCAGAACAGCACAGTTTGTAATTGCAAGTAATGGTAACAACACAATGACCTTCAACTCAGGACAGGCTAAATTAATTATGGTGCTTGTAATCAATAGGATACTATACGACAGTCAGAAAGAATGAGAAAAGTCTCTGTATTGATATGGAAAGTTTGCCAAGATAAGTAAAGGGAAAAATGCAGATCCAAGTTTGTTGTATTTTCCTTTCTGGATAAACAGGAAAGAGGGAGAAAATATCTTGAAAATTGGCTTTCTGTGCATAAAGAAACCCTGAAAAGATACACAAGCAATTAATACAAATGGTTTCGTATTTGGCAGTAGCAGCAGTGGGACCTGAACACAGGTGACCCAGAATTTTCACTTTTTTGATATATTTTTTCATACTACTTGAATTTCTAACCATGTGAATGTTACCTGTTCAAAAATTCAATAAAATATGAATAGATAAATAAATAAGAATGAAGTAGATCACATGTGCTGATTTGAAAAGATTTCCAAGATATATTAAATGGAAATGTCAGATACTCCTTAGGTCTGGTGGAAGGAAAGGTCAGTGGGAAGAAGTTTCCATCAGGTGTGACTGCCAAGGGCAGTTCAGGGATTCCTGGAGAGGCAGGAAGAGTCCCCCTGGGAAAAGGTGGTCTAGGGTGACCCCTGCCAGCTCTCTACCTCCTCCTGAGTAAGGGGATGGGGAGGGTGGAGGACAAGAGAACTGCAAATGGGTCCCTTCCTGGGTCAGAGAAATCTGATCCCAAAATGAGGCTTTATGACTCCTGCTCTCCTGTCCTGCCTTCTGGGAGCAAAAGTGGAGAAGCAGCACAATTTATATAAAACTAAAGCAAGGCCCACTGCTGCCTGGTGGCTGAAGGAAGTCCCAGGTCCCCTTCCTCCTGGGTCTCCAGGTGAAGACAAATCCAGTGGCTTCTTCGGGAAACATTCGATCTGATTCACGTCCATGGCTGAGGTGGGCAGTCTGCCCAGCCAAGGGCAGCATGATGAGATTCTCCTCACCAGCCCAGCATTGATCCAAACACACTTCCATGCTCCCAGTGGCTGTCTTGAGGACACTGTGGGCACAAGGATGGCCGCGGCCATGGCCATAGCCATTACCAATACCTGTTCCTGAGGCCTGGCTCTCCCAAGTCCAGGGGGCAGAGCCTCCAGAAAGCAGGGCACTGAGGGGACTATCAAAATCTGGTGGTTTTTCTGGCCCAACATCTTTGGCCACCCTCTTTTCTCTTTATACCTGACCTCTTGGGAATTTTATATTTGCTTGTTTGTTTTCTCTCTCTCCCCATGTTTTAGTGTATATAATGTACTCTATCAATGGTTCTCCCACTTTGGCAGGTATCAGAATCACCTGGGGGAGGAATAAGGCACACAGAGGCTCAGGATCCTTAAAGTAGCATAGGGCCTGACCTCTGTGTGTTCACCAAGTTCACCAGGTGATTCCGATAGGACCAAAGTTGGAGAACCACTGCACTAAATCTTTCAGACATCTAATTTAAGCCCCAACCCTGCTTTAAGAGGTAACTACTGTGTTCCTCAATTAGAAAATAAGACCTAATAGGCCAGACAGAAAAGTGTCTTGGTTCAAATCCACTGTCTTCTTACTAGCTGTGTGACCATTGGGAAGGCACCTAACCTCTCTGAACCTCATCTTCATCGTCCTTACAGTAACATCTCCCTCTCTTAAAGGGTTGCTAAGAGAGTTAAAAGAAACAAGCCGGGCCAAGTGCTCAGCACTCACAACGAAAAGTCACGCTCTTTTTCTAATCATGGCTCAAACCACTTATTGGAAACAAAACACTATGTAATAACAGTTTTTGAATGGGTACATCTTCATTGTTTTTAACACATCAAATGGCATTTGATAAATGATGGGAGAGTATATGGACCAATATATTATCGATTAACTCACCAATGCTTTCATTTAATTTGAAGTCTTGAAAAGAAAGATTGCTAGTAGCTCATAGCACCACTGGTAGTCAAAGTCTTTCTGCCCTTCCTTCCACAGAATATGCAGACAATTGGGGCTTTCTGCTGTGGAAAGACCCTCCCCTACTCACACTCAAGACAAGCAGTGTTCACTCCACAAACATTTGTTTATTTCTCATCTGCCACGTGCCAGGCACTGGGGATATGGTGGTGAACAAAAGAGAAAATGACCCCTAGTCTCAGGGAGAGAAACAGTAAATAAACAGATTGTGCCTAACCTGGGAAATGTGAGACATTCCTTAGGTCTGGTGGAAGAAAAGGTCAGTGGGAACAAGTTTCTACCAGGTGTGACTGCCAAGGGCAGTCCAAGAATCCTCGGAGGAAAGGCAGGAACAGCCCCCTTGGGAAGAGGTGGTCTGGGGGTGACCCCGGCCAGCTCCTTACCTCCTCCGGGCTGTGGGGAGGGTGGAGGAGAAGAGGATCGCAAATGGACCCCTTCCTGGGCCAGAGCAATTTGATCCCTGTGGCCAAGAGAGGGATGAGGGCTTGTGACCTCCTACTCTCTTCTGGGGGCAAAAGTGGAAAAGCAGCACAATTTACATAAAACTAAATCAAGGCCCAGTGCTGCATGGTGGCTGGAGAAAGTCCCAGGTCCCTTTCCTCCTGGGTCTCCAGATGAAGACAAATTTGATGGAATGTCTAGTTCCCATAACAAGCACATTCAGTTGGACCAGATATGCAAGTCGAAAGGGCGTTGCTCAATGGGAAGGGAAGGAGTGGGCCATGCAGAGAAGCTCAGTGAGTACCCAGCTGATACCATTTGTCTTCTAAGGAAACGCCTTCTCACCTCAAGAGAAGGAGAGAGGGCGGAGCTAAGCAGGTCTGGGCTGGAGGGGTTGTCTGGCTTCCAGGAGCCCAGCTGCCCGCAGTCACATGGTCCACAGGACCTCCGGTAAACGCCTTGGGATCTTGGCTGTGTTTGCTCTTAGCTGACTGATCTATCTCAGACCCAAGCTTCTTGACAGGTCCACATCTTCAGTTTTTAGTGTGGTCTCCAGAAAGCTTCTTGCAACCTAGAAAGATTTAGTTTATGGCTGATGAGTTTTCCCAGTCTTAAGAGTCACCTGAGGGATTCCACAGAGTCGGGTACATAAATTCAGAAGTGGAGACACCAGGTGCCTGAGAAAATGGAACATTTGGCATGCGATTTGTTAGTACGAGTGGAGAGTTAAGGGGCCCTAGGACAGAACTTTTGAAACTTGGGCTCTTGCTGCCAATTCTAAAATGAGTGGTCCTCCTTGAATAGAAGGTGTAGGGGACAATACTGGCTGAGTTGTTGAGTGACAATTGT
The DNA here is from genome assembly GCF_937001465.1 of Orcinus orca. Taxonomy (NCBI): domain Eukaryota; kingdom Metazoa; phylum Chordata; class Mammalia; order Artiodactyla; family Delphinidae; genus Orcinus; species Orcinus orca. The sequence continues at coordinate 29,506,134 of NC_064563.1, forward strand.
CTTCTTTCATCCACTGTCCCTCACTTTTTCCCCTTCGAGCCCTCCCCTGCCCACACCATCCTCTACACACACGATCTGAGATGGAAGAGTGTGCCAAAGCTGTGTTCTGTTGAGGACATATGTCAAGCATTGCTAGGAGCTTGAGCTATGACACCTACCACTGCTGCTACCTTGGAATAAATGTGTGCTCTGTGTCAGGGACTCTGCCAACAGCTTTATGTTTGTGATCTCCTTTAATCCCTACCAAGACCCCAAGACTCCAAAACTGAATCTGAAACTCAAACAAGATAGGTGTCCAAGGATCCCACTGCTAGGAAGTAGTGAAACTGGATTCAAAACTGCGTGTGTCCAGCTCCAAAATTTTTTTAAGATTTTATTTTTCCATTGGTTTCCTTTTTTATTTCCATTACTCTCTGACAGTAGTTCTCAAATCATGGTCGTGGACCAGCAACATTATCGCCACCAGGGAACTTATTAGAAATGTAAATTCTTCAGTCCCACCCCAGACCCTTTAAATCAAATTCTAGGTGTAGTACCCAACAATCTCTGTTTTCATAAGCCCCCCAGATGTATATAATGCTTGTTAGAGTTTGAGAACCACTGCTGTACAGGTTTCTCAGAAGTTTTTAAGATATTTAAACTTACATTTCTTTTATTTTTAACATCTTTATTGGAGTATAATTGCTTTACAATGGTGTGTTAGTTTCTGCTCTATAACAAAGTGAATCAGCTATACATATACATACATCCCTAAATCTCCTCCCTCTTGCGTCTACCTTCTACTGTCCCTAACCCACCTCTCTAGGTGGTCACAAAGCACAGAGCTGATCTCCCTGTGCTATGTGGCTGCTTCCCACTAGCTATCTACTTTACATTTGATAGTGTATATATGTCCATGCCACTCTCTCACTTTCTCCCAGCTTACCCTTCCCTCCCCGTGTGCTCAAGTCCATGCTCTACGTCTGCGTCTTTATTCCTGTCCTGCCCCTAGGTTCTTCAGAACCGTTTTTTTTTTTTTTTAGATTCCATATATATGTGTTAGCATACGGTATTTGTTTTTCTCTTTCTGACTTACTTCACTTTGTATGACGGACTCTAGGTCCATCCACTACAAATAACTCAACTTCGTTTCTTTTTATGGCTGAGTATATGTGTATATATTCCATTGTATATATGTGCCACATCTTCTTTATCCATTCATCTGTCGATGGACACTTAGGTTGCTTCCATGTCCTGGCTATTGTAAATAGTGCTGTAATGAACATTGTGGTACATGACTCTTTTTGACTTACGGTTTTCTCAGGGTATATGCCCAGTAGTGGGATTGCTGGCTCGTATGGTAGTTTTATTTTTAGTCTTTTAAGGAACCTCCATACTGTTCTCCATAGTAGCTGTACCAATTTACATTCCCACCAGTAGTGCAAGAGGGTTCTCTTTTCTCCACACACTCTCCTGCACTTATTGTTTGTAAATTTTTTGATGACGGTCATTCTGACTGGTGTGAGGTGATACCTCATTGTAGTTTTTTGTTTGTTTGTTTTGTTGTGTTTTTTTTTTTGCAGTACATGGGCCTCTCACTGTTGTGGCCTCTCCCGTTGAGGAGCACAGGCTCTGGACACGCAGGCTCAGCGTCCACGGCTCACGGGCCCAGTGGCTCCGCGGCATGTGGGATCTTCCCGGACCGGGGCACGAACCCGTGTCCCCTGCATCGGCAGGCGGACTCTCAACCACTGCGCCACCAGGGAAGCCCCTCATGGTAGTTTTAATTTGCGTTTCTCTAATGATTAGTGATGTTGAGCATCCTTTCATGTGTTTATTGGCAGTCTGTATATCTTCTTTGGAGAAATGTCTATTTAGGTCTTCTGCCCATTTTTGGATTGGGTTGTTTGTTTTTTTGATATTGAGCTGCATGAGCTGCTTGTAAATTTTGGAGATTAATCCTTTGTCAGTTGCTTCATTTGCAAATATTTTCTCCCATTCTGAGGGTTGTCTTTTCATCTTGTTTATGGTTTCCTTTGCTGTGCAAAAGCCTTTAAGTTTCATTAGGCCCCATTTGTTTATTTTTGTTTTTATTTCCATTTCTCTAGGAGGTGTGTCAAAAAGGATCTTGCTGTGATTTATGTCATAGAGTATTCTGCCTCTGTTTTCTTCTAAGAGTTTTATAGTATCTGGCCTTACATTTAGGTCTTTAATCCATTTTGAGTTTATTTCTGTATATGGTGTTAGAAAGTGTTCTAATTTCATTCTTTTGTGTAGCTGTCCAGTTTTCCCAGCACCACTTATTGAAGAGGATGTCTTTTCTCCATTGTATACTCTTGCCTCCTTTATCAATGATAAGGTGACCATATGTGCGTGGGTTTATCTCTGGGCTTGCTATCCTGTTCCATTGATCTATATTTCTGTTTTTGTGCCAGTACCATACTGTCTTGATTACTGTAGCTTTGTAGTATAGCCTGAAGTCAGGGAGCCTGATTCCTCCAGCTCCATTTTTCTTTCTCAAGATTGCTTTGACTATTCAGGGTCTTTTGTGTTTCCATACAAATTGTGAAATTTGTGTTCTAGTTCTGTGAAAAATGTCATTGGTAGCTTGATAGGGATTGCATTGAATCTGTAGATTGCTTTGGGTAGTAGAGTCATTTGCACACTGTTGATTCTTCCAATCCAAGAACATGGTATATCTCTCCATCTGTTTGTACCATCTTTAATTTCTTTCATCAGTGTTTTATAGTTTTCTGCATACAGGTCTTTTGTCTCCCTAGGTAGGTTTATTCCTAGGTATTTTATTCTTTTTGTTGCAATGGTAAATGGGAGTGTTTCTCTTTCAGATTTTTCAACATTAGTATATAGGAATGCTGGAGATTTCTGTGCATTAATTTTGTATCCTGCTACTTTACCAAATTCATTGATTAGCTCTAGTAGCTTTCTGGTAGCATCTTTACGATTCTCTATGTGTAGTATCATGTCATCTGCAAACAGTGACAGTTTTGCTTCTTCTTTTCTGATTTGGATTCCTTTTATTTCTTTTTCTTCTGATTGCTGTGGCTAAAGCTTCCAAAACTATGTTGAGTAATAGTGGTGAGGTTGGGCAACTTTGTCTTGTTCCTGATCTTAGAGGAAATGGTTTCTGTTTTTCACCATTGAGAAAGAGGTTGGCTGTGGGTTTGCCATATATGGCCTTTATTATGTTGAGGTAGGTTCCCTCTATGCCTACTTTCTGGAGGATTATTTTCATAAACAGGTCTTGAATCTTGTTGAAAGCTTTCCCTGCATCTATTGAATGATCATATGGTTTTTCTCCTTCAATTTGTTAATATGGTGTATCACATTGATTGATTTGCATATATTGAAGAATCCTTGCATTCCTGGGATAATCCCCACTTGATCATGGTGTATGATCCTTTTAATGTGCTGTTGGATTCTGTTTGCTAGTATTTTGTTGAGGATTTTTGTATCTATGTTTATCAGTGATATTGACCTGTAGTTTTCTTTCTTTGTGACATCTTTGTCTGGTTTTTGTATCAGGGTGATGGTGGCCTCATAGAATGAGTTTGGGAGTATTCCTCCATCTGCTATATTTTGGAAGAGTTTGAGAAGGTAAGTGTTAGCTCTTCTCTAAATGTTTAATAGAATTCTCCTGTGAAGCCATCTGGTCCTGGGCTTTTGTTTTTTGGAAGATTTTTAATCACAGTTTCAGTTTCAGTGCTTGTGATTTGTCTGTTTATATTTTCTATTTCTTCCTGGTTCAGTCTCGGAAGCTTGTGCTTTTCTAAGAATTTGTTCATTTCTTCCGTGTTGTCCAATTTATTGGCATATAGTTGCTTGTAGTAATCTCTCATGATCCTTTGTATTTCTGCAGTGTCAGTTGTTACTTCTCCTTTTTCATTTCTAATTCTACTGATTTGAGTCTTCTCCCTTTTTTTCTTGATAAGTCTGGCTAATGGTTTATCAATTTTGGTCATCTCCTCAAAGAACCAGCTTTTAGTTTTATTGATCTTTGCTATTGTTTTCTTCATTTCTTTTTCATTTATTTCTGAACTGATTTTTATGATTTCTTTCCTTCTGCTAACTTTGAGATTTTTGTTGTTGTTCTTCTTCTTCTTTCTCTAATTGCTTTAGGTGTAAGTTTAGGTTATTTATTTGAGATCTTTCTCATTTATTGAGGTAAGATTGTATTGCTATACACTTCCTGCTTAGAACTGCTTTTGCTGCATCCCATAGGTTTTGGGTGGTCGTGTGTTCATCGTCATTTGTTTCTAGGTGTTTTTTGATTTCCTCTTTGATTTCCTCAGTGATCTCTTGGTTATTCAGTAGTGTATTGTTTAGCCTCCATGTGTTTGTATTCTTTACAGATTTTTTCCTGTAATTGATATCTAGTCTCATAGCATTGTGGTCGGAAAAGATACTTGATATGATTTCAATTTTCTTAAATTTACCAAGGCTTGGTTTGTGATGCAAGATATGATCTATCCTGGAGAATGTTCTATGAGCACTTGAGAAGTAAGTGTATTTTGTTATTTTTGGATGCAATGTCCTATAAATATCAATTAAGTTCATCTTGTTTAATGTATCATTTAAAGCTTTTATTTCCTTATTTATTTTCATTTTGGATGATCTGTCCATTGGTGAAAGTGGGGTGTTAAAATCCACTACTATGATTGTGTTACTGTCAATTTCCCCTATTATGGCTGTTAGCATTTGCCTTATGTATTGAGGTGCTCCTATGTTGGGTGCATAAATATTTACAGTTGTTATATCTTCTCCTTGGATCGATCCCTTGATCATTATATAGTGTCCTTCTTTGTCTCTTGTAATAGTCTTTATTTTAAAGTCTATTTTGTCTGATATGCTAATTGCCACTCCAGCTTTCTTTTGATTTCCATTTGCATGGAATATCTTTTTCCATCCCCTCACTTTCAGTCTGTATGTGTCCCTAAGTCTGAAGTGGGTCTCTTGTAGACAGCATATATACAGGTCTTGTTTTTGTATCCATTCAGCCAGTCTGTGTCTTTTGGTGGGAGCATTTTGTCCATTTACATTTAAGGTAATTATTGATATGTATGTTCCTATTCCCACCTACTTAATTGTTTGGGGTTTGTTATTGTAGGTCTTTTCCTTCTCTTGTGTTTCCTGCTTAGAGAAGTTCCTTTAGTATTTGTTGTAAAGCTGGTGGTGCTGAATTCTCTTAGCTTTTGCTTGTCTGTAAAGCTTTTAATTTCTCCATTGAATCTGAATGAGATCCTTGCTGCGTAGAGTAATCTTGGTTGTAGGTTTTTCCCTTTCTTCACTTTAAATATGTCCTGCCACTCCCTTCTGGCTTGCAGAGTTTCTGCTGAAAGATCAGCTGTTAACCTTTTGGGGATTCCCTTATATGTTATTTGTTGTTTTTCCCTTGCTGCTTTTAATATTTTTTCTTTGTATTTAAATTTCAATAGTTTGATTAATATGTGTCTTGGTGTGTTTCTCCTTGGATTTATCCTGTATGGGACTCTCTGTGCTTCCTGGACTTGATTGACTATTTCCTTTCCCATGTTAAGGAAGTTTTCAACTATAATCTCCTTAAGTATTTCTCAGTCCCTTTCTTTTTCTCTTCTTCTTCTGGAACCCCTATAATTCGAATGTTGGTACATTTAATGTTGTCCCAGGGTCTCTGAGACTGTCCTCAATTCTTTGCATTCTTTGTTCTTTATTCTGCTTTGTGATAGTTATTTCCATTATTTTATCTTCCAGGTCACTTATCTGTTCTTCTGCCTCTTTTATTCTGCTATTGATTCCTTCTAGAGAATTTTTAATTTCATTTATTGTGTTGTTCATCATTTAACCTCTATTTCTTATAAACATCTAGTCAATCAACAATTATAGCCTCCTTAGCACATGTTTACTTCATGTCAGTCAGCTAACTTCTCATGTGGGCATAATGAGGGATTTTAACTTTGGTTGAAACTAAATAGTTTTACATAAACAATCATGAATGAATAAGAACAATTTTATTCATTTTTATTAAGTAAAATTTACATACAATAAAAAGGAAGAGATATCAGTTGTAGAGTTTGGGTTTTGGCAATTTTCTTACAACAACCATCTCAACTGTAGCACATTTTCATCTTACCTCCACAAGAAATATTCCTTGTGCCCTTTCCTATTTCACCTTCTCTTCCCATACCCGTCAAGCCATGGCCTATTTTATTATCATTACAGATGAGATTTGGTTTTTTCTAGACTTTCATATAAATGGAAACATGCAGTATGTGATTTTTTCTGTCAAGTTTCTGCCCCTCAGCATAATGTCTGAGATTCATCCATGTTATATATATCAGGAGATTGTTCCTTTTACTGTTGGGCAGTATTCCATTGTATGAATACACCACAATTTATTTTTTTTATTAACTTGTTGATGGATGTTTTGGTTATTTCCAGTTTGGGGTTATAATATGTGAAACTATTTTAGTTTTTAAAACCCTCATATTTTAATGAAGTTGGCTGAGTTAATAACTCTTATTCAAAAGTATTTCCCCTTATGCCTCTAAGATATTGTTCCATCACTGTCTTCCATCAGAGTTGTTGAGATGTCTGATACCATTTTAACTATTGTATTGTTTCTCTATAGGTAATCTATATGGTTGTTTTTGTTTTCTCTGTAAGATTTTAGAATTTTATTTGTATCTTGAGGTTCTAAATTTCCACCAACGTGTTCTGTGGTATATATATCCTGGGTAATTTCCTTAGCTTTCTCCTCCAATTTACTAATTCTCTCCTCAGCTGTGTTTAATCAGCTGTTTAACTCCTCTATTACCTTTTTACTTTTAATGACTATATTTTTAAATTTCTACTACTCTCTGGTTATTTTTAATCTATCTTTTAAAAAATCATTTTATCCTTTTTTATGTTTTTAAGTGCTTTTAAATTTCTCTAATTTTAACATACTTATTTTATACTTTATATCTGACAATTTTTATTATCTGAAGCTCTTGGAAGTCTAATTGGACTATATGTTTCTGCTGGTGCTCACTTTTTGGTGGATTATTTTCATGTGTGTTTTGCAGTTTTGGATTATGTGCTCCCATTTGGCATGGCTTTATCACAGAGAATTCTGGTTGGTCTGGGTTGAAGTTGTGTCCCTCCAGACAGCTTTCACATTTACTTCTTTCCAGCAGCCTATAAGTATTGTAAGCTCAAGACTGCATTTATTTTAATATACTGACTACCAGGCAGCATAAATTCAAACCCCAAACCAGAGTCAGAACAGCGAAGTACATTTTTTTTAACTCATGTAGAACCCAGGCCAAATAAACTTTCTTGTTGTCTCTAGGTAGATTTTGATTATTTCACACTCTCACTGAGGGACTAATCCATCAAGTATTTTGGCTTTATGCAAGCATCTCAGTCTCAACTTCCTGCCTTACACAGAGTAAATGACTCCCACCCCCACCCCCATGCCCGTTAAAACCTAAGTCCCTGGCTTTTTGCAACTGGCAAACACATTCTTGTCCCTGGTCTCCTCCCCTACGTGGCCAGCTTATTGTTACTTTCTTGCAAGGGAGGCCTACAGGGAACTCAGGTAGGAATCGGAATCTGAGCCTGGAGGGGAATACCTAGCTCCCAGGAGGCTGAGTGCTCAGCCTACAGCAGATTCTGGCTGGACCTCAAAGGATGAAGCCCAAGGCTCCCTATCTGTCCACTTTTGATGCCTTCACTCATTCCATTTGTAGTGAAGTTGTCCTTTACTCCCCTCTTCCCTTCATCCTACATTGGTCTTTTGAAAACAGCTGGGCCAATTTTTACTGTGTGTCTTTCTGACTCCAGTATATTTACTGAAAAATAAATGTGTCGTTTTATACCTCTCAAACCACACACAGCAGAACCGTTTGCTTAGATTTCATAGCACAAGGATACATACATTAGAGCTTCAAAGTGTCAAGATTAAAACTGGGGACTCATGGTTTATCCATCTCAGCTCACACCTCCATTCTTCAGAGTGTAGGAGCCCCTGCTCAAGCCCCAATTCTCAGAACCATGTGTCAGAGCAGTAAGCCAACCCATTTTCTGACCCACTGGGATAGCCAGCATGAAGAACAGTCCTGAACCAAGAGTCCTTGACCAAATGCCAGCCATGCGATTCACCTTAGTCAGGTGATCGTCAGCTTTTTCCTGGGGTCTAAAGCAGAGTCCCACTACCCTGCTGCCCTCCATCTGGCCTCCCTCTGGGTCCTGCTTGCTTTTAGTAGATTCATGCTCTGAGAAAATGCTTTTCTTGAGTAACCCCACTGCGTAGATGCTCTCAGGGTAACTTGCTGGGAAGCAAGTGAGAATCAGGTTCTCAAGTCAAACCCCAACCCAAGCTGCCCTTTCCAAGCTGAACTTAGCACACTGTCTTAACAAAGCTCTTTTCCTTAGAAAGAACTTTGGAGCCAGACAGGCCTGAGTTTGAATCCCAGTTCGGCCACTGACCAGTAGTTATTAGGCATGTGATTTAACCTCCTTGAGCCTTTCTCATCTGTAAAATGGAGATGGTTAAACATAGCTCAGGGCTCTTGTAAGAAAACAAGATGAAGGGTGTCTCCTGCCCAGCGCAAAGTAGAGTAGAGGCCCACAGGCGTGAGTTCCCATCTTCATGACTTTACCAGCCAGGCCAGAAGTTCTGGCTACACAGCTGAGAGACTCCAGGTTTGAAGCCTGGGATCTGATGGCCTGTTGTGCATGTTGGGTGGGTACTGGGTGTTTGCTGCACAGAGTATTCTGCATGGGGCCAGGGGCTCTGTGGGAGCCCAGCCAGCCAAAAATGAGCTATTCCAGGCCTTGTGTACGTTGGAGGTCACAAGGACACCCACGCCCGGCCACGTCAGGTTTTGAGCATGGGTTGCTCATGGTCCTGCTGAATTTTGCAAAGGAAAGGAAAGTTCCTTTGGGCTGTGCTTTTGACCTTTGAGCGTGTTATCTTCAAAGCCATAAACCTGGTCCACTGGATTATAAAAGTAGCTCATTCTAACACGTTCGCCCTGCAGCCTGCTCCTTGCCGTCCAGCACACACCCACGGTAACCAAAGGCCACCACCATGACAAGGGACCAGAACGGAACCTGGGAGTTGGAGAGTAATGACAACTTTGAAGGCTTAATGAAGGCTCTGGGTAAGGGGGTTGCCAGAGGTGGGAAAGGGGGAGGAGGTGGGAAAGGGAGAAGGAGGGCACTGTGGAGCTCCCCAGACCTGTGTGCAAGCCTCACTCCTCGCTCTTTACCAGCTGTGTAATATCAGGCAAGTCACACTCATTCTCTGAGGCTCAGATTCCTCATCGGCAAGTTGGGAGCAATAATAAATGAGGTTATGTCTAGAATGTCCTTGGCGTACAGAAAAGATTCACTGAATGGGGGAGGCACACACACGCATATGTGAGGAAAGCCAGACTTGAGAGGAAAATGCAGTAGCTCCCCTGCCTTGTGATTGCCATCTCTTAGATAACAAGTTGGATCTGATACGATGCACAAATGACCCCTGCATTGCTCTTTCATTAGTCTTGTAGTGGAGAAGCACAAAAAAGAGTAGATAACAAATCTCTCAGCCTAGAGAAAATCAGGCTAGGAAAGGCTTTCATCATATACATCAAACAACTCACTGCTCACCTGACTTCTGAACTAGGCTCCAAGCCAGGGGCTCCATCACCATGTGTCCCGAGTTGACTCTCCTGTGGGATCTCTTGTGGGGCTGGCAGAAAACACACAAAACCAGAGCAAGTGGGCCCACAGAGGCGAGCTCACTTTTGGGGGCAGATATTATAGACCAGGTCCCGGCAAGGAGCATTGGCTGCCTGTCCTTATTTCTGCAATGACCGCCTGATCACCTTTTCTAGCTTTAGATCTCTCCGCATAGGGAGTTCCCAGCTGGAACTTCTCTACGTGAAGCATGAGAAAAAACGGCTGCGGGTGCGATCTGAGGCCCAATAATTTGGATGTGATGATGGGAAGTCTCATCAAGAATGGGAATTGTGGGTTTTTCTGTGCAATTCACTTCTAGCTTGATGACACTTCCACCGTGTCAACAAACAAGGAGAGCTCATGTGACATGTTTTGCAATTTACAGAGGTTGGAAATTTCGTCATGTACTTTAGACATGTTTACAGCACTGGATAGCTTTTTTTCCCCTCCTGGCTACAGAATGCTACCAATATACTTGGGAGAGGGGGGAGGAGACAAAAATCCCCGTATCAGAACCCTAACCCTGTCGCCCCTGCTTTTAGCACCCTGAGTGAGACTAGAAATGGAATCCTGCTTCCATACGTGAGTAAATGGGCTGGAAATGAGCTCAGAACTAGAATTCTGAACAAGATCATACAGAGGAGGAAACAAAACCAGTGGGCCAGCTGAGGCTTTCTCTCTGACGTTGGCCAATATTTTAACCTTTCCGCACCAGTCTCCTCATCCACCAGATAGAGAAATAACACCAGCCTTGTTTCTCCAGATGATGTTGGTGGTTGTTCTGAATGATTGAAAGTACTTTAACAAGAGCTATTTGATGGTTTCAAGCTTTCAGCAGTGAGCTGAACAAGCCCAACTCAGGGAGTATAATAAGAAAGCAATTTTGTGTCCTTTGTTGCTTATTCTTAAATTATATAAAGTCCTATGGTGGCTTTAGGTGCAAAATGGAGCCTCAGTTTAGTTTTCGGCTGTACAGGGTGGGCCCCTGGAGCCCCTCTTTCTAGCCTTAAGGTGAGAGGCAAGCACTCCTGTCCATCCCCTATTGCTTCTGGGGGATGCCGGGATGCAGGGCACCCTGTCAGCGCTGTGCAAAAAAGTCCTCTTCCTAAAAGCAGCCGTCCTCTGGACTCTTTCATACCCACTTACACCCTCCTTGTGCAGGAGGGGTGTGTGGATCGTGACTGTGATGTTTGGCTGTCTCTGTCCAGGAGGTTTTGGAGGGAGTGGCCTTTCCAGTTCTCCTTGGTATCGGACACCTCTTATCTCAGAGCTACAGTCATGACTTCCAATTCAACAACTTAACTACACTGATTTCACTCTAATGAGCAAACGGGTTGACCCCTTTGTACGAGTCTCTGCAGTGGAGAGGGGTGGGCTCCCACTTTCCTGATGGAGATTAACACCATAGGGGGTGGTACTAGCTAAACCCAGAATGTGGATGTGCTTGGTACCTTGGTTTACCCAGCTGCTGATGGCCTACAGTATCCCAGGATCTTGCCCCAGCTTGAATCCATGAGGCTCTGTGCAGAAACGACTCAGACAGAGTCACCTTCCCGCCGTGGAGATGGGACACCTGACCCCTCTCACCTGCGCATGGGGACACAAGTGGGGCAGACAGGCACTGGGACACAAGTGGGGCAGACAGGCACTGGAGACAGGTCTCAAGGGCTCAGCCAGAAGCAGCCGGGTGGGGCTGCCTCCCACAATTGAATCTGCTGAAAGCAACCCAGCAGGAACTTCCCTGGTGGCCCAGTGGTTAAGACTCCATGCTTCCAATACAGGGTACGTGGGAACTATGCCATGTGATGTGGCCAAAAAAAAAAAACCAAAATGCAACCCAGCAGATCTGTACAATTTCCTCCACATCCACCCCACAAGACAGGGGTTGCTTTCCCAACACTGACAAGTCAGTGAAGCTTGTCTCCTTGCCCTTTTGAGCACGAAGCCCTTCGCATTTGGGAAAAACGTATGTGGAGATCCTCCCAAATCCCCAGATATGGAAATATCACTAAGTATAACGCCATTCCCTGCCAAAGAGCTGTCTCTTTCTTAGACGTTAATCCCTAGCACCAGGGAGTCGGCTTTCTCTGTGGGCCTGGCGGCTGGTTCCCTAGGAAGGAGATACTCCTTTCAAGAGGTGGGTCTGGGGACAAACTGTCTTTGTTCCCAGTTGGTGACTCACTCCACCCCCCGCCTCCCCACATGACCTGGCTGCCAGCCTCAGCAATGACACATCAGGGCAACCTTTGGGTTTGCCCCAAATTTTCAAACCCATTCGCTGTTCAGAGAATGGGTGACAAGGGTCGATTGTACCTCCTCTCCTGCCTTCTTAGATCTCGTGTTTCCTGAGGCCCTAGACTCTTTCTTGACAGTGAGGAGAGCAGCTGGTGAACTCCTCTACCCTGAGGAAGCTGTCATGCCCTGAGGTCCTCCTTCAGCTTGGATCGGGGAGTCAGGGAGTGGAGGATTGGTCTTCAATCTAAAGGGCAGACCTCTCAAAGTGAGGTCCCCGTGCTGTGAAAGAACACTTGGGGAGAGTCCATTCACTCTGCCCCGGAGTGAGACCAGCACTGCACGTACCTGGGGAATCATTCAGCTTCTTTTCCAAAGCTTTAGACGACGCCCGTGGAAGCCAGGGACGGTGCCATTTGCAGCAGGCCCGGGCCCAGCCTCTGTTCTCAAGGAGCTCAAACTGGTGCAGAGAGTCAAGCTATAGCTGTGTACAAATTGCATTCCTGTTCTCTATTATAGTGTGATAAATCACCCCCAAAATGTGGCAGCTTGATTTTATGATACAGTGATTTTATCATTGTCTCTCATAGTTATGGGAACTGACCAGGTTCACATAGGGGGTTCTTGCTGGGAGGCTCTCATTCCATTGCGGTAGGACAGTGGCTGGGGCCAGAGCCATCTCAAAGGCTTCTGGCTCCTGTGTCTGACAGTTGGTGCTGGCCAGCCGCTGAGACCTCATCTACACGTGGTGACCCATGTGGCCTGCGTTTCCTCATAGCACTCTGGTTGTGTCTAAAGAGACAGGAGGCAGCAGCTGAATGACCTTTTATAACCCAGACTCAGAAGTCACACAGCATCACTTCCACCATATTCTATTGGTTGAAGCAGTCATGAGCCCACCCACATTCAAGGGGAAGGTACATAGACCCCCGCCTCTCAAAATGTCAAAATCCTATTGTAAGAACAGCCTGTAGGATGAGAGGTGGTGGTATTGCAGCCATTAAAGAAAGTATAGTCTGCCACAGATGGGACAGTGGGTGATTCTGTCCCTTGGGCCTGAAAGGGCTATGGTGACAATAGAACAATGGTGACCAGAAGTGTGTGCGCTGAATGGTGATGGATGGTAACTAGACTTGTGGTGGTGATCACTCTGCAGTCTATACAGATGTTGAATTATGATGCTGTACACCTGAAATGTACATAATTTTTTAAAACAGTGTGTGTGGCGGTGAGGGTGGAGGGAGCTACAATAGATGGATCATCGACGGTCTCCTTAGTACTTCTGGATGGGGTTTTGAAGGAAGGAGAGGAGTGCTCTACACAAGGATAGAGTCAGGTCTGGACCTGTGAGCATGTGCCAAGGTCAGGCTGATGAGGATGTGGGCGGCCAAAGGAAGCAGAAGCCATATTACCAGGGAGTGAAGTGCAAGGGCGGCCGCAGGGGTAAGAAGAGTCAGAAAGGTACCAGGGCTGGATCTTGAAGCGGTGTGACACCATGTGTGACCATCACCCAAGGACATCAGGTAAGGAGAGGGTCCTGGGAAGAACTGTGTACAGAGGAGAGAAGGGCCATGAGCACACTGACAGCCAGGGCGTGAATAGATCAGCAGAGACAGAGAACTGAAGGAGGAAGTGGTTGCAGTCGTCCTGGCAAGATGTGAGAGCAGTGCCAAGGAGGGTGTCCAAGGGGTTGTCCATAGCAGGAAACTGACTAGATTTGGTAACTAAGTGGAGAAGAAGCAGGGGGTGAGCCTAAGAAATAAAACCCCACCATGTAACTTTAATCAGGAAGACAGGAACGTATAATGGAAGGCATCTGTTCCAAAAGTACTCAGGGACTTCCCCGGTGGTCCAGTGGTTAAGAATCCACCTGCCAATGCAGGGGACACGGGTTTGAGCCCTGGTCCGGGAAGATCCCACATGCCGAGGGGCAACTAAGCCCGTGCGCCACAACTACTGAGCCCGTGCGCCACAACTACTGAAGCCCGCGCGCCTAGAGTCCGTGCTCTGCAACAGGAGAAGCCACCGCAATGAGAAGCCCGTGCACCGCAACAAAGAGTAGCCCCTGCTCGCCTCAACTAGAGAAAGCCCATGCACAGCAATGAAAACCCAGCACAGTCAAAAGTAAATAATAAATAAAAATACTCAGTTAACATTAAACTTAGACATATTTTAGGAAATCTTTGTTCAATAATTTGTAACCATTAGGAAAAATCCAGTTCTCTTAATTCACAAAAGAAGGTGGGGATCATCTTCTATGAAGAGCATCTTTTCATTGAAATCAACATGTACAGATTTAAAAGAGCAGTGGCGGGGCTTCCCTGGTGGCGCAGTGGTTGAGAATCTGCCTGCTAATGCAGGGAACATGGGTTCGAGCCCTGGTCTGGGAGGATCCCACATGCCGTGGAGCAACTAGGCCCGTGAGCCACAGCTACTGAGCCTGCGCGTCTGGAGCCTGTGCTCCGCAACAAGAGAGGCCACGATAGTGAGAGGCCCGCGCACCGCGATGAAGAGTGGCCCCCGCTTGCCACAACTAGAGAAAGCCCTCGCACAGAAACGAAGACCCAACACAACCAAAAAATAAATAAATAAACAAATGTGGGGTTTAAAAAAAAAAATTTTAAATTAATCAATACAATCATAAATAGCATGTAGGTCAAATAATAAAAAGAAAAAAAAAAAATAAAGAGCAGTGGCTACTGCAAAAAGTCCTAGTGGGTCTCTGGAAAATCCTACCAGGAAAGCGGTAACCTTAGAGGCTGAAGTCAAGCAGCTGCCACCTGAGTGGTCTTTGCTGGGAAATCTTTCCTGATTACCCACGACGTTCAAAAGCCTGTCCTGACTGCAAGGGGCCAAAGTGTAACATCAGAGGTGAGCGCATGCACAAAACATTCTCAGGCCATGATAAGATCGTGCTAGCATGAGCTTTCTCTACATTATGTCATTTAATTAATTCAGTTTCAACAAATGCCCTGAGCCCCTATGACATGCCAGGAAGAGCTCTAGGCATTGGTGAAGCGGTGGTAAATGAGGCAACACATTCCCTGCCCTTGCAGAGTGGGCGCGCTAGTGGGAGAGAGACAGGGTAATAGTTTAAGACTCTCTGGGTAGTGGTAAGTGCTTTAAAGAAAATAAAAAGGAATTCTTGGGTGGAGAGTGATGGGTGGTCAGGGAAGGTTGTCTGAGGAGGTGACATTGGAGCCGAGGCTTGAATGCTGTGAAGTGCTGTTCCGGGCACAGGGCACAGCAAAGGCTGGTGTGTTGGGCGTGTGGTGAGCCCAGGGGTAGGTCAGGCCTTATGATGGGCAGACTTAATCCATCTTATTCATATTCTTTAAGGTTCGCTATGACTACAGCGTGAAGAATGAATCACAGGAGGGCAAGACTAGAAACACGGAGGCCCATTAAGGAAGCTTCTGTGTTGTTCAGGCAAGAAATGATGATGGTTGGTTTAGGGTGGTGCCCAGGGCTGGAGAAGAGAGGACAGATTCAGTGTATATTTTGATGGTAAAGCTGACAGGGCTTGCAGATAAAAATGAAGCGAGAGGAAATGGAAGAAATGAAGACGGCCCCCAGGCTTAGGCCTGAATAGCTGGGAAGGCTGTGACCCTATCAGCTGACACGGGGAAGACATGGCGGGGAGTGAGTTTGGACAGGGGTGCCAGACAGGCGGGAATGCGTTAAGAATTCTGGTTTACATCTTTTGATTACAGATGCCCATTGCCCATCCAAGTGGAGTATTAAATTGGCATGTTGATATAAGATCTAGAGCTTAGGGTAGAGCCAGGGATAGAGCCAAAGGAATGCTTGCCATTTTAAGGAGTGAGGAACCTGAAGGTCAGGGAAGTGAAGGAACTTCCCTGGGATCACTTGTGGCTGGAAACTGGTGTTGCTCAGAGAGGAGCCTGGTCTGCCTGCTTCTAACCCCCAAGCACTTGCCATAGCTCGGTTCCAGGTGCAGGTGCTAAGCGTGGGGTTAGGGAAGGGGGAGCTTCGTGCTGAGCAAAGTTCATCAGGATGGGGACCTCTGAAGCAGGCAGGCAGGACCCTCAGATACATTGCAAGAGGGTCACTCGGAGTCCCTGGGTAAAAATGAATGAATGAATACATGAATGAATGAATGAATGAATGAATGTCTGATGAGCCAACGAGGAGTTAATTTCACGGCATTTGGATTCCTGCCAGTGCTCACAAGTCAATAAAGTTAGACACTGGCCAAAGACTTTGCTTGTGTGGCCTCTAGTTGGACTTTCAAACAGGGACAGTGCTGTAGGTGGGAAAAGCCCAGGTGAAGATAAGTTTGGTCCCTTCCTATGGGTCTCCCCTGACGTGTAGTGGCAGCTTCTCCTCCTCGACCCCCATCCCAATGGTGCAGACTAGATTATGGGGGGGGGGGAGGTGAAAAGTACAAGGGGAGCAGGGAGGCACCCCAGGGTCTCCAGCCTGCCTCTGCTGGCTAGGGAAGGGTTTGAATGCATTTGGAGGTGTCCCTGAGGGTAAGAGAGAAGGAGGCAGGAAGGGGCAAGGACAGTTCCTCTTTCCGTGGATTATCTGGGGAGGAAATGACATGGAAAGACGGAGAAGATTGCTCTTCCACTCTGCTTCTCACGATGCCCGAGTGCTGAGGGTTTGTGAATTGAGGAGTTCAGGTTCGAAGCCCGTGGAAGCTGCACTTCGAATGGGTTCCAGTTTTCATAGGATGAAAATGGGTGTATTTCTGCTCTTTAATTGACAAATCGCGTCTACCCTTTTAGGCTACAACTTTAGTTTTTTCCACAAGCATATTAGAAAGCATTTTAATGTTGAGTAGCATACTCATATTTCAACTTTATGGCCTGCATTGTTCAAAATGCAGTTATGAAAAGTATGCTTTAATAAAGTCACTTCAGTGTTTTCGTTTTTTCTTCTGCAGCAGCTATAAGCCGTATATATTATTCAGAAATAGCTTGCCTTTGTACGTTTTCCTCTGAGATAGAAATTCATTTCACCTGGCTATAAATCAGGCTCGGAGATACCTTTAATCCAGAAAAGCAGATGAAACATATTTGATAACCCTGGTGTTCAAACACCATACCAGGAGAATAATTTTCCCTGCAAAGTACAAAGAGTAAGTGTTTTTGTAGTCTGTGTGTGTATGCCTGTGTATTCTACAGCTGCAGTTAAATGTTTCCTTTTGATTAGAAATATCACAAATCCACCAACAGAATGTTTGGCTTCCTTCCCTGGGGTGGAGCAGAGGTGACATGATTAACTAGCCTGCGCCCACGGTGAAGGGTAGCCAAGAGGCCAAGCCATTTTTCAACCCAGAGAAGAAGCAATGTTTGATTCAATTTGCCTAGAGCCCCTAGTAAGATTCCCCGGCTCTGGTCCGAAAGACTGACTGGGGGTGGTGTTTCCAGGACAAACCTCTTCTCTTGGCAGTAGACATTTTTAGCTGTGATCTACCTCTCTGGGCAACCAGGGACAAGCAGTAATTTCCATTTGGGGAGACTTAAACACAATGTGTTTTAGTGGTGGACGAGAAACAGAATGTGTTTGTAGGCAAATTGCCAGGAGTGCTGTCCTAGCTGGGCAACTCTGAACCAGCCACTTCAATTCTCTGGGCTTTGATTTCCACAACTGTGGAGTGAAAATAGACTTGCTCTCTGAAGACCACTTAAATTTAGACTTCTAAATTTCTCTGTCATTCCCAATTCTTCCTTAGTACAGTTGACCCTTGAACAACAGTGGGGGCGGAGGCAGCAGCGGTGTGTTAGGGGAGAGCCCTGCTCTCCGTGCAGTCAAAACTCTGCGTGTAACTTACGGTTGGCCCTCCGTATATATGTGGTTCCTCCGTATCCGTGGTTCTGCATCCATGGATTTAACCAACCGCAGATGGTGTAGTTCTGTAATTACTATTGAAAACAATCCACATGTAAGTGGACCCATGCAGTTCAAACCCGTGTCTTTCAAGGGTCAACTGCAGTTTTGCCTGGTGCCCTCCCCTCCGTTTCATCTGGTTAACTCATGACCTGTGGTTTTCTTTCCTCAACTCCTAACTGTGTCTCCAGCATGGTTTAGCACTGCCTAAACTTCTCCTCACTCAACACAGAGGGCTAGAGTAGGAACTAAAGTCGTTTCTACCCTTTGGTCAACCTATGGAATGAGGAAACCAGTCCATGCAAAAAAAGGTTTGGCCAGGCTGGATTAAACGCCCATGTGACAGGCCAGGGCTATGTGACGAGGGAGGGGTAGATCAGCCACAATTCTGTTTCTTCAGAGTCCAGGACACTTGGGCTGCGTGGAGTGGCAGATGGCTGTGGAGATGCATAAACATGACCTGAATATTTCACTCTGGACTGAATGCCGATCTGACCACTGTTTGACCAGAGGGCAAAAGGCCAAGGAGTGGAGGCCAATGTGCATCAAATACCCCCCAGCTCCTCGGCACTGTGTAAAGCATTTTTGCCATTATTTTAACTGAATCCTTACATAAATAACCCTATGAGATAAGCTTTCTTTTCCCCATTTTACAGTGAGAAACAGGCTCAGAAAGGGAAAGTGACTTCTCTGAGGTCACAAAGCTGGAAGATCAGAGACAGGATTTATGCCTGGATCTGACCCTCACTCTTTTATGCAAGAAGTTCTAAACTTCGGCATGCACAGAACCGCTTGGAAGGCTTGTAAAAACAAGAGGGGCCCAACCCCCGTAGGTCTAGGGTGGATCCCAGAATTTACATTTCTAAGAGGGTCCCACGTGCTGTGGCTGCTGCCAGCCCAGGGGCCTCACTTTGAGAACCACAGTCCTGGACCGCGGTGCCCATGTTAACCAAACCATAAGTATCTCTTGAGCTCCCACTGTGTGCGCAGCCCTGGGCCTAGTTCTATGGGGACACGGGAGCAAAGAGACAACATCATCCTCGAACTCACAGAGCTGAGACTTGGAGAAAAAAATAATAAACCCCATGAAAGAGAGGAAAATGCCAGGTAGTACCTCCTGCGGGTTAAACCCTGGGCCTGGAAAGCAGGTGAGGAAGGAGGTAAGAAAGAACAGACCACGCTAGAGCAGACAAGGCTGGGGCTGGGAGGAGAGGGGCAGGGATTCAGGGACCAGGTGTGCAGGGAGCATCTGGAAAAATGCAGGGGGCTCCGAGGAAGCCGGCTTATGGGATCAGGGGGTTGATTATGATGGTGTCAGCAGCTACCGCTTATGGGGCCATTACCACAAGCCACCAGCCACTGGGCAGATCTCTTCACACACACCATCAAATTTCATCCTCAAAACAGCCTGATGCAATTAGTAATAACTCTACTTATAACTACTGGCTCTCTGCTGCTTCCAGATCTGGACTCTAGTGTCCAGCGATGGAGCTGAAGTTAGATGTCACCTGGCTCTTTAGGCTGTGTTTCTGGGGCAGAAGGAGAGGAACGCGAATTGGAGTGTAACACGTTAGCCTCTGCCTAGCGCAAGCACGTGTTTATACCGACTAGAATGCAGAGAACATTCTTTTGCGGCTTTTCGCAGCTTTAAGGAAGGATTCATTGTGAAGTCAGATATAGTTGACCACTTGGTCCCGTCTAGTCTTCTCCTCTCCAAACAGGCCAGCAGTTGCCTTAAAGGGAGAAAAATTAAACAAGGGGTATTACCATAATTTCAGGGACCAGATGACAGAGATAAATGCCTCAGAAAGGGGTTTGTCAAACTTTCCTGTCTTATGTTCTGTGGAACCCTGGCCAGCTGGAGATGCCACCACGGAGGGTTCTACAGTCACCTAAGACTGGGAAAGGCTGCATCTTCTGTCCTGCTCTTGGAGTTACAAAGCATTTTTCCCAGATTAAAATCTCTGTGAAATTCTTCAGTAAAGAAAGCGGTCAGCCTGTCTTGGTTTTAATTGCTCATTTCTCAAACTTAGCTGATCATGAGCTCCCCTTTAAAAAAAAGTTTTGACCACCAGTCTTTTATAGGCTGAGTCCATGACAAGTACAGTGGGGCACCCTGGGCTCTATGAATGCTGGCCTAGATGCCTAGGAGGGTTCACAGCAGCAGAGAGAGCATTTATCTACCCCCATGCCCTGGGGCCTGCAGGCTGTATGGCTTTGACCTGCCCCGATACAATCTCTTTTTTTTTTTGCAGTATGCGGGCCTCTCACTGTTGTGGCCTCTGCCGCTGCGGAGCACAGGCTCCGGACGCGCAGGCTCAGTGCCCATGGCTCACGGGCCCAGCCACTCTGTGGCATGTGGGATCCTCCCGGACCGGGGCACGAACCCGTGTCCCCTGCATTGGCAGGCGGACTCTCAACCACTGCGCCACCAGGGAAGCCCCCGGTACAATTTCATATGCCACAAAGCTGAAGCTATCAGAAAATGTCCAGCGTTGGAACGTGGTTGCTCCAGCTCCGGATTCTTGTAGAGCCCTAAGCCTAGAAAACAATTGCTGTCTAGTGGGGGCAATGTACATGAGCCCTGGAGAACATAAGCTGCCCCAAACAGAGAGGGCTCATCCAGCTGCATCCAGAAGCCCCTGTGGCTCCAGGGGAAACGTAGAGTCAGAAGTTACTGGTATCTTGGGCAGCCACTGGAAGTGCACAAACTGGGGTGGTCTGACATGATGGGACGGGTCAGCCCAGAGCTTGTGGAGCACGGTGCTGGCCCTGGAGCCAGGCCATCCTGGGTTCAATTACCACCTCTACTGCTTCCTCACTATATAGTCGAGGGCAAATGACACAGCCTCTCTGAGCCAGGCTCTTCACTGGTAAAATGGAGAATAATATAGTACTTATCTCATGGGTTTCTTGGGAGAATGAAGTGAGTGAATCTTCCCAAGGGAGGTTCCACTATGGGACAGCATTCCTGGTTGGTTAAAAGGCATGTCTTAATTATCACCCCCAATACTACCAAAGGTCCACACAGCATGGCCCCCAGAGTCACCTTACCTAAAACTTAGCTCCTAAGTTCCCCCATAAAATTCTTTACCTCTCTGCTTCTACCTTGGTTACCTAAACTGAGAACCTCTATTTTCACCTCCCAGCTTGATCTTCCACACATCCTTCCAATAATCAAACCCTTGTGATTGCTTTCCACCTGTGTAATCTTAGACAAGTCACTTAACCTCTCTGGGCCTCCGCGTCATCACCTATACCATGAGGGATTTTGGCGAGCAAAAGGACCTCAGTCCTTGTCTTCTTTGAGGAAAGAATTCAACAAACAGACCACGATTGTAAAGTGGGCACAGAGTTTATTAGAAGCACAGAACGTGTGGGAGAGCACACAAGCAGTTTACTTAGGGCAGAAGCAAGTTACACACTCGAAGGAGAAGAGTGGGGCGTCCTTGGGAGTGAGGGGCACGCAGTAGGGGCAGCTGAGGTCGTAACATGGGGTTAATCTTCTGGGGCTTAGATGAGGGTGACTCCCCTTTTCCTCCCCTATGATTGTGTCATCGGCAGTTCCTCATTTGGACTTCCACCAGGCACCATTCTGAAACCTTCCCGTGAGCACCTAAGCGAAACCCACAGGGGTGGGGTGGGGTCAAGATGGCAATGCTAATGATATTATAATGATATTACAATACGGCCAGGGTTACTAGAGGGCGACTTGAGACCCCCCTCTGTGCATGTGTGGGGCTGAGAAGTCCTCTCTGAAGGCAAGAATGGGGAGGCTGCCAGTGGGCTCCTTTGCCTTTCATCCAGTCATCAGCCACCTGTGTGTTTTTTTTGCACAGGCTCCACGGTTTTCATGGGCAGAGTTTCTTGCTCAGATGCTACAAAGTTTCCGTTTTGGATGCCATTCCTCCATGTGTCCTGGCCTCGTTAATTGCAAAACAAGGAGGTGGCTTTGCCTTCTCCCTAATACCTATGCATGAAGAGGCTGTGCTTGGGCCCAACCTTGAGTTTTCCTACCTCAAGAGGAGTAGGTGCTTAAACAGTAGCTTTCAAATCTCTTAAACCATTGAAGTCTTTCTCCAAACAGCCCCCTGAAAGGAAATCCAAGGTTTAAAACCACGCAGACATTCAGGGTCTGAGATGAGGCCCAGAGATCTGTAGTTTTTACATCTTCCCAGGTGATTCTGATGGGCAGCCATCGGTGAATTCTTAGACCAGGCAAGTTCTCAACCGATAGTAGTGAACGAGAGTTGAACAAAGCACTGGCGTGCGTACACCAGCTCAGGCCAACTTGAACCTATTTCTCTTTTCAACTTAGGATACAGGTATATAATCCTTTTACCTTCTGGGTTGCCTGTTATTACTTGAAATTATTCCCTGACTTTATAGAATTTAGAGTCCAAAAGACCAGCCAAGGTCCTTCCTGGATTCTGCTGTGGTCCAAGCATCCAGCTTGGACCTCTTCTTCTTGGTCCTTTAGGAGAAGGAAGGTGATAATGACCAAAGAGGGATTCAGGAAGAAACGTGTCAGAAGGGAAATGGGGAAAGAGGGTGAGGGAAGTGACGCTTGGCCACCAGGGAAGGACAGCAGAAGGGGTGGGGATGCGACCATCGGAGATGTTCATTCTCTGAATTGAAAGCGGCTCCACGAACTGTTGGTAACCGCTGGTCTCACTCATGCACACACTAGTATTTATCCCCCACCAGATAGCACACAGTGTGAAGTTTAATCACCTACTACCATAGAGATGAGGCTGGAATTCTCAGAGAAACAGCCCTCAGTGAATCTGAACTGTTCTTACTTTTGAAGTCGTTATTACCTTGGGTTATGAGCGAATCAATCTCAGTGCTTTTTGAAATCTTCCAGGTAAACTTTCTTAAAAAAAAAATTAAAGATTTATATTGGCATCCGAAGATATCTGGAGAATTCACAGGCATAAAGGAGGTCAAAGGTCAAATATGATTTGGCTAGAGACAAAAGGCTTAATGATGTTTGTAGCAAGGGTAGAAATGTAGCAGTTCCAGTATTATCCTGTTTCTACATCATTTCTATAGGACAGTGGCATTTTGGCTTGGGTGACATTTTATGCACAATCAGAGGTTAACAGGAGGTGGGCTCAGCACTTAGCTTAGGAAATGAAACACTCTATTGAAGGGCATGTTCCCTTTTACTTGCAAATGGTCTCTCAGAAACGAATAAGATTTTCTTTAAAATATCAAGGCAGAAAAACAGATGTAAATGGAGTAGAAGCAGCAAAACCTTGACAATTGTTGAATCTGCATGATGGGTGTACCGGGTTCCTCGTACTCTCCCCTCTACTTTGGTTTGTTTGAAATCTTTCATAATAAAAATATAAACAATGATTCATCTTTTCCTTAAAAACAACAAAAGAAATGTCTGAGCAAGTGTTTATTAAGTGTCTGAAATATGCCTGAGCTGTGCTGGGGCCATGACTGAGGCAGAACCTCCCCCAGATCTGCTGTAAAAATGGAAGTTTGTAGGTATTCTTCCCTTCAGTGGGCGTGAACAAAAGATCCATCTTTACCCAGGATCTAGACTGGCTATTTTTAAACAGTCTTTTTCCTTTTAAACCATGAAGTCTTCTGTTCAGCAAACTCTTAGGAGGAAACCAATATGTCAAATAGATAGAAGGGAGCTGCTGTGAGGGCAGGGGCATGTGCGTGTGTATATGTAGGCGTGTGCGTGTACATATGTGTATGTGCGCATGGATGTGCACACACGCACACCGGGGAGTTGCAGCTCAGGGGTGCTACCTCCCCTCCCACCAGGGCTCCCGAGGAGATGCCCAGGGACCCTGGGTTTCCCTACCGTTGACTGAGATGCCCAAACTGGCTGTGTGCAAGACAGCTCTCGTTTCCCACTTGAGCAAAGAATGTGGCCGGCCTGAGATCTGCTTCTCTGGTCCTGTTTGGCCTTGTTAAAGAAATGAATGCGTCTGGCTGAGCACATCATAACCTCCACCACTCCCTTTGCCAACAGATATTGATTTTGCCACCCGCAAGATCGCCATCCATCTGGCTCAGACGAAGATCATTGAGCAAGACGGCGATAACTTCAAGACGAAAACCAACAGCACGTTCCGAAACTACAACTTGGATTTCACAGTCGGGGTGGAGTTTGACGAGTACACGAAGGGTCTGGACAACCGGAATGTTAAGGTACTGACCAGAGTGGAGTTTTCCTCCGCACGGTCTTGGCGCAGGGGCTGGCTGTTTAGCTGCACAATGAAAAAACGACAGAAACGACCTGGGAGGCGTCAGGAGAGGGGGACCAGAATGGACTTAATGATGCTGGCAATAAGCAAGTATTGAAAGCTTAGTGGGAAGAAGCAGGCTGGCTTCTGCGTGTAGCTTATAAGCCAAGGAGGGATTAAAGGATGCTGACCTCTCCAGGACCCAGGGTAGAAGGCCAACTCACACGCTGATGTGGGCCTGGCAGGCAAAGCAAAGAGGCCAGGTGGGCTCGTAGGGATGGACGTTGACGGTGCCAGCAGGATAGCATAGCTTCATCCTGGGAGCAGCTCCTCAGCAGCAGGCAATCATTGCCATGGAGGACTGAGGCCTCATGTTGCTAGAATTTTTTTTTCTTTTCAGGAGCTGTTGAACATTCGTAGGTTCTTATATGAAATATCTCAATTTTAGATGATTCCAACTGATTTAATTTTTTTTTTTTTAGAAAAATGCAATGCAAATCACACCAAAAAATCAGTAGACTAGATGAAGGCAGGCTTTCTCCAATCCTAGAAACCCAGATAAATCTCTGGCAAGCTTACGGCTTCAGTCTCAGCCTCACCTTAACTCTCAGGACATAATCGAGGAAATCCTCCATGCATCAGAAGGCACACTTCTAGCCGCTTGAAGCTTTTAGATGTAGGGAGGCCCCTAAAATGAGCAGAGAACTCTGAGTGCAGAGTGGGGAGTTATCTCCAAGCCCGAGAACTGGAGTCTGCAGAGTAGGCAGGCCCTCATCCAAGGGGCTCTTTGTGAATAAGGCAGAGGTTGGTAGCAGCGGGGAGAAGTAGGGCAGTGGTGGGAAAGGCGGGGCCATCGGCAGGTCCCCTCTCCTCCTGCATCACCTGGTGGTATCACAGCCCAGTGACTGATTGTTGCACGGTCCACATTCACGCTCAGTATGAACATCTTTGGTTTTCCAAATCCAATCACACCTGGGCAGTCCCAACAACAGAAATGGGGGAAAATCCAATCTCAGCCGCATTTAAGGATTCCCGCACCCAAATCTTAGCATCTATACAAGAACGCCGGGGACTGCACGGTCCAGTGCAAGCCCATGTGGTTTATACAGGAGTGGGCAGCTTGAGCCCTTGTGGCACCCACTCCCTCTGTGCCAACGCAGCCACCAAGACCTCTGCCCTGGCTCCCAAGCTGAGGAGGGCCGGGCTGAGATTCCTGTGCCCAGGTATCCGTGCTCTCAAGCCTGCAGAGGGCCACCCTCTCAGAGCACCACAACGAAGCAGGGCCCTCCACCCTGCCCTTCCCCTTTCCCCATGAGCCCCCACTCCCCCCAGAACCCCACTCTTCTCTGGTGCTTCCAGGAGTTCCTTCCAAGTCGAAGTCTCAACTCTTCCCCCAAAGCTCTGGCTGCTCTCCCGGGGTGGGGAGGAAAAGCTGTCATCGTTCTTTGGGGATGATTCTAAAGCCAAAAGAGCAGGACACATTTTATTTCTCAATCAAGTTGTCCTGCCACATTGATCATCTCAGCCAATGAGTCAGGGTTGAATGACGTTTGGGCTCCTCGAAAAGAAAAGTGGGAAATGGAAAGCCCTTTGGAAATGCTTCCATCAAACCAGTCTTGGCAGGAGACGCTAAGCTCCCGAGCTCCGGAACGGCCCCTTGTAGAATCCCGCCCCGAGGCGTTGCTGGATCGGCAAGCTTTTCTGAGCTGTGTGACTGCGAGGCCAATTCATCAGACACCAGATATGATAGGAAAATTTGTCTCAGAATTTTTGCAACCCTCTGCTGTTCTAACCTAATCAGTTCCAAATGATCCATTTTCCCCTTGCTTCTCAGTTTGGGGCGTGGGCTATTGAAAAGCAGGCCTGTCCTCTCTGATTCATTTTTTATCACCTTTGATGGTGGAGAACTCACTCTTACTGAAATAAGTCATGTCCTTTTGGCCCTTCCTGACCCTTAAAGGGTTCTATCTGTTAACACCTAGGCTTCTGCCTCTCCCTTCCATGCTCTGTCCTCTCTGAGTTCCATCCTCTCTCCAGGATCGGCTCTTAGCCCTGCAGAGAGAGATAATCCCCTTTCTCACTTCTGGTGTCTGCTTTGCCTGCAGCAAAAAGCCAGGGCTAATAAACACACACACACACACACACACACACACACACACACACACACACACACACACACGAGACTGAGAAGTACTCAGACAGGATTTGCCCAGCCTCCAGCAAAGGGCTGTTCCCATGGGAATCAGAACACAGAGCAGGTGCCCTTGGCACTACCTTCTTCCTGTGACTTGACTGCAACCCTTTAGCTGGAGAGGCACGGCAGGGAGTGGGTGAGTCTATCTCTCTGATTAATTTCTGTTGCCCACCCTTGGTGGCACACCCAAGTGCACAAAAATCTTGCGTCTGTGTGCACGTGTGCACTTGCGTGTGCGTGTAGTGCTCCTCTACTCTTGTTCTCCAGGACTCCACTTCTTAACTCCTGGGTCACCCTCACGAGCCCCTCTGAAAGAGGGGAGACAGATATTCATTCAATCAACATGCATTAGGTGTCCTTGATGTGTAAGACCATATGGGCTGGGGGATTGGAAGACACAGACCTTGCCCAAATAGAAGATGTGAGTCCTTTCTCGTCTACGTGGGAGGGATCTCTGGAATATTCCAGACAACATCTCGCTTCCAGAAGAGGAAAGAGAACAACCTATGAATTAAGCTTCTCTAAGACATTCGAAACTGTGAGGCTTAAGATGGTCCTAAAGGAGGAGGAGACATGTTTTCTTTAGAAAACATGTAGAATTTTACTTTTAAATTAATTTGGGGAATATTAATACATATGCATGCTTTAAAAAAAAATTAAACACTAAAAAGTGAAACTTCCTTCCTATCCTGGCCCCCAGCTCCTTAGTTCCCTCCCCAAGGGACAATCACTATTAAGGGTTTTTTTTGCCTCCTTGGAGAGAACGTGTACAAACATATGCATGCATCCCCACTGCTCCTTTCTTTTATGCACATGGCCCTCCTCCTTGCTTTTCTAACTTAAACTATACACTATGGAGACTGCTCTTCTCTGTAAGTGCAGAACTGCCTTCTCCTTTCAAGGGCTACGGAGCAGGGAGGAACCACACCGTATTTAACCAGTCGCCACTGATGCAATTTATGAGGTTTCCAGGCCTTTGCTGTAACAAACAACGCTGTGATGGGCTGAAGAGTAAAATAAGGAGGAATAAAATTGTACCTAAAATATATAATATGGTCAAGGTCGAATATTGCTTTAGAAACAGGTAGACTTAACAATCTGTAGAAAACAGATATCTACCAAAAAACAGACCTGAAGTGAATTTAAAAAAAAACCAAAAACACAGGTTCGTTTATCACCAACTGGGTTTGCAAGATAGGGAGGAAAATAAATGCCTGGTCCTTAGCATAATATTGTTCATAGAGGTGTAATATGGTTTGCACACACTTGGAAGAAAACCAACTCACATCAGGATCATCCCCGAGAAAGGGCAGCACCAAGACACCACCACTGCCCAGATGGGAATGATACCGTCAACCTCACATGCAAGCCTAATGTGGGCACAGAGGTGGGTGGCCTTGAAGGACCACTTAGGGATAGTACACATCGTCCCTTGGCAGGTACTAAGACAGGAGGAAGAGGAACTGGGGCAGGGTGTGAAATTTGTAAATATGTAAATTTAGTAAGAGGGGTTGGAGCCTCTTGTGGTTCAGCCTCTTGTGGCTTCTCCAACCTGCTGGTCAACTCAGCCTGGTTGTCCAGCACAAGCTCTGCATCTCTGCTGCCTTCCCTGTGCTAATTGATCAGCATTGCTGCCTGGAGGAAACCCAGGACCAGGAGAAGGTCCATCTCCCGGTTCTGGCTTTGGAGCCATATGTGCAGCCCCCTGCTAACTAGGTAGCTTCCCTGCCTTTATTATTGCCCTATGGTGGGCAGTCCTCACAATGTGTTTCCTGTAGGGAAAATTCTCAGAAGTAAAATTTCTAGGTCAAAGAGTATACACAATGTTATATTTTGAAAGGTAATGTAAAATTGCCCTGCAAAAAGATTCATACCGGTTTATATATGCACCAGCCCTGTGTGAGGGTCCGGGCTTCTCTGTACCCCCTCCAACCCAGCGTGTCATTAGACTCTTTGATCTTTGACCACAGGATGAATTGTATCTGAAAAACAAACAGACTTAACTTGCATTTCTCTTGTTATAAGTGAGGTTGAATATATTTTCTTATGTTTAAAAGCCATCTGCTAGGGTGTTTGTTTTGTTTTGTTTATCCTTGTAAGCTGTTGGTTTGGTGTCCTGTGTTGAAATTCCTATTAGGTTAATGATCTTTTCCTTATTGATGTACAGGTGTCCTTTGTATGTAAGGAAATCAGGTCTTTGTCTGATATGTGTTACAATTATTTTTCTCAGTTTGTTATTCACCTATTGACTTTGAGGTATCTTTCCCTTCCAGAAATTTTACATTGTGACATAGTTCAATTCATCCTCTTTTCCCCCACCGATTTGGAATGCTGTCTTTACCATATGGTAAAATGGAAGAGTAGAAGTCTTTCAAAGAGAACAGAACCGGCCAAGAGAAGTCGGTCTGGCTAGAATGAAGGGCGTATGTGCAAATGAGGCTGGTGGGATGCTGGCGTGGCTGTGGCCGAGAGCTCTGCTCTGGGGACGGAGCAGAAGCCCAGGAGTGGCTGCAGGAAATGCAACTGCAGGTTTACATGTGTTCAGTCCCCATCAAGACCATACATTTGATTTGCCTGGAAACCTCTCATTACAGACTCTGATCACCTGGGAAGGTGATGTCCTTGTGTGCGTGCAGAAGGGGGAAAAGAAGAACCGAGGCTGGAAGCAGTGGGTCGAGGGGGACAAGCTGCACCTGGTAAGTCCCCAGCTCCCCTCCACTCTGCTTATGCCAACCGCCGGTTCACCCAACCAGGCGCTTTGACGAGAAAAAATGGCCTTGCCCTCCTCCCCTAAGCTCCAGCCAAATGCGTGTGGTCAAATGCGTGAGCCATTCCCATCTGGCTCAGGGGACTCCAGGAGGAAATCTCTATTCCTGTTTCTGTGAACGGCTGAAATTAAAAGGAAAGTTCAAGATGCTGAGTTAGGAAGCCGAGATCCAAGGAGAAATACAGGGAACCTGTCAAAGGTCAGCCGGGGAGAAATGCGAGGCACAGAATTAAGATGCCCTGGAGGAGGGTGAGACCAGGCCTCCTCAGTGATGTGAGCCTAGGAAGGAGAGGGGCTGCTGTGGGCTCGGGATGCATGGGAGCGGGTTGCACTGGGAACTGCCTGTAGACCGCAGGCACTGGCCTCACATCCTAAGCTATGTCCACCTGATCCCAAAATATTTTAGTTTAATTTGACACCGGCACAGAGCAGTTAGAATAAATTATTTCTGATTTCCTTATATAAATTATAT
Organism: Orcinus orca; assembly: GCF_937001465.1. NCBI lineage: Eukaryota > Metazoa > Chordata > Mammalia > Artiodactyla > Delphinidae > Orcinus > Orcinus orca. The sequence continues at coordinate 29,535,557 of NC_064563.1, forward strand.
CCGTCTACATAGCTTAATTTTTCACTCTCCAGTCTTTAAGGCAAGTGATTTGTCCAACATTCAATAGTGAAAGATCTTTCACTCCTCATGCATTCAGTCACTCGTTTGTTCAATGAATGGCTCATTTAATGGATGGCTCTTTATTCATTCACCTGTGGAGTCAAGCAGGTACCTGGCTCTAGTGTCAGCATTCATGTCACAGGGTGCCCTTCAGAGCCAGCCTTGCCTCACCTGAGTTCTCTATTTCAGAGACAATGTCAACTGGTGATAAATGGGAAGCAGTCACTGTTTTCCATCGACAGGTTTCCCTACCTGCTCCAGTTTGGAAGGTGGATTTTTTTAATTGTAGTACAAACCCCAGCTGTCCCTGTGGCTAAGCCAGGGGATTCATCATCAACTGCAATGATTTTTGTGGTCGTTCCCACACTCGTGTTTTTCCTCTCCTCCCTCAAAGGGTCACGAGGCCTGGGGGCTCCCTCTGTCCAGATGAAAGGCAGCATCTTGTCTGCCCAGGCAGGCCTGGGGGAGCCCTTCCGCAGCCCATGCCCTGTCATTGCCTGTGCTGCCACCAACCAACGTTCTCATCACCAGAGGCCAGAAAATCCCCAGGGTGCAGGGACAGCTCACCAGGCCCTTGCCTTCCAAATGCTCCCCACTAGATCCTGCCCTTCTTTGTGGCTTTGCTGCCTTTTATAAATTAAGCGATGTTGCTTTAATCACGAGAGTAGGAGAAATCCTGCTCAAGAGGATAATTTCTTTGCATTTTTCATTTTTATAGTTGTTCAAGCTCAATTCAAGTGTCAAAATCAAATTACTGCTACCTGCAGGGCACGCCAGCTGATTGGGTCTCTGAGAGGCTCTTTGCGCAGAATGACTGAGTGTCCTCTTTATTCCGGCTCCTCCCCCACCCCAACTCACAGACACCCAGAGGGCTGGGGGTGGGCGGAAGGAAGGCCTGGCTTGTTAGTCACTCACCTGCTTCTGATGTTGCAGGAGCTGACGTGCGGCGACCAGGTGTGCCGTCAAGTGTTCAAGAAGAAGTGATGGCTGTGAGAAGTGGACCCCTTGTGCCCAGCTTCCCCAGAGCCTCTCGAGGAGCCCCATGTCTCCAGATGACCCCTCCCAAGTCTCGCCTTTGCTCACCACAGCCTCAAATGACCCTCAAAAGCACGCGCTCCATGTTCCCCGTGAAGAGCTCTCTGCTGGCTTTGGGGAGCAGCCGCAGGAACCCCCTACTCCCGATAGAGCCCATGGAGGCACCTGGATGGGTTTTAAACAGAACGAGTATGTGACAGACATAGTCAGCCTTCCTTGAAAACTGGCATTAAACGAGAAAACAAAAATCACTCCCATACTTTGAAACCCTTCCATCTATTCCCCTTTATTTCTAGAACTGTCACTTTTATCTGCAAGCAGAAGAGGTCATTGCCTGCATGGTGGTTTTCTGTGCAGCTTTTGTTGTTTAGTTTTCAGTTTAGTTTAGCTTCGTTTCTTTGTCGTTAGTTTGGGTGTAGGGGTTGTTTTACCTGGAAGCACTCTCTGGCCAGCACAACGTATCCCCTGCTAATTCGTGGACATTACCTATTGGAGATTCTTTCCTATGGGTAGCACATTTATTTCTCCAAGGTCCTATTTTAGGAAGCATATGCTTTCCAGTTTGCACTTCCCCTTAAGCAGCCTGAGTGGCTCTAACCTCTAAAGGCCTCTGCAGGTCTGCAGTATCATCTGCTTTTGGTCCAGGCCAGTCCTTTGCCCTTCAGCCCTGGGCAGACTTTCACCCCTGCAGAGGGGTCACCAAGCTCTGCCAGGTAGCCTTAGTTCAAGCCCTGTGCTCCACTTCTTAGCTGGGTGACCATAGGCACATCATTGGGACTCTCTATCCTTGTTGATGTCTTCTATAAAATGGAGGAGACAAAAATAGCATCTCCTCCACTGGGACGGGTCTCTGTGAGGATTAAGGGAGTTAACACGTACAGAGTGCTTGGAACAGGACCTGGTACGTGGTGAGGGCTCAGTCCCTGCTAGCTCTGGTCCTTATGTGGATCTGCCCCCTCCACCACTTTTGGGGTCCAGATGAGTGGATGCCCAGTAGCAGTAGGTCAACACCTCCGAGACTTCCTGCTGCTTCCAGAACATTAGGTGCGTTACTCCGAGGAAGCACTGTATTTTCCTGCTGGATACGCAAATGGAATAGTGCACCTGGAACAGGAGAGTAGTTAATAGGGATGGATTTATGGTGGATCCTTCATGGGATCCTGAGAAGGCACTGCAGGTCAGAGCCATCTCTGTATCCTTCTGTAGCCGAGCCTGGAATCCCACCATTAGACAAGCACTGCCTTTGAAAGGTAGGTTCATGCCAGGAGGGATAGCAGTGGTATTAGCACCCTCTGGTATGATTTTTTTTTTTTTTTTTTTTTGTGGTACGCGTGCCTCTCACTGTCATGATCTCTCCAGTTGCGGAGCACAGGCTCCGGACGCGCAGGCTCAGCGGCCATGGCTCACGGGCCCAGCCGCTCTGCGGCATGTGGGATCTTCCCGGACCGGGGCATGAACCCATGTCCCCTGCATTGGCAGGCGGACTCTCAACCACTGTGCCACCAGGGAAGCCCTCTGGTATAATTTGAATGATCACTGATCCTGAACATCCTAAAAGGAGAGAAAGGCTGTCAGCTGCCCACGTGACCCAGGGCCAGCCTTCGCTCAAGTGCTTGTGACAGGCAGCCGCGACGTGGACGTCCTGGCAGGCCGTGCTCTCCAGCAACCATTGCCATGTCCAGGAAAGTGCCTGGTGGGGCCTCATGCTGGCTGAGGACCTAGGGGAGGTGTGGTCCTCTCTCAGGTGCCGGGGAGGGCGAGCCTCCTGAGGAGGTGCAGGCCCGTCTCCTGGGGCAGACCAGGGACCAAGTGGAGGGACTGGTGAAGTGGGCCCCTTGTCCCCAGCTTCCCCAGAGCCTCTCGAGGAGCCCCATGTCTCCAGATGACCCCTCCCAAGTCTTGCCTTTGCTCACCACAGCCTCAAATGACCCTCTCCTTTGTCGCTCAAGAAAACTCTGTTGAACGAGATCATTGAGGACTAGCTAAAAAGTGTTCTGCACATGTAAGGGGTTATATTTATTAGTAATATTTGATCCTAGTTTTTGCAACGTATATTCTAGGGAATGTTAGCCACTCAACATTCTGCAGAACGGTTCATGGTCAAATGAACATCGGAAGTGCTGAGAACTATATCGCCTTCTTAGAAATGTACAGTGAGCATTAGTGTGTTTAAAGCCCTGAAAACTCCTGTAGCAAAGAAGCCCGGCCTTAAACCCCAGGACCCCCTTCACCCTGCAGCGTTTCCTGTCCACAGGGTGTTTTGGAAACACTGGACATCTGCATTCAATGAGAGAAAACAAACAATATCATTTAAAACTCCCCTTTCCCATGTGGGATTTTCTCAGTATATTTTCTTTCCACAAAGGAAGAGTAACTGAATTACTTTACATATGGTATGAAAGACTGGTTGTGGCAGTATTCATTCTACTGACCCTTCTTTCTCAACTAAGATGCATCTGAACTCATCAGAAGTAGTCAAGATGGAGGTACCCATTTTAAAGCAAGGGCAGGTATTTGGGGCCAGGGCTGGCCTCCCAGTCCTGCACTCACTGCGGATAAGGTAGGGCAAGTCCCCTGCCTCCTATTCCTGTTCCCTCAGCCTATTTCAAAACCAAATCATGACAGGAATGCCTCACCCTGATACTGACAAGGCTGTCTGGGGGCAGAGTGGAAGGGGTCACCTTGGTGGGAAAGGCGCCCAGACCTTCAGGACCCCAGCCTCCAAGGGGTGTCAGGAGAGAGACTGGGGTTAACATAAACCAGGGGGCCTGATCTGTCCCATGAAAATCCCAGTGCACACCTGGGCAGTGCCGCTGAGTGGTTTAAGCATGGACTTCCCTGTCAGCCCTTGGATCAAATCCTGCCCCACCTCTCTCCAGCTGTGTGACAGTCTGGCAGTTACTTTCCCCCTCTGAGCCTCTGTTTGTCCATCTGCAAAATGAGGAATAAGGACTGTGATTCATAAGGGGTAGTCAGGATTGAATAAGATCTTAGCATGGTAACCGAACCAACAGTCAGTTACCCTTATTACCTACCCTCAGTGCTCTGTATCCGCAGGTTCTGAATTTAGATCCCCGCTTGGTTGAATCCGTGGGTTCAGAACCTGCCAATGCAGAGGGTCAACTGTATTATGCTATTTCATATAAGGGATTTAAGCATCCACGGACTTTGTTATCCGTGGGTAGCCTGGCACCAATCCCCTCGGATACTGAGGGACGACCACATGTATGTATATTATGTATACACATACACACATATATATACACATTCTCCACCCCAATCCCACATATCTATACATACATACATACATACATAATGAGATAGTGATTCCCTTCATTAAAACTCTTTGCTTTCTAAAAGCTTCAACACTGAGATCCTTACTACAATCCCCAGATGGGAAGATCACTATTAAGACTTACTCAGAAGACAGATTCCTGCCCCCCACACCCCTTCCGAGATTCTGGCTCTGAGGTCGCGGGCAGGGTCCAGGCACGTGTGTGCTTACAAGCTCCCTAGGTGAGCGCCGTCAGGTGCTTGGCAAGCACACTGACAAACCCTACGTTGTTCAGGTAAAGCATGATTCACTTTAAACGTGTACCCACCCACGTGTCACCCACGAACACCCTCAAGCAAAAGCCGCGTCTATCTCTGCAGGTGGCCAAAGGTCACGTGACCCACCCACACATTTTTTTTCCTGCCATATGGCATCAGGGCCGCTGCCTGTGTGGCTGAACCCTGTAACAGAAGTGACGGCACACTTTCTGGAGCTGCTGTGTGACGGGGGATGCACTTGGGCCCTGGAGGATGGCGGTGGGTGATGGAGACAGGGCACAGCGGAGAAGGAAGTGACGTGAACAAAGTCAGGGGGCGGAAAAGGCAAAGCGGGCTGGGGTGGGGGGAGCGGAGCACCTGCCGTGAGGGTCAGTGAGGAGGTGCGGAAGGTGCGGAAGGTGTTCATCAGCCGAGGGAGGTTGTAAAGGCCTTGCTGGGCCTCATGGAAGCATCATGGGGGCCGGTGCAGCTTCTGAGCAGCAAGTGATGTGATCCGATTCATGCACCAGGAGTAATGCTCGGCCACTTTTGGCAGGACGCATGGAGGCGGGCAGAGGGACTCAGGATTACCTGCTCAGAGGCTGTTACAGTGTCATTCCCAGGAGAGGCTGCGAGGGACCCACCTCAGGGCCAGGGAGTGGTTGCAGGGAGGGAGGGAGGGAGGTGAGAGGTGCTGCGAGGGGCCCCTGCACTAGGTGATGGCTGCACAAAGCTCCTAGAGGACGTGAGGCAACAGGATGGTGTGAGTTTGGGGAAGAGGGGAAGGAGGAGCCTCAATGCGGCTTAGCAGTCGGGGGGTGGGGGTGGGGAGTGGGGCCAGAGGGAAGGTCATGGGTTTGGGTTAGGCCTGCTGCACATGCGGTGACAGAGCAGTGATGGCAAAGCCCACACGCCTCTCCCATTACCCACTGCCACCCTCCGATGGCCAAGTGTCACCCCCTTCATCTTACCTTCCTGCTGGGGTGGGAGGTTGGGCTGGGGCTGGAGTGGCCAGCTGTCACAGACACTCATGAGGCCAGGAAGTGATGATGACACCAGAGGGAGGGGAGGGGGGAGGGGAGGAGAGGGGAGGGGAGGGGAGGGGGAGGGGGGAGGAGGGGAAGGGAGAGGGGAGGAGGGGAGGAGAGGGGAGGAGGAGAGGGGAGGGGAGGGAGAGGGGGGGAGGAGGGGAAGGAAGGGGAGGGGAGGGGAGAGGGGAGGAGGGGAGGAGGGGAGGGAGGGGAGGGGAGGGGAGGGGGGAGGAGGGGAGGAGGAGGGATGCCTTGACTAACCAAGTACACACACCATAGCCAGAGTGGCAGTGACTGAGACACACCCCAGGGGCTTTCTCTAGTTTTGTTCCCCCCACAGACACTTCCAAAGCACAGGAAGGTTTCTTTAAACATAACTAGGCAAGTCAACACAGAGCAGTTGTAATTACAGGCGCTCAATAGGCTTGGCCTGGGTCCTTAATCGGTGTTCAAAGACAGGATACTGGGCCTTTTGTTAGGCACCTCATCAGTACTGGGGCACTTTCTAGGACTAGGATAGAGGAGCCCATTTCACAGAGGAGGAAACTGAGGCTCTGACTGAGTCCAACACTCACCCAGGACTCCACAGCTGGTAAGTCACAGAGGCAGAATTCGACCCCAGGTGGGTCTGTCTCCAGAGTTGGAGACCTGCCACCGAGGAGGCAGCCCCTGGCAGGGACAAGGTGGCCCTCCCCATTCCTGGACGTCCAGTCCCACCCCTGCAGGCTCCGGGCCCCCGGCATGTTCAGGAGACCACGAATGCCATTTTTTCCCAATCATTTGAAATCAGATTTTATTTTTCTTAAATCAACATTCACTTTGTCTCCTTCAAGACTAATGCTGCTGCTGACAGGACGTCATTGGAAGCGACTCATTTGCATTCTCCCGGCTGGGGGCTTGGGTCCTGCCGCTGTGCAGAGCCTGACAGAACTGATGGACAGAGCAGGCTTCCTGGAACTGATTTTTCCACTTGCACTGGCATTTTTCACTCGTGATTTGTGATTGATTAGGAGGTCAGGAGTTGGGGATCTTTAATTTTGGCTCACTGATTACACTGGTTATATAGATGGATCCTATTAGAAGCTGGGGCTTAAGAAAATGAAATAGAATTTTCAGAACTTTCAAGATTTGTTCATAGATTTTCTGGGACTGGCCCTTACTTTAGTTGTTCCTCATGCTCCTGATTGCTAAGGTTATGGAAAATGAAGGAGCGCCAAGGGGAAGGCCTGGAAAATGTGGTCAGATTCCACCTTTTTAGAATATTATAATAGAAAATGCACTCGACCAATAAAAGATTAGTGAACTCCTGCCATGGTCAGAGGCTGGAGACACGGATGTGTCAGTCTGCTCCTGTCAGGGAAATAGCCATGCTAGGCATTTCTCATGGAGGGCATTCGGTTCAGGGGATTGCTTACACAGAAGATGGGAAAGCTTGGAAGCCTACTAGGAGATGTGGAATAGCTGGGAGCTTGGCAACAGCAGGAAGCTGAGGGACAGATGCGTCAGGAGGAAAATGGTTATCAGAAGCCAGAAGCCAGCTGCCAGGTGGGGCTGGACCATAACAGGAGAGGCTATCCGATGAGACCAAAAAACACCACCAAAACAGAAGAGGGAGGAAAAGACAGAGAAACACCCTGGCTTCTCCTTTCTTTCCACGTCTCAATCTCCAATCAGTGCTCCCACGAGTAGAAACTAGCCCAAAGCCTGTTGCCAGGAAGCCTAGGAAACGGAGGCAACAGCACAGGGAAAGGAGGGGAAGGCATCTGAGAGCAAATGGACACCGAGGGGCACTCGGAGGAGTGGCCCCCAGGCCCTGCCCTCCAAGAGCTCCCAGTCTGACTCAGGCCAGGGAAGAGGGGAAGGGTCATCATGAACTGACCCTTCCTTGTGCCGTGTGGTGTGCCAGGTGCTTTCCATATGTACTGTAGCTCTCTTAATCCTCAACACAACCTTGCACGGCAGTACCATCCCCACTTTACACAAGAGGAAACTGAGGCTTGGCAGGGTTGGGAGGGTGACAGTAAAGACACGGGAGGGCGGGGGTTTGAATGCAGCCTCACAGAGCCCAGGCTCCTGTTGGCATTTCCAGTGCCTGTGGCTGCCTTACTCCTGACATCCGTCAGCCTTTGGGCTAATGTGACCTTTTCCAAATGCAGACAAACTCATCCCAATCCTAAAGGACAATGAAGTTGATAAAAGGGAGCACTTACTGAATTGAAACAAAACAGACTATTTTATTCGCCTTACTTTTAACTCCTATTAAGTACTTAAAAGCTCAATGGAAATGTTTTCTTTTATTAAAGTTCACTGTTTTAAGCTTTAAAAGCGATGGAAGGGGCTTCCCTGGTGGCGCAGTGGTTGGGAGTCCGCCTGCCGATGCAGGGGACACGGGTTCGTGCCCCGGTCCGGGAAGATCCCACATGCTGCGGAGCGGCTGGGCCCGTGAGCCATGGCCGCTGAGCCTGCGCGTCCGGAGCCTGTGCTCCGCAACGGGAGAGGCCACAGCAGTGAGAGGCCCACGTACCGCAAAAAAAAAAAAAAAAAAAAAGCGATGGAAACCTCTCTAAAACTTCCCTAGAGCCCAGATCTTTGGCTAACCACAATCCCACAGGCTAGCCCACGGTTGTAGCCGGTGTGCTTACATGTGTCTGGGCAAGTGTGAGATGTGAGTGACTCTGAACACCCGCTTTGTGGCACCTTTCACACTTGTAATTGTATAGTGATTTGTAATTCTTATTCATTGTCATTCCCATCCTCCTGGCTCACAAACTCCCGCAAGGGCAGAGGCGGTTCTGGTTTGTATCCTGCTCTCTACAACCTCTGGTGCCTGCTGCTGCCTCTGCCCTTTGCCTGTCTGCATCGCAGACATGGTCAGCCAGGAAGGATTTATCAGACACCTCGGTGCCAGGGCCTGTGACAGATGCAGACATTTTTCTTCATCAACCTATTCATTCCAGGAACACTATCAATCATCTACTCTGAACCAGACCCAGTGGCCAGGCACTGACGGGTTAGAGAGAAACGAAGTAGCCATGTTCCCTCCTACCAAATTTTGTTTCTAAGCCCCACAGGCTTGCAAGGCAGGCGTCATTATCCTCTTTTTATACATGAGGCTCAAACAGGATAAGAAGCCTTCCAAAAGCACACTCCTGATTTGGAAGTGACCGGGCCAGGCATCTCACCTCCTCTCCCTGCCCGGCACTGCCCCTCCTCCTTGCTGGGCAGGGCAGGAGGCAGAGAGAGAACCTGCAAAGTAACTAGAGAAATTGGAAGATGCTGTTGCTTTGTGTGTTTCCCATAATAAGAGAAGAAAATAAAAGACCCTTGTAATCCACTAGCCACTGATAAACAAGATCTTGTCTGTAAGGCCCTTAACCCAGCACCTGGCAGGTAACAGTCACACAACAAATCTAAGACAATAGTCTGTAATTACTTGTTTTTAAGAACAAAATGGGACCATATTTTAAAACCCAAAAAGGAACAATGTTGCCCTCCAGGGGACATTCAGCCTTGTCTGGAGACAGTTGTCATAACTAGGGGTGGGGTGCTACTGACATCTAATGGGTAGAGACCAGAGATGCTGCTAAACGTCCTACAATGCACAGGACGGCCCTACAACAAAGAATGTTGTGGCCCCAATGCCAATAGTGCAGAGGATGGGAAGCCGGTCTCCTGGAGACTTTTCTTGCATCATTATTTTTTATAACATTATTTTCAGCAGACACAGAGAGATCGATTACATGGCTGATGATCTAGACAGTTGGAAGACTCTTTTTTCTTTGTAACCTAAGTATAGGATTAATCTGCTTTATCCCAGCTTCACAGATGAGCTTCGGCACGTTGCCACCCTTTGACTCATCCCACCCCCCCTCCATCTTGTTGGCTCTCTCAGGGACCATGGAGGAGTTAGACAAGACCTACTTCTTTGCAGAAAGAGTCAGAACTCCAAGACTTAGTTCCTATTTTAAGTGCTCTCCCTCTCTGAGTTCCTTCTCTCCCTGTCACAGGCCTGGAGGCCCCTCTTAGCCCCACTATGGTCTTGAGGGAATGTTAATGCACTTTCCAATAATGGGAAATCTGAAAGCCAGCGCCATGTGATGTGAGCCCAGCCAGATTAGAACAACTTCAAATCCCTTTAGACTTAAAGAACAGTGGCCTTGTCGGAACTGTAGGGATAATTAGAAAATATGGTGCCGCTTTCTCTAATCCGGGTGAGGTTCTAGGATTGCAGAGGTGTCAGCTGGGAAGCAGCTACATTTTCTGTAACAGGTGAGGCTATAGAAGACCTTCCAAGATACCCTTCACACATAACCAAAGGGACCCTAGTCCCTTTGCTCTACCTTGGCCAGAGGTCGGGTCCCTAGTTTGTCATATGTCAATTGCACCTCAATAGAGCTCTTTTTTTAAAAGTCAAAGCTCTGTGGTGGGAACCTGGTTATAACTCTGGCTGTAGAGATAAGGATTTCAATAAAATTCACAGAACAGGAGCCAGGAGGAGCCTTGGTGGTCATCTGACATCCCTCCCCCTGCTAGAAGCCAGAGAAGGGACTTGCTAAAATGGCCTACTGATGTGGAAGCTGGGACTCGAATTCATGTTTTCCCAACTTCCGCTCTAGATCGCTTCCCAATCACAATGGCACCTAAGGAGAATAACCTCCTCACTGAATGCCATGCTGCCCACTCCCATGCTCTTCTTTCCAAACAGGGAGAAATCACAAGGCACAGCGCTGGGGTCACTAAAAGGGCCACCTGACATTCATGAAACATCTCTAAGTTTGCACGGAATTTTCATCCTTGTTATTGTGTGTAATCTTCTTAAAAAACAGGAAGAAAAGGCAGGAAGTGTTAAAATTTCCTCGGCAGTTGAGGAAACTGAGGCACAATGGGGTTCAGTGACTTTCCCCAGGTCACGCAGATGCTAACAGCAGAGCAGGCCCTCAGCTGCAGTTCTCCTAACCCGTGTTCCAGGCCATCACCCACTCCTCTGAGGACTACATTTGTTCCAGCCCCAGGAAATCCAAAAGGCAGTAGAAACCTCAGGGTGCCCAGAAATCCCCAGTGGGAGCCACCCAAGTTTGGGAGACTCCCTTTGGAAAAGGAGAGAAAGAACCTGGAAGAACAAGGCACTCACTGACATGGAGGGTGGGCGTCTGAAAGGCCAGAGGAGCCCAGAGCCTCCTGCTGGTGCCTGGGAAGGGAAGGCCCCTTGTCCAGGGCAGGGGGATGGAATGGATCTTCCTTGACTCTGGTTCTCCCATCAGAATAAGAAGAAGAAAGAAAAAGGCCACACACACCCGTCTCCCTGCACCCCTCCAGGAGCAAAGGTTAGGCGCCTCCAGCCCACAAGTGGACTCTGCCCCTTGGCTACTTTGAAAACCAGCTTGTCCAAAGTCCTGTTTCCATTCCCTTATTTTGCACCAAACATCAACAGGGAAACTTCTTGGAAGGAACCACATCTTCCAATGGATGAGGCAGTGTGTTTGCCTCAATGGCATCGACATTCCAGGGGCAGGACCTGTACTGATCCACTCAAACCTGCCCGAATGGGCTTCACTGCCATGTAGCCTCCAGGGGAGCTGCCCCAGCCTCTCTGTATGGGAATGTCCTTCTTGTCTCCCTCCTCCCTGTCCCCTGCCTGTCACACCCACACTGGGAGGACTTCATCATTAACTGATAGTGGGGAGTCGGGAGACAAAGGTACATAGAGGTAGGAAGGGAAAACGTGAAAAAGCATTGCCTGTGGGTAGGACGCAGGGGAAGAGCTGGGTGCCGGGGAGCAGCTGGTTGGCGGCTAAGGGCTGGGGGTTGGTACAAGTCTAGCACCAAAGTTCTAGGATGTGCATGTGGCAGGATTGTCTCTGAGTGCATTGTTGGGTACCAGTCAACTACAGAGCCAAAACTCAGTGGCCTCTGGGCCTCCATAGGGTTCTAGACCACGAAGAAGCTCTGAGTGGGCAGGGAGGGGAAAGAAAGACCCACTGTTTCTCCTCCACCCGTGTGACACTGAGTCCTTTCTTTACCTCTCTGAGCCCCTTCTGGCAAGTAGGTAGACTAATCCTTGCCCACCTCTCAAAGTTGCCATGGGTCTTCTTATGGTCAGGCTACTCAAGATGGCTGTTCTCTTGTTCTCTGGACATCCCCGGCTCAACCAGTGCCTGTTTCACCTACAGCCTACACACATAACTGACCTTCCTACATACTTGCCCCAGCTAGCGACAGCTTCTCAAAGGGGTGGTGAGGGGTGTGCGCCTCTACTGGTTTCCCTGCTAACTAATGAACCCACCTGATGTCACGCCCCTATAACTGGCAACCTCCCCTTGCCCCTGGGCACGAAGACTGCCACCACTTCCTGCCCACCATCTGTCTCACATGATGGAGTGTCACTCCAGGACCTTACTTCAGATGTGTAAGCTCCCCTATCCATTAAAACACAGACGTCTCTGTTGCTGACTCTGGGCTCTTTTTTGGTCTTGGGCAAGCACAGGCCTTGTAGGCCTCCTGGGTGCATCCCAACAGACTTCAAGAAGCTAGAGGAGGGGCTTCCCTGGTGGCGCAGTGGTTGAGAGCCCGCCTGCCGATGCAGGGGACATGGGTTCATGCCCTGGTCCGGGAAGATCCCACGTGCCGCAGAGCAGCTGGGCCCGTGAGCCATGGCCGCTGAGCCTGCACGTCCGGAGCCTGTGCTCCGCAACGGGAGGGGCCCCAACAGTGAGAGGCCCACGTACCGCAATAAAAAAAAAAGAAAAAAGAAGCTAGAGGATATGACAGTCCTAAAATCCTGGGAGTGTTTCCCGTGTGCCAGGGTGAGGCATGTATCTGTTAGGACATGTTGGGAGGTTGCTTGCCTACCCAATCCACAATTCTCCCCTGCCCCCACTTCTAGTCCAGTCTCACGTTTGTTCTGGGACCCACCCAGCTCCAGCAGGAAACCATGTTATTGGCTCTGGGGTGCCCTAAGTTGCCCGGTCGGGCTGCAAGGATTTACATTTCATGGTTAGGGGAGGGGGCTCTTGTACTCATCCCCCACCCTCACAAGAAGGCAGGTACTTGCCATTTTCCCTGCAGCCACGTGGAGACTCTGAAGAAAACCACCTTAGGAGGATGTCCACAGCAAGGACGGCAGAGCCCAGACGCAAGGACGGCCAGCATTCTTAATGACATCGTTGAGCCACCTGTAGTCCCTCACCTGTGTAGTCAAAATTCAACCTCTGTACCTTGACGCGAAATTGAATCTCGGAGACAGAGTTTTGGGTGAAGTCGGAAAAAATAGCTTTATTGCTTTGCCAGGCAAAGGGGGCCACAGCAGGCTAATGCCCTCAAAACTGTGTGTTCTGACCTGGAGTAGGGTAGTGAGGAGTTTTACAGTAAGGGTTCAGAGAGGGTGTGATCAGCTCGTGGACATTCTTCTGATTGGCTGGTGGGGAGGTAAGTGGGAGTCAGCCTCATCAACCTTCTGGTTCCAACTGGTCTGGGATCTACGTACTTGTGAGCAGCATACAGTTAACTTCTCCCACCTGGAGGGGGTTTCAGAATCTGCAAAACAGCTCAAAGATACTGTTGTGTGTATCCCTTGAGGCAGAACCAGGACCTGCCCCAAGACTGCACTGTTGTTTCTTGACTGCTCCTCCCTTGTCTCTGCATCCCCTCCCTTCCCTGATTAGCAAATGTTTGAACCTGCCCGTTGGAAATCACGGAAGGTCATGGAGGTTGAATGAAGCCTATTTCCTGCAAACAAGAAAACAGGAGGACACAGAAAGGCTTTTGTGCCCAAGAGCGCCACTGGGTCCTGCTCGGTTTCACATGGAGCCCGCCTTACCCCTGCACTTCTAGAATTGTGCGAAAACAGATAGCCCTATTTTTCAAGGCCATTTCTGAGACTGGCTACCCAAGCATCTTAACTGCCTGAGGTGAGGGTGTCTTACACCAGCCACCAAATCTGTCCCAGGTGCTGCTAGAAACTGCCACACTTCTCCTAACACCCTAGGAAGCAAAGCAGCCACACGGTGGTGGGACAGAGCGAGGTCACTATCTCCCCCCACCCCCAGGATCAATGATCACTCTCGGGTCCCCCTGTCATTCAGGTCCTCTCCTCCTCCCAGCTTGCCTTACGTCCTGGAATGCCTGTCCCAAATCTCTGTTTCCATTCTGTTCCTGAGTCTTCTCCAGACCTGGATGGAACCCTGGACGCTGACCCACGCAGACCCCCAGGCCCTTCCCTTATGGGCAGACTCCTCATTTGGACCTGCACACCTTGCCTCTGCTCAGGGGCCTACCCAGACCCCACAAGACTCAGAGGGACCCTCCGTCTTGCAAGAAGCCCCTGCCCCACTCCTGTCATCAGTGGCAGCCACCGAAGGGCTTCAAGTAGTACGAAAGGTATGTTTAATAGCTCCATGTTTAGAAAGACCCTACTGGAGGCCCTGTGGAGGGTGGATCGTGAAGTGGGCCCAGTGGACCTGTGTCTGGGCCTCAGGCCCCAGGGTCTGTGCAAGGCTGACAGGTTGATCAGTCTTCTCTGGAGTCCCAGCTTTGACACTGAGTCATTGTTTTGAAAGGAATAATAAATATACAGTAATAAAGGTTCCCATTTTTGAATACTTACCATATCCCAGGCACAGTGCTAGACCCCTCCCAACCATTTACTTATTGAGTCCTCACAATAGCTCAATAACCATTTTTGACCCCCATTTTAGAGATGAGGCTCCGTGCTGTTCAGAACGTTTATGTAAACTGTCCAAGCGCCCCCAGCTGCAAAGCAGCAGAGCCCACAGTAAACCCAGACCCAGAAGCCCCGCTGGCTCTTAAGCAAGTGCTGGTTCCCGTCCTATAACACACATCATGAACAACACATCTCACAGGGCAGGAGAGAAGAAGGGCTGGCCAGCGGGGCTTTCTCAGGAGCACCGTGTAGGATACGCTTGCATTTGTTCATTGTTCATTGGGGCAGAGCCCTCCCCGGGCTCTGGGACCTGAGCGGCCACCCAGGGCAGAAGAGGCCGGTCTAGGAGGAGGTCTCAAGGCCCTTCAGAATCCTGATTCCCCTCGGCTCTGAGCTCAGGGATGTGAAAATGATACATGTGGGAACAGTGGGCCCCACTGTATTCAGGTTGTGCTCTCTTTATGGGTGGGCAGTGGGTGGGCATGATGCCGACGGTGGGGGGCTGGGGAAAGCATGCCAAAAAACCCCAAGGTTCTTGTGTGTCCTAGAGGTGGGCCCTGGGTAGGTGAGCAGGTCAGTCCACAAGACCAGATACTTGCAAATGAAGAGGAGGAAGAAAAGTTTTCATGATCTGTCCCCTTTTGGATTTCTGGATGCCAGTGGGAAATGCTGGTAAGAATCCAGCAGGACCTCAATCAGTAATGTTGTTAAATCTCTAGAACCTGAGATTTTACTTTATTTTTTTATTATTATTTTTTTAAAGCACGATCTTTCTTTTTTCTTTTTTTTTTTAAGATGTTGGGGGTAGGGCTTCCCTGGTGGCGCAGTGGTTGAGAGTCCGCCTGCCGATGCAGGGCACACGGGTTCGTGCCCCGGTCCGGGAAGATCTCACATACCGCGGAGTGGCTGGGCCCATGAGCCATGGCCACTGAGCCTGCGCGTCCGGAGCCTGTGCTCCACAAAGGGAGAGGCCACAACAGTGAGAGGACTGCGTACCGAAAAAAAAAAAAAAAAAAAAAAAAAAAAAGATGTTGGGGGTAAGAGTTTATTAATTTATTTTATTTTTATTTTTTGCTGTGTTGGGTCTTCATTTCTGTGCGAGGGCTTTCTCTAGTTGTGGCAAGCGGGGGCCACTCTTCATCGCGGTGCGCGGGCCTCTCGCTATCGCGGCCTCTCTTGTTGCAGAGCACAGGCTCCAGACGCTCAGGCTCAGTAGCTGTGGCTCACGGGCCTAGTTGCTCCGCGGCATGTGGGATCCTCCCAGACCAGGGCTCGAACCCGTGTCCCCTGCATTAGCAGGCAGATTCTCAACCACTGCACCACCAGGGAAGCCCCTGAGATTTTATTTATATTCACTTGTCTTTCATTTTTGCTTATTCACCACCATGCTTTGAAAAAAGAGACCTTTAGCTGATTGCAAAACGTCCCTGATCAGCCGGACTCTGGCCCTGCCCTGCCTCCGCCTGCAGTATTTCCTCCAATGCAGAGGCCAGGCAGGCCGCCCTCAAGCCGGAGAAATCACTGAAAAGGGAGTCTAGCTGAGCTCCCATATCCCAGTCACAGCACTTTCCCGCCCTGGTTTCAACCTTGTTAGTTAAGAAAGCAGACTGGGCCTGGTTGTAAGGGAGACTATTGAGCCTGCTTCTCAAAAGCAAGGGCACCACTGTAAGAACCAGTTGGCACAGCGACTGAGCCAGGAAGGTGCTTTCAAAATGGACAATTTAATTTAAAAAATCATTCCGTTTTTAACTAAATGTCACATTCCCATGATTCCAAGGACAGCTAATTGGGCAATTAATTGTTTGGAATCTTTTATTTCTGTTCTCTTAGTCCACTTAATGTGCATGAAGGCACACACACACACGCACACACACACACACAATCCCTCACAATACGGGCCAAGTTACTTAATCCCATGGTTACCAATGACGGAAATTTTGAAGAGCTTAGTCTCAACGATTGACCGTTTGGTGGTGGTTGATTCATGGCTGATTCATCAGCTTCATCATTTCCTAATCGTGTTCACCCCAAGACGTCACCTCATCCCCTCATCCCACACCGAGGATGTTGATACCCTCCCATCCAGAGAAGGTTGATGAGGGTCAAGATACTGTCAAGCCCCATGCAGAGGCACACCCACCTGACAGAGATGAAATTTACCTAGTGGAGGGACTCTGACTTGGGAAAGTTATCACCTGGACCTTCATGCATTTTTAAATTCTGAAGGCCCTGGCCTAAGCACACACCTAGGTTCACTTGTATATTCATTTTTCTAAACACTGACCTCAGTGAAAAAAGCAGATGTTGTCCTCTGAGGGAGAAATCGCTTGGACGAGGTGCAGGCGTGCTGTTTGCTGTGATGAACCCTGGGTTCATGGCTATAGGCTTGGTGCCTGAACTGGAACTCAGCTCTTTGAGTTCACTGCTTTGATATACTAATTGCCATAAAATAGGCTTTGTTTTAAACGTTGTTTCCAAAACTCTGATCCTGTGAGCAGCTCCATTTTGCTGGGTTCCTGTGTTAGCTGACTTCAGAGAGAATGTTTTCACCGTACCCTGGGACAGGCTGTCCCTCCAAAAACAACATGGAGGGCTGGTTCACTCATCTTAATTATTTTTTAAAATCCAAATTGCTGTTCTGAATAAGCTAGAAGGAACCGAATGTGCTCAACTTGTGTTTCCGCCCAGGGCAGCAGGCTGACTCTGCTGTTTGATTGAGCTGAAATCCAGAGATGAAGAGCTGGGAAGCAAGAGCCCGTCACCCCGTGGGGGAAATGGAAACCCTACTCATCTCAGAGGACAAACGCCATTCTGACCTCTCAACGTTGACCGTGAGCCTTTTCAGCGCAAAGCTTTCCCTTGGTTGAGTCCCTGACAAGTGTTTAATCACGCTCTATTCATAGACGTTACAGTAGAATTCCCTTGTTTCCCACATATCAAATAAGGTAATGCACAGGGAAATCAAGTTCTGGAGACAAATATTTGAGTTACAAGTCTCCCGCCAGTAGTGAAATCCTAAATTGTGTTGAAGGCTAGATGTGTGGATACGGACCAGGGGACAGGGAGGGCATTTATCCTCCACAAATATTTCCTTGTAAATTTGCCCTCAACCCAAGGTCCAATCATCAATAAAATTTTAAAAATCTAATTTTAACAGCACAATGGAAAGACTTTAAAGAGGGAAACTGACATTTATGGAGTATCTTTCTAGTATGTTATTTTATCTGATTCCTACTATGACCCTATAACATAGGCTCCATTAACTGTATTTTATGGACAGAGAAACTGAGCTAGAGAGGAGAAATAATTACCCAAGATTGCCTTCCCCAAAAGTTGCTGGATTCTTAATCTTTCACCACCCCATTCTGCTTCCCAAAACAGGTCATCTGCCACAAGTCCGACATCCCAACAGCTGCCTGCCCAGCTGGTCATCGGTAGCTTTAGGTCAAGCAGCTGTTGCTGAAACTTCCCAAAGGCTCAGGGCTATAGAACTGTCCAAAGACCAGGCAAGGTGTTCAGCCACTCATTACAAAGCAAACGTGACCTGGTTTCATTCTGTCTGGTCCATCTCATCCCAGACGGCTTCAGCAACCTTGCAAGTCCCCTGAGCCCAAGAAAGGCAGAAGGGGGTACAAGCTTCTTTTTTTTTTAACAAAAATAAAATCAATATATATATGACGTAGAAGAAAAAAGTCAACTCAATACAGAGAAATGCAGAGAATGAGAAATGAGAGTGAAAAATGAGAAATCCCATCATCCCGAGACAGCCATTGATAACATCTTAGCAAACACTCTCTTGGGCACTTTTCCAAACGTAAGTACACAACTGCAAGTATGCAGATCAGCATCCAAAGGGTCTTCCTTTGGAATTCCCTGGCGGTCCAGTGGTTAAGACTCCATGCTCTCACAGCTAAGGGCCCGGGTTCCATCCCTGGTCAGGGAACTAAGATCCCACAAGCCACATGGTGCAGCCAGAAAGGAAAGAGGGTGGGGTCTTCCTTTACATGTTGCTTCATACCCTAATTATTTTCACTCAGAAATTTTAAAATCCCAATCTCAACACTACAAGGTATTCCACTATATGAATTTCCATCCTTTACCCAACCAAGTTTTGACTATATAAATCATTTTTGCTTATGATTGTAGACAACAGTAGAAATATCCCTGAACGTATATTGTTTTTGTTTGTTTCATTTTCTCCTTAAGCATGAATTCCCAGAAGTAGAGGGCTAATCAAAGATCTAATGCCATTTCTTTCTTTTCTTTTTCTTTTGTTGCTATAAAAATCTGGTGAATGGCCAACTGGACAAAAACAGCTGCCTCAAAATGGCTAGGGGGAATTTTCTTTTATTCCTTGAGTTTTTCTTCTAAGCAATGTTCTTCATTAATCCTTTGCCTTCTACATGTTGCTTGTGTTCATATTTACCTATTTCTTTTTGCTTTGGTCATTATAATGTAGGTACCTCTGACAAAACTTCCTTTGTGGACTCTGTCTCAATGTACCCAAAGGCTGTTTGTCTTCTCCAAGCTGTAGAAACTGGGGTAATGCAAGTCTCTCCAATTTTTTATATCCTGAGGGTGCAGTAAGGAAGAGGACTCATGTATAAACCTGGAGGATTTTGGCTTCCTCTCCTGGGATTTTATTTAAGCTATGGGCAGCTCCCCTAAGGCTTTAGAATGGTCCCTTATAACCCCCCTTCAGAAAGGAGCCTAAGGAATGTTAAGTCTTATTGCTAATGAGAACTTTCTAGGGTAGTTAGGGGCTTCTACTTAAGGTGCTTATGGTTTTTTTTGTTTTTTTTGCTGTATGCGGGCCTCTCACTGTTGTGGTCTCTCCCGTTGCGGAACATAGGCTCCGGACGCGCAGGCTCAGCGGCCATGGCTCACGGGCCCAGCCGCTCTGTGGCATGTGGGATCTTCCCGGACCGGGGCACGAACCCGTGTCCCCTGCATCGGCAGGCAGACTCTCAACCACTGTGCCACCAGGTAAGCCCCGGTGCTTATGTTTTGTTTTTTAATTTTCTACAGAGTATCTGCTCATTACCTCGGTCTAGTGTTGCCAGATTTAATAATAATAATAATAATAATAATAATAATAATAATAATAATAATAATAATAATACCAGGACTCCCAGTTAAATTTGAACTTCAGATAAAGAAAAAAATAATTTTTTAGGATCCATAAGTCCCAAGTATTGCATGGAATAAATATTATATTATAATATTTATAAGTATAATTTAAAATTATATTGCAATGAACAAAGAATTATTCATTGTTTATCTGAAATTCACATTTCACTAGATATTCTATATTTAAGCTGGCAGCCCTGCCTTTGTCACTCTTGCTCCAGATGCGGGCATAGTTGTGTGAATTCTCAGAATTTTGTTCACTCACATTCTTCTGGAAAGTTTACAAGTCACGGCAAGTCAAGCCAGACTTCTTTGCTTTGTTCCTTGACCGCCACTCTTTGGACTTTTTGGCATGAAGTTGTACCCCTTTCCTTGATTGGCTGCTGCTGGTTTTTATTTGTGGGGTGGGGTGGGTGGGAGGGGGAGGTTGGTTTTAATTTTGTGATTCTTTCATTAAGTATCCCAGGAAAGTGAGTTTGTGATCCAACTTCATTCTCTCTCTAGAGCTCAGGAATTATATTCTCTATTGGAACGTTTTGAAAAACACAAAGGTGAATCCAACCCATAACCCCCAGCAAATCTCCTTGGAAATGTTTTCTCTCCTTCCTAATTCTCTTCTACTCCACCCTCTCTGAAGACCTTCATCAGCCAAAATGCCCTCAAACTTATGACTCTCTACCTCTAGCCTTCACAACTTTTTTTTTCTCACCTCCTCCATTTTTTCTCTCAACTCTTTACTCTCCTGGTGTGGACGAGGGGTGGGAAAGTATTGAGGTAGGGCTAGAATGGAACCAGGTAGAAATTAAGGGGAGTGGGTTCTCTTTGGTGGGCTGGGAAAGGGGAATATCTTTGAATCTCTCCATGCTAATAATTGGTATCTTATCTCAAGTTCAGTAGTGGCCTTTACAGTTCACTGGTTCAGAGGGCTTAAGCTGATTTGCGCAAAGTCACATAACTAGTCAGGGATACAGCTTGAACCCAGACCTTCGGATTCCAAAGCCTGGGCAGTTTCTATCTCATGATCCTGCTTGTCTCATATTTTAAGTGTACATCATAGTAGCGATATTAGTATAACATTCATTACCTGATGGTAAATGTAGTGGACATGATGATTCACTCCCCAACGTCTAGTCTGCCTCTGTATTAGTTTGCAAGGGCTGCCATAATAAAGTACCAAAAGTGAGTGACTTAAGCAAAAGAAATGTATTGTCTTATAGTTCTGGAGGCTAGAAGGCCAAGATCAATGTGTCTGAAGGGCTAGTTCCTTCGAACAGCTGTGAGGAAGAATCTACTCCCAGGCTCTCCCCTAGCTCCTAGTGTTTGATGGCAATGTTTGGTGTTCCTTGGCTTCTGCTGCATCACCCCAATAGCTGCCTTCATCTACCCATACTGTTCTTCCTGTGTGCAGGTCTCCCTGTGTCCAAGCTTCCCTTTTTATAAGGATAACAAGCATATTGGAGTAGGGGTCCACCCAAATCCAGTATGACCTCATCTTAACTAATACATCTACAATGACCCTATTTCCAAATAAGGTCACCTTCAGAAGTACTGCAGGTTAAGACTTCAACATGGAAATTTGGGAGGTGGGAAATGGGGACACAGTTCAACCCATAACAACTCCCCAAGATTGGTATAAGCCAATACGGTTCTTCACCACCTTGTTGGTTACAGGTTTAGAAGTGGGCATGTAGTTTAGGACCCACCAATGAGACCTGAAGGGAAACCTTCCAGGACCTTGCAGAAAAAGATTCCTGGTTCCTAAAGAAAGAGCCACAAAAATAGACTTCTTTCTTGCAGTGTTGACAAAGTCTGGGTGTGACATCTAGAATCTCCGCAGCCATCATACCCCTACCCTGAGAATACACCAACACATAAAAGCCTGCAGAACAGAAACTGTCACAGAGCAGCCAGGTGCCCCAGATGAGCCGGCATTTCATTTTTCACCACAGAGACCACACAGTGCTGGAGCTGGACAGGCAGGGCGGGAGGAAACCTGGGAAGGCAGACCCTTTCCGTCTGGTGAGGCCAGGATCTGAAGCACTCCCTAGATGGTAGTTTGCTCCCATAGGAGATGTCTTACTCATCACGAAGGATAGAGAAGTGCAAGGAGCCAAGTCCACACTGCAGCCCCCGCTCAGGACATGTTAGCGCGAGTTCGTGGGCCCGACGCATAGTGAAGCCAAATACAGCAAAACGTCGGAGTTTGGAGCATAGAAAGGTTTATTGCAGGGCCATACAAGGAGATGGGTGGCTCGTGCCCTAAAAAGCCCCAAGCTCCCCGAAGGGTTTCAGCAAAGCATTTTTAAAAGCCAGGTGAGGGAGGGGTGGGTCCCAGGGTAAGTGATCAGCTCGGGCACAATTCTCCGATTGGCTGAAGGTGAGGTAACCAGGCAGTGTCACAGGGGTTAACCTTATCAGTCCTTAGGCTCCAGGAGGCCTGGGACTATGCGCTCATGGTCATCAAGTAGTTAACATCTTCCATTTGGGGAGGCAGGGTTCACATATGTAAAACAACTCAGGAAATGGGCATCAAATACTGTTATCTAGGTACTTCAGAGAGGAGCTAAAGCAGAGGATATGAGGGAAGGCCTGTCCGGGGAAAGACCCATAGGGTCCTGCTGGGTTACAGAAAGACATACCAAAATGGGTAGCCCCCAACCAAAAGTAGGTGGCTGAGAAGTTAGATTGTTTGTTGTTGTTGTTTTCACTGCTTTTAGTCTGAAGGAAAGAACAGGAAAACTAGAAATTCAAGAAGGCGGGCTGCTGCCAAGTACCATTGTTCTTTGGAAGCCACTGATGGGTCTGCTCTGCTGGGGAAGGGAGCAGGTCAGCGCCTCTGCTTTAGACACTCAGGGACCCTGAGTGACTTTCCTCCGAGAAAGGACAGTGCCCCCATCCGACACACAACATTTTGCAGGGTGGGGCGTTGTGCCAGAGGGGAAACAGAGACCACTCTGAATTCACCATCCTTCTTCTCTAGCTCTAGACAGACACGAAGGTTCCCTTTCCATTCACAGCTGGACCACAGGCCCAGGCCCAAGGTCCCAGAGGATCTGTCTCTTCCCTTGGACTTTCATATGCAACTGTTTCTTGAGTCCTGCCATTTCTTCACTCCTAGACTGTAATCTTGGAGTGAAGGAGCTGATAAGTGGAGCCCAGAGCAATCATCTAGCCCAAGCCTTTCATTTTGGAGAAGATGCCCAAAGAAGGAAGTTGACTTGTCCAAGTCACACAGGATGTTAGTGACCAAGGTGTGCTGAAGAAAGACCCAACTGAGGGCTGGTGCTGAGAAAAAGCTGGCCAGGAGACACATTTTGGCCCAGGTTTATGCTTATATTTCTTACCAAAGAGAAGCAGAGGGAAGGGGCAAGGTACATGTCAGTGAGGTGCAAGGCGAAGAAATACACAGGGAAAAGAGTTAATCTTCAAAAAGCCCCACCTCTGTTCTGGGTATGAGACACTTTACCTATAACTCCAGTTTACCCCTATTTTACTGATGAGAAAACTGAGGCCCAGAGAGGTTAAGTGACTTGCTCAATGGCACACAGCCCATCTCTAGTAGAGCCAGGGTGAGAAGCCAAGTCTCTGTATAATGCCCTTGATGTTCATACCTTCTCTCTAATCCCCCCAGGCTCCCAGCAGGTCATATCAAGGTTATAGCCAACCTCCTGGCAGTACACCACCATGGTGTTCTCCACAAGTCAAGTAACCTCCACATCACCCCTAAATTACTTTTCCCAGAACATCCCTGTTTAAAGTTGACAGAACACCATGTAAGTGGAATTGTGTAATTATGTGTCTGCCTTCGTTCACTTACCATGTTTTTGAGATTCACTCACGTTTTGCATGTTCATCCCTGGTTTTAAAATTGCTGCACAGCATTGCATTGTATGGACATACCACAGCCTTTCATCCATTCACCAGCTGATGGGCATTTGGACTGCTCCCAGTTTTTGGCTACTATGAATAAAGCTGCTATGAACATTCACATACAAGCAGTGTGAGGACTTATGCTTTTATTTCTCTTGGGTAAATACATTGGAGTAGAATTTCTAGGAATTATATTAAGTGTGTGTTTTACTTTATAAGAAACTGACAAACTGTTTTCCCAAGTGGCCTTGTGATTTTACATTCACACCAGCAGTGTATGAAAGTTTCAGTTGCTCCATATTCTTGCTAACTCTTGGTATTGTCTTTTTAATTTTAGTCATCTAGTGGGTGTGTGGTAGTATCTCACGGAGTTTTTGACTAGCATTGAGCACCTTTTCATGTGTTTATTTGACATCTACATATGTTCTTTATTAAAGTATTTGTTCAAGACTTCTGTCCATTTTTTAAATTGGGTTGCTTGTCTTCTCATTATTGAGTTGTAAGAAATGTTTCATGTATTCTAGATACAAGTCCATTGTCAGATATATGTTTTGCAAACATTTTCTACTAGTCTGGGGCTTGCTGTTTCATTTTCTTAACAGTGTCTTTTGAAGGCACTGTCTTTTTTTTTTTTTTTTTTTTTTTTTTTTGCAGTACACGGGCCTCTCACTGTTGTGGCCTCTCCCATTGCGGAGCACAGGCTCCGGACGCGCGGGCTCAGCGGCCATGGCTCACGGGCCCAGCCGCCCCGCGACATGTGGGATCTTCCCGGACCGGGGCACGAACCCGTGTCCCCTGCATCAGTAGGTGGACTCTCAACCACTGCGCCACCAGAGAAGCCCCGACGACACTGTCTTTTAATGAAGTTCAATTTAATCATTTTTTCTTTTATGATTCATAATTTTTGTGTCCTATTTAAGAAATCTTTGCCTAACCCAAGATCGTTAAGGTTTTATTCTATATTTTCTTCTAGAAGTCTTTTAGTTGGCTCTTACATTTAAGCCTATGATCCATTTCATGTTAATTTTTGTATATAGTGTCTCATAAGCGTCGAGGATTGTGTTTTTGCACAATATCCAACTGTCAACCCTTCTATTCTTGAGGCTCCTGATACTGAAAAAAAGAAGCTACACCAAAACAGAATCTTAAGATATTCTCAAGTATTTTAAGTGGTCACATTTAATAAGTTAGTACTCTTAACCTCAAATTATGATGAGACAGTGATTATATGTAAAATCTCATTTGCTCAAATTATCTCGAGGTCCCTGAAGACAGGCCCCCCCCACAAGCCTTCTTCCATCAGTCAACCTGTAACTCCCCAGGGCCTGAGCTATTATCTTCACACTCCCTACACTCTTCAGAAGGACTGGAGGGCAGGCAGGGACTCACAAGTGATGGATAGATATGTCACCCATATCCATATTACACAGCATGTACAAATGGAGATAACATGCTACTGTCCTCATTTTACAGTTGCAGAAACTGAGGCCCTGAAGTTTTAAGTTCCTTAGCCAACGTCACTGAATGATGAAACAGCAGGGGAGCTGGGATTTGAGGCCAGATATGCAGAGACTAGAGCTCTACTCCCCACCCCTAACCATCTCTCCACAGATCCAGGCTTGATACTTGTGATCCCATTCGTGTGGGTTCCTGAACCCCTGCTCACGTGATCATTTCAGTTGGATGGAAGTGACTTTTGCCAGTTTTATGGGAATAAAGGGAAGAGGGTGTTTCTTCAATAAATGAAGGATATAAAACCAGGCTGTAAAAGTAATTTTCCTTCAGACTTTTTATTTTGAAAAATTTCAAACAGAATACTGAATGAGGATGACTGTCGTGTTATACGCCTAGATTAACAACTGTTAACATTTCGCCACATTTGCTTTACTTTATAGACTTTTTCTCAGAATTATTTGAGACACCCTTAAGACACTTCACCCTTATATAGTTCAGTATGTATCTCCTAAGAACAAAGATGTTCTTCTACAGAATGATGATACCATGATTACACCTAAGGAAATTAATAATTTCTTGGTGTCTAATATCCAGTTCGAGTTCAGATCTCCTCAAATGTCTCCAAAATGGCTTTTATAACTTTTTAAAAATCAGGATCCCATCAAGGATTGACGCATGGTATTTTGTTTTATGTTTTATGTTTTTACGACACTGACTTTGTAAAGAGTCCAGGCCAATTTTCTTGTAGAACATTCCACACTCTGGATATGTCTTGATGTTTCCTGGTGGTATGCTTTCACTTACTCCTCTCTCTGTAGAGGAAAGAGTTTTCAGCTTAGACGTCCGGTTCCTTTAACCAGCCTCATCTGCATTTGAACCATTATTATGTGAATAAGAAATACATTGTACTTACAAGAGCTCTGGCTGTCCACACCAGCTGAAAAATGAGATGCTTTACTTTTACAGTCATATAACAGCAACGATAACCTAAAGGTTTACCTTCCCAAACGATTGACTGCTTGCCAGGAGCTGGGTAAGACGCAAAGAGCCACCAGAGGCCAGTCCTCCATGGCACTTGGCTCCAGGAGTTGTCAGGCGTAAGTGGAGAGAGAGCCATGGCTCCCAGCCTCCCAGTGACAGGCTGAGCCCTGGGAATCAGAAATGGGAGGGATGCCTGGGATTACATGAATTTCTTGGTAAACAAAGGCTGTGAAGTGCAGAGAGGCAACAGGTCCCTTGGCAGAGAGCAGGACAGGCATTCAGGAGACCTGGCTTCTAAGCCCAACCACCCCTAACAGCAGCCTGCCTTCTTGGACCCTCCCCCCAGTGTATGATGGGGGATATGCCCAGGTGATCTCCACGGTTACCAGATATGACCTTATGGGAGGGCTCAGAAAAAACTGGGGCACGTGACAAGACACACCACCAACCTGAAGGCAACCCCATCGGCCAAAACTGGAACAAAATGAGAAATAAGTAAGGACTATGTAATAATCCATAAAATAAAATAAACATCCATGATTCCATACTGATATAAATTTTCAATTGCATAAATAAATGGGGAAGAAGGGACAGCTCTTCCTTAAAGAATTCCAAGAAATAAATATAGAAGAAATAAGAAATGTAACCAATCACGATTAGGCAAACACCACAGTGATAGTTATCACAGGCAAAACCTACAGATGGATGCTCAAATTAGTATGAGAAGGTTTGAGGAGAAACAGAATAGTTGCAGAGTTTCAAAGTATTTCCCCCGAGATGTTTATTAATTATAAAGGGAAAATAACAATTTTACAGTAGAGAAACCCAGCAGACACCACCTTAACCAACTGCTCAAGGTTAATTATCACCAGTAATAAGGCATATTGACATCATCTACCCCCAATATGTATGCTGAGAAGGTCACATCCCTCTGAGATATTCCTGCCAAAAATCCTTAACCTCAATCTAGTAGTGAGAAACATCTAACAAACCCCAATTGACAGATATTCTACAGTATAACTGACCAGTATGCTTTAAAACTGGCAAAGTCACCAAAGTTGAGGAAAGACTAAGAAACGGTCACAGGTTGGTAGAGACTAGGAGATGCGGCAACTAAACGCAATGTGAGAGCCACATCAGTGGAAGAACTGGTGAAATTCAAATCATAATAGTGCTAATAATAACATTCATAGTACCACTGTTAATTTCATGGTATTGATCACTGGACTACGGCTAGGTAAGATGTTAGCATTTACTTCCAGAGGAGCTGAGAGATGGGTCCTTTCGGGGCAACTTTTCTGTAAGTCAAAATTCATTTCAAAATAAAAAGTGAAAAAAAAAATACTGCTGTATACTTAAGTGAAGTAGGAGTTCCCTTAGACACTGTGGTCTGAGGGACACAGGTAGGAGTCCCCTGCTTTCACGTTTTCCTCTCCAGCCTGTCAAGATGTCTGAAATCCCATCAGTCAAGACGCATGCCTTTCAACTAAGGTCCAAATAGTCATGCAACAGATATTTATTGAGCACTTTCTACGTTCAGAAACCAAAGACATGCAACACCATTGTCCAGAGAGTAGGTATGGCATTTCATAAAAAAGATGTTCTTCCTGGCATCACAACTTGGTGCATTGCACCCATGTCACTGTGTAAAAGAAGTAACACAACACAGTATAGATAAGAACCCCACCTGGCAACTGTTAGGTACTAGGGATAGGCGGAGAAAAAGACAGATGGGACGCCTCTTCCCCTGGAGCTTATAAACAGTCATTAGCATCTTAGTATGAATTAGTTGGTTTGCTCCATTTTCTACAGCAGCTACAAATCAGGCTACTAAGGAGGGGGAAATTTCAACAAGTAAAAGAGGGAAGGTTTAGAGCATGGGGCAGGTGCCGTATGCAGAAGGTAGGTCTGCATAGGGACTTCTAGAAGTTCCAAGATCTGAGCATGGCACTGAGACAAACAGGTTGGGGCACTGGGTGGCAATACAGCCCCTACCCTGGGTGTGAAGGCCAGCGAAGAGGTGAATGCACATGAGTCCTGAATTGAACCTGAAATAATAGGAGTAGCCAACACCTGCAGAGCACTAACTATGCAGCAGGTACTGTTCTCATGGTTTTAGAAATGATGACTCATTCGACCCATCTAACAACCCTATGAGACAAGGTACTATTACTATCCCCTTTTATAGATAAAGAAACTGAGGCACTAGGAGTTTAGAAATTTGCCCAAGGTCCCACAGCGGGTATGTGGTGGAGCTGGGCCACGGACCGGGGCTGTTTGGCTCCTGAGTCCATGCACTTAACATCCGTGCTCTAATGCTTCTCCCAGAGCTAAGGGGAAACACTTTGGCACGGGGCAGGAAGAAGAGTGCCACAGAGCCAGGACAAAGGCCTTCTCTGCCTCTAAAGGAGCAAAAAGAAAAAACCCCGAATCTTGTTTTATATGAGTGCCTGCTATGTGTTAGACGATGCCCATGGCTTTTCATGTATTCGACATGTAACACTCATACTTCTGAGGTCCTATCATTCCTTTTTTAGAGATGAGGAAGCCGAGGCTTAGGGAGGTTAAGTGTTTTGCCCAAGGTCACATAATTCTAGCTAGGATTTCGTGGATTTGTGGAAAGAGACTTGGAGGCTATCAGTCTCACCCATGGCCTAGTACTAAATAAGCTCCCCCCCCCCATCTCTTTCTCTCCTCCTCTCTTCTTCTCTCCCTCTCTCCCTCCCCTTCACACGATAAAGTTTATTATTTGATGCCCACAATATAGATCTTGAGTATGGCATTTTGCAGCCCTGAGCTTTAACAGTGCATGTTTAAATACATTTAATCCAATGACTATTTCAAGGTAATTAATCTCCATGCAGTGAGAGAATGCTCAGGTTTCCCAGCACATCATAATACATCTGAATCAGCAGAGGGAATGATTTGCTCACTCTGCAGTAGGTTGAGAAAGAAAGATTCACTTAAAGGCTTTTAGAGCTGACTCCCTAGTGTTGACAAGCAAAAATGCTGCCACTGAGGAGAACTAAAGCACTGTCTAGTGGCTGAAACTATTTATGCAGAGACAGAATATGGCTAACAATTGTAGGACAGGATACCGGCTTGTTTGTGTGGGGTTTTTTGGAGCGGATGCCCTGCAAATATCTGTTGAAAATTATATATATATATATATAATGTATCAAATAACATGACCACTTTAAAAAATAAATTTATTTATTTATTTATTTATGGCTGCATTGGGTCTTCATTGCTGTGCGTGGGCTTTCTCTAGTTGCTGTGACCGGGGGCTACTTTTCGTTGCGGTGTACGGGCTTCTCATCACGGTGGCTTCTCTTGTTGCAGAGCACGGGCTCCAGGTGTGCGGGCTCAGTAGTTGTGGTTCGCAAGCTCTAGAGCGCAGGCTCAGTAGTTGTGGCGCACGGGCTTAGTTGCTCTGCAGCATGTGGGATCTTCCCAGACCAGGGCTCGAACCCATCTCCCCTGCATCAGCAGGCTGATTCTTAACCACTGTACCACCAGGGAAGTCCCCATCACCATTTTTTATGGAGATGAGAGTGGGATGGGGATAAGAGTGGGTGAGAATTATGGTCACACACCCACACGTCCCTGCCTGGATCCTGTAACCCTTCTGTGAGGTGTTGAAATGACTGTGTTTGTTGAAGGTTGAGTTTGAGGCCACAGAATTCCATGGAGTTAATAGACCTTCAGTGATTTCCAACCCATGACATTAGTAGTCGTAATAGCTGCCATCAACTGAAGGCTTATGGCTGTGACCATGTGTGTATATAAGTATGTTGTATGCCATGTATATATATGGCTCAGAACTTAAGCAACTTGCCCAAGGTCACACAACCTGTCAAAACCAAGCCTACTAACTCCTGAACGCATGTTATTAACCTCCATATTACACTGCCTTTGTGGCACATATTACACTGCAGTGAGCTTGTGTTACCGGCATCCAATCAACTAATATTGTATATCCACTTGATGCATGGTACTGTGCTTGGTACTGTTGAGAGAACACACACACACACACACACACACACACACACACACACAGAGTATGATGCCCATCCTTGAGAATTAAATAGTTTTATTGGATAAGGTAATGCATAATTGGTTAAGAAGTTAAGTAATCTCAATGTATATATGCATATGTATTCAAGCCAACAGAACAACCGTAGAAGATAAGGCATTAAGACAATGCTTGTTTAATTGCCAAATAGTATTGACAAGAATTGTCATGATAAAGTTTAATTCAGGGGACATATGGGGGGGCGGATTTGAAAGCTGGGTAAGATTTAGGTGGGCTGCGGGAGCAGGTAGTGCTTTCCCAGGTGGAGGCTACCCCAGAGGGTCATGAAATGTGGTGAAGTAGCCAGAAAACACTGGGATGGGGGCTCAGAGACCCAGAGACTCAGTCACTGGCTTGCTGGGCACGCTTAGACCAGGAATCCTTCTCTATTTGTGCCTCAGTCTCTCCACTTGTAAAATCTTTGGTGTTGGCTCCTCTAGGAACCTCTTTGGTCTGAAATTCTATCATTCCACAAGCCTGGAAGTCTGAGTCCCAGTCCATAAAGAGCTGCAGGGTGTTAGGGAGTTTTGTTGGTGGTGAACTGGCTGAGCTGTCCCTTCAGCGGCTCATCACTTGGGTGAAGGAGAGGCAAGTCGCCCCACCCACACTCATAAACGTGCTGAGGGCGCCCCCTCATGGTCAATGGCAGCACACCCTCTGGGATGGTCTGGAGACCCAAAGACATGCAACACCATTGTCCAGATAGTAGGTATGGCATTTCATAAAAAAGATGTTCTTCCTGGCATCACAACTTGGTGCATTGCACCCATGTCACTGTGTAAAAGAAGTAACACAACACAGTATAGATAAGAACCCCACCTGCCAAGTACAGCCAATTGATGTGTACTTTCCCATGAATGGTCTGAAGTTCCCAAAATATACATGCTCTCTTCTATCTCCAGGATTTGAGCATGTTGCTCTTTCTGCTCAGAACAGACCACACACTCATACTCATTCATACATTACTAGGCATATGCATATATATACCTTTATTCACAATACTCACTGTCATTTATTCAGTTATTACCAAGGGGTATACAAATATTTATCCCAGTCTGTAGCTTGTCTTTTTATCCTCTTTACAGGGTCTTTCACAGAGCAAAAAGTTTTCAATTTTGATGAAGTTCAATTTATCAGTTTTTCCTTTTATGGATTGTGCTTTCGGTGCCAAGTGTAAGAACTCTTTGCCTAACTCTAGATATGAAGATTTTTCTCCTATTTTTCCTCTATAGTTTCATGTTTTACATTTAAGTCCATGATCCATCTTGAGTTTATTTTTATGCAAAGTATGAGACTTAGCGTGAGGTTCTCTTTTTTCCCTCTATGGATATTCAACTGCCCCAGTACCATTCGTTGAAAAGCCCATATTTCTTCAATTGAATTGTGTTTGCACTTCTGTTAAAAACCAGTACAGCATCTATGTGTGCATCTATTTCTGGATTCGCTATTCTGTTTCTTTGATCTATGTGAATATCCCTCTTCCAATACCACATGGTCTTGTTACTGTAGCTACATAATAAGACTTAAAAAGACTATTCCTCTCACTTTTCCTTTCAAAATTGTTTTAGCCATTCTAGTTCCGTTGCCTTTCAATATAAATTTTAGAATAATCTTGTCTATATGTACAAAATACTTTTCTGGAATTTTGATAGGAATTGCAAATATGTACAAATCTCTGTATCAATCTGGGGAGACTTGACACCTCTACTATGTTGAGTCTTCTAATCTGTGAACAAGAGCTGTCTCTCCATTTATTTTAGATCTTCTTTATTTTATCAGTGTTATGCAGTTTTCAGCATACAAGTTTTATACATGTTTTGTTACATTTACATCTAAGTATTTAATTTTTAAAGCAATTGTAAATGGTATTGTATTTTTAATTTCATTGTCTACATGTTCATTGCTAGTATATAGCAATAAATTATTCTTGCATGTTTATCTTATATCCTGCAAATTTGCTAAACGCACTTATTAGTTATAGTTATATGGAGAATACTTGAGATTTTCTATATAGACACCCATGTCATCTGTAAATAGGAACAGTTTTATTTCTTCCTTTCCAATATGCATGCTTTTTATTTTTCTTTTCTTGCCTTATTGCATGAGTTAGAACTTCTATCACTATGTAGAATAAGAGTGATGAAAGTCGACATCTTTGCCTTGTTCCTGATCTTAGGGGAAAGTATTCAATCCTTTGCCATTAAGTATAATGTTAGCTAAAGGTTTTTATAGATGCTTTGTATCAAGTTGAGGAAGTTTCCCTCTATTCCTACTTTTCTGAGAGATTTTATCATGAATAGGTGTTACAATTTGTCACCTGCTTCTTCTGCATCAACTGATACTATCATGTGATTTTTTTGGCCCATTGATGTGGTGGATTACACTTTTTTCAAATATTGAAGCAGCCTTGCATTCCTAGTAAATAAACCCCACTTGGCCCTGTTGTATAATTATTTTTATGTATTGCTGAATTATATGTGCTAATATTTTTTGAGACTTTTTGTTTCTAAGTTCATGAGGGATATTGGTCTGTAGGGTTTTTACTTTTATTTTTGGTACTATCTCTGCCTAGTTTTGGTATTAGGGTAACACTAGTTTTATAAAATGAAGTGAAAAGTTCTCTATTTTCTTTTCTCTAGAAGAGACTGTGTAGAATTAGTGTTAACTTGTCTTTAAACATTTGGTAGAATTCTCCAGTGAAATCACTGGGGCCTGGAGAGTCTCTTTGGAGAGTTTTAAAATTATAAACTCAATTTTCTTAGTAGTCATAAAGCTATTCAAATTTCCTATTTCATATTAGATGAGTTGTGGTAATTTGTGTTTCTTTTAGAAATTGACCCATTTCATCTAAGTGGTCATATTTATGTAGAGTCATTTGTAGTATTCCTTTATTATCCTTTTGATGTCTGCGCAGAGTCTGTATTCATTTCTGTTATTGGTAATTTGCGTCTCCTCTCTTTTTTGTTCCTTTGTCAGTCTTGCTAGAGATTTGTCTATTTTATTGATATTTTCAAAGAACAAGCTCTTTGCTTCATTGATTCTCTCTATTATTTTTCTGTTTTCATTTCACTGATTTCTGCTCTTATCTTTATTACAGTTGACCCCTGACCAATGCGGGGGCAGAGGGCGCTGATGCTTCACACAGTAAAAAATCCCCGTATAACTTTGCAATCGGCCCTCCATATCTGGGTTCCACATCCACAGATTCAACCAACCACAGATCGTGCACTACTGTAGTACATATTGATTGAAAAAAATCTGGACCCACACAGTTCAAACCCATGTTGTTAAAGGGTCAACTTTTTTTCTTTCTGCTTAAGCGTTTTGGGTTTATTTTGCTCTTCTTCTTCTAGGTTCTTGAGACGGGAACTTAGGTAATTGATTTGAGATTTCCTCTTTGCTAATGTAGGCATTTAGTGCTATAAACGTCCCTGTCAGCACTGCCTTAGCCGTGATCCACAAATTTTGATATGTTTTATTTTCATTTTCATTCCTTTCAATGTATTTTTTTCTTTCCCTTGAGATTTCCTCAGTGATCCATTGATTATTTAGATGTGTATCATCTAATTTTCAAGTGTTTGGAGATTTTCCTGTTATCTTTCAGTTATTGATTTCTAGTTTGATTCAATTGTCATCAGATAACACACTCTGTATTATTTAAATTCTTTAAAAAATTTTTCTTTAGAATTTTTGTTCTATGGCCCAAGATATGGTTTATCTTGGTGTATATTCTGTGAGCATTTGGAAAGAATGTGTATTCTGGTATTGTATGGTAGAATGGTCTATATATGTTGATTAGATACTGTTTGTTGATGATGTTGTTCAGTTCATAGAGTTCTCTTATGTCCTTGCTGACTTTCTGTCTAGTTGTTTTTACCAGTCATTGAGAGAGGGGTGTTGAAGTCTCC
This sequence comes from Orcinus orca, assembly GCF_937001465.1. Lineage (NCBI taxonomy): Eukaryota > Metazoa > Chordata > Mammalia > Artiodactyla > Delphinidae > Orcinus > Orcinus orca. Next base: position 29,569,292 of record NC_064563.1, read on the forward strand.
AGCTATAATTTGTTTAATTCTCTGTTCAGTTCTGTCACTTTTTGCCTTACATAGTTTGTGGCACTATTTTTGGTACATACACATTTGGGATTGCTGTGTCTTTTTTATTGCTATTATCATTATATAATTTCCCTCTCTGTCTCTGGAAATTCTTTGCTCTGAAGTCTATTTAATATAATATAGCCATCTATGCTTTCTGTTGACTAATGTTTGTATGATATATCTTATCCCATCCGTTTCCTTTCAATCTGCCTGTGTCATTATATTTGAAGTGAGTTTCCTATAGATAACACGTAATTGGGTCAGTTTTTAATCCACTCTGTCAATTCTTGTCTTTTAATTAGTGTATCGATATTCAGACCATTTACATTTAGTGTAACTATTGATCTGTCAAGACATAAGTTTGTCATTTTATTTTTTGTTTTCTATTTGCTCTGTTTTTCACTTCTGTTTCCTTTTTCCTGCCTACCTGTGGGTTACCTAAACTTTCTAAAGAATTCCATTTTAGTTTATCTATAGTTTTTTTAGCATATCTCTTTGTATAGCTCTTTTAGCAGTTGGTATAGGTATTACACTATATGTATGTAACATCAAAGTCTACTGATATTATTTTACCAGTTTGAGTGAAGTGTAGAAACTTTATCACCCTTTACATATTTTCACCCTCTCTCACCTATGATACTGATATAATTGTCTTAAACATTTCCTCCACATTCATTAGAACCATATTAGACAATGGTATGCTTTTTGCCTAATTATCAAACATAGTTAGAAAACATAACAGGAAAAGGAAAGTCTATTGTATTTACCCAGATTTTGCTTTCAAGTTTTTGTTTCACTCTGATGTTTCAAATTTCCTTCTTTTATCATTTCCTTTCTGCTTAGAGAATTTCCTTTAGCCATTCTTTTAGAGCAGCAGCCCCCAACCTCTTTGGCACCAGGGACTGGTTTCGTGGAAGACAATTTTTCCATGGAGTGACGGTGGGTGGGGCGGAAATGGTTCAGGTGGTAATGCGAGTGATGGGTAATGATGGGGAGCGGCAGATGAAGCTTTGCTCGCTTGCCCGCTGCACACCTCCTGCTGTGCAGCCCGGTTCCTAACAGGCTGAGGACCAGTAGCAGTCCATGGTCTGGGGGTTGGGGACCCCTGTTTTAGAGCAGGTCTACTGGTGACACGTTTTCTTAGTTTTCCTTCATCTGCAAATGTCTTGAGTTTCCCCTTCAATCTTGAAGTTTAGTTTTGCTTGATACAGTGTTCTGAGTTGACAGTGCCTTCTTTCAGCATATGAAAAATATTATGCTACTTCCTCTGCCTCCATGGTTTCTGATGAGAAATCTGCCATCCAGATGGTTTTCCCCCTATAAGTTGCATTTCTCTTGCTGCTTTCAAGATTTTTTTCTTTGTCTTCAGTTTTCAAAAGTTTGACTATGATATAGTCTTGGTATGGATTTCTTTGGGTTTATCATGTTTGGCGTTCTCTCAGCTTCTTGAATCTGTTGGTTTATGTCTTTTGCCAAATTTAGGAAGTTTATGGTCATTATTTCTTTGAAGATTTTTTCAGCCTCATCCTCCTTTTCCTCTCCTTTCAGGACTCTGATAACACAAATCTTCTTCTTCTTATATATTTTGTTTCTTTGCTGAGACTTTCTTTTTACTTTTCATTTATTCAAGCATGTTCATAATCGCTTGTGAATCATTTTTAAGATGGCTGCTTTAAAATCCTTTTCAGATAATTCTAACAATTCTGGGATATTGGTGTTGACATCTACTGATTGTATTTTCCCCTTCAGTTTGAAATCTTCCTGGTTCTTGGTATGATGAGTGATTTTCAATTGGAATCTGGACATTTGGGGTATTATGTTTGACTCTTGACCTTATTTGAACCTTCTGTTTTAGCTGACTTCCTCTGACACTGCTCTAGTGATGGGGGGAGAAGAGGGGCATCTCATTGCCAGATGCAGATAGAAGTTCAGGTTCACTATGTAGCCTCCTTTGACACCTAAAAGCAGGATGGGGGAAGATCCCTGTTATTGTTAGGTGGAGGGAGGCCCCACTAAGCCTCCAATGATACCTCTCTATCTGGGAGGGGTAAGAGTGTCTCATTGTTTTTCCCCACGTGGCCTCCACTAACATCCCGGTGTGGGAGGGGAAGATGGTCACCTTACTGCTAACTCTCCACTGATATCACTCCAGCAGAATGGAGGGGTACCTCCTTACTAACAGGTAGAGGGGGAAGTCCAGGCTTCCCACATTGTCTCCACACTGTGGAGAGCTGGGCCTCCTTATCATCCAGTGGGGACGAAGGATCCAGCTCTGTGCTAGCCTTCTCTGACACCACTGCAGCAAGAGGGTTGGGACATCTCATCATAGTCTGACCAGGGTGGAAGTCTAGGCTCACTACTTGGTCTTTGCTGTCATGAGTGGGGTGGGGCAGCATTTTTTTCTGTGGTGTTTGGCTAGAGTTGAGTGTTTATCATCTAAAAGCTTTCTGTCTCTCTAGACTGCCTCTTCCCTGGTCCATTGATTAGTAAGAACAGGCTCTTATTTGGGCTTTTTTGTTTGTTTGTTTGTGCCCATCAGTGTTTCCAGATTGCTGGCTTCTTCAGCTCCAATTCTGGGATGTATAGTAAATACAAAGAGAGAAGCCAGGGAACTCACCATTGTGCTGTTATTTGGGTCTTGGGGTCCCTAGCTGGTGTCTTACACTTAGGGAGAAGACTAGGGAAAAATCCATCTATTTAATTTTCCTGGAAGTGGAAGTCAAGTACTGATATTTACAAATTTTAAAACATCCAAATTGTTGAGTTCTATGGTCTATGTCCTGTGTCTTTCTTTTCTCATCTACATCTACTCAATGACTAAAAGGGACTTCTGTTTTTATACAGTACATCTCATCCCTGTGGTAGTAATCATATGAAAAAGGGGATGGGGGTGGGGAATTTTAGCACACACAAAAAAAGGAAATATGAGGTGCAAAAAAAATGAGTTAATATTTTTAAAATGGTATCCTCATTTCAAATATATTATCTTTATAACTCTTGCAGCAATCCATGAGTTAGGTATTATTATCAGTTTACATTGAAAAGGCTGAGGTTGCTAGAGGTTGCGAACTTCCCCAAGTTAAGAAAAAGATGTGAAGAGACTGAGCCAGCTATGTCTGTCCCCTTTATTAGTAAAAGCAAAGGTTTTCCCAGAACCTTCAGAACCTGGCAGACTTCTATTTGCATATCACTGGTACAATAACTATGTAACGTGGCCATTGCTCACTGCAAGGGAATCTGGAAAATCTGGTCACTGTTTCAAGTGGATGGCTATAAGGAGAAGGTTGAGAATGGCTGTTGGATCCACCACCCTGCAGGTCTGCCATAATCCATAACTGTTAACCAAGGGCCTCTCCCTACGCTAGCTGACCCAAATCTCCAGGGAATCTACTTCATTTCTAAAAGGCATATTCAATATGCTTCCATATTTGGGAAGTTTTAAAGTAAGTGATAGGTTTAAAGAAAATTAAACTTAACATCTTCTTCACATCTGGGAATCTGTGAAAGATGTAATGACCAATATATGGTATGGGAGAATTTTTATATTTAACCAAAGAGGGCATGAATTTAAGCAGGTTAAAAAACATGATATCAGGAAGTAAGCACTATGGGCACTATTAAGAGACACCACCTGTATTAGGGTCCTTCATGAAACAGAACAAATACGTGTGTGTATATATATATATATATATATACATAAAATGAAATTTATTATGAGGAATACAGTTATGGAGGCTTAGAAGTCCTGTGATCTGCCATCTGCAAGCTGAAGACTCAGGTAAGACAGTGGTGTAATTCAATCTGAGTCCAAAGGTCTGAGAACCAGGGAAGCCAAAGGTCTAAGTCTCAGTCCAAAAGCAGGAGAAGACTGATGTCCCAGCTCTAACAGGCAGAGAGCAAATTCTCCCTTCCTCCACTTTTTTGCCCCACACTGGGGAGGGCCATCTGCTTTACTCAGTCCAACTCAAATGCTAATTTCATCTGGAAACACACCCGCAGACACCCCCTCCCCCCAAGATAACGTTTAGTTAAGTAGCTGGGCACCCATGATCCTGTTAAGTTGACCCATGAAATTAACAATCACATTACCCTACCCTGAAAGTTACAGGAACTCTAATAGCCATATACAAAGATGAATTGACTTCCCTCTATGTCAGCTTCAACACATCTATTGAAAGGGGCCAGTGTGTTCTCTGGACCTGTCTAGAGTCAAGCTGCAAGTTGTCACAAATAGTTTGGTGACAGTGTCACCTGTTCCTAAAGTGCAAGGAAGATCCACAGGGGTAGGGAGAAAAGGAGACACCTGCTGTAAACCACAGCCAGGGCTAAGTGCCTTGTTTGGCTATGTTTTCCTTCAGGGTCACTTGGCATAGAGAACAGTCAAGCCCACGATTTGAGGAAAAGCTCTTCCACTCTACATGATTGCTAATTGTCCAAGGAGAAAATCACAGTAGAAATAACAGGCAGATACAAGACTCCAAATGTTGGTGATAACTGTATTTAACCTTTCCTAAAGGAACGTTAGAGAGGCTTTAATACTTTGGTTGGGGGACCCCCAATGTGTGAAAAAAGAAACAGTAATTGCTGACAGAGTCACTTTCCACCTGAAGGAACCATGCCAGAACCAGTTTCTAATAGGAGGGAAGGGTAACGAGAGTGCATTGTGGATAACAGTCACATTCAACATCACGTTCTACATCTCTGAAAGCTTCTCTGGACAGACTGTAAATTACTCTGACCTTGCAGAAAATGTTCACACTAAGGCTTTGGTTTTTATGAACATTCCACCTGAACAGTCTGACCTGGCTTCTGATAAAATAAGAAACCAACCAAGAAATCAGCTGAGCCACACAGAGCCGAGGGTCAGGCCTGGTTTGATGGTTGATTCAGACTGTTTTCTTACCACCCATATATCTAAGAGAGAAAAGAGCATAATTTCCATAAATGATAACCAAACCCAGGGCTAATTTGGAATGGCTACTTGCTACCCCAAACTTGCTTTGGCTATTGTTAAAATCAACGTGACATCTGGGGCTTTCTTTCAGGTTTCAAAACTACAGTTGAGAGGACCATACCATCTTTTGTTTGTGGGCAGGTTATTGGATGCTGTACTACGCAGGGCTCTTTATTGAAAACAACAGACACTAACTCTAGGTATGTATCAGGTGCATATTTGCTGGGGAACAAGGCCCACCCATGATGCCACCAAGGATCTGTGTATGCAGCATACTGCTATGGGCACTGCATAGGCATCATGGTCCTGCATCCTGTCCATTGGTGCTACTGCAGCTTATCACCCTGGACATGTCCTCTATGCTGTTGGATTCCACTGTGAATTATCAGCAGCTGACCAGTCTCTCAAGATTCAGCTCGGACAGGAACACTCTGACAGTTTGTACCGAGGCCACATGGCCATGCTTAAGTCCAAGCTGCCAGGGGATGGGGAAATACCCCACATGGGAAGGACGTACTGAGCAGACAAACAATAATGCTCACTGTAGATGAGTTAGAAAAAAATAAAAATAGCTACCCTCACATGATATCCAGATAGACAGATAGATAAATAGATATGGTGTATTAGATATATACCATATATTAGTGTGTGTGTGTGTGTGTGTGTGTGTGTGTATTTTTTCTGGAAATCAGTCAACAAATATTTATAGATAGTAGGTTTAGGTGTCCTCGTGAAGATCTTATTTTCAACTCCTTAGCAATAGAAGACCAGCTAGAAACTTTTACATGGGATTTGCACTGGGTCCTCTTCCAGCCTGCCAGGCCCCAATGATTTGTACCAGTTTCCTGCCCTACACACCTCAACCCCATCCTCCAGCCCATTTTTTCTTGGTCCTTTTCTTAAACATTTACTTCTGAGCTAGATGCTGTAAAGGGACACAATATAGAATGATGGGAAGGGAACTAACATTTACCAAGTGCTCGTTTATTATTGAGTGTTCTGGGACCTGGTTAAGTTAACATTATCCTTATAATAGGTAGGGCTGTTACCTTCCAAGACTCATCTGGATTTGAGGCCCAGCTCTTTCACATACTGTGACCTGGAGCAAGTTATTTAACCTTTGCAACCACCAGATTTCTCATCTACAAAATGGAGATACTTTCAGGATTGCTGGATGAAGCGCCAAACCCTGTGGCAGATGGCCAACTGTTGTTACTAGCCAGCAGCTGAAATCTGGACTATTCTTAAGTGTCTCCTCCTCCCAGAAGCCTTCCTCAATCTCCCAAGGCAGATGGTATCCCACCCTCCTCCTTTTGTCTTTGGTTTTCACCTTCTCGGTGAAGCTCAATACAGGCAGTTAAAACTATTGAATACCAGGCATCTTGACCAAATCCCCAGCAGCACCTAACAATGTTTTGCACACAGTAGGTCTTCTATAAAAAGCCATTGAATTGAAATAGTCAAACTAAATTCTTCATGGCAAGCTATCCTTTTAGCAACCTAAATGTGCTAGTTAGTTGTCTAAATTGCTCTTTCTCAACAAAAAAAGGAGATGTTTCGCACTTAGAGTCACACCAGCAAGGTTTGGATTCCACATTTAGCATATTATACAAAATCATGACAAAATAACCCTTAAACACATCCTTAGAAAGGAGCCATGCTGGAGACTGACATATGGCCTTTCCATAAATCCAGCGTAGCCATTTTCCACTTTGATTACTGTCAAGTACTAGAGGACACAGATGGATTGCATTTAAGGACAAGTGATAGGAATATCACCTGTTTTTAAACCCCAGGCTCTCATCCAGTGAGGGAACAGGTTCTCATCATGGGCGGTACAAAGGAACTGAGGTGTTTGGAAGGAAAGGCAGATTCACTTCTGGCTTGTGTTCATTCCAAGAGGAGAGAGGTACTGCTAATATCATTTAAATTATTTTTTATTTCTGAAATCAAATAGCTGAATTTGTATAAATTTAAGTGCGTGATGCAATTTCACTATGCGGTCACAGACTAAGGAACTCACTCTGTCTTAACTCACTGGTGAATCCTACTCAGGGTTTTGTTGTACACATTAGCCTTTCAGCAAATTGCAAAGAAAATGGTAGAGAATAAGACAGAGGGAACATATTTGATCTGAAAATGTTCTAAAGCTTCATTAAGAGCCCTCTTCACTGTAATCTTGACTGTTGGAAGGTGTGGCTAAATTTCTAGTCTTTCTGCCTTCTCCCCTAATATCAAATACAAGATTGATGCTCCTCCTTATCCAGGGCTCTTAGGGGCTGTGTACACCTTGCATTTCTCGTTGGTGTCCCATGGATGCCCTCTTACCACTGCCATTGGTCCCAGCTCCGTATGGAACATGGCCTTCCATGTCCAGGGTACAGGGGGGAGGAGCCTCTTGTGTAAGCACTGCTGATTCCTGCAGTGTGACCACTGCACTGTGTCCTTCATTCTTTCCTTGTTTAGCCATGTGGCTACAAGCCACTAAAATCTGTAGCTAGCCCCCTACTCTTTCTGCTGTAATTGGAATTTATAGTGCATCCAATCTTCCTGGGTTTTGGCGTTTTTTTTAAGCAGGCAAAATAATTGTATAAAGTCCTTTAAAGAGTACTCCCCCTGGATATGTTTGTGAGGACAGTGTTTTTATTATATTATCACAGTAAGCTCAAGCACTTTTAGGATAGGAATGGTGTCTCTTTTATCTAGATCTAGAACTCTGCATGATTCCTAGCACACAACAGGTCATCAGGAGATGTTTATTGAATTTGATTGCATTGTCTGCATCATAGTCTTGGTGCTTGGATTTTTTACACGGTTTCCATGAAATCTTGAAACTGTATGAAAAGTACATGTATATATACCTTTTTTTCCCCTTGGGAGAATATTCCACTGTAATCTGGGAATACTAGTGACTGCTGTGAACCTTTCCCTCATATTCTGACCCAGGTGAGAGAGGCAGCAGTGGTGGAAAGAATGGAGGGAGAACCTGAGGCAGATGATTGAACAGAGGTTGTTGGAGAGTCAAGGCTGAGAGATGCTGGCAGAAAGTAGGCACAAGAAGGAACGTGGGGAAAATTCTTGTCAAATATGTCAAAATGTTTTCCTGCCACATCAGCCATAGTGGGGTCAGTTTTCAGGAGTACTGTGAAGGGTTCTATCTCACCTCCTTTAAAAGCATAGAGTTGGCATATGCTCCTTGCCATTTCAGCCTAGATGTCTTTCCTCCATTCTAAATCGGGATAATTTCTCATCGTTTTTGTTTTTCATGTTCAAAATGCCTTCATTAAGACCCAATTATAAACTCTCTTGAGGCTTCTGGTTTCTGTTAATAGCAAGCTGGTTTACTCAGATCAAAACTCTTGCTGAAAACAACAGTAAAAACTACTGCTAAAATAGATTTAAATAAATACCACTACCTTAAAATAATCAAAGATTTGAAAACACAATAAAGAACTTCCAGGTCAATATCTGGATGAAAGCCTGCTATAGAAATGGCGGAAGACTATTGGATGATCAAAACCCCTAAGATCATCTGTCATTACTGCTGTGGCCACAAGGGGCTAGATGGGCACAAGTCAAGGCCTGGAACCCACAGAAACTGAAGAGTCTTATAGGACATAAGTCTTATAATTTCCCCAAATTAATACACACACAGATTGAGGCTAAACCAGATCTAAATCTGCCTTCCCTACCCCTCAACATCAAGGGACTGCAGGAAAGCCTGCCATGGCAATAAGCAAGGCAAAAGAATTAGAAAGAAAAGGGACAAAAAGTCTTCAAGAATTTGTAGCCACAGAATACCCTGTTGTGGGTTTGTACTGTGGGTACACTTAGCCTGGGTGGGCCAGAGGCGTTTAAGCCATGAATTCGGTGTGAAGAGATCTAAATTGTGATCAGGTGCCTGGAAAAACCAAAATGAAACCTCTCTGGAGGGGGACACATTCAAACTAGGCTTCAGAGTACCCCCCAAAATAATTGAAAGACAGTGACCAGTTATCCAATCAAAGATAACTAAGCATAAAGGGAACAAGAACCAGCAAAACGACAGACAGAAGAAATATACCCGCAGAGACTTCTGCTGTTAGAGCCAGGTTTAAAAACCCAGGTTTCCATGTTTATGGAAATGACAACCTTGAAAAGAACTGTAAGGAGACTATGAAAAGTTACATACTATATCTGAAAAAAAGAACCAAACTAAAAATAAAGATAGTAATTGAAATTTAAAACTCAATAATCACATTTGCAACATACTGACACTATGAGGGAGAAATAATGAACTGGAAGGTGGGGCAGAAGACCTTATACAGCATGCAGGACTGAGAGAAGAAAATGGAAAAAATACACAGAAGCGTGTAGAAGATGTGGAGAATGCGGTACAAAGTTCTAACTTTGGCATGCCAGGAAGAGACAAAAGAGGGAAAAGAGGATAGGGGTTGAGAATTTCTCAGAACTGATGAAAGATACCTATTCACAGATTTAAGACACTCAGTGGATCCGAAGCAGAATAAAATAAAACCCATGCCTCAACAGCTCATAATGAAACTTCAGAAAACCAAGACAGAGAGAAAATCTTAAAGCAACCAGAGAAAAAATTTATCATCAAAGGAGGAACTGACAAAGGACTTTTAACAGCAAGTCAGAAAAGGGTAGACTGATACAGCTTTAATATGCTCAAAGAAAATTAGTGCTAACCTAGAATTCTATATACAACCACAAAAAAAATACCATTCAAAATGAATTTGGTCCCCTTTCCTAGAGTGTGGTCCCCTGTAAAATTCTGGACACTCTGAGAGAGGCTTGAAAAACCCATGTTGATTGATTACACTTTAAAGTAATGGGCTAGGTGATGAGTTTATCAGTCCGATATTTGAGAAAGTCATAGAACAAGTCCTTGTAACCACACACAGAGTTGGTGGGAAAGGGAGAAGAGGGTACCTGAAAGGTTGGAAGTGGCTGCCAAAGACCAATTACGCTTATTTGCCCTACCGTGAAGATAGCTCGTCAGTGTGAAATACCTGCTTTCTCCTTTCATTGATTCCTCAAATAGATGCATCAAGGACCAGTTCATTATCCTTACCTTACAGGCAGGGTTGATGCTCAAAATACTTAACAGTACTCAGGCACCAGCACTCATCAATCAGAAGGGTTGTCTAATCTCAGACTAGATGCTGGCTGTTGCACAAGATCAGGGGCCTGGGGGCCTATTGCAGTGTAAATTGTTATCCCTTTCGTGGCCACAATAGGGAGAAACCCAGGGGAGAGACCTGATCCTCTTCAGCTAGGATGGTGGAGTCATTCAAGGTAACAGCTATCTAATAACTGGTACATGAATACATTTGTTGACATACAAATACATACCTGCTGAACATGAGCCCTTCCAGCCCTTCCACCAGTCTCCTTAGTGGGTCTCATCCTTCCCCTGCTCTCTGATCACTGCCTCACCTTTCTCCCTTGCAACTTTAAACCTTTCAACAAAGCTGCCTTCTTGTCTAGTTTTACCAGGAACACACCTTACCAAAAAAATCCTTTCTCAAAACCCTCAAACAGGGATTGCATGTTCTACCTTGGTAACTGTTCACTCCTGGATATGACCATACCATTTTGTTGCACCTCAAATGGGCTTTATAAAATGAAAATCGAGATTTATGCAGAAAATAAGAGGTATTTCTTTGCTTTATAGTCAGATTCAAACTAAGCTTCCTTTAAATGACAAGCTCCTTTGCTACATTTTATATTTGCATAAAGTAATTTATTTTCTTTATTACAGTATATGTTTATAATAGAAAAGTTAGAAAATATAACCAAAAGCACCTGTAATCTTTTTCTACCTCCCTCAGATATTGACTTTACCTATATATGTATGTCTGTATGCATGGATATATATATATATATATATATATGATCCAATTAACATTCACTTTATATATAAATCTTTTCAGGATAAAGTTATCTCTGTATTCATTGTCACTGTCAGATGCACCAAAGTATGGCCATATTTAGCAAAGAAAACACTTTCTTCTTCCTATATTTGGATTTTAATGACTGGCTCAAGCATTATCAATACGAAGTTGCTTTGACATCAAGTGAAAAGTCCTGTAGCAGCACAGCTCAGTATAATTTGGATTATCATCTTCAGGTACAAAACCATATCATGAGTTCAGAGCTCAAGGACTTTAAAACTTGGAGCTTGAACTACATTTGAATTCAAACTCAGTAATGCCCTTAGATCAACTTGGGCTGACAAATTCTTTAGAAGACAGTGGAATAAGGAAATTTGATCGAAATTATACTGTGCAGTGCCTTGTCACTCCAGATATTTCACTTTTACATTAAATTTTTTTCAATTAATTTAAAGGTAACTGCTATGTGCCAGATATCCAGGCTATTTGTCATTATTATTCATTTATTTATATGCAGCACTATCATTTACAAGCACATAATTCTTAAGGAAACATCATTGCTCTAAACCTCTCAATTTGCTTATATAAAACTTTGTAAAGTCTTTTCTCTGGAAAGAAAGTTAAGCATTGATTGTCAGAGAATGTCCCCCCAGGACCTCTGCATACCATGCACACTTGGGCCTCTGCCACTGGTCCCCTCACACCCACCAGGCTCCTTGCCCTGAGTTCCAGGACCCTCAAATTTATACAGCACTGTTTCAAGCATAATAAAGCCTCAACAAACATTTGCTGATTTAAGGTGGCTTCCTGAGAAAAAGAGCAATGCATACTATAAAATATGCAGGAAGAACTACTTCACTGGCACATGAATGAAGTAAAAAATGTCTAATATATCCTGCAGCCACTCCCTTTGCCCATTTCATTTGACGAAAATATAGAATCACAGACTCAAAATTCTAAAGAAACTTGGAGTAGAAAGGGACTTTAGAGTTCATTTTTCCAACATTATCTTGTAGGTAATGAAACTGAGACCCAGAGAGTTCATTCCACAAGACAACCCTGAGTCAAAGAAGTCTCCAGAACCTGCTGGGCATGACTTAACCACAGGTTGTCTTAGCACTCCACATGTGAAGAGCTGGATATAAAATGTCCAGGGTGTGGACCATTATGGAGGTCACTAAATGACCAAGTCCCAAAACTCTGCTGCCATATTTACAATGTCCAGCAATTGCTACCTATGAAATCACTGCCTTCATTCATTCAAAGCTCACTTTAAACCCTGCCTCCTCTAAATAGGTTTATTAAAAAGACATAGAGTGAATGCCATTTTTAAGAAGGTAAAATATACTCGTGTCAAAAACATGACTAACAATCTGGATATTTACACTTTCAAGTACACAAAAGTGAACATTCCCTCTATCCTAAATCCCACGTCAAACTCACATGGAGTAAATTTAACAGATTTTAAATTCTGAGAACGTAATCATACAAAGTGTACAGCACATTGTAGTTGATCAGTGCTTTTCAATCCATCAAAGCTTTGCCTCTGTCAGGCAACCTTATTAAGCTTCATTCTTCTTGGAAGACAACTCAGTGGTTCTCCAATTCAATTCAGTCTCCTGCTGGTTAGTATGTGATTATGTGGTCAAGACTCCCACTTTCATTCACTTCATGCAGAAATCCAGCTGAGAACCTTAACATTTCCTTTAATAGGGAAAGTAACTGACATGGAATGATGAATCAATAATAGAGCATGAAGATTACCCCACTTAACATTCTTCAGTGCTTCCCTAGGTCCTTCAGGGTAAAGTCCAGACTTCTTAAACTGGCAATCATGGACTTTCAAGGATCTGAGCGTCATCTATCTTTCTAGTCCCATTTCTCACTCCTCCCCCTTCTTACTCTCTGGTCCAAGCATGCCAAACTACTTTTAGTTCTCTGGAAAAATCGAACTCTCAAGTCTCTCCACTTAAAATGCCCTACATACACCCTCTTGACACTTGTCTGGCTAGTTCCTAACTCATACTGTAAAGGTCCATTCAGTTGCATGCATCCATGTGGAGTGTCATCATGAAGTAATTAACGTCAACTATACCCCAAATATAGGAACAATCAATCCACTTTCAGTAGGACATCAACATTTGTCTTTCCATGACTAAACTTTTGGTAAAATAGTTTATACCCACCACTTCCACTTCTTTATCATCCAATCCTTTCTTAATCCCTTGCAAACCTGCTTCCCCTAGCATTACTCAACTGAAAAAAAATTTTTTTTAAGGCTATTAGTGTCCTCATAATCATCTAATTCACTGACAATAGTTTTTTTTCTCCAAATACCAAGTTTCCTTAAGTTCTCTAAAGCCATCTAGACTGCTAGTCACCCTATTATATTCTACCTCCCTTCCCTTCTGTGGCACACAGTTTTCCTTGCTGCCTTATTCAAATTGTTCCTTTACTGTGTCATTTACTGGCTCCACTTCTTCCTCTAATTAAAGATATTCCTCTGGGTTCACTATTTTCAAAACATGAGCATTAGGATGCCTCCCAATTCCCTAACTCACAAAACAAATGCAAATTATTTGTGTACCCTGTTGATTCTAGCTTCTTAGTGAGAAAGGAAGAACTCACAGTCCAGTAAAAAGAGCATTCATTTTGGAGATAAACTTGGGTTCAGATCTCAAGTATGTCACCAACTCTTGAGCAGTGTGGCATGGAGCATATCTACTCAACTCATTTGGGCCTCAGTGTTTCATCTATAAGTTGAAGAAAATAATGGCTATCTTTCAGTATTACTATACGAATTGCAGTATGCAAAGTGCATATTTCAATGCTGGGTACAAAATTGGGCACTCAATGAAATCTATTCAATATTATTATTTCCACACCCAATTCCTCCAAACTTGTATAGTATCTCACTGTTCCAATCCATTTCTTCATACGCATCAACAAAAGATAAATCTTATAGAGGGCATATATGAACATGTTTTTTTTCTGGCTTAATTGTTCCCGAGTGCTTACTGAATCAAAGCCCGATTCCTCCCTATTAAAGTAAATTTTCAGATTTTAGCCCCAGCCTTCTCCCTCACTGCCATTCTAAATGAATACCATTTTCCAAACAAACTGGATTTTTGTGGTCCAAAGGTCCACCTCAAATTCTGCCTCCTTTATGAAAATTATCTCCCCAGCTGGTTATTTTATCCTGAGTATTTTATTGGTACTTCTTATAAATTGTAACCCTTTTGAAGGGAGAAACTAGGTTCTTATTCATTCTCCTACTCACCACTTTGCTAAGTGATGAGACATGTATATATTTTAAAAATACCAACTAGACTTTTCCTCAAGGAATTATTTTCACTTCCTCAACTTCTCATGAAAGGGTGGGAATAGAATAGGGAGGGAAGGGTGTATGTAGAGTACTGACAGAGACACTGCTGGCTGAACTTCCACTTGGAATTCTCCCAGCAGCAGCAAAAAGGCAGGGTTGAAACAGTCATCCTAGAAACTGACCAGGTAAGACTTTAAGATCTGTTAATCAATTGCACTCAAATTCTTGGGAAACCCTTTCCCAATTTGCTAAGCTTGTCCATATTTCTTTTCTTTCCCAGACTTACTTTTCTACCTTCTAGTCTTCTCTAAACTGAAGAGTAAACAAAAGATTTTATTTTAAACCCACAGTTGAACACACAGGAATATAAACACATATATTTAATGTTATTTTATGTATTAGTTCATATTTGAGAATCTTATTTCTTTAAAGTGAAATTTCTTTCAACCCAAATCCAAGACTAAATTTTTACAGGTATAATCTTCAGGCAGCACCTAGTATAGTGCTTTGGATACAGTACAAATTCATTATGTAATATCTGAAAGAAGAATGAATTTATAATGCACAACTCCAGAACTTAATGTTGGTTAACTGCCATGGAAAAAAAATGAGAAAATATATAGTCAAAGTGAGTGTGATACTTCGGGACTCAGCATCTTGGGTGCCTAGCGGTGTACAAAGATTTTTTTTTTTAAGATGAGGAAAACTAAGACCCACAAAGAGGTCACATTGGCAACAAACTCCTGCTAAAGGCAAATTACTGAAGGCAAATTACCTGATGCAGAGTCCATATGTCTCCCTCTGAATATTACTTTCCACACACACACACACACACACACACACACACACACACACACACCCCTCTTTTTTTTTTTTTCTTTCCGATAATCTAGAGGTCTAAAAAATCCCCAAGGCTACTCTCAGGCCTGAGGTACACGTTTATATGTAGCAAAAGGGCAAGTGTTACTTGGCCCACAGTGTTTAAAAAATAAAATTTTAAAATAAATAAATTTATTTTAAAAAGTGGGAAGGGATTTCCCTGATGGCGCAGTGGTAGGATCTGCCTGACAATGCAGGGGACACGGGTTTGAGCCCTGGTCTGGGAAGATCCCACATGCCGCGGAGCAACTAAGCCCGTGCGCCACAACTACTGAGCCTGTGCTCTAGAGCCTGCGAGCCACAACTACTGAGCCTGCATGCCACAACTACTGAAGCCCGCGTGCCTAGAGCCCGTGCTCCGCAGCAAGAGAAGCCGCCACAGTGAGAAGCCCAAGCACCGCAACGAAGAGTAGCTCCCGCTCGCCGCAACTAGAGAAAGACAGGGTGCAGCAACGAAGACCCAACGCAGCCAAAAATAAACAAAATTAAAAAAAATAAAACTAAAAAGGCGAGAAGAGGGTGCGGGTAGGCAAATGCTCTAGCACTTTACTTTGCAACCGCTATGGCTCAGGCCCTTATTCTAGAGTTCAACTACCTTAATGAAGATATACTTCGGTGTAATAGAGCACAGGACTTGGAGGACTTATCAGTCTGGTATCAAATCCTGACTCTACCATTTAGTGTGGCCTTGGCGGGGACCCTGAACTTCTTTGAGCCTTAGCTTCCTCATCAGTAAAATGGAGATAGTTCAGATTCGATGTGAAGATTTGAGAGGAAAGTATTCTGGCACACAGCCGAAGATCAATAAATAGTTATAAATGAATGAACAACGCGGTCGACGCTCAATAGAAGGAGATCCTGCAGGGTCGGATACTCCCATATCCTGGGGAGCTCCAGAGCTGAAGACTCTTCGCAGCCCTCAGACCACCAATGCCTGAAGCTCAGCCCAGAAACCGGCCCACATCCTTCCAGCCTCAATCAGGGCCCCGAGCAGGCCCCGCAGAGGACTCTCTGGGCCTCGTTCTCAGGTCCACCAGAGTACAGTAGGCTTAGAGCCTAGCTTCGCCTTCTCTTCTCTTCCCCGCCCTCTCCTCAGAGCCAGAATCAGAGGAAGCTTCACAGCGCTTCTCAGCCCCTGCGACACAACTCCACTATAGGGGAGTTTCTCCGGCCGTTAGCATTCGGATGAAGCATTTCGCTTTTCCTCATCTCATTTAACTCGCGGTTTTCTGATTCTCGTACAAGCTCAGCAGCCCCAGGACACTGCAGCGGATAGTGGAGGCCACACCCCCACGTCCCCAGCAGCGCCAGGTGGGCTCGAGGCCATTTAGGAGGCCCTGTTGCCTTGGAAATTGGGGCGGGGCTTGGGAATCGTCAGCCCTCCGCGCCGCGTTTGCGCAGGCGCTCGGGCCCTGGACTCGAGTTCTATCGCGAGAACTCCTCCCGGAAGTTCCACGTCAAGCAGTCGGCCGGTCGGCTGGTCGGTGGGTCTCTCCCGGACTGCTTCGTCCGCAGCGAGTAAAGGCGCCCGGGCTCGGACCAACGGAGCCATGGTAGGTCCAGGCCCTGCAGGAGGGAGTGGGGCCCCTGCGGCCAAGGCCAATTCCTGGGGCTCCTGGCCTGAGGACCGTAGTCAGCAGCGGCCTGCGCTCCCGTTGCGGCCGCCGCCTCAGGCCTTGCGGGGTCTTGGTCCAGTTTGAACTCTGGGAGGGAGTGGTTTGAGGAGGCAGTGCCTGGAATTGAGGGGTCCCTGACTCCTCCGGTGCTTACGGCGTTTGCCAGAGGTCGTGCGGTCTGCAGCGGGATCCTTGGTGTAGGGAAATAGAAGAGACTGAAAACGTTGAACTCCGTAGAAGGCTTTGGCGAAACTGCCTCATTGTGCCTTTAAAACGACGACAGCTGATTTTGCAGTCATGTTGGGTTCTGGTATAGTATGTGCTGACCGCAAACTACGAACTTAAACAGGCAAGCCCCCCCCCCAAAAAGTAAATAAAATGCATAGAGAGTCAACAGTGGAATTTCAGATGCTTTGGGACCCCAGCTTAAGTTTCTAGGGAGAAACGAAGAGTTGGGGAGTTGTTTATAAAACTGGTTGGCGTGTTTTTCTTCATTTGCAAATATAGCGGCTGATAAGAATGACAGTCATGACAGCATTTTTTATTATCACCCCCAAATATGCTCTAAAATACTTTTGCACAAAAAGAGTTATAATAGTAAGAAAAACAGTATGATAGTGTGAGAATTTCTTTCCAAAAAGATGTAAGAAATTCAATATTTTGTATTTAAACATTTTCCTGCTTTTCTTCACTTGTTAGGAAGCACAGGTTCAAGGATTTTGGAGCTTGAAGACCGTAGGGATTGATAAGTCCGAGTTCCTCACCTTGCTGTTAAAGGAAAAAAAATAAATAAAAACTTAAAAGCAAGTTAGTTTAAGGCTCATTGCTGCAGAGTTTTAACTACAACAAGTTGATTTCCTGGGGAAACTTGTGAACATTATGGATACTTCCAGAAAAATGCATAGAGAAACACGCTGTGTTTTAGTGGGTTCACTCACAGATACCGCCCCCCCACAATCCTCATCCATGAACTTTATTGGGTTCCCAGGTTAAGAGCCTCTGAACAATACTGAAGTCACTTAATTATGCCCCCTCGTATTACCAACCACCTGCTCTGGGGTGTGCTGTGCTTTCAGCACTGGACATTTTTGGAAACAGCCCTTGCATCTGCCTAATTTAGTTTTCTTTTGCAATGTTTAAGAGTATTTTTATAATTACATATTTCATTCTTTAACACATTTAAAATCTTTTATATAACTACAAAATGTGAATTTATTTATTCACTCATTTACCATAGAGTGTTTACTATGTGCCATGGATTTTGCTAAACATTTGCCTCCTAATTCTCACAACAGCTGGGAGAGTGAATTATAAATGCTTATGGAGTGGTTACAATAGGCCAGGCACTGTTCTGTTTAACACTGAATTTAATTCTCATTATACTAAGCGGTAGATAATAGTCAATGGTTTTACATTTTTCAAACCTGAGAGTTAAGTAAATTTACCCACTGTTGTACGTTTGAAATGAGTAGTGGAACTGAAGTTTGAGTCCATCATGATTCTTTAGACCTCGATTATACTGTCTGTACTTAAACCTCTATACCCAAATATATAAGATGCTGTGGAGATAAACACATGAATAAGCAGTGACCCTGCCCTTAAGTAGCATCTGTTCTAGAAAGCAAAAACAGACATGTGCACAAATGTTAAATGTTAAAATTAAAACCTGTAGGATCCCGTAGGAAAGGATGCTTCTGGTAGGGTAATCTGAAAGATCATAGTAGTGGCAGTAGCATTTAAGCTGAGTCCTAAATGCATCCAGCTTTTGGGAGATATAAGGAGACATTTAGAGTTAAGGCTGCAGTATAAGTACCTTACTCATTTTGTATTCCACAGTGCCTAGTACAATGTCTCATTCAAAGTAGGCACTAAAATCTTGGGAGAAATACAGCAGGAGCTCTTGGCTGTGCTTTTTGAACTGAGATTGTGCATTGGGGGTATGTAGAGTTATACTGGGGTTGCTCAGTCCCCTGGACCACCTTCCTGAAGCATCACTTTTACTCAGTAATCAAGCATTTAAAATATTTTTAATGGTAAAATATACATAGTTTATAAGTGTACAGTTTCCTCATTTACTAGAGGAAAAAGCCTCCACCGTGCTTCCTGGCATATAATAGACACATAATGTTTGCTGACTCTGAAGAGACCAGAAAAAAAGAGTTAACATTTGTGATGATAATTAATGGGACAAAATTCAGAAATGGGTGAAGTAAGAGGTCCTGCTTCAGCAAGGTATGTGAAGATGATGGTTTGAAAGTAGCAAGTTTGAGATGGAGAAGAAGGTAAGACAGTGGAAACATTTTTGTGGCTATTGTAGAGAAGAGCCAGAGAACTCGGATCTTTTAAAGGGAAGTAAGAGGTGTAGGTTGTTGCCAAAAGTGAGGGAGGCCTGTATAGAAGTCAGAGCAAGGTTCGAAGCAGTCAGTGACCCAGATTTGATAGAGATCCAAAACGATGAATAAAAGCCTTGTGAGGTGTTTGCTTTGTCTCAGGAAATTATCTCTGCGGAAATTATGTAGCAGTCTTCATTTGTGTAGAAAAGTAACGTTAAATTTCTGTCCAATTCATGATCATCATGGAAGATCGCAAAAATAAAAATTGGATGATAACGCAACTTGCCAAATAAACTTTGAGGTTGTGTGTAAAACCTGTTGAAGGAGAAATATATTTTAAATCAGTCTTCCTCAGATCTGCTTCCAAGAGAGAATTAAGACTACTGCCCTAAGCCATCATTATATATAATGAGTTAACTTTTCTCCTAGAGAGGTATCCTTGGGAGAATTGAGAAAGTAGTTATTCAGATCATTTTCTTTCTGTGGTTTAGATGAGGAATCCAGGTTGAAAAAGGCTGTTTTAAACTATTAGTATTTTATGACTCGAGAGAGTATTTTAGCTTCGGTTTAAAATTGTAATTTCCGTTTGGTTCTTGTAACTTAAATACATTAAAACATTATAAACATTCCCATTTGGCTCCAAAGCCCTTCATGGACATGGATATAACCCCTATTGATCCCACATTACATTGCCTAGCATTTACTGATATTATTGCCAAAATAAATCTAATACTTTTCTCTGAAGAACTCAATTTTTTAAAAAAATAATTGAGGTATAATTGACATATGACATTATATTAGTTTTAGGTGTCCAATATAATGATTTGATATTTGTGTATATCGTGAAACAATCACCACAATAAGTCTAAACACCTGTCACCATACATAGTTACAAAAATGTGTTTTTTCTTGCAATGAAAACGTTTAAGATCTACTCTCTTAGCAACTGTCAAATATGCAACACTGTATTATTAACTACTGTGCTGTACATTACATCTCCATGACCTACTTATTTTATAACTGGAAGTTTGTACCCTTTGACCCCCTTCACTCATTTCTCCCTCTTCCACACTCCACCTCTGGGAGTTACCAATCTGTTCTCAGTATCTGTGAGCCAGGTTTTTGTGTTTTGGTTTTTTTGGGTTTTTTTCATATACATCAACCAAAACAATATATCACAACATATTGAGGGCTGAAGCAGATATGGGAAAACAAATGTCCTCTATTAAGTCAGAATTTAAAGAGTTTTGCAAAAATGTAAAACATTGCTACTCTTCTCACTAAATTTCTTTTGAAACTATAGTTAGTTTTCATAACAATATCTTACTTAAGTTAACATGTAATGGGTTTAGTTCATTTTTGAAAATGAATTAATACAGAAATATTTTAATGTCTCAATTTTAATTTTTAGCATGGTAAATATTAATAAATATAATCTACCTAAAAAGAAGCTTTTTAGTGTCCTCAAAAATTAAGACTGTAGGGCTTCCCTGGTGGCGCAGTGGTTGAGGGTCCGCCTGCCGATGCGGGGGACGCGGGTTCGTGCCCCGGTCTGGGAGGATCCCACGTGCCGCGGAGCGGCTGGGCCCGTGGGCCATGGCCGCTGGGCCTGCGCGTCCGGAGCCTGTGCTCCGCAACGGGAGAGGCCACAGCAGTGAGAGGCCCGCGTACCGCAAAAAAAAAAAAAAAGACTGTAAAGGTGTCCTAAGACCAAAAAGTTTGACAAGTGCTGCTACAAATTAAAAATTCTTAAATACTCATTTTTTTTGTATATATGAGTGAATAAGTAGGTGCTTTAGACTTCAAATTGTGTCTGTAATTTAGCAAAGTAAAAACTGAATTGTTTTGTAGGCATGTTAATGCACTGTTTTTAGTTAAGATCTCACGCATGTTTTATTTGGCATAGCAATTTAATGTTTGTTTGTTTTTTATGTTTGTCCTTAGCCTCTGCGACTGGATATCAAGAGAAAGCTAACTGCTCGATCTGATCGAGTTAAGAGTGTGGATTTGCATCCTACAGAGCCGTGGATGTTGGCGAGTCTTTACAATGGCAGTGTGTGTGTTTGGAATCATGAAACACAGGTAGGAATTTTTAAAGACTTTATTAGAAATACCATCTTAATCTGTTTACAGTGAAAGAGAAGAAATATAACAGAGTTGAGTAGTGTATGCCTACTGCTTTCTTAAATAAAATTAGTACGAAGTATTTTTAATAAACTAACATTTATGAGGGTAGAGCTTGTGGGAGAAACTGTCTGGACTCATTATATCCAATATTTAAGTGTTAAGTTCTGAGATAGGTAGTATTAGCTCTACTTTGAAATTAAGGAAACTGACACCAATATAAGATCACTTGCTCTAGATGAAAGTATTTAATGGTACTTAATTTTCCGTTCAGTGAGTATTCTAACCATCTTAAGAATGGGATTTTTACTTTTATTAAATTGTCCCCAAGTGCTCACTGTAATGCATGATGCAGGTAACTTCCAGTCAGCCATACAAATTATAGATTATATCAGAGAGAGATTTGTAGTCAGCTTTTCATTACACATGAGAATGTGCCTTTTACAGATTATTTCCCTTAAATGCTTTCATCTGAGTAAATAATACGTCTTTCAGCTTAGTTTGTCTTATCTTTTCCAGTCTTTGTTGGCCATCCTTAATCTTTTTCTTTCAAAGTACAGAACATATCATAGTTTTGAGTCTATTTATACAGTAATTATCCCCAACATCCAAGGTTAAGTTCTTAAAATCCAGATAAAATTCACATTTGAGGAACTTAAGGTGGCAAAAATAGGCCTTAGGGAACCAAGTTCAGGAGTAAACCTAAAAACACCCTTATAGCTTATATCACTCTAATGAAACAGTAAGGACTACACAGTCAGCCAAGTCCCACCAGTGACATTTTATTCACATTAACACTTTGATCTCTGCTATATCCCAGTGCCTATGACATTACCTGACACACAGTAAGGGCTCAGTAATTATTTGTTGACCTAGTGAATAATAAACTTTCCTTTTATCAGTATATCACTAATTCAGAATTTCTGTCCAGCGACTTCAAATCTTTATCTTGTGAATTCCTTTTGCCTTGATGTGGAGAGTATGCTTGTTAACTGCTTTTGTGTGGGTGGGGTCGGGGGGAGGATCTACTCTCTCCATGTGTTTAAAACCTTTCAGATTTTATGCTTAGCAGATACACTGGTACCTGCTCCACCGCCACCTTGCTTCCTGATGCTCCCTGGAGTCCCCTCTGTCAGCTCCATTTAACCATTTCTCAGCTCTGTCATTTCACTATAGTTGTGCTCTAAAGCCCTGGTGTACTTCCCTTATCTTTCTCCAGGCTTTACTGTAACATAACTGCTTTATCTGGGTCATCTACTTTGCTTCGTTTTTCTTTCTGTACCCTTCTGTGCCCTCCTGCAGGGCCACCTACTTCCCCTTTCATAATTCATCTCATTGGTAAGTTTTTGTTTAATTTCCTTCTTTCCTTCAAAAATGGAGGTTTTATGAGGACAGGGATTATCCTAGTGTTAATTCCTATTGTTATTCCAAGTGGGTACCTGGCAGACAGGCTCATAGTAGATACTCAGTAAGTTTTTGTTGAATGGTTGATCTATTTTTGGTTCTACCTGCTTTTCCTCCTCTTTTTATCACCAACAGAAGTTACTTGCCACTCGTGTATTGAGAGCAAAATTCTTGAAAGAGCCAAAAAATGTTTTTGGAAGTAAATTCAAATGTACTTGAATTTCAGATAAGGAGATATTATACTCTTTGAGGTGATGGGTGCAGCAGTTAAAAAATCAGTATGTTATATATACAATGGAATATTTCTCAGTCATGAAAAGGAACGAAACTGAGTTATTTGTAGTGAGGTGGATGGACCTAGAGTCTGTCGTATAGAGTGAAGTAAGTCAGAAAGAGAAAGACAAATACTGTACACTAACACATATATATGGAAGCTAAAAAATTGGTACTGAAGAACTTAGTGGCAGGGCAGGAATAAAGACACAGATATGGAGAATGGACTTGAGGACTGGGGAAGGGGAAGCTGGGACGAAGTGAGAGAGTAGCATTGACATATATACCCCACCAAATGTAAAATAGACAGCTAGTGGGAAACTGCTACATAGTTTCCCTGCTAATTAAATGATGTGGGCAAGCCTTTTAACCACATTGAGGCTCGGTTTACTTACCTAAATGAAGATGATATGTTGCCTTCTTTACTTCGCAGGATTGTCAGAAGGATTAAATCAAATTGATAAAATTGTGTAGGAGACCTATAAGGCCCCATACAAGTGTTTCTTTATTTTCTTACATTTCGCTGCTGGTTTACATGTTGAGTGTGTAGCGTTTCCTCCTGTTTAGCTTGTTTAGCTTCTGGAGTGGGAAGACCATCCCTTAGGTCATTTGTATCAGCCACAGCACTTAACGTGGACCTGAAACATGACTGTTAGTTCTGTAGCTGCTTTATTTTTTATTGCTCAGCAGATCCCTGAATTTGTTGGCTCCTCACGAGCTTTCGTGGATTTGTCTGTCATCTTATAGGTTGCATGTTCTACCTGTTTGCAGTGTCTGTATCACAGTCAGCTGCTAGTGGTTGTGCAGGTTGGAGCTTATGTCCCCACTCATTCAGCCTTTGACTGAAGAATCTTTGAAGTCTTGCTCAGGAAGCCAGAGTGGGCTCAACAGTTCTTGTGAACCAGTCCCTATTTTTAAATTTGGTGCACATCGTTAATCAATCAGAATATGCTATTTTCATTATTCTCTTGTACAGAAAGAGAGATTAAAAAGTGATAGTTTGATTTTCAGAATTTTAAAGAACAAAGCATCAAAGTGGGAGGACAAAGAGATGCATTCATCCCTGCTCTTTCTAGCAGGGTCTAGTTTTCCACCTTTATCCTGTGTAAATAATTCTATTCTGAGCAGCTTTAAGGGACATCTGAATCACTGTGTTCTCGTACTTCACTAAAAGGAAATGGCATCTGTATGGAAGCATATTGCTGAAGTGTACAAAAGAGTTGTATCTTGTTTATAAATTTATTTTACGAGTTTATGGCTTTAATTTTTAAAAGGAGAAAACTAGGGGCTAATTCATTCAACAAATACTTATTACACATTCATTGTTTTTCAGCAGCTGTTCTAGGCTCTAGGTATACAGTGGTGAACAAGATTCCTGCCCTCAGGGGCTTAGCAGGAAAGATTGACGTTAAACACGTAATTATGAAGGTGCTATGTTGTGAAAGTGGAGTATAAGGTCCTCTGGGTGGGTGTTCAGGCGGAGGGAACATGAGCAAAGAAGGCACTGGGAGTAGCCAAGGATGAAGCTGGAGCACAGAGGATGGGGAACTTCATCTTGTTGACGTTTGCTTTCTTTTGTCATTTATAAGTATTTGCACTTTGAATCTGCTAAAGAAAAGATCTTTGGTCTATTGTTTTCATTTGACTGTTGCACTTTTATATTTTAGCCTGAGAACATTTTATGATTAGTAGTGATATAAAAAATCGGATGTTTTAAATATAACAGGATAGATTTTTCAGTTATTTTCTCATGACTCAAAGTGTATTCTTGTGAAATTTTTAAGACACTGGTGAAAACATTTGAAGTATGTGATCTTCCTGTTCGAGCTGCCAAGTTTGTTGCGAGGAAGAATTGGGCTGTGACGGGGGCGGTAAGTAATTCCCTGCGCTTCTAACCCATCCGTGAACCTGTCAGTGGCTGCTTTGGCGAGTCAAAGAGCTTTGGCTCTTGCTTTGTTTTGTTAATTAGTGCATTGTTTTGGAACCTGGGCTTTATACCCTGAGCCTATAATATACTTTTTTGTGCAATTTACTTCATAACAATAATGATGGTGTTAAACTTTCCATTTCCAGGATGACATGCAGATTAGAGTGTTCAACTACAACACTCTGGAGAGAGTTCATATGTTTGAAGCTCATTCAGACTACATTCGCTGTATTGCTGTTCATCCAACCCAGCCTTTCATTCTAACTAGCAGCGGTAAGAGATGACCCCTTTTGGTCATGTGCGTCTCTTTGAGTATTTCATTTTCATTCAGTGAGACATGCAATTCTTTTACTGCTGTTACAAGCAGAGTTCTAATTCCAAGCAGCCTTTAAACTATTTAAATCCATTAACATGCTATCAGTGCTGCTTACTTTTGTATTTTAATGAATATCAGTTCTACTTAGGATTTGTATAGCAGTTGCTCCAATTCCCGGTCAGGGAAGACCTGAAGGTCTAGATGCTGAAAAGTCTGCTGAACAGAAAGCTAATTTACATGCTGATTGAGTGAGTTTTTGGCAGATTGCCATATACCCTAGTCAATTTTATCTTTATACTCAGATTAGTTTGCTCCTTGGTATTATGTATAAAACAGTGGCGCTTTTGGAAGGCATTTAAAACCAGTTGCACTGAACTGGTAATAGCTCTTTGAAACAGTTTAATTTAGAGATTGAGAAGTAACTCAGAACTTTTTTTTTTTTTTTTAACCAATCTTGTATTAAAAGAGAAATGCTTATTTCTGAAATAGTCATTGCCATCATTATTCATTCATACTTAGACTTTAATCAAACTTGTTCCTCTTTCATCATTCTGTAAAGCCCATTGAGTCTGTCTTAAATTTTTTTCCATGAAATTTGTATATTTGCTATTAGTAATCTCTCTCTTTTATCTCCACTCTTTAGAGAGTTAAATTTATTCTTAGAATAAATAAGCATATTGAAAAATCTGTTCAATTCCGATTCTGTTTCTTTAAGACATGGAATATATGCTTTGTGTTAGATTTGCTGCCTTAAAAGGCACAGAGACTCTGCACCTTAGTTCTGAATGAAAGAAATAGAAATTGCAACTAACTGGAGACTTTTTTTTGGTCTAGATGACATGCTTATTAAACTCTGGGACTGGGATAAGAAATGGTCTTGCTCACAAGTGTTTGAAGGACACACCCATTATGTTATGCAGATTGTGATCAACCCCAAAGATAACAATCAGTTTGCCAGCGCTTCTTTGGACAGGACTATCAAGGTAGGATGTCTACTCTTGGTGTCAGTTATGATTGTTGGTGACATATAGTTGTGTCAGGTGTTTTACTACTGGCTGCCCAGAAAGTTATTCCTGAGAAGTTTCTCTCAAAAGCTCATTTTGAAGCAAAATAGGACTTCTCATTTTGAACCGGAAGGGCATATTCTGTTGAGAAGAACAGTGTGGCAGCTCAGTGTTCTTAATGAAGGAGTGTTTTTCCACGTGGAAGCAATATGGTGTAAGACTTCTTAAACCTCTGCACACCCAGAATAAGAAAATGCCCGTATCTTCTCTAGGTCACTGTTTCCTCTCCTTTAGTATATTTGTTGTTGACTTCTGCTGATTATTAATCTGTTTTATATTTAACTGTCATCTGCCTCCATTCTTTTTCTTACTTCATTTCTCCATACTGCTTCCAGTTATCTTTCTAAAACATGGATTCCATCTTGTCAGTTCCCAGTCTAAGGGTAAAGTCCAAATGCCTTGGTGTGGAATACAAGCGTTTCCAAGACTAGCCTTAGCTAATGTTATGAGATATCTCCAGTAACCCTGGTCTACTCACCATTTTCTAGAGAAGCCCTGAATGTTCACAGAACCTTACCTAATTCAGCTGGTCCTTCTGCCTGCGGTATTCTTTATTCTGCCATTTTGATTTCTTTTCCTCTGGATAATTAATTACTCATCTTTCAAGGCTTATTAGCACAGTTATTTACTCTGAGAAGCTCTCTTCAGACATACATTTCACCTCTAGACAGAGCCAGTCATTTTCATCCCGTTCCTTCCATCGCTTTTTGCCTCTATTATGACCTTCATGTTGAATAATAATGAACGTGTCTCCGGAAATTTTTATCCCTGAAATGTTGATGTTTGGGGCAGGAACTGTGTGTTACCCCCTCCCCCAGACACACGTTAGCAAGCAGCACAGTGCCTTGCCTATACTAGATGCTTAATACACGTTGCAGTGAGTGTAAATACATTTCTTTTCCCACTGTAGTATTTAAATTATTTCTGTATGCATAGATTTAAAATATACATTACATAAACTTTTGTTTGCATGTATAGGCTTACATCTATATAACATTTTTATTAGTTTTCCTTTAACTTTTATAAAATGTTATATGCTGTTTGTCTGACAATTTATTATTAAACGTTATATGTTGAATATCTTAGGACTTCGGCCTACTTTATTTTTTTTTCCTTTCACTGGATTGTCCTTGCTTTTGACATAGGTTGAAACTTTGAAATTAGTTTTAAACTTTCTTCACTAAATTAGGTATATCTTGAAGACAAAAATTATCTTATCTTTGGCTCTAGTAAAGTTTGTTTACACATCTTTATACTCCCCACAGGGCCTCCCATGTAGTAGGCATACAAAATAAACATTTGTAAAGGTAAAGCTCAATACCAGTGCTGTAGTAATATTTGACTACTTTTCCATACTTTTAATTTTTTGACTAAGCAGTAGTTTTCTCCTTTTAATATGTCCTACTAAGTCCACTTTCATTAGCTTTATATTAAATCTCTCATGAAGTCATTTCCTGCCCTTAAAGTAGTGTTTCTCCAAGTCAAGACACCTGGGCTGTCTGTTAAAAAAATCTGGATTCCTGGGCTTCATTGTAGATCCATTGAGTCATAATCTCTGGGGATAAAGCCCGGAAATTGGCATTTTTCAGAGAATGCTATAGTGATTCTGCCCCCTGGAAATTCAAGGAAAGTGAGAAAAAACAAAAACAAGTGGGTGAAAAAATGAGCTTTCTTCAGCCCGCCCCCCCAGCTTTGGCATTTACATGACCTGTCGGGGGTGTGGTGGAGCTGCCTTCTGAAAAGCAAGGCCCCATATTGACTGGCAGATGCTGTTGCTCTCTGAAGGTATGGCAGCTGGGCTCCTCGTCACCAAACTTCACTCTGGAGGGACATGAAAAAGGTGTGAACTGCATTGATTACTACAGTGGGGGCGACAAACCATACCTCATTTCAGGTGCAGATGACCGTCTTGTGAAAATATGGGACTATCAGGTACAGTTTTTTCATAACTTACTTGCCATATATTAGATATGCTTCTTACTGTTTCTTACAGGACAGTTAAAACTTGGGTTTTAAAGTTCTTACAGGACAGTTAAAACTTGGGAACTCTGTTTATAGCATAATAACTTAAGGCATCAGAATTTGCACCTAAAATGTGGTCTCAGACTTTCATTTATATTTGAAAACTAGCAGACAAATGAATAATGTCATGACATCACCATGGTACAATCATTTTGCCACAAAGACTCTTGTAAACCTAGGTATGTTACTATACTTTATTTTTTTGCGGTACGCGGGCCTTTTTTTTTGCGGTACGTGGGCCTCTCACCGTTGTGGCCTCTCCCGTTGCGGAGCACAGGCTCCGGACGCGCAGGCTCAGTGGCCATGGCTCACGGGCCCAGCCGCTCCGCGGCATGTGGGATCCTCCCGGACCGGGGCACGAACCCGTGTCCCCTGCATCGGCAGGCGGACTCTCAACCACTGCACCACGAGGGAAGCCCTGTTACTACACTTTTTATCTCCAAGAGTATGTTAAATTTTTATTTTTTTGTTTCTCACATCAAAATTTCAATAAACAGTTAATAAAATGAGGCGTAGAAACCAGTTGTACTGAGATACTCAAATTTGTGTTTAAATACAGGATAAAAATATTAAAGACAGGAATTTGAGGGAATGATACTTAGATGAAGACCACATCTTTCAGGGGTGTGTTGTGTTTTCTTCTTTAAATGTGATAGTTACATTTACATTTGCCTGTACTATCAAATAATTAGAGAAAATGTGTACACGGTAAGATGGTTCTGTTCCAAAAATCTCTGTATTGAATACTGTTAAGATGTCATAACCACTCTTATTTATTATGTATCTGTGCACTGGGAAAATTAAGGATGAGTTATTGTTTGCCACTAATAAAAGTGTTTTCTGTGTACTGATTACAGAATAAAACATGTGTACAGACACTGGAGGGACACGCCCAGAATGTGTCTTGTGCCAGTTTTCATCCTGAGCTGCCAATTATCATCACAGGTTCAGAAGACGGTAAGTTAGAAATGGGTATTTATTCCTGTGTTTAATATCATTACTAAGTGGATATTTAAGCTGGCTAGTGCCCTGCATTTTCATTGGAAGTTTTAAAGGATTTTGATATTTTTATTAGAGTAGACTGCTTAAGCTGTAAAAGAGTAAAGGGGCATTGTTACCAGCATCATTCTAATGTGTTTTGACTCTGTTACTTAAATAAGAGGACACCAGAAGTGCTAGAGAAAAGCTGAAAAAGCCTGTGCTTTGGAGTCTAAAAGCCCGGGGTCAAATTCAGCCTCTGCCACTTCATAGATGTGTGGTTTGGGTACATTATGAAATGGGCATAGATATATCTGCCTCATAGGATTACAGTGAAAGGATGGGAAGAAATCATGTATAGAAAGCATCTGGCACATAGTGGGCACTGTACCCAGGAATCCTGTCATTATTTCACACTTAAGATCACATTTCTTAGTTTTAGTTTCTTATAAATTTTCTATTATTTATTTATGTTGCTTTATAAAATCACAGACTATAGATCAAGAAATTAAGCTGTCAGGAAGTGTGTTCTGTTTGAATATAAAGACTTCCATGTGGCTGGTTCACCTGACAGTTCATTCTTGGATGTTCAAATCAAAAGGGCATATTCACATGGTTCTTTTCAGGAACCGTGCGTATTTGGCATTCAAGCACCTATCGCCTTGAGAGCACGTTGAATTATGGCATGGAGAGGGTATGGTGTGTGGCCAGCCTGCGAGGATCCAATAACGTTGCTTTGGGCTATGATGAAGGGAGCATCATTGTGAAGGTAATCTCTCATTACACTGTCTCTGAATAGATGGACATAGGGGAAGCAGTTATCTTCCAAGTCACCGGTTTTGTTAAACTGGCATTTCTGTCATTAAGCTCAAGAGATTAGCACCGGAGATTTAAAGTGGAAGAAAGGAGCCCTCCATTAAATGAAAATAGAAAATGTTTATTTTGTCGTGGTTTTATTTTGTTGTGGTTTTATTTTGTTTTCCTTTTCATTGCTAAGAGTCATTTGTCATTCCTCCAGCTTGGTCGGGAGGAACCTGCCATGTCCATGGATGCCAATGGAAAGATAATTTGGGCCAAACATTCGGAAGTCCAGCAGGCCAACCTAAAAGCAATGGGAGATGCTGAAATTAAAGATGGAGAAAGATTGCCACTGGCAGTAAAGGATATGGGCAGTTGTGAAATATACCCTCAGACTATCCAGCACAATCCTAATGGGCGGTAAGCCACCACCAAAATCTCTCTCTGGGCTTCTGTGTATGTTTGCATATCCACAGCATATCCCACCCCTGCCCTTTGGTGGGCATTCCTCATTGAGCTTTTGCCGTGGCCTCACAGTCCTCAACACAGCAGCAGGCAGCCATGCTTCTGATCGGGTTGGCATGCAAGGTGAAGTATAGTTGCCTTCCTGGCCTTATCCCACCACGCAGTTTTGAACAGTTGAATAGTTTTGTGTTGACTCTTTATTTCAGATGTGTTGGTATGTGTCCTTCTGCTCCTTCAAGGCATAGAATCATGTCTTATCCTGAGACTTAGTAGGTGCTCTCTAAATACTTGCTGACTCAGTGCTCTTAAGAAGAAGAGTTGTGAGGTCTTTGTCTTTTGAAAACATTTGGGGACTGCTAATAATTCTGCTTCTTCTCTGTAATTTGAATTGTCAGCTCTGTTTCTCCCTTAAGATTTGTAAAGCACTGAACATCTTGTGAGAGGAGAGTTTCTAGTACAATTAGTTTAAACCTGTGAGTTTTAAAAATTATTTTACAATAGATCTTGGCATTTTATAATGCTGTCCTGAGTATTAAAAAAGACAGAGTATATAAACCAAGTATGCTGCCTAGTTCAGTAAATGGTATCCATAATTACTTGTAATAAAATTTTCTTATGAAGATTAAGAACACATTGCATTTTTTCCCCTTAATATCATAAAATGTTTCTTGCTGAAGTTTTACATTTCACCTTTGGCAATCTAATAACAGCCAATATGTCTACTGAGAAAATTTTGACTATGCAACATTCTTTTTTTCTTATATTTAAATGTTAAAATATCCTGTTTATTTTGATAAATTTAACAGTCATTAAAAACTGGGGTAAGATATCTTTATTCATTTGAATGATCAGCTTTAAAATGAAGATAGCCTTGCAACAAGGTAGTGCCTCCCTATGGTGTAAATGTAATGAGCAAACTGCCAAGCATCTTGGTGCTCAACAGGTGCTCGTTGAATTAGGGGAATCTTCCCCTGGTGCCTCCACCCTTTCTCATCTTCCTGACCCTTTGTTTATAAGAGAGGCCACTGCAGTAACATTTTCAGTAGTAACCCCCTCTTCATAATCTGCTTTTGATTTGTTGGGTGGAATATTTATGTCTAGCTCCATATTCAGAGAAATATATAACTTTAAAAGGTAATAGGTTCATTTGTAACAGTCAACTGAAATAACGTTTGTTATTAGAAATATTTCACCATAAAGATGAATCATTGTTACTTAAATTTTACATGTCATTGGTCCTCTGTACTTCCCTCCCTGGGTTCTATAATTTCTAGGTTTGTTGTGGTGTGTGGTGATGGCGAATATATCATCTACACAGCAATGGCACTGAGAAACAAGAGCTTTGGGTCTGCCCAGGAGTTTGCGTGGGCCCACGATTCTTCAGAGTAAGTTTTGGCTGTGTCATATCCAGCTTGCCCTGATTGCCAATGTGTGTTCTCTGTGCAGCTGTATTAAAGAGGTTTGCAAGGCTCAGTGTAGGCTGTTCTTCACCATGTTAAAGAACAGTTCTCACCAGAGCTGTGTTGGAAGATTGGTCAGGGGCAGCTATGCAGCCTGAGCTGCCTCTGCCTTTTCTGTGTTCAGTATTGAGCGGGCACTCAATCTGATATAATAATCACATTAAACCGGGGACCCAGCACCTATTTCCTTGGTGGAGCCCATGGCAGGGCCTGGTACTTATGGGCTGAAGGCAAAGTAGGCCCTCAAATCAAGACCATGGCAGGCCCTCCCCAGGACCTGGCATCCTGAGCTGCAGCTGCCCTTTTCTGAGTTACTGGGGAGAGATGCCAAATTCTGATGTAATCTTGATGAAAACCTCAATGAATCTTTTTTTTTTTTAATATCTTTATTGGAGTATAACTGATGTACAACGTTGTGTTGGTTTCTACTGTACGACAAAGTGAATCAGCTATATGTATACATATATCTCCATATCCCCTCCCTCTTGAGCCTCCCTCCCACCCTCCCTGTCACACCCCTCTAGGTGGTCACAAAGCATCAAACTGAATCCCTGTGCTATGCAGCAGCTTCCCACTGGCCATCCATTTTACATTTGGTAGTGTATATATGTCAGTGCTACTCGCTCACTTCATCCCAGCTTCACCTCCCCGCCATGTCCTCAAGTCAGTTCTCTACGTCTGCGTCTTTATTCCTGCCCTGCCATTGCAGGTCTGTTTACAATAGCCAGGACATGGAAGCAACCTGAGTGTCCATCAACAGATGAATGGATAAAGAGGATGTGGCACATATATACAATGGAATATTACTCAGCCATAAAAAGAAACGAAATAGAGTTATTTGTAGTGGATGGACCTAGAGTCTGTCATACAGAGTGAAGTAAGTCAGAAAGAGAAAAACAAATACTGTATGCTAACACATATATATGGAATCTTTGGGGAAAAAAAAGGTTCTGATGAACCTAGGGGCAGGACAGGAATAAAGACATAGATGTAGAGAGTGGACTTGACATGGGGAGGGGGAAGGGTAAGCTGGGACGAAGTGAGACAGTGGCATGGACATATATACACTACCAAATGTAAAATAGATAGCTAGTGGGAAGCAGCTGCATAGCACAGGGAGATCAGCTCCGTGCTTTGTGACCACCTAGAGGGGTGGGATAGGGAGGGTGGGAGGGAGATGCAAGAGGGAGGGGATAGGGGGATATACATATGCATATAGCTGATTCACTTTGTTATACAGCAGAAACTAACACAACATTGTAAAGCAGTTATATTCCAATAAAGATGGTAAAAAAAAAACTCATTTTCTGTAATGTTACCTCCCATTCTTTTTTTTTTTTTTTTTTTTTTTTTACAATCTTAGGATCCATTTAATTTTATTTAAATATATCATCACCCTCCTTGAGAATCTAAATCAAGGACTTGGGATCCTAATTTGAAAATGAAACAGAACAACACAGAGGAACCTGTTTCCTCAAAACAGTAATGGGCTTACAGAATGCCTTCTAGGAACTTATACCTAATTAAGTCTGTTCATTCCTTGCATAAACTTTAAGCATCCTCAAATTTTATACATCTCTAAATAAAGTGGAGAAAAGGGGAAAAACCACATTTAGCTGCGTAATTCAAATAAAAGTATTTCTTTACTCACGTCCCAATCTTAACAAATTCTGTCAGAATTCAAAATGTTCATAAAATAGTCTCATTAAAAACAGGAAAAATTTACGTCTCAATTATTATAGTCACTGATCGGTTCCATTTTGATTCCTGTTTGGTGCCATGTAATAAACTACGGGGCTTACACGTTTTTTTCAGACACTGAATTACATCTTTACAGTTTTCTTAGTTTTGTTTTCCCCATATTTTGTGTTGCCTCTTCTGCCAGCAGTGGGTAACGTAAGCCTCAGTGTTGCATAGTAAGAGGCATGCTTTTTATTTTTTAACAAAAAGGTCACTGAAAGGTAAGATCTTTTCATAAATTTCCTAAATAAACTCATTCATGCACAGTTCCATATACTAAAAGGTACTTTGTAGGTACTTAGTTACCATCTTAAGCATGGTCGCCTTACCTCTCTCAACATACCTCTCTCTCTGTTTTGATAGTTTCCTCTTTTCAGCTTTATCCAGCCCAGACCCTGTTCAGCATCTTTCCCGTCTTGAGCAAAGCACTTGTCAGATCACTTCCTCATATACTCCCAAGTATCCAACCACAGCCCCTTTTCAAGGCAGAGGCCCGAGTATATATGATTTATTAAGTTGTTGCCAAACATGGCTGACTAATGAGCCCTTTATAATAAAAGTTTTATTTTTTAAGTTACTTTTATTGAGGTATCATTTATACCAAATAAAATGCACTGTTTTAAATGTATATTTCAGTGAATTTGGACAAATGGATACAATCCGCAACCACCAGCACAATCAAGATATATAGAACATTTCTGTCATCTCAAAAACAATCCCCTTGTGTCCCTTAACAGTCAGCACCCCAGCCCCTACTCCCCAGTAGATTAGATTTGTCTTCTTTAGGGTTTCATGTCAGTGGAGTTGTGTGGTATGCACTCTTAGTCTGGCTTGTTTTGCTCAGCATTAATGTTTTTGAGATTCATCCATGTTGTTGCATGGATGGGTAATTGGTTCCCTTTTTTGCAGAGTAGTGTTCCATTGTATGAACAGACCACAGTTGGTTTAGTTATTCACCTGTTGAGGAACATTTGGATCTTTTCAGCTTCTAAAATAGTTTGTAAGCCCTAGTAATTTGTGTAATAGACCTTGTGAAACCCATTCATTATTTGTCCAACTGTAAGCAGGTCACTGATCTCTCAGGAAAAAATATAATATTGAATTTTCAACTATTAATTTTATATTTTTGCATAATTCACTACTCACATATATTCGAAGATATTTGTAACATTCGGTGGAATTGCAGTTTAGTATATACATAATATGCTGTTTGCTTTCCTTTTTTTTCCCACCCCCCAGATATGCAATAAGAGAGAGCAACAGTGTTGTAAAGATATTTAAGAACTTTAAGGAAAAAAAATCATTTAAACCAGATTTTGGAGCTGAAAGTGAGTGCTGTTTATATATGATACAATTTTAGAAGCTTTGTAATGGCTCAGAAACATCTAAAGATCTAAAATTTTTTTTGTTCTTTTTAGGTATCTATGGAGGCTTCTTACTGGGAGTCAGATCTGTAAATGGCTTAGCTTTCTATGACTGGGACAATACAGAACTCATACGCAGAATTGAAATTCAGCCCAAACACGTGAGCTCCCTCCATTGCTGTTTTTGGAGTGTACATCTTTGTGACAAGCTCTGAGTTCCTGAGGCCAAAAAACATCCTTGTACCCTGCTGTCCCTGTTCCATTGTGCGGGACACAGTGCCATGTACCTCAGGATTGCTTAGAAAAGGAGAGTCGTGGTATTTGAGTGAGGCAGTAGATGTTGGGCTTTTTGAAAAGTATAAAAAGTTATACAAATGCCAAGTGCTGTTCATATTTTAAATGGCTTTAATGCTTTGAAGATAAGTAGCCAGGGAGTTCTTGACCTGGAAAGGCCTACAAGTCTCCCACTCAGTTCAGAAAGCCTTTTCATACCTTACCTGATAATGGCTGTTTAAAATTTAGGTAGCCATTCTCCAGTGACAAAGTTTTCAACCTTTACATCTGCCTGCTTCTTTGACAACTTTAACTGTCAGGAAATTATCTGTGGAGGCAAATCCACTTCCCCAGGGTCCTGGTTCTGTCTTCTAGAGCATGCATTTTCAGTAGGGGGACGTTGTCCCCTAGGGGGAAGAAATTGGTTCCTGAAACCAATTGATGAAAAAAAGTACTCTCTTTATCTATAAAGCATAGATGCTCATATGTTTATACAGATTATGTGTTTGTGTACCTTATGTATATGTTTATGTACTAATATATGTGTAGACATATAGTATCTGTGATACTAAAACCTCAGGGGAAGATGATTGGGAAAAAAATGCCTAAAAAAAGTTTGGGGTGGGGGTCATAATGGGAAAGAAAAAAAAGAGTGAGAAACACTATTCTAGAGCAATAGGGAACAGGCTAGTGCTCCTCTGAATCTCAGCACACCTGGCACTTACTGCCAGCGCTCCTTGCTGCCTCCCTTAGGTCTTTCCATTTCTATGAATGGAACAGTCCTGCCCTGTCCACCCTCCCAAATATGTGTGTATATACATGACAAAATTGTTAAGTGTATACTTAGTATCTTAATGTAGGAAGATAAATCTTGTAGGAAACAAAGTGTATGCAGTTTGTCATACCCACTTAGAAATCCGAAATCATTTATCTGTGTTTTTGTTTGTCATGTTGCAGATTTTCTGGTCTGACTCTGGAGAGCTAGTCTGTATTGCCACTGAAGAGTCATTTTTTATCCTTAAATATCTGTCGGAAAAAGTTTTGGCTGCACAGGAAACACATGAGGGAGTTACTGAAGATGGCATTGAAGATGGCTTTGAAGTAATTGCATCAGCACAACTTTAGCTTTGTTTTTAAATGATTTATATTCTTATAGCAGAACTTCACTCATTGTAACATTTTACTATAAAATAGGTTTGGGGAAACTAATAAGCATTTAAGGAGTTACGGTAAAATGTGAAAATTAAAATCTTGGCTCAGAGATCAGGGTCTGAAAGTATTTGTTCAAAAGAAATTTGTGCTTTGATTTTAGGAAACCTTTAGACTAACTTTGATTATCTTTCAGTAAGGAAATTAGAAGGTGTTTTGGTCTTAAGATAGTTTAGCCAGAGTTATTTGAAATGAGCTCTCAAATGTAAAGATAAATTGTGCATTGTGGAGGTGTCTTGGAAGACATTTTGAAATACTTATTATGCCAGTCTCATGTATGTTAGGAGTTTAGATCAACACATCTTAGATTACAGCTTTGACGCTACAGTGAGATTTTACAGTACAGATACTCATCCAGGAATCTGTTCTTAAATGAAGAAAGTAGAAATTCCAAGGAAAGATTTTCTGTCTTGAAATAGGATTCTTTCTTTGCATTTCTTATTTTACGTATCACCCCTAATTATATTCAGTTTTTTGTCATTGACAGGATTCCTGTTGCTGAATAAGACAATAATAGACTTTATTCTTTTCCTGCAGGTTCTTGGTGAGATTCAGGAAATCGTGAAAACCGGGCTGTGGGTAGGCGACTGCTTCATTTACACAAGTTCTGTGAACAGATTAAATTATTATGTCGGAGGAGAAATAGTCACCATTGCCCACTTGGACAGGTAGCTGAGTATCGTTTTGCTTTTGTCTTTAGCATCCTAAATTTAAAAGTATACTTTTTAAACATAAAACCAGTTGCTGGCTTTTAACAATGATAGGCCTGATTTTTCAGTGTTATCGTTTTAATAGATGGCAGTTCCTAACCAAAATTGCATCAATCAAATGGAAAGATTTTGAGCAAGAGGCAGAGTGAGTGAGTGACTGCAAGAGAGAGAGTGTGTGTATGTACTGACTTGGGCTTAGTTCTAAATTAGTTTCCGTTTCTCTTACAGGACGATGTATCTCCTGGGCTATATTCCTAAAGACAACAGGCTTTATCTGGGGGATAAGGAACTCAACATCGTTAGCTACTCCCTGCTGGTTTCAGTGCTGGAATACCAGACAGCTGTCATGCGGAGAGACTTCAGCATGGCTGATAAGGTCCTTCCGACCATTCCCAAAGAGCAGAGGACCAGAGTTGCTCACTTCTTGGAAAAGCAGGTAAGGGGGTGGGGGTTGGTTGTTTGTTTTGTGTGTGTTTTTGAAAACCAGCAATTTGAAAGAATGTTAATACAAATTTGAAGAACTTTATTTCTTAACTGCCACTGATTTCCTTATGGCAATGGAATTTCTCTTGTAAATTTAAGTCACTTGTACACTCCTCCTCCTCCTTTCTCATTGCCCTTCGCATCCTCTTTAAATGTTGGAGGTGATTACTAGTCTTCCCTTTTTGTAGACTGCTTTTCCATTCTATCAATATTTTCATTTCTATGCTGCATTTTTCTCTGTCCTAGCTGGCTTCTCTCTCTGTCTCTGTCTCTCTCTCTTTGTAAAATATACATAAAATTTACCATTACTGATAAGCCTTTTCCTTGATGTAGCACTTTTTAGTATAAATTCAAAGTTATATGTGCACAAAGTACTATGTTTTGCAAGGCTTAGGAAAAAAACAGCCCTCCCTCTCTCATTTCTCCTCCCTAGCGGTAATCACTTGTAATTCTTTTAGCTGACTCTGTTGGCATTTATTTTCACATGTCTAACATGCTTATATTGCTGTTTCTCAGCTTTAGGCATTTCTTGGGACTTTCCACTCTATACAAGATGAGGAATTTATCTTTCACTCCACCTGCTTCTACCACATACATGCCACATTCCTATTCCTTATCCTCCCAATATAGTTACATCATAATTTTGATTAAATTGGTATTCATTGTTTATATTGTTGTGGCTGTGTAAACACTGTTCATAGCTGAGCCATGTGATATATTATGGCAATAGCTTTCTCTTCTTGCAGTTGTTTGTTTTCCTTGGAGTTAATAATTGTTTCTTTTTTTAAAACTTTGCTTATTTTTCTATGTGCTTAGGGTTATTCTCCCTACTCTGATGGTTCTCCAGATTTCCTTGAAATCTCCTTTCAGTATGTTCAGTCTGCTTCAGGCTAAACTGGTTTCTGCCCTCATCATGGATATCCCCTCACCATCGTGTTGAGGCTTCCCTTTGGCTCTCTTGAGTTGGATCCGTTGTTTCCTATATTCCCTATCTTTCCTGGTTTACTCCCGCATTTTGCTGGAGTATGTCCTTCAGTAGTTTCCTGAGAAAAGGGTTATTTATTAATAGCAAGTAAATTTTTTTGTGACCTCGATTATCTGAAAGTGCCATTGTTCTACCTTAAAACATATTTGGCTATTTAACTGGATATAGAATTCTAGGTTGGAGATGATTTTCTCTCAGAATTTTGAAGACGAAACTCTTATTTTGCCTTCTGCCTTCTAGCTTCTAGTTGTTGAGGTCTAAAGCCATTTATATGCCTGATTCTTGGTACCTGATCTGTTTATTTCTCTTTGGAAGTTTTTTGGGTCTTGTCCCTATTGTTCTGTGATGTTATCATGATGGTGGGCCTTGGTGTAGGGGTTAATTATTGTTCATTCTGCTGGGTATTAGATGAGCTCTCTTAATTGGAAACTCATTCCTTCTTTTTTTTTTTCTGATACAGTGCCTGTGAAGTTGGCACTATTTTTATTTTTTATTTTTTTAACATCTTTATTGGAGAATAATTGCTTTACAATGGTGTGTTAGTTTCTGCTTTACAACAAAATGAATCAGTTATATATATACATATGTTCCCATATCTCTTTCCTCTTGCGTCTCCCTCCCTCCCACTCTCCCTATCCCACCCCTCCAGGCGGTCACAAAGCACCGAGCTGATCTCCCTGTGCTATGCGGCTGCTTCCCACTAGCTATCTACCTTACGTTTGGTAGTGTATATATGTCCATGCCTCTCTCTCGCTTTGTCACACCTTAACACTTCCCCCTCCCCATATCCTCAAGTCCATTCTCTAGTAGGTCTGTGTCTTTATTCCTGTCTTACCCCTAGGTTCTTCATGACATTTTTTTTTCTTAAATTCCATATATATGTGTTAGCATACGGTATTTGTCTCTCTCTTTCTGTCTGACTTCACTCTGTATGACAGACTCTAGGTCTATCCACCTCATTACAAATAGCTCAATTTCGTTTCTGTTTATGGCTGAGTAATATTCCATTGTATATATGTGCCACATCTTCTTTATCCATTCATCCGATGGTGGACACTTAGGTTGTTTCCATCTCCGGGCTATTGTAAATAGAGCTGCAATGAACATTTTGGTACATGACTCTTTTTGAATTATGGTTTTCTCAGGGTATATGCCCAGTAGTGGGATTGCTGGGTCATATGGTAGTTCTATTTGTAGTTTTTTAAGGAACCCTCATACTGTTCTCCACAGTAGCTGTATCAATTTACATTCCCACCAACAGTGCAAGAGGGTTCCCTTTTCTCCACACCCTCTCCAGCATTTATTGTTTGTAGATTTTTTGATGATGGCCATTCTGACCAGTGTGAGATGATATGTCATTGTAGTTTTGGTTTGCATTTCTCTAATGATTAGTGATGTTGAGCATTCTTTCATGTGTTTGTTGGCAGTCTGTATATCTTCTTTGGAGAAATGTCTATTTAGGTCTTCTGCCCATTTTTGGATTGGGTTTTTTTGTTGTTGTTGTTATTAAGCTGCATGAGCTGCTTATAAATTTTGGAGAGTAATCCTTTGTCAGTTTCTTCATTTGCAAATATTTTCTCCCATTCTGAGAGTTGTCTTTTGGTCTTGTTTATGGTTTCCTTTGCTGTGCAAAAGCTTTAAAGTTTCATTAGGTCCCATTTGTTTATTTTTGTTTTTATTTCCATTTCTCTAGGAGGTGTGTCAAAAAGGATCTTGCTGTGATTTATGTCATAGAGTGTCCTGCCTATGTTTTCCTCTAAGAGTTTGATAGTTTCTGGCCTTACATTTAGGTCTTTAATCCATTTTGAGCTTATTTTTGTGTATGGTGTTAGGGAGTGATCTAATCTCATACTTTTACATGTACCTGTCCAGTTTTCCCAGTACCACTTACTGAAGAGGCTGTCCTTTCTCCACTGTACACTCCTGCCTCCTTTATCAAAGATAAGGTGACCATATGTGCGTGGGTTTACCTCTGGGCTTTCTATCCTGTTTCATTGATCTATATTTCTGTTTTTGTGCCAGTACCATACTGTCTTGATTACTGTAGCTTTGTAGTATAGTTTGAAGTCAGGGAGCCTGATTCCTCCAGCTCCGTTTTTCGTTCTCAAGATTGCTTTGGCTGTTCGGGGTCTTTTGTGTTTCCATACAAATTATGAAATTTTTTGTTCTAGTTCTGTGAAAAATGCCAGTGGTAGTTTGATAGGGATTGCATTGAATCTGTAGATTGCTTTGGGTAGTAGAGTCATTTTCACAATGTTGATTCTTCCAATCCAAGAACATGGTATATGTCTCCATCTATTTGTATCATCTTTAATTTCTTTCATCAGTGTCTTATAATTTTCTGCATACAGGTCTTTTGTCTCCTTAGGTAGGTTTATTCCTAGATATTTTATTCTTTTTGTTGCAGTGGTAAATGGGAGTGTTTTCTTGATTTCACGTTCAGATTTTTCATCATTACTGTATAGGTCATTCCTTCATTTTTGAGAGATTTTCTTGAATCATTTCTCTGTTG
Organism: Orcinus orca; assembly: GCF_937001465.1. Classification (NCBI taxonomy): domain Eukaryota; kingdom Metazoa; phylum Chordata; class Mammalia; order Artiodactyla; family Delphinidae; genus Orcinus; species Orcinus orca. The sequence goes on from NC_064563.1 coordinate 29,610,448, forward strand.
ATTTCCTTCCTTCGTTTTCTATATTCTCTCTGTGCAACTGTTATTCAGATGTTGGACCTCTTGCACTGGTTTTCTCTTTTTGTTATTCTTGGACTTTTTAAATCTTGTTTATGGATCAGAGTTTGTCTTCATACCCTGTGTAAGGGTATGAATGATAGTTTTTGTTGTTGAGTTTTCTTTTCCCCTTATGTGGTATGCTTTCTTCAGATTGCTGTTATTGGTTCATTTTGATCTCTGTCTTTCCTTTTAAAGATTTTCCTCAGGTATCTGATGATCTTTGGGCACTCATTTAAGAGTGGAGGTCTAAGAAGCAGGTCAAAAGATCTGAGTTTATGGGTGAATTTATTGGCTGGACTAAAAATATGTGATGTGGCTGGGCCTTTTGATTGGGGAGCCTCAATTAGTATCAGTATCTTCATCTAATGAATTTAATGACTCTTCACTTATTCATTTAGTGAATTTAATGAGCACTTAATATTGTACCAGGCACTGTTCAGGCTGGCATATGGCCCTCGTTGACATTTTAGCATTTTTAAGTCTTACCCCTTTGACTCGTTAGTTTACAGAGAAGCTCCCCAATCACCATCCTTGTGCGGGCTGAGCAGAATATGACTTGGTGTCTCAGTATTTAGTATTTCAAATATTTAGTGTCAACATCTATTCTTATAATCTCCTGTTTTCCTTTTGCCACTCAGCACTCCTTCTGGGTGTGCAGGGATCCCTTGGTGTGCAGGGATCCCTCAGACTGGAGACCCTCTAGTTTACTCTCTCCAAAGAACAAGATTCCTGTCTTCTGTGTGTGTCGAGAGGTCGGGGCAGGGAGAGGAGTGGGGACCTGGGGTATCTAACGGCTTCTTATATAGACTTTCAGGCAGTTATGTTTATTTGCTGGTTTTAGCACTACCCTTCACAAGACACCTCTGGGGATTCTGAGGTGTGAATCAGGTTGTTTCTATGCTGTCTTCACTCCTGATTTAGGGATTAGTCCTCTCTCGTGTTTTAACTTGAATGTTTGTACTCCTCCACCAGCTTTCAAGCTTCCAAAATTGTTACTCATGTCTCTGCTGCCTTTATGTGTGTCCTTGGGAGTTTATGCTTTTAAAAAAGAACCCCCTAAGTGTCATTTCAGTGGGGATTTGCAGGAAAGCAAAAGTAAGTGTATATAGCCCACCTCATTTCATCTGCTTTGCCCTCACCTATATCTGACTAGTTCTATAGATCTTCCAACCTCCACTCTTGGATTTTATATTGTCTACATCAGTGCTAGGGAAAAAAGGGAGTAATGCAGATTATTCAGAATGCCTTGTTACATTGTACTCCTGGGAGAATGAAGGGAGGGGCAGCTTGTATAGTCTGGGAAGTTATTTTAAACACAGTGATACAGCAATGCTGAATATCTACCCAGACAGAACTTAGACAGCTGTCCAGCTTCTCCCTCCTGACCACCCCCTAACAGAGCATTCACTCTCAGTCTGAGGAAGTCATATACCACATCCCTGGAGCTGAAGAACTTACCCATAGGGCAGACCCCATCAGCCCTGTTTGTCTTGGGGGAGAGGCTAATATAGTAATTACAGTAGTTGGTTTAAAAGCTTGTTGCTGATGACTGGAGCATGGGAAGGCAGTTTTAGACTTCTGTGCTCTGGAATACTTGCTCATGAGTAAACTGGACATGAGACCAACAGTAAAGGCATAGGTAATGACACCAGATCAATATCAGGACCTGAAGGCAAAATGTTTGCTAAATGACCTGCAGATGATAGAAAATTGGAAGGTTTTACATTCGACTTCCTTTTCTCTGAAGCACTGGACTAGATCTCTAAGGCCCAGCTCGGAGATTATGGACAGCTAGGTTTACACCACTGTGTCTGTCTTTCTCTTTTTGAAGTGGCTCTTGTTCAGTCAACTTTCCAAAATCCTTTTCTTTTTGACATTCGTTTACTTTTACATTTCTAAATTTTACTGATTGTTGTTTTACTTGAGTTTATCAAGCATTGGTCAGCTCCCACTGCTTAGAAAACAGTAGATGTTGTGTGACTGAATTTTGTCTGCCCTGTTTTTTACCAGTTAATTTAACAACTCCTTAATTTTTCTGTCTTCTAATTGAAGAGCATTTTTTATTTGTTACTTTGTTTAAGTAATGGGGCTTCCAGTGTCAGCAGCCTGTTTAGTTTGAGAGAGCAATGGATTGTTTGCCATGTGTGTGCACTGTATATGTAGACTACACACACAGGTTTTTCTGTACATAAACACGTATTTTATCTGTTTAGGGCTTCAAGCAGCAAGCTCTTACAGTATCCACAGACCCTGAGCATCGCTTCGAACTTGCTCTTCAGCTTGGAGAACTAAAAATTACGTACCAATTAGCAGTGGAAGCAGAGGTATGTACTAATTTATGATTTTTTGTAACTGATGGAAGGGTCAGTAGGTACTTACATGTGTTTACTATAAGTTATGTTTTAAAGTTTTCTGAAATGCAAATTAGTGACTCATTTTGGTGAGGTTGTTGCCTTTCTTTGGTCTTCTTAAAAAATGAATTACGTTTATCTTTGCATAAATTAAATGGATTATATTGGAGATATATATTATTATATTCTTATTAATATATTCTTAGCATTCTAATTTAAGAAAAAGTGGGGTTTTTTTAATCTTACATGAGATCTGTTTTGGAAGAGAAGGAAAGCTAGAAGATAGTAGATAAAGGAGTCTGGAACTCTAAAAGGATGCAGACACAGCAGTAATTTGCCAATATCCCAAACTAGTGAGGAAGATATTGGTTTTAAAGAAGGGTTTTGACATTTTGAGACAGTTTGATGACATTTTTATGGATCGTTGTATATTTTGTGTACTGAGGGCTCCCAGTTGTGGTTTAAGTCTAGCATTTACTGGTAAATTCATTTCAGATGTACTAAATAAATTTTAGCTATGTTAAGATCATCCAAATGAGCAGCATTTTATTTGATTTCTGAGAAGCTACAAATGACAGAAATGTTTATTATTAAATATTTAAGGACATAAAAAGTTTTTTCTGCTTTCAAAAAATGGTATTAAATCGTTCCTTAAAATAATTAGTCTAATTACCTTAAAACTCGTTAGTTTTAGTTTCACTGTGTAATTACAAAATAAAAATATAATGGGCTGACGATTATTCACATGCAGCATTAAATTTGTGTTTGAATTAATCTTATGTATGTGAATAATTTCAATTTCCTCATTATACATTTTGTCATTCCGTTCTTAATTTGATAGAACCTACTTAAGCACAGCTCAGTATATATAAAATATGTATTTTATAATTATAGAAAATATAAAATTGTTATTACAGTAATGTTCAGACTAACAGAATAACATTGATGTTGGAAATTCAAATGTTTATTTAAAAGATATTTTAATGTGGAATCTCTTTTCTTACAGTCAGAACAGAAGTGGAAACAACTTGCTGAACTTGCCATTAGTAAATGCCAGTTTGGCCTAGCCCAGGAGTGCCTGCACCATGCACAGGATTATGGGGGTCTGTTGCTTTTGGCCACTGCCTCTGGAAATGCTACTATGGTGAACAAGCTAGCAGAGGGTGCGGAGAGAGACGGCAAGAATAACGTGGCATTCATGAGCTACTTTTTACAGGGCAAGTAAGTATTAACCCAAGGTCTAAAAGAGGTGGGCACAGTAATAAAGCACTGACTTCAGGGGTGGTCTTTGGAGAGGAGCATGAAGAAGGAACCCTGGAGAGAGCGCTGATGCCTGGCCAAGTGGTGCCGCTGACGGGAGCAGGCAGGAGGACAGTGCTGCTTTGGAAGAACTCAAAGGATGCTCTTCAGCAAAGGATGCTCTTACCACTAACATTAGGTCTGATGTTCGAGCAAAAGGAGCTGCTCAGGGAGGCTCAACTGGGAGAAATGGTAAACCCCTTTCTCAACAGCCCTGCCACTTACTGGCAAAGGTATTTTATTTAATGAAGGCAGGAGGCTGTTGGGCTGCTTGCTTCATTTGGTACCTGAACGGCAGGTGATTTTACCCAAGTTGAATAATTCTGATCTGCTTACAACAAAAATAAGGCGGATGAGGATGCCAGTTACTTTTAGATTTGATTTCAACTGTAAAGCATAAAAATGTCATGTATTAAAAAGTCTAGCAGTTAGTGCATATCAGATCATTAGTTGACCATATGATGAAATAAAACACAAAAGTATTCAGTAACTTTGCCCTACATACTTTTTAAACCTCGCACTTAATCATAGAAACTTTGAATGTGTTTTTTATAACATATGTATGTGTAAATTTATATACCTGTAAGAATAGGTCCACTATTTCTTATCAATAACTCAAAAACCCAAAAACATTCTGAGAATATTTTATTTGGTGGCAAAACTTGGCCTAAACGCTGAAGTGTTATTATTAGTTGCTTTTATGCCACTTGGTTTGTTTTTATTGCATTTAGTATTCATGTGTTATAGCAGAATACTGATGTGTGTGACTCTGATGCTGAGGGTATTATGGAACGTATGGTATATGTACTTCCTAAAATCCAAAAAATTCTGAGTTCTAAAGCATGTTATCCACTTTATCAAACTTACCCAAGAAAAAGTTAAAAAAAGAAAATGGACACCTGGATATTTTCCTACTGGGCACCACTGGATTGTCCAGCACAGTCCATGTTAGAGATGCTGCCCTCAAAACTGTATTTGTGAAACCGAGTTTCTGCTCTTCATATTCTGAAGCCCTTAAATGTGCTCATCTAAGCTTCCTTGTTTTAAAAAGCCCCTTTAGATTCTTCTTAGGGAAGTTAAGGAGATTGAAAAATCTCTCACACTCCTGGAGTCCGTTATGTAACACACTGGTGATGACAAGTTAGTGGCTCGGTGACAGAAAAGAGGTGTATGCGTGAGAGTTGGAGAGGGAGTGCTGACTTGCCAGCACTAAACCCACATTTCTTTAATGTGTTAAGTGCCATTATTATAGCGTTTATTCTTGGTAACAGTGCCTCTCCTTTTTAATCTTTAGGCTTGATGCTTGCCTGGAGCTCTTGATTAGAACTGGACGACTGCCAGAAGCTGCCTTCCTGGCACGGACTTACTTACCCAGTCAGGTTTCAAGGTACAGACTTTTCATTTTAGGAAGAAATGTTTCAGATAAAAACAGAGCCCCTAACAGTCTCCCAATGGTTCTATGATATCTGTAATAGGGTGGTGAAACTCTGGAGAGAAAATCTCTCAAAAGTCAATCAGAAAGCAGCAGAATCCCTTGCTGATCCAACAGAATATGAAAACCTTTTTCCTGGATTAAAAGAAGCCTTCGTTGTAGAAGAATGGGTGAAGGAAACACATGCTGACCTGTGGCCAGCCAAACAATACCCACTTGTCACGGTGAGTGCCTGGGGTGCCTCATCCCGTGTGACTACGGGGTGGAAAGGCATTCACGACTTAAGGTTTTGAACTGCACCACATACATTATGGTTCGATTAGGAGCTAGTATCTGGGATTTAGGCCAAGTTTATAGATGACTTATGCTTTCAGAATATCTCATTTCATCATTGCTTTATTCTCTGATAGCCAAATGAAGAAAGAAATGTTATGGAAGAGGCAAAAGGCTTTCAGCCCTCAAGATCTGCATCTCAGCAGGTCAGTCAGACATGAGAAAGTCTGGCTGAGATTTGGTGATTTTAAGTACCATTTCCCACTTCCTAATCCTCGTCTGCCTTCTCTTTGGGAAAAATTTCAAATTCCTAAACAGATTCCTTTGTTTTTATGTGTGTTTCTACTTGGGTTTTCAGGAACTTGATGGGAAACCTGCTTCTCCTACTCCTGTTATTGTGGCCCCCCACACAGACAACAAAGAAGAAAAGGTACGGACATCATACCCAACTTCCTATTGGACCCCAGCCTCACCCTCCCTCCTCGCAAATGTCTGCAGGATGTGCAGGCCTCTGCGTTTTAAGTGATGTAATCAGTTTCAGAGCAGGGGTTCTGAAATGAGAAAATGCCCCCTTTTGACTGTTGTTTTAGTCCTCTTTGGTTCATGAATCACAGATAACTCTTCTTTAATAACTTTGCTTTAACACAGTACTATATAACTATATTACTCACCCTCTTCCTTTTCTTTGCAGAGTTTACTTGAACTGGAAGTAGATTTGGATAATTTGGAATTAGAAGATATTGACACAACAGATATCAACCTGGATGAAGATATTTTGGATGACTGAATAATGTTTCCCATTTACTCAACTAAACAGATCATTATTATGGACAGGTATTGATCATCACCCTGACCACAGTGCTTTGGACTCTGAGAAACTCCTTAGATTTTTATATGCAGATGCTGTGGCCCACTGGGAGCACAATGCCCTCATCTTCGGAGGAGTTTATGTGCAGCATCTAAATCACAATGTTTCCTTGTTAACTAAGACTGCTGTGGGCTTTGATTTTTTTCATACTGTCATTAAGACCATATCTCATAAAATCTTTTGAATTAATGAAGATACTTCAAAGTTTCCTTTCTGCATAATGAAAATAGGATTCTAGTTTTAGAAGGCTGAGCCAAAACTACACCTCACCTAGGGATCAGCCCGCATTCTCTTTTCTTTGAATAAGTATTTTCAGATACCATCAACCACATTTTTCTTAGAACTGAATATCCGTGCTAAACCATTTTCCTTGACCTCATGGCATTATTCCTCTCTATGTAGCTTTCTTATGCCTTGCCCTGACTTTGTCTGGTAGGTACCCGTTTCTGGAATCAGGGTCTGAAACTCCAGCTCCTCTGACCTCATTAAGCTGGGCTCTAGTTAAGTTACCGACTGACTGGCCCATTTGGTAACACAGAGAGGCACAGTACTTTTTTTTTCCTTTCTTGTTACACTGTACTCATCTGACATGATTAGAAAAATTCATAACCAGGCACTAAGATGTACTTCTCGGTTATCCCCTTGTAGCCTAGGAAAGTGAGCAGAGTAACAAGTTTTTCTTTGTATTTCTGATAGAGGCACTACTTGGAACTTAAAAAACAAAAGAAGTAATTTTATAGGGAGGGAACTCCCAATTTTGACATTTTTAAACCGCTCAGTATTAACAGAGAAAACTAGCCAGTATTTAGTAAAATGAAATTTATTTAAAAAGTATTTTTAGGAAGCTGCAGAATTGCTAATGAATGCATCTTGATAAGCTTGCAGTGTTAATTCTATATATGCTCCCTTCTGTGCTTCTGTTTCTGCAAAGACCTGTTTAAAAAAAAAAAGTTTGAAAATAATAGAGCATATACTATTGGTAGTTTTTAGTTTTGAGACATCACTAACATTTCTGTAGCAGCAAAGGAAAGTCCCAGTTTAAAAAGCCTTCCACATTTCCAGTATTTTTCTGATTACCAAACAATAAGCATACTACATGGACAGAAAACAGTATCACAGTTAAAGCAACACTAATTCTAAACACCAGAGGTATCCAAATATGGATGCCATCTTTCAGAAAAAAATTAAGAAACCTGACATTGCTGGATCAAAATAAAAACCATTAGGTTCAAGAGAAATCTGGAGGATAAGAGTTAGCAAACTGATTTTTCACTTTAAAGAATGGTTTTTTTTCTACCCCACCGATGATGTCATCATCACTGGTTGTTTTTATCCTTAGTAAGCTTTGTAACTGCTTTGAAGTATGCATGAAGTAATATTGGGATAGAAGCCAGATCCACAAATACATGTCTAACCTGAGCATTAGAATCTAGAGATGAAAATTATACAATGGTCTCCCCTTCCCTTCCTGAAAAAAATCGTCTCTCAACATTTACAGAGACATCTGTGTTAGCCCATAGTTTTGAGAGGTATGGAATTCCAAAATGATAGCACAACTAAGGCTTGGTATTATACAAGCACTACCCTCCCAGCTTCTGGACACCTGAACAGGAATGTGACCGAACTGGAGGACAGGAAGCTGCACTGGGGACGTGTACTACCCAGCAGTCCTCCACCACGCCCTGCTGGTGACCTGACCACTTAGTTGCCAGTACTGCAAAAAACAAGGGGGCTACTGCCCCACTGTGTGAACTTCTTGGACTCCAGCAGCAGCTCTGTTTCTACTGTCCAGGCTAAAGAAATATGGTAGCTCTGATCACTCTGGTTCAAGGCCACAAATCTGTTTAGTTACCATTAAATATGACCCACTTAAAAATTCTTTCCAACTCAGTCACCACACAGTAGCTAATGTGAAAAAAAGTCCCTTTACCTTAACTAAATGTAATCCCTCAGCCGCCTGCTTTTTGGCCTCTTGAGCTGACTGGCCATCTGGATGGAGGATGTGATAGAGCTGGACCAAGCTGGTGGCATCATCGACTCTAGAGGGAAAGGGTTTACTGTTAAAAAGGTTTATTGTTTTCTTCTTTTTTAATTTTTGTTTGTACTGTTTTCTTCTTTTGCTTCACAGTCCTATAAATGTGCCAAACTTTAAATTACATTTCAAACTTCCCTTGGGCCAGAAAAAATTTTTTATGGCCTTCAGTTTCATATTTTCAAAGGCACTTTCAGGAATACTGTCTAATTTAGGCTTCATTTCAACTCTGAGATAGGTAGGGCAGGAGTCAATACAGGCAGGGCCCAATTTCTGACAGTGAATATATTCTAAATGTGGCTGTATGCTTTTTGGAAGCAGAACATCATTTCTTGTAGAGACAGCATTCTAATGGTAGATGATTTCCAAGCCAGCCCACATCATCAGCAGATAACATAATCCAACTCAGGGGGGGTGTGACTGTACCTTCATCCTACATAAGCTGGAGGCTGGTGGTCATGGGGATTGCTCAGTGCCACCACTGCAGTGACATCTGCTAACAAATTTTCATTGAGACAGATGCCTCTGTATGAAGCATTTTAGGAGTCCAAGGCAAGACTCCCAGGCCTCCTGTATTCCCAGGAACCCATCAGTTAAAAATCAGCATCCTAGGGAAGCAAATGTGCAATTATGCATACCAAACAAAAGGAAAGTCAGGTTCTACCTCAGCAACCTATCTAGTGTCACACAACTATCTATGATGAAGCCATAACAAAAAAGCTCAATTCTTACAGTTTGTACTTACCTTTTGTGAAACCTATAAACAATTTTCAACCTTAAAACTTACCTAGCCTTCCCCAAACTAAATAATCTCTGTGCTCTCACATAGTCAATACCTTCCTACCATTTGCCACCTCAAAGCTGAGAGGGTACATAAAAATAACCCTTCTAATGGCTTCACAGGCAAATTCTATCAAACATTTAGAGAAGAGCTAACACCTATCCTCCTCAAACTCTTGCAAAATATAGCAGAGGCAGGAACACTCACAAACTCATTCTAAGAGGCCACCATCACCCTGATACCAAAACCAGACAAAGATGTCACAAAGAAAGAAAACTACAGGCCAAAATCACTGATGAACATAGATGCAAAAATCCTCAACAAAATACTAGCAAGCAGAATCCAACAGCACATTAAAAGGATCATACACCATGATCGAGTGGGGTTTATCCCAGGAATGCAAGGATTCTTCAATATAGGCAAGTCAATCAATGTGATACACCATATTAACAATTTGAAGAATACAAACCATATGATCATCTCAATAGATGCAGAAAAAGCTTTTGACAAAATTTAAACCCATTTATGATAAAAACCTGCAAGAAAGTAGGCATAGAGGGAACTTTCCTCAACATAATAAAGGCCATATATGACAAACCCACAGCCAACATCGTTCTCAGTGGTAAGAAACTGAAACCATTTCTGCTAAGATCAGGAAGAAGACAAGGTTGCCCACTCTCACCACTATTATTCAACATAGGTTGGAAGTTTTAGCCACAGCAATCAGAGAAGAGAAAGAAATAAAAGGAATCCAAATCAGAAAAGTAAAACTGTCACTGTCTGCAGATGACATGATACTATACATAGAGAATTCTAAAGATGCTACCAGAAAACTTCTAGAGCTAATCAAGGAATTTGGTAGAGTAGCAGGATACAAAATGCAGAAATCTCTTGCATTCCTATATGCTAAAGATGAAAAATCTTAAAGAGAAATTAAGGAAACACTCCCATTTACCACTGCAACAGAAAGAATAAAATAGAAACCTACCTAAGGAGACAAAAGACCTGTATGCAGAAAACTGTAAGACACTGATGAAAGAAATTAAAGACACAAACAGATGGAGAGATATACCATGTTCTTGGATTGGAAGAATCAACATTGTGAAAATGACTCTACTACCCAAAGCAATCTACAGATTCAATGCAATCCCTATCAAACTACCACTGGCATTTTCCACAGAACTAGAACAGAAAGTTTCACAATTTGTATGGAAACATAAAAGACCCCAAATAGCCAAAGCAATCTTGAGAAAGAAAAATGGAGCTGGAGGAGTCAGGCTCCCGGACTTTATACTACAAAGCTACAGTAATCAAGACAGTATGGCACTGGCACAAAAACAGAAATATAAATCAATGGAACAGGATAGAAAGCCCAGAGATAAACCCACGCACATATGGTCACCTTATCTTTGATAAAGGAGGCAAGAATATACAATGGAGAAAAGACAGCCTCTTCAATAAGTGGTGCTGGGAAAACTGGACAGCTACGTGTAAAAGAATGAAATTAGAACACTCCCTAACACCTATGCAAAAATAAACTCAAAATGGATTAAAGACCTAAATGTAAGTCCAGACACTATAAAACTCTTAGAGGAAAACATAGGCAGAACACTGTGACATAAATAAACGCAACATCTTTTTTGACCCACCTCCTAGAGAAATGGAAATTAAAACAAATAAATGAATGGGACCTAATTAAACGTAAAAGCTTTTGCACAGCAAAGGAGACGATAAGATGAAAAAACAACTCTCAGAATGGGAGAAAATATTTGCTAACGAAGCAACTGACAAAGGATTAACCTCCAAAATATACAAGAAGCTCATGCAGCTCAATATCAAAAAAACAAACATCCCAATCCAGAAATGGCAGAAGACCTAAGTAGTCATTTCTCCAAAGAAGAAATAAATATGGCCAAAAAGCACATGAAAAGATGCTCAACATCGCTAATCATTAGAGAAATGCAAATTAAAGCTACAATGAGCTATCACCTCACACCAGTCAGAATGGCCATCATCAAAAAATCTACAAACAATAAATGCAGGAGAGGGTGTGGAGAAAAGGGAACCCTCTTGCACTGTTGGTGGGAAGGTAAACTGATACAGCCACTATGGAGAACAGTATGGAGGTGCCTTAAGAAACTAAAAGTATAACTACCATACAACCCAGCAATCCCACTACTGGGCATATACCCTGAGAAAACCATCATTCAAAAAGAGACATGTACCACAATGTTCTTTGCAGCTCTATTTACAATACCCAGGACATGGAAGCAACCTAAGTGTCCGCTGACAGACGAATGGATAAAGAAGATGTGGCACATATATACAATGGAATATTACTCAGCCATAAAAAGAAAAGAAATTGAGTTATTTGTAGTGAGGTGGATGGACCTAGAGTCAGTCATACAGAGTGAAGTAAGTCAGAAAGAGAAAAACAAATACTGTATGCTAACACATATATATGGAATCTAAAAAAAAAAAAAAATTGGTTCTGTAGAACCTAGGGGCAGGACAGGAATAAAGACACACGTGGAGAATGGTCTTGAGGACACGGGGAGGGGGAAGGGTAAGCTGGGACGAAGTGAGAGAGTGGCATCGACATATATACACTACCAAATGTGAAATAGATAGCTAGTGGGAAGCAGCCGCATAGCACGGAGATCAGCTCGGTGCTTTGCGACCACCTTAGAGGGGTGGGATAGGGAGGATGGGAGGGTGATGCCAGAGGAAGGGGATATAGGGATATATGTATCCATATAGCTGATTCACTTTGTTATAGAGCAGAAACTAACACAACATTGTAAAGCAATTATACTCCAATAAAGATGTTAAAGGAAAAATAAAAACCCTTCTAGAGTGGGGTAAAGAATTTCTCAAGACATGGTGACCTTTGAGAGATGCTCTGGGCTCATTCCAAGGCCCATCCACCCTAAAGGCCATGTCTTGGTAGAACTGAGAAGGCAGAAGTGAGAAAGTAAAACTTTCCAGAGGAAAAATATTTTTTAAATGTTCAGTATAAATCTGTTGTGTTTGTTGTAATCTAATAGTCCAGTAAACGTGACAACAAAAGATAACAGTAATTCTCTTTAGAGCATAACCATGTGAACCCATCAAGAGCTTAAATGGGTTTCTATATCTTAGTCATGCTTAGGGCTTCTTTACGTTCATGCGACGGTACAATGCCTGTGTCTCACAGAATAATTTAGCTTCACACCCAGCCCATATTTGAAATTAAAAAAAAAATAAATTTACATGCAAAGATTTTAAAGGCATCTCAATTCAAAACCAACAGTGGAACTTCAGTTTGAAATAAATGTGCAGAATCTCAATTCTGGCCTGGGCTCCGTTCACTGAGGACATGCACCCTCTACTGTTTAGCCTGGGATTTGCAGCAAACTGTCCTGTTCAGCATTCCCACAGGAAGTTTTACTTAAGCAGATCAGGAAATTCAGGGAACTCAAAATTCCCTCCCAGTATGCAAATGAACTGCTTCAGAGGTAAAGCATACGTGTGATGAGTATTATTACTATAATATCGCTTATTAGTACTCCTCGATAAAGAACCTTAATTTTCAAAGAAATACATTTTTTTTTTTTAAATTTATTCCTTTTTGGCTGTGTTGGGTCTCCATTGCTGTGCATGTGCTTTCTCCAGTTGCGGTGAATAGGGTCTACTCTTCACAGCGGTGCGCAGGCTTACTGCCGTGGCTTCTCGTTGCAGAGCTCGGGCTCTAGGCAAGTGGGCGCCGTAGTTGTGGCTCGCAGGCTCTAGAGCGCAGGCTTGTGATGCACGGGCTTAGTTGCTCCTCGGCATGTGGGATCTTCCTGGACCAGGGATAGAACCCGTGTCCCCTGAATTGGCAGGTGGATTCTTAACCACTGCGCCACCAGGGAAGTCCAGAAGTACATTTCTGTGTTGCTCTAATTTCTTATAAAAAATGTTAAATTCGGGCTTCCCTGGTGGCGCAGTGGTTAAGAGTCCACCTGCCGATGCAGAGGACGCGGGTTCGTGCCCCGGTCCGGGAAGATCCCACATGCCGCGAAGCGGCTGGGCCCGTGAGCCGTGGCCCCTGAGCCTGCGCCTCCAGAGCCTGTGCTCCGCAACGGGAGAGGCCACAACAGTGAGAGGCCCGCGTAGCGCAAAAAATAAAAAAAAGTTAAATTCTTTTTATAATAAAATAATTTCAGAATATTTACATTTGAGAAGCTTTGTAAGAAAATTCATTCACAGGAGATGTCACTGCTAATGCACCTAAAGGCAAGTCATTTTTGAGCATCCTCATGACCAGCAGCAGCCTCTTGCTTATGTGGGATGAAGGTATATTTCTGCCCTCTGAATTGGATTACACTACATATGCTGGAGAAGAGGGCTAGCCTGGAAATCACTTACCATTAGGAATGATGTTTCTATGAGAAATGACACTGTTTCCACATGGGCTGTAATTCTTAGACAATATGGAACCTTCTAGTTCCAAATGCCTTACCTTTGTGTGAACGATTCAGATTACACGGAGGATAGTCTGAGTCAAAACTCCTTACATTCAAGATGGCAATAATCACTAAGCTCTCTGGTGAGTTTCTTACTACAGCCGTGTTGGTTTCTTTTCCTTGTTATTTTGGCCTTTCTCTAACTCAACCAATGGAAAGATACTCGAAAATAATCTCCTCAGTTCATCACAAGTTGTAAAGTATTATTTCAGCTAGAAGGCTGGGTGCACACCAGTTGAATGCTAAAATACAACAGACATTCTTTGTTTCACACAACTTTGAAAAAAACCTGTAACCTTTTTAATGCCTTAAAAATCTTGCAAAAACAAGGAGGATCAAAAGCAAGAGTATTTTCATAAATTAAATGACTTTTACTGAAAAGCACCCATCAGAGCTTATGTCTACTTCTTTACATTTCCTATTTAATCCCCTTTAAGTATATGGAAAGTTCACTGGTATCCAGGAGCACCAGTAAGGCCAGGGATAAGTCAATATCCAGGGTATACAGTACAGATCCAAAGCCATTTACTCTTTCAAAGAATCCAGCCCCGTTTACACAACACAGAAGCAAAGACTGAGAAAACTGGATTATACTGGAAAAACAAACCCATAAACAAACTGAGGTAAGTGAAATCTATCACTGGACAGTACATTGTTATCACTGGAAAAATAACATAGATTAAATACAAGTTTAATGATAATAAGAATTTCTTTACTTACTAAGATCATACTTACAAATCTCTCTGAATCTGGTCAATCAGTAAACCATCAATCTTTTTCTTATTTACAAAATACCAAGCCATTCCACCGAAGTGTCTTGTTGAACGTAAAACGTCATACTTTCCATATTTATCTATATCTTCGTAGGTCTGATGATGAATCTGTCCACACAAAATGCAACTTTTCAGAGAGATAAAAATAAACAGAAGTGAGCAGCATTACTGGGTATACATCTACTAGCATGTGAGCTGCCCAAGAAAGTATCAGTAAACGAGGTCTACTTATACCGGCCTCCACTATCACTAACCAGCAGATATGATTTAGACCAGCCCTCTACTGTCAAAGTATATAGGGCCTGGAACAAGTCTGCCAAACATTTATAGCCAGATCAATTACTCTTCAGCAGCCACACACTATTTTTTTTTTTTTTTTTTTTTTGGCGGTACGCGGGTCTCTCACTGTTGCGGCCTCTTCCCTTGCAGAGCACAGGCTCCAGATGCGCAGGCTCAGCAGCCATGGCCCACGGAGCCGCGGCATGCGGGATCCTCCCGGACCAGGGCACGAACCCATGTCCCCCGCATTCGCGGGCGGACTCTCAACAACTGCGCCACCAGGGAAGCCCAGCCACGCACTATTTATTAAGCTCCTATTACATATATATATATATGGACCACTGGAAATAATGGGCCACCACTTCCTTTTTTCCCTATCCAATCAACTACCCCACACTAACTTACTAACGAATGTTCCTTCAGTTCTTCTAGAGTGATCTTCCTAAATGAGGACTTTGATGAGGGCATTCTTGTGTTCAAAAGGCTGCTGACTGAAGTCCAGATTCATCAGCCTAGCATCTGAGGCCACCTGTGATATGGCCCAATCTACCTTTCTAGCTTAATCTTGAACCACTCCCCTACATATACACTGCATGTACAAGCAAAGCAGATGACTGGCCATTTCTCTAGTATACTTTGTTTCCTGCCTGTTGTTCATACTTTCCCCTCTACCTGAAACACCTCTCCTCACCCAACTCCACCAGCCATAATGTTCCCTGCCCTTCTAGAACCCTCTTCAAGAACCCTATGACGCCTGAGAGCACGTTGTAACCTTCTCTTAGCACCTAACATCTTAGACCTACAGTGCTAATTATCTGTATACTTAACTAGCACTCTTCCCCACAATCATTTGTGGACTCTGACAGGGCTCCCTATCCTAGTTCATGCCATAACCTACACCTCCACAACAATACCTTATACATGGAAGGTACTATATGATTATTTATTAAACTGAACTGTAAGATGCATACACTGCATTCTGGCAAATTTCCGTGAACAACTGTTTTCCTGTGTGATTAACTGAAAAAAGAATAGTCTTTGCCGTCAAGTTTGGGTCTTACCTCTACCACTGACTAGCTGTGCAACTTTCAACAAGTTACTTAACTCTCTTAAATTCTCTCATCCTTCAGTCAAGGGTTGTGAGGATGAAAATATCTATCTGGTGTACATCAGGCACTTGATAGGTGTTCAGGCATTTCCCTTCTCTTCCCCCTGTATCAAAGCTTATAACCTAACTCATTGTGCTGGATTAAAAAATCATACTCTTAATCATACTTAAGCCCATACTTTAGAAACTGTAGAATATACTCACTTTGATATATTCAGCAGAATCTGGCTCAAACTGGGCAACGCAGAGATTGAGGACATCAGCATGCCGGTCCTGGCTGTACATGGTCTAAACCAACACACACAGAATTAGATGAGAAGAACATGAGAGTGCAACACCTGTCCTGACGCCATGCCGGACCTGCCCATCCACACACAGGCCACATCTGTGCCCAGCAAGAGGGATGCAGAAACAACACAGGCTTCGTAACTGTCACACCTGGATTCAAATCCTACCTAAGCCAATTACAAGATAAATAACCCTCCTTATCATTAGAAATGTCTGTTTATCAAAGCAAAAGGCCCAGCAGCACCAGAGCCAACTGTTCAACAAAGAAACCATCAGCGCTACCTCTATGAAACCAAAATCACCTTACCTGAAGATTTTCTTCCTTAAAAATTACTGGTGTTAAAACTCTACGACCTTCTTTTGGGAAATAAACTTGAATCATCCGGTCCCTTTCTTCCCAAGTGGCTTTGCGTAGTGTGCCACTTGGTTCTCTGACGACAATAAAACGCTCCTGAAATAGAAAACGTAGTCAAGGATGAGGCCGTGAGGACTTAATTTTTAGTTCCAGTGTCCCACTAAGCACCATTATAAGAATAACCTGCAATCAACAATATAAAATGCAACCGGGAAACATAAGATGCAATCATCTGTATGATTTCAACGATAACTGTAAGCCTCAAAGACCTGGCGAGATTTGATACTCCCTTCACTAATCACTGCCGTGCCTCTGACAAGCAGAAACCCAAATCAAAGTATGTACTAAATGTGATCTATAGCCTTCAAGTGGGTTCAATACATAAAACGGTTCAACTAAAAAAAGGTGACCTGAGATTCATCTAAATCCATTTCAGAAGAAAGAAGTGCTATAAAACCTTTCTGAATTATTTCATTTCCCCATCCTAAAGTCTCACACAGACAGACTTTACTACTTTATGATTTATGTTTAAAGTCCCAGGGATTGAAGGAACAAACCCAAAGGTGTGGAGTCTTAATCCCACACCTCTGCGATGCCTCATACTGGAGACAAAAGTGTCAGACTGGCTGGTCCGCCTGCCAAATCCCAGGCCACAGGACTGCTTCCTCCACTGAATTCCACCCACTGTGTGTACCACCCAACTGGCAATTTATCACGTGCAGGATTCTTAACACCTCTCAGATATTGTTAATATTGTTACAGAACTGGAAGAGGTCAGGAACTGTGGATTACAATTCTCTGCAACACCCAGAGTGACTTACACAGAGCCTTGCACATAGCAGATAAATGAGACCCCTCTGATTACTGTTTAAATTAACCAGATGGTACTGACACTCAACTCTTCAGAGATGTTAAGAGTCTCTGAATGTGTTCTGAGGATAATATAATTAAAACTTTCATCAAGCACTGCAAATAGAAAAAAAATAGCAGATGGCAAAGTACCACAGTTGTTCCTCAAAAGGATTTTGGTAATTTGAATTCCAAGTTCCTTTCTCCCTCTCAGGTTATAGAATGCTCCCACAACCAGCCTGCACAGCACTGCAAACATATATAAAAGCAAAACTCTCATTAAAAATGAAAATTCTGATCCCTGTTCATTATGTCAGATATACAGGTGATTGATGTACAGACATGGACATTGCTCAAATCATGTCTTCCAACCAAAATCACATATGATAGAAAGATTAGTACAGGGTGGCCCTTTTCCCAGCCCTATCACTATGCAATATTCTACTGCATTTTGTGGGCTGAACTGTAAATTACTCTTTTGCTCTTTACTTGAAAAGGCTCAAACAACAACTAATATATTTTGTAAGTGCCAGAGTGTTCTTTTGGAACTGGCAATCAGAGGAAGAGGAGCTAGACAATAAAAACTACAACAGATGAAGTGGTGCCTGAAAATTATCTGGGGAAACCTGCCATTTTTACTGCAAACTCTGAACAGTGAAAATCCTTCAGGAAGTCTGAGTTTTTTTGGCATCAGCAAGAATTTCCATCTTAAAAAGCTTCAGCTACGGAAATCAGTCTAACTTGAGCAGAATCTCCCTTCTCCTATATTGCCTTGAAGATACTTTCCTATTTGTGGTTTGAGGGTAGGTTTCTGTCTTGTTCTGTCTCAGCACACCTGTCTCTTTTTCTGCAGTCAATCTGGAAATACTGTGTCCATAATCTGTAAGGAAATGGTGACATGATGATGTGGTACTGGTTTGCATTTTTCTTCTTTATGCTGTATCTGCCAGGTCTCACTCAGTCGCAGAAATTCTGGTTTGGAAGATTCAGAGACAGCTGGGTCACACGATGTTGACCCTCGTCCCTCAGGCCCATCTCTACACAGTATTTCAAATAAAAATCATTTTGCAATTAGACATACACTTACCCGGTGTGGTATGCTATATGATATATCAGTAAACACATATTTGGCTGTTTCTGTTCCTTCCAAAATCTTATCTTCAGCTAACACGTCATTTATTGGCGCTCGCTCTTCCAGAACTGGTGGCATTTTTAATCGGACTTTAGCCGCCTCGACTGCCTGTCTTGTAGCCTAATGAAATAAAATATTTCTTGGGAAAGCTGCAAGGTTACAGACCAAAAGGATCACCTGACAAAAGCAGACACTAATGAAAAATGCTAAAGACTTCAAAGAGAAGAGGCTGTAGCCATGAATAAGTGGGCTCCTGGGCCCTGGTCTTTGCCTCTGTGGTGTGGCTGACAGCACTAGCTACAGGCTTAACCACTCTCAAAACAGCAAAGGGATGCTCTAAGACAGAGCCAGGCCACAAAAGCTGCCTGAAATAGGACAAAGGATTTCACTTATTGGGTGCTTACTATGTGTTTAAATATTTTGTATTAAATTTGGCTCATTTAATGCCCACAACTACCTTATGAGCTAAGTGCTACTGTTATGTCATTTTATGAGACAGAAAATAGAGGCACACAAACGTTAAGTAAATTGCTAAGAAGCTGCAGCACTAGGATTTGAACCCAGGCAACTTAACTCCAGAGCCCCTGCCCTTAACCACTGAGCACACTGCTCCATGCCATACTGTTAACGGTGGTTACCTCTGAGAGGTGAAAGGGGCCCTTCGTGTGATATGCTATTGGGTATTTGAATTTTCTGCTATGACTCTTAATTATTTTTGAATTAGAAAGAAGAGCTATTGCTCTTCACATATTCATACATCAAAGCATTTTCCACAAAGCACTCAATACTCACGACTCCAGGAGGACCCTTGCCTGGAGTTGGACGCTGTCCAGAAGGATCTCATAATCTCACCAAAGCCTCAGCCTCAAAGTACTCACAACAAATGTTCCTCTAGGAAGGAAGCTGGAACAGGCAGCACAAAGGGAGGCTGATCAAGCTGGTTCTGGAGCAGAGGCGGCTCTGCCGGACAGCCAGGCCTGGACCACACGCCCAGTCTGCCTAATTTTGGCCATACCCCCTGCTCCTCTCTGCCTGCCTGCTCACATTTCTTTTGTCACTTCTGTGCCTGCAACTCCCCCTCACTAGCACCTGTGGAAGAGCAGCTACCAGCGTCTGAAGGGGTCCTGGAAATCTTGTTTAATCCTTTAAAGGAAGGTATTATACCAATATTCTTACGTTCACATACCTCTTCCAACTGTGCCTGCGTCATTAGCTTATACGTTGGTGGCTTCGCTTCTTGTATAGCTGGCTTAAAAATCTTCTTCAGATCTAAGCCTGTCATCTTGATGAGTATGCTTTGGACTTCCTCATCCATAAAGGTAGGTTTCTTGATCTTTGAGCTACCAGATTCTGTTAAAATGAATTTTTAGTAAATAAGATGTCAAAAATGACAAACCAATAAGACCTCTAAATGGAAAAGTCAACAATAAAAATTATTAACACAAGGTCTACCTCAGTATGCATAATACTAATACCTCCAAGATTCCTTCATTCGTTCATTTAAAATTACTGAGCATTCACTATGATAAAGATACAGTTTCTGTCAAAAAGGCACTGAAAGTCTAGTGAAGAAAGCAACATGAAAAAAGTAGCTAATGCAACATTAACAACAATCATGGTTACTACCATCTACAGAGTTGTCTCCTATATGCCACTCATTACATACATTTTCAGGAATGCTTACAACAACCCACAAAATACTGATATCCCAGTTTTGTAGATGAGGATATCGGATATTGGAGTCTTCCTAAAGACAACTAGCTATTAAATGATAGAGCCAGGATTTAAACTGCAGTTTATCTGATGCCAGAGCCTAGATCAATTCCACTCTTCCATTACATTCCTTAGAGCAAGTGCTACATACAAGGAAGGTACAGGGGGTTGTGTGATTACAGAGGCAGAAACTAAACATAGCCTGGGAGCAGAGAAGGGCATGGTAGGGTCAAAGAAGGCTTCCCAGGCGCCTGAATAGAGCAGAGAAAAAGGGAAGGAAATTCTAGGCTGAGGGGATCCAGCTAGGAAAAAGAGGCCCGGGTCACTGGACATGACACTGAAGAGGTAGGTCATGTGGCATCATGGAAGAAAGCTGGACGGAAGAGGAGGAGACTCAGATCTCAGCTCTGCCTTACGCAGCTTGCCTATCCCTTTGCCCAACCTCCATTTCCATTAAAAAAAAAAAGCCATTCCTTCCCAACCACCTCTTCCTCTGCTAGTCCTATAAATGCTGGCGTCCTGGTGTCCCTCAGGATTCTGAACTACATTCTTCTTTTCTCCCTTCTCACAGTCTTGATGGATGATCTCCTAACCTCCTATAATTACTTCTATATGCTGGAGACTCTAAAATCTGAATCTCCAGCCAAGATCATCTTCCATCCAACTACCCAATGGATATCTCACATGCAGTTCAATGCTGCCAAAGCAGAACCCATAATTTCACTCCTGTCACAAACCTGCTTTTCCTATTATCCTTAGCACCATCCAACAGGTCACGTGGGCCAGAAGCCTACAGTCATTCTTGATTTCTCCTTTACCCTCCACATCTAGCCAACAGCAGGAGTAATGTTAGCAGCTGACACTTGTTAGATATTTACTATGTGCCGGTACTAACTACTTTACATACTTGGCACGTTTAATCCTCCTAACAACCCCACAAATACTACGATTATCCCCATTTTACAAAAAAGGATACTGACACAAAACATACTGCCTGTTACACCTCATAAATCGGTCTTTAAGCCTCCATTTCCCACTGCCACTACTCTAGTCAAGGCCATCCTATCTCTTGCCTTAGCCTCCTAACCTATCCCCCTGCCTCCATTCTGACCGTTCTCCACAGAACAATCACAGTCATCTCTTAAAAATGTAATTCAAACAACAGAAAAGATTAACAAAGAGTTCGTTCATTGAAAAGCTAAGCAAAATTGACAAACCTTTAGCTAGACCAAGGAAAAAAGAGGATCCAAACCAACAAAATTGTAACTGAAAAACACATTACAACTGATACTACAGAATTTCAAAGGATCATAAGAGGCACGAACAACTATATGCCAACAAACTGGACAACCTAGAAGAAATGGAAAAATTCTTAGAAATATACAATCTACCGAGACAAAATCGGGAAGAAATAGAAAATCAAAACAGACCAATTACTAGTAAGAAGACTGAATCAGTAATAAAAAATTCTCCCAATGAAGTAAGGCCCAGGACCAGATGGCTTCACAGATGAATTTTACCAAACATTTAAAGAATTAATGCCCATCCTTCTCAAACTCTTCCAAAAAATCGAAGAGGAGGGAACACTCCCAAACTCATTTTATGAGGCCAGCATTAACCTGATACCAAAGCCAATAAAGGATACTAACAGAAAACTACAGGCCAGGACTTCCCTGGTGGTGCAGTGGTTAAGAATCCGTCTGCCAATGCAGGGGATATGGGTTTGAGCCCTGGTCCAGGAAGATCCCACAAGTCGCGAAGCAACTAAGCCCGTGCACCAGGACTACTGAGCCTGTGCTCTAGGGGCTGCGCGTTGCGACTACCGAGCCCACATGCTGCAACTACTGAAGCCCGTGAGCCTAGAGCTCAGGCTCCGCAACAAGAGAAGCCACCACAATGAGAAGCCCGCGCACCACAACGAAAAGCAGCCCCCGCTCGCTGCAACTAGAGAAAGCCCGCGCACAGCAACAAAGACCCAACAATAAATAAATAAATAAATAAAAACTACAGGTCAAACATTCTCAATAAAATACTAGCAAATTGATTCAGCATAACATTAAAAAGATCATTCACCATGATCAAATGGGATTTATTTCTTGGGCTGCGAAGACGATTCAACATACTCAGGTCAATCAATCAATATTCATAGAATGAAAGGAAAAAAACATGATTACTTTGACAGATGCAGAAAAAGCATTTGACAAAATTCACGATTAAAAACTTCTAACAAATTAAGTACAAAAGGATCACACCTCAACATAATAAAGGCCATATATGACAAACCCACAGCTAACAATCTACTCAATGGTGAAAGGTTGAAAGCCTCTCCTCCAAGGTCAGGAACAAGACAGGGCTGTCCAATCTCATCACTCCTATTCAACACAGTACTGGAAGTTCTAGCCAGAGTACTCAGGCAAGAAAAAGAAATAAAATGCAACAGAATTGAAAAGGAAACTGTCTCTATTTGCAGATGACATGATTTTATCTATAAAAATATCCTAAAGACTCCATCAATAAACCATTAGATCTAATCAACAAATTCAGTAAAGTTGCAGGACACAAAATTAATATACCAAAACCAATACCATTTCTGTACGCTAACAACAAATTATCTGAAAAAGAAAGCATCAAAAACTATACAATATTTATGGCTTCCCTGGTGGTGCAGTGGTTGAGAGTCAGCCTGCCAATGCAGTGGGACACGGGTTCGTGCCCTGGTCCAGGAAGATCCCACATGCTGCGGAGCGGCTGGGCCCGTGAGCCATGGCCGCTGAGCCTGCGTGTCCGGAGCCTGTGCTCCGCAACGGGAGAGGCCACAACAGTGAGAGGCCCGCGTACCGCAAAAAAAAAAAAAAAAAAAAACACAATATTTAGTAATAAATTTAACCAAGGAGGTGAAAGATTGCTATACTGAAAACCACAAAACACTGCTGAAAAGAAATCAAAGACGACACAAATAAATGGAAAGGTATCCTGTGTTCATGGATTAGAAGAATTAATATTGTTAAAATGTCCATACTACCCAGCATCATCTATAGATTCAATGCAACCCCTATCGAGGGTCCAATGGCATTTTTTTACAGAGGCAGAAGAAACAAACCTAAAATTTGTATGGAACCACAAAAGACCCTGAATAGCCAAAGTAATCCTAAGAAAGAACAACAAAGCAGGAGGCATCACACTTCCTGATTTCAAGCTATATAATCAAAACAGTATGGTACTGGCATAAAAACAGACACAGAGACCAAGGGAACAGAATTGAGAGTGCATAAATAAACTCATGCATATAGAGCCAACTAATATTTGACAAAGAAACCAAGAATACTCAAAGGAGAAAAGACAGTCTCTTCAATAAACGGTGCTGGGAAAACTGGATATTCACATGTAAAAGAATGAAACTAGACCCCTAGCTTACACCATTCACAAAAATTAACTCGAAGTGAATTAAAGACTTAAATGTAAGACCAGAAACCATAAAACTCCCAGAAGAAAACACAGGAAAACAGCTCCTTGACATTCGTCTTGGCAATGATTTTTTGTATATGACACCTAAAGCACAAGCAACAAGATTAAAAATAAACAAGCGGGACTACATCAAACTGAAAAGCTGCTGCACAGCAAAAGAAACAACCAACAAATGGAAAGACAACCTACGAAACGCAAAAAAAATTGCAAACCATATATCTGATGAGGAATTAATATCCAAAATATATAAAGAATTCATACAACTCAATAACAAAAAAACAAATAATCCAGCTAAAAAATGGGCAAAGGGGCTGAACAGACATTTCTCCAAAGAAGATGTATGAAAGGTACATGTAAAGTACTCAACATCACTAGTCATTAAAGAAATGCAAATTAAAACCACAATGAGATATCATCTCATACCTGTTAGAATGGCTATCATCAAAAAGACAAGAGATAACAAATGCTGGTGTGGATGTGCAGAAAAAAGGAACCCCTCTGCACTGTTGGTGAGAATGTACACTGGTACAGCCACTATGGAAACAGTATGGAGGTTCCTAAAAAAAAAAAAAACTACCATATGACCCAGCAATTCCACTTCTGGGAATATATCTGAAGGAAATGAAAACACTATGTTGAAGAGATACCTGCAACCCCATGTTAATAGCAGTATTATTTACAATAGCCAAGACATAGAAACAACCTAAGTACCGACTGATAAATGATACATATTTACATACATACATATTTACATACATACGTATATGTTTATGTGTACACAAGAGTGAGATGTTATATACCTCACATCTTTATATACACATAAACACATATACATACACACGTGTATGTAAAATATATATATGTAAAATATAGTGAATAACATACAATTTTGTTACAGATACTTCTGAATTTTTCCAGAAAGATAGTTTAAAAACATGTAAAAGGTGGTTCTGTTAGAGTAGGCACTCCTGATAGCATCCTGTCTTTACAGTTACTAAGAAAGAAAATTATTAGTGAGAAGAAAAGCATCCCAAAGATCACGCCCTAGTACAAAATCATGGCTGTCAGAGAAGTTTAAAATTTAATATGTAAAATAATACACACACACAGAATATTTTTCAGCCACAAAAAATGAGGAAATCCTGCCATTTCTGACAACATGGATGGACCCTGAGGGCATTACACTAAGATAAGTCAGGCAGAGAAAGACAAATACCGTATGACCTTTGTGAAGTGCAAGGTGCTGGGGGGGCGGGGCGGTCAAAAGGTATAAACTTTCAGTTATAAGATAAATAAATTCTAGGAATGCTGTATGGTATACATGAAAGTTGTTGAGAGTAAATCCTAAAAATTCTCATCATGAGAAAAAAAACCTTTTTCTTCCTGTTTTTGGATCTCTATGAGAAGATGGATGAGAAGATGGACGTTAACTTACTGGGGTAATGATTTCACGATATATGTAAATCAAATTATGTTGTACACCTTGAAGTTATACACTGCTGTATATCAAATATATCTCAATAAAACTGGAAAAGAACTTTTATCTTAACAGTGTAATCAAGGTCACTCCCATACTTAAAACTCACCAATGGCTTTCAACACCATTTAGAAAAAAAGTTAAGGTGATCTGCTTACTGCACCGTGTCCCCACTAGACTCTGTGTTCTCCCAAGGCCACAATCCTGATTTGTACTGGTCTCTGGCACCCAGGGTCTCTTACAGTGCCTGGCACACAGTCGTGCTCAGCACTACTCTCCCCTCAGACAGTCCCTCCCACTCCGCCAGCTTCGGTTAACATTTTTACTCCAGTACTTCTCAATGTCTATGTAACTGCATACCCAACACCTCCACTTGAATCTCAAAGGCACCTCAAATTTAATGCGTCCAAAACAGACGTTTAACTTTGCTTCCCTTCCCATCTCCTTACCTCATCTACTCCTGCCTTTTCTCCCCGATTTCTCCTCCTCTCATTCCCATCTAAAAAACTGCCCTATAATTAATCTTCTCTGTCTTGGTGTAAATGGGACTACTCTCCACTCAACTGCTCAAGCCAGAAACTTGAGAAGTAACATTGATTTCTCCTTTGATATCCAGATTCAAAGTCATAACCAGCCTCATCAATCCTACCTCCAAAGTGGGTTCCCAAACTACCTGTGTTCGGTCTCATTTCTGGACTTTTGTTTATGCTGTTTCCTCCGCGTGGAATGCTTCTTGTTTTCTCCCTGGCACGATTAACCAGGTCTCAGCTTTGGCCATATTTTCCAGGAATCCTTCCTTGCCTTTTCAACCTAGTCTGAGTGCCACTCTTCTCTGCGACCCCTATCACAGTCCGGGTCACAATGTACTGCCATTCCCCACTGGGCCGCCAGTTAGCTCAGGGCAAAACCCATGTCAGTCCTAGTCCACCGTATCCCCTAAACGTAGCTCTGTGCTTTACAAAGAGCGGAGTCCAGGCACTGACGCTTAAGTGAAGGAATTAATGAACAAACGCGGTAGACTACAGACCCCGCGGGTACAGGAGAGAGACCACTGGGTCTAAGGTCGCGCTGCAGGAAGAGCCGGGGCCCCCGTGTGGGTCTCGCCAGCCTGAAGCAGGCTCTAGATCTCCCAGGAGAACGCCCAAGCGGACGCCTCGCAGGTCACTTACCTGCCTCGGAGCCGAGCCCACGGCATGGCGTTCCCGCCCCGCAGACCCCGGGCAGAGGCTGGAACAGGGAACCGGGCCGGGGCCAAGTGTGGGCCCGGAAACAGACCCGCCAGGTGACCCGAGAACCTGCCTGCGGGGTGAACAGCGACACAAACGCTCCGAGGATCGCCATACTTATCCGGGCCACTTACGCCGGAAGCGTCTGAGAGCGATCCCGGGTCTCGCGCGGTTCTTAGGGCATTCTGGGAAATGTAGTGTGGAAGAGGGAGGAGGGAGGAGGCTGCAGGAAGCTACGCAATTTCTATTTATAAAACAACAAATTTCTGCTTATGAAGCAATAGATTGTTTCTTGTAAACCAATTGTTCACAAGTAGAAAGTGTTTATGTGCTCTTTTTCCTAGATCTTTCCTTCGTTTCCATGGCTCTCAATAACAAATTTCCTGCCCAAACCTTTTCTCCCAGCCCCAGGTTTAAATCCAACTGCCCATTCGACTTCTCCGTTCAAACTTCTCACGGGGCCCCACCCCACCAACCCCGCCGAATAACACCTGATTCCAAGCTCTGATTGCCACCACCATTCCCCATCAACTCACGCACCGTTTGCTGTCTTGGAATCTTAAGTCTCTTCTGTAGTAGCTCTTTTCTCAATTTGTGCTCAATTATTTTGCTCATTTATCTGCTTGCTTATTTTTCTCATGCCATGAAGACAATGACTTTATACACTGTATTATAATATCACCTAGCCTGGTACATATGTACACAGCAAACATTTGTTGAATAAATGACTAACTAAACAATGAAAGGATCCCGTTAAGTTCTTCCCAGCTGTCCAGGATGTGCAGGTTTTGCCCTCCACCAGACTATAGGCTGGTGCCTGTACTAACTTGTCCCAACACCTGGCTAAAGAAGGGTGTTAAGTAAACGATTGTTTGAATTAGCTAGACAGATAGACTCATCTTCTAACCTCACCTCACCCACTGCCCAGTAAGAGCTCTGTTTATGAACTCATTCCCTATTCAGGCAGGGAAGGAGAGAGCCGTAGGCTTGGTGATGCATTAAGGCATGACTGCTGCCCAGTGTGTCGCAACACTTCCTCTCACACCTATCGGATAAAAGGTGTCAGGGAGTAGTAGTGGGATGCATGCAAGTGTCTCCCAGCTATGTCCTTTCTCTGAGAATATACCAACTACTTTCCCAGAGGATAGGCCTCTGTGGTTGTTCATTTAACATCCCCCTGGATAAAACTAACTGATTGGACAATGAGTGGACACCTAACGCAGGAGAAGTGAATCCATTGGCTACTGTATTAGTTCCCTGTAGCTTCTGTAGCAAATCATAACAAATTTGGTTACTTTAAACAACAGAAATGTATTCTCCCCCAGTTCTGGTTGCCAGTAACCTAAAATCAGTAGTACTGGACTCAGGTCAAAGTATTAGCAGAGCTGTGCTCCCTTCAGAGGCTGTAGGGGAGAATCTGTCTCTTCCAGATTCTTGTGACTGCAAACATTCCTTGGTTTACGGCTGCATCACTCCAATCTCCGCTTCGTATCACCTTCTCTTCTGTCTGTGCCCAATCTCTCTTTGCCTCACTCTGTAAGGTTATACATACGATTGCATTTAGGGCCCACCCAGATAAACCAGGGTAATTTCTCCATCTTCAAATCCTTAACACTTCTACAAAGACCCTGTTTCCATATAACATTCACAGGTTCCAGGGATTAGGAAATAAATATCTTTTCAGGAGGGTGGACATTTTTCAGCTGACCCCAGCTGTCCAGGTACCAAGCAGATTTTATCTCAATATTTCAAACTAAGAAACACAGAAACTATAGTTGATGGTAGAAGCTTGAAGTGAGTAACTATTTAGAGTTAGGTTTGGAACAGCCTTTTTCAGCAATATGCTCACTAATGAGTGAGCAAAGAAAGCCAGTCTACAGAGAAAGGCAGGAAAATGGAGCAGAAGCAGAAATGGCAGAGTAGGAGGTCTGAGAAAGAGAGAGATGGAGGGAGGTGCTATCTTGGCCAGAGACGCTCCCACTTTCCTTCTGTTAACCTCCTTTTCTTGGGCTACACTAAATTTTACTAATGGGATGACCAAGTTTCCTGGTCCCAGCTTTAATCCTCGGCAGATGCCCACATCTTTCAGAGCCTCAGTCTCTCACCTGAAAAATGGGTATGATGATAGTACTTATCTTGCAGACTCTGAGGATAAAGTACTTTCAGGATCTAATGCCTGGTGTTTCCAAAGAGGGTACAAGAAGGTCATGTGGTAGCCAAGTCGGTGGCTTTCTGAAGATCTTCAGAGGGAGAGCTTTACAGAGGTATATGCTTATCAGTTAAGATTCTCTGGTTACAAGCGACTAAAATCTTTCCTATAAAACAGAGATGGAAGTGATGGGAAGGATGCTTAATATCTCACAGAGTTAAAGGGGAAGCTGAACAGCCAAGCCTCAAGAAGGACTTGAAGGATGCAAGCTCCAGGCAAGAACTGAAGAGAAATCTCTCCAGGAGGCTGCTGTCAGAATGACGTGGTTCCAACTACAGTTGGCCCTTTGAATCCACACATGACACATCCACAACGTTTTTTTTTTTTTTTGGCTGCATTGGGTCTTCGTTGCTGCATGCGGGCTTTTCTCTAGTTGTGATGAGCGGGGGCTACTCTTCGCTGCAGTGTGTGGGCTTCTCATTGGGTGGCTTCTCTTGTTGTGGAGCATGGGCTCTAGGTGCGCGGGCTTCAGTAGTTGTGGCCCGCAGGCTTTAGAGCGCAGGCTCAGTATTTGTGGCGCAAGGGCTTAGTTGCTCCGCACCACATGGGATCCTCCCGGGCCAGGGCTCGAATCCGTGTCCCCTGCATTGGCAGGCGGAATCTTAACCACTGTGCCACCGGGGAAGTCCCCACATCCACGACTTCTGCATCCATGGGTTCAAACTGTGGATTGAAAATATTCACAGAAACAAAATTCCAGAAAGTTCCAAAAAGCAAAACTTGAATTTGCCATGTGCCAGCAAATATTTACGAAGCATTTACATTGTATTTACAACTATTAATACGGCATTTACATTATATTGGGTATTATAAGCAATCTAGAGATGATTTAAAGTGTAAGTGAGAATGTGTGTAGGCAATAAGCAAATGCTATGCCATTTTATGTAAGGAATTTGAGCATCCTTGTATTTTGGTATTTAAGGAAGTCCCAGAACCAATCCTCCACGGATGCTGAGGGATGACTTTACATGCTTGCCATCAAATTCAAGTTCTGGTGAAAGAAGCTGATTGGCCTGGGTGGGGTTCTATTCACCCCTGGGAAGTGGAGAGAGCTGGTCCTCCGACTGACAGTTTCAAGACAACTTGGCTGCATCTACTGGTAGGATTCATCAGGTCAAATCTGGGAGAGGGATGCCTAGCTCTGTGCAGCAAGAATGAGTCCTATTATTTGTAAAACAAAAGTGATGTTTCAATTACTCAACTGCCAGTGATTTTACAAAGTCTGAACTTTTCATGATTTCCCTAAAGGGACTAGGATTTTAATTCTTCAAGATGAGGGTATGAGGATAGATGTCAGGGAGAGGGACGGAGACAGAAAGAACAGGGACTGAGGGAGAAGGGTGACAGTCTGGACAATCTAAGAACCCTTGCAATTTTCAGCAACACCCTTGCAACTTCCGGAGAGTCTTCAAAACCTTATCTTTGAAGCCTTTCCCAAGGGCCACACCTGCTGCATTTTTGTCCTCACCCAGAGTGTTTCCGCCCTGTTCCTGTTCACAGTCCAAACCCCCAACAGGTTCCTACAGACACAAATTCCTTGGTCAAAGCCCCGTTGTGCGCCGAGAAGGGACCAGTAGCAAGAGAAAGAGTAAAGCGAGAAGGGATACGTGATGAGGGGAGGTCCCCAAGGAAGTATCAGGAAATAAGATTCTAAGTGGGGACACTGTCCATTGATGGGAAGGGGCCTCTGAACCAGCAGGCAGGGAGTTAAAGATGGGTAGAGTGTGGATAGGTTCTGAGTAGGGAATCAGAGGGCCTTCCTGCCTCTTGGCCTCTCTCTTCTCTGAGCAATGGAAAGCAAAGTCATTGGCTGAGAAAAGGTAGGGTTGTGTTGGGAGCTGCAGGAGTGAGAATTCTGAAGTAGCTGCTGGGGGCTGTGCATGTGGCTGTGATGCTAGAACTTGAATCCACGCAGCCCACCGAGTAGT
This sequence comes from Orcinus orca, assembly GCF_937001465.1. Lineage (NCBI taxonomy): Eukaryota > Metazoa > Chordata > Mammalia > Artiodactyla > Delphinidae > Orcinus > Orcinus orca. Next base: position 29,640,830 of record NC_064563.1, read on the forward strand.
GGGACGGTTTGTAGCACTGCAGGGCAGTCCTTCCTGATCACTCAGAGCACAGTCTTCTCATTAGCCCTGTGTGTCCTCATGGCAGACTGGTGAAGTAGACAAGGCAGGCACTGATAGTCCCACCTTCTATATATAAGCTGAGGCTCTGGAATTAAGGGTTTTGACCAAGGCCACCCAATTTATTCAAAGCAGAGACGAGGCTAAACTCTGTGGTCCCTGGCAGCTGTTACGATGGAAAAGCTCTGTTTCACTTGTGTTTCATGGGGTAGGAAAAACACTGAGACTTGTGAAAATAATAGAGACTGCCTTCCGAGCCCAGAATGTGGCCCAAAAGAGAGCAGGCAGGGAGACTGTCCTCCACCACGAGATGGTGCGGTGGATGAGTCAGTTCTTCCAACCCTGGAATTATCAGCTTATCCCTAATTTTCCACATGACACTCTGTCTCTTTTCTTCTGACAACACCTACTGAACTACAATTCTACCCCAAACTGAACACTCAAAACAGAAAATAACTGCCCAAGGCTAGGGCTACATCTGTCTGTGATGACAGGCAGACTCTCTGCCCTATAGCACAGCGACATAAATGTCAAAGGCACCTGGGCCGGCTCCTTCCCACCATCCCGGATGCCCCCACTGTGACGCAGGCCCAGAGCAATCATCCCATGTCACAGCCAACTGTGGACATGATCTATAATAGCTGACACTTGGCTCCCCTCCTCCCCAGAGCTGGCTGCTGTCAGGTTTGGTATGTGGAACATTTTGTCTGAGGGACATGCTGGCCTGCGTTGAAAGTAATTCCCATCAGCTCAGAACCGGGTGGTCTGTCACAAGGTTATTTTTCAGTTTGATCTGGACTCAGGAGGTCTTTGGGACTGAGAGCTGGTATTTTCAAAGGTTAATAAGCACATCAGAAATCTCTTTCATGAGAAAATGTGATGCATCTGACTGCCCTGACTTGCATGCAGTTCCCAGATCAGAGGCCTGGGCATTATTTCACTTTAGACTCAGGACTGCAGTTTCCTGAAGATTCCTGGGGCCTGGGCTGGGAGAAGCTGGCAGTGGGATGCCCTGGCCACTACTAATGGGAAGCCAGAAAGGACAGAATGTATGTTCTTAGGATGCCCTAAGTGTGTGTCTGTGTGTAGGTGCACATGCAGTGCGTGTTTGGCTGTGTGCATCACACAGATGTTTATGTGCATGTTTGTTTGTCTCCAGGGCACATGTGTTTGTGCATATGTGTATGTATGGGTGGTCAATTGGTGTGAGTGTGCATGTGTATTCAAATGTGTGTGTATGTGTGTATACATGTGTATGCGTGTTGAACGTGTGTGTGTGTGTGTGGTCCTGTGTATGCATAGATGGACATGCATGTGTTCACACATCTATGCTGGCCTGGGAATGGGGCGGTTTAATGGTAAGAGCTTTGGAATCAGACAGATATGGGTTCAAATTCTAACTCTACAATTTATTAGCTATATGAGCCCTTGCTACTCACCACCTTGGCTTCCTCCTCTCCAAGATGGGATGATACCACCTTTCTCATAGGAGCAGGGTGAGGGTTAACAGCCATGAAGTAGATACTGCCCTGGCACATAGTCAGTACCCAGCAAGTGGTAGATAATATTATTACTATGACTCTCATCACCACCATTATCATCCTTCTTGTCTCATCTTATTTTGTTCCCTGGCTGTGTGGCATCCGTTCTGTCTCTTTAAAACCCATCCAGGGGGCTTCCCTGGTGGCGCGGTGGTTAAGAGTCTGCCTGCTGATGCAGGGGACACGGGTTCGTGCCCCAGTCTGGGAGGATCCCACATGCCGCGGAGCGGCTGGGCCCGTGAGCCATGGCCGCTGAGCCTGCACGTCTGGAGCCTGTGCTCCGCAACGGGAGAGGCCACAACAGTGAGAGGTCTGCGTACCGCAAAAAAAACAAAAAACAAAAAAACAAAAAAAACCATCCAGGGCTGCAAACATTTCAGATGGAAATGAACTAACTTGAACTAGCAGTCCAGAGAAATGGGTGACCACACCAATTCCCCTCACCCACTGTGACTTTGGCTACATCAGTGAATAATAATATCCCCACCAACTAAATGACATGAACAACCATCCCTGCTCAATGAGTTTTATTTCTATGCTGGTACCTCTTGTAGGGATGAAAGTAATCAAATGGTTGTTGGCCACTTTCTGCACACCCAGGCCTGGCATAGCTTCCATGGAACATATGAGAAGAGAATACACATATCCCTGACCTTAACAATTTCCAGTGCAGTTGTCTTGTTGTTTTTAATAAATAAACAAACAGGCTCATTCAGGTATAATTGGCATACGATAAACTACACACATACAAAGCATATGATTTGGTAAGTTTTAACCTATGTACACACCATATAACCATCACCACAATCAAGATAACGAGCATGTCCATCACCCCATCCCTTCCTCCCACTCTTCCTGGCACAGCCCTTCCCCCCAGCAACCATGCTTTCTTTCCCTGCAGACTGGTGTGCATTTTCTAGAGTTCTATAATCTTCAGATTATAATCATAAGCATGAATTCTGGGGGGCTTTCTCACTAAGCATAATTATTTTAAGCTTCATCCATGTTGTCATGTCAGTTTAACCCTTTTTATTGCTGAATAATGTTCCATTATATGGATGTACCACAATTTGTTATCCACTCACCTGCTGAGGGACTTTTGGGTTGTTTCCAGCCTTTGACTATTACAAATAAAATTCCTATGAATATTTGTGTACAAGCTTGGATGTATGTTTTCATTTCTCTTGGGAAAATATTTGGGGTGGGATGGTTGAAACATATGACAAGTGTATATTTAACTTTTTGGGCTTCCCTGGTGGCGCAGTGGTTGGGAGTCTGGCTGCCGATGCAGGGGACACGGGTTCGTGCCCCGGTCTGGGAGGATCCCACATGCCGCGGAGCGGCTGGGCCCGTGAGCCTTGGCCACTGGGCCTGCGCGTCCAGAGCCTGTGCTCTACGGCGCGAGGGGCCACAACAGTGAGAGGCCCGCGTACCACAAAAAAAAAACAACAAAAAAACAATATCTTTTAAAGAGAAATTTTAAATTTATCACTGTGCTCTTTTATGGGTTATGCTTTGCCTAATCCAAGGTCACAAAGGTTTTCTCCTATGTTTTCTTCTAGAAAGTTCATAGTTTTATGTGAAATAAATGTGAAATCACATTTAGGTCTATGGTCATTTTGAGTTAATTTTTGAAATATAGGGAATTCCCTGGATGTCCAGTGGTTAGGACTCTATGCTTCCACTGCAGGGGGTCTGGGTTCAATCCCTGGTAGGGGAACTAAAATCCCACAAGCCATGTGGCATGGCAAAAAAAAAAAAAAAATATATATATATATATATATATATATATAAAATGAGGTACGGATTGAAGTATATTTTTGCATATATATGCCAGTTGTTCCAGAATCATTGTTTAAAAGACTGTCCTTGGGGCTTCCCTGGTGGCGCAGTAGTTGGGGGTCCGCCTGCCAATGCAGGGGACATGGGTTCGAGCCCTGGTCCGGGAAGATCCCACATGCCGCAGGGCAACTAAGCCCGTGCACCACAACTACTGAGCCTGTTCTCTAGAGCCTATGGGCCATAACTACTGAGCCCACGCACCACAACTACTGAAGCCCACGCGCCTAGAGCCCGTGCTCTGCAACAAGAGAAGCCACCGCAATGAGAAGCCCGCGCACCACAACGAAGAGTAGCCCCCACTCGCCGCAACTAGAGAAAGGCCACGTGCAACAACGAAGACCCAATGCAGAGAAAAATAAACAAACAAAAGTTAAAAAAAAAAGAATGTCCTTTCTGCACTGAATTGCCTTTGCAACTTTTTCAAAAGTCAGTTGTCTGTATATGTGTGGGTCTATTTCTGGAAACTGTTCTATTGTGTTGATCTACTTTTATATCTTTATGTCAATACTATGCTGATTGTTACTGTGGTTTTATGATAAATCTTGTAGTGTTAGTTCTCCAAGTTTGTTCTCTTTTCTTTCAAAGTTGTTTTGGCTATTTTATGTCCTTTGCATTTCCATATAAAATTTAGAATCAGGTATTCAATATCTATAAAAATCCTTCCTGGAATTCTGATTGAGATTATATCATATCTCAGATCAAATCTAAGATCTCAGGTCAAATTAAACCTATTCTCTCCAATAAATCAACTTGGAGAGAACTTAGGTCTTAAAAATATTGAGTCTTCCCATCTATGAACAAGGTTTATCTCTCCATTTATGTAGATCTTATTTACTTTCTCTCAGCAATGTTTTGTAGCTTCCAACGTACAGATCATATCTTTTGTCAGACATATCCCTACTAGTCTACACTGAGCCTCCAGCAATTTGTCAATTACAGTTCAAGTTTTCCCACCTCTGTGCTAGTTCCTGCAGAAGTTGTGACTCTATGTATCCACCTATCTGTCTCTCCAATTTGGGGGCAGCAGTTTGCCCTGTGATCTCACTTCTCTGACAGACCTAAGAAGGTCTGCTGATTTTCAGTTTGTCCACCCATTTAATTGTTAGGATAGAGTGATGACTTCTAAGCTCCTTACATGCTAAACCAGAAACCTGTTTAGGTTTTATTTGTCCAGACTGTTCATGATCGCTTTTCCTTAATTTTCTGCTTTTTCCCAAAGTGTTCATTTTTTTTTCATGACCCACTTTATGTCCTTTGTTGGCTTATCGTATTCTTATCTTAGTAATTATTTTAGGATAGTATATATCTATAACACATTTGGTGTGATATTACACACCATAGTATACGTCTGTTTTTTCCCCTCCAGTATTTATGCTATTTTATCATACCTTTCACATATATATCGACATATATACATATATTTTACATACAGATATTCTAGACCCCAGAGTGGGTGGTTACTATTTTTGTTTGAACAGTCAATTACCCTTTACATTTTTAATACTTTAGTTTTTAGAGCAGTTTTAGGTTTACAAAACCTAAAAAGTACAGAGAGTTCCCATATACCCTCTCTCCTGACCTCCACCCCAGTTATTAACATTTTGCATTTGTTGCATTTGTTACCAATGATAAACAATCTTGATACATTTTTTAAAATGCTAATGTTCATAGTTTACTCTAGGGCTCACTCTTTGTGTTATACATTCTATGGGTTTTCACAAATGCATGAGGTCAGGTATCCACCATTACAGTACCATCCAGTATAGTTTCACAGCCATAAACATGCCCTGTGCTCCAGCTCGTCAACCTTTACTGCTCCCCCAAACCCTTGGCAACCACTGCTTTCTCCAGGATGTCCTATAGTTGGAATCATAAAGTATGTGGCCTTTTTAGACGGGCTTCTTTCACTCAGTAATATGCATTCAACATCTCTCCATGTCGTTTTGGGGCTTGATAGCTCATTTCTCTTTGTCACTGAAAAATAATTCCATGGTATGGATGTACCATAGTTTGTTTATCCATTCACGTAATGAGAGACATCTTGATCGCTTCCGATCAAGCGTTCCAATATAAACATTCATATCCAGGTTTTTGTGTGGACATAAGTTTCAACTCACTTAGGAAAATACTTAGGAGCATGATTGCTAGATAATATGGTGAGAATATATTTAGTTTCGTAGGAAACAGCCAAACTCTCACAACGATTACATTTTAAAGATATTTAAGTAATAAGAATATACATATAGATAGATAGAGATAGACAGATACACACATACCCATATATGCCATTTCTAGTGCTCTTCATTCATGTAGATCCAGATTTTCACCTGGCCCGTAGGACGTGTTCTGGGTTCCTGTCCAGCGCCCACCTCTGCAGGGTGAAGGGACGCATGTTATTCTGGGACGACACTAGGTGGTGCTGTGGGACCGCTGTCAGCCCCCAGGTCCCAGGCAATGGGTCCTGCCGGCTGGCTCAGCCCTTGGAGGAGCCCTCTCCCACCTGGTCCTTCGTAAAGCCAGGGTGGCCCCTCTCCCTGTTCTCCTTCTCTCGGAATGATATAGTTGTGTCCTCCCTTTTCATGCAGCTTCTTGGTTCCCTTTCCAACGGCCCTGTGGGCAGAGAGAATCCTCACCCTCCCTCCTTCCCGCAGAGAGAGACACAGGGTCTCCGAGGATGGAGGAGGAAGTAGGGAGCAGACAGCAGCACCATTCTTGGGGGAGACAGAAACCTTGCTACAGAGACCAGTCTACCTCCTAAATGCCCAAAGCCCACATCCAGGCACGCTAACCCCTCTTTCTAATTTTGGAAGCTTGGTGATAAATCTCTGCAACCCTGTCTTTGGGGAGACTTGCTTTTCTAAACGGGCCTGTTCAGGAGAACCAGAGGACCAACGCTCCTCGCATCTGGCACTGAGGGACCCCACTTGTGCCCACACGGCTTGGCTGTGGACCTTTCAATGTGGGATAACAGAGAGAGTGTGGGTCAGGAAACGTCAGCCCCGGAAGCAAGCTCAGCCTCACAAACTGGGTGATTTAGAATCAGTCAGCTTCTCTGAGGCTTGTCTGCAGAGTGGGGAGAGGAAGCCCTGCGTTGGAGGGCTGCAGTGAGGAATGAGCGTGTCTTGTGGAGGTGCTTCATCCACTGGGAAGCTCTGAGCACCTGTGTGAGGTGCTTATCACAAAATGATAACAAACTTGGACAGCCTTGGGACATGTACAGGATGGCTGGTGTGGGCAGCAAGGGCCAGGGAGGCCGGAGGAGGGTGGAAGGGAGAGACGGGCCTTGAGCCAGGCGGTTGGGACGAAGGATGGGGGTTGGGTTCCCAGCAGCACGGGGATTGCAGAGTGCGGGGTGAGTGGGGCTTGGTCCACAGGCTGGAAGGAGAGGATGCAGTCTGAGACGGGGACCTGAGTGCCTGACTGCTGAAGCTGAACCAGTCCTCCAGCCATCAGAGAACTTCTACCCAAGAGGGGCAGCCCTTGCAAAGATCCCTCTGGCAGCAGTGGGATGAGAGGATGGGAAGGCAGCCTGGAGGCTACGGAAATCAGCGTGCTTTCACCCTGTTCTTAATTGTGATTTTGGAAGCACTGTTCCTCCTCTAACTTTTCCTGACTACAGTATTGAAATGGGCTTGAGAGTCGAGGTTTGCCCAAGGACGGGACTGGCCGGGTCGAGGCAGGCAGCACTTGACGGATGACACAGGGCTGTTCACACACGTGTTCCCCTCTGCACTGACACCACAGAAAGTGTCCCTAAGGCTTCCCCCCCTTCTTCCCAGCGAGCCCAGCTGAGGCCTATCTGGGTTGTCTCAAAGAGAGAGGCTAGGGCTTCCCTGGTGGCGCAGTGGTTGAGAGTCTGCCTGCCGATGCAGGGGACGCGGGTTCGTGCCCCGGTCCAGGAAGATCCCATGTGCCGCGGAGCGGGCCCGTGAGCCATGGCCGCTGAGCCTGCGTGTCCGGAGACTGTGCTCTGCAACGGGAGAGGCCATAGCACTGAGATGCCCGCGTACCGCCACCAAAAAAAAAAGAGAGAGAGGCTGGTCACAGAACCCATGGCAGCACCATCCCAGCATGCACACACACGCGCACACACACACACACACACACACACACACACACACACACACAGAGCGGTGGGGCGGGGGATGAAATGTATGAAGGACAGGACTAGCTCTGCTCTGAGGGAAAGCCAAAAAAACACAGGGCCATGAGATGTGCCCACACCTCTGGGCTTCATCTCCTCTGCTACCCACCAGAAGGAGAAGGCGCTGCAGGACCTACTTCCTTGGTATTTCCTCCACAGCAACCTTATCGCCGAGCTGTGGAACTGTGGGTCAGGAGGCCTTGGCTGGCCAGAGGTCTGGGGCAGTGGGCTCTTCTGCTGGGGAGGAGAGGGGGCACCTGAAGTCGCTTGCCTTTCCCAGCCTGTGGCTGATAATCTTTCTGAAATCCCAGCACTCCCATCACTGCTGGTGACTCTGGGTGAAATGTCCCTTGAATGTTAACTCTGAAGCCCCAGCAACACAAGGACTTCAGAAAGGGAAGGAGCTGGGCTGGCCTGAGGATGCATTTGAGGACTCCTTCCTTGGGGGGAAGCTCGAATCTCATTTCCCTCCATGCATTCATGGAGAAGGCAGAGGAAGGCGGTGGAATGTGGGACAATGGGAGACTTGGTTTGCTGGGTCCCGCCTTAGTGAGATTTCTGTTCTGAGCTCTCGGAGCAACTCCCCATGGCACATGGCTTCCCCCCGCCCCCACCCAGGGGAGCCAGGAAGACCTCTGATCCAGAAAAGAGGCAGAGAAGCCTTCTATGTGCTCTGGACAGCCCCCTACGAGCTTTGCGCTCAATGTTTCCATCTGTAATATGGGGACAACAGTACACAAAGGCACTTCATGGGGTCACTGTGGAGATTAATGGATGTAAAATAATTTGGAAAAGGGCCTGGCACCATTTAGTGAAGGTGGTATTTTTCCCCCCAGTGTGAAAAAGAAGCAATATCTTCTCACTACATAGAAGTAAAACCTTAGTCCCCAGAGCCAAGCGAGTCCAAGAAATGAAGCCAAGAGCAAAACTGGAAGGCTGTGGCTGGAATTCTCAGCGAGGAGGCCTTTGAAGTGAGGCCTCTCCCTCCCTCCAAGGGCTCCGGCAGCTCCCCACTCCGCTCTTGATAAAAGGGAAGACAGGCTCTGTTGTGGTTTGACACATGCCCCAGATGTCAGGTTGCAGCTCCACTTGGCAATTAGCTCTCAGAGGTGGCAGCTGTGTGGAGTGGAAGGGACCCGGTCTTGGAATCAGGGTGCGCGGTGCCAGTGCCAGCTGTGCCCCACACAACTTATTTGTGCCTCTATCCTTTGTGAATAAAATGGGGGTGACACCAGCCCACGCCACCTCCTCTGAAATTCAGATCAATCTGAATTTCAGATAATGAACATATGATCTTTTAGTACAAGTATAGCCCATGCAATATTTGAGACATACTTACACTAAAAAAAAACATTATTTGATGTTTACCTGAAATTCAAATTTTCCTGTATTTTATTTGGCAACTGTATTCCCTCGGAAGGCTTTACAGGGGTCATCGGGGTGAAAGGGCTTCAAACTGTAAATGCTTTGAAAGTACAGGCTGGGAGGTATTCTGGAAAGATGGTGGACGGTAACTTTGGCAACCAAAAAGGCCTTTTATCTTGAAACGCCCAAGGCCCTCCCCGCCCCCCCGCATCCATACCCACTCCCACTGCAGTGGAATCTCTTCATCTCTAAAGGACTCCCCTGCTCTTCTAAGCCCTACTCCCCTCTGGCTCGCACACCTCCTCCACCCCCAGGTCCTGGAGAGGCTCGCTGGGTTCTTGGAAGCTGAAATCATCCTCTGCTCTGGGTCCTGCGCACTGGGCTTAATCCACCTTGGGTTCAACGTGACTTTGGCCTTCATGGAGTGTGTGATGCAGTGGGGAGGCTCCCAGGTCCGGGCAACAGCCCTGGCTGGAGTGCGTGCTCTGCTGTGGAAGCAGAGACCTTGGACAAGCTACTTCTGTCTCTGAGCGTCAGAGTCCTCACCTGCACGATGGGAAGATGCTAACCCTAGCTCATCTTTAAGACAAGAAAAGAAGACGATGCTGGCAAAGCACCTAATATGGAGCCAGGCGCACAGAGGACACACAGTGGGCCAGTTCCAGTTCCACCTGTTCACCCCGCCCTCCGCCACACCAGGCTGGGCTGCTGGCAGTCCCCCAAGTGTTGTCTAAAGGAAGGCTCTCCCTCACCGTTGCCTCCCCCTATATGTTCCCACACTCTCAGGATTCCAAGCTACTAGCTTTGCCAGCTTCTATCTCCCATCTGTCTGCCCCTCCCCAAACCGCACTGGATACCCTCTCTTATGATGGGAATCTGGTCACTGTCATTGTCCCCCAAGTGCCGCAGAAAAACAGACAGACTTAGCTCACACTGCCTCAATCACACCACCAGCCTATTCCCTTCCCTGCCCAACCAAGACATCCCAGAAATCCAGCCACTTGAGGGAAGCAGGGCAGGTGCCCAAGGTGGGGCTGTCTGCTGCTTCCCTCTTGGGACCCCAAGTGGCTTTCAGGACAAAGTATATTGGGGGATGGGGGTGAGCAGAGGACAATTACAAGAAGCAGGGTTTGGGGGGCTTCTGCTTTTTTTTTTTATTTTTTTTTAACATCTTTATTGGGGTACAATTGCTTTACAATGGTGTGTTAGTTTCTGCTCCATAACAAAGTGAATCAGTCATACATAAACATATGTTCCCATATGTCTTCCCTCTTGCATCTCCCTCCCTCCCACCCTCCCTATCCCACCCCTCCAGGCTGTCACAAAGCACCGAGCCAATATCCCTGTGCCATGCGGCTGCTTCCCACTAGCTATCTACCTTACTGCGTTTGTTAGTGTGTATATGGGGGGCTTCTGCTTTTGTTCCCTCAGCCCCAAGTGCAGCTGGGGCCAAGTGTCCCACCGGGAGGGGCAGGGTTAAAGGGTGGGGAGCCTCTGCCTTCCTCCACGGAGCCCTGGCCCATTCTTCTTCTTTTTTTTTTTTTTGCGGTATGCGGGCCTCTCACTGTTGTGGCCTCTCCCGTTGCGGAGCACAGGCTCCGGACGCGCAGGCTCAGTGGCCATGGCTCACGGGCCCAGCCACTCTGCGGCATGTGGGATCTTCCCGGACCAGGGCACGAACCAGTGTCCCCTGCATCGGCAGGCGGACTCTCAACCACTGCGCCACCAGGGAAGCCCCCCTGGCCCATTCTTTATCTCCACTGGGCTGCAGCGTCTCCAAACGCATGGACAACCCCCCCCCCCCGAATTATTCATTCATTCACCCAACACACAGACTTCTCGTGGGACCGGGGGACACGGCGATGAAGACACATCCCTGCTTTTGTGGGGCTTCCAGGCCTGAGAGAGGGAGGGCCTGAAATGAGGCAGATGCAATGCAGGTAGGAAGAGCTAAGACAGAGGGAGGCTCGGGTCACTCAGGATAGCATGGGGGGCAGGCTCCCAATGGTGTGCAGACCAATGGGTGTGCAGGATAACAGAGGAGGCACACATGCATCTACAGCTTGGCAAAAATGTTAAAGTTGGCCATCGCAAACGTCAGCAAAGACGGAGCAACAGGAATGTTCACACCCTGCCAGTGGGAAGCTGATTTAGTGCAACTACTCAAAAACCACTGGAGATGCCCATTCCCTGTGACCGTAGGAGAAAGTCTATGCCCAGGTCTGTGCACCAGGAGGGCTGCTCGAGCCCACTCCCAGTCTCACTGCTCGCCATAGCCTGAGACCCAAACAGCCCCCAGGGCCACCAGTGCTAGGATGTGGGTGAGTAACGTGTGGCAGGGTCACACGATGGAAGGCTGCACAGCTACGAAAATGCACGGGTGGCAACAACTACAAGCAGTAGCAGGGACGAATCTCACAAACACAGACACAAAACAGCACATGCATGATTCCATTTTGACCGAGTTTTAGAACAAGCAAAACAAAACCATGTTGCTTTAAGGATGCGCACGTGGGTGTTACAACTCTACACATCAAAGCCGTGACTGTCACCAGTCAGAGTAGTGGCTTCCTCCACGGCAGAGGTCCTGTACTGGGGTGATTTTGCCCCCATGTGCTTGGAGAAGTATTTGATTGCCACAACTGTAGGGGACAGGGGAGTGTGCTACTGGCCAGGGGTGCTGCTAAGGCCCCTCCCCCCATACACACCCCCCATAGTATTATCCTGTCCCAATCTCACAGTGCTGCCCTTGAGACACCTTGATCTAGGGGACAAGGAGGGTGGCTCTCACAGGGCTTCTAAAACCTTGGCAATGTACAAAGGTGGTCATTTTATATATATCCTGTAAACCCTACTTGATGTTTTATACGTGCCAAAAATAATTCCAGAGCATGCAATTGGGCATTTCGGTGATGAGGACAGAGGCGCATGAGATGAGGTCAGCCTTGGCCTCCAGCTGCAAGGGGAGGCCAGGGACCAGTACTGTTGCTGGGACAACCCTCAGAAGGCATTTCAGAGACCTGGGCAGCCTGACACGTGTCCTCAACACTCCTCCAAGAAACTAGAACACAGAGGGGCTCCCCATGCCAAGGACAAGTGCCCTGCCCAGGGAGGTGAGTTCTCTGGGCTCTGCTGCACTGTGTGGCACGGCAGGGTCAGTGGAGGGCCAGGTGGACCGATGGCCTGGCCAGCCGCCTCCCCTCCTCTCTGCTCAGGAGGGCCTGGGTCTCCTGGGCTTCATCAAGGCATTTGGTGGGGGGGGGGGGCGGTCAGGAGGTAGATCCTTTTGGTCCTTGGATTCCACAGGTGGGGGCACCATGCAGACAAGGTCTGAATGTTTATAACCCAAGATTAGTAAGGAAGGGCAGCAGTAAAGAGTACTGGGATTCAGACTGAGATCTGGGTTCGAATCTGGACGTGCAAGTTCTAAGTGGTATGACCTTGGACGAGCTACTTGATTTTGTTGAACCTCAGCTTCATTATGTGTAAAAAATGGAAATAGAGGTGCCTCGGTCACAGTGTTCGCAGAGGAAAAGATGTGCTAATGTAGGTAAGAAGGCCAGACGAGCTTCAAGGGCACAGTAGCGGCCGTTACCGTGGCAGCTGGGAACCACTGCTGCCATACTGAGTAACACAAAGGTGAGGGCTCCTGTGGGCTCTCAACCTGCTCTGTGTCACCCGCCGTGGTTCAGGCCTCTTGTGTCCTGTTTCCCTGCTAATGTCCCTTGGTATTTACTCATTTAAAAACTAACAGCCCCTTTAGGGAAGGAAGGAAGGAATCTGGTTCCAGGCCTGGGCCAAGGCTTTGGAAGAAGACTGGGGGTCAACCCCAGTGGGCGATGACATGAGAACTCACACATTAGCAGGAAATTTAGGGCCCCTTGGCTCTGCCTTCACCACCTCCACCTGCTCCCCAGACGCTCTTGCCAGTGTCAGAGCCTCTGATTTGTTGTACCAAAAAGATCATGTGCTCTATGAGTCAGGATGCCAGCAGGCAAGGTACGGCATACTCGAATTAGGATGATTTGAAGGAGTTTAACCAATGGACCATTCAAACGTTGTGCACAAGTGTAGGGCCTCCTCAGGGACAGTGCAGACGCTGAAAGAGTGGGAGTATGGAAGGGTCACCAGAACCTGGAAGGGAGAGTGGTCCAGACAGGACTGCCTTGAGGGGCCTGTGACCTACAGTCCAGGAGCACCGGTGGCCTGCAGCAACCCTACAGGATCTGCTAGAGGAAGAGATACTCCTACTAACCTTCCTCTTCCTTCGAATCTGCTGATGCCTGTCATTGGCTGAATTTAATAGGAAGACAACTGGCAAGGGGCTGTCCATGCAGCCCATTCTCGTCAGCCTGCCGGAGACAGAGCAGGATGGAGTGGGGAGAGGGTACCCAGAGATACCCAGCACAGGGGTGTGAGGAGTACATGAGGGGTGCTACTTAGGGGCTCTCTCTGGTGATGGGTCCCTGCCTGAGTGATATCTTTAAAATCAACTTTCTATGCAACTTCCCTGGCAGTCCAGTGGTTAAGACTCTGCGCTTCCAATGCAGGGAAGATCTAACACAGGTTAGATCCCTGGTCAGGGAACTAGATCCCACATGCCTCGCGGTGCGGCCAAAAAAAAAAAAAAATCAGTATTAAAATCAACTTTCTTAAGGTATAATTGAGACACAATAAAATGCACCCATGTTAAGTGTACATTGTGATGAGTCTTGATAAATTTATACACCCACGTAACCATTGCCACAATCAACGTACAGAACATTCTCATCACGCTAAAGTACTCCATGCCCCTTCCCAGTCAATGCTCCCTTCCCCTTTGGCTCTAAGCAACCGCTGGTCTGCTTTCTATCATTAGAGACTCCATTAATCTTTTCTAGAGGTTCATATAAATGGAAGAATACAGTGTGTAATCTTCTGTGTCTGATTTCTTTCCCTCTGCATGATTTTGAGATGTATCCGTGTTCCTGTGTTCAGTTGCTCGTTGATTTCATTGCTGACTTGTATTCCATTGCACTAATATGTCACAATTTATTCCTTCACCTGTTGATGGACATTGGGATTGTTTTTAGGTTTTTGCTGTTGTGAGTAAAGCTTCTACAAACATTTGCATACAAGGCTTTATAGAGACAGATATTTTCATTTCTCTCAGGCAAATGCCTGGAGTGGGATGGCTGGGTCATTTTGTAAGTGTTGTTTAACTTTATGAGAAACTGTCGGAACTTCCCTGGCAGTCCAGTGGTTAAGACTCTGCACTTCCACTGCTGGGGTTCAATTCCTGTTCTGGGAACTAAGATCCCACATCCCACATGCTGTGCAGCATGGCCAAAGAAAAAGAACCAAAAAAAAAAAAAACCTGTCAAACTGTTTTCTAAAGTGGCTGTATCTTTTTGCATCCCATCAGCAAAGGAGGAGCATTCCAGTTGCTCCATATCCTTACCAACACTTGGTATCATCAGTCTTTTTAACTGTAGCCATCCTAGTGGGGGCTGCAGTGATATCTCACTGTGGTTTCATTTGAATTTCTCTATGGCTGATATCCAGCATCTTTTCATGTGCCTGCTGGCTATTCAGATACATTCTTTTGTGAGGTAGCTATTCAAATCTTTTGCCCATTTTTTTAGGTTGTTTGTGTACTTATTAGTGAGTTCGTTGTTCCCTGTCTATAGTTTGCTTTTTTGCTTCTTATCAGTGCATTTGAAGGTCAGAAGTTTTTGATTTCTCATTGAGGCCCTTCTTAAACGTGGCTTCGGTCTGGGTAAGAAGGCGGGTTTCCCTCGGCCCCCACCCCACTCCACGGTGGAGAGACACGCAGGTCCGGGTCTGTCTTTTATTCCGTCAGTTCTCACAAGAGCTCCTGGCTGGAAAGAACTGCCTCTTTGTCAGATGAGAGGAACCCAAGAGAGCACTCTCCTTCTTCCTTCAGCTTAAAACAGACACAGGGCGCTGCACTGGGGGCCCCCGGTTGCTGAGGCTTCAGGCACCCAAACCAAGTCCTCCCTGGGCGCCAGACCTCGGTCCGTGATGCCCTTCACAGGCGTCTCGTCACTGAGCCCTCATGACCACCTGTGTGCATGGAGTCCCCATTGGACGGATGCAGACTCTGAAGAATGAACAGGTGTGTCCATCAGAAGATGGAAAATGTCTTTTTGACAGAGCTAATTTCACGTAAGCATTGTTAACCAGGAACTGCAGAACTAAAAAGACAAAAGGGAACACAGAGATATCACAGAAGTAGTAACAGCAGGGATGTGGAAAGGACTCCTGTAACTCAACAACAAAAAAGCAATCCAGTTTTTCAAAATAGAAGATTTCAACAGATACCTTAAAGAGAATATAGGAATGGCAATTAAGCACATGAAAAGATGCTCAATAGTGGTAATAGCTCCCAGGGCTGGGGGAACAAAGGTGAGACTCGGGGGTTATAAAGACCTAGACACTTGGAGGAGGGGCCTTTGAGGCTGGGACCCAGACCCTGAAGGTACACGGAGGCCTCTGGAGGACACAGACAACTGGAACCAGCAGCTGCTGCTGGAGTGCAAGGCGACTGCTGGTGGGAACAGGGAGCAGGTCCCTTCTTCCTTCTCCAGACTGGCGGGCTCCCTCTGGTGTCCCCTCTTGGCGGAGCCTAGAGAGTCCCTGGCAGGGCATAAACCTGACTTGTAGCATCCCACAGGGCGGGTTTGGAGCTGAGAGATAAGAAGTCAATAACCAGTAGCACAGATAAAGTCTCTTGCCCAGGGAATACAGCTAGTAAGTGATGCAATGTTGATCCAGGAGCGTGTGGCTCTGAGGCCAACGCCCAGCTGGAGGTTGGCCAAGTGCCAGCCCTGGAGATCAGAAGAGACCCTGAAAAGTCTGATGTGTTGGGCACGGGGGCCGGGGCAGAGGGTTGGGCAGGCACTCCACAGAGCTGCCAGTGGGTACCAGGGACCTGCCCTGAGTCCTGAAGCACAGAGCCAGGGCTGCCAGGGAAGCCAAGCTGGAGCTCAGTTACGGCGCTGGGGTATGTGAGTTACATGCTCCTGAGCTAGCCCCCATTGCAGCCCAGATGAGGCAGCAAGGCAGCCAGGGTGACCGCATGCCCTGGCTCTGGGCTCTGCATCCATGAGTCGTGGATGGCCCTGCCCAGGATGTCCTGGTGGTCTGAGCCTGGGCCTCCCACCAGGGAGCACAGTGCACAGAGCTGGACACCAGTGCCTCTCCCCTAGACACGGCACCCTCTTCAGCTGAAGTCTTCCCGAGGCAAGGCCATTAGGATCCCATTTGGAACATCTCCCGTCTTTTTTTTTTTTTTTTGCCGTACGCGGGCCTCTCACTGCTGTGGCCTCTCCCGTTGCGGAGCACAGGCTCCGGACGCGCAGGCTCAGCGGCCATGGCTCACGGGCCCAGCCGCTCCGTGGCATGTGGGACCTTCCCGGACCGTGGCCCCTGCATCGGCAGGCGGACTCTCAACCACTGCGCCACCAGGGAAGCCCCATCTCCTGGCTTTATTTGCAATCTTCTCCTGAGACTAGCCTCCTTGTCGTAATGACCATGAGCCAGCCACCACTCCCTCCACCTCTGTGAGTCCCTTTTTCTCAGAAGTTTCTAGAGGGTGGGGCCACTCCCCAGACTCCAGGGTGCTGGGCAGAGCTGTGAGCTGGGGAGTGTGGGCTGCCCTCCCCAGTCATCTCTGGGCAGGGCCCAGAGATGTCCTGTGGGCGGTCACCAGCAGGACACACCACACACGCATTTGCTCTGCTCCTCCCCTTGCAGTCTTCCCGGGCGACGCAGCTGCAGAGCTGCACACGTGGCGTTGCTCAGAGCCAGCCTCCCACTGCAGAGCCCTGCACCCCAAGCTCTCAGGCCCTCTGACACCACCTCTCCTTTCTGTGATGAAGCCACGTCCAGTCTGATCTCTGAACACCCAGGGGTTAGGGGCCCCAACTTTGGGCTCAGCGGCCACGGGTTCCAATCCTAACTCTGCCGCAAGCCAGCCGCGTGACGGTGGGCACGGCACTCGGTCTCTCTGTGCGTCGTTGCGGTATTTGTCAAACCGGGTGACACGAGGATGCCCAGCCTTGCAGCCTGGTGGGAGGACTGCCCGAGGCCAGGTGCGAGAGCGCTGGTGCGGTGCCGGGCGTACGGCTGGGTGCTCACGCAAGGGCGCTGTGGTAGGTGGAGCTAGCTTCAGATCTGGGGCTTCCGGGGCCTCCTTTGGCCCTCCGCCCACCGCTGGGGTATGAACACCATGTATAAATGCTTTCCAATTTCCCACCCAGCCCTGCTCATCAGAGAACCAGATTAATTCCCCAGCCCGGCCCGAGCTGCTGTGGTCGGCTTCAGACAAGAGGAGTCACTGACCCGACACAGACACCTTGGGCGCAGGGTCCATCCAGGTGCCTAACTGGTCAGCAGCGGCTGGCCATCCCAGCTCCCCTCCACAACTAGCGGGGCTGTCGGCCTGCAGTCCTAGCTGGCTCCTCCCCCGTTCCGCTCCAGCACTACCCATGGGCAGCGGCCGTCTGCTGCCTCCACTTTGATCAGGACGGGGGGGTGTGCAGCGGTTGGTGTGGGACCATCTCTGTGATACATTTTGACAGCCTCGGCCAAGCATGTGCTTTAAATCCTCAAGAGAAAGGGTCTTTTTAAGTGGAGAGGAAGCCCACTGCACGCAGCCTTCAAAGGGC
Source organism: Orcinus orca (assembly GCF_937001465.1). Classification (NCBI taxonomy): domain Eukaryota; kingdom Metazoa; phylum Chordata; class Mammalia; order Artiodactyla; family Delphinidae; genus Orcinus; species Orcinus orca. The sequence continues at coordinate 29,658,451 of NC_064563.1, forward strand.
TCTCTGGACAAATCGGGGTGCATGGAAAAGACCCCCGGCTCTGGATCACCCTGCGGCCCATGTGCAAGATCAAGGTGGCCTGAGAGAGAAGACTCCTGGCCTGTCCTCAAGTCCAAACGGCAACAGTAGAGTCGAGTCATGGCCTCGCTCAGTCTCCCCCCCCCCAGGGTTCGTCCTCCTGCAACTTTCCCCACGTTTTCCATGCCCAGCTTTTTTACAGTCCCTCTAAGCAGGTCTCCCTTTGCTCTCCTTCATCAGCCGCCTTAAGCAGGACCTGCATTCCTTCTAATGGCTTCAGAAGGAGTTAGAGGATTTGTCACTGACACACCTGGAAAAACGTAATGAGATTTCAACTCAGTCCTTTTCAAAAATCAGTGATATCCAGCCACAAGAACTTGGGCAGCAGAAAGAATATTGCCAGCAAAAAGATTTCACCTTTTTCTTCTTTTTTTTGTTATTAGTCCCCCTGTTCCAATCGATATGAACATATCACCTAGATGCAATGCCACCTGGGGGTCACAGCTCCCCAGCTGACAGCAGGGTCAGCCTCTCCCCCGACGGTGCTCAGAGCCAGGCTGGGCCTCCAGGAAGGCAGGGAAGGAACCTCCCTGGAACTGGTGTGTCCTTCTGTGTTTAATTTTCCCACAAGTCAGCTCTGATTAAGGGGGATGGCCTCATGTTTCGCGTATTCAGAGCTGGGTTCTGAGACACCTTGCGAGGGCGGGGGAAGCCCCCTGGCTGGCGGGTGGGGGCAGAGGGGTAGCTGCTCGCCTGGTCACCCCCCCCCCCACCAGCACACACGTCTGCTACCTATCAGGTCTCATTGGAGGAATGATCCTCTGGACGCTGAGATCATCTGACAGCCTCCTGCTAATGAGACCCAGGGCTGCTCCCAAGCTTGTGTGGGAGGCCAGATGGAGAGGAAGCCCCACCAATCGGGAGAAACATCTCCAGGGAAGGCGAGATGTTCTCCTCTGAGCTTGTTTTCTGTGTGAAATGGTGGACCCAGCACTTCAGAAGCAGATGCCTTCGTGCTCCACTTTCTTCCAGGGACCACAGCTTCTCAGGTCCCTCCAGGTCAAGACAGAACTTTCAATATTTCCTCCTGACATTTCGCATCTCTGTCGCTGGTTCCGTCCTGATGGCTTCAGACGGCTGCAAGAGGAGATGAGTTCAGTTCTCACCTCCAAGAACTTGCAGTCCTCCTGGGGAGACACGATGGATGCCCACGGAACAAGAAGGGTCGATGTCACCATGGAAAAGGGGAGTTCTGTGCATAGGGGCACCCATCTAAAAGCATAATCATGCGTCCCGCCGCTGAAGATGCTCTACTGTATCTCATAGCACTTGGGGAAAAATCCACACTCTTCTCCAAGACACTCCAGTCCCTGCCCAGCTGGGCTCCTGCCAGGGTGGTTTTCTTTCATTTTTCAAATGCAAACTACAACCCTCAGGGCCTGCGCCCTTGCTGTTCTATTGCCTGGAATTCCCTTCCCCCAGATCATCACAAGGCTATCCATCTCGTCATTAAAGTTTCAGCCCAAATGCCATCTCCTCAGAGGGTCCTTCCCAGACCAACCCGTATAAACGAGGCTCTCTCCCCAGTCACTCGTAGTAGCACCAGCTCATCAGAATGGCCTACTTAGTCTTTACCATGATATATTTCCTACTGATTGCTTTCTGAATGATCTCCCACACTTCCCACTAGAACGTAGCTCCACGAGAGCAGGGACCTCATCCATCTTGTTCTCCACTGTATCCTAGAATATGAGGATGTTTGATGAGTCTAACAGAGGAGACTCATTAAATATCTGTTGAATCTGTGATGGAAGAGGGAAGAAGGAATCTACAGACAGCAGCTGTTTCGAAATGCTCCCAACAACCAACATCAGCACCCAGAGTGGTGCAAAAATGACCTCAGTTCCACCACCTGCCAGCACATGGGAATGAGCCTCAATTCCCTTGTAAGTAAATGGGACTGTTTCAGGATTCAGCATGGACCACTTGGTAGGGATCAAGCATGGCACACAGTAAGTGTTCCATAACTTGGAGTTTCGTCCCCACCACCACCATCGTCATCATCCCCAGCATGCCTGTCATCCCACCACCATCATCATCACCATCATCTACACTGCAGTTCAGCATCGATCCACTTTAAATTCTCTTTGTTGTCTCCTCTTAGCTTTTGCTACATGTCTTCCTGTCCTGGCTCCCTCTCCTTGCCTGGTCTCACTTGAACCATTGGCAAATACTGTTGGTTTCCTGGCCCAAAGTCATCCCAACCTTTATCCCTGCTAATAGAACCCTGATTATCTCATAATAGATGTCTTGATCTTAGGGTAGGTGGGTGCAGAACCTGGTCTGAGGAATGGGCACATGAGCCATCCCTGGTCAAGCTTCTGGAAGAAGTTTTCCTACCAGAAAAGAGAGGTACATGAGCTAGACTTGAATAAAGTTGAATGTGATGTCTGGAGTTGTGGCAGCTATACTGTAATTATGAGGCAACACACATGGGAACAAAAATGCTAACAGGCTGAGGATAGGGAAATAGACAGCTAGAAAGAGCCTTGCTCCTAGATGACATCCTCGAGCTACTGATCTGACTCTGGATACACCTTTCTTCAGTCCTCCTGTAAAGCATCTACATTTTCTAAGTCACCCTTAGTTAAGTTGTTACTTGCAGCCAGAAGCTAAGACAGCGAATGCGGTTTCAGGCCATCTACAAAGCTCTGATCTAGCGGTCCTTGCAGCAGTCTATACTCCAGTGGCCACGCACCCTCCCTATGAGACACCAACTAAGCTGGGCCTGCTGGAGAACACACCCCTGCCCTCCCTCCTCTCTCTCCCACCGAAGAAGGGGAGCATACTGGAGAGTAAACAGGAATCGGAATGGGAGAATAGGGAGTATAGCAAGAAGCTTCCCACTTGAAGAGAGGAGGATGTGGGGTATAATGGTCTTCAAAGACCTCTGTTTCTGGGTACTTAAAATGATAAAATGATTTAAAATAATAAATGGTCAATTCTCTGAGAGAGAAAAGAAAAACAACTTCACATGTGAGATACTGTGTCTTAAGCATACACTTATGGCCAAACCTGAGATCAATCTTGTTTCATGTTTAAGAATTTAACACGTTACACACTGAACTATGCCCAAAGTGAGGCTTTCTTTTATATTTTCTGTAATATATCTCCTCTATCAGGATAGTGGAGGGAAACAGGGGCGACTGAGTTTAACAATGAAAGGAATTAGTCCTCTCAGGTATAAAGTCTTTCCCCCTCTTTCTTCTTTCTTCCTAAAGCAGCTTCCAAGAGTAGGAGAAAGCGTGTGTCCTCTTTTGGTGGAGGGAGAGTCCTCAGGAAAGTGAGAGATAAGCCCCGGAACTGTTCTCTCCACCTACTCCTGCCCTCCTCTGATGGCACTGAGGCTGAGAACTCATGGTCTTTCTTTCAGCATGATCAGTGCCCCCTGGGCTCCCCCAGCGCAGCCCCTGGTTCCATCCTCAGTGATGCTGTGAGCCCTGTGTCTTAGCCACATGCATCACGTGGCCCAGCTCAGTCTCGCCATCCTGGTCTCTCATCTGGGGTCACCTTGGCCCTCATCACGGTGGTCCCCTGGCTGCCCCACTCCCAGCCTCCCACGTCTCTCAGCGGGAGCTTGTGAACAACTCCAGATTCCTCCGGAGGAGCCAAAGGAGACCGTCCGCTATTTGTGTAGTCCCCCGTCCAGCCGCTGCCGGCTCTGTCTTCTGGGCAGTGACGCCATGTTGGATGCAGTGCTTCTCTAAGAGGGATCAAAGTTCTCTCAGTCTACCTCCATGGGAACTATAAACAAGCCCTGAAATCAGAAATACCCTCAAATTTATCTGTATCTTCTCACACCACATCTCTCTTAGGTTTCACAGGAGGGAGCCAGATGACATAGTCCGACCACTTCCCCAGCCTTCCTCCCAACATTGGCGGAGACTTGTCCTCCTTTGAAGCCTGACAGGATTCCTCTACTCATTTCCCCTTCCTTGCCCCAGGGATCTCCACCTTCTAGGCTACACCTGCTCTCTTCTCTCCTGGAGCACCAACCTCATGGCTTTACCTCAGTGGGTAGGTGGGATTTCAGAGGAAAAAAAAGCCAACTTGCCCATTTTAGAATATATGTTGAAAGGCATTTTAACAACAGTATCAGGCTTTCCTGGTGGTGCAATGGTTAAGAATCGCCTGCCAATTCAGGGCACACGGGTTCGAGCCCTGGTCTGGGAGGATCCCACAGGTCGCGGAGCAACTAAGCCCGTGCGCCACAACTACTGAGCCTGCGCTCTAGAGCCTGTGAGCCACAACTACTGAGCCCATGCACCACAACTACTGAAGCTCGTGTGCCTAGAGCCTGTGCTCCACAACCAGAGAAGCCCGCGCACCGCAACGAAGAGCAGCCTCTGCTCGCCGCAACTAGAGAAAGCCCGCGCGCAGCAACGAAAACCCAACGTGGCCAAAAATAAATAAATAAATAAATAAATATTTTAAAAAATAAAAATCAGTATCCTGGTTATATTCACCTCTGTACACTCTTCAAGGAACTGCTTAGTTGCAACTCTTTGAGTAGAATTTATTTCCAAATGAGAACCCATTGAAAGCTCCCTCCCACTGGGTTTGTTCAGCAGATGACAACGGCTCTTTCCCTCCGCTCCCTCTCCATTTCAGGGGGCCCCAGTTTTCTGCAGGACCTCCAGGTGGTGGTGTTTCTACCCAGTGGAGTGCTGGGGTTGGGACACAAATATCCTGCACACAGGCCAGGGCAGGCCACCCTGAGGGTACCATCAACGCGACTGAACTAGACAAGAAAGGCTTCCTGGGAGAGGTGGGCTTGGAGCTCAGCCCTGAAGGGTGGGTAAGCCTTGGCTTTGCTCAAGGACTGCAAGGCGGGATGAGCCTGGTGAGAACATGCCCTTGCCCTGGAGTCTCCCTGATGAGCCTCTACCTGACCTCTAAGACTCAGATCCAAAGGTCTCTGACATCCTGTCAACACTGCTGACACGAACTCTGTGCCAATCGTGGGAAAATACGAGCCCTCCTTGATCAGAGGCACTGGGCTCCCCGACCAGCTTAGGCCTGGCAGCCCCTCATATCCATGCTGCAGTGGCCGTAATGCCTTGTAGTGGAGGCCTGATCCCTTAGTCCTGAGTAAGGAAGACCTCCCGTGGCCCTTTAAGACCCGTCCCCTGGGCTTTAGATTGGCTGCCCTTGCACCACTCAGGAGGGCTGTCGGCTCCAGTCGCTGGAAGTCACGCCCATCCTTGTCCTGATTCATGTTCATCTCTCTGCTGTGCGGCCTAGACAAGCCTCTTCACCTCTCTCAAGCCTCATTCCTCACTCATGATGTATCCTTGCAAGGGTCTGAGGACTACAAATGTTCATGCGTGTCACACACACAGCACATAGTAAGTGCTCAGCTAACGACAGTTATTACTGTATCTTTTCATACCTCATCATTGAGACGGGTCCTTGTCCTTTTTTTCCTATGGGTCCACACAAGCCTGTGCCAGGCTGCCCAGCGTCCATGACAAATATATCACTCAGGAGAGCGTCTCCCTCACAGAGGCCTCACCATCTCCGGGCCTCCAGACCCTCTGCACCCCTGTTGGGCCTCCCCTTTGTCCCTTGTGGGGAGCAGCAGGGCGCTCTGGGAACCCTCGGCCCATCTTGTCGCCCAGAGATCTGCTCTGCCCAGCACCCTAAGGTCCTTCTGACTTGCCTCCCAGCTCTCATCTCCCATCTCTCCCCACCAACATGGGCACACAACCGCAGGCACACCTGCTCTCGTACATGTACACAGATGCACATGACTACTGGCTCCCTTGTGCGTGGAACGACCTTCCAGAAACCACGTGCCGAGGTCTGGCCACACTAAGATGCCTCAAACACACAGGGAAAAACGGGTTTAAGTGGCACCTGGAGATGAAGAGGCCAGTCCCCTCACACCTGGGGGTTTGGCATTAACTAGGAGGCAGGGCGGGAGAACGAGAGCTGGCCGTGTGGGTCGCCTGCACACAGAGAGCGCAGAGGTGAGGGACGCGGGCTCTTTACCATACAGAGGAGGGGTTCAAATCGCAGCTCTGTCATCTCCCAGTCGTGTGGCCTCCAGCAAGTGACTTAACCTCCCTGAGTTTCCGCTGCCTCATCTGAGCAAGGAAGACAAGAGGACCCACCTCTGAGCAGGGCTGGGAGACTTAATGCAAATAATGTGTACAAAACGCTGAGCAGAGCAGGCATATGGCAAGCAATCAATAAGCAGGACAGCTTTTTATTATCAGCATCAGGCCCTCGGAGAACAGGAAATAAACGAAGGCCAGAGGAGCCCAAGGGGGCTGGGTGGAGGGCGTGGACGCTGACCCGCCTTGCAGAGGGGTCAGGGAGCTGGTGGAAACAATGCGCGTCCAGGAAACGCAATTTACACATGCGCGGTCCAGGTTGGCAGAGGGTCTGTCCAGTGGGTTGAAGGGCATTCAGAGGACGCTCTGAGCCTGGAGCGAATCTTATTTAAAATCCTCGTACCCCAAACGCCTTTGGAACTAGTGCGAGGCCTCAGTATCAGTCAGCATCCCTGGGTGTGTGACAAGGAAGAGCGATCTGCAGCGAGAGGCAGCTCAGGCCCAGGCCTCAGGTCACGGTCCCACTGAAAGGCCCAACACTGCCCACATCACAGGGCAATCCAGGACAACCCACCCTGGAACCCACAAACCCAGCCTGGATCCCAGCTCCCCACTCACTGGCCACGTGCGCTTAGACAAGGCAATTCACCTCCTTTATGGGACAGGCAAACAGCAGGTGCTCAATGACGGTGCTCAGCAAACACCCCTCCAGTACCAGCCTGCCTCCCAGTTCTGCTTCCTGCCCGAGATTTAACCCCCTCTCTGAGGATCCAGGCCACGTGGTCACTGTCCGTGGTGTGCCCCCCTCCACGTGAATGCTATAACGTTCCTCTCCTCTCCGGAAGAATTCAAAGGGCCCTGGAAACTTGTTTATTAGGAAAAGCTGTGGGAGTCTGTCCTGCTTGGTGGATTTGCTGACCTCTCCCATCCTTCCCTGCATATTTCTCCCCAGCGACATCTTTTCATGTTCCCTGGCTCACTTGGGTGAGTCACAGATCTGTAAATCCTGACCACAGAAAGCTTGGCAAAGTATGTTAGGTGTTTATTGGAAGGGGGAAGGAGGCAAACGATCAAAACATTGGCTGTGGCTCTCGTCTCTGATATTTGCAAGAGCAAGTTTTAAAATCTGTGTTTGAAGCATCGAAACAGACTCATGGAGCATTTTTTTTTAAAGCCAAAATGAGGATAAGACTGTATCTACTCCTTAGTTATAATCAGATCTTTAAGCTGCCTTTGTATAGTACCAGATATATGAGTGAAAACCAAGAAATACAATTCCGTTTTCAGTTTCCCTATTTAGACAGCCTGTGTTTGCATCAGCTCTGCTGATGCAAACACAGGCTGTAGTTCTCTGTACACTCCACCCCCATGCTGAGTCGTGCCTGTCTCCACGCCTTTGCACATGCTGTTCCCACTGTCTACAACTCTCTTCCACTCATACCCGAGTGGAGTGTTTTTACTCCGTTTGTTGTTACTCTGTGCCAGGCCCTGGGCTGGGCCCTGGGACACAGAAATGAACCAGACACAGTTTCTGACCTCAAGAATTAGTGAGGAAAAGAGGCTAACAGAGGAGGAGGCCCAAGCTCGGTCTTGAGGGATGAGCAGAAGTTCTCCAAACCAACGAAGAAGGGAAGACCCTTCTCATGCAAGCACATCTGCTCATCCTCGAAGACCCTGGTTCTGTCTCCTCTGGGAAGTGTCCCCGTTTGTTAAGTTGGTGACTCCTCTCTGTGTCCACACTGTACCTGGTACACTCCCTCTCCTGCCCACTCTTTCCTGGGTTATTTATCTGCCTGGTGATCTAGTCTGGGGGTTTGGAGAGTAGACATTATCTCCCCTCTGGAGCTGATGGCGGCTAGGTGTTTGGTGGTGTTTGGTGGTGTTTCTAAGCTGAGCTTCACCATTATTATCAGGGGGCAAGAACTGACATGGCCACAGGGTATTATGAGAGTGCTGAGTGCTGTTTTGTCAAAGAATCCACACCTGAACCTCACCCACTGAACCCCCATTGCTCCAGGCATCTGAGCCCTGAAGGGGTCTGGGTGGGATTAACCCCTGGATCCCAGCCTCATTCCAGCATCCGTGGTTTGGTGGTGGTAGTGGGAAGGGGGAGCTATTCAATCAAGGAAGAAATATGCTTTGAAATGAAAACACTTCTCTTTCTGATCTGCCTGGCTCTCCTTTCTCCTGCCTCCTTAGTATGCATGAATTCAGCCCCCATTTCAAGATGTACTCTCAGCATCTTCTCCATGCGGATGGGGCTGGAGTGGGCTCCCTCCCCTCGCCCCTCTCCAGTCCTCTCCAAAGACAAATTGCTTACATCTGTCAAGGCTTTTCTGATTAATAGAGGAATACGCCATGGGATGTCATCAGGGGTTCAGAGGCTTTTGATCAAAGAGGGAGGGGAGCCCAGCCACACATCCCCGTTGGTTCATTTATCAGGTCAGTCTGGCACCTTCTCTCCTGAGTGCCCCCGGCAAAGGCCTGCCCAGCAGGCCACCATCAGCTCCCACACCCCTTCTGGAGCAGAGAGGGAAGCAGAGAGGAAACAGTGCTCCAGTGAGGGGGCAGCGGGGGGCCAGATGCAGGGAGAGAGGAAGAAGAGCGAGTTTGGGGCAGCCGGGGTGCTGACTGGGGCAGCAGGTCCCAAGTTCTTCCTCGTTTCTGGGCAGCCACTGGGATGAGCATCTACCAGGCGATTCCCCAAAGCAAGGGATGAAAGGGAGGGAGGGAGGGAGGGAGAAAGGGAGGGGCCGGTGGATGAATGAATAAATCAGCGAGAGAATGCGGGATCTAAGAAAAGAACAAATAAAGGAGGGGACGGGGGCGGGGGGGGGGGGGGGGGGGGAGGGGGGTTGAATTAATGAGTCACTAAGCATCTGAACGGCGCAGGAATTTACAGTCCTTACAGAAGTTGAGTTTTAGAACACAGATGAGCTCTCGTTCTTTCTTCCATTCACCCGTTGGTTGTTGTCAACAAGACCCGGCTTGGAGGAGCCACACAATGTTGAAGGCAACTCTGGAGGAGTTCAGGCCTCCTCTCCACCCAGCTGCTCCCAGATGATGGGGGAGGGGGGGCGGCTGGGTGACTCGTGCCCAGGCAGGGGCAGCACGAGACCCGGGCCCGCCTCTTGGCTCTGTTCCCTCCCCATGGCCCGGTCCCCGAAGAGCGGCTGGTGTCCATCCCAGGCTCCGAGCGGCCTCAGCTGCAAGGTCACTGCCCACCGTTCCCCCAAAGCTCACTCTTGCTGAGACGCGGCAATGGCAACTGCAGAGAGCCATGTAGGGTAAGGCTTCGGTTGGCCTCGGAGGCTGCTAAATTAGGCTCTGAGGATTTAGATTAGCCTAATTCAATGACACGGATGAGTGGCTGGATTGCAGTGCTCGCTACAATTTTTTTCTTTCAACTTGCTCAACAATTATTTCCCTCAAGTTGGTTGCAGATGCAGCCTGCCCAGGAATTATAATCCATTCCTTACTGAACAGCAAGGAGACCCGAGATGCTGGCCACGTCCACACGCACACCACCCGGGCAGGGGGCCGTGGCTGGAGGGAGGGCAGTGCCACCGTCTGTGTCTGTGCCATGACAAAGAACTTGGAATGGAGAGCCCAGAGCATCTTGCTGGGCTGGGCTGGCTATCCTGGAGGCTGGTAGGCAAGAGGCGTAGCTGCCTGGCTCCTGATTGGGTGGTGACTATCTCTACCCCCTGCTCTCAGCCCAGAAGGAGCACCCCCTACAGACATGCAACACACACAGGCGCGCAGTCACAAAAGACACATATGGACACAGCCAGGAAGAGACAGCCACGGACACTCAGTCACACACACAAGCACGCAAACCTGTATGACACAGACCCAAACCACAAGGTGTGACACATATACACAGAGACACACCAAACCCCCTACCCTGATATCCCTCCTGTCTTAAGCCTAGTCAGCGAGGCACACAGGTAAACAGGCTAGAGCATCACCACATGTCAGGGCTGTGATGGAGGGGACTGTGGAGTCCTGAGGCGCCCGGGGTGTCTCCAGGTTCTTCCCAGAAGAGGGGATGCCTAAGGCCAGGGATTAGGTGAAAATGGTAGGATGGACATTCCTGGCGTAAGGAGGAGCCCAGGCCAGGACCCAGGGACACCAGGGAGAAACTATGTTCACGGAAGGGTGGCTCACACAGTGCGGCCTGGCCACAAGGAGGGGCCGGGAGCATCTGAAGAGAGTCAGACCCCGGTCCTGCTGCCCCAGCAAGTCAGCCTCAACCTAGAGGCACTGACACTGCTGTGATTCACATTAAAAACACCTTTTCCCTCTGAGCAGGGGGTCATCTGGGGACTTCCCAGGGCTGGCCAATTGCACTGGCCATGGCGGCCGACCCTCCTCACCACCACTGGTCTCCACTCCCTTTAGAGGCTGGTCCAGCCTGAGCAGGAAGGGTGCTCTCTGGAACCACTCACTGCTGTCTGTGGGGCCACTGCCTGGGCCCAGGGCCTGGCTGCAGACAGGGTTTCAGAGCCTGCGGTCTTGATTTCGTCTGTCCTGGGCAGATGCAAGGGGCTCTGCCAGCTGTGAGGCCCTATATGACAGCCAGTTCTTAGAGAGACCTGTCACACACATGCAAAGCGAGCAAAGCCAGGTAACTCCCTGACAGCCACGTCCCAGGGGTTCGGCCCCTGATCCAGGTTCTCCGTGGAGTGTCCCATCCCCACACTCTTTCCTATTTCCCGTCTTCCCCCTAGATAACTCTCAGTTGCCCTTCCAGACCAAGCTGAAGTGTCATCTCTTCCAAAATGCCTTTCTGAACCCCCCACCCTGTCCTCACTGTCCCAGGGGAGTTCGATACATTTCCTCAGTGCTTCCCTCTGACCGGCCTTATCAAACAACAGACTCATTGTATGGTTCCTTGGAGATCTCCCCAGAGACCCTGAGAGCTCTCCCTCTCTGTGGGGTCAGCTTCCCCCATAGGACCTACGTATTAGCTATCTAGGGCCACATCACAAACCCTCCCAAAACTTAGTGACTCAAAACAACAACAGTTATTTATCACCTCCCAGGTTTCCGGAAGTCAGGAATTTAGCGCAGCAGGGACATCTTATCCACAGCATATGAGGCCTCAGCTAGGGTCTGGAACTGTCAAAGTATCATTCACCATGACCGGTAGTTGATGTTGCCTATTGACTGAGGACCAGCTGGGTGTCTCCACGTGGCCTGGGCTTCCTCTCAACAGGGTGGCTGGAGCATGCCAGGAGAGAGAGACAGACAGGAAGAAGCTGTATCATTTTTATGACCTAAAATTGGAAGTCATATAGCATCGCTTCTGCCGTACTCTGTTGATTGAGGCGGCCACACACACCCATCCAGATTCAAGGGGAATAAACATAGGTGCCCACTTCTTGGTGGAAGGAGTAACAGTCACCTTGTAGGAAAGGCATGTGGGTGGGATAAATACTGAGGCGTAGCTGTGTTTGGAAAAGGCAATCTGCTGCAAGCAGTTGCCACCAGGTGCTAAACGAAGGGGTGATGAGTGAACGAATGAGTGAAATGAATGAATGCGTGAATGACTCTTGTTCTGCACTGTTCATCTCTCCTCTGTCCTCACACAATTCTCAGTCAAGACTCTAACCAACTGTGACAAGCCCCAGGGCGAGTCACAGCCCCTCCTTCCACTCTGGAAGCTAAGAGGCCATGAAATCCCTTCCAGGTTCCGAGTTCTCAGAATTGTCCCCTGAGTCTGAGTGGTTCTCACTGTGGTTTCAGGGCACAGGGGCATGCTCAAGGGAACTAGAGAGGCCGACGGGGGAGGCAGTTTCCTTGCTGATTCACAGACAGGGCTTCAGGAAGCAGATCTATGGAACTAAAATATTAGAGGAAAGTCTCCTTTAAAAGGTTTTCAAGGTTTAAATAACTGTCTTCAGTTCCTTAATATTCTTAGGAGAAAAAGTGCTACTTGTACAAGCTGATCATATTTTACTGAGCTCTAACTTTTGAACAATTACTATGTGCTTCCACAGCTTGTCTTATTAATAACAGAATGCACTGAACTCTTAAAGGGCCAGGCTCTACGTGCTTTATAAGCACTATTTCTGTAACAGGGAAACGTGATTCATGTATGAGTATTGAGAGGCTCCCTCCACTTGCCATGTTATGATGGTAACCAGTGGGGAGACAACAGAAAAGCCCTTTGCTGAGGGAGATTTTTTGGAGCAGGTTACGGGAGGACTGAGGGGAAGAGGAAAGCGACCTTGAGAATCATTCTGGTGAGCTACGGACTGGATCTCCGGTGACATTCTTCAAGAAATGCAGTGGAGACTGAAATACTTTTTAAAGTTACTTTTAGCTCTTGGAACGAGCTTCTTTGAATGTGTGCACAGAGTCTGAGCCACAGGGACGCTGGAACTTATAAGGGCGGCATCTCGCTTGGTCCACAAGATAATGAATGAAATAGAAACGCCCATCCTCTCTTTTCAACAGCTGAGAAAAATCATATGCAGACCTTAAACAACATGCCTGAGGTCACAGCACTAAGGAGTGGCCGAGCAAGGGCTACAACCCAAATCTCTCTGATCTCTTAGTGACATGACCACTGTGTGATACCACCTCAGTCTTCACAGATAGGAATTGGAAGAGCACAGGCATTTCACCAGAAAGCAAGGCCAGGTATGATTCCCCAGGTGGGAGAGGGTGGGCAATCCAGCTCCTACCCTACTCGGGTGCCACTCCTCCAGGGGGTCACCTGTGAGCACCCCAGCCCACAGTATATGGAAACGGGTGCCAGTCTTCTCAGCTCCGCCTAGACTGTAAGTCCCTGTGCGCAGGGACCACACCTGCTCCCCTGTCCCGCTCAGGAGCAGCTAGCTCAGGCTAAGTGTCCACTAGAACTCTGGACTGAATTGGGCAGTGGGGGCAGGGATTAATCGGAGTCTTAGAGGGCGCTTTTTAGAAAGTCAAATCTAGTAAGACAAATCTCACGATCGCAAATTCAGTCTCAGCTGCTCCTATGTTCTCGGTTCTTCCTTTTGTGTTTACTCTGTTGAATGAAAGTCTGGGGAACCTGCAAAATGGACTAGGGTCATCTGATAGACCCAGGGTTCCTGCCTCTTCCAGACCCAGGCCCCCTCTCAAACAACAAATCATCACACACACACAGACACACACACAGACACACACACACCCCCCACTTGTTCTAAATCGTGTTTCCGAGGGCCCCATTCTCAGTAGCAATCCCCAAAGTTGCCGGCCTGATACACACACAGCCGTCCCTGGATCCGGACCCACTTCCACCTGTCTTCCCTCCCCTCTCATCACTCCTTGCCTTGAGCCCTCAGTCAGTTGCTTAACCTCTCTGAGTCTCTGTGACTGCAACTTAGAACAGGGGTGATGAGAACGCCTGGCATATGGTAATAACTCATTCAAGAGTCGAGGAATGAATGAAAAATATCTACTCTGTAGGGCCATTGAAGGGGCAGAGTACACAGTAAGCACTCAATAAACAGTAGTTACTATTATAAAAGAGGTGGAAGGACCAAAACATTGCACTGAGAGTTTGCATCGCCTCGTGAGTCTTCACGCCATTCACAGCCAACACTCCTTACTTTTTTTGCATAACCACATCTCCGTCTGATCTAAGCATTATGAAGAAACAGTAACAAACAAACAGAACACAAAACCAAAACAACCAGCACCGAGTAACTCCATAACTGTCCCCTGTGACCACACACAAGCCAAGCATCGCTTAGCGAGGCCAGTCCAGCCACCATGGAGAGGGAGAAGTCGTGATGAGATCCAGCAAAGGAAACCCGAGACCACTCCTGGGGGTGAGTCAGACTCCGGAGTGGAGACCGAGGCAGCCAGGGCGAGCGGGGTGCCAGTGAGGCCCGTGTGCACATCTGTCCAGCTCCAGTGCCATGGACAACTGTGCCCCACACACTGTGGGTGGGCGGGGAGGCAGCTTGGGATTGAGCTGAACACGGAACCCCTGGAACAGAGGAGGACCATGCAGAGCTCAGCTTTCCACCCAGTGGAGCCTCACTGTCAACCCGCTACACAGAGGCTGTCGCTCCGCTGGCTCCTCAGGGGCCTTTCTCAGCACCTGTGGCTCTCCTGGAGGCCAGCCCTTCCTGCCCACCCTGCCCCACTGCTCACGTTCAATTCCCCCAGGCGGCAGGCCTAGGGCTAGGACAGGTCCCAGGCAGGGTCCTGCTGACATCTGTATCCACATCTGAGCAGTTCTTGGGGCAGGGCCCACCGTGGCAAGACAAGTGCTCAATAGATGGGTGCTACCATTATTGCTGATACAGCCCGGCCTCTCCGGAGCCCACTCAGCTGCGGGCCACAACCTCCAGTGTGCTGCAAGCTCGGTCCACTCACTCCCCGAGCCAGTGGCCTTCCCGGGGTACAAGCATTTGGACCCTCAGCCCCATAGGAGGTGGGCATCCAGTGGGGGCTTTGGCCTGGATTTGATGGACCCGCCAAAGCCTGGAGCTCTAGGCCCCGCCCAGTGTCCTGGACCTGCGTGCAGGAGGCTTCTCCCGACCCTCCAGCCGTCCCAGTGGATATCAACCCCGAACCTGAACTCAGGCCGCTTCTAGCCTGGAGGCTCTGCTCTTTCCTACCTACTCAGCACAGCACTTTGCAGGCAGCACAGACTTTGTCTGGCTCTGCAGAGGGGACAAAGGGAAGTATAACTCTTGGCCGGCAGGGTCACCCTCCTGGTGGGCCTGCTTCTTCCCTGGGCGTCAACTAGGAGGCCTGCAAGGGCTGGGCCCTCTCTCTGAGCAACAGGCAAAGTCGGCTCAGCTGGCTGTGTGGAAGAGTACCCATCAGAGAAGTAGCGCCCCATCATCGCCCATTCGCACACTCCTCCCTCCAGGGAGGGCGGGCTCCGAGCCCCACCGCACCCCAGCAGAGGGCTTTCAAGGTCAATTCGGGCACATGGGTCCCCCTGACAGTCCCTGAGCCCCATGGGAGTGGAGAGGGCTGAGGCTGCCCCTGTCCTCCCAGGCTAGAGAGGCACCAACCCCAGGAACGTTCACTTGTATTTATTGTTGTGGCTGGTTAGTTGGGTTTTTTTCCCCAACTACACAAGTAGAGCTAAATCTGCAGAAATTTGTACAAACAGAAAAGTGCAGAGAGAGGCAACCAACATTATGGGATTTTTCCTTCCAGTCTTTTTTCTCCCCATTCATTTATTAAAATGCAATAGAAATCCTAGCTCCCCCTACCCACCCTCAGCCTTAATCTTGTATCAGCAGAATTTTCCCCACCTCACCAAACTCTCTTTGTAAACACCATTTTTAGAGTCTGCATAGCCTTCCACCACTGGGCTGAGTCAGGGTTTGTATGAACATTCCCCGAGCGTAAGCTTTGTTCGTTTGTTTTGCGGTATTGCAAAAGTAATGACACGAAAAGCTTTGCCTGAATTCCAAAATATTTCCTTGGGATAGATTCCTAGAAGTGGCATTGTTGGGTAAGGTGTAAGAACATTTTTAGGGTTCTTGGTCTCTGTTGCCCAATCGCCTCTGGGAGGACTGAACCAGTTTACCCTTGATAAACAGAGCCTTCGACACAATGTGCTCGGTGCTAGTGACAACGGGCCCCCAGCCACAGACCTTGCTGCTCTGAACCCGTCATCTTGCCACCACTATCAATTCTGGGATTTCTAAGCCCCAAACAGTCTCCCTTCTCCCGTATCCCCAAAAGCCACCTTCCCCACAAAATGAAAAACTTTCAGCATCTTTGGAAAGAGTTCTGGGCCCAGGAGATAAGGACAGCAGGTTCCAGACCTCTCCGTCACCGGTGAGCTGGGGAACTCAGGCCTTAGGTCTTCATTGGCCAAGCAGGGCACCTGAACTGGATGGTCCCCAAGGCCCCAGGCCAGGGGCACAGGCTGGTAGTATAGGAGTCAGGGGTCCCAACTGGGGTGTCAAAGGGCCTTGGCTCATGTCCCAGCTTTCAGCACTTACCAGCAGCACGACCTTGGGTAAGTTATTTGACTAGTTTAAGCTTCAATCCTATAATCTTTAAAATGGGAAGGAAGAAAATTAAATTACCTATCAGGGTATCATGATGATTGAATGTAATTATATATTGAAAAATTATACGTTGGCAAAAAAAAAAAAAAAGGCAGTGCCTGGCACAAAGTAAATACTACGTAAAGGGTTTGATGCTATTGCATTTGCAAACAGCAGTACAACTGAAGGGGGTCCTCTGAGGTTGATATAACCAGTTGGGAAAGAGGCAGTGTTCCCAGCCCACAGCGGCATGGTAACCTGGCAGCTGCCTTACCCATCTCGCTCTGACTAGGTCTGGCTGTGCTGCACCCCTCAGGCTCTGAAACATGATGCTTCCCAGGGAAGGGAGTTGAAGGCCGCTACACCAGGTGGTTATCAAGGCCCAGGCTGCCAGGAGGCTTGGGAACCTAATCTCCGGAAAGAGATTGAACTCACCCAGTGGGGAACGAGGACACTGGGCTCTCATAAGCCTGTGGAGCAGATGAGAGGAATTATACCTGGGGGCTTGGGGAGGACCCAAGGCTGACTCAGCCTGCAGACACTTCCTCCGGGCTTCACTGAGCTGGAAGCCAGATCCGTAGACCTAGGTGATAGAGGGCGGCAGAGAGATGGGGACAGAATCCTCTCTGTGGGCTGAGGATGGAGAGAAAGAGCCATGATCAGAAACATGTCTGTCTTATCGCCAGGGGCCAGGCCCCAGCCCGGCATCCAGCCACAGGGCGCGGCCAGGGCCTCTGGGGTGACTGGGGGCTGGCCCAGGGGCTGTCCAGGCTCTCGGGAGGAAGGGGTCACAGCTCTAGGCAATGGGTGTCCTTAGCAGTTTGCTCAGCAGCAACAGGAATGAACCTCTGCTTCCAGGACAGGATGTCCTCACGGAGGTCACTGTCCTCGCGGCAGTGACCCTCGGCATTTTACAGCTCCCAACCAGAGGCTGAGGTTGAGAGCAGTCAGAAAAGGTGCCTGACCTGACAGAGTGAATCAGGGGCCAGGCGGCACGTGGACACAAGTCTCCTGGGCCTCCTTTCCCTGAGAAGGGCTCATAGGCTTCACCAGCCTTACAGGAGAGGTCAAGAACCCCTGAAGCACATTTCGAGGTGTCGCAGTCACTGACAGAAACTAAGTGAAATGATTCTATGTACTAGGAATTAAGTTTCTGCAGCAAACTCTGTTCCTTAGTCATTAATGTCCACTTCAGTAGACCCTGTTACCTATGCAGCTGCCACTCTCTCTCTTTCTCTCTCCCAACAGGACCCTAATTTTGCTCAGGTCTCTATGGCACTCAGGCCTGGCTCCATAGAGGCACAATCATTACTCTAAGCCAGTGGTTCCCAAATCATGTACCAAAGCACCACAAGGAGGGCCAGTGAATTCACTGTAGCGCCAAGTGATAGCTTACATTTCGAGGGAAACGCAGTGACGTCTGTCAGAATCACGAGGACTGCTAGCTCAAGGCACTTCACAGGTTTCACATCAATAACACCATATCTTTGTAAAGCCAGGTTTTCAGTGGTCGCCATCATAAAAAGCAAGTACCGCCTCTTCTTTAACCATATACACAGTGGAATATTACTCGACCATAAAAAAGAATGAAATATTGTCATTTGCAGCAACATGGACGGACCTAGAGATTATCATACTAAGTGAAGTAAATCAGACAGAGAAAGACAAATATCATATGTTATCACTTATATGTGTGGAATTTAAACCAAAATGTTACAAATGAACTCATTCACAAAACAGAAACAGACTCACAGACTTCAAAAACAAACTTATGGTGACCAAAGGGGAAAGGCGGGGGGTGGGGGAGGGATAAATTAGGAGTTTGGGGTTAACATATACGCACTACTATATGTAAAATAGACAACTAACAAGGGCCTACTGTATAGCACAGGGGACTCTACTCAATACTCTGTAATAACCTATATGGGAAAAAAATCTGGAAAAGAATAGATTATGTATATGTATAACCAAATCACTTTGCTGTACACCTGAAACTAACACAACATTGTAAATCAACTAATATGCCAACGTGAAATAAAAGTTAGAAAAAAAGAGGAAATACCACACAGAAATCCAGGTAAATAGGAAAAAAGGGTGTGGCATCCAGTCTAACTTCAGGTTTGAGAAGTTGTGCAGTGCCCGTCAGGCACACACATCCCATTAGGAAATAGTTGTGGTTAATTAGGAATAACATAAAAAGATTTTTTTTCAATTTATTTTTCAAACAGCCACTAAGTTGTTAGGACATAAACTCTTATTAAATTGTTTGTACCTAACTAATTAATAAGGAGAACTGTTAGGCATTTCTTTTGCCTTAAGATGCCATGAAAAACTACTGAGATACTTAGGGTGCTATAATTGAGAAAGTTTGGAAACCTCTGCCCTAAGCTAATAAGAACAGGGCATTTCCCTGGCACCTGTCCATGGTCCCTAGTGGGCCACTGTCCCTATCAGACTGAGGATAAGGACACATGCGGCATGGCTGCAGAACTGATTCTCTCACTCTCTCGTGGGGTGAGAACAGAGTGGCACACAGACCCAGGTGCCACTGGTGTCCACCTTGTGATCTCAGGGAACCGCCCTTAGCACGGCACCAATACTGAGGACGGCAGAGGGACAGGAGACCTGGGCCCCTGATACCGTCACTGAGCTGCTGGATCTATTGCCCCTGCCTCCGGGCTTCCTGTAGTGGGTAACAGGACACTTCCTATTGACTGAAGTCGTGTGAGTCGGCCTGTGCTGCTTGCAGCCCAAAGCATTCCACGGTATAAACGAACTCACTGTGATTCAGGCTGTGTTAGGAGGAGCTGGGTATGGAGAGGCGCCCTTGAGGAGTCATGGGGCAGGGGAGTCACCAGGACTCCCTGCGGCCGAGGTCTGTACAAAGCTCTCCTGGTACGGGGCCTGGAGGACTGGCTCGCCCCGGGGTGAGGGTGAGGGCAGTGGGTGCAGGAGTCTTCTGGGGGGCGCTCTCCCCACAACACATCACCCAGGCAGCATGCATGCACTTGTCACACTGCGCCAGAGCTCACTGTTCCCACGTGTCTCCTTCACTCGCCTGAGCTCCTTGAGGGCAAGAACTGAGGACCCACCTAGTCCAGCTGCGGCCAGTAGGCATGAAACCAGGCGCGTTCCCACTCCCCAGACTGCTCGGGCTTCTCCGGGTAGGCAGAGCAAAGCTGCCCTGCCCTTCTGATGGCCGGTGGGATGGAGACGGCCCCTCACAGAGGCGGGGGGCCCTGGCTAGCTGAAGGGTGGCCTCTGCTCTCCAGCGGCCTCCATACTTTCCTACAGAGGGAGGACTCAGCTCCGGGAGCTCCCATCTCCACAGATCAAAATGGGCTCTAAATGCAAATCAAGAAGGAAATTACAACAATGTGAAGCAGAATTGCCTTCTATTTCTGGCACCTCGGTAACTTTAGAAAGTCCTGAAAGATTTACATGGTTTTTCATTTAAGGAGAATTCCATCCCCCTTCCAGAGCGAGGCCACGCCTGCCAAGCTCCTGCCCAAACAGTCAGGCATTTCAGACATGCATTGTTGCCAAAGAGGGTGCAGATGGGAAACCACAACTCACTGCTTACTGCTGAGCCTCAGAGCCAGGGGTCCCTGGGCCGGGCCAGTCCAGCCCCTCTCCTCTCCCTGTGGGTCAGGGCTCACGGCTGGACTCCAGCTGCAGCAGCAGTCGCAGACTCTGATCTAGGATCCAACAGGGGGCACCAGAGACTGCTCAGGACAGTGAACACAGAACAGCCAGGAAATTGGTGAGACCCAGAGCCTGATCCCAGGAGCAGCAAAGGTGAAGATCCCTGTACATTCACAGTGGGCCCTTTCTCCCTTTCTGTCTTACGATAAAGAGCAGAAATATATTCAATACATGCTCTCAGATGACTGTGAACAAACTCAGCCGGCACACATCTTCATCCCCACATACACAGAATATTGTAACAGCTTCCAACTTGTCACCTGACTGAGATTGATTAGCAATGTCTGCTATGGGCACAGGAAAAGGGGGAATGTGCCAGGTTTTACCCATTCATGGACTGCACAAATCTTCTTGGAATACATATGTTATAAGTGTTCACTAGTTCAAAGAGCTACAGTGGTCCCTGCTGCCTCCAGAAAAAGCTAAGCTAGGTATTGAAGGCCCTTCACAATCTGTACCCCACCTCCCTGGAGACCTTGATTCCCACCACTTACCCACTGGCCTGGCGGCCTCACTGTGGGCCTCCAACATGCCCTCAATAGGCCCAATGTACTTTTGCTCACTAGGATCCACCTGAGGGGAATGTACTCTCTTTGCCTTTCCAAAGTCCACTGGCCTCAACTCAAGGCCGGGGACCCATCCGTGATCAGAAGGTCTAAGCAACCCACTTTCTGCTCAGCTTCTGTAGCATCTAAGCCTTTGTGGCTTTTGTTAGCCACCACTTTGTTAAGGCCTGGAAGAATCAACTGTCTTTTGTGCACATGGAGTTTGCCCATCTAGACTATAAGTTCCCTGAAGACAGGGATGTTGCCTCGTTCGTCCCTTTAGAAAGGAGGCAAAACACTTACTCTGTGCCAGGAACCATCCTGGAGAGTTTCACTCATTCTTTCACTCAATAACAATCTCATGATGTATGACCACCTTCATTTTGCAAATGGGGAAATAAAGGCACAGAGAGGTTAAGTGACTTGTCCAGGGTCGTACAGCTAAGAAATGCCAAGGGCATGGATTCAGACTCTGATCTGCCTGATTTCAAATCCAGGCCTCTTTTGCCCTGTTCTAGGATTCCTCCCACAGAGAACCACATTTTCCACAGAGGACCCTGAAGAGGGCAGTGCTGACCCCCTACAGAGGTGCCTGACACTCCAAAAATAGTTATGGTCTGACTGATAAAGGTCTAATGGTTGAGTGTGACGTGTGGTGGCAGATGGTGGAGGGGCTGATCAGGCGGTGGGATGTGCCCAGCTCTCCACCCATCTCACCTCCCAGGTGACTGCTGATTCCACCTGTCGAAGCCTAGCACAGCCAGTAAGCCACACAGACCATGCCCTCCCTGCCTTTTTACTTTATGCCCGCCCCTCCCTCTACCCCCAAGATTCAGTCTTCCACCATCCCCGGTGATTCAGCCTTGAACTGCTGAGGCTGCCACACCGACTGCTTCAACCACATAGAGAAGTCAGAAACTGCCGTCACTTGTGCCCTCGGTTTATCTTTAGAAGAATGGCTGAAAGGACCTCCACTGCCCAGGATGATTGTTTTGACAGTCTTTTTATTGTGCATAAAATTGCATCATTGTTTTGTTTAACATTGAAAGGAGTTAAACTGCTATGAACTTAATGTGCCACCCCCCGGTAAACCATTAGGTCCCTTCTGTGTTCCTGACTTTATAAGTCTGTTTCCCTCAGAGGAACATCTGTTGTATAC